>NW_024881276.1:27270305-30065305 GCF_018691265.1 Tyto alba
CTGCCCTTTCCTGCCCTTTCCTGCCCTTTCCTGCCCTTTCCTGCCCTTTCCTTTCCTGCCCTTTCCTTTCCTGCCCTTTCCTTTCCTGCCCTTCCTTCCTGCCCTTTCCTGCCCTTTCCTGCCCTTTCCTGCCCTTTCCTGCCCTTTCCTTCCTGCCCTTTCCTTTCCTGCCCTTTCCTTTCCTGCCCTTGCCCTTGCCCTTGCCCTTGCCTTTTTACATTTCTTTAAGGAAATGCAAAATTGATGTTAAAGAAAACATAAATCAATCTACATGCTAACATCTCTAAAAAAGATCCTTAAATTGACAAATAGGACTTTTTCTAATCGTTAATAATTTAGAGAACACAAAATTAACTTTTAGAGCCACATCAGGGCTTTGAATACGTACTAAAGCTATGTTCATACATTTGTTGTTACATGGCAAGCCAGTGGTTTGAAGAACTGGTGAGGCCACCACAGCTATGTGCCTGTTCTTTTTACTTCACTGGTGAATGGCAAAAAGGTACTTTAGCTTGTAGTCATTATGAGATATCTACAATGACTGTTTGGTCCTCAGAAATGAAATATATCCTAGCTTCCTATTTTAAGGGTTCATATGGTCTTGAAATGATGCCTTTACCTGTAACACCGCACACAGCTACAGATGCATCCATAGAGATGGATGTTAAATCTCTCTTTTTTAGCTGAACTGAATTGCATTAGAACTGGAGTATTGTAGCAAGATAGCGTAGCACTGAGCAAGAGATCAAAAGCATGAATGAAAAAGGTCCAAAGTTTGCAGAATACACACAAAAAAATATTACTGCAGTCTTTGGCTACATAATGGGAAGGTGTAGGAAAAACAGAGCTGCACTCTTCTCAGAGATGTGCAGTGAAAGTCAGTTTAAGTTTCAGCACTGGAAACTGTGACTAGAAACATGAAAAAAAAAAACAGCAATAAGGGTGACCACACATTGGAATAGGTGGCCAGTGAGGCGGTATGATTAAGGCCTGGGAGATATTCAGAGTTTGGCCAGGCAAGGTCCTGAGCAACGGGCTGTAATCGGTCCTGCTTTGGGCAGAGGTTGGGCCAAATAACTCCACAGATCCCATCTACCCGCAGGTGTTCTATAGTTCACCTGGCCCAGAGCTCGTGTATCTTCCACCACATGAACACAGAGGTGTTGCAGGGAGCATGTGGTAGACTCAGGAGGTATTCTTAAGTGCGTACAGCATGTCCCAGCATGAGGTAGGATTTTCTGGTGTGCTCTAGCAAGTAGAGATAAACTTGGTGCTGTTTGGTATCTTGTGCATTTGTGTTATCTTGTGGGGAGTTTCCACTAATGAGGAGTGGAAGGGGTTTCCTGAGGGGCAAGTGAAGAAGATAAAAGTTGAGGTAGAACTTGTTGGTACATGGTAAGTTCATGTCAAACAGAAAGCAGTTTAAAGGGTTGCAGTTCAACACCACAGTTGTTCTGGTAGTCCTCTGCCACCCAGGTTGGTTCTCCTTTGTTAGATCTCCACGGTAGGTCTGGACTTCACCATACGGGAGACCTCAGGGCAGCACTGTGTTTGGAGTCCCACTGGACTCACCACCTCTGTTGGCAGCATCTCTGTAGCTGACACAGAAGCTCTATGCTTATGCTGTTGATTGTTGCTGGAACTGGTCAGAATGAGCACAGAAGAGTCAGCAGGGTTTTGGAAGAAAAAATGTTAGGAAAGGGTGAATAGTTTTGGATGAAGCATTTGTCAGGTCTCAGTGAGCATAGGAATGGGAGTGAGACCTGGAAATTAAGAATCTTTTAGATGTAAACACTGCAAAAAAATGTGAGCAGGTCCTAGGTGTAGTGAGAGCTGGGGAAATGTACAGAATGGTGGTGAGGGCAGGAGGGAAAAAGAAGGGGAGTTATTTGTTGTATTAAAATATACTGATTGGGTCTTGCTTAAGGTTGCACCTTTAGGGAAGAGTGGCTGAAATCCCCAAAAATGCGTAGAGGTATATAAAAACTTATTCTAAACTTGGATTCCACAATCAGGTTATGAACCACCATAAACTCTCAAAATTGTTATGTGCCTATGTCTCATAATTTTTTAGCAGAAGAATTTGAGATGGGATCTGTTGCTTTGGAGGGAGAGAACAAAGGAAAAAAATTGATTATAAAAATGTTGGAAGAACCTTTTCTTGAGAGCTAAACAATTTCAGTTAGGTATGTTGAACAAGGTAGACTGTGTATGGTTGCACCAAAAGGAAGGGTAGACGGCCAGACTGGGATGCAGGCAATGTGTGTTAAACTCCTGCGACAAAATTCCCATGCAAAGGCACCAGCCCTCAAATACCATCCAGAACGTACCAGCTTCATAGGGCAAGGCATTATTTGGGCTTCCCTTGCTAAAGAAAGAATTGTAATTATTCCTATCTCTAAAGTTGACTTCTATTTCTTCTGGTTCTGGGAATTAGTTATTTTCTGCAGCAGCATTCTCTGCTGGAAGAGCTGCTGCTTCCTTCCAGGCACATACTCCTTCAGAAGTGGGTGAAACACATGTGTATGCCCATATAGTGTTTGGAGTCTGATCCTGCATGGCCGAAATCTGTGATAGTTTTGCCGTTTACTTTAATATAAATGGGATTGGGTCCTGTGCTAGTTGTGTGCTTTTGTGAACCATCAGGATGGAAGGCACAGCAATAAATGTAGTAAGATAATAAACTTTGGCCGTATTTCTATAGCAATGTATAAGCCCATCTGTATGCCGTATGTCAATAAAACCAACTAATTACAGAATAACCAAATATAAAGGGCCCCACTGCTTAAGAAAACCCTCCTGTATCCCATTCCCAAACTTCCTATTACATCTATGGAAAGTCTGGACCATAAGCTGTATTTGTTCCATTAAATCCTGATTTTAAATTAAAGCTAAGCAAGAAGATAACTGCAGCTTTATCCTTGCAAAGGCCTATTTATGTCTTTATACATTAAAACTATTCCCATTGCTTTGGGGAGCTACTTCCAAAATACAGAGGTGGTTGCATCTGTAACTCTGCCATGCTGGGGCCTTCCAGGGTTCTGCTGGAAAAGCACACAGGGTGAGAGAAACCTGCCTTAACCCTGCAATTGCTTTTCTTCTCCAGCTGTAAGTAAAATGCATCGTAATTGTTAATATTTCTTTTTCACTTATCTATATACAAAACACCATGCACTGCTTTTGCTGCACTTTTTGCCTGCTGTGAAATCAGGCTTGGTGAGCTAAATGCATTCCTTTTCCCTCTATTTTTAAATAATGTGTGAGGAGAAATACAAATATTTCCCTTGCGATATAGAGCTAAACATACTAGGAGTTTTCAGTTGACCTTTATGAGTGTCTTTTCCGTGTGAAATCTGTTTCTTCACATTTCTAAGTCAAACTTGCATCTTTGCTTATCACAGGTTCAATAACCTGTTGTAAATTTTATGTTACAGCTTTACACTCACTATTAGGAAATACGTTTAGATCCACAAAATGTTATTTTTCTAAACACTTAACTTCAGACTTTACAGTTTCACAAGTGACAGGTCCATGTTTCATCTAGTAAACTACTGCAAAATCCACATGCTGAAAAAATGAGCCTAAATGATACATTTGGCCAGTATGAGCTATTTATAGACATTCTTTAAATGCATTTGAAATAAAATGAAAATAAAGCTGTGAAGGTCACAAATCAAAGCATTATTGAAGATGACTATATAAGTCATCTATCTTGGAATATATCATTCCAAGGTAGTTTTGTGCTAAGGATAAGTCGTATTTCTATTTTTGCAATGCATTAACATTTTTCATTGATAAAGTGAGATTCAAGTTGCAATGGAAGTGCCAGTCTTTCTGATATATTTTGAAGAAATTTATGCTGTGCAAGTCAACACTTAATGGAATACACTTTATTTCTTAAATATATCGTGTTTATACAGCTGTTCCAATGTTTTTTATTTCTTAATTTCCAGCATCTGAGATGAAATTGCCACAAGTAAAAAGAGAAATTAAACCAACAGAAAAAAAGGGTTTTATGCCAAGGATGTACAAAAGGAGTAAAATGCATTTAGTAACAGAAAAGAAAATTGGTCTGAAGAACTTCAAAGACTCTGCTTAGATTTGTTCTGTAGTCAAATGATATTTCCACTGAAAGCTGGCTTTATTTACTAATATGCTGAAGAAGGATCATTACATGTATTTATACTTTGTCTTAAGAATAATTAAGAGAAAGGAGATGTTGCCAGTCACATTGGTTGGGTTAATGTTGTTCCCCATGAAGCCCCTTTGCCATATACAGGGTGGAGTTTCAAAACAACAGAAACTGTGCAGGGGGCTGTGAAGGGTCAGCCACAGTTCTCCATCACCCTCTCTATTGTGTTTTCTTATCCCTTCACAAAGGACTTACCCATTCCTTCTGCTGCTGAGATCCTATAAGCTGACCCCCCCCTCTTTTGCTGATGAAGAGGATGCTCATACATGGCTGTAGAAGGGAAGCAGGCACCACAAATGTCTGTCTTTGAAAACAAAGCTATGCTGGAGAAATGTGCTTCAGACACAGCTGAGTATTCAGTCAAGTGTTATTTCAGTTTCACTGAGTGTCCATGGCTAGGTCAGGCCTCCTGGAAAGTTTCCAGATATGGGACCATTTTTCACACATTAGGTCCACAAACCCACTTGCTTGTATGTGCCTAAATCTCTGTGGGCATTTTCTCTGCAGTAGGGATTGTCAGTATACTTCAGTGAGTGGCTGTGGGATGTAGCTTACACACAAAGTCTGCTCTTGATTTAACTTGCTTCAGAAAAGTTCTGGTCGAGCCCAATTTAGGGTTGGATATAATCTTCCTCTCCCTCCAGGCCCAGCACTCCCCACGGGAACTTCTGAGGGGAGGTGCATCTACTGCTTCCACCCATGAAGTGGGCAGCTGAGCAAATTCGGTACAGGGAGACCCGCAGTGAGGTATGACAGCAGAACAAAAGTGTTGTTAGGTTGTGACTGGGGTGTACCTGTAGAGGCTGGGCAACTGCAGCAGTTTCTTCCCACTGATGCTCTGAGACAGCTTCAACGGATGCATTCAGTGGAGCTGTCTCGTGGGTGAGTTCCCCAGGACACATAGCTGCCTCTCCTCTTTGCAGCACCCTGGACCAACAAGAGTGAGTCCATACACACAGGAAAAAAACAATAAAATGATATTGTTCATTAAAACAACTATTTTCCTCATTAGAACAAGGAGCATCCCCAGAAACCTAGGGGTAGAAAAAGGAGGACAACTTTCCAGTGCAGATTACTGAAACATTTGTTGCATCCCCAAAGTGAGCGCTTGCATGCAACAGATTCGGTGCCAGTACATTCTGTTCCTGAACAGCATATACATTTCTTGAATATGACAACGAAGAAAATTTATCGAAAGCAGAGAACATTTTAACTGTTTTTTTTATTTCATGCTCATATAGTTCTAAGATAAGTAACATTACACTTTAGTTCTCCCATAAATCTAATTTAACATTCTTCAGATTTTAGATATTGTTTTAACTGTAACAATTCAGGACTGTTCTAGGTTTGGCAGAACTGTTGGATAATCTGCAGTAAATCATGTACTGGTCTAATGTACTCAGTAATTATTGAAAGTGCACAGTGTATGTAATTTCTGATTATGCAAATTTAATTAAGTAGTTAACCTCAAAAAAGTCTGTGAGGTGTTCACACAATTATTTATGACTTCTTAAAAATGCTACTGTTTTCTGCTTATTACGTATATGCCACCAGTTTGTACTAGATGCTTGAATGTTGTTGAAAATATGAATGTATCACCCAAATGCTGAGTGTGGTGCAAAACTTATACTGATTATTTCATAGCACTTCCATGGGCTTATCAGAAACAGATATTTTGTGAACAAAATTAAAAATGGAGGCATAGGTATCTGACAGCTAGAGGGCAGCTAGAGCACCTAGTCTAATCTCCTGTACATCATCTGTCCTTCAGGTTCACACAGCTACCTCTGGCCTGGAAAATTCAGGTACCAGAAATAAGCGCAGAATGCCATCATTGGCTAATCCACAAATATTTCTCAAACAAATGGCTTTGAGGTTCAAGAGGCACTAGCCAAGGAAAGGTTGAAGGAGCTGATAACACGCACCATGGGAGGTTGTTACATAATTTGTTATTATTGAATTGGATCTTGTTTCACTTTACAAAACACTTTGATTTGCTTTTATCTTTCAAAAAGATATATTAGTTTTCCTTAGCTTGTGACTTCAGCCACAAAATAATTTGCTGTTAATTCTTTTGGTAACAGTGAGTGTATCTTTCCACAGATGTAATTTTAAGTGGAGCATTGGTTAAAATGTTTGAAACAGCCTTAGGCTTTAGCAGTGTAATGGATGTAAATTAGAAACTACTATTTGTCACTATATATCTCTCCTGATGTCATCCTGCTTTTGTACAATGCACTGTTTTTATTTGGAAAGTCTTATTTCTGTAGAGCACTAAGGTCCATAATTATAATCTGCAGACAGAAATTATGTGGTGGTTACTTCATGACCATGTTTCTTGCTCTTGTGTGGAGCTCACTGGCAGACACCTTCAGCTAAGCAGGGGGTTGAGCTGAGTTTGAACAGTTAAACACAGGACCACAACAGGGCAGCCCTAGCATGAAGCAGAAAGGCAGCAAAGTGCACCAAGCAGGAATTTGACTTGATCTGGGAACTTTTCTGGTGACCTCTGTGCTTTTGCACTTGGAGAGCACAAAGTCTTGAATTCATTCGTTAACTCTCCCCTTGGTATCCTGTGCATGTGCATAAGTATCCTGTAACAGGATAAGCATCAGGGAGTAATCATTATCAAACATCCCTGCATGGTATTAAGACAGACAGTCAAAACCTTGAGCTATGGAAAGTGGTTGGTGTAGTTAAATGTGTCAGACGTGACTCAAAAGTCTCCTTCCTTTCCGAAGATATTACTTCATTCATGTTAACCACATTTGTAAGTGGCCTGGACTGAAGAGATAGTGTTTGGGGAATTCCAAACTTTTATATGTAGTTGGGAGTTTCAGGAATAGCTGCTCTGCATTCCACATGATATATATATCCTCATTATGGCTTTGAATAAGAACATGGTAATTCGCCAGAAAAATAAATAAAACAAGTTATTGGTCAGAGGCGTACTATATAGGGAGTACTAATAAAAACAAATTTTTGGCTGTAGTCTAAAGTTCCTACTGTAAATGAGCTAATTTAGGGCTGTATCCTCCCCTGAGATCATGGTCTGGAACGTGAGATAAGCAGTAGCTGCACAGATACTTTTGGGTGGTAACACAGAAATGTGCCTTCTCTACTGACTCCACATTCAAAGAGAAGGAGAGGGGGAACATTTGCTATCTTTTCCTTGTAGACAGATTGACTCCTCCAAGAAAAATGTATGCATATCAACTCAGTATCCCAGAAGAAAATTCATCTTCCATCTTCAGTTTCGATGAACTCCAGGAGAGACAGACATAGACACAGACAGCATAGATATGTCTCCAGATAGATGCATCCATTTGCCCCCCACAGACGTGAGGGACCTGGGGTATTGCTATTAGTACTGAGCTAACTAAGCCCTGGCCATCTGTGCCTCCACAAACAGGTGGTGACACATGGCTTATTCTTCGGTAACTGACTTGCTTACGGTAATACTCAAGTTGTGGTTTCATGGTCAGCTTGAACCACACCAAACCCACGTCCGCTGTCGACAGGGGCAAGTCTTACCTTGCCACCACGCTGAGCCGGTACGTGCTCCTTCCTGCCATGCCTTACCCCGGGGGATCCGAGGGTACCACGACTCGCTGCATCGGGGAGACGCTGCTGCTGGAAGGGAGTCCGGTCAGAAAGGTGATTTGCTGCCAGTTAGACCAGCACTCTGGTCTGACTGACAGAAATAGTCTTAACGCTGTGTGAGGGAGAGAACTTATCAGCATGAGCTGGTCATAAAACCAAACCTTCGGGAGGCTTTTCAGGAGGAGGACTGAGTGGGGAAGTTTTCTTTATTTCCAGAAGGAAAAAAAAAAAAAAAAAGAGAGATTTGGGACTTTTTTTTTTTTAATTATTATTGTCTTGCTTAGGTGTTTCTTGAAAGTGAAAAATCTTTCAGTTTTTAGATGCTGGAATTGAAACCCATCAACCAACCAGTCCAGCTCAGCTTTTGTTTTTCCCACTGATTTTTTTAAGCAAATAATGCCATACTATAAAACAAATAAACAAACAAAAACAAACTATCAAAGAGATGTAATTGGAAAATTTTCAGTGAGTTGTTCTATTTAAATTGCTCCCAAAGAACTCACTATTTATTTAATGTGCTCATAAGTACAGAAGAGAAATGCACTGGATTCACAGGTTAGGAACCTCTCCTAGTCCAGATCTATTGTTGCCACTGTAACAGTCAATGCCACTTACATTGTTCCACTCCTGCAGTAAAGCAAACATGCACAGTTAAGCACAGTTAAGATGGTGCACAGCGCATCCATTGAGTTCAGTCCTGCAAGGGCAGGATGAGTACAAGAAGTTTTCATTGAGAATGCAAAGTTGTAGAAATGTTGGTTGACACATATTTTCCTATTTTGGTCTTCTTGTCCTTTGCTGTTGTTTTATTCGTGGTATCCACCTGCAGTCTTTCCCTATCAGCAAATACACGTTGACTGCAGGTGAACTGACTTGGCAGTAGCATTTCTTGAGTGTAGCAGGATCTTTTCTCAGGGTTTTATTATTCATGCTGTTAAAATGCAGAGTTTACAACAAAAGGAGCAAAAAAAAACCCCAAACTGAAGTGGTTATACTCAAGCACAGGTTAAACATAAAAGCTGTAAGCCCATGTCATGCAGCTCTGCTATGTAATAGCTTACTGTCAATACTGGCCCTGGGTTGGAAGAGTTGTATTTCGCAGCCTGCTCATTGGAGCCTTGGTTTACAAATGCAGAATTATAAACATTGCTGTGACTTCAGTTCTGGGCCTTTCTTCACTAGATACTATTGGATTTTGCTCTTTGAGCCATCTCCCCCCGAAATACAGGTCTGCAGTGCAGAGGGGGCCATGGCCTGCCTCAGCCCCCGGGAGGGCTCCGCTCTGGTTCTTGGCAAGCCTCGGGTCCAAGGCGGGAGCTGGCTCCGGCTGCTCGCCTGGCCCTGCGGTACCTTCTTCTGAACCTGGAAGTGTTAGAGCAGAGGAGGCATAAGCTTATGGTACCATGCTGTGCAAGAAGCTTATTGTTTTGTTTGACTGCTTAGCAGTTCCCTGATTGCATGCTTTTCACCATCTTCTGCTCCTGAGTTTTGCACATATCAACTAAAGCAGAATGGGTGATTTCTGGCCTGCTCAGACAACGGCAAAAGTCCAGTTTATTTCAGTGGATTTCACCACTTCTCTTCTTAGTCCTGTTAAAGGACTTAATTTAAAGAACTTAATGGCTTAATGTAATAACTTAATTTCACTAAAGCCCTATGATATGAATAAAGCAGCAGTAGCACCAGGGGCATGATTGCACACTGCTTTTCAGTTGGTGGTCCTTGCAGTTCCTCAGACCTGTAGACTGCTGAAGTGCAGCAAGTCTGAATTTGGGTTAAATTTGCTCTAAAAGGGCTCCCACCATAACTGGAATGATTTTAGATGTTTGCAAATTACAGAAAAGCTGAAAAGTGCACACAGGGCATCCATCTACCAAAGAAGTGCGTCTCTCAGGTACAGCAGCAAGAGCTTACGCTGCTTCCACACACCATTGAGAGCAGGTTTATAGTCCTTCTGCCTTTCTAATATCCCAACCTTTCTCTCTTTTACACACTGTGTCACTGGTACTGGTAGGACCCAGATGCACAAAACGAGATTTCCTGAAAAAACAATGCAGAAATGGATGTCTCAAAAGTTCTCCAACAGCTGAAAAACATCAGTTCTTATAAAATATGTGACAAGTACAGTTGCATGACATTGTGAGGGGGTCTGAAAGTCCTGCTGGCACTCACTTGGGATAGTCTGCATAACTGTTCAGGGATTCACCTCCTGTGAGTAATGGTAAACATCCTAAAGTTATGCTGGTAGAAATTCAGTGCAATGCCACTCTGTATTATTCATCGTTTTGGAGTGTGTGTGTGTGTCTGTGTGTGCAAATCTCCAGTGCTGTGTGCCATTCATAGCTTTTCATGCTGTCTGACATTCACGTATTAGTAGAGCATGGGCTCTGACTGTCCCAGCAGCAGTGACACAGGGCTCTTTGGAGACAGCCGCTGTCCCGCAGGCAGAGCTTTGGTGCTGCTCTCTCCTGTGCAGCCTGTGCTTGGGTAACCATGTAATATCGTCCTTCCTTTCACTGCACGAGGAATCTGGCTCAGCAATTATGGCATCTTGTTTGCTGTTGATTAAGCAGCCCTTCACTATCCAGTATTTGCATACACACTGTGACTGTATTTTGAATATTAATCCCTTCGCAGATAGGTACTTTGGGCCACATTCATCCCCAGCAGAAGAGCAGTGTGGACTGTGTTTCTTTATTTGCTGCCGCCAAGCTTGGCTCCGCGTGGGCGTTGCTTTGCCTGGAGTTTGGCCTGAAGCCTTTTTCCGTCAGTTTTGCAGACTGCCTGGTCATGCTCTCTTGCAGCACTTTAGTGCGGGGTGCAGGACACATTGGGAGGAACCTGCTGGGTTTTTTTAGGTGAACATAACATGCGAGATTATGGAAAATGGACCTATGTTCCTGTCTGCAAGGTAACCTAAGTGCAAAAATGTACAAGAAAGGGGTGCGTACTGCTCCCCATATAGAGGGGACATGCAGCCCCTCAGTAATTTGGCAGTAAATGCGTACTTTAAAAAGTCTAATCCTTTTGATAAGACTATAAAACAAAAAAAAAAAAAAAAAACATAATCACATCTGGTGAACTCTAGAGCGGTACATAATTCTTCAATCCTTTGATGTATTTACATAACTCCAAAAACACGGGTTGAATGCACGCATGCACAGAAAGACAACAGACTCCATAGCTGATCTGTCTCCTCCTGTGTGGGGTAGCTCAGGCATACCCAGGTCTGGCTGAGTTCGTAAAATAACATGGTTTTATCTTGATATTTTAATCTGTCCTGAACATCAGAGGAGTATTTATATCTCCCGTCTCATGAGCAGTATTGCTACTTTTCACTATTGCTGTTGTTCTTGCGTGATGCTTTGGATGCATCAGGGGTTGGGAACCAGTACCAAAAACCAGATCCTGTCACGAGTATTTAATGCCGCCCACAGCCTGATGCCAGCAATCCTCTTTTCTCAGGGATGTGGGTAGGGCATGTGAGCCTGGTCTACTATCCCAGCAGTCTCCTGCCTGCTGTCCTCTGGTGCCTTCTTCCCCAGGAGCCTTGGCACATGCTCAGTACATGCTGTCCCCCGTATATATACTAAAATACAGCTTCTTTTCATTTGGTGGGTGTGTGCTGGTTGTGGAGTGGGGGTGCACGTGCGCTCCAACTCCTGTGCGAAGCCATTGCTTCCCCGTCCACGCTGCACCATGGCCCCACAGCAGCTCTGTAGCTCCCGTTGGGCAACCACACATGCACAGTCTCACTGGTGACACCGACCTGATGGATGATTATTTGTTTCATGTGGCGGGAAGGCTTCCCATTATGTGACAGGGCCTATTTCCATTTCAATCATACGGTGGATTTGCGTCTGGCCACGTGCCAGCCGAAGCTGCAGGGTCCATCCCTTGGGTGCTGCCAGAAGGACCACTGCCGTCTCTCTGCTCTCCAACGCCCTGCGAGGTGGGGTGCCACGGGGACCTGTGCCACTCGTGGGATTAGTTAAAGCTAATATTGACTCAGGATGCCAGGAGCACGAGAAAACCTGCTCTGTGGCTACAAATATATCCTTCCAGGGTTAAACCCTAAATCAGGAAGGAACTTAAGGAAGTGCTTAACTCTCAGTTTGTGTTACGATTTCCTTGTTTCGGTTTCCTGAAAAGAGATGTCTCCCTAAACCAGGCTTCAGTGTCATTTTGGCTCTTCCATTAGAGTCATGCTAGCCAGGGGATGCAGGGCAAAATCTAGAGCCACGTGCAGACCCTGTGACAGACTGTCAAGCACAAATATGACCAGCATGAAATTTGGGGTGGGGGCGGAGGAGGTTCTGGCAATAAATACCATCTGGTTCAGCAAGTTAGTACCAGATGTCTGGAAGCTTCCAATTCCAGCCAGTAAAGGTGGAGCTGAAATAATTAAAATTGTATTTCTGTTTGGAAAAAGCAAGGAACACTGTCACAGCTTTTTTAACAATGATTTCCAGCAGTAAAAAGACGGAAGTCGTGCCTTTTGCAAACTAGGACATGTCCTACTTTAGAGTAGCTATAAATGAATATCCAGGTGAGAAAAAAGAATACACTGTCAAAGGTTGAGTTTAAAGCCGAATTCTCCCTTTTAGGATCACTGCTCCGCAGCAGTGCAGGGCAAAAGTCAAATGGCCAGAACAGTTGCATATGCATCTTTCCAACTCACGCTGGCTAACATTTGCTTGTCTTTGATTCTCATACCATGTAGTGTAGAGTTGGCAACTGGTTTGCAAATGTTCTCCGTCATCTTCTCTTCCATAAAGAATCCATCTTCTTGGGGAAAAGATGTGATATGAATGGGCCTGGCACAGTTCAAACAACTGCTCTTAAAGCCCAATAGCATCAAGGAGGCCTGAGCTCTGAAAAAAAGTCTTTTTCCCACCCCAGAGTGACACAGGGCATTTCTGGAATGGACTCCACACCTCTGAACTCAACATGTGCTTCCTAAGTGCAAAATCCTCCTTCTATCAGGAGAACCACCCAGGTGTTGGGAGCTCAGGAGAGGCAGAAATCCCTGCACTGCTGCCAGGTGTTTCCAGCTCAGCAGCTCTCTGAGCTGTAGCAGGCTGGGTGAACTGGGGTCCTGCATGCTCTGTCTCCACCACAATGTGAGGTGGCCTGCAGTTGGTCCTGGTCAGGGGACAGGGGACAGGCTGCAGGGCAGGGGACAAGCAACATTTCTGGGGGACGAAGAGGGACAGAGGTACACAGCTCTGTAAGGAGTGTTGGAGCCCCTTGTCTTTGTCTAGACAGAGTTGAAAGTTGCTTCCCAAAGTCTCTCTAAACCAACCTCTTTTCTGAAACCTGGGTTAACCAAGTAAGATACGTGGGTAGGGAGAAGAGACGCAGTGCATACTTGCATGCTGAGCAAAGATGCTGGAGAGGCAGAAATAAACACCAATGTGGCACAAGATCCCTCTTTCCTGGGTAGGCTTCTTTGCTGGGGGTGAGGTACTGTTACAGCAGCACAGTGATAAAAGTATGCAAACTGTGAAAACATGATCTAACACTGGGTTCAAAATATTTTGCTGTTCCGTTTAAATAAAATTTAGTAGTTTCCAGATTCTGTGTATGATGTTTTGAAAGCTTAAAATACAAATCCTATAAATCCAATGAATAATATGGCGAGTGTGGATTTACTAGGGAAGGGAGGAAGGGAACTAACTGGAAGGCATGTCAGTGCTGTTGGTGTTTCTGTATGACTTAAATCTGAGCAACGTCACTGTTGAAAGTTTGCTTTTACCAAAACAAGTGTCTGTTGCTTTTGAAGATATTTAAATTCTGTGGAAAGAAAAATCTTCACTTAAAACCATGACATCGGTATCCCATTTGATCATCCACAGATAGCTGAAGAAAGTGTACAAAGTGGGAATTTGGCCTGGTTTGGGGTTTCTCTAATAGGTCATCAAATTAAGTACTTCTTTTTCATGGATTTGAAGAGGGACGAAGCTGGCTTCTTTAAGAAGGGGAAAATGTACCAAGATCTAAATGGTGATACCTTTAATTACACTGTATAGTACCATGGTTTATAAATGGTTCCCTTACATCACGAGGACTGCTTCTGGCATGAGCTGCAACTCAGTGTATGTCAGTCATTCAACATTTCTCCTAAGTCAATAGGTAAAAGCTATCTGCAGTTTGATTTGCAAGTTAGTGTGGATGTGAGAACAGATAATGAACTTTAAAAAGTCAATACTGGGGAAAAAGATATTTTTTTTTCTGATAATGCCTTGCTCTTTTAAAGGATGAAAGAAGTTTAAGGTCATGGGCAAAAGGAAACCTCTTGAGTGAGAAATGGGAATTTCCAGGCTTTTAGGGAGAACGGAGAAAAAAACCAATTACTTTACATGACATTCACATTCCTACATTTTTCTACATGTTTTCCAGTTTCCTGACTTATCAATCCCAATTTACTAGCAGTTATTTGATGTTTTTGTTATTAAGCAGTACTTTACATTAGTTACATATATTGTTATTATTTAAAATTGTTTTAGTGGTCCCCTACTCCCTGCACCTGCAAACGAATACACCCCACCTGTCCCAAACCCTCTGTACTTTATTACCACACATGGATAAAGGATCCCAGAAGATCCATGCTCTGAAGTGCTGTTACTTGAGCGGCTGGACCAGATTTGCAGCTCTTGTAAATGGGCAGAACTTCAGTGAAATTATACTTATTTATATCAGCTCCAGATCTGTCCCAATCCTGCTGTATGTTTCTAAATTGGGAAGAAGAGATTGTGGAAATCTCTGATATCTTGGGTGCATAATAGGGCTGTGCAAGGCAGAGCATGCACCAGAGTTCTTATTTTGGGAAAATCATCCAATACAGGTAAAGACCAATTTTCCATGAGAATTTCAGGGCTGGTTGTTTTCTCCTGTATGAAATATATCCTAAACAGACTATATGGGAACAGAAATGTCTTAGAGCTTCAACTGTACTGGTTCTTGAGGAGATCTGGGGAAGGTAAGATGATTATCAGTTATAAAAAGATAAGAGATTTCTACTGAAAATAAACTTTTAAGATATATGACTTTTGTTTCTTTGCTTATGCAGCTGCCTTGGGATCTGAGCTCCTGGTAAACACATTGGCCTGTTAAAGGACATGATTCAGACTGTCCCAGATCCAGCAGCTCACATCAAGGTTAGTTTCCTGTTTATTGTGAGTCCTCAGATGTTTTGAGAGTGATAAAATAAAAGAATATGTATACATGCTGCAGGTTTTCTTTCATGTTTGTAAGTTGTGCTACTGCACAACACTGGCTCTTTTATTCCTCAATATTTAGTTCCTATTGTCTGAGTTAGTCCTGAAGTCTTTGTTGATGACACCTGTACTGATGTGCTCTGAAGTACGTAGATATTTTGAGGAGAACTTTTTCTAAGATTAAAATCCCATGATCGTCCTTTAATGTTTGGTATGCTTGATGCAATATACCTACTTGAAAAATAGTGAATTCATATGTCCCCAGTTCTGCTCCAGTGGCAAACATAAAGTTCAGCTGGAGAAGGAAAATGAGCATAATGCAAAAATTCAAAGCCAAAGAAACATCCCATTGAAAAGATTTAGTGCATCGCTTTATGTAAGTCATAGGAGTGTAGACACTGAACTGTGCTATTGGCTTTAAAACCAAAATTGTTTTCCTACATTTCAAAAGCTGTTGCACTGTTTTTACTTTACTGTTACTATTATTATTACTATTATTGTTGTTGCTGTGTCTTTCTTATCCTTCTTCACTGAAGACTAGGAACCTGCTAGACTTAGCAGGCATAGCTGAAGATGTGTTGCTAAGAAAAGACATTTTGGAACATTCCATGTAAATAACACCATAAATTGACTGGTTTGGGGGTACTCTATTTCTGCCTTACTATTTCATCATCTAGAGGCTTTGTTTGGAAATGATTTCCTGGCTGCTTCTAAAGGAGAACAGTAATTCTCTTTTGCAAAATAAAGACACTCTTCTAGCAGTGTCTTAAGTGGGAAAAGCCTGCTGATCCTTACATACAAATAGTATGATGAAATTGCATCTTGCTGTCTAAAATACTGCTGGTGTAATATGATTGATGCAATCAAAGAAATAGATCAGCCACGCTAAGCAGGATGTAAGTGAAAATTTTTCTTTTATTCTTTCTGACTCCCTTTCTGTCTGTCTGTCTTTCTGTCTTTCCTTGTTGCATTTTCTACAACTTCTTTCATGGAGTTCTTCTCAGTCAACTGCTATCTACCAGTCATCAGCTCTCTATAGAAAAGCTCCATTTTTTCAACTTATTTTTAAGTGAATAAAAATTAAATATTATTTTAAACAACTCACTTCTCCCATTAAACAGCAGTGAATGAAAGAAACTCTTTATATAGCTCCCTAGAGCACTTTTGGATTGTGTTTAGATACTAGAATAACTGGCAGTAGTGTGAGAGCTTGTCCCTTCCCTCTTTCCAAGTTTTCCAAACCCCAGCACTTTAACAGTTTTCTGGTTCTCAGTTGTTTTTATGAAAAGAGCAGAAAAACACCCCTACCAGAAACAGTCTCGCCTCAACATGTCATCACCTGGATTTCAACCAGTAAGACTTCAAATATATGAAGGGGATTTAGTATGTCTTCATGCTGTTTAAGTGTCTGCAGTGCCAGAGTAAGAACTCAGTTTCATGCTTTCTACCAAAACTGGTATCTGAAATGTTTTTTTTTTTAACCATGGGAGTTAGAGTTTGAGAGGGTATAGCTGGGTATGCATGCATCTTGTTACAGCAAATAAAAGAGAGATGCATAAAGATCTCTGTAATTATGTGTTCAAGGGATCCTGTAGGAGCCTATTTTCAGCAGAACAGCACGTTGAAGTTGCTGTTACACTGAAAAAGGGTGCAAGGAAGGCAATTACTTTAATACTGTGTTTGAGATAGGAAAGCTAGCTAGACATCAAATCATTCACATTGCTGTTTCTGTCATTAGGGTCTGCTTTGGTCTGAACACATTCTTCAGAAAGCTGCCAGGGATGCTCTGTTCATTTAAGCTTTAAAAGTGGATGTAACTACATTCTTAAAAATCAGTCACAAGAAAGTATAATGCATGGGATGTGGGAAAGATGTGATAGTCTTGTCTATCTGTCATGGCTGTGGTGAGGCAGAAGGGACAAACTGGGTTCATTACTGTCATCTTTGGTATGGTTTTGTTTAGTTAACTGTACTCCATCAGGTAGGTCATGTGGTTTTGTGTCTTTTGATTTCTCGAATAAGCAGACACAGCCTTATTCCTGCACATTTAGATTTGTAACTTTGAAAATCACTTTCTAGGAAGTGTCTGAGTTACTAAGATTTCCCAGATTTTAAGATTTATGTTTTTTTCCTGAACATGTGCAGAAAATTAATGCGAAAGATAAATGAATATGGCAATATGAATATTCAGAGACATCTTTTTCGTAGAAAGGGCGATTTCATTTGCATTATGTGAGTTTTTGTGTGTGCTATTTTAAAATCTGATTTTCCTGCTACCAGGAGAAAATGTAACCAATCTCACAGCTCTTGTGCTCTGCTCCTGAACGAGAAATGATAAGAGCTGGATTCCAGTGCCCAGGGAGATCCTGTCCAATTTTGTGAATGTTTTGAAAGTCTTAATGTGCATGTCTTTATTTTGTTTGGGCAGCTTCGTTTCATGGCTACTAAAGATTAAGCTTTACATTTTTCACCTTGAATGAGACACCCATAATTGATATGGTGAATCTGCCTCCCTGTTGCTCCCTAATGCCTAGTTTCACCTGAGTCACAGCCTTGTGTTCTGCCCAAGCATAAAGGAAAGAAACACTTGATGTGGTCAAGAAAAAGGATCTTTATGTTTGGACTTTTAGTTCCAGTTTGGTAAAATATGGGGAATTTTGACCCTGATCTTTGAGCAGTTCCACACACATTTAGTGCCTGTGAGAGGGCTGAAGTAAGACTACTCGCATCGATAAAGTGGAATGTGTACCCAGTGGTTTGTGTGATCAGCACCCTGGTTGAATAAGGTTTGCTACTGCTAAAGGCTTAAAATAGCACCACTAGTTTGAATTAGTAGCAAACCATTAAGAAAATAACTGTTTATTTGATTTAAAACAAGACAAATGATTTCTTGCTATGCAGTGTCCCTAATTAGAATGAAAAAAAATATTTTTGGACAGTCATTTGGTCAGTTTTTAATAGTTGAAAGGGCTTGGGTACAATGCGCTCACTTTTATATCAAAGTTTGTGTATTCCCTCCCTTTTCCAGAATAAGTTTTCCTTAAACAGTCTGCACACTGGAGAGAAGTTAGTACACAGGATCCTTTGCAGCCAACTCTGTCCTCACCTCTCACTCCGCCCATGCTACTAAAAGGGGCTATCATTTTAATTGGATGCTATAAAAATTTTGATGTTAAGCATAACATTAGAGAAGATTTTTGTCTAATGTGTCAGGGGATCAAGGTCCTTTTGTCACCAATAGAAGTTTTCAAACACAGCAAAAGTGGATCTCTTACTCTATGTATACTAAGAGTTACTTCCAGAAAGTGCATCATTTTTTCTATCTTTTTAAACTAAGCGCTGCATGAATGTGCAGAATACAGTTTTCACCAGGAAGCTGAGCATTTGTTTGTTGGTCTGAATTATTTTGCTTCAGGTAGTTTGTCATTTGGAAGGTATGTAAAGATCTAGTTGCTTAGACTGGTATTATAAAAAACAACTTAAGAAGAGTTCTATCTCATCAAACCCACAAGGAAGGTTAGAGATGTTTTCAAGAAGTCAGTGGCTAGGTTGTCACTTTGTACGGCAAGACTCATTTACATACATGTTTCAATGTGACTTTCTTGTTGTTTTCTTATTCATTAACTCTAGTTCTTACAACAGTATTTACAGAAACACTGTGCAAATGCTACCTGACATGTGCATGATTTGTTTTTAGTGGTCTGCTTTGTGAATACTGACCATTCAATAAGACTTTTATTTTTTAAGGCTTAAATTCTGTTTTCAGCAGCCTCATTTGCAAAGATCAGATGCTTGTTTGACTTCAGTTAGCTTGTGCCATCACTGCAAGGGGATTTTGTGGAACCAGTTATTAGGAGAAAAGGAGTTACTGCTGTTCCTTTGGCCCTCACTGGGAGAGTAGGAATCCAGGCTATGGCTTGGAGGTAAAGAAATTACTGCATTTTTCAGGAATGGAGTCTAACCTGGGTAAATGGGTATAGTTTTAATTGAATCAAGGCTAATTTATGCTGGTGGAAGATTTAGTCTGTGTATATTTAAGTGGTTTGATTTTTCTGTTCCTTGGTGATGATTTTGAGATCTGGGATGACTGAAGAGAGGTGAATGGCAGCAGCTGAACGGAGGTGTTTATGTATTGCATAGCCACCTTTTGCCTTGTAGAAGTTGAAAAACAGGGACACTTTACATGCCAGATAACTTAATCAAAGAGGACATATTTTATAAAAATACTCAGAGGGCATCAAACACTTTGAGCCAAATTCAGCTGGTCTGTGTCCATATAACCTCATTTGTTCTGTAGATGTAACTAGAGGTTGTTGCCCTTGAATCTATCAAATTGAGGTTACTAAATCTGAAAGCTGTACCTGATATTGCAATGAAGGAAAAACTAGATTCTCTGAAGAAATAGAAGAATTACTCCACAACTGTTTCTGAAAATTACTCCTGAATTTAGCATTTATGTGCCTAGTCTATGAATTAGGTGGCACATACACATTTCTATGCACAGCATCCCGTGTTGTCATTGGAATTATTACAAAACCAAACCTGATCCCAGAGTTCCTTTATTGGCCAAAGAATATGTTGGCTTTCAAATTGTGGCAGTGTAGAGATGCTGCTGGATGTACCTAATCTGTTGTATTACGGTTAAATCTGATTTTTTAAACTGGTATTATTCATTAAGGAGCATATTCTGGGTCTGATATAATCTGTTATTTTTCCTGGAATTGTAGAGTCTCTAAATAGGATCCAAGACTTCATCATGCTGGGAGTTTTGCATGTACAATACAGTCTCTGCCTGAATGGGCAAGGGGAACAAGAAGGGAAGGAGGATAGAATTAGTATTATCCTCCAGGATAAGGGGGATAAACGCAGGCTTTTCCTCCCACCTCTTTTTAGGGTCTTGACTAAGCTAGGAGCCTAATCTTTGTGGATGCTTTGCATTGCTAAAGCACTTCTTTCATTGCTTATGAAATGATATTTGGGCAGCTCAGCTAAGAGTGAGAGCATGGAAATCTGAGCCAAAGATACAAAGAGCTTTGCCCAGAGTCACATGTGAAGTAAGCTAATGGCAGACACATTGCAGCATAGTTGAGTAGGCGATCCATATGGAGTATGTAATACTACTGTATCACAGTATGTCACCACTGGAGTCAATTTGATAACATACTCCCATCCCCTCCAGAAAATACGGAATAACTGCTCCTGATAGTTGTTGGCTAATGAGCCAAACCTCCCACAGGTATGAATTAGTGATGACCCTGTAGATGTATTGCCCTGCAATGGCCTCTAGCTGTGAGCCGGTGCCTTTAGTCCCAGTGCCCAGAGGTGAACAAACTACTGTGGGTTATCTGGGCTGCAAACTTGCTGCCTGACAGCTGATCCAGGATAACTGCTGCATGCAGGCTCTCATCTCGTGGGTTGCAAATGTCCCTTGGTGACAGATGTGAAAAAGCATCAATATCAGCAGTCCCCAAAGCTGCTGTTGCTGAGTAGCTGTAAGTCCCATCCCCTTTGCTTACCCCTCACTGTGTACTTCATTCATTATTCTGGCAAAACTTTAAAAGCTCTTCCCCTGCATTTGTACTGACAGGGCAACACCACTGTTTCAGTTTCACTATGCTTCTTACTAATTATGTGAGCTGGATCACAGTTGCTAAATTTTGTTTGAATGATAGCCATGGTTTACTCTGGGTTCCCATAAAATAAAGTAACTGAATTTATTATGAATGTGGGTGACACTCCTCTGCACCAGCATTCACCAAGTCCTCAAAGCGCCAGGTTTAAAATCTGGTGCATTATTTCCATCCTCTGTCAGCATACATGAGTATGCTGTAATAATGCCAGAATCTCTACTGTATTTGAAATCTAGAATCTCCTTATATGCAGAAATTTTGATTTACTTCTCAGACATTTTGAATTCTGGATTGTAACCAAATGATTGCCATAGAGTTTATTTGAGTAAATTCTTCTTTTTTCTTTCTTTTTTTTTTTTTGTTTGTTTGTTTTTGGTTTTTGTTGTTGTTGTTGTTGTTGTTGTTTGTTTTTTTTTTTTTCCTTGAACTCTACGTCCTTTCTCTCTGCCTGAACAAATACCTTCTTGCTAAAGGAAAAGAGAGATAATGGCTTCTGTGTACTATAATTGATGAACTTTCAGCAATTCAGAGCAAATCCAAGATTGCTGCCAACAGCCAGATGGGAAACAGTGTTAATGACATGTTCAAAGAAAAGTATGTTATTTTGATAGGGGCTAGTCTAGAAACTTTAATCTCTATTGTTCTGGAGACTAATGGCATGGATAATTCCTTAAGTGAAGCCGTTTTTAAACAAAAATTATCTTTTTCATAAGCAGGAAAGAGCAAACTGAAGAGTACCAAATGCATTTTCAGTGCTCTGGCTGATATATATGTGGATTCAGATGTGTTCAAAACTCATTTCTGAGTCTGCCAGATGGTTAAAAGTCTGGACATTTCTACTGCTGATGGGTAGAAATCATAAAATGAATGGTCCTGGAAACCAGAGCTAGGGCGGCAATCTGAGCGTGGGGAGAAGTTACAAGAAGAAGTTGGGAAGGACAAACAAGACAGACTGGAACAAGGACAAAAAGAGGACAAAAAGGCTTTGGGGAAACTGGGAAAAAGATTCGTCCCCTTCCTCCTCCCCTCTAGAGCCTGGAGTGGGACGGAGGGCTCCCAAATCACAGTCTGGTTTTGCTGCCTGTAAATCTCCCTCAAGCCCACTGCCAAAGTAGGTGTCTCCTCCTTCTTAGGTCCTGGCCATCTGGCAGATGAGGCCAACAGCTCCACGCTATGTTTCATGCCTTCAGGGCCATGCCTTTTGCATGTGGCGGCAGTGAGAGCACTAAAGGGAAGGGGTGCAAGAAAGTTTTCCTTGGGGGGCTCCACCAGCACAGTGCTTGGGCAGCCTTAGGACTCCGAGAGGCTGTAGTGACAGTCTCCTCCTTCCTTGACAAGTGGTTACAGAAATCACCTGCCTAGGGCTATCCTCACACAAATACATAGTGCAAATGCTAAGGATGTACAGAGATTATCTCCCAGTGAGTCAGAGATTACTGCTTAATGTGCATTGGACTTGCATTTTACCTTGATCTGGCCACAGATATCCCAAGCAATGGGTCATCTTTAACCTTTCTCGAGAGATTATTTCCCATGACTCATTATCATGAAGCATTTCCTCATATGTAGCCACCCTGCTCCCCTCTTTGACCAGCCTTTGTATATCTGCTCTTCACAGATCCAAGCTCCTTTAATTTCACACTGCTTTTGCTCCTCCTCACCTTCTTAAAGAGGGAGATTTATAGGAGGAGCTCAGGGGAGGTTGCCAAGCATCCCACAGCCTGCCTGCATTAGTTCTGGTCACAGTCCGTTTCAGGCGATGGGGGACAGGCAGCCTTCCCCCCATCACCACTGCAGCTGCATCCAGCCCTGCTGTCAGCTGTACTTGTTGCTTGGTCACGAATCACCACTGTTGTTATCCTTCTGGCAACACCTCCTAGAGCTGGAAGGCATACTCCAAGGGCTGTTGCTCCTGAAGCCCACAGACAGGGCGAGATGCTTCCCTTGGGCTTGGTGATGTGTTTCCTCTGCACATGACACTAAAAAATTCATCTATTTTCTCTCTCACTCTCCCTCCTCTGTGTCTCTTACCCTACCCCCTTAATTTATATCTCATATTGTATACTTTGACTGACAACCATCGTCCTTAAATCCGAAACCCTACTTCATTATTTCCTACCCATATTCTAATCTCCTCAAGAGTATTTTGGACTATTTCAGCAGTCCTGTTGGTGTCCCAGAGTTGACTTTAGGGTGTAATATCTTTTGCTGATGTGCTATTTAATCCCCTTCTTTAGATTATTAACACAGACATTACCTCATAAAGTTATGGGCGTTTGATTAGATACCTTCCACCAACTTGCTATTTTATCATTTGCCATAAGTCTTTGCCTGTTATTCTGTAGGACATTTAGAGACACTCAGTGTTCTTTCCCAAGCCAATTCAAATTCTTGCTGTGAAAAGCATTTCTTCTTTGGATCAAGCCAATGGCCAGTATTTGGGTATTTCCAGGCATGTTCCATTGGAAAGAGAAACTGATTCTATACCATAGGTGTATTCTTGGTGCAATTTTTTTTTTGTTTTGTTTTTTCTGTTAGTTTAAAATGTGCATCCTGTCCTTTTTGCCCTAGAAGAACAGAAAGTATGACAGGACCACCGCTGTCCCCCCTAAATTCCCATGCCTGTCTTGCCAGCGAGCCTTGTACCCAACAGGCTCTATGTGCTTCCTTCACTACTAGGTCCTTCTCAGAAGTACAGCTTTTTGCTGCCTAATAACCTGCAAAACCCAAATGTCACCCTCCAGGTTTACAACATGGTTAAACTCAGCTAATGTGGGTGAGTTTTACCGAATTACATCCCCTACATCCCCAGGCCAGTACTTCTGGTGCTTCCAATGTCTCTTTTTGTGACATGAAAGGGGTCAATTTCTTCTGCTGCTGAGACCTGAAAAGAGTGTTTGGCATGTACATTATATATTTCATATTGCCTGTGATTACCTTGGATCAAAGATACACTTGCTGGCAGTTATTATCACCTCCTTTCAGAGCAGCAAAAGTTTGGTAGGACACTATAACCTGCTATTTCAAATTCAGCAAAGTAGCGCTCAAAAGGAGGTAGATAAATCTGTGGTGTGCTGTGAATCTTCCAGGATGAGCTGACATAATTATTTGTCCATACTGCCTTGGTCATATATAGAGATTTTCCAGGAACCCAGAAACCTGGCAGATGTCAGGGCAGTGAATAACGTGGGAGGAATCCTGCAAACGTGAGAAATCCTGTGTCCAGCACGGCCAGCCCTCGGGCTGAGCACTGCCTGTGCTTCTCAGATAGGTGTTGGAAGGAGCATATTGTGGTACATTGGCTTAAATCAATGGTAATCTTGCTGCATCAGAAATCTGAACACGCACCAAGTGTTGCCACTGCCCCTAAGGGAACAGCTGGGAATAGGAGAGGGAGCTTTGTTCCCAAATATGTAACCCTTTTTACCTCTGTGCTTTATGTTTTCTACTCTGTCATGAGGCCTGGTGTTGTGAACAGTAACACTCTCTTTGTGCCCTCTGGGGAGGAATAGTAGAGTAAGATGCGATAACTTTGAAATGGCAGATGATCAGGAGTGCCTGAAGATGTGCTGGATGAGATGCTCACCTAACCTAACTGCTTCTGGTTGGTATTTACTTTAAGACATTTCTGGGTCCCCTCTTTAGAGAAGGGGAGAGACCTAAGTTAGGAAGGGGTGAATTATTCTTGGGAAGCACCCATGTCTTTCCACTGTTTACATGGAGACTCTAGAGTAGTTACATTAAGCACAGAGGGACTCGCAGGTGGTTCTTCATTAGATGGACTAAATTCCATCTTACATGGCATATCCTCAATATGTAACACAGAACTAGGGATACACCCAAGCCTTTTCCAAATCCAAAAGCTATATAATAACATCAGAATGTCATTTTACACAAGTGTAGTAATCCTTTGGAAAGCAGGGAGTAGATGGCAGGCTGCACAGGAGCAGCCATGTCCCAAACCTGAGTCTGGATGTCAGGGCAGGATGGAGGTTTGCATGGCAGGACTGCAGGTGATGTCTGAAGACACTTGGGGCACAGTCCTTACTGCCTTGACAGCAGGAGACAGACTAAGCCACCTTCCTCCCAGCCTCCAAGCTTCCTGGCAAAGGAACTTGTGTAGGCAGGGACTTGCCACAGAGAAGATCTGGGGCCAAGGGCTGCAGAGCACAGCATGCTGCATGGCATGGGCCTGGCTGTCACATGTGTCCAGGTCTGGGACAGCAGAGCTTCCCTGCCCAACATTTACACTAAGAGGCCCTCAAAATGAACTCAGAATGAACAAAAAAAAAAATGTTTAAATCTTGAAGCGGAGGCCCACTGAGAATTCAAATTCATCCACTTAGAGAAACTAAAGGAAGCCACCTACTCTTTAGTTACAGCTTCAGAAAATCTTTCCAATTCTGTCCGAATTGTCCCAGAGCTGCAGCCAGTTGGCTAATGGTGCAAGAGACATCTCAGAGAAGTTATTAACTCAGACAGAGGAAAATATACTTTCAGTTATTACATGCTAATAAAGCACAAACTAAACAAATTTAGGCAACAGAAGCAATTATATCATTAAACATTTAACTGCAAGAATGATTTTGAAATTGATAATAATTCAAACCAAAGCATGCACACAAAGAGGAAGGGGGAGGAAGGTAATTTTAACAATTGAATCTAATCAGTGCCTCAGTTCAAATGCATGGCTATAAATGTCAAAATACGTAATATGTGATGCTAGAACAGAAGCGGAACCAGAATGGATGAGCATTCCTCACTTCCTCACTTGACCAGACTCCTCTAATTGGGAGGAAGTTAAGCACATGGAGTGGGGGAACTTGGTGAGCTGGGTTATCACCAGAGCTCTCTTTAGATACCACTCTGTGTTCCTGACCAGCCTTTCAAAACTGGCAAGAAACAGTGAACTGAGGCAAAAATTTCAGACTCGGCCTCCTGCTTGCATGAGCCCTTCCACATTCTGCTGCCATCACCTGCAAAGGAGGATAAGCTGGATCCTTACTGAATCACGAGAGGGCCACTGTGAGGGGATGGCTCCCCATGAAAGGAATGGAGAAATTCCCCTCCTCATCTGAAAAAAACTGTTTTCTGTTGCTCTTCGAATTGCATTGGAAGGAAGGGAGAGACTGTCATGGGCTGCAGCAAGGTGGGTTTGATGAAGATCAGTGCTGTTGGGGTGCAGCAGCATGGGACGTTCTCTAAGCTGCAGGGTTGTATTTGTTGTCAGTTTATGACAGGGCTGCTCCCTTTGAAAAAGTATAAATCTTAATCAAATAAAACTGATGTGCTGCCATATTTACCCATCTCACATCTCACTGGTTGTCCTACATCATGTTTGAGCATATAAGTTACATGACAGAGTTATCCAGGGGTTGCCAGCTGACACAGAAACAAACCCTCATGTTAAATTGCCTGCAGATGTCCTCTTCCAACTCCTGTAAGGAACTTCTACCAGTTCTCTCTCCTTCTCTTTTTTTTTTTTTTTTTTTTTTTTTTTCGTGTGTGTGTGTGTGTTAAATAAAAGCAGCAGAAGAGGGGGAAAACAATCTCAGTTGAATCTCTGTGCTAGTGCCTCTGTTTGCAGGACAGGAAGCCTTAAGAAGACAATGCAATTTATAGGCAAGCGCAACAAAAAACCCTGTCAGGATTTTCATGAACTTTAGTGGACCAAATGAGTCGTGGTTATTTTTAAAACCGAAGCTGACTGCATAATGCCAAGTCTAATGCTGCCAAGGTGGGCTTTTCAGAAGATTCAGACCTGAGGAGGTGAGAAGATCTTTATGTTCTGTAGGCTGTAATTTATTTGATACTAGTATATATGGCTTAGAGTTTTGACTAGACATCCCTTTTGTTTTGATACTGATCTAAAGAAATCAGGATTTTATCTGA
Source organism: Tyto alba (assembly GCF_018691265.1). Classification (NCBI taxonomy): domain Eukaryota; kingdom Metazoa; phylum Chordata; class Aves; order Strigiformes; family Tytonidae; genus Tyto; species Tyto alba. Next base: position 27,296,843 of record NW_024881276.1, read on the forward strand.
TGGATTTAACTTCTTGTTCTGTGTGGCAGAAATCCCCAAGTAAGATTGTGACATTCTTGAAAACATTCACTGTTTTCATTTACATAATTAGGAATTTTTGTTTTGGTTTTGTTTTCATTGTATGAATTTGCTGAAGTTTGTGAACTTTTTGCCTGGCTGTCTCCCTTTTGTTGGGGAAATCACAGAATGTTGTTTCTTTTTTCTGGCTGGAGGAGCATGGGCTATTTATGCGTAGTTTTAAAATACGCTTTCTGTGAGTGCTTACATGTTCCTCTCTGCAATGTGATATTTCTGGATGATCAGTCTAGCCAAAAGCAATTGCAAAAAGGTTAGTGGAGAGCAGGGCTCCCATTTAGACACCTACATGAAATACCAGCCCTTCAAAAGCTGTGAGTGCCAAACAACTCCCACTTGGAACAATGGAAGCAGGTGAGTGCCGACAGCTTCCGAAAATCTGGCCTCACATGGTTTCAAAAGAGATTGATTAGCAAGTCCAGCAAACATTTTTTTTTTTCTCTGTACTTGCTTAGCTCTGTGTGGAGAATATGAGCTGCACTTGGAGCGTGCTCAGCAGTTGCAGGTGATGCACAAGGAGGAAGGTTCCTCCTGGGAAGGAGGAGTTCCAGGTGGGTTGGCAGGTAGGCGGGTGGGCAGTCAGCTTTTTGCCAGGCTTGCTTCAGGAGAGCTTTGGTCAGGAGTGTTGAACTTTGCTAAGCAGGTAGAAGGAAAGCCCCAGAGAGCTCCCTCTGTAACTCCTCCACGTGGATCTTTTTTCAGTAAGAAAACAAAAGTAGTTTTCCCAGTTGTGTTAAACTGCTTTGGAAGTGACAGAAACAAAACCAGAAAAGGCCACTCTGACATTACTGAACTAGGGATGTCCAGATGGGAAATTATAGTAATATAGCTTGCATTCAAACTTCATGTCTTGTGTAACTTCCATGTGTAGGCAAAGGAGATAAATTTGCTCTCTGGAGCTACACACGCGCTTCTTTCTTTTGTTTAAGCCTGAAACGCTTTTCTCTTCCCCCTGTGATGATGGAGTGAGGTCTGCAGGAAAAGTAGGATTAGAAATTAATGTTTTGGGAGCTCTATTTCTGTACTAAGTTATCTTTGTGGCTTTCTGAAATGTTTTTTTTTAATTCTATCACAAATCACCAGCCATTTTTTCAGTAAAGCAGACCTTTCAAATATAAAAACAATAGAGCTGTGCTAAAATGAGGAAAGATTAATTCTGAAAATCAAATAATGAGTTTCAGCTATTGTTGCTTTTTAAACATGGTAAACAGGTTGGGGACCAATATGCTTGCAAATGACCTAAGTCTTCCTTTCCAGTGGTAATCCGTATTCTTTTGAAAAGCTAATAAAAGTGGTGTATGAAAGAAATTCCTGGGGCACTGCAGAACTCACCCTCCTAGGGAGAGAGCCAGATGTGCCGGTTAATAACCTAGCAAGCATTCAAAGCCAGGGCAGTAACCGCTTGGTATCACCTAAGCCAGACGTTCTGTGTCGGTGCAAGGCAATATCGCATACTGGTCACATTCGCAGCACAGAGCTGGAAGACATGTGCAGTCTTATTAAAGGAAGGGAAAAAAAAAAAAAAAAAAAAAAAAACAAGGAAAAGAAAAGGAGGGGACAGGGAGAAAGAGAGGGAGACAATGTGTCTGTCCCGAGAAGCAGCAGAGTAGCAGACACACTCCTCCACATGTGCATTAGTCTGTCAGCCTGGATTCTGTTACCCAGATGTTGGGGTGGATCCTATGGCAGGGACCACGAAGGAAAAGGCTTTTAAAAGAAATCATATTTCAGTGGTGAAATTAATGTTACCAGATTTTTCACATGCAATCACTAGTGTAATTTTTCAGAATTCCTTAGTAAAAGAACAAATTATAGATTTAATTCTTTTTACAGGCTTGTTTGGCAATGCCTCTTCCAAACACAAGCATATGTGTGTGAAACTTGTCAATCATTTTTAGAACTGAGCTGCCTTAGAGGAAACAGCATGTTAAAATTGTTCTCAAACCAGTCCTACTGAATTGAAAATTGTTTGTGGAGGGAGTCCTGAAGTCCAATGGGCCTTTCTCAAGGCCCCACCCCTCAGCATCAAACCCTTTGAGAGCTTTGGCCATGACTTCAAAACAGTTCTTATGCATAGTAAAAACATATATATTTGCAGTGGCAATCAGACTACATCAGCATCAAATGAGATTTTTTTTAAATCCCAAATTTAGTTTCCCAGGCACAGCAGAAAAATAAATTACTTATGGCATTTATGGTATATTTGTAACTTGAAACTGATGGCTTCATGTTACTGGGCATAACGTGTGCAGCATATAAACAAACACTGCACAAAAAGACAAGTCCCAGCTTTGTCTCTTTGACACTTTGCCTCTGTGACCGGGATCCCACAATGAACGCCACATGTGTATTTCTGCTGAGCTCATGTTTACATTGAGCTCGGCTCAGCCCTGTGCTGATCTTGCCCACGTGTGGCAGGATCAGAGTGTCTGATGGGAAAGGGGGGTGCGGTGATAGGAGACGATGTACGTGCCTGTCCAGCCGTGGTCATCGCAAGGGGAAAGGGAGAGCATCTGTGAATAAACATTTATTTGAATGTGTTAAACAATGCGGTTGTTGTTCTTGCCTGTAAATTTTTCATGAAGCCTCGGGAATGCAATATTTACGTAAAAAGATGGTGATATGCAAATTTTACTGAATCTCATATTCATGGCTGATAAGGAGTCACTGCTTTCAGCTATTGCAGAAAGCAGAAAGTGGATATATGAAAACTTGAAGAGTGGATGTGTGACTGTGTTGCAAATAGAAACAAGGCAGTTTTATATCAATATTAGTACAGTGCCCTTTGGAAGCAGTCTGGATGTTTTTGTACATAATTATGGATTCAATAAAATTGTAAATTTATAGGCAGCTGGTGTATCTTTTCCCATGTTGGAATAGTATCAGCTGAATAGGTCTTCTGAGAAATCTCATTTTGTAGTTTTGGTAAAAACCAGACTCACAGATGTAGATTTCTTTGTGTCATTTCACCACTGGGTGTGATCTTGACTCTGATGTGAATCTCAAAAGTTAGCAGACCTTGGCAGTTCATTCTTGCATCTGCCACACAGCGTACACGGGGAGGTGCAGCACCACCTAACCAGGGTGAAAAAAAAAAACAGTATTTTCCTTCCTGATGCAGCCTGGGTGTAATTGTGAGTGCCCAGCAGAGATAACCAAGGTAGTCGAGGCCGGGCCAGCTTCGGTGCTGCCCACAGCAGAAGCACACTGGCGCGATGCTGACGGCTCGCTAGTTCACCCCACTTGGCCACCGCACGGTTTGGATTCAGCATCCACTCTTGCCCCAGGAGAGGGGAGGAAGGGGTCTGTGGCTGCCTGCCCCTGCCCTGCGGGTCCTCGAGGAGCTGAGTGTTATCTCGGACACCCATGAACCTCGCAGTCTGCCCCAGCATCGGGTGCACGCCTCAGACGGGGCTGGGCTGAGAGCTGCCGGGGCTCCGTGGGCGAGAGCTTTCCAGGCAAAGCAGCCCGTCATCGCACACTGCAGTTTGTCAGAGTGAGAGCCTTGGAGCCGGCAGGGTGTGATTCATCCATCCCAGCAAAGTCTCTGAGGCAATCTGACATTATTCGGACTGATATCATTAATTAATGAGGGCTGAATGTTATTCTTAGACACTGGATTGAGTATTAGGTAGAGAAGCCTATGAAAGGGCTCTTTGATTTTGGAAAATTCCTATGGCACTGTCAAATTTGCTAACAAAATTAAATCATCTGCCAACTTTCCAAGTTAAGGAGCACATCCCTTCTGAAGGCTTGACTGAGTCTCCTCAGTGCCTTCTTGGGATCAAGGGATTATTTGATTTATATTAATGCAAAACGAAAATGATAGATAGCCTCCAAACTCCAGTCATATTAAATCTATCAGGCGGGCTTTGGAGAAAGCGTTTTTGTTTGTTTGCTTCAGCACAGATTTGATCCTCCCACACCGTTGTTTGGCTGTGTTTGGCTTAATGCACTCAAGGTGGAAGGGAGCCAAAACCCAGAGCTTTTGCGCAGCCTGGGTGTTGGTCACTGGGTTGTGCCTGGGCTTTGCCCCTCTGCCGGGGTGACCCGCAGCCACTCGCAGCAGGAGTGAGGACCTGTTCAGGCAGCTGTGGTTAACTCAAACAAACCCCAAATTTAATGAGGTTTGGGTCTGGTCTTTAAAAATGTCAGGTGCTCATGTCCTGGGGCTGGCGCTGCTCATCCCTCCTCCTGATGCTTTTCCTCCCCAGAGATGCCTCTTGCCCCGGTGCCGGTTGGCCACCCACTTCACAGACCTTGCAGGTGTCCAGAATTAGCAAAGCCTTTGCGGGCCTCTGGCGGCAGATATATAAATATAATGCTGTCATTTAAAACCCCAGCCCTGCGCGGGAAGTGTGGCGCACATGTGGGCCGGCCGGCGATCACACATGGATTTCATTGCAGCCCTAATAATGCTGGGGGTGGGGGGGAGAAAGGTGAGGGGGCTGCCAACAGGTCAGCCCCCCCCCCCCCGCCGGGTTTGTCTGTCTTGGGGCTGCTCCTGGTCTTCGTGTAAACAGAGGAGTGCCCAGGCACAGCTGGTTCCTCTGTTTGCTGTTGCTGCCATGTTTTTTGGGCAAAGAGGTGACATCCGTGGCCAGCTGGTCTGCCTGGGCGGCAGGAACTCATTGAGTAATTGCTGCATGGAGCCCTAATGCTTTGTGGTTGAATGAATGTGCGTGTTATCCAAGGTAGGCACTTTTGGGATGATACCCGCATGGTGATAGTAATCATGTCATCGAGCATTCATCTGCGCTGTGGGTCTGGTTTGTCTTTCAGCTGTAGCACGTTGTCCTCAGGGCAGCCACTGGAATACGTGTGCACGTGTGTGCACTCACACACGTGCATGCGCACACACACACACAGAGCTGGCCACCTTAGACAAATAAAGAACATGAATGCTTACCATTTGTGTGTGGGGGGGTGGGAAAATAAAAAATCTGTTATAGATTGTGCTAATTATAAAGAGGTTTGACATGGTACCATACGTTCAGCAGCAGAAAGACCTGAGTTATTTAAGTCCCCCATTTCATTTGGTGTGGCCTGTGTCCATGAACCAGGCTGTAATATATAATTCTGGCTGCTGGAGTGAGGATTTTTTTAGGGATGTGTTTGTGACTTGCTTTAGATATCTGCTCTAAAGGCGCCCTTAAAGCATTTTGCTTCCATTGCCAGGATCAACAGACGAGGTGCTGGAACAAACTGATAAATTAAATAGCAGCAAGTTACCCAGACCTGATGGTATTAATCCAGGAGTTGTGAAAGGCCTGAAGAATGAAGTGCCTGAGCTGCTCACAACAGAAATGTAAGGACTCAAGGGAAGTGGAGAACTCAGGAGTGACAGTCTTTGTACTTACTTTTAAAAACAAACATGAGAGCAGTGCTGGGAAGCACCTCCAAGCCTTACTTCAGAGCAAAAATAACACCTGACTAGTTGCATTAATAAACAATGGCAAAGTTATAAATACACCTCCTGCATCAATGATATGAAAGAGATGGAGTGGGATGTATTTTCCAAAGGAAAATTGGAAGCCTTTGTTGTACCATAATTTTTAGAACGTACAGAAAAGCGGATTTGGAAGAACAGGTTATTATTTTTTAAAAAAGCTAAAGGAGCTTGCTTGTCAAGGGAAAAAGTGACATTCGGTCACCCATTAAAAATGGTTAGGAAAGAGAAAATAAGAAGGTAATAGTAAACATTCAGTTTTCAGCCTGGCACCCAAGATCAGCAGCAGGATGTCTTAAATTGCATCCTAAATCTGGCGATAATACATTTAGTAATGAGCTGGAAAACAGGAAGTGACGGTGCTATGCATGTTCAGGTATTTTTTTACGTTATGCAAGACAATCCGAAGGAAATATGGAATGTTTCACCAAGCCAAGTAGAAAGCACTGTGCTATAACAACTCAATATGAAAACGCATATGAAAAAGTAATGTAGGTAGGAAAAAAATGCGTGCCATTGAATAACTATAACTGTGATTAAATATACTGTATACCACTTTTGAGACACACTGCATTAATTTTCTTCCACGCTGAAAACTGGTCTCCTACTCTTTGAATATCAGTTCCTAATTAATGGTGAAATATGAACCTGTATCCTATGACAACTGTTCCTCTTTGATAACTTTCTTACAGTTATTCTGCAGAAAGACCTGAGCTTCTGGTACACTTGTATTCTGTCCAGACCAACCAGCGATCCATGTGGTGCAGCGGCTGACAAATGGCAGTGATGGTAATTAATACCATAATCAGCTGTTGTCACTGCTATGTCTGTGTTTGTGACTGAGCATGATGGCTGGAGTGGATACAGGATTAATATGTGTCCTGGTACTGCTTCTCCACAAAATCATTCTTAGTGCTGCTGCTGCTGGTTTTGGTACAGAGTTTGGTATCATTCTATTTTTTTGAGATACCTGTATAAAATATTTTTAGCTGGCTTACATTTACTGTCTCTTGCAGTATAAAAATGTTCATTTTTCAGCTTGTGTTAAGAGAAGTGAGAGAAGTTCAGTGATTTCAGGAATAAAGAAATGGAATATGAAATAGAAATACAGAAGTGTTGATGCTCAGTGATGTTATTAGAAACCCACTCTATAACTCTCCCCTGGCCAAGGAAATCTCACTTGTTCTGAGATGTTAACACAAAAGGCCCCTGGCCACATTGTCAGGTGGTATCTTTGGCAAAATTATTTTAGTGAGCCTCAGGGATATCTGTGGCCCCTGCAAGATGTTGTATTATTCTGTGAAGTTTCTGCTCAGGCATCACATCTGCATTTACGTGAGGATTGGGCACGGGGAAGGGACTGTGGGCCCTGGTGACTGGAGACCCCATTTGCCCAGGAGAACAGTACGGAGCAGAAGGAAGCCGGGTGAGCATCATTCCCATCATATCAGTGCCTTCAGGCATGGCCTTGAACATTCACTTGCAAGATGAAAGAATAGTTTGGCCTCTGTCTCTCTAGGAAGCCTTCTCCTTTACAGAGGAGACTGCCAAGGTTAATAGCCATGGGTGGATGTAACCTGAGGTGTGGTCAAGGCCTTGGTTTTTGGGACCTGGATTAAAATCACCACTAAATAATCACCTGTCTGCTGTTGACGACTTCTAGTTGTTCCTGAGCTAAACTGAATTTAAAACAGTAATGTGGATGAACCAATTCCTATTTACAGTTTCCTCAGCTCTCCCGTGCTCCCAGATATTTCTTTACTTGGGAAACTACATAAAGCAGTTGCCACATACTTCTTTCAGAGTTTCCATTAGTATCAGTTCGTGCAGAGGATGCCAAGTCCAATTCTCACTTACGTCAGTGAGATCCCAGTGCTCTTTGAGTTTGCTCAGATTGGGGAGCCGGTGTGGCTGGCATTGGCTGCCCAGTGCCATGCATTCTGTAGGATGCGTGTTCTGCTTTACCGTCTTCCATTATTTCTGTCTTCCTAATGTCCTGTAAGTAAGGTCTATGAAACCCTCCTCTGACTTGCATGCCATATCTTCATTACTTTATGTCACTAGCATCATTATTCATTTCACCTAACTTTACTTCTCTGAAAGCTAAACCTATCATCAGAGCTAATGGCAATAGAGGCATATCCAGAGGGCATTTAATTCCATTTTAAAACAGACTTCAAAGGAGCCTAAGCAACTTTTTTAGTCTTGATGTCAAACTTTTGGGCAGCTAAGGTAAGGTAAAGATAATCTCACTAAAGGATTTGCATCTATTGCTGTGTCTTGATTCTGTAGTGCAAAGGTGCATTCACAGGCTTGACAAGTCCCCTTAAACTTTTAAAATAAAAATTTCATGCCAACTTTATAACAGTGGATCAGATGGAAAAAAAAATCTACAAAATATGTTGCAAAGTGCTATCTTGGGTAGTTTTAGTACCAGGTTAAAGGTATTAGAGATACAGGGATTAGAAATTTCGATTTGAAAATTACTAAATTAATTTTTTATGACTTCTGTGGGTGGTAGGAGGGCAAAAGTGGTACATGGTACTGTGACTTTTTAAAGTTTTGTAACTCACTTTTGTATGTTAATTTTCCTTTCACCAACACTTACTTGGTTTACACATAAGGATTACACATAATTCTAAAAGTATATTTAATCCTGTCTCTTCAGGAGTTTGATGAAATATTTCACTTTAATGCTTCATGTCTGCTTGTCTGCCTAAAACTTAAATATACACTAATCTTTATTCTTTCCCTGCCCCAGAATAAGGTTCTTTTAAAATAGGCTCAAACATACAATGCTATTACCCAAGTTGATGGTATCATTCCTAGCTAGGATCCCTGTGCCTCTTTCAGATTTCAGCTTTTGCTGACAAGGAGGCATAACATTCCCAGCTATTTGCACCATATGGTGAATAACTGCAGCTTTTATCATGAAGGAATCCCTGAGTGCTTTTCAAACAATTTTTATAAGAGTCACTTCACTCATCACTGAAGTGGAGCCAGTGCTGGGGTAAAACATGACAACCGTTCACTGGTAACCAGTCTGCAGCACTTCTGAAAAACTGGGACCCTTTAGCAAAATGTCAATATTTTTTATGACATTGGTCATAAAAGGCCAGACCCTCAGTATGAATAAATTAACATTTTGGCCTTGTCACGGAGCTGCCGTGATTTCTACGCATGGCAAAACTGTCCCTGTCTATGTACTTTTCACTTTCTAAAGCCTTGATTATGAAAAATCCACTTTTGTCTGATTTCCCACTTTGTAAATCTTGAAGCAGTTGTCAGAGGAAGTGTCCAACGTTGTCCGGAGGGGACACCAAGACTGCCCCTCCCTGGTCCTTGCCCCTGCTGCTCACTGACATCCCCAAGCCTTTTGCAAAGCAATAAACTGCAGTCAGTGCAGGCCCTGCACTCTTCTCACTTCAGGATGATAGGAAGAAAAAGAACCTTATCCTTAGCTTATCCTTAAAGCCAACAGCAGGTGGAGGTAATGACCCAAGTGGCCTCTGTTTGTTGATCAGACAGATTCAGCAGCTCTACCATTTGCCTGCTCCATCCCAAGTATGGTGTGAGGTCTTCCTCTGCTTCAGTCTCCTGTCGTGCAGTGGGGAGAAAGCATCTCACCAGCAGCAGAGGAGGGAGCAATATTTTCCTACTTCATGCATCTGTTATGAGGGTAAATCAGTCAAGTAACACAGGCAGAGAGCTGCAAGGTGGATGCATAAGTTAAAAAGAAACACCAGGTAAAATTCCTGAGGTAAACTATGCAAAGCCATCTTGGATGCCTAAAGCTAGAAATCACAGCTTTCTGCCATCACTTAAGACAAATGAAATTAGAGGTTATCCCTGTGAAACTTTTTGAAAGGAAACTCTTCTCATGCAGTCAAAAGCCCCTCTTAAATTCTGTGGGGTGTTTGCTTGAGTCAGAGCCATAGGATCTGGCCTGGTATGTATTGCCCTTGCAAATGCAGCACTCTTTGTCAGGGAGAAATCTCATACTGAAGAAATGAAAGAGCAGCTCCAAAACAATGGGTTTTGTCTTTAAGATGTGTACATGCTCATGATCTTCTAAGTACATGCCTTAACTAGAGGCTGTCCAAAACAGGTTTAATGTGAACTCTGGGATCTGGTAATGTAGGACTTCCCACGGCATCAGCTGGGCTTTTCTGAAAAATATGATAAAAACGAGGTCCATGACATTGTGGGTGGAGTTGTATGGAAAAGAGCATGTGTCTGACAGCATTTTTTCCAGGAAACTGGACAGTGGGCTTGCGATTTCAGATGCTTTACTAGATACTGCTGGTGATCCTGATGAGCAAACCAGGCTGCCTTTCTGTTGGGTGAGGTTCATATAACGCCTAGCCCCACTGTTACATACTTTCATGTGTTTTAGATATAGAACTTTTATATTATTTTGAATGATATGATAGACTTTAATGAGAAGGCAGTTTTGGAAGTCCTGGCTGTAATAGCAGCACTGTTAATATTACTGGTTTTGGCATGGCAGACACAGGAAAAGTCTTTCTAGAGCCAGACATCTGACAGGCTTGACAGGGGGTAGCATCTCTTCTGCCTTGCTCTGCATGTGGCTATAACTTGAAACCATTATTTCCTCTGTGATAGGCAAACCATTTTGGCTAAAAATTGGCTTGGATGTGGGAGACAAAGATCAGCTTGACACGTGTAGGCATAACCTATTGCACATCATCTTCCCCCCTGTTCCAGAGAAAAGTTGTGAGGGAGTTTCTTGAAATATGTCACTGACAGGAGCATGAGAATTAATTTTTTTTTTTTTTTAATAAGGAATGGTGCTTAAAAGAAAGGAAGAAGTCTGTAATTACATAACTTCTATTTATGCCAACATCCATTTTTAATGATTTTCATTTGCAGGTAGCAAATCAGCAAACCATTTTCAAATAGTCTGTTGGCTGCATTACTCTGATGCATTAAAATGTTTCTGTATCCAATTTGTATATTTACATTTGAAAACAAAACTCTATAAGAAATACTTTTATGTTACAGTTGGGTTTTTTTTTGAAGAGGTAAAAAAAATATAAATCATTTAGAAGGGACTGAGTATAAGAATATTGCCATTTTTAAGGTATATATCACTGAACACATTGTCAGGAAAGCAATACAAAATGTTATACTTCCCTGCTTTGAGGAGTTCTGCTCTCTGAATGGAATAAAATTGAAGTAATGTAGAAGAATTACCTTGGAAACCTATCAAGGAAATAAAAAAGATGTAAAGTAACTTCACAGTTCTTAATTTAAGTATGGTGACATTTCATAAGAAGAGACAATCACATGCAATCTACTGTAATATTTCCAGTCTGCTTTCTTGCACCCTGGCTAATCTTCATACTTCTGGGATACAACCACGAAACAGCAAAAACCAGAACAGAGGCACCCCTGGAACAGCTGCCAAGCCTGTGTCTGCCCTAGGTAAGGAGCAGTAAAGTTTCTACTAGTAAGAAATCACAGAATCATAGAATGGTTTAGGTTGGAAAGGACATTAAAGATCATCTAGTTCCAACCCCCCTGTCACAGGCAGGGACACCTCCCACCAGACCAGGTTGCTCAAAGCCCCGTCCAACCTGGCCTTGAACCCTTCCAGGGAGGGGGCAGCCACAGCTTCTCTGGGCAACCCGGGCCAGTGCCTCACCACCCTCACAGCAAAGAATTTATTCCTTATATCTAATCTGAATCAACACTCTTTCAGTTTAAAACTACTATCCCTCATCCTATCTCTACACTCCCTGCTGAAAATTTCCTCCCCATCTTTCTTGTAGGCACCCTCTAAGTACAGGAAGGCCACTATTAGGTCTCCCTGGAGTCTTCTCCAGGCTGAACAACTCCAACTCTCTCTGCCTGTCCTCATAGGGGAGATGCTTCAGCCCTCTGATCATCTTCATGGCCTCCCCTGGACCCACTTGATCAGGTCCATGTCCTTCTGATGTTGGGGGCCCCAGAGCTGGACACAGCACTGCAGGGGGGGTCTCACCAGAGCAGAGCAGAGGGGGAGAATCCCCTCCCTCAATCTACTGGCCACATTTCCCTTGATGCAGTCCAGGATATGGCTGGATGCATCCATGAGTAATGAGGAAGTGAGGAATGAGAAAATGAGGAAAAAGTTTGTATTTCATGGTGTAAATTTTTCTTCAGAGTCATGTGAGGCATTTTCTTCTACCTGAAACTAGAACTTAAACCAATATATAGACAAGTACATAGAAATAACTTTTTAATTTTCTGAGTGAAGGTTGCTTACATGGCTTGGTGGCCCTCATAATTTTTTTTTAAATCTGGGCAGCCTGAACTTAACATCTTAGAAGATGACTCCAGAGGGACTCCATTGTCTTCAGAGGGAGCCAGTCTGACTAGCCTAGAGCTTTCAGATAGCTAGCATAAGCAGAAATGTATCCCCTGCTTAAACTCTGATTTATCCTGCTAGGCCAAAAATTTCAAAACTGCCAGAAGATGTTTTGGCTGCTATCTATCACTTTAAATTGTTCCCTATCAAATATGAAAAGTGTTATGAGTAGCTAGGATGAAGTGCAGGCTCTAAGGAAGACAGTGACAAAACACCCCTGGCTTCAATAGAGACAGGATTTAACCCTCACTATCTTTTTTTTTTTTTTTTTAGCTATATGCATGTACTTTTATTGGTTATGAACTGTATCACTTTTTGCTATTTTATTTTGGCAGACTTTAATGCTAGATAATAGTATGTATTTTTTGAAGTCAAGTTGCTGGCTTTGTAAAAGGAAACTGAATACGCACTTTTAAGCTTAATTAGTCTGTTGAAAAAAAATAGCAGTATTAAGGTGTTAAAAACAGGAGACAGTCGAGCCATCCAGAGGGATATGGGAAGATAAACTGGTGATTTGGGCTCTTCATAAGGCAGAATGATTGAATATTTTTTAACAAACTATTCACTGTCTTTTTTTTCTTTCTTTGCTTCCATAGTTGTCCATGAGAATAGAAATATTTTCCACACATTTGTATGCCCTTTGAAATAATTCACACATTGCATCAATGCATTCAGGCTGTGGCTTGCTCACAAGCTATGAATTTATTACATTGATTTAAAAGCCTATACTCAACTGTATGACCAGTCCATTCCCTGCATTTCCTGTCGTATATTTTCTGAATGGATAACCAAAAGTGTCTAAGCTACAGCACCAGAAACACATCTGGCAGTGCTCAATTGCCTTTCACTGAAGCCATCCTTTAGTACTTCCAGGAATAAATACACGGTGGAAAGACATTTGTATCCTTAGCTTCCAAAGCGCCACAGTCTTGTCATAATTTCATGTCAGTGACTTCAAAATGTGGAAAACTAAAAATATGTAGATTTTTTACAACTGTAGAATATATGGATTAGCAGTAGTTATTTTGGAAGGTTGATGTAGCAGACAGCCTGGTAATTCCTTTTCATATTGAGTCAGAATTACAGTAACTAATGGTGCTACATTTTAAGGGAGTTTGTAGAAAATGCTACTGAATTTTTATTAGCAGTGGTTATTGAAACTCAAAGATAAGTGATTAAAAATGATCTTGTGGAGAGGGAAAAATGCGAACAGTGAACATTTTTTAAAGTATGTAAATATTTGCATCAATGTCTGCGTTAATTTTAGTATTTTGACACATAATGAAAAACCATTAGCATGAGGAATACATTATACAGAACCATGATAATCACTGAGATTCTGTAACATCTTGATGACCTTCCAAAATCTAGCTGATGTAAACTTCGTTAAGCTAGTAGTAGCAATGATGTAATTTGCCTTCTAAACAGCTTGAGAGATTTGGATGAAAACATCAACCCTGGCACTTGAGTTTTTTTAAACAAGCCACTAAAAAAATGTATACACAGCAAAGTCACGTATCTCAGCTTTTTTGGTAGGCTTCATCTCACCTAACTTCAGACATCTGTAATGTCTGCATTTAAGCTGTTTATCCAAAGCTCCCTTTTCATGAGCACCTCTTTCCAGTGGGAGGGAAACAGCCATTTTTAAAGGCAAAAATAATCTCAGCTGAAAGCAGTTGCTGAAAATTAACCAGAAACAAAATATTCATACAGAATACAGTCCTCCCGATTCCCTCCAGAGATGCTCCGGAGATGGTGTCTCACTGAAAGAGGAGACACCTGCAAGGGGTGGGGAGGCCTTTGGGAGGGAGACAGGGGTGTCTCCGGACAGGTGTCCCTAGGTGGGTGTCCCCAGGCAGGTGTCCCCAGGCTGGTGTCCCTGGGTGGGTGTCCCCAGGCAGGTGTCCCCAGGCTGGTGTCCCTGGGTGGGTGTCCCCAGGCAGGTGACCCCAGGCTGGTGTCCCTGGGCGGGTGTCCCCAGGCTGGTGTCCCTGGGTGGGTGTCCTCAGGCCGGTGTCCCCAGGCTGGTGTCCCTGGGTGGGTGTCCCCAGGCAGGTGACCCCAGGCTGGTGTCCCTGGGCGGGTGTCCCCAGGCTGGTGTCCCTGGGTGGGTGTCCTCAGGCCGGTGTCCCCAGGCTGGTGTCCCTGGGTGGGTGTCCCCAGGCAGGTGACCCCAGGCTGGTGTCCCCGGGTGGGTGTCCTCAGGCCGGTGTCCCCAGGCTGGTGTCCCCGGGTGGGTGTCCCCAGGCAGGTGACCCCAGGCTGGTGTCCCCCGGTGGGTGTCCCCAGGGAGAATTGGAGCTGTCCAGCAGTGCCGGCACAGCACCGCGAACCATCTTTGGGGTGCGCCCACTGTTCTGTCTGGCTGAGAGGGGACACGCACACAGGGAGAAGGTCCTACCTTTCCCTTCCACCAGCAAGCGAGCCCTGCACTTGCATGCTTTACAGCTGCAGCTAGCATCGCTTTTGAAGCGTCCTTGTTTTGCCGGGGCTAAGAAAGTACCGAATGTGTCTGACATCATCCACAAATGTTAAACACAAGTGTAGCTGGGTCGACGGAAGTTCTCCTTTGAAACATGCTTTTGAAACACTGCAGTCTTCAAAGCTGGCTTACATACCCTGTGCTGTGATACACAGCCTTTTGTTTTGCATAAGTGTTTGTTTTAATGAGGTAGTGCAATGCAGCTCATCAAAATCAAAAACATATGATGCACCCTAGGCAAGAGAAAGGCAATAACTATACAGATTTTTCAAGAGGGCTAGTCATACCACAGGCTACCATTATAACAGAAAAAACAACAAGAATTTTAATATAGCTGTCTGGCCAAATATATTAATTTAAATTGAATGGCTTTTTCTGATATTATAGCTGTGAGGCACAATGTTCTACTGGCAAGCATCTTCAAAACCTTTTTTAGAAGATTTGCTTCAAATTATTTCTGTGCACCAGATCTTGATGGTATGTACATTTGGGAGTTAACCAAAGGAAAAAAAGCTTTTGATTAAATCAATGACCTTTCCTGGAGGTTGAATGACATAGAGATTGTAATACAAAAAGCTACCTCCTCCAAACAGTGTTTTCTTCAAAATATTTACTCTAAGCTCTCCTCCATTAACTTTTCCCTCACTTTTTCACAAACGTTCATACTCTTGTGTCAGCACAGAAATATACTTTCCCATTAGCAAATCCTTTTAAATAAATTTTAGTTGTTTCCATGATTACTTCCCCAAATGGCTTGCTAACCACCAATTTCCATTCTTTGCCAGAGAAGACCACTGGGTGCTGTTTACTCTTGGAAACTTGATCTTTATTGTGCTCATGCTTCGTTGTGCTTCTTCAAAATCTGGTAATAATTGTTTCCCTCAGCTAATTGCATCTCTTCCCACTTGGAAAACTGGAGACATTTTCCTGCTGATGTGGAGAAGAACAAGTGTGATCATTTCTTAAAAATTATTTTCTGTATTGATTTCACTTGATAAAAAATGGTTTTGTCTTATCCTGGCAAGTATCTTTGCACTTTGTTATTATTCCATGAAACATTGCTCTGGGAACCCACTAAAGCTGAGAACAACATGTAACATCCGCCCCAGCAGTTGATGTTAATGGAATTTGAGTCCCATAAGGAGACTAACGTCTTGTGTGATATTAGGGTGCCTATTAGTAGGTTAGGCTTGCTACAAAGCCATCATAAATTTCACCAAAAGGCACAGGCTCAGTAACAGCTACTGTGCAGATCTGGTAGAGGAAGAAGAACACTTTCCTGCTCACCTGGGCAGCCTCATTTTCACTTGGGTGTGGGACAACCTACAGACAGCCCTAATACAGCTTGAAGTGGTCTCTTAGGGTTTCTTCTCACGCTGTCTGAGGTGGGTAATGATTCTCCACAACCCAAGTTGCCTTCTACCGCAAAAGAAGTCTTCAGTGACCCCTTTGGGGAAGGCCTTTGCATGTTTAATGCACCATAAATGACCTGATTAGGATTTGACTGTCTGACTCTATGCTGATAATGCCAAGATTATTTTAGAACAGAAAACAAGTCTTTGCTATATACTTTCTAGAAATAGAGTCTACTGTTTTTCATTCTTGCAACACCACTGTTTTTCCCAACATGCTTTCCATGGTTTTGGAGCCATAAGAGTGATTTAAATAAATTCTGAAAAAATCAGATAAGAAAACAACTTTATAACAACATTTCTCCCATCTCTTTTGCATCACATGTTACATTGTGCTGCACTACTAAAATGTTGGTGGGCAATTCTGAGCACCTCACAGGAGACAACAAATTCTTCATGGTGTAACGTGACAGCCGTTTGTGTTCTCTTACAAGACAACATCTCCTCCTCTATCCATAGAAGGTATGAAAATTGCTAATGGAAATATAAACTAATATTATTTCCATTATATTAGCTCTGCTGCTCTGAAACACAAAGTAGCGGCCAGTCTTTCTGCTAAGTGTGCCCTTCTCCTACCCGTAGCCTGTGGTACCTTTTCTGAAATCCCCACGCGGTCTTCCTCTGCAGTTAACAGGAGCGCACCGCTGGGGCAGACCCAAGGGGCAGCATCCTCCTTCAGTGAGCTGCAGGGAAATAATTTTGGCCAGAGAGTTTAGTGGTTCTGTCTTGGTCTCCAGGTTGCATCATTTGTCTCCCCAGGAAGGTCTGGATGAAAATCTTGCTTGTAGAGCTCCACTCCTGACAGCAGCACTCAGCCCCAAGGTGTGAGCAGAGGGCATGTAGGCACAGCGCTGCCGGGCTGAGCACATGCTGACACCTCAGGTGTATAAGTTTCACAGTGCTTAATAACAGTGCAGGTTCACACTGTTTTGTTTTCAGTTACTCCCTTTGCCTTGAGATGTCTCCTTGGTGGCAGGTCACTCTCCATATTTGTTTGTCTTGTGCCCAGATGAAAATTCAAGATCCGTTGATTAAACTAGGTTTTGCAACCCATGGGATTGAACACAGAGTTATGGTCGGTCCCCACAAAGACATAAATGCCCACTCCAACTCAGTGGACTGAAAAGTCTGAATTTAGAATTCAGTGGCAAAACTCAAGATTGGTTCCTTCAGTTGCTCTCACACATGGGCAGCACAGGGCCCCAGTCAGTTACATACAGTCAGCTGGAAATCTTTCAAATACGAACTTTTCTTCTCAAGAAGTAGTGTTATGTTTTAACATGATTGGCATTGTTTCTTTAGTGCAACCAGATACAGAATAATTTTTTAAAATGATAAGTTTATTTAATTATGATGACAAAATAACCTACTGCATATCCAGTGTCTGTTTTTATACCAGACAATTTTGAGTGAATTTGTCCACTAACCTGAATGCTTCTCTGAGTTTCTGACTCGACCACTGGCCACCAGATCTGGTATGGTTGGAGTTTGGCAAAGCTGTTCATGCATTTGATTACCTGATTTGCTGTCTGTAAGTGTTGGAGGATGTCCAACCCTGTGTCAGATTTGAGTATTTTCCAGCAAAACATTTTCATTTATAAACCTGGCTTTTATGAAACAGAGATGTAATTTTCTTTTATCAAGGTCCCCAGCTGTAATTCTCCCAGGGCTAGACCTGGAGAGGTGCTGGTGCCTCAGGACACACCCTGATTTCGGAGATGCCAGACTCAGCACAGCTTGGGACTTGGCCGGCAGCATGATGGCCCTTTTATCTCTGCTCAGAGGTGAAAGGGGCAGTAACCAACAGCGCACTGACGGGTGTGGTCAGATATTTCCCCCCATGAATCACCTTGTGGCAGCATGGTGTGTCTCTGTTCCGCTGTTCTTTTAATGACACATGCAGAGATGGCGTTTGTGACTTTGGGTAGGAGACCACTTTCCTTTGAGTCCCACTCAGGTTTTCTTCCTAGTTTTCTAGAAACTTTGTTGTTAATAGTTGATATACTATTAGCAACCCCTCTGAGGTTTTGTTTTTTTTTTTTCTTCCAATTGTTGCTGCATTTAGCAATAGCAACCCATATTTCTACCAGCATTTGCCTACTGACCTTGGATTCGGGAAATTGCCTAAGTACATGCTTAACTTTGAGGGTAAGATTTCACCAATTTTAGTAGGATTTAAGCATGTGCTTAAAGTGAAACCTAAAATTAATGTCCTTCCTGAATAAGGATGTTCTCCCGAGTCAGACCCTGCATGCATTGCCTTAGAATAGATCCTGACTGTCCCTCGAGTATGTTAGACATGCCGGATGCTTTCAGAAGTGGTTAATCTGATGAAAGAATTCATCTCAGAGTCATAAAGAAACCACAAGTTTCCTTCACTTTCAGTCTGCTGCTTTGATATCATTGGTCACTGCTTGTGCTGCAAGAGCATTTGCATGGAAAGTTTCAGAGTCTTATGGTTGTATAGGTAAGAGATATACCCAGCTGCTCACACTAAAGAAGCTGATGTGACTTTTTATTTCTTAACTCCATGCAGATAACCCCCTTTGTGAATATAGACTGGGCTCGTGTACTAGCATTTCGAAAGTGGACATTGTCACCAAAACCGCCAAGACTCAAGAATTAAGTATAGGATGATAAAACACAAATACTACAAAACAAAGAGAGGGCAGGAAGTGCAAGGGCCATGTACATTCCCTTGACTCTTCTTCCTTGAACAGACAACATTCTGAAAACTTTGAAAAGGAAAGAAATACATGTTAATACACAGCACACAACCACATAAATGTAATATGGGAGATAGGCACCATTTACAACAATGTGCCACAAGCAGGAATAATGGTTTTGACACTGGTCAAAATTGGTCAAATAATGTTTTGACATTTCCTAATTTTCTCACTTTTTTTTTTTAATAATCCAAATCAACTCACAGAGTTACATTCAAATTTACAAATATTTCACATGGCTAAGAATTGTGTTTTATAAGTGATATATTATTCACTTCTCCTCAAAATATGGGAACAGTATTCCCATTATGATGTGTTTTGCTCAGAAAACATTCTCCCAATAAAGTCCTGCTCCCTATCAATCTGCTTTACTTAGCCTAATTTATCCAGTGCATAAGGACGTTTGTCACCCTACTGTATCCTTTGCATTGCCTTAGTACATTGTAAATATTTGGGGAATCACCATGTAACGAATGAGATTAAAGCCCAAAATAGCAGGGTGATTAGAGCATGAATTTATGTATATAATTTCCATAAGGTACTTTAATGCACGAGCTTTATTTTAATCTGTAAGTGGCAGGGTAACTTTAAATAAATAAATAAATAAATAAAATCTGTAGGGGAAAAACCCCCACAATAAGCAAATTAGCCTGAGGGAGATAATCCTTCAGATGAAACTTCACCCACAGCAACAGAGTATTTTGTTAAGAGCTGAATACACTAAAATCATCGCTGTAATTGAAGAGTCAACTGTTTTGACTTCTTTTGTACAGTCTTTAAAATTAATAACATAAATTATCATGTATGAATCTGGCTATTCATAGTGCACAAAGTTCTGTTGTTTGGTATAGGAAGCTTGCAAAAGCAATCTACTTGTTTTCCAACCTTAGTTGAACTATCATGTATCGTTTTATTCACTATCCACTTTGATTTTGTTTCAAAGAGCAATTTCTAGAATGACAATTTAGTAACATCAGACTTGCTGTAACTTTTGCATTTTTTGCTCAAGCCAGAAAAATATCCCACTTCTTGGCAGTTGATTAGAACAATTTACTATAATTTTTGATGCTGCAATTATATGGTTCTGTGTCAAATAATACATTCCACATTCTTTCTTCATAGAGAGAGCTGTGTGGCTGGCAATATCTTGATGGACTTGCTTGGACCATACTTGTGATACTGGCAGATACACAGCTTTGGTTCTGCATATGTTTGGCTTGAACAAAGCCTACACAAGCGTAACTTTGAGAGAAATGCATTCTTTTATAACATTATTCTTGTGTGTTATTTGTACTTCAGTGGCAAACGAAGCTTCCCCAACCCCCAGATCTGGGGCTGCCATTGTGCGGGACTCAGGATGAGTTTGTGATTGAAGGTCCTGATCCAGGAAAGCATCTGACCAACTGTAATATCGTAGTTCATTCGCTCGTAATTCCTTCCATCCCACTTTGTGCAGGCTGGTTAAAGAGTGAGCGAGAAGCTGAGCTGGGGGGTGAGTGACTGAATGACGAAGCTGCTGTCTTGGCCGGTGGCAAGTCCTGGTGGCCAGGGATGGAGGTGATCGGCGTGCTGTGCTTGGGCATGTGCTGGGCTACCACGGAGAAAGGAGGAGGGGGCTTTCCCTCCTTGAAAACATTGAGAATCATGCTCTTTCCTTCCTTTGCTTTCATGACAAGTGCCTTGAAAACAAAATGTTGAAACCACTTAAAATACCTGTTCAAGGGAATGTCCGATGTTTTCAAAGCCTGCTGTTAATTTTGCTCAGGCCAAAACTACTCAGCATATTTATCCTGAACTAGCAAATGGCTTCAGCTGTCCCCAAACCACATTCTTTGTCAAATAACTGCATTGTCCATAAATAAATAGTTTCACCAAACTGTGATGGAAATGATACATATGGTAAGAGATCTTTGCAAGACTGGAACAGCAGCTTGGCCTTTGAGGGGAACAAGCACTGTGCTTGAGTGCTGGGGTGTTAAACCACCTGGCTAACTTAAATACCTGTGGCTAGATGGCAAAGTAGGCCGATATGCTGAGTAACTCTTTATGAAGTACTAGCACTTATACTAGTGTCAGCAGCTCAGAGTAGGAAAGCCAATCCATCTATACAGGACTCTTTTTCAAATGGCATTTTTCTATATTCTAGGTAAGGCCATTATCAATATAATGTCTAAAAAAGTCTGTTAAAGACTATTTTCCACATTAGACAGGAAGATCCACATTTTCTGAAAATTGCCTGCATATTTTTCACCTGCTGTTTAGGCATCCTAAAAGTCTTGAGTATCTGATTACACTGGTAAATTTCTCAGTTGACTGGCCTACACTGGATT
Source organism: Tyto alba (assembly GCF_018691265.1). NCBI lineage: Eukaryota > Metazoa > Chordata > Aves > Strigiformes > Tytonidae > Tyto > Tyto alba. Next base: position 27,317,690 of record NW_024881276.1, read on the forward strand.
TGCAAACCAGTGGCTTCAAGAATTTGTGCCTATGGTATGTGAAGGCATGGATAGAGGCTCAGTTATAGCTAGAATGAAACTTCTCAGAAAAAGTAAAAATTAAAAAAATAAAGTCCCAAGCCTGCAAAACCACATCCATAAATTTGTTTCCTACATTTTATGTAGTCTTCACTGAAGTCAATGAGAATGTAGTGTTCAATTGTGTAAAGATAAGTCCATATATAAGTCTTTGCAGAACTGAAGTTCACATCTGTGGTGCTATTTTCAGAACCAAAATGAGATCATTAAAAAGAAATCCAACAGTTATAGTTGCTAAGTGATAACAACACAGGTACCAGGAGTGTCCTTTGTTGAACCTAAGAACTGAAAAGCTATGAAATATTAACACTTAAGGAAGACATAAATCTTAGTTACTTTGAAGTCTAAGGAGAATTTCCTACTTTCTCTTTCCCATTCCCATTCCTTTCCCATTACCTTTTCTTTTCCCTTTTCATTTTTTTTTAATGACATAGCATTAAAAAAAAAATGACACTGACACGAATAACATTTTTTCTCCCCTGTCCTCGAAAGCAGTTTGCCATTTCAAAGCCAAACAAAATTTTCACCTTAATTCTCTTGGTTGTTAAAATAAAATTGTGTATGGGATACTGATTACAAATTTATGGGTGAAAGGAGGATCACCCCTCCATCAAGGCAGCTATTCAATGTAGGGACAGATTTGACTGGAGGGACAGTTTGGGACAGGCTTGCCTCAACTAGTTCCTGTCCAGATTTCATAAGGAAACAGAGATCTCCACCCACTCAGTGGAGGGGTTGAGAGCTCAAAGCTATTCACTTTTCTGTGGGGTTGTGTAGCTTGGTAGGGAGGCAAGGGAAAGAAGTTGTGTGCCCACCAAGGGAAAGAGGAGCATTTTGTGCTGCACTGGGTGCATGTTGCATTGTGTTTGGCCACGGCTGCCCAGCACATGGGCACCTGCACAGACCCAGCCTGGCTACAGCAACCTGGCTCTTGCACAGCACCCGTGGGTGACAGGAGGGAGCAGAGGAGTCCTTGGCAGTGGGGAGGAAGGATTAGGGGGCAAAGACGCAAAGGAAACCAAGCTGCCTTATTGCCACAGCTCCTTTTTTTGAGAAATGCAGTAGCACTTTAGATAGACATGCTTTAATAAGGAACTTCTGTAGACCAGTCACAGTATGTTGTGGGAAATACTGGGCTAATTCTAGAGTAAGATGAAGTGACTCAAAGTCAGATCCAGCCCAAAAGAAGAAGGGATAGTTTAAACGTTTATCTTTCAGTTGATACAGTCTTTTGAGAAGATAGAGATGAAGAAGTAGACACCCCATGGAGTTGAGTGCCACAAACTGAAAAAGTTTGGCATCTTCTAGGGCTGGGCTCAAAACACAGATACTTTCAGAATAAGTGCCCCATTCTGCAAGGCTAATGCTGCATACAAAACTTCATTTCTGTTTTACTGGATCCCAGCTAATTGCAAATGGTTGTTGGGAAAGTCACAGGCCACCAAGGTAATTCAACACACATGTTTTAGCAAGTTTTTCACACATGTCTGGCAAGCCTTTCATAGTAGGAGAAGGCTTTAGAGATTCTTTCCCGGGCCTTAAGTCATGCATTAAATCCTATCAATTATTGGTTCCCTCCCCATCTCCACTTCTACTCACTTTTTGTTATTGGACAGTGCTTTTTGTATCCTGTAACATCACCTAGTTAGAGTCCTCTGAAACTCAGAATTTCCAGTTTGCAGGAATCTGTGATAATGTGTAATTTTGTTTAATTCTCAGTGGGTTGAAACCTTAGTCCCACTAAAGCGAAAGGAGTTTTGCCATCCATGTCAGTGGAAGCAGGACATTGTTTTTATTTTTCTTAAAACACTGCATAACCTACGAAGTACTCTAGATATGGGTAAAAAGACTGTGATGATGACAAATCACAGGTCTGTAAAAACTTTCAGTTAGTATTACCTTGGCAATTAAGTATATTCAGTGCTTTTTTTTTAAGTGATAAGCATTTTATGCCTATAGTTTTTATCCATTAAAGTAATTGAGCACTCATTTTCTCTTTCTTGCTGGTGTATTTAGTCCCCAAGAGGAAATATTTTGGTTTATCATTGCCAAGCCCTTTTATTTCACTGTAGTACTTTTAAGATAATAATCTAATTTTCTTGTATATTGTTGGAAATGTCTTTCTCTAAATGTACTGAGCTTTAGAAATGTGGTCATACAGAAATTAGATAAGGTAGGACTTTATCAGTGTGACATTTCTTGGGTGTTGGAAATACTTGTTATTTGTCATCAAGCTTTACAGATCCAAGGTATGCTGTTACTCTTTAGAAGAGTTCATAGGCATATTTCATTCTGGGAATAAAATAAAATATTTTAAAAACTGCTTGAATAACGCCAAAGGTAGAGAGCTGCCAACAGGCAGTTCCTGGGATCACCCAGTTTCCAAACAAAAGTAATTTCTTCTACCCAGATGATCCTGCGTGACCACCAGTGCAGATACGGGGTAAAGCTCCCAGACGTGGGATCTAGCAGAAGAGAGGAATGAGGTGTTTCACTGCTAGAGAAATGAGTGAGCTATTTGTAGCATATCATCATGCCATGATTTGAGACCTATCCCCTCTGGTCTTCAGAAAGCCACAAGAAAGCTGCAACCTCTACAGGCATTTTTGGTTATTATTTTGTCTCATGTATTTGCTCTGCTCTTTAGAAAGGTGATAAATATTTTTAGTTTAATTGTATAGTTTAGATTCAAGATAGGCCAGTGTTAGTTAATAGTGATTTTTTTAATTATTTTTTCTCACAAGGCATATGGTATTATTGGGTCTTAGAGAGAGCCAGAAATATCAGACAGTTAAAGAAATGTGTGAATCTTATCCTTTTTGGACCACACAGCCTAGCCTCTGGAATATTCCTAGAAGATGTACTATCACATTTTCCAAGTGCTTATTAACTATTTATTTTTTGAATCTTACTGCAAAATAATTTTTCAGTGATTATTGTTTTAATGTTTTCATTATTTAAAAGGGCCAGCTGAATGTATTCTTCTGCCCTAGATAGCAAAAAAGAAAAGAAAAGAAAAGCAAGTTACTAGTGCAGTGGAAGTAGTTTGCTTTTACTGTGTATGTATGCAGCATACATTTAGTGTTTGGAAACAGTGATGCGAATGGCATTTCCTGCAACCTGAATTTCTCCTTCATAATTTTGACAAAAGACAAGTGTTCAAAGAGTAGTCTAAGTAGTGCACTGCTCCATCAACCCCCACCCCACTGCTCTTCTAACTGTGCCCTGTCACCCACAGCCAAGGTTGGCACCAGACAAGGGGTACCTACTGCAGACAGGGCAGTTACTTCAGTTTTAACATACAATACTGTGGGATACCTGGTACAGATTGAGACAAACTAAGTAGTCTTAGAGTATTGTTTGTGTGCCTGTCATTTCTTTTACATTTCCTCTCTTCCCAGTGCTGAAGAATTCACCTTTGGTAGAAGACAGCTGTCTAAATGGAAGGAGGCTGATTGATACTGGGGAAAAAAAATCGATGGGGAATAAATTTTCTTGCTGTTGTTCAAATCTTGAACTACATCTGCGTTCATAATTAGCATAAAGATGTATAAAAGTCCTGAGGTTTTCTATTTGTGTCTGTCTGTCTGTCTGTCTGTCTGTCTGTCTGTCTTCTAGTGTGGGGGTGGGGATATTCCTGGGTGTGTGCAAGTATCTCAAGGTGGTCAAAGGGTGGCAGATTTCAGTTATTAAGAATGATCTGGATTAGCCCTGGTCTTTCTGGGTCACTAAGTTTCAAACACAGATACTTCACATCTGTTTCTTGTTCACAGCCACTAACAAAGAAGTACCATACCAAAAAAGTCCCAATTTTAGATACGTGTCTGGTCCTTTAAGGAATTCAGCTAGTTACTTAGAGAGAGAGAAAAAAAAAAAAAAAGGCACAGCTATACCTCCTATTCAAATTTGCAGATTAGGCAAAAGCCCAGAGGTGAAAGGTCAAATAAAACAGTTGAAAGCATTTTCTATAGACTTCCTGGTTGTGGAGGATAAAAAAGAGCATGCAGTCCTCCAAAGCATGCTATAAAAGCCAGAAGAGTGTGAGAGACACTTTAATAGGTTCCATTCTTGATGAAAATCTTGAAACAGTCTCACTAATATGGTATAGAAATCCAATATGCCAGACATATTTGCTGTGTGAAATGCCCATCAATCTAGGGATGGCGGGACCTTGAAGGACAGTGTTCTGTAATAACCAGTTCAAACTACTGTGTAGTTCAGTTAAAATTATCTAAAATATTTGGAAGAAAGTGATGAAAAATGTTGGCTATTGCCCACACAGTTACTTCTTTTTTTCCTTGAAGAGAAGTTGCTTTTCTGAAGTGTTTTGGTTTGGTTTTGTTTCTGTGTGTTTGTGTGTCTCCTGTGGTATCACTGTAATTTAACCAGGTTTAAATTAGCGTCAAACTTAAAACAAGTAGCTTTCATATTGGTGGCAACTTTCAGCCAAAGGTTTCAGCACACTTCAATTATTAATCCATGCAGCACTCCTTTGGCATTTGGTGGTACAACTTAATGTTTTGGAGATGGGAAAATTAAAGAATAATGAAAGGAAAGTTTAGGTGAGATTCATCTCATATAAGCAGAGTTATCCAAAAGCTGGTGTCTCGGGTAATCATACAGTTTCCCTTTGTTGGTAATGGAGAGAGAGAGAGAAAGTTCTTTAAAAGTGTGATTCATCTCACCTCTTTTAAGTAGCTGTTGTAGGTGAGACTGAATGATATGCTGAAGATAGTTGTGTTAGGGACTGCCAAAAAAGTCTTGGAGAACTACCTTAAGCCTTGACACCTACATTTAAAATCCTTGAAGCCTGATTAAGTGAATCCCACTTCAGCTGATAGAGATTTAATTACCTGTCTGCAAATGAGTGTGTCAGCACTTCCCTGTTACGAAGCACATGTGTTAATTATTGCAGTTAACTCCAGTGTCAGTATAATAGTGACTGTGTCAATGTAATTCATGTAAACAGAGCTTCCATTTCTGTGGTATTTTTTTTTATGTAAAAAGTATAGTGGATTTCTAAAGATGATCAGAACAGAAGAGGTGGGCAAACAGTGGTCTATCACCAAAAATATTTTAACTGATAGAAACTTAAATAGCTTGAGTTATAGTTAGGGACTCTGATTCAGTAAATGAAGTACTTTCACTTTGAAAAATTCCAGCATTTCATTTCTGTAAAGCTTTGTCCACTGGAAAATAATCCATTTTTGATTGTTACTGTTCCATGCAGTAAAATTAAAAAAATACTGTGTTGCCCCCAAATCAGGCTCTCTCTCCAACTTTTCAGCTCTGCCAGTGAGTGAAGTGAATTCATTGCTATGAGAAGAAGGAAGGTGGGGACGGGGGAAACACATGAAAGGACTAACTGGTCGAATGGGTTGGAGCCGCTGAAGAAGTGCGTGGGGTGATGGAAAGGAAGCAAAGATTGGCGAGTGAGAAGATGTTAAGTCGTAACCAGCCCTGAGGGCAAAACCGGCGGTGGGTGCCACCGCAGCAGGAAGAAATCTCTTTTATCTGTTTCTGTTAGAGTCCTCTTGTTATTAAAAGAAGTAATTCCTGGCTTCGGAAAGAGCGGATCATCGCGTCGTGTTGGAGGAAGCGGTGCAGCCCGGCGAGCCGGCGGCTCTCCCTCCGTTCAGGGGGCAGGGAGCACCCTCTAGTGTCGGCCGGTGCCCAGCTGCTGGGGTGCTCCCCGGGGCGCCCAGCGCCAACTGGGGCCGCCTCGAAGGGATGAGGACATGTTCCTCCTCCCTCCACTGCAGTGCAAGACCCGGCAGTAAGGGCAATGAGAAGCCTGAAAGCTTGGAGAAAATGCTGGGGGAAAGGGTGAGTTTCGTGGGACGCACGCTGCGTTGACCCGGTGGCCAGGTAGTGGTAATTAGTATTAATTACGTGGCTTTACATGAGCTGTTTGCTTTGACATAGTAATTGGAGCTTGGCGAAAGCAAATGCGCCACTTCTCTCGGATTAGCACCTTCCTCCCAGAGCTGACCTCCACGTTTCCAACCATGGGTCAATGGGCATGAGCCCGCCTCAGAACTGGACCCCATTTTTCCCAGGACAGGGTTTGTCCTGTGTCCTCGGACCTGGTGCTGCATCAAACCCTCTCAGGCGTGGAAGGAAGAGGTCTCTCCAGCAGCCCCGAAGGCCCAGCAGTCCTGGGGACGGGGGAGGAGAGTCCATCACCCCAGAGAGCAGCGCCTGAGCTGCTGCCCCCCTCAGGGTGGGTTGTGAAACTCTGTTCTTCTCCTGAGCACCCCTGTTTGTTCCCCTGCTAAAAGACTATTTGTGAGAGCTTTCTTTGTGAGGGGAGAGTTTCCCCTCCTGTGAGCTGATTTACTGACATTTTCTCCAGAGCCTGCTGAAAACTGTGAATTAAAGGGAGGAAGTCCTGCTGAAGGGCTCGCTGACAACTTGGTAAGAGTGTATTTGGCCCTCATACACTGAGCTGAGTATGGCCAAAATGATATTTGGAGCTACATTTAAGCAAAATGCTACATATTTTTGACAGGATTAAGACCTTTACAAGTGTGTCTTCATGTGCCATGAAGTAGTATTAATTTGCTTGAATTTCTTAAAATCTGCTTACAAAATCTGTAATGCAAAGTTTTTTGATTTGTAGCCTGGTTCTTCCTCAAGGAGATCCTCCTTTTTACCTGTAATGTTGGTAAGAGGCACAAATCTCTCCCTCTCCCTTTCCCTCTCCCTCTAAGGACAGAGTTGTTCTTTAGAGTTAGTAGCGATGTGTCAAATACCATGAGAAATGGTCTCGTTGGAAACGCTTTACATGCGTTTGGTGAGTACATGCATATTGAACATATTTCTCATACATCCTAGAGAGGATGCAGCTAGCAAAAGAACTTTTTTCTGTGGAAATTCATTTTCTTTGTTTAAGCCTTAGTCTAATCACTTTTTTTTTGCATGGTCAGACCAAATCTCTAGGTCTGTACAGGGCCCTGTTGGTTTAAGCAGGCTTAGATCAGCATAGGTAAGATCCTTCATCTCCAGTTTAGAAAGCTCTTCTCTTTAGTCCTAAAGGTAGAAGGCACTTAAAGCAGGGTTTGTGCCTGTCTGTATTCAGAAAAGGACTTAAGCAGAGCTGTCATTCTAAAGCATGTGCAAAAATCCTGTTTTGATCAAGAAACTTAAGCATGCGTAGTGTTAACACATGCTATAATGTTTTGTTGCTCTATGGTTTCTAGATGCAGTCTTGAAGGTAGAAGAAAATTCCAACAGAAATGAGCCCAGACAAATTAGGGTGACAAGCTTGAGAGAGAAATTGAGGGGGAAGGGAGTGTTAGGTGACTTGTGTAGATTTTTTAGTACTTTTTTGTGTTTTCATTCTATTTGTTGACCAAGCCACATTTTTCAAACTCACACACCATTATTTCAGACAATAGCACATAGTTGCCTAACATAACAAAAATGTATTTTCTTTCTATTTAACCTTAACAAAATGCAGAAAAGAGAAAAATAGTAGAAGTGTTTGTACTATTTTTCTTTTGCAACTGGATGATGGTGATTTGATAACCCAATATTTTCCTTTCCTTACAATACCAAGGCTCAGTCTTGCAATTGGATCGACATAAGCATAAGCACTCAGAAATCTGCCTGTGGGTATTAGTTTGAAAGTCAAATAAACTTCATTGAATTCTTTGGCACAGAATGTGTGCCAGTTTAAAATGGCAAAATCCTTACTGGGCTGTGGGCTCTGTAAAACTTATATAATAATAATGGAGCTCAGCAGAGTCTCATACTGCCCGCCTTATGCTTCCAAAAGCCCTGTATAAATCAAGAGGAGGTTTGTCTGTATGGAGGTAGGCTGAAGAAGCAGCATTACTAAAACCTGCTTGTGAATGAATTTGTTAGATCCCATCAGCAGGAGAGCTAGAACTGATACTTCAAGCCTCTCAATATATTTGAGAAAAAACAAAATATCATGGGCTTAACTGGAGTGGAAGTCACCCAACTGAAACATTATACAGTGCTTTGAAATTTCAAGAAAAAGGTTCTAATCTTTTGGCTGTCTTGCTCATTGTTTGGAGATGAAAAGGGAGGAAATCAACATCCCCATGAAATACAATTACTGTAAATTGCTTTCCTTTCATACTGTTTGTAATGAAAATAGGAAAGTTACCAGAAGTTAGCTATTCTGCATAAGCACAGTAATTCGGTAGATGTAGACTGCAAGAAGACATTCAGCAGTGCAACACCGGATTTCTATAGGAAGCAGCTAATGGGGAATATAAACTATTTCATATCAGTGATGCCTCTGGGTTGCTCTGAGGTGACCAGAAGTTGTCTTTACAGTGGAAGAAATCAGAGCTCCTTAAAGTGAACCACAAAATCAAGCTAAACTTGTACAGGGAGTTGATCCCATGGCACCTCAACATCCAGAGCAGGGAGAAGAAACAGGGTATCTGTTCTCCCCAGTGTCTCCGTCAGGATCTGGAGTCAGCTGGAGGCTTGCTCAGCCCCCTGGGCTGGCTGACGGGGCCCTGGGGCTTGCGGGACAGCTGGAGATGAACTGGGACACAGGCTCATCTAGGTGACACACTGCCAAGCTTGAAACAGGGTCCTCCTGGGGGCATCTCTGCCAGATCCCAGTTCCACCGGTCCTGTGTCACTCTGTTGTGTCCAGGGACTTCCAGCTCTCCGGTCCCCGTGGGGGCACCTGGAAACGAGGATTTCCTGGGACCTAGTGGGTGGCAGAGCCATTCCCGTGAGCAGGGGCGGGTGGATGAGCCTGTCCTGTGCCCTGCCGTGGGTGAGGTGGAGCAGCGCCGGCAGGATAAATGCCCGAGGGCCAAGCAGGCAGCGCTTCATGACCTCCGGGTGCGTCTCTGGCAAAGTGCATGGCCACGTTTCACCTTCTTCGGGTCACGGGAGGAGCGGAAGAGTGAACTGGGACTTGGTGCTGTCATTGTGAACTGTTTGGAAAAAATGCATGCCGAATGCCAGCAGTCATCACCAGTTACAGAACAACGTTCCCATTTCCTTTTCCGAAGGAGACGAAGAGGAAGGTGTTGGGAGAGGGTGAGGCCAGCTGCTTCCACTCAGTAATGCTACGACAACCATCACTAATTCTTAAGTCCCTAGTCAGAGGGCAGGACCTTATTACAGCAGGAATTACCTATCCAGTGCTGCAGTGCTTTCAAGCAATGTGTCCATGGTTTGATGTTGTTACTGGAAGCACTGAGAAATAAACTGGTTGTAGTAGGACCAGCTTCTAAAAGTTACAAGGTTATTAAAAAATCAACGCATTCTGACTTCCTTTAATTTTTGCTTCAGTTTCTGAGGGTCCTATTTTCAAGCATTCCTCTTCTAGCTGAAAGCTCAGAATCTCTTGACACCAGGAACTATGTCTTTTACAAAAACATAAAGTGTTGTGAGACTGCTAAGAGCAAGAGGGTTGTACCAGCACTGGATCCCGACTGGTTCTTTGCATGTGAACTTTTACACTGGCTGGTACTGTTGGTACTGTAGAAACACTTTGCCTTTCCTATTCTTGTCCTTTTTTTTTTTTTGATCAGCACTCTTAAGCAAGGCTCTGGGAGAGGGATGGGATTATGTTTGCACAGCTGGTAGTTTTGGAGTGCCCGGTGACTGCCAAGTGCTACAAAAGTACAAATAAAAATATAACACTGAATAAAAAAATTACTATCACACTCCAACTGGGAAGGGAATCACTAGTGGAACCATCTCATTTTCATGCATGGATAGAGCTGTGAAGTGAAGGAAGAGCATGGAAAATTTAAGACTGTTTATGGCATTCAGGCATTTGTTTTTGAAATGTCTTTTTGTGACTTCCTTTCCTCAGTAAGAAAGAGGCATCAAAAAGAAATTATTGTCTCCGATCTACTTGCTTCTTCTCTAAGAAAAAAAAAAAAATGTGCTAGATCGGATAGGCTAAAAAGTGTCAATAGCTCAAGAATCCAGGAATGAGGTTAATGGACAAATATAGATGTGGTGTAAGCGGAGCTAGACTTCATTAACATATTTGGAGTTACACCCGCTTATACCAAGTCTGGCTTTGGTCCTGAATCAGCAGTTCCCCAGTGAATAGACTGCATGAAACTAGTGCCGAATTTGGCCCATTTCATCTGACATCTGCATCCTGCCTCAAAGTGGCATGTCACACTTACTGCACATCAGATCACACCTGCCCAGGCAGTCACAGGCAATTGACTTTTTTGTTTAAAAAAAATTAAAAAAAAAATTAAAAAATGTAGTCACGTATCATCAAGAAAAACAACATTGTTTTAGGACTCTTATCTCTTCACTCCCAAATATCCTGTTTCTTCGAGCTGCAGTGGCCAGGACCAATAGAAACCTCTTCCTGCCATTGGCTGACTTCATTTCCCAGAGTTAGCACAATCTCATCCGCTCTAAACAACCTCATCAAAACTTCTTTCTGGTCAGAGCGAAGCAATAATTATTATTAGCAATTATTAGCGATCAATAATCTTGATCACATTATGGCAAGCACTATTAAGGTAAGAAAGGGGTACCTTTTTTGTTGGAGTTTTTTTCAGTGGCGTGTTCTTTGGTTTCCTTTATCAACCTAGATAAGTTAGAATTGGGCAACACCCCCACTGCCACAATAGAGGACAACAAGATTTCCTTTGTACTGCCTAGTAAATTTCCTTTTTCCTACTCCAACCATCCGCAAGGCTTAAAAACTTCAAACTCGGAAAAAAAATTGGGTTTTTTAAATTCACTGTTCAGTGCTGTGGATTGCATATGCGAAGCCCTTTTATGAGAGCTTCTGAAATTTCTTGTAGGTATCATTCTGACAACTTGGATGTGTTTGCGGACTGCCATAAGGGGAGAGGGTGTGCACTGGAAGGAAAAAAAGTGTTCCTAAGAGCACTAACCTTTTGGATACTTTTAAATGCTTCTTTTGTTGATGGGGACACAAATATTAGCAAGCGGGAATGCAAGGCACCCACTCTTCATGCAGGTGTTTATTATGTGCTTTTCTAGAAACTCTTGTCCTTATACTCGGGACCTTTCTGAATGTTATTTTAATGGTGGCGGCAAGATCTCATGGGTGTGTTCTTTTTTGTTTTAATTTTTCAGACAATAAAATTCTCTTATTGGCTTATAAATTGATCTTCGTGCATGGTTTGTTTTTTTAAGAATGGTTTTACTGAGTTTTTCAGATTGCCATTTAGAAGGTTGAATATATGTCTGTCTATCTAGTTTTTGCTTCTCTGTATGTTGCAATGGATAGCAGTTACAGATATAGCAATAGCTGTGATTAATTGCAGAAGTGTAACTGTAACTAAACACTTTGTGATAGTGAAACTAATTTTATGTAAAGAGCAAAACAGCATGTACAGTGAGGACTCTGCGGCATTGTATTATCAGATCTGGGATCAAGGTATTTGTGTTTTTCGTGGTATTGTGTATTTCTGTACTTTTCTAATTATGCCAGAGATTTAGTAAGAGATAGGGAATAGCAGCGGTGCCTGACCACTAGCTAAGTGAAGCTGCAGTTTGATTTCTCAGTAACTTCTGCTTAGATGTTTACATTTTAAAGATCATTTGATGCTTTTTGTTATGCTTTTTGAAATCTGAAAGTTTTGCCTGAAGACAATGTGATTAAAAAGGCTAATGAACCTTCTCTTTTTGTAATCACTGATGCTTTCAAGAGGCTATCTATAGAGACAGAGATCTGAATCTCCTCTGCATTGCTGGCCAGTACCTACTGCATGCTAAGTATCTCCCGAAACAGCTGAATTCCCTTTGGTTTTGCCACGCATTTCAGAGCACACAGGACATGACAGGCACTCTATGAAAATCTTGAGGTTCAAGGAGTCAAGTTTTGCATTGCTAAAAGAAGGGCTATGTGCTGAGATAGTAACACTGTTTTTTACGTCTAGCAATCCAAATGCACTGTTGATGTTGATGGGAATTTTTTTTTTCTAAAATGATGGTACAGTGATATCAGATGTGTGCATTTTGAGGAGCTCTTATTATTTATTTTTTGATGTTTTATGTTGGCGGAATTATAATAGGATAATGATTGTAAACAAAATGTCATTGTTATTATTTTACCTCCACCTTCCTCTTACAGAGGTGAGAAGAGACTGTGTGCAGCTGTGTATTATACAGCCTGATAATGTAATGCAGTCAGCAAAGCCTCCTGAGTGGAAAAATGTACATTTTTGTCTCCACATCTGGGAGTGTGAAACTTGCAGGACGAAATAGGCACCCCAAAATGTTGAGGATTTTGGTGCCCAGGCTGCTGGGAAGGCCTTATATGCTGAAGCAAGGATTTTATTTATGCAAGTGCAAAATGTAAAATGACTGGAAAGGAATGACAGGTGCTTTGTACTCCAGATGCAGGAAATGTACTCTGACATGAAGCTAAGCCAGTCCAAAGAGATTCAATTCCTCTTCTATACTGAGTACATAAAGAAGTCATTTAACTTAGAGGTTTCTGAAATAAAAAAATTCCATTAGAAAGCCAAACGGGTGTTTGTGCTTTTGCTAAACAAACAATGTTTAGCAAATGGTTTTTGCAATTTCAATATAATGGCCTGTGTTGTCTGCTGGCAATGTGTAGCCCAGCTATCCCAACGCAGGTGACGAGGCTGTGGTGAGGGAAGGTGGAGAGCCTTATCTGGCATCTCTGTGCTGGGGATTCAGTCTCTTCTTTAAGGAAGCCACGGAGTCATTAAATGTAAAAATTGGGTTGCAAATGGCTATGTATTTGTTCACAACCAGGTAGAAACTGCTCTAAACGTACACACACGCAAAGGTGGCCTTCCAGTAAGACTGTTCATTTCATCCTTTTCCATCACGAACTTGCAGACAGACCCATGGGACACTGGGGGCTCATGAGAAATCGGTCTGGCTTAACTGGGGCTAATCGGTATCTGTGAAGGCAAGCATTTCTGTAAGTTTTCTGGCACTGGGTTTGACAGCACAAGCGTGGCTTTTCTGGAAGATACATCCCTTCTCGTCCACTGCCCTCCTTTTGCTGACCCCTTCCCCTTCTCCCCCGTGATGGGGAATGTGCCGCGGTGGGAGGTTTCTCCTAAGAAGGAGGACACAGGAGTGCCTTCTTCTAGGCTCTGACACGGACAGCTTGCTTTAATTCTGAGCTTTAGGCTGTAAGATCAGCTGGCCTTGCCCAGGCCGGGGACCTCTACCTCTGGCCGGGAGCAGGGCTGGCTCCTGTGGAGGGCGGTGTAGGAAACGGGAGAGGAGGGTGGTGGGAGAAGGCGCGCAGCTCCACAGCCAGGATTTTGGTTTCAGTACACGGTCACGGGGCTGGTATTTCTAATGTATTTGCTTCCCTATACCTGGTGTGCACACGGCTGCTGTTATGTTTTTTTTTGGCATTTGAAGGATAAAATGTTTTTTTCAAGTGGAGAAAGCTTCCCTAATAGGATTTCAGTGCTCAGGTGACATGTTTTCTTCTGGCACAAGCAGTAGCTGACAGATACGTGCAGTAGTACAAGTGTGCTGAAGCTGAAAACTATCGAATCGATGCAGCACTGCTAATTATAAGTGTCCCACTAGTTACTGTAAATACAATTTTAGAAAATATCAAAGGCTTCTGAATTAGGCATGCCTTTTTTGGTGTTTTTTTTTTTTTTTGTTGTTGTTGTTTGTTTTGTTTTGTTTTTTAAGAGAATAGAGTAAAAATTACTTAAGTGTTACCTTGGAATGAAGTAAAAATACTTATCCTGAAGGTCATTTTGTTTTGTTTAGGTTTTTTTTTCCACATTATTCAATAGTGGAGGAAAGAACATTAAATAGAAAAATACAATTAGAATTCTACTTCCTTGACATGTATCAAGCCTTGTTAGATTTCTCTCCTTGCCTGTCAATGCAGTTATACTTACTCTTAGAAAAGCTCTTCAGTGAGTTTTCTTGACTTAACAATGACTTACTGATTACACTTATGGGTATATCTGTTACTCTAATTTACTTCCAAATATGTGCATGTCCAATTTTTATTATTTATTTCTAATGTGCGGTTCACATGGAAGCTATGATTTCTGGGAGAAAGTCTCTGTATTTGAGAAAGGACAGGAGAATCTTTACAGTTTCTAAGGCTTGAAAAAGTATGAATATACTGATTAAAGGAGTATATAGTAGCAATCTTTTTTTATTTGGTGAGGAATCTTAGTCTGTGCTTCTCACTATAGTATTACTTTTCTCTCACTTCCTTTTAGAAAACCTAAGTACTCATTCAAATACTTCTAAAGCCAAGGAAAGCTGGAGACAGTTAAAAAAAAAATCTGTTCTTGGTGTATGGAAATGTTTAAGTCTTTGTTTAGAGGACTACATCTGCACTGAATCCAACAGAACTAATACAGTAATTTGTACTTCTGTTCCTTGCATTAAAAAAATTATAAAGATGATTCTATTTTTGTTCTTATCTCACTTAGCAAATGATCCAATGGTATATTTAACTCTGAGCCTGTAAATACTTCTATTGGCTTTGGTGATATGACACAACCCTCTTAAAGCTAAGCACACACCTGAGTGATCTGGTGAATCAGAAGCAAGAACAGCAAGAGTGCCTTAAACCACTTAGCCTGATCTTGCACTCCTTAATTCAACATTTCCACCAATTTCATGAAGATTTTGTTCCAATAAAGGGAGTAGAATCAGACCTATAATTATTTCCAGGTAAAATAGTGTTTCTGACTCAGATACAAATGTACAATTTCAAGGAAGAAATAGTCATATAAGAACAGAAGATATTTTGGGGATTTTTGTATTGTTTTTTTTGGCTTTTAATCATCAGTCATTTAACTCAGTCTGGTTTGTGGCTACATATGCCATAACGAAGTCAAATATAAGGATTTTGCTTTCTAGAATTAAGTCCCCAGACAAGGAACAACAGCTGGAAAACGCGTATGTTTGTCTGAGTTGGTTTGTTTGTTTGTTTTTTCTTAACAAGACTTTATTATCTCTTAACAAAATGTTTTTCAGCAAGTTCCAGTAGTAACAAAAGGCCTTTCAGAAATAATGTTAAAAGAATCAATTGCTCTTAGAGAATGACTTGCTGAAAAATAAATGCAGAAGTAGTTTTGAGAAATGTGAATGCCAAAAGAAGATATTTATTTTCCAAGTGAGAGTTTATAATCCAGTGAAAATATATAATGCTGTTCACTCAAAAAGAAGTAGGCTTCATAATGCAAGTTTCTAAATCAAGCCAACAGAATTATTTTGAAAATCAGCAAAGTGGAGAAAAGAAAATAAAAAAATTGAGTTTGTATCATTTGTATTATCTATTTTAACAAAGTAAAGGTGATACAGTAGAAAATATCACATGCAGTGCCAAACCTTCTCAAGATAACAGAAATCTTTTAATTGACTGCAATGTGGTTTCTAACAGATTCATCTTTAACTACTAAAAAATTAATTTCTTTTGATAGATGATTTATACAGTAGAGAAATATTAGCAGCTTTCCATATTGTCAGCAGTGAAAATCCAATGGTTGGACAAAATGGCATACGTTCTTCCAGTCATCTTGTGTATTACAGAGGAAATGTTGACTACGTTCAAAACACTGACAATGATACAGAATCTTTCAAGTGCTTATATGAAAAAGGTACCAATCCTTTAATTTAAGGATGAACATGTCTTTATGGTTGAAGGGGTTATTTTAACTGTTGTAACCAAGCCTGCCTGAGGTTGGATAGTACTGAGTCCTTCAGTTTATTCCCTTCCCCCATCCCCCGTAGAAGGGCTGTATAATCTTGTAAACATTTAATCGCAGGGAACAGGGGGACAAGAAGTTGCAGGAAATCTGGTGAGATTCAGGCTGCAAAGCTGTATCACAAGGAAGTTATCTTTCTCCTTGTCATGCATCCTTAGGCACCGGGTTGCTGATTTTTACTATGCCCGTAGTCTCCTGTTAGAAAGATTAGACATTGCTTTCAGGAAAGTGATATTAGTGTGTAATCAACAAGTAATACTAGTAATGGTTTTAAATATCTACTGTTTACAAACCAGTGATTACCACTTCTGGTAATTATCATTTCATAAATCTAATTTTCTTTAAAATAAAATTAGTAAGATGGCAACTACTGTAAAAATGTTATTGAACATTAAAAGGTAAAAAAGAATCCTTAGTAATAGCAATTTTTTAGGCTAGGCTGAAGGACACACAAAGCAATCATCCACAAACGGTGGACCAGACAAATGGTCTTTTGGAATGGTACATTTTGGAAATTGAAGGAAAGGAATGCATGTGGTATGATGTCTCCCTTCACTTGCAGTGTATGTTTATTTGGAATGTATATCTCAACCGATGGGTGGGAAATAGTGTCATTAGGCTGGTGTAACCTTTTCATGCTAGGAAAAGATCTGACTTGCTTAGTTAGATGTATGTATTGCCAGGGTAAGCAGTGCCTGATAGATGGGAAGGAAATACAACAACAAATTACAAGGACTGGGTATATGCAAATACCTGCAGGAAGGGGTGGTGAATAACTATTTATGGGAAGTGGCAGAACTCTTTAAAATGACCTACCTGACTTAAGAGAGATGAGACAGCGAGATACAGAGAAACAATGCTGTAATTGTGAAAAAAGCCACAGGAGACTGGTAATGTTTGATTTCACAAATCCCTAATTACAGTTGTGCTGAGAGAAACAAGTATTAGCCTATTCTGCTTGGAAGATTTTGCATAACTTCAATGCTAGAATGTAAGATTTTTTTAAAACCTCATTCTTTAGAGTTGAAAAACATCTTTTTTTAGACGATATGTTTATTACCTTGATAAACAGTAAAATGCTGCCACAGCAATTACCTTGATGATAAAGAGTCTGTAGACAGATACTTCCTGTGTTCATTTCCTACCAAGATAAGTCACCAAAATCAGGGACTACCAATAAAGGAAATGCTTTCAATAGGAACTTCCTATCTGTTAATATCTACTTGACTGAAAAGATCTGAGCCTTTCTTATTTGATGTAAAGGTAATGTTCTACCTGTTACCATTTAAACATTTAAGCCACAGTACAACACATTTGTTTGTGTAAAAAATCAAGACCCATACTCTTAACTTTGGACTATGAAATATCCGGGGTTTTCTCCGCAATGATAGGAAAAGTGAACCTGCATTTTATAATACCGCAAATCAGGATGCTTCAACATTCATTGTCATTCCATCAGATGAATAGCAAGCAACCTCCCTCCAACTTCTTGTTTCCTGCATCCTTTTCTTATTTGTATGCATCACCAAATAAAATATACATTTCACTAGCCCCTGAGGTGGACTTCTCCAACTAATAGTTCAGAGCATGTTCTGGATATATTACAGACTCACGGTCATTTCTTGCAATCCACAATGGCATATATATTCAACTGAAATGACTGAAACAGAAATTTTTCCTGACTTTACAGAGAAATAAAACCATGCCTAACCTGTGTATTTGCACTTCTGCTAAGAGAAGGAGAAACCAAGAGCGACAGAGAGTAAACAAAGATAGAAAACCTCCATTGCTAATCATAGCTTCAGATTAATTGCTTTCATCACATGAATAGAATGAATGAGAATCTATGAAACGTGAAGTGAAATTGTCCAAAATGAAGTCAAAATTATTTGGCCAATAGTCTGACTGGGGCCAGGCTTTCACTCCCATTATTCAGGAACTCAGCCCAAATTTTATGCATTGTTTTGCCAGTGGTTCCCCTGGAGTCATTCCAGGTTTCTGCCACTGTGACTGGGGGCAGTATCTTGGCCTTTCCCCACAGAGTTGACTAGTCCTTTGCTATTGTGGCTTCATACATATCACACCTTTTCATCTTTGAAGACTAGACCCATGCTCAGTGATCTCCTCAGACAGCTGCGGGAAAGGCAGTTGTTTAAGTTGATGTTGTGGTCTAACAGCCTGGGAAACTGAGATTGGATTTACAGACCCATCCAGAGACGGTGGTGAACACATTGCTCAGAGCACCAGCTGTTGGATGGGAAAGCTGGTCCTGTGAGGACCTGACCCAAAAGCCCAGTTACCGCAGATGTGTTCTAAAAGTTGGTTTTGACAAGTAATTTCCACAGGGCCAGGGGTAAAGAATCTCTAGGAAGTTGCCCCTTGGCTTCAGGTTCACAGGGGTTTTGGGGAAATACATGCTTCATCCTGAAAGCAATGTTCCTGAGATGTGGTTAGCCAGCTCGTGTCTACTTGCATACATTTTTATTATTGTTAGTCTTTGTCGTATTCACATCAGCTTCTCTCATGCGTAAGGTATCCCCTTGGAAGTGCTTAGAATTGTTGCTTTTTACTAATCAGATCAACTCACTAAAGTGGTGGGCAGCGACATTTTTCACATTATTTCCATATAGCCATTACCTTGTAAAAAATTTTCCTGCGATTTGTCATCAAGGCATCGTTACATGTACCATTTTCATGGAATTCAAAATCTGATTGTTTAGTCTATGTAAAGGGGGAAAAAAGAGGGGGATCCTGTGCCTTTAATGTTGTTTATAACGGTTGGACAGAGCTTGTCAGGTGAAGGTTAATTGCTCTCCAGTTAAAGCAGTTCTCTGCACAGATGGGTTATCAGGGCTGAACACTCGTTACAAGATTAATCTCATTTCCGACAAGACTTCCCTTTCCTTCAACTGATTTTGCTCAGCCATTGGACCTGTCACCAGCCGTTAAAAGAAGGGTGGGTTACCTCTGGGATATTAATGCTTGTGTGCAGTGAAACAATACAAAGTGTGTGTCATATCGGTAGGGAACATCTTTAGGAGACAGCACATTTCAGTGCTGTTCTGAAGGTCGAGATTCATAAACAACAGAAACAATCAGGAACATTTGTATTAACCCTCTTAATGAAGACAAATTCCAGGGGAATCATCCATAGGCTACTTTTTCATGTCTGTCCTCTTCAAAATATGATATTTTTTTAGTTCCAAAGGTGTATTTTTGCTGAAAATTTTAGTCAACAAAATAGCCACTTGTGTTGTGTGATGTGGAAGCCAGGACTATGCTTCTGACCAGTCAAATAACTGATGGACACGGCCACTTTAGTTAATGCTTGTTTCAGTGAGAGGAAATATATCATGGTGGCCACTCCAATAAATGCAAATTTTGGGAGTTTTGTCTTGGATTCTATAGTAAACCTGTTGAATTTTCCTCTTTCTCTAAGCTGGAGTAAATCAGAACTGGATCTGCCATATCCAGTGGACTAGAGAGGTATAAGATGGGTGTAAAGTGAGAGAATAACCAGGCACTTCATGTTGTTAGCATAATACTGCCTTCCTAGTTAAGACTGTAGCAGATCTGCCAGTCCAGGGTGATCCTCAATGATTGGATGTAGTGAGTTCAAGGGGGCTATGGCATGAACACAAAGGTCTCGCTGGAGTTTTGGGTTTATTTCAGGAGTTCTGATACAACCAAAATAACACAACTTGGCAAAAGTCTCTGGCTGCCAAGTTTCTTCCATGCAGCTTCAGTCAGTAAATTCCAAAACACTAAACAAATATTCAAGGCAACAAACAGGGTAGCTCTTATGTTTCCTCAGAATTTCCTGTCCTGGCTTTGGATCAGCATGATCCTGTCGACAGTGCTGAGTCTCTCCACTGAGTTCAGTGAACTCTGAATCAGGCTGGGTTGCCCCAGCCAAAAAAGGCAAGCTCTGTGGAGGGTCTCAGGGCGCACGGTATTCATTGAATGGTCGTCGTAGATGTGATCCATCAAACCATACAGGCGCGTGCTGAACTGAAAGCATCTGAGCTGTTCCACTGATGTTTTAGATTAAGAGTGTGCAAACATGCCTCATTGTGCTGGGCTCTGCAATGATGAGGTGACATCCTCCACTTTATTTTTATTCAACTAATAAGACAAATCCAGTGTATTTTATACACCTGTAAGGACAGAGGTGTCTGCACATGTACAGCATTAGACAGGTTAAGTAGTGAGGAGACTTATGTCCAGGGAGACATCAGAAAATCATGTTATTTCTTCTGATTTTGAGCAAAAAATATAGGAAAACTATACAGAGAGAAAGATCATCATCCTTGTCTGATAGATGCATAGCAAAAAAGTCATCCTTGTTCACATGCATGGGGTTCCTACACAGTGAGAAGAATAACTTTGTGTGCATTGTTAGTAACATTGGTCAAGAAACAGTTATTCTCCTGAAAATGTTTCAGTGAAGGTCTTTATTGGAACAGGGTTTTTTATGTTTTATAAACATTTAACAAAACTATCAAATTATAAAAAAATAAGTTTTGTTAGAAAACTTCCTATCTACAAGCTTCTGACAATTTCTTAATTTTCTTTTTTGTTTTCTTTTAATCATTAACCTAGTCTAATAACCTTACTGCTGAATTCTTAGGGTTTTTCAAAATACTGCTGAGATTTAAAATAAATTTTCCTTTGATTTAGAATCCACAGGTTTTAAGGAAATGTACTCACTACAGTTATAAAGCTGAAATGAAAGGTAGACAGGAATGTAACCTCTGGATGTCATACCCTTCAGCAGTATGCATTCAGAGCCAAAGAAATTCAAGTAAGTGGATTCCATTACTGGTTCTAATAAGATAGGAAAAGTGCATAGTAAATCTTTACAATCCCAGCTAAATCATTGGTGCTTTATATCAAGAGAGACAAATTTAGTAGAAAGTCTTTAAATGGTCCAGGTTAATTTTTTTTTTTTTTTTTTTTTTTTAATAAAAAAAAAGGTCCCTAAGGTTAGGTTGTTACATCTCTGCTTAGAGCCCTGAAAAAGGATCTTGATTTTCCAAGGTGCTGATCAACTTGAGAGTTCCCACTGGTTTTGCTCAGTGAGACTTCGGATGGATTTCTGGAGATGGACTGCTTACTCACGGTTGGAAAGTGTTGTTATGCCACTTCCCTACTTTCACTGGTTTGAAAAACCCCTACTTGTCAATATTACCTTTCTAGAAAAAGTAAGGAAAATTGGAACTGGTTAGATCATTTTTCCCTAGGAAAGGTCTTTGTTTGGTAAAATAATATAGTTGAAGGTTGAAGTCACACAGCAGATGAACTTGGGCAAAGTGGCTTTCCTGTACTCTTCTTTCTTGTACCTTCCTCCCAACCTGTACCTTTAACCAGCTGAAATTCTAGAAAACTGCAGTTTTGCAAATCTTCTCCTATATTTTTCCTCCCTCCTTTAATATATGAAACAGAGGCTGTTTTTGTTTTGCAAATTAGTAACTGTTCCCTTTTAAACTCTTCTGACCTTTCATTTGATGGTGTTGTGTTGGGTTTTTATTCTCATGGGTATCAGCAGCATGCTTTTGTACAAAAAATTGCCCCTAACTATTGCAACTCATGCAATGCTTTAGCAGTTTATTTTCTCACTTAAGATGGGAAGCTTGAGCTCCTAACATTCCAAAGCCGGTAACAATGAAATACAAATTGCAAAATTGCTTGGCGAGCAATTGTGTTGCAGATTTAGCAACTACAGCACCTTTTTTAAAAAATGCATCTAAATAGAAGTTGAAAATATTTTGAAGTAAAGCACAGTCTATGAAATGTATGTGTAAATTACTGACTTTTAAGTCATTCTGCATTAATTCTTTCTCCATAATGGTGCCCAGATCTTTTCTAATTAGCATGAATGTTAAATCTTAGCTATCTTCAGCTGAACTTTTTCTTCCTATATCTTCATCACGTACATAATCTCAGCTTTTTGAACCCAGACCAGACCAAATTCAATTCCAAGTATCTTTCTCTCTTGAGCTTGGGCCTTCATAGTGCTCTTTTCCTCTTTCACAGAGGTTTTGTTTGGCCTCAATCTCTGTCAGTCCCAGCTGCTTCTTGAAGGATGCAGTTCTTGCCAACCTTCACAATTTTTATCAGGATTCTGGTGATACTTAGCAGTTTTCTTAAAAGGCAGTTTCTTAACTTATATGAACACTTGAAGCATTCAGTTTCCATTGACAAAAGACTCTAATACTAAAGAATCTACCCTAAAGGCTTAGAAGCTGGGAGTCAGCCCCAAAGTGCATTGGTTTTAAGTACTTTCTATTTCTGAGGCCTGACTTAAAAACTTTGAACACTTCATGTAACAGGGCTGAACTCAGCACAGGGCAAAGACACTGAAGAAAAACTACACATACTGCCTGGACATTGCTTACCTGTTTCTTAAGGGGCTGCATGTGGTGGTAGTACCGCTCAGGTCTTGACCTTGTCCTATGTGCAGAGGTAGATCTCACACAAAACAAGTACCCTCTTTAAGGGTCTGATGCAGATGAACACTCAGTAACCTGGAATTTCAGGATGCGCTTTTTAATTAATAAAAATACGTCAAACACATTTCTGGTCATGTTTCTAGTTTGTAAGCTGGGATTCAGATGGATTCTTGCCATCAGATGTCCAATATTAAATCTTACTCCTGAAGCTGGAAAAAATAGAGCTAGGAGTCTAACCTATTGGAGAAATGTTTTTTTCTGTATAGTAACTGACAAAAGCTTCATCTTATTTTTTACAATCTGAAAATATCCCATGTTTGTAATGTCACAAGTAAAGATAATGCATCTCTATATATCTTAGTAGCAATTTTCTCTGTTGCAATGTAGGAGGTTTGAAGGCTTTTATGACACTGGACAGGATCAATTAAGTAGGCTGGTAGGTTGCTTGAGAAAGGTCAGAGGTAAGTGAAGTGTCTGTGAGCCCCAAGGCATTGTTTTCCCTTTGTTTTGTTTCTAGTTGCTCTTCTGTTCCTTTCCTTAGTGAAAAGATGAGGACTTGGAGAAATTCAGAAGGTTGAATAAGAAGATGAGTTCAAATGTTGCAAAAATTTCTATATGAAAGTTTCAAGGTGGAGGTAGGCAGCAGTGGGACACGATACTGACATTAAGGTGACAATAAGGAATGTTATCATTTTTGTCAGTAAAAAATATTCAGAATTCATGAGATGATGACATGAGCTTAAAAGTCTTGGAATTTCAGGGAATAATATATATTATATTGTCCATCTTATCTGCCTTTTAAACCTTGAAATTCACGATTTTTTAGCTGAAATGAAAACTAATAGTCTTAGGTTTTCAGCTGACTCTAGAATTTAGATCCAATGGAACTTAAAGTTCAGCAGGATCATGAAGGTAGTCAGCTACTGTTGTTAAATAGGAAGCTTGATAAATCCTCATAAATAACTCTTAAAATCTCAGATAAGATAAAGTAAATAGGATTGGGATGATGCTGAAAATGAAACTTCTAAATTTGATAATGACACTGAAACTAGATACTGAGCAGAAGCAGGAACAATGCAATTTGTTTCAAAATAGGTTACAAACTACAGCATAAGCAACTGAAGTAGTAATAAACAGTGCCAGTCAGTGCTGAAAAAAAGGTAAAAGGTGGAAAAACAAAATCTGTCAAGGAAGTACTTTGAGTCACGAAGTATCCAAAGAAAGACAAAGTTTTAGACTTTTTGAAACTAACAGATTAGTATACAAGGGACACTAGGAAAAAAGAAAACCAAAGTCATTATACACTGAATTTTTGTGACAGTGAGTACATGCTTCAATCTCCAGTACTTCAGAGAGCATTTACAGTCACCAGACTTGTGTAAATAAATGAGAATTTGGCCAAGCAAAGGACAACAGGGGCCCAAACTTCAAAAAAAGTCTAGCTTTGCAATCAAAGAAGTCCTAAGCAAAACACCACCAAAATTTCCTGATTTTTCCTGTGAATTAGGTAAACGCACAGAGAATCCAAAGCCCAAAGTACAAGACGAAAGTCTGCATTTGCTTTTGCAGAATTCTAGTAGTTCTAGAAGAATCTTTTGTGTGCATAGACCCTAAGCTTCTTTTATTAAATATGACTGGGCTCTCAAGCAGAGAGCTCTGTTGCACCCATCAGCCACAGCCTGTCAGGTGCTGTGCAAAGGCTGCTGCCATCCTCTGGGACATCACCACTGCCAAACTGGGTGTGCTGCCCTCTGCAATGAGGAAATGCCTTATTTTCTAGGCAAGTTGTGTCAGGGCAAAGCTCTTCCCTACTTGCCTTGTGCTTAGCAAAAGGCAGAGTGAGTCGTCTCCCTGTTCAAGGGGATGTGATGCCTGTGGTGGTCCCGGAACAACCGTGGAAATAATACACGAGGAGGAGTCCTCAGTTCATACACCTGAATGCATTCTCCTTATCACACGTAGCGTTTGCAGGGCAGGTCATTTAGCAAAAGGCTTAGCATAACATGCCAGAGATTTGTGTAAGACTATTTGTAAACTCAGCTAGCTCAGAGAGAAACTGCACTGTGATTCCCCAGTTTGTCCTACTGCTAAAAATCCCCATGGCATGAAAAATGTATTCAACCAGCCACTGTGTTTTTCTAAGCTGTATCTTCTGTATTTGCTGCAGTATGAATGTGTTAATACCTATCCATTCTATTCCAGTCTATTACCCAACATGTCTGCTAAGTCCCAAATGCTGATTCTATCTTCTTTTAGGTGACAGAGGAAATTTAATGCAGAAGCTCACAATAGAAATATTCAATTATCTGACCTTTGATATCTTTTTTTTTTCTCCTTTCTCTGTTACTGTTCCTTTCTGGTTCACTTTCTAAGCTTCTTAGAGCCTCTGGGTTTGCTGATCAAATGTCAAAGCACATCACTGAACTATAGTGAACGATTTTTTAAAAGTTAGTTTTGTACACTGCTGCAAAAGAAACCACCACATTTGTCTCCATACATTAAAGTCTTACAACACTAAGCGATGAATAGTCTGTCATGTAAATTGTAACCACTGTGGATATCTTCAGCACACTGAAGTCTTCGTGAACATCACCTCAATTGTCTCTCATTTTCTCAGTTTCTCTGGTTGACTTTGTTGTACTCCATGCCTTCCCAGTGCTCCAGCCACCATCAGAATCCTCCAGTTTCACAGACTTCAGCCTATTTTTTAATCATCTATATTTCTTTCTCTAGATTTCTTCGATCTCCTTCAGGACTACATCTCTTTTTTTTTTTTTTTTTTTTTCACTCAGATTGCAATTTCTCTGCTTCATGTAATCCTCAGTTGCCCTCAACTCCTAAACATGTTTTGGATGGACAAAGCTGGTTTTACACAGTTTGTCTCCTGCATCTTCACACAAACATCTTACACCCCTTTCCACCAGAAACACCATTCACCAGACTGCAAATTTAGGTCTTGTTGAAATGCTTGTAAGAGTAGCTTGCTCATGTGGGAAATTTTTTCCCTCTGAATAATGAAAATAAAGGAGGAAAATCCCAAATCTTCCTATTTATATAATCAGTAGCCTGCTAATTACTCCTGTTGTTGCTGGCTAAGAACAGGACATTTTGCCTTTTTTAATTCCTATGTTGTAAGCTGAGAGAGAACAAAGAGTTATGTAGCACTGATGAATCACAGCAAGTTTTGTGCATGCATGATCTGATGGCTAACGACATGGGCAGAGGACTGGAAGGGAGGCTTTTCAGTTATATCCCCAGATCAACAGTGTGACTTGAAAAATTCACTTTGTATTTTCAGAAACAGCTGCTTTTTTTTTTTAAGGTTCCCATCTGAGACACTTTCACTGTGATTTTCAGATCTTTTCTATTTCCCACAGAATTGGTGTCATTACTCTCTGCACTTTTAATCTGGCATGAAATGAGACATTATATTACTCAGCTGCTAAAATTTAATATGCTGCCACAAAGCTCAGGTAATGCTGAAGTTGCTTTAGTGCTTTGAGAAATATCTATAAATTAAAGGCTGTTAGCTCTTATTTGCAAATAGTTCTATTTATGTCAGTAGAAGTGCTCCTGTGAAAGATCAGTGTGGAATGCAGAATTTTTAGCTACTAAATTTTAAAATCAGTAATGTAGTTTCCATTGCAAGATTTCACTGACACCTAAAAAATACTGTAGGATTTAGAAAAATATCCTCAGGGATTTTTCTAGAAATACAGAGTCAGGAACTGTGGACTTTGAAAACTGCATAAATAAGAAATGAATTTTCAAATAACTGATTAAAGAAAATTATATTTGTGCATGTAACAAATGTAATACTTAGTGTACTCAACATACAAAGCCTACTTGTAGAAAAAGTAGAATATAAGACTATGTGGCAGGAATTTTAAATGTTTCTAGCAAACATTTTCTTTGCAGTCGTGACTGAAGTCTGAAGCTTCAGAGGGTAATGAGCAGCTTTAAAACATGCCTGGTCAGTGATGAAATACTCAACATGAGGAAGCAAAAATCTTTGTGAAGCCTTAAGTCTGTTTTCCATATTCTTACAGAAGAGTTAGTTTCTAAATATCTGGTTTAGATTTCAGTCTTACTGGAAGTATCATATGAGAAAGCTTTTACATATTTAAGAGATGTTCAGAAGAGTTAGCATTCCCTTAGTAAAACCAATGATGTGTTTCTGTTAACTCTGATGGAGCAAAGTTAGTTCACATTGAACAATAATTTTATTTTAGTAAAATTAGTGTTTGAAATCCTCAGCAATCAGTTTGTGTTTGGCTGGCTGCAGAATTACAGTCTAGAGGAATTCATGCTTTGAACAAGATGTTAAAATATGGATACCTAAGGCTGGATACCTACATGTAGGTGTGCATCATAATTATTTGCTTGACTTGCATATGTATTGAACACCCACAGCTACAAAAGCCTCATTAAGTGGATGTGTTCCAGGTGAATTGAATGATATATTAAGAAAACTCAAAGACTTTCCTCAGTCAAATTCCAATCTTCAGTCAGTCAAGCTCTTAGAGGGAAAATAAAATACAAAAATCCCACCTTCCGGCTCTCATGTCAAGTGCTCTTATCAACATGCTGTTGCCTTTGGCTTACCTCAGCCGTTGGCAGCTCCTGACATCAAAAGCCAAGCCCCAGCATTGCAGTAGGGCAGGAGGATTCTTCACATGAGGGCCGAGAATCATCTTTGCTTTGGTGGGACATACTGCATTAGGGAATTTGCCCCAGCAGGAGCCTGCAGGGATATTCCCTCACACCCTGCACAGGTATCTATAGCAGGGAGGGTCCAGGGCTGAAGGGCGAGTGCAGGAGGGCACCATCAGTATCACACATTGCGTTTGCTCCTGCATGTTCTCCCTCTGTGAGGTCCAAGGATGATTCTGGGCAGTCAAAGGGCATCTAAAAGTGGAGAGATTCCTCCAGTTTGCTGCTTGCTGCCATGATGTTGACACAGAGAGGGAGATCAGGTGGAGCAGAGCCAGCAAAAGCAGCTGCAGAAGGAGCCCGGACAGGGATGAGTAGTTTGTATGGTTTTAGCTGGGTTTGCTCCAGACCCTGCTGAATAGCTCTTTGCTTTTCCTTCCCCCTTCCTCAGTCTTTTCACCTCCACTCCACTTCTTGCCTGCCATGCATACTAGCCTTTCCTTTTTTATTATCTTCTATGTAGCTCATTCAAACTGAAAAATAACCTCTGGCACAACTGTGACAGTCACACTGGTCACACTGTGCACTTAACATGTGCTTTGTATCTGTTTCCCTCAACTTGTGTCCCTTCTGTGTTAGCTGCAAGAATTTTGTGACAGGGTCTACCTACTGCTTTGCCTTAGTTCTGTGCCCAAGATACCAGAGTCCATTTCTTTCTTGCATCTAGCACTGCATAACGTTCATGATTAGTAAATACTATTGAGGCATTTGAAAGGCCCTTTTTGCTGCCGTACTGTGGCAGTTTGAAAGTCAGCACATCGTGACATGAATGCTGTCCTATATCTCCTTCTCTGTAGAGTACACCTTTCATAGTAATGCCAGGTCTTTCTGACACACGGTGGTATTTTGGACTGTGGATTTTACTTGCAAGTGACTGCAAAGCCTGTGGTTTTGCACCTTTCAAGAGAAAAAAGAAATGAACGACATTTTTTCACTACAAAAGCAGTGTCTCCCTGCCCAAAGGTTTCAAATCTGGTCAGATTCTTGATTTAAGGAAAAGCATTCCAGTTGTGTTGATTCTACAAATGTTTCTTTCTTACTTGCATAATTGTCATGGACAGCAAGGCTGAAATAATTTGTTCCTTCCTTACTTTTATACCTTCTTTCAGCTTTTATATCCTTGACAAGCCAAATACGGAAACAGGATTTTAAAATGGCATGGTGACATTTATCATTGACTTTTATCACATGTGTCTCAGTGAGTGGTATGCATTATACCTATGGGAGTTTAGTATATGGGTTTTCTTGGTTTATGGCATGCTGGGAACTTTGGAGATTGCTCAGGTCAGCCAGCAACTAAATCAACATGATCTGGTTTTCTCTTCTTACAGAATGACATGTATAATTTTGCTTTATTTAGTCCACGGTTTCATTTTATTAGATTACAGAGAAGCATAAATGGTGTCTGTTTACATTCCTTACTGATTCAACTTGAAATTATGACCAAGTATGGCTTGAGTAGTCTATAAAAAGATATGGTAGTTTCTGGCTGTCAGACATATAAAGGTGTTCCTGGAAGCTCAAAACCCAGAGTGCAAATCAGTTAGCCTTCTCGATGATTTTGAAACCTCAAATCCTTTGAAATAGTTGGCAATGTGCCTGTTGCATATTTACAGTTACACAACTCTTCCTTTCTGTGACTTTTAAAAGTTCCTCCTTCCTTTTTTCTTTAAGTCCCTTGGTAGTATCAAAACAGCTTCTCTCCCTCTCTCCCCCCTCTCCCCAGCCCTCCCCCCTGTAGAGCTCTCTCTCTCCTTGGTATGGCACATTGTTCTGTGGAAATGGGTTGTTTTGAGTTCACACTTTGTTTTCCTGCTGTTTTTCTGGGAAGCTGAAGTGGCACAAAAGATATGGGAACAGCTTGTAGGAAATGGGTTTGTTTGGGGAAACAATAAAAGAGAAACAGCCCTCATGCTTCTCCTGTGTGTTTGAAGGCATAGCATACAGTATATAAAGACATTTTGGGGGTCATTTTTCAATACAGTCCAGAGTAAAATAAATAAAAATCCTTTATATTAGTCTATCTTAAGCTTTGTATCCACACAGCTTCATTTCGTATAGTAATGCTTATTAGACACTTATTACCAAGCTATGTGGAAAAGCATCTTAATGGATTCTGTTGCTCTAGTAAATGCATGTCTCAGGGTTCTGGACTTGAGATTGTCTTTGCTTGTGTTGACATGGTTCGCTTTTCATCAGTGACAGTAGGTGGTCTTTTCTGTCCTGGAGCTAATGTTGGTGTCATTGAAAAATACAGTCAATATCAGCGCTGCGGGGTATGGTTTTAGTAAGAGTGAGAATGTTGGTAATCACTAGTTCAGAATAGATATTGCTACAGGGAAAAATGGAAGGAATTTTCTTGTTGCCACATCAAAGATATGGCCACATGAATTTTCCTTTTCTTCTGCATATGTGCAATTAAAAATGGGCTGTAACCTGCTTCTTCTGCATGTGAGATTCAGCAGAAAGCTTGGTCGCAGAGCCACAAGTTGCATGATAAAGATCAAGATTGAATTTGGTAGGTAGTCCTCCTAAAAAAGGAAAAAAGAATGAAAGAAGTTGAAAATTTCTTGAAGTAATTGTTTATAGTTGGTGATTTGGATTGGCAATTCTGTTTAGAAAGACATTGTCTAAATAAAGTAGTAAGAACTCAGTTTAAAAACAAAGCTACAGATGTAATTGGGATTAAGTTTTTTTTGACAGCCACAAAGCAAATTTTTTTGTGTATGTGAGAATTTCTTCCTGTGGTTGTTTTGTTTTGTTTTGTTTTGGGACAAACAAAGAACATTCACTGCAATGTTTGTCTGTCATAGGTATGAACCAATATTTTTCTTCTGATCCATTGGTTTGGCTACATCTCTAACTGCAATATATCAAAAACCATACCAATCTCTTTGACTGATCTCGTAGTTAAAGTTTGAGCTAAAACAATATCCTTGCTTTATACTGGTTCAGCAGAGCAGGTTAAATGTGCTTAACCATAAGCACATGCTTAACTTTATTGCTATTTTACTAAGCACTCTCCTTGTTAATCTTTGCTCACACAGAAATTACTTAATACTGTGACATTCAACCCTGTATTAATTTCATTAGTCATGTTTTGTGGCAAATGACTAAAATAACATGTGATGAAGTATGAATCAAGATATTCATTATAAACAATTATAGGAAAGTATGTTAGGCTATACACTGTAAAGGTTATCATGACAGGAAGTCATATTTTACATACACAGTGGGAATACTTGGGAAATTCATTCTGAATTTAGAAAGTTTACCCATCTGAGCAATATTCCATATGCTCATAAAATGGGGAATACCATGAGAAGCATATAATACTATATATGTATACATTCAATGTATACATGAAAGATGCAGAATAAAAAGTGACTGAGGAAAAGGAAGGGAGAATAATGTAAACAAAAGACTCTCTGTTACAATGTTGTGCAAAAATGGAGAGGACTCTTAATGTAGTGAATTTTTTAAAAAGCAATAGCAAATTGCATTTTAATTACAGTTAGCTAATGTAGAGAAGTCAGTAAAAAATACAAGACAAATACATTTGGAAGTAAATAAAAACATCCATACAAATAAAGATGGCTTAAGCAGTGTTTGCAAAAGCTATCAAGCAAGGAAATTGCTTTAATAAGTGTTGGATGTGGGAAGTGTTCTCTAAATAGGAAGGTGAGAATTTTAAATGTGTATGAAGGTGAACATAGTGGAGCATCTGAGACCTTGTCAACCTGATGCAGAAGGCAAGGGGACCTCCAGCTCCAGGGGTTCCCTGTGGGGGAAGCTAATCTGCAGAAAAGCAGCTCTGCAGATGCCCCAGAAGAGCTCCCGCACCCTCTCCCCAGACCGATTGCTGCACCTGGCTGCTGGTTTGAGAGGACCAGCCAGACTGAGCAGCTAATACACCCAGTGGTCACCCTCTTGCTTCCCCACAATTTCTTCGGAGTAGCTAAGAACGCCTGTAACTGCAGACTGGCCAACCAGAAAGTGAGTGACCCACTCTTCACACCCACGTGCACACACGTGCACACACATGTGTACACGCGCACAAACACCACCCGCAGGGGCACTACAGGGAAGTGGTGGGTCACCTAGAAGTTCATTTCGTGGCCATCGTCCAAGTGTTATTTCCCTAATTTTGTTAGGCATTCATAAAAACCAAAAGTTCACTGGAAAAGAAGCTAATTTGGGTGCTTTTTTCAGTTCTACCCCAAATATTTAATTCTTTCATCAATACAATGGCTGTAAAGGTCCTTCTATTCCTTCCTGAACATTTCTCATCACTTTGATGATGAGTTTGTCTTTGGTACATAGTGTACCTTAGAGGAAAGTATTTTAATGCCTGAAATATTTTTAGTTTAAAATTTGTTCAAAGATTAAGGATGGGATTATCTAAAAATTTGTATGTGTACATATACTTACGTGTATAAATATAATAGGCACGTATAATTATATATACATATATATATATGTATGTGGTGGGTCATCCCACCACAGCTGACAAATATTAAACTTAGTATAAATATAATGTATAATTTTGTAGTATTGGCTAAACAGTAGGAAAAATGTGCAAAAGTTACCCTCTTGTTACACTGGACAGATCTTTTGAATAACGCAGAAAAAAATAATGTGGTATCTTCATGTTAAGAAATTTCTCAGTAAAGTTTCCAAAACAGGAGTACCAGGGCAGTTACCATGTTCAAGAAAAGCCTTTAGTTCTGGACAGATGGCTAACTCCAGTAAACACACAGTAATTCTTGAAGACATCCCATTCAGACTGCTGGAGCTACCTGTGATGCCGAAGACTTTGAGAAAAAATACAGAAAGGATAGGATTACATGCCTAGAGTTTGATTGGTCATTCTAGGTGTTTTGGTCATTCTAGCTGTTTTGGTCCCAAGACTCTTTCCCAGCATCATTTTGATCTATTCGCAGAAGTTCATAGCAGGTGTGGAATGCAGCCTTGGTTCAGTTCTGAGTGGGCTGCAGGCCACTTTATAAACCTGCCACCTGTTTTGCCAAACAAATCTTTGCTTGAAAGATTTCTGAAAAAAAACACAGATGTTTATATTTTTTAACAAAGTAGAAGGTTGGCTGCTTATTCAGAGTGATAAAGTCCTATACTAGAAAAGCAAGGTAGACGCAACAGGCTAGCCCTGTCCAAACAGAATTGAAAGTGAGTTGTATATGCAAGTTTTCCCAGTTTTCTAGGCATTTTGAAGCCCTAGAAGTTAACAGCCAAACATGAAGGAGGAAAAAACTTCAAGCTTTCAAAGTTCATAATTGACAATACTATCAAGATGAAAAGGAAGAAAAGTCTATTGTATTGACTGAAAAAAATAGTCATTCAAACTTCAGTGTTACAGCTCTTTATATGGATGGAAGTGCTAAAATAAGCATACAAAGCTACAGTATCTTTTAAAATATGTATACAATATACAATCTGCAGGATACAATTGTATTGTTTTTAGCACTGGTGAATTAAGGTTGACATAATCATTCAGGAATACGTATTCTGAGCCCAACTGATCATTGTGCTGCTCCAGCTCTGCAGCCACCTAACCCTGTTCATTCAGCTGCTGTTGCAGTAGATAAAACCTGGTGTTACCTCAGTCTTTAAGTAGTTTACCAGCACTCTGCTCATGCAGAAGGAAAAATGGAACCAGACACATTGCTGTATAGCACTAGATTGTCTGCTTTATTTCCTAGGCTTTCTGATAGAGTCTTTTGAATTTTGAGATCCACTTTAGTTCAAGAGCCTCATACAGTTCTTTGGTGGTTGTGCATGGGCAGAACTGCTTCTAAGCATACACTTCTTCAAGTCACTTGGGCATTGAACAGGCACTGAAGCATGTGTAGGATGGAGCCTTTCATCACTGCATTTGAACAAGCCCACTGTGTTGCTTTGGTGGCGTCTGGGGCATGTGACGTGTGCAAGAGTTTACTATTTCCATTTACTAACTCTTGGCTTGAGGTTAAACTACTCATTTGAGTTTTACTGTCAGATAAAGACTCCAGATTAAATAATTGATTGGGAAATGTCAGATTAAATTTAAATTTAAAGCTCATGGACACTTCCTGATCTCTGGAAGTTAGTGGTTCATCAACTCTACTCAGTGTGATAATTTTAGTGTGTGAGAGTTGGGGCAGTCCCAAATACGATACAGAGCTTGTTGTGAAGGAAATATGTTTTCTAAGCCAAGACCCACTTTAGTCATTCTTACCAAAATTTCCCCATCTGCAATAGTGGAATGGTCATTTTTTCTTATTTTATGAAGCACTTGGAGACCTGGAGTTGAACGCCTTGTGCTACAAGTATTACCCAATGATAAAAGGAGGTGACAAAATTAGCTTGGGCAAAAATAGGGTTTGCTGACATTTCAGGAATGACAGTCTATCTATTAGAAACGATGAAAAAGCACCACAGTTTATGTCTCAGTTTATAATGTCTCAGAATTTGTTCATTAAGACACAAAATGTTAAACCTTTGGGCTTAGCCATAAGGCCTCTGTTCACATTACTAGTTCTAGTAAAGGCAGGAGAATGACTTGCACAAAGAGGGCTGCAGAATCAGTCCTTAAACATCTGCTGTTGTTTCCCAGAAACGAATCTAGCCTGAAATTTCCTAACATCATTTTGATTGATGCTTGATTATTCCTTTTTTCAAGTAGGGCAGTGGCAGTGGCTCTCTTTTGCTTCCAAACATCCTTTGTATTTTTCTCAGCAAGAGGTGAAGGTATCGGATAAGTGGCAGCACTGGGCCAGTGTTTGGATTAACACGGACTAGCCAAGTGCTCTTTGCAAATAGGTGGAGGATGTTAGCTGAGCTGGCAATAAGATTCTCATGGGTGGAGGTGAGGACAACATCTGTCTTTCCTATCTTGTACTTGCCAAGGCTTTTTGTTGCTCCTGAACTCTCTCATGAATATAATATGTGGATTTTTGTCTGATCTAATGAATTCAAGTCTCAGAGATTTAGAAGGAAAACATATTCCAGATGTGTGTTGCAATTCCTGACTCAGGTGACTGCATTTTAAGTAGTAACCTTTTCCAGTATGTTCCACGCACCGTATTGAATATCTTGCAAAACTGCTTCTTTTGCGAATGGTCAGAACAGAGTTGTAAGAGCATCATGATGAGTAAGCTATAGCAAGGCTAAAGCATCAATCATTTGTCTTTTGTTTAACCGATTATTGCTGGATGCAATGAATCCAAGGCTTTAAAGACTTGGCTTTAGAGCAGAACTGCAAATTTAGGCTAGAAGCTCTTTAAGCAGTTCAACTACAGCTTGCTTGATCATGCAGTGATGCCTGTTGCAGACACGAGCGGAGCAGAGTTTTGGACTGGAAGGCTGCCTGCTGCTCTGCAAGGTTCTGGTGTCCAGCCTCACATGTGCTCTCTGTTCCAGTGTGCAAATGACATTCCTGGCCTGTTTGAAATTAGGCTTTTGCTCCAAATGAACAGTTTCCTAGAGCATCAGAAAATGCAGTCAATGAACTCATAGAAGGAAGAGTAATAAATGAGAAGAGTGACTTGGTAAAGTCCGGAGCAGCTGTACCGAGGTGCATAGTGCCTGCCTTCTTGCACACTTTCACCTGTTCTTTCAGTTACAATTGAATGTAATTCGATTGCACACTAGTGCAGTAACAAATGTTGTCAAGTATATAAGGGATATTGAGTGCAAAAAAACATGGAAAGACTTAATAAAGCTAATTGCATGGTCTTAATCAGAAAAATCTTCCCTCAGAAAATGCAGGTCCTCTCCAAATGTAGATGTTTATTAGAATGTTTTAACATCTGCAGAACACACGCCAGTATGTTACAATTCATCCTTTTAATAAACTTTTTGGTGAAAGTTTTCATATAACATCTTCCTGTCTAATTTAAAATTAAAAGAAGTCTCAGTATATCAGAATTCTTTGTAGAATGGAGAATTTATTTTTCTGCCCAACTGTAGACATCCGACAGGTGATAGGAAACAGCCTGTGTCTGAATGGACTGTGGTTGTGTGGAGATCTAAGCTTGTGTTTACATATATATTTTCATTAAATCAGATTAGAGAAGAAGTAAAAGTCTTTTACATTAATGAGGAGAAATATCATAAAACTAGTATCAAAAAATAGATTATATAAATGCAATGACATATGGCAAAGCTAATTAAACGTTCTTGGTTGCAGTGCTATTGCAAGTCCCTCACAGTCAAGAGTAACAGGTTCATTTTGGAGAGTAGCAGTGCTGATTCCACAGGCAACAAATGCATTTTACTGTTTGCACCATCTCTCAACATACAAGGGTTGTTGCTATATTTGTGACTCCTCATGCATCCTCCTCTTTATGTGTAGTTCTTGCCCAGTGTCCTACTGGTTTGTGGCCAATATTTTTTGTCACACTGGTGTGCTGTTGCCTGCTAGGATTTTGACAGTGCTGGCCAGTATGTTCTTGACTTTCAAAGTTCTTGAAGCATTTTTTTGAGCAGCAAATCACCTGATAGATTTTGGATAACAAATGGGGATAAAAAAAAGATCTAAACCTTTTCTGTTATGGGATTAAGCAATAAAACATAGAAATATTTGAAGACATTAAAAAAACAGAGCTGAATATTTTGAGATACACATATATACACACACACATACAATGAGAGTACTGCCTGGAGACATGATTCAATGTGATTGCGGTACAAATGAATGGAAATGGTGTCATGTCTAAAGTGAAAGTTGAGTTGATGACATGGAGGGACAAGTGCACAAATGTATTTCATGCACAAGCCAGCATGTTCCCTAATCAGAATTAACTTGAGAAAAAGCATTGCCAGGTTAGAATGGCCTTCAAAGTCTTTTAAAATCCTGCTGCAGTATTTTTTCCCCAGTAACCCTCAGCGCAAACAAATTATGCTAGATAACTGCACACCTTATTGTCTTCTTTAACCATTTCTTAAGTTTTATCAAGCTTTAGGAAAAAAAAGTCTTTGTTCTTAGTTCCTGACATTGCATATAAAGGACAGATCATCTTGCATATACTTCTCATGATGGGAGCTACTTCATCACGTTTCCTGTAACTTCATGTTTCTAGGCCAAGTAATCTTGCATTTGATTAAGTAAACACCTTTGTCCTAATGACTTTATGCCTACTTTAAAGGCGTTGCTGTACCTATTGTTCTACAAATTTGTCAGTCTGTTATTCTTTTTTTTTTTTTTTTAAACTTATCAGTGAAGTATAAGTCAAAACCAAATAGAGGAGACATTTTGTTCTTTTATTGTTAGTATGGAAGGTCCAAGTCAGAAGCCAGGTTTTGCACAGTACAAGAGATTAAAAAAAGAAAAAAAATCTTAATGAAGGAACAGATTTTTATGTTTTGCTGGTGATGTCATGAAATGAAGTATACGGATAATGGAAGATGAAATAAAATCCATATCCAATATTGACCTCAGACTTGCATGAAAGACCTTTCCCACCTGTATGTGTTGCTTTCTTCATATTACATTACCCCAGACACTGGTTACTAGAAATGAAAAGCTTCATTTCTGAGATGTCATAAGAATATGTTATTGTCATGCAAAATCCAGGACTATGACCCATCCACTACTAAAATTAATACCGTAAAGGCATAAAACCTGGCAAGATTGAGGGGATCCTTATAATGCATCTATTTTATAATACGTATTAATGCTTTATCCCACTTACTGCTTGATGTTGCCAAACTGTTCCAGAAACAGCATTAATATATATGAGAAAAAAAGATTAACATGTAAATGAATAATGAAAATTATTTACTAAAAATAGAACTAGCATCCATATGTAAAAAACCCTTGCCAGACATTGTCAGTTAATAGTTTTGTCCACATTTACATATGACTAGACGATGCAGCTATTCTTCATGATGGTGAATGCTGACAATTTTTACATTACATTGGTCCAGAAGAACACTTTTAAGTCTCTACATTTAAGAGAGGAATACTCATACTGCTTTCTGTCAGCTGTTCTGTACAGGAGTTTGCTGTTAGAGCCTTCCTTTTACAGCTTACTCTAGGGTTAAAGCTTGAGAGTTTTAATTAGTTAAAGAGAAATGAAGGAAAGACAAGATGAAACGATGCATGCAAGCAGCAGCTGAAGAATACTTTCTATCTGTTTTTGGGGATACCGAATCATGCCAGTTATCAGACATTCTTGTATAACTGAGAAACACTTCATATTTTTTGATGCTATTTCTGTGCTTTCCCACAGTACGAGTTTCACATGAGGTTATATCAGGTTGTATGAGCTCTGATTGTTCAGCATCATTCTGTCTTGCAAGGTCAGTGGATTCAGAAAAGCCTGGGCCAGAAATCCTCACCTTTTAAGATCACTGAGAGGAAGAAAGGCAGCACTTGCTAACACTGGACACACAACTGCCACCCCTGTGTTGCAGAAAGCTTTTCCCTGTGAGAATATGCAAGAACCACATGTATCACCTGCAGTGGTTGCTGGTGACATCAATGGTCCTGGCTGCATACGAAGGAGAGGACAGTTGGTATGACTGCCTGAGCCCTGGTTGACAGGAGGAGTAGCAGAACAGATGCTAAACATAATTTCCATGTTTCCCACATTGAAACCTCAATCTCACTTATGTGCAAGAAGACAGAAAAGATGGTTAAAGAGGAAGTAAGGCTAATTCTAGTTTAGACCATGTTCTCTAGTTATGCTGACTCCTCAAAATTATGCAAAAGCTTAGATGGCCAGTTCAGCTTTTGTAGTGTGCTGAAGGGAGGGGCGATACATGTCCTACTGTCCTTCAAGACAGGCCAGCAGAGATCAGTGAGGGCTCGGAATAAAATGTCAGATATACTCACAATCATTGAGTACACATTAATAAGCCTTCTGCATAAGGACTGACCCAACAGCATGCAAAGTTGGCAGAAACTCAGTTATTCCTACAGAGCCTTTACAGACCTGTCAGCATGTGCTAACAGATAACTAGCAGTATGGAGTACAGATGAGTGTTTACTATTAAATCAGAACAAAATTAGCTAGCAAATTGAGCTTTTATTGTCCATGAATAGCTAGGCATTTTTTCCTGAAATATGAAGTCTGAGTCTGTCTCTTGGGTTCATTTATGTTTGTCTGTTTTTTGGCATAATCTTTTAGATATTCACACTACCCTTATTAATTGGGTTCATATTTCCAGCATTTGCTGTCCTCCTCAGGAAGTTAAAATGTGTGTACTTCCCCTCTTTGTGCGACATAATAGACATCCATAGCACAATCAGTATTTACTGTCATTAGTAATGCAAATAAATAGAACCCCCCTTTTTTTTTTTTTGTTTACATTTATACTTACCCTAAGTATTCATAATTTAACTTACATTAGGTGGAGTCAAGTCTGATAGGAACCAGAATAAATTTGCTTTGTTTCACTTGTGTGTGGGAGGATGAGAAACATACCCATTATAGAGTGTTTGATGATTGTTTTAAAAAGGCCTATTAGTAAGTGGTTTACAGAGTAAAATAATATTCTGACTGTTGTGTTTGCAATCATGTATCTGCTTTCTCCTGTATAATTCACACTTTCATGTATTTTATGGATCTAGCTCTTCCAAAATTAGCATTTCATTACATGGGTTTTGGCTCGTATTAGCTCTGCAGTGGGGCAGAAAAGAGGGAACTGTGCAGTAAATAGTCTCAGGCATGGGATGCATTGTGATCGCCTGGCCAGGCTGTGTCTGTGTATGTTTTCGGGTTTGGGGTTTTTTTCATTAAAAACTCATATGGACTGCTGAGAAAGAACTTTTTATTTTCCTTCCAGTGTAACATTTTTTTTCTTTAGCTCTTGTGATATGATCCCTGCTGCACAACAATTCCCCTTACTGTCTCTCAGCTCAGTATAGCGAGGGAGCAATCTTTGGGGAACAAGGGACCAGCAACCATTTGCCCCCCGCACCTCCTTGAAAAGCAAGAGTCATCTGCAGGCATTCTCAGAAATGGCTCATCAGAAAAGCTTCAGACCATAAACAGCAGCAGTTTTTAGCAGACCAGGGACCCACTGGAGTCTGAGAGGCATGGCAAAAACAAGAGGTGTTATTCTGGCATCCCTTCTGACTCACAGAAGGATTTTCACACCCTCAGAGACCCAAGAGGCAGCAGTTCGATAGCTGGGCACAGGTCAGCAGAAGAGTGTGCAAAGCAGGGGTGCTAACTGGGGTGTTAATATTAATGGTGATAATCTAGTGGTGACCTTTGTACTCAAATGACATCTGAAAAACAGTAATGAAATAGTGCAGATCGTTCCCTGAATTTCAGGTCCTGGCCTGTGGTGGGAAGTGTTAGTGTTAGTGATTCAATCAGTCATGAGTCTTGTGGCGTTTTGAGGGTTGCTTGAGATCCCATTCCCCGAGTCCAGAGATTAAGGGGTGATCTCAGT
Organism: Tyto alba; assembly: GCF_018691265.1. Lineage (NCBI taxonomy): Eukaryota > Metazoa > Chordata > Aves > Strigiformes > Tytonidae > Tyto > Tyto alba. The sequence continues at coordinate 27,357,027 of NW_024881276.1, forward strand.
TTTCATGAGGAGTAATAAGAAAAAAATGATGTTCCAGCCCTCGTGGTTGCAGAGAAAACGATTAATATTAACAGAGTACACCCTGAGGGCTCACAAACCAGGCGAATAAAAAAGAATGATAAATGTATACTCTCTTAAAATGAACAAATACAACTGCTGATTTTTAGGGCAGTGTGCAACTTGCCAGAGCTTGTGCAAAACCCCCTTCCAGCAGCTGTGGAAGGTAGGAGCCTGCCCGCAGCCACCCAGCTTCCCGGAGCCAGAGGACACCCATCGCTCTGTCTCTTTCCTCTCTCCCCTCTCCACCGCATCCTCCTCTGCTGACAGGGCCACGCGGTTTCATCGTCCTTCTGCCGGCCATCAGCGGCAGGGCTGGCAGCAGCCCCGGGCCCACACACGCTGCCTCGCGAGGGTGCGGTCGCACAAGGAGCACCCTGCCCCGAATCTGGCTCAGGCTCCCTCCCCCCCCACACCCTCAGCCTTGGCCCCCGCGCCTCCAGCCATGGCCAGCTGGCTGCCTCCACGGCTGCTGTCATCTAGTGCGCTGCACGCCGAGCCTCCTCCACCAGCCCGGTGCTGGGGCTTGCTCCCTGGCTACTGGCAGAGACCGCGTGGTGGGAAGGGAGGCGCTGGGCTGTACCCCTGCTCCATTTCGTCTCAGGGCAGAGCCATAAGTACCAGGGTGGGAGGAAGGAATCACGCTTTGGGTTACCGCCCATTTACACCCTTACGCCCTGTGTTCACTCTAAGTAGTCCTTGGAGAGGGGGGGCTTTCCTTGGAAGGCAGCTTTTGGAGGGGTGGCCCCCCAAGCCTGTGTGGTGATGGGGACCAGCAGGAGGATGGGACCCCAGGCTGGATCCCTTGGTCAGGGAGCCTCAGCTCAGGCAGGATGGGTCCCTTCAGCAGCATCAGCCCTCCCTGCAGCTTTCCGATGTGCCCGTGGGCACGCTGCCTGCCTGAGCCGGGCCCAGGCACTGCTTTGCTCCCATGACTCAGCTCCAGATAACATGGAGAAGGAATTGCTGCCAACATGAATGCATGGAGGTGGGGAGAGAGGGTGGTCTTTGCTCCCTCTGGCATCTGTCCAGTCTCCAGCCAGCCATGATGGCAGCCCCCCATGCCGCCCTCAAGGGCCATAACTGCAGTGCTGGCGCGGCAGGGGAAGGTGGCTGGGGAACTCCCTCCCACAGCACCAGAGCAGGGTGCCCGGCCAGGCATCCTGCCGGGAAGGGTTGCCATGAGAGAGGGGGAGAGTCAGCTGGTGGGCATGGTGTCCTCTCAGGGCTGGTGGCGGGCACCGCCGCTGAAGTTGGCAGCGGATGCTGTCAGAAAGAGCAAGGTCCCTGGATTGGAGGTTGCGCTCAGCTGTCTCAGCTCTCTGTCCAGAAGGGACTTGGCCTGCGTCCCAGAGGAAGGAAGAGGAGCTCCCAGTGAATCAGCAAGGCCTGGCTGTCAGTCGCTGCTTGCAGGGGCAATTAAAGCAGCAATGGCAGCTTGCTTACACCCCCGGCAGATCTGGTCCTCCACATCCCTACCTGGGATGCCAGTGGCCCAAGCTTCGCTGCCTATCCTGCTCCCTCCTCTATCCCAGCTCCTGGCCGCTATTCCTAAGTGCTTGGTAGCATGTGTTTGTGCATCTTCTCAGCCGCTGGTGGGAAGAGTCTTCCCAGGGGAGAGGTTGTCCTCCCACCATATGCTGACAGCGTGTCTGGCAGCATGAGTCCTCACCTCCACCGACAGCAATGACATCTAAAAAGTAATCAGCATTTTAGCAAGTGACTGGCTGTTCATCTTCTCATGGGATGAAGCCCTTTTTTCCTTGGGGAATATTGCAATATCTGCTCTGAAACATGGTTGTGCTGACTTCTCTTCTCTGGTTTGCAGGAAGCGTTATCAGTGGTGAGTGAAGACCAGTCCTTGTTCGAGTGTGCCTACGGATCGCCCCACCTTGCGAAGACAGAGATGACAGCCTCCTCCTCCAGTGAATATGGGCAGACGTCAAAGATGAGTCCGCGTGTTCCCCAGCAAGACTGGTTATCGCAGCCCCCAGCCAGAGTCACCATCAAGATGGAGTGTAACCCAAACCAGGTTAATGGGTCAAGGTAATGAGCCCAGTGTTACCATGGATCAAGTATACTTTTTCTTGTGATGGGCATAGATCAGTTGTCAAAATATGTGAATCTAGCACCATTTTAGATGCCCCAAAGTATCCCATCTGGCCACCAGCTGCAGTCCTGGAAGCCTATAGCTCTCCCCTACATTGTGGATCACACATGCCAGTCCCATTCAGGTGTTACGGAGGGTCTCAAATGGTGCTACAGTCACAGTCTTTGCGTGACCTTGTGCAATACCTGTCTGTGTTTCCTCTGACTGTGGATAATTCTGGATGTGAACCTGTATTGTACACTAGGTGAAAGAGCATATATTAAAGTTGGCAAAATGTGAGTCTGCTGTGGTTTGGGGCAGCACCGTTGATCCATCTCAGGGTGTGGTGTATGTGATCTAACATTCAGTGGAAGTTGTCAAAATACAGTAATTTGTGCAGTTGCCTTTGCTCTAAACATAACCTAACAGCAAAGCATAGGAAGTAAATACTTTTAATGGCAAAGGGAGTGAACTATTGATCTTTACTTTTATATTTACTGTAAACATAGTGCCAAAAAGCATAACTATGGAGTTGGATTTAAGAAGAGCTCACACTGAAGAAGCAGCATATGTATGGAGGCAAGCAGGAAGGTAGAAAGGAACAGAAAAAGAAATAACTCAGTTCAACATGAAGTAGCCACAGCGTGTCAGTGCATTAATTATTGTCCTGGGACTTCTTTCATGAATGTCGCTATGAAGGAGAATTGTATTGATTAATCTGAAAGAGTAATGCAGTGGGTTTGTGGATATAGACTTGTAGCTCTCCCAAGCATAGGAACACTATGGGATTTCTTCCATCTGAAAAACCACAATGAGGATTTTTTTTTTCAAGGAAACTATCCAAACAAGTGCTTTCCTGTTTAAAATGCCTGACTGTCAAAACAGTTTTCCTTTGGTGTTGCTGAAGGGCAGAGGTCCAGAGAGTCGGTTGCTCACAGTTGTTGGTGATGCAGCAGTGAAGACCGTGCTTCACATCTCTCTGTTACAAACACCTGTTTACTAATCTCATCTCCCAGCATCAGTTGTTTAGAAAAGCCTCAGCCATGGGCACTGTGGTTACTGTTCACACTTGCTGTGCTAATGTGATGAGCACCACAGCAGGCCAAAAGGGTTTGACAGCTTATCACACCTACACTTTTCACTGGTAAGGATGGAAATTGTGCTGGAGTCAAATCAGAATTTTCAGTGAATAGTCAGAGATTTGAGATATGTAAAAATAAACAGTGAACTGAAGCTACAGAGAATAAGGGGAAATCTTCTTGTAAGCCTCCTTATTCAGAATTTGTTCACAATCAATTTCAGTGAGGTTTATTTTTTTCCCTTTTTTTTTTGTCCAAAGCAAATGCAGAAATATAATCCCAAATGGGGTGTTGGTTCAAAACCAGATTCACCTGCTTCCTAAAATTACCTCTAAGTATTTCTGCTGGCATTTCTGTAAGAGAACTGATCACATTTTTTCTCAGCATAAATTCCATAAAGTGCATTAGAGTAGATAATTAGTATCAATTGTTACTGAGACTAGCGGTAACATTTGGTAATGTTATACATAGCTAAAGTCAGTCATACACAGATTCCTACTTTGACATAGCCCCAGATCTTAAGAAAGAGTCTAGATGATACAGATCCATTTGAAATTGTTGGTCAATTACATTTTTAAAATAATCAAGCCATAATCCTGAGTTTGCTTTCTTGTATTCCTGGAATACATAACTGGCCTGAATATTAGAGTTCAGTTTGTGAATCACAGGTATTTAGCTGTTGCTGTGGTGGTTGAAGGACAGAACCGTAGGCAGTAACACTGTCTTTTATTAGCGGAAACCTTGTCCCATCTAGTCCTTGTTAGCAACCCTGGTAAGAATTATACTCCAATTTAGGCGGTCAGGACCCTTACAAAACCAAAATGTGTGCCCATAGTCAGATCAGCTAAATTGGGTCTCCCAGCAAACCCATATAGCCTGTGGGTGAGAGCACAGTGTAGAAAATGTGTTGTCACACACCAGCATGCCCCAAACCAGTAGAGACTGGTAGGAGCGCTGGTTTGGGAACGCAGACAGCTCCAGCACTGAAGCGCCTGGTGCTGGCAGGGGCTGCCTCGGGCCAGAGAGGTCCAGGCACCCTGAGACCCCCCTGCAGGGTTATTGCCGGGTGCCAGGGGAGGCAGATGAGCCCTGCCTTGCTATCCAGAGAGGCCTGAAAGCGTCGTCGTGGACAGCTGCACGTTTGGGAGAGGACCTGTGCTCAAGACCTTTGCTTCTCTCCCAAGGTCTGTGCCGTCACTGGATAAAGCACAGGAGTGACCCGGGGAGTGGGGACCGCAGTGCAGCTGCCGGGGCAGGGCGTTCTGGCTGCAGGGCTGGAGTTAGGCCCTCTGTCTCGGCTGGACCTGCAGTTCACGCGTTGCTGCCTGCCTGGCATCCTGACTTCAGCAGGCAGGACAGGGCAGGCATATTTTCAGCATATTTTACAGCCTGGTGGCTGGGGGCATGCACTCAGGGTGGAGCAGGGAGGTGCCTGCCACCCCTATCTCCCCAATCTAAGGTATGTTGAGCTTGTATATGTGAAATAAAAATACTTTCCAGGGATGGATAAGCCTTCAGAAGCCCTGAATTAAACAGGCTGTTTGGACATATCTTCATAATGCCTATAATTTCTCCTTCCTTTATGCTATTTTATATTAGTATGTGCATGCATTGAATCACTGAGGGTGATACTCTGGCTACCTGCACAGTCAGTGGACAAGAACTGGCTGTGGGCTTAGGTTGCCTGCGTTGCCCTTTGGGAAGTGAGCTATCTGCCTTTCCTTCAGAGGTATCCTGGTCTCTGCACTATCTATATAAAATGTTTGTGCATATGGTCTCCACCGTTACTAGCAGAACAGGCATCGACTTTTGCAAGGATGTATAATCTGAGCATTCGGCAACTGTCTTTAAATCAATCTTTTTTGATTAGTCACGAGGCACAATTTTGATTCGTACTTCTCCAGCAGAACTGTTGTCTGTCCTAAAGACATGACACCCAGGAGTTGCCAAGGCATCTGAAACACCAGTGACACACTTTTGTGCCACCCTGACCACCTTTTTGGCCATTATAGAAGAGATGAAAAGAAACAATTTTGTATGCCTCTTCTCTTAAAGATTAGCATTAGATCTACCTATTCTACCTACTCCATCATTTGGACTTGGAGTTTAGTGCAAATCAGCTGAGCAGCACAAGAAAACTGGAAGTTCTTTATTTTTCTCTGAACATCATCACTCAGAGGTGCTTAATGGGGCCATCATTAGAAAATTAACAGCTCAGCGGTGGCCATTCTTTCCCAGTATGAACCAGCATGTGAGCTGGCACATGAGCTATGCTGCTGAAATAGACTGTACCAGTTACTGCTCTGAACTGCAAAATGTTTTTGATCAGAACACTGGTTTTCTAAAGGGCACATTCTAGCTGAAAATATAATGGGAAAAAATGTAATTCTTTCTATATTGAATTAAAAATAACCTGCAGCATTGAAAGCTGGGTTTCATTTATTCATCTTGGATTTGACAGCCTCCCCTATTGGCAGAGCAGTGCAGAGCTGCTAACTGGAGAAGACAAGGAAATTTCATATTTCACTGTAATTCCTAAGACATGACATGCTGAAAAATAAATTAAAAAAAAATAAATCACAGACTACCAAAAAATTAATAGACTAACAGAAAAAAAAAAGTCATGTATATATTTCATGCTTATACTTATTACAAAACTTTAAAAATATTTAAAAATATTATTGGAATTAAAATACACTGTTTGTTTCATCAGAGAATTATTATTTTATATGGCCTAACACATGCCTGAAAAAATAGATCTTAATATTACACATTTACTGGATAACTAATATTGCCAAGTAACAAATATAAATATGTTGTGGCATTTCTAAAACTCACATACATGTGTATATGTAATATGTATAGTGTTACTACACTTTGGGAATTAGAATGCTTCCTAGTATGTGATATTCCCTCCAGTTGTAGAAAAAAGTGTGTATCACTTTTTCGTAAAATTTTTTATCACTTTTTGCGTAAAATTAAATTAATTATCAGCAATAAATGATTCCTAAATAATCATACCAAATATTCCGATATGGTACTGATTAGTACTGCCAATAGGGAAGTCACTACTGGTCAGTGCGATATATGCATCTCCCACAAATCTGAAAACTTTTTGTTCCTTCCTCAACTCCCACTAGGCCTTTGCCATTTATACGTTGGTGTTTCACTGTTTCTCTGGCAGGTTATCTGCTGTTCATCACATACATAATACCAGCAACATTTCATATGCACACATTAGTGGTAGCCTGCCATTCTGTAGGTTATGTTGCATTTTCTTTTCTGCAGAAGCCTTCCCCACCCTGGTCATTTGCTGTCCATAAATTTATTTCCTTAAATGTTCTTTAAAATGCTTCATATGTTAAAAATTAACACATGCAGTAGCTATAGAGCTTGGAGCTGCTTTTCCTTTTTAGTAAAACGGTACCTGCTCTGTTTCCACCCATCTTAAAATTTGGGTTGTCCCAAAGGAGTCTAAAATACCACAGCCACATTGCAGAGCCACAGAAGTGCTACCTGCAGGATCTCCAGAGTATCCTCTGTAATCGTCTTCCTATGTGGGAGCCTGGCTCTGAATAATACGGTGTAAAGAGGATGCAAAACAGGATACCAGACCCCACAAAGTGGTAACCAGAGAATAGTTAGCATTGTAATTTTTTGCTGTCCAGCTCTCCGTTCTCACTGTGTCAGACTGCTTCCTGGCCATATATTCTGTCGTCTGGAAGGGGGTATAAAATTTTAGGAGTGTATTGAACCCCTTACACATCAACAATTAAGTACCCACTCAAAGCAGAAACATACTCACTCTGCTAGGACTTTCCCCAGATAGATGTCGGCTGTAATTGCCCTACATTAAATCTCAAACATAACAGTCTCGGAACTCACATTCCTGTGAATACCAAAGAAATAACATTCGAATGAAATTAAAGGGTTATTTTCAGTGTGCTGCAGAGGGATTAGCTACACAGTTTTCTTTAACAATAACAGTATTTTTAAAGCTAAACCCTGACGCACAGCACCAAAAAATATAGCCTAAGGCCTACCTTAAATTAAATAAAGCAAGAAAAGTTTAAATTAAAGCTGTCATTTACCTTGCTGCTGTTGCATATATAATGCAGATTGTCACAGGTGGTATCAAATTGAGTTGGTTCAAATCCATTATGTTGGTACAGCTATTATATTTCTTTCAGGTACATAAATCTAATGAGACCTTTTGTGCCACCATATATTCAATCTTTCACCTGAATGTAATAATACTTTTTCTGGCTATTTATTGCTTTTGAATCAGACCAAAAGATTCACCCTGTTATAGTAAGGGACTACAATATAAATCTGGAGATTGCATATGTCATACTGTTAGTTACTTTTCTGTTTATTGTTCTTTACGTATTTTATCAAATTACGTATGAACAATTCTCTTACAATGAATGAATGCTATTCATGTTATGCATTTAGGGTGAAATTCACTCCTGTGAAAGTGGTCTCATGAGGCCCTAGGTACTGCTTAAACAACATTTAAATCTGTGCATTGCTCAGTGGTCTCTGAATACACACACTCACCTGTGGGACCCTACCATGCCCACGGGTGGGACTACACAAAAGCAGCTTGGAAGAACTACATTTACTGGTAGGTAATCAATCTTTTTAAGGGAGGCTGAAGTGGAACATAGAATTTTATTCAGGCCACAGATAAATTTCGCTTACCATGGGCAGTGTGATGTTTCCATTGAAAAAGCATTATGAAAGTTAGATGCAGTGAAAGCACACCAGAAGTTTTCCAACGACAGCTTGGCTGATACAGAAGTTTTAAAGAAATGCCAGAAATAATTATTTGTCATTAAGATTTAATCATGTGCATAGTGTGGATTTAAGTGCTACCATTTTTTGCTTGAAAACCATTTGAGAATGAAATGATCACTTAATACATCTTTTGTGCTGGCTCTTTTAGGAAATAACATTTTTCTTTGTATGTTACTTTTCTAAATGTTCATCAAAGAACCTCTGTACTGGCTGGTTTGAGTGCATCTGACACACAGGAGAACTTTTGAGAGTCCAGAGTGACCTCAAGTTTTTGTTTTTGTTTTTGTTTTTTTTTGTTTTTGTTTTTGTTTTTTTTTTCCCCTTAATGTAAAGTCTCCTAAGTGGTAGCTATTTTGTGCTATAAAACCATCAAATATCAATGGGTAGCATTTGAGGTACCTTGCACAGTATAGCCATGTGCCAGCTGATGTGCCCAGCCACTAAGGAGGGTGCAGTCATCCATATGGAGCTCAGTATTGCCACCACAACAGGACCATCGTGCTCCTAGGATCCTGGCTGACGTGCTTTAAGCTAGATGAGGCAGCTCTGCATTATGCTCCAATCTGTGGTATGATACTGGTGGATCTAGTTAGAGTATTTGCACACCTTGCTTGCATCCAACGTGTGGAGAAACAGAGTTGGTCTGCAGTAATCACCCTGACATCACTTATTTTTCAAGGGCATGGCTTTTTCCATTGCTGGAGCACAACCCCACAGCTGAGGCTCGGTGCCATCCTTTCCACATCTGGTGGCGTACCACTGGCATGCAGCCCTGGTATACTTGGTAAACCTCAGCTCAGACTAAACAACAAGCATGGTCCAAAACCCATGGCAGTCAATGGGACTCTACTCTGTCTCCAAGAGGCCTTGAGTCAGCCCCTACGTCAGTCCACAGCAAAGCTGGGAGATCTGTCTTAAGAGGATTACTTTCCTAATGAGATTTTTGGAGCTGCCTATAGAAAGTAACAATCTTGGCTAAAAAGACATGGTGTTCGTTATCTCAGACTGAGAATCTTTTTTCCCACTGACTGGGTGGTTGGTGGAGTGGCTGCCTACCAAAATGGAAAAACTGCAAATTCAGGATCTTCTCCATGTAGGGCTTTATGTGACTACTTCAAGAAGTTCCTCTTTTCTCTGAAAATCCACCAGCTTAACATAAGTGTGTGTGTGTGTGTGTGTGCGCGCGCACACATGGTTTGGTGTTGTTCTTGAGGCAAAGGTTTCCAAGGAGAAAAACAAACCCAGTTCACCACTACTATAGCTACTTTTTTTGCAGCTTTTTGGGGTGTGCTGGGCTGGCAGGTGCTAGCTAAGAAGCTTTCCACACTGGGATAATGTGTTCATTCATATTTGGCATGGTTACATTTTGGATCGACCACTGATGCTTAAATTATGTGCTTAGCTTCAGGAGTTTAAGAGGGAGATGAGTATAGACAGAATTTCAATAGTGCTTAGCAACTGAAAGCTCTCATATGGGTAGTGAAATACAAAATTAGTCTTCAGATAATGACATAGGACCCCACAAACGTTATGATAACTGTTATTATTAATGACTGTTGCTATCATTACTGCTTTATTTCCAGTACAGTATTTACTGTGTCTAGAGTGTTTAGAGCCAGTGGTTGTGGTGTTCACCCAGGCTGGCATGGCACAGGCACTGTCAGTACATAGGTTATCTCTGACCCAGCGTGTTTGGAGATGAGTCTTCTCCAATCCCCCCTCATTAATTGGTGTTTTATTTTGATCAAGGTAGTACCAGTGGAAGTGTTCAGTATTTAAAGTTTGGGAGTAGCATTTTAAGACAAAGCAAAAGGTAAAACAAAGAAAAGTGGCTAATCATTGGCTTTACCATTTCGCACCCACCAGCCTCACAGCTCAATAGTGCTAATCACAAAAATCAGCCGACATTCCATGGACATGGGGGATTATGGTTTCCACACAAGATGTCACTTCTGTTTATGCCTGGCATGCTCTACTTTGCTAACTTTCTATATGATCCCTGCCCACAAAATAAGGCATATGTGGTTTGGGGAGGGTCCTGTCTCCTAGTATTTCATATTTTATGAAACCACAAATACAGCAGTCTTACAAGCTCTTGAAATGAAATACAATTTGAGAAATGTAATCCATTACCATTGTAATAGAATTTCTATAAAAATAATAAAAGAAAAACAAGAGAAAATAGGTCCTGAAAGTTATAGGCCAACTGGGAAGTCATTGTGGCTTTGGCCTAGCTATCACCATGTCAGACTTCAGCCTTCTCCCAGGCAGCAATCTAATTGTAAATTATGTATATACAGAACATCATTTCTTAGCTTTGGCTTTTAGTGACCCCCTTCCCTTCTTTCCCTTTCTTCACTCCAACCTCACACATAAGAAATATTGAAGTGTTTGCACTAATGGAGAAATGACAACGTGCAGTCAAACTTAAACCAGCTGTTTCTCCACACTGTGAACACAAAGAGCCAGGCTGGTAATATTTATAGCTTGACTGGCCTCTAGTGAGCCAGACGCTGACTGCCTTAATTTGCCATGATGGCCTTAAGGCTTGAAGCAGCTGTGGACTGCAAGATAGCCAAGGAAAGTTAAGCAAAAAAAAAAAAAAAGAAAGGATTGTTTCAATTAGCAAAAGTTATTGCTTGATTGAAAATTAACGGCTGCTGCATATACAACTCAATAAACAAGCATCTTTTGTCTTGCTTACAGAAAGCCAACAATGTTGCATGGGTTGGCATGTGGTGTTTGCTTTCTCCTTTCCCCAGAGAAAGGAACTGGAGGCACCTCTGCATGCCACACTGTGACATCTCTGAGCCACCCCTAGGCTGGCCCAATGCAACCCTGTGCACCTTCTGAGCCTGGGGCACCTCACACAGAGATGTCTGCCCCTGTTTTGGACACCATGGGGGTGTGTTAGCATGCAGCTGACCCAGTCCCAGCCTCTCCACAGCCCTGGCCTGTTGGGGCTGTTGAATACTGTTTAGTTGCCCCTGCATAGCCCTGCATGGAGCAGTGCACTTCCATGACTGCGTGGTCCAGTGAGGACTTCAGTTTTCCTTTTTTTTCCATTTGCTTTGTCCTCTTAGGACTGCTTTTGACAATCACCTTATAGAAAATATAAATAGACTGTCACCATGGCGTCAGCATCAGCTTAAACCAGCTCTAGCCAGCGGTGCAGGTCCCTAGGGGCTTCCCTCCCTTCCACAGACCTCAGTAGCTCAGTCCCACCCTGGCTGTCCCCTTTCCTGTGGGCGAGCACCACCTTCACACAGCTGCCCCACGTGGGTGGGGGAGTGACTCAGGTTATAGCTAAGCACTGAGTTACTTACCCAGCCACCCATTTATTTACTTATTTGCGTACTCACTGGTGGAGCAGCTCCCCAGCCAGTTGCTAAGCAGTTGCATGAGAGCCTGTGTGAGCACCCCAGGGATATTTCGACCTACGTGTACTTTCTGGCATTTTAATGCCTCTGTTATGCTGGAGTCCTCTGTGGGGAATTTTGTGCTGCTTTCACAAGAAGCCTTGGGAGGGAAAATAAAACCTCTGTTTTCCTTTCAGCAGGTTAAGTATAGCAGTGCTCACACAGCAGATTTAAGGGCAGGTGCCGGCACAGGAGCAGAGGGCTTGGTGCGCTTGCAAGGCTCGTCCTGGTGTGCGCACAGAAGCTGGGCAGCCGCATCCAGCTGTGGTGTTGGGTGATGAGAATGCATGGTGGAAACCGAGCTCTGTCAGAGCAAGTGTCAGGGCCTCTGCTGTCACAACTGAAGGTGCTTGTCAGAGTTTCTCAGTACCAGTGGGGATCACTGTTGGTGTCAGGGAAGCAGCCCCTGGGGCTCTGCAAAGCTGCTGGTGCAGCCAAGCTCCTGCTCCGGCAGCTGGGGAGCACAGGTTCCTTCTCACCAGGGAGGGTTGGGCTGTCACCAGACATTGCTGCCAAAGGAGAACCCAAAGGAGGATCTGCAGGACCCCTATTTGCATGTCACTGCTGTGGCAGGTCTCAGCTGATGTGAATCCCACTGATTCATGAAGAGATAGAGGGTTTAGAGAGGGGCAGAGAAGAGAGTTTGGGGTGGCAGCTGTGTAATCCTTTGAACTGATATTGTGGGCTAAAGTACGTCAGGTGTGCTTTAAGAAACAGCAGTAAGAAATCTCAGGGAAATGTTGGGTTTTTTTCTTCATGGTCCACTTTTTCAGTGACAAACCATTTTTGGGAGGGAAGTGCTGACCAAATTCACTACAACTTGAGTAGTTGCAGTGAATGGAGATGAGCCTGAGCATGCCTTGCAATATACTCAGTATGGGCTAGCCTTTACATGATGTCATTTTAGGTAAATATGAATTTACACACATTGGCCCAAATTATCTGAGGGAGCTGGCTTTGCATAGCTCTCCCTCTTGTGCAGAAGGACGTGGTGGGGACATCACAACTCTGCCAAGCCATTCCCCTCTTTCTCCAATCACTGGCATTATGAAATGGGAGAGGTGAGGAGAGGAATCTGTATCCTGTAGGTCAGTGTCATCGTCTGTTCACCAGAGCCTAACAGAAGAAAAGTCCCTGATATCTCAGTGTGTCCTCTGACCTGACCAGCCACAGGCTGGATGGGGACCACACATGGAAAACTCTTCAAAGACATCCTTACACCACCCTATTCTCCAGAGACCCCATTTCTATAAGTAGCCTGTATAAGGAAGTTATCTAAGCTGTGGTTATTAAATGAGTTTATAAAGATATGTAGATTTTTGGAGATACAGTTTTTCTCATTTATTTCTCTCTGAAATTGAGAAATACAAAAGAAAGGGGTTTATATGACAGCAGTGTCACAGAGATAATATAAAATTTTGCTGATTCCTATTCTGTGTTTCTCTGACACCTTGCATTTTAACACAACACAGGTGTTTTATGTCACACAGGGAAAATAGTAGCATAGTGAAGAGGAAAAATATGTTTCATACACGTATTTATGAACTTACATCTGCTTTCATCAGAGTCAATGGTTGGCAAAATTCCATCAGCTTCAGTAGGAATGGGTGCTAAATTTAATTATTGAATCATCTTGGTTCTAAGTAACTGAATAAAGGTGAGACTTCTAGGTCCAACGACCCATGGAGAAATACTTTCTTCAACAGACATTTATTAGCAATAAGAGCTGAATCAGCTCAGGACTGGACAAAGTGCTCTTGGGTAGCATGATTATAGTCTTTCCACTTTTTTTTTTTTTTTTTTTTTTTAATTCCAGGTGTAACACAGTATATTTACAAAGGGTAAAAATAACATGCAGCTGTGAAGAAAAACATCTCGGGTTTCATTTCAGAGCTGGAGCTGAGGATGAATCACTGCAAAGCTGCGCCCTTTACACTGGGCACACTTTCTGAAAGCTGCTTTTCCACTGCCCCTGCTCTCCTGGTGGTTCAGAAATAAAGCAGACTCACAGAACGTCCTAAAAAAAGCCTTTGCAGACAATCACTCTCTTGTTGTTCTGGGCACTAAAATTACCACTTTCTAGTGTCTGCTTGCATTTTCAGTTTTGCTTTCTATACTGTAGAAGTCCATTCCAGCCATTTGAATTAAGCCTTGGTTCACTGGTATGCATAAACACACGCTCAATTTGGAGTACCTGAGTAGTCCTGTTAGCTCCCATGGAGCTGCTTACATGCTTGAAGTTAAGCATGGTCTTAGAAGATTTGCTGAAGTGAGGATTTGCTTGTCCACCCAGTAAGCTAATGGGACAAAACCCTTGACCATCTGCTTCTGGATTTTAATGAAAAATTATGACTTATTTATGATCTTCTTCCCTACCCCCATCTGTTTATATTCAGATCAGAAAACCAGCTCAGAAGCCCTGTCAGATTGCCAAAAGCTGTGTGCTACTACTGGATCTTACACATCATTTACTGTTCAGTGTTTACAAGACTGTTTTTAATGCACAATTGCCCATAAAAGTGGTGTAGGCTAATATCAATGTGATATTTCACATCAGCAGCAAGACTTTGATGTCCCTATATCCCAAGTTCCTTTTCACAGAAAACCAAAATAAAGTGCCAGTTAGTTCAAAGAGTGCTGCTAGCTCTCTGTTTCACAAAAACATCCCTAAAAAGTCTGCGAAGGGGCTGCTTGGTTCTTTCATTTGTCTTTATAACATAACTGACGTTGGGAGTCAGGGTGGGCATCTGCACAGGTATAAGAGCAGGAGATGGATGATGTTTCCAAATATATGTGATTTAGTATGAAGACTCAATTATGCTTATATGCCATTTGTATTTGTTAAAGGTAAACAGAAAAAGCCAACGTTTCAGTCACAAGAAATCATCATAAAAGCTCTTTTTCAACACGTTTACATCTAAAAGAAAAGGTTACTTTGTTTTGCTTAGCTCTGTTTAGACTGAAATATGCTGCATCCCAGAATTATATTTAGAGGAATGTAGTGGGATAGAAATGTTAAACCTGAAAGAATAATGCCCAAGTATTCTGTTTCTGAGAGGAAAGGCTAAGTTCACCGCCACTCAATGACAGGCAAAATTATTATTCTGTCCTGTGGCTGACAAAGCAGTTGTAGGACCTTTACACAAAGCAGATTTCATATGTAATACGCTATGCAGCATCCAAGATATTTTATACCTGAAAAAGGTATGTGGAGCCAACATTTCCCAGACAACATTCAAGGCCCTGTTCTTTCTCTTAAAGAAGACAACAGTAACCATTGAATGGTTTCTGTGATATATTTTATTTTTAAACTGAAAGCCATCAGCAGTTTGTTTTGTTTTGTTTTGTTTTAATATATACATTAACACAACATAGTAAAGCTAGTACTAACACTGTGTAGGAAATAACTGATACACTTAAATACTTTAAGTATTTAAGATGTATTCTAAATCTTTTCAGCTTTCCAAGTGGTAGTTACTTTTTAAAATGCACATGTGAGAATTATAACTGCATTAGTTCCTGACCTGTGGCAGTGCTGAGCAGTCAACTCAACCGAGTTGCTTGGGCATTAGTTAAAATATCTGTCACATCCTTTTCACCTATGTTGAGCAGACAGTGGTCCAAACTATATATTATTTTTCCTCTTTTGTCCTCAAACAATAGCAAAACTCTTCTGGGAAAGCACCTGTATTCTGACCACCAGTGGGCTTACAATGACATTGCTCCCCAACACTTGCGGCAAGAGATGGGATTTCTGAGCTGGGGAGAGCAAGAGACTCTGGGTGAAACACATTTGGGAGGGCAGGGAGCAGATCATGAAACATGCTTCCAGGAGTCTGGGTCTTGGAGGGTCTCTCGGTTCTCCAGATTGCAAATTAGTTGGTTTGCAAGGAACCAAAATGAAGTATTCACAACCTGACTTGCTGCTTGTTTAGTAAGACCATAGTACAGTTTCAGGAGTTAAATGGCAGAACTAAAAGAAAGCTTGTTAGTAATGTAGTATCACTAAAAAAAACCAAAACCCAACTAACACCCTCCTTCCCTTGCCAAACAGCCTCTTTACATTTGAAGGTATTCCCCGTGGCGCTGTTCTTTATTTTGATTTTTGTAACAATTTTTCTCTCTCTGATGAAACACGTTGTAGACATTAAATTAAGGGACAAATATGTCTGTGTCTGCCAGAAAGAAAACTGTGATGCAATTAAAATGCCATTAGGGAACCCCCTGTGGGATGTTAAACCTAAAGACTCTATTCAGAAAGAAAAGCCAAAATTAAAGAGGTGTCTGGTTGCAGATCCTCTACAGATTTCCATTTCTTGACTACAGTACCATGGAGACTGTGCTAGTCGGGAGCTGAAAGGTTTTTCCAGTCGTGTGTGGTATTTTGAATCATGGCTTTGGCAAATGTTCCTTTTCTGTCAGCCATACATGGAAGTGTGTCTACATTGCATGACATAAAGTGCAACTGATCATGGCCCACATGAAACAATAACAGTGGTGAAGATGGAAAGCTGTCCAAGCCTTGGACAATCCTTGGACAATGACAACTATTAACAGTTTTCCCTCAGCAAATTTACATTAAGTGTGTCTCTGTGTTTGCTGAGTTGTCTGTGAGATGTTTGGAGAGAGAAGTGCAGATACTTGCAGCCATCAGGCTCAGCAATCTTATGGGCAAGCCTCCATTCTAGCCCAGTATCTGGAAATAAATTGTTAGTGTCTATATATTTGGAGACATATAAGAGCCTGATCCTTTGAAAATAAAAATATGGTTCATTGAGGCTGATAATTTTTTCTGAGGCATCTGAAGGAAACAGCAGAGTCATTGGGTGGTAGGTACTGCGTTTTCCAGTGGCAGCCCAGCCCTAGTGCTCAAGTCTCATTTTTTCCATTTCATTCAGCATGATTCTTTGCTGAGGATATTAATAGGGACTGGAATAATAATAGAAGCACACCTCTCTTCTCTGTCTAGGAATTCTCCTGATGACTGCAGCGTGGCAAAAGGAGGGAAAATGGTTAGCGGCTCAGACAATGTTGGGATGAACTATGGAAACTACATGGAAGAGAAGCACATTCCACCCCCAAATATGACTACCAATGAACGAAGAGTCATTGTGCCAGCAGGTTAGACTCTCTACACAAAAATTTCAAGAAAAAAAAATGCATTTCCCCTAAGCCTACTAACGTTATTTAAGAAGTTTTGGAGAAAAGTGGCAGTGTGATACAGGTAATCAGGAAGAAAAGAGCAGTAGTTTCCCATGGTTATTAAGAGAACCAGCTGAGAAACATCGTAGTGAAGCCACATCTTCAACCTGTTCTCCCTATTTCAGCAGCAGAACTAGCTGATTACAGGCACTCAGATCTTTTCTGACTTCTCTAGCTCCTTTTGGAGTATTTCACCCTAAAGTAGGCAAAATAAGGAGCCACTTCCATTTCCTAACACCAGGGACTAGCTGGGTTCAGAGTGTGTGGGAGAGAGAAAGGATCACTGTACCACATGATATCACTGCAAATACCAAATGCAATCTGGCCCTCAGCACGCTAAAAACACAATAGCTTCTGTAAAACCAAACATACATTGAAAAAGCATTTATCTAGGTTATCCCCTGAGTTTGGTTGGTGTAAAACATTTTAATAAGGAAACTGACAACTCTGCTGCAATATAAGAGCACAATTGAGAAACTCTTGGTTAATCTTGGCAAGCTTGGTTGTGGGATTCAGCAGTTAATTGAACAAGAAGGCATTCACTCCTGTGTGCCTTGTCCTCCAAGCAAACCTCTGCTGGAAGGTTTGCTGCCTAGGTTTGCAAAATAATTATCATGCCTTTTTCCAAAGTCAAAGCATCAGACCATCATGACATATGTGTTCAGAAACCACTGTATATACATAGCATAGGCACAGCACCTGCAACCTGCAAACAGGAGGGAATGTTTTGCTGCTAGTTCCTCTCCAGCAGAGATGTGCCTATCTGAAACATTTCTGCTACTGCTACGTTGCTTAATATTCTTACAGTTTTTCAGTTGCTAAGATATGCAAGAGTACTAACTGTGGCCAATTTTGCAAGCTGTG
This sequence comes from Tyto alba, assembly GCF_018691265.1. NCBI lineage: Eukaryota > Metazoa > Chordata > Aves > Strigiformes > Tytonidae > Tyto > Tyto alba. Next base: position 27,374,537 of record NW_024881276.1, read on the forward strand.
ATTATTTCAGTTATTTGTCAAGATATGTGTGGACAAATATGTTGCAGTATCTTCTGCAATGGTATTGACAGTTCTATTCTGAAGACAGAAGAGTGATGCACTGAGTAGTGAAGTGTCCTGCCAACTGGAAGCAGACCACACTTAAATCCATGACATTTGAATGCCCTTCTAAAACATTTGTCTTCTTGGTGTTTGGCACTTTTTTGTAGTTCTTTAGTAACCTTCAGCATAGTTGGCTCAGCAAGATCTTCTTTTCTCAGTGTATTCCTGGAGGTGTGTTTTGAGGTGGATTTGAGTGACATTCAAGGAACAAGATGGTCACAGTCAAAGGCTTGCTATTTTGAGGCCCCCAGAAGAAATGGACGGGTAAAAAACGGTTGGTTTTGTTTGCCTGTGGCATAGGCAGTGTGTAGCTCATGTGGCAGTGTTTAAGAATAAAAAAAGCAAAATTCACATTTCCAGCTGTGGTAACTTTCTCATTATCATAAATAAGAAGCATTTTAAAATTATAGGCATAATCCAAATGTTTTGGTAAACTTCCTGGTATTTGGTTGAGTGAACTGAATGTAGTTGTTGGAGACCTCTGCTGTAGGTGTGGGCAATCTCATCCAGACCCTAGGTTTACCAGCCAACTTACATCCCTTTAGTTTGTTACTTATTTCATACCAGATGGATGGGTTCTTTTAAGTGTTTTTTGGTGCACTTCAGAGAACAGAGAAGCCCTCTGAAGCTCCAGAAGATTAAATATTCTGACTTGCAAGGGCTTAAAAGGCCAAGAGAAGCATCAGAAAGGGGGAGGCACTAATGGGTAAAGGATTGGGAGCAAGCAACAGCATGACAGACTCTGAATAGTTCCTAGCCTATGGAAAAAGGTCCCCACCTCTTTCAGATCAGCTTTCCAAACAACAGTCAAAAGAGAGGGAATGGCACCGCAGTTAAGCCATAGAAAATCTATTTAGGCTGTCATTCAAATCCCAGCCCTTCTACAGACTTTCATGTGATGGACTACAGCCATTTGACCTCTGTGCTCCATTCCCTGTCTTCAGGATATCACAGAATCAGTCATTTGGGTTGGAAGGCATAAACTTTTGAGGAGTTAGTTTTCCATTGGCTTTAATCTTCTCTCTGCAAAAATTATGAATTCTTCATGGAATGAGCTATCTTCCATTATAGGGATGTGCACTGCAGGTCTTTAGGGACCTTCATGTTGATGGGTGCATACTGTAACTCAAGAATAGGGAAGAGTAGAATGGAAAATAAATAGAAAAGGAGGAGTTTAGAGGCAAAGAAAAATAAGTTTAAGTTAAAATCAAGGATTCATTCAAAACCACAAATTATTTGGCTTTACGTTTTACTAAAAGTCTGGACTAGTTCTTGTTTTTTTCCCCAGATGGTCTTGCCAATACTTAAGGTAGTAAGTAAAAACCTATGCAGGTATAGGAATGTACACCAGTACAACATACCAGTCTAGGAAAGGAAGTGAAGAATATTTCAATATGACCCAATGTAGTTTATAAAATAACTAGCCAAATCTGTAGGTATATAATAGCTTATGCCTTAGTTAGCTTAGTTAGCCTATTTCTACTTCGGACTTGAGTGGAAATTGCACTTGAATAAAGATACAAATTCAACAGAGAGCTTTGAAAATTGTGCAGATACCAGTTGCAGTGCTGTTAGTGGGCTCTCTTAAATACTTTCCTAAAGAATATTCTCTGCATGAGGGCAGGAGCCTATGTTAATCTGTGGATAAAAATGCATAAAAATAACAAGAAGGACTAAATGGGAGAAGGATCTCAACAACAGAGGGTTTGTTAATAATCAGAGCTCACAGCTCTTCCCTAATTGTTTTTCACAGACAGTTATTCTCCTTTGTACTCAACAGGCCAAATTAATTCCTCATGTATCTCCATCAGTCAGTAAACAGGGCATTAAGGTCTCCCCAGTTGGACTGTGGTCTACATTTACTTTGTACTGGTCCAGCACATCTGCACTCTCCCCTCTCTGTCTAATTTTATACTTTGTGATACCACCAGATCCTACATTATGGAGCACAGACCACGTACGCCAGTGGCTGGAATGGGCGGTGAAGGAGTATGGTCTCCCAGACGTGGACATCTTGTTGTTCCAGAACATCGATGGGAAGGAGCTGTGTAAAATGACCAAAGATGACTTCCAGAGACTCACCCCAAGCTATAATGCAGATATCCTCCTGTCACACCTACACTACCTCAGAGAGAGTAAGCTAGTTTTCTGACATTATGGTAGTGGTTACAGTCAATCTGTGGTTGACACCAGTCTTAGATTTAATGGTGTGGATACACTCAGCTGGGTTTTCAAATATCCATTGTAAATGTTGCTGTTCCTAAGACATAGTAGGGAGCCTGATCCAAAGCCTTTTGAGTTTGATGGAGAGGTTCCCATTAATTTTAGTTGACTTTAACTCATGCTCATTGAAGAAAAGACTTAGGGCTTATTTCTACATGTCTATCTCAGAGAAAAATCAAATTGAAACCCAGCATATTCATCAGTGTACTGTAGGAAGAAAATCATGTGGGATTCAGTGCTAATGTTTTTTCTGGTCACATACTAATTTCTATCCATTTTAACGATGAGAATGCTAAACAAGAGTGCAACCATTGATTCATAAAGTGAATTCCAGGCATGATTCTAAGGACTGACAACAGTTTGCTCTGCTCTAAATCGGATCAGGAAGATTTCACCGAATTGAATAAAAATTCTGTAAATTCGTGGAAAAAGGAACAATCCCTGAAGTCCACATGCAAATTACTTGTAGCACATATAGCTAGCATTTCAGAGTGAAAGAAGGAACTAGTGAATTCCTGGCTTGAGGTCTTTCAACTAAGCTTGAGTAAATTTTGCAGGTTTGTCTGTTTAAAGAAGTTAAAGTGGACATGGTTTTTAAAGAAAAAAACAAGCATTGCAACACCAGTGCGGTGCAGTCTCCTCCACACGCACACTGTCAATAATCAGTCAGAAATATTATGCATTCATAATGTTGAATAAATGAATGCCCTAGTTTAAGTAGTCACACACACGTCTCCCTCCAAACTGCAGACCGAAACTGACTGTTGGTAGACTCACATTCAAACAATCCTGTCAGGGGAAAATATGGTTTAAAAAGATAATTCACAATTTTTTTTTCATTTTGGTGTTGCTTTTTGTTTTGTTTTGTAGCTCCTCTTCCACATTTGACTTCAGATGATGTTGATAAGGCCTTACAAAACTCTCCACGGTTAATGCATGCTAGAAACACAGGTAATGCTGGCACTGCTATAGGTCATCTTCTAAAAGCACAGGATTCCTTTTTATGGGTTGCTTGCTAAAAATGGAAATGGTAAATCAGGAGGGTGACAAGCATATCCTCTCCTTCCTGTGTGTGTGAGTTTTATGCACAGACACACAGAAAAAAGGTGAGATCACACAGGGCCAGATGGTGCAATGATGGTCTCCTTACTGGTAATTTCTTGTGTCCTACAAGAGAACGGGGTCCCTGACGCATGATAAACAGGAGGCTTGGGGCCTTTGTCTCTGGCAACTTTTTTTCTCATTCTATCTCATTGTACGGTCAGATCTACTCCATGGATCCCCACAAGGTTGGTGGAGCTCAAAAGTGCTTTAATGTTTGCTTAAGTGTTGTGGGCTCTGGTGAATGCGGACTCTCTCCCCTCTCATGCAGTGTATATTATATAATTCGATAAAATTGCTATTTAGGCAGTTAGCTCATCTCATCTGTCAGCTATATGACACTTGAGCTGGAATCTCCAATAAATTTGATGTTGTAATCTCCACTAATACTGATCTGATTGTAAAATGATTTTTTGTTAATATTCACCCTTCTGTTAATTTGGCTCAAAAAAGTATTGAGTGTAGGTAGGAGAATGATACAGTACATGCCTCAAAAGCACCTGTCTTTCAGGATTAAAATATTTATGAAAATAATTCAGGATCAATTTTTTCTTGCTCTAGCAGTTGTGCAACAGAGGATGGCATGGAATTGTATATATAGTATGGTATGCATACTGATTAAAGATGTTTGGAATATTGCATGATCATGCCTGAGGGTATTAGTTACCTACAGTGACCAGAAATAACAATTCTTTATGAGAAATGAAAAAGATAATACAAAGGATAATGCAAAAGGAAAAAAAAAATAATAAAACCTTGGATTGCAATGCCTCTTTCATATTTAATTTAGTTTTTCACTGTGGTAAATAGCAGTGAGTTTCCTAGGAAAATTAACTAGATTAGAAGATCTCTTCCTGAGATTAGATGTTTGCCACTTGATGTAAAGTCCTACTGTGGGCTGTAGGCCTGCTGCAAGCCCCACCAAAAGCAACAAAAAATTTTCCATTGACTTTGATGGGGTTTGGAATAAGCCTTAAGCCCTTTTTAAAAATAGGTGGACTCGATGGTCTTTTCCATCTCTGGCTTTCCAGATTCTAATTTGCCACGCAGTTTCCTTGTACGGTTATCCAAGTGTTGTTCAGCAGTTCTATGTGTTATCTTTTTCTATATGTGTGCACTGACAATGATATTTTGAAATTCACTTAACCAAAATGAGATTATCTGCATTTCTGTCATTGGGAGTGTGAATAATATCATGCTGATCATCCGCATAAGGAAAATTAGTTGTTCTGTTGGTGTAAGAACTTTGGAGTGAGATGGTCAAAGGATCCCAGAAGAGTTCGAAACATGTTTTTAAAGTCAGCAGTAATTGCACAAATCCTTATGACCCTTTTAATGTTCCTAGAGATGTTCATTAGAAGTCTGTTGATGTAGTTAGAGCAATTTCAGTGCCTGAGATAAGTGAGGTACCATTTTCTATATCAAGATCAGTATTTTTAATTTTCACTCTGTGAAGAGAATGAGATCTCTGAGGGTCTGACCCAAAGCTGACCAAAGTCTGTGAGAAGATTCCTGCAGACACCAGTAGGCTTTGGCCCAGGCCTATGGTCTCTGTTGAAAACATGAACCTATTTGGGAAGTGCATGCACGAATGAAGAGAAGGCAAAGAATTTTTACTTCAGAAGGTATGAAACTACCTGCCCAGGTGGAGGTGATTGTGGTGAAGGTAGGAGGGAATTGCCTGAACTTGACTGTCTCCTCCCTTAACACAGATTTTGCACAGACTTTTATAGAGTAATTTGAATGGATTTACACAGATGCAAAGGCTATAGGAATTAATTTTATATATAACAGTCCTAAAATAGAAATTAGTTATTAATAGTCTTCATTCAGACACACTACAAGAAGGAAAATATCAGTGGACTTAGGGACTGTGAAAAAGAATCTTTAGGTGTTATGTTTTCTTTTTTCTCTTTAGGAGGCGCCACTTTTATTTTTCCAAATACATCAGTTTATCCAGAAGCAACACAAAGAATTACAACCAGGCCAGGTATGAATAATGACCACCTTTTGTATGCTATGATCTTCCTCACTTCATCTCTTCAAGTATATCATTATTTTTCTTCTTCAGCTATCTTTTTGTAAATATTAGGCGATATTTTGAATACACACACATATTATATACATATATTTTATATATGTGTGTGTGTGTGTATTTCGTTGTGTCAAATGAGATGATTAAACAGAGAAGTTTAATAAGTCTTTCTTCCACATATCTGTCTTTGAAGCAATGGTATCTACTGTTTAAAGCACCAGAGAATCAGAAGACCTGAGCTCTATTCACTGGTTCTGTTGCACTGTCCCAGCACAGTTACTTTTCTGTGTGCTTAATGTCTCTGTCAAATGAGGCAAGAATTCCCTCTTTTGTAATGCTATTTGAAGTATATTAGGAACAAGTACTCTAAAGGAGCAGGATACATGTTTCTCCTGCTATCTACTTTTTATTTATGTTTGAGGAAAACAAACCCCACATCTGATTGTGAGTTTAAGAGACTAAATCAATGAAATGAAAACCTAAGAAAGTTATTCTTGCTCAAAGGTTTGTAGCCCTTGAAAGTATCTTGGGTGTGCTGGTTTGTGAAAGGCTAAAGGGAGTAATTAAGTAAGATGAGGACATTGCTATGAAGCTAAGTATTTTCTTTATATCACCTTTCACCACTAAAGATGCTGGAAAAATGCCTAATCTGGACATCTGCTTTTCCAGTAATAAGTGAAAAGTACTGTGGGACATCAAGAAGAGTTGCAGCAAAATACTAAATTTAAAGGATATCCATTACTAAGCCAGAGGCATACGTCCAAGTGTTCTGAAGGGACATACACTCGAATTGACTGAGCTCTCATGAAAAGATACATTCTCTCACTAAAAACAGAGGGGTTTTTGGGTAGCAAATATTTGATCTGTCTTTCATCAGTGGTCTAGGGTATAATCCAGGACAGTATATAAAAGTAACTTTTATATACACTTGTATACACATATATACATGTCTGTAGATTTGTTAAATAATAATTTAAAAAGATATATAGGGAAACAGCTACCAGGACATTATGTGATCAAATCCACACTGCTCAGTTTCTAGGAAGACAAACTATTCTGCTAGATTTATTGGTCTGTAGTAGTGAATAAAAAGGAAACCACTGATCCAATGCATACTTTTTGCCTTTGGCTTTCATAAGGCCTTTACCAAAGTGCCCCACAACTACCAACAATAAAAATTAAATCAGCATATCACAAGAAACATATCAAGAACCAGCTAATTAACCTGTTACCAAGACTAAATAATGGACATCTTCAGTCATGGGTGCTTTAGCATTCTCTGCCATGATCTATAGTTATTAATAATTGGAAAAAGAACACAATAACATTTGGTATAAAACTTAGAGATTAAATACAATTTTGTCATTACTTAAAACCAGAGATTCCTATAAAGGATTCCTATACAGGCATCCAGAAGTCTTGTTAGAGAGAAAGGAACTGACAGTATGTTAACAGCTGAAAATGCAAGTTGATAAATGCAGTATAAGACACGAGTTATTTGTATATCTTACTGATTTCAAATTATCCCTCTTCACTCATGAAAGAAGGACTTAACGTAGGTATTTTTATGAAACAATGAAAGCCAGTGCTCTAGTTGTTGGCCAAAGTGAGAAAAAAGTAAACAATTTAAGAAACACAGTGGAGGATCATATGGGAAATCTGACTGCTATTAAATATATCAGCAGTGTGGCCTTCTACAGAAAGCTTTGTGAATCATCCCTTATCAAAAATGCTATTTGCAGAATTAGAAGGTGCTTAGAGCAAGCCATGGAAATATGGAAAATCTTTCGAGCGTGTTGAAAGATATAAAAGTTTGAAATTGTTCAACTCAGGGTCTGGGGATGAGGAAACATGATGTAATTATCAAAGTGAGGAGTGACACAGAGTACCTGCTTAGTCTCGGTTTTAGAATATAGGAGATTCAAAAAACAGTTAGATACTTTCATGAAACATTAAAGCAGACTGTGGTCCTCATGGTCAGAGGTTATAGTAGCACCCAGGAGCTTTGAATGGCACAGAGGAATGTGGACATAAATATGAATGAGAAGACAAAGCATAGCTATAGAATCCATTACCAACCATGCAATGTAGAAGTGGATGCCCAAAACTCTCAGTAGTTTCCAACTAAAATGAACATGTAACATTAGACCAGAGGGACCTGGGTGTCCTGCAGGAAATAACCATACCAACTGAGAAGATTTCAGGCAAAGTCTAGAATGAGTGTGCTGTGAAATAATACTATTTTATGGGTATGTTTCCAGTGGACTTGAACAGCACCTGGACGTTTTAATCCCATGATCCCGCATATCAGGCATAGTAAACTCCTTAATTTCATCATTTTTGTCTAAATCACATTTATAGTGACACAAAACGAAATGCTTTATGTCAACATCTTCCTGTCTTTACATAATTACTTTTGGGAGTTGTAGTTTGGATATAGGGTGTCTATTTTTCTGTGTAAACTGGTGTATCCTAACTAAACATTTCCTACAACAAACTGTCATGTGCTTTTGAAAGTATTAATTTTATCTTTTACAATTCAAAGTTGACAAACATCTTTAAAGTCAGAATCTTCATTCAGAAAAAAAATACATTTTTTTTTTTAGAAATTCAGTTTGCTCTCAAGAAACTATTTTGTTGACTTATTCCATGGGTTTCCTTTTAGTTAAATGTCACATTTCAACTAGACTGCAAAGAAGCTTTTCCATAACAAAGCACCTTTCATGTGAGAGCAATAGCAGACCCTGGGGACAATGACTTGATGACATGAAAAAGGTCAAAAATGAGGGGGGAAGGGAATAAATAATGTTAAATGGGATTTAGCCAAATCCTGGGGTGCAATTCTGCAGTAGGTAATTAAGCATTGCTATTGTTAAGGCACTACAATAGAAAATAGGAAATGAGTGGGGCTTGTAATGAACTTTAATGACAAAGGAGCTTGTAATGAACTGTCATGACAAAGGCGTATTTCTTCAGTCACCTTTACAACAGAACATGAGGTTTCAGCAAGCTGAAAGTAATTACAATGAAGATATCAAGAGCTCAGGAAGACCTAATATGGGTTTGTCTACATGTGTCATCAAACAAGAGCATTCCCATCAAAGATTTGTCCAGGATAAGGACATGTTGTACTAATATCTCATGAATAAGAACAGATCTGCTTATCTAGGATAGCAACATGTTTATCAAGGCACAATACTGAGCTAAGAATGAAGTTGGAATTTTGTGCTATTTCAAGAAAGGCTGATAACTGGATTTTTCTTTTAATGGATAGGGTGTAGGCAGAAAACCATCTTATGATGTGTTGAGTTAAAAGGCAAAACAGTTTTCTCACAGTACTAAATTTGTACCAAAAATATTCAAGGCTGCAAGTGCCACTGAGTACAAGCACACAGCATCACACAGGCCTCTCAGTGTACAGGTGTTTAATAATTTGAAAAAAAAAGAGGAGAGAGGAGAGGAGAGGAGAGGAGAGGAGAGGAGAGGAGAGGAGAGGAGAGGAGAGGAGAGGAGAGGAGAGGAGAGGAGAGGAGAGGAGAGGAGAGGAGAGGAGAGGAGAGGAGAGGAGAGGAGAGGAGAGGAGAGGAGAGGAGAGGAGAGGAGAGGAGAGGAGAGGAGAGGAGAGGAGAGGAGACTATGGTAGAGTTGCACAGCCTAATGACAAACACATGACTTCGATGTGATCTTTCTCCTCTATTTGTCTGTAGTCTTTCTGGGAAGGGAATGGAAGAACTGGAGGGAAAAAATATGTCCCTTATGTCACCAGAATCTCCATGACAAGTCTGCCATGGAGGTAGAGAACTGGCCAAGCAAGGCAGGACTGGATAAGACATGCAAGCAGCCTACAGATGAGCCCTGTCCCCTTCTGTACAGATAGAACTTGGAATCCCCTGGAAATGTGAACAGGGTCCCTCTGAATTTTTTTGCCAGATGATAAAGTCCTCAGGCCATGAGGTGTCTTTAACTACAAGTTAATAGCAGTGTTGATCTCAACCTAGTGAGGACATCTTCATGTTACAGTGATTCACCTGCACACCAGTATTCTGCTCACAGATGAGCACTTGTACGATTCAGATTATTTTCTCCTAAGTTTCTGAAGCACAAGACTGTGGAATAGTTCTCAAGAAATAAGGGATGGAAGATCACCAGAAAAGGCAAACAAAAATTTAGGTATGTAAAGTTAAGAAGCTTGTCCCAAGAAGCAGAGAGGAATATTTAAACAGATGAAGCAGGAAAAAAGCTATCCACTTCTTGGAAGAAATATGATATGTATACATATATATGTTTAACATTTAAGCATGTTCATTGTTTTCACGTTATGTTTCTAAATATCTGTGAAGAGTGTGAAGGGAAAGTGAAAGAAAAGGAATAATTAATAATTTGAAATGACTAGTAGAAGAGAAACAAGTGAGATTGGCAAAGTGCAGCAATCAGTTATCCCAGAAGGTTGAATTCTGAATGACGAGAGTGAGGCCAGCAAGTGAGAGGAATAATCACAGGGAGAGCATAATAAAGTGCTCAATGGCACTAAGAGCTAGTGCAAACACAAGCATACAACAGTGGTTTAGAGGAATCTCCAACAAACAAAACAAAGACCTTGTTGTCTCACATATCTCTGCCTATGACCAGGTGGTAGAAGAGGGAACTCTCAAACTCAACCTATAAGAATTGATGAATCTCAAGGGATGACAGCAACAGACTAACAGAGGATGGCACATTAAATCAACTAAAGTCTATCTTCTTAAAATAAAATACTGTTACATGCTGAAATTGGGAGGGAATGGTACACAGTTCAGGCTTAATCTGAGCTCTGACCTCTCAGGGGACTTATCCTGGAAGACTTTAGCAGAAATTGTCCATGATGTTCAGGATGTGTGTTGTTCCTTGGTGTCCTGGGCTGAGGAAGGGGACCAAAGGGAGTACTCTGAGCCTTAGAAAATTATAGACTCTGTTGAGTATTTGTACCAGCTATTACAATGCAGTTCAGACATTTAACAAGAATATGGACCTCTAAAGAGCAATGCAGAGGGCAATGGGGTACTGTTATTTTTTAGAGACAGTAAAGACGGTAAAGGTTTTATTTTAACAAGGTGTATTCTTCTTATTTCAGTAATTTTTCCAATCCAATGATTCTCCTAGAAATGTGTCCCTTATGAACATAAATATTTAATGCCATATCTGCATAAATCAGTGTATTTTTCCTTTACAGATTTGCCTTATGAGCAGGCCAGGAGATCAGCATGGACGAGTCACACACACCCCAGTCCTCAGTCAAAAGGTAAAATCATCTGCATGTGTCTAGCCTATGGGCCTAATGCGCATCTGGTGCAACCTGGGTAGACTGAAGTGAACTGATAGGTGCTACTTCAGCATTCAGCTCTGGAGAATTTTTACCTGTGCCTTGGCTGGAAAGCCTGTTAGCTGTGTATAGGCATTATTGAGTGGAGTCTCTGGGGCAGCCACATCCTTCCTTGAATTCAGGCTTCATCAGGTCCAGGACCATATAGTCTTATAAAGCTAAATCCTATTGTGACCATCACTGAGTGGTGAGCAGTAGGAGTCCTAAGCCTATGATCTATCACAGTTTTGCTGACAAACTTCCAAACTGGAAAAATAACTAAAAATGAGTTTTTCCATTTTCAGCTACTCAGCCATCATCCTCAACAGTTCCCAAAACAGAAGATCAGCGTCCTCAGTTAGGTGGGTGTCACTTTGTTTGACTTACGCCTGGGTGTGACGGGGTTTGTTGAACATGATGAGAAGGACAGCTGTCATCTACCAACCAGAAGCAAATTGCAACATCTGATTCAGACCACTAATGAGATCTACAGCTGGTGACCACTAAATCCCCAGACGTGTATGAGTTGGCTCTACAGCTGGATCTGAGATGAAGGCTCCCATGGCCATTGAAAATTGCTTTTACTAATGTTTAATGGCAGTGACAACCTTGCAGAGTGAAAGTTAAACAAAGTACCTATGTACAGTTTAGGTACAAAGGTGGAAGGTAAGGATGTCAAAAGACCATATACTCCACAGTAGATGAAATGCTAGCAGTTAGAACATGTGCATGAGCAAAGAAATTAAAATGGATTACAGCATACAGAAACCTATTTGAATTGGGTTCCTGAAATTTAACAAGAGAATTAGGATTCTTAGTGTTTTGGGAAACCGAGGAAAAAGCAGACATTTATAGACTAGTGGTTTTGCAACTGGGTGCATTTTGTGTTTTCAAAGCAGCTAATCCATGGGGTAGGACCTCATCCCTTACTGTGAATTTGACTGTGTTTTGGACAGGTAGCTAGAAAGCAGTCCAGAGATTCTGAGTCGGTTATGGCTTTTGTTAACAGCAAAAGTGTATAAGTAGGAAATAAAAGAGATTTGGAGGATATTCTTAGCTCAGAAGACTCTGAGCCTGTTTTTATCACATGGATTTCAAATCATTATTCTGGTTTTTGTTATAGCTAAATAAGACTGTGCACGTGACTACATCTCATTAACTCATATGCATGCTGTCTGGGAAGTATTATACTGCTTTTTTTTTCCCAAATAGAGTTTATCTAATCTGGCCTTCCAACCATGAGAATCTTTCAAGAAATATACTGATGATTTATGTAAGTCTTTAGGACTATTTAATGGCCATGTGTGAGCTGCACAGACTATTTAAATGTATAAGGAATGTAACCTGATTATCTTCTTGGCTGTAAAGCTGGCAGCCATTTGAGAGCAGCTGTCCGGAGATGAGGCAGCCCAGTGACAGGGTTGTTCAGCAAGGGGCAAGGGGCTGTGCTTGCAGACCATCACTTTGGCTTTTGTACTTCTGTCACAGCCTTCCCTTTTTCCTGTTGTACTTCAGTTCATGACAAAGTAAGTTTTCGTTTCCAGAGGGAAACCCTTGAGGAAAACACTGAGGTGCTACAGGCGTTGTGTGACTGACACAGGCTCTTCTGAAAACCCTAGTTGCAAGGTTGATATAAGGGACCTCACTGGCCTCCAGTGACAAAGAAAAATCAACCCAGCCACATTATTGCCTGGGTTCAGCCACGCACTCTCTGCCCTCTTCTGGAGGCTCTTTTGGCACAGAAAGTTATCAGCAGCGTGGGGAAAGGAAATGTGGCCTCACAAGAAGAGAGGCCACTGTCCTTTGCAGATTGGACTCTCACCCCATTCCCTGTCTGTGCCTGTGGGCCCTGGCATGCTGCAAGGGTCGATAGTACCATGGGGTGCCTGTGTGTATGTACTTTGTTTAAATAGGAATCAGAATACTTCTGGGCCAGATTTACAGTTTGTCTGAATACATGATTATGGACACTAATACAGTACCTAAGGGAAATGTGTATTCTTGCAATTGTTCACTTGCACACCCAACTTTAAGGGCAAACATGCCAATATTGCGATGCAGAGAAAGGAACCACTTTCCTCAGTGTTGAACCTACTGTCCCATCAGGCACTGTATACTGTCCCTACCAAGGTTAAAAAATAACACCTAAAATATTTGACAACATTGTTACGTGATTTGAAATTCTTCTTTCACAATTTTGTAGATCCATATCAGATTCTTGGACCGACCAGCAGCCGACTTGCAAATCCAGGTGAGAAGGAATTTTGCTGATGTAGGAGGATTTCTCTTCACTGCTAGTGTCCCCACTTCAGCTTTAAAGCCAGACCTGGAAGATGATGTGAACGATTTTACCACTCTTCAGTATGACTCAGTGGGAGCTGATGATACCCAGTGTGTTGCAGGATTAGGTTTCTAAATTACACAAGGGTGGGACTGAGGTCACAGATGAAGACACATAAACTCATGTACCTTTATGTAGGTGTCTATGTATGAGCTACATGCCTTATTTCCCATGACATTGATTGGAGATGTACTTAATATAGCTCTCTGTAGAGAGCTATTCAAATCATGCTAGAGTAGATGGTTACGTTAATTCAGTCAAATACTTTATTAGAGGTATTTGAACTCCTGCTATCAATAGGAGTTCAATTCAGTTGCCTAAACATTGGGTTTTAAGTGCTGTAGTATACCCCATCTGGCCTTCAGGTACCCTTCCAGAAGGGCAATGAGTTTCTTACCAATCTGTGTCATATTTGTCCCACATTCTTTTGATCCACAAAACAATGCCATACTGACCTTGAAAAATACAAAATTTTGGGATGAATAACCCAAACAATCAAAAATATTTAGGAACAAAACAGGAAAGCATAATCTATTTGCAAAGAGTAATTGGGTTAAACACTTTAAAAATTTTCTCCCACTTTAAGAAGGTGACAAGAGGACACACTGCAGAGAGGGACTTGTAGCATATTTTAGGTAAAGATGAGGAACCCTCATGATGAGTTGGTAACACTGTTTGTGAACTGTGCAGATTTCACTGTTTCTGCTCCGAGTCCTCAGGACACACTGTGGCCATACAGCACCATAATCAACATCATAATCTGCCACAACGGATTGACATTGTACATGCCACTTCCTATTTCCCTTGCTTTAACAGCCACAAGCCAGTGTCCCTTGTTCTGCATTGCAGGTCTCCTCAACCCCCAGAAAAAATGTTTCTTCTTACAAGGATTGTATGGCTTTCCAAGTCATGAAAATGCCAAAATACTGATCCATTTCCTTTCACTTTATCCCAAGTGACATCAAGCACAGTTCTAGATTAGCTTACTTTCTGAGCAGTTTTGTATGGCACAGGAAAGCAATTAAGTGTTGAGAATAGTAAGTACTGAGAACAGCAAATGGCCTAAGGCAGTGGGTTTCCAGGTGACACTGATCTTAATTGGAAGTGGGAACCTAACTCCCTTTAATTTACTGATAAACCCTGGCTTTTACAATTTTATCAAGCATCCATTTGGTAGACTTCATTATTGTGGAAGACACTAACATGATCTGGATTGGGATACTTTTTTAACATTTGGATGTGGAATTCCTACACACCATCATTCCTGTGCTTTAACATGTTTTGTGTGTTTATAAATTGGTGGAATTACTCTCTCATTAAAAGGAAATTGACAGCAACAATTTATTTTCATAGGACTATATATTACATTTGGAAGGCAAGTGTTTATGTTAGAACATATGTTGGATTGCTTATTCAAAAATTTGTGTTTTGTCCAGTGCTGAACTGTTTATTGATTTTCAAAGGCTAATCCTCTTGTTATGTTTCGTGTATTAAAACTTGCATGCCTTGCTCATACCATGGATTCTTTTGTTTGTTTGTTTACTTAATGCATGTTAATGGAACAGAAGAAATTCATTAAGGACAGTTTGGATAAATATAATTTAAACGACTATGGATTTCAGTTGCACTGAAGTATAAACTGCTAATGGATTTCAGATGCTACTCTAGCTTGGTATTATAATTCCCTACTATAAGCTTTCTACAAAAAAGCTTGTTTATTATACCCACATATCTGGTTTGGAAAAAAAAAAAAAGAAACCCAACCAATTCCTGGTCAGAGATGCACTTAGAAGTTAGCACATACAAGCTGGTTGGCAAATTCTGCTGACATTGTGCTTGTGAAACAGATTGCCTTGCAAGCTGCTTCAGCTGTATTTTGCATTATTTCAGTGCTGCTTTATTAAGAAATGCTAAGCTTTTAACATGTATATCAGTGGCAAGGCCCTCTGAAGTCTACTTTCAATTGCCTAAAAAGGTAAAATTTTGTTCCTGTAACTCTGGTCAACACACTTCTGCAAAGTTGACAGCAGACTAATTATTTTCTTTTTAAGATTAAATTGGCAGAGGAGTGAGAAAAAAAAATAAAAAAAAACAACAAACCCAACATTTTAAGTCTTAAGTTCAATAAACAACATTTTAAGTCTTAAGTTCAATAATCATTTAAACTTGTTTGACACAGAGTGATGACAAGAATGTATTTTATGGACCTTTTCACTGTTCTTGCAAATGTTTTGCCCTATGGTTGTATGAAGTGCAACAGCACGCTAATAAGTTTCCGTTCTGCATTTCCCCCAGTGCTGCAAATGGGTGATATGGTTTGGCATGAGCCCAGCTTTCTCTAAACTTCTCCATTTTGTGTAGGCTTATTCCATAGCAGAGAACATTTAGTTGCAACACAGTGCTGTGAGAACAAGCAAAATTTTACGCAAGTGAAAGCTGTTTGTCCTGAACTTTAGAGATTAGTTTCCTAAATGAGCACTGTATTATTTCCCCATCAATTGCCTACACTGAATGACATTAGGTAACTATTAAATCTCCATGTAATGGCATTCTGCCACTCAGATAAGGGAAAACATGACACATTGCCATTATCTCTGCTCTTTAGGATTTCATGAGACAGGGCTGGGAGAAAGGGGACTGGTTAAGAGTAAGAAGTAGGAACCGACATTGCAACATTTCCTAATAGGGTCCTATTTGAGAGCCTGCAAGGATTGATGTCTTAACATTATTAGTCACTAGTTCTGACATTTCTATTTTGTTTCCCCCCATAGGGAGTGGGCAGATACAGCTATGGCAGTTCCTGCTGGAGCTCCTCTCGGACAGCTCCAACTCCAACTGCATCACCTGGGAGGGCACCAACGGGGAGTTCAAGATGACTGACCCCGACGAAGTGGCTCGGCGCTGGGGGGAGCGGAAGAGCAAGCCTAACATGAACTATGACAAACTCAGTCGTGCGCTTCGCTACTACTATGATAAAAATATTATGACTAAGGTTCATGGTAAGCGCTACGCCTACAAATTTGATTTCCACGGAATCGCTCAGGCTCTCCAGCCTCACCCCCCAGAGTCGTCCATGTACAAATACCCATCAGACCTCCCCTACATGAGCTCCTATCATGCACACCCTCAGAAGATGAACTTTGTAGCTCCCCACCCCCCTGCTTTGCCCGTAACATCGTCCAGCTTTTTTGCTGCCCCTAATCCATACTGGAATTCACCAACTGGAGGTATCTACCCTAATACCAGGCTGCCAGCTGCTCACATGCCTTCTCATCTTGGCACCTACTACTAAGTGGGGGAGAGAAAGAAACACCAGAAAAAGCAAACAAAGACACTTCTCACAGGGATACAGTCCCTGATGAATTGCATTGAACTCTATTGGAGTACACGAATTAAAAGTGCCTAAAGAGACAAGTGAAGGTTTGGCTGGGAAAAAAACACATTAAAAAGTAGACGTGAAAAAGACTCTTTGTAGTAGGGATTTAAAGGAGATTTTCAAGAAGTATTAAGATACTAAAATGTAATGTATATGGGCATCGACTCTGTGGACCAAACAACAATAGACTATTGTAGGTAAAAGCATGAAATGATAAGGAAAACCTACGAAAGCTAGTGGTCTTAAAAAGTTGATAAGCTTATGTGTAAAGTTTGATATCTTGCTAGTGCAAAACTGGGACTATACTACAGCAATATAAGGATAAGTCTATAGTGACCTAACATACCATATATGAATCATTACAAAAGAGGGAGGAAAAGGGAAAAAAAAAAAAAAAAGGAAAAAAACCTACCTGTATTTAAAAAATAGAAACATATCAACAAAACAGACTGGTTTAGTGTGGAAGCTGATGTGCAGTATAACAACATTGGTTTAGTTTAAATCAAATGTGTTCCATTTATCAGAGTGTTATCAGCTACTCAAACTGTGAAGACAACTCAAACTTTAAGATTCCTTGACAGTATTACAGGAACCCTGAGCCAAACATTGGAAATGAGAATGTGCTGAAGGGCAAGTGTATGATTGTAGATCAGAGGCCTGCACCTGACAGAGGAAGAAGAAAGGAGAAAAAGGAGGACAAAAGTGGTGAGAATGGGAGAAAAGAAACTTCTTCACCAGTAGACTGAAAAGACTGAAAACTTAGTAGTGTTGGGACTATGAAGAAACACTTGTTTGGACTTGTGAAACATATTGCTCAGTATCATAACATTCCCAGTATTACAGAAGGAACAAACTTGATTTTATAGTAATAAAAGAAATGGAAAAGGGAAAAGCAGAAGAATTCAGAAATCAGAATATGCATCTCTCTTAAAAAAAAAAAAAAAGTAAAACTGGAATTGTGTTTGATATTTAAAAGTTACCAGTTAGAACCTCATCATTATTAAAGGGAGTTTGTTTTCTATTGGTTAAAGCAAGAGACAACCCCTGACTGCCAAAATCAGAAATCATCTAAGTATTTTTGTTAGGCGGGCGCCAGTTTTTCTTTATCGAGTCGCGAACGCTGTGCGTTTGTCAGAATGAAGTATACAAGTCAATGTTATTTTTTCCTTTTTATATAATTATTATATAACTTATGCATTTATACACTACGAGTTGATCTCGGCCAACCAAAGACACAAAAAAGGGACAATCAAAAATATTGTGGCCTTGAATTTTAACTCTGTATGCTTAATGTTTACATTATGAACATATTAGTACTTAGAATGCAGAATGTATGTAATAAAATAAGCTTGGCCTAGCATGGCAATTCAGATTGACACTGTAGTTTGCATTTGCATTTGCATTTTTAGTACCTGACACGCCTATCAAATCTCCTACTCACCATGTTAAAATATGCTAGGCATTTTGTTTTAAAATTTTGTTTTGTGAAATCAACAATCATGAAAATGTAGGACCAAATAGCAATGCTTAGCCTAAGTCCAAAGAGGACAGGTGCTGTGTATCTTCTTTTCCAGACAGTTCTGCTAAAATACTTGTAGTCCTTTAACACTGCCTTGCCGTTCCTGTCCTTTTGCCCAGAGATTGCAACCATGCCCAATTCCTTGACAATTTCATGGCCAAGATGAAGTCTAAAGGAGACCTCTAAGGAAGAGTACCAATATCCAGAAATTATCTTTCATTGCCATCAGATCATGCGGCACAATCTTAGCCTGAGATGTACTTTCATACAGAATCATATGTTGAATTACCATACCCCCTTGCTATTAATACATACTGTATCATTATTAGTAAATAAAGTGAATAATGAATAACTTCCATTATTCCTCACTTTAGAATGGAGTGTATGGTAGCTTTTTAATTTATCATTGCAGTCCATCCTGGCTGTTTACAAAGGGCAGGACATTTTCTTTCTGTTCTAGATTTAGAGGCTTCCCACACTTTACCCTGGGCCCCAGAACTACATCTGGTGCCTAATGGCATGCCTCCATTGTTTTGCAACACCAGCTGAAGAACTGGCCTGGAAAATTAGCACTGACATTTATGAGTGCCTCTTCATAGCAGGCGGTGTTTACTGCAGAGACCCCAGACAGCTCAGTCCTCCAATTGTATCCCTCTTTTGCTGTTCTTTTGTCTCTTTTTCAGACAAAATGGGTGTGGTTTCAAGTTTTATGGCAAATGTTCTGTATATGCGTTTTGTGGAGCGTTAATTGGCACTGTGCAGTGGGAGCCTACTTGCCAGACTCCTGGGTTATGGATGTCTTGGTGGCAGTTTATAAGCACAGGATTATATTACTAGTGTTGGAGACCTGAGCGGTGGCATCATAAGCCTTGTGTTCATTTGGGAAATAAGCGCTGTAAGTCTGTATCTCTTAAAAATTCACAGTAAGGTTACAAAAACTGAACTCTTGGAAAAGGTTAGTCACTATTTTAGAAAGTTATGGCAGGCACACCTACATGCTGACTAGAAGAATAATAGTTTACCTTTCAGTGGAAATACTTCTACAGTTGCTTGCTATCTACTTCATGGATACTTCCAACTAAAAAAATAAGTGTATTGTTGAACCACCTTTTAATTAAACACTTAAAAATCCAGATACAACAACCGTCTTTGTTTAGATTGGCAAAGTCATGCCTGGAGGCCTACAAAGCATCTCCAGTGCTCACAGAGAGCTGCCTGCAGGATTTCCAGATTGAGTTGCCTGGCTGCTATCATGTGCAATGGGAACAACATCCTGACATTAAAAGAGTCCAAATCATGGGACAGGGATGGAATCACAGCAAATGGCATGATGGAGACCTCTCATGATGAAGAGCAAAATCAGGACACCCATCTTATAGCTACAGCTTTCCCCAGGACCATCTTACAGCTTTCCAGGAGCCTTGTAAAACCTGGGGTTTGCAACCCTGAAGATGAAGAGGAGAGTGAAGAATGGAGAGACCCTACTTGTGCTGCACTGGGACAAATGGCTTTGCTACTTGCAGGTCCTCCCTACCCCAGGGGCAGCAGTCACCCCATAGTGTCTTTCTGCTGGAGGGAAAGGATCAGTCCAGTGTCTCAGGGCAGTGGCAGAGGCAAAACAGGCAGTGGACCCATGCTGCTCACCGCCTGCTACCCACTCTGTCCCTGAAACTGGGAGCCAGGAAGACCAACATGAGGCCAGAGTTTAGGGGCTGGTTCCCAGTTCAGTCCATGACTCTCTTTCATAGCAAGGGCCCAGTGCAACCAAAATGAAGGGGAAGCTGAGTAACTCTGTGTCCGTACCACAAAAGGTGTTCATGTGAGGGTCAGCCAGCCCCCAAGACCTCATCTGAAGGTGCCGCCTGTTTGCCATGTACACATCTGGACGCACGGACAACGTGGCCCTGATGAGTCTGTGTTTGTACAGGTTGGTCATGTTAATAACTTTGGCCCTTTGTTTAAATTAGGACTTCTTTTAAAGTCAGTTACCAATCAAGTCTCATTGCTTATTACAGCACTCTGAAGACTCCTCTGAAAGTAGTAGCTTGCTTTTTCCTGAAACTGAGATATATATGGGTGCTTCTCTTTCACCAACAAATACACGTCTGTCTGAGAAGCTGCACTGTAACATAGGAAGTGATGGTGAGAAAAGGTTTAAAAGTAAAGCCAAGAAGCTTAAATTTCATGGTTATCAATCAAGATATTTCCCCTGATATTAAACTGGTTTTAGTGAATGCATAAAAAAAAAATCCTTTGCAGGATGTATTTTACACTTGTACTGTGAGTCTTAAGGGAAGATTGCCAGAGGTTAGGACAGCACCAGCGGTACTGAACTCCTTCATTCCCCACACTTTCGACATTCAGTAGAGTCATTGTTGGGTACCTCAAACACCACATGCTTTTTAAACTGACCACAAAAACACAGGGATTATCAGTGTTTTAGACTTCCTTCTGCAAACTCCTCATGCTCAGACTGTTTCTTACACCAGCAAAGATATAATTTTAAAATAAATATGTAATTACATATGCATTAAAGAAAGGTAAACAAGCACTCTAGCTTACATGCTTGATGATCCCATGATCTTATTCTCTGCAATCTTCTCAAGTTCTGGTCACATCTGGGAAAGGCGCTGAGAATAGTATCTCATTACCTAAATCACTGTTAAGTCAAAATGGCAGCTCATCTGTCCAAAGGATTCAGTTAACTCATGTTTGAATTTTTACGTGATCCTGATGCCACACAAGTGCTTAGGTCCCTATCTGGTCAGTGGAGGGAGCCTTTGGATATCTTCACAGCAGATCCTGCCTGCCTTTGGAACCTATGTTAAGGAGATTAGATGCTGCCATGGAGGCCCACAGTGGACTGTGGCTAGTCCTTGGGTTTGGCTGGGACCTTACCAAGCATCAGCAAGACAAACCCTTTAATGAGTGACAGGTAACACAGTTACATGGCAACAACACCAGATGAAAAAAACAGAGCTCCCTTGTGCTTTCTTGGTGAAGATATGTCTTGGTTTTTTACCTTCACCCAAGTTGTCACATTCCCCATGGTGTTGGGCTATTCAGAGAGCCCTTCATCATGAGAGTTTGGCTAAGAGCTCACAGCCCTTAGTGGTCAGAGGAGGCCACCCTCAAGCACTTGGTATTACTGTGAGGCAAGCAAGGGTTAAGGAGTCCATGAAGCCTCCACCTTGGTTAATTAGCACTATGCCCCTCCCTCCATAATGAGCACTGCATATACACACACCTGGTCAAGGCATAAAGCTCTGGCATCTGTACTCCCTCATGCCTCTCACCTTCTGATTATGTCTTGACCCCTATGCAGACCACATGAGTGGGTCACACCAGGACTTCAGCAAGAGAAAACATGAAAATGAAGTCTGGGTAAGCCACACCATTTTCAGGAAGTACATGAGGCTGCTCAGAAGGCTGTCCTGGCTCCCTGCGTGTTTCCAGGCTTCAGCTGCGACCTCTGAAGTGGCTTGGCTCCACTGCTGCCCCTTGGGTGGTGCGACCGCTCCTTCGAGGCACTGGCAGCTGAGACTACATCAGATGCATGACCCAGTGAGAGCCTTGCTTGAGGAAGGGGGGCTACTTGGTGAGCTGGTTAATGAGGATATTAGGCCAAGAGGAATTTGGAAAATAGTTTCAAAACATAATGGCTGTCATTGTTTAAAAAGGCATATATTTTCAAGAAAACTAAACAAAATAACCAGGCTGGTTAGGCTAGGAATTGCTATTCGGTGGAATGAGGACTTCTCAAAACCAGGCTCAGAAAATTCTTGGGTTGTATACCGGAATATTGGTCCATACATATTTTAGAAAATAATAAGGGGCAGAATTTTTTTATTCTAGATAGTCTACTTGGAAAACCCCATCCATCCCCCTCACTATTACAGAATTATTTTCTACTGTATACTTACTGATGTTTCCTTAACCTTTTCATTTGAAAAAGTCTCGATTACAGGGTATTTCCACCCATTCCCTTAACACAGAGGCTAGTACGTCTCATTGTCAAATTGTTGGGTTTTTTTGTTTTCCTGTTATTTTTGTATTTTGCAATTTCTCCTGATTACACTCCCCATGCATCACACTCCAGAGTTCCTAGCCTGCCTCAGTGTTTACGGATTTCCAAATATTTGTAGTTTGTTATCACGCTCCCTTTGACTGGACATTAGCCAAGCTTAGACATATTCTACTTCACAAACATATCCCTCTTCTTCTCTGATAATTGTAAATGGGCCCTTCTTGCTTTTTTATTTTTTTTTTTTTTAATGTTGTCTGATGTCTTCTGCTGTCTAAACCATTTCCATCTAT
Source organism: Tyto alba (assembly GCF_018691265.1). Taxonomy (NCBI): domain Eukaryota; kingdom Metazoa; phylum Chordata; class Aves; order Strigiformes; family Tytonidae; genus Tyto; species Tyto alba. Next base: position 27,396,889 of record NW_024881276.1, read on the forward strand.
GACTTCTCTGACTGCCAACTCCTTCCCACTGGAGTCTGTACTGCTCTCCTGCTCTCCCCAGTCAAGCAGCTAATGTACTTGTAGCCTCACCTGGCTGAAAGGTCTTCCTTGAGCAGCTAAAAGACCCTTCACCCCTTCAGCTCTGAAAGGACTTCCATGTTCTGTGTTTGACGCAGTTTCCTTCTCATGAACTGAAAAACCTCCCTTCCTCAGATCTCTCCACCAACAGGCCACTAGGAAGGTTTTTCCAAACTGTTGTGAACTTGCTGTGCTAATTCTACCAGCTCATCTCGCTCAACTGTGCAGTGTTTATTTTGGCCCTATTCCGTCTGTGTCCCGGCCAGGCTGAAAGCTGCTTCAGGCAGAAAATGCACATCCACAGAGCACCCAGCAGTGTGTTGCTGCTTAATACTAGACAATCATGAGTAACATTGCCAAAAAAAAAGTGCCTATACATTCCCAGTTTTCGTCACGATGAAGGTGACATTCTTCTCCACTGGAAACTTGAAAACGGCTCTGCAGAAAATGGATACAGTGTTTTTAAAACAGACACAGGCACTTGGGCCAAATGATTACCATGGTCCTTTTAGGCTTCAAATTGGTCCTAAGAAGATATGAAAGACAAGTTTCAAGTTTTGGACATGTCTTTCACTCAATTATTTCATATATTTTTTGCAGTTACCAGCTAGTGTCAGCAAACCAGCCATGGAGACGTCTTGACCACCTGAGACAGGAGCACAGGACTGCCAGGAATGATACAGGGCTTCAAAGACCACCCTCTTGAACCATCCTGGAGACGAGCTGAAGGGCTTGTGAAAGTCTCCAGTACATCTGAAACAGCACTGACCACTGAAATGGTCAATTTTGAAAATAAAGTCTGTTTTCCCTTGTGGGTTGGGGAGGGGTATGTTCACCTGCGTTACTGTAGTCAAAATACAAGGGGAAGGGAAAAAAGGGGAAAGTAAAAATATTAATTTATTTTATGGTTGAAAAATCACCCCATGCTGTCTAGTTCCCAGAAACACTAGTCTGGTACATCAATATATTTCAGTTTCCTGGGATGAGAACGGCATTCAGATGACCCAGCCGTGAGTCGGATCCTATTGTGCTGGATATGGTAAATACAGATCATGACTAACAGATGTTGCTTTGAAGTGCTCATATCTTTAAATACACAAGACTAATAAATGCTGGAAGAGGCTGTACTTTCTACCAAGACTAGCTGAACATTTTCCATTTCAGCTCTTTCTTCTAGGAGGGAGAGTGAGTTTGTTTTTTTCTTCTAACAAGCTCTGAGGTTAAATCCAGGAAACATGTAGAAGGTGCGTGGACATTGCAATGGGCTCATATCCTGACACAGATAGACAGCTCACAGCCTGGCTCCCCAAGGGACTGGAGTATCTGCAGTTTCCCTGAATAGCTGCTGGTTACAACTATGGAAAAGTTTTAAGTGGCTCTGTATGGTTGTAAGCAAGTTGTAAACCTCCCACCATGGATTTCCAAGGAAAAGACAGAAAATTAGGACTAAAGCAAGTGGCACACAGCCTTAGGAGAAGAGCAGGGCTTGATTCTCAAAACAGGTGTGAAAATAAAATTTGTTACCTTGGCTGTTCCTGGAAGATTAAAATCGAGGAAGTGGCAGGAAAAGGGGCATACAACCAAGGATGCATGGAAATGACAGAGGTATTATCAGTTGAGCTTGGAAAGGGGAAGGAAAAATAGGAGGAGGACAAAATCAAGAGAGAAAGAAGAAGAAAAAGAGTTATGAACTGTTGTCAGAGGGGTTAGTAAAGTGTCATGACACTCGCCTCCTTATTATCAATTTATGGAAGGGGATTGTCCTGGGTTTGAGTGAGTGGTGGGGTTGGTTTTGGTAGCAGGGGAGGGGGCTGCAATGGTGGCCCCCTGTGAGAAGCTTCTCAGAGCTCCCCCGGCTCCAAGTCAGCCCCACCTCTGCACCAAAACTGAGCCAATCAGCAGCACCTCTGTGATAATGTATTTAAGAAGGGACGTGGTGAGGAGGAGTCGGACTTGTGAGAAGGAGTTGCGGCAGCTGTGTGAACACCAAGGTCAGTGGAGGAACGGAGGAAGAAAGGAGGGGGGAGGTGTGCCGGATCAGAGACCCCCCTGTATCCTGTGGTGAGATGGCAGGGTGGCCGTCCCCGCCACCCGTGAAGATTTACAGTGGAGAAGACATTGATTTATGGCCTGTGAGGGGCTTTGCATGGTTGACCAAGGTGACTGTGCCCTAAGAAGGCCGGGGTCTTGTGGGAAAAGGTAGCCCCACTGCTGTAGTTCAGCACTGGGAGGATTGCAACATGTGGGGATGTCCCACGCCAGAGTAGCTCAGGAAGGGCTGCAGCCTGTGGGAGGGACTCCAGTTGGAGAAAGTTGGTGTCCCACGCCAGAGCAGTGTAAGGAAACACTGTGGCTCATGGGAAGGACTCACGTCAGAGAAAATTTGTGGAGGACTGTCTCATGTGAGAAGGGGACCACGATGGAGCAGGGGGAAGAAGTTCCAGAAGCTCCCCCCACCAAAGATGGGAGAAATGGCAGCGCTGACTGCACCCCCCATTCCCTGCCCCTGTGCCACTGCGGGGAGGAGGTAGAGATATCAGGAGCAGAACTGAGCCTGGGAAGAAGAGAGGGGTGGGGGGAAGGTGTTCTCAAGATGTGATAAGGCTTCTCACTGTCCCACTCTGTTAAGTGTTGTTGTTAGTGTCTGTAATAGATCTATGTTCTTTTTTTTCTTCCCCTGAGTCTGCCTTTTGCCCATGCCTGTGTGATTTGCCCCTCCCAGTCCTATCTCAGATCCTAAGACTGGCTTATTTTTCCCTTCTCATCACTGGTGGGGAAGGGAGGAGTGGGTGGCTTTGTGGTGCTCAGTTGCCCTCTGAGCTCAAACCGCAACAGGGATGTAAGTGGATTGTTGCAAGGGTTACTTGCTGCTAAATGTTAGATCTGATTTGATGATGGTAACATGAGGTCAGTAAATGGAGAGACAACCATAGGATCAAAACATGGGCTGACAACATGAAGGTAGCAATCAAGGAGGTTGACTTAGCTCAACCTCTCCTCCCCCTTAGGGAAGAGAATTGCATGTGGTCAGGGAATACCAGTGTTGCTTCAATACCCATTGAAACCCGAACAGGTTATTTTCCTATGTAGGCATGGAAAATTAATGATAGATCTGAGGGTTGTGGAGAAGGAAACAACTGGATATCAAGAGGTTAACAGACAGAGAAGTAAAAGTGGAATAAAAGGACACCATAGAGCCTATGAAATTTAGAGGTTCAAGAGAACCAGCAAAGGCTTAAAAAGAAGATATGGTCAGGTTTAATTCAAAGTACTGAGCCCAGAGGAGATGCTGGAGAGCAACTGTGATGTACAGTTCAGTAGGAGGAGGCAGGTTAGCACATATGGGCTAAAGTAACAGCTGAAGCTGCCTGAGCCGAGAAGACAGTAGAGTTTGTAAATGTTATACTTCATTTTTCTTTCTACACTTACCACTTTAGTATATTTTCAGCTAACATTTCATTACAATTTCCACAAACATTTCATGTCACAACTGCATTACAGTGTAGACTGCACATGGAACAGCTGTAAAATAGCCTTGCCAATGCTGGTAATTTGCACTGGGAATGCAATATCCAGTTCCAATCACTGATGAGTGCTATGTAAAATGAGCTAACTAACATTTTTCATTTCTTTAACCACTTACCTCAACAATTAAATGTATTGCAATGCTAAATGTATCATATATAATAAATCATTCCAGACTGTATAAAAGCATCAGACGATACATCTCTGTTGTTTTGTCATGAGCTGTATAAAATGCTGGTTTAGCACTCTGTAAACGGCTTTGTTCACTCTTGCTATTTTAGTTGTATACCAAAAATCAGTAGTTCCATGCATACAGTATGTGTCTCCCACTATGTGCCAAATCCAATATGCTCCCCTTTTCCTACTAGGTGCAGATCAGAGTGAAAGGTTTTAGCATGGCAGTCTATGAGGTGGGAAACCAGTCACTACTTTAATACTTGTTATGTTTCACTGTAACTACTGGAACAGCTCTTGAGCTAAGACATGGTAGGTGCTCCTAGTTACTGTTGCATTTCCATTTCCCTACTTTGGCTAAAAGCTGAGTCATTTGGTTTGTGGCTCAGTCACCTATTTCTCAAAAATGTCTAAAGGGCTTTACTGTAATTATAATTATGTTATAGAGAGTTCTTGGGGTCTAAGATGACTTTTTCCTTCAATTTTGGCCCAATGTAAAAGTAGAGAAATTGGAAGAGGTAGAGCAGCTTCATTTAGTCAGAATACCTGGCAAAATATAAATAGTTGACTGATGATAAAGTTTCCAAAATACCCAAAGTAGCTTAGGGTCTCAAATCAGAAAGACTTGCAATGGGATTTGTGTCCCTCAGCCCCTCGGATGTTCTAGATATCCTTCCTTGGTGCTTTATTTAACAAAGTCACATTTGTTTGAAAGGACTTGAAGCTGAGTTCACAGCCCTGGGGGTGACCCACCCTCCAGCAAAGGCAGTCATCAGGGGGTAAAATGCCACCATACAAAATGTTCACTGCTAAAGAAAAAATAATTCACCAAAGCACTTTTCAAAACTGTGACTGATAGCTTTATGTCCGCATGGTGGGGCTTGATGTGGTCTTGAAATGAAAAAGATGGAGAATGATGTAGATTTGAGATTGTGTTTGAGTAACCTTGACTATGAAGTTTACAGTCTTGGTCTGACACCTGCATGTTGATGTGCAAATGTGATCTTCTCTCCCTCGGCAAGTACTCCCACACAGATGGAAATATAGGCCTTACAGCTCTTGGGCCTCAACAAGAAATGCCCATGAATTTTCTAACCCTTTCTGTGGGGATGCTGGGGTCTCTCATGGCCTTTAGGGTCGTAGCAGCCAACAAGTCTCTGGGCAGTCACCTATCTGAAGGCTACTGAGCATCTGCAGGGAGAAGCACTCCCACAGACTGAGAAGGTGCTAAAGAGTTTCCTGAACAATATATAATATGATACACTAAGGAAGGTCTGGGTGCTTGTGGCATTGACTGCCAAGTGATCTGGGAAGGGTTGTGGTTCATTGTAAACTGTATGGAGAATTGACAGGCCTCCAAGGAAGGAGCAGTGCTCCCATACACCTGCTGGGCCTTGCATAGTTTGTGTGATTAGCCTTATAATTAGTCTCCTGGAGACTCGCAGGCTTAGTCTCCTACACTGCCCGTAGAAAGAGGTGAGCCGAACATTTTCTAGGAGTGCTATGCTTTGCTTGCTCTGAGCTTAGCCTGCAAATACTTCAAGACTCCGCTTTGACCCTCCCTCATGTTACACAGTGACTGAGTCAGCTCCTAAAACTCCTCCTGTCACTTAGCTCAGGCTTTGAGATCCAGAAACCATGGCTGCAGTGGCAGCTGGACACCCTGGCTGACCAGTCCCTACAGAAAAGGTTGCTCACAGAGCTGTTGATGTGCAAGGCACCAGGCAGAGAAACTTCAGCAAGAAAACCAAAAAATGTGTTTAAAAAAATACAGGAACTGGTAAGTGAATTTGAAATCCATGTGTTGGCATAGGCTGGTCCGCTGAGGCAGGGCTCCTCTGGCTGGACTCCTGCAGAGCAGTGGACAATGCAGGCTGCCAGACTGGGACCAAACCCACTTCCACAGCCATGTCAGCAGCCCTGCATCCTATGCCAAGGGGTGCTGGCGCAGAGAGATAGCAAGTCAAAACCTCCTGCTTTCTCATGCCGCATGGCCACTGCGCTCCTCTTATGGTGGGGTTGATCTTGGTGTATGAACCTGTGGGGTTGGGGGTTTTGCAGGCAGTGATGTGCCAAGTAGCCCTGTGTCCCTCCCCTCCCACCCCTGCCCCTGTACCAACTTTCCCCACAGCCACAGAGGGAGGTCTGGACACCCTTGGGCATAGATCAGGGTGAACCTGTTTTTCCTCACATGCCAGTAGAAGACCATGTGTGTGCACGTGTGCACATGTGTGTGTGTAGTTTCCATGACCCTAAAGCTCCCTTGTAAAGTATCCCCATGATCTCGTCATTCCCACACCAGTGCTCTGTAGTATTGAGTGATCTGAAGAATCTTGCCCAATGGTTTATAACCAGCTTTCTGAGGGCTATGTTTTTCAACAGAGGTCATATTCACTCTTTGTCCTCTTGCCTTATCCCTTTCCTCCTGGGTTACAGCTGGGTGGCTGACGAGAGCTGAAGGCACGGGACTTTTTTGGATGCCGTCTGTATTTCAGATGGTCTCTGAAGTTTCTGTTTGAAGGTCTGGGTCTGTGCCTCTTTCCCCAGTCTGGAGTAGTCTGTGGTGCTGAGCCTGGTCCTCCCAGGGCAGATAAAGGAGAGACAGAGGTGTGGGAGAGTAGGAGATGAAGGCAGCCCAGGCTGGAAAGGTACTGCTGACCATGCTGTCCCTGCTCCACTGCCCTGGCCTGACTTTATGCTGCTGCCGTACTGCACCACATGTGCAATCATGCTGCACCTTCTGGGGACAGCCTGCATGTTTCCTGTCCCCTCAGCAGGTCCCTGTGGTGTGGGTGACAGTGTGCTCACCCCAGGGACAAGCGGCCCCCATCCCAGTGCTCACCCCCTGCTGCCATGCTGTCTGGGCCCCTCCACAGCCATTGTTGAAGGCCACCCTGTCCTACTTGGCATGGGATGCGGTCCTGCTCACGAAAGCTAGCTCTGGTTTGTCTCCTCAAGCTGCTGCAATATCAAGGGATCCAGGAGACCCTGTACCCCCAGCCCTGCCCTTCAGGCACATCAGCCCCAGCAACATCCTGCTCCCCTGGGAGCCAGGTGCCGGCAGCAGAACAAGCAGAGCTGCTCTCCTCAAATGTGTCAGGCCATATTCACCGGTCAAGGCATATTCCTATTTCCCCCAAAAGATGGCACTAGGATTCACCAAAAGTGAACCACTCCGCACAATGAGTATTTTTACATCTGTGAAAAATGCTACCAGGGCCATCCACTGCTGTGCCCATGCCTTGCCCCCCATAGCCAAGGGCAGGGACCCCTCTGGAGCACACAGTCACCACCTCCCCAGGGCAGACCCTAATGGGGTTCTAGGTTGTAGGCAACAACAGCAGAGTGAAAAATAAGTTGCCACCTGCTGAGAGTACATAGCAGAAGGGGTTGTCTCTTCACAGAATGAAAATACCCCCCCGCCCCCCATCCCCGGCCAACGTACATCCTGTGGTTTATTTCTAAGACGATGCGTGAAACAAATATGCAATATTGGAATTAATCCTCTTGTATGCTGACATTATCTGCTGTAGCAAAATTGACATCGTTAGGATTTTTACTGAGAAATTAATTGTTTTTTCATTTGAGCAACATAGTCCATAAACCTATGAGTAGAGAGTCTGGTAATTTAGGCCACATTTTCAGGGTTTTTTTGCATGAAAATGTTTCTACATAATGATAATTATAGAAATATTTTCATGATTAAAAGAATAAAACTAATGAAAATAACTTTTGGTGAGATTATTTTTACTTGCAATTTTTATAACATATTGAAGAAAGCTTTTTATCTTTCAGTGAAGAAATATTTTTTTGCCTGAAAAACAACCCCCATTCCAAGATAATGGACGTTTTGTATTCATTAATGTCTCTAATAGAGCTATCACCTGAATAGCTGGGATTTTTCTTTTCATTAAAGAAAATTATAGGATCATGGCTCTATAAATGAAGAGAAGTTAAAATGTGCAGATGAAGTGTTTCTAAAGGCAGCAGAACTCCAAGGCTGAAAGTGCTGCCTCAGTACATTTAAATATGAAGGGAGCGCCTTGTCAAAGTGACTCACTTTCCCGGGCAGCTCAGCAGCCTCCCAGGCTGTTGGGTCCCACAACTGCCCAAGCAAGAGTATTCACTAGCAATAGCAAGTTCAACAGTGACACTTCTTGCAGGAAGGTCTTTTGTTTCTCAAATGCTGGTGTCTCCTGAATGATAGATGTCTGATTCCCACGTGATTCCAATTTTTTGGGGCCAGAGATTAGCATGCAGTCATTCCTACTGTTGGAAACCAGAAAGATGCTTTTTTCTCTGCGTGTTGCTGCCACTACAGTGTGTTTAAAAACACAAGTGTGAAAGGCATTCTGAAGACTGTACTTACGTCTGAGCTGGAGAGCTGCCATGACAAACCCGGGGAAGGTGAGGTCCTTGCAATGCAGATCTTATTCTACGTACATAAGCTTGGAGGTGTCTCATGAGCACATTACTGTCCCTGTCCCTGAGCATTACCCTGCTTTAACAATTAAAAGTATCACCTGTATGTCCCGCTTATTGCACTGCCCACTCCTTTTGTTGTGCTTAGCGGTACACTTTTGCTACTCATGCCTTTGGGTAGGAAGCTGGTCTGTTCAGTGGTCTACAGATTGCCATGCACCATTACAGCACAACTACTAATTAAATAGTAAAGTGGTAACACAGTCTCAGAGGAGAGGATTGCCCTGGCCTGGCTTCACCCATAACTCTTCTGGAGGGTAGGAGTTTTCTGCCTTTTTTTAACTCGGGAGACAACAGAAAACCAAAAACCAACAAACAACAACAAAAAAAGACTTTACAAAGCAGAACCTGATTGTGGCAATGCACTGTGTAAAGAGTACATAATTAGAATGCTTTGGAACAAAACGTGTGGGCATGGGGGGAACTGAGTGTTTTAAAACGTCCTGACACTAGATGGTGCGGTGGGTTAGAGCAATCCCCTCTTTGCCAGAGACCCTGCCTGCAGCACATTTCAGGCCTGCCCTGGGGTTTGGCAGGACCACGCATGTTCATCAGCCTCAGCTCGAGAGGCGCCAGGGTCTGAAGGAGCTGTGTGGTTTTGGCTCAGGACGCAGAGAGGTGCTCAGCTGTCTGCGGTGTGTCAGTCTGCACCGACTCCAGCTCCCCTTCTCTTTCGCTTGCTTTCATTAACAGCATCATTGCCTATAAATTACAGAAAAAAGCAAAACTAATTACTAAAATTAATAATCCCCAAGAGGATAGAAGCTAGCCTCTAGTACCAAAGTAGGCACTAGACTGAGCCTAGCTCTGCTGCTGCAGGGTCTGTTTCTCAGCAGCCCGTAAGCACAAGTCCAGCTTGTACTGACACTGGTGGGGTTGGCCATGGGTGCAGAAGTTGGCATGTGTGAATGTGCATGTGTGTTGCTGTACCAGGGCATCGGCAACTTCACCTGGCAAGTGCCGAGCTGCCACAGGGAGCCGTGGGTGCCTGCCGCACTCACTGATGTCAGTGACAGCAAATGGGGTTCAGTGCTTTGAGGATGGCTTGGCACCTCGCAGGCAGGAGGCTTTAATGTGGTTTCTTGGGTGTAGCTGAAAGCAGCTTTTGGCCCAAGGGAATGAATAGTTTTTGCCTTTGTACGTGCCCTGATTTTTGAAATCATGCTGTTAAATACTTCTTCTGGAGAGTGGTAATTAACAGAGGATATATTTTAGTTAGTTCTTCAGAAGCTGTTGAGTATGGTTGTTCAGGGTGTGATTTTTTCCTCTTCTGAATAGAAGATTTTCTTTTCAACACATGTGCCAGCATATTGGGAGTCATAACAATGACTTCTGGAAGGAATTCTTTTATGACGCCATGGATTAGGCACTTGAAACCCTACTGACTTGTGCTGAACTCTATGGTGTTCAGACACTTCTGCAGTTTTGGTCACTTTCCCACTACCCTGTGAAATATTCTGAGTGAAATTTAAACCTGTCCTGGTGTTTGACCTACTTATTAGACTCTTCCTCAGTTATATGCATTAGTAGTCAAAACTGGGACATCATGAGAGAGCAAAAGGTGCCTCCAGTTGAGGCATTGGTTTATATCTCCTGAAGAACTGAAAAGGAAGTAAATGTGATGCATTATAATAACTGAGTAAGGCTTTCAGCGCTATCCGTCATAACTGTTGTTCCTTAAATGTCTCTTTCTGTGGTCCTTGAGATGTAAACCTGAGCTTAGCTTCCTAGAAGAATAAAGTTTCTTTTAATACATAAAAGAGTTTTTCAAAGCTTGAGCTTTTACAGCCTATGGAAAAATAAGCGTTGAAATGATACAGAAAAATAATAAGCTTGGGGAAGCAAAGATGTATAAGATAATAATTGCAATAAAATTGTTACGAGCATTATTTTACCATCAGTAATGATGCATCAGGAATTTGAGACTATATTATCATTCATCAAGAGGGATAAATCCTAAACAGTTGCCTCAGAAATAATTTTTATGAACAAACAAAGTGAGTTCAGTTTGCTGTGACTCCTGGATTCAGTTTTGAGGTGAACAGGGACTGGTTGCTTATCTTGCCTGACCTTCATTAGCAGAAGCCAGAGGAATCCAGCTATTCTTGCAATTAATTTGACACTAGGGGAACAGGTTCTTAATTTTTCATTAATATCCAAACAGAACTACAAGAATTCTGTCACTTTCATCAGTTTTAGCACAAATATGTGTTTCTGACAAATGTTCAGCCACTACTGTGTTTGTGGCTCTTTAGTTCCTTTATTTGTTTACTGTCTATAGCAAATATTATGTTCTATTCTGTATAAGTGCCCACACGTCAGTCAGGGAATAAGAAACAATCTCACATCCCTGAGGTGACTCACATACCTCGTGGATACTGAATCATCATTAAGATGAGGTGAACATGTGGTGTGCAAAGCGGAGGCTGGAACGTTTTCAGCCAAAACATTCAGAAAATACTGGTACACATTAAGGAATTCACGGGAGGGGAAGAGGAGCAGCTTGTGAATGATTATTTACAACCCAAAGGACTAAACTAACAATTTTCAAATGCTTCTGGCTGTCACCCCCATTACAGACCATTCATTTTGTGTGACCCCAAACCCAGAAAGAAATACAGAAAATTCAGCTGAACTTTGTCTAGCTCTAGTCCACAACCCCTCCTCAGCAGTCTCGACTCCAAGTTTGGGCACTACTGAGCTAACTTGTCATTTTTTTAGTACTTTGAGCACTAGCAATACAGTGATACACTGTCATACACCATATACCACCCAAAATTCCCCTCGCAGACCTAATATGAGGCTTTGCTGTTGTCCCTGCCATCCCCTGGAGAGGGCTGGAATTAGTGGCACCAGCTCCCTAGAAAAAGATGCTACTGATCTGTGATGGGCCTCCTCCTTCAGAATTTCTACAGACATCCAAGTTCAGCAGGAACAAGGACGATCCTCCATAGCTCCCAGGCAGACTCATCCCCTGCCTGGGCATGGGGCGGGTGGAAGAGGTGTGTGAGTGATCATCATGGGTCTCAGAATGTGAGCTTGGAGGCAGCAGTGTGTTGAGACAGCTGCTGGGCCCCCAGCAGCATTGAGCACAGGCAAACCTCGCGTGCGGTGGCACGGCACAACACAGCACGACACTGCACTACACAGCATGACATGCACAACGATGTGGGCACCCCGTGGGGGCCTGTGAAGATCCATTCTTGAGCGACGTGGACAAGGCTGTACTAGAAGCACACTGAAACTGTAGGAACTGAGTCACAGATCCCAGCACATGAATTCATGTTGGATGCTTTTGTAAGTTAAAAGTAATTGTCTTCAAGAGACACATTTTTTTCCCCCATATGAAGGTGATTTGGGGGGGATTGTTTTGTTCAGACTTGGATGCATGATGTTTGGTTGCTGCTTGAAATGAGAAGTTCATGTGTTAAACACTGTTCCAGAGCTGTACCCGACTGTGTCCAGGTTAACACACGAGTCTTTGTCAAGGACATTGTGCAAACACATTTCCACAAGATATTATTGTCTGGACACATGAGCAAATATTTGCCTAAAAAGTGTAATTGACTATTGTTCAAGAACTGCCACCTGCCCCTTGGTTTTCTGGCATTCTTGTAGAAGGAACTATGCTTTACAGCATTGCCTTCGGCGAACATTTACACAGGAGCCAACTCTTGACCAATAATTAAGTAAACATTCATCTTGTTTGGGTTTTGTTTTTTTTTTTTTTTTTCTCAAGGCTGCAAAGCCCTTTTATAATAAAGGAAGTCTTACGAAGAAAAGGAGAAAAGGCAAGCAGCCTTGCTTCAGCAATATTGGTACAGGGAAATGATATACATGGGGAATGGTAGACTGACATAAGAGACACGCTGGAGTAGTCATGGACGAGACCAAGCAGCAACACAAAGGACAAGCTCATCTGTGTTTTCAAATTCATTGTGTCAGCTGAAGCTATGAGAAGTGATGACAGTCACAATGCCAGGGGATGGATGGACAAAAGCAGACAGTGCAGCTGTCCTGTAATATGTGGTGCATGACATGCCGGGTGGTTTGAGCAGAAGCTCTGCAACTTCCTTTTGCATCTGCAGTAAAGCTGGCCCAAACTGCAAATAAGTGACTTCAGAGATAAACACTTGCCCACCTGCCTTAATCTTAAAGATATATTTATACAGAGAGATATTTTTGAAAGCTACACTCAAAGTGAAAAACCAAGTATTTCTGTTTGAGAATCTTGAAGTTAAATATTATATTAGTTAACCGTTGTGTTCTCAGACCTTTCTGATTGAAGTAGTTCAATGAATTTGATGGGAATTCACCAAAATATTTGGTCAACTAAAATAGATATTTTTCTGATTTGAACCCTTTTGTTAAAAACGATTTCATCCAGTTTTGCTCACGGAAACTATGATTGTCCAAACTGATTTTGTTTTTGTTTTTGTTTTTTCATATTTATATCACTTTTATTTCCAATTTCTTCTCCCCTAAACAAGCCACAGGTTTTGTGGAGGTAGTGAATCGCTAGAAGTATGTAATTGTGGTAGATACATTCCCTTTTGGCTTTCTCAGTGTAATAAAACATTTTGCTACCAGTTAGCAGAAATTAGTATTTCTTTTTACATCTATCAGATTTCCCAGATGGCTGGCCCCACAACCCTGGCTGCTGCAATTCTGCTGGCCTCAGAGCTCAGCAGGTGAGTTTCTTTGAGCCCTCCTTTGTTTCTTCCTCTCAGAACCCTACTACCTGCTGAAACAGTCCTGTCTTTTCAGAACTTCACCAGAATTGTCCTTATCTTGACCCTTATATTCCCACTTGCCCTTGTGTCATTGCAGAAAACATGGCCCATGAAATCCCTGCTCTGTTAAGACCTGACTGAACCACTGCAATATCTTGACTTCACCCCATACTCTTTCTTCTGCATTGTCACTGCAACCCCCGTAGCTCTTCAGAGACATAGTATATGCATGATATTATACACACGAGGATTTGTGGCATCTCTGTGCTCATCATCTACATCCTTGCTCATAAAACATGATTGTCAGGTGAGGGCCAGCCAGCCCTACATGAAGATGACAAAAGCTGAGTGGAGATAGCTGTGTTTACATGGTGGGACACACATACTGACCTGAGGCCCTTAACTACTGTCATATTTTCCCTTTGATCTGTTGCTGTACTTGTGTTATGGTAACCATCGATGCTGTTGACAAGAAGAGTAAAATAATGTTACCAAAACTTCCCCAAAATAGCCTCCTCTCCATCACTTGAGAAGCCCTTTTTCAACACCAGCTGTCAACTGCCCACAGCAGGAAATGCTTCCTCCGGTGTGTTTTCCTCCTGAGGGACTGTTAACTCTGAAACATGCCATTGTGCAGATCATGGATTCAATACACAAAAGGCTAAAAACTGCACAGCATCCTGTCCTTGCTATTCATAAAGTGGAGTGCTTTTCTCACTCTGCAACACGGTGAGGGGCCAAAAAGAAAACCGCAGGTGCCCAACTCAGTAACACTGTTGTCATAGCAGAGTTACATCCCTGAAGGCCAAGTCCTATACCAAAGGTGAGCACACTGAAAACAGAGCAATGGTTAGACAGCTGACGTGTCCATCACTGCCCAGAAAAAGAGGGAAATGAGATGCTGAACAATTTCCTTGAACAAGGAGTGCATGATCTGCTAAGCTGAAGGGAATAGAGGTGCTGATGAGTTATAGTGATTTCTAATAGCAGATTGCCACCATTACCTTGCCTACTTTTTGAAAAAAATAATCGCACTTATACTTCACTGTGCAAGTGGCTTTACTGGTGTGGTGCTCTCGGTTTGGTAAGAGAACAGCCTTGGCAACGTCTCTGCTGTCCAACCCATTTGGAAAAGGGAGCAGAGGTGAGTGAAGGTGGGCCGCAATGAATTGCTGCTGAGCCATCAAGAGTGTGAGTGGGGTAAATGCCAAGAAAAGTCCTCCTGCTGCTTACATTTAGTCACTGATGAGGCTGCACTGGCCCGTAGCGTGCTGTGCCCTTGCTTGAGCCAAGGAAAATCTAACAGTGTCTTTCCTGCCATCTCAGGGGCCAGAGGAGGCATGTGCAAAGGTTTAGCTGATGAAAGAGGAAATCATTTCTTGATGCATGCCAAGGTTATAATCAGGGGGATTTGCGCAACTGGGAAAAACCTAGACTTTTCTTCATCTCTCATGAGGAAATTGAGAAGCTCGGTCGCCAAATATCTGTTGGGAGAATCAAGAGGAAGCAGAGGTGTTTATTCTCCGAAGGAAATGGGAGGGCTCAGTGGCTGCAGTAGTGACATTATCCAAGCACGGGGTGTGCACAGGGCCATGCTGGGACTCTCATCCTGTTGCCTTGATGGAGCAGGAAGCTATCATCATCCCCAAGCCCTTCGTCCTGCTGGTGCCCACACTACGCTGGGCCTCAGGGGAATCATGAGACCCATGGCATTTTTTATTTTAACCTCTGCTTCAAAGACCACGTGTTTTTCTCTATGTGTGTGTGTATGTCTGTGTGAGACTTGCTTCTCATCCATGCTCTATATGACCCTCTTATTGATCTTTTCCTGTTGACCAAAGTTTTTATTCCACTCTGGAGAAAGAAAACAAAACAAAACAAAACACCAGAGATGCCTCTCTGCGCATCTCATCCATTCTCTTCTTCAGCTTAATGAAAATGGCTCTGCGAATTTAGTGAACAGGGCTGTTCAGGCTGTTCTACTACCCATAGATTTGGGGTTTTTTTATTATACTCTTTTTATCTTCCGAGGAGCTGTAGATGATTCCAGGAGTACATTATATCCCATGATTAGTATATGGTGCATGTGGTTTGGTTTTGTTTCCCAGAGGAAAAATTACTTGTGCAATGTTGTGTTTTGATTTAGTGCTTTCAGGTGTTTCAGGATTCATTTTTTTTTAAATATCCTCCTTGCCCTGTGTGTGTGTGTATTAAAGGGTGACAAAGTCTGAATAGCCCACAGTTTCTGTGGGCAGATGATTTCATGGTCCAGGACCAGCTTCCAAAGAAACCTTTTCTCCTAAACAGAAAAATATTAAATTTATGGGGGGAAGTTACTGGTGGTGGTGATGTCATTCTCCACCTCAAAACTTGAGGCAGTTTTTCAGAAATGCTGGGCTCAGGCCTGTGACATGTCCGTGGCATCCGGAATTGCAAAGCAGAGCTGCCACAGCTTTCTCTCTTTCAATTAGTATTCCCATGGGCTGATGGCTTTATGGTTTTGCTGTGGTCTACATGATAAGTGAAGAAGCCAAGGGAGTGCAAATGGCCATGTCAGAAAAGAATGGGAGTTTCTAGACAATGGGAGTTGAACAAAAGTGTTGTTAATTGGTACCATCGTGCATTACTTAACACACTGGAGGACCCGGGAGCTCCCCAGAGCTGCAGGCTAAATGAATCTGCTGCAGTTCTGTGGATTGTGCCCCAGGCAGCTGCAGTAGAGCTGCAAATACTTCCAACCGCTGCCCTTGGCCAACCGGCACCGCCTTCACCTTCCACTTTGGCACTGAGTCAGAAATTGTGCTTTTCCCTGGTTATACCTGCCCATCTGGTCTGAAGAACAACAATGCTTATCCATCATTGGGATACTGCAAAGATCTGTTAAATAAAAATGTAAATGTTAAAGAAGACAGACTGATCTGACATGTTTTGTTGGCCTAATGCTCCTCTGGGAACTGTCAGTGCTCTGTAAGGACAGAAAGGAAAAGGATGAGTGTATGGGGTGTAATTACCCTCCTATTGAATGGGCAACGAGAATGACAAAACTTCCATGATACTGAAGGTCTAAGACACATAATCAAATTGTTGCAGATGCACTTGCTTTTCATTTTTTTCCTGGGACATCCCAGTCTTTGAAACTTGTGAAACAATACAGAGATGGTGCCTACAGAGCCCAGCCTGGGATGGTGTGTGATCTGTACCAGGTCCTCAAGATGATTCCTGCCAGGCCTGCCCAGCTGAGCAGTGCCACCTTCGGCATGGGGAAAAAAGCCCACAAAATCAGCCTGTGTATTTACACCCATTTATGGGGATGAACCACCTCTGGGTGCAGTCAGTGGGCAGCTCACCCCTGAGCTGTATGAATTTCAGCCAAGGCTCAGGGTGCCCTGGATCAGAGACCTTCTTTATGTGTGTATGCAAGATGTGTTGCCCTCCATCAGCTGGTCTATGCCCACTCCTACGGAGCCTTTCTAGGAGAAACAAAACAGGCTTTTTACACAGTAAAAACATATTACATTACTGTAGATCCTATCAAAGTGAAGGGCATAGAGCAGCATTATTTGGCCTTTAAACAGGAGTCCTCTTACTAAACCGAACAATGCTGCAAAGACAGAGTCTGTTGTAAATAATTTATTTAAATTGGGTAGCCATGGGAAAGGAGAGAGTAGAGCAGGAAGGAAAGGGTACCTGCATTTGCAGCCAGCAAGATTGGTATCAGCCCTGGAAAAATACCTGAGTAAGGATCAGAGAGAAACTGACAAAGATTGTCCTTCGTGTGTGATCTGCAATAACAAGAGGGGGTGTAAATGACTTCCAAAATAAACAGCAAAGCTTCTCTCTTCTTTCAAGACGCAGAGCCATGTGACCAGTGATGGCAGCAGCTCATGCCTGGGCTGGCGGTGTGGAGAGGGGCAGTGGGTGAAGCTGTGTGGCTGCCGAGTCCCAGCCATAGCTGCTGTGTTGACAGGGAGCACCACAGCCCCCAGAGCTGCCATGACAGGGGCAGGTCCATGTCGGGGCACAGGGTGACAGTGAGCATGCTTTGGCCCATGAGATGCAGCTGGAAGAGGAGTACTTTCCAATACATCACCATTGCTGCTAGAGTTAACAAATGATCAACCTCGCTGACCCAGGGAGGTCCACATGCTCTCTGAGCCCCTCTCCCATGCCCTGACCCTCTGTTCTCCCTGTGCTGGGGGAGGTGTCCCCCAGGTTCTCTCCAGGTGCCCCCTGGTCCCCTGGGTCTCCAGGCACTTCCAGCTGCAATTATAAGCACTTTCTGCACTGCCCACATCACTCTGTCCAGCTGAGGCTTGTTTATGTGAGCCACTCTGACTTCAGTCCCAGCAGGGCAGGGATGGTGCTCTTCAGTAACGGGCACAACCTCCAGGGCCAATGACTTCTACTTAAACCAAATCCATTTCAGAGAAAAGACAGAAAACCTGATTCTAGCCCCTTCCTAAATGTTGACCCTACCCTGCTCCTGGAGAGGCCCATCCCATCCTCTTCCTTTGTAAAAGCAAACCTGCCACTTGCTTGTGTTTACCCATCCTCTCACCTCCCACCAGAAAGGGGTTTTATTTCTGTAATCTCCTTTTGATCCTAAGATCCACTGACAAATAATTTTCAGTGCAGTGAAGACAAGACCTCTGAACCCAACAACACTGCTTACTAACTTTTCATATAACCTTAAATCACCGTATCCTCAAAACTGGTAGGTTACTTCCCTGTTTATTTTTTCCACAGACTCCTTTAAATTAAAACATACAATACCTATGCCTGGATGCTGATAGAGCTTATATGCTTTCTCTTAATAACCTTCATAAAGTCATTAAGTTTATTACCTAATAATATACAGTTGGGAGTCATAAAATTTATTTACATTAGATAGTTTTCCAGGTATGTAGAAGGTAATTCAATACCCCCAGCCTGTGTTCCAATAAGGTCAGATGGTTTCCTTAAAATACAGGAAGTTTACCAGCAAACCAATTTTTTTAAATCAAAGTAATATTCCTGCCAGCTCTGAGATATTTCTCCATAATGTGCTGACTTTCAAGAATAGTGTACTTTGCTTCTTTGTTCCTGTTATGCTACAGTAAGTGAAGCTGTACGTATTTTCCTTTCCTCTTGGACTGAAACGAGCCACCTGAGAGCCAGCAGCGAAGCCATCACCTCAGACAGTGCAGGGAGCCCTTGGGAGGATGAGGGTGACGGAGCACTGCAGTTCATGCTGGGCATTGGCACTGGTAATGCCTCCCCTTGCTGAGAGAAAGAGAGGAAGAGAGAAAGAGAAAAAGAGAGAAAAAGAGAGAGAGGAAGAGAGAAAGAGAGAGAAAGAAAGAAAGAAAGAGAGAGAACAAAAGAGAGAAAGAGAGAAAGAAGAAAGAAAGAGAGAAAGAGAGAAAGTAAGAAAGAAGAAAGAAAGAGAGAAAGAAAGAGAGAAAGAAAGAAAGAGAGAAAGAGAGAAAGAAAGAGAGAAAGAGAGAAAGAGAGAAGAGAGAAAGAGAGAAAGTAAGAGAGAAAGAGAAAGAACGAGAGAAAGAGAGAAAGAGAGAAAGAGAGAAAGAGAGAAAGAGAGAAAGAGAGAAAGAAAGAGAGAAAGAAAGAAGAGAGAGAGAAAGAAAAGAAAAGAGAGAAAGAGAAAAGAGAGAAAGAGAGAAAGAGAGAAAGAAGAGAAAGAAAGAGAGAAGAGAAAGAGAGAAAGAAAGAGAGAAAGAGAGAAAGAAAGAGAGAAAGAAAGAGAGAAAGAAGAAGAAAGAAAGAAGAGAAGAAGAAAGAAAGAGAGAAAGAAAGAGAGAAAAGAGAGAAAGAAAGAAAAGACAAGAAAGAAAGAAAGAGAGAAAGAGAGAAAGAAAGAAAGAAAGAAGAGAAGAAAGAAGAGAGAAGAAAGAAAAAAGAAAGAAAGAAAGAAGAAAAGAAAAGAAAGAAAGAAAGAAAGAAAGAAAGAAGAGAGAAAGAAAGAAAGAAGAAAAGAAAAGAAAGAAGAAGAAGAAAGAAAGAAGAAAGAAAGAAAGAAAGAAAGAAAGAAAGAAAGAAAGAAAGAAGAAAGAAAGAAAGAAAGAAAGAAAGAAAGAAAGAAAGAAAGAAAGAAAGAAAGAAAGAAAGAAAGAAAGAAAGAAAGAAAGAAAGAAAGAAGAAAGAAAGAAAGAAAGAAAGAAAGAAAGAAAGAAAGAAAGAAAGAAAGAAAGAAAGAAAGAAGAAAGAAAGAAAGAAAGAAAGAAAGAAAGAAAGAAAGAAAGAAAGAAGAAGAAAGAAAGAGAAAGAAAGAAAGAAGAAAGAAAGAAGAGAAAGAAAGAAAGAGAGAAAGAAAGAAAGAAAGAAGAAAGAGAGAAAGAAAGAAGAAAGAAAGAAAGAAAGAAAGAAAGAAAGAAAGAAAGAAAGAAAGAAAGAAAGAAAGAAAGAAAGAAAGAAAGAAAGAAAGAAAGAAAGAAAGAAAAGAAAGAAAGAAAGAAAGAAAGAAAGAAAGAAAGAAAGAAAGAAAAGAAAGAAAGAAAGAAAGAAAGAAAGAAAGAAAGAAAGAAAAGAAAGAAAGAAAGAAAGAAAGAAAGAAAGAAAGAAAGAAAGAAAGAAAGAAAGAAAGAAAGAAAGAAAGAAAGAAAAGAAAGAAAGAAAGAAGAAAGAAAGAAAGAAAGAAAGAAGAAAGAAGAGAAAGAAGAAAGAAAGAAAGAAAGAGAAGAACGAGAGAAAGAGAGAAAGAGAGAAGAGAGAAAGAGAGAAAGAGAGAAAGAGAGAAAGAGAGAAAGAGAGAAAGAGAGAAAGAGAAAGAGAGAAAGAGAGAAGAAAGAGAGAAAGAGAGAAAGAAAGAGAGAAAAGAGAGAAAGAAAGAGAGAGAAAGAGAGAAAGAAAGAGAGAAAGAGAGAAAGAAAGAAAAGAAAGAAAGAAAGAAAAGAAAGAAAGAAGAAAGAAAGAAAGAAAGAAGAAAGAAAGAAAGAAGAAAGAAAGAAAGAAAGAAGAAAGAAAGAAAGAAAGAAAGAAAGAAAGAAAGAAAGAAAGAAAGAAAGAAAGAAAGAAAGAAAGAAAGAAAGAAAGAAAGAAAGAAAGAAAGAAAGAAAGAAAGAAAGAAAGAAAGAAAGAAAAGAAAGAAAGAAAGAAAGAAAGAAAGAAAGAAAGAAAGAAAGAAAGAAAGAAAGAAAGAAAGAAAGAAAGAAAGAAAGAAAGAAAGAAAGAAAGAAAGAAAGAAAGAAAGAAAGAAAGAAAGAAAGAAAGAAAGAAAGAAAGAAAGAAAGAAAGAAAGAAAGAAAGAAAGAAGAAAGAAAGAAAGAAAGAAAGAAAGAAAGAAAGAAAGAAAGAAAGAAAGAAAGAAAGAAAGAAAGAAAGAAAGAAGAAAGAAAGAAAGAAAGAAGAAAGAAAGAAAGAAAGAAAGAAGAAAGAAAGAAGAAAGAAAGGAAGAAAGAAAGGAAGAAAGAAAGGAAGAAAGAAAGGAAGAAAGAAAGGAAGAAAGAAAGAAAGAAAGAAAGAAAGAAAGAAAGAAAGGAAGAAAGAAAGGAAGAAAGAAAGGAAGAAAGAAAGGAAGAAAGAAAGGAAGAAAGAAAGGAAGAAAGAAAGGAAGAAAGAAAGAAAGGAAGAAAGAAAGGAAAGGAAAAAAATCCATATTTTCTTGTTTTTTAAGGTCTCATGATGTTTATGCCAGTCTTAAGATCTCTAGTGGCCTGATTTGTGGTTTCTGAATGGATATCTTTGGCAGCATAGGAATCTCATTTAAGACTTTAAACAATTATGTTCTCAGAGTCTCCAAATAAAATGCTTGTGCTTTAACAACAGTGGAAAAGTGAAAGGTTTGGCTTCTTTCCCTTTTGGATCAGCAATGGAATGATAAAAGAGCAAACAGATTTGTTTCTAGCAATGCTGGAGCACAACAGCTAGGAGGACCTGATGCATATTTCATCAAAATCTGCTGGTCTGTGGACAGGTTGTATTGTTCCTGCCAAAAAGTGTTTCTTCTATAAACTAAGAGAGATGCCACTCTCAGTAGTTTTGAAGACTCTATCTTCTTTTTGTGTGTTGTTGGATGTAGTGTTGTAAGCTGTTGAAGGAGGACATCTCCCAGAAATGAACAGAAATCCCTCCCTGCAAGATTAGGACAGAGCTCAGTCCTATGCATAGTCTAGGTATCACATGGAGGCTAGAAGTCACAATATGTTTTGAATATCCAGGGCTCTGATCCCCATAAGCAAACCTGATTCAGTTGATACTGTTCAGCATAAGAATTAGAAAATCATAAGGCTCACATAGTCTGGTTTTAGGATTTGATTGCAAGGTCTTCTGGTCATACCACGGAAACCAGTGGATGCTGAGGGGATACTCCGTGTCCTGCTCTATTTCATGTGTGCCCCAAATCCAACATTAGCAGCTGTTTTGGTAAGAATCCTCATCAGATGAATCCATAAGTTTTCCACTCCTCAATTATGACTATGAACTCTAGTTCTGGGTCAGCTTTGAGCCACAAACCAAATCTAAACTTAATCTGGATGCATTTCCAGCCCCTTCCCCCATTCAAAACACGCAAGAATTCCAAAGGCGAATTTTGGAATTTTCCATGGTTTATGATAGTCTCTGTGGAGCAGTGTGTGGGCAAAGCAAGCACGTAATGTGGCTGTTGAAGGGACAGATGAGTGGAAGCAGTTGTTTGCTTTGTGGGTAATACCTTGGAAGTCAACGAGGCTGCTCTCTAGGGAAAACATGGGAAATCGATGGCAGAATCTGGCTCTGTGTCTGTAACCTTCCGTAACTACAGGGTTCAGCAAATGTGCAAGAGACAGAGCTAAGAGGGAGCCCTAGAGGGGCTACTGCTAGCCCACTGCAGACCTTTTTTCTTCAGGTTTGAAACCTTAGGGAGGAAAAAAGAAAGAGAGTGTTAGCAATATTTGTATGAGATTCCCATCCTTTGGATTGTCCACCTCTAGGAGAATTTACTCTGTGAACATCTGCCAAAGTGAAGCAAATTATTCAAAGGGGGTAAAAACTCTGTCCTCTTCTAAGGGCTTACACAAAAATTGTAGCCAGCTACTGAAGCTCAGCAGGTTCCTGTACTTGAGCCTTACTAGGTGGGCTGAGTGACTGTTTGAGTGGGCACAGGGCTGCCTCACTGCCCAGGAGTTCTTGTTACTGCATGAATTCTCAGCTGTTTGTAACCTAAATGCCACTTAGAGTGTTTTTTCCCTAACACATTTTGCAAAAATGTCAAACTTCAGACATGCAAGTGTATGAAACCCAGTGCTGGTATTGGTTTGGGAAGCACTGGGTGAGTTTGCCTAGCAACTGTTTCATACATCTATTCCAGTTAGACAGCACAAATATTCGAATTCCTTGGCTGCTTTCTCGAGTCCCAGGTCTTTACCTTGGCTTCAGATCTGGATCAGACCAGAACTGCTTGGGAGTGATTTTTCTTTATCAGCTACTTTACAGATAATTTACTAGCAGTCCAAGCTGCATATTTACTTTGAAGAGCAGAAACTTCATCTTTCAGATAAGATTACTCTCCTATGAGTAAATATTGGGCAGAACACAAGGAAGGGATGAAAACGTCAGACAAAATGAAAAGGAAATGGCTGATCAAGCTGTTAGATAGTTAACTCAGGTTGAAGTACCTTCAGAATCAGTCAGAAAGGAGATTAGAGGGGAAAAGAGTTCATGGCTTTGTAGGACCAAGTGCAATGTGTGCAAAGCATTGGCTTGTGATCCTTACAAAGTATTCACCTGGCAAGCTCACTAGATTTAGACACTGAAAGTTAATTCAGAAAGAGTCTGAAGAGCTAGTATAAACACTATTCAGCTAAATGTGGCTGTTCGCTGTAGCATCCAAAATCTGTTCCATGGTAGCCCAAACTTGAACAGAAAAATTAAAGTCCTGCCTAGAAGCCTTTTTTCTGTGGAGGGGATGCTGTACTGCAGGGCAGCAGGTGCCAGGCTTGCCCACTGTTCTCACAAGGGAGCTTTCAGAAGAGAGAACATTTCTAAGAAGCTCTTTTGGAGTGAACGCCATGGGAAGCATGCCAGGGTGGGGAACCTGGGAGAGAGACAAAACGATGATAAGCTGCATCAGCTGCAAACCTGGGTGCTGCATTTCCATGTGGTGCTTGGCTACCCTGGTGACAGACACGTTATAAATACCTCAAGACAGACCCATTTTGGAGGGATGCCTGCAGCTGTGGGGAAGCTGCAGATTAGAAATTCCAGCCGACTCGTCACAGGCACGAAAAATATTTCCCAACGCCACTCTATGCTCGAGGGGCTTTTCCTAAGCAGATGAGACTTCACTAGTCTCATCAAACTGCTGTTAAAAAGAATTGTGAGAGCTGCATTCATCCTAAAAACTGATTATTGCTGTTGTCAAAACCAGTGTGATGTAATGCTCGCCCTTGGAGCAAAATAAGACTAGCAGAAAACTGGTTGTGTTGAAGGCGTGAAGGCTCAAGCTGGCTATTTAATGCCATCACTGGTTTGTCAAATGGAGGGACCAGTAGCAAGACCCCACATGTGCACCTATCCACCAGGTCACACAGGCCAAAATGTGCTTGTAGGTCTTATGTGACCCACATGACATGAGCCAGCAGAAGTCTGCAGGCAGTATTATGTCACTACTCCTATCCCAACCTATATTCAGGATGACGAAGTGTCCACCTTCAGTAGCATGCTTTAAATTACTTTCGACGTTCAGTACAATGTCTAAACCATCCCCACCCATTTGGTCCCATCCTTTGTGCTCCTGAAGAAGTGACCATCACACAATGCCTATCTCATGGTAGGTCGTCCATGCAGGTGCCTACCTTATGGATGATAGAAATGCTGACAGCACAGTGCACCTCATAGGTGAAAAGTGAGACATTTTATCCTGAATGATGAACCTCACAGATCTAAAACCTTTCCAGGATAGACTGTTATTACTACAAATGCGATTGTGAAGACTTTTAATAGTCTGAAAGCATTTTCATTTTTGAAAGATAAGCATTTATCATTCTGATGTTCCAGCAAGCTCAGTTCCAGGCATTACAATACCCAGGACACAATCAAGGCCTCACTCTTGCGCAAACAACGGGAAGCAGAGGAAACGATGCAAAGCCATGCTGGAGCGTGCACCTTCCCCTTCATGAAGACATGAATGAGAAATCACCAGGCTGAATCATTTCTTTCTGATAAATGACTGTATTAATTAAACCTAATCACTCTAGCATAGCTCCTTATATGGCTGTTAAACTGTTAACAGCTTACTGATGATCATGTTTATGAGAAGTAATTGGGCTACCTTTTTATTGGCATTATCAGATTTCCACCCATCACTACCTTGTTCTTTCCTCCACCATGGATGCCTTAGATGTGCCAAATGTCAGATTAACTATTTATGGGGCTGCTATCTGCCTGAAGGGGAAGAAATCTCCAAACTGAAGAAGGACGCAGGTGCAATAAGCATCTTTAATAATGTTTTTCCTCCTCATTGGTGATGCTTATAAGGATAAATGAACAAACAAGAATGAAACGGTACAGAATTCCTTTGTTCACCATAAGTGCTATTTTTCTGTACAACCACAAAATTCTTCCTGCCCAGACTGATATTAACATAAGGCCTGTAAATGCTCCTGGGGCCCTGATTGCATTCACTCCCTCCTCTTGTCAACAAGTAATGTATATTTTTTTTCATACATGTTTTATGTGTTCCTAAAAAGCTATACCCCACTTGACATCTGCTATCTGGATTAAGGCTATTCATTCAGCTAGCCAAAAAGGGATGGAAATCTGTGGAGGATTTTTTTTGCCATAATCCACAAATGGTGTTCATTTCTCAGGTTGTTAATATGAACAAATACAATAAAACCAGCAATCAGCCTATGGTCTTCAATAAAGGAACAGAAAGGGGAAGAAATACCAGGCCCTTCTCCATAATGCTTTCCTATTTATTATTTTTATTTGTGTTGTCTTGCAACTGTAAATGTTGCCATTACAGTCTACATGACTTTCTTGCATGTATCACTGAGCAAGGGATTTATCACCAAGACCTTTTAGTAAAGAGAAGACAAAATTCAATGCTTTGACAATCTCCTCTGAATTCAAATGCCTGAACTGAAAATGGACAATATTGAGCCAGATCAGAATTACTGCTACATTTACTAGCTGTAGTAATGTCCAGAGTTATTTCCACTCTGCTCTTTTACAAGTCATGTGATTTCATTTCTCCTCTGTCAACACTGTGGTAAATGAAAACCAGACTTATAATCATACAATCAATTTTATTACATTGCCACTGTATGTAAAGGAAGGCTTCAGATATTAAGCAGCATTTTAGATAAGGAGAGTGAGCAAACCATGACTGCTTCAACAACAACAACAAAGAGGCAGCATTTAAATGATTGTGGAAAAGAACTATTTCATATAGTCAAAATTTAAATGGGTGCATAACATGGCCGATATGCTGATGGCCATGAAAATGTAATTACCTTCTGAACCACTGAATGAATTATGCAGCCTCTGATAGCTGCAGAACAAAGTTTATAGGCCAGATTCACTGTTGGCACAAGCAGTTACATTGGCTTCCACAGAGTTGTCATCATTTGTTCCAGCCGTGAGCTTGGCTTGACATCCCTGCAGCGTGGATCCAGAATCCTTTGAAGTCAATGGAAAGGGCCCTTGACTTCAAGGGACTTTGGATCATTTCTAGTGTACCTTGTGTTTTGCCAGCAACTGAGCTAGTTATACTTCAGATCACCATGTACATACATATTCAGTGTCATGACACGTACTGACCTGGGAGAGGGACTGGAAATGCATCCCTAGCAGCAAATACTCTATTTCTGTAACCCAGGCCCGCATTTGGAGCTGGTCTCTTCACATTTAGAATATTTCCACTTAGTACCCAGCCCCTCAGTTTGTTTGCAGATTAATTTCTTCTAGCATGTTATTCCATCACCCACTCAAATCGCTCAGTAACTGCCTGAAAATTGAAGCTATTTTAGAAGAAGCTTCATCGGAAAAGATGTGGTTATAAGCTAACATATTCTTATCCTGCACCAGCTGTCTGTTCTCTAAACCTAGCTGTGAACATAATTTTCCCAAGAAAGCTCTCTGGCAGAAGTTAGGTAGGAGAAGGATGACGGAGAGCAGGCTCATTCATTTTAACCACCAGTTAATAGTGTTAAATTGCAGTTTTCTCTCATCAAATACTGTCCAACCTGGGTAGAAAAGGTGCATGTAAGCAATGCAGTGACTCCAGTCATCACATGACTAAAGAAATGCAGAGACAGTCCAACGAAACATGAAGATCTTCATAGGTTCTGCTTCCCAATGACTTGGTGATGTCATGGTTTGAGCTCAGAGAGCAACTGAGCACCACACAGCCACTCACTCCTTCCTTCCACTCCAGCGATGAGAAGGGAAAAATAAGATAGGCTTGGGATTTGAGATAGGACTGTGAGGGGCAAATAACCCATTATGGTCACAGGCAAAAGGCAGACTCGTTAGGGGAAGAAAAAAGAAGAACATAGATCTATTACAAACACTAACAACATTTAACAGGGTAGGACAGTGAGAAGCATTGCCACATCTTGAGAACACCTTTCACCCACCCCTTCCTTCTTCCCGGGCTCAGCTCTGGTCCTGATATCTCTACCTCCTCCCCCCAGTGGCACAGGGGCAGGGAATGGGGGGTGCAGTCAGCGCTGCCATTTCTCCCATCTTTGGTGGGGGGAGCTTCTGGAACTTCTTCCCCCTGCTCCATCGTGGTCCCCTTCTCACAGGAGACAGTCCTCCACAAATTTTCTCTGACATGAGTCCTTCCCATGAGCCACAGTGTTTCCTTACACTGCTCTGGCGTGGGACACCAACTTTCTCCAACTGGAGTCCCTCCCACGGCTGCAGCCCTTCCTGAGCTACTCCAGCATGGGACATCCCCACATGCTGCAACCCTCCCAGTGCTGAACTACAACAGTGGGGTTACCTTTTCCCACAAGACCCCGGCCTTCTTTGGGCACAGCACCTTGATTATCCATGTGAAAAACCACAGGCCATAAATCAATGTCTTCTCCACTGTAAATCTTCACGGGTGGCGGGGACGGCCACCCTGCCATCTCACCACAGGATACAGGGGGGTCTCTGATCCGGCACACCTCCCCCCTCCTTTCTTCCTCCGTTCCTCCGCTGACCTTGGTGTTCATGTAGCTGCCGCAACTCCTCCTCACAAGTCCGACTCCTCCTCACCACGTCCCTTCTTAAATACATTATCACAGAGGCGCAGCCAATTGGCTCAGTTTTGGTGCAGAGGTGGGCCTGACTTGGAGCCAGGGGAGCTCTGAGAAGCTTCTCACAGGGGGCCACCATTGCAGCCCCCTCCCCTGCTACCAAAACCAACCCCACCACTCACTCAAACCCAGGACAGGCTGGGTGCCTCACATGGCATCTCTGGACAGATTCAGGATGCATCACCTGGGTAGTTCTCAGCCAGACCTGTGTCCTGTCCCGTCCTGGGCATGCAGATCAAGCCACAGGTCTCAGCAGTGGGAATCCACCTTTCCTATTGACAGGCTGAGGGACTAAATGGATTTTTGCTTGTCCATCTCAGCACAACAAATATTTGTGAGAGAAGGGGTCCAAGGACAGAGGGAGACTGAGCAGACATATAGAAAAATTACCAAAGGCTGTCCTAACAGGCAGGAATGGCAGCATGTGCTGACCAAGAGGACTGAGGAGGAGAAAAAAAATTGTGCTAGTAACAGTGGTGTTTATCTTGATGGACAAACATCAGCGTGAACTTGAACTATCTCCTGCATGGTAGGAGGATGAGATATTAAATCTGGCACATACTACTTCTCGGGTAACATCAAATGTATTAAAAATGTTTACATGATTAATGGGACCTAACTGAGACCTCACTGAAACAAAACTCAGGTTTCCAGCTTTGACATCTCGTAATGACTCCTCCAGCTTTGACCTGCTAGGTTACCCTTGCTGTTTCGCTATTCTGTGCCACAGCTTCCCAGTTATGAAGAGGAATGACAGTAAGATGTTTTGATTGCTTTAATAAATCACTACAGAACCTCCGGTTCTGAAGAAAAGCAAAAACGAAATAGGCAGAGTTACTATTATTTAGCAGCTGTATTCAGGTATGAGATAGATACTTGAAAATGGGATGGTGATATCAGATTGCAGGTTTAAAATAGGCACTTTCAGGATACAGAAGTCCACAGACAAACTTGTGAAATGCCAGTTCAATCACTGACCATGGATTAGCAATGAATTCTAAGTTTAAATTCCAGATAAAATGCCAAATTTATGGTTGTAAAATATAATGTTTAAACAAACCTGTGTCTGACACCAACTGATCATCACAAGACAGAATTAGAGCTGGATACAATTCTTCTGGGTTAGCATGAAACTACTGGAAGTTTAAAGATTTTTCATATTTTGTCACAATCTTTATAACGGATTTATTATGGGGGTTGTAAAATTTCATTATAGCACATTCATTTCTTGAACAAAATGAGACTCATTTTTCCAGTGGAAATAGCCTGGTCTTGACGATGCTTCTCTCTGTGCCAGAGAAAAGGTTCAGCTGGCTTCTTGGATCAGCTTTAGGGCCTCTTTGCAAAGCCAGGCTGCTGCAGAAAGGGGAACCATGGAGCCAAGAATTTGGCCTCTGGATTTCAGTGACATTAACACCCAGAAAGAATTCCTGGGAAGGACCACTTCCATGAACAAAACTGGAGCCATTCCTCACAGTCTGGGGCTTGTCTGCACATGAAAATAAATACATCTGGAACAAGAGAAGACATAAATTTGAAGTGGGAGTGTGGTAAAATGGGGTAACTCATGTGGCAATGCAATTATTTCTTTTTTATTTCTGATGGAATGAGTCATGAAAGTCCATGAAGTTGATGCAGGGAAAGACACCCTCATTCCAGTCTCACAGCGTCCATGTATACTATCACTCCAGACAGAGTTACTTGGAGTTGTTAAATGATTGTGCTGGAATAATTCCATGTGCAGACAAACTCTTATATTTCTGTAGAATTGGGGAATGGCAGAAGTCTATCAGGGAATAAATTCAGTTTGCTTATTTCCTCTCAGAACTAAAGATTTGCCCAGGTTTGTGAGGTTAGTATAAATAAAATTCCCAGGATAAAGCAATCAGTGTTTCATTAATAGACATTTCACAGCTGAGTAAACTTTTTTTCACATATCAGCTGGAAGACTCAACCAAGTTTTGTGTGCCTGTTCTAGACTCCAAGCAAATTGATTGAAGGAGAAAAGATCAGCTATTAAATTCACCCAGTTATAAGTCAAAATATGGTTTTAGGGCAATTTGCTAGGAAAAAAAAACAACTTGCCTTATACCTAGATGCAATTTATTTGAATGAGAAAGTAAGTCTCCATTCTGAAGTGCTACACACTTGGAGAAGATATTTATCTGTTCCACTTTTCTTGCTTTTCTTTCGGTAAGCATTTTCCCTTGTTTTTGCCAGCCATAAACTGCCATAAAAGGCACCCAAGTCTGCAGCTTTTAAAGATGCTTCACATACATACAAAACTTGTAGGGTTGACGTTTGTTATTCACTGATATTTCAGGGCCTTTGGGGTACAGAACAGAACCTCTCAAAATGAATTAATGGAAGAGAACAGAGGAGAGAGGGAGGGAGGAAGAAACATGGGGATTTCACTGGGAATTATGTTTAACCTCCATTATGACCTTCCCCAGACGTCTGATGGTACTCTGCTGAAACTGAAGTGAGTGATTCTGTCACATGAATATCAGTTGGAAATGCTTTGAGAAATGAACATTGCCTAAACCTTTGTTTCTCACAGGAAAGTAGGTATACGTCTGCAGCTTTACAATGAAGAACTATCTCAACTTACAACTGGCATCTTTCATAGGCTGCTATAGTATATACTGTTCTTTACAAATTTTGTCTACCATCAGGGTAGCATTTATGATACTTTTTTTCTGAAAATAACAATCTGGTTTTTTCCAATAACTAGCAAGATTGGCCATTTAGCATGAATCACCTAATTCATTCCAGATCTTGGACTTTGATATTTATTTTGAGATATTTCTTATTTTGGAGCACAGCAAAGGGTACATTTCACAGACCATTCTCTTGATTTAATTGGGTAAAGAATGAATAACAATTCCCTAACTTGAAAATTGTTTTTTAACCACAGTTGTTAAGTGAAATCTTAATCTGTTTATGATTCAAGCATATATCTTTGATGCGAAGGAAAGATAAATTAATTGGGATCCTAGCCAGCATTAGATAATTAGATGCTTAATATGAGCAGTAGAAGGGAAAAGATGTTGAAATAGGTCTATGGGAGGTGAACAATTTGTACTGTAAAAGCTGTTAATGAGTACTGGAGGCATCTGACCTCTGTTAAGTCTTCTCCTCAGACACCTCAACCCTTTTTAATGTATAGCAACTCAGACTCACTGCATTTTAGTTTGAGGCTGGGGTGCTCCTGATAGAGAGTAGATATACAGTGAGGGTGGCCAAAGACAGCTTTATGTTGCTGTCCACATCAGACACTTTTGCTCTGCATGAAAGTCAGCAGAACAGAACACACGACTTGCACCTCCACAGTGCAGGATCTTAGCACAAACTTACCTTCATGACCTGGTTTTGGTTTCATAAGAGACTGTGCACATTTGAATCTCATCTGGAGCCTTGGTAATGACAGGTAATGCTCCATTCTGCTGCTGGTCCTGAGGATGCTGATCTTGGGAAAAGAAGAGGAGCAGGCATATAAAGCAGTACAGTCTCTGTCCACTGTGAAAGATTCATTGCAACATGTCTGTCAGAGTCATAAATCCTATGTTCTTAAACACTTTCCTCCTCTCCGTATCACTAATGTCAGTTATCACGTCATATTTTGTCTGGATAAACATTTACAGGGGGATAGTAAAGAAGGAATGAATTTAACAGTCATACAATATGGTGAGGTGCACAGTGACCATTGCAGAATTTATCGTTAAGAGGAGATGCAAAAAGCATATGCATGTTGTGCTACTTGTGAAATTACGCTGTTTTGCTGTGTGTACTATGTGCTAATGCAGGACAGGGCAGCTCTGAACAGTCTCTGCTGAGGGAATATATGACATCCTGGAAATTCTCCAAAAGCTCTTTCAAGCGTTTTAGGTACAGGATGTTCAACCAGTACCTATTGCATTAAAAGGGTTCTGGTAATCCAATATTTGCAGAGACTACCTGTTGAAGGCTGAGCAGGCAAGTCAGGGTAACATTTCTTTATTCATGTAATTCCAACAACATGAGGGTGACCAGGACATGATTGCTTTGCAGTCAAACAGTATCTTAGCAATGAATAAGCAAGATCTAGAGCATACACTATGCTTTTTTAATCTTCCCTCCATCATGGATTTGATAGAGTCTTCACAGAGTCTTACCTGTTCTTTTTCAAGATCAGGTTGTCATCAGACTCACACTGAGTAAACATATTCAGAAGTCATCAGGAACATTTGTTCAAATACAGAACTTGCATTCACTTTTCCCATTCCTTTGAGTCATCTCAGCAAATCTGAAAGAGGTTTGGTTTGTTTTTTTAACCTAGCATCCTATGGAAGCGGCAAATATTCAGTCATATGGATGAGTATGAGTGTGCATGTTTTTGGGTTTGGTTTTGGTTTCTTTTTTTTTTTTTTTTTCTCTCTGTTTTTCCATTCTGCATCCCCCTCCCTCAGTATCTTGTAGATTTAATAGCT
Organism: Tyto alba; assembly: GCF_018691265.1. Classification (NCBI taxonomy): domain Eukaryota; kingdom Metazoa; phylum Chordata; class Aves; order Strigiformes; family Tytonidae; genus Tyto; species Tyto alba. The sequence continues at coordinate 27,428,575 of NW_024881276.1, forward strand.
ATTTGCCCTCCTACCTCTCTTCAGAAAATTATAGAACGACATTTTTCTGGAAACCACTATGCTTCTCTGTCAAATTCTTAGCTTTCCACAAATATTGTCATCAGTTTGGAAGATGAAGTAAAATATTTGTGAAGGATGGTGGAACTGACTCTGGCACAGTCAGTCTGCAGTCTCTGGGGGTTCATTTCTTCCTTTCCTAAGTCATTGAAAGGAAGGAACAGAAGTGAAATTATGCTTCTTCAATCACTTACCTCCACAGAAAAAAAAATCAAAAAAAGAGGAAAAAAAAAAAAAAAAAGAACAATGAAGTATTGAAGCCAAAGCCAAAGCAAATAGTTTAGAAACAGTCCATGGGCTTAAATAAGTTCCCATTCAGATGAGGCTGCACAAGTCCAAATTATTAAAACAGCTCTAAAAATATTCTACTCACTGATAACTCACGAATAAAAGAAATAGGAATATGTCATATTCCTCAGTAAATTTAAAAAAGTAAATATTGATTTACCATGACTATTTTCTTCTGAATGATGTAGTGATTGGAATGAAGGATTTACTTGATGGACATACTCATGCACTTAGTGCACACAGGGACATGGGGCTCCACCGCTTTCTTTAGTCCCTGAAATTTAGATTCAGATTGAATTTAAATTTATTCATAGAGTTAGTACATTTTAAAGATTAGTATAATCATCAGACTCAGTGGTTCCCAAAGCAGTATCTTCCACTTGTGGGGCAGGGAGAGGAGTGAGAAGGTGTTGCTGCTGGCTGTATAGGGACCTGACTTGCTGGAGCTGTGGATGCTCTGTCCCAACACCCTGGGGACAAGTAGTCTGCAGACAAGAAGGCTCTCACTTTCTGTTAACATGTGGGCAGCACAGTCCTTACTCAGGTGTAAGGCAACTTTGGGGTGACCATGGAAGCTTTGCTTCTCCATCCTGTCAGTCCTCAGCTGAGGTAAATCACCATAGCTGTGTTTACACAGCCGGAAGAGCTTACCACAAGCAGTGAGAGGTTGTGGTTTGCTGGTGATTCATATCAGATCCACATGTCATGACATTTTTCCACTGCAGTTCAGTACTCTGCAGCTAAGCTTGCTGCTCCAAGACCACTTCTGCTCTTCTTAAATTGCAGATAGAACAATAAGCTTGCACAGAAGCAGAAAGGAAAAGCACAGCTCAATGCAGAGTAAGGCTGTATTCTGAAGCTTGAATGAATGATTAGCAGTGCACTATATATCATACTAATGTATGTTTATAATATTGCTGTACAGTCTCTCACTACCTGATGAAGGTTTGCTTTGACTTTGCTAAATATTTCTAGTGTTTTCCTTTTTTTTAGTTTTCTTTTTCTTAAAGACTTGTAGGACTGAAAGTTCAGAAAAAATAATTTCTGTGATGCTTTTTTTCTTTCCCAGGATTTTGTTTATGTTTTTTCTTCAGGATAATCTAATGACTGGGATGGCCTGGTGAACATAGTGACTGAACCTTGAGATTGGTGTACACAGGGACTTAAGTCTCCAACTGCTTTCTTAGCTCCCAAAGTAAAGATCTGTCCTGATTCAGGCTGGAATAGAGTTCATGTTCGTTTTGGTAGCTGGAGGAGTGCTGGAGCAGACTGAGGTTCCAGAGGCTCTCCAGGCCCGAGAGCCCTTGCCTGTGTGCGGGGGTGGGGGGAGCACAGCTGGAGGGCTGGGCCCGGATTGGCCAATATTCCATGTCATGTGACGTTACGCTCACTATATAAAGGCAGGAGAGGGCCCGGAGGGGCTCTCACTTGCGGGAGTGTGGCCGTGGTGCCTTTGTGTCTGGGGTCGCTGGCCGGGAGCAGGCGGGTGTCAGTTGGCGGGTGGTGAGCAGCTGTATGGTACATTACCCGCTGATACTGCTGTCACCGTATTGTTCTGTTACTGTCATTAAACTGTTTTTATCTCAACCCGCGAGTCTCCCTTTGCCCCTCCGACTCCTTCCCCATTCCCAAGTCGGGGGAGGGTGGGTGAGCAACTGTGTGGCATTTAGCTGCTGACCAGGCTCAAATGACAACAAGATCCTAAAAAATTACAGCTCTGTAACTGTTAAAGCCTGGAGCAGTCTGGTCTCTAGGCTCCTAAATGGCCACCACAAAAGTCCACACATGAGTACATTGCTGTAGCTGGGTACCCACAGGACTTCCTAGATCTGACGCTCAAGAAATATGAAGGTCCACTGAGACTTGGCATGTGTGTACCCTACAGGGATTAATGCACTAGGATTTCTTAAGATATGAACAAGAAAGTGCAATAACCAACAAGTTTATTGAAATTGATGGAGCGCACACCTGAAAAGCACAAATTGACATGTCTCTATTTCCAGGGACAGGAAGGGGATGGGAAGAAGGGAAACAGTTCATCCTCAGATATTTCTGGATAAGAAGCATCTCACTTGCTCTTGGTGATGCTGTTTTAAAGTTAATACATAGCTGAGACAATGATTCAGGAGTGATCTGAGCACTTATCCAGATAAGAAAGAATTGAAGTGTATGTTTGGTTATGAAAACATGGAGGCTAAGGCTAAGGCTTGGCAGAAGTAGGGTTAAGACACCTGCACACTTTCACTTCAACATCCTAAAGCAGTGCTCTTTGAGTTATAGGACATGAACCTCAGGACTAGAGTGTGACTGCGAAAACTTGTGGAGTACACTTGCTTCCTTGCAACAAATCAAGTCATCAGACAAAGTAAAGGAAAATTGAAAATTAACAATCAATAATTTAAACTTTAAAATTAAACATCTTCTATATTTGGTTGCAGATGAAAACCTGTGTGACAACACAGCATAATACCCCCTGGAAATTCTTTCCAAAAATGTTAGGTGGGCTCTGAAATTACAATGGTTTGAGAAATCTTGCTCGCATTATAGTGGGCAGGGAACCTTCTTGGATTAAGCTGAGTCTCTCTCTTCAGACAAGTACTTGGATCTTTGACTTCTCACACAGGAGAGCTAACCATTTACATAAGCGAGCAGTTTTAAGCCTTTCATGCTTCCCCTTACAACCACCACACCCTGCAGTATGCTCTCTGTTATTCTTGATGTTCATTCTTGGTGCCATGGGCATCTCTGTGCTCAACATGCTTCGTGCCTCTTTAGGCATCCAGCTAGATACATTCATTGTCTAGAATATTGTATGGCAGACCACAGGACTGCATTCTACTAGGCCACACTGTGCCAGGAAACTAAGCACAGTAACAGTAAGTGTAATGATGACAAAAGTCCCATCATCACTGCAGGCTTTGGTGGCTCTCAGGCCAAGACCTGTCCCACAGACCCCAAACTCATACTTAATACAGTTTTTCCTTGCCAAAGCTTTAGAGGAGCAAAATCGCTAGAACTCAGAAAGCTGCCAAAGTGATATGAGTCAGAAATAATTTCTAAATCCTATTAAAAAAGCTGACCTACATATAATAGGAATGCTACATGGACACCACTGCTACCTGGTTTGCTACCCATAATATGACCACTTTAGTGATTTGTTGGGTCCCTGGGTTGGATGCAACTGCCTACTCCAAGCACTTGGCTCTTTCAACATCACTGAGGTACCACACCCTCTCCCCATGCCACAAAGAGATCGGGAGCTGCTCAAATGAAATTCCTTTATTAATGGAATGGTTTTAATAGACCAAAAATAAAGTGGATGAAAGGAATGCTTGTCCTTTATGGTTTCCAGAAAAAGTAAATATTGTCTACAGACATTATACAGCTTTCTTTTAACCAAAATTCAATACGGTCCATAGCAAAGCAAGCAATCTGTAGAAATGTCTTGTTATGCTGCTATTACAAACTATTTACATTGGATAAAAACCAGGTGTCCCAAAGCCAACCTTAGTTGATTACTGTTATGATTCCGTGTATTTTGCTCTCATCTCCCCTTTGTGCTATTGTATATAAATCAGACATTAATAAGGTTAAAAAAGTGAGTGATCACAAAACAATCACAAAACAAGCTCTGAGTAGCAGGGACAGAGAGCAAGCTCCCTTCCTCACCACCCAGCATGACTACTCTGTCACTCTCCTTCAAGATTTAAGGAGGAGTTTATCACTTCCCTGCAGGCTCTTCCCACATCCAACCATTTGTCTCTCCAATCAACTTACTTTCAGTGCCAGGAATCCCTGTGAAGGCAATACCTGGTACAAGAATATACATTTTAAATATACATATTTTAAAGGAGCATATGTTCTTCTAGTAGTACTGTGTGCTGTCTCTGCAAATGTATGTTCACAGTAAAACCATGTCAAATAAATATCTGAAGGAATCAGCACAGTGCATCCAGTTTCACTTTCCAAACAGAAAGTGGTGTCTTCTTTTAGTGGTGGTACAAGGCAGAGACTTAATATAAATCCAACTTTGCTAAGTCACGGTCATGAACAAAGAAATCCTGTCTAATTACAAAATAGTTGATTAACAACTCAGCCAGACAAAGGGATAGGTTTACTATACACCAAAGCTATTTGCTGAAAAGGACTTCGCTGCTGGTTTCATAGTAGACATACAGCACAGAGAGTATGTTTTTTCAGTTTGCAAAAAAGGATTAATCAGAATAGTTTGTTCATTCAATCAAACATTGCTCTGCTGTAACAACATTGTTCTCAGTTCCCTCTCTCTTTGATCCTCCTGCCTGTATTTCTCCTCTAGTTTTTGTTTTTCAGAGTCCATACTATAAAAAGTGGAATCTGTGCTTCTCCTAATCTTCTCAAACTGACTGAAATCCGCAACGTACTTTCCATTTGGAGAGAGAGAAACCACAGGCACGAACTCGTAGCCCCAGTGGATCTCCTCAGGTATGTAGGAAGTCCTGCTTTGGCAGACAGCACTGGTGGACTCCACTGTGGCGTTCAGGAGCACCACAAGCTCGAAGTCCTTCTCCTTGAGATTTTGAGGTGTCAGATCTCTCAAAGGGCTGCTTTCATCCAAAATATGGTAGAAGGTTAAAGGCAAAATGAGAAATGGACTCTCTGAAGAGGAATCAACGTTGAACTTGACACTGGCTTGATTCAGCAGGATCCGCTCCCCTTCTTTGGTTTCATACGTCTGAAGAAGCTTCCCAGACAGCTGACACTGTATCAGAAGGCTCTTCCTCATATTTGCTACTCTGATCACCAGACAAAGTTCTCCATTGTGTTTAGTAATGACAGCACAGTGGCTGAATTTAATAGTCTCTGCCCTTTTTTTAGGTCTTGCAATTTTGGCCAGAAAGGTACCTGTGATAAAGATTTCAATCAAGGTGGTGATGACCAGTTGGGCCACAAGTAAGAAAATGGCATGAGGACACTCCTCTGTAATGAAGCGAAATCCATAGCCAATGGTTGTCTGTGACTCCAGGGAGAAGAGGAATGCACCAGTTAGAGAGTCTACGTTCTTGACACACGGCTCACGCTTTGGGGTGAATTTGTTTATTTCTAAATCACCATGAAGAAATGCAATGGCATAGTAGATAACTCCAAACAGGAACCAGGTCATAACAAAAGTAGCAGCAAATAAGGTGAGTTTGTACCTCCACTTCATGTCTATAACTGTAGTCCACAAATCTTGAAGGTAGAGTAGGTAAATGCCATCGACTTTGTCTATCCGCACGTTGCTGTGACCACTTTTGGACATCACACGGGGTTTGTGTGCCTTGAGCATGGCAGTGTCAATGCCTCCATTAACCAGTGGGATGCGGGACATATTAATCTTTGTGGTTTCCATTCTCACTGCTTCACTCCTAAGGAGAGAATAAAAGAAGACTGTTACTTAATGAAATCAAAGCACATAACTGATTCTGAAAAGCATTTGAAAATGTTGATGGAGAGAAGGCACAAACATAATCTAAGCACAGCAGCAGTGAATAAAGACAGTAGGAATATAAAGTTACCATCATACAATATCTGACATTACAAATAACTTGACATACATTTTTCCAGTAAAAAAAAAATAAAATCCTTTGATTCTAGTGACTGCCAAATACAGAGAAGTAAGTTTCTTTATGATTGCCTGCAAAAGAAATTCAACAAAGCTGAAATTTTATATTAGTACTTTATTTCTGTAAAATGCATTAGATTTTTTTTTCTTACGTTTCTCTAGAGAAGAGGCTCTTTTTGATTACTGAGCAGGTTTTCTTTAATGCCCTGAAGAGAGACATCTGATCAAAATTAAAGTCGCGTCAATGCTTGGTTTAGAACGCAGATCCAGCACACCAACTCTGTCTCTTCCTGCGACAGAGGCAAAATGAGCCAGACCAGCTTTCACTGTGAACAATTAACTTCCACAAGTGATTTACTCAATCGGATCTGGCTCTTTGTTACAAACCTACAACTAACCTAGAGGGAAACAAAGATGACCTGAACACATCAAAGTCGAGTTTTGGAAAGGAATATTTACACCTGAAAACACTCCAAAGTTGTTTGCACTGTATAGCACTCTGATTTTAAGCTGTCTAAGGAAAAAAAGGAGGCAATTCACAAAGTCAGCATTCTAGCCGTGGGCCCTGACCTGAGCGAACCCAGCAACCATTGGACCACCCGACTCCTGAAGTTTGTTTACTGTGTATCAGTCCGGATGGAGAGTAAGTGTGCGGACACTCAGGACTGAACAAAGCCCACAGAGTGAAGCAGAACCGTGCCTGTGCCAGTTTGATGAGGCAAGTAACAAGACCCAGCTTGCAGGACCAGACAGTGATTACGTAGAGCAAGGACAGTGCATGTTATAGTCGTTTCCAACAGCAAAACTTCCTGCTGACAAAAACAACAAAGAAAAAAAACAACCCATGCATCCTTTGTGCTTTGGCAGGTTGTACAAAAAGCATTGTTTTCTTCCATTGTTTTCCTCAAAAAGAGCCTTAAGTGATTCATTTTTGTGAACCACTGAAAAAAAAAAAAAAAAAAGAACATCTTCCTTATAGCTACTTAAAAGAATTTTGCAGGAAGTACAAGATATATTTGTGGTACACACATGTGCCAGTCCAGGACATCAGCATAATTGCTCACTGAAGTACCTTTCCTGTTATGTCAATTAAGGAGGATTTTTGTTTATGACTATACCCATCACGCTGTTGCAGGTTTTCTTGGAAAGGGTAATTAAACTTAGCTCTCATTAACACCTGTAGCTCATTCCAATTTGGGTTTAATCACCAACATTTCTTTTCCATAGCCTAGGAGTCATTGCCATATATTTTTAAAAGAAAGGAATGCATCAGTGATCCCAGTAGGAGATTCCTTATGTGACAGTCAAATCAACACACAGTGCGCAGCATGTCCGGATAATAAACAGGAAAAAACCTTCAAGTGATCTGAAAAAGAACAACGGGAGGAAATGGGGGGGAGGGAGTGGTAAGGGGGGGAAGGAGTGTACACGCAACTGCTCTTTAGGCAAACTCAAAACCAAGTGCTACTGTCAGTGCGCGGTAAATACATGCAACTTCTAATAGGAAACCTTTTAGGAAAAGGCATACCACTTAGTGAAGAGGCTCCATTCCCCACACCGAGCCTCACCCTGGATAAGTCATGGATATAACACATGTGCAAAAATCTGTCCCCAAATAAGTACCATTCTTCCTCTCAAGCACACTTCCCCATAGCCATTACTTCCAGGCACAAACATTATGTTGTCAGAACAGATTTCCCTGCCACAAATTTCTAGGCCAGGAGATAGCTGGCTTCTCCAATCCAGTGCCAGGGACACATCCCCACCCCATCCCCTGCTCAGCCTACCTGGATGCCTACTCCTGGGAGCAGCTCCCCAGGGCTGCCAGCTCCTCCTCCTCTGGAGGCCACGAGGATGGAGACAGCCAAGGCTCCACCTTCCCTCCTCGGTGCTCCAGCTGGTCGACTTGAGCTGGTGGGGCAGGGAAAGGGATTACACACTCAGTGAAGAACAAACTTACGTGGTCTGGGTCAGGGGTGGCCCAAGGCAAGGGGCACATGGACACTCGGCACAGCACACTCATCATGGCTCTACCATGCCCAAGAAATACTGGCTTCTGCACAAATGGTCAGCATATGTGTAATAAATCTAGCATGTTTGGGATCCACTGGGCAGGCTGTCTGCAGCAGCTCTGCCCCACATGCACTGAGGGTCTGATACTTCATATGCCCAACTTAGTAAGCATACACTGCACCAATCACCTGCAGCACCAGCCGGGTGCACAGTTTCAACCCGCACGAGGGCCTGGTAAGAGTTCTGGCCCTGCCTCTGCTCTGTCCTGACCAGAGAAAATCCTGAGATTGCAGCCTGCCACATTTCCAGACTTGGTGGAGGACCTAACATCACATGGATACCAAAATGCCCTAACAGAAAAGTTCTCCCCACCAGATGGGAGGTAGAGAGGCAGTTCCAAGGCCCAGTGTCTTCCCTGGCCTACGCCAACAGAGGGACAAATGAAAAATTTGCGATTTCTGGCATAACCTGAGAAGTTGAGCTTTGATACAGCACTAGGCAATGTCTGGGACTCTCCAAGCTGTATTTCAACTCACAACCAAAGCCATTTCTCACTGTGCCTCTCTACTGTCCCTGTGTGTAAAGTTGATCTTCACATGTGAGGACAGCATGGCAGAGCTGTTAGATTTGGAGTCTGTCATAGATGAAGGAGTCTGTATCAGAGCTTCCCTGTCATGTTTTGTGTCCTCCCTTGATTTGTATTTCTGTATGTGACAAAGTTACTCAGTTTTACAGTGATTTCCTGAAATGGATCTCAGCCAATTTCTGGTGCTTTTTTTGGTGGTAGGGTATTTTTTGTGTTGATTTGCTTCCTATTTTTTTCTCTTACATCACTTTTTCCTGTGTGATCCTGAATTCCTCTAGTGCTCTTTTCCTCTCCAGAGAGATTAATCTTGGTTTCCTTTCCCTGCAGAAATACTTCCCTTCTTCTCTGACACACTGATATGGGAAGAGAGGATCTATCACACCACCTTGGAGCGGTGCTGCTTCTACTCCCTCCCTTATCACTGACAGCAGACAGCAGTAGTTATCTGGGGGAAAAAAAAATCTGATGAAATGAACAGTGGAACAAAACTGGACTTCAGAGGAGGATTTTCCCCTGCCTTCCACTTCCTCACTGCTTCCTGAGTGAAGTGACCAGTATAATATTCCACAATAAGTGATTTGTGTGTGTCTGTATGTATAAAACCCATGTTATAACACCTGCGTTACTATTTCCCATCTTATATCTTATGTAGGCACCTGAGATATTCTATGCCCTGAAAAAACATCCCCAGCACCTCAGCTGAAAGATTTTGGTTTTTCTGATTTGTACTCCTTTTCTTCTAAATCAGAAAACACATCCACCACAGTAAGTTAATATAAGCAAACAAACATGAGTTATAATAGTAGTATGCATATTTTAAATTAAAAGAACATCTACTGTCCATTAGCTAACATTTTATACTGATTAAGTATTTATTACTGTAAAAAAAAAACCACTCAAACTGTAGCTGCAAATAAAAGTGAACTGAAGGAAAACTAAGGAAACAGATACTTCAAGAGGGAAGAAAATTAAATCGTCTCAGACTTGTCTAGCACTCTAATGTCCTGTGAATTACCTCCTTTCCTCACCAGGCCTTTGGAACAGCCAAAGGAGACTCCCCATCGTAGCACATGCTGGTAAGGAAGCTTAGTGCAGACAAAGTCAATAAAACGTAGAACTACATACCAAACCACCAACCATGAATACCTTGATATTAAGGCAATTCCAGCAGCCAGGGATATAACAAGCACATTAACACTGCTTCCAGAGACCACATTATCAAGAAGTTGAAGCCAGCTTGCACACATGCAAAAATGTTCTTGTTACATGAAGCCAGATTTGCTTGTGCAAGATCTCTTTTGGCAGACATAACTGATTAAAAGTGTACAGGAGCATGACTTGTTCGAATGGCCTCAACTGTTTGCTTTTTTTCAAATCAGATAAGCTTTGCCACTTGAGCAAACCCTCATGCATGCTTCACTGACACTCTGATACAGGAGCAAAACTTGAACTGATTTTTCAACCAGCATAAACCATTAGCAGGCTTGGCATTAAAAAAAAGCAGGGGTGAGGAAAGAAAACATTGAAAAGAACTACATAATCTTTAGATCTTTCTTAGGTCTGATGTAGTTCAGTAGTTTATAATAGTCCCTCCTGAATTCTCAGTGCTCTACCTAGCATGAACACCCTCCTTCTTTTGGGTTATGCACCAGGTTATGCCATGCAATTATCAAACAGCAAAACCCTCCTCTGTAGCTGAGTTATGGAATACAAAAGGAGAGAGCAGAGATAGGGGGAGGGAAGCAGTGGTTGCAAAAGGATACTTCACCTCCTTCAACAGCTGCAGCATGCAGTCATACAGCCAGCTACTGCTGCCCTGCACTTCGTAAAAGGGTCCTTCAGCGCTAGGACTGATCAGAGTTGAGAGTGGGCATAGGCAGGCTGGCAGTCAGTCTTATTGTGAAAGATGCTGCCTTTAAAAACTAAATTAACAACTTTTTATTTCCTTTCACAGAAGAACTGATCCAAGAGAACTGTAAATACCCCTTCAAGTCAAAATCAGTTCCCAAAGCTCTGCCTGTAGCTCCCCACACCTCTGTAGAGCCACCCATCAGCGCAAGGCAGGCCTGTGGATGGTGACTGTCCCTGGGCTGGGGCACCCAGGAGCAGGTGGAAGCAGAGGCACAGACAAGCCTGCAGGCAGGGTAGCGCTGGGGGCTGTGGAGCTGACTGTGCTGGAGGTGGGGGAGTTGAGGCACGTTTTTCATCGCCCACAGCAGGGCTAGGGCAACAGCCATTTACAGACCAGTGCTAAGAAAGTGAAACGCCAAATTTGTCTTCATCCCTCCGAAGCTGACTGCCTGACATCTGGCCATGGAAGGTGAATTAAAGCTGGAGAAGACTCATGATGCATTGTTTGTGAGGGAGAGTTGTACAGGAATGTTGTTCTTTCAAGGGCAGGATATAAGACTTTACCGTAACTATTGGTTTACGTAGATGAGCCTTGGAAACCACACTGATGCAAACAAATAGGAAAACAACCAAGTAGTCAGAGAGAAGGCAAAAGATGACTCAAAGCTTATTAATGTTAATGGAGAAGCTCCCAGTGATTTCACAGTCCTCTGGACCAGGTCTCCAAGTGGAGAAAAAGCACATACCGCTAGCATCTGAACAACTAACATGCTGCAAGTAAGTTGTCTGTCCTTCCAAAACCCTTTTCTTCAGCCCTGGGCTCTGCAGATGAACAGGGCACTTGGCTGTGCAGAGCCTTCAGTCCAGGAACCTTCACGTACACCAGTGTAAACTGATCAGTTTCTGAAAATCTCCTTTTTGTGTTTGGTAATATAGTTTACACAATCCTGCTGGAAAAGAGAGAAAGGTTCCCCAGAAACCTGTTCTGATCTTTTATTTTTACAAACGGTTTTCTTCAGCAGTACAACATTCAATACTTTTGAATGTCTCCCTTGCTGGCATATTGTTGCTTCAAACTCCTTTCAGCTTCAAACACTTCATTAGCACAGTTAAGTATTTAAAACCTGCCTCTGCTGTGATGCTTTTCCCACCCCTTAACCTTTTCCTCATTCTTGCTGTGCAAACCTTACCTGGCTCTTTCTACATGGGCAAGTCTAAACAGAATCTCGAGAGCCTGTCCTTTCTGTTTCTGGGAAGCTGTGTGCCAGAACTACTCTTCAAGGCTGAAAAGGACATTATTGTTGCATTATGCTTATCAAGCTCACATCCTGTACTTCCACTTTCATTTATATCTTTGAACTGCTGTAGAAACATTAGTGACCCCTCTCAGTAGGCCTCTGGCACAGGCAAACATCTCAGGAACACCACAGAGAAGGAACTGAGCTAAAGGAGGGCAGGAGTGATGTCCTACCCCAATCGATATTAGCAGTCAATACTAAGGCCAGGACTAGACCTTCAGAGAGCTTAACACCCACTGTTGTCCTATTTTGCAGTCACTGCCACTATTTCTTCACTCTTCCCTTCTAGAATGCCTCTGGGGGCTTTCAGTAGCTACATCCTGTCCTTCTTTCTCCCTGAGGTATTTCTCTTTTCCACAAGATTATCTCCCATTATCCTGTTTTCCCCCATTTTGCTTAGTATCCCATTCCTCTCCTCTTTCCCACTCTGTGAATCAAAATATTCAAACTAATTGTGCTTACAACACCACCAGAGAAGCATGTAGCTGTGGAAGAAGAGTTATTTCTCAGAAGACTGAACACTGGTTTATGTTCTGCAAGTATCTTACTGTAGGTTCAGTGGCACTGACCTATTCCTGACCTCTCCACTATATGACTGTTTTCAGTGGTTTCAAATTTTGCAATGCTTCAACTCTTTGGGCTGAGGTTTTCCTCAAGACTGGTCACAAGCGAATACACTTTTTTATTCACTTGTTTACTTAATGTGCCAGTCAAAACAAAAAAGGCATTTTCAAAATCAAAGCCAAGAAAATATGTTTTGGGATGTTTCTGCATCCATGTTAAGACAGTTTTGGTGTCTTTTCTTTCAGGAAGCCAGAGTGTAAACACATAAGTTGTTCTTGGTGCAGAGACTGAATCTTACACTCTCCATGGCCAGCTGAGCACCTTAACAGCTTGGCTATAAAGTAATGTCAATGCCTTCTTACTTTCTGGCTTTATAAATCCTCATCCATACAGTGATGCAGCTTCATTAAGAAGTACAGAGTATACTCTCCCCATCTCCCCGGTTCCTTATCAGTGAACAGCCCTGCAAAGGTGGAACTGTGGGAACAAATCACCTCAGACACGGGGAGGAGTCTCACCTCCACCTCCTTTGATGGCCAGATTTGGAAACACAAGTGGCAGCTGCCACACAGTTGGGGCAGCCTTGATATGCAGCAGGAAGATAAAGTAGAGAAGGGGGTATGTTGGGAGAAGGTTGAAGACAAGCCAAGGAATGCCTCATTTCTGGCTCTTCTTGCCTAGACACGAGATAAACTAATCTACTTGGTGTCTTACAGGGTGCTTTGTGGCATGCCCAAAGGCAGAGCTGTTGGGCATCCAGGAAAATGAGGGTCAGAAATGGAGATACCTGTACACGTTGAGCATTTCCAGCACAAAACAGAAGCTGGGCAGGGATTTTCTGCAAAATAGTTTTTTACTTAGTCAACTAAGGCCTACCTAAGTCCTACTTAAGTACTTAATTCCTTTTTTGGGAACGGGCCGTTTGCCAGCCAGTTGCTCCAGCAGCTGAGAGAGAGTGCTTTCACACAGCTCCCATTGCCTTCCCCATCGCGGCGTGAGGACGGGCCGCCTCGCTGAGGCACAGCTCCCAGGGGAGCACCAGCCAGGCAAAGGCACCCAGACAGGCTGCGCTGCTCTTTTCTATGATTTCAGGGCTGGGGCTCAAGGTGGTTCAGTTCTTTGCTCAGAGGCATATTTTACCTCTCTTTATGCTTATTTATATACTGCCTGGTATAAATAACCTGGCTATTATCTGACCACATGAATTCATGTGCCAGTCAGATTCATGTTTCCATACACAGCCGAGGGACGACTGTGTTTCCTTCTAGTATCTTAATCAAATGGTGGCAGCTTTTATAAGGACATAGAAAACACTGAGACAAAACCCATCTGCTGCTTGGGTTGTTAAGTCCAACAAAGTTCATAGGGAAGAGAGTCACCTTCCAAGTCAGCACGTAGCACGAACGTAACGGACTGGGATGCTGCCTAAGTTTGCTGGGACTGTCATTCCCTGCTTACTGTAGGTTGGCTGTGTTCTTGTTTTCCCTTCTTTTGCAGCATGTAAAGGACAGGACTTTGTTTTTAAGTTCCCCAGTATTCACCCATCACTTCACAAGCTGATAGATGCCTACTCTACCACTGAATAATAATAGTAATTAAAAAGATAAACTCAGAGTAACTGATCAGCCAATCTGCAGTTGATTTGAAATTTTCTGCTTTTGTTTCAGATCTGAAGAAGGGTTAATGGGACAGAAAGCTTGTCTGGTTTCTTTTCTTGTTTGTTTGTTATTTTCCTCGAAATTAATTTCTTGGTCTAATAAAAATCTGGTTTCATTTAAAAACAAATAAGCAAACAAAACCAAAATCAGACACTTACTCTATATTTTTAAATTAAATTGTCGGCAGGTGGCTGAAAATGAATAGTAATGTGCCTAGTTATGCAAGAGGCAGAGAGAAAAGTTAGCACGTTGTTGATAGTTCATGAAATCGGGCTAAAACATTTGCAGTCTGCCTTCCCCAGGGCCATTTATTCTCCCTGTTTCTCAGCTACCATGACTGGTACAGGAAAAATATCAGACAACAGTGGAATATTTCAAATCTTTTAGAGTGGTTTGTGCCTCTTCGTCCTTTCTTGGACTACAGACACCTGGAGTCTCAAACCCAGCACTGGATACCAGGTCCCAGCACCAGCCCTGTCTCACTCTGATGAGCAGGGGCATCGGCTCCTACCTCATGTCAACCGTACAGTACAAATACACCCAGTGGCTCAGCAGCTCTCCTTTTAATTATCATTTGTGAAGCCAATTCATCACATGATGTATGCACTGTATCCCAGTCAAGTTGGGGTTTGTTTCTTAATTAGTCATTGCACACCCAGGCTCTCATAGCTCAGTGTAGGTGTGGCTGTGATGTGAGGCTCCCTGCAGGGTGTCGGGCTTCTGCTGTGGCAGATTTTTTAATGTGCTCTCTCCGTATGAAAGCTGCATGTCCTGCAAATCACAGCACTCTTTTTGTCCATACCAGGAGACATTATGCAGGTGGAGGAATGAGCTTAGTACCTACCCCACAAATATCCCACTCTAGGTATGCATTCACAAACACTGCCAAAATAAACATGTTTATAATTTTCCATCTCTATGCAGTCACTAAATCTCAAAACTGAAATACTAGTCTATGAGAAGAATTTTTCACAAAAAAAAATTCTGCACCTATTAAATATGTAAAAATCTCCACAGTATTGAAAATAATCTTAGGGCTGCAAAAAGTGAGGAAACCGGCAAAGGGGAAAAAAAAAAAAAAAAAAAACCAACAACATTTTAATTAAAGGTCTGTATATTGGTAACCTTTTGTTCATCTAGTGCCTAATGTAGACAAAATCAAATCTAACTGGGGAAATAGCATACCTTGACCCAGCAGGAAGATGGACTCTGTTAGAGTAGTAAAGCTTTTCCTCTGGGACAGTTTCTGACTCTCTCTTACCTATGTGGTGTAGCTCTTTGTGCTGCTTCACCTAGGTAGAATAACAATAAATGCAAAGTAACCTGCTAATTAAGCCAAATATGTGGCTTCTCTACATGGCAAGGACATACCAGAGAAATTGGCCTTGTGATTTTTTACAATACTACAAAGTATGTTTCCAAGAAAGAAGGATGGGTTTGTCATGGTTTCATCTTAAAACTTGTTACAAGCTGATTTTCTCAGGAAGTTATTTGGTTATGAAGAATTGCCCTACCTGTGTGAACAAGTTCATACTGTGGAAAATGTTTTCAAAAAGTGACTCTTCTTTCATGCTAGCAAAATGCAGCCTGTGAGATGAAGTATCCACTTTACTCACCCAAACTTGATGATTTTTAAATTGGATGTCTTTCTGTCTTAGGCAAAGCACAGGTGATCCTACTTACTTATTTTTTAGTAATGAATTACTTTATTGTGAATTACAAAGTAAATGTGGCCAGTATTCTCTTTTAGGGACACAACTGCTTCAAAAATGTTCATTCCTACTCTGTTTTCTCTGCACTACAAAGATTTCAAATTGCAGCAAGCATCCATTTCCCTTGATTGTCCTGATCTGATAAACAGAGAGCAAGTTCTACTTGATCTCAAACAAATATTTGGTACCTACTTAACAAACATTAAAACAAAACATTAAAACTTTTAAATGCTGGAAAGAACATTCAACCCTGTCCAGTAAAATCAGGACACATGATATTTCACAGGCAAACATATATATGCACTTACATAGAAATCATAGATTCATTTTTACTATTTAAAATATTACTTCAGTGTATGGGTGTTTTCATAAATGATTCATTGCCTATTCTGCAAAACACAAGCAATTGCAATATAGAGTACCAATGTAGGAGATTTCGGTGTATCTAGAGTTAGTTGTGAATGCCCCTTCTTTTACATACATTTCCTTTTGTGCCATTATTACCCTTAATAAAGTCTCTAGATCTTGACACAAAATAATTTTCTCTGACGACAAGTCTTTGACACATCCACAATGACCAGTAACCACAACCTGTGGCTATGGTCTTGGAGCAAAGTCCTTGCCCAATTAAGTCTCTCCTTGAGCTTTGCCAAAACACTGCCCAAACAGTCACAACAGTCCCTGGGAGGACACTGGTGTCACCGTGGTGTTCACGCACACCGACCCCCAGCCAAGTGCTGCCTCCTCACCGGCCTCATGTAGCATGGCCACAGTTCCCAAGGGGGGGGACAGGAATGATCACAGGGGTCCTATAAACCATTAAAATGCTGCACTGGTGTATAAACTGGGACCTTTCACTTGCCTCTTTGAAGTAGTCAGGGACAAATTAAAAATATCAGTGACACCTTCATATTGGTGTAGGGTTGCTTATTCTCAGTACTGTCCAAGAGTTTTATTTTAGGGCAGATTTCTCTCTTTTTTTTCTTTTTTTTTTTTTTTTTTTTCTCTGACCAATCCATGGATGTGGTTAATTTAAGGTTTAAAAGGCTTTTTCTCACACATACACACACACCCATATATGTTTTCCACTGAAGTCTGTGCTTTTTCCTAGACCCACCCAAATTCCAGTACATAGCTCACTTTTGTGCCAAGCTTTCATAGTCTCTCTGCAATGAATGGAAAAATGCCCTTTTTTCCACTTCTGCACATTTTGGGGGGAGGAGGGGGAAAGTGTGTAGATGAGAGGAAGGAAAGGCCTCTAGTGGAATTTAGTTATACCTGTTATTTCAGAGCAGAAACAGGAGAGGGTCCCAGCATCATCCATGGAAATGGATGCCCATGAGTGGAGCTGCATGGGGTCTGAGCCCCGCTGCTTGCTTGGGGCTCTGAGCTGTATTTGAGGAGTGCTAAGGAGTTATGAAAAATAATAATTATAAGGTAAAAGTAGCATAAGCTGCTGGCTGGCATGTGTTTCCATTCTGCTTATATGAAGTACTTTAGTAACACTCTTGAATGCATTGATATTTTATGAGAGGGATGAAAATAAAATCAAAGCTTAATGGTGAGAGATGTTGAGGAGTTTTAAATGGAAATGACAGTTTTCAGCTGTGTCATTCTATGCTCCCTTTAGTGGGGTATTTCAGGCCATGAGCATCTTAGTGAAAGGTGGTGGGCCGAGAGCAAAGGGTTCTTCTTGTCACCCACAGCAGCCTGGTGGGGGGAAGGCTGCAGGACTACCTCCCACCTGCCCATGCCTGCCCTCCTGAACAGGCAGCTGCTGCAGCTCATGGGGCGGCAGGAGCCACGGGGCCACGGGGAAGGAGCCACACAAGCCCTGTTCCCTCCTCCTATTGCACCTCCAGGGTGAACCCCAGGGCTGTAACAACATGCAAGTTCCGTGCAAAGCCTTTCCCATTGCACTTCCCTCCCTGGGGATTCTCTGCTGTCTGGTTGAGGCTGGTCCTCTTTGATTTCCTCTTCTCAGTGAAGGCATTAACAAAGTCTCTCTGATTTACAGAGCCACCTAGTTTCACGAAGATTGTTGGAACGTAATTTCTGAAGCCTCTGTTCACCTGCCAAGTTAAGCTGAAATTAGCCCATGGATTTAAATATGCGGGCTGTTTTGTATCCCTTCATTGTGAGGGGATGGAAATGAAAATTTGCTAGGTTAATTATTTATCCTTTCCATCAACAAAATGTTATCATTCTATAGAACCTTTTTATCACTCTTACACTGCAAAAATTGGAATAAAAAGTAGAGATTTTTTAATAAAAAGATGTTTCCTAAGTTTCTTGAGTGGGAGGTTACACAGCCCATGATTGTATATCTTCCAGATAAACTCCCAAGGAATCAGAGGGAAAAGAATATTTGTTTTCCTCATTGCTTTCCCAAATTACTCAATCCCTGCCAATTTCCATGACATAGACCCCTCAGTCTGCTGCAGAGACTGTGGCTTCTGAAAGGGAGGAAATAGCATGAATGTACTGGTGCACATCAATGTTTTTTGATTTTCTTGCCAAACCAAAAATATATAAAAAAAAAAATAATTCAACTTTTCTGGCAAAATAATAATAAAAAAAGTAATTCTGGACTGGACTGAAGACACTGTTCAAACCAAAACTCAAAACTAAACCTTTCATTTTGCTTTGACATTTGTATAGATATGTGTGTGTGTCTAATTTAAATCAGGTGAGGAAGTAACAGATTGCAACATCCTGCTTCCACAAAGTAAAAATGAAATTTTTTTACTTTTCAAAATTGTTTTCAGACTTTTTCAGTCTAAGATGCTCTATCTTGTTCACATGAATTCACTATAACTTTCATCTGACCTAAATTTGCATTTTTAACCCATAGGACTTTTGGCTGAAAAATCTCAGCCTTCTGTAACTGTAAAGACCACATGAGTTCCCTGGCTGGTTTGGTCACAAGTGAAGCTTGTGCGACGAACTACTGTTCCTCTAGGAGAACACAGCAGAAGCAATGCTTGTCCCCGTTGATGGGAGCTGGGGACATAACTGTGTGATTCATCAACCATTATTCTTTGTCCTATAGTTTCTTGGGAACCTCCATAAAAGCCTTGTGGTGCTACACTACAACAGGCTGAAAAAAAAGCAGTGAGAATGTGCCCAAACAAGAAAAAAAGCTCATGCTGTTTTTCAAAGTTACTACATTTCCTTATGCTCAAAGGAGGTTATTTTTCTTGTTTATTTACACATACCTTATCTTTATGACCGTTCCTTTATGATCCCATGTCATCTCAAAAGCTCTGCAATCTTTTACAGTTGGGAACTTGGGAAGGTCTAGCTTTGATCACTGAAGTAATTAGACTGAATAGAACATTGTTCATGTTATGCTGAGAATAGTTTCCGACTACATTCAGAATACCGCAAACTTATTTTTAAAATTCTACAATATTCAGCAACTTCTACCTTGTTTTTTGTAAGTTTTACAGATGCCGTGAATTTCAGAAGTCACTTTGATGTTTTCCAAGCAGCCTGATTTATGAGAACAAAAAATACCACTATTCCCCAATTACTTTCTGTCGCCTTGTTATAAGACTTGATACATCAATGGAAATACAGTCTGGCTGAGGAGTCCAGGCATAAAGAATAACTGGGGTGTGAGCAAATCACCTACATCTCCCACAAGAGATCATTCTTTCAGTTGAAAAGTCAAACCTCCTGATCTTTAACCCTCTGTACTTTCCCTGTAATATTTAATTTAATAAAGCATTTATTTTCACTGAAAAACACACTTGGTGGGAAATGTGTAACTAGACCTAGTAGATGTTTATGTGTTATTTTAGTGCTGTTTATATGTTATTTTAGTGTTGCTGAACAGAATTCATATTTTGTAGACAATTGCTAAAGTTAAGTGGTTGCAAAAAATAGCTAAGCAGGACTATGAATACATCAAATTGCAGCGGCATATTTCAAATGGGGTTAAGATAGTGCCATTGCTGAAAGTCCCAGAGACTGTGATTCCTCCAGACAGATGACATCTTAATGGCAATGCAGAAAACTCCTTCATTCACTGATGTGGTGACATGCTGCCAAACCTAGTCTTTCCCAAAAGGACACGTCCTTTCCGAAAGCAATTCCTCTGCCCCCCTTGCTGTATGGTTCAGACTTCTTGTCTGCAGGCAGTCTGGATGCCACAGCATCTCCAAAATTTGCCTTTTCTTCAAATCCAGAATTTCAGTTTATTAATTAATGATTTCCCACCATGTCTCTTGTTCACAGTCCTTCTCATCTGTTCCATGGCCAAATCATTCAAACTTCTGGGTTAGAAATTTTACTTCCTTTCTTCTACTCTGACCATAAGTTTCTCTTTCATTAATTCAAACATCTCTTTCAGCACTTCATACCCATAAAACTCACAGCCTAACCTTTCCATAGTTAATGCCCTGGTCCCCATAGCTCTGCTTTCTTTTGCTCTTTGGTGGCATCTCATTCCTCTCACTCATCAATGTCTATTCCATGTGATATTTTGCTCCCTTCATGTTTCAGACTTCTCTTATGCTATTCCACAATAGCTTCCCATTTGACATACATGAAATTCCACCTTCACCAGCTTTCAACAAAATCCTGAAAATACACCTATTTTAAGACCCATTACAACTTGAACAAATATCTGCTCGTGATTATGTTAATCTAGTAAGTTCCTCCTTTGTGGAGGTTCCTCCATGTTCCTCCATGCCTCACTTGCTGTTAGATCTGAAATCATTTAAAGCAGATCTAAAGTTTTCTTCTTCTTTGTTCATCTAACTGCAAAGTATGTTGATGAGCTACAGCACGGTGAGAAATAACTTGCTCTGATTCTAGGCTATGTTCAGCATCAGCACTGATAAGAAGTGATTTGTTTTCTTGAAGGCACCCCTTTTCCAGGGTGACTCTGCCTACTACACACCTAGGATACCTTGAATGATGCTTCTTTATCAGTGAGTTCCATTGGAAAGAAATTTGGAGTGTTTTTCTTAAAATTTGGCTGGGAATACCAGACATCTGGAAAACTCATTGTGAGACAGTAGTTCTGACTTGGCTGCCAAGCATCTACTAAACTGAGCCATTTCTAAAGACACAGGCACTGCAAGGCCAATTGCTAAATTCTCTAGTTTGAAATTCTCTAGTTTGAAATTCCTCTCTGTTCACATTAGTTCTCCAAAAGGTTTCTGTCTAGTCTGAGCTAGTTTTCTAAGGCACCAGAGTCAGTGGAGAGAGCTGGACACCTCCACACAGTGTCTGCCTCTTCTTCCTCTAACGCCCATTTCTTTGCAATACCTGATGGGGTAAGACCAGATCCTTAACTTCTAGACAGCTGAGACTTATCCTTGTACCTGTACATCAAGGTCAGTGTTTCTGTGAGGTGCCAGATTTATTGTTTGTATGGAAATCAACTGTTCCAATATATGTGATGGTACCCCCACTCATCCTGGAAGCATGAGTCTTACATATGTAAATTATATAGTACATGTATGTATTTTAAGTCAGAATATGCTAAATAAATACATGTCAATCTGACTCATGCTGATGAAGACTTTCAGATTAAATCCCATAGAACATGCTGTGCAGTGTGGAATCCAGTGTAAGATTACACACCATGACATACTCTTTCTATCACACATATAGTTTAATTATTGTAAAAGAATGCAAATCATGCACTGAAGCAGATGCACAAGGTTTTTATGTAAAACCAAGCTATCTAGGAATCTAAAACAAGATACAGGATGTCTGCTCTGTTTTACAGGTTCTAGCCTGTGACATTCCCTACCACACATCAGCTTGATTGTCTGTGTCAACAATATATACACTGCCACCATGTCCCTTACCTAAGTATGGATTCATCATGCTTGTGCTGTGAAAGGCTTCCTCATCCATGATGTTTTTACCTATGCACCTCCATCTGGGCCTGCCTGTGAACAACCTGCATCCTACATCTTTGTCACCACCACTTCTTTCAAAAGTTCCCCTTTTCACAGTGCAGCTCAAATCTGCCTCTACTTTTCACAATGCCTAGCCTGCCATTCAGCAAGATGGAGCCACTAATCAGTTGAAAGAGAGAAGATGACTAAAACAGAGCCATTTAGTGACATGTATCGTCTTAAACTGAGCAAAGCTGAAGATCAGAAGTAATTTCTGTTAATAGCACCTGGAGTTTTAGGAATTCGGCAAATTCTGAAACTTTGACAGTTGCTTTTTTCTGATGCTAGGGAATGAGGATCTGATTCTTCTCCCAGCTTTTTTGTGGATTTCAGTGTTAATGTTTGAGCTCATATAGACTGTATTATTAGCAGCATGCTTAAATCAAAGTTTCTAGTGAGAACACAGAGGTTATTGATCTCTGTGACGTTGTCAGACTTTATATGACAGCTTGGGTGGTTATAAAGTTTATTAAGAGCATACAAAGCAACCAGAAACAAAAGCTATAAGATCTAAAGAAGTAATATAGCATTTAAAGGCATGGTGCCCCCCTCTTACATTTTCACTGCTTACAAACCAGAAATATATCTGCAAAGGCAGAACCCCACACCAAGGTGCTATAGGAAGATATATCACTGGGATTGCTTCACTTAAATGTTTTCCTGTATTTCTGCACATAAGCACTAAGAAATGGTCTTAAAATATGTTCCCTATCACCTGAGACCTTACAAAGGGAAGAGAGATTTACTACCAATAGATGTTATTCTGGGTCATGATCAAGTCACAGCTTTGGTTATTTTACACTGACAGGAAAATAAATCAACACTAAATTTTAGACATTTTTTTCCCAAAAAATATATATTTAAGGTTCAGTACACCCTTTGTGTTTTGTTTTGGTTTGGTTTGGTTTTTTCTGATGGAATGAAGTTCAAGAACCAGGCACTCCTCAAGACTTGGGCTGAAGCACTGATAATGTTACTACCCATACTGAGGACAGGGAGTGAGGCTTGTAGCCTTGAGTGTATTGGCATCATTAGCTCAAGAAGAGCAAGGGTATGAGGAAAAATAAGATATATTATTAGAATTCCTGGAAGTATGACAGACCTTTAGACCTCTGTAAAGATAACTGAAGTACAGCATAATTCTCTGAATTTTGCTTCTTGAAATCTGTTCTCACAGATGAACTCGGAGGTCATGGTGTGATGCCACCAGCTCTGGTCCCTACATTTCCCATAGGAGTGTAAAAGGGCCACAGTGTGAACAAGAACCAGACTTGAAACCTTTTGTTTGTCCATTATACATAGATAAAAATAACACTGTTAGCTTTCCCACACCTGACTGCGTTGTGTTCATTCGCCTCTAATCTTGTGGAAGCATTTTACACTGCAGGCCATTTCAGTCTTTGACTCTTTTTTGTGCCTTGACAAGAGCTTTCAGCACCTTTTACATAGCACATTTCACAACAGGTAACAGGCACATTGAAGGCCAGCACCCATGAGCTGATATTCCCTGTGTTAATTTATAACTCATAAATGGTGTCCCTTGTAGCAATTTACTTTCTGCCTGTTCTTAGGGAAAAAGGAGTTGTGATATAAAACCAGTAAACTGGGAACAGTCAAGAAACCAAATACGATGTACTTTAGAGGCCACCAAGTATGCCAATTAATGAAACTTAATACAGTAATAAAATAAATGTTGCCTTAAAATATTTTGTTTTTTTCATCCTAAGCTTTTGCATTGTTGTGAGAATTTTTTGTCATTTGCTTAAGAAAATGAATGAGAATTGCAAGTGCTCTGTATCTTTCAAACACCTCCTCCCATATGCTGATATACCTTTGGTGTGTGTGAAGCCCATCCTTGCTCAAATGCTGGGAAAGGCAGAAAGCACATATTTGCGTGTCTTCCCTCAGTCCTTTTGTCCATTGCTGCAGTACACAGAGATGTGGTTTGACTGTTTATTGTGGAGAGGGGGACTGTTGGTAAGTTTGGTGTTGAAGTGTTTGAGGAAGGAAACTTTCAGGAAACATTATTTCTGGATAAGGCAGCAGGAAACTGAAGCCTGTTTTCTTGGGTGAGAGGCTGGAGGGGGTTCAGGAGAGGACAGCTGGCATGGGAGTTTCCAGGAGTAAAGGTAGGCAGCTTTGAGCGGGACCATCATTGAACAGAAAACAAGGGGACACTTAGAGGAATCTTTATGGACAAGGTTGGAAAAACTCAGAAACATTTTTTTGATTGACATTTTCCTTGAAAAATATTGACTGAAATGAAAATAATTTAAGCAGGAAGAATTTATTTACTGGTCAAAATGTTGTGAACATGTATTTTATTACATGTTTTTGTCAGGCTGTGTAATTCTAGTGAGGAAAAGGGGAAATTTTGATCATAATATATTTTTCCCTTTTCCTTTCATTAGTTCATGCTAAGAATATACCTTTTAAGTCATCTAAGTAGGTGTACTGTTATATATACTCCTTCACTACAGATTACAGTAATTTATTCAACAGATAAACACTTTTATCATGTAGCTTAAATGCAAAAGTGCTAGTTGTAGATAAGGAAAAGTTCATAATGTAAAACCAGAGAGGTATCCTGCAAACTATGACCTAACCAAGAGTGAATCACCTCAGTTAAAGTAATGGAGATTAAATTAACCTAATCAGGCCATACTATTGTTCCAGTCAAAATTTATTTTACTTTATCATTTTTGTTTTACAAAGAGAAGGTGGCTTATCTAGTCTCTTTAAGCATGGGCAAATCTAGCTGACAATCTCCATGAGAAAAACAAACCAAGAATGAGTCAAGTATGGTTTTAAAAGTCACCAAGATGCATTTCCCAAGTTTTAGGCCTCCCTTCCACCTTAAAAGCCAGCTAAAATGCAGTATGCCCTGAAGGTCAAATTGCAGGGGCTACTTTGAACCAAATGGAAAAAAGACATTTCTTAATCAAGAAGCCCTCCTGGGAGACAACAGAAAGGCAGCTGGCTCTCATACCTTAACAGACACAGTGCAGGGAGGGAAGGGGCTTTACAAGTAATGAAATGCCTAGAAAAAAAATGATCAAATGCTCACTGCTGACACCTGCAAAGCAAGCCAGATCTCCTCAGCAAGGAGGCCAAAGGAATTCTCAATCCTTGGTGACTAAAAGATTTCAAGGCTTCCCAGTATTTCCAAGGGTGTCCTGCAGACATAGGGAATCTGCATAAGACCCTGGTACTTCCTTGAGGTACATGCTGGGTCCAACCTATGTCCCAGAAGTCCAGTTTCAACCTTTCACCAAAGGCAGCCCAAAGTTTGCAAAAGGTTCTGCTGGAAGATGCCAAACACATTTCTCCTCAGAGGGTAAAAATGACTGCAGATATGTTATCCCAAAGCATACGCCTACCCTCCTTATGTCCAAACATATATTTTGTCCAGTAAAGGATGATAATACTTAGAACATTCATGTTGTTGCTTGCTCCCTTTCTGCCTGACCATGACCTCTAACTTGCTGTGAACCTCAGAGTGTGCAAGTCATACAAAGAAAATTTCATACACTTAGAAGGAGGGAAAGATGCTATGGTTCTTACTTGCCTTTTTTATCCCTTCCTCCAGCCCAATTAATAATGTATCCACTGTTTTTGTCTGTTCTCCACATGTGTTTCACACCATTCAGGCCAGATAGGTATAGAATGAGCAGACATTTCTAATGCATGCACAGCCAATACAAGGGAGCTACATTTTCCAGCTCTGCCCTGTTTACTGATACAAACACACTGAGTGTTAAACGATCCTCAAACCTGTAGTAACTCATTCAAGTCATGAATGTTCTCTCATCCCAGTTAAGGAAAGCTCAGCAGGAAGGAAGCTTTCAACTATTTAACATTTAGTGAATTCATTTGGACTGAAAAGGATGATTTTAACTATTTGATACTCCAATAATTTTTCTAATTTTATGTACACAATATAACCAATAAAGCAAAGACTTTTCCATCTGTTTAAAAAAAAAAAAAAAAAAAAAAAAAGAACACAAAGTCATCCCATAACCTGCCTTGTTATTCCTGGAAGCAAGGTGAATCAAAATTTATTTCAAGATGTTCTGAGGGTCAACATGCAAAACAGTTAAGTTTCTTGAAAGAGTACCGCATGGTACTTCACAGCTTTGGTCTCTACCTGTTCCCAAAGAACACAGCCTGTCCATGTCAACTGTGTGTCTTACAAGAGAGAAACAGTACAGGAGGAGGAAATAATATTCCAGATTGATTTAGTGAAATCTGGACAAACAAAAATTTCAGCTCCAATCAGGGCTGTGGGTTGATGGCTTGTTTGTTTCATTGCAGGAGCCAGGATAAAAAAGAACTATTTGTTTTCATTTGAAATTCTATAAAAAGTAACAGGACTGAAGTATTGTATGTATGTTGGAAGACTGAAGCCCAAGTCATCTGCTGCTGTTTTTGTCTCTAGGCCATGCCTCATTTACTGGGATGAAATTCTTGGGGAAGTTTTTGGTCTCGTCTACACTCTGCTTTACAAAAGCAATGCCAGTTTGTACTGTATAACCGGCACTATGTTACATTCCAGGCTTGTTTCCCACCTCTTATAAGCCGAGTATTAGAGAGTGCAGAGAACATCGTGACATTTTACAACCAAGGAAATAAAGAAGACATTTCTGTAATATCAAATTGCCTCTTTTCCCCCTCAATTTTAAAAGAAGAAATTGCAGGTAATAGTATCACAAGACAACACAGACAATAGGCTTGGCAGATAAGTATGTGGTCACTGTGATCAGAAAGACCCTAGAAATACAATACAGCCAAAGGCAAGTGAGGAAACAAGGTTAGTTAAAAAGTAATGTAGGTACTCCTGGTTCACAGAGGAAATGCAGCTTTGCTCCTTTTTACGACCAGACCAGAATGTCATGGAGAAAAAAGGAACTTATCTGTAAATCTCTTTACAGCATGATCCCTATGTGAAAATAAAAAGGGAGGCAAAAACAAGCTAGACTGAAGTAGAGGGGAATTTGCACCACAGGCTCAGACTGTGACTATTGAGGATAAGCCAAACCTGTTGTAAACAAGTAATATGAAGACACATGCAAAAGTTGGAAGAAAATGCATAATGTTCTCCAACTCAGACATGTTTACATTCTTTATACCTACCACAGAAAACTTACATAATCTTTTCTTATACAAATAGGTAACAGGGACTGGATAATGTTCTAGGCAAGTTTTCCTACTGTGTCAATGAAAACTGATTTCTGCATTGAAAAAAGAACAAGAGCTGACTGAAAGATATGCTTCTAAGACCCTAAAAAGCACTAGGTATATTTATAAGAAAAAGTGTCTGGCAGGCAAACATTTACAAAGATACATTCAGTATCTGCCCCCCTTCCCAGCATATAAAAACATCAGCCACATACAAACCTCACGTTCAGTAACTTGCATCAGTGGAAAGACCAAACCATGACAGCTTTTGCTTTACCATTGCTAAACTGTCTGTATCTCAAAGTTCACAAGAAGGCATAATCTTATAAACATTTTTCCTTTATAGACAGTTTCTAA
Source organism: Tyto alba (assembly GCF_018691265.1). Lineage (NCBI taxonomy): Eukaryota > Metazoa > Chordata > Aves > Strigiformes > Tytonidae > Tyto > Tyto alba. The sequence goes on from NW_024881276.1 coordinate 27,455,642, forward strand.
ATCCTTAAATTACTAAAATAAGAGAAAAATAGGAAAATAACCTACTCATTAGCTTTCAGTTCCGCAGTTTACAAAGCACTGTTAAGCATGTATGCATTTTTGACAAATACCTCTTACCTGTAAAAGAGCAATGTTCAGATTCCTTACTAGATGTTATCGTCATGTCAAGTCAAACAATCTTTTTTATAAGAGGTTGGAAGTCTTTTCAATAAAGCATGTGTGCATGGTTTAACAAAAACACAAAACACAACCCTCAGAGAGTCTCCCTTCCCTCACTGTCAGTCAAAAACAAGTTGGAATAAGTCTGAGTTGGAATTACCTGAATAAAGAAACTGGAGAGAGGGAGGGAGGAGAGGGAGGGAGGGGGAAAGAGAGAGAGAGAAAAAAAAATAGTCCGAGAGGAGACTCAGTGATGTCAGCAGTATGTCTTAAGGAAATCTACAGCTGAGCCCAGCAAACTTTATAACTACATAGCACTCAACACCCAGTTACGTGGTAAGCAAATACCTGCTTAAGAGGAAATTGATGTACTTTTAGAGAACGTCAGTTAATCTTTGAAGAAACTTTAGCCAGGCTGATCAAAGTCCCTTAAAGGCCTTATTGCCTAAATAAACAGGATTACAAGTGGTTGTATAATGCTAAGAAAAGAGTAAGAAGAATAAAAAGTCAACATTATTGATTTACCCCTTTCCTGTTGGCAAAAGGGAGGCTGAAACTCATCTGAAATAAATTCATACTATGGCTGTAACACACTGAGCTGCAGCAGCCATGGACACAGCAGAAATCCCTGACCACCAAAGTTTCCAATCTGTTTAGCCACAACACTTTTTTCCTTTGATGACTTATTCTGGGTTTGTTTCAGTGCCTTTCTGCTCTTGTTCCATAGATACAGAAAGCATAGATAGTGCTGATTTGAACTGAGGAAAGTTGGATAGCTTGAACACCGTGAGGAAGAGGTGTGGATGTTTGCCATCTGTAAAACCGGTACACTGCCATTGGTACCATTCTGGTATTTGCTGGAATTCCTAGAACTGAATGCAAACAGCAGCAGTGAAAGGGAAGTCACTGCAGCACTAGAAAGGCTAATGGGATAGCCCTTGGATATCATTCTCCTGCATCCATATTCCCAGCAATAATGCTTCCAGGAATTACATATGTCAGCAGGCTAATCCAATACACCTGTAGCTCAGCACCACCCACAGGGACATCCCACGGTCCAACCGATGCCAGGTTAACTTCATTCCCTTTTGCTTGGGAGAAGAGGAGATCAACACACAGGGTGAGAGGTTTAGTAACAAAATTCTGCCCACCTCAAATTCACAAAGAACATGTTAGCAAAAGCAAAATCTCTCCTTTCCTCACCAGCATTGGTAAACAGACATTTAAATGTCATTAACAGATATTAATGTCATGATAGGCAACCATAGGAAACTAGAAGCTGGAATTCTGCCTTCAAGTATGTAGGCATTCAGGCAGTGCCAGTAGGCAGCAGCTGTTTTACATTTAAAAGGACAACAGTTAGATGTGACTTTTTTCACTTTGCCAGAGACTAAAGAATTTCACGCGGCTTGGATTGTTCCCCAAATCCATGAACCTGTTGCACTGGTATCTCTTTCACTATATATACTATGAGGGATATGGCAACAGCTCCTATCAGTTTTCATTGTATACATATATAAAAAAATATGCTTGTTAATGTCTTTTTCTGCTTTCAGATAAGCTCTTCTGTTTACAGAGCCCTCTGCAATGTCATGGGATGAAGCACCTATATTAGAAATTCTTTTTCACTAGCCAATTAAATTATATTTAACTGTAACTGAATTATATATTATTAAAAATCCCTAATTATACCTTTTCTCTTCTTTCTTCCAGCAAAGTTTGGGAAACTGTCCAAATCATAACTGAATAAGAATTTTCTAATGTGCTAGTCCCACACATCCCCCAAATCAGCATCCATGGTTACACAGTGCCTGTGAAATCAGCTGTACTGTGAGGGGTCATTGGGAGAGTGTAATACGAGGATGTGCTCTGAATGATGCATTTCACACTTTGTGCAAACACACTACAGTTCAGTTTTTAATTCCTGTGCTGTTTTGCTAATAACCTGTGGATCTCTCTCTCATTCCAGAAGACAGAGTAGAGGACAGAATTTAAGTTGCATGGGCATTTCCCAGCTTTGCATATGTGACTTGAAAATGTAAATACCTTTCTTTGATCAGTTTTCCATTCATTCATTTAGCAGAGTCCACAGGTGATCAAGGCCCTTAGCAGGAAATTACTATAAAACCTCTCTCCCAGGAAGCTATGGAGAGGCTCCAGAAGATGACTGAGTTTACTACAGTGCTCATGGCCATGCAAAGCGGTTTTCTAATTTCTCATCCCCCATTTTCTCTTTGATTTAACTGTGCTGTCCCTTCCCCATCTTAGCGCCATCTCTGTTGCTTGTCCAACATGCTCAGTGAATCCCATCAGCTTGCTAAATCAGACAGAAAGTACCATATGTCTGTTCCTTTCTGCAGGATTACTTTTCTGCCAGTCTAGTGATCTGAGGCACTTCATCTAGAGGTCACTTGAGTTTGGGAGATCCTACAAGAGGAATGAGAGGAGTGTGTGGCCAGCAGAGGAAGAGCAGGACATGGGTTGCCACAATTCAGCTGCTGGCCAGTAGCTGTCTGTGCTCAGCATTTACTCCTCCTTTATTAGAAAAAAAACTATCTTAAACAAGCATCGTTTCCTGGTGGGTGACCACACGCTCCTGGACTGTTCCCACACTGCTTCTGAGGCGGGCTAAAAGGAGAAGCTAATTTGTTAGTCCACCCCTCCAAAACACATAAGCTCACATGTTGTTTCTTCAGATTTACCTCAGTACCAAAGCTCATAAACCTGTCTCCTTACAGTAATAACAGGTAAGAGTTTAAAAGTTTGGGCTAGATAAGTTGAAATATCCAAACTTCTTCAATCAATAAAGCTGAGCAGGAAATCCCATGATGATATGATGCTTGCTCAGGGCATTTACAGTTCTTATGTTGGCTCTGGATAGAGTTAAGTTGAGAAAAGAGACAATAAAACTAGAACACCTGGCAGAAAAGTTAGTCCTACACATCAGATCTGCACCTCCAACTTATCCTCAATCCAGAAATCAGTTTTCCTTTTATTGAAAAAGTGCTTTGGGCTTCTCATGTGGAGAGTGACCCTCAGCTCATGAGGATGTGTGCAGTGGGGATGGGGAAAAACCACAGTGACACTTCAAGCTTCATCTCTTTTTCTCTGTTCCTGTGAGCCCCAAATTCAGGAGTTAAAAATCAGATATGTGACATAAAAAATTGGGATTGTTATATAGGAACCAGACACAAGACTAGAAATGGATCTTGCACAAAATAAGTTCAAGACATCCTGAGCAGACATGTCACCTGAGAACTGCTAACAACCTGTTTATACTTTCATACACCTAAATATCTGTGTGAAGCCAAGCCTTGTCTACCCTTCTCCAGATCCTTGTGAGTACTGAGGAGCACAGCTCCCAGAGAAATCACACTGATGCCTAAATACTGCTGCATACATGGTCTCTCAGGACTCAGGCTCCCTCTGTAACATTGGGATAACAGTACAGCCAAACCTTAGAAGTGTTTCATGACAAATACAATAAAGATAGAAGGAAAAAAACCAAGAAGTTATCTCTTGTAACAGCGCATTTATTTTTAGTGCATCCTCCAAGTCAAAACATGTTGGTAAAGCGTCCAGTTCTGTTGGCTGGAGGCCAGAGCTGTTCTGCCATGATTCATGGTGCTCTGCATTCTGCAGCCGTTTCAGTCCTGCAGCCCAGACTCTTCTTTTACATTTCAGTACTAAACTGCTAAAACCTAATGTTTTTTGAATGTACCAGCTGGCTTTCCACCTTAATCTACGCAAGCTATTTTTTCTATTTTTATTGTAGACTTTTGAAAAATTGCATCAATAATAGCAAGGCCTTCAGTCAATAGAAAAGTTAATGAAAAGCTGGTAGAAATGTTGCCTAAGTTGTCCACGGACTCATTATTTCAAAATGCGTCTTGATTTGAAAGCAAGTACTATAAAACCAATGCAACAGAAACTATCCACTTTGTATTAACAATAACAAAATATAACACACAGTGCAGAATTAAGCCCAAATACTATTTTGTCAAGCATTATTTGAATTATACCTAGTCTTTCAGTACAAGACACTTCCAGGATTAAAATTACATTTGTTAAAGATGGTTAAAAAACTCACATTGCTGTGCACATGAAAGAATTAAATTTTAAAAGTAAGAAACTAACATGAAATTTATTTCCCTATTCATAATCTTACTCGAATATCTCCTGCAGCTAAAGTTTCACTGACTTTCTCGTATGGAAGTAGAAATATATACTTTCCAAACCAGAACATGTGAATATGAGACATTTAAAGTACTTAATCCAAAACTGGTTCTTTTTAAACACAGAGAAGCCCTTGTGTGACTTTTCACTTTCTTTACTCTGTGTTTTCTTTAATTGCTTTAAAATACTCTCTTATTTTTGCATTAGAAAATTCATCTAAATTATAAATCCAACCTCTCATCTGCATCTTATTGATGAAGTTCTTAATAAAAAAAATAATTGAAAGGACTAAAATTCATTACGCACATTCCCATGAGATTAGGTAAAACATCAGACCTGAAGGTGCTGTCGGAAATGCAATTCTCCAGGCATGTGAATGCTAATGGGTACATGATTCTCCGCACTCCAGAGAAATCAGAAATCATGTTCTCACTGTATATGTGTGCTCTTAGGACAGTTGATACACATTTTTCCATCTTCTTTCTTTTGTCGCCTCTTTGTTGTCATTGCAACAGCAGCCCAACCAAGGAATTCACAGCACATTACCTAGCCTGCTATGGTTTACAGCAGTGGTTTATGTACAAGCCCTCCACCATATGTTCTTTGCATTATGAGAGGTTGTGGCTGACAGTGTAGTTCCTAAGGGAGATTTGCGGACATGAAAAACATATAATCGTAATGGGGTTTTATTCCATGTTACAAGCTTCACATGGAAGGATCTGGCTAAGGAGGGCCTAGCTCTGTTCTCAATGAAGTGAGCAGTGACCTTTGTGGAAACCCTGTTACCACAGCAGTTAATGCTTTCAAAACCTTTGACTTCATCCCAAGTAATTTGGATTCAAGGAGACTGCAGTTGCTAAAATGTGTCTTATCTGTTCACATGAGGGAAGGTAGTTGTTCTTCATCCAACTGGCTCAGGATTTCAGAGCCTCAGCAAGGCTGCTGTCCTGCTAGGGATGGAAGGACTTTGTTGGAAAACCTCAGCTTCCAAATTTAAGCTCCTGCCCAGAGGTGTTGTCTCTTGATGACAGAAGTACTGACATGTTACCACCCAAGATGTCAAAAAGATTACCAGGTAATAGAAAGCTCGGGAGACTAAGGAGCCCCCCTGATAAAAGCCATCCATTCCCAGGTGTGTTTGGCTGCCTTCTCCCCAGCTGTGGAAACAAGCATCCTCTGGTTTGGTTCTAGCCCAGACGTGGGGCAGATTCACAAGCAGGAATTCAAATCCAAGCTGACTTTCCACACCAGATTGAAAATGACAGTGGGCTTCAGATCCAAGAAGGATTTCAATTAGCCCGCCCCCACCAATCTGATCAAAATGTCCAAAGCATCAAAATTCACCTCATATTCCTGGAACTAAGCTACATGTCTTTGCTTTCTGAAACTGTGGTGGGTGCATACTTGGTTTGCCACATCATGAGCCAGCAGGATGCATAAATGTCTCCATGGGGATGGTCTACTCACGTTGCTGGTAGCACCCCAACAGGCAAAGATGCTTTCTGTAGCAATTCCGTGCTCATTCTTATGAGAGGAAGAGCAGACAGTTCTCTAGGTCATTCAGGTCGTTGCTCTAATATAACATTGGTTTTGTTGCAATAGGATCAAATCCACAGTCATGGAGAACTATGCTCTGCAGGACCCAATCCTGAAAATTGCTCTCAGCTATAAACAGGATATCTGGCCTAAGAAATGGCCCTGGGTTATGGTCCAGAAGAGCTGATACAAGGGATGCTGGGAGAAGCAGGGCTGAGAGCAGCCAGCTGCAAAAACCACTGACCATGAGAAAGGGAGGCAGCTTTCTCTGATCTTGCATTTTCCTTCACTTGACCCACGATGGTCAGTCCCCCTCGTGTTCCTGTGGCTTCTCCTCAAGTGTGAATTTCCCTAGGCAGAGCTGCTTTGATGACCAGAAATCCTTCTGGGAAATGCTGGAAAGCCACAGCCTCTCAGCCATTGGATCCCTCCTTCTATTGGTGTGTTTTCTGTGGCACAAATAACATTCCTTAGTGAGAGAGAAACTTGCATATTCAGTATACCTCCTAGCTATATCCTGTCACATATCTTCAATAGCACACTTTGGAGGACAGAAAGGGGAAAGGAAATCTCTCCCTATCAGATTTGTTTATTGGGGTCACTGAATCTGGAGCGTCCACTCTGAATTCTTCACTGTGGGGCCACAATCTCTAATTCTCAAACAAATTTCTTAGTCTCTATCAGGTAGGCTAGTTTTTTCCTTACCTTTAAAAATCAGTGATATTTTAATGGAGTTCTGCTTTGGACTCATTTGAGAAATAATGGATTATTTTACTTGGAAAATTATTTTCATGAGCAGCAATAAGATCTCTGTGAAAATACCTGTTCTGGACTTTCTTTACTCATTTTCTTTGAGCTGTACAAGCCTGTGAGTATTTGGGACAATAATGTGGCATTATTATTACCAGTTTCAGATGCCCAGACTAGATGGCCTCTCAGGAAGCAGTACTAAAAAGCCAGAACAAATTAAACAAGTACCTTTGTGCATTTTAAATGTGTCTTCCTGGAAAATAACTTCTGGCTTGAATGAAAGGAACTGAAGTGTGTACTTTTGCCAAACTTTATCAAAGAGGATTGTGAAGTGAGCCCACAGACAGCTATTGAGGTTGACAGAGCATATGACACTACTGAAAGTGCACAAAAAAAGGGTAATAAAGGGGAGGGTACAGAGTTTGCAGCACAGGGTGTACGTACAAAGACTATCCCCAGGCTTACTATCACCAACATAGATCAAGGCATCCCTACTACAAAAATATTAGGAAAGTGGTCTTCCAAAAGCAGAGTACAAGCATTTGTCCATACAGTGCTAAAAAGACTCAACTTTAAGATCAAATTTTGTAGAAGGAAAAATTGTCATCATTTATCTACTGAGCTCAACTTTGAGAGGAAGTAAAATATAAGTCATGATATTACAGGGAAGAAAATGGTTGTTTCGTGACAAGAAGATGGCAGAGGGGTGCTGGCCTCACCCATTGTCACTGTGATTGCACCACAGTTTCCATCGCAACCTTGTATTTTCATATGCCATAAGCATTGCAAAATGCTGACCTTTAGGGCTGCATTTTTCCATGCTTGCTCCCTGCCCCAAAGGTGAATTCTTTCAGAAAGTCTAAGCAAAATCTTTTCAGGGACCATGGCTATTACATCCATTGCCATGACGGCTTGCCTGGGGCAGATTGTATAGCAACTGCCTTGTTCCTCTGAGCTATAATAAATCCTACCATCCATCATGTAAAGCAGAAAATTAAAAGCATGAAAAACAAATCAGACCTCTCCTGATTTTAATGTTTTCAAGGACTGTTTAGGCTTGCAAATGGCCGCAAATAAAGAGAAGAGAGATTTAACTGGGAATTACTGAACTAAGAAAGAGTGTCCTTTAATGCCAGCACTACCCTATTCATATCAGGAACACTTGGGTTACAGAGACAACTATTGACAAGCGATGTTAAATATAGTCTCCAAGACACAGCCACCCAACAAGACAAGTGACAGGATAGTGCGTCTGTTTTTTCCCTTTGAGTGTCTCTTAGATGGGATACTTGCTTTTCTCAAGCAGTTCATTAAGAAGTAAAAGGGTGCACATTCCCAATCCATTTACACAAGTTAGCTGGTTTCCTAAAAGTCGAGGTAAGTCAGTTCCAAGGGCATTAGATGCTCTGCATTTTACAAAAGCAGGACACTTGAAGGAGCCTTAAAGCACAAATATAGATGCTGAACTACAGGTACCCATGCTCAAAAAAGTGCTCTCAGGGCTTTAAGATCACAGACTATGCATTAGGATAGAAATTATGAGCAGCACTCAAAGCAAAAAACAATCCCAAAACAAAAACCCATGCCACTACTAAGACATAGCACCCAGGTGGCCTCATATACCCCCACATATTCTCCTGATTTTATCATTCACGGAAAATATGTCTGAAAGATACTGTACAGACAGGAAAAGCCAGTCTCCTTACAGGCCACAATAAAGACTAGAGCTGTCCAAAGGTCTCTGAGAGTGCAAATGTATTTGTTTCAGTAGGTCTAGTCTATGAAGATGCACACCCTCCAGATTACAGCTTCATTTGGTGCTAAATTACAGGCAGAGAAAATTTAGTTGCAATATGATCTTTAATACTGTGGAAGAGTTGATTAATATTCAGCTTTAAGTTAATAGCCCATGGTTTGGTCTTACAGGGATTTCAGTCACAAATTTTAAAGCACAAGCTGCATGAATATCTGAGATAGGCTTTCTAGAAACAGGATGACTTCAGTATCAGATCTGGTGTACAGGAATACAAAGACAAGTTACACTGAAACCTTAATTTATGCATCAAAACTTTTGCAGGCAACCATGAAGGATCTCTTTAAATGCATTCTTTCTCTGCATCTCCCAGGCTTTCAGCAGACACCAGGAATAGAGCAGTGCTGCTGCTTGTCCCTGCCCGGGGACTTGTTCCTCCACTGAGTCCAGTTTGGCTCCATCCCTGCCTAGGGCGCCAACCCACTTAGCTGAACCCATTCAGACCAACCCATTCAATCTGTTTCCTGTTGAACTGACCTTGGCTGCATTTGCATGACTATCTCTGACATTCTGTTATCTGTTTGATTTATTCAGTATTCCCAGCGTCATAATCTTTTCAGGTTCGATCGTTCCCATGCCTTGATTTCACCTCCTACCCTCCTTTCATTTTCCTCATTTGTCTTCAAAGGATTGCACTTTACATCTACTATTGTTCCAACCTCAGCCCTTGGGTGCCTGATTATCTACTTCAGTTGACTATATTGTTCAGTCCACAAAAACATACTGTTCATGCATTTGTATTTGACATTAAATATAACACTTTAATGCAATATTTTTAATCTCAAACACAATAGAATGTTTAGCAAAGATGAAGTTTACAAAGTGCACAAAATAAACTGTTTGGTTTATAACTTCCTTTTCCTAGTTGCAATTAATGCATCTACATGACAATTATTGTTAAATAATTCCTCCAGTTTTGTATGCTATCTAAGACTATCTGTCAGATATGCAATTGCACCTGCATATGGACCTTAACATTAGACCATTTGTGGCTTTGTCCTCTAATACATCTAGTGTCTTTAGCACCTGATTAAAAGCAAAGTGATGGTGAATTCACAATGTTTTGTCATTCACTAAATTTTTATCTGAAACAATTGTTTAACCCCCATAAAACCTTATGGCACTGTTGTGTAGGAGTTCAAGCATAGCTTTTATCAGTGCATTTATGTGGAGCTCCCTGTTTCTTCTACTTCCCACAATGTATCTCAGCTGAATATTACGATGAATCCAGCAGAAACAGTGACAGTGGAGTCACAGTGGAGTGCCTCCACTCTCCATGCTTTTCCATGTACTACTACAGTACTGATACCTTGGCCACAGCAACATAACCTGGTTTGAAGTCACACTGTCTCTTCTCCCCACTCTGCAGCTAACTGCAGCCTGTTGAGAATTGATTTCATCAGGACAATGAACTTATACCTCTGGATTGCTTGGAATGAAAGGAACTCTTTTCCTCAGGGTTCATTCAGCTATTTTCTTTATTCAGTTACCTTGAACCTCCACTTGCTCCAATGTACCTTTTCAGATTTTTTTTCTGATTTGTCAGAATTTGTTCCTCCAGCCCATAAAAGGCCAGCTGTACTATCTATCTCTTTTTGGAGGATATCCACTTTTAACTCTTTCTTGGAGCAGAGTTTTCTGATGAAGGAACTGAGCCCATTCAAACGTTTCTACTGTGTTTGCATTGAAGGGTGGACTGCAAGCTTCTAAAGCTGGCTAAATCAGGCTTCAAAATATTTCCTCCATATTTACTTCACCTTTGTGGTATGTGGTTCACCACTCTTTTTATCCCCTAATTGTTGGTATTATTGGCTCAACTGCATTTCCACAGAAATTAGCCTATAGCTCACTGCTCTCGTGCTTTGCTTTCTTCATCTTTCCTCAGATCTTCCCCTGCTTGTCTAGTCTCATAGTGATTTGCTCAATTTTCTGCAAGACAGTTTTACTTCTTTTGTTTCCCTTCAACCTTGGATTGTTTACATTTTCCCCATATAGCCCTGTTTTATTGCTCATCTAGATTGTTAACTATGTGTACTTTCCAATAACTTCCTTCACTTTGTTTTTTATCACTTCCTTGAATATATTGCAGCTGATCTGTAGTGAGATTTCTTCATCCTTGCAAGTAGCCTGAAAAGTCACCAAAAACCACCTTAGAGGACTACATCCAAGATCTATCCTTTAATACAGTCCTATACTTGGACACAGGAGGTTTGAGGTGCTTTCCACAGGTGAACAGAAACAGGAAAGCACTCTAACATGACTGAAGCCATAAGGTTTCCACTGAATAACATGGATAAGATACTACAGAGCCAGGTATGGGGGAGACACAGACTCCAAGCAGGCAGCTCACAGTACTACACAGGTGAATTTGTCTCAGGGGACAGCCCTGAGTTCCCACCTGGATGATGGAGACTGTCTCGCTTCGGACAGCAAGAGGACAACATCTGGTCCTGGCCACACAGTGGGCCCTGACGTGGCTCTCCTGCATTCTGCAGAAAATAGGCTGGCCAAAAAGGCACCCACTCTGTCCAGAAGAACACAGTAAACCAGACCGATTTTTTCTGGAACTTGGCCACCAGGCCTAGGCCATGGAAAGGGCTCTGGATTTCCAATAAGTTGAACCTCCAGGAATCTGGAGCTATCGAAACTGAGTGAGACAATTTAATTCCAGCATTGGCAAGAGAGTATTTGGACGCAACACATTACAAGATGTCCTGCCAGTTCTGGTTTTGGGCACACACTCCAAAGCAGGTGAATCCTTCCTTATTTGTAGTTCCACAGCAAGTAAAACTTTTCACAGAGCTCTAGCAAAGATGAAATTAGCTGGCTGCTAGAAAGAGACAGCTGAGAGAAGTGGTCCACCTTGAAAGAGCTACTGTACCTGTTGCCAGCAGTTTCTGAAATGAAAGCCAATGAAATTAAAATAATTGTAGTCTATATCTATATCTCCATCGAGATAGGTACCAGTGTATAAATAAAACCTGAATTTATATACACACACTTGTACTAGATGCCATATATGTTTTGTGCGCATGTGTGCACATAGGAGCAGAGGTATTTTCTAGAAGTGATCTTTTCACACTTCCTTGGCACACCAGACCACCTTCACCTCCTGTGATCTCAGATACCTTGGTGTAGGAGAAGGAAGGGGTCCTTTGCTTCTCCTGGATTTCTGGAACTGTTTCACTTCAGACTCTTATTTTTATATCTCTGCTCCTGACATATTTGCCAAGCAAAGTACACCTCTATCATCTCCCTCATTCTCTTACTGTCATGTTAAGAGTAGGCCGAATATTGTGGACTTTGGCAATTGAGTCTTAAAAAGTGAATCTCAAGAGCTTTGTTATAGAATAAATAAGGTTGGTCTGGATGGTGTTGCCAAACTTTGAAAAGCTTCTGTAAAAATGTACATTTTCCTGTAGTGCTACAAAGCCCATATTTACCTAATAGACTGTCGAAAGTCCAAAGGAGCTTCTACAAAATTTCTGGTAAATAGTATTTGTTTTAAGAGTTGATACACATGCCAAAAACAATGTACTGCATTTATCAGCTTGGAACTATTACAATCTTTTCAGTAAATAATATCCTGGTTTTTGAAAAAGCCTAAAATGTGTGTGTAATCCAATTGTGTCACCTCTCATTTCCTTCAAAGAGGGGGAAAAAGGCAAAGCTAAGTCTGAAATTCTGTTTTGAATTAACTGCCACTTTATCTAAGTGACCTTTTTGTGTAAAGATATTACTGCAAATACTGTCTCTGAGATCATTCAGTCATCTCTGACCCCTGCAGTGCAAAACTACAAGGTAGTTAATACTATCAGCACTGTCAGCTTGCATTTGTGCAAGGTTTCTCATAGAAAATGTTCTAGCTCCTTGCCAGGTGATCCTCTCTCTGGGGACCAGGCTGCATTCTTCAGGGACAGGCTCATACTGTGGCTGCTGTATTAAGTATTGCAAAGGGTAGGGCAACTGGGAGTAGGGGTGGGGGGGGGTAGGGGTTGCAGAATTGTACACTTTAACTCCAGTGTGCCACTTAAAGCAAATAAATCTCCCTAAAGTGAAAACCAGCAACAAGTACTCTGCAGTGCCACACAGCCATTGAGAGGAGGAAATGAATAATATTCCGGGTATTATTCTCAATTCCACTCAGTTCTTTTTACATGTCTAGCAGTATGGAAAGACCTAATTCGAAGAAAGGTTCAGACCCCCTAACAGAAAATGCAGGGCTAGAAAGATACTTAAATGGAGAGTCTCGGTTATTCAAGCTGTGATAGAGCCCTGATTCTAGTCAGGAAATCTGTTGTGGTAAAAACTTGAATATTTCAATGAGGATGATTAAAAGCCCTATTAATTTTCTTAATTAGAATAAAGGCAATTTAAGCTCATTTCACTATTCCTTGTTATTCATGCTGGTCCCTCACTCTCTCCACGTAGCCATGCACCCACAAATACCTTTCCACACCATTTATTCCTGGTCCCTCCTCCTTGCCTTCCTCAGCAGACAGGTGCTCCTCTTCTTGATGGCATCTCCTGAGTGTGTTGGCAGTCAGCTTCTGAGGATTGAGAAACTCATCTCACCTCTATTCTGCTCTGTTTGTTACTGAGCCTCTGTTGCTTCTTCTAGTCGGAACCGTTCCTGACTTCTCCTTCAGCTTCCTTGCTCTCAGTTGCTGGAGAAGGTTGAGGTGGTGAGCTGGAGAGCTGGAGAGCAAAGAAGAAAGAAGAGAATTTATACTTTGGTATTTTGGAAGCTGGAATCCAGGGAGAAGCTTAAGAACGTGACTTGAGGCCAAAATGCTTGGCTCTCCAGTTACAGAGTGGAGGGAGGCAGGTTTATTCCTATCGCAACACTGTGGCCCATGTCTTCTCAGGAGCTGCCAGCATCAGTGATGTGTGGTGGGTTCAGAGGATCCTCTCCTTCTCTCATCTCCTTTCTGCAGTTTTCTGGGAGGAAAGGGATAACAGAAGAATTAGCAGCAGTGCAAGAAACTTGCCTGAGCTAGAGCGGTCTACTGTGGAGCATAGTACATACCACATTATGAGATTGTGTGCCTGGGAGTTATTATTGGAACATCTGGAGGTTACAATTCCTCCTGTCACTGTCCTCTTCAACTGTCCTCCCTTCCCCTCATTCCAGCAGACTTGTGGCCCTCAAACTGTTAATTTGGTCTTTGACTACTATTTCATTTATCCCAGCTGCTGAGTTAGGGGAAAAAAAAAAAAAAAGGCATCTCACTGAAAACAGATGCTGCCTCTGTACTAAGCAGATAAATTAAATACATAAAACATGGGTTGTTTACAATGTTGATTCTTTGTAAAGTTTTAGTGTTTTCATCCTTGATATTAAAATTCCAAGTACATTGTATCACTTTATTTTTGATCCATCTGGATTAGGGAAATAGCCTGTTGGCATTTCTTATGAGTACTGTAAATTAAATGGACTAATAATTTACCACAGAAATGATAGCATGGAGAAAAAACCCCTGAGCCCCGCTTATACTCCTGTAGAATATATGCAGCTTTTCTAGCCTGCATTTTTCCACAGTCATTTACATTTCTATGTAATTTTTCTCTATATCTAACATGCATAACTTTAATACATGGGAGTAAACCACGCACTTACAACACTGACCTGCACACACACATGCACTGAGGAATACAGATCCATGGAGAGATGCTGGACTAAAGCCATTCCCGCATGCTGTCTTTCTCACAGCTTGCTGGCTCCTCAACAGACAGCAATGTATTTTGCTATCTAGTTAGCAGAACTGAGACAAACACCTTTGTTTTAGTACAGTGCAATAGTCAAAGCTGACCCTACAGCCTCTGGGAGAAAGCCTGATCTTTTTGTTGGAAATACCTGATCAGTGTTTATAGTTTTATGGAAACACAACAATGTGTGCAGTACAATAATCTTGAAAACTCAAATGAGAGATGACTGTGATTTTCAGGTGTTGAAGGTAACAAAGAGATAATCTTTGCAACTTCTTAGATCTATTAAAACAGTCTTCTCTTAGGAAAGACAGGCAGGGATTCTGCAGTTTGACAGGGCCAGCAGAATTTGGAATTTGTTAAAGTTTCAAGGTTTTGTGCCTCAAGTTACATTAAACAGAATATGTATATGAAAGCGTATCAGTGTCTACACTGATGTATGCTGATTTTCATCTCAGTAATGTAAAGAAAATAAATTACAACAAAAATGGCTTGGCAGTAAAGCCATCTTCAGACATGGTTAGGGAGACATGAGTGGAAGAAAGAGCTATGGTTGAAGTCAAAGCATGGAAACTGCAGAATTTCATGCACTATATGTTTATATAGGTTTTCATCTCCTTCTGCCTCCTTTGGCACTCATGATGTCTCCCGCAGACAGATCCAAGCAAGATGCCACAGACATCCTGGCAATCACTGCGTCTGGGGGTCCAGGCTGGAGTACTGGTGGGGTATGGGGAGGGTGTGGTGGCAGACCCAATGACTGAGCCATGTGGTCCTTCCTTATAGGACTTAGATGGCTCAATCACTGTTTTACCTGGTTCCTGTGAAAACTGTCTGAATGGGCAAATCTGAAAAGTCTCTCACACTTATCACAATACAAGATGGGACAAAATTTACCTTTGCACTGTTCTTCTTGGAAAACAGTTGTACAAGGGAGCTACATGCTTGAAGCAGGTCATTTGGCCGGTTTTAATTTGCAGATAGGCACCTGATTTTCTGTATATAGACAAAACTCTGAGATCATGCTGATTAGTGATATTAGAGAGTTCAGAAAAGCCCCATAAGCACACTCTTGCATGCTCTCCAGTAAACAAAGGGTAAAGCAACAAAAGAGAGTAGGAAGCCCTGATATTTTGGATTCTTGGGCAAATCACCTAAAATCTGGAAGTCTGGTGCCATCCAAATCCCTTACTGAAATCACACCCAAGTAGCCTCAGAATATGCTGCAGCCCAGTTGGAGATCAGGGTTTCCTACTCTGTCCTGTTGTTTTGCTCCTGGTTTACTGGACAGCAAGAAATAATGTGTTTAATGGGGGCACTCAAAATTTAACCCTTGGGAACATAGGCACTCAGAAGTACCCCTTGGCAGACCTCTTCTGAGCACAGCCACACACTCTTTTTGTGGGAACTAGGCCAGGCTTTTGCAGTGTTTGGAGATAGTGCCCGTGATTTATACAGCTATCAGCTGATTTACACTCTCCACCAAGAACTGGGATAACTGAATGGCTTCCTTCAGTCACAGAAGGCTTCTGCTCAGGAGTAATCCCAGACCACACAGAAACAGGCAGAGCACTGAACCTGTGTGTTCCTCCCTCCTGCACAAGATGGCTGTTGAAAAGAAAACTGCCATATACTAAAATAAAGCATCAGAGGTACATCTGGTGAGGGGGTTGGCTGTCAGGGTGTCATAAGTGTCCTGACCTGAACACTGTTTAAACATCGACCTTGTGGCAGCATAGGTAAAAAACTGCCTTGTCCCCCATTAGTCTAGGCAGGAACTCAGGGCTTAGCTGGTTACAGCAGAAAAATGCTGGCCATGTGCAAAAGCAGAGCTGTGTGTCTAATGAATTGTTCTAAACTGATCAGAATTGCAAGCCTAGTTGAGATTATGGATCACCAAACCAGTTTGCATCCCAGCCACTTAAAAAATAATTTCTCTTGTTAATGCACCTATACTAAGAAGGGAAATGGATTGCCAGGAAAATTATTTCCCAAAACTTACTTTGTGATGGTCAGACTTGTGAGTGGTTAGGGAGGCTCAGTGATCAATATGGGGTTTACATGTGAATAAATTAATTCTTTCCTATTTGTATTTGAACAACTGTCATTGTTTTTTCCATAAATCACTGGGATAGAAAATCAATTACTCTGCCCACTCATTTATCAAATTAAACTTTTTTATTTGCTTTATTCTTCTTGTCACTGTCACTGGACAACTGTTTTCAGCTGAAACTGCATTTAATGAGACTACAGTTATAGTGTAAAGACAATGACATCCATTAACTGCAGTGGCTGCTATAAAGTCCCTTTCTTTTGCTATTGTGAAAGCTAAAACTCAATGTCAGTGTGACACCCTAGTAAGCAAACTCAAGAATCCAAAGGAGGCTTCAGCAGACAGCCAAAATCTTGTAGTATTTTTACTGATAAAACTACACTATATTTTCCAAGGAGCAGAAAATATGCTAATTTTTTGGAAGACATTATGCCAATGGTAAAACTTATGACTGAAGGCACATGACACATCACTTCTAACAGCACAAGAGCCAAGATTCAGCACTTTTTTGTCAGACAACCTGCAATAAACAAGTACAAAAGCTGCAATGCAGTGGGAACCACTGCAGTATTAAATCTTAGGTTCTAGAACATCATCTTCCACAATGGTTAACATATCAGTAAGATTCCTATTATGTAAGAACTGTATTCTGGCTACTTTTTAACCATTCCTAGTGAGCAAAATCCTGAAAATGTACTCTGAGTCTGTTGTTAAGTAATCATAGGGTGAATTCCTACCCTTAGGTAATTGTCCTCGAAGTTCCTACATCCTTCTTCAGCAATTAGAGGTCCAGAGGTTAACTGAGGATCTAAACAGCTTCTTATAAATGTGTGGGGACAAATCCTATTCAGTGGCTCATTCAATGATATGTCTGCATGAAGCAAGCCATCAGGATCTGCCCATTATCATACTGACTGAATGAATGGCCATTCAATTCAGTGGTGAGCAAGCGCTGCTATGGCAGAAGGTGCTGAATTGGGCCTTTATCTCAGAATAAGTTAGCACCAGGCAAGGGAGCTGGGGAATGCAATTGCCAGTTTAAACTGTAGTGTATTTTTTGTTTAATTTGACATCTTTCAAACTATACATCCTGTAACCTTTTGCAAAAAAAAAACAAGACCTGACAGTCATACCAGGATCCTGGAAATGTCTCTCAAATAATACCAGAAATAATTAGAAAGTGTAAAAGTATAGTTTGCACTAAGAAAAAAAAAATTAGGGTACAGTGATCAGATTTTCTCTGTGTCAACATGAAGATCAAGGTCAGAAAATTGAGCCAAATACCCTCAGCTATCTTTTAACACAAGGGCCTTTTTTCCTTGTAGTGCTGCCATAGCGAAACAGATGCTAGAAATTCTCACTCCAAAACTCTTTGCTTTTCATCCAGTTTTAAAGCTGTGCTGACGTTCCAAGTTAAACTCACAAAGGAGAAAGAAATATGCTGGTGTTTTCATTGTAATATGAATTTTCCATTGAAGATGTGGTTGAATTAGCAGTTCATTTTTTAACTATTACTTTAATTTGCTCTTTGTGGTCAATTTTTTTTTTTCTTTCTATAAAAGTCATGCCTCAGTCCTACGCATTTTGAGACACCTCGACATAAAATGTTTTAAAGGGAAGGGAATTGTCTAATTATATGTCTGTAAAGTAGCTAGAGAGCTTCATTTGTGTGGAGTAAAACAAATAAGAGAAAATGTGGAGGAATGTGCTGCTGAATGGATGAGGACATGCCCATCTTGTTCCCATACATGGGCAGTAATATTAAGTTGTTGGGAGTGATTCTGAGTCTAGACATCCATTATAGGTTTTGTATTTTCAACCCCTCTTTTAACTTGTGCCTGGAGTAACTGATGTGTTCACACATTGTGACATTTAAAACAAGGCAGAAAGAAACATTTTTTCCCCCTTTTTTCCTCCTTAGCATATGGAAAGTAAAGAGAATTTTGTACTTTTTGTACTTTTTGATTATAAACTTCTCACACTTTATTTACCTCCTGCTTTAGGGGTTGTCCAGACCTGATCAACTGTGGGCTTTCAGAGCCTGGGATGCAGACATTTTAAGTTGTGACATTAAGTGAAGACATTTTAAATTGTGGACCATTTTACAGGAGGTAGCTCATAAGGAATTCAAAGCTGATGGGTCCTCTTTAGCTGAAAATCAATTCAGAGTTGTAATCTCAATGTCAGCGTTGGCCACTATGAGCACGTGAGAAGGACAAATGCAACTCATGATCCTTTTCTTTTATGGAAGGTAATAGAAACTAAGAGGGAGGTAAGCCAAAGGCACCCTGGAGAGAGAAGCTGGCAGTAAGAAACACAGAGAGGGGGCAGACAGCTGAGACCCCTGTCTTGAAGATAAATAGGAGAGGGGTGAATTTGGGTCACTGAAAAGATGGAGATACCAGTCTGTGGACTGTGAAAAGTAGGAAGGAAGGGCTCTGGGGAACAAAGATTACTTTTCCTTCTGCAATAATGGTTGTCTACCCCCAAAGAGAGAGTGCTGGACAGGAGCTTCACTTCAGCTCCTTCCAACCTTCCATATCTCAGGATATGGCTACTATACACATTTTGTATGTATATATCATATAGTTCCCAATATGAAGAAACCTCAGATGCCCTGTACAGACCCTGATGAAATAAACGTTTCAGCTACATTTAATGAAGCTGAGGTTATTTAGAAACGGCAGCGGTTGTTGGAAACTCAGAGTGAAAGCACAGTCCAGTAAACCTTGAAAGAGCCCAATGCCTTTCCCCAGGGGATGCTTTTCCCAGGCTTCGGTAATGACACTAGACCATAACTAATGAAACAAGACTTTTTAGTAATGGCTGGATAAAGTTGCCTGGGGGTTCTGTTTTCCTGCCTAAGGCAGCACCAGAGGGAGCCCAAACAAAGTTGTCTGGGTGGTTTGACTGGGCATTTTCACAGGTTTGGGTTCTTTTCAGTTCCACTTAGAGTCTACATTTTACAGATGTTTAAAGTTTCCTGCAATCTGCAATACTGCTTCAGGAGCTTTCTTCCCTAAGAAATAGCTGTACACACTCTGAAAGATTTCCTTAACTTGATTGCACTGGAGTTTTTAAAGTATTCTTAAACTGTGTTTGTGTTTGAAAGCTATTTCCCCTTTCTCAGTGTGCAACTGCCAAAGAGGAGTGTGAAGAAAGAGCCCTGTAAGGGCCTGACTACCATTATGCCATGCCTGAGTAGAGAAGTTAATAGTCTTCTGGTAATTTATTGTATAGGTACACAAAACCTTTTCAGTCCCTCCTGATACAACATTTAATCTGGGAAGAAAGAGGACAGTGCTCTAACAACATAAGAAAACCAGATACAGTGCAATAATGATGAAGTGAAAAGCATCATTGCCAGGTTAAAAATAAACTTTACAAGACAGACATCTGTTACCTCTTCTATCATCCACTCTAAGGGATGAAAGTTTCTGTATTTCTAGCTGCATATATAGGTATATATGGACCTAACAAAATACAGTCTCTTTTGCCTTTCAAAACTTAACTAATCTTCCATACTAATATATTTTAATACTATCCAAATCCATTACATCTTAATCTGAATTCTGTCAAAGACACTTCCTGTACCAAAATATACCTTGATATTAAAAATGTGAAATTACATTGACCCTGAATGCCACTCAGAAATATTTTAGTACTCAGAAGACATTGATTCTGCAGCCCTCTTTTTTTTTTTAGGCTCTGTCAATTCCTTTTTGACAGCAAAGAAGTAGATTTTAAAGAATTTTTTATGCTGAAGGTTGTCCCTAAAACTGGAGAAGTGTGTGAAGGCTAGCCACTCTTCTGGCAGTGCCTTTTTAGCCGTATTTCCTACC
Organism: Tyto alba; assembly: GCF_018691265.1. Lineage (NCBI taxonomy): Eukaryota > Metazoa > Chordata > Aves > Strigiformes > Tytonidae > Tyto > Tyto alba. The sequence continues at coordinate 27,475,680 of NW_024881276.1, forward strand.
CAGGAATCCTCCTCTGGCCCGTGTAGTCTGTAGGTTCAGCTCCCAGCCTTCTCTCTCCTTTATTTCTTCCCCAAAGAAGCTGTATTTGAACCAGATTCTGTTCTATTTTAGTGTAACTCTCTGGATATGAATGATCATTTACAACTGTTACGGGTTTAACCAGAAGGAAACTGTGCCCTCATGACTGGTGATTTTTATATTATTTGACTGCAATAAGCACAACTGCACACAGGGAGCAATGACTCATCTCTATCCAAAGGGCTTTCCTGTAGAAAGAAAGGATCAAGACAGAGCTGTAGATTTGCAACCAATTAAAATACTGTTTCAGCATCAAATTTGAGCAGGTACTTCATGTGCACTTAACATACCTCCTTGTTCAACAAGACACAGAAGCTTGTGACTCTATCCACTGAGTCTAATTCCATAGAAATGTATGCCTAAATGCTGTGCTAAATATGTGGACTTCAATACATCCTTATATGTTTATCCATATCTGTGCTTCCCAAGCTGCAGGAAGAAAACCCATTTGAATATGTCAGAGGTGCACATGAGAATTGAAGAAAAGTCTGTGGATAGGTAGTTGTGATACTCAGATCCTGATGGTAGGAAAAGGAAATAAAAGATACAGGTATAAGGTGGCTGATTCCATCTGAGAACAGACACTGTACAGATGTGAGATCAGCTACCTTGGCTGTGTGCTGAGTCTAAAGAACTTGAGGCTGCTCAGCACAATCCCTGCATGCTCTCAGTGGCCCTTGTAAGATAAAAACTAATAGGGTTTAACATGAGAGAGGCTACTGAAGCCCTTCTTCTCCTGGTTTCAGAATGCTGCTCCAAGCTTCAAAAACCCTTTTATTTTCCTTGTGTTGAAAGAAACAACCACCTCAACATGTCAGTGAATAACATACCCTGCCTCTTCCTATTGATACAATGGAGAAAGAAGATGACCGTGTCATTTGAGGAATTTTTTGCTTTCCAGCTTTAAGCTTGGATGGTGCTGAGCACTTTGGAGAGGCCCTGAGAAAAACTGACTCTCCCTGAACTGTAACCATGTAGTCCTGTACTACAGTACTGCCATTGCTAGTCACAGGCCATAAGCTCAGTACCGAGTCTGCAAAGCCTCAGGACTGAGACTTCTCGGTCTTGCTCTTGCTCAGCCTGAACTGCAGCTTGACCTGTCTGAAGCTTTCTTTACTTGGTTTAACTGTGACATCCATTTCTCTAACTGATAGCATGTCTATGGCTAATTTGTTCTACTTTTGTGGTTTTGTTTTTTTGTTTTGGTTTGGTTTGTTTTTTGGTGTTTTTTTTTTTTTTTTTTTTTTGGTAAACCCATAGATTCAGTTGGAATAACTGCTTGTTACTGCTATCTATACAAAATGAGGTATTTATGAGTCCAAAATGATGATGTCTTGTAAAGAAATACGAGCCTGATATGACAGAAGAGGCTTTGAGAAGTGAAGATACAGGATGCAGTATGAAGGAGTACAGACATAAGATGACAAGAGATGGGGCACAGGCTTGGCACTGGCTATAAAAACCAATGATGAGTTAAAGATATGTCAGACCTGGAAAAATACAATTTTAAGAGTAACAAATAAACAGTATCTAACATATGTAAAAGGCCCTATATATGGTAAACTCAGATATAACAGGGTGCTGCAGAACAGCAAAGACAGAGTAAAGGTGCAACAGCAGGTTAGTAAACAGAAAAGTGGCTCCAAGTGGATCCTTGAGAGAGGAAGAAGAAACCATCAGCATGAACATCACTTTCCTCCCAGAAAGGACTCTGCACGCTGACAGTTCTCTAATCCCATGGCTACAGCAATGAAATCACCCAGTATCATTACTACACAGAGGAGTAGTGGAGAGGTGAGCATAACACCAGGAACATGGGCAGAAACTAAGAATTATATGGATATCAATTTGAATTCAAGCTATATTATTTCTTCTTCTGTAACCGTTAGATCTGCAGTAGTTATGATTAGATTCTTAAGATTTCAGTGAACTTGTGGCTTTTTTTTTGCTACATAAGGTGTTCTTTCCCTTTGCCATAAACAAGATTTTAAGAGTAGATTTTTCATCTTTGCAGGTCTGAGTCTTTTACTCCCAGCACTGACCTGAAGTCAAGAGGAATGAGAGCTATGAATTCAAACATGGATTTCAAGTGTCATGGAAACTAAATGGACATATATATTGTTTTATATATATATATATATGTACATGTTCAGATGAGGCTTGGGGATAAGTGCTTTCCCTAGCAGAGGTCTGAATGCAACGTTAGGTTAGAGACCCAACAGTGCGTGTTATAAACAGGAGACAGGGCAGGGTTCAGCTCTGGCACTGCTCAGGTCCTCTGTGCACTGAGCCCATGCACAGGGCCTCATTTTGATCAAATTTTCCTTCCCACAGCCCATCCAATTCCCTTCTTTCTCACTGTAGTTCAGCATCCATGTGGCTGAAACCAGAGTGGGCTGTGCAAGTAGAAAGGCCCAGCAGGAGCAGATCAATAGCACTAAACAGTCCATGCCAGGGACCTGACTGTCCCTGACTATGCAGTCAGTGAGTTTTACTTCAAGCTATACTTAGTCTGAGTCTGTGGAACGAGTGCTGTCAGTGACTGCATGCCCAGAGCACACCTCTCAGGCAAGTACTGTGCAGAACCACTTTGGTTTGTTCACTCTGGCCCCTACAGCAGCAGGGTAAGTGGGGGTGCCGGGAAGACCACCCTCAGCAGCATGCTCCTGAGCTGATCTAAAATGCCCATAGAGGTTGAAGCACCCTTTGATATTCCTTTTCCATCATGACCATTTTCCTAAGAGGATTACCATTTGAACTAGTCCTGGGGTGACCTCTGGGCTTTCCAATCCTTGTTTAACCTTTGAGGTTGCCATCTCATCTGTTCAGCTGCCTGCCTTCTCTAGCCCCTGACTCCTCAGCTATGTACACAAGCTCCCAGGGTATTTATTTTGCTGTCCCAACCGTTCCACCTGAAATGGCTGAATTTTGGTTATTCCTTCTTCGTTTAGAATCTGAGAGTCAGTGGTTTGATTTATAATAATAAATTACTTGAAAGGTTGAGCAGCATACCACTTGCTATCAGGAGAGTATGTGCAGCATTTTAGAAAGCAGTAAACAAAATTCTTACATTTTTCCAAATTTTAAAGTACATAAAACCATCTCTGAATTAAATGATTGGAAAGGTGCATGTGTTTTAAAACCCTGCATGAAGTTAACACTCTGTTTTAATCTTAAAAACTGCCTGAGGAGCAGGTTGTGTTTAAATTCCAGGCAGATTAAAACTCAGATCCTATGTTTGAGGAGAAATCAGAATCAAACTTTTTGTACAGACTGCTTACTGGTAACTCTTACAAGCAATGGGGAATTTAAAACACAAACCAAGAGATACTTATGAAGCAAGTGAGTTGAGCTTCATAATGCATCATTTCCCCACTCTACAGAAAGGCAAAAAGCCAAAACTAAGTACTTTGTTAATGTTAATAAGAAAATCAGTGTACTGGTGATTTGTGATTAACTAACTGAGCACTGAGGTATATGAACTCAGCAAAAAAGATGTGGTTTCAAAACAGCTATCTGTTGGCACAGTTATTTTAATTTTTGCAAAGCTACTGGATAACAGGAATAATTATTTGCTGCACAAAGTGCTGTCTAAGCTTCAACAAGTTTACCCTCACATCTGCCACAGTCAGCACGGGAGCAGGCAGTTAAAGTCTGGACAACCAAATCTGCTGGAGCTCCAGGTTAGTGCCAGGTCCCCTCACACAGGGCGACCGCAAAGGGATGTGGGACTGGCCTCAGGAACTCCTGATTCCCTACCTTGTCCTAAACTTCTGTCTCCAAGGAAGGTGAGAAAGAGGCTGACTGAATTACCTTTTACCTTACTGGAAGATGGGAAGCCTAGACAGCCAACTCTCTCTGAATCCCTTGGCCTTGTATTTTCTTTTATTTCTCGGTGTGTTCTAGTCACTGCAGAAACTGAAAGCATTCAGGGTTTACAGTTCAATGGCAACTGTATTAGCAGTGGTGCTGACATCACTGCTGACATTTAACACTTATTCTGATAAGTTCTTTCAGAGGCCATGGAAGAAGTTAGCTTTAAATTTTTCTTCATGGCTTCTTTTTCTTATTACTCAACACATCCTCATTCCTTTATTCAAAGGCAGAGCCAGGCAGGTCCAGCTAGATAGGGATTGTGACTTTGCCTCAGATTATAGGTAGCCTTTCATCATGTTATTTCAATCTGGCCTTCTTCAAGATAACCCAACTCAACTGTGCGATGGTCCATGAGGAGCAGAGCAAACACGGTTCTTGTCCTGAAGCTGTGTGAGTCCTACCAGATCATGTCAGAGTTACTTGAATGGCTTTGTGGAGGTATTTTGCACATGTATAATTTATCCATAGGCTGGTTGAAAGCATGATTAAGGAGAACTCTAAACTGACAATTAATTATGATGAAACTTTAATATAAAAAGTTAATCAACAAACATTAGAGGAAAAAAGTTGTAAAGACAAGAGAAGGAACTGTCTGTCCCTCAGTTAATCAAGCTGTAAACACCAAAGTGAACACACAGTAATTGGTCTAAGCTGGAATGTGTCAGGGAATGCTATGTATCAGCCTGAGATTTTTACAAGACCAGCTACGTTTACATGGAAGAAACTATATGATTTGCTGGAAAATGGCCATTAACTAAGTTTTATTTCATATTTATATCTTTAAATTAACTTATTGGCATTTCATTTTACGCTAGCTCCAAAATAACAAAGAGTCTTTTATATATAAGAATTCTGGATAAAGCAACAAAAAAAAAGCAAGAACAACAATTTCATCTCAGAATTAGAAGGATTTTTTCATTACTTGTGGTTAATTATCTCTAGAACTGCTAGACCTTTGCCATTTGGACAAAGAAGTAGAAATTTATTTCCTCTTCCATGAAATAAACACTGCATTTAAGCCTCCTGAATATATAAACAGGTTTTGCAACCCTAATTATAAACAATTCTTTATTCTCAGCTCAGAATCTATAATCTGTTCAGTAACAACAAGTAGAGTCACTAACAAGTAGACTGATCCCATACTGAAAGGTTCAGTGTCAATGATAGAGCACAACAGTACACACTTTGATTTTGGAACGAGTGTCTGACACCGGTATTCTGGCTTGAAAGCAATACTGTGCTTTTTAGAAGATACTCCTACTGTTGTTTAGGGTGATGCTCGAGTCACCAAGAAGGAAATCATATTTCAGAGCAGGACCTTTTCTACTAGAAGACAGGAGAAGAAGCTGATCTGTCTGCTTTTTTCTTTCCTTCTTTCTTTTCTATTCTTCACAGAAATTGTGGTTTTCACCTTAAACTGGATTGGCGCCTCTTCCATCAAGCAGTATTTTTAATCATTTGCCATAGAAAGTGCTACAGGTCATAAGAAACACTGAGGTCTAACTGTCTTTGATACCATGTATCAGGAGAGCTGGTTGGTAATTGCCTACTAACCATATTTCTGTGGAGAAAGGTTAATTTTCCTGATGTTTTCTGACTTCCCAGAAGATCATCCCAAATGAAATGTTTAATTGTGGTTGACCTTGAGCTATTGGCTACAAAATAAGCACCTTCTTGGCAGCCAGGTTTTGGCTGGAGCCTAACATGAGAGGGGTGTAGTAGGAAGGCCTGTTGGATCAAGCAGATTACAGGTGAGATGAGTCTGGAAACAGCCCACCTGTGAATGCCAGCAGGGCTTAGCCATGGGATAAGTGCTCAGACCTGTCAAGACTCTGTAGGAACTTTAAACATCAGGGGAACTTTTTTGTAAGAAACGTCAGCATTTCTAAGAGCAGGCTTCAATGGAGAGTCTTTGGGAGCAACCTAGGCTGTGGTAGTTTTCCTGCTGTTTGACTCCAACCCTGGGTGACTTGTCCCTGCGCTTACACAATGCTGGCATCAGAGCAGAAAGAAGTTTTCCAGACATGTAGTCTGGTCTCTTACCACTAAACCATCTCTTGTTCACTTACTATCCCATTGTTACACAAATCAAAGAGCTACACTTGTGGTTGTACATAAAAAACATGGGGGACAGAAGCCTTTGCTACTTCTTAGGGCAAGGAAAGCCCCATCTTGGTTTCTCAAGCTTTCCGAGTCATGTCTTAACCTGAGGACTACAGAGGTGAGTGTCCAGTCCTGACCCCATACAAAAGATGATGCAAGACTGGACAAAATAGCACCTTTTCCCTGATGATTCAAATTCTTACTACAGTTTGCAAAAGATGGATTTGCATTCAACCATGTTAATAATTGTTGCAACTTTCAAAATATTTACTTCTTGACATGCCTTCACAGACATGTCCAAGACGCCTCTATCAAAGTGATGTTTCTCATGAGTTCAAGATCCACCCAATGGACCATGTTGCAACAAGCAGAATTTCCCTGCTGAATTTTGACTTCCATACCCTTCCCAGCCCAGCCATAGTATGACTTTCCTTTTGATGTGAGAACAGTCATTGCAATGGCAGAAAGCAACACCTTTGCAGGACTTCAGGAAGTCTTAGGATTCAGCAGTGTCTTTCACCGTCTGTAAGCTGTCATTACCACTGCTTTCAGCCTTGGTGTGTAACCAGTATTTTCATCCATATTGGGCACAATGGCAAAACAGTGTGACAAGTTACAGGCTACAATATCAAGCTCTCAGTACTATACTGTCTATAATTACATTTTATGCTGAAAGCTCTCTCAGTCAGAGGCTATCTTTACAATCTGCCTCTGTGCTAGTTCTGCACTGATAAAAATATTAGAGGAGTCACTCAGATTATTATTTTTTTTTTAATTTTCTGAATAATGGAGACCAAAAACGCTAAAAACCTACACCTAATCCATCTCTTTGTCAATGCAAAAAAGATAATAGCAACACACTTAATAATATCCAACTTAATTTAATAATACACTTTATTAACATCTAATAAAAATACTATTACAATAATCCACATTCATAACATCTTAATAGCATCCAAAGAAATGGCCTTCCATTTTAAAGCCTTTTGCATCAGAAGTTATTGACAGGCAAGCAGGCATCCCTATCACCATGTTTTCCTTACAGGTAACCTAAATTTTGCTTCAGCACCTTTCGCCCCTTGCAGACTCTCCCAGCCTCCTCACTGCCCCTTGCTTTTTGTAGGTTCCAGCCTTTGCAAGAGGTTCCGTCCCCTCCCTGGCACTGCCCATAGCTCTTCAAGTCAAGGTCCTTACATTTTTCCTCACAAACTGGTTATTCTGACCCTTTTCACTGTGTATTGTTATTTGCTGGGGTAGCCGTGCTGAGTACAAGTGAAGTTATGTGAAATTTTCCCCCCCCTTTTTTTTTCCCCCCTTGTTTAATGGCATTTAAAGGCTTCCCCACACCACGCTTGCTACATCTATGCCATCTTCTGGATGTTCAGTGAATCATATTTATCCCAGAGCATGTCTGGCAGTTGCATGTTCTGACTAATATGCAAATCTCTTAAACAAATGTTACCACTTCCTGAAATCAGTAAAGGACAGACTAATGTATCAGGAGAGGGACAAGTTTTTAGGGCCAGGGTCACAGTTTCAGCTGTGTTACCTTTGTTTGCTGTCTGTATACTAGGAAAAGTGATTGCTCTGTTGTTCAGTGAACTGTCACTTTTATGCTAAGAATAGTTACTGAATTTAGCAAAAAATTCCTCTTTAATAAGGAAGCTACTTTCACTCAGTTCAGTATTTATCAAATACTTTTTTTTTTTAATGTGCTGAACATCTGTTTAGAGTTTTCTCACTTTTTTTGCTACAAAATGTTTAAGTTACAATTTCATTTCCAATATTTTCTCACTTTTTATATCTGGGTTTCATGGGTATAATTTCCTCAAGCTAACATTTCAATCGTCTTAGAAACAGTTGTATCTGAATGATGTGCAGTTTATGCTTTCCCTGGATGATGAAGGAACATCCTCATTTTGGTCTTCTGCTATTGTTTATACATAAATTGAAATTAAAATAATACTGTGGTTTTCTTTGATGAAAACTAGCCAGAATTCTTCAATAGTACCTCTTGTATGGAGCCCAGAATTAGTGAGGACTTCGGTCAATAAATGAGTTCTTTCTTGCATATTTAAACATTAGCAGCATGTTTAAATGACTTGCTAAATCACAGCCTGGATAGCTAAGACTCAGGGAGATAATTTCAGCTTTAGACAGAGAGACAATGAATAATACTCATTACTTCAGGTTTCCACTTAATCTCCTCCATTGTCTAAAGAAGCACAACTAATTCATTGGAAAACCAGAGAAAAGATAAGCTATTTCATTATTTTAAATGCTGATTTTAACCAGGCAATTCTAGACTGATCAATGAGGCTGTGCTGCTGGATAATAATTCATTGATTTTGAAGTCAAACACTAAACAATTTGGTTTTAGAAATTAATATCACAGTTACTACAAAGTTAGACATCTTATGAAAGTCGACTGCCTTAGATATTAAGAAAAAAGTTATAAAGAAAACAAGCTTTCACTGCCAGAAAACACTTACAATAATTTACTGTTGAATGGTACTTTCATAGACTGACAATTCTAACAGTCAGTTGAAAAAAAAATATATTTTCATTCAATCATATATTCAGATTATGATCAGGAATGGAAGTGCTGAAATTCCTCAATGAGAGTTATGCTTTTTCCTGGATGAGTGGAAGTGGAATACATTGAGATGTTACATTTCCATCACTTTTTTAAAGATGAAGGTTTTCAACTATATATCAGAGACTCTAAATTTCTGAACTGGCAGGGACTTACATAGCCAGAACAAATTTTAAAGTCTTTTTGACTTTATGAATGGTGGTAAATAGAAAATACCAGCCTCACACACCAACACAGGGGTTATGTGATCTCACTTGACTTCTTAAGGAATTCCTGACGTGGAGATGGCAGAACCCAGGCAGAGCCCTGAGACCAGTGAAATAGGGACCACTGGGACAGTCCTGGCAAGTTGTATGTGCACACCCTTGGTTAGTAACTTGATTCTTTTTCTGCTTCTATGTTCATGATGGTTTCTTCCTAAACACATGTTTCAGTTTCACTTTCTTGTCAAACATTCCAGAAATGAGAAAGATTCATATTCCAGCTCACATTCACCTGTGAAGACTCAGAATCCCATATCCTGCTTATTCTACTCCACAGATGAAGGTAAAGATGTGCACATAAAAGTACTCCTGGCACAAGTCCTGGATCTCAAGTGCAAAGGCGGATAACTACAAGACTCAGGACACTCAGAATGATCCTGCTGTTGTCAAAATCCCAAACCTTCTCTCCAAGGAGCTTTTCAACAGCAGGCTGACTTCCTACACATTGTGCTTATTCCTTTTAATAGGGAGCTTGTCCAGGTTGAGATAAATCAGGAGTAAAAAATTCAGATATTCTGGCTGCCCCTCCCAACATGCACAGCTCCAACCATGCTAAATCCCTCCTAGACCAACTCCTGCTCACACCTCATGGTATTAGGACTAGCACAATGTATTTTTGTGTGAGGTACATCATCTGCAAACAAGAGAGATTGCCAAGATGGGGCATATAACCTAGTCAGTCCACTTGCCAGCACAAGGGAGAGCAATGTGTAGATAACAGACAGGAAAATCATAGAATCATTTCGGTTAGAGAAGATCTTTAAGATCATCAAGGCCAACCGTTAACCTAGCACTGCAGAGTCCACCACTAAACCATGTCCCTAAGCACCACATCCATATATCCTTTAAATACCTCCAGGGATGGTGACTCAACCAGTTCCCTAGGCAGGCTGTTCCAATGTTTGACAATTCTTTCAGTGAAGAAATTATTCCTAATATGCAGTCTAAACCTCCACTGGAGTAACTTGAATCCTTTCCCTCTTTTCCTATCACTTGCTACTTGGGAGAAGAGACCAACCCCCATCTTGCTACAACCTCCTTTCAGGTAGTTGTAGAGAGTGAGAAGGTCTCCCCTGAGCCTTCTTTTCTCCAGGTTAAACATCCCCAGTTCACTCAGCTGCTCCTCATAAAACTTGTGCTCTAGACCCTTCACCAGCTTCATTGTTCTTTGGACATGCTCCAGCTCCTCAATATCTTTCTTGTAGCAACAGACTCAAAACTGAACACAGTATTTGAGGTGCAACCTCACGAGTGCCAAGTACAGGGGGACAATCACTTCCCTAGTCCTGCTGGCCACACTATTTCTGATACAAGCCAGATCCAAAGATACGTGACAATGAAGATGAAACTGCTTGGCTGTAGTACATGTATTCAGGATTTCAAACACTTGTCAAATTCCAATTTAGTTATTTGACAACTGTAGATGGAGAGAACAGATAGAGGTTAAGGCCAGCATCTCTGAAGCATCTGTTTGTTTTTATGGTCTCATTACTTTTAGAGCTCATTTTTGGGTTCACATGCCAGGAGTCCACACTACTGAAAAGTAGAATTCAGCACATCATACCCTCAGTTTTCAAAAGGGCTGAGCATCCAGTCTTCATTTACAGATTAAAGCACTGTTTCTGACTATCTCTGAAGATCAGACAGCTCCATGGACATTTTGGAAAGGTGAAACATGGGCATGTATCGCCATCCTAGCAAAATGTAAGCAAGGAGAACTAGCAATTTCCCCTCATAGTCTGTACAAGGGTGGGATTAATTTTACCTAAAATATCCAATTAACTGCATAAACTGGTGATCTTTGTTTTATCCAGACAGAGAATTCCAAGGAGCAATCTACTCCACCTAATTTAGACATCTACTTCAGCAGGAGTTTACCAGCCTAGTTTAGAAGCTTAACTGTTGATTGGCAAAAATTAGGTGGAATGGGACCTACCTTGTACAAATTTCACCTAGAGATTTTAATGGTTTGCAAAGATTAAATTGAGAAAATAAAAGAATAAATGTGGGTGTCAATCAAGAAAATTATTACACTTAAAAACAGTCTGGGGAACTCAAAGATAGCCAAAGAGAGAGAAGCCCCATCTTCTCCCCTGTGAGAGGGAAATGGGGAAGGGGACAGACATAGCAGAAAATTCATAAACCCAAGCTGACTATACCCCTTAAAAGAATGCTAATTCCCCTGCTCTGAATTATATAATGTCTTTTTCTAAAGTGAAACAATCCCAGTGAGCAAGCCACCATTATGATTTGTGTTGCTCTAAGTACAAGAATAACCCATCTCACTCCAAAATGAGTCATAAACTTCTGGAAGGAGGACTGTAAACAAGACCATTCAATATTCAGCCCTCTGCACTGTTCTGTAAAGAACCATCTCTAATATAATGATCTGGTCCAGTATATTTATGGTGCTGCTCCCAAATCCACTTGGTATTGCTAACAGACTATTTCTGTCCAAGTAATGCGGCTGTCTCTTGTTTGCTGCTTATTCATTATTTCTCAAGTAATTGATGTTAAACACACTAACTTTTGGATGAAAGCTGTGATAGATTTGCTCAAGGTTTGCAAACAAGTGTTATGATCCCCTGAATGCCCTTTTATTTTCAGACTAGCTACATGGAAATGCTGTCCAGCTGACTCAAGCATGTTCTGCAGTAGAGATCCATGTTTCAAAGACCCATGCAGCAGGAATCAGTCTGGTCACAGCTGATAAACACAGAGAATCAAGTGTTTTGCCCAAGTTCCCACGCTAAGGGCTTGGTCCTGTGAGGAAGTAGGCATGCCTTCACATGCATTACAGTTGAATAAAGCACAAGCTATGTTTAAGTAAAGGCTCAGCCCAGTTTAATCATTCTCTTAGCTTAAAATGCTCAGAGCACTAGCGGACTATGGGAGAGAGAAAAAGTGAAATAAATATGAGTGAGAAGCAGAGATTCCTCTCATAGAAAGGTCAATATATATATCTGGTTAGCCAAAGAGATGGAAGTAACATTAAACAGCCATTGTTCTCTAAGAAACCCACATGCATGAGGGGGTTTCTTGTACTCGCAGGAAGGGAAGATCTGGGTGTTGTGCAGGAAGACAGCTCCTGACTCAGGTTCCTCATTGCTCTGTTCCTCGTTTCCACTAAGTCACACAGTTTGGTAGGGTCAGAGGCCTGCTTTGTATCAAAATGGACTGAATTAAGCAAATGCACATGACAGAGAAGCTGACCCAACATTAAATTCAAACCACCCTGATTAACAAAAAAGTCTTCAGATTCAAATGGCAAGTGCAGTTCTACACAGAGCAAGTTTGTTCAAAAATTGCCAATAATTGGTAGAAAACGTGGAATTTAACTTAACAATCACACTGCCCATATTTCCAGAAGGTGAGCATACGTATATGCAAAACAATTGCTACATCTGTGTTGATAAATTCAAAGTGCCCGAGACCATTCTTCGGCACCGGGGTTAAAGGCAAGGAACAGATGCATTCATAATAATGAATCCTCAGCCTCTCTGTCACTTGAACTACCTGCAAACTATTTATTGGAAACTGCCTCTGGGACATGCTAACTCTCAAGCAGGGACTAGGAGATACCTGGGAAAGTCCTATCTGTCAGAGACTAAAACCATATCAGGTTTTAATAATCTTTTAATAATCTGCTCTAAAAATTATACTGAACAGGAGACAAATTTACAGCAGCTGAGAATGTCTCCTGGCACTGCTTGATTTACTGGTAGAGATGTAGCCTCTATAGAAAGACATGATTGGTAATCTAAATAAAATATACCCCACAAATTTAATGTTACAGAAGGATTTACAAGAAGAGATGAAGACATAGAGGGGGTGACACTCAAACTGGATTCAAAGGGATTGTTTTCTGTCTCTTTTTTTAGCTTGAACATCTAGTGTAATTTCCTTTCAATTATTTTTTCTTCATATGAAAGATGAGATTCTGGCTAGACGCCTGTTGTAACTGGAAATGAATTATATATGCTGCAGCAGAATGTAATTCTTTGATTCTTCACTACAGATAAAGAGAAAAAAAGATACACTCAACTCACCTTAGCAGCTTTCATTGTATTTCCGTCCAAGATTTGCAAACCTGGCTAGCTGGCTATCCATGCAGTAATAGCTACACTGTGTTTAAAATGGATGTCTATCCTCCACACTCAGCAGGGATGGAGTAATTATCTACCTGTGTCTGATGTGCTCCTGGATGTATCATTCCCAGTTTAAATTTCCATTGGTTATCAGGGATTTGGAACAAGCTCTGTAACAAAAAAAAAAAAAAAAACAAAAAACAAAACAACAAAACAGGAGTCTGCTGTTCCTCTTATCAGGGGCAGACTTCTATGCAGTCAGAGAAAAAGGGTGGCATATTTTATGGTGAAAGACTGATAATACAGCATGCAAATATACGTACAGAAATGAGGCTTTATTAAGACCGTCAACCCCTGGGCAAGATTCAGAGAAATTCCTATTTAGCAGCTACAGGGCTAAGGCTACTGAGGACTTCTCTTTAAGACAGTCTCTTAAAGCACTGCTATTCCAACTTTGACATGGTAAACAGTGCCAGAAACTACACAGTCTATGCAGAACAAGAAAATGAAAGCTGCACCTGGACCTCCCAATGTCCTCCTCCCTAGCTCTGTTGGCTCAGCAGAGATCAGAACAAGTCAACTGAATGAAGTATTCCTATTATGTTTATTCTGAAAGATAGCTACCAATTCATCTTTCTTTAGCAAGCATAGAAGTCTGTGTAATCTTGTGGAGAGCTGAAAGATCAATATTTTAGTAGAAGTGCTTTTTTTTTACCTTTTTAGTCAAATCTGGAGGCTGAAAACTCCACTATTTCCATAAATGCTCCCTCCTTCTGCATTGACTAGTAGCTGGAGGATAAGATTATGTCTTGCATCCATTCTTAAGAATTTATTATGGAAAAAACCACATAGACACATAGAAATAGACATAATATACATCTTTTATGCACAAATACAACCTGCAGTAGTCAGAAAGGATACAGCAGTACCATCAGGACCATTTGCAAGTCTCAGAACACTTATTTCTCACTGAAGCTTGACTGAGGTCAGGATATAGCCCTGAAGTGGCCCAACAGAACACCAGTCCATGGCAATGCTGTTCAGTGACTGTACACAGCTTTGTGAAGTAGAGGTATGAAAAGTTATCATACCCCAAATGAGAGACTACCATTGTTTCTTTCCACCTTGAATTACACCCGTGCAGTTGCACTGCACTCAGCAAGAACAGTAAGGGCTAACCAGATGCAGAAATTAAGACCTCAGCAGACTCCATCAGCCACCCATCTATATGCAGGCAACAGTGCCCAGTTTTAAAAATTACTTTTATTTCTTAGCTGTAGGAAACAGAATATGGTTTTGAAGCCAATGACATTTGGCGACACTGCTCTGATAGTGCTTTTAACAAATCTGAATCAAGCAAAGCAAAACTTGCAATTGTTTTCAATAAAGTCTGACATTCCTTTTCCTCCTCAATTCCCTGCTCATTACAAATTGCTTTTCTATCTGATAAATCAATTTACCATGTTTTCTTCCCAGCTTATTTATGTACATGAAACAGACTGAGGATGAAAATATTATGCATACCACCCAGCTGCTGTTTTTCTTGCTACTCCAGGGCTGGCAGGATTTGAATTACTGTTGTAACAGCTGACAAAGCTCTTGTCAGAGAGGAAAGGTTACTCATATCAAAGCACTATCCGTAAGGTAAGACAATCTACCCAGAGTGCTTAGTACTGTTCACCTCTAGGAGAAAGCTTCAAAGGCAAGTTACAAGAGCAAGCTGCAAGACTGAGAAAAAGAATTTGGTGTTTTTTGACGTTTATATAAGCCACAGTGGCTGGAAAATAAGCCTTAGTTAATCAGCAGTGGGTGTGCAAATGCATGGAGCACCAGTTGGTGAAGCGCATTATTCTATGTCGACATCACAGAGTGCAGTGCAATAGGAGCAAATCAGCTGTTGCTGAAAACCTCCAGGTTCATGAAAATTTCATCATCCATGTGCAGCTTCTGGTTCAAAGTAGCCTGTTTTGACAGAGAATTCTCCAGTGTCTTATGGGTATTGTTATTATTACTACTACTTTGCTCTTAGGGTCTTTTGCTAAGGATTCAAAGCAATGACTCATGACAGCTCTTCCATCTAGTTATTGACCCAGCTGGACAGAATCATACACATAACTTAGGCTGCAGAGCATTTTGGCTTTGCAGTCATTTTGCAAACTGAGGTCTTTTTTCTTTTTCTTTCTTTCTTTCTTTTTTTTTTTTTTTTTTTTTTTTCATCAACATAGGCTTGGCTGCCATATTTCTGGAGTAATAATCATAATCATAATGAAAATTCCTCCCTTATATTTATACTCTAAAGTTTCAGTGAGGAGAAAAAAAAGCCGACATCCATTTCTTTTGCCTTGCTACTTTTGTCTCACTCTGTATACAAAGTGCTAATGATCAGTTCTTAAATAAATGACCTGAAAAACATCTTGGCAAGTTTATAGCCAGGCCAAGCATTGATCCACTTTCAGCAGAGAAGGTAGAAGAAATACCAAAAGAAATAGCCACAGAAGGAATAAAGAAGAGCTGTACTATTACAAAAGCAAACAAAGCAGGCTGAGAGAAGCTGTCCCTGCTGTCCAGTCAAAGAATGAGGTATAAATAATACCTCTCACACAGAGGAGTCTGCTGCAGAGTGAACTGCAGCAGGCACTGAGAAAAACCAAGCTCTTAACTGAGAACTGGAAAAAAAATATCTAGGTCTATCTGCTCTTGGGAAACAATCTGCTACTGACAAGGATGTCAGCATCAGAAATCCCTCCTTTCCCTTCACTTTGAATATCTCTCAACCATTTTCTTTCAACAAGTGTTGACAGTGACTTGGTTACTTGAGTCAATGGAATGGAAATAATTTTCACCACTACTGAAGGAGACTCGCCTAGCAGAAAAGTTCTTAGTACCCTTAATACTTTTCATTCTCCCTAATACTAACAGTTAAACATTTCTTCTGTGCCGACTGTGGAAAAGACAGTTGCTGACAACCCATGTCAGCCACACATCATTCTGTGGTGCGACTGGTTTCTGGAGTTTTGCTTGTACCATTGGTAACATAGGCTCAGTTATGAGAGATGACAGAGCAAACGGACCTTTGGCTGCAACCACCATCTTATGCAATGGGGCATATTATTCATGCTCAGCAGATGTTTGGAGCATCATATGAAACAACAACACTTTTTATTGCAACCATGGGGGCAGCAGTTCATCTGTCTCAGGTTTTACTGTGACGGATAGATTCTGGTGTGAACAATAGTGGACAACCTGCAAAATTTCTTTAACACAGGTGTTACTCCAAGGAGTTGGGGAGCTTTTCCATCATCAAAATATATTCAACTGTAGATATAATTAGAGACTTGATCAACCTGAAAACATAAGTGCCAAGTTCTACAAGAAACTTTGCCTTCCTGAAGACACAAAATGACTTTAATTTTTCTGGTTTCTGACTCCCACAGGTGGGATCTATAACCCTGTGTTTGGTATCAAGGTCCTCCCTACAGAGCATAGGAAGGCTGAGTTCTGCTGAGGTGGAGAGTTTCCAGTGTAATGGCCTCACAGAAGAACTCACATGGGACCCCCAGTCCCAGCACAATCTGCCTCTTGTGTAAAACAGCAGAGCCAGGCCAATTACCCTGCATCCAGGTCTTTCTCCAGCTCAAGTCAGCACATTTAAACTCTTGGAGGACAAAATGATCAGGCTTTGCTGGTAATAAGAAGAGCTACTCTAACACTGCTTTGGGACCAGGCACTCAAGTAGCTATTTATAGATGAGAGAAGAGCAGCAACAGGGAAAAGGAAAGAAAAAATGGAACTGGCTGAATATGTGAGCAATATTTTTCATTTTTAAATTATACATCTGCAAAGTGATCTCAGGAGCTAACAACTCACATTCTGTTCTCCGAGCATCTGATTTCATCAAGAAGTTTTAAGGACATTATAATTCCTTCATTCACAGTTGTAAATTTTAAAAAAAGGCTAAATATATACATAGTGCTCCAGACCTTCAAAACCCTCAAGTGACTGCTGGTGCAGTGACCCTTGCTATAGTCTTTTGATGTAGGAAGTGAACATTGATCTTGTTTAATGGTTAAGACTCACATGGAAATGGTTCTATCCTCAACACTGGCTCTCACACTGTGGGTCTCCAGGCACTGGCAAGGTCCCTGTGAGTAATTCAGAGCAAGGCCTGTGTTACTCTAAAGTGGTTGATGAAGCACCTTCCCAGAGACTGATCTTGAGAAGGAAACGGTGAGGGAAGAGCTGAACTCCAGGCCACTTTGTCCCAGCTCTGGAGTCACCCAGTAGCTCCTGCTATCTCACCTCACCCTTCCCATATCTCTGCTACCCAGTGGAGTACTGTAGCATATTCCCTCCTGCACCCTGACCAGTGCAACACAATAAGGACCTAGATTCCCAGCACTTACTGTATTATATGGGAATTAATTTGATCTTGCAGACATCATGTCATCAGCTGTTAACATGCTTTGCCAAAAAAAAAAAAAAAAAAGGGGGAAAAAAGGGAAAGAGTGCCAGACTGAAATACTGATGTAAGGCTGAAATCAGCTCCACACCCTCCTCCACTTTAGGTTCAGAAGGCGGCTTCTTCACAACCAGCTTCAGTGTCTCCATACTTCAATCCATTTCATGATATAGACATTCACTGCCTACCACCCTCTTTGAGAAAACTTGCTATCCTGAGATGGACAGCCCTTCATTTGTTCCTGTTGAACTTTCCTCACTTGTCATCAGCTCAGAGGGACAAAGCAGCAGAGGGAGGGAGAGAATGACTCCCTGTGTCTCAGGTTGGCCTTCCCCAGGTTTTTCCACAGCAGGGCTCCCCTCTCAGCCCCAGGTTTCAGGCACCCCAAGTACGACTGGTTTCCAGCATGACTGTCAGCAGTTCAGGAATAAGGAAAGCACTTTTTTTTTTTTTTTTTTTAAATTATTATTATTTTTTTTTTTTTTCCACGCTATTGAAGGCTTTGACACTTGGGGACCTAGTCCGTTGTCACTGCACGTCCCCATCCCAGGGATGCAGGTGGCACTGGGGCTCAGCTGTCGGCACCTCCTGCCCGCGGTGGGGAGGGGACAGGGAGGTGACAATGCGGGGAGGTCCCAGGACCGTCTCCTCCCGCAGAGTTCCAGCGGCTGTTTCCACTAGATGGCATCTCCCTCCCGCAAACGTCTCCCGCTCCCGCAGCGCCAGCTGACCCTCCTGGATTTAGGCGGCTCATATAACATGGTTCTAGCATTTAGCAATTAAAGACGGGCAAATATTTGATTAGCCTACGTCGATTTCTGCTCGAGGATACCACGAAAAAATGCCACAGACTAGCGGCATTGGAGCATCATTCTTTCAAACATCCCATCCAAAACACTGTTACTGCTGTAAACGATCTCCCGGTGACAGTTTGTTCTCTCAGTACTTCAGCACATTTATTTCCAGGTGTGCTTCCTGATTAGGGCAATCTTTACAGTGCTGATAGCAAATTTTTGAGATTTGTCATATTTATGAGCTAATCTGTCAGGTCAAATGGTAGCAAAATGTATTTACTGACACTGAGAATTGCATTATAACATGTGCAAGTTATATAGCTCTGCTGTGACTGACAGACAGCACTATCCTGGAGCCAAAGGAGTATGTTTTGGTGAACATTCTTAGGGACAACAATGCATCCTGTGCCCGCCTATCTCCTCTAACACATTATTTATATGTTGTGGGTATCAGTGAAGTACAGCTAAACTAACAGAAGAGAAGCTGTTTCAAAGAAACTAGAAACAGATTCATTAAAATTATCTGTCAAGGTATGATAACACCTATAGAAAAAAATCCCCAGTACTACCACACAGAACTACTCTTCAGTAACCAGTCTTTCTTGGGAGAGTCAAGGGGTTCTGATGTTAAAGTGAGATAGACCCATAGATAGTTATATATATATATATATATTCATATCTCATAATTTTCAAAGGGGTTTTGGTGCAGGTCCTAAATTACTCATCCTGACTCCCTCCCTGGATCTGTCCTAACTGAAGAACAAAATTTCTGAACTTTTTTGAGGCAAATGCACCAGAAGAAACACCAGGCATCAGCCCAATAACTGGTGAAAGACAGATTTGTACTTAAGGAATTCATCTGTTTCTGCAGCACTTTTCTGGAATCACTGCAGCCACTGTAATTGGGAAAATGTGTCAGAGATTAAATTAGGTTGGTTTCCAATGGAAGATACCACTAAGGCGGACATGTTGATAACAAGTTGATATGTCATACCCATTGAGATTCACTTTATTTTTACAGTATTTGAGTAAGTTAGGCTCTGACAGAACAATTGCTCCTAATAAATTGAACACAGGGAATAGTGCAGGTGCCATAATAATGTTAATCAACCAAGAGTTTAATCTGTAACTTTCCTCATGACTACTGCATGACTAGAAGGGCAGGGAAACAATATAGATGCAAAAATACAGCACTACGGACATGGTTGGGTGGGCACAGGTTATAAATTATTATAGTGAAATAACGGATAAATGTCATTTGATATAATGATATTTCCATTGATTTAAGGACTGTGTACCCTGCAAGAACCTTGGTACCCCCCAGTCTTCTTGTTCTTGCAGATCATAATGACAGTAACAACAAAAATATTGTGATAAGGAACAAATGCTATCCAAACCTCAGATGTCAGATGACAGCCTAATGAAACATCACAGGTGAGTTGCTGAAACATCAGGCTGGAAGCCTCAGGGCCTGTGTTTAAGTTTCTCATGTGCCTCTGGCAGATTCTATCCCCTCGGACATCACTTTATACACTTCCATGCTGTGGTTGCCACCAGCATCTGGAATGTCCAAGCACATCCTAGGCCATATGTGTGTATCTGACCTGATGGGCACCTCTCACACAAGTGAGGGTGTCCTCCTGAAACTTCCTCAGCCATGAGGCATCCACATTTTCAAGTGCAGAGGGAACAAAGCTCACACGGCAGTAAGTAATTTTCCAGTTGCAATCTCAAGGCCACAACAGGTATGGATCGTGTTACTATTACTTCCCACAGGCTCTCATCTCTGGGAGGGGAAGAAGGTTATTCTGCCATTTTAGCACTAAAATTTTTCATCACTTCTACTGCCTCCAGCAGGGATCCAATGGATTAAGTATTAAGATAAAAATACATCCATTGAGTTTACAGCCTTGAGGGGCTGAGTTTGAAATCCTGGCAAATCTACTCTGTGCTAGTATATCGCTAACATCATTGCTCAAAGAGCATTTGCTTTAAAAAAATCTTTCTTCTCTGGAGCTCTCTATTGAGATAGTAATACTGATTTGATACAGTTAAAAACATAAACACTGCATTCATATCCATATTTCTTCTAAATAAACACTATGTCAGGAGATTTCATGTATGCTCTTTTGTGAGAAAAAATTGTGCCCCAAGCCCACTGTAATTGGTTTGACTTTTTTACTTGGGTAGTCGATTCCTTAGAAAAATAATGAAGGAAAATGTCACCATCTGTCTGAAGCTGACGTACAGAGTGAAATGCTTAAAAAATGCATATTATTCCCAAAAGCAATTTATCATTTTGACCCAAAGATAAAGAAAAATTACTATGAAACCAGTATTATACTAGTTACAAAATCTGTGTACTCAGAGGTTTTGAACCTTTTTGGTTTCTTCTAGACACTTGCCATCACCTGCTGATGTCAGCACCAGCAGGAAAGCATTGCATGCAGAGCAATAAACAAACAAATCAGAAAAGGCAAAACAGAACGTGGGGAGCCTGAAACTCCTAACTCTCAGTACAACACTGACTCTTCCTCTGAAACACTTCCGCATACAAGTAAGGGCTGTATGCAGCTTGCTGTAGGAGGATTTGTGTGGCCTGCTACACCCAATCAAGCTGCAAAACTGAGGCAGCACTTTTTCAGTAAAATCATGACTGTAGTTAGGGAAGACAAACAAGTTCTGATCAGATAAGAAGTAAGAGCGCTTCATAACTCTCCTGACTTGTCTTCCCTTTTCAGAGCAGTAGGCTTTGTGCTTTCCTTTTTTTCTTTTTTTTTTTCCACCTCTTTTGATTACAGCTTAGCTGAAATAGTAACTGTCTGTGTGGGAAAGCATTGGTAGGATTTTTATGTCCCGTCCCTAGCGGCACAACATGTTGCCAAAGTTATAAAACATAATGTGGGAACTTTTGGATTCAGTGAAGTCCATAACTGTCTTCCTGTTAATTCTTAGGATCACCCTTGATTTCTTCAACTTACCAGAGCTCCATATCTCTGACTCTAGAGGCCATTTCTAAGGATAATGTCTTAGAAAACTGTTTCATTTCAAGATGTGGTTTCATTAGGAGGAAGAGTCACCATTCCTGGTGCGAGACACATGTGGAACAGTTGTACCATGAGAAGTCATACTGAGTTTTGCCACATGTCACCACTGCATATTGTAATCAGCTCTCTGATTTTGTCAGCTCTACTGAAGCTATAGACAACAAGCAAGTAACTTGAGGGCTGTCTGGAATGCCTTGATTCCACAGGGGCTCTGCTTGAATTTCTTCCCTCTGTTTACTTCCACATTCAGAATTTAGAGCCAAATACATATATAGAAAGGAAGAAAAAAAGAAGAAAAATAAAACAGAGATTAATATTTTCTCACTCGAATTCCTGCCCACCCACAAATCCCACATTGAAATTGAGACAACACTGGGAGTCTCAAGAACTGTAGTACTCATATATGGCATTTGATATTCATAAAATCTCACTGAGCTTTATAGAGGAGGTAAATTCAATCCTCAGTGTTTTATACATGAAGAAAGTACAGAAGAGAAATAATTTACCCAAGAACACACAGCAAGTAAACAGCAGGACTTAGACTAGGACACACATACCCCATGGCATTTCCTACCAACTCAGTTGTCCTGGAAATGTATTGCTCTTCCACAGAGATCCCATTGAGCTCCAACCACCTTCAGAGCCCCAAGATGATTCAGGATGGTTATTACAGGTTATAACTGCATGAACATTTTGATTATGAACAAGTCTTCAGTCACTCATAACTTTTTAGTGCTTCACCCTTTGTGTTCATTTCTTCACAGTTCTGTTTTTGATTTCTAGCACAACGGTCAGGTTTTGTATCCGTGTACATCTGACATCCATTGGGAATTTTTCTCCAGATTATATAATTCACAGTTCTCAAATCAAGTCTTTGGCCTCTTCCCAGAAGCAAGGAAGCTGAGAGGAGTCCCAGCCAGCAGGTGAAAAGAGTTATTTGGCACACAAGGTTACTGCAGCCACCTCCAGTCTGCCCCAATGACACTGCAACAGATGGACTGAATGGCCCATGTTGACCCCAAGGTATCACTGGGGACCTGGCAGTCCAGTCCATGTGTCAGAGAATGAACAGTATCAAGTAAGAGATGATTAAGTCCATAAATATTTTCGACGCAGTTGTCTACCTAAATCTGCAGGAATCAGGTCCTTGCCTCTGCTCAGAGCTGAAGCTAAATCCTGACACGAAAGAACTGTGCCTTTAGGATCAGCTGCTTCCCTTGTACTCTCTTGGTTTACAGGTTTGCTGCCAAGATTCTGAATTGCTTTAATCAGATGTATAACAGAGACTGTGGATATCCTCCCAGAGCACTCTGGTGTTGTCCTGGCCTAGAACAATCACCTATAATCACTGCAGTCAGGCCCTTTAGAAGAAGAACAGGGAGTAAAGGGCTTTTTCTTGGCAGTTTGTTAAGAGAATAAGGTGGCAGGGATGGAGGAGAGAGCAGGACTGCATAGCCTAGAAGGTAGCAGGAGAGGAAGAGAAGCTGCACTCCTGTCATTTTCCTGGGAAGAAATTTTGGAGGTTGAGAAGAGCAAAGCAGCATAAGCTCTGAAATCAACGCCAGTTCAAATTGTCTACAACTGCAACAAATCTCTGCTAGCAAGCAAGGGAGCAGCAGAAGCTTCCAAAGTGTATCTGAACCCAGTATGAATCAGGAGAGTCATGCTGTCTTCTGTCCAGGCTGCATCACATTGCAATCTGCCTTCAAAACAGGCCCTGCAGAACTGGGACTGTGCACTGCACTGGGCGTGATTAGTGTTTCTTCCACCTTTTCACCTTACTGCTGTGCCTGCACGTGGCCACTTAAGGTAGAGTGGAAGCAGGAATGCTCATATTAGAAAGCAAGAAGGTTTTCCTTCAGATTTCAACAGGGGAGGTTCAAAGAAAGCTAGCTCAGGCAGATTATTGCAAGCCTTCACTGCTCACATCATTCTCTTTTTCATTTATTCCTCAGCTCTCAAAATCTCTCTCTCCTGCCTTCTTTTCACATCACTCCTTTGAGAAACTCCATCTCTCCTCCACAGTGGGTTTAATATTACTCAGGACAGATCTATGAATCCTGCAGACAATTCTCTGTTTCCCTCCACTTTCATGTTTGTTCTAAAATCATAACTGCTCCAAAAGGTGATCCTTAGCTAAACTGTGCGTAATGCTAAGCCTCAGGTTGCCGACTGAGAAACAGGGCTGTCCATTCAGATATGTGGTGGGAACAACATAGAGTTTGCCACTGCCTTTTCACTGTCATGCAGAGACTGTGCAGCTCTGGTTCCTGCCTTAAAATCTCACCTTGGCAAACAACAAACAAAAATAACAAAATTAATCAGCAAGGGTATCTTTGAAGCTGGCTCCTGAGACGTTGAGACTATTTCTACATTATTTTATTTCCAAAACAGGATTGACAACAATTAAGTATGGAATGAAAAAAAAAAATTAAAATCAAAATCAAAAGCAGTTTACAGATGGGAATTCTTTTGTCTCACACACAAGACTTTGTTATGAGCACAAAGGATTAGCTCTGTTAAAAATCAGAGTTGATCCCTAGATTAATGTAGTAAAAAACATGCACAACTCCAGAGAAGTCTAACCATATACAGACTCTGAGAAGGGGAGTTGTAGGGGATTAAGTTTCTTCATTGTTTGGCAGACTGAAATAGGTTTGGCAAGAGGAGTCTTACAGACTTTGCACAGCTTTTGGGGATGAAAGAGGGGAAATCATAACAAATGGGAGAGAAGACAAGTCCAAACTCACCAGTAACACAAGAACATTGGAGAGGTATTTCACAGACAGAACAATCACCTGTTGAGGTGGTTGACCTTGTCCAGCTGCCAACCACCCACCCAGCTGCTCTCCCACTCCCCCTCCTTTGGCTCTGCCCTTGTGCTGCAGGATTGCTTCTCACACCTTTTTAAACTCACTCCTCTCTCACACAACTGCTGCACCATGGCTTTTACCCTTTCTTAAATACATTTTCATAGAGGTGTCACCAGCCTGGCTGATGGACTCAGCTTCTGCCAGTGGTGGGTCTGTTTTGGAGACATCTGGAAATGTTTATGTCCAGCAAGGGGCTGGCCAGGCCCTTCCTCACAGAGGTCACCCCTGCAGCACCCCTCACTTCCAAAATCTTGCCACATAAAGCCAATACACATGTAAACTCTGCAAATCCTGGAGACAGTCAACAACAGTTGAATAGGTCTCCAATATTGGCTATGATGGATCTAACTCCTTTCTTCCACATATTTATTGTATCATATATCTCTCAAAGTCCCCTTTCAGAGAAACAAATCCTTTACTTCCAGCCACTCTGCTCACTGAAGGTCTAGTGTACTTATCCCAGCACCCCTGCCCAATGCCAGAGTGCAGTACATCATCTTTCAATAGCCAACCAAGAAACAGGTTCAGTGTTAACCAGATGAATATTTGGATTGCTGTGCTTTTCAGAATCCGTGTGTGTGCACTTGTGCACATTCACACACTGTCTCAAGAAAGCCTAAAGTTTCTAAGCCCTAGGGGAGATAATAGTTACAACTGGGCGTTACTCTGTGCTATGAAATGGAACAGATTGCTGGAGATGGCAACAACTCTCCAAGTCCAACCATTTAAGAGATACTATAGTGAAATTGCTGCTCAGATTGCTGATTTACAAGCTGGTCCCATGTTCAAGTAAAATGAATCTAGAGTTCATTTTAAGGGCAACTAGGCTTATCAAGCAAGAAATGTACAATAAAGCAAAAAGAGGAAGGGCAATCAAAAGTCATTTTCCCTCATGTTCAGCAGTCTTTTTCTGATCTACTGAGATGTATTAACTGAATTTGTACATGATCATGGACAAGTCCCAAGGGATAAGTTACTCTGCACAACCTACTAGAGACAGATCATTGATCAGACAATTAAGGATCATTAGCCAGATTTCTTATGAGCATGTCACTCTTAGTTCAGATGTTAAAATGAAAACCACGTAACATGAAACAAAAAGCTACAGTCATGTCTGGTTTTTGGCAAAAAATACAGTCAGATTAATGTGCTTGGAGAGGGGGAGCTGTGTGTGAAACACACGGGATTTCAAACTCTCCCTGGTGTTTATCAGCCTTTTCCAGTGCATCAGAGTCCATGATCTGCCTCTGTCTGAGACGCAGAGTGGGACCAGAATGGTGGGAGAAGAAAGTCATGACTTGTCCAAAGGCCACCCAGCTTCTTGGTTGTGTTGGGTCAGGTTTGCATCCTCTGCTGGTAGGTTCTCTCCCACTGGACCCTCCTGTGTTTCTGAGTCCTGTTTATAGAAAGGGCTAAAGGTGGGTGGGGGTACATTATTATTGAGTTCCCATTTCAGTCAAGCATAATTTTTTGTTAACATATAAATTAACAGGATCTAAGCCAGATAGCTCTGAAATAACTCATGAACTAAATTCTCACACTGGACCAGAAGGCTTGGATATAATGTAAAATATTTTATGAGGAAATGAGGTGATTCCCTAGACAACAGATCTGGATTTGAACAGCTTAGGGAAGTTCAGGATTACAATTGTTTTCTTACTTCTTATTTCTTGCAAGTTCCAAGAAAAAGAAGAGACTCATTTTGGGTGGAGGGAGAACTTTGCAGAACTATTTAAAGAAGTATGCATAATCATCTGAAAATTAACACAACTAAATTGTATTGCAAGCTTCCATGGCTGTTATCTTTCATTGGCCCCATTTCAAAATTGCCAGTTTCCCCAGTGGAGACTGTGGGGTTTTTTTCTTCTCTTATTCTATGTATGAAAAAAACTAAGCTGACAAATCCAAACAACACTCAAGTAAAAGAAAACTCCAAAGCCAAGCTAGGAACATTCTGCCCTTCCACAAGCCCTAGACTAAAACTACTGCAGTTGCTGCTGTGAGAAATGAAGCAGAGGCTTCTCTAACATAGCTTGTTTTCTGTACAGAGGTAATCCTGTTTTCTAGAAAGGCTGGGCCCACTGTCTCCTGATACCCTGGAAAACTGTTATGATTCCTGGAAAACTAAAAATAAGGCCACAAATGGGAAACATGACACAGAAATGTATAGATGCCAGGAAAGAGAATTAAAAATTCAGTATTTTAGCGGACTATAAATACAAGGTATGTGTGTGTGGGGAAGCAGTAGAAAACCTTGTCTGTCAACATTTTAAAATAGGATTTTAAACAGCAGCTGAGCAAGGAGGTGTTACAATCAACATTGTCTTAAAATTCAGTGCATCTTTTAGCCCCAACTCACAGAGGGAAAGCCCTAGTTTATCTGAAATGAAAACTGAGCTCTTCTAGCCTGCATCTGACAGAGCTCTCAGGGTAATACCCCAGTGTTCACAGCCCTGGGCCAGCTTGGACTTTGCTCTGGGGGGCTCCTTTGTATGACTAGTGGGACAAAGAGGACCAGAGCTCCTGGGCCAATAGAAATAGCTCTATTAACACCTCTAGTTTCAGGGCTAGGAAATACAGCTGCACAAATCACAGCCGAGCACAAACAAGTCTCAAAAGATAGGCTGTCCTATCTATTCATCCTATAGTATCTCATGTAGCTGTGTCTAAAATCATCTAGATTCCTTCTCTGTTCATTAGACAGGTAGAAATACCTTTAAAGTGAGATTAATTTCATCTGTTTTTCATTTAAAGATGGGAGGAAATCCCACTGGAAATGCCAATTTCTATCTCACGGAAGAAACTCAGATAATTGCCTTACATGAGACATCTACCTTGCAATTGGGCAAGATAAATCCCACTGACAATTATGATCTTAAGAAGCCTTGCAGAAAATATCCCCTATTCTGAGATCTCCAGGTATAATTAAAACCATTTCCTGTGGTTGTGGGAACAAACTTGTTATCCTGCAGAGAAAAGATACTCAAGAGGCACAGCTTATGGATGTTTGTTAACCACTCACATACCATGTCCAAATCAATTAACTGTATGAGCCCTTGCACTGACAACTCATATTTTCATTAAGGACTTGTTTAAACAAGAAGAACCCTGTGAAATCAAATATGGGGTGAAGAACAGAAACGACATACAGAAACTATTTGTATATAGACAACTCTTCAGTTTTCCTACATTTTCACTTAAAAGAGAGTTATATTTTAAGTCCTAATTTTTTGCATTCCCCGGGGACTATGAACACATTTTCTACGAGTTTTCAGGGAAAAAAATGTGAAGGCACTTGAGTCAATTTCAAAGTTCAGCTGATGTTCAGCCGTGAAGTCTCAGCTTCTTAGTGTAGCTGGAAGGAAAGTTGAAAGTAGTTGAAGACTACAGTTATATTCCTGATGACCTTAGGGCAGCTGGACTGTGGGCTGTTTCCATCAACGTCATAGTTACTTGCCAACTTCCAAGTCCCTTTTGTGAAGGGGCTGGATTTTTAGCTGTGTGATTGATTTTTTCAGTGGTGCAAAGAAGCAAGAGGATATCATAGTGCTGGCTCAGAGCTTCTGTGGAAGGTGGGTGCAAAGGGTTATGACTCCCCTGAATCCACAGTCTTCTGGGGACTCCACAACATGGCACAGGCTCAGATTTATCCAGGGGACAGGCTCTAGCCTCAGTGCAAATGTATAGATTTGCACAAAATATTCTAGGATGGACAGGCCTTAAACCTTCATGCTACTAATCCAGAAAGTCTTTTTTTTTTTGTCTTGAGCAGACAACTGAAATACCAATTTCTTTCTTTCACTTCCTAAACAGAAAGACCACAGTAGGACTGAGTAATTTGCTTAAAAGCAGCCTGAATTGCCCAAAGAAATACAGCACTGTGGAAGAACAGCACAGCACACAGCACAGCAAGCAGATAACATGCAGAGGCACAGTTTTTATTGAAAGGATACAACCCACCGCAGCAAGCCGCAATGGCAGAGAGAGAGAGATCTTCTCTTACAGTGTTCACAACAAGAGCTGTGTACACTGATCTTTTCCCTTTAAGGCTGAGCACCTTAACAGGCAACACTGTTAACCGCTTCACATCTGGCAGCACATTAAAAGTAAAGATGACCAAAGGCTTCGCCAAGGGTGGGACTCGTTTCAGCAGGTGAAGTGTCCTGAGGAAACAGCTAGCCTAAAGTGGCTCCTGCTGCAGTCAGTGGAGTGGGATCCACAGCAGAGATGTATACTGGTGCAGCTGACAGAAAGAGACCTGACTTATTTCCCCTTAAAATCAAGTTGTTACACCAGGCAGAGGGTCTGGAAGAGAGGGGGATGCCAAGTTCACTGAATGTGGCAGATTTTCTATGAACTCTGTTTAATCCACCGGAAATTGTGCTCCCTTTTTTTAGCCAAGGCATATGGGATGTAGCTTGATTTCATATATCAAATAGATAGGTGTACATATAAAGATATGTATCAAATAAAGATGAGACAAAAGTACATTACTTTTTACCTGCTTGATTTAATCCTAGCCCAGGAGCAACCAAGAGGGAGAAAACATCACACTCTCCTGCAGCAGAGCTGAGCAGAACCGAGACCTGAGTGCTGTCTTGAACTGAAAACTAGAAGAAAATGGAACATGTTTTCTCTGAAACTTCTGCATTGCCAGCACTAGAAAATGCTCAGGATTTTTCCAAAAGTTACTATTGTGGATAGTTTGTCCAAGGCTAACACTCTAAAGACAAGTCACCCAGAGTAAACAGACACTGTCCTGAAATTTCAGACTAGCTTATCCCAGAAAGCTGATGGATAAGCTGAATATCAGAGCAAAACTAATAAAGGAAAGGTAAAACTGAGTCTTTAACAGAGGGTTTGCACAGGGTCTCTGTGGCACAGCCTCAAAACAAGGATTAGGCATGGCTTAAGAAATCCATGAACTTGATGCTGTGTGTCTGCACAATTGCAAATTTCTCCCTAAGCAGACTAGAGAGGCAGTTAGAGAGGAGACAGTGTCCCACCTAAGAGAGTAGATTCAAGTGCTACAGTAATTTTATACACACTGTCAAATAATTTTGTATGCTTACTAGCTCTGTTTAAACCAAGGAACAAAATAATACATGTATTAAGTCAATAGATTAAGTGACCTGTTTTCTCTTGTGTGACCCATCATCCAGCTTTTGTAGAAGTTTAGTCGTACACAGATGGATTTAATGGACACAACCCTTGTTCTGACAATCGACTTAAATCAGCAGAGAGGTATAGGTGCCTGTCTAACTACTGCAGCCAGCTACAGCTATAAAAGAGCATTCACGTCCCCAGAGGTGCACCATTTTCACTATATTCATATAAAATGTATATCCATATATAGTAACAGAAAACATCAATGATTTATAAAGAACTATCATTAGGGTGTACCTAAGCTTAGTAGGCTAAACTGACTTGAGAGAACATTCAAAGACAACATGTAAATCAGAATAAGTGTAAAGGCTACACCACTGTTTAATTTCTACAGCATTCAAATAATCTTTTCCTCCTACCATCTTCAGTGCTGAGTCTGTCTTTTCCCTTCTTCAAGTTTTGTACAACCTCCTGTGCCATCTGAGTAGCTCCTGGTCTACCATGAAATTGCTTTTAGAGTTCCTTCATTCTTCTTTATGTCTAGGTACTCCAGAAAGCCATACAAAGTGCTTTTATTAATGAAGAGGGGTGGGAAGGTCTGAAACCAGAAATTAAAACAAATTCAAACCTACAATTTCACAACAGACAGGAAACAGCCAGAAAAACAGAGCAGAGGAGGTCCCAATCTTACAGTAGCACTGGTTCAGTTGTATTGCCTGCCTGAGACAATCAGTCAAACCCTCAATTATGACACTCATCTTGATGTGCAACACTTATGCAGTTGACTTTTGAAGTATCAGCCATCAGTTCTAAATGTTAATAACACCTTCCTGCAGATTACTATAACTTCTTTTGCTGATGTTCTGAAATTTTGTTTGTGCTAAACATCAGAGTGTTTGTTTCCCTGCATAGTCCATATTTTTTATGGTTTTCAAACACCCTTCTTTCTTTGCAATACTCTTTCTTTTGGAGAAGTATTTAGCTTTGCTGTACCCCTATATTATATTGTGGCATGCTACTCAATCTTTGTTTCAAGGTAAACAGCTATGGATACTGATGTTATTATTTGTCTACCAAGGATCCATTTAATTAGAGCCAAAACCACGAACAAGATCATCTGGGAACCATGATATATCACACAAACTACTTCTTCAGGGACCTTGCCATGTTTGATGTGGTGCCAAACAACTCAGCATTTAGACCAGATGGGTTCTCCCTAGAAAATATACACAGATCTTAGGTGTATACCTAAATCCATGTTCTCCAGTCATCCTCATGGTTTTCATGTCATCACTCCACCCTTAGTCAAGAGAAAGCCTATAGATTCTTCAAGCCAAGCCACCCAGCTATGGAGAGGTCTGGGGTTGAGAAGGGCTTGCAGCTGAGTCCATAAAAATAGTGTGGTTGTAGATGTCTTGAGTCATAAAGGTCTCAGGAATTAAACCCAAACTTACCCATAGACAACATAAGTGTAGTCCCAATGCACTATATAAGACATATGTCAAAGATCAGTCTGACTTAGTGGTAAACACACAGAGCCAGAAACCACTTTGTTCTGGAAAACTGAGTCCCTCTCTCTCCCTCTGTCTCTTTAAACTCTCTCCTCACAGCTGTGAACAGCTAGGTGAGAAGGAGGATGGGCAGCACACATGTGTTGGCACTATCCAGAGCGGGCATGCTCTCCCTGGGGAAGCAGAGCCAGCTGAGCTCAGGTTAGAGCAATCCCCAGGCTGCTGCAACCAGACACAAATCCTTCATAATTGCCTTCCTGGCAACCCCAGCCCCAGCAGACCTCGGCTGCAGCAGAGACTCTGACCCCAAATGCCCGTAATTTCCAAAATATTTCTGCATCTGAAAAGTTTCAATTCTCATTTTCCACCATTAACCCTTTCTTGCAGAGTAAATTGCTGTCCAGGACAGAGAAGGGTATTTATTCCCAAAACCTGCTATTTCTTCCAAATAACACTATACAGGAAACCTATAGTCTGTTGTGATCAATTAAATTCATGCCACCTGTACTTTGATAGAGTCAGCCATGAGAAAGCAATCAAACAAAATCTGAAGGGTGATGGAACCTGTGAACAATACTTTGTTTTCCTGGTGTTGTAATATCTGAGACAGAGAATTGCAAGAAAAATACTTAAGTGTTGAAAATGTACTGGTTCCAGACTCTATGACAGATAATAGCTATGCTCAATAAACATTTCAGACAAATAAGGGAATGAAAGCAAACCAAATATTGCAGCAACATGAGCTCTTCTTTCCTCGGTAAAAGATGCCTAGTATTTTTGTGCCAAGCCCACAGGCTCCTCTGCAGCATATAGTGTGGTTCTCCTTGTTCATTCATGTGGACAAGCAATGATTATTGACAATTAGCATCTCTCTTGACGAAGGCAAATTAAGTGCTGTGAAAAAAACAGATGCCATGCTTAAAAAAAAAAAAAAAAAAGAAGAAGAAGAAAGGAAAGAAAGCAAGAAAGCACGCACTGGCTAAGCTAGTATGCATGTCATTTAGGTATTTTGTAATTAGAAAGCTACCCAGGTTTTGCTTTCTGACTTATTCAATGAAACCCTATTAAATGAGGCTCCAGTTGAAATACAGTAGTGATTAATGCAGTGTCCCACTGTGACAAAGCACAGTACTGTAGGGAGGTAGGGAATTAGTAGGTAGCAGCCACATTCACATGTTCAAAATAAGATTTCTCTGATTCATAGTGCTGCAAAGGAAACCATTCAGTAATCCATATCTTTCACGACTTCACAGTCCTCTAGCATTCAGGGAAAACAAATTCACAAAGTAATATGGATGTATTGCCAGCACTTCTGTACTCTGGTCATCATCATGGTTTCTGAGCAGCTTTCTAATGATAGGTCAAATGTTAGAACAAGATGGGCAGAGAGAATGGAAGTGCAAAGGGAGGCAGCTGGGTTTGAAAGTGAAGAGAGCACAGTGACAGCCAGCCCGAGCACTTGGCCCTCCATGGCAATGTCGTCAGTTGGGCTCCACTTGCAAGGTCACAGAGGCTGAAAGGTAGAGGGGATGGCAGCAGAAGGAGTGCACCCATATATTCCTCATGCATCAACAGGAGGACATGGCACACATCTGAAGCCAGGGGACTAGTACTTTCCAAGGAAGTTTCTTTAAATGCAGGTCCTGCTAGGAAGTGTGAGCACGCAGGTGTTCAGCAGAGCCATGACTTCCCCTTCTGCTGGGGGTAGTTGGCCAAGCTGGTCCCCCTGTTTTACTGGGACCTGCAGAGAAGCAGCAGCCCCTCTCCTAGAAATGTGTAATCTGGCAGCACCACAGCAGTGGATCAGGAGATGAAGATGTTCCCCAGAGGTCACAGGTCGGTATCTGACACTATGCCCCTGGTCAGAAAGCTGTGTTAGATGTTATCCTTGCCCTCAATTCAGGACTCCATGTGTAGACCTTCTCTAGACCTTTGCTATTTTGACTTATTTGATCAGAGCTGACCATTTCTGTAGCCCCCAGAGGAGAAAGATTACCTAGTCCTTCCGGGTGAACTTAACTCATCCCTGATGTGCAGTCTAGGCACCAGGGAGAATGACAAAAGACATCCAGAAATTCAGGACATGAAGATTGGAGATAGCAGCAAAGAAATGGTGAGAAACTGTCCCATATATGCAAAGCTGTGCACCATGCAAGGTGTTTAACTATCCTCAGCAGTAGCTCATACCATCCAGGAGTGCTCACACATTCAGCAGCTGCATTTCAGCTGAAGTAGTAAACTAACAGATGACAGTTTAAAGCGAAGCCTGAGCCTTGCCAATTGTCTTATAGCTGCAATTTCCAGAATTGCCAGCAGAAGAAGTTTTTGGAACAAGATTTCCAGTCATATACATGCTGGTGACTAAATCTGCTCTGAAATCTTCCTTCTCCTGCAGGGAACCGACCTACTCACTAACTGCAGCTGTGCAAGTCTTAGATTGACTGTTGCCTGTGCATGTATATGTGTGGTCCAGACATAACAGCAGGTTAGGAGGTTTGCTGGGCTAAGGTTTGTGGCCAAAGCATACAAAGTAGACCCACTTGTGAATTCTCACCTCTATCAAATCCTCATTTGAAACCATGAGAGGGACACTGTGTACACAAAAGAAGTTAAGACATGAAAGGTCTTAGAGAAACATAACCTATGAAACGCAGAGCACCAGCACTGCCTGAAAGCTCAGCTGGACACATGCATTAGCTAGGGCATGTTCAATTCATAAGAGCACCTAAGAGAAAGAACCTATGTCCTTCAAAACAGCAGAAACACTCTTGCAGATGGCCTCTGAGCTTGGAAGGAAATTTGGTTGCCTGCGTGTGTGCCCAGCAATGAGAGGGCATAGGTATCAGATTGCTAGCAGTGAAAAAGTGTCCTGTACCATAAACACCACAGATAGTACAAGCTGCCCAGTTTCCACAGAGCCACTGCACACTCTGCCGGCTGAATCTGCCTATCAGAATAGCTGCATCCTCTCAGTGTGATAACACAACCAAGAAAATGATGTTGTAGGGTAGTTAGCTTCACAGAGTGTGCCTCTTTATGTACATCCAGAAAAGAATGTCCTGTGCAAGTGGAAGAAGGGACAGGCAGCAGGCACCAGTGCCCCCATGTCCCTCTGCTCAGGCACCACCTTCTTGGTCATCCTGCTATCCAGAGGAAGGAGTTCTGCTGGATGGGGAACTTCAGCAGTGTGGGCACAGGTCTGCCACAGGGCACTGCTGGGCAGGTGCCACCAACATCAGAAGGCAAGATGAGATACATCAACCTCCAGTTAAGGTCTCAGGCTCTGGAGCATCCTGAAACATATTCACAGGAAACAAGCTGAAAAAATAAAGCAGAAAGTGTGCAAATGTTAGCAGAGCAAGAGTCCCTGAACTCCATTCCCCTCACACCAAAAGCCTCTTCCCTCCCAGCCCAAGCCTTCTTGTCCCTGCTCTTTCTTTCCCCCATGGACTCTATCCAGCTCTTTCTGCCCAGTCTGCCCTCAGCTAATCCAGGCAGCAGTGGCACAACCTTCAGAGTTGGCTGTATTTGTCCTCATTTTCTATAGGCAAGAGGGTAGGTAGGTGCTCTTTGTGATCCCTGCTTTTCCAGATTATTCAATGCTCATACAGGCTTGCAAGGGCCAAGATGATCTCCAGCAACCTGTACCCATGCCCCCAGCTCACAGTTGCAGGCACCAGTGGCTACAGCCCCCCCAGGTGATTCATGTGCTGGGTGACCCATCAGACCTCCTCACTCTCTACATGTTCAAGTGTGCTGGTGTCATGCTAAACAATTGGAGGGATCAAATGGAGCAGGATGAACTCACCATGGGTATCAAGTGTGTTTGCTGTTGGGTCCTGGAGCAAGGCTAATGGGTAATTTCTTTCTCCTACAGATTATTCCATAGAGCTCTCAGCATGAGAAAAGGATCAAAGGAATACCCCAGTGCTGCTTGATTATTTGGCATGAAGTCTTTAAATTAATTTCCTGTTTTGTTTTAGCTTTATATTCAATAACAAAAATTTAAAAAGGGCAGAATCAGCATGAAAAATATTGAGTCAGAAAATGGATCCACATTTTAATCAGGAAAAGAGATCTTACTATATCTAATAAGATATAGTGATGATCATTACCAATTCAGTGTAACAGAACACCGGTTTCTCCTTAGGAGAGGGGGGTTCATGCCCAAATTTAATTCACAGACTAATCATTTCCTCCTTAGTTATTCATAACAATTGAGGAATGGCTGCTGCCAAATTCAGAAAAATGCACCTCCAGGAAATTAGATTTGTTCATTTGTGGTTTTCTGAACACAGAGGATAGTCTTTTTGCTAAAAGATGAGCTACGTTCTTGACAAATGGGAGTCCTCACTATTCATGACTGTCACCATTTCCAAGAAAATTAGTGTCAGTCAGGTATCTAGGCAAATTCTTTCAGAACAAAATCCTGTTCCTTAGTTAGACTAAGTCCGTGTGGTGTTCATCGACAGCAGAAGCTTATATAAGTGTATATAGCTTAGATCTGATATGCTAGGCCATATGGTACTATCCTTTTATAAAGAGAGGTCTTCACTAAAACAAAGTTCTGTCTCAAAACTGATGGCATGTATTTTACAGATTTCTGTACCTTAGCTGATGTTGCTGGGAAGCTTAAAATACCACCTTTAGCGCACTGGGAAATAACAACAGGTGTGTTGAGGAGTGTTCATTGTACCTAATTATAGTCACCTATCCTTGCTGTCTTGTCTTCCCAGGCCAGTCTGGAGTTACTGGAGAAAGACAGGTGTCTCTCAGGGTGATCTAGAGTGACTAAGTTAAGTTTTGACTTGGACTTGCTCCCCCAAAATAACCTCTCTCAGTTTGCAAAAGACAGCCAGGTTCCAAAACTAAGCCCCCTCACTTCGTTGGTTTGGCTTACTTGCTTCAGAGAAATCTTTCAAACCAGAATGTCTAGCAATATCCTGCTACCTATAATTGAACATGACAATATTTATTCTATCTTTGAGAAATGTGTGCGTGTTCAAGTCTTGTTCTGCAGCAGACCAAAACTAGGCTTCTTCAAGTCTTTCGGGAAAGAGAAGAGAGCAGGTCCTCTGAGAAGGGCCATCTGATCAGAGGCTGTGGGATGCAGAATAACCAGGGTCAACCTTCTTTACTGTATGTGCTCTGGAGTAGACACTACACTTGCCAGGTGAGAGGCTGAGCCCTTCCTTTGGGATATTTTGGAAGGGGAAGATGTATCTTGCTCTTGGTATCCTCCCTTTTACCTCTTGTCTTCTATTCCCCAGATTTCTTTCTGGACTGGAGGTATGTAGGCTGATGAACACGTGTGATATCTGAAAGCAGTGCATGCCTGAAAATGTCCCAGTTTTTCACACATTTGACAAAAACACTTCCAAAACCTGAAATACTCCAACCTGCTCGGTTCTTACATCAATATTTAAATATTCAAGCCAGAATGTCCCACTTTTTAGAGGTAGTGAACAACCCAAAATTCAGGCCAAATAAGGTACCTAATATTCTTCATTTGAACACACCTAGGAAATTGAAATCTGGTAGTTCACTTAATTGTCTTGGTAGAAAAAAGGATGTTTCAATGTTGTTAAATACAAGAAATCACCAGGTATGGCAAACCATTATAGAGCCTAATTCACTAAATAAGAGGTCTCTTGGTTTATAAAAACAATGGCTTTAAAAAGATAATGACTGTTTCTATTCAGCTCACATTAAGGTATTTTATGCAGTTTTACATCTCAAGACATTTAATACATTTTTTATTATGCCAGTATAGTGTTAATGTCATTAGCTTCGTCTATTCCTACTTGCTATTCAAACCCCCTAGCTGACAGCTTAAACCCCTGTGAGTGGGAAAATGTATAAGGCATTATATATGAAATGTCTAATAACCATGTCTACAGAGAGAGACAATAAATAGCATTTTGATGGAGAGCAAAAGAATATTTTGAAGAGACAGGCTTATGAAATGAGTGGGAGCGGAGGCTCACGATCATATTTGATTCTTCTGAGGTTATGACTGTGCATTCATCTTTACTTTTAAAGAGACAGGAGTAGTACTGAAGATTGTAAGTGAATTAACTTCTGTAATCACTAATGAAAAATGCTGAGCAAGGTTGCTGCGATTTTGATCACTAGAATGGAACTAGTACAATGTGTTAACAGGTCATCAGTCTGTCATTTAAAATGAGCAGAACAATCAGAAGTTATAAGGTTAAAATGAGGCCACAGCATTACATTATTTTTCCATAGAGAACAGCCATAAGCTATTCTGATGTCATAAGAAGATAAACTAAAACTATCTCTCCACCTCATATCCAAGCTGCTTGGTAGATTTATTAAGGTGCCAAAACAGTTCCTGGTAGTCAACTGATAAACAATAATCTTCCACACATCCTGATTAAAAGGTGAATCAATTAGTCTTCCTTAATGGGATTCTGCTTTACAACAAAACCACAGCTGGTTCATTTCAAAATAAGCGAACATGGATCCTAAAAACACTCTGAGCAGAATGAATCACTGGCTGCCACACATTTTTTCAATCCCAGATCTACTTCATGGAATTAGAAAAGCAAAATGTACTGATACAAGCAAATTCTAAGTCCTTGAAATATGTGATTATTTGTATCACTAGAAAGTGTATCCATACTACACTAGACTTGCTGCACTCTGATAAGACAGCTAATCAAGCTGCTGGGGAGCACTCGCTCATTAAAAATACCAGTTCCAAACCATTAGGATCTGGACTTGTTTTTTCATTAACCAGTAAGGCCTGGTCAGTACATTCAGACAGAAAGATTCAAATAAACAAGCTGCCTTTCTCTAAGTTTTATGCTGCTGTTCGTACCGGGAGTCACACTTTGCTTGGCTTACCATGCTGGTGTTCAGCTTCAGATCAGTAAGAGAGCTTCCTTCCTCCCTGTGGTACTATCGCATGCAATAGCTTGGCTGACCCTTGGTGTTTCTTTCCATCCTCTCACAGTCTACTTTCCAACAACTTACTCTTTTTTTGTCTCAAGTTTGTGCAAATGCAGTGTGCCTTTTCCTTAAGTTTTCTGCCCACCCACTTCTGCTGCTGCACAGCAGAGATAGCCATGTACCCTTTGGGCTGGGCCTTCCCTAACATAGGAATCAATGCTATTTCGATCCTATATATACCACATATATACCTTATAATTAGCCACATCTATAGCAAATGCTCTTCCATGTGAGGTTATTGACACCGTCTCCAGGAATAAAAATTTTTCAGCCTGCACCCCTATACATGTATATACATGTATTTGGGTTTGTATATAGAAGAACTTTGTGTTAGAACCAGCATTGAGAGTAGGGAACATAAGAAAGGTTCGATTCATCTTTATACTCACCAACAGATGACTCTAGAGTTGGAGGGTTTTATCCTCTGTTAGTACATTGCCCCTCCACTCCCTCACCCCATTCTCAAGGTTGACTCACTGCCCACTGCTGCAGGAGACCAGTTTGATTAACACTAGCTTGCCCTTTGGCTCATCATGCGTGACAAGGGGTCTCGTTGAGCAGGATAAATCAAAGGAGGGCTGGAATAGGGAAAAGATACTATCAATCAGCTCTTTTTAAATGCTTATAAGAGTTTCTCATAAGCTGACAGGTAGAGACTTCCTGGCTGATAAGTTTATTAGTTTTAGTGAAATAGTTTGTTGGTGTAGTCACAGCTAGCCCACAAACACTTCTTCAGTCAGTCACCCCCATTCCCCCTGTGTTGGTAAGCTTCAAACTAGCAAGTCAAGTCTAGGTAGACCCTTTCCAAAACACTTTGACTTTTAATTCCTTGTGGACTTCTCATGTGAAATTTATGACGTCTTGTGGCCTAGAATATGAATTTTAAAATCATACCCTGTTTTTTAGTTCTATATTCCAGTATTTTGTCTTGTACTTGGATACATACTGAAGAAGTCCAGGTCACTCAATTGGCATTATCTGTGCAGTGAGGTACAATCTAATATCACTTGGTTCCTTATCTTTTTATTTAACTTGTTCAAAGCCATGCACTACTGCACAGAACAAACACTGTGGGTAGCTATAAACCCATGTATCTATGTGTGCTGCTTTTGATGATGAACACAGTTAAAACAGAAAGGAATTAAAATACAAAATTATTTGCTCTTAAAGACAAGGACCCACTTATGGAGTGTTTCCTAAATAGAAAGAAGTGGGTTAGAAAAGAACATAAAATAAGGGGCATCACAGTTTAAATTTTAATTACCAGGGATAAAATGTCATTGGAGTGTTACAATAATAGATTGGAAATGACACTAACAGTGGAGGCTGTAGCTGTAACTATGTATTCACATCGAACAGATACTAGATGTGCACACTGAACCCGAGCTCCCCTCGGCCCAAAGGAGGGCATGGGTCCAAGGCATATTTTCCCAACTCAGTGAGTTGGTTTTCTCCTTTGTCAAGTGGAACAGCTTCAAACGAAGGAAGAATTCCTTTTTTCTTAACTTATCTTGTGGCATTGGAGGGCTCCAAGGGAGGAGCTGGAAGTTTCAATTCCTGAGGGAACAGAAAGCATAGAAAGATCCTTCCTCCTGGCTGTGTTTCCTATCCATGAGCAGTGGCATCACACCCATTGATATCACTTCAAGAATAGTCATGACTCTGCTATGTTCTCAGGACAAAAAGCATTTGGACTTACCTTTCACAGCCAGGAGAGAAGCATCTCTTAGTAGTGTTGGTTGAGACACCTATGTCCCAGGTTTGAGACATATCTTTCCACTAAGTTTTTGTTATTGAATACTTCGAGTTGTCAGTGGTCTGTATTATGACTGCCATGAATGTCGTCCTGCCCAGCTCTCTGCGTTTGCAGTGCAAGGAGCCGTGGTGCCTCTCCCAGGCTGAGAGATTCTGCAGGAGTGGCCAAAAGCATGGGACTGATTTTTCCTGACACCTGTCTCCTCCTTTCTCAGGGGTAGTGGCTGGCTGCCAGTGCCTTTTCTCAGTGAGCATGGCAGTTCCCTGATTTCACTGTGCTCTTGCTAGTATAAAAACATTCAATCTGCAGCAGGGACAAGGAGGGTCACACACACCATTGATGAAGAGTAATAGCTACAGCATGATATTTAATGGTGTGGAAATGGGCATCCCTCTCCTTACTGCTCCTTGTGAATGCCTCCAGGACCATTTGCTTGGTCTATAAACTGTTTTTTCTACAGCTCTTGCACAGCCAGATCTGGCTTCAAGACCTAGAAACAACCAGCACAATTGGCAGTTCCTCTGCTATACAGTGTGCTCTCATACAATAAACTTTTCTACTGTGCATGGATTTTTACAGAAGCCACCTTCCATGGTGTATATTGTAAGTACTGTTTTACTTCATCTCTGAGAAAAATATGTTTCTGATACGTGCTTATTAGCTTCATTACACAAATAATATTTCTTGTATACACAAAAGATAAAACAGCTGAGTCACAGAGACTGTGCGTGCCATCTTATTCTTCTTTTTGTGACAGCTAGCCCTTTGAGAAAACAATGTCTTTTGTGACAGGTTCTTGCAAAGATCAGACCAGAGAAATCCTAACACATGCTTTATTCAGGCTAACTGTTAAATCTGATAGTAAATAATTGGTCATTTCTTCTCCAGTGGAGCTGCTGTCAGCACACACTCAGCACAGGAGAGGGGAGGAAAAGTGTTATATGCTATGAATTAATCTGAATCTGGTGCAATATAAAACTGTTTCAGGGCTGTGCAAAATGGCACTTCATTTCCCTAAAGTGGACTTTAGAACACCAATGGTCACCCTTACCAGAATGTCTCATACAAGGAAGCAGAGGACAGAATCAAGCCAAGTGATTATTCCCAGTAAGTTATTTTAGAACAAATGAACTTTGGAGAATAATGTACTTCCATACTCCCACCTCCCAGCAAGCACTCATGAGTCATGGGTAGAAATAAAAAAACAAAAAATCAAACATAGGTTGGAAGGTTACTAGAGTGATTTCTGGCATTTATAAACTACTTAAGATAGCATCATGGATTTCTGAAAGATTTTATTCTCAACAGGTGAGGATTTAGCAAAGCAGAAGCTAGGAGTCCTTTCCATCATGTACATTTAAACACAATTTAAGAATCTAGTTATGAGGACATGAGAAAGGTAGCCTAATTGCAAGAAGTGTGGAGGCTGCTTAGCATGGGGTTTGTTCAAAAGGTTTACTACAAAAATCACCATAATGTTATTTTCAACCTTTGGTTCAATGGCTACTCACGCCTCCATTTAAAACTACAACTGCAGAGGACCTGAAACCCCTGTGCATTTCACCTAGCTTTCCAGACATGTCACAGAACAAATATTAGCACCAAAATTGAAATGTGACTACAACTTCTTTCATCAGGTCTACTAATGCACCTCATGAAAATTAGAGCCAGTCTTTACAGTTTGGTTTTCACTAGCACTACTTTAACTTCAATGACTGATTAACCTTTCTGGAGAAAAGCAGCCCTCTTTAAAGATGTAACACTCTCCCCCTAAAGTGAGATCAAATCCGTTCAACACTCCCACTCACACTGCTCTTGAGAAGAACCAGGGAAGAGATGAGAAAATATATTTTAAAAACATGCCCAGACATTTCTTAAACAAGGCAAGGTGACATAAAAAGCCAGATCTTTCAAAAATACTTTCATATAGCTTACAATAACGGCTTTCTCCTTTTGTATGTGTTCTCTACTCAGATCTATTCTTTCCAGAACAAGAGACGAAACATTGGTCTTCTGTCTTGCTGGATGCCCACTTAGAAGTGTTATGGTCCATGATGTCATGTATCACTGCAACTAAATCCCCCCAAAATAAGGGTCCAGAGCAGAACAGAAAGAGGCAGAGTTGAGGTTGAAACAGAAACCAGGGCAGGATTCCTGAGGCCCAGGTGGAGAAGGGAATTGGAGCAGAAGGTACACCATGGGGGAATGCCCCATGAGGAAGAGCTGGGCAGCACTTCTCATAAAGCACCATTTCTGCCCTGTAAGCAGTTAGGCAGGATGACAATACTAGTTACAGCTGCTCTGGGGTCAGGGCACCAGCCATATGGGTTAAAAAACAGTATCTCCTGTATTTCTGATTAGTAACTGGGAAGCTGACTGGTTACTGCCTCCACGGTTCTGGCTGTCCCTCAGACCAAAGCTCGACACAAGGAGACGAATGCAGTTCATAGCACAGTTTCTTGCTGATACTGGCATATCAAAACTGCAGTTCAATGTTACTAAACTAAGAGTTATGGACTGCAGATACTGAGAAAAGTAGGTCAACAGGTAATACCACCTGGAATGGGATGTCAAACTTTAATACAAATTCACCTTCAAAGGCACAGCATCCACATTACCATCCACATTATTCTACAACAGCCAAAGGCCACTTCATGTTTCCAACCCCAGCATAAATGTAATTTAAGATGTAAGCATTCATTTAAGACCCTTCTAGGCACAATAAGGCAAATTTCCTGGTCAGCCAGTGACACTGCACCGCTCAGACATGCACAACACCTTATGATGGTGAAGGTGACTTAAGCTCCTCACATTCAGGCTGGGGTCTCCAAGGTTGCATGGGGCACAGTGCTGAGAAGGGGACAACTACTGCCTTCTCCTCTGCTGCCTGCAGCCAATGTGCCTCTGCCCTGGAGATCTTCCTTCCCCTCAAAATCCTTCCCTTCTGTTCACAACAGGCAGGACAAAAAGCCCTGGCTTTCCTCTTTAGCTCCCACAGAGCAGCACTATGATGATGTGCTGCCTGACACCACGGTCTAGCAGCTTGGTAGGGATGGCACGCAGTTTCCCCAGATCTAGGCCTACAGGAGT
The DNA here is from genome assembly GCF_018691265.1 of Tyto alba. Lineage (NCBI taxonomy): Eukaryota > Metazoa > Chordata > Aves > Strigiformes > Tytonidae > Tyto > Tyto alba. The sequence continues at coordinate 27,518,295 of NW_024881276.1, forward strand.
GTCTGAAATAAATGATCTCCAGAGGAAGACTTGCAAAAAGCCTCTTTGATGTTTAGAATGAAATGCAGAGTGAAAATAATAAATAATGTAATTTCATATTCATACAGTGAAGGGGTGGGAAGTAATATATATATATATATATATATATAAAGTAATTGTAATGTCTCTTTCCAAATTTTCAGACAATTAGATCAGCAAGGTATTTTAAATAGCCCCTGAAAATTAACTTGAGCATCAACTACCCATTAAAAAGAAGCAAAGCAAAAGTCAGCATAAGCCTTTCCACGGGTATCGCTCAGCGTGCTCTCGCCGTTGCCCTGACAACCAGCTGGCTCTTAGTTCTTTGGCAATTGCTGCAGATGCAACAACTTCTAGATTTCTCATTATAATGTTATTATTGTTATAAGACACACACAAAAAAGCTGAAGGAACAGTTGTGTCAAATTTAGCCTATGCACCCAGGTAAAGAACACTTAGAAAGTCTGACTTCTAAATAGCTCCTAATGACTGGGGCACAGCCTAATTTTAGAGTACTATCAATCAGCAAAGATGTCTGCAGGTGCTTTGATACCTCAATGGGAAGAACCCTGCAACTACCTAGATAGTCAGATGTTGAAATGTAAAATCCCCATCTGGATTTCTAAGCATGAGATATATCCTTCTTTTCTGAGGCTAATCCCTCTATTTTCTGAGGAGATAGGGTAATATTCATGCTAGTGATCTCAGTGGCTACATATACTTGTTTTGCAGAGCTTTAAAAATTCTTTGTAATCTAATGTTTTGACTATAACAATCCTGTCCCAAGAATCCAGAAGAGATTTTTAAAACAGTGAAACTTGAACCAAAATGAAAGTCTAGATTTTTCCAAGGTACTAACATATTTAAATTCAGTCTTCATCCTTTCTTTTCCCCATGAACAAGCTTTTACATTAAATTAGAAGACTTGCCATCATCATCTTCTGGCCATCTAGGAAAACACAGTTATTTTAAGGGTTTATCCCAGGTGGAAATGTTTCCAGCAACACACATAATAATCTAATTATAGTTTGAAAGCAGCCCAAAGCAATGCTGCTTGTGTTTCTTTGACTGTCACCCAGCCTCTACTACTGTCTCCCCCCCCATCCACGAGAAAGGACGAGCCAGTAATTGAAACACTTCTGGGACATGTTATGCTCCCAACTGCTCTGGTGTAAACCTGGAGCCATTCCATCAATTTCCCATTTTAGATAATTCCACATTTATATCTCTGTACGAGAACAGTTTTTGGCTTTCAATGTGCTTCTATCCAGCTCTGTCCAAATATACTCGAAAGCACAGTTCCTTCATCAGTCTAACACATTACCAGATACTGATTTATAATGTGCATTATAGACTGTTGGCCAGAAAAAGCAGACATGAATCAGCTGTGACAGCATGTCTTCTGTTAGCACGCGATCATCCACAGACCATTGGCGCAGCCAGTGAGCGGCTGCCATTTACATCTTTACAGGTTTTAAAGTTTAGATGTCGTGTATGGAGAAGGTTTCGTTTCATGCTCACCCTCTCCTAAGTAACCCAGTTACCCATGCAGTCCGCGTTCATTAGCATTCAAGCAAACACACTGTCCTGTCATTCTTCTCACTCCTATTTATATTCATTATATTATTAACAGCTGTACTGTGTATCAAATAGAAGTTTTCATGGATTATGCAACAGAAAAGACAGATAAAGTGATCATGTAATTGTAACTTTTAAGCTCTGTTGTTACACACTTGATTTAGAACCTAATGGGTTTATTAATACAGCAGAGCAAACAAGACCAAAAATACACAGTCTTTTCAATTCAAAGTAAACCTCACAAAAACTGTCCTTTGTAACATGCTCATCCAAACATATCATCCATCCAAACACCATACCATTGAAAGGCTCTTGGCCAAGGAACACAGAGGATAAAAAATAATCTTCTGGGAAGTCTTAGTTAGGCAGATATTGCAATGAGAGTACACTTCAGAGTTCATTCTGCATTCTGTCCCTCATATGAAGTCAGTTATTTTGTAGAATCCTAGGAAGAGTTACAGAGGGAAGAAATGTACTCATTAGCTATCCAAGTTGTTATACAGCCTCTCCGGTATCACCACTGCACTCTGAAGATTGACAGACTAATTACAGCCTCTTTGCACCTTCAGTGCAAACCAGGTTTGGGGCCACAGGATCCACAGATTCATAGTTCTTGGGGATTGTCCCCTAACTCTCTGAGGCATGGGATCCCATCAAAAAGCCAAAAGAGGAAACCAGTCTCAAGGCAATAATTGCAAGGATCATAGGAACAATGTTAGGCTGAAGAAGAAATAATCTTATCTCTGTTCACATGTTTATGAAACAAATACATGCTGCTGCAAATTCTCATGACTCTGTCTAAACAGATCATGGTCAAGAAGGCATGAAGTATCCAGATACCAAGACAGAGCTGCCTCCTCACTGGCTTCTAGGCAAGCAAAAGCTGAGAATGAAATACTGGACAGCCATTATGTTAGATATATTTTTAAATTAAGTGCTACAAAAATGCTGCCCTGAATGTAAAATGAAGTGATAGAATTACTCCTGTTGGCAGTCTATTTTTGGACTTAGTACAATACACTGAGAATGAACACGTTAAACTTCCTCTAAAGATTAATTTCCCAGTGCATTATAAAATGACAGAAGACAGTATTGCCTGGTGATGTGCATGTTCACTACCACAACAAAGTACTAGCAGGAGGTGCTTTCCTACTCAAAGATAAAAACACTGTATGGGTTCCATGAGGAACTATTTCCAGGCTCCTCACTGAGCAGAACCCGTTGATATACAGACCTTGCCTCAGCTGTCTAGATCATGGTGTAACCAGGGGACAGAAATTTTGTGTCTCTCTGTCCTTAACACTGCCCTAGCACCTGGGCAGGAGGCTGATTGCTTTTGTGCATTCCCAGCTGGGACAGCACGCTGCAGATCCTCTCCTGACAGGCTACTAGGGGCGCATCCAACCTGCCCTGGGCTTTCTCTACTGACATCTCATTGAAATGTTTTGAAGACAATCAAAATCAACCAAAGAAAACATCTGAATGCTGTGGTAGTGACAGATGGTGTAAGGACTTTGACAGACTAGGCTAATAAAATTGAACAGGTATACTAAGAAAAAGAAAAGTATGAAATTTCAGGTTCAAATAGTTCAAATAAAGCTTCTTCTGAAGTGCAAATGACCTAATCTGTTGAGTACATATTTTCTTTTAAGTTTATAACTTTAAGCATAACCTTAAAGTTACACACAAATCTAATTACTTTGCTCAGACAGAACCCTTGAGAGCTGTTCACCCAAATGTGAAGTCTAAAACAGTTTCATAGACACATTTTCAGGCTCTCTTAATTGTCACTGCCATAATTCAGTTTTTCCTTAATAACATGCAATGACATTTTCACATCAACACTGTGTATTACAGCTTTCAAGAAGAAACAGAGACTCGCAACAAAATACCTTGAAAATCACTGTGCTGTTCAAAGCAAGGTGTAGTTTGCAGGGAGAGTTATTATTATCACCATCATCATTATTGTTACTTTTATTAACTAGACATCAGTTATAATCAGAAAAAAACAAAACAAAACAAAACTTCCAGGCATAAATTCTCCTTCCCTCAAACTATCATTTCCAAGGCAAGGACAGAGACATTGCAATTCATTACAGAAGGAACATTGGATGGTGGCAAGACTATCTTGGAGAAACCAAGGCCACCTGAAAAGACAGCACAAAGGAAAATGCCAGAAGAGACAGAGGAGCCTGGCATCACACTACCCCTGTCCCTTGCTGTTGAAGAAGCTGCATCTTCCTGCTAACACAAATGCAGCAAGTTGGGTGTTCATCATCCTCACTCAGTGTTTTGGGGCAGAGGGTATAAAAGCAAAGTCCTGCCTTGCAGTACTTAGACAGATGACTAAATCACAGTTACTTGTAACTGGGTCTTGCCCTCCATCTCCCTGTGCCCCTCTCCCCTACAGACCACACCAAGCCTGGAGGAGACCAGAGGCAACCCTGAGCACAGGGTGAGTGAGGAGGAGGCATTACAGTGGGCGTCCAGATACAACGTGCATGGAGCCAGAGAGCTGCAGACCCCGGGCACATGCCAGGGTGCAGTGTGCCAGGGCACCAAACGCTCCATCCCGGGCAGGCACATCTCCCCAGAGCAGCACACCCCCCCCACAGCCATGCCAAGCAAGTCAGCACCAGGGCAGTCCCTCATTGGCCTCATCCTGCCGCCCCACACCAGCTAGTCCTACACACATAGGATTTTTCAGCTGTAGCTTTTAAGGCCAGTGCAGACTGTGGCATGCATATTGGTTATTATATTCAAGTCCTCACTAAGCTCAGTTATCACAAATTATTGAATATTAGCCTTGTTCTCTATCACCTTCTCCACTTCAGTCCCCAGAAGGCAGAATGTAAGAAGGAATACTAAGAATATGTAATAGGAACAAAAACATAATGTGCAAAAAAATGCCCCTCACACAAATTGATCCCTCTCTGTGTAGTGTCCATCATTTATCCTTGTGCATTTGCGTGTTAGTAATAGTTAATAGCCAGTCCAAATTTTCCTTGTGTCATAAATTTTTCTGTTCTTTTTCACTTAGAGATGCCAAGGTTCATAAAATCAGACCTCTCTGTGATTAACTACTGTAGGAGCACAAAACACTGTACTGCTCTGCTCACTGCCCAATTCTCCCCATCAAAGCAATGATCACTAAGGTAGAGAAAAAGAGAGAGTGTAAGTACTGCACACATATGTATGTACACCTGTGTGCACATGGGCTGATAGGAACTGTGCTCAGCTTATTCTGTGGAGATGAAGAGAGAAGTTCAGAACGGGACCTCAACAAAATCATACTCAGTGGTGGGTTCTTAAGAGAACCCCCAGAACCATTTGCTGCCTGGCACATCTGTCATCTGTTCAGCCTTTTAACCAGCACCCTTCTTTGCTATCTCTGAATGCGGTGACTCCTGCTCTGCTTGGCACAACTTCTGTGAGATGCTCTCAGTCAGCCCAGCTGAGCCCTTCTCGGACCACTTCTTCCTGAGGATGCTAAGTGCATATGTGGTTTCTGAGATTTGGACAAAATCTCTCAGGGACTTTCTGGTACTCTGTCTCACTGATGTTATGAACACCTGTGTGCCCTCTTCACTCATGTGAGGAAATAGCTGTCTGCAAAAAAAAAAAAAAAATCCTCTCACACATGAAAAAGCTGTAATCTCCATGCTTAGAGATGGTTACCTGCTTCTTTTGTACATACTTACTTTTCTTTTGGATAGCGTATTTGTCACAACCAGCTCTAGTGTTCCCTAGGCAAAGATAAAATAACCCACTTTATTTCAGCATTTGCAGTACTCTAGCTGCTTGAAGAGATAGGGTAATGCACTGGGCAACTACCGTCCTTATATACATATGCATGGGAGTACAGTTAAATTGAATGATTAAAACATGGGCTGGTGGATTAAGCAGATGAAAAAAACCATTTCTCTAGCTCCACTGAATTCCAGGGAGACACCAACACATCATTCCTCATGGGTATCCTAGGACATATCACATTATACATTTGCAAGTTTCCACTGTTGTGCAATGACACTGGACATCAGCTGAAGATCTCTTCTTGGCTGTCCCAGTCCTGCACAGAATAAGATGTAAATGATTGTCATTCAAATCAAGGAGCCACAGAGGATATTTAGACATCAGGAAGCTCAGGTTAAGCCAAGGCTGTATCCTTCCCCTCATACACTTGTAGCATTTGGAAAGATTCTGGCCAGTCTCTACAGTCAAGTCTATGCTTTGCATGATCTTTTGCAGAAAAGATATTCAAACAAATCCCAAACTGGCATATTTTGCACTACTCTCTCCAGTTGACAAGGATGACATTTAATTTGCACTAATTAGTCTGAAGTGATGGGAGCCTGAAATTAACTTCACACTGTAGTTTAGAACCTGATAGTGTTTTGTGTCTAACCCACACATTAGATACTGAGAGCTATATTCAGACTTCTTCTTTTAGACACCTAAGTGCAGCATTGCAGCACCTAAAATTTAGGCTTCTCACTCTACCAGGGTGATTCAGACTATCTAAATTAAATGCTTATGTGATCTTGGAAAAACAGAGAGTCAGGTGCTTCTAAAAGCCTTTGGAGGGCAGTTCAGTAAACCTAGATTGATAGTGCCGAGTCTGTGCTTTCTTGTAAGATGATTCAATGGCCCCACAGGGTAAGCCTTGCAATTCAAAATCCTGAGTTCTCTTTTGGCCTGGTGCATGGAGAAAGCAGATGCTCTTTATGATTTAGATTACTAGACAGTTCAATTGCCAGAAGAGGACACAGGGTCCACCAGGAATCCTCAGCTTGAGTCCAGGACTCCTACTGACATGCAAGTGCTTATTCTCCAAGCAGGACATTGGCTGCTCTTTCTTTTGTTGCTACTCGTAGCGGCTGCAGGCCTGTGTCATGCAATCTGTCAGCCAGGGTGTCCAGTGAACATTGATCCTGGCTATACTGGATATTTGGGGTTGGGTGACCAGGGCATTACATCTGCAAGAGACAGTTCACCTGATTTATACAATTGTTGATTGAGAGGCAAGTCTGTGCTCATGAGCCACCCTGTATTCCCTTCCACGACTTTGTGGAGCACACTCCAGGAATCTGCCAACACTGCTGAATCCTGCTGGATATTTCCTCTCTGTCTTCAGCTTCAATCACTGTTCCTATTTTTCACACCAGTTTGAAAAAAACAATCATTTGGCTGTTATACCCAAAGCATAATATTTCGACCCAGTTTTGCTTATCACTAGGCCCTGTATGCTGCACAAATCCTCAACTTTGGATTGCCCAGGGCCTCAGTAAGTCTATCCAACTCTTTTTATCAAGACTCATGCTTAGCTTTATAAACAAAGTTCAGTCTCATCAACTCCAGTGTTGCAAAGTGCTAAACGAACAAAAATGGAGATAAACACATGCTTAAATCCTTTGCTAAATTAGTGTCCCAGAGAGGAAGAGGATTAAGAGTCATGTTCATTGATTGCATGTGATTTTAAACCATTGTAGGTTCTACGGAACTTTCTCATTAGAAAGCACAGCAGGCCATTCACTTTGAAGAGCACTGTTTATTTTATTTCATTATATCAGAACGCAGTTTTATTTTTACAGCTAGTCCATGAAATTGAGCCTGAACCTTTATTTGGATTCTACTCAGCTTCCTCTATCTACGAAATCAGCGGCTTTCCATTTGCTTCAGGGGTAAATAAAACACTAAACTCCAACCCGGAGTGAAATTTTGGAAATTAGAAAACTTCCCAGGCCTCAGCTGAGCCAGTTTGTCTTCACAGTCCTCACGGTTTGGTGGGAAGCAGTGTGTGATACCCTGAGCTGTCCAAGGTCTTTCAGGACTACAGTACTGAGCGTAACTGCAATGGCTAAAATGCCTACTTAGCCATTCCTAATTGAATATGCAAATTGCAAAACCTACATTAACATCTCAGAAATGTGTGATTCTGTACCCACTAGTATTTATTTGCAGTTTGAACAGTTTGTTTCTGGAAGAAGAAGATGAAAAAAAAGCTTTCAAGCTTGTCCATTAAATTATTCTACCAGCTGTCACCTTATTAAAAAGTCTGCAGTTATTAATAAAACTACTTTAAACCACTTGCCAGAAATTGCAAATTTAAGAACAAGCTCCCTTCCCCCAATGCTTCCTTGGAAAGGTTCTCAGATTCACTGACAACCTCAAATACGTACCTCTCATCCTGCCAATATTCCTGCATGAAGTACAGAAGGACCTAACAAGAATATGAACACAGATTTTCAGATCCAAAGGTGAGGGGGAACAAGATGGATTTTTTCTGTGATAAAACCTGCCAAAACACAGTACATAAATTCTAACAAAAGATTAAATTCTAAATAAATGTTTGTCTTTTTCTGTATTTATAAAAAAATGGTGTAAATTAAGAAATAAACCAGGAAGAAATAGAGCACGTGATTTATAGGAGATGGGGGGAAAATGAAAGAGAATTGCAAAGTAGAAGATGCAACCCTCTCTTTTGCACCATAGAGCAAAATATCAAGATTTATCTGAAAATGTGATTTTAAGTCAACAGGAGTCAAGAAAGTAATGATTTATTGCCAGTCTTTGTCATTACAGTTCCTCAGCTGAAGGAAGATACTTCTAATGGAAAAGAAAAAAAAACAAAACCAAAAACAAATTACAGTAGAAATCCCCTCTCACACATAGGCAAACAAAAATAAACTCAGAAATAAATTATGATGTTAAATTCATCAGTTCTGCACCACACAAATAAAGATGAATTGTGACATCAGGTTAATAAGTTGATACAATTTAAGGTATTGGACTGTTGTCAAAGCCCTGCTTACATGGATTTTGCTAACCCTGCACCTCTGGCTTACTGGGTTTCTGTTTAAAGCTCATCCAACTGGAACTGGCAATTCATGTCCATTTGTTCTAAGCAGGAAACAAAAATGAAACTACTGCTGGATTTGAGACATGACTATCTCAAGTAAGGAGCAAATGAGGTAAACACCAAACTGAGACCCAGAATATAAGTGCTAGTGAAAGCCTGGAAATGGGGAAAGGAGACAAACTTTCACTTTGTAGCACTGCTATCAGCAAGGAGGAGGGGAAAAGCTGCTACACTTCTCCTATTTCTGGACTGGGATAGCAGATCACTGTGATGACAGTCACTGTGATTATCTCCAGGGTTTGGTTTTTTTTGTTTTTTGTTTTTTTTGTTTTTTTTTTTTTTTTTTTATTTAAAAAAAAACAACAAACAAACAAACAAACAAAAAAAAAAAACAAAAAAACAAAATCCCACAGCACATTTCCTTACAGGGACAGAGAAAGAAAGTAGAGGAAACAGAAGGAGCTAGCACAGATAGGGTTTATTGAGATGACTCTGTGATACTTGCAGGTGAAGAGAAAAATTTCTTACCTCATCCAAAATGAGCAGTTCAATCCTGTGTATGTGAAAGTACAAGTAGTTAGTAATTCAACCACCAGCATGCAGGCTCGTCAGACTTTCTGCTCATGTATGTTTTTCTACTAGACAGTGACAATTTTTTTTTTTTTCTCAGCATCTCAGTCATTTTTCGTTTCTTACTAAACTCATCAGAAATTTTAAATTGTATTCATCTGGCACTGAACAGGATAAACAGTACTTCCAATCTTGTAAAAGTTGAAAGTATTCTTGTTCCAGCTGATAAGCCCTTTATGATGGTGCTTCCACCACGTTCCATAAAGAAAAGTAACACCACCAGACTGTCATCAGAAAGGAGTCTTCCATGTGAATAACCAAAAAGGAACAGCATTACATCCCACAAGGTATGTTTCTGTCTTTCCATTTTGGAACCACCCCCAGACTTGTCATCCATCTATTTGGATGCCCAAGAGAACCATCCCACCATCCTTCTTCCAGCCTTATGTCAGTTCAACTTTTTTGCTCTTTATTAAGTCAAACCAATTCCCATCAAAGCTCACTGTGTAGCGCTCTAAGACTGTAGCCCATCTCATCACTCTAATTTATGTCAGTGCTTTTAGAAGCCATGAGTGTTCTGTGGTATCCTCATTCCAGTATTCTTACAAAAGGCCAAATCTGGCCTTTTCTGAGATTCTTACTGACTGTTACTGGAACGCAGACAGGCAGATGAAATAACACTCCTTTTCCTCACACTCAATCCTGAGAATGATGACATTTGCAAGACATTTAAGAGTAACCACAAATCTTGGAACAGAATGCATGTTAATACAAATCTATATTTTTATAGTAATGATGATATTAAAAATGTCTTATTTATAGGGTCATCAGCATCTTCAGACTCTACCTCAACCAGGCTTCATTCAGTGATGTGTTCAGTCCTGGAGAATTTGAAAAAAACTCATTGTTTACATCTTTGTATGTTGCAAATTCTTATCTTGATACACCAGAAATGTTTGAGATTAATTAACTCTACTTTCTTTACGTGGTAATTCTGATTGTTTGTCTCCAACTGCTTCCTTCAATTTTAAACAGTCTGATAAATGTACAGAGTGATGTCTGAAAACCATTAAGCACTAATCGCTCATTTGCAGCATAGATCAACAACATTCAAATTTAGTCAAATCAGAGGGTGAACGAGCTGCCAAGAAAATGCAACAGTAAAAGAACAAAGAGTGAAAAAAATAAAATTATCTCACTGGTAATGCAGAGAACTGCACTATGAGATGCCTTCTCCATATGACATTGTCTTGGACCTGACCACCCCAACAGGCCTGACAGCCAACCTCAGCCAGGACCCCCATCCACAGGCCCAGGAGCCCCAGTTTGTCTCAGCCTGGAGAAATCAGTGACTGCCCGAGCAATGCCATAGTGGGTCCCCCAGGTCCTGCCTGCTGGGTGGACCCCAGCCCTGTGCTGTGGTAGTTCATCTCTTGGATGCATCCTTACCACAGACATTATATGTAGTTTGTCCCCCACTCCATCTCTGGCCCTGTCTCCTGGATGAACTTTTGCCTCACATCATCACCTTGTCTCCATCCCTGGCCCTGGCTCTGGCTCTGGCCTCATCTCATTACTGGACCCCTACGATGGACCCTGGCCCTGGTTCATCCCCTCACTGCATTAGGAGTAGTCAATGGACCCTGTTGCACCTCGCCTCTGCCTGTCAAGCTCAGACCCTGCAGGACAGTGCCTTTTGGTGAGTGAATGGCTGGAACTGGGGTCACTTTGGCCCTTCAAGAGCAGCTAACCCCTGCTGTGCCCTGACTGACTTTTCTAGACGTAAATGTACTAACTCTGAGCTGCACACTTTCCATGAACAGTTGAGATGATCCATTTAGAAACCACGACAAATTAATATTTTTTTTTATTTTTCCCAGTTAGGTTTTTATAACATTTTGAAACATAACAGCACCAGGATGCTTTCCTCACTTCCTTTTATGTGGTTCAGCATCTTGTTTGTAGCAACAGGCTGAAGTTTAGGTACAACATCTGTAGTAACTAATTCTTCCAAGAGTGCAATATATGGACTTGAGACTCACACAAAAGCTGGAACAATAACAATAAAAATCAAAACTGGAAAGAAGATAAAGATCCTCTAAAAATTCTTTACAAAACAAGGCATTTGGGGAGTTCCTTCCAAAACCACCTACACCAAGAGCTTCTGTGTCTCCAGAGCTTCTCAGAAAAAAATTACCAGCTACCTCTCCTTGTTATTCAGCCCACTTGCTTTTTCAACCTCCCTCACTGTCTCCAGCACATTCACATGCCCCTCTCCAGAACAGGCAGCTTGTAGGTCTCTACAATGTGCAGCCCAGAGTAAGGAGGTGTTGCTCACACTCACAGCAAGTCCCAAAGCAGGGTGAGTTGCCACAAAGCACTGGAAGACACAGGAAGGAGATCGTTCTGCCTTGCTCACTGCCCTGTAGTCCTTCCCTATGGTCCCTGATAAGAGCAGCATCTTGAAGTGCAAAACAACTTAGGAATTTGTTTACTGTTCTGTTTTCATTACTCACTTAGGTTGTGTAGAGCCTGTAGAGGCAAATGGAATATTTGGGCTGCTGTGATTTTAGACTAAAATGCTTATGTAACAAACTATGTTTTTATTTTAATGCCACTAGCAGCAAGATCTTGCATGGTAATATCACAGTACTATTACAGGCAAAACCCAGAATATTACAATTAAGGCTGTTGGCCTACAAATTCTTAACAGAGCATATAGCTTTACTAATGTTCACAACTACTTTACCAGAAGTTAAGATTATAAAGAAATATGTGAATCAAATAAAAGTATCTGTTTTCCTACTAAACCATTTTAGTGGCACAGAATCTGTCGCTGTGAAAAACTGAAATGATTAGGCTTTCAATAGAGTAATAGAGTGACTAGACTTTAATACACACAGACTATCATTTTCAAAATGACAAATCTAAAATTAGGCTTTTAAGGCTGCATACATGGGAATTTAAAAAAAAACTGATGTGATTTAAGAACCTCACTAAATTCAGAATACATTTCCTAACTAAGTGCAGTTTGCTTAGCTCTCCTGACTTGCCAAAGTTATTAGAAAATGTGACCAGACAGATATGACATGGACAATGCTTATCAATTTCCTTTTTTTTTTAAGGATGTTTTATTCTTAACTGTCTTTTCATGGCAAGCATGAAACTAAGCAGTAAAACAATGTATATCAAAGCTGAAATTCTACAACTTATTACAAAACTAATAGAGCAGGTACAAGACAAAGAACATTCAAAACTTACAATTTTAAAGTGTGATTTAAAACCTAGCTGTGTATATTAAAACTGATTTTTCAAAAGTATACATACAAGCATGGAGGTTCTACCAAATGACTAGCATGAGGCAGTGGAAAAGTAGCTTGTTAAAATGTTTTCCATTGTTCTAGGTACATTTTCTCTGTACTGGCCCAAGACTAAGTCAGCCTAAATAAAAATACATCCATTATCAAAGCAAGCTCCAACATGATACATTTTTGTGCATCTAGGTTGTCATAAAAACTATTTCTATTAATTGAAAAAAGTGAATATCCAGTGTAACCAGATATCTTCAAAGGATGAACTAGATTCAGTGCTAGATCACATCACTCCCATTAGCTGTTATGAAGCAGCAATGCACTCTCTGTGATCCAAGAAATCTTTTTCTCCAGAAATGGATGCTGACATGGCAGGTATTGAGTCCATGCAGATCCAAATCTCACCTGCTTCTGAAGAACTGCGTAATAGCTCCATGCTGGGACCACCCAGCTGTGATTCAGCTATTTCATGACACATCCAATCTGTGCTGAAAAAAGAAACAGTTCTAATTTAAGATGCTTACACAACAAGGGTGGATAGAAAATAGGCTGTAGAGAAGTTACAGCATATCTTTGATAGCCTTTAGGTGGTTTCTTCATGAAGAATCTTTCGCTTTATAAAAACAGTAAAGAAAGTATGCAGCCTTTACAATCACAAAGACCTTATCAAACAGAAATCTTTGCATTATGGTAGAAAACATGAACAGTGAGTAATTTCAGGTGCTGGTGGGCAAAATTCTTCACTGTTGTTAAATTGAAGTAGCTTCAGAAAAAGCCTACATGAATAAATACACCTCAAAGATAACCACAGGTTTCTCAGTGTGTTTGCACAGAGGTTAAAGACCCTAAATTATTTTTTTTCTCATTCATGTCATCCTATTTATTTAGTCTACACAGTTAATATTTTCCTGCTTCCCAGTGGAATATACTGCAAAAATTTTTTTCTAAACCCACTTTACTGTCTTTATAGACTGACTAGCTGGGGAAGTCCTCAAGTATATTCCTGTTTGAAAACTGCGTATTAAAAACAATGAGTGTTACTGTAGAACAGCTTCTCAATATTTTCTCCTTGATACAACTTCTCAGAGGGGAAATTCTCAAATGTTTTCTTGACAGTGTCAAACAAGAGTGCCCTGCCTTGTTCTGTGTCTAAGCCTGACTAGCTTCTGTAAAAGGGTATAATCTAACTCATCTAATGTCTAGATGTTAGATTACTTGTTCACGTTCTCTCCAAAGACTAGAGAAAGATAGGTGCTGCCAGAAGGCAACTCATCCCATCCTCAAACAAGTGTATCATCAGACAGATTGGCTGAATGGCCACCTGCAGCTGTCTGTGGGGAGCCTCAGCAGCAGGACTTCACCAGGCACCTGCAGTGTGAAACACTTGTCTAATCCAGGTCTCCAGCACTGGCTGAGATTGCCTGTTATGTCCTGCCTGAATGCTGCTCCAGAAGGTCCCTGCTTCTCCTACAGGTCCTGTGGCTTTCCTGCTAGCCCCATGTGGATACCTCAGGTATACTACGGGGTCTCAAACTGCAATACATGCCTGTACTTTGGCAACAGAATTATCCTTTGCTTATCTGCCACGTTTAATGTTTGGTGTAATCTACAACATGTGGATACATGAAAATTATATCCATTCTGCATCATTCCCATTGAGAGAACTACCAGGACACATTTTGTTTTAAATAAGGAGTGTCATAATATTTTGGCCAGCAATATAGCTGACCATGCACAAATACGCTTTGCAAATAGGTCTTGGGGTTTCTGTCCCCTATCCTCCTCCTCCTTCCCAGACTCTAGGCAATCTTGTAAGCAAACTGTCAGTCAGGCTGTCTCCTTCTAAATCATTTCTTCTAGCAACTCTTCACTTCTCTTAAATTTCTTGCTGTTAGAAGTGGTGATATTGGTACCGTCATGGTTGTGACTGGCATTATCACTGCTTTTACTGCTATGGTAATGAAGTCATCATTGTCATTGTCACCACTTATTTTTACTAATGCCTAGAAGCATCAGTTCAAAACAGTAACCTTGTTCGTTAGTTTCAGGAAACAGTACCTGTGCTGGAGAGCCCAAAATCTAAACAGATAAGAAGACAGAAAGTAGGAGAAAAAAAAATTTGAACGCAGACATCCATCCTCATAAGCACTGTCTACATCATAATTTTCATTGAGGTGATTTCTCTTGAAAAATTAACAAGGCTGTAAATGGCATTAACCAGGTTAATATGTGTCCTCCAGCATACACCCTTGCCCTCGGAGCCCCTGGATGAGATTTCCAGCAGCGGGGAGGACTATTGTTAGACATGCCAGCCAGCTCTGGATCCACCAACTCTAGTACATCCCAGTTCAAGGTCAAGATGAGACAGATTCTTTTAAAAATGAACCAACAAACAAAACTCTACATGTATCCTGAGAAATTCTTTACCATTGGCAGGATTTAATACAGTTGACAAGATAAAATAATTGATCAGCATTAAAAGACAGTAATAATGTAATACAGAGAAGCATATCCTTCACCTGGGTATTTTTAATTTAGTGGCTTAATTTAATATTTTAGGAAACTAATTTAATATTCTTTTCTTCTGTTTTGTGTCTCCATCAGTGTGTCTTAATCATTCTGTCTGATTTTCCATTTTACATTAATTTCTCTCAGAGTAGCACCGCTCTAAGATTTCAATAATTTAATCTGCTTTTTTTTTCTTGTTGATTTATAATTTAAATTTAAAATTTCATTTGCCCTTTGATAATTTAATCTAGTTCTTAAACAATTAATATACAGTACCAAAGTCAGATCTCTGTAACAAGAGACAACAATTTTCCTCTCTTTTCAGAGATCATCTTTCAACCCTCTCAAAAACATTATGAAAATTAATAGGCTGAGCTTAACTTGTTTGTTCTAAAATGAGGTCTCTGAACATCCGTGTAGGGAAGTAGAGTTCCTCCTGACACATTGCTGACTCCTGCAAGGATTATAGAAGTACTTCATTGTGGATTTTAAAGTCACAAGTTTTCAGCATCCTCATATTCAATTGTTATCTTATTCCCTGTTTTAACCAACACAAGTGAACACACTTGCAAAAACATCACTTACAAGTATAACAGAATCTCTATGTCAGCTGACATCAACTAAATATAATGGAGGCAAATACACTATCTAAAAATGTAGGTTCATAGATAAATACACTATTACAAAGCAAGAAGCAGATGGTGAACATTAAATTTTTTATTTGCTACAATTATATGAGACCTAATTTACCAAGTTTGTTCATATTTACCTGCATAGGATTCTGCAGCAAGGTATACATTTTTGTAATGACTGAATGTATCAATCTTGCTGAAGCCCAGTGTTCAGTGAATGTAACATCAGAAGAGAGCAGGAAAGGGAGCACTTTCCACAAGAGTTTGGCAAGGGCAGAGAGTTAAAGTGTAAAAGCCTTATTGTAACTTTAATTTCACCTGTTTGCAGATAACTGAGTGGAACTCTACTTTCAAGTCAGGGTAAAATCACTGAGTTAAAACCAAAGTTGGAAAGGCAGTCAGGGACATTTTGACATGCACCATTACAATATGGGAAGACTGAAGAACAGCCGAGAGTCATCTAGTGACCACAAAATGATTAATTCAAAAAAGCTGTACTCGTTTTGGCTGTGGTAGGAGCTAATTTTCTTCATAGTAGCTGGTGTGAGGTTATGTTTTGGATTTGTGCTAAAAACAGTGTTGATAATTCAGGGATGTTTTCATTATTGTTGAGCAGTGCTTGCACAGAGACAAGGTTTTTTCTGCTCCTCATACCACCCCTCCAGCAAGTAGGCTGAGGGTACACAAGATGCTGGGAGGGGACACAGCCAGGACAGCTGACCCCAACTGACCAAAGGGATGTTCCATACCATATGACATCATGCTCAGCATGTAAACTACTGGGGGAAGAAGAAGGAAGGGGGGAACATTCTGGGTCATGGTGTTTGTCTTCCCAAGTCACAGTTACAGGTGATGGAGCCCAGCTGGCTTGGGGATGGCTGAGCACCTGCCTGATCAGGGGAAGTAGTGAATGAATTCCTTGTTTTGCTTTGCTTGCATGTGCAGCTTTTGCTTTACCTATTAAACTGTCTTTATTTCAACCCACGAATTTTCTCACTTTTCCAATGTTCTCCCCCATCCCACTGTGGGGGAGTGAGCGAGCGGCTGTGTGGTGCTTAGTTGCTGGCTGGGGTTAAACTATGACAGCAGTGTGAGATGATTCAGACAGCCAGTAAACTTCAGTGGTAGCTGAGATAATTTAGCCTGAATACAAAGCTTCAGATAATTCAGTGTCCTACATCGCAACAGTAGAATTTGCAGTATTTTCCTTCCTTTTATGTCATAGGAAACTCTGGAGAGAAAATCACATGGTTTTCTCTTGAGCCTCTTATTGAAGACAAATTATTTTTTTGCATTAAGGTCTCTTCTCTCCTTGAAAAATATTCACCTAAGGCATATCGCTTGCCTGGGAAAGTTTCATCCAAGTGAAATTCAAGTTCAGTAAGCAGATAAGAATTAAATATATGCTCTTACATGGGAAGTATTAAACAACCTGAATAACACTGAATGGTTCCTCCTCCACAAATAATACCAATTGACTTTCTTTCAGTTGCATGAGGAACTATACTATCCCCAGCTGTTTGCCAGCAATATCAGGCTTTTTAACCTGGGTATTTTTAATGAACATGTTCCCAAGCTTGATGGAAAAGTGCCAAGGGCATTTTATGTTTAGAGGAAGACACCTCTGAATTACCCATTTATGGAAAGGCCAGTCTTCTTGTTGCAGAGATACTGAAGTGCAATTACTTCTAAAATGTGGAATAATTATTTTTCTACAAATGCCCACTATCATATACCTGAGGATCCAGGCTAATTAAAATAAAATTAAGCTCTACAGGCCCAAGACATCACTCACTATTAAGTCACTGTGAAAGGCAGAACATTTTTAGCATATTAAGAACTCCTAAAGCTCTAGTATATCTTATAGCTGACAGGAAAAGCAAGATATAGAAAAAGATAACATATCCTCCTAAGTGTGCATGTGAAATTTCTTTAGCAGACTGTGTGCTCCTTCACACTCGAGAGGAGATTTTTTTGATTGCAAAAACTACAAAGTAGCAAGGATCAGTAAGAATTGAGAAACCATTTACAGACCCATTTAATTTCAGCTGAGCACAGGAAAGGAAAAATAATTTTGGCTTGGAGGGGAAGAGAAAACTTGAGAAAGAAAATAAAAACATCATGTCACTGAAGATAAAGGTTTAGTTTCTGGCATCTCATTTATCTTGATAACTCAATAAAGGAATATAATGGATATTTATTTCCAAACTTAATTTATATATATTTGTTGATAGGAGTGTGCTCTTTTGACTTTTTAATAACCTTCTGGAGATAAACATCCTTAAAACAGACCCTCTAGCACTTTCAGAAGGCAGCCTTCCATCTATAATTAACAGTGTTTTCTTCTGCTCAGAGTTTTGACCTATCTTCTATATGGATTTCAATAATACTGTTTATTAGCCTCTTTGTTATGTCTAATATGTCAGACAATTTGTCATAAACACAACTTAAAATGCAATAATCAGGAAAAGAAAGTCACTAGATTTATCAAGCGATAACATCCCAGTCTGAACAGACATTATTTCATCATGCAACCCAAAACAAAATTGGAAAGGAGAAACATAAGAACTTGTCAAATATTGCTAGAAACAAATTAACAGATATGATAATATAGTACATTAATTAGTGCTTAAATCTTGCCAAAGACTTACAAGAGTAAGAACTGAAGAGGTTGATAACTAAAGGTAAGATGGATATGAGAATTACACACCTGAATGCTATTTTTTTTCCCTGGTAGATGAGGGAAGATGGCTCATTAAGAGAATCTGCAACTGGGAACAAACTAGGTTTCATAAGAGTGGACTCAAAGGCCATTTTTGGAGCTTATTGTGAATCCCACTTTCTAAATTTTTCCATCTGAAGCAGAACTGATCAAACTCATTTCCTATAGACATTTGTCCTCCTTTTCCTGATCATTGCCGTAGTCCCTCATTCTGATAATCCCCTCCTCTTGTATGACACCTCTCTAACATGGGGACACAAGAAGAAGTGTGGATGGTACAAGTACAAGCCACAGTTCAAAATGTGGTCAGTTAGTTACAAATATTTTGCTTATTGTGAACATCTGTTAGCAGCTAATAGATTTACGGTGCAGAAATGATGAGTTATGCCACACCAGGGCAATAGTTTGTCTCTCTCTCACACACACTGAAACTGATTTTCACTAAAGTTACAAAATGTTAGTTATCTTACTGATTTGCAGGTCAATTTGCCCAACAGATTTAAAAGATAAGAGAGAGAGGGTTTGATTGACAGATAGGTCATACCAGACTCATTTATTTTGGAAACAAGGCTAAGAAAAATAAATGCAACTAGCTTCTGATGGAATATATTACTGAGATTCTGATATCTGATTTGTATATTTGACATAAATTCAAGGGAAAGCAGAGGGAAGAGGGAGGATTGGCAAAAATGATTGGTGATCTTTAATACCCTGGCCCAGCAGGTGCTCTCTTCAGCTGGCAGTGCTCTAAATGCACAAATTTAGGTATGATCTATTGCATTCATATCAGGTGACAAATTTTGTTTACTTAGGTGTTTGTTGCACACAGGATGTTGAGACAGACCTATATTCCAAAGCTTTACTAGCCAAGACCATAGCTGATGGCATATATCACTTCCCACAAAGGCTGACCATAACAGCAGTATCTGGGCTTGCAGGGCCCTTGAGGCTCACATCATGTGGGCAATAATATGAGACCCATAAAGGAAAGGTTATTGCCACCAAGGGTCTGGAAAAAACTGCCATAGCAGCTTAGCTGAAAGGCTACAGAGCTGCAAGTAGAGGACAAACTTGCAAGATTGCAATCAGAAAGCCTTTAGTACTACAAGGGTTAATTTACCCAAGGAACTGTGTAACACATTGAACTGTTAACATTTAACTTACCATTTGCGGAGGTTGCTCAGAGCAACTCAGAGTATGAAAGTCAGTAAACAAAACCAAACTCTATTATTGCACTCTGCAACCTTGTCTGCTTCCCAGCAGCATAAATCAGTGTCAGGAAACTGATAGGCAGTGCACCCGCAGCTATAAGAGCTTAAAAACACAGAACTTTCTCCTTCCTTGATCACTGATTTCAAGGCATCAAAATCACTAATTCAGGCATCTTAGAGAGTAAGAGTGCCCTGGTAGCACTATAGCTATAGTCAGTTGTATAAAATGCCTCTGCAGGCTCACATTCTCTCTCAGGCCCTTCAGTTTTAGCTGTATCCCTGCGATGTGGTCACAGCTGTAGGGTAGCATCTAACTCAGTGTCTGACTGCCAGGTGGCAACAAAGCCCTTTATACTTGAGACATGAAGAAACGTATAGCGTAACGCACAAGAGGCACATACTGAGGGAAAAAATTGCTGCCTTTTCTCACAGGTGAACCATCCCACTGTTTCACTGTCCATGAATGTGAACATGTGATGTGGACTGCTGAAGGCACTTCTTGACTGGAGATATAAGAGCATATAATACCAGCCATGTATATGCTGAACACATGACAAATGAGCAAGTCTTGTGCCAAAGGTCTGCATGTCTCACCTCGCTTCTCAACTGAATAGGACTTGGTGGATTTAAGCCTAAGACATGCTGTGGCAATGTTATTAAAATGCATGTAATGTGAAACCAAGTCCCTAGATCATTTATCAGAGACGGTATTATTCTATTTCAGTGCAGTTGAGGACCTGGTCACATTGCAGAATAAATAAGAGGAAATTACTTCTAGTTGTCAGCCAAAGGGAATCTTCATCTCAGTTTGCTCACCTGTTAGGATATATGCTGTTTGGTCATAGCTATACGGGAACAGGTAGTCTTCTGGTGCAAACACCTCCTTCATCTATGAGGGTTATGTAAATTCCATGCCCAGAACATGCTCCCAGAGCTTCTGCACCCAAATTCTGGGTAGCTGCAGGGCAGAACACAGATACAGTCTCTACCCAGAAGGAAAATCAGGTAGTCCCAGTGAAGGGCTAGAATATTGTTGTTGTTTAACCCCAATCAGCAACCAAGCACCACCCAGCTGCTTGCTCACTCTCCCTGCCACGGTGGGATGGGGGAGAGAATTGGAAGAGTAAAAGTGAGACAGCTCGTGGGTTGAGATAAAAAGGGTTTATATAGGTAAAGCAAAAGCCATGTGCACAAGCAAAGCAAAGCCAAGAATTCATTCACCACTTCCCATGGGCAGGCAGATATTCAGCCATCCCCAGGCCAGCCGGGCTCCGTCACATGTAACGGTGACTTGGGAAGACAAACACCATCACTCCGAATGTCCCCCCCTTTCTCCTTCTTCTTCTGCCAGCTTTATATGCTGAGCATGACGTCATATGGTATGGAATATCCCTCTGGTCAGTTAGGGTCAGCTGTCCTGGCTGTGCCCCCTCCCAACTTCTCGTGCACCCCCAGCCCCCTCGCTGGTGGGGTGGTGTGAGAGGCAGAAAAGACCTTGTCTCTGTGCAAGCACTGCTCAGCAATAAGGAAAACATCCCTGAATTATCAACAGTTTCTAGCACAATCCAAAACAGCCCCATACTAGCTTTGAAGAAAATTAACTCTACCCCACCCAAAGCCAGCACAACTACTAATGTGCCTCTTTATTAAATTCACCTGCATTTATGTCACAATTATGCTAGTACTTTTCTCTGCCAGGTCAGTAAGACACCTGCAATATTTCACTTATGGCAAGGAAAATATCTGGAAATACTAATGGCCTTGAATGAGAACCTTTTAATGAGAGAAGTTCCTTATGCAGGATAAGGAAGTCATTTTAGACAAACAGGAATATGAAACTCATGACAGATTGGTTAATTTGAGGGAAAGCTAGAGAGAAAAAGGGAAGGGAAGGGAAGGGAAGGGAAGGGAAGGGAAGGGAAGGGAAGGGAAGGGAAGGGAAGGGAAGGGAAGGGAAGGGAAGGGAAGGGAAGGGAAGGGAAGGGAAGGGAAGGGAAGGGAAGGGAAGGGAAGGGAAGGGAAGGGAAGGGAAGGGAAGGGAAGGGAAGGGAAGGGAAGGGAAGGGAAGGGAAGGGAAGGGAAGGGAAGGGAAGGGAAGGGAAGGGAAGGGAAGGGAAGGGAAGGGAAGGGAAGGGAAGGGAAGGGAAGGGAAGGGAAGGGAAGGGAAGGGAAGGGAAGGAAGGAAAGGAAAGGAAAGGAAAGGAAAGGAAAGGAAAGGAAAGGAAAGGAAAGGAAAGGAAAGGAAAGGAAAGGAAAGGAAAGGAAAGGAAAGGAAAGGAAAGGAAAGGAAAGGAAAGGAAAGGAAAGGAAAGGAAAGGAAAGGAAAGGAAAGGAAAGGAAAGGAAAGGAAAGGAAAGGAAAGGAAAGGAAAGGAAAGGAAAGGAAAGGAAAGGAAAGGAAAGGAAAGGAAAGGAAAGGAAAGGAAAGGAAAGGAAAGGAAAGGAAAGGAAAGGAAAGGAAAGGAAAGGAAAGGAAAGGAAAGGAAAGGAAAGGAAAGGAAAGGAGAAAAGAAAAGAAAAGAAAAGAAAAGAAAAAAAAGAAAAGAAAAGAAAAGAAAAGAAAAGAAAAGAAAAGAAAAGAAAAGAAAAGAAAAGAAAAGAAAAGAAAAGAAAAGAAAAGAAAAGAAAAGAAAAGAAAAGAAAAGAAAAGAAAAGAAAAGAAAAGAAAAGAAAAGAAAAGAAAAGAAAAGAAAAGAAAAGAAAAGAAAAGAAAAGAAAAGAAAAGAAAAGAAAAGAAAAAATCCTTAGCAATTTGACAACCTGAAGAATTTAAGAGGAGTACATTTTTTATATTTGAAACAAAAGGAAAATAGGCAAATTTTGCATACTTTTTCTACCAGCTAACCTTTCTGTCTCCATTACCCACATTTTCCATTGTGCAAGAGGCATCTGGCAGATGCCACACACTTCCCTGCAGTGTCACCTGGATCTACAAGCCATGCAGTTCCTGCTTCTTCTCCCACCCAGGCTCTCTATATCTTCGGTACATGATCTGTGACCCACAAGCAGTCTCTTGACATGCAGCAAGAGCTAGAGAACTGCATGCAGCTGTGGTGCTTGTGCCTCTGACAGCATCCCTTGCCCAAGGCACCCTTGCTAGATGACTTCTTGCTGTGGCTTGGTGTAGCAGTTTCTTGCCCGTGATGTGATCCTGCAAGCATGCACGTGCCAGTGTACACACTTCCCTCACGGGCATTGTGGGAGCAGGAGGCTGCGAGTCAGGCTCAAACCCTTTACATCACTGGCTTAAGGTAATATTTTTTATTAAAACAAAATCCTATGAAGGCAAAGCAAATTTTCCTAACCTATGAACCCTGCAATCCTGCCTAGTCTTCCACATAACCCCCAAAAGAGACCCAGTTCTCAATTCAATCTTGAAACAAGTGTTGGGTAGGCTCTTATTTCTAACAGAAAAAGGTTGTGTGTCAGTGGGACCAGATAGAAAGATTGCTGTCAGTCCTGCCCCTTGAAATGCAGACTGACCTTATCACTCTTGATTCCTCCACACACAGGCAATGTGCTGTGCTACCCTCAAACACAGTCACCTTGGAAAAAAAAAATGCTGTTAAAGATGAATTTCAGCTACAATTCTTAAAAGATGGGGTGGGAGGAAGCAGCTCCAGGGCCACGTAGGGAAATAGTGGCAAATGCTGGAAACAGATGTTGTGATCCTTTTGGAAGTGGCTTGGTCTGATTCTGCAGAAACTAGAGCTGGTTCCCAAGCCATCCATCAAGAAGTGGCTTATACCGGCAGAGCTGCCTGTGTTTGGTTCAAAGGGCAACTCCTCCCCTACCTCTTTCCGCCCCCTGCTTGGGCACAGACCCCAAGTCCTCATCCGATCTGCAACAGGCAATCCTTGCTGAGTCACACCTCAGCCTGCAGTCATGCTCTCTTTTCCACCTCCCCACCCAGGTGAGAGTGATTTGGCAGGAAGATACTCCCGAGATGCTGCAGAAACTCAGGTCCAGCCGTGTCATGGAAGGGAACAAGCACGCTGTTTCAGCCACCAGAAATGGGCTGGGGGCTACGGCACTCTCAGCCCTCCACCTCTTCCTGTGTTTTGTGCTTCAGAAGATAAACTGCCCTGCTTCCCACAGCCAGCATCCCTTATACACCACACTGACAAAGTACCACTGTAGTTAGGAGTGTCATGCTGGACAGATATCTAACTCTGAACAGTGTGCAATGGAAGAAATGGTTACAGAGTGCACAAGATAAAAACTCTGTCCATGCTGCATACAGTGGTGATGTGAAGAGACACCTAAGCTACTGGTGTCATTTATTGCACTGAGCTGCCCCCCCATGGATCTCAACACAGACCAAATCAGCCTGTTTCTTCTTCAGATTTGTACCCCTGTATTTCTCTCTGGCACCATCTCCTGAATGTATCAACATAACACAAGAGGGACAAAGCAAACTTCCTTTTTCCTCTCAAACATCTCCATTTTCTAGCTCACCTGACAAGGAGCTGAGGCAATATGATAATGATGTCCTCCGTGCTGGCTTGTGTTATGGGCTGTGACCACTTGCAGTGAACATTGCAGCCAGGGGGAGAGACTGCCTTCGCTCCACAACACATTGCACTTTGTAAAGTCTTTCAAGAGAAGTCTCTCCACAGTCTTCTGCCAAGTTACAGGCATAATCAGCAATTCATCACTCGCAGCAGTCCACTGTATCTATATCCCATCTAACAGTTTCCCATTCTGCTGTTTTATTAATCCCTAAGAGTACATCAAGAATTTGTCTTGGATCCCTTCCCAAAGAAGGATGCTGGCTGCCAAGAGGATCTCCTCACATATGGGCCTCCAGTCCCCTTACACTCACACATGCATGTTCCCACATGTCCAATGAATCAAAAAGCCTAGAAAAGAGTGGGCAGATTCTTTTGAGGTTACTGTACTTGGCTGCACTTGTTGAAGTTAGAATCACAGATTTATTTTAAAAGCACCTACAGTTGAATTTAAATTTGATTTCCTCTGGCAGCAAAGTTAATGGGGTATTTTTTTCCCTCGCAGAGTTGTAGGTTTCTTATCCTCAATACTTAGCAAACATGAGATTGATTGCCAGGTAAATTGCTTCCTCACTCATCTAGCTCTCCCTCTGCATCACATTCCCACAGCCCTCAGACACTGGAATGAGAGAGGGTAGAATTTGCTAGTGGGTATCTTTTGGGGTACTTTGAACCTTTCAGAAACAGTAATCCCATGTTAGTACCCCCATATATACTGCAAATATTATTTAAGGGCATTATCTAAGCTCCTGCTAAATTCCTGCATGTAAATACATAACTCTGGTCACGGGCAGTACCCCTTCTGTCACTGCAAGAAGCAGCATGCAGAAGAGGACTGCACGGTGTGAGGCGAGGACGTGTGTGGCTCATGCTATGGGCTGCCCAGAACTTCTGCCTGCAAGGCTGGTCCTAATGCCTGAGCCAGCCTGGGATTCCTATCACAGGATGGGTTTTTAAAGAACCATTTTCTAATTTCCATTTTGTTTTTATAACAAAAACAGCTCCACATCCATCCTTGATTAGTCTTAATTCGTAATATTCCTTTTATTGTGCAATGAGATTTTGTGATTATACTTTCACTGGTTTAGTCCAGGACTAATGTTGAATTACTCTACAATTACTTAAAGACACACATACACAAGGCTTATAATTAATTCCACTTGCTCTTGGTGATCAAAAATTCTGAAGGGGGAAACTGAGGAGATGAATAGGTTTGAGTGATTTCTTAGGGACATTTTAGTATGAAAGATTTTCTAATGAAATCTATCATATTCAAGCTTGGGACCAGCCAAAAGTGTTTTCCTCACACCACAAGAATTTTTGAAATTTCAAAAATTCTGTCTATCGTCTGTCAAGATACAGTTTAGAAATACAAAAACTAACTCTAAAAATTAAAAAAAAAAAAAAAAAGTCAATTTGAGTCACATTGTGTAGTTTCTGAGTTATTGAAATAGGGTTTTTTACTTAATTTTATTGTCTTTTCTCTTTTTTCTTTTTTTTAGTTAGTGCTTGAAACTTTTTTTGGGGGAAAAAAAAAAAAACAAAACACAAACAAAACAGAATAGTCACTATTATCCCCAAAATTAAGTTTCCTGGAGCAAAATAGTCAAACATGGTGTTGACAATTTTTAAAGCTTTTTCCAAAATATTTACAGCCAGGTTACTCATTACCACCATATCTACTTTCAAATGGATTTGGAATTTTTTGGAAAAAAAAACAAAAATCCAAAATAAACAACAATTAAAAAGGAAATAAGAGTTCAATGAACTGCTGCGAGCTCTATTCAGGATATCCAAAATTCAGGATAACACAACATCTGATTCCATTCAGCATCACATCACATCAATATTCTGCAGCCAAACCTGCCTATTTCTACAGTGTGTTACAGAGACTGTATTTCCGTGAGAGTCGGTTGAACTGTGGGGCATATAGGAACCAGACCAAAAATGCAAAAAATATGGGATACAAACAGACAAGCCAGTAGAAGATAACTGTGAGTTGAAACTTTTTCAAAGAGATGTCAGGAAAGTATGTTTGCCTCAGCAGTCTTTATACTAGACAAGAAATAATCTGTCCCCCAGACCCAGGCTGAATTTAGCACTAATTCATATCATATGCTCAGTCTAATTTGAGGAAATGCACTTTGTTGCTCATACCTGACCCAGCTGCAATTGGTACTGCCTAGTTAGTGCACTGTCCAGTATAAAGAGCTTCAATGGCTATTTCAGGTTGAGACATAATGCAAGGCAGTGTCACACGTACACTGCCTCATTGCAAAGCATATGATTTTAATAAAATGCATCTAGTGTTTCAGCACACTGTCAAATCCCAAACTGAAAATTTGGAAGTACCTGTCTAATGACTGAACACCGAAATTAATTCACAAGTTCTGTGCCTAACATTGCAGCAAAAAAACACCACCTAGTGTGGATGGCTGACTAAAATATTCCCTTAGCCCCTTTGCAACAAACGGTGAGTGAAGGCTGTGAAAACCTTCCTTCTTCTCTTCATTCCTAGAATGTGAAATGGCAATGGAAGATTTTTGCAGCTATGCACCAGACAGATTTAAAAAAGAAATCCTGTACGTTTCCCCTGGGAAAGAATACAAAATTTCCAGTCAGATTGCATTCACAGAGGTCAGGGGAATCTGGGGGCGGGGGACACAATCACAAGGTTAGAAAACAAAATTCAAGTAAAATGCAAAGTGTGAAAAAGACCGAGGAGGCAGTGTGAAGGAAAGCCTGTGTAAGTAGGGAATGTACTTTCAAAAACAAGCTGTGCTTTCTGTTTTATGGCTGTGTGGCAGAGTGGCAGCTGCTTTCTTTCCCCTCTTGACTGCAGCAGGCTGAAGGTGGTGTGTGAGGAATTCTGAACCCCAAGAGCTGGCAACTGTCCCCAGGTTTTTGCAGCACAACACGAAAAATTGTAGCTGATGCAAAAGAAAGCATTTTTCTGTTTGGTGTTGTTGCAAAGGTGCAACTCCAGATCAGAGATAGGGTACAGGAGCTTGACAGAATTCTGTGGCTCTGACACTGGTGCCTGCTATGAGAAAATATATGACACCATGACAGTGGGAATAGGGGATACAGTCAGAGCCATTTAAACATCTCGTGGTAAATCAGCGCCCAGCTCAGATACATCATTTGGTGTATCCCATGTCTGTAGCACAGCTAAATGTTATCATGCTCTTTACAATGAATGGATACAGTTTTGCTAGGATCCTATGAATATTTTGCTTTCAAAGTCAATAAGTAAATAAATAAATAAACAAACAAACAAACAAACTGGATGGGGGGAAAAAAGAAAAGGTTTTGTTGACAACTGCTAGTGTTTTCCCATAGTTTCCTAGGAAAACAAGGTTTATGCAATTGTGCAGTCTGTCTGCCTGTCTCCTTCCTCCCCTTAATCACTTTTGAACCTTTCACATGCAATCATCCATATTTGGTAGCAATAGGCAGCCAAACAGTGCACCTGTGCTTCTAGGACAACCACCATACCCCAAGCTGCAGGAGAAGGAAATTAGAGGCATCTTCACACGTACCTGTTGGGAAGTGGGTTTCATCAGGTTAGACTTGACTACAGGCTTGCTACCATAAAAACTCTGAACACCTTCATATCAAGTGTGCAGAAAACCTTTTCTCAGCTCTCAACATATCTATACATGCACAGTACTCTACCATTATGTGTGGCCAGCATATAACCAGCATAGCATCCTATAACCAGCAACACTATTCTGGAAGGATAAAAGAAACCCTTAATGTTACTTCTGGCATTTTGAGCTGAAAAAATACAAGAAATTTAACATTAGTTTCTCGTATGCTCTGTATAGGTCCCAGAGGAGACCCAGGCCAAGAGGTACACAGTGGCCAATCCACTCCAGAAAGGTCAGAAGCTGCTCTGCAGCACTTGGCCTCTGGGTGAAGGATTGCTCCCTGGAGCAGTGAAGCTGAATCAATTTCAGGAGTGAGAGACTGCATGGACATACTTGAGACTTGTGTTTACAATACAAGAAGAAATATGTCAATGAATGTATTAACCACAGAGTTGTGACAATGAAACGTTGCAAATGATAATGATGTCTGTAAGAGAGGAAAAGGTGAACAGCAAGTCATTTTCAGGTGCTCTGATGTGATTGAATAGCTAACTGAAGTCTTAATTTCAGGCATTTTGTGGTTAGGATTTAGCCTGAAGTGTTGCCATCCTCATACTTTTTACAGACTACACTCACAAACAGAACCATGTCATTCAGCTTTTGCAAGACAAGGTGATCTGTGCAAGAACTAAATGGGACCATCACAAGGTCCCAAAACAAACTATTACACAATTTGTCAACAAATAATTTGTTCAGTGGCTACTGAAACAAAGTAACTGGTGGACTCCTGTCTTACTGAAATGAGTTATTATTTCTTATTTGCATCTCCATATTAATCTCTTGAAAGAGGTTTCCAGCAGAGATGTGCCACTGAGCAGGTGTGAGCTAAAGGTTTTTCTTCCAACAGCCTGTGCTAGAGGGGAGAGGTGGTGGGATTTGACTCATCTGTGCCAGAGAAGGTATAAACTTGCATCTCCCCAGGGATTTTTTTCCTGCCAGCCTGCAATCTGTGTTAATTTCTTTAAGTGTGATATAAAAAATATAGCAAATACATAGTATCTGCTGGGACAATGGTAGGACTAAGCAGGAGACCTGCTGGAATTTACAAATTGTCTGTGACAAGTGAACACAGCACCATATTTCATGGAAACAGTGAATTGGACACTTGCCTGATTCAGCAAAGAAACTGTCTTTATAATTTGTGTTTCGCCTAAATTTTATCTGTCCCTTGGTTTTATTTCCAAAAAGTTAACTTTCATTAGACTGTTTTTTTCACTCTCTCCAAATTTTATTTCCCTTGAAATAATCTTTTAAGTTAGACTATTTATTTATCAGTTGTCAAGTATAAAAGCTAATTTGATTCAGCATGAAACATAGTTGTGATACAGAACAAAGCTGGGGGATTGAATCAATAGAGAAATCTGAACAGCTAGTCTTCAATTCACATTTAAAAAGGAAAAAAACAAACTTTTCAGTCTTTTGAAAGTAAAGTTGGCATTTGGACAATGAAAGGCACACAAGTAAGGTCTTATTTTTAAAATAAATTATCAGGAGTCTAATCTTAAAAAAAAAAAAAAAAAAAAAAAAAGATTACTTGTGAAAGTCAAATCCACAGAAAACAAATCCAAGCCCAAGATGTACTCCATCTGGGGATCCTGAAAAAGAAGAGAGGGTGGTGGGCAGGGGCAAATGTTTCGGACATGCTTCCAACTATTGGCCAAACTCTCTTTATACAGCTGGCCTCTGTCCATATTCCTCCATGATTAGGGCCAAATGTGATTGTACGCAATCACTGGGTTGCATATTCCAGAAGTATAGCCTAATGTAAATGTCTGGTAAAGTTTTGTTGCTGCTTTTCATTTCTGGAATGTTGGCAGAGCTGATTTGGAAGACAGATAGACAGATGTTCTGTTTGCGCCCAGATTTATCTGGCTCTTTTGCTTAGCAATGCAAAGATGCATTGTTTATAATGCACAGACATACCTGAAACCATGCAGAGCTTTTGTGTGTTCTTGCTCAATGAAACTGCTTAGAGGAAGAGAAGAACCATTGCACCTTAACCTTGTATAGTATCACTTCTGATGGAAATAGAGCAGCTCTAGCAAGAGTTGTTTGAGAACGAACAGAACAATCTATGTGGTATCACTTTACAGCATTTAAAAAGTGGTTGTCATAAAAATTTGAGTGCATGCTTCTGTTTCTTCACTGTACATCAGGGAATACAGTACTTGGTAATGCAGATGGGAGATTACAGTTGGGACTGATTAGAAGTGGTTGAAAGGTTTCCTATTTGTTCCTAGAAAATCACTATGAATTAGACTAGCAAATGAGGAAAAAAAAAAATAAAACCAACCCCCCCAAAAACCCAAACCAGATTCCAGAAAAGTGTTAAAATGTCTATGTTTTGTATGAAGATGGGTTTTATTTAAATAAAAATGAAAAGTCTTGATGGTTGGCCTAATCTTTTAAAATTATATTTTGGGCTTTGTGAGACTGCAACTGAAGAAAAATGACAGCAAGTTATTTTACTGCAGTAAGGGGAAATGTATAGAGAGTTGACAGACTCAAAAAGAATTGCAAAGTGCAATTTCTGGAATTCACTGAGTCTTAAGGGAAAAACAGGAAAAAAACACTGAAAATAAAAGAAGAAATTCTAAAACTAGATGGTGGATAAGGCTAATACCCCATCTCTAGATGAAACACTGCATTAAAAATGCATCTGTGACAGATGAAGGTAAAACTACAAGACTGCTTTGTACAAATTACAAGCACAGAATAATTAAGAGTAACATGGGCCAGATTTTTTAATCAAATAAATGAAGTGTGCAACAGCCTGTAAAATCCATTCAACATGAGCTTGATTTAAACCCAGTTTTGATCACTGGAAAGATAAGAGTGGACTTTCCATCACAGCCTGGGATGCCAGCACAGCAATTTGAAATATAGGCTGAGACAGTATTTGATATGTATGTTGTGTAAAACAAAGCATGACTGATACCATCTCAATACATCACAGTCTAGGCTGCATTTTCAGAGTAGTGAAGAAGGAGTGCCTATTCAGCTGCAGCACATTGCCAGTGTGCCTGCCTGCAGTAGTCAGTGGGGACCCAAGGAGGAGAACCAGTGGTGTCACTGTGAAATCAAAATAGTCAGCAATGACATCACCACCTGCTGGGCATAGATGAATTTCACTGTTATGTACAAAATAGAAACACACTGTGTATATTTTAAATGAAAAATGTTGGCAGGGTTACCTTTTACCTGACACTGAAAACCTGAAATGGAATGTTTATACAAGTTCCTTTTGTAGGCAAGAAGTTAGGCTTCTAGCAGACATGAATTCAGGGGAAGATAATTCACTGTGAGAGCTACTCATATCAAGTAAGACAAGTGTGCTTAACAGTGATAGTATTAATCCTAGTTTTAGATTACATTCACTTTACATTCACATCACTCACGCTGTAGCTCAGACATCCCCTCTTATAGTGTGGCACTTTTTATTGTTGTAATCCATTTTTCTCTTTAAAGTAGGGAACCTTGTTGAGAAATTGTGAAACTGAGGTTAAAAAACATCATAGTGAATAATGTTCTCTGGAGTTCATGGGAAAAAAAACACCACACATTGATTTAACTAGATAAAATGGTTATGCTACAACAAAAGAGATGCTAACCGTTCAGTATGCTGGTCCAGTACGCGTGTGCAGTATTTCCAGTGTGTGCGCTTACTCTGTCATGACTGACCCAATCAGTTTCACAGAAGAGGCTCTGGCTAGGCTGTATGTACATCCAGGCTGTAGTAAACTCTGTAAAGACAAACAGGCTCCTTTCTTTTGTCACTGAAGGCTCCAGAGGAAAACCCTAGGAATCACTTTCAAAGCAAGCTGTCCCATTCTATTTGTAAACACTGAAATAGCCAGTGTGCACTGAGAGGACTTCTGTTAGAAATGCCCTTCATCAAGACCTGCACATGAGCCTATAACTGACTGAAAACTTCTTCACATAAAAGATAAAACACAGGTTAATTTGAGTTCTGCAGCAGGTAACAGACCTTTGCAGAAGCCTACAGACCATGCACAGCTCCACTGATGGCCACCAGTACCATTTCTCCCACAAGCTCACTGATTCTCCTGCAAAGATCCAGCAGTAGGATTAGATCCTCCAGGCATTTCAAACTAATGCACAAGAGGGACACAGCAAAAGGCTTATAAATACATACCCCTCTTTTGCCACAAGCCTTTCCTAGATGGGAGAAGGTGAATTTCCAAGGTTTGTCCAAATGCAAAGTGTCTTGTTCATGGCCACACTCAGGAACTGAAGGGCAGGGTTCATTCAGAAGACCAGTTGCCAGACTCTCCACTTTATCAGATAGTTTTGCAAAATATCATCTCCCTTTTCTAGAACTAGCAAAAACAGTTGGTGACAGGTATTGAAAATAAACTGGGCCAACATTCATTCATTTTGTTAAAACAATGTAACAGCATTTTATGACTCTTTAATAGGAAAATCCTAAAGCAACAGCAAGTTTCATAGAACGTTAATTTTTCTAGGGTAAGAAGTAACTCTGGCTTTGTTGCATAAAGCTTAAATTTGTAGCACAGGAAAAACTTCATCAGTACTAGGCTAAATGAGAAAGCTGATGTTTTCCTAAAGCCTCTCATATTTTCCAAGTTTGTTGCCTATCAGCCTTCCAGGTTTACATATCTACTAGAAATTTTTGTCACTTTCTGGTAGAACACTTTATTCCAGGTACTTATGCCTATTTCTCGATCAGTCTTTTTTCTCTGTTTACTTCCACACTTAAAGTATGATATCAGTTTCAACTTTTGACATGGTTAAGTCAGCCACTAAATCAGTTATTACAACCCACCTACTGTTGCCTGTGGCCCATGATAATAAAGCCTTCCCAGATACATGGACAGCGAAAAAAATAACATATTCACGTTAAATAAGGGGGGTGAGGGAAATACTGAGGTTGCAAAATTAGTCCTTATGTGCAAGGAAATAACAGAACTGTTGTTTTCTGTGTAATTCCAGTTAAGCCCTTCTGTGTCCATGCATTATGATACGTACCTGGTCACATACTCCTTTCTTCCCCATGGGACCCCTATCTCATTTCATGTACAAAAAGAATGACAGTTACCCAGAGGGTTTCTCTGTGATTTCTTTTGACTGCTGTAATTAACTCTGTGGCCCAGTCCACATTGCAAAATCAGGATTGAAGACTAAATTGTTATCTTTCTTACTGGTTTAGGTATGGAGCTCATGACAGATGTATAGGAACCTCTCTCCAGCATGAGAAAAGAAGCCTTCAGAGTACTACAGTGAGATAATGTGAGTATTATTCTTGTTTTACACCTGGACATCTGGAACAAATAATTATCTGGAGGGGAGCTTCTCTCTCCACTGCTAGAGAGGGGGCCTACATGACAAGTATAACTTTTAATACTTAATAGCTTAACATTAGGTAAGTTTTATTGATCTGACCAGTATCATTGTGCTAATTCTGTGATGCAGATAGAGAGAAGCAGCATCACGCCTGGCCAGCATGCAACCTTTTAAAAAAGAGAGACAATTCCCTCTTCAAACTGTTTCCATCCT
This sequence comes from Tyto alba, assembly GCF_018691265.1. Classification (NCBI taxonomy): domain Eukaryota; kingdom Metazoa; phylum Chordata; class Aves; order Strigiformes; family Tytonidae; genus Tyto; species Tyto alba. The sequence goes on from NW_024881276.1 coordinate 27,551,405, forward strand.
CATTCAACATGCAGCTCTCAACTTCAGCAGCGAGATGAGTTTCTCCCTTACAAAGGCCCTCTCTGCCCTTTACAACCCACCTGCATCAATGATCTGGATCACTGGTGGATTAGGAGCTGATTATCCCACTGTCTCTTCTCATAGTATTCACTGTCAAACCCTCAGAACTCTAAAATTAGTCAAATGTATGTTAAGATGTGAAATTTCAGGTCCTAGCAAGTTGCAACACCAATAATACCTCGGGATGCCAATCACCAGGACAGTCCCATAGATCTGCCAAGACATTCCTTTCATCATGGTCCCCAGTAAAGGATTTAAGCTACCTGCTTTAAATCTACTTATTTAATTTTGCAGTTTAGAAGACCATGACACTTAGCTGCTGTCACAAATTCATTTCAAACTCTTGCTGAGGTGGCCTTGGAACAACTGCATGGAGAAGATTAATGGTAGCATTGCCACAAGCAACAGCTGCTGTGGTGCCTCTCTGCTGCCTGTGCCCTATACAACCCACAGGCAAGGGTGGGACAAAGAGGGAGACTAGCTAAATCTGACATCCTGGATCACATATACAATAGCTGTCTCTAAGATAAGGATGGCAGATTTCTACCTTTATGTCCATCTCTACAACAAATGCTAAGGTTGTGTCTTTTTGTCGGAGGGCATGGTTTTGCAAAAGGGCAGATTATTTCAAATCTTGTGGCAGTATTGGTAATATTTTGTTGATCAGCAACTCTGGCTTTTGTGCAGGAAAAAAGTTATTATCATGACTTACTTGCTCAGGTAGAGCTTTACAGATGGTGTCTTCAGTTAGTATCATTTACTCATTGGCTGAAATCCACTATTGTGCACCTCTAAAAATCATAGGTACCTCTTAGAGAATGTAAGCCTGGCGGGTAACCGGTGAGCAGACGTTGTACTTTTATTTTACACAAGAGCAAATGTCATCCCATAGGCATTAGCTGATGTGCCTTGAATGTTCAAAGCAGATGTTAACAGAACTCTATTTTTCTAACAGTCTTCTTTGTATTTCAGTGAAAGAACATAAATATTATATCTCTTTGGTGCAAAACACTAATGAACTAACAGCAGAAGTACTCCTTATAATAATTCATCACTCCTCTCCTTGCTATCATAATCCTGATTTTAAAATAGGACCATAGACAGGTGACACAGTCCTTCAAGATTACTCTTTTCAAGGGAAAATGAGACATTTTTTCTTGTTGCCACTCTTATAGCTGACACTTTCTGGAACAGACCCACTGCAAAAGACTGGAAAACACATGAAATGTTAATCTTCACATTTGAATTAAAGTTCTAGGCTAATAATAAGTGGTGGATAGACTGTTTTGTCTGTTTTAGAATGAAAATAGTCATATAGGCCATGATAGTATAAATGTGTTTACAGAGCAGGAAAGACCTCAGCAGCAAAGGAAGCAAAATATAGCAACTCAGGCTGTAGCTGAGGCCTCATCCAATGACCTACTCAACATCAGAAAAACAATTAATTGGTTGATTTCAATAGGAAGAGGATAGGATACAGCAGCCAAAGTCCAGTACATATCAGTGAACAAAAAGCCTAAGTTGAATGGAAAATCTGATGAGACTGGAAAATCTGACCAGGCCTTGCTGACTTACATGTGCTTTCCATTGTAATTAGATGCCTGCATGTTGGAGAGCTGATTCATGATAAGTACTTATAGGAGTTGTGTGACTGCAGCATCCATCTTGTTGATCACTTAAAATATATCGCATAACAACTCCTCGATATTTCTGTATACTTGGCATAGATACATAGACAGATACAGAAATTGCTGGCCCAACATGTCTGCCTTGTGGAGTAGTCGTTTTGCTCATTTTCAGCCACTACAGACTGCAGCCTGTTAAACTCAGAATAAAAAAACAGAGAAGTGCGTGTATGTGAAATGCTGTTCTCCCTCTCTGACCTTCCTGGAATTCAGCAATTGCATTGTGATCATCAGGGAACACTTATCTTTAAGCACATGAGGAATCATACTCATGTCAATTCATGTATTCAAGTGTCCTACCTTCCCTGTATTTATATTGCATTGGCCAGTAGGAGCAACTTTTAAGCTGCAGATTGAGAGAACGGTTTGAAATTTTCCCCATAGTTCCACATCCACCCAGGATATGAGGAACAAAAATGCCTCTTAAGTCCTGTGATGAGAACATAAAACCTATTCTCCTGATCTGTTGGGCCAGGAGTTACCCACTGAGCCCTGCAGCAGGACAGTTTTACTGCAGACAGCCTATATTTACAGAACAGAGAATCTCGCCTTTGAAAATCAGAAGAGTACACTGTGTATGCAAAGTGCTTCTTGTACCTGAAGGGGACAAAATACAGTTTTACATACAACTTCTGAGATTCTCTTTCAAGTAATCATGGACATGTTTCAGCAACCAAATGTGAATTCATTCTTTTTCCTTCTGACATTTGGATCTGTGAGTGTTTACTTAAGAGGAATTACTTATAAAACGGTGCAAAACCCCAAGGAAACACATTAAACCCGTGCAACCTGGAGCAAAAGCATTTTGGCAGGAACAGAGATACATACATCGGTGTATGTGGCATAGGTGCAGTGCAATGGACACTCACAGAGGTGAGTGCTCCTGGTCTGAATGCAGCCATGCCAGAGTCATTGGACAGTTGTCTGTCCCTTCTTCCCTCGGTTGTTTTCCCTGTAAAACAAGAACAGACAAGCCCCAAGTCAACAGAAAAAGCAACCTTTGTTGCACAGTCCAAGAAACAAGGGAAGCATCACATGTAAATCTGAAAGAGGAGGGAAAACTTTTCCTGCTCTTTGCAGAGAAAGGGAGGAGAGCTGTTCTTTCCTTCCTCTCCCTCTTACCTTCATCTCTGAGAATTATAACATGTTTACTCACAGTACATAGGTTCTGCAAGGGTTAGTTAGCTAAACTTTGTACAGTATTTTGCTCCTGGAGAACACCATGCAAGTATTATCATTATATGGAAAAGCTTACTGCAAATGTTACCCACAGCAAGTAGGGTAAACCAAAAACTTTAGGATGGGATGTGACTCATATGCCTGTAATGATAGCCCTGGAGATTCTGATGCTTTCAAATGTAAGCATCAGATAACAGATCAAGTTTAATAATTGTATCCCTGTTCTAAGAAAGAAAGAAATGCAGAGTGACTCGTTTGTGCAAGTACAGAGGAATCAAGTCAGCACTGTAATAGATGTCCCTGAAATAATCTAAAATCATTAAGACTTTGCAACCACTTTCCACCAAGCATAAACAATTCACAGAGTTAAAACAAATGTTACATAAACAAACAAATGTTGAGATTTTTTTTAAGATATAATGATGGGTTGTTCACAAACACATTCAGACTTTGCTAGAGGATACAGGCTGAGAATATAAAATATGTTGCTTATTTACATAAAGAGACATTTTTAGCTTGAATTTTAAACCCATTCAAGTCAATAACAGCTGCCCATTTTAGAAACAGTCCAGTCAGGCCTACCAGAGAAGAAAACATTGTCTTGCCTGGGATATCAAGTAACAGTCAAGAGCTCAAATACACAAACACTACCATAGGATAAGAATTTAATATGCACCTGCTGATCTCCTGTAACTCTCCAATAACATGTACATTGCAGGCAGAAAAGGAAAGGTAATTTGAGTTAACTCAACCAGCTTTCACTGAAGACGTTATGCTTGCATAAATCATATCCTGTTTTGCAGGGGAAATATAAAGCACACATGAATTGCCATCATGTATCAGCTGCTGTATGAAGATCTGTTGCACTGTGATAACCTGTTTTGCTATGTCCTCTGTGAATATAGCACATCTGAGTTTAATTTTGTGTAAAATCTTTCTTCATCTCCTTCACCTTTGCTCAAATACACTTATTTTTTTTTATAAATATAAAATATATTCCTATATAAAATATAAAGGTAATTTTGGAGGAGTTGTGATTTTGACTGTAAGCAGTAATCACAGCCTACCAGCTGTACAGGATATCGTAGCAAATGCATCTTTATATTTCACAACAGTGAAAGAAAGATGACTTTTGTGGTCCTTTATGGAAAACCTGTGCCTGTCATTCAGTGTCCTCACATGCCCACTAGGAAGTAAAACACTGAAAATAAGTAACACATTTGTTTAGTTTGATCACTGTCATTGTCTACTCCTGCTTCAGGATAAATGGAGAATTGCAAGGAACTGTATAACTTTTCTATCATTCAGCGATTCGAGCAACTTGTTATACTTCTCTTCAACAATACCAATATAATCTTTCTTGCCTTGTGAGTCTGTCTCACAGCATCTAGACACTCTCTTGAAAAGTATACAGGAACAAATCTTGTTCCTGCAAGTTATTCAGGCTTTCCATTAACACTTTCAGGTCTACTGGGAGCATTTTAGATGCCACAACCAGTTGGCAAGATAACATATACTAAAATCTGCTTTTTGTATGTTATTCTCTATGGATGAGACTGATCTCACTTCAGGCACCTCTTTAATATCAGACAATTGTCTGGGCTCCATTTTCAGACAGAAAATCAAGACTAAAGTCTCCAAAATGTAAGTTAGCTCTCTTCAGTGATGATACAGGGTGCCAGGAAACCAGCATAGACTAAACATGAACATGAACTCAACATGAACAGGTGAGCCAGCTGACAGTAGTGTAATTAAAATTTTAAAAAACTAAAAAAAAAAAAAATTATACAGACAGTTGTCTCTGCATAGAAATGTGAGTAATATATTGAGACTACTCTCTCATCCAATCAGGTCAATTTGCTGTAAAGTGACACCCACCCCCAAAAAAATCCTGAAGACAAACATATACATTCAGTGAAGATGCAGACAGTTCTTCCAAAAACCTAGAAATACAATACAGCATTTTTCAGAAATATGTAGAGAAGCTGACCCAGCTTTATATCACCAGGCAACGATACATGGTAACTCTGTGATTCTGTTGTACTGGCAGTAACCATGTCATAATTTACCAGTTATGGTGTAGGATGAGGAGAAAGAAGAATAAACATATGTGTATATGCATGCACACATGTGTAACAGCCACATTTGCCCTTTCCCATCATCCTGTCCTAATTTTTACTCTGAGAATCCCAGAACAGGTTGGGGTTTTTTTCCTTTGTGGGAAAATAAACTAGACTCTTTCCATTCTTCTCACAAACACAGGTGGTAGATGCCTTTAAAAAAAAAAAAAAATCTCTAAATTTTTTCTAGAAAAGAATACTTTCGAAGTGCAGTTCTGTAGTATTTGTGGATGCATGTCTAATATGCAATTGTAAGGGTAAAGACCACTTTGTTACTGGGTAGAACATCAGTTGATTGGACATCTCAGTGCTGAGCTAAGCCCCAAATTTAAGATTTAGCTTGCTTTTCAAAACAAACATGTGAAATGTAGTCCTTTTATACTTTTATTTTGATAAGGCTTCTGCTAATCAGTCATGTTGTTAGAGTGGCACTTAAAAGGAAATGGAGATAGAAATCTAACAATAGCAAGATCCATATAGGTCATTTAATCACCAATTTTATATGAGTCACCAAAAATACAGCACACATCTCAAGGTAATGTTTGGTAAATTATTTTATTTTTACAGTGAGACATATGCTTCATTGTTGATTCACTAGGCTGTGTTTAATTGTAAGATGCTAGTCTAGCATTTGCACATTGCCTTCTTCCAGCTCAGACTCTGTTGAATGAGCTAAAGTAAGAGGGACTTCCACTGATCAGCTCTCAGCCTGTGGGCTGGTTATTTTTGAAAGAAATCCTGTCTCCAATATTCTAATCCTATCCACAGACATAGGTCTCCTTGTTTTCCTGCATACACCCAAAGCTGGGAGAGAAAAACTGCTAAGTTTAGTATGAATGATGGTTTTGGACAGAACCTGGACAAAAGGTGCCACAGTTTTCAAACTAAGCTTTCTGAATAGGTTGGATAAAAACCTACCTTGAATTTGAGCTATTTTAACAGTAAACTGGATTTTAAATTAAAATGTTAGGGGTTGGACTCTAGAGGCACAGATGACAACTAGGTGACTAAGTCCCACAGAAAATGAGCAGGCATTGGGTGCTTCATTGCATTATATGATATTAAACATCTGCCACTAAGCCTTTCTATTAAGCACTCAATAAACCCTTTTGTTTTCTGAATTTCATTTTCCTATCTGAGTCTTCTCTTACAAAATCAGTTCAAAACATTGTCCCAAGTGTTGGAGATTTTCTTCTCTTTCTTCTTGGAAATGGGAAAAGGGAAAAAAAAGTCCACAAGAGCTTAATACAGAGTTGATGGTTATCAGCCTGAAGTAAAACCTTTGGAGGTATGTATACCATCTGGATAGAAGTCAGCCGTGGTATTTTAGTTTGTCTCCAGGTCTGCTACCTGGTACGCAGCCTGCAAGGCATCTAATTCCCAGACTATTTATCTTCTCATGAATGAGCTGTGCTGGGACTTCCCTGTGAGCAGGGCTTATCATCACCGTCCCTCAACTGCTGCTGAGTGTCCAAGCCACCCTCAAAGGCAAAGGGCATTCAAAGCACCTCATATTTTATACTTTGAGCCCTGCAAGTGTAGCCATCCATACCTTTCTTGCCATATGTGTTAGCTCACCTAGTTAGGCTCATGTCCTGGAGCAAATTGGAAAGGAGACCATTTATCTTCCTGCATATGGGATATTGATAACACCCATGGTAATACTGCAACACTTTCTACTACAGTTGAATTGTCTAGGAATAGAAATAGTCTCCTGATCTGGTTTACAGGTACACTGAGCATTTGTTCCAGATGCACTTTTTGTTCCTTGGAAATCACTCTTTTCCTCAATAAATCAGTGCAGCTCTGGCTTACTTATTCATGGGAGGTGGTGGGGGGGGATAAAGCAGGGAGGGAAGTTGACCACCTTGATTTAATTTCCTCTCTGTGGAGCATATTTTGATTAAGGCAGCCACAAAGAGACGTTCCCTATAGAGACTCAATATTTGAAATCTAATTTCCTTCTTACTGAGCTGTATGTTGTTGTTGTTGGAAGCAACAGACAGAACAGCTGATCAAGCCATAAAAAGACCTACCTGAAGGTGCTGTGACTGCAACTTTCATTTGAAAATTCCTGCTAATGTTTTGTGGATTTTGTGACAAAGAGTTGTAGAATTTATTATGCAGTAATTTTTAAATAAAACACATTAAGCTAATTTTGAAATGCCTAAGGTCAACTAACTGTGCAGAGGAATTTGTACAGCACTGTAGTAATAGGAAAATTCCACATCTGGGTTTTTAACTCTCATTTAATAAGTAAATAGAGTTTTGGAGCCACAGTTCATACTAAATGTGAATTTTGAAGTATTTTCACTGATAAGCATGCAATGGATACATACATTCCTTTTTCCTTTTGATCTAACTTGAAAGGCTACATTTTCCTTCTCTCTCTTCCACTATGCTCTCTGGGTGTTCAGCCGGTGCTATGTAGTGAAGTTAATTAAAAATAAATAAATAAATAGATGTATTCTAAGTCCACAAAGAGCTTCCTCCCACAGGGGGAGGCAGGCCTATTCCCATCCAGATAATTTTATGCTCAGAGTGCCAGGAAAATTCTTCACTGTAAGAAAGACATCATTGTGTGCACCACTGTAGGGGACCAGGCTGTACTCTGGAGTACAACAGCTCTCCCTCTGCTATGAGGCTCTGGGAGGTTATAAGTAACAACGACATATATTAGGAGCTTTCATTTAAGCTTGAATCAACTAGGATCAACTATAGCATTTGCTATTTTATACACACATGTGCACACAGAATTATTTATAATCAAGATGATTACTGCCAATCTGAGAGCATCTTGCTGTACAATATGATGCCATAAAACATATATGATGCCCAGGCTCCAGAAGTAACTCACACACTTAGTGAAATAGAAGTTTATTTTTTTAAGCCTTAATCAAATAAAGTATGTAAGATGTGCAAAATTTTTAATTCAGTGACATTACTCTTACATTTCAGAACAATCACTAATTTCAGTGCCATGCCAGACTGGAGTCATAACACTTATTGTTGCATCCCATTAGTCCCAATGGGGCCTAAGGGAAACAGAAAATACTTTTCAGTAACTTAACAGGAAGTTTGATATCTGCATTATAATAAAGGTTCCTCCAGTTTGCCCAAATTTACAAGACTATCAATAAAGCAGATGAAAAAACAAGGCAGACTATAAAATATGTAACTACAAAGGGAGGTATATTAAGTCAAGTAATGAATACAAAATTTAGTTATTTAAATAAAAGAGTGACTAGTTAGAATAGGGGCTTACATGGATAGCCATTTTTTCAGCACCTATAAAGATTACTTAATTGGTGTAAAGAAAGGATAACACAGAGCTTTACCAAGTTTTCCCTCCTGACAGCTGGATCATACAAGAAGAAATTCATTACTTTCTCCATATCTTCTTTATTCTAGCAGTGATTGTAAATGTGAAGGTAAGTCTTGAACAGATTTTTCCCTTAAGGCCTATAAAATAAAAACAATACTTAGGACAGATGCTACAGTACATCCACAACTTTTATGCTTATCCTTTTTTCTAGTGATGTGCATAGCAGAGGCACATATCAGACAATTGACTGTACAATATTCTCTTTCATATTGCAAGCAAGTGCAGTAAACAGATATAATATGTGCAGCAGAATATCACTAATTCACGCTAATGGCTGGCAGATGAATTGTGAATTACCATAGATTGCAAAGTGATGAATAATCAAACAAAGACAAGCAATCAGCAAGAATAAAGCTTCACATAATATACTTTGTTCATTAATGCTGATAGCCACCCTTAAGTTATGTTAATAATTCAGAGGATTGCCCTGGTAAATGAAGTGTAGTAAATTTTATACCAAATCCCATAGTCCAAATAATCAGACTTCACTACAACATCTCACTCATATATCTTACCAAGCCATAACAGAGACTGCCAGATTCTTGCTGAGCATCATAAAATGTGCAGATAACAAGGCAGTGTTTCACTTGCATTTTACAGCCTTTTATCCTTTTTTTGCTACCCAAGTTATATGAAAACCAATGGCTCCAAACCATCTCTTAAAAAACTTTGTCTTCTCAAACCTGAATAGGTGAGCCCAGACGGTAAACCTGGTAGGAGCCTTGCAATTTATACAAAATAAAACCTAGCCTAAAAAGGTCAAGCAGGTCTATCATACATGTATTTGCATCAGCATGCTTTGAAAATATGCTGTGCTAATGATGTTTGAAGGGTTTGAGTGTGGGTTTTTTAATCACACACTGAAAAATCATTTGGTTTCTCTCTGCAGTTTTCACATTGCCTCACTGCACACAAACTAGAGGTCTTTCTCTTGTTTTCTTCAGTATTCATTTTTTAATCTTTCTACTTATCATCTCATAAACTGCATGCTCTGCCACTTGCTAGTCTGACCTGCCTTTCAGCATTATTAAAAGCAGTGAAGATTTAAATTGGTTCTTTGGAAGATACTAGGCTTTAGTTCACATTCATAAAACAAAGCTTCCACCTTTGATCACAAAGATTAAAGAAAAATATTGTTCTAGGCTTTGCAGTCTTATTCTCAAAGCAAACAAACACCAGTTGCATCTCAGAACTTTCCACAGTAACCAAATGTTGAAAATGTCTATGCGCAAACATTAACGTGGTTAGTCTGAGGATGATATAATATAAATGGAAAACTCTCATATTAGTCTAAATTCTTATCTTTCTAAGCAAATATTTTATTAATAGAATGTTCTAAGTAGTTCTATAGGACCAGAGATTCAACCAGCTTGTTCAGATCACTTAACTTGCAGTCCTTTTTATTGCTATATTATTCCTTCTCCTTAACTACTAAAAGAGGATATAACAAATTCCATGTTCTAGTGTTTGTGAGTCTTGAGGCTTGAGGTTTAGAGGGCCCTTTATATATATATATTTTTGTTGTTGTTGTTGTTTTTTTGCTTTTTATGGATTCTTAGAACACCTGAGCTGCCTTTTTTCATTCAGAGCTTGTCTTGACATTTGTTGAGCTACAGCTAGATTTTTTTTTTTTTTAACATACATTTCTGTTTGCTGGCCTAATTAATTTAACCCCTTCACTCATGCTATCTTCCTCTCTTAGCCTTCCACAAACCTGAAGACAGTACAAACTGCTGTGAGAATACTTCTGCCTGAGAGAGTAGTGAAGAAATTCTCAAGAGCAATCCATGTGGCTGAAACTACTAATTTAATAGTTTCACTAAAGCAGGAAAAATGACAAATAACAGTTATCAATATGCATGAGGTACTTAACAGCATGCTGTGAACAGTGAAGGTGGGGTTTAAACAGAAAAGGTCTAAGGCATCATTCATCTCATTCTAAGGTATCTATTTCAAATTGATTTAAAACAGCAGAATCCCTTCCAGGAAATATGCAGCTGTCTTCACTGACTATAAAAAGTCCCAGGTGAATAGTACAGATGTAGATGTCTATATCGAAATTGTCTGAAGTTAGGTAAGGGAAATCCCACCCTGAGGGCTTACATGACTTTTACATAAACTAATTGCATGAACTCTCTAAGAAGGAATTACAAACCCAAAGAAACTATTGTCACACAGAGCTCTAAGGACCACAGTTCTTTGGAAAAGTTCCAGGATTCATTTAAATTATCATGATCTAAACCATGCTATAAAATCACAGCTTCTCTGACCCTTCCTTACCTGCTGCTCAGGGACTGCAGGCTTCCTGTTCCCACACCATTCCTTCACTGGTTATGTTTCCAGGAGGAGCAAAATCCTCTCAGTATCTCTCTGCAACAAGCATTTGTTTCCACAAAAATGCTCATTGTCATCTTTCCCTTCTTCCAAGGTGCTCCCTTCCTCTCCAAAACAATCCATTTTCCACCCTCAACCTCTTATTCACTGGGCTGCTTCTTAACAAATTATCTGTCCCATATCAATCTCTGCTTGTCCTCCAGCTTTTTCTCTTACATTTCCGTAATCATCTGGAGTTACATATTACAAGAAATCCCTTGAGTGCTTTGAAGTTTTCTGGATTTCAAACTTCTCTGGCATTATATTGCACCTTACAGTTTTTAAAAAACAAGCAGACTTATGTGCCTAGTTAGCTGGCGTCTGACCCATCCGCTTAAGTCCATGTTGAGCAACAGTTGTCTAAATACAACAGGACAGCAAATTTACAAAATGCCAGCCTCTAACCACAGACTTGAGAAATATGAGGCCCAAGACACTTGGTATCCAACATTTTCTTCTAGTTGGTCATATTTTGGACAGGGGACCCACCTTAAAAAAAAGTGCCTTTTTTATCTCTGTTATTTCACATGCCGTAGGTCATACTATAGTAATTTTTAACAACTTCCCCTAGCAAATCCCAAAATACACCTTTCAAAATCTCTTGATTTTTCCACAAATAACAATGTACACTGTGACTGAATATGAAATTGGGTCTAAAATTGATGTTGTGATGAATTCTTTTTCTTGCCTCAGGCCTTCGTACCAGTGGGTACCAACCATGTAAATAGCAAGCTGATGAAATCCCTGGTTGGAGTCTTTTATGTCAGCTCTGCTGTAAGTATTAGGCTTTTGCTGATGCTAAATAGTCTAAAACCTGAGTCAGCTATCAAAACTCCGCAGCTCATAAGGGATCAGGCTGTGCTTAGTATCTCAACATTCATATATGAATTGACTTACAGCTCACATTAAATAAATATATTCTTAGCTCTGCCCATCAAACTCTGTTAAGAGGCCTAGAAGCAATGATGAAACCTGTGCAGTAACTTTAGCTTTGTTCATCATCTGACTTATTTACTGTTGCTAGGTAAAGTAATTTTATGAAAGACTGAGTGAAAAATCACCCCTCAAATTTTGAAGGCAAAATGCATGCATGAAAATGCAAAGGGACAGGATGAGTCAGGATACCAGTGTGAAAATCTTTTGCAGCTGTGCCAGCAATGTATAACGTTGTTCCCAGACCAATGGAGACTTTAATAATGATGGTTCTTAGAACGATGCTATAAAGTAAGATGGCAGTTTTGGTTTGAATATCATAGAAAAAGGCCTCCACATTACCAAGGTCACTGCTCTAAGATTAACAGCCAGGTTACCTGCACTTATCAAGAGGGAAAAAGGTTGAAACTAAGGTAGTGAACAACTTACTCCTGCAGACACAAATGGTCCCTCCAAGTCACAACTGCCAGGGAAGCATGGAAAGGCTATATTTTTGCTTTTTATGTGTCCTGAAGATCAAAAATAAAAAAGGGGGCAGAGAGGTTGATCTGCGACTTATGCATCCAACCAGGCTCACAATTATGATATTCACAGCTGATGCTGAAAAACAGACAAGAATTTCCATACCAAGCTCTCATTTACACATTTGCATCAAGCTTGAGGAAAAACACCAAGAAGAAAAAAAGTCTCGTCTGTAGCCAAGATAATGAATTCCACCATGCATCTTTCATTTACATTTGGTGATGTGAAGTTTAAAAAATATATCATCCTCAATTATTCTACACGCAATATGGACACATAGAAATCCTACTCCCACGCAACTCATTTGCAAGGCCAGCAATATTTATGACTGAAAAATCTTAGCTTTAGTAGAATTTAAACAAACATAGGCTTTTCTGGGTGAAAACTTGCATCTATTTTTATCTTCTGATAATTTAACCTCAACAGTAACAAGAATAGATTAGTGAGCTGAGTCCTCAGCTGTTGAAAATTAAGTCCATGGACATAAGGAAATTTGAATGACCTAAGCATGTGGCTCAGCAAAGTAATCCCTTCAAACCAAGAGCCACTTCACGCTTGTGAGATACAGCCAGGTAAAGTCTACTCAAATGAGACATCTGTATTTTGAAAAATCAAACTTTTTACTAAAGAGAGCATTGCTTTTCGAGGTCAAGAATTTTGTAGCATTAAGTCTGAGTACTTTTTATTTTGCCACCTCAGTATCTTCCGTGAATCCATTAAAGCAGGAAGAAACTACTACTGCAGTATGAAAAAACTCTTCTTAGGCTTTCATCCTTCCTAGGGAAGAAAAAAATTGGTCACAGATACAAAGACTTTCTTTACTAGTAGAAGCATTCTATTTTTATTTCTAAGAAAGCTTTCTGTATTGTCTCTACACCCTGGCATATGAAGAAAAATCACCACATACTTAGTTTGCTCAACATACCCAATGTCATATTGAGACTTACTTAATAAGGGCAGTTATAACCAGCAGGATATATTCAGGCCCACACTTTCCTGCTCATCACTCTGTGTCCTCTGAAAGAATTGCAGAGGTCTGGTATTTTCAGATTTTACTACAGAAGGGCCAAAATCAACAGCCACTTCTTCACTCCTGAATTCATAGTGCAATTGTAATTTTTTCTGCTTCAAAGTAGATGGTCTGACATTTGAGGATATTAATTGGATCTATAGGAAAAGAGTTAACTACGGAAGCCAAAGACGACCTGTTCAACTTAAAATAAGAAACTTCAGAGAGGTTGCTGGCAATTATAACTGACCATCATTTCAGTAAACTTCTATGAGTCATTCTGTCTATCTACTCTAAAAGGACCTTATACACAAAAACAGAGAAAGCAAGCCACTTCTCAACAACTCACAAAATAATATGAAAATCAAACAGGTGATCAGCCTAGTATCCAGACTCATAGTGCTCAGCAGACCCAAGGTATGTACTTCTCTCTTCCACTCCTCCCCACCATTCTCCTAATTCCCTTTACACACAAGTGAACCTTAATTTGATTAAAGACAATTAATTAATTAACAAACCACCAAAAATCCCATCCCAATATGCTTTTCCATTATTTATTTTTTAGTTACATCTAATATTTTTATCCTCAGCAGCAGGCAGGAGCAAGGAAAACAAACCAAATTATTTGTCAGAATCTCACCCATAAGCCTTGTACATGAAAGCATAAACTGATGTGCACTGTTACAGTCTCTTTTAGCAAGGAAATCTGTTCCCTCACAAATTAAAATGCTGAAATTGGTATTAACCATGACTCCTTCTACTAAATATTTAGAGCTGTGTTAGTTATCACTGCATAAAATCTCTACATGGTTAAGGTCTAATTCATAAAACCTAACTTTTCTGTACTTCACATTAGCCTCATAAAATATGTAAACTTATAGTAAGGATTTTTTAATATATATAGCAGAAACACAATTTACATTAGAGGTTTGAATAAATATGGAAAGTGGAGTGTAGGACTTCCCTATCAGAGGTAAGCTAGTACAAACATACTTGCATGCATGGAAAAGCATGAGTAATATGTTGGATACCTGGCTTGTCTGTTAATCTTGTGTTTACATAATCTTCATGTTTACCCCGTACACAGCTCTGCTTAAATTAAATAAATATGTGGAAATACATAGATGTTCCATATTTTGGTCACTTTGGTGACCCAATCAGTCACTTTTTCTCTGTTACTAGTAAATATCTGCACACCGTCATAGCAACAGGCAAAATGCTTATAATGGTTTGCACAATGACACTATTGAAGATGCTACTAAAGCAATTGTCACTGTGTTTTAGCTGACTTGCAGCCAGCATTTGCTGATGATAAACACCGAATGCATAGAACAAAACCTGACATACATGGTTTTTTAAGAATAACAGCAGTTGCACATCAGAACCGTGTTTCTGATCAGAATATAGAAAAATACATAAGTGAAAATTCAGCATATAGCTATTCATAACTGCTCAATACCCTTCTGTCCAAAATTCTGACTGGTTAAAGAAAATCCTTTGAAAATATAGGTTTCCAAATTCCTATCTGGTACACCATGGGAAAATTCCATTTAGAATAACAACAGAAAAATCTCACAAGGTGTGTTTTAGTGTAAAGAGCAAGATAACAAGTATACCCAGCATAAACTCTGAGTATCTGTGTACATTAATTATTTGATTACTGAAGGACATGAAGTAGAGTACAGTGCTGCAAATTACAGTAACCAGCACAAGCACCATGAAGCCGAAGTCTTGATCGATACCTTCAAACAACTTCTTTCCAATTATGAACTGAAAACTTTGCCACTTCTGTATAAAATAATGCCATCTATGTTTTATGTAGTGTCATGCATCAGGGATGGTACTCAGTAGGTGCATCATTAAAATGAATGGATTAAAATTAAAAACTTCAAAGAGTGTAGGGGGGAAGGGAGGGAGGCAAGGAAGGAGATTAGGAAGCTACGTTTCAGGAACAATGCCCAAAAGTCTTTCCGTTTTGGTCAGTCTTTTATGGTTTCAGTGAATACTGAATCACATTCCTCAGAGATTTATATTCTGTAAAATCTGTAGAGATATTTTTATAGGCATACTGAAAAGTATTATTAGTTTACATTCTAATCTTTACTAAGTATTTTAGTAATACAATCTAATGAATAACAGAAACGGCTGTGTTTTCACACCATAATTGCATTACATGTAATTCACTCCTGTTGTCTCCTTACCAGATGGTATGCTGGTAGAATTTAGTGGATATATAAACAATGGATTTGGACTGAAATAAAATCAACCCTCTCTCATGAAATGTATTTTACATTACAGGACAAAACTCTGAAATGTAAAAGCTGGAAAATCAGCAGAGGGAAATAATAAAGGAGTGTTATTGCACCATACAAATGAATCGTTGCAATTCATGCTCTTCACAGACTATACTTTTCTGTATGCTCAGCTCTCAGTGATGTAGCGAGAGTGGGAGACATACAATTACTATTTATGAAATTTGTGGAGGACAGAACAAATGGTAAATAATATTGAGGACTGATCAGTTATACAAAGCAATCTGAATTGTTTGTTCAGCCAAACATATTGAAGTATTATGCAGGTAAAGAGTGGAAAAAGCAAAGTTATAGGAGAAAAACTTGTAAAGTTCCACTAGTAAAACTTGTAAGACCTTGAGAATAGATACTGGAGTCTTGACTGGCAGAGTCTGCTCAACAGTCTCAAAGTCACAGGAGTCACGTAGCTCAACAAAAAAATTAGTTAACATGATGTTTGTGTTTTCACAGGGAGAAGTAGCAAGAAGATTATTTTACAGTGGAAGTGGTAAGAGTGATATGGGTTTGTTATGATCAACTCTACGGCCCACATTCCAGAAATAATAAATGAAAAATGGGAGAGAGCTACAGGACAAATAAATATACCCAACAGCTGAAGAAGCCACTATACAGTTTGAGAGATGGAGATTTGACCAAGTGAGACATTTATTGAGGAGAACAGAATAGAACAGACTATTTCAGTTGGAAGGGACCTAAAATGATCATCTAGTCTAAATGCCTGAGCAGTTCAGTGCTGACCAAGTCAAAACGTGTTATTAAGGATATTGTCCAAAGGCCTCTTAAACACTGACAAGCTTGGGATACCAACAACCACTCTAGGAAGCCTGTTCCAGGGTTTGACCACCCTCTCAGTTAAGAAATGCTTCCTAATGTTCAGTCTGGACCCCTCTGACACAGCTTTGACCCCTTCCCATGCATCCTGTCACTGGATCCCAGGGAGAAGAGCTCATTGCCTCCCTCTCCCTTTCCCCTCCTCAGGAAGCTGCAGAGATCAATGAGATCACCCCTCAGCCTCCTTTTCTCCAAACTAGACAAACCCCAAATCCTTAACGACTCCTCACAGCACATGCCTGCAAGCCCTTCCACCAGCTTGATTGCCCTCCTCTGGATGCATCTGAGGACCCTCACATCCTTCTTAAATGGTGGGGCCCAGAACTGCACACAGCCCTCCAGGTAAGGCTGCATCAATGCTGAATGCAGTGGCATAACCACCCCTTTTGACTCGCTGGTTATGCTGTTTTTAATGCATCAAGATAGCACGGTGACCCAACTACTGTTTCTAAATATCTTAAAGATAAGAAAATACTTGATAATAAAGAAAACATCAGCCTAGTACAAATGCTTATGAATGATGGATAAATAATTCACACCAGATTTAAGACACTTATTTTGAACAGAAGTGTGATTAATCATGTGTGAAAAATACCATGATGCCTTCCATTCACAGGGAGATGAGAGGGTTTATATGGAATATATGCATTAATAAAAGATTCAAAACCTGGACAAGTACTTTGATAAAAGTTTTGATGGAGGCAATATTAGATTTTTGGGTGACCTTTCTAAGCCTTAAAATCGCAACGTGGTATTCATGGACCAAAGGTAGCTGACATAATGCTCTTATAGAGACAGAAATCAAGGCAGAGATGCTACTTTTTAAGTAAATGAACTATGTCAAATTTCCCACACACACACAATAGCATAGATACTAAATGTATGGGGGGTTCCTATTTTATTTTCTGATCTCTAAGATTCATTTTTTTCAGTAAAAGAAAATATTAGGAACAATGTCTATGGCTTTTTCTCCCTCAGTTATTATTCATACAATCACCTCCAGTGAAATCAATTTAATCTTAACTACAAATGGTATTCACCACTGAAGCTGGGGTGTTCATGGGAATTAGGATTTTTAGTAGGATGCAGACCTATATTTCCCTTAACTCCTTAAGTGCAACAAAGGATTGGAGGATTTGGCTGTTAATCCTGGAAAAATGACAGCCATAAAATATGTTGACTTATCTCACCAATAGATCTATAAAACCACCATTAGGCTGTTATCACTAGGAACAACACTGTGTGGGTTGTGCATGTGCAAATGAGCACAAAATCACAGCTGGTATTTCTAATTCTGTCCAACCCAAGAGATATATGATCTCAGAAGTATCTGAGATAATTACACAAACTAAATCAAACCCAAATACTGAATTCCCAAGTGAAAAAATCTTTAATATGTGTCATATATAACTATTGAACCATTTACTTTCCATCTGCGTAGTCTCTAATTTTTCTTGTCACATATTCTAATTATGAATAATGCTCATAACCAAACACGTGTTTACACCTCCTCCATCCACTGCTCCAAACCCTGCTGAGAGCATACACAAACTTGTTACTCTAGCATCCTATCCAGAGCAATCGCATAATAAGTCAACTTGCAACTTTAGCAGACATTAAACCAGAAAACTACTCTGTATTACAAAGAACATTGACAAAAAGTATTTTGCATGAGCAGAGCAGATACTACATAAGAAATTGTTTTTTGAATAAATGCTTTCTTTCACTGGTTTACTGCCATATGAGGAAAAGCATCAGATTTCTCAAATATTGCATTTCAAGACTGACTCCAATCAGATAGCATGCAATGGTTATAATTATAGCTTTAAATCCAGACTGGAGCTAGTCTTGTTACAGTGAATGTAATTCACAAGAATTTTGACAATAGTGACAATGAGAAAACCTCTTTTCTAACATAACAACCCCTATTGCAGCGTTTCATCTTTCCACAGTGCAGAACGCAGAGGCTTTTTAGCACAAGAGTGACTTGGAGATTTCTATAAAGTCTTACGCATGTGAGAAGAGGAATTCAAGACTGTGAAGATGGAAGGAAAGGGTAAAAAGCTGTGACAGTGTGTACCAATTCAATTGCTAGAGCTCTGTTTATATTAAATGCAACCCTGCGAGCAATTGACTCATGAGTAGTTCCATGTTATATGCAAAAAGTAATTAACAGAAAAAGCAGGCTGTGTATAAATTCTTCCATAACTCAAGTTGTGAAAATATCAAGCTCAATGCTGGGTAGAATTAATACAGTTTATGTTGCTTACAATCATAATTCAGTTTATTTCTCCAAAACTATTTTTTGAAGTATTTTAAAATCATATCTCAAGCAGCCTGTTCTATGATGTTATATATAATAGTATGGGGCATAGATTCTGCAAATACCTTTGAAATACTCATATCAGCTGTGACATCCATGATACACACATACTCTACAAATACCACTGCCTATTATACACCTATATTTGCATATAGGTTTGTAAAAACAAATGCATCATTTTGTCTTGTTTTCTCCCAGTCACAGACAGAAGATGTACTACCACAGAGATAACTAAAGCCTGACCTCCAAGTGACTCACTCCAGCTGCAACTGGTTAATTAGTAGTACCCATAATCAAGGCACAGTTCTGCCCTGAGATGTTCATGCAGTTCTTCTAAAGGCATTAGGAGGCACTAAGAATGGGTGACTTCATTTGTAACTAAACCTGAGAACTGCAATTATTCCATGGGTTAGATTGCTTACATTTCTGTTTCCATGGGTGTTCCACTAGGCAGGGAGAAGTCTCTTGTTTAGCACCTCTAAATAAAGATGCTGAATAAGTGACAGTTTATTTATGAAATATTGTATCATTTGGTATAACTACAGCTGGCACAAAAATCCCTTAAACATATGTGATTGTTTGCAAACGTGTCCAGTGAAGGTGAAAAAAATAATACGGGCTTTTTTGTAGCCTTTTGCACCTGAAAATGTTGGATGTAAATGATGAAGTTTTACAAGTTACATTTTTCCAAATACTCTGCTTAAAATATGCATAGAAAACATACATTATATTGTAAGCACATGCGTAAGCAGTTTTCATTGTATTGCCTGTTCTGTAAGTGGGAGTTGTTCATGCAAGTGCTTAAGATGCATTTCTATAAAGCAGCAGGGCTCCATCTCTGTGGTTACTTAAAAGTGGCTTTAGGACTATGCTGAAAGGCAAATGGGTAAACCACAGATAAACCATTTGTCCTTAGAAATGTATTCAGGGACAAGTTAGGTGGAAACCAGTTAGGAAGGCTGAGGGGCACCCAAACGTGCTCTTGCCCACAGAGCAGATGAGCTCTGCTGTGCTTTGCTTAACCCACCTATCTGCAGAATATCCCATCTGCTTGTCCCAAGTTTGTCACATATAAGCTTGACACCATGCAAATAAAAGGTCGGTGTCCCTCCCGTGTGGCTGCTAGAATCACCTGCTGACAGAGCAGATGGGATTTGTTGACAGCTTGAACCTATGTAGACTACCTGCCGGACAAAGCTGGGTCTGAGGGGATTCATCAGCCACCTGAGCGGTCCATAGTCACATATCACATGAGTGACAGAGCTGGAAACAGAATCCAGGAGTCCCAGATCAAAGTAGCCTAATTTATAACTAATAGAGACAGAAAGCCACAATAGGAGGATGAGGGTGCCTCTGTCAGCCTTCAGGGAAAGAGTCTTGCTGACAAGGAGCAGTATTTCACTATCCAGTGTAAGAGTTTGATTTCTAAATTAACAGATGCTCTGAGAAATGATTACTTAAGACTCCCTCAATATTTGCATGTCTTCTGTCTCCACATCCCCAGCAGTTCAGCACATCATTAGAGCACTGCTGATTTTAATGACTGGTTGCCAGAAAACAGTACAACTAGGAGAAAATGGGGAGCTGGTTGCACTGAATAAGCTGCTGTCTTTTACTCACAGGGTGGACATGGAATCACAAGCACAGAATGTGAATAAGTTCAGTCTGTCTTCCTCTCTTCATCTTCCAAGTCAGTGCTTCGTTTTTAACATTATTTGGACACCTCAAGTCTCAGCAGTAAGTCTGAATCAAAAAACAGTCAGCATTTCCAGGGTGCAAAAGCCAAAATCCATTTAGGAAACAAAATGTCTTCCATTGAAATAAAAATTATGCTGCAAACTACAGCAGCAATAAATCAGAGTTGGGAAAACTTAAAGCTGGTTTCAAACCTACAAAGTTTCATAGAAAATCAAAGATCTAACTACTTATATAAAGAGGAGGTGTGGATTTTATATATATATATACATGTCAGTATGCAAATGCATGCTGCAATTATGATTTTATGCACATTAGCATTTAATAAATTGTGTTATTTAGTTTATGTACATAAACCGTATTGTAATGTAGCACCATATTGTCATGACATCTCTATATTAAGCAGCTCCAACTTTCTTTACCGTGAATGGAGACGTTACGTACAGATGAACTTCTGAATCCATTTTACTGTAGAGTGCACCATGACTGTTAGGTTAGAGGGAGAAAATACATTGGCAACAGTCAAGACCCTGTGCAATGAGAAGCCTCCCTCATCAACAAGCAAGAGGACACTTTGAGAGATGATAAAATACTATATAAATCTTCTAAGAAACAGATAAGAAAATTATCAAATTCATAAATCCTTAATATTTAACTCATCTCAACCCCACTGAAGAAACACTTTTTCAAAGAGAGTTAAATATAGCCAATCAGTAAAATGAATCAATATAAGCCATAAAAGAGATGACTGTGTAGTGGGGGAGGGGAAATTCTAACAGTTGACAAAAAATAACTAGAGAAGAGATCTGAAAAGTTCTGCTGATCTCCCCAGGCAAATGAGATGGTCTCTTGTAACAGGTGACACAGTTTTTTATCCCCAGATAATAAGGAGGGTTAATAAGTTTCTATCAATAAAAGTGGATTGAAAAATAAACTCCATAAATTGACAATCAGTCTTTTTTTTCCTACTGAGTGCAAAGTTGTCTTGTGTGATACAAATGACACTACAGAGCATGTCATGCAATTGTATCCAAACATTCCCTAATTAGTATCAGCCATTAACCTTTAGCCAGGGGATCATTGAGGTCAGGACTGGGGATTTATAATCTAGCCAATTTACACCCGTCTTCCTACAGAGTCAAGACTTCAGAAGGGCCTCTAATCAGAAGTGTTTCCTATGCAACCACAGAACATTTTACAAAATCATTAGGCCCAATTAAAATTAAACTCAAATTGTACAGTTGGCCTGTCCACAGACCAAGCTAAGTTTCCTAGCCACCTGGAGGTAAATTAAGGCAACCTGAACATGTTTCAATTAATAGTGGTTTACGGCAGGAAATTTGGGGTTTTGTTAAGCAAAATTTCATTAATATTATCTGTTGGAAACAGACAATAATCTGCTTTTGTCAAAAGCTGACTACCACAGAAGTTCTCATTTTTCCAGTAAAGGAAAACCACTTGAAAATTTTGTAATGAAAATCCAGTTACTATGATATTCCTGTGCCCCTATTCTGGACTGTGAGCTGGGCCACTGAAGTCTCACAAGCCATGCCACAGACCCAGAATGAACAACAGGGGCTCAGTGAAAAACTGTGGTGCACCACAGAATGAGTGTTGTAGGCTATTAGCCCACCCACAGAATGGCGGTGACAGGAGACATCTAAGCTGTAACATCTACTATGTACAAATATGTCTCTTTTCAGCCAGTGTTTCTACAAAAAACAAATAGCACCTTCTCAAAAAAATCTTATGAATGAGTAAAGCAAGATGGTCAAAGACACAAGACATGCTGTTGAGGCAGAAGAGTGCAAAATTCCCTCTCCAAAACATCAGTATTCTCAAAGGACCTGATCCAAACCTATTAAGTCAATGAGACTCTTTCTGTTAGCACCAACTGGCTTTCTATTTGATCCCATGCAGCAGGTTGGAAATTGTATTCCTCTAAAAAAAAAAAACCAGTGTGGATTAAAGAGCATTTCCAGTGAAAGGGCCTTCATCGTCCCAAATCACAGAAGTTATACTTCTGCTATTCCACCAGAACTGCTGATAGTTTAGCTCAATGTAGTGTATTTCACTCCATGCTAAATTCTTAAAACATTTTGGAGGACAGAGGGGATCGCAGAGGCCACACAAATGGTAGTTCCTTCTTTGCTTAAAAATGAACTATTTGCTTTTCAGTTCTTGAGCTGCGATAGACAGAAAGTAATTTAGAGCCTGGCAAACCAGAAAGAATCCACCAAACTAATGGCAGCTTAAAATGCAGAGTGCTAGAGAAGCCCGGAGTGCTTCAGACCACTGCTCACCACTTGGCAGGGCTGCCAAAGGATTGCTAACTTATAGCTATCCTATTTCTTTTCTATAAGACCTTATAGACTTCCCACTGAAGAGTAAGGATGCCGGGAAGCAGAACAAAACCAGGAAGACACGTGGCTCAGTTTCAGAACAGCCAACAGAGGGAGGGGCAGGGGAAGGAGTGAAGTTAAGGACCAAAAGCAGTAAGGAAAGGATACCAAAGTAAAAATAACCAGCTACCCTGGCAGCCTTTGGGTGCCACTCAGGAAGCCCTTCCTAGAGTTTGACATGCATGAGCACCCAAGGAATAGGCCCATGGATACCCAGAGAGAGGCAAAGTCTCTTCTGTTGTGCTTCTCCCTGGGTGGGAGAAGGGAAGTCTGCACCAGAAACAGGCTGACCAAGCTACGTACAGCAGGATCTTCTCCACACGGGTCATAGCACTGAAAACAGCCCACATGTGGCTTCATGAATTTAATTAGTCACAGCACGGGGGAACAAGAAGATATTTCTGTGTCTAAGTTCACTGCAGTCTTTGGCTTCTCTCCGGAGGCTACCAGCAAGGTTACCAGTGACTGCCAAGCATGGCGATGGTGTCATTGTGGAAACACCTGTCCGCGGGACCACAGTGATACAGCTCACCCACAAAGGCCGCCAAACAACAGATGGTAGCAACTTTTGATCACTATCAACATGGACTGGATTTGAACCAGCGAGTTAGAAGTAAAAATATTTCCAGCTCGTTTCTTATTCCTTTCAGCTATTTTTTCCCCTGCTAAGATTATATATTATGTATTACCTTACATTAAGTCCTCAAGAAGGACTCGATTAAAAAAACAACCACCACTTTCTCCTTGCTGTGTAATACAAAATAGAACTGGCAAACGTGGATGCCTACTGTTTACATTTTACAGAAAGAGGGCAAATTCACACCGCCTACTACTGATGCTGCAATATTTCCATACCCACATTTTTTGTTGTTTGTTTGTTTTAACTCAGTTCATGCCAGAATTAAAGTGAGAAGGCTCATCAAAAATTTAATGTCTTCTCCATTATAAGGAATTTGTGTCAGCCCTCTGCCTGCATTTTTGTTTTGTTTTAACATTGATCCGTTCATAAAACCAGGTCAGCTCTGTGGCTGGCCTAGATAAAGCAGCAGGGATCCATCCCTTACCCGGTCCCTGCTGCCCAGCAGCCAATCTGCGACTGTCCCCGTGCCCAGGCGACTACTTACTCCACATGAGGTTGTACCTCCGGCCCTACCAATCCAACCATTTTCACCAGAGCCACTCAATGAACAGGATTCTTTTGTACATTGCTTACCCAGCCCGCTCTCACCCAGACATCTCTCGCTGTCCACAGCAAGTCAATGAATCAAAGGCGAAGCAGAAAGCTAGAAGTTAAAAGCACCCAAGCAAATTGCTGAAAGCATACGTCGTACGGCAGGCATGCTGCAGCGATGTGTGGGTGGCCGGCTGCTTGCCTGGCTGCCTGCCCGCCGCTCTTCACACCCGGCAGTACACCTCCAGCATGCTGCCGTACCGTAACCAGCCTCGGTGGCACAGGCTGCAATCGCTTCAGGAGGCACGCAGACCTCTCGGGTTTGGAGAGGTTTTGGATCTGCGGTTATTTAGGCTTCTATTTATGAGCCTGTTGTGTAATAAAAAAGTGTGCTAGGGGAAAGAGAGTGGCTTTTCATGTCTCAGACGTTATTACTTTGACAGAAATTAAATTATAAACCCTTATCACCACTTAGGAGTGGAAAGCACTAGAGGCTATAAACCTCCTGGGTGAAATCTTAACCCTGTGGAAAGCAAGGGCAAAATTACTATTGACATTAATAAAGCCAGGAGCTCACTCTATATATTTGTGCGTGTGCATGCGTGTGGTTTGCATTTTGACAGAGAATCAGGATTACTTATTAACTGATGTGCAGAGACTGCAGCAAAGACTGCCCACATTGCCATCAACGCTTATGGAAATGTTCCTAAGATTCTCGCTTCCTTTAAAACTGCCTGTACAAGCCAAATAAGAATCTCCTAAAACCAGTATGTGTTTTGGTTTAGATATAATTTGTTTGTAAAATAGCTCTCTTGAGTGATTACATGCTTTATTGTTGTTTTCTGAGATTAATATTCAATTGGGAAAATGAAAGTAGGAGTGCATTATTCTGTGTTTTATTAAATCACATTAGTTACTGAGTTTTAAGTGGCCTTCTCAGTTGGAGATAAATCCCACAAAATTGGCTAGTAAGTTTCAACTGTAGATTCTGTACAAAAGCAAACTGGCTGTGAATGCATTATTTCTAATGCAGAATTTATTATTTTACATCTGTAATTTCTGACTTTCCCAGAAGCAAGATGTACATAGTTTTCTGTTGTTTTTCAAGCAAAAAATAATATAAATTTGGGCTATAATAATTCCTAACTCATCCATTTGCTTATTCTGACATCTCCATAGAACTAGATTTATGAATTTTATGAAATTCAGCTGTCTGGGTATTTTTTTGCCTAAACACTTTCTGGCAAAGGCAGATCTGCCAGTAACATTAATGACTACAGATCCTTTGGCATACGTGGAAATATAACAAGTAACTCCATTGGCAATCTGCTCCAGGTTAACAAAATACTGTTTTTCTTAACATCTGCTAAGTTTCACATTAAGTTGTATCTGGGTATGAAGTGATTAAAGAGAACTGATAGCTTTTTTTAAATACAAGCTCTGAATTTAGACCTTCACATATCTCTTTGTCATTTATGTCTGAATAGACACTATATTGCTTTAGAACAGACATCCTCTGTAAAAATTTTTTCTTGTCCTGACCAGATTTCTCTTCCACTTTGCCTGAAGATTTCTCCTAGCTTAGTGCCATCCCTGCATTGACTTTTCTCAGCTTTTCTCACATAGCCACATTTCTGCTCACACTCAACTCCCTGGTGACCTTTTTCTAACTGAATGGAAATGGATCCCTTTCTCCAGGTTTTCCCCCTCAGCCCTTCTCCTGCTTCTCAAGAAGTCATGACACTAGGTCATCTTTCAATCTTTGCAGTTCACTGTACCCCAGGCCAGGATTCATTTCAGCTAATTCCAGGTGTTCCAGTGCAGGTATCTAATCTGCACCAGTTGTAAAAGCCTCTGGAGAGCACCCAGAGAGGGAAGTATCAGCATGGGATAATTCAACTCGTTACTGCAACCAGACCATGATCTGCCCAGGTTGCTGAGGCTTATGTGCCTGTACCTTTTCCTCATGGAAAACTCCACAAAAAGGCTGAGATGCTTTTAAACTTCAAAAAGCAAAGACATATTTGAATACAAACTAGGGTGATGGACTTTTAGATGGCAAAAGCTGTTACATGACAAGAAAAGAAAGAATGGAAATAGAAAGGATTTAGTCACTGCTTTTACCCCCCTGCTCCTCCCCTTGTTTCCACGGAGGGCCTGAATCAACCCAGGGAGTGGTAGCAGACACTGGCTTATCCTGCTGCTCCTGCACCACTCTTCTTGATGTCTCTCATCCTACAGCATGTGTCCTTCCTGGTCCTCCCAGCTGTTTCTCAAGCTCTTCTGGAACCGCAAACCCTGAGCACCATGATAGGAATTTCTCCTCACTTCATCTGCTTCCCCTGCTCAGTGGTTTCTGGCACCTGCTCCCCTGAGAAGGCTCTGCAGCTTCTCTTGAGAAGGGGAAATCTCCCTCCCTTAAAGGGTTCCTCCTCACCCACTCTCCTTAGAGGAACATCACACTGCTGGGAACAAATTTAAAAAAAAAAAAAAAAAAGACCCCAAATATCTTCCAGCTCAGTAGGATATGTCTAAGACATTAAGAACAGTATGGGTCTCCTTCTCCACTGTTCACAAAGAAAGCCTATTTCATTGTGCATCTAAATTTTAGATGAACATTAACTGAAATGGCCAAAGATACCAGTGCAAATCGAGTATCTGAAATATATTACTTATAAGACGACAGGGTGGGATAACAGCTTTAGGCATATCTACTTTTAGTAGAAACAAGTGCTGGTACAGGGCACAGAGCACTGGGAAAAACAAAGTTTCCAGTCTGTAGGAGAGTTTAGAGCATAAACTGTTCTACAATATCTGGGCATGTGTTCTTTAAAAAGTATTTGAAAGCACAGATGATTTAGGAACATCTTTATGTTATCAACACTATAGTCACCTTCCATTTGTTGACCATGAAAACCATTGACCGTGCAATAGAAATACTAGATAAGCAACAGAAAATCTGGGTATTGCACTCTGTCTTTTATTTGCAACATGGCCTGCCACAGTGTGCTTTTTTGAAGTCTTTGATCCTCACTGTTGGATGTGGGAGTCCAGTGAGCCAGAGAGCAGAGATCTAACACCTTTGCTCCGACCCAATCCTTTGCTGTCTCAGAGGTTTTAACGGCCTTTTCAGCAGAGATATTATTTTGTGGATTTGTCAGGTTATGACACTCCCAGCACTGAACTTGATAAGCTTCAGCACTAATCCAAATCTCGCCAAGAAATGATGTCAAGCCTGCTGCTGCATGTTCCCCAGCCCTGTCCCAGACCGTGAGGGCATGGGCACAGGAGTGTGTGTCCCTGTGGGACAGATTTAGGGCAAACTCCTTGGGAGATGTGCCAGGTGAGGAATCCCAGGAGCTCATCCAAAACTTCCAATACCACTTTGCACCATATGAAAGATCTGAAAGAGAGAAAGATCTCACAATCTGGACTGTTACTACGTGTAACCAGTTCACCTCCAGTTTTTTTGGCAGCATATGACTGTGACCAGTACTTTTAGCTGGATTTCAGAAGGGACAATCACCCAATTGCCTGTTCATGTTCTAATGCATTATCCATGAAATGTGAACTACTTCATGAAACAAGCAGTGGTAGCACTAAATGTATTTCCATTACATTTCATTTCTTGTGAGGCAAGAGAGAAGAGATACACCAACACCACAGCTGGTGTGTGATCTCATAGACTTGGACAAAATAAACTGAGATGTTAATCCAGTTCCTTTCTATGCAAAGTCCATTTCACTTAGTTCAAAATTTACAAATCAAAAATCAAAAAGTAGTTAGAATTATAGGAAGAATGGTATCAGCCTGTAATTAAACTGTCAGGGTTCACAGTTGCTAACACTGAGCTATGTAGCAATGGTTTATGACTGCCATGAAACAAGTTCCTTTTACGTTAGCCCAACTTGCCCAATTTTTTAAATTAAACAGAAATCCATCTTTGCTTTAAAGAGACCATATATTTTAAATAAAGCTCCTTTTAGAACCAGTAGGTTTCTGTAGCCAGATATAGCACTTCTGCCCTTTCCACCAGGCTCGTTGGCTATACTTATATAAGGACACACTCTAAAGGGGGATGTGCACACTTTGACTGCAGAGTTTAGCTGCCTTGGGAATTGTCTGTAAATGATGGGCGGATGGAATCCATCTTCCTTAATAGGCCCTCAGCAGAACTACCCTCTGTGGATGCCATTTGATGTCAGGGTATCTATTTGTGATTGATATGATCAGTCTGCAGTAGTTTACACCAGTTCTACCTTGAAACTAGGGCAGCAGCCAAAAAAATTAGGGTAGCTGGTGTTTACATGCCTAAATCCAAAGAAATAAGATTTGCTTTCTTTTTTTCCTTTTTTTTTTTTTTTTTTTTTCAGTATATCCATTACAATTTATGGAGTCTTTTTTCCAAATTGCCACTAGCTTCTTTAGTTTGTTCCTTATATACATATTTGCTTTTATTTATACGAATCTTTTACATCCTTAAATTCAGTATCAGTTTACCTGTGGTCTTGGGAGAAGATACCTGCAATGACACAAATGGCAGCTGTCTGGCCAAGAATTAACATGTTGGTAAGTACCTTAAGCCCCTTTAACACCACGGGAGGTACAGAAAAGATAGAGGCAATATCAACTTTCAAATCTCTCCATTTAGGGCAAGGGGTTCCTTGCTTACCGTGCTGAGTCAGCCTAAATGTACCGTGTTTCAAAACATTGTTATTTTGTAGGAGCATAAGGCTTTTAAACTAGTTATTATACACTTTGGAGCCTTACCAGAGACATCAGCCCCCAGATAAAATTGTAATAAATAGTGGTAGGGAGAAAAGTAGCTACTGCAGAGCCTAATTAAGTATTTTGATTAGTTCATACTTGCTGCATTTTGGCTGCTGTTTATAAATAATATTATCTGATGTCAGTCAGTGCTGTTTTTTCAACTACTTTGTTTACTTAATTGAGCAGTTTATAATCATCACTTTGGAAAAATGAGCTTCATAACACTGCCAGGATTAACCCCAAGCAACAAAACAGCTGTCCAGTTGCAATGGCAGGGTGCTGAGCATCATTTCTTACCCAGAGCCAAATGCAGACCTTCCTTTACCTTCAGTCACCTTTTCCTGCATTATGCAACCTATTCCCCTCTAACATCAACTTGATATTTGAGTCTGTAGTAGTGAATTCTTGCACCTATGAAGAGGAACATGGCAGAGGGGTGCCTTGTGGGTGCAACTAGGAACCCTGCCATGATATGACTGCAGAATCAGAGACAGTACCACAAAATCACACTGATTTTGCAGCAGGAAGGAGCCAGCATAATTTTCAATACCTTACTTTAGACTTTGAACAAGACTTACATTTTTACCTTTTGATTTTTGAAGTCATTTATTTCCTTTTTCCTGTTTGAGCAAGGCAGTAGTTCAGTAAGGAGGGGGCACATAGCCAAAACTATTCTATATTGCAAAGTAGGAAAGTACCAGTGAAATGTGAAATTGAGGCACTACTGTCTGTAAAACAGAAGACTGGGAATATTAGTGACTTGCATGACCTTGAAAACTAGAGTAAAGTAATAAGTATGGGATGAGATTTAATAGTACAAAGTGCAAGGTCATGAATTAAACAGAAATTCCTGTTCTCAGCTATGAAAATGACTGGACTGACAAAGAAAAAGAAGGAATTGACTACATCCTCCTCAGTCAGAGGATAACAGAGCCAGGAGTGCAATATAACCATAAAGAAGTAATGTGATCCTATATCACATCAGCTAGGACATTTCCTGTAGGGAGAGGGGGATATTGTTTCTGTTGTACATGACACTGATGAGCCCTTTGCAGTAATACTGTCACAATTCTGGTTCCTCCTGCACCAGTAAGATGAATTTAAGCTGCTATTGTACAGAGGAGGACCAGTCAGCGGATAAGGAGAATGGAGAGTTCATGGTACAAGGGAAAAATAACAAGAATTGGTCCAGTTCAACCTAGGAAAATAAAGACTGAAAGGGAATTAAGTTACCCACTATAAATATATTAGATCAGATGAAGGGAAGGGAGGAAGGGAAGTAAGCATGGTTTTAAATTAGTGGAAAATTCTCTACCTGAACAGATGTCAAGTAGATAAGCAAAATTTTAAAGTACAATGTCAAACTGAATTTCTAACCATCAGAGTAGTGAATAACACTTCAGGAGTCATAGCAAGAATTAAAAAAAAAAAAAAAGTATAAATTTGTTTTACAGTAAAAAATAATCACTGGAAGGAAGGAACCATATGGCACAGTGCAGACAGGGTCCAACAACCCTGTACATTGTTTCTAGACCTCTAATCCTAAACCAGAACAGCATAACAGTGCTGAGAAGTTTTTATGAACCAAATTTCAGGAAATGGGAGGCTGAAGTAGAAATGGAAGGCAGAGGAAACAAAGAGGAAAGACTAGATGCAGTGGCAGAGAAGCAGTGACGGACTGCTCTATAATATATATAAGGAATACCACAAATGCAGTATTTATCCTGTCACCCATTAAAAAAAAAAAAAAAAAAGCCTGTTGAAAATTAAAATTCATAATTCATTAGGAAATCCTAGCCAAACAAAAGAGTTGATTGAAGTCACCTGAGATTTAAAGATTTAAAATAATTACTCATAAAAAGAGTAGAAGGGGATTAAAATTAAACAAGTCTTGATTAATTAAGTTCGCTTGGGAGGGCGGCGGGGGGGAGATTTCATATGACTTGTATGTGTCCTTCAATTTACAAAGAGAAAAAAAAAAAAAGAAAGTACTGAGAAAGATACTTGTTGTCCAAGCATGAAGCTACATATCATGGAAGACTGTCTGCACATCAAACGGGATACTGTGGGAAAGATGGGGAGATTTTGCTTCTGCATGCAGCAAAAGTCCAAGTTTGCCAATGCGTCTCTGCAATGGTTGCAAAACAGCTTTACATAAACAGCTTTTATCATGCTCCATGAAGATCAATAGCTTTAGGTTGGCTTATTTGTTTTGCTTTGTTCCCCTGTTACAAAAGTACCTGATCGCAGACAGGAAAGTTGCTTTGTTGTGTCAGGTACTATCCAAAAATATCAGGAAAGATAGACCTTACCCTGCAGAACACAGGAGATAGAGAAAGGGCAAAGGGGAGAAGGTTATTGCAAACCTCTCCATAGTAAATCTTGGCAACTGTGATACCTAAATCCGTATTTATAGCCATTCCTTATCTCAACATCCAGAAATGGGAAGGCTAGCAAGAGAAATAGGAGCTTTTGCACAGTAAAGCACTCTTAAATATCAGGCAGGTTTTCAAAACAGCTGTGCTAGGTTTACCACATTGCATTATGGAAATGTTAGACACCAAAAAATCATGCATTGATGTGTAAATAAGGAAAAAATGGGGGTGGTAGGCTGGGAAAGAGAATTCCCTCTGGTATTCTTCCTGCCAGAAAACAAAATCAGACAGCTTCCACCCACTAGTCTCTCCTTATCTCCCCTTCAGTTTCCAATGGCTTGCTCTGCAAAATTTCCCCAACTCCAATAAGCCATAAAACCTACTGAGGATTTCAATTACTGTTAGATTAGCAAATTTGACCCTTTGTCGATATTATCGGGTTGTGTGAACCAAAACAGTTTTGGCTGATCTTTAAGCAGACATTCTAACCATATCTTTTCTTTCTGTTGTGCAAAAAAGCTCTCAGTATCGCCATATGGTCTGAAGCAATATCTAGACTTACACTTTCTAGGCCAGTGAGAAGAAGTGTAATAACGAGAGGAGGAGCAAAGGATGCTCTAGGCAAGGCGGCTTTTCCAAAGCTGCCGGATGATTTGTTCCCTTTGTACATCAAAACACCCCGAGACCTGATCTTCATGTGCTTTTGGTTTGTGATGGTGTCTAAGAGCCATGGATCAGGATCAGCTAGACATATCACTGCCTAAGTGTACATTTTAGTCATAAAAACAGATGCTTTTTGATGTGTTCAGGAGTGATTTTGATATCTCCAGGCAAGTGATGTAATTTTGAGAAGAACATTGGACAAACCTTGTCTTACAGCTAACCAGCAACCCTTTAATGAGACAGATTAAAAACCACTGACTCTTTAAATAGTTAAAACTAGGAGTTTATGAAAGATACCCTATTCTGCAGCCAAAATTCTTCTGCAGACACGTTTTGATTCATCTACTCACCTGTTCCAGAGAAAAGGAGGGATGTATATTAAGAAAAGTAAACATTTCAGAATTTAAAGGGAAGAACTGATAGCTCTGGTTGAATTTCATCAGACTTCAAGCATGCAATGCTGTTTGTCATGCATGGGACTGCATTTGCAGAATGCACACAGCAAGCAAAACCCATACATGCAAGATTGGCATAGTTGATTCACCGTATTGGAAAATACAGTATAGGTAGCAAGCTGATGGCATTGCATACACTTAGAGGTGTGAATTAAATAATGCTAAAGTGAAGCTATTGTCACTAGCTTTCAAGATAAGATCATGGGAATAACATGTGCATCCACATTTTGTACCGGGAGCTGTAGTTTCACTGAAACACAAGTATGTCCAGCTAGCAAGCACAGATCAAACTCACTCCTAGAGATGCTGGCAAGTGATTTCTCCATGTTTAAATGCCATGTTATACTGGCAAAATGAAAACTGGAGAGGGATACTCATGCATCAGATCCCAGATTAGGCAGTTAGTCTCTATATAATATCTCCACATCTTCTACACTATCCCTATACAACTAAGAGAAGGCAAGGGAGGAAAAAGTCTCCAGATGGTAATTTAGTACTTATGTTTATTTCAGGTGCACTGAGTAGCCTTCCACAAGCTCCTCTCTCTCTTCGGTGGCCTAATAACAGACTCCTAATGTAAATCCCTAAGGTTAGGCATCTAAAGTAGGATCTCTCTTCTACCTCTTATCCTTATCAACCCATACCTCCACTTTTCCCGTTGTTTAAAATAATGCACTTTCCAAAACCTATTCCAAAAACCTGAAGCTGATACAAACATCAGTTCCTGACATAAACTGTTGCCTCAGACAAAGCAGAAGTCCAGTGAAGTCAAGTTGTTTCTGCCACTGCTCATCCAAAGGGAGACAGGAGATATCTCTCCATCAGAGCCCATTAACTGAAATCACCCTGAACAAGCAGTAAGGATCAGAGACTGAGAGTTCAAGTAGTGCTTTGGCCTTCAACTGAAATACAAAGGGAAAAGGGATCTCAGCAGCATATTAGTCAGGCATTTGCCTGGGACCTTAAGAAAGTAGCAGGCATCTTTTCTGTGTGTGCCAGCATAAGTATTAATAGACTCTGAGAGGTTCTGCAGTGAAATTCATGATGCTGGTTTAGAGAAAACTGCACTGCAATTGAGACAAATAGATTGAAGGGGGACAGCAGGCTAAGTATAAAATAATTATTTGTGCACCTGTTCAAGAGCCATTTTAGTTTGTGTGCCCCAAGAGAAAAAGTGCCATTTGGAAAGCACGAGGGTTTGTGCAATTTAATGATGCTATTATGGTTCCAAGCTCAATGTAACCATCCATATGCTCCTCCTCCTGAAATATTTAACAATTAATAGAGATAAAAGGCCCTATCACACATCAGGTTGCCTCAGGATTGCAAAGTCAGGAAGGATAAGGTCATACATATCCTTGTTCCACAGAAACCCTTTCTCCATTTTGAATATGCCCACTTTTCCTGCTGTGTTGGCAAATGAAAGCATGAAAAATGAGTAACAAGTGGAGCAGGCTCTAGACAAGCAGCTTCAGTTTGGAGAACAGAACTGTTCCAGCAGATATGTTCCTAGCACAGGGGAAGAGATTTAAAGAACAGTAGTTTGCAATAAGAAATGAATAGTCGTGTAAATCTCCAAGGAAGAAGAGGCCTCATATTGCTCTTTTCAGTGAGGTTCCCTTTTATGGAAAAAAAGCTCAAGAAACTAGAACACAGCCATTTTTTAGACTAGCATGATATAATACATCCACAACACAAATGCATGGACTCAGATGAGATTAGACAGAGAAAAAAAAGATTCCCAGAAAGTACATTAGGAAATGTAGGAAGGTGTGAAGAGGAAGGATGAGGTGAGAAAGGAAATGCAAATAAGGAGATTTTACAAGCTTAAGCAGCACTGCTTTAACATACTACTTTTGTCTCAGAAGGAGAAAAAAAATAAGATCACTGGTGATCCCTAGTCACAGAGCACAGCTGTGGAGCTAATATCAGAAAAACAAAACAGAACAAAACAAAAAAAAACCCACAAAACAACAGAGAAACTGATACGACTTGTGAAGGTGCAGATTGTTATTATTTATGTTACCCGAAGAGCCACAACCTGCTTCCTACTGAATAGGTGCGTTAGTTTGGAATATGTAGACACAATTAGTTTGTATGTAGACACAAAAGGTGAAGTTTAAGGTGGAGTCTGGAAAGGATGCATCATACAAGAAAAATCAGGGTGATGACCGGGAAATGCCTTCTTGGTTCTACTTTCCAGCTAGGTTCTCTAAGAAAAGGAGGCTTAAGTAAAGTGTCTATTAGCATCTGAATGCATGCACCTGCCCGTTTGTCCGCCCGCTGCCCTTCCTTCCCAAGAACGTGGTATGTGGTGGCCAGTTTCAACCAAACCCGAGAGTTTCAACCGAACTCAGACTAAATCAGAGAGGAGGGTGGGTAAAGATGCTGTTAAATGCCCTAAAGGAGGTGGAGGCTTGTTCGCAGTGCGTGATCCGCCCTTAGTACGCACCAGAGAAGTCCGGGGGGGCCACAGACCCGCCGCTCCCCTCGCTACAACCCCAGTTCCTCCGGACGCCCCGGCGGGGCGATGCGGGGCGCTCCCGGGGCAGACGGAGGGGCAAAAGGCTACCGGAGCTGGTGCCCGCACTCCTGGGGGGGGGGGGGGGGTGGGGGGTGGCGGTGAGAGCCGGGGCGTCGCCCCCCCTTCCCACACCCTCCGCGTCACCCACCCCCCACGGCAGGCGACAGAGTTCTCCGCGGCGGCGGGGGCGGCCCCCTTCTCCCCTCCCTCACACCTCCGCTGAGCGCCGCTCCCCTTCTCTCTCAAAGCCGGGAAGACCCTTTCGGTGCCCGCTCGGGGGCCGGGGCCGGGGCGGGGGCGGCGCAGGCGACGGGCGGGGCCGCCCCCGCGGAAGGAGCGCACCGCCCCCGGCGCCCCGCGCTGCCAGCAGGGGGCGCTGCCGGCACCCGCGCTCCCGCCGCCGCCGCCGCCGCCGCCGCCGGCCGGGCTAGCGCAGCCCCCCGGCGCCGGCCGCAGCCCCTGGGCCCGCCCGCGGCTGCCTCCGCGGCGCCGCGCCTCCCCCGCCCGCCCGCCGCGCTCCGCTCCGCGCCGCCTTCCTCGTAGCCCAGACACACGCAGACACGCGCGGCGCCGCCGCGGCCGTCCGGTCGCGCCACCCCCCCCCCCCCACCCCCCAACCCCTCCCTGCCCCCTCCTCCCCTCACCCCCCCCCTCCCCCTTCCCTCCCCACCCCCCTCCCCTTCACCGCCGCTCTCGCTGCGAGCGGCGCGGAGCGGCCCGGAGCGGGTCCCCCGCAGCCGGCGGGTGTCCGCTGCCCCGGTGTGCCCGTCTGAGCGGCGGAGCGGCGCGGCGCGGCGCGGCGCGGGGGAGAAGTGGGCGAGCGGCGTGGGGAATGGAGACGCCCGACAGCATCCTCGCGGCCGTGTGACGGCGAGCGGCGCTCACACACGCACACGCACCCGCCGGCTCGGAGCCGGAGCCGGAGAGCCGGGCATCGCCGCCCTGCCCCGTCCCACGGGGAGCCGGCATGGAGTGAGAGCAGCGTGCCACCGCCAGGTAAGGCGGGAAGGGTTACTCGAAGGGAGGCGGAGGAGGTGCCAGCTCGGGGCTTGCGTTTTGGTGCCTGTGCCCTTTCGGCTCGTTGCCGCCGCGTTTCTCCAGCCCCCCCCCACGCCCCCCCCCACGCCCCCCCCTTCTATCTTCCCCCCGCGAAACGCCTTTCTTCAAGCCCCCCGTCAGCCACAGCGGCAGTGCCGGGGGATGCGGGATGCGTTACTTATGTAACCGGGGGGCGAGCAGCCTCGGCCTCTTTCCTCTGGGCAAGCGGCGAGGTGGCGGCGGGGCAGCCGCGGCCGAAGCGGACACGATGGGGGGCCGGGCCGGCCCCGAGGGGCTCCGTTTCCAGCTGCCGTCGCGGGAGCCTCCCGCGTGGGAGCCCCGGGCCCCACGTCCTCGGGCAGAGACCTGCCGCCGCGACGTGGCCGGGGCTGCGCCCGCGTCCCCTCGCCTCGGGGCTCGGCAGCAGGCACCCGCGGGCGGGGACGACCAGGGACGACCGCCGTCCCGCCCGGCCGCCCCCTCCCCAGCGGCGCTCCAGAGGCAGTGCCGAAGCTGGGAGAACTTCAAAGCGGGGGGAGGGGGGGGGGGGAAGGGGGGATGCTGTTTTGGCTGCTCCCATCTCACTCCTCTGTGAGGGCAGCGGGGGGGCGGCTGCGCTGCGCGGGGCTGGGGTCGCTCTGGGCTGAGACGGGCAGCGCTGACGGCAGCCAGGGCCGGGCTGAGAGGAGCCGGAGCCAGGTTGAGGGGGCGGCGCGGCCCCGGCCCCGGCCCCGCTGGGCGGGCAGGGAGGGGAGAGCCTCAGCCGGGGGACAGGGACAGCGGGAGCGGAGAGGAGAGGGGATGTTCACGAAGGGGTGCCCGTCTCCACTTGATCGGAGGGAGAGCGAGCTCGGCATCACCATGGCGACCTGAGGGAGGAAAGCGATAAATAAATAAATAAGTAGGAGAGAACTCCCCCCCTTCCCCTCCCCCGGCCCCCGCCACCACCCCTTCCCGGACAGGTCCGGTCCCAAAGGTGGTGAGAAAGATGCCACAGACAAAACTTCCCTGTCGTGGTAAAAGGGGGCGGCGAAGGGCCGGGGGACCGTGATGGGGAAGGGGCCGCCCCGCACGGCTCAACGAGCCGCTGTTGTGGGAAGCAAAGTGCCCCCCGAGTCGCCGTGCCCGGGAGACTCTTCTCCGGGCCGCGGCAGGAGGAGGAAGCTGCTTCGGAGCGAGCTCCTCATGGCCTCTTATTGCTGTGCCAGCCGTGCCCCCCAGCCTCCCTCTGCCCCGCTCCCCCACCGCCCCGCGCCCCGCCGGCCCCCGGGCGCTCTGCCGCCGGCTGCGGGCCCGGCCCGGCCCCGCTTCAGGACCGCGGACAGCGGCGAGAGAGGCGGTGTCAGCACCATGGCCAGCGCCAGGGCTGCGGGAGCGCGGAGGGAGCGCGGGGGGGCGCGGAGGGAGCGCGGGGGGGGGGCGGAGGGAGCGCGGGGGGGGCGGAGGGAGCGCGGCCCCCGGAGGCGGGCAGGGAGCCGGCGGTGGGCTTTGGATAGGGGCCCTGCGCCGGGAGGACCGGAGTAACCCCCCGCCGGTGTCCCCGCGCCGTCAACGGCTGCTTTCCCCTGCCAGAGTCAGCCCCGAGCAGGGTGCCGCTCCCCGCCGGGTGCCAGGAGCCGGAGAAAGCCTCACCTACGGCCACTAAACTTTCCTGAGCCAACTGGGCTCAGGAGCTGAGAGCAAACACGTTGACAAATGTAATCTTCTATGCGAACTTGCTCGAGGTTGTTTCTTATGACTCTTTTGCAGTGGTTCTCTGTAACTTGTTATGGCTAACTGGTTCCCCAGCAGGGCTGTTCTCACGCATGACATCCATAAAATAAGTCCTGCAGAAATCGTGAAAAATATGTGTTATTGACTTGTTCTCCTTAAGAGAACTTGTTGAGAAATCGCACTTGAAGAAATTGCACTCTTAGCTTAGGGAGCTACCCTGCTGCTGAGTTGTACAATTACACAGGTGGAGTTTGTGCCAGTCAGGCAGATGTGATCAACTAATCAGAAAACCACCTCCCAACCAAGAACTGTTCTCAGACATTTGGTGACCAGTTTAAAGAAGTACACGAAGGTGGGGGAGGAGGAGAAAGGGGAAAGGAGGGAGAAGTATTCAGGTTAGTGATAATTCACCACAAGACATATTTATTGCAGTGAGAAGTTGTAAATTATTGGCTGTTTTTCTATACGTATCTCATGCTATTAGTTACATATGCAATTATTGCTTCAGACTATGAAAAAAATATTATAGAAAAGCAAACAGCATAATGCATAATATTCACTGGGGAAGATAGAGATGGATTAGTCACTTTTGTGCTGTTCACTGTGTCAGGATGTTCTTTTTTCATTAAGCAAACAAGATTTATTTAACCTTGCCTCAGTCCTGATAGGCAGTAAACTATAGATACGTGTAGAATTATGAGTTTTGAATCCAAATCCCCATCCTCTTGAGGTTATGCTTTAACTATAAGCAAGCTGTCAAATCACACCAGCTACTGAGCTCCTCCTTGGCCCATGTTCCTTCTTTGTTAGAAATTGTCTGCTTCAAATAAATCTTAGCCTAGCAGAGACAACCACATAGATGAGTCCTATTCAACCATGGGAGTTAGTCGGGCTTTGTAATTAATTATGCAGGGACTCCAAACAAATTCAGTTCAAAGAATAACAAGTTGAAGTCTTTTTAACTGTAGGTCCACATTCTGCCCTAGCTACACTTCTTGACAAGCCAAGTGAACTAATGAGTTAAGCCTTTATGGAAATGGAGACCTGAATTTCTTAATGATGAGCCTCACATATTCAGACCTATCTGACAGGGAGTATGGAAATAAAGGACTGAACTCTAAGTATGGGCTTGGGAACTCATTACTTCCCTGGGGGAAAATGAGGAGGAATAATAGAATACAACTCTTCAGGGCAGTTACCAGATCATTTACAATAGCTGAACCTATTGATTTTGTTATGTAAGGCAATATTCCTACAGTATCAGAATAATTTTATCAGATAATTACAAAATGATTTTTCCTTATAAGCAACATAAGAAAAAAATTAATTATAGCAACATCAACAGAAAATCCCACAACCACAACCTTAATCAATTTAGTAAAAGACAGAATTCTTTGTGGAATTTCTGCCAGTGCATTTACACCACATTCAATGTGAGCTTCCCAAGATACATAATTTCACTGCAAAAATACTTGTTTTTCATAAGCATGTATTTGTAGCCTTGTTTTATATTCATTTTATTGAATTGTGGTATTTTGGAAGGAAGCCAAGATCTGTCCTTCAAACTATGCAAGAGAAATAGAATTTCATTTATATTTTCATAAAATATCCATCACAAGGGATTTATTTCACATGTATAAACTCTATGTTGTTCTTTCTTTCACCTATAAAATATCAGGAACTCTGGACACTGTTGGTGTAAAGTTACTGGGTTTGTCATGATCTTCTCATGGTATTTGCACATATACAATCAGACTTTTACTCAGGAGTTGTTTATATGCTTCTATAAAAGTAAGAAGTAAAAGAATTCATATTAGCATTTTACCAAATAAATTAACCTATGTCTTAAATAATAGTTGTTGAAGTGTTGTAGAGAACACATTTCGATTTTATTATTTCTTTTATTTTCATTGTTGTTAAAAGCTTGGGAGCTCTGTTCAGTGTTTTCATCATCTGCTTGCTACAGAATGTTGGTTTTTAATTGGGACAATTAAACACTGGCAGTTTTAAAAAAGAGATATGGTTTAGGTTAATGTGTTTGTTACATTTATATGGATGTATGATTTTTACTGGTGGAGGAAGTTTGATACTAGAAAACGATATTCCTAGCATATTAAGTATCAATATTTAAATATTGATTATGTAGAAAGAGACCAATGCTTCTTAAACAATGAATGCTAAATTTACCAAACAATAAGCCCAATAAAAGCATTTTACTCTCATCCCCACTTGATAGTGACTTCCTGGAAGATTTTATGTTGGGGTTTGGTTTGTTTTTTTTTTTTTTTTTTGTTTTGTTTTGTTTTGTTTTGTTTTGTTTTTTAATTATTCCCCCAAAACTGTGTATTGGATGCTTTACTAGAATGCTACTGATACTGGAAATACTATTTTATTATATGTGTGTTATGAATAGCTGGAATAAAAGTACTGAACAATAGGAGGATACTAACTCCACTTTTTCACACATCACTGCAATTTTTAATTATGCTCAAGGATGCTGGCTGTCATGGAAGCTTGAAGCCTTCTGACAGAGCCTCATGACAGTGTTGTGGAGTGTCCGTCAAAAGGACAGACCATACCAGGCCACCCCAACCCAGCATACTGCAGGAGGTGAATGAGAGCAATCCTGTCCATGCAGGGACTGGAGGAGGAAAACCTCTGTGGTCAAAAGTCATGTGCAGAGACTGGAATTTTTCAGTCATATACATTAGTATGGCAGCTGCAAAAGCACTGTGCTACAGGTATGAATCATGTCCATGAAGAGCCTCAGAGCACCATCCTCACTGAACTCATCACCCATGGTCTGCCTGGTAGAATATCATACAGGGCCAAGGGAACTTGAAAACTAAGGAAAGACATCTTGATTTTATTTTAAAGGCTCATTAAAATGGGTTTTGCTAGCTATTAACATGCAGTCTACTCATGAGCTTTCACATATGACCAGCAAAACATCCTGTCTTCAGATACAGGACCAAAATAGTAAATTTTAAAGTTCTTAAAAGATAGGCAATTTCTACCAAATTTCATGTGAATGGATCCTCAGGATCACACAATGCCCAGTAAAATCAGTGAAAATCTGCAAGGACTGTACACAGTCCTGACTGCAGAAGCCCCAATTCATGCCAAAGGCTGCAGAAGAAGCTCTAACATAAATGAGAAGATAAGTTTGCTCTGGAGTATTAGTCAATAGAGATTTGAATTAAAAAATAGCTAAAAAGTGAAAGCCCTTTGATCCCCTGCTTCTATTTGCCATTTACAACTTCAGGTCAGGCATTAACAGTATCTGGGTTTGAGATACAGCATAATATTCCCAGTATAAGCATCCACAAGAATAGTGTATGTAGGTCTAACTGTGAATAAGATCAGAAACACCTTCAGAAGATACATTGTCCTATTATGATAGTAAATATCACCTTAGTATTGGAAAATAAAAGACTCGTTCTATCAGGTTTGCCTTACCTCAGAATTAGTCCAAGTATATGGCTGAAAGTGTACATTCCTGATGTACACCATTCTTCAGTTTGATATTATTTACTTCCAAGATGCATTTACTTTCTTGCCTCACTTCTATAGGAAAATAATAGAGTATATCCAAGGGCAGAACTAGCCTTGCAGTCAGAAAACTCTAACATTTTCACACATAGCTTGCAATTCACAGAAGTAAATTATGGTTCCATAGAGATTTAAGTTTTTTAAAGCATTTGTATTAATAGCACTGTATGTGTTAGTGCAGACAGTGAAGGCTCATTCAAATATTTAAGCCAGAGAGCCTGCTATTAATCCTTACTGCCAATGACCTACCTACCCTTTCTGTCATGTGCATAGTGAGTGGTTCATACTGAGAGAGCTCAGCTTCAGACTTTGACATTACGTGGACATCTGAGCCTTCAGAAAAGCTTCCCAACCAGAGGAAGTATCTGACTCATTCCAACAGAGACTTCAGGATGCTGGCAGAAATGTAAATACAATCTTTTCCATTTGGCCTTGAGGCAGCGCCACCTGATCCTCATTGCCCCATGGCTAAAGGCAGTGGTTGGAGACAGTATGGGTGGGGACAGATGCTCGACACCAGCTTGGATATGGTTCGACATCCCATCACAGGCCTGCAGAAACAACCTTAATCTTGACTTTAATTTCCCTTCATACCCTTTGACCTGACTGCACTGGGTCTTTAAGTTCAACCATGCTTTCAGAAAGAGAAGTCCTAGGTCTGATTGCCAGTGTTACAGCAGTGATGGAATTTCATGGGCAAATAAACACTAAAGATCGTAGGTTTATACAGCTGTTCTGTATTATTCCACATTCGTTTAATCTGCACAGACTGTTGGAGCCTGACCTGAAGAAGCCACCATGTAAAGGAGTTGTTGGGACTCGCTGGATCAGAATGCTGGGACTTGTTTTCTGATGAAAGCCAAGTGCTGGGATTTGTGCTGAATTCTCAAAAAAATTTCTGGACAAGAAAACAATAATGTGCAGATTGAGAGGGTGAAATAGGAGGCTGAAAGAATGAACAAGATGATGAGAGAGAGAGTGCATGAGAGCATAGTTAATTCAGTGGTCTAATCAACTGTGTTCTGCAGTGCTTTATCATAAGCATCCCTGCATTAGGCTCACCAGCTCAGAGTGCTTTGCAGCATTGCAGGAAATCCTCTGCTTTTTGCTTCCCATTAAAAAAAAAAAATCTCATTGTGTCCTGTTAATACAGACAACTTTGTCAGTGAAAGCAAAGGAGAAATTATCATATAATTTAGTATTTATCATAATCAAGAGCAGGGGTTCATTAGAACAATGAGCAATCGCCAAATTATTCCTCAAAGTATTAATTTGAAGAATGAGAAAATAATTATATTTCCTACCTTCCTGTTTCCCGCCTCCCCCCCTCGTTGACACACACAGTCTGCAGTTTCTATCATCTTGTCAGATCAATTTCCCATTCCTGAAAAGAAGCATTTATGCTAAATGATTGTAATTAAGAACCTTCTTCTTCCAACTCAATAGCTGTCTGGACATGGACAGGTAATTCCCTATTGACTTCCATGGGTCCAGATTTTCATAGAAAAAGCTTCAATAGGCAATGCCTGCTTTGCAAGTAGAGCCTCGCTGGGTTCCCTATAGTATCAGTGCAAAGAGCTGGGCAACTCTAAAGGACAACTTTAGTCCACCAAAGATCTCAATTGGCCTCTAGAGATGTCATATTTTGATGCCTCAAGTTTCATGGGATGTGTGTCAAGTAATTAAATCAATGTGGCAATCTACAGATGCAGAAGGTGTGGGAGATGAATCCCTGTCTTCAGAGCTCCCATACAGAACTGTACCCACTAAATTTCTTCATTTGCGTGGTCCTACATCACTGTTTTCATGGCTGGCTTATAAAACTATCAAGATTATGTAGGCTTATTTTTTTCTCCCACTGTTTCTGACACTCTCCAGTTGCAGCATGAAGCACTTCAGTGCTTCCTGGTCTTCAAGGTGGACTTAGACTATCAGAGTTGGAACCAACAGCAGGAGCAGGGAGAACATAGTTATGCAAGGAAATGGAAGGAAACCTTTTTTAGTAATTAAAACCAGTAGCTGTTTAAGGATAACAAGATTGCCATCAATTGCAATGGGCTCTCTGAATCATGATCTCTGTCAGTGTGGAGAGGAAAAGAGGTTGAGCTGGAAGGGAAATAAAGGAAACTGTGCCGGCTTTGGTACTGCCCTAGTGCTGCATTCTGCTTAGTATGCTGCTGGCTTTCTCTGGTACAAATGCAGGAAAGCATATCAGTTAGATGGGAAATAAATAAAATGCCTCATTTAATTCTTTACTGAATGGGAACTAGAGATTATCAAATCTTCACTCACCATCATTTTTACAGGGGAGGAGGAGAAAGGAGTCTGTTGGATCACAGCCCATCAGTGCTACCCAACATGGTGTGTACATCAAACTGGAGCTGTCTCATAAAATGCAGTGTCTCTCCAGTAATCTTGCAATCCGTGGCTGTTGTGAATTACTGTATAAGAATTCTAATACACCAGGTAGTTAATCATGTTAAATAAACTAGATATGTATTTATATGAGACAAGTATCCAGCAGGATATGGATGATCTTTACGAAGATACTGTATTCCATCTAGGCATAATTACATTACAGCATAAAGTGCATCAGAAGTCTTTCAGGATTACAAACAAAGCAATGTTAATCTACTTTCCAGAAATATACCAAAGTTACCATTAAAATTGGAAAGAGAAACAAGCAAACAGAAGATCATAGTTACTAAGAAAATATTCCAACAGTATCTGCAATATTCTAGTGCTGGTGACTGTAATTATATGTAGGATATTTACAGTATGATTTTGTGGTAGCTGTTGGTAAATGTTCACTTTGCACTTGTGAGTGCTATGCAGTATATGAGAACACAGCTCTCAAGTAACACTTCTCCAGACATTCATTACCATTACTTTCTTCTCTGCAACTGGATGTAAAGTTTTACTAAGTGACCACAAACTTCTGCTGCATCCCAGTGCCAAATTCTGTGTCTGAGTTCTTCATTGCTAATCAGAGATTGCAAAGCTATGTAAAAATTTAAGAAGGACAAAATTTGGAAGAGGTGGGAAGAAGGAAAGCTCAAGAGAGAATGAATAAAGACATACAAAAAAGGGAAAGGAAAAGAGCCTAGAACTGGATCATAAACACTCCTATATTCAGAACAGTCCATTCCACAGTTCTGGGATGGCTCACTGGAGTGTAGACTGATTTGCAACATCCAGATGCTGCTGATGACTATTTCCCTTCTCTCTACCCCTTGCAACTAGCAAATTTATGGTTTTAATTAGAATCCATCTCTTACCAGATCAAAGGGCTCAGAAATGCATTTCACAAGAAGCTGCAGCAGTTAATATACTAACTTAACACTACCAAAGCCTTTGCCTTCTGGATATATAAAAAAATAATTATAAAGGTATTCTAAACTGCTATCCAGAAAAGAAATAATACCTAATGTGTATAAACAGCAAACATCTGTTACTGTCACACTGCATTCCAGCAGTATTTGCTGCAGGAAATAGCTTTGCTCTTTCATGAAGGAAGTGGAACAATAGCAGATATGAAACCAATATATCTCCAACCAGAATTTAAGCTGAAATATTGTATGAAGTCAAAAAATTTAAAAAAAAAAAAAAAAAAAAAAAAAGGAAAATAAAAAGACAGGCAGAATTAAGAAGTTCTGTCTTGGACTGTTTGCAAAGAGCAGGACTCATGGTTTGTATGTTATTTTGTTTTTAATTACAGCTGCATTCAGACATTCAGAAGCCAGACTGGTGGGTTTGGGGAGTCACACACAACTCACATTTTAGAAGAGAATTAAGCTGCTGGCTGGTAGGAAAATCAGGTAGGCCCTTAGAAATTCTGAAAAGATGTATGATATTATCATGAGG
Source organism: Tyto alba (assembly GCF_018691265.1). NCBI lineage: Eukaryota > Metazoa > Chordata > Aves > Strigiformes > Tytonidae > Tyto > Tyto alba. The sequence goes on from NW_024881276.1 coordinate 27,596,359, forward strand.
AGAAATAATAATAACAGAAGAAACTGGAGGAAGACTTGCTGGAAATGTAGGATTAGTAAATCCTGCCAAGGTGTTACAGAAACAGAATCACAGAAAATATGTGATCTTGTACACGCATTTTTGTCAAAGAGCATTAAAGTATTTCCATTAACTTCAATGCCTTTCATATCAGACCTTAAATGTAAATGTATTTTAAATAGGTTATTATATAAGAGAGGTCTGACATACAGCTTACTTAATACATCTCAGGATGACTTCATTACTTAAAACTGTCGTCAGAAATAATCCAGCCTAAACTTTGTTCCTATTTGTGCTACGTAATTTTAAGTGTGCAGCCAGTAGACAGAGGGAAAGTAACAAACTAACATATTCTAGAAACATCTACAAATATTTCAAATCCTTTTCCATTATGATTTTAAGATGCAGTTTCTCACATTTTGCCATAGTGCAAGCACATGGTACTCCTATGGGAGTTCTTCAGCTCCCTGGGAGTAAACATAGCACATTTTCAACAGCGATGGCTGTGTATCAACCCAAACATTTACCAGGAGTTGGAGCCTGAGTATTTCTGCTTGACCTTTAATAAAGATCAGCCTGCTTTAGGTCCAAAGCATGGATTTAGAAGTAAATATGAAAATATATTTCAAAGCAGTTTATTTTAAAATTAATGGCTGTTGCAACCTGCATAGAATGTCAGTCAACAATGGTCGAGGTGAGGGCAGCTGAAATGATCAAATCAGAGGCATAAAAAATATCATCTGTCATATTTTCTCACACCAACCAATGAAACATCATCATTATTTTTTAAAAAATCAGAATAGTCAGATTTATGCTATTGCTACTTCCCCTTAAGTTTTTCATAAACAAGCAGTACAGAATCAGACCCATATCAATTTATGGCAATAAGTCTAACCATTCTGTCAGTTTAAAAGAAAAACAAAAAAACTGTTTAGATCAGCCGTTTATACAGATCACTATGATGAAGAAGAAACTGAGAGATGGGAACTATATTATGCCTATATCCTGGTTTTGGCTGGAATAGAGTTAATTTTTCCTCTTAGTAGCTAGAATCATACCGTGTTAAGGAGATAGCATGGTTAAACTAGATCTTGTACAAAGAGGACCTTTTCAGTAGTAAATAAACATTAGATCAAGTCTAATGAAAAATTACTTTATTGAACAGTAGACTCATTAAAATGCCAAGTGACATTATAGCTATCAAGTGTGTAGGCAGGGCTACCCCATATGGTTCAAGACAAAGACAAGCTAAGGAACAGGGCTGTGCAATTGGAAAGGTGAGAGCAAACATGGGTAACTGAAATGACAAGAAATCTTCATTTTGTTCTTGTAAACAAGGCGTCAGGCACCCCGCTTATGAGCAGAAGAGGGAGAAAAATCAGACTTCACTTTTTGCAAATTACACAGAGGAAGAACTTAAACTTTCTATAACAATTACATTTCTGGCTTCAAGCTAGCTTTTGATTTCAGTAAAATCTAAATATGTGTGAGGCTGGACCCAAAGTATATATTACACACTTCAGCATAGTCGCAGTCTAAAGAGTGGATTTTGTGAGTTGGCTTCATAGTTAGTTGAGCATTATTGGTAAAGATGCACCATCAGAAAAAAAAGCAAATGACAAAACAAAACAAAAAACCTACACCAAGAAAAACAAACAAAAAAATGCTACCACAAAACTCAAAGCTAAACTTCAAACATTACTCTCCAGTTGTAACTGTAATTATCAAAGCCACACTCAATAACCTAGAATTAGCACTTCTACTTAATCCTACACACTGACGTGGGAGGCAAAGAGGAAGAGAACAGTGTAGTTCTGATGCAGCTAGATAAACATGTATTAACGATTGGTAGAGAGGTCAAAATTAGAACTATTAGAAGTAAAAGTTAAAAGAAATTTTTTAAAGGCATCTCTCCCCAAATAAAAATGTTTATACAAATAACTGGAAAATAAAATGCTTTACCTTTGTATTGCCTGTGAATATGTCCTCTGTGCTAGTAATCAAGGACCTAATCTTGTATGTCCTACCAACTTCCAGGATTTTGGTCCATGTGAAAAGACTCTTGTTCAGGGTATGTATAATTATTACTCTAATTTAACCCCTATCATGGACTGCTAATGAACTCAGAATGAACATTGCTGAATATAATAATTATGAAATAATTTCACAGAATTATAGAAAAAAAATATTAGAAAGGACCTCTGGAGGTCTCCAGTCAAACCTCACCGTTGCCAAGGAGAAATAAATAATCCTTTCCCTCAACCTGCTTGCTAATTTGTTACTAATGCATCCCAGTATACCTTCAGCCTTCATTGCTGTAAGGGTACACAGCTGATCCACGTTCAACTTGCTGTCTGTAGAACACACAGGTCCTATCTTGCAGTGCTGCTACCTAGCAAGTTGGTTCCCAGCCTGTATTGATGCATGGCTTGCTCTTCCCCAGGTGCAGGACTTCACATTTGTCCTTGTTCAACTTCATGAAGTTCTTGATAGCCAATTCCTTGTGCTTGTCTAGATCCCTTTGAGTAATATCCCTACCCTCCCTGTGCATCAGCTTCTCCTTCCAGTTTGGTGTCACCTGAAGGCTGGCTGAGATGCCTTCAGTCCTGTTGTCCAGGTCACTGATGAAGGCATTAGAACTGGCCTCAATAGGTATCAACCCTCAGTGAACACCATGAACTGTTAGACTCGAAACTGTACACCCTTCAAGTTCCAAGGTCTAGTCAGTTTTCCACCTCTCCTTACAGTCTTCCCAGCCAGTCCATTCGTCCATGTTTGGTTAACAGAAACTATGGGATAGTGTTGGAAGTCTTGATAACGACTTGCTACTCTCCCCTCATCCACAGACCTAGCCATTTCATTGTAGAAGGCTGTCAGATTGGCCAAGCATGATTTGCCAAAGGATAAATCCAAGCTGACTGTTCCTGATCATGTTCTTGTCTTTCATGTCTCTGAAAATAGCTTTTCTGAAAATATCCTCCATAGTTTTCTCAAGAACTGAAGAAAGGCTAATCAGCCTGTAGTTCCCTAAATCCACCTTCTTATCTCACTTAAAAGGAAGGTATATAATTTTCCTGTTTACAGTCATAGAGGAACTACTTATGTGTTTTGATTTTTAATATTCTCATATTCATTATTCTCATTTTTGAATTTCATAATTCTTTCCACTTTGAGAATCCTTGTCTCTTGCTGCTAACTTGGCTGATTCTCAGGGTATAACTTAATTTTCTGTGTGAATAGTCTATCATCAGATGATTATATGGCAATCTTTTCCAAATTTCTGTCACATTTCTAGAAGGCTTACATTTCGTTTGTAAAGCTTCCTCCTGCAAAAAGTAGGTGTACAGTATCCCAGCCCAGAAATGGATTTGGAATGTTCTTTTATAAAATGTTACCTTTATAAAATTCCTACCCTCACTAAATACTTTAGCTATATTCTTTCTGTGTGCATGTGTACTGGAACAGGAATCTACGTAATTTGGAGAAACTTTTAACTCATTTGCAATGAAACAAAGGTAAATGTTAAAAATGTTTAATCATTTGCTTGGCAAATGTTTGTTGTGTGAGTAGCTCTGCACTACTGAAGTCCATAGAGCTATCTGGGCATCTACAGTTATACATAGGTATATAAGAGTTTTGTTTTGGTTACTTCTTGTCCCTACCATGATCTTGTTTTTTGCTGATATTTTCAAATGTATATTTTTGGTACTAGTCTTACATAAAAGGTAGCTGCTGCTTTTGAAGTGAATAAGAGTTTTCCTCCTCATTTCAGTGGGAATAAATTGAAACCCTTAATTGCATTTTGTCACCTTGTCATAGTTTAATCCCAGCGGGCAACTAAGCACCACAGAGCTTGCTCACTCGTCCCCCACCCCATCCTAGTGACATGGGGATGAGAACCAGAAGAAAAGTAAAACTCATGGGTTGAGATAAGCACGGATTAATAACTGAAACAAAATATGATATAATAATAATAACCATAATAATAATTGCAATGTAAAAGGAGATAACAAAAAAACAGAGAAGGAAAATCTAAGAAAGACAAGCAATGCACAATGCAATCACTCACCACTTGCTGACTGATGCCCAGCCAGTCCCTGAGCAGCAATTGCGCCCGCCCCCCCGGCTGCCCACCAACTTCCCCCAGTTTATGTCTTGACTGTGATGTTCTATGGTATGGCATATCCCTTTTGCTAGTTCAGGTCAGCCATCCTGGCCATGCTCCCTCCCCGCTTCTTGTGCACCTCCTCACTGTCACAGCATGGAAAACTGAAAAGTCCTTGATGTAGGATAAATACTACTTAGCAACAACTAAAACCAACAGTGTGTTATCAACATTATTCTCATACTAAATCCAAAACCCAACACTACACCAGCTACTAGGAAGAAAAGTAACTCTAACCCAGATGAAACCAGGACACGCCTATGCCAATCTTTGTGGGAGAACTTTAGCATAGTGATATTTTCCTCATAGACATATCCTTGTGCAGTAATAATTGAAAATGTGAATTAACTTCATTAACTATCACATAATCAGGGCTTTTTTCTAAGACAGTCAAATTTCTGATTGACTTACACTGCTACAGTAGTGATTTGAATTAAACTACTGCCATTTCAGTTCACTAATAAAAGCACAGCAAGAGCATTACGAGGAATTCTGAAACAAATATACTCCTGCTCTGCTTTGCTTTTGATCAAACTGTTTTCTCCATCTTCTTTCTTAGCTCCATGACTACCAGTGTCTCTAGACTATACTCTGGGCCACCAGAGCTGTTTCAGGTACTGAAATAAACAAAATACTCATTATTTACTCCCCCTCAAGTGGCTAATCTTTCCCTCACCTTCTTTTCCCCTTGCTCCTTCTCCTGCTCCTTATATCTGCAGCTAAAAGCATTTTTCTTCATTCAGTTTGTCAAGGCTGCTGAATAAAGCCTTTTATCCCCACTGTGCCTCTGAAAACGTGCCATAGTTACCCTCCACACTTGGAGGGACTTCTCATATCCCTCCTGAAGGTGTTCTTCTCTTTTCCGCAACGTATATAATGAGAAAGCTCAGGGGTATAAAGGTTTATTGAAAAGTGGACCAATTATCCTGTTGTGAGAAGCAGGCAAATTCTAATTTGCCCAGATTAGAAAGGAGTAAACTCCATCCTCTAGTACATGCCCTCACCTAAACTGAAATGGCTTTCATTTCCCCACTGCAATTATATATTCTGTCTCTTAGTGTAATGATGTATTTTGTCCCCAAGAGCATGCAGGGGTGAAGTGCTAAAAAGTGCTAAGAAACACTTCAGAGCACTAACCACGAGCAGACAGAGTACTCCATTTTTTAAACAAAAAGCAATTATAGACCTTATTAACCTGTACCTCTTCTACAGGTAATGGGACAGGATCAAAGAATACAGTCCTTACTAAAAAACCACAAAACATAGTTTCAGTTTAGGAAACAAAGCAGGGGTGTCAGGACGATGACTGGGAGAGCAATGTTGCACAGCTCTGTTTATTCTCTCTCAGACTCATCAAAGACTGAGTGTTCAGATGACACACATTAAATTTAAAGTCAAATAATGGTTTCTCCTGATCACTAGCACTTTGAACTTTTAAGTAGTATCTCAGAGTGAAGCTCTCCTGCCTCTATCAACTCCCACAGAAAGAAGAACATTTCAATCTTAGCATCATTACAGTAGATGCAGCACGCAGCATCTTACAGCTCTACATTATTGACAGTGCCATAAAAAGAAGATATGATGAAAAGAGATGCAGGCCAAAGTAACTCCTGATTTGCATGCCATACATTCTCACTGGTGTTGTATGGAATGGATCATATACCAGAGGATAGAGACTTGGAGACTTGCTGAATACAGCAATCATATACTAGGCAAAAATTGTAACCCTTCAGAGCTAGTTCCTCAGCGTGGGTGGCCACAGGTATGAGAAGCTGACCCACAGATGAAATAGAGTGTTTCTCCAGTATCAGTTAGGTTCTTTGCTGACATAGAAGATATAGCTGCTCTGTACTATACTGGCTGGCTCTTAGTGCCTTCAGTCCAGTGCCATGAATGGAGAACAGCAGATTCCAAAAGCTTCCATTGTGATCTCCACATGCCACTGATGATCATACAGCTACATCCACTTGGGGATTTCTGAATGTCAGAAGAATACCATGGTCAACTACTGCAAATGGTCAACTATTTGCACCAAACCAGGGCCACAGAAATCTGGTACTAAGTACACAATTATGCATGCTTTTTATCAGGTCACTGAATTAAATCTGTGGGCTACAGCAGTTTATTACATACACAGAGAGATGGACATTTTGCCTGGCACAATTATCCTCTAATCCAAATAATCCTTGTTAAAGAACTTCATTCTGTTAGCTGTCACAAACTGAAGTCGTTCACCTTTATAATGAAATTCAGTGCTCCGTTTCACTGTCACTTTCCTCATCAAATAATTCTTGTCTTTCCATGCTGCTGCAGTATTACATAACCAGCCATGTGCAAAAGCTGGATGAAAACCCAGTTTAAGAGCCAAGCTCAACACAGCACAGCCACATTCAGCTATCTATTTGGAGAAAGGTACAAACTCTTGGTTGACCAGTTCCCATTATAAAGTAACAGTGTTCAAGTGTTATAATTGTGATTGTCCCCTGCCTTGAACTCCAGAGAGCCACATATATATCTGATGAAAATCAGAATGGCAGAATTTGATAACCACTTCGCAAGAGTGTGAACAGCATGTAGAGCAGGTCTCCAAAACAGCATATTATCATTAGCATGAGGTAAAGTAAATCATCCATCTTAATCAGACTAATTCTCCAAGGTGCAACATTTGTATGTGCAACATTTGCACATACAGGTCATGATGCACTGGAGAATCAGGTCTGCTGTTGATAAAAGATAGTAAAATTACAATGAAAAGCAGGGGAGTAGTGGGATGGAGAGAGAAGCAAATAATGTTTTGACAGCAGAATCCAAGAGAACATACTACCTTTGTAAACTTGCTAACATTTCAGTGAAGGAGTTTCAGGCTTTCCTTCAGCAAGGGTGTGAATTTCTCCCAATGTGCCTGAACAGAGATTAAAAGAAAGCATAAAGGTCAAATATCATGAGTAGCAATACTGATTACTTATTAAAATCCCACTATGCAAGGTGCATATAAGGCCTTAAGCTTCGTTCTAGACATATAAAGCATGCCATAAAATGCAGTGCCCAGACTGAACTGTGGCTGAGCTACTTTCAGATCTAAAAGTTTAATGTGGTGCTGCTCCCTGGAGAATTAGTCCTACCAGGAGGCAGGGCTTCTTCATACACAGGTACACCCTCATCCTAACACTGCTATACAACGTTTAGAACCCAAGTTAGCAATTCTGTACAACAAAATGTCCTACCAATAGTTCACCACAGGATTCAGTGTCTCCCTTACAACAAAGCAGCAGAATTCATCTAGGCCAACAGGTCAGTAGGCCACTAGCCCAGCAGCTCTCAAAAGTTATTAAATTCAAGTTTCAGGATGGAGTTTTAAATAGGAGGTGTTTAACAATTGTCACAATGTACATAACAGAGAGTGATGAACACAGGTAGTTCCACAAGTATCTTGTCTCTAACTATCTATCAACATGCATCACTAAGGACAGTGACAGATGAAATCCCAAGCCTTGGACTACATTTGCAAGGGCTGTATATATTTTTCCATGAATGTCAAGAGGGGAAAGATATTCAGCACTGAACATGCCACTTTTAATAGAATTTCTTAAGACTCATGAAGGAAAGTTGTGAGATTGGGAGATCAGATGAAACAATGATCATAAACATTTTAACACAGGAAACCTCAAAGACAGTCAGTAGATGATTGTACATGTTTTGCAACAGTACCAGTAACAGAATAGGAGGAAGAGGAGGGATAAAGTTGGCTACATCCATCTTTGGAGACAGACAGTTTCCAGTTCCTGAGTAATCATCTGCTGAGATCAGGAACAGATACATCGTCCTGGTAGGCAGGAAAAAACCTAATACAAATCTGTTACAAAAGAGCTCCTAAAGAATTCAGAGGATGCATTACTGCCAAGCAGCCTGAGTCTGAACTGACTAACTGAAAAGTTACTCAAGCGTACCTGTACCACTAACCACGTTTCTTACTCCAGATGCTGATACTACCTTGAATGATCAAATCAAAATTAAATAGAAAGCTCAGAGAGCTAGAGCAGAGGACTTAGGGGAACACAGAGAACATAAATATCAGGAACATAGTCTTGGCCAGTTCTTTTAGAGAAGGGTCAAGCGCATGAAGAGAAAAGAACTAGGGTTCAGGCCCCCCTGCTTACACAGTATAACTGGGATGGAGTGTGGCTTCTTTAACCACAGAACTAGTGATAAGAGAAGTGCTACTGCCTGACAAAGAGAAAGGAAAATCACCTTTGCTTACACACCTCCTCCTGGAGGAGGATTTTATCTGCCCTTGAAGGAAAGGATGACAGAAACTTTCAGGAAAAATTTCTTCACTGAAAAGACTGTCAAGCATTGGAACGGGCTGCTCAGGGCAATGGTTGAGTCACCATCCCTGGATATATTTAAAAGATGTGTAGATGTGACACTTCGGGACATGGTTTAGTGGTGGACTTGGTAGTGTTAGGTTAATGGTTGGACTCGATGTTCTTAAGAGTCTTTTCTAACATAAATGATGCTGTTTCTATGATTCTAGGTATGTGTAAACACCACTGACTTTAACAAGGACCTAAAACCAAAGACATGCATAGGGCCATTCAAGAGAAGGTCATAAAAGGGATGAAGTGAATGAGTGAATCAATCCGTTAAGAAAACCTGATTATTTCCCTTTTGTTTCCTGTCTTTCTTGCATTAGCACAGACATCTTAATAGATGAGCAAGATAACATGTTAACTGGTGCACCAGAGGCTTGAAGGTGGCTGATACATTAGGTTTATTCAGTGCTTGTCCAGACATATTGTTGATGGGGAGGAACTAGATGTAAGTGTGCATATAATGATAGAAGAGAAAAGGAACATGGTGCTAATATGCAGGGGGTTTAAAAGAGGTCACACACACACACACACAAGAGCCTTGGCCCGCTTCTCAACACGAAGGAAAGCTACAGATGATACTCAGTAGGATAAAGAGTATTTTATGGTTTTTGCATCAGCTCTCACTGGAAAGGCCTGTGGTAAGCAACACACTAGTACTGTTCAAACCAAGATTTTACTCTGTAACTGGAAAGGTACATACTACAGTGTACATAAAGCTAGATATTTTAAAATCAATTAAAACTGAAGAATACATAAAAGGACTGCCTGAGACAACATCAAAGCTACCTGAGAATTCATGGAGAATGAGGGAAATTCTAGCAGAATGGAAAGAGCAAGCGTGGTGCTCATCTTCTTTAACAGGAAGTATGTTGCATGGAAAAAGGAAGAGAAACTGATGAATTATGGACCACTCACCTTAACTTAAGCTCTTTAAAAAATAAAAACTGCTTTAGGCACCAGAAAATATAAGCTGAGAGCTGCAAAAATGGTGATATCAACAGCACATTGCATCAAGCCAGTCTAATTTCATTCCACAGTAGATCAACACAGGCTAAGAAAGAAGCTGAGAAGGTCATATATTTTGATTTTATTAAGACATTACACCATCTGCCACAGTATTCTAATAAGGAAGCAGTGAAACTTGGTCTAGAAGAAATTACCTACTCATGGTTACAAAACTAGTTGTAAAAGTGTGCTAGTGAAGAATTATAAGTGGTTCATTGACAGTATGGAAGGATGTGTCAGGTCGGGTCTGTAGAGTATCCATTTCTGCTCTGAATGATGGAATTAGCTGTGCTTGCAAGGTATGCAGGTATTTTAGAGGATAAGATTAACATTCAAAATTATCTTGACAAAGTGAAGAAAAGGTCTGAAAGACCAGATTCAAATTCAGTAGTAATACAGGCTGTTCTCATAAAACAAGAATAATTGGCTACAAAACAAAGGACTGGAAACAATCAGAGAACAATATATCTTTCCCAAACATACTAGATCTTGCATATTCCACCCTGAAACATCTAATTCTCTCTTATTCTAGGGTGTTAGGCACAAGAGAAGCATTGCATCCCTCTCCTGAGAGCAAGGATCTAACAGCTAGGTTTGATCACGCCTGGTGACTTTGTACATTCTGTCTTATGCTTTGATTTCACAGAGCCTCTGCTTTAAGTGGCTTCAGAGTTGTTTTACATTGCTTTTCACCAAATGTTTCTTCAAGGTGTTCTGCACCTCAGAAATGTAGGACAGCTGTTTTATCAAGTTGCCTGTAAATTACAACAGATTGGTTGTGTCTGCCAGAAGCCTCCTGCCCTGTGAGCCGATGTTGAGAAAGAATTAAGCGTGCTTGGTTGCCTCACTGAGACATTTGGCAGAGGAGGAGGTGAGAGGAGGCCTTTACCAAGAAAGGCTCCAGAACACTGACTGAGTCACCCACCCTGGACTTGGGACCCCACAAACAGCTATAACTGGGGAGGAGCCCTGATGCCAATCCTAAAATGTCATTGTCTTGAAGTCCATACAACATGTGGGCTGGATAGAACAGTCTGGGAAAAGCATCAGTGCACAGAAGCATATTCTGATAAAAAGGATGCTAAAAAATCTATGTCCTTTTCAGCCATGCGTATTGAAGCAACTGAATGTTCCTTTCTCATTTTTGGGCGGTGATCGCAAAAAACAGATGTTACACTATGTTAATTTTTGTCACTGGCATCTAGCCCCCTGGCAAGAATAAAACAACTGTTGGCATCTTTGGAGCAGCTGGGCAGCAGAGCTGCTTCCTTTACTTACACAATACCATTCTGAATAACCTTTGAGCCTAAGATTTTATTGCTTTGTAATCCATGTTTTGGCAGTCTTCTCTTCCACTCCCCCGGTTCAAATACGGTATTCCCTAATCCTTACAGAGTCTAGCATGTATTTTTATTACACTATAAACTCTGATGAAAAATAGATGTAAAATCCATTACATCTATGACATCCATTTAACTTCTACTGAAGAAGGAAGGACATTTTCAGGGTTATCTTTGCAGTTTAACTTCTTAGTGTCTTTTTGAATTCAAGCTTCAACAGTAAAGCAGGACAAACAGACCTCAGCACTGTTATAAGATTTATCTGGATGTCTAACATAAATACATAATGTTACATAAAACGTTGAATACTTCTGACATTAGACATGATTTAAAAGTGAAAATGGCAGTCATTGGCAAAAAATCATTTGAAGAACGAGTAATATTAATTATAGTATAGATAGGTAGAATAAGAAGAATTATTTTGTATAGATTATAGTTCTTTTGCTAGTGATGTCTTCTGGGGAAAAAAACTAAAAAAAAAAATCAGACATTAACATGATCTACCTATCAGTCAAGTGTACAACATTAGGAAAGTGTCACTGATACAATATAAAGAAGTAGAAATTCTACACACCTGGTTAGACATCAGACATAACTTCTCTTCTGTTTTAGTTAATTGTCATTAGGAGTGAAAAAATAAGTCCAAAGGTAAACAATCTGCTTCTACAGTCTACACTCTAAGTTGTAAGATCACACAATGAAATACTAGACAGTGCTATATAGCGTAAAACCTATGGGTGGGTGTTCCAGCAGTAAAATGGAAGATATACTTAGTAACTAGAAAACAGAATCATGATTCAAGGGAGAAGGGGAAAAGCTAAATGGAAGTGTTTCAAAACTCTCTGAGCATTTTAATAGTTTTTACCATAATGTTTATAGAAAGTAAAAACATGTTTGTTCAAATGTTACCTCTTAAAAGTGTTTTCCTGTGAAGTTGACAAATAAATTGATACCTGGCAACTAAATGATCCCTTACGTAGCCAGCACTATAGGCATTTTATTTTCCCCCATTAAATAAAAAACTGAGTGAAACAAAAAATTTAGAAGAATCTTAAATAAACTCAGTTTCCAATTACATAGATGTAATAGTGCTAGCTTGTTGGAACCAATAGGATACCTGTAACATATTAAAAGCAATTTTATATGACTTGGAATCTAAACACCACCTGACCCACTAATGCCTATAGGACATGTAGAGTTGCTGTGACAAAGCCCACAGAAAGGTTTTACTAATGCTAAATCACATAAAGATAAGAAGGGGGGCACAGCTACATAAGCCACTATGATCATAATCTAATGCCTGGCACTGTTCTCTGACACAGAAGCACTAGTACCAAACCCTCGCAGTCTCCAAAACATACAGTTATGTCCAAAATGCTTGTCAGGAATGGGCTTTGGCATATACTCACTCCCACATGATGCTTGAGGGTGGGAGACTGCCATTTGGTCCAGGCCAAAGGTATGCTCATGGGCACTCTGACAGTCCAGAATTACAGTCAGCTGAGTTCCAGTGGCGACAATGTTCATGCACATTTTTTTACTTACTCATGTAGACAGAGCCTTGGAGGACAGAGGAGATCTAAGCAGCATCTTGATTTATATTATGCCAACTATGCATCTGACTCTGAAAAGGAGAATACATCTGCTCTGTGCTGCTATTTTATCAAGAATGCATAATGAAATGGTCAAAAATTGTCATAATTTCTAGTATACTTTAATAACAATCAGCCATTCTAGTTATGCTAGCTGTCAAAAATTTAGGCATTTAGAGTAAATTGGACTGCTCCCTCTGCAGTCAACGAAGAGGAAATATTTTCTATCTCAAATCCTGTTTCCAGTGGCAAATGATCTCTGGAATTGCCTGTTAGTTGCCTGCTTGCCTTTGCCTTCATTGACTACAGAAGAAGCAGAAACGACATCATCATTTAAGAAAGAAAAAGTAGGTGAAATTAATTCCACAGTTGCCGCCTAAGATTTCTTTAGCTTCTACAGGCTTGGTTAATATGTTATTTATGGGAAATGTGGTTGCCTGGAGAATTCAACTGAATGCTTGGTTTGGTGCACCCTGCTGAAAAGAAAGGGACCTGTTACTAAAGGGACAGAGCAAGTTGCTGCTAGAATTAAGGAGTTCCTGGCTTTTAGCCTTTGTTCAGTACGCTGGATCTTGCCAGAAGAGACAACCATCTACGTTTGGAAGGAGCAGGTATTTAAAAAGGAGAATGGTGTGGTAAAACAGTTCTTAAAAAACAGTTTTGGATAATACATTCAATATAGCCTCATGGTTCATATCTGCCGATACTACTCCTAAGGTTTTCAGGCAGCACTGTGCTTTATGGAATGAGCTTGAAGTAAAATGGTCCTGATAGGAGGCATGCGGTAACTAACTCTTTTTCAGATTTCACTGGACATGTGTAAGATGGAGAGTAACTACTGAACATAGATACCAAAACTGAATATTCTTCTAATAAATACAGATAAGCTATACTAGATTTGTCATGTATATGTATATGCTGTTTATATCTCTTTGGGAATCAGACAAAACTCTGCAGAATATATTTTTAGATTACTGCATGATTTCACGTGACTTGAATCTAAATTTAATCCAAAATTAAAATGAGTAACTATATTATTTCAAGCCCCCAGAAGCTGGAGACCATTCCGATAGATAAATCAATACCAAACCAAAGTACTTGAATTTCAGTGGGTATAAATGTAAAAATATATCTTTACTTAACAAAAGAGGTGATTAACTAGTTGAAAAAACAACAGTGTGTCACCCAGGGTCACAGAAGGGACTGCTATCTAATGAAGAGAGAGCTGTCATTACATTAAACATTCCTACAGTTACACATTTTAGAACAATCTCATTAAAATCAGGTGATTCAAAGGCAACTTAAGTAATTTATTTGGACTCCCTCTCCCTTCTAGGTTGAGTGTGGATCTGTAGAAAGATGCTTAACTGTTGGCAGAGAGGATTCAACTCCCTAGGACACCTGATGACACAAGTCCCACACTTCCTGTGAATCTGTGCAGTCAAAGCCAGTGCTTTATTCCCAAGTCTGTTAAGCCTTTAGATAAAGTTCTACATTTTGGGAGTAGAGGCTGTAAACCAAGGGAAAACCATGACTCATAGATAGGTTCTGTTGTTTTTAAGAGCAGGGGTCACCATTAGTTCATTTGCTCTACATCTTGTAAAAAGCAGATCATATCACATAACCCTGGACTAGTAGCTTGCCTTTGGCAAACATATTTTTCCAGGCTATATCCAGGTTTTGTCATGAGAGCTCAAGAAGCGGTAAATCCATGTCATACCTGGCAGCTGGACCCACAGGTTATTGTTCAAACATTGCTAAATATTTGTGCTTTCATTTGGTTTTAGCTTCCCTCTGTTGTTTCACATTACACACACCTTCCTCCACTGCACCAGAGATATCTATGGTACTAACTGAACTGTGATTAATTACAGAACTGGAATTAAATTTTCAAATGATTCCATATAGACAACATGTAGCAGAGACTTCCAGGACACTGGCTTAATCTCAGTATAAACCACAGGTTTAAAAGAAAAATGTGTTATCACTCCTTCTAACCTATACAACCTGTAAGTCCATATCCAGGCATGTGTCCTTTGTAACAATCTCCACTTCTCTCCAGTGTTTCCTAGTTTGCTGGATCCACCTTCAGGTAGGCTGCATTGAAGCTTTTTTAAGCCACAATATATTCAGTTATTAGTAAGTACAGAGAAATGCCAGCTCATAATAAGCCAAGATGAAATATTTAAATATCCACTATTTTTGTCAGTTCTGAAAATGATGAAAGCTTCCCAGTTCCATTATAGATGCAGTTCCATGCCTCTGCAAATCTACAAGCAACTGGTATTAACTGTTTTTCTATATTGAAGGTTATATAGTCAGAAGTCTGTGGAAGACTTTGTTTGACTGTAAATAGCAACATTTCCTCACCAATTTTCACTGTGAATCACTCTTATATTCTTCACTGGCTCTGTCAGCATAACATCCCTTGCAAGCACGCTGGAGGTACCCCCACTCCAGAGTAAAATCTACAGCATCCATCAGAAATGTACATTATTGTCTGGAGAGAAGGATTTTCCTCAAATTCTTTCTCCATATATTGTCTTTTCTATTCAATTGCCATGAAGGGAATTCAGGAATCATAAAGGAAAGAAGAAAGGAGTCTATTAAAATTGCTGACAGGAATAACAAGGAAAATAAGTGTAGTGAAATTAAAATGCAAATTAAATGATATGCAGACAGTATGTGCATTTGTGCCCACATGCTTGCATATGTGAGCACATGCAGAGCTTTGTACATTCATGGAGTAGTGTGTATAAATTCAAAGGCACAACTAATTCAATAGCTTGACTGCAAATGAATTTGCAGTGGTCAACTTTCTTGTGA
Organism: Tyto alba; assembly: GCF_018691265.1. Classification (NCBI taxonomy): domain Eukaryota; kingdom Metazoa; phylum Chordata; class Aves; order Strigiformes; family Tytonidae; genus Tyto; species Tyto alba. The sequence goes on from NW_024881276.1 coordinate 27,611,678, forward strand.
CAGTCAATTGCAAGGTGTGTGTATATGATGTGAAGAGGTGATAGCACAGCACAGAGGCATGCAAAGATGTTCAAACAGCCTGGAAACAGCAGTTCAGATACTGGCAGCAGAACACCTAGCATTCCTCAAAAGGAAATTAGTCCACATGTGTCAGGTCATGACAATGGTCATGATACAGTTCTAACATGCAGGTTTCATAAAGATGAATGAGTCCATCCCCAGTGTGCATCTAGCAGACAGGGTAATAATATGAGATACAGAGCTAAAACAGAGAAAAAATAACCATAGTGACTCAAAGTCTCACAAGATTCCTCCAGCACAGCAGACAGCAAGATTCAGAATTTGACTGCCCTGATTGATTTCTCACTCCTTGGAGCAATTGCAGTAAATTTGAGGGAAAGGAATGCTGCCACCATGTTCTCCTAAACAGATCATCCTCCTACCTCCTCAATTAAAAAGCAAGTAATGCAGCTCTGAGGCACAAATATTGCAAAATCTTTGAATTTCAAATAATAAAACTGAGTTAAAGCTAATTCAATAAGTCCAGCTGATGACTAAGATTCTTTTTCTGCTTTTAAAGGCTGTGTTTTGTTCTTGTAGGATGTTGACCTCTTGTTGCGCTACTGTCATCAAATGTGCATTGTAATGGAAATGTAGAAGATGCCAAGCCCCAGCATGTGTTTCCAATTAAGATTCTTGATTTTCTGCTCAGATGTTATAGTATGACCTGATTAGCTCTGCCAGTTATCAGAGCTCAGCTTCTGTGACTTCTTATCTTATTCAACAACTAGGGTCTGATTTTGTATATTTGGAGAGGAAAGAACCATATCCCTCAAAGATCAGGGAAATTTTTTTAAGTCCATTGACAACATGGAAAATTTCATGTAGGTCAGGAGAAAGACTTGCAGACTGTTTTCTGACCTTGAGTCTCCCATGCCTGTTCATACATTGTATTAAGAAACAATTAGCACAGCTCAAACTGCAATTTACAACCTAACAGTTCAGCTAGGTGTCTATTTTTCATATACAACAATTCTACATAGTAGGATTTATGGCTGTAGAATTACCTGCAAATTGTTAAAGCTTAATACAATAGCAAAAGTTATTTCTTTCCATCTAGGATTCCTCAGTGATGTTATCAGATAAGGAGAAGCAAGAAAGTCCTTTTGTAAAAACTACTCTTCTGTCAGCTAGAAAAAAGCAGTGTATTATTTATGGAAAGCAAACAATATGGAATCAGAGTGAAAGCAACTGACGTGAAGGGTGGTAGATGAAGTGCCAGATTAAGTCTGAGCTTTGAAAATGTCCTATATGTCACACATAAAAAATACTTCAGTACATCTGTTAGGTAAATTATATACAATCAGAAGATACCTTTTTGTGTAAGTTTTACTTTAGGTTTTGATTTTAGGTAGTGGTCACTCATATTAAGACAGTGTCATAAAAATTCTTTCAAATTCTTCTTTTAATTCTTCTCTTTAATTCTTATACATCCTACAATGGCAGCAGCTGCCTCTCCTCTCCCCCAAAGACATACACATCTATATTATACAGCCATTTTCAGTGTCTTGTTCTGCACCAGCAACATGAAAGAATAGCTAGAGAGATGGGGAAAGCAGGAGCAGGTTCTCCAGCTGAGAGGGGAATGTTTTTAGAACAGAGCTGCATACGCAAAGACTTATCCTGGAGGTGGGTGTTAACGTAACTTTTTAAAAAGTGACAGTAAAAATGCAGTGCCCATAAATGGTGGGCCAGATGGATTTCTCTCTGCATTCACGGGTTATGCCTCAAATACTGATATGCATATGTATTTGATGTGTGAGGTGATTTTCCTTCTGGGTGAAATATACTGCTAGTCACTGCACCCGAACCTTTCAGTATTGATAACTCTGTAGATAGACTGGGAGTCTTCCAGGCATTGAGATGACAAGCTTACACTTTATTGACAAAGGTGTCTGTTATCTCTAGTTTTTGTCCTTGTATTTACCCCAGACAGCCTGCAATACACTTGCCCATACTGAACCATACCTTCAGAGTGAACACGGCCATGTCAAACAGAACTAAGAAGACTATGTGCTTTGGGCTTGTGGAGCACATTTACTGAACCCAATGAAAGGGAGGAGGACTTGTCTTACCAAGAAGTTAAACCTCTAGGTTCAGCCCCTTGTCTTGGTACCTTTCTATCCAACTGCAGGAGACAAATACCTCCAGAGGATGATTTCACAAGCCATCTTTAGAAGGAACCAAGGCAGTGCCTTTTCTTCCCAATTGCCCGTAGTGACAGACAGGATGAACTGCAGAAGTAGATGCCTAACTTGCAAGTAGCTGAAGCAAGACTAAGTGAATGCTGTCCTGAGCATGTTCACACAGTGCGTTAGTGCAGGATAGCAAGCCTCCTAATAAATGCTTGCCCCAGCATACCACACAGTAAATTCTCCATAGAGACCAGTCTAGTCTAAGTAAACAGAATCTGACCCTTTGGGAGTCCAACAGATGATGAGAAGAAAAAAAAAAAAAACAACAACCTAGCAGCCCATATATAACAATGTGTATATCTGGAACTATTAATGTTTATTTGTTTCAGTGCAGTTCAGGATGTCTTCACCTCTGCCTTTCCAAACCTTTTTCAAAATTAATCCTTACTCCTGGAGCTAGCTTTGCAGAGTTGTGTGGGATTGCAGTGATGCAGATTGTACTCTGCTAGAACTTTCTAGCCTGAGTTGCACTCCAAACACCCACAGACTTGCACTAGAAATTTTAGGCTCATAAGTCTCAATGTAACTTTTCAAAGTGGGGTAACAGAACCCGTATCACTCATGTGCTTTTATATATTAAACCTCTTGTAGCTTAAGTCTGGATCCTGAAGTGTCTCTTGTTACCAGTCCTTTCCAGTAAGGTTACTGTAATATAAAGGCTGAAGGAGCAGGTAATTAGTGTGCATACTGTGGGAGGGAATAAACAAAAGTAAAACAAAAGGAGCTATAGATTTCTATGTAACCATGAAGGGGGGGAAAAAACAAAGCCCTTTTTACTGTACCTTAGGGAAGTTTGTCACATCATGTTTCAATAACAAGAGTGTTCTCAAGAAAAAAAGAGGCAGGAACACACAGGGTTCTGCCTTCAGACTCCTGCTGAGCAATAATGGAAGTATAACTAATTAAGGGCCTGATCAAGGGCCCACTGAAGCCAAGGGAAAGCTTCCCACTGATTTCAATGGGCCTTGGATCAACTCTAAGTGTGTGTAATATAAATATGACTGCATTAAAAACATGATGAGCTGATGTTTGCTTTCAGACAGGGCTGGCTGCATTATGCTGTTCCACACCAGAGCTGGCTTAAAGCTTTTCAAGAGCATTGCAGGGTCAAAGGTTACTACACCAAAATGGAGAGCTTGAGCAAAGCTACTCTTGACCTGAGAAGGATAATAGACATAGCTGGTAGAGAGGAAAGTTGTGGTGAGCCAATCTTGCTGCTGCTCCTGCCATTGGGTGGATGAAAGAGAAGAAATTAGTACCTCTGCAAGAATTTCCCTCTACTCAGCAGTGGTGAGACCACACCTGGAATGCTGTGTCCAGCTCTGGGCTCCTCAGTACAAGAGAGACATGGACATACTGGAGAGAGTCTCATGAAGGTCCAGGAAGATCATTAAGGGGCTGGAGCATCAATTCTATGAGGAAAGACTGGGAGATCTGGGGCTGTTTAGCCTAGAGAAGAGGAGGTTCAGGGGGGCATCTTATCAATGTATAGAAATACCTGAAGAGAGGGTGCAAAGAGGATGGAGCCAGGCTCTTTTCAGTGGTGCCCAATGACAGGGCACAACCTGAAACACAGGATGCTTTGAATATCAGGAAAGTTTTTTACTGTGAGAGTGAGTGAGAACTGGCACAGGTTGCCCATGGAAATTGTGGATTCTTCCATCCTTGGAGATATTCAAAAACCACCTGGGCAACAGGTTCTAGGTGGCCCTGTCTGAGCATGGAGTTGGGCCAGATGACCTCCAGAGATGTTTTCCAGCCTCAATCATCCTGTGTTTCTGTGAATTTGTCCCCATCTCCTCAGGCATACCCATCTCAACTCAGTAGCCTGAATTTCCAGAGCTGTGGCTAGACCAAGCTGCAAGACGATAGTGATTTTGTAATTCCCAGTAGTCTGTTGTCTACTTTTCCTGTGAAAAAAGCCAGTCCTGTACTCACAGATGACAGTGATCTTTCTACCACACTGTTCAGGTAGCTCTTACTTGTTGATGTGTAAGAAAATCAACAAGCTAATAACTCTATAACAGAATGACACTTATTTGATAATTTCTTTTAACTCAGAGTCCTGACTAGTTTGGTGCTAAACTGTTTGTAGAAAATGGAAAATCTGTAATTGCATTATATATCAGTCCTCAGATTATACAAATGCTTCTTTTAAATTCTTTGGCCATTTATAGTACATTAGCTTAGTTCTTAGTGAACAAATATTCTCCCTAGTTTCCTAGCATGGGCTGGCCAACAGCACAGTCTTCATATGCCTGTTTCTGAGGTCACTCTCTAAAGGCTATGACACAGCTGACTACAGAATTTGACATATCAATATCATAGCAAAAAAAAAAAAAAAAACCAAACAACAACAACAACAGAAAACAAACTAGTTTGAAAGGCTATTTGCAGTTGACACAGGATCATAGAGAACCAAACCTTTGATTTCTGGTGCTCTATGGTGTGTTACTCTTCTTTTTTACATCTTCTTAAAAGTATATATTCAAACTGTCTAGGGGCCTTCCTGCATGCACTTATTCAGAGCAGCCACACCTTTTCCCTACCTCAAAACATAAATAAATAAAAGCCTACCCCTGCAACATCTGTTTACTCCCTTGTATTGTGAGTCAGTAGATTAGATTTAGAGAAGAAACATAATACAATATGTTAACACACAGGGAAAAAAAAAAAATACTTGCTCATCCATAAGCAAAAATCACAGAACACAGTTCATTCTGGTCTTAATTCTGCAACGAGCAAGAAAACTTCTACATGAGAAACTATCCATGCTGAAAAAAATGTATCTTCTTTCCATTACTATAGTAATTCTAAGCTGTAAAATGCATGTTAATTTCCCACAAAAAGGGGATTAGTAGGCAGAGAACAAGAATTGTCAAAATTATCTTCCATGTCAGACCTGTTATTACACGAGTCAGTTTAAAGGCATGAACTCTGCCAACTTTTAACACCCTCTTCAGACTAGTAGAAGGAAGTTAAATTAGTAGTCTGTAGTACAATGGCAAATATTTTAAAAACCTGAACTGCTGGAACTCCACATGCCAAGCAAGTCAGAGGTAATCCTCTGTTCTCTAGTTCTAATAAAATAAAAGCATATCCTCAGTTCCAACCAGAAAACAAAAACAGGGGCAAACAAATAAAAACACACATTATGCAAACTGTGAAAAAAAATCAGCCTTCCCAACGACTAATAAAAGCGGAAAAACAGAACCACAATTCAATCTGTATCCTTTTCTTCCTATTCTTTAATCTACCAATTCATTAATGAATGGTATGGCTGAATCTAAAACCTGCCATATAAACATGCAGTATGTGCAGAAGACTAAACTGACTGTGACAAGAAAATAGATAGCTGATCTTTACAGTAGGGGTTCTAGATAGGGGAAAAAACTGATTTCAGATTGTCACTGATTTTTTTGGGTGTCTCCTCCAACTTAACTCTTAGCATTGCCTTAAATTTATTCAGATTAATTCCTTAGGTACTATTTTACATACATTTTCTTTTCAATCAATGATCTACCGATAAAGAATTCTGATAATCAATCCTTTTTTCTTGAAAAAGAAAGAAGTAAACATGGGGGAAAAAAATGCAGAATCAAGAAAAGTCAGAGAGAGTAAAAAAATCTTTTAAAAGAAAAAAACAATAAGTCTTTAGAACAAAAATGAAGAGATTTTCCCCTTTGCAGACAAGAAGCGATTTGTGTTCTGAGGTGATGCATCATAATGTTGACCAAAGAAAAACATGTGCCTCTCTTGGTAAAGTTATTTACCCTCATAGGCCTAAAAAATCTGCACATAAAGAGCTCTTAAACACGATGTCACCATTACCACTACCTTGCAATCATCAACAGAAATCCAACCCTGTCTTGTAATGAATGAATTAATCACACCATTGCTCTGCATGATGTGACAATGCAGTTTGGGTCTTGATACTATTAATTAGGCATTCATATCACACAAATGATTGACTGATAGATAGATAGTTAGACAGACAGACTGATAGACAGACAGACACATTCGTATATATACACATACAGGTATATGACTTTCATTGTGAAGAAACATGTGGCAAGAATCCTTATGTCAGACCCGTGCTGCCGATGGTGGTTTTAGATATCACAAGCAAACCCCTGCTCTGTGTTGATGTAGATCCATTCAAGCTCAACATGATCTGTGCAAACCTCTCTCCCGAGCTTAGCTTCCATGGGAAAGTAAAGAGAACCATAGCAACAAAGAAAGAGATGCTAGCAAGAAAAGATTCAGAGCACTGCATTTTTAAAGTGTTAGTTCCACAGAAAGACACAGAGCAATTCTTCACAACATGAAAACCTCTCCTTTCAAAGACACGAGACCTTTTTAATAAATTTTCATAAAGCACCAAGAGTTCTTAAAAAACAGGTTCATTTACAAAAGAGGTCTCCCCAAATCAAAGGTAAGAAACCTGCAAATAGGTAGTTTTTCAGATTGTCTTCAGATCAATTTGTGCAATCTATTTGTTTAAAACAAAATCAAACAAAATTCTCTAGATGAGTTCCAGCACTGTGCTTCTGACTGCATCCAAAAAGAAAAAAGAAATAGTATCTTTCATGCCATTGTTTTCCCTTTTTCTGGTTAGAAGACTGATATAAGTTTTTTTAGGATAGAAGACAGGTCTCAGTGCAATTGTGTTTGGACTAGGGTTCATAAAAAAACCCAAAGATTTTGAAAGGAGAAGGTCCCTATTTTATCAAAATTGAATGATTTATTCATAATCCAAATCAGTCCATTTATTTTTAGACATAATTGAACACCTTAGGGCACTCATGGAAAAATTGTATAGATTGGCTTTTGTTCTAGCCTGTTCAGATATTTGGCTCAGAGTCTAAAGAAATTACTTCTGGGCAAAAATAAAATGGATATTTTAAAGGTCCATTTTACTTCTGAAATCTTTGCATAGTAGGAACTATTGCTGACATTTGCTACTATTAAATTTTAATTTGTCCAACTTGAAAAAAATCAATGTTTTAACCTAATGATTTTTCAGCAAGCAAGAAAAATACAGAACGTGCTGTTGGACAATTGATAAAAAATTATAAACATGTGAATTCAGGATACAATTTTGTTAATATACATCAAAGAATAATATCAATCAACATTTTTGAGACTGTATCATCATTTGCATTGGCTATTTTTACACTGGTTAGAGATGTGATAATTTGTTGACATAGCTGTCCTAAAAGGATATCCTGGGACAGACACATCCACTCTAACAAGAACATAGGTCTATGATATAATACCTCATTTCACTTGGGATGCCTGAAGTTGTCACAGAGATGATACCTCTTACTAAAACTCTGGAAGCTACTTTCCACTAAAATGTGAAAGTATTCTCATAGCAGTAAAGAGATCCCTACGTAAATACAGCCATTAGAATAAAATACATAACACATACAGTGCAACAATATCGTAAAAACCTGTCAAAATATATTTCTAAATCCTTTTTCAACACTGCCATGTTACTTATACATTATCATTTGGAGCATTTTAATCTATATGTCTTTATTATTTTCCAGGGGAAAAAAAAAAAAAAAAAAAAAAGAGGGTCAGGTTTTTTAAGGTGTTTAGGTGCAAATATAAGTAGATGTGTTCCACAAAGTACTTTCAGAGCTGGCTGGACATCCACTCTGTATCCTCACCTGTCTAGGTGAAATTTCCACAAGTTCCCATATGTGCTCCAGACAGATCAGTGATTTTCATAATTTGACACAGTACTTCCCAGGCTGGCAAGATGTAAAAGAACAGTGAAAAGAGACCACAAATAGCAGGTAATAGAAGGCGCCTTTTCTGATCATTGCAGCCCACAAGGTTAAACCAGAGTAATACCTTTCTGAGCAGCCCCGAAGGAGTTAAATAATTCACAAGGAGTGGCAAACAGATGAATGAATTCCCTGAAAGGAGCTCAGCAATTCAATCTGGGGTACTCCTAAAAGGAGATTGGGTGTCTTCATGGGTTACAATCTATTTGAAGAAAGTGATAAATGGCAATAGTGGCCACAAAATCTCCCCTGTCTCACCTCCCCCTTTCAATTTTCACTCCTGATAGACTGTATACATATTAACAGCTTTCTATGTCTTTCAAGGGTATGTATTTCTGGCAAGGACATATACATTTCTGTCAAGGTTTACAGAACATTTTGTTCTGTACCATGTATACACATGCTGCTGGATCCTATTCCTATTATATATTCAAACACCACACATAAGATTGCCATCACGCAATCTGTCTTGAGCTGTCCCAATGAGCAGAAAAAGTCCAAAATGTGATGTAAAATAAAAATTCACCCTTTACTAATTCTTATCCAGAATCAACTGGACTGGTTTTTTCTGTACTGATAGGCACACCATGGGAGAAAGACACAAATTTATCTATTCCCACCTCTCCTCATCCATTGTTTTATCTATCTGCACGTGCCCATAATAGCTTCATTGAGGCTTGTCATTTCAGGCACATCTATCCATAATGGAAGTATTCTATCAACATGCCCTTCTCCATTATGCCACCAAAAAACAATTTCTGTGGCATTTAACCATCTGCTTAAACAGGTGTGCAATTTCTTTCCTGACTGGAGAAGTTTTGTAGTGTTACTACCTTAATCCATGATGAAGGCTGGCAAGCAGATGAATAGACTTTGTCAAGGATTCTAGACCACCAGTAATTTTCAGCTTAGCCAAAAATACTACAGCACTAAGTGTTCTTTGTACAGTCAGCAGCAGGTCATCTCAGGAAGTACTGGAACAAAGGAACTTACCCTACTGCAGAAGAAGGGAGAAAACAGTGTTAAATTAATTTCTAAAAGGGATTAATTAATGCAAATATTACATTACACTGGCACTCTCATTCTACTACTGAACAATTTTACTTGAGTATAGATAAAATAAAAAATCAAACTAATTTTTCATGGGTGATGTAAAGTCTAAGACACATTCATTTAAAAAAAAAAAAAAAAAAAAAAAAGATAATCTGTTCTAGTCAGGGAGTTACATGGTGAGTTTTTCTCCAACTCCTATCACATCCAGAGTAAGGAGGACATAATTTTACACTCTTCTCAGAAGACAGAGGGCTGTAGCAAGATGAGAAATACAAAGAGCTGTACAGCAACAGAAATTTGTGCAAGCAAGGTTCTGCACAATACATTTAAATATAAATTGTTCCCTGATTCAAATTTTTATCCCATACCTAGAGACTTGTAACTTAACCAAATACACCAAAGACAACTATTACTCTAGAGCTGAAGTTGTGCCCCAGGAGTAAACATATTGACTGTTGTGGCTTATCAAGACCTTCAGGGAAGCTACTTAAGTTTAATGAATCAAAGAGCTGTCACTGCTTGAGCCCCAGAAGGTACATATTCTGCACCATCTGTGAGTAATTCTTTGAGCAGCAGAAGGCACAAATATCCTGTGAACTGTCCCATGTGAGTTCTCCACTGCCTAGCAGTATGTTCAGCCCAAGCAATGGCTCCTTCTCAGCTGCCAGTTTTCAAAAAATTTCCAATAAATTAATGTGATTGAAACTTCTAACTGCTCCGACACGTGATTGAAATGGATCTCAAACTCTTGAAATATTAGAAAAGGAAAAAAAAAACCAACACACTGTAGCCACAACAGACTTGTTTCTGTAGGAAATCAGAATAAATAAATAAAAAAAAAATATGATAGCCCTGGGGTAATTTATAAATATGCTTTATTTTAAAATGGCTGAATTAAAAAACAAAACAAAACAAAAAACAACAAACAACAACACAGAAATTGACATAGAAAAATGTATTAACATCAGTGTCTCCAAAGAGAAAAAATTAGGCAGTTTTTTCAGTCACATTAAATACCAATCTTTGCTGTAACATCTCCATTAAAGTGCAATGAAGAACTCACCAGTTTAAATTTTACTTCAGCACTGCCAGAAAAGACCCATGATTCATCCATCTAACTGCCATTGTTTTGACTGGGGAGAAAAAAAAAAAAAAAAAAAAAAAGAAAGAGTGACTTAGATGCACATGTCCACATAATCTATTTGAAACTGAACATGACGTCATTTCTGGAGCAATTTTATTCAGCTCTGCTCCCTGTTAAGCTATTTTCATACTCTTCCATCAAACAAGTGGACACATCTTGGACCTTCAAGGTCTAACACTAAACTCCAAAAGCTCAGTTCTTTCACCTTTCCTCAGACATCATGAACTAACCCATCAAACAATGTCCAGGATCCTGGATAGATCTGTACAGGCTGGTACCCCCCACAGAATACATCTTGCACGATAGTTGTTCGAGATCTGAAGATGGTGCAGCGATGTTAGCACAGCACTATGTCCAAGCTAATAACCTCTGCTTCTCAGCAGGCTGACTGGATTCTGTAGGACATGCTGACACAGCCGTTCTGTCTCCAGTCTCCAAAATGGGGCTGTGCTCTACTGTGCAACCCTTCCCTGTTTGCATAATTCACAGGGGTTTTTCCAGCCTTTCCATGCCTTTGAGCTTCTTCAAGCATTTCTACCCCTACATGGTGTTTCCTCTCCCCTATCTGGCATTATCCCTCTCATTGTTCCCTCCTCCCCTACTCAAGCAGCATGAGCTGGTTCTGCTGAAGACAGGTGATGTCCTTAGGGCTAAATACAGAAAGCCAAATTCTGATGTTTCTTCCCGCAGAAAGCAGCCCTGCTAATCTCTTGAGGAGTAGAGTACCACTCAATGTGGCTATGTTTGGTAGAATAGGCCCTGAAGAAGGAGTTCAAGACTTTAGCTAAATCACTAAAATCAACATCAGTAACAAGAAGGAAAAGAATAATGAATTAAAACCTATATATTTCAAATACAACATATTCTGTAGATCAGAGACCTTCAGATTCAGAGAACACCAAGAAAATCAGGTTTAAATAATGATGCATTTCAACAAAATATAAAAACATAACACAGAGAATGCCATATTTGGCTATGAATCTACCAAGAAAGGGGCCAGAGGGGAGACAGGGTGGGGAATAGGTAGATGGTTTGAGGGGCTTTTCAATTTCTCTGATCTAGCTCAGATTGATATCATGACTTTCACTAATGAAGATACTGTGCATAACATTCTAGTAAAGAATGTACTGTATTGTGCTAGGCAGAATGAAGAAAGGATTTTAAATCATGATAAAATTGCTGAAGAGTGCAGCTTGGGAGTCTCAAATTAGTAAGACAGATTTTATTCACTAAAGAATTGCAGTGAGGTGTTTCTCTTTTCAAATAAGGAAGCATAAGATAATTATGAAGTGCTGGGGTTAAATACTCTGTATAAATTTCCTGGAAGTGAAGCTGCGATGTGATAAACCCATTAGTTCTTGACTACTGTTAATTATGTGTTTGGAATGCCAAAGTAATTTTCTGGACCAGTTTAGTAATATGGTAATAATTTCTTTCTCCTTGAATCTAAAATTCCCCTAAAATCACAAAATAAGTGATTTTGGAAATGATGTGACCTTGTGGATAAAGTCAAATAGAACCCATAGAAAACAACAACAACAAAAAAAAAAAGCACCAAATGAACCCCTTCTAAGCAGGAAATTAAAAATTACCCAAAGGTGGTAGAGGTCTCATGCCTGTTTGATAATGTGAGAAAAACTTCTCCTTCGGAGACCTGAAAAGCAGAAAACAAATGGTAATTACCATCTGACAGCTTTCTCTATATACAAAGAATTGGTAGCTCCTAATGGGCAGGTGTCCACATTAGAAAAAACATTAATTAGTACCCTTGTTGGCAGGCTCAGCTGAGAAAAACATGACTAAACGAGCATGGAAACTGAAGTGCCTTCTGTGATGATAATTGCATGTACCGACATTTATTGTAATTTGGAATGGTTTTTTCCATTTGGATCTGAATCACTGAAAGGGTCTAGTTGTTTTGACAACATACAGGGATAATGACTCTATTAAAACACTCAGGGCCTAATTTCCAAAGGTATTCATCACCCACACCTATAATGGGATCAGAAAACTTTTGGTAGCTTGGAAAATTTGGACACTCACCACAAAGTAGCAGTAATTGTTGACACAGTGAAAAGCAGCACCAAACTTTAAAAGAATGTATTTCATAAAAATGAGGAAGACAGAGAACTGTGAGAGGGAAAATTTTGTTTTCTTTCATTTTACATGAAGGAAAAAAAGCAGTAATAAATGTTGGTCCTGGGACTTACACACATCAGCAACTTCCTTCAGTAGCATAAATGCAAATTCAAATTTTATATTAAAACTGAATTATACTGTTTCTAGAAAAGTTGAAGGTAAATTATATTTTTCATGAGGATAGATTGTAAGCAAATATGAAATTATATGGAAAAGCCTGGTGTGGTATAACCGGATCCTCAGAGGTATTGGGTGAAGCCTTTCACCAGAGGCCGGTCCCCAAGGCTGTAACACTGAAATGCCATTCTGGGCACCAATATACTGAGCATCCATCTGCAAAAAAGACTGGCAGCTGGAACCTGGGAAGGTCTGGGTCATTGTGGTGATGTTCCATAAACCTGATTTATCTGACCAGTTGCAGAAACAATTACACACCATCTTGTAAAGCCCAAACAAATAATATTCCCCTCATGTAAGTGTTTGGAGTGCCTGTTTTAAATTTTCCAATTGTTATTTTAATCATAATGGTAAACACTATGTTCTTTTAACTTGCTTGATATGAAATCCTTTGTAGCCGTGATTCATACCAGCTTGCATCAAATTAGTAATTACATAGCAATCAATTTAGTAAAGTGAAAATCATTCTGCGTTTAGGAATTGCTTCATCAGGATGGATTTCAGAGGGTGGACAGAAAAAATGAAGATATCTTGTTGCTACTGTATAATCAGAAAAAGGAAAGAATTGATTAAATAGGATGCAAACCAAGGTAGTCACTTTAATTTTGGGTGTTTCAAATACCACAGAAAGCCTGAATGTAAGTTAGAGCCTTAAACCTTTACCCTGCACTGAGACATCTCTGTCTAGAATAAGTCTACCTGTGGTCTGACCACTTACAGCAGAGCTACATGAAGATGTGTAACAGGTCTGCCTGCACTTAATTTCACAATCAAGGTATATATGACTATGTTGGATAGCATTCTCCAGGCTTCTGCAGCTGAAATTGCTCTGGAAAGAAACAAAAAAAGAAAGAGATGAAAAATAGTCCATAAAGTTGCACATCAAGGCTTTGCAAAGCAGTACAAGCTGTTCCACTGAATTGTTAGGAAAGTCTGGAACAGATCTGTTGTAATACAACTGACTAGTAGAGATTTATTTTTCTAAAAACAAACAAAAAAAATAATTTTAACTAAAAGATCTCAAGAAATGACAAAACATCTTAACTAAATCTTGTCCCCATTTTTCTGTGAGTAAAGATTAATTTAGCTTTAAATTACCTAGAGTTTTCTGAAGTGCTAAGCATTTAAAAATTATACAGCAGACATCAAAATCAAGTCAAGCTGCAAATCTCAGAAGATTTTTATGTATCTCATCTATTTTGCACAGTGATAGAACACTTATTTTAATAGGACAGTATGGGAACTGTAATGTGCTTATCTTTTTATTAACCAGGTTTGCACATAACTGAATGATTGTTGGGCATAAGCTAGAATTTGGGGAGGAGACAAGACACCATTAAAATAGGAAATAAGGATGTTTTAAAAATTTGAGAAAAAATATTTCAATACTTCTGACTACATTTATTCTTGATTAAAATTTCACAGAATAGCTCTTAGGAAATATATTTGTAATTCTGAGTAACAATGAACTTCCTCATAATTTTGAAATGCAGGAGACAACGGAGTTAAGAAAGATAACTGCAATATTTTTTCTCAAAAAGGTAACCATTGTTAACCACAAATAAATAAAGAGTAAGACCAAGAAAACCTAAAATTAGAATAATATAACCAGAAAATTCACTAAAAAACCTTAGAGACTTCTGACTTCTATACCATCCAGTGCAGCATGGTGCCCCTATATCCAAATTACCAGAAACTGTCCTACCTCTTAAAGTGGAGACCTTACAGTCATGTCAGTCATATCAGCACATCCCAGGGCCAAGCTGATGAGCTCCACTCACAGCATTACAGTGATGTTGCTTCCCAGCCCAGTCCCTCCACAAGCATGTATCTGTATTGGCTCACCTCAGCAGTACGTTTGAGGTCCCTGCACTGTGCCTGGTGTACTGAAGAGACTTGTCCTAAGTTTACAGGTAAATACACTCAAGATGATAGAAGCTGAGAAGTATTCACATCAGATAATCAATTTGTGCTTGATGTGCAATAAAACTCTGATGCTATTGTGAGTCTTTGATGCCTGGCATTGCCCTCTCTGGGTGCTGGCTGTGCTAGTGCAGCTCTGGGGTGAGGTGAGCACCTCACTCTTTCATACGCAGGCTGGGCCTGAGCATACTCCTGCTCTCTGCTCCCTCTGTACCACTGAGCAAGGTGTTCATCCACACCAGGAGCATTCAACCTTCACATAAGCCATAGGCCCATAGGTAGCTCCAGAGGTTGCTCTCTGATAAACTGCTGCTACTACTTTATGCATGGAAGCATGTCAGATAAGAGGGAAGAGGGGTTAAAATGATCAAAAAAGGTGAAGGAAAAGGCAGAGCTTTGTAACGTCAAAGGAGCAGGGACTCCTTTGGAGCGATAATGAGGGAAGGGTGTATGATACAGGAGCTTAGAGTGCTCAGGAAAGTGACGGACAACCTTCTTAGACACATCAAGGTACATCAGAGGAGCCTAGAAGATATATCTGCTAGTGGTAATATCATTACAGTTTGATATCTTTGTGTCGTGGTTTGAGTCTGTTCGGCAGCCAGACACCACGCAGCCACTCTCTCTCCCTTCTCTTCCAACAATAAGAAGGGACAGAGAGCCAGGTTTGGGTTTCGAGATAGGACTGGGATGGGGAAAAACTCACCTTTTATGGTCATGAGCAAAAGGCGGACTCATTAGGGGAAGGGAAAAAAAAACCAGACATTTATTACAGGCACTAAAAACACATAACAAAGTAGGATAGTGAGAACCATTGCCACATCTTGATAACACCTTCCCCCCACCCTTCCCTTCTTCCCGGGCTCAGCTCTGCTCCTGATATCTCTACCTCCTCCCCCAGTGGCTCAGGGGCAGGGAATGGGGGGTGCAGTCAGTGCTGCCACTTTCTTTATCTTCAGTGGGGGGAGCTTCTGGAACATGTTCCCCCTGCTCCGTTGTGGTCCCCCTCTCACAGGAGACAGTCCTCCACAAACTTCCTCTGACATGAGTCCCTCCCACAGGCCACAGCGTTCCCCACACTGCTCTGGTGTGGGTCACCAACTTTCTCCAACTGGAGTCCCTCCCACGGGCTGCAGCCCTTTCTGAGCTGCTCCGGCGTGGGACATTCCCACATACTGCAATTCTCCCAGTGCTGAACTACAACAGTGGGGCTACCTTTTCCCACAAGATCCCCACCTTCTTTGGGCACACGGCACCTTGATCATCTAGGCGAAAACCACAGGCCATAAATCAGTGTCTGCTCCACCGTAGATCTTCATGGGTGGCGGGGACGGCCACCCTGCCGTCTCACCACAGGATACAGGGGGTCTCTGCTCCGGCACACCTCCCCCCTCCTTTCTTCCTCCGTTCCTCCACTGACCTTGGTGTTCATGTAGCTGCCGCAACTCCTCACAAGTCCGACTCCTCCTCACCACATCCCTTCTTAAATACGTTATCGCAGAGGCACAGCAGATTGGCTCAGTTTTTGAGCAGAGGTGGAGCTGACTTGGAGCTGGGGTTGCTTTGAGAATCTTCTCACAGGGGGCCACCCCTATAGCCCCCTCCCCTACTACCAAAAAACCCTACCACTCACTCAAACCCAGGACACTTTGTAATGGAATAAAATGCTTTATCCTATCCCATTTCTATTAGAGCACATATTTTTCCCTTTAGAAGCTAATAGCAATTAATATTTTATTACTGTTAACAATTAATTAGATCAAAAGCAACAGAAATGGCTAGCTTCATGAGCTAACCTTTTATCACTATCACCATATATATTATTTTGGGGGTGGTTAAACTTAGAGAGAACGGAAGCTAGTACATTTTGAACCCTCTCCATTATACGGCACTGCATATAAAGTGCAATTAGCTGTACTATCTGAGGAACACATAGATTTGCTGTGTCTGACTTGTAAATCTTTAGTCTCGTTCACACAGAATTTGTCCAGATTTTCCAGTTAAAATGTATTCAGTCCCCAAGAGGCAATACAGATGTCTACGTAGCACAATACAAAACATATCTAGGTAAAAAGCTAACTCAGGTACTAGCAGCGCAGTTCTATTAGTGCAAGGCTCTTGCAGACTAATTTGCTTGTTGACAGTTATTGTTCTTTTAGAGGCTGCTTGGGGACATCTAGGCAGCATTGCACTGTGCCAAGATGGCATTCCCTTACAGAAAACAGCCTTTGGTTTTAGTTTGAAACAATAAACATGAATGTTATCTCTAGTCTCAGCCGACAACAAGCATGAGTCTCCAACAACAGTCAAAACCCTTTGTCAGCTTGGTTTAACTACCAGAAGAATGGCAGAAGCAACAGTGCAGTGATTTTCACCCTGTTCTGTGGTTTTATTAATGAACATTTTACACTTGTCTGTCATTTATGATCATGTATTATATAATAATATTGTACACATTATTAAAATAAGAACATCACCACACCATCTAAAGACTTGGGGTGATGCTATGATTGAGCCTGTGCAGTTCAAGCAGTAGACAGTCCCTGCCTCAGAGATGTACAGTCTATTTAGATAAGATAGTACGCGTGGGTTTGAGGGGTAGAGAGGGAGGCATGCACCGTGTGATAGCAACAAACAGTGTGCTAGTTTCACAACCGTTCTTTTTAGAAGTGTGGGAGAGTGTGAAGAGAGGGAGAAGGAAGGTTAGTTATAAAGTTAGATGGAGAGAAAAGGGAAGGGAGAGAGCATTTTAGGAAAGGTGATGGGCTGGATAAGACAAGAAAGAAGAAGAAGAAGAAACAGTATGTGGAGGTGAGGAGAATGGGAGGTGAAGGGTAGGAGCAAACCTTTAGCACAGCAGAAAGACAATAGTCAATACCACAGCAATTTCAGAAAGACGGTGCTTCATACCCCCTGTCTTTAGCTATATAACAAGCATTTAGTCTGATTTAATCATGTTAGCTGTATTTCTAATAAGTTGAGCACTTCCACCAGGGATTCACCTACTTGAGACAACTGGCTAACCCCAAGCCATATGTCTGAAGGTCCCTGTTTTGACTGTTTCTGCTGCAGCTCCTATTATTATCTTCATTAGCTCTGAAAAGCTGGCATATCGAAGGCCAGGGTTGTGACTTTGTGCATTTGGGGAAAGATGGTATTTCACCCTAAGGTAGGAAGGTCACGGATAACAAAGTAACCATATGGAAAGTGCTAGACTCTCATTTTCTGATTTTTCTGTGTGGAAGACACCAACTTGAGAACAATGTCTCAGTTCTTAAATTCAGAAAGGATGGTTTACCTCAGCATTTCTCTTCTTTTAATGCTTTTGCAGTTCCATGTAGGCCAGCCTTAATATCAGCATAAGCACCCAAAAACTCAATTTTTGTCTCAAGGAGTAGTAAATGTGAGGTATTTTCAGTTATTTTTCAGTAGGACAGGGAGGTATTTTCATTATTAGCATTTTTGCATCATCTGACACATTACCTGTTCTTTTTCAACATAACTGCTTTTGAAGAAAATTTTTAAATAGGTTTAACAACAAAAGGCTGCTAAAATTGGAAACTGTGAGATACTTCGTTATTATTCAATTGGAGCCAAATCTGACACTGAAGACAGTTCTTGTTTAAGAACTTTCATTGAACGAATGTGATCATAACACAAAACAAAGAAAAATGTCAGTTACCTTAGTTGTATGTTCATCATTTCAGTCTCACAAGGTACCTGAGGAAATAGGTTCAATTTTGAAATAGTTGATCTGTTCTATTCAGTTATGAGTTATTTTTACAATGCATCAAGGCAAGTAATAAACAAAGCATACTTTATTAGGTCATTATTCTCTTAAAAAGTTTAAATAATGGTTTCTAGATTAGTTATTGAAATATTGAAATATGGAATTGAATGCTATAAGAACACAAATGACCAGATGAGATTTTCCCTTTGGGAGGGGCACAGAAACAGTGAGCTAATGAAAAATTAAACATATGCATTATTAACAGATTAAAAGATTGGATAGGCATTTTTAAGTCTCTTTTCTATGGTAAATCTCCTCTTTTGTGTTTCTAACAACTTTTTAAAATAAGGTAGGTGCTGTTATCTCAAGATAACTTACATTTCTTCTATTAGAATTCAAAATATATTAATGAATTATGACATAAAAAGGAAAATAACAGTTTCTTAAGAGTTTGATCCAAAGGTCTTTGAATTAGTAAGAACATCTCCACTGATTATAAAGCTTTTCACCATGCATTAATTGTACGCAGCCAGCCTACCTGCAGTCTGGAGATTTAGATGACAAAGCATATCTAAGATTATCCACTCTGTCTTGAAGATCATTTGCTGAGATGTAATTCATGCTGGTTTGTCCAATGTAGTTTTAACAGCCCTAAGTAAAAAGCTTTCCAACCTTTTTAGTATAGCATCACTACATCACTTTGTTGCCAGGATATTCTTCTTGATTTTCAGCTTATACTTACACTTGCTTAGTTTCACAATATAGGCTAGAAATGTTGTATGTAAGACTTAAACACTCTATTGCAATTACGTTCATCCATAATTTGTCAGAACACCCAAGCTGAGCTTCTCAAAAGCAAGCAGTACATATAGTTTGTTGGCTGTCAGAGTACAGAATACAGAAGTGGAAGGTCTCCTAGTGTTTAGTCAACCCAGCTCATTGTTTTAGAAGAGATCTACTTTTACTGGGATCTGAGGGAATCAAATAAATCTTCAGACTTTCTGTAAGGTCTCTGTAATGGGAGATGAAATTTCAGGTGGTATACTTCACCCTCTAGAGCAAAGAAACTAAGAAAATACACTTGCCTTTAATCATGTAATAATACCACGAAATTACTTAACTTCCACATTTGATCTTTTAGATACCCAAAATATTTCTTTATTAACTTATCACTGTGTAATGTTCCCATTAGTTCTTTAATGGCCATTTCATATTAATGCTTAAGTGACTTGTCTACGGTTGACAGCAGAAGCAACAAGTATTTAACAGCATAAAAATGTAAAACATAATTGTTCATAAAATACTCTTCATCTTCTGGCACCATCATCACAATAAATTAAGGACACTTAAATGCCTGTAGTTCTGAGGTTTTCTGCCAGAGATAGGATTTTTAAAATATTTTTTTATATTCATGTTCTCTGCAATCAATTTTAATAGTTTCATAATGTGAAGTTCTTTATGTTATTTAAGAAAAACTGAGAACTTGAGACTTACTACAACTTAGATCTTACTTAAAATGCAAAAAACATAAAGTCTTTCTTTCTTTTCTTTTTTTTTTTTTTTTGTTTCATATATATGAATATTCTCTCTTCTTCAAGCTCCCCTTATCTTGTTCAAACAATTTTTTATTTATTTGTGTTCTGGTAGATGCAAGTATATTACAAAATGTTTGTACATACTCAACAGCAGTCAGTAACATTTATTTATGCTGTTGCATAAAGAAAGATTTCCTACCCTCAGAACCATAACGTGCCATCCCCACTGTTTAATATGTGAATATTTGTTCCTCATAGTTAGAGAATGACAACGTATTTGCAATGGATTTAATACATGACTCTGTGAGCTTTGCATCTCAAGCCTGAGGGGAGTTGACAAGCTTCTCTAGAATTGCTGCTTGATTTTCTGCCTGGAAAAAAACAGAGATTTTTCCATACATATTTCACAGACCAAGTGTGAATGATGAGTAAGTTAACTAAAAACTATGAGATGTAAAAACTGTGTTCTAGAACCCAGAGAAATAAATTCAGTTCCTCCTGCTGTTAATGCAAATTTCCTCCATGTAAAGCATCTTATATCAGAGCTACTGAGAGTGCCTTATGACATCTGAACACATTAATGAGCCATACTCACCCTTACTGCTTGATATCTTTAGTGAACCCAGCTAAGGTACACCCTCGGTGAACTCTACTTACTCCATCTATTCAAATACTGTATTTTAAGCTCATTCCAACTGATGCAAACTGAAATCACATCTTGTGCCAAGCACAGGATAGTCCTCTGAAATGTATTCTTAGCCATTCAAATGCTGGGATCACTCAAAGGGAATGCAGATTACTTGCTAGTATTCTCACCTTTAGAGCTGAGGATGAAGCCAATTTGCTTGAGATCACACTGTGCTGGGTCCTGCACAAGTACAGTCATTACAGTCCCAACCCAAGAGCTAATTCTAGAAGAAAAGACAAAACAGGCAAGTGGGACCAACCACCTTTCTTGGGAAGGACAAGACAGAATAATAAAAATAAACAATACATATACACTATTTTTTAGCTTTGGACAGGAAAGCATGAAAAGCAACTCCCATAAATCCAGGCAAGTCTTACATACAGCTTGAATTTTAGTAATAGTTAAATAATGCAATAACACAGTGCATCTCATCGTTAGAGGTCCTAAAGATGGGATATTAAGCTATTTTTTTCCCTTTGTTGGATATGTTTCCAGATAGAAATTAAAGTTCCTATGGTGTTTTTCAAAAGGAAGAGCTCTAACTCCTTCTAACAATTCATCTCCACTTAAAATAAGCTATGCTTTCGAGAGCTGAGTGTAGGCTATTGCTAAAATGAATAACACGTAATGAGTCCTGCATTTGCCTACACACCATTGCCTAACAACCAGTATCTAATTCATTACTGTAAAGCATTTGAGGATGTCACAAGTATGAAAGACACTATGCAAAATTAAATTCTATTATTCTCATTTAATAGTGTTTCAAATGTAACACCATTTCCATGTAGTTTGAAAAGCAATTTAAGATATTCCAAGATAGATTACTCTAAGCTAAAATTTCAGGAAAAGTTCTCCTTTGCTTCTTGCTCACTGAATTTGCATTTAGTGATTGAACAGCTATTGCCTTAAAGGATATATCAATTAAATTACTAGGGATTTGCCACTGAATTAATTTCAAAAGTAACAAAACTTCACGAAAAGTATGTGTAATGAATCTAATGTATCTAAGTTGTGATCCATAGCTCATCCAGCACGTCTGACAAAATACTATTAGAAATTTTAGCCAAACTTCTAGATTACTTCAATAGATTCCTAGCATGTCAGTGCATTCTGCACTTGTGAACTGGAAAAAGTACAGAAGTTTCAGTCATGCAGTAAACAAACAAAACAAATATAATGATACCATCAATTTGTGCCAGTTGAAGCTAACACCCACTGAAGAGGATGTTACAGGATGTACCCATGTTACAGGATGTACCCAGAAAAATTACAGGAAGATCATGCACTCTCTTGCCCAAGAATTTTTCCTTACAAGACAAGTGACCTAAGTACTCCATGTGCTGATTCCCACCTGGAATTTGATGCAATCCTCACTCTCTGCTCATGCATGACACTGAAAATGTTAAGTCTGCACTGCCTTGTTGGCACCACTGACATCTTCTTATGTGATCTGTGACAGAACCTATGGCAGACTGGGCAGCATGAGAAGTCAGGCAAGGAGAGCTTTGTACAAAGGTGCCTAATTTTCTTTGGTTGAGAAGTGAAAGAGTGATGTGGAGGCCACACTTTCTGTGTGGGCACTTAGAATGTCACATTAAACCCATGAATGTTGCAACAATATAATAATAATTTGAGATTAAATTCAGTGGAAGACAGGACACCACAGTCTCGAGATATTGTAGGATTGGACAACTGTTCCTTTGCCTTAAGGAAGCATATAGAAAGGAAGTATCTTTAAATCTATCTGACTATTCAGCAAGAAAAGGCACCATAAGTTGATAATAATGTTTAAATTTCACAACAGTGTCAACCAAATTCTTCAAAATAAACTAAGCCCAGGCACGGAGCTAAAAAGAAAAAAAAAAAAAAAAAAAAGGGTCAGGGTATAGGTAAGGGGGAAAAAGGCTCCACTAGAAAAAGAGAGCTTGCAGCTTTCTTACACCCTCAGCTGAATGAAAGACCTCACCAACAGTGCAAAAAGTATTCAGAAGCATTTTAAATAGGCGTTTTTACTAGTTGAAATTAGCATGCTTCCCATACCAATTTGCATTTCACACATCCCTTCTTGCATCACAACAATATCATCTACCACTTGCACTTTACGTGAATACCACTGAAAGTAGGAAGAACAAGATTTCTTGCTTCTTATGCACTCAGGAAGACTGTAGCCATCTCACACAGGTATGCAAGGGTAGCACACATCTGCACACAATCCAGTCTCTTAATAGAGCAGTCTGTCTCTGCTGCTCCTCTAACCTTGTGGAAGATTTGGGCTCTTGGCCTCAGAACAGGTACACTGTCAGCAACAGCCCATGGAGTCAAACCCCTGCAGAAAGCATTCCATGCTGACTACATAGCTACAAAAAAAAAGTTATGAGACTCACTGTGTTAGAAGAGATTAAAAATAAGGCCTGCTTTTCTTTATGGGCTTTCTGATGTGGCAATTCTTGCCACAGTCCGCCCTTAAAGACAAGTTCTGTCCTGAAAAGATACATTGGAATGTTTGGGCTGTTTTTTTTTTTTTAAAGAAAAGAAGGCAAGTCTTACTGTGATGTCAGTCTGTATTCAAAATTGCATCTGATAAAGACAGGACCAAAAGTATGGATTTTTTTTCACCAAGTTATTCTGTTTGAAATTCTTTCAGAAAAGATGGAATTCCTTCTTCATCTACCATCCAAACCCTAATTTAGTAGTGTTCAAAATTTTTTTAAAACATGCCATTTTGATAAAATAGACAAGTGGAAAAATTTGCTTAGTTTCCAGAAGAACTTCATAGTGTGTATGTGCACACATACTAGTGATCATTGGAGAAAGGGAAAAATGCAAAAAATGAGAGAATAATTTCATGCAGATTCTAAACTTCAGTGATAACAGTAAAAAAGATTATTATTTTCAAGAAAATACCTGGAAAATGGGATGTCATTTTTGAACCTGTCCTATTGAAAAACAACATTTATACAAGAGCACCTTTATCTTCTAAAGCAAGAACATTAGAACTTCAGTAATCCTGGTCATTTTTCTTATTAAAAGTAAACCAAACCCTCTCAGTATTTTAAAATGCAGCAATTAGCTGTACCATGTCTGCCATTTCATGTTGTCTCTCTGATAGGGAAATTCACACAGGTGACAGTATCTTAAGCCTGAGAACCTTAGCTTTCTTCTTTAATCTGTTAACTGCTGCAGTGAAGGTATGCAGTCTCTGTATGTGTAAATGTTTCTGTGTTTACCTGTCAGTGGTCTCAGGCCATTACTGGAGGAAGAAGTACATTGTTAGTGCTTGACTTTACCAGCTTCGTCAAAACAAATATTTTATCATTAGCAGAACTGAGAGGCTCAAAAACTCATAACCTTCTCCTTATATATTGTATTTAATCCTTTCACTTTAAAAGGAAATGACATTCTAGTCTCCTAGGTCCTTATGATAGACCTCATAATTCGTAAAAAGTATTTAATAATATGCAAGAGCAAAGTATTAATATTTAAAAATAAAGCTTGTTATTAGTCTAATAAATCCAGTCTTCCATCTTCAGGGCTCAACACTGATCTTACCCAACTGTTCATTCTTGATAAACTTTAAGTTCTCTAGTGGAAGGAGGTGTCTTAAGGTCACATTATAAAGCAACATGGACAAAATTACTGATTTTCATAGTACTGTGCTTTCCTTTGATGATTAATACCATGCAAGAAAATGCCATATAAGACTTTTTTTTCCTTAAACTGGCACTCTTGTGCTATTTCTTTCTTCCTTCTTTTTTACTTTCATAGTAATGCATGAATCTGATGCTGAATGCTACGTTATCAGAGTGGCTTAGGGCATTAAACTCACCACATATTCAGGACATAACCTTAAACCTTTCTCTTAATATGAAATGCTCTAAGGGATATGCATACAGTTGTGAAACATTATCTGCTCATTTCATGCATTCCAATGTTCCCTATTACTCTGAAATGTGAGCTTTTTGTTAGCAGAAGTCAAGCTTTCTGAAGTGCAAGTAGTAGCATGTTTGGTATAAAAAATATTTCTTGTAGAATTTTTTGCACCAACCAGCACTGGGATAAGACAGAGATGGACAGACCTCACTTTCTCAGAAGTCATGAGATGTTCCTACTCTTTTAAATAAAGAAGGAAGGGTAACTCTTGTGACAGCCTGGCACCTCTGCAGCAGGGTCTGCTCATGTCATGGCCAAATAGCACTGGAAGACTACATCTATACTGTCAAATAACACCTGGCAGGGGCCATTCTCACACCATTCTCAACCAGTGGCTTGTCCCAGTGCTGTTTGTTGGTACAGATGCAGCCAAAGAGAGATGCTACCATGCTGAATACTGTCCCCAGCCATTTCAGTAGCTACTGCAGGCCACCCTGCCCAGAAATCCCCCACCTTGTCCCAAAGCTGAGATAGGGGGTAGGGGGCATCTGTTTGGCATTGCTGCCCATTTAAGTCATATTTTGAAGGAAATTCTCTCCTCTGCTAAGGTTTTTGGGGAAAAAAGTTGCTTGGATCAGGAGCTAACATCTGCAAACCCATGGGCCACAAGACCCTCTCTCACAGCCTCAACAGAGGTGGAGGCAGGCTCTCACAACCATTACTAAGTGTTGACACCAAGCCCTTTTCCCTTTGGCTCTTCCAACTGAACTTGTCAGCTGTGGCTAAAACTAGTGAACGTCTGGGCTGTTTGCATTTTGAAGATGGTTGTGAAGAAAGAGACAAGTACCCACTAGCTCTGCTTACCCACAGGGCCAGAACTTAGTCACCAAAGATGCTTGTATAGTTTTAGGGATCATAAGGGTGAGAGCAGCCCCCCTGAATCTTCTCAAAACCAGATAATTAGAGTTTAAAGGTCTTTGAAGGGCTGACTGTCTTAATTCAGCCCAGACTGGCTCTGAAACCAGGAGGCTGGACCCAGCCTCCATTGCTCTGGCTAAGGCATGTTTTGGGGCACTGGTCCCTGTAAGAGGAAATTCCACCAAATCCAAAGGCTCTTGATTGACCCAAGCTTCTGTCAAAGCAAGCTTAGTTATAACATCTACAAGAAGTGTCTGAAATGGGAAAACAAAATTAGATTTAAAAAATTATGCAAAAAAACAAGTGACAAATACAAGCAGGTTTGATTGGGAATCCCTCATGTTTCAAAGAAATAAATGAAGCAGTACTTCAGTCAGTTTATTTCAGTGTCAGACCAGTACCATACCACTCACTCCAGCTTCCATATGAAATTTATTTATTTATAGATAAATGCTTGCTTTCCTTCAGCATATCTGTTTTGTGGGACGGTCATTTTCATATCTTTTGTCAAGAAGTCCTAATGCACTTGCAAATTTTAGTGCATAGCACAAAACACAGAAGAGGTTTTCCTCTTCCATTATCACTTTGATTGAAAAGCTTCAATTACTCACATACACACATACAGAGAAATAAATATGTTTCACACTTCATAGTTGATACAATCCAGAGACTACAAGAAAAAAGCCCCCAGAGGTGCAGGTTATTTAGAAGTAAATTTAAATCCCTAATAAAGTAGAAATATATAAAAGATTAATGTCCTTCCCTGACATTGCCACTTGCACTCAAGTGTATTTATATTTTTATATATATTATATATACATATGTTTGTTTTTTATTTTGTCTGTTCCCCCAGGAGAAGCCCAAAAGAGAAACAGAGATGGCCAAATTGACAGAGTCGATGAGTGAGTACAAATAGGAAGTTCAACCACTTTCTTTTTCCATCTGTCCCCCTCCCTTACATAATACCACAAAACCAGAAAATAGTGCTTGCATTCAGGGATCTCATTCATCCCTGTCTTCACTCCTAACTTCATCATAAATCATTCCACTCTTTAAAAAAAAAAAAAAAAAAAAAGAATCCCCAAACCAAGGACTGCTATTTATCTCATGCAGTTTAAATCATCTGGGTTTGGACCTAAATCCAGCAAAGCAGCTACTATGTGTTTGTTTTCATGAGCCTGACCTTTACTTAAATAGTATGTAACTACTGGTGGATTTAATGAGTGCCTAATTGATTCAGGTTAGCGCATACATTCCTTCACAATCTTACAAAAGGTCACACTAAATCCTGTGCAATTATTCAGAGTTGTTGCCTGTGCCACATTCATCCAACAGGAATTATGCTCAGAGAGATATGTGGAAAGCTTTCCATTGATTTCATTGGTTTCTAAGAGGTGTGTGTTGTCTTAGATATGTAAGCAACAAGAGATAGTTTGTACTTCTGCCATAATATGGACTCTAGATAATGGAGTAGTGCCTATAAACACTTCTAGCTGAGAGACTCAGACTGGATAATCTATTTCTGGACAAAATTTGTAGACAAATTAGGATTAAATACTGGCAAACCAGTGTCTCTCCCAAAATTTATCTAGCTTGACAGCCTATGCAAGCTTAAATAAACTGACTTTAAAAGGGATAAATCTTTTACTCTGCTTAACCAGAGAATATAGGAGAGAAACAGATATGCATAAAACTCACATTAGAAAGTTGTTTCCAGTTATTTTTTTCTGTTTGTGTACAGAAGGACTGTTCCTACAGCAGCACTTCCCTGCCTTTTTGTTCTCCCCGTTCACTTCGCTTCCTTTTGAGATCGTTCTCTGTATCTCCTTACATATGACTTGAAGGATGGGTGGGAGATGGATGAAGAAATGGAGCAATCTGCTATCAAAGGTGGAAGCAGATAAGTAGTATCTGCCCTATGCCTTAGGTACTTGCTGGGATTTGCACAGCCTTTCTGAAACAAGGTGAAGGAATCTTACTAAAAAGTGTTAGGGGAAAGCAAGAAGACTCTCTGAATGGTCTGAAGAGTCAGAGGAGTGGCCTCTGCAAAACTTTATAGCTGATTAGGAACACAAGCTCAAAAATGCACTGTGCGGTTTCTTTAGGATTCATGTTTGTCTTGCAAGTTACTTTTATTTGGCTTCTTTAAAATAGCATGCTTCTTAAAAGGATTTACTGCTGCTTTGTGTGAGGATCTGTTCATACTTCATGTAGCCTTTTATGAAATTTTCAGATTTCATGACATTTTAAAATATTTTTAATAAATCATAAACTGCATTGCAAGCTGGAAAGAAAATTCTTAGTGAGCATACCGCAGTGTTAATTTCAAGCTAGTACAGATTAAAAGGAAATAAATGTAATGGGGAGGCAACAGACTGGCATAGGGTGAGCCTCTGGTTTGGACTGCAGGGCCTTTTTCTTGGAACTGAGAAAATAAAAAACAGCCTTTAAGACCTTAAAGGATTTCAAAGGCCTTAAGAAATGTCTTGATCATGGTACCAATATAACAAAATTATTATTTGCCTTTCAGTTTCACCAAAGAGCTGTGCTTCTTGTCTCTTTCCTCTGTTCACATCTTTGCACAGTTCCAGAAATAATCAATCACCTTCCCTCCACTGCTCTATCTTTTTCTCTCTATCAGAACGCTCTGATGAAGTTACCAGGCACTGCTCTCTGCCCCTTCTTCTCCATAAAGATTCTCTGAATGTCTCTGCAGTAAGAAAATCCCGGTACCTGAGATTCATGTCATGCTGCATGCTATGAGAAAGACAGAGAACACTGATCCAGTAGTTGCTCCAGTTCTGTTATCTTCACCAACAGGGATAACAGTCTATATTCTTGTCACATTTTGTATTTCCATTCTTAGAGGATCTGTCACATTGTAGGGAAGATTAGTAAGGAAAAAAATGTTTTAATAATTTCTATCCTATTTCTATAGGATCTTTATGATGATGGAAGGATATGAAGTATCATTACAGAGCCCTGTACTTGTGTGTGTTGAGAGAACTGTCCACCTTGAAAGTTAAAAAAAAAAAAAAAGAGTGAAAATCATTTTAATACAACCATTTAAGTGCAAACAAGAAAGAAATGTTGTGCTAAATTTTTGGGGATAGTCCCTTAGAGCTGATACAGAAGCAGAAATGCATACCAAATAAGACCACTCTTTGCCCAGAGTTCTTATTTTACAACACTTGCACAGAATTAGCAGAAAGCCACCATAATTACATTGAGCCCCAGGGAGCTGTCCAAGAATTTATTTATAATGCCTTAAAATCCATATGCATTTTGAAATTTCTTTATAGCCTGAGTTAGGCAATTTACCTCATATGATCTCAGAATACTTAAAGGCTAAGCATATAAATGAAACCAGGAACCAAATTATTCTGTTTTCTTCTCTCCCTGTCGTTCTCGTGTTCCCATGCACTGGTGGTCATTTTTAACCCAAAAGATGTCATCATCTTGCCTGTGAATGGCTAAAGCACAGCAAGCAACATAGGAAAGCAAATACTAAGCAGTACAGGAAGGTATCAGATGTTCAGCCTGATGTATTCAGCCAATATTAAAAATTAAATATTCAAAGAAACAGAACTATTCAGTCCTCAGGAATAACAGTCATCTTGAATACATTGTGGCATAAGAGTTATCACAAGACACTGAGTAGCCAAATATGGTGATGTCTTGATAGAACCTTTAAAAAGTCCTTTTAGGGTCCAATGTTATGCAATTTAAAATAATTTCCTCTCTAGTTCCATCAGTTTTTCCTCCTGCTATCCAGCTAGACAAGGTGTGCAGCATGTTCCTGAGTTGCCTTGGGTGAAAGCAAGCTGTCTACATCACAACTCCTAATTGGTATCTGTGGGATGTCTACCTTATGTCAGGGGTTAGCTGGTTGCTTCTTTTGCGACATGATGGCTCGCCGTCTTGGATAGCACCTGCAAAGGTCTCCTCAGGGTACTGATATTGCTAAAAGCTCTGTCAGAGATGTACTCTGTGTTGAAGACCAATTGAGAATATGAATGTGTCCCTTCTCTTTCATCCAGTCTGAGCTCTGAGGTCTACAGGTCACTGGTGTACAGACAAATTTGTAAAAACCCTTCTCCCTAAGGTAACAAAGAAGTCCAAGGTCTCAGCTGCGAATTATGTAGAAGCATGGATCTAGTGTACCATATGATGGCTGCAGCATAATCAATGTGTGGCATGAGCAGTGTGAAATTGCTACAGGCTAGAATTGAAAATGGGCATGGTTGGCTGCCTTGAAGCATTTAAACAGAGAAGTGACATCCAATTAACATGCCCTCCAGCAGTAGGGGCACATCAGTAAACAGTCATGTTTGTTCTGCTGCCCAGTTAAGCCACATGATACACCTGCATGAGGACAGCCAGAGGCAGAAGAGTTGGTTTAAAATAAGGATGTTCCTTCACCTGTTAAAAAAAATATATATATACTCCAAATATCTGTAAATTTACATCCAAATACAGTGAAATAATAAATACTGAGTCCTTAGATGACTCCAGATAAAACCTTCTGAATTACGGATGGCAGGAAATTTTCGGGGGGGGATGTGGGGGGGTTGTAGAAGCTAACCTGAAAGAAATTCCAGCAGACAAACCCTAGGAAAGATCTGGTTTGTGATGGAGTGCTTTTCCCAAAAGCTTTCTTTTTCTTGTCTCCAGTGTCTGAATCTGAAGCGTCCCCATTTGTCTCTCATACTTGTAGAAAGGGTGTATAAAGAGAAAAATGTGCCTGATTTGAGTTACTTAAAAGTCACAGCATTTTCAGATTTACATGTGCCAGGGTAGTCTGGAATTTTTTGAGCAGTTTTAATTATTTTGAATTACTGTTTTATGACATGTAAGAAAAACATATGGTATGTTACAGTAAATACATACCCAATATACTCTCTCTTACTGTAGAACATCGTGACCTTTCTAGTTCATTTTTTTTTCCCAGTACTACATCTTTTATCTTTTTCTTTTGTTCAGAAACCTAACCCTTTTATTATCACATCACGAGTTGGCGGTACGTGCATAAATGCTATCTTGTGTGAACACACCACTAGTTGTGCATACACAGAATTAGGACTTTGGAGAACTGATCCTAAACCCTGAGTTTCCATATCATTGCTCTAGAACACTGATTCTTCAGTCTCAGAAAGCATTTCTAAGTACAAGTACCCAGTTCAACATTTTCCACTAATATCAAATACCATCAATTTGTTAGAAAGAGCAGATTCTTGCAATGCAAAATTCAAGTGCAAAAACTCTAATACATTCAGAAAATTCATTCAAGAAAGTCATTTGCCCATGCTTGAGGAAGTTAGAGTAATTTATTTTCAAGCTACCTACTCATCCTTTTATGGTTAGCCTTCTTATGAGGGTGTGCCAAGAGTAGAATAGGAAAGCTTGATTTCCCAGAATATTTCAGTAAGAAAAGATTTCTATTGTGATAGTTATTTCTGGAGGAGTAGTTATATAGCAAACGTTAAGCCATAGAGATAAGTGTTTTATTAAGTGGAACTTCTAATTACTGCTAATTTGATTCTGTATATATAGGTTGATAACATTTATTTCAAACC
Source organism: Tyto alba (assembly GCF_018691265.1). Classification (NCBI taxonomy): domain Eukaryota; kingdom Metazoa; phylum Chordata; class Aves; order Strigiformes; family Tytonidae; genus Tyto; species Tyto alba. Next base: position 27,642,484 of record NW_024881276.1, read on the forward strand.
TAACTCCTTAAATATGTGGCCAAATTTAAAGCACAAGTAACCAGAATGTGTATTGGGTTATTATTAATATTATTGTTATTGTTGTTATTTTAGCAGAAAATAGTTGATGTATATAAAAAAAAAAAAAAAAAAAAGAACAGAAAGAACAATGTAGTTATTGTTACATGAAAATACAGTCTCTTCTTCATGATAAAGGTCAAGTTCTGAGAGGAGAATGAGATTCTAAAACACTAGTTCATTATGCAAGAAAGCAAAAAGTTCTATTGTTTCACTGTTGTATCAGCAGAGGCTTAGACGAACTGTCAACTTATATATGCAATAAGAAACAAAAGAAACTTGTCTTAATCAGGAAGCTGATTGATAGTACTTCCAGTCCTCAGGATACAACAGTATGAAGAGTATTTGCTTCTGCATTCTCTGAGCTTTTAAGGGTCTTCTCTTTAATTTCCCTCTGCATGTGTGAGGGACAGAAATTTTTCCCCAGATGAAAACCAAGACTCTCATATAGTCATATGATTCTAGAAGCTTAGATTTTTCAAAAACTTATTAAATTTTGATAGCACTGCTAACATTAATTTGCTAAACTAAAATCTTTGTGAAAATTAAACTCAGAATATAGGAGATGAGATAACCAAGAGTTGAATTATGAATGAAGTAAAAATTTCTGGTTTTCTAGTTAGGAACAGTGATTACATATAGACTGGATTGTACCACTTATTGAAACACAGTATTTCCGGCTACTTATACCTTTAACATTTATTCTATTGGGGCTGTCATTTTCCATGGTAGGTGTGTGTTTCAATACTTCCCTTGTATTAGCTCAGGATCACTCATTTCTAAAACAGAGGCTACAGTCACTCTGACACTATTTAAGAATTCTCAATGCCTTTCCTTTGCACTGCTATGGTCTATGGCACAGTAAAGCTGTTTTTTTTTCAGTCACATGTTTCCCAGGATAAGCACCCATCCCATACACTAAATCTAAGTGGTCCAGACACAAAGCTATTAGATAAAACACCTTCACAGCTTCCCACAGCACTGCTTTCTACAGAGCACAATCCACAGTCATATTGTAATAACATCTCCTGATCAGCAGTAGGGCAAAACTGTGAATCCATATGAGATTTGGAATGAGATACATCCAGGTATAAGACAATCTTTAGAGGGGAAATACATGGTTTCTGGGCATGATTAGAATTACTTTAAGCATGTGCAGAAATTAAATATTGAAAGCAGAAGTCACTTCAGATTTTAAGTACCAGTTTTTGAGGACCGCTGTATGGGACTAAGTTGCCAAAAATGTTAGTTAAGTGGCTAAAGCTCTTTTTGAGACATTTTCTCATCATACCCTGAATAATATGTAGGTATGTTCACATGTGGGCCAGTTGCCATTGCACACAAAACTGTCTATTTCCAGCTATCTGGGTCTTGGCTTCACAATTTTAATGCTTTTCTAATGCAGAGTTTCTTCTCTATTTATTTAACATGCATTTAAATCTTCCAAAGGTGCTAACCAACAATGGACTTCAGTTGGAGAAGTGAGAAGTACATAGTGCTGAAAGAAAAGTGTGCATTATATATGTAAAGAGCAGGAAATTAATATTCACTCAGAATAAAGAAATCATTAAAAACATCTAATCAGTTATCTTCGTAGAGAGCAGATGAATTGAATTAAATGGTGAAAAACAGGATCAATGTTTCTGAAAGCTGTAGAAACTGTCTGACCTGGATCAAGCTTATTGAGCTATCAAGCAGATAAGAGACCATAATGGATTTTTGTTCTAGGAAATAAGCATAGCATGATGAATAGCAAAGAATTCTGGTCAACAGTTAATGGAAAAACAATCCAGGAAAAAAAGGCATCTGAGATGTACAAGAACAGCTGTTAAACAGGTAGTACCATAAATGTATTGGATTTTGAAACCCTTAGACTTTGAAAATTAGTTGCAATGGTGTCCAGAATCAATGAATGGAAAATATCATAGAACATGGTACGATAAACTCTTTGATGTGAAAGATAAATGCCCCACTTCACTAGGAAAAGGGCCCAGTTGCATTATTCAATATAAACAATGAAAGGTCTTATCATGGTATTTTTGACAGATGTCTTTTAAAAGCCTTATAATCGGGTATTAAATTAATCCCTAAAGCTAGACTTTATTCTCCCTGTATTTTTCACCTGCCTCCATTGCTCTTCAAGCATTTGACAGGGGATAACAAGGACCATATTAACCATATTATGGGCAAAATAATGCCTACAAGTCAAACTCTCTCTTGTGCACAGAACACATTAATTCAAAATGTATTATTTCTGAACCACTGCCAGCACTCATAGCTCAGGCTCTTCTAACTTTATTTACCACTATTCCTTTTACCATAAAATATCTTGAAATACATGGAGGAGAAAACCAAAAAGACTCCAGTGAGAGTCATTGCCAACAGTAAGAGAGCTGTTAAAATGTAAACCAACAAGAAGGAAGAGACCTGTAAGATCTGTCCTCGTTTGAGTCACTGCAGCATTGTTTTCAGATGCAGGGATAGCAGTGATTGTGCAATGGGGCTGTTCTGCACCCCAACATCAGTCTATCCCAGACTTCAGCATCGCCCCCTTTGCTGTTGCAGCCCAGGCATGTTGCACAGGCATACAACCCTGCAGGAGAGGGAGAACACAGTTGTGTGCACCCGTTGATCCTCACTGTTAGCACCGTGCACTGCATGAAAGTCTGCCATATCACAAGAGACTGTTCCTTCTTCCTGTCATCATCCTTCCTGTAAATAATTCCCCTATCTCCCCACTTCAAATATTTGCCAGCTTGCAGAATCCCTCTCTAATCACCTCATAATTAAACTGCAGAGTTAGATTTTATAGTCCACTTCAGCATTCAACACCTGCAGTCCTGGTTGTTCTTTGCTGAACTCCCTCCACTTGGTCATCATCATACTTCATAAGCACATTTCTTAATCCACATACCTCTAAGCAAATTAATGGAAAACAGAAAGCTTTGCACAAAGGAAAAAGAATACAGATAGCAGCAAAAGCAGACATGCAGCTCTTACCTAATTGGCAATTAAAAATGAACGCTTCAGAAATGTGGTGTTTCATTCACTCTCAATACAGGAGTAGCAGCAGCAAAGTTATGTTAAGAAGCCTAGCTCTTGCCTCTTGCATTAGCATATGCCATTTCATCTGGAAGTCTTCCCCTGGATATTGGAGTTGCAGCCCAAATTTGACTATCTGTTCTTAGTTTGGCTTAATGACTTACAACTTAACACCAAAAAAATAAATAAAAAAAAAAAAGCAAGTTGCTACAGCTGACAGTTGTTGAGCTAAGTGAAATCATCAGAATCAATATTCATCCGAAATAAAATCCTGTGTTTTCTCACAACAAACACAGGTAATTTCAGCCCAGCTATTGGAATCTACCTCAGTTAGATGCATTTCTCTTTACTCTTTCTGACAACACCTACTTGTGTAGAGGGGAGATAGCAAAAGACAGATATCAGAAAACCTTAATGTCACCACATCTAAGGAAATACTTTTCATAGAGCATACAGCCTATGAAACACTTTGCTATAGGATAGATAAAGAGTTTAAAAGAATCCTGGCAGAGATGGGCTGTTATGCTACAAACACATGGTTTAGTACTTCAGACATTAAAATACAAGGAGTTAGAAGGAGATGATCTACTAGGAGGAAGGCTAGAAGAAAGTGATCCACTAACCAGTAAAGACTAGGCAAAAACCTCTTCTGTGGGTGGTTTCACAGAAGAAATTCACATCAGTCTGCGTGAGAGATGTGAATCTCCCTCGTCATCACCTATGAATACCACCTATTACCATCACCACCACCAGCCCCACATTAGGAGTGTCACTCAGCAGTTATAACCTTCAGTCTTCCTATAGTTTTAAGGCTGGGAACCCTTTTAATCAAATGTCAGTGTGGTCCACCTGTGTCCACCTGAGCAGTAGTAAGAGCTCTAATCATGGCTACTAAACTATGCCAATTTGGTCCTGAGACCTCAGAGATCCTATGGAATTCCCAAAGGCAAGTTAGCATCTTACAAAGAGGCAGAAAACCCATGATGCTTCTTGAAGCTGAGAAGAGTCACCAGCCACTGTTACAAGGACTTTCACCGAGGTGTGCCCTTCCCCAGCTGGGTTCTTCCTCACCCAGCTAGTGTGGGGACTGAGAGCAGCGTGGCCAAAGAGACTGGAGACAAAATATATTGGCTTGTATAAACACACAATTTCTGTCTAATATGCATCAATTCAGACAAGTTTTAGTGGTATGTAAGTGATTGGGCTCAGTCCTTGGGTGAAATTTAATTGGTCATTTTATCTAGGAGGTCAGATTGGATGCTTCTGTCTGACTCCAAATCTGTACCCGTATGTCTTCATGCAGCTCACGCTTTATGCATGGAACAATATCAGACTCTGTTCTACTACAGCTGACTGTGAGTGACTGATATAGAGATGATTATGCTTCCAAATCATGACACTTTAAATTACCATTTTCGTTCATTCACAAGAACTAAATTCATGGAATGATTGTCATCGTCTGACATATTTATCATTGTCAATCTGAGCCTGCTATCTCTACATCGTAGATTTCCTCTGTTGCTCCAAGGAACTTACACAATGGAGCCACGTCACATGTCATGAAGCGTTTGCTAACCTAGCTGCAAATCAAAAGGACAACAAATAGCACGATTATTTCTCCTTAAAAGTGACACATTTTTGTTGAGGTTAGAAAACCTATACTTTCACTTGACAGCTTTGGGAGGCAGTTTAAATATCTCCTTCTGCTCTGTTTTCTAGTATTGTTTGAAAAGTTATTTTAATGATAGGCAAAGAATAATTTCCTTTGAAAACTACCGAAACATAAGATGGTTTATTGGAGTACATTTTCTTATCTTTTTTTTTTTTTTTACCTTTTTTTAATAAGGCAGAAAAGAACTATCTACAGACCTCCTGCTAAGTCAGTTTGTTTCCTATGGCATATTGCTCTTGCATGTGGTTGAGTGTCTTTTTGGTGATAGCATTATTATTTAGGGGAGTATTACTATTTAAGGCACAAGTAATTCATGCTGTTGTACTAATTTGTGGGTGAATGCTGCATATTTTTAGTATCCATTCAATCATAAGTGCTGGGCTGCAATGTTTAAAAATGAATTCATGAAAAGCATGATACAAAACCCATTAAAGTGAACAGAAAAAATTCTACTGTTTTTCTACCTCCCTAATTTTATAAGGTGCCCATGATGTTAGCATGAAAAGGAATGAGGGAGATTCATGAAGTCATTTAAATAATGTCTTTATGTCAATAACTTTGAACTGGTAGACCCCTGCATTAAGGTATGATCTCACTGACTGATACTCAGGTAGAACAATCCACACAGTGGAAAGACTGCCAGTGTCAAGATCTTAAATACCATTGTGTTACCATGTCTTGAGCATGTGATCGGTTTTTAAAACCCAGTGTTGTCTCGGTTCACTTTGTGCCCCTACTGCAAGAGATTCTGTTCTGGATTTCACCACAGTTGACTGATGTTTACAGAACTCCCAAAGACTGCTGCTGTTTTGAAGGTGTAAGGGTAACATTTGAAATTACCACATTTCAAAGAAGCTTGCAATGGTCTAGTTTTAAAGTACATTTTTTTCAAATTGGTAGAGTTTGTCCTTTCTTCTCTTTTGGGGTAGATCTGAAACAACCATGCAGAAATCTGTTGGCAAATAGGTGGACTAGTAGCAAAGCTTGAGTCAGGCTGTTGGCAAAACTCTGTTGTTCACTGTTCAGAAACATCTGTAGAACTTTGTGCAAATGCCTGTGAATAGTGAGGGATCCATAACTGATAACCCCTCCCTATGAGATGCAGAGCCAAAAGGAGAAGGAGGCAGTGGTCTCTGTGGCTGCTTTCACAGCTTGAATGGATAAGTCCAAATGGTAAACTGCATGGCTATGAGAAGCCTGACTTGAAGCCCTGGAGAAACATTGTTGATGGGAGGGATTAACAGTGAGATTTAGGCTTCATTCTGTGAAATTGATTTAGTAAGAGTGGTGTGTCAAACCATTTTCATGTGGGCCATTCGCAGTAGGTGTCAGTTCCCTCCCCAAACACCTCACTGTTTAGGAGTAGACAGTTGATTCCCTCTGCCTCACTAGCAAAGTCCAGTTCTCCATTAAATATTTCACTCCTGCATGCTCCTACTTGGACACCCGAACTGCAGTCAAACCCTTCTCCCTCCCTCCCACCTCCACTTCCAAATCCTTGACAAAAGATTTTGCAGATCTACATCTTCCCACTCAACAACAGAAGGCCTGGAAATGCTTCTTAAATGCTATTGAAATTGGTCAGTGGATTAAATTTTTTTTAAGTTGTCACATTGGATGAGCAATAAACAGACATCATAATAGTGTATGTCTTAGAAAACTAGGATAAAAACACAAGCCCATTATTAAACTAGATAAAGGCCTTTCCAGTAACCCTTGCAAGTGTTGTTGGCTTAAACACAGTTATCCTTTTTCCACGGCATTAAACAGACATAGCAAAAGAATTTAATAATTTAAGAATAAGAGGAGGCCAAAAAGCAACCAAATTATACAAAATTTCTAATGCACAAGGAAATGAATGCTGAGAATGTGTATTTTTAACTTCAGCAGTGCTGTTAGATGATGGTTTTTAATTTTAAGAAACTCTTTTCAAACTTGCTTTGGAACAGAAGAGAGGTATACCACTGTGGCAAAAGCAATTTAAAAAAAAAAAAAAAGAAAATACATTGAGAAGGGGGCTGGGGGAATCTCATCTTTATCAAGAGATTATAATTTCAAATTAAGTCCGCATTGTGTGTTACTATAGAAACTCCCATTTTGTGGCATGTTTGTGGGGAAAAAGTCAAAAGTTGCATTTTAATGAAGGCAGATCACACATTAGCTTCCTCAGTAAAGCAAAATAAAATAGAAGTTTCTATCAGAAATTGAACAATTACCCCAAATAAGGTGAGCTAATTAAGGTCATGGGGAAGGGATATTAAATCCTGAAGTGACAATATGTCATGTTCATTTTTCAACACTAGTCTCCGCCTTAGAGATTATGTTATGTATTAGATACTGCAAGAGTCTGATAGATTGAGAGGCTTGTTGCCATGGCAATATTTGCTGCTTTGCTGGTATTCCCTACAGAAAGTAAAGGGTTGGTGGTTTTTTTTTTTTCTACTCAGTTAGACAAATTGGCTATATATAGCAAGAGATGTTGGAGAACTGAAACAGCAGAATCTGGTGGGGGGAGGCTTGGGGGAAGGACTGACATTTATAAGTCTTAAGGAGTCACAATAGAGCGCATACCAGTGAAGAGTGAGGGGAGCTGCTGAAAGAGGGAAAGAGAGAGAGAGAGAAAGGGAGAGGAATGGAAAGAGGGAAAGGAAAGGAGGGAGGGAGGGAGGGAGGGAGGAAGGGAGGGAGGGAGGGAGGAAGGAAGGAAGGGAGGGAGGGAGGGAGGAAGGAAGGAAATATATCATACATTCATAGTATATCCTCGTTTTGGGGCAGGGAGTTCAGCAAAGAGCAGGTAGTGTTGCCTGAGAGAAAGCTACAACTGCTGTTGGATTATTATGCTAGAAGTGGTTTATAGCCTCAGGGAGAGCTAAGAGGTAAAAACCCCTAAAATTAAAAAAAAAAAAACAAAAACAAAAAAACAAACGCTAAAAAACAATGGAATTGCTTACCACTGAAATTGTCAGTATAAATCACAATTTGAGCTCCAAATATAAGCCGCCTTCTTCTGTTCTTTTTCTTTTCTTTCTTTTTTTTAAAAATCTTTGCTCACAACATTTTTAAAGCAAGGTGTTGATACCATCTCCATCCTCCTCTTGGCACAATGAAAGCAAATGTGCTTCAGTCAGATGTTAGGGAGTACTGTCTCTTATGTATAGTTCAGTCTGTTGCTCGGAGGTGTGGGAAGAGTGTGACAATGTGCTTTCATTTTAATATTAGCCCATCTCAGCCAAGCATTTCTGGATTACTGCAGAGGGAAAAAAAGACTGTTTTGTTTCTTCCTCTTTTCCACTCTTATCCCTTTATACATGGAAATACACTAAACAATCTATAGTATTTGCCCTGAGGCTTCGAAAGACACTCTTCCAATTAGACTGACCAGGCAACTCTAAGTCCTTAGTGCCAATTCACTTGCCATACCCCTATCCACTCTTTCTTCCTCCTTTTCTTGCCAATCATCCATTACAGTTTTTAGAGTATCAGACACATACACTGAGTTGTACAAAAGACAATCTGTGGCAAATCATAAATACAACTCTTGCACCAGAGAGTTCACATTTACAAGAAAGAAGAGTGCAACAAGGAATATGTACTTCACTGATCATGACTGACTGGCAATTTCATGACTATGGGACATCGTAAGGAAATGTACTTTTAAAGGATGCAGGGTGAATAAACAGAGAAGAGAAAAGCAGATCTGTAACTAGGATCTGATTTCTTGTGCTTTCTGAAAGGCAGAAGAAGCTTCAAGTTAATAATAGAAAGAAAAAGTGCTAGCAGAGAGTTGGGAAAACTGAGAACACAATTGCAATGGTGAAGAGGGGAGAGGTGTGTGAGAATATATGTGTGCAGAGGGGAGGAAGGGGAAATCTTAGCAGCAGCTTTACAGACTGTGTTTCAGTCTATGTATATTACACAGTGTAGATTACAGCAGTTTTAGTGTTGTGATTAGATAGAAAAGGCATACAAGATCTTTATAAAACCACTTAACTAAGCAATGAAGAAGTGAGGAAAAACCAGGGGAATTAAAGATGATACTGAAATGATGAAATGCTATGGAGACAGAAATAACAGAGCCCTCTGTTCACACCAATAACTAGAACTGGGAATGCAGACAAGAGAGGGTTTTTGGAAGGGAGGAGGAGAGTAAGAACTCCTTTCTTAGACATATTAACATTCAGCTGTCAGATAGACCTTAAGAAAATGAAACTAGAAATCAGAGACTTAATTACAGTTCAAAAGAAACACAGAAAAGTTGTGAGGAGGGAAGAGATAGGTGAGATTCTTAATATCCTGTTTACACCTGTATAACCTTGTAAAATCAACACCTCTTCGAAAGTACAGGTACTAGAAGACAAGTCCTCACATAACTCACAGTTCAAAACCATCATGCAGACATGTGGGGTACAATGAACATGGATCAGAAATAGACTATTGGGACAGAGGGATCAGGCTAATGGGAGTAGAGCTAAGCGATGATGGCAGGGACAGAGATAAGCTTTCACTCCTATCACCAGCAGATGTATATAAACCACACAGTTGTTGAATCAGAGATTGCTGGGGAAGGAGAAGTTACCTTTGGGTTTTTTGTTTGGTTTTGATTTGGTTGAGATGTCTTGTTCTGTTTTGTTTTATTTTGTCTTTCTGAGGGCAAGGCTGTTTCTTTACTAATCATTCACACAAGATACATGAAAAAATGCAGTATGTCTATGGAAGAAGGCACAGTGGAATCATCAGGAATGAAAGAGAATTTGTAAGAAAATGAAGAAAATTAAAGCAGCTCAAAAATGTCTGAGATCCAAGGAGAAAGAACAAGGGACCCGAGAATCCAAAAGAGAAGAGTACAGATCTACAAAAGCATGGAAGGGATTGATGAACTCTTTTACTAGAACAAACAAATGAAAGAGATTATTAGCAAACTGAGCAGGAGCTCTTTCATAGGAGTAGCTCAAGTGAATGCTTTATAGGTGTGACAGAAGAAGACGGAGAATTAGGGTTGTCTGAGGAGGACTGTGTCCCTTCAGAAATCCTTAGCCACAGTGTGTCTCTCTCCATGATCAACACTTAGCATTTCAGAAGTATTTACTACCTAATCATCAGTATGTTGATGAGACTTACCACTGGGGACAAAACCATGTGTCCCACAAAACCATGCCATCCCATTCCTAACATCTGGCTGTGAAGCCAATGGGACATTGTGCTTAAATAAATGTCAGCTGTGCATCTGTATATATAAGAAGTTTGATTTGCTTAGGCATAAACAGTGAGAATCTTAAGTTTCCACACAGGGCTATAGGTTATCCTGCCAAGATTTTCAATAGAAAATGTAAAAAAAAAAAAAAATAATGACCAGAACAAAGATCTGGATGGGATATGTAGCATCAGGCATTCCCAAGGTAGCAACAGAACAACAGATGTGGCGTTTCAGCTTTTGTGTCCCACCAGCAGTGGGGAGGCTATTAGAGAAGCGCCTGCTATTGATTCACGCTGTTTAGAATCCATTTATACTAGCTGGTTTGGGAGCCATTATAATTTACAGTCTGTCATGTAAATTGTTCTTGGTCTGTGAAATATTGATCTATTAGATAGACATGCCATGCATGCACACTGAACACACGGACTCAAAATCCTTGGGGATTTTGCTTTTTAAACAACAGAATATTGCCCATGTTCACTAACTACTTCTACAAACAGCTCAGTAATTTCAGGCTTTATTATCCTCCTCAACTCTCTTCCCACATAACTAAAGGTAATATTTGATGTACTATGGATTAAAGACCTGACTTTTTTTTTTCATTTAAAATAATTTTCATGTGCACAACCTATTTCTTAAATATCTTAAATGGATATATATACACACACACATATATATGCAGAGATTCGTGTGTATATAAATGTATATGTATCTTACACAACCTTTGATTAGATTGGAGGAGGTGGTGATGGACTGACTTCTTGGGTGAGAATTTGTTTTGGCTTTAAACCTTACACTGCCAGTAACATAAAAGAGAAACTATGTACAGCTGATCTGTAAATGACAGTGACGTATGAGAGTATCAGGGAAAAAGCAGTTGTGTCTATACATATGCTGTGCCCATCAGTCTGTAGTGAAAGGCTTGAAGCAGCTGTGGTTTCGGAGCAGAGAACCCTCAAGCTCGGAGGTGCCAATACTAACACAACCAAGTCCTACCACTTGCTCACATATTTCCTCCTGGGTTGTCCTGCAGGACTTTGAACACAGTGTCCAAGTACTTTGCAGACAATAAAGGAAGCTGTTTGTGTCTCCACCTTGTAGACAGAAACTGAGACGGGAGCTCAGACTTAGTGCCAAAAGCCACTAGAGGAACCAGAGATGAGGGCTACAAGTAATGATGTCCCAAGCCCCTGTCCATTTGCATCCCAATCAGCCTTCTGCCAAAGGTGCTAAGCCTCAGCAATATCAGGTGCAAAGGCTTGGTAACAGATTAAAAACAGAATCTCCAGGTCTCAGCTGAGCACCCAGGAATGACAGCCAACCACAACTTTAATTAAGTATTTCTGTAAGCTTTCCAAAAGGACAACTAAACCAGAGCTAGGGACCAGGAACTGAACAGTCATCTAATTACAAGGTCATTATTTATATGCCTGTGAATTTTGTGAGTGAAAAAGAAATTAGATGTACAATCAGCCACCTTTTTCACTGCATATCTCTGATTCCCACACTAAACATCACTCCTTCTGCAGATGAAGATTTCCCAGAGGAAAAGCAAAACACAATTAGAGACCATATTATAAGTACTCACGTCCTAATTTTGCTAACTTGTGGCTTTAAAAATATTTTTTAATACAGTTATTTTTGCATACCAGATCTTCTTTTTAAAGGGAAGAGGAAGCTACCTGCCATCATACGATGATAGGATACAGATGGGATACATGTGTATCTTTCACCAGCAGCAGATTAAAATACAGATCCCACACTAGTGCAGCAGACTCCCTCCCCCATCCCATGGCACATAAATAACTGCTTAAGTGGCAGAAGGCAGCTCTCATCCTGCTTGAACCAGGCACTAGAGAACTAAAGTACATTGAAATAGCAGTAGGTGTGTTGTTACCCATCCACCAGTAGTTGTGCTATGCAATGCAATCAGGATACTCAAGAGGAAAGAGGCACAGTTTGCTCTGAAATTCAATGCCAGTGGGTTTGATAGATAGAAGTGCTACTGAACCCATGATCTGATTCCTCTGCCAGCTCTGCCCCATCCCATGAAAGACAAGATCTAGCTTTCATTAATGAAGAGCCCTTGCTGATAAACAACTTCTAATGCCAGACCCCTGAAGAATGTACTTCCTTCTTGGCCTAATGGTTTCTGGCAGAAGAAAGCATGGTAGTCATGACCGGGCATCCCCACTGTATCTATTTCTCATCAGGCTGTTCAGACTGTTTTAAAAGAAGTGATGTGCTGGAGCAATGCACCCAGTACTATAAACCACTGATGGATTTGAAGGAATGATGCCTTTTTGTATAGCACAAAGCATAGGCAGAAAGTGGCAACCAGAAGTCATTTATTGAGACAATGATAGGGAGATTAACATCTGGCCAGAACAAGGCACTCCTAGCCTCCACTCAAACATAAATGTCTTTTCAAAAAAGTTGCAGATAGTATACCTTTTCAAATAAATATCCCCACGCCCCAAAAAAAAGGATTAAAAAAAAAAAGAAGAAAACAAAGAAGCAATAGGGAACATTAAGCTACCTCAGCATAACAGATACCTGCACCTGCTGCAGGGATGGAGAATCCTGTCGGAGCCCTCTGCACCTTCCATGGTGGCCAATGTTCACTGTACTACAGTTGTATTCAGAGCAAATCCAGGTTCTCCTCTTTTGTTTTTTTTTGATAAAATCTCTGGGCCACTTCTGCCTACTAGTCCTGTAAGAATAAAGAGACTGGTCCTCATAAACTGAAATAAAGCTACATGGTAAGTGGTTGTTGTTAAAATGCATGTTGGAGATTTAACATCAAAGAAAGGTGAGCTGGCAATGTATTTGCCTTTGCATGTATGAAGAGTCATCTGAAAGAATCACAGGGAATATGTTCTCACAGATACAGTGGAGAAGCACTTTAATTTTTCAGCTCTCTGCCTACAAGACAGATAATACATCACTTGGTCCTCACACCAAGGTGAGCAACAATTACAACCATGTATGACAACAAGCACTAGCACAACACTTGAGATAATCACGTGTAGAAAAGGGATGTGACTTGTCAAGCATTTCATATTCACTTCCAAAAAACATAACAGCACTAAACCAGTTTACTATTTAATTGAGAGAAACAGACATAAATTTCCTCAAATCATCTAAACCAGTTTCAAGAAGAGCTGAGGATCTGCCCTCTACATGGGTTCTCGCAAGGGTGGTACAGCAGACAGCCCCTGCCTTTAGAATTACGAGGCTCAGTGCTGCTATTTCCCACAACATTCATGGTAAAATCCAGTAACTAATTAAAGATTATGGCTTTGTACTGTGTTTCCATCTAAAATTCCAGCATATTTATATGTTTTTAACTCAGATTTGAATTAACGGAGCAGACTTCCCTATATATTATGAAGAGAGCAATAAGAATGTCATCTTTAAATGATCCTGAAATATGGTCACATGATAGACTAGTAAAGCTGTTTGGAAGCTGGATTTCAATGTAAAGAAAGTCTGTTTAACAAAGCCAGTCGATCTAGAGTCATTCTAAGCACAGATACATATATAGGTTTTAAAATAAAAAGGAATCAATTAGTTCTTTCATAGTATCAATTCATACAAAGCAAAATCTTTATTTTTTGTAGTTTCCCCCAAAAAATTTAACGTATTTAAATGCATTACAGTCCTTTAGCACCATCTTGAGAATAAAGTGACAAAGTTAACATAGTATTATTTTACTGCAGCAGTCATTTCATCTGTAGTAGTGCAGAAGACTGATGGGGTAACTCCTTGTCCTTTCTTCCTGTAATCTTTACTTCATATTATTTTCTATTCACCTCACTGAATGCATCCCAAGAGCAGAAACGTATGTCACGAAAGATTATTATTTGCTACTAGCTGTATTATATAAGCAATACAGTTCAGAAAATGATAGAAAGCTACATTGGCAACACCCTAATGAATTGTCATTTTAAGATATATTCTAACTAGTTTTGATGGCAGTACAGGAAAGTTATCACTCAAATTTTTAAAAGCAATAAATATTATGAAGACTGTAAAAACATGACACACAGGAAATGTGACTGTATAGTGTGCAGTTATTTATTCTTTTATATAATCTTTTATATTTATTATTTTATATATAAATAAAATGCTCTGTGAAAAATCCTTCTTAAATATTATTTTAAAGCTTTTTCCTATAAATAACTTGTGGAAGCATTCATTTCTGTTCTTGTAATGCATTAAGAACAAAAGGTCAGTAAATGGGAACTAAACAGTTAAAAGGAAAAATTGATGCAAGTCTTTTTATATCCAGTGTCTATCAAGACTGATTCTTAAACAGTGCTTACAAAAACCTCGGGTCACGTTCATGTGACACACACATAGGTGTGTAGTCAGGAAGGTACATACACACACACTTAAGACAAATTTTCTAAATATTCAGATTCACTACTCCATATATCTGAGGTTGCTAGAGATGTGGCATTACCAAAATTAATAATGTATTAGCTGAAATTCACTTCATGCATATTTCAGCAAAGTTGTATAGGCAGTACTTCAAGTCACTGCTGTCTGGGAGATTTTCAACTTCTGTTCTGATTTAGTCCTTATGCAAGTGCAAATGCAATGAATAAAGGCAGGAGCAGTTGAGACAGATGCCTTGAAAGCTTCCCCTGACAAGTTTGCCATTACACCTTATCCTCATGCTCCCATATCCCTCTGGGTCCTGCAGGCCCTGGCTCTGTCGAACATGCGGTAAAGGGCAGTTGATTACTCCATCTTCACATCTATGCAGGTCCACTTGCAAGCTCCCCTGCCTGATTCATTTCAGCATTTACGGGCTGTCGTTATTTCCCAGTAGTGCAACCAAGCAGAATATAAGCAGCATGGCAGTGGGCAGAGTTTGCGGTTCTCAGAGCCAAGAGCTGTACATGTCAGAACCGCCAAGGAGCTTCATGTCTTATCTCAGTGTGCATTCACAGGGAGTTATGTGCACATATTCTTTGCTCAGCCTAAAAAGCCCATCATGATACTGTATAGAGACAAACAAGGTGAACAAGTGCCTTCCTTCCCATCACGCCTCCCTGCCTCGTTTTGCTCCCAGGGTAGCATTACTCATATCACAGGATATCTGGGAAGTATAGCACCAATGCTCTAACAACTGAGATTCCTAAGGAAAAACAAGTCCTCTCTGATAGCTTTCCATCTGTCTGTGTTCCCTCACCGGCTTCTGCACCAAGGAAGCCCACAGAGTTATATTACGTGCCCACACTATTTTCTAAGGACAAGTGCAGAAATTACAGTTGGTTTATGATGCATTTTGCCCTCAGATGGGAACACACAAACTGAATCATCACCCTTATCCTCTTTCAGTGCTTTCCACACAGGAGGTGGTCACATCTACCACCACCACTCAGATCTTGGCATGAATGTCTCAGTCTCTGTGGAGAGCCACTGCTCTCCTGTGTCTTGTCCTTGGTTCACTTGATGAGAGCTCCCTGCCATAACACAGACAAGATTGGAGGTAAAAGAGCCAGGAGAATATTCTATTCCCCCATCACAAGGATATCAGGTTTTCCAAAGAAAACAGAAGATTCTGGTGACACCACTGTTGATGTCAGTAGTAAACAAAAACCTAGAGCTCTTCCAAAAAATCCTGCCTGAAAATAAACCCCAGACAAAACTGAAAAATAAGCATTCACTTCAGCTAAAGTTACATAGCAGATAAAAGGTGTTTCTTAAATCAAAGGTTCTTCAGTAGCTGTTGCAAGATCTATAAACAAAGAGCTACAGGTCTATCAAAAGCTTATTTGGTCCCACTCTTCCCATAGGGAGCTTGGTTACAGAACTCACTGCTATGAAGGCATGAGCAGGTTTCTGGTGCCAGCAGTGGCAGTCACTGATGCTGAAGTCAGTGCAACAACATGTCAGAATCTGTGATACTTTATATTCCGAGGTCAGAGCTACAATCTGTTAATGAATTAACAGACAGAAAATAAAAATATGTATAAATACAAAACTAAGTCAGAGCACATTCTCGTTTGAATAGTTCCCCTGGATGCACTATCCCTTGATACAGCTACATGTCATATGCTTAGGTCTAGAAAGCCAAAATTTCCCCTGCAAGGCAAAACCACTGTTCCTTCAACACTGTGCCATCTACAATACTGACAACTATTTGAAGCAGTGATGCTTCCTTGATGCATCAGAGGTTGATACACATTGGCATCTTTGCCCATTGACCCTGTCCACAGAGCACTTCAATCTAATCTATAAACCAAGCAAGTTCAAGGCAAGTCTTATGGTTGAACAGTACTTGCACATACTACACACAATGAGTAGGAAGAACCAAGAAAAGAAAAAAAGGAGTGTTTCTAACAATCCATTATTTAAACAAGAATAAAACAAATTGAAATATATCACAACGTTTGTGCAAACAAGCAAAATGCATGAACTGAGTACCGTAACATTTCACATTACAATTGTAACGGCTCTGGGTAACCTGATGTTTTGCTTTGAAAATGCATTTGTATTTTCCCCTAGGCAAAAATAGCCGACTGCAGGCTGAATTTTGGTATTCCAGCTTTCATGTCTAAGCTCTAATAAACCCTTGGGAAAAGACCATAGCATAAATTCACCTGTTTATGAGATGCTTAATGATATTTCATCAGTCATAATTGTGATGTTGCTTTGAACTGTGTCAGTAGTTACCTAGTTTAAAATAATTGCTGTATTCCTAATAAAACAGTCTAATGCAGAGGTTTAGAACTAATAGGCCTCCTAGCCAAACTGACAAATGCCCACGTTCCTCCTGCAATAGAGTCTTGAGTGTCTTGCTGTGTTGGATTGTTGAAAACAGAAAAAGAATTTAAAAACTCAACATCATTTCGACGTAAGAAATATTTTTTTTTTTACAGTAAGAAGAATCATTCACAGGAATAACCTCCCCAGGGATGTGGTAGAGTCCCCATTGCTGGATATTTTCCAGATGTGATTGGACAGGGTGCTAGATAATCTCGTCAGGCTCCCTTCTCCACAAAAGGTTGGACCAGATGATCCGTCAAAGTCCCTTTCAACCTGGGGTATTCTATAGTTCTATGAATAATATTTGAAACCTGACTCTGACCTTAGAAATAAAATATATCATCAGTTGTTGTAGAAGGGGATGGAGGAAGTGAGACAGATGTTGCCCATGTAAAGGAACACGCCATCCTATTAAGGCTATCTATTTACCCTTGTCCCTTTTTACCTGTAACTTTATTTAACTTTTCTCTATTTGTAATTGTTCACATAATTACATTACTTTCATCTGAAATGTAGTTCTCCTGGAAAGAAGAGTGTTCTTTCTGGAGAAATTAAGGTCATGTAAGATCACAGCTCTGTTTATCAGAAATTAGCCAAGAAAGCATCAATACAGTTTTTATCTAATGAGACATTATAGGCATTTACTGTTTCCAGTATTCCAGGACAGAGTCTAATCATGCGACAAGCATAAATGGTGTGGGTGGATCATTGCCCTTTGTTGCTGAACTGGAGCCTCGGGACATATCTGCAGTGCAGTCCCTGCTGTGGCCATAACTCATGCAAGCATTCCCCACTAGTTTTAAACCAGCTGGTTCAGACCTGGCTCACAGTAAAAAAGCAACAGCCTGGAAGTTGACACCAGGCACGAAATCCGCCTGATAAAGTGACAGATCTGGCAGAGGGTGGTGAAGGTTTGTCTTGGGAAAACTAAGGATGCTCCCAGATGTTGTTGTGGAGGTCATGCTCAGGGGGTCTACCCAGAGCTCTGAGCTGCCCGGCAGGCAGTTCTCCAATCACTACAGTTCACAGCATGGTGTTTTAAGGCAAATAATCAGCAGTCTCCATGACATTTCAGGCTCAGTCATACCCCATCATCAGTTAAGAAACTGAATAATTACTCAAGTGGTTACTCTGGGCTAAGCAGTGTCAGCTCCTTTCCTTTTCAGTGTCATTAAAGGCAGATCAGCCTGGAGGGCTTTGTGGAACCTCCTGTGAAGGTACACTTCACTGACCCACTGGGGCCCTGAGCACCTCTTCCAGATCCTTCAGGTCCCTTTACCTGGGACCATCTGCCTGACGTAACTCTGTACCAGACCAGGGTTAGAGATACCCTCACAGTTGCACCAGAAGTATTGGGGAAGACATCTCAAATGTGGCTCAAGGAACATACATACATTTTTAAGTGCGGTGTCTTAAGTAAACTCACCATTCTGAGAATTTCACACTCTCACAGCTTTGACAGAATCACAAGCAGCAGTATAACTTGTTTGTAAAGCTGGTAAGCTTCTGATAGGAAGCATGATGTTCTGTATACTCTACAGAAATTGAAAATACAGTCCCTGCCCTGGGGCACAGGATCAGAGAAACTAAAACCACTTAAGCAACTCAGAGCAAGAGATAATTTAGCAGTGAAGTATTTGAGCTTTATTTCTTATACTATTTATTGATTATTAACTCACTTCTTGCAGACATTCCAGATTTTCTGCCTATTTCACACTGAAGTTACAGATCCAAGGAAATTACTTCATTCCTATCAAATGAAAAATCATAAGCAGGACTACAGTAAGAAGGCAGTTGGCTAACCTGGGAGAAATTCATATCTGCTCCAAGAACAAGTCAAAGGTATCTAACCTACTTGTTCCATTAACTGATCCTGCAGCTAATCAAAATCCAGATCACCAATTAGTAGCATAAAATGAAAGGATGGGCAGTATGACTATGACAGTGACTATCTAAAAGTCTCCCAGCTATTGACCAGCAATAACAATATTTTATATACCAGCTGCTATCCAGATTTGGAGAGGTCAATCAATTAAGTACTGCAGCAGACCCAGGGCATGCATATTATTTTCAGCTGTGTTAGTAATGCTGAAAAAAATCACGAGATCTCACAGGGAGTCTGAACTTGGTCTCTGTTTTGTTCTGTCACTTTTCAGTAATCTCATTGCCAGTGCCTCCCAATCTTTCCCAATGACTCCACTTCCACAGGTGTGAGGAGGGATAAAAACACTAATTTGTCTTTAAAGAACTTCACTACACACATGATATATTATATATACATTTTCAAGAGGAATATATACAAATATTTAAAGAGGAGTTCAATGACCAAATACTTTCCACATATCTGAAAATCAGTCCAATTCTATATCAATGTATAGTGTACATAGTTTCTAGGAATTGTTACATGTGAAAGTTCCCCAAGCCAAGGAATTCAGTGATTAAAGCCAAAAAAATATACAAATACAGAAACGAAAGACTAGACAGCCTACAGTTTGAAGCTTCTGATAACACCTCAACCTTTATTTAAGTGTGCAAGGGTAAAATAATCACTTTGTGTATTCTATAAGCAACCTGGACTTGCATTTCCATTTATCATTTATACAGCAAGGAAATGTCTTACAATAATCAGGTAATAATAACAACATTTGTAAATTCTCTTTTTAAAGCCAACTAGGAGTGGAATGGGAAGCTCCAATGCAAGTTGCAGTGAAAATGTGCCCTGGCCAGTTTGTTCTGATATCCAAGGAGGATGTAAGCAGTCTATTAGACTTCTGGCATGACAACCAATGTTACCATAAGGCACTACAGAGTGGATTAAGGACAGAATTATTTCCAGCTTTAACTCTGGGTCTGAGTCAAGTTCTTCATATTACTTAGCATTTGTATTTGCTTAGACTGATAATACTTCTTCAGCTGTTTCAGGGCAAAAAAAAAATTATCCAATTTACTAAGAATGTTTGGCAGTGAGAATTTAATTTATTTTTTTGTTATTTAAAGGCACTGCCATATTATTTGAGCTCCTCAGAAACATTAGTTTTACCTTTCCACAGGACTGTAGGGTGAGGCAGTGTTACTCCCTGAGGTGCAAACATAGGCTTATATTTTCAAAAAGTCTGGGCTGAACTGTGGTGCACTACAGCAGAAACGTGTGTGTTTGAAAAGGGCAACAAAATCCAAAGCCCCCAGTGACAATGGATATGTGCCAGGGAAAAAAAAAAACAAACAAACAAAAAAAAAACAAACACAACTACTAATAAGACTTTCTAGAGATCCCAGAGGATGTTTATGGAAATGTGGGAAACAGATTTCCTGGATTCTGTGCCTTGGGCACAAGTACAGTCTTCTTCTGGGACACACTGCAATATAAATGTAACTAAGGTTGTTAACAGAAATACCTCAAGCCACCTCGAATGCTCATTTCTAGCTCCCCAAATAGTGTAAATATGACAGTTAGCCTGAGAGGAAATCTAGTCACATATACACACTCTGCACAGGCCAATACAGTATTAATCACTTGAGCCTAATGCTGTTATTCAGCTCACAAGTAAGGAATTCACTGCTATGTTTTATCTTCATGAATGAATGACTGTGTTTCATCTCATTTGGAAAGATGGAGTAGGAATAGGGAGCTGGTAGAACTGAATTATGCCTATGAAAGTGGTACCTTCTCAGTATGTATTACCCCATGGCAAATACAGCTTTTTTCAGGTTGACAAGCAAAAACTGCTTTTCTTTTACAAAGTCTGGTTCAGCAGGTGTTATAGTCCACATGCCATTTGGAGTCTGGGTGTGATCACCTCTCCATTGAATTTCAAGCAGTCTGGTCTCCATTTGACCTCTAAGCTGGAAATTAAAAACACCGGTAAACACACAGTTCAGAAGCTTAATTTTACTTTTCATGATCAGTCCATGCACACCAACTGTTCCCTTGTTTACGTGCATGCTCAGTTCAAACAAATATTCCAAGCGGGCAGGTTTCTATGCATATTTGCAACAGAGGCAGATCTCAAGCAGCAGGGTAAAGGCAATGAGGAATCGTAGTTCCCCAGCATAAAATACATTAAGCAGCTTCCTGACACAGAGAGTCCAGAGCACCTTACAGGCCTGGCAGATCCCCTGGCCCAGAAATGCAGAATTCTGTATTTGTGCTAGAAAAGGCCCTCAGGGATGTGCCAAACTGCCATTAACTAATCAGTGAGCAGCAAATACAGAGTAGCTGCTCTTACTGCCTTCAGTCAGAAATGCCCTGGAGTGATTCTTTCATTAAATTCCCAAAAACTGCTTAGGTATAGCGAGGGATTTTTAGCGCGCTGTGAATTCCTTTGCAGAGAGTAACGATTTTGAAGGCAACTCAGAAATAGCGCTAAGTCTCAGGACACAGACAATACAGCTCCATGTCAGCTGGCAGTCACTCTGACAAGTAGATGATACATAGGGAAGATCCAGAACTTCTCTCTTTCTCCCTCAGGCATGCACACACAAAAAGCCTAACCATCCTTACTCTACAGTGCTAGAACAACACAATATTTTAAGAGCCCACGATTGTCTGTTGCTGCCAGCTCATAGCAAGAAATATTTCTGAAGGAAAGCAGAGGGTTTTTTTCTTCTAGATGGAACTGTGTGCTTGGCATCTGGATGAAATGTGTCACTCATACAAGCAGAAATATCAATCTCTTGAAGTACCACACCAGCAATAAGGCATAGACAAGAAGAGATCCAAATCAAACTTTGTCCTGAAGCACCTTATGATGTTTGGCAGAGTAGCACCAGCAATGGAATTGGTGGCCATGAAATGTAAATAAAACTGAACTCTAAGCTACAGTACCAAACATACCAAAGAACCTGCTGATTCCATTAAGGTGGACATAAAATACTGCTTGAGTGGGCCCAGAGGAGGTCCACAAAGATGACCAGGGTATTGGAGCACCACTCCTACATGGAAAAGCTGAGGCAGTTGGGGTTGATCAGCCTGGAGAAGAGAAGGCTCCAGGAAACCTTATAGTGGCCTTCCAGTACTTAAAGGGGGCTACAGGAAATGTGGGGAGGGACTGTTTGTCAGAGAGTCTAGGGATAGGACAAGGCATTATGGCTTTAAACTGAAAGAGGGTAGATTTAAAGTAGATATACAGAATAAATTCTTCACTGTGAGGGTGGTGAGACCCTGGCACAGGTTGCCCAGAGAAACTGTGGCTGCCCCCTCCCTGGAAGGGTTCAAGGCCAGGTTGGACGGGGCTTTGAGCAACCTGGTCTGGTGGGAGGTGTCCCTGCCTGTGTCACAGGGGTTGGAACTAGATGGTCTTTAGGGTCCCATCCAACTCAAAACATTCTATGATATTCTGTGGTAAGTATAGATATATATAGACAGATACGCATGAAGTTTCCCCATCTGTTTAGCACAGAGACAGAAACAAAAGGCAAATACCTGAAACTCCCTCCCTCCGAAAGAATAACCAGAAAGAGCCCAGTACTCCCAAATTTCCCCAACAAGAGGATCTCAGATCCTTGGGAGTCTTATCTGACAGTTATTACTGAAGCACTAGGAATGATTCAGCCACTCAGAAAAAGACCTTAGAAACAAAATGCAACCATCACATTTTGTGAGGGGTTTTTTTGTCATTTGTGTCATTTTTTTTAACACTTTTCTGCTCTTTGATGATTAAAAAACAAAACAAAACAAAAAAAACTGTGTCATCTAATCATTAGATTTCTTTCTTCCTTTGCTTGCCTTCCAAAATACAATTACTCCTTTTGGGAGGCAGAGTATCTTCATCTATTTTAGTGGCATATGATACTCATATGCAGATCAGTAATTTGCAGGGTTTTTTGGTGTCTTGTTTTCATAACTATTACTGAAATTCTTTCCAAGCCTGCCACATCAAAATACACCATCTTTCATTAAATGTCACTTGGATTGTATCATCAAGAAGGCACTTTTATTAATTTGCATTTTGGAGCTAAAGCATGCTTGTGCATAATTCCTTCTTCCTTCCACTTACAGTCCTTATGGTCTTGTAGGCTGTAGTTTGGTCTGAAATCTCACACTCTCTTATGAACTACTGCAGTAAGAACACTGGATATCAGACTGGACATCAGTCATGAGGAGTTACTTCATGAAATGAGCTAACTCTTACCCAACATGATAAAGGAGCCAGCAAATGAGAATTGAATCTGTAGTCCCTTATGCCCATCATTCCTTTACAGGAATTGATTATTCCCATTTTCCTGTTTCCATAAAATATGGACAAACAAGAAACTTTACTGTATGCCCATCAAACACTAACTGGTTGGAAAATCCACCCATTTCACTTAATAAACAATTTAATTTATCCTTTTCTTGAAGTTTGCAAGCTGTTTCCCTTTACCTGACATAGTTCAGGGGGCATTTTATGAAACATCAGAATAACCAGTGATATCACCTAACTTCCAGTGCTGTATGAGAAAGTTTCTCTTGCAAGGCTTCTGCACAGGTTAGTTTAAGTGCTCATTTTGGATCATCTGAATTAGGGAGCTCTGGAGGAGATCCTTTCCCTCCACTGTCTATAGAAAAAATCTGGGGAGATTGACATCCAAGTTGATGAAGCCTGGGGCTACATGTAATCATTTTAACTGTAAGTTTCCATATTCACATTGTGAATAGAAACCCAAGCCAATAACCTTCACCTCAGCATGCATAATTCTTACAAAATGAATATGCTTCCTAGGACTGTTTGTGAAGGAAACTATGGATTTACTAAAATAAAGACTGGTCATTTATTTCCTGTAACAACTGACAGAAATTCATTCTTGTTGAAAACCTGTAGTAGAAGTACAAGAGGCAGCAATTTTTCAGACAATGTCCCAAGCAGCTCATCAACTCAAGCCATCTAGAAATTAGGAGAGTATGCTTCTGTCCTCAGACACTGTAGGGGTTAGCTGTATGTTTGGTTTTGCCTCTGTGACCCTTACAGATAAAAATAAAAGTTTTTTAAAAACTTCTTAGCCTTCCAAATCAAAACTAGCAAATTTGGAAAACTGGACAAAGGACAAACAGAAAGCCCCCTATAGTTTATATCTTCCAAAGTAGGACATACAGGGGTATGTCTGCATGCTGTAGTTGTCCAGTCACTCATTTATTATGACAGAAAAAGAAGCTGCATATAGGAAGGTAGTAAAAGAAAAAAATCAAGTAGTTACATCTAATATGTTGTTGAGGGCAACTAAGTTCCTTTACTAAATTATCTCCAAAAACTTTAAATATGATGTTTGTTTCTAAGGGCTTTAGTAAGTATTCAAAATACAGTTTGTTTTGGTGGAATAATCGCAACTATGTGTTCTACCAAATTACTCTCATGTGCTTGCCCTCTTGGCTTAGAAACCCACCATCTAGGCTTTTAGTTCTTGATAAATGTGTTTAGATCTTTCTGTTGGTCTTCCTCCAGCTTTTATTGCTGTGCACAATGCCATATGCTATGGGATATCCATTTGGTCAGCTGGGGTCACTTATCCTGATAGTGTCCCCTCCAAATTTCTCATACACCCCCAGTCTACTCGCCGGCACAGCAGCATGAGAAACAGAATACGCCTTGATGCTGTGCAAGCACTGCTCAGGAATAGCTGAAACACCCCTGTGTTATCAACATTGTTTTGATCATAAATCCAATACACAGCACCATACAAATGTATATGAAGAAAATTAACTCTATCCCAGTCAAAACCAGTACACAGAGCCACTGGCCTCTACCACTGATGTGGATGGATGTAGACCAGTCAGAGAAGTGAAAGGGAAACCTGTGAGGGAAATCCCAACTCTTGTAGGAAACTTGTAGGAGAAAGAAAGGTAGTGGTGGAACAAAGAGCCTGTTGATTGTAGTGCACTCAGCCCACGGGACCTTCACAATGTGTCATCTTCTAGTGGTACTGAATATGGAATATAAGAGGAGAACAGTGTTTAAAAACATCTGAAAAATACTTCCATTAAAAGCCTTTTGCTTACTTATGTCTTGCAAATGCAATGCACCACATAATATATGCTGGGGTTTTGTATCATAGTGAGATAAGAAGTATTTCTGTTCCAATTAATATGCAACATCCCCCTCCACATAAAGGAAGAGACTCATGAGGAAAGATTTGTGGTGAGAGCTTACCTAAATAATACAGAGGGAAATACACCAGCTGCTAAGACTCCAACACCATGAGCCAAGGAAGACCCATTTGTGTTATTTTCCTAGTAGTCTTTCTCTGAAGACCCCTTTAGAAAAGCTTTTAAGAGTTTTGCAGCCTGCTGGCTGAATCCTTCATTAGTCATTAGAATTGTCTTCTTTCATGTGTAAACACATCAGAACTACTTTATAACTCTAACTATTTCAAGGAAGAGAATGCAATGTGACATTCTTCAAGTGACATACATTGAATCAGGACATAGCTGTCTTGACTTATATAGCTAGGGATTCAATTTTAATAATACAGGTTGCATCACAGCTTGATACATATTTCTCAGGGTAAAGGGAAAAGACACAGAAGTGAGGGGCAACATTGATTCCCTAAATTATCTTCCCCTTTTGACACACAAGAAGGTAAGTGCCTCTTGCAGCTATCATCATATTTCTCTTACTTTGTGATTTCAGAACTGTCCCCTCCTCCATGTTTGTCATTCAGCCACTTTATGCTAAAGTTGTTGCTTCCATGAAAGAGGCACATTTAATGAGTGAAAGGTTAAATGTCTGATTTCTGTGCACATGAGCTTAGCTTGAAGTCCATGTGATAGCTCAGTAAGTAAGCAGAACATTAGTTGCAGCAAAGTATTTCCTTTAGTGTCCAAGCCTGAAAGAAGGTTTGCTCAATGAGGCAAAGCAATGGGATGGGCAAAAGTAAAAGGTGCTGATTTCTGAAATAGTCAGCTGTTTGAGAACTGATATTCTTGTACAAGGAAAGTTAAACGTCTCCATTAGGAAATGCCATGGTTCTGATCCTGTGTCATCAGACATGCTCTCAGGATGGAGCTACCTTGAGTCTAAAAGACTTCCTCCTCCCTCCACTGATCACCAATAAAATGTGAAAGTTGAGACCATCCCCTACATCCTCACATTTATTATCAGAAGAGAAGCACCCTTTTCTGGATTCTCCAAGTTTAACAGGATCAAGAAGAGAATTCTTAAACTTGGAGAAGATGACTGGCCCATTCGTTGCACTAATCATATCAGTGTCAAACCATGGCAGCTTGCTCAGACTCTCACAAGTCCTTCAGGGAGCACAAGAAAACCCAAGAATTAAAGCCAGGAGGTTACAATCAATTTTGCAAGCCAACGGAAAAGGTAAACAGAATTGTCCATTGAGTGACACCAGACAAATTTGTTTGGCTTAACAGCACAGTGAAACAATCTCCTGGCCATTCAGGTTATTGCTCTGTCCAAAGGGCAGATGTGGGAACAGGGACATTTGCAGTCTCTGGAACCAACCTGCTGTTGGACTACCTTGAAACACTTCTTTTGGATAGAAGCTTCACCATTTTGAATTACATGTTGCAGCCTGGGAGAGGTGCAGAGGGAAGAAGACTGACATCTGTTCCCATGGATGTATTTTTTTTCCTTTTACCTTCACTCAGTCACATGTGTCCATTCATATCCATCATATAATTTCTACATTCCAAGTAATGAGACCACTGAAGAACAGAAAGGAATAGTACAGACCAGGAGTTAAACCCCAGGGTTTGGACTCCAGGGAAGGGACAGAAGGTCTCTTAAAGTATTGTTCCCTCCTTTGCTATCCCTAGTCCCATTACTGGAGAGGAAGTAAATTCTGTCCAAACTGTGAGTGTGGATGCAAAATCAGTCCCAAGTGGTATGTGCTCTGTCACCACCTAGGCACAGTTCTCTTATGCAGATTCTGGCTTCTTGCAGAAAGAAACTCTCCTTTTCTCCCACAGGCCCTGAGTCTAAAATGTTTAGTGCAATGAAAGGTCTTCTATTTCTTCTGTGTCAGGATTACTACTGAATTGAGGCTATAAATGATTTAAAAGCATAACCCGCAGGAAATGTTTAACTTGGAGAGTGCTAAGTGCTGACCTGGGAGAAAATCAGTCATTTTGCTATTGCATGCCATTGTCTTGTTGGTTCCAAGCTCTGCTCTACAAATAAGCAGCTTAGTTTAGTTGCTTTTGAAATTAAACAGCTATATCAGACAGCAGTTTGGAACTACAGGAAGGCATCAGTCAAACGGCTTTAATTATTCACGTTCTCTCCTTGCTCCCTCCTTTCTCCCTCATCGTTTTCCTCCAAGTGATCAAAAGCTAAGCTGTCCTTTGTGTCATGGAATATCAAGGAAATTTTCTTAAATTCTGCATATATCAGTCATCATCTCGCATGTCTCAGCAGCATGAAAATGACTGCTGCAATGTGATCTAAGCTACTCCAGAGACTTGACTGATTGATAAATAGATCACATCGGTGCATTGGGTGCAACAGTGCACATTTCTGACAGTGCTGTGAGATGGCTGTGAAAGTCTTCATAAGAACAGAGATGACTTTTCCCAATGTGGAGCTAAAGTCCCATAGGCCTCACTGATTTCTCCCTTCCACACTCTCACGAGCATCCAGTAAGTCCATCCATTAAGTCCATCCAGAGCAGGTCAAACTAGGGCATGCAAAGAAAGATATGCATGTAAACAATAAACAACTTCACAGGAAACCATGGTACACCAGAGCCTGTTGTTTGTGCTACTAGCAAGGGTTTTCATTACACACAGAACTTTGTTCTTGGTATTACTGTTAACAGAAGTGTTTCTTTGGGTTGTTAACTAAAAATATCTTTCAAGTTGTCACTGCAGATGAGAAACTGGTAAGTCACACTGACAGAAAAATTTCTTGAGCCAACCTGAGAACAAAACACTTGCAACAATATTTCTGTCCTCAGAAACAAGCAAAACTAATGCCCAAATTCCTATATAATACACCGAGATGATGATGAACTGTCAAAAGAACACAAAACAAAATCTCATTAAAGAAATAGGAACCATCAATGACAACTCCTCGTTGGTGGTAGAATCATCAAGTGAGCAGAGCAGTAGTTCTGCCAGGCACAATACGGCAGAAGATGGATCAGGAAGCTTTCTGAGGAAATTAGATCCCACCTGACATACAGCAAGTGTGAAATCCACAGCAGTGCTTCCTCTCTTCCCCAGGACAGTTTTGCTGAGCATATTCCTTTCCATGCAGCTGGGTCCTTATAAAACACTGCAAGGACAATTCAGAAAAAACCTATAAAATGCTCCTGAAAATGTGCAGGATTCATTCTCTTGCTTGGAATGGTGCTTGTATCTGGTGTTAAGTTAACTTGCAGTGAGAAGGTATCTTCTGCTACAACCATTAATGTACTTCAAAAATAGAAAATTCAGATTCATATAGGATGCCTGACCAGGAATATTCACACATCTGTAAACTTCCAAATACTCTTTTATTGAAAGTAGAGTGTATCAAAATCCCTTTTCCTTAACAGCAGAGCATTTTTCAGCCTGAATCTTCTACCCAGCATATTCTTCCCAAGGCCCTATAGTCTTTTTTCCTTCATCCCCCACGGTTCTTTGGACAATCTCCACCCAGGTACCAGAAAGACCTGCAGGCAAGCAAACTGATGCTCAACTCAGCTTCATTTCCTCCTGCACTACCACAGATTTACAGCAATATGCAGATACTAAGCAGGGGGAAAAGGTCTTGCCATGCCCCTTCTCAGAATTTACTTCCAGGTAGCTTGAGAAGGGAAGGGTCCCTGCAGGACAGTATGTGATACTTTTCACTCTGTGCACATTGACTGATACTTGTGCTATACTCCGTTTGAGTAGGGTGAACTTAAGTTGGAGAGCAAGAGCTACACCCCCCTCCATACTCAGTAATAACTGGCCTAAAACAACCTGTAGCAAAAAGTCACATGGTGCTCTGAGTTGCAGCTTCCCTGAAAAAAAAAGAGATTGCAGCCTCCATTCTCCCTTTCTTCTTTGTTAAATAGGGGAGAATCACTTCTTCTAAGAAAAGCAAATCACTCCACATCTTGGCAGTTTAGATTAGCACACTTTCATTTTCATTTTCTGCCACCTACGTTTCATTTGGCATTTCAGCAACCCCAAAAGTGTACAAGGACAATGTGAAGATCTCACCAGCATGCAGTCATGAGACCATGCTCCCAGGCTGACAGCACTGTGGGAAGCCTGGAAGCACAGGAGCAGCCTAGATCCCTTGCACATTTTGAAGACATGATATAATTTGGGCTGCTTCATTATAAAAGGGCAACCATTAGGAGAGCCAAGCGACACTAATGAAGCCCTGGGCATTATCATGCATTGATTAAATACTGTTTAATGTCTCAAAATGACAGGAAAAAAGGACTTCAGAGAAGCCCAAAGGAGCAAAGGAAGTGATTTCTCTCATACTAAACAGAGTTATTTTTATAGGAAAATGAGGTGCAATATACAGCACCATGAGGAATTTTTTAGCATCTGCCCATTCATCCTAATTAAAAATATTAAATGCATTCAGCACATGTAACAATAGCTTTACTATCTTCATCTCCCATTCCTGCAGGAGAAAAGAAAGCTCACATCTTATGGCAACTTGTATTCTAACTAGATCTCCCATCACATGAAGTACTTCACTTCATCCTTCTTCCTGCATTTCCTGCATATTAGCTGTATTTACATATCAATCACACCTTGCACATCAATAAATCATTTTTGTCCTTCAAAATAATTCATATCAGGGAAAATTAATTAATATACAAGTAAATAGACTGAAATGCAAAGCTAACGGCAAAATTACCTATTAATCTGCTAGCTCTGTTTTCTGTAGGTATCTTGAGGATAAATACAGTGTGACTACTCATTCAAATACTCTTTGTAGGTTATATCTTTGAAGATTTGAATTCTGGATTTTGCACAATGTCTAGATCGAAATCATCATTGTTTAGAACAACAGTTTTTAGAACATTATTCCTGCTCTGAATAAACTGAATAATAAAACAGTCCTACAAGTGCTGTTAAGAAAGTCAGCTGTACCAACAGTGCCTTTCCTCACTGAAGGTCTGATTATAAGAAACTGATCTCACTACTTCCTGTCAAAGGCAGCTCCATGGATCATGAAGGAAAGTTTGGAATCAGTTAATCTCAGAGCACGGTATAGACATGGTACTTGGATTTTCCACTCCAGTATGATGATTGGTTCATACTTTGAAATAGTTGAGTTTTTAAATCTATGAAGATACTAGAAGGGATGCTAGTTATTAACATTTGGGCTTTAATTAATGCTAGAGTGTAAGTTAGGTGAAATTCCACTGGAGCAGGAGGACTGAGCCTGAACTGCATCACACCCCTGAAGAGCGCTTACTTCAGGATTGTCCACTTTCAGTCACCAGCACCTCCTCTGTTAATCTGCAGTAGCCCCTCATTTGCTGTTTTCTTTCTGCTCAGAGGCTACTCCAGCTGGGACAGTAGGTTGACAGGCAGCTCGGGATGCTGTGATAGCTAAAATTTTCATACTGGCTGTTCCTAACTCATAGCTCACAGATAATGTATTGGCCAAAAGATTCAGCAGTTCTGTTTACAGCCTGATATTTTGCCCTCTGCTATTACACATTTCTTCAGGCTAAAAGGGAGAGAAAATGTGACATTGCTGGTTGTCCAGGGGCAAGCAAACGTTGAGACACCCCATCTTAAAACCTAATCTAGCATTCAGGAAAACACAAGGAGTTATGGACATCTATTCAGCTTCACTTCATATTTGAATGTGGCCAAGTTAACCTAATTGAAGTTCCCGGATGTATCACCTATTGTTAAAGCTGCCTTATAATTCCTGTTACAGCAGCATTTTCAGCTTGTTTTAACTCCCATGAGGGTAATTGCTTGGGCTGAAGTTTTCCATGCTGAGGGTCAACTTCAGTCAAGGAGTTTTTCTGGATGTGGCAGGCAGAAAATAAATTAAGAAATGTGTTTATTCAGAAGGTCCAGGAAATCTTCTCATTCCCACCTGCTTATGTATGTACTTTATGGAAGAGCATTTAATTACACAACACCACTATCTCTTGTTTCCAGGGGCCCTGCCTCATCCAGTGCACAAATATGCACAGTGTGCATAGTGCTCACTTGACTGGAAGATACTCAGTATTTTGTTTTATTCTTGTTATTCAGTGTGGTTTTATACTCTCTTTCTTGCAGACCATCTACCCACAGCTCAGCAGACAGAATTACTGACTTCCTCATGGGCTTTGCTGCAGAATCACAGGAAGACAAAAGAAAACTGACAGAAATTTGCACTGTGTTGCAGAGGCTGACCTGAGTAATAGACTATGTAGAATAGTAGATAATTGAGCCAGGCTTGAAAGCATGGCAACAAAAAGAGAAATTGCAGTAGATAATTACTTTATATTACCAAAGAATATCCCTCTCTCAGTTAACACCCAGGTCCAATTAACGGTTCAATTATATTCTAAAATAATTGGCTACATTACACTAAACCCATGTATTTTTTGCATCCCCTTGCCTCCTCCCTCTTAAAATATTTTTCCTCTCTATATCAAGAATAATTTGGGTAGTGACCCTGCAATTTGTTTTGTTCATGTTGGCCTCTGCACCTGTATCAACCCCCGCTGAATTCAACAAGGCAAGATAGAGCGGAAGGGAGATCGCTCAACTTATGCAATGTAGATTTAAAACCAGAGCTTTTAGAGTTGTTTTCATCATACATAGCTTTAGCTACCTACTAGGGGGGGCTACATTAGAAGAAGTATGGCCATCTTTCTTAGACAAAGGAGATAGCACATTGAAAGATCATCCAGACATATGCATGAAATCATCCCTAGATGGTGCTGAACCATCTCCTTTGACCGTACAAACAACCTGTTGACACTGAGCTCTAATGATAGAATCATAGAATTATTTAGGTTGGAAAAGACCCTTAAGATCATCAAGTCCAACTGTAAATCTAACACTACCAAGTCCACCACTAAATCATGTCCCTAGGCACCATTTCTACACATCTTTTAAATACCTTCAAGGATGGTGACTCCACCACTTCCCTGACCAGTGTGTTCCAATGCTTGACAACCCTTTCAGGAAATAAATTTTTCCTAAGATCCAACCTAAACCTCCACTGGAGCAACTTGAGGCCATTTTTTCTCATCCTACCACTTGTTTCCTGGGAAAAGAGGCCAACATCCACCTCACTACAACCTCCCTTCAGATAGTTGTAGAGATCAATAAGGTCTCCCCTCAGTCTCCTTTTCTCTACAGTAAACAACCCCATTTCCTTCAGCCACTCCCCCATAAGACTTGTGCTCTAGAACCCTCACCAACTTCATTGCTTTTCTTTGAATGTGCTCCAGCAGCTCAATGTCTTTCTTGTAGTGAGGGGCCCAAAACTGAACTCAGTAGTCAAGGTGCAGCCTCACCAGTGCCGAGTACAGGGGACAGTCGCTTCCCTAGTCCTGCTGGCCACACTAGTTCTGATACAAGCCATAATGCTATTGGCCTTCTTGGTGACCTGGGCACACTGCTGGCTCATATTCAGCTGGCTGTCAACCAACACCCCCAAGTCCTTTTCCACCAGGCATCTTTCCAGCCACTCTTCCCCACGCCTATAGCGTTGCATGGGGCTGCTGTAACCCAAGTGCAGGACCTGGCACTTAGCCTTGTTGAATCTCATACAGTTGGGCTTGGCCCATCAGTCCAGCCCAATGAGACATATTAACTGTGGTATCCATACTTAGGCAAGGTCCAAGCGCGCAGTGGTCAAGAAAAGAAAAAAGGCAAAGATATACTTATTCTAACATGTATTTCTGCAATCTAGATATGGACAGCCTGAATTTCTGTTCCAAACACAGACAGGGTGCATTTGGCCATGACTCTGTCTTTCAGCCAGTATGCATTATCTTCATATCAAGTATTTCACATGAAGCACCAGGAGGATGCCATGTGTCATCAGATTCATGTGAGAAAAATCACATGGTAAAACCACACCAAAGTGTAGACATCTCCTCCTTGTTCAAGCATATGGTGAAGGAATAAGTCTAAACTAAAGCTTGAACAACTGTAGCTCTTTTGCTGAAAGGAAAAGCCATAACACATGAAGAGCCTGCAGAAGTCCCCCCATCCTTCTCCTCTTTCCTCATATTCACAGACTGGTTTCTTGTATCTTGCAGACCCGTGCAGGGTCTTATTTGCACCTTAGCACTTTAAGCAGATGACTGAGGACTGGTAAAAAGGACAGCAAAGAAAAGAACTGTTATAAGGTTTCATGTGACTCACACCACAGAAGTAAAATAAAACAGAGACCCACCTCCTTCCATTAAAGGAAACCCCCCAACAACCCTGGAAAAAAAAAAAAAAAAAAAACCAAAACAAACAGAAGGTGGGTTCTCTTTTCCTTCTTTCTCTACTGCTTTTAAAGCCAGAAAAGACCAAAAGTTTTGTATAACACTTGTGAGAATATTTCATCTAGTTACCCCTGTAGAGGGTTTATTACTTTGCTAATGCATTCCTCCTACACTCCATTTCCAAACTGAAAAAGAACCCTTCTGCCTAAAATCATGTTTGTTTGTTTGTTTTTGACCCCAATTATATGAGTTGATCTATTAGAAGATATAATTACCTTCCACAGGCAATGTGGAGTCACCTTACCTCCCACGTGAGGGTAACTTCAGGAACAATTTCCCACCCTGTTAAAAATAAGCCACTCCTTTCTTGTTTAAATTTCTATTATGACTTCCAGCCTTACCAGTCCCATAATTTCTTCCTGTTCCTGATTCTGATTTCTATGCAAGTCCAGAAGAAAGTTGCCAGTATTATGAACAAAGAAGAAATACATCTGAGTACTATCTCAGAATGAAGGAGACACAAAAAAGCAACAAAACCCCAGAATAGAAAGCCATCTTTTTTGCTGAACTGTTTCTTTTTGTACCCACGTGTATCACAGATCCTAAATTGCCCATGCATCTCATCCTTCCTTGCACCTGTCTCAGCTTTCAAACCCAGCACTTCACGCAAAAGATATGCCTAACAGCATATTTGTAAGTGCTGGGAAATAAGAGGAAAAACTGCCTCTGATGTCAGACTTGGAGGCACGGTGTCTGCAGACTGAATTTTCCCCTATAGGAACCATCCATTGCTTGGCATGCACCACAGGCTTTGTCATCTTTACCACACACTCCCTACAACCTTCCTTGTATAGCAGTTCAGACAGAGGGCAATGAGCCATTTCCAGCGGGGAGGGAGTGGGATCATGTACAGTATCTGTCTAAGGAAACAAATGGGCAGGATGTGGAATAGATCCCAAGAGAATCCTAATCAAGTCGGTATCAAACAAACCTCCATATGCTGAAGGAACATAACACTAAAGTCCTTTTGAAGTTAGAAAAAGTGCAGTCCTCTTTTATTAATGCACAAGTAATAAGGCTACATCTTAGTGTGGGTTCTGCTGGGTTTTGTTTTTCCCCCACACTGCAATATTTGAAGTACTTCTTAAAAATAACAGAAGTGGAGAAATTGCGTTCATGGTTTTCTGTTTCAAATATTTATATGTTTTTACAAAAGTGGGGGGAGGAGTGCTGGGATGTACATATACATGCAAATAAACATCTGGGAACTGATCAAACCATTGAATACAGGAAAGTTTTGGCAATCAAAGAGTATGCATGCAGATTTGGGCACAAAAGCACAGAAGAATCTATCTTTCATAGGAAAAGACATGGGGGAAGGCAAGCAGGCAGCCAGCAAGCAAATGATGGAGTTGTGTTATTCAGCAAACAGTTCTCCACATCAAAGGGAAGCCTTCTTGTCAGGTCAGACAGTTGGCATGTGGAGAAAAACAACAAAACCCAGAAAGGTATTCAGGTACTGATTTCATTTCCCCCCACCACACTGTGCAGTACAGCATGCCAGACCCATATAGTGCAACCCTGCTGAGGCAGAGAAGCCCTCCATCTCTCACCCACCAAGTGCTGCCCTGTCCCTGCAGGCCACAGAACCCAAACCTTGTTTGTAAGAGCCCATAACCCTCTCTTCACCTGTGTAAAGCAGCTAGAAGCCATGAGAGGTGTATCAGCACTAGGTAGCCCCACTGAGCCAATGTCTTGGTTTGCAGCTGCTGACATGGGGACCTGGCTGGAAAACCTTTTTCTGGTAGGTATCTGCTACCTGCAGGCTTGTGCAGATGGGGAAGGAGGTAGCATTCAGTGGCAAACAAGCTGAGTGTAGTCGTCTTACATCAAATGTGTGCACAGTTGCATGTAGTCTGTGACGGGTGACTTCCATAGTGGAAACTGTGTGGTGCAAGGCAAAGAGAAGGATCAGAGCCATGTTACAGAAACCAGGATATCTGGCAGCAACAACGGGTTGAGTCAGCACCTCATCAAGGAAGACAGAACAGCTGGTGAAAGAGAGTCACTTTTTACCACAATTCAAAACTCCCCTGATAACACCAATCAAATAACATTCAGACCACACCCCAAAGAGGTATCTAGCAACGTCTGACTTTTAGCTCTGGAGACAAGCTTTTTGTAACTGTCCTTGCTGAAATTAAAGAAAATGCATTCAGGATGCTTTTGGTGTGTTGTGCTCTTGAGTATCTTAATGGCAGTAGCTAATATCTGGAGGCTATCATCATGGAAGATGTGAATTTTACTTTAATTTTCTTTCCTGTCTTGGCACCACCAAGAGGTAAAAAAAAACCTGAGCAATCCATGAAAAGATTTCAAGAGAGTTTCTTCTGGTATACAGATGCTACATCTTTTGCTGAGGTGAGGTACATAAGGATCTGGTCATTTGTGATAAAAAGCAGGTTCTTTTTGTCCATTTTCAAAACACAGACTAGCTTCCAACAAAATCAAGCTGCTTCTCTAAACAATGCAACATCATTTCTCAATTAAACAAGGTACATATTTCATGATAGCATCTGGCAGGTGCAGGATTACAAATGGTTACCACATTTGTTTTTGCTAGAAACCTTGTTCATGCCATGAACTGAATTGTTTTATCAGCTTATTTGAAGATAAGGTGATTTCCTTATCGTGTTGGCCTTAGGACACTCAAAACACCACTTTTGCAGAGAAATCTTGTTTTATCCTCCTTTATCAAACAGAAAAACAGGAGATATATGTGTAGATACATACATATGTAGATATATATATGTATATATATTTGTTCTAATCCAGGCAATATTTAAAGCTGGTGCTGATAGATTTAGAAAGGCAAACAAACAAAGGTGCATGCCAGATAGTATCTAAAAAAAGCCAATTTTCCTATTGGCTGTCTATTTTTTAAATTGAGGTAAAAAGGCCCTTTCAGCTCAGCACCCTACAGTGAAACAGAGGCATCAAGTCTGACCGTGCAGGAACTTGCACACATTTTAGTGGAAAAGAGCAGGACATTTTGGCAAGTTTCTGGTCCCAATGTGAACTGATATTTAATGAAAATAGATTCTGATTGTCTGGCATGGGCCTTAATGATTTCGTTATTGTTTTATTCTCTGACTTTCTATTATGACGGTGGACTTTTTCCCCAGCTTTATTTGAGGCTATTATGCTGATGGGCCACAATGAATTTTGATCTAGCCAACTTTAAGAATCAGGAAAAAATAGGTTAGTAAAAGCACATGCAGTTGATTATTTAAATTAAAAGCATGGAGCACTCTCTTCACTTGAAATCTTATTTTCTTCTTACCACAGTGCTCTTAGCAACACACCTTGCATGAGAACTCTAGATAACATAAATTAACAGGGCTCTAGTGAAGACAGTATCTACCAGCCAGAGATTCACCCCTTACACTATTTCATTTTCTCATCCCTTTTAAGAATGACAGACTTTGATGCATGTTTACGTCACCTTAACGTACCCTTTCTCACCAAGAGGGAGTTACTTATATCTTACTCCATCATTAACTTGGGCCTGACGGTTGAAAGGTTGGTGTGTTATTGTCACACTTCCGTGACGACGTGGGGGTTTGTGTTCATTGCACCATGCTCTCAGCATGGTGAAGAGGGGGCCTTTAAGGCAGCGCATACAACAGGTCTGCACAAGGGGAACCCACCCCTGGCAGCTGATATGGTTGGTACCCCCCAGGCTACAGAGCACACCCTCAGCCACGTAGGTGTCACACCAGAGCCATGGCCCTTTTGGCCTCAGCAGCCTGGCAGGACACCTCTGGTGGTACCCCGTACGCACCCTCAGCAACAAGGACAGCCATGAGTTTGCTCTCAGCGCTGTCCATGTGTAGAAGTAAATGACCTGCAATTAGACCCTTGCCACCATTTCTCCTAAGGGAGCCCCCAGCTGCAGGAGCTTGGTGCCTCCTCTCACATCAGTTTTCCTCACTCTCAGCTGTCTATCTGGGGCTCCTCATCCCCCAGCAGTTTGCAAATCCTCATGCAGCAGGAGAGCACTAAGAGCTGCTTTGTGCCAGTAGTTACAGAGATGTAGGAAATGCACAACTCCAGCAGAGTCATTATAACTCTTTCATTTGCCAAAGGCACTCCAGCTGTGCAATGATCTAGCAGTGTGCAAAAGAGAGATTTCCCCTAAAAGCATGCAATGGCTAGGAGACCTAAAACTTTAAAATATCTGTCTTGCAATATAGCATGGTAGAAGTTCATCTATGTTTTTGAAAATACTTTTTTAAAAGCTGAGGAGTCTGTTGGAAACCTCAATATATTAAGAGGCAAGCTGGTTTTACTAGAAAGGAAAGAGGTACTTTCTTGTATTTGTATTTCCCTTAGGAAGCCTTAAGATTGGAACTTCAGGAAGAAAGAAAAAAATCTACTTAATTTCTCTACTCTCCTGACTCTCAGAATAG
This sequence comes from Tyto alba, assembly GCF_018691265.1. Lineage (NCBI taxonomy): Eukaryota > Metazoa > Chordata > Aves > Strigiformes > Tytonidae > Tyto > Tyto alba. The sequence goes on from NW_024881276.1 coordinate 27,680,033, forward strand.
TTTTCTTTTATTGTCCTCCTTTCTTTTGGGGATTTTTTTCTTCTGTGTTTCTGCAAGCCTGTTACTAAGAGCCTGGATGGCTGTTATACATGATTACAGGGATTGTACAGATTTGATCAGAACTTGAGTCCACCAGAAATTTGAAATTCTACATGAATAGCCCTAAACCCCGGAAATTGCTGAGGCAGGTGAATTTACCTAAAATTCATTGAGTGTTTCAGCCCCTCCGCTTTGTCCCACAGTCCTCTAGAAAACACCAACATGCATTTATCCAGATTCCAGAAAACACTAGTGTTCAAAATTATACCTGATTCTCTCTAGAGAAGCCTAAAATTGAATATCTCTTTCACCAATTGCATCATTGCTATTCATGGTCTTGATCAGAACAAGAATCTTATTTAGGAGTCTTATTTGCCATCCAGAGGGCCCTGGACAAGCTCAAGAAGCACACCCATGTGAACAACATGAGATTCAACAAGACCACATGCAAGGTTTTGCACTAGAGTTGGGACAACCCACAGTATCAATACGGGCTGGGAGATGAAGGGATTAAGAGTAGCCCTGTGGAGAAGGACTTGGGGGTATTAGTAGATGGAAAGCTAACTATGAGCCAGCAATGTGCACACACATCCCAGAGGGCCAACCATATCCTGGGCTGCATCTAAAGAACATGTTGCCAGCGGGTGCTGGGAGGTGATTCTACCCCTCTACTCTGCTCTTGTGAGATACCACTTGGAGTACTGCTTCCAGCTCTGGATTCCTCACCATAAGACATGGACTTGTTGGAGCGAGCCCAGAGGAGGCCACAGAAATGATCAGATGGATGGAGCACCTCTCCTAAGAGGACAGGCTGAGAGAGTTGATGTTGTTCAGCCTGTAGAAGAGAAGACTCCAGGAAGTTCTTATTGCAGCCTTCCAGTACTTAAAAAGGGCTTACAAGAAAGATGGGGACAAACTTTTTAGTAAGATCTGTTGCAATAGGACAAGGAGTAACAGTTTTAAACTAAAAGAGGGTAGATTTAAACTAGATTTAAGGAAGAAATTTTTTACAATGAGGGTGATGAAACATTGGAACAGGTTGCCAAGAGAGGTGATAGATGCCCCATCGCTGGAAACATTCAAGGTCAGGATAGACAGGGCTCTGAGCAACCTGATCTACTTGAAGATATCCCTGCTTATTGCAGGGGAGGTTTGGTCTAGTTGATCTTTAAAGGTCCCTTATGACCCAAACTATTTTATGATTCTATGATTTATACCTGGAGCATGAAACTGGAAGTCAAGAGTCAGGACTATACTGCTTATATGGTTAATGGTCTCCTAGTTAACATTATGTCTTTTTAATTCCTTCTGTGAATTACAGAATACAGTCTTGACTGCCTTGGATCTCAGCAGCACATGAATTGCTTATACAAATATGGCAGTGAACTGAAATAAACTTTAGGACAATCTTTCATGTAGACCTGTGGAGGATCTTTATTTAGTTTTGCAAACACACTGTGTTAGACATGGATGGCTGGTGAAGTTTGGCTAAGTAACATGTTGCCAAGCAGCATCCAAAAGAAAGGAAAAAAAAAATCATAGAATAGTTTGGGTTGGAAGGGACATTCAAAGACCATCTAGTCCAACGTCCCTGCCATGGACAGGAGCATCTCTCACTATATCAGGTTGCTCAAAGCCACCCTAACCTTGAACACTTCCAGTGGTGGGGCATCCACAACTTCTCTGGGCAATGTGTTCCAGTGTCTCACCACCCTTACTATAAAAAATTCCTTCCTTATGTCCAATCTAAATCATACCCTCTTTCAGTTTAAAACCACTGTGCCTTGTCCTGTCTCTACAGACTTTGATAAAAATTCTCTCCCTGTCTTTCCTATAAGCCCCCTTTTTATATTGAAGGGCCATGATAAGATCTTCCTGGAGCCTTCTCTTCTCCAGGCTAAAAGTGAAAGATAGATCCAGTTTTGGCCTTGGGCAACTGGAGTCAGAGTCATAACTGATATTTAGCACAAAAGTTAGAAACAGGTGCTCTGTTTTTTATTTATTTGCTCTTCTCTAAGTAGGAGATGTCTGCTCAAGGAACTGGGGGAGGGGAGAGTTTAACACATTCTCCATGAGCCCTGTGGAGTGTAGACAGAATCACAGTTGTATCACCATATGTTAATGCATTTACTGAGTGCTGCTTTTTAATAATTTTCTGTTGCAGTGAGTGAAAATGTTATTTGGCTGTGATTTGCATTGTGCCAGCATTAGATATTAGACTGTGTTAGATCAAAATCAATGCTGTCACTGAAGCATCCATTCCTTTCATTACTCTAAATAACATTTTGTCCTAATACATTGAGTCATTGCAGTACAAGCAATAAAAATCAGTAAATACTTCTGTTTTATTTCAGGGTATAAACAACCCTTAATTCTTCCCTCTTCACAGAAGGGTAGGACAAAACAGAACAAATTTGGATAGTCTTTATTTAGCACAACTGCTATATTTTCCCTGGGAGCAAATAAAATGGGCTATTTTGGGGAGAGAAAAGGTGAACAGCAGTAGGAGAGATGGAGAAGGCAACATAGCACAATGAGATTGATAGTGTGCATTTGCATATCTGCCAAAAGAGAACAGGTCAACCCATCCGAATGTTGTCATCAGGGATGAGGTGAAAGGTGCCAGCAGGTCCTGCACTGAATGGATTGAAAGACAAAGGGGGAGTGGTAGTGCTCCAGGTAGAACAGAAAATAGAATGATCTGTACTTTGCACGTTATCCAACAGCATAAATTTTCTGCATTAGATCATGCCTAATGTGCTACACACACCACAGTTGTCTGGGTAGCCTCGACAGCAAATTAGATTGACAAACGCATCTGTTGTCAATAAAATTCCAGGATTTTAAAGTTCCCAGTCTTTGCTAAGGCAACTATCTTGTGTCCACTTAACAGATTGCAACCAGTCACACATCCCTGGGAAAAGCAGATCATCAGACCAGGATCTGCCTTGTGGATCAAAGAGAAGCAGATGTGCCCACACTGGGCCAAGAATACTGAATGACTGACTCACAGATCAAAGGCTGCTCAGTGCTTGCTAGTCACATTAGTGTCTTCTTATATCAGAGGTAACCCAGAAAACCTCAACTCTCCGACTGATTAGCCTGCTTATCCCAGAAAATGTCTTCCTTCTGTCCCTTGCTCCCCAGTGGTTAGTTTAGCCTTGATGTAGAGCACAACAGCTGGCAGTTCCTGGATGGAAGACAATGTTCCAAGCACTACTCTGTCTCATATAGACCTTGGCTACTTCTCAAAACTATGGTACAATATGCTACTTCTCACGTGAAAAGACAAAACAGCTTGATGTTAGTAACAGCTTGATTAAATATGAGATAGAAAAAGCACAGGAACAGTAAAGCTGTGGAAGCATTTTGCATTTCTCTCAATCAAGTATGTGTCTTGCTCCTTCTCACTTCCCAGATCTCTCCTTAGGCTCCCAAGGTCCAGACTAGCTCACCAGAGATGTGCAAAACTTCAGCACTTCCTACGCAGTTTGCACAAAATCTTTATCCCACCTTATATTTCCTATGGTGGCTTGATGTTCCAAGTAAATGGGCATGAGGAGAGTCAGAGGGAGGTCCTACAGCCCATCATGTCCCTATACCTTATTTTATTTCCACACATAGATTGATAGGGGAGCAGGGACCAGGTGCCCCAGGAATTGGAAACTGTTGGAGCGGTTCTGACAAAAACTTTTTCTTGAAAAACATTTTTCTTTGAAAGCCAAAATTCTTAGCAAGGTGGGTTCCAGTTTCAGGAAAACTGGCACTGGGAAGGGGTTTCTAAGGCTTTGAACTGGGCTACCAGGTCAGAGGGACTGCAGAAGGGAAGACAGGTTGAAAAATCTGATCCTGCCAAGAGAAAAAGGGATGTTTTCCATAGATTCATTTCATAAAAAGCATTCGTAAGAATTTGGTTTTCCTTCAGGGCAGAAGAAAAACTTCACAACCTCAGAAGCTGTCACAAAAACTGCAGAAGCTGTCATGAAACACAAATTGTTCCTTGGCCAGCTTTACCTGCAAGTCCTTAAACAGACATGGGTTGAAGTTTAGGTTTGCAAAGGTGCACAAGGTCAGCAAGTATCTTGCATGTTGAGACTTCATACGATACATCTAATACATCTAGATCTAGACTACTTCTCTTGGGGAATCTGAGATTAAAGCACTTTCTGGGAGAGCCGGGTGGTTTTCAGAGTCTTTCTGACCCACCATGGAAGAGTGCTTAACCCACAACAAACTAGAGCAAGGCTTGTAACTCCCACTGCAGCCGTAGTAAATTCTATGTGCAGTGCTGGATTCCAGGACTGTGCCCCTGCGATCAGGAAAAGCAACACATTTGGTGATTCGTGTATTGCAAGTGGCAAATGAGCAAGTCCTACTAACACTATAGGCATGAACAGGAAATCATTTCTATGTTTGGAGGACAGACATGGAGCTGAAACAAGACCTTCAACCATTTTCAGAGTTAAAATATTACCTTGTTTTAACTCTCCCTTGGATGTAGTTTGGGGTGTTTTGCTTTGTTTCTTAAACCTTGTCAATTGTACCTAATCCACAGGCTACCAAAGACAGCAAGTATAAACTCTGTTGCTCAGGCAATTACTTGCAAGGGACAATCAAAATGAAGAAATTTGCATTTGACTTTACATCTCCGTTGACTCAGATACTTTTGTTTTCCATGGAATCTATGGCTTCTAGTTTTGTTAAACCTGCTAATTTATGTCTTTGAAAGTAACCAACTTATTTTAAATATGTATGTTGATAGCATTCCTAAGTGAATTACACTTGTCTGCCAAGTTCCGATGCATGATAAAACATACTAGAAAGAAGGTTCTCTGGATTTTGTAGGCAACTAGGTAGCAAAACCAAAGATATGATTAAAAGCATTTAATCTCACTTTTGTAGATTAGCAATTTCAAAGTCTTGTTACCATGTTTTTATAACAAACTCACATTAAAATTTAAGGATGCATTTTGCTGCAACTGGATACCTATTAAACACTTCTTATTTCAGATGCAAAGCAACCATGCTTAGAAACAAAGCTTTATGAAGCGTGTCTCTACTAATTTTTGCGATCATCCCTCTAATGCATATTACGGAATGAATGAAAATTAAAGTCTAGATGGGGACATCAGGCAGGGATATATTCAGGTTTCTATGACTCAACCCAGACTGGGAGCCTAAACAGGCAGTGGAAGCAAGCAAAATATTCCTGAAAAGTTATTTTCACTGTACTGCCTACAGGTCTTTGAACACTATGGGTGTTTTTCACTTTCTGGGATCATGTGTTATGTGAGAATCTCAACACAAAAGGGGAGTTTCTTCTCTGTCATGGTTTCAGGGACAACTTAAATGTTCAAAAACCAAAATGCAGAGAGGAGTAAAACATAAAAGTAATGGCTTTTTCCTTTTAAACTTAATTAAAGTAGAAAGTTATGTTGGTGTTTGTCCAGTATTCAGAATAGACTCAACTTCATTATTTGTTAAATCATTAACAGAAAAAAAGATACTAAAAAACTTCTTAGAAATACGTAGTAGCAGAGCAAAACAACTTAATTTCTTTTGTCTTCCTAATTTATGTCCCTCTACGTTTCCAAATTTTTATATGCTAGGAAAAAAAACATTGCTAAAATGCTTTGATAAAGTTCTGCAACCAAAAGGTAATACTGTTTGAATTAAGTTTTGAATTCACTTGTTACATTTCACCTGCAATATTCAGCCCATAGTTTGGGGAAGTAGACAACGTGATCCTCAAGCAGTGCAGAGGTGAATGAAGGTCTGCAGAACATAGTCAGGTGCTATTATTCATAAAACTAATGAACAACATCTTTCATTTGGTCCTGTAGAACTTGCAACAGCTAGACAAAAATCTTTGATGTAATTTATTTAACACATTATATCTTCCCAAGGTTAGAAAGCACAGAAATGCAGCAAAGTATGACTGAGCACTGAATAATCCACTTGAAAGTGAGTCGTACAAGCATTTCTTAATCACTGGTTACCACCAGTTAATGGCTGGTTTGTTGTTCCTTTTAGTAGCCTGTGAGCATTAGCTTCTGGTATTATTTTAGTAAGATTTTTTTAATATACATTTTTTTCTAAACAACATCCTGAGGCTAAAGTATGTTAAAAGCAAATGAAACAATTCTTTAAATAAAAAGACTCAGCAGACACTTGTCAGAAAGGGCTTCACTAAGTGTCAAGTAACTTGAATATCCCTTTCAGGAAAGCTGTACCGGGTGAGCTGTATTGACACTCCACAGCTGTGAGAGAGTATTCTCAGAACTCTTCCTAGGGGGTGAGACCTCATTCTTCATAACAAAATGACAAACACAATGAGAGTAAGACTAACCCTGCAGTAGCATGAGCATCTTGCAATAATCCGGTCTCTCTCAGAGCAATGCCAATGCTCAGAAACAAAGCTTTTAAACAAAAATCCCCATTTGCCTCTCTCCTCCTGACTGTGCTGTTTCTCACAGGCATACCCACACGAGCAGACAACCTTTCAGGCAGATCCGAGGCCAGAGGCAGGTTAGCCCCGTTGGGGAGCTGTGCCCCCACGCCCCCACAGGGGGTGCCCAGGCAAAGAGCGTTCCACAGCTGGAGAGGTGCAGGTGTAAAGCAAGATTTCTGTGAGCAGGAGGTGGCCTCCCCTCTTTAGGAGCTCAGGCACGGCACTGCCTGCACTAGTATGCCAACAGCTCGCTCCGGAGCCAGGCTGGTGTCCCCACTGTATGAGTGCACCAGCTCGGGGCTCTCAGCCACACTGATGGCCCCAGTGACAAATTCAGAGCGTCCACACGTTCCCCAACCCACCCAACCAGGGAACGGCAACAATGTCATGGGATTTATGTGACTAGTCCCAGCTGGAGAACCGAGCCCAGATTTCAAATGTAGCACACTGAATATTTGCTGCAAACTCTCTAGGACCAGTTCATCGAGGGAAAGTGGAAAAGGAAGGAAGTCCCAGAAATATTTATCAAACGCTTTCCAGCATGAGTGCCAAGGAATCGTAAGATGTTTGTGAGTAGAAGATGAAGGAAAAAATATCAAATTCTGCTCCAGAAATTATCTTCTGCTCTCTTTCTGACACACTTTTGGAAGAACTCTGGCTCCTTGATGAATAAAAAGCACCTCATATGACATATCATCTCTTGCTCAGCTGCATATTCATTTTCCACTTGGGGCTTTCCTTACCAGCTGTAAGAAGTTCCACAAATGGGCAAAGAGCCCAAGCAAAGATCCGACATAAGAAGTTTAATCCAAAAAATAGAAAAGAAGCATTGAAAATATGGATCACAGATAGGATTGGGTTTTTTTTTTTTTCCACCATCCAGCCACTAGAGGGGACAGGAGATGCTCAGCCAGAGCAGTACATAAATAAACGATCAGAAGGCAGTACGCCATGTATATAATCCATTCTAATGAAACAGTTTATATGAGAGGTCTCAGAAGGGCAGAATGAAAGACAGAGAGACCATATAGAAATGCTCTACCCAAAAAGTAAATACCTGCACACAACCTTTAGACTGCCCTTCTCAGTGATGCAGTTTTAATTTTCAAATGTGCAGGCCAGGGAAGCATAAAGACTATAGGTTTAAAAAAGAAAAAAAGAAAGAAAGAAAAGGGTCTGCTTTGCTGTTCTGCAGACAAAAGCTCAATTTTCTAGGTGGTGGAAGCTCTGCATTTTCGTAAGACAAGAAAAAACATAATTGGGCTGCCTCCTTTTCCCAAGTACTTCCCTCCAATTCAAGCAATAAAATAAATTAATAAAAAGTGATAGGATGATGTTTTGGCTTCACAACAAAAACATACATTTATTCCCGAGGGTAATCTTACCATTGCCATGAAAATTGTCATTCACATTCTGTCTTCTGCAGTGAATGCATTTATAGATATACACAACTAACTAGGTCTGGTAGTGCTGGAAGCTGTAACAGAAGAGGAGCATTGGACGTGCTTGAAAACTCAAAACTTTAAAGAAAATTCTGGAAAAAGTAGTAATATGAAATTGAAGTACAAATAGTCATAGTTAATAAAATTGTAACAATGTGAAGACATTTAATTCTTTGATTTCACAATAGGAAAGCTTTAATTTCTTTAAGGTCACCTGAGACAAAGTTCAAAAAATGTAAAATGCAATCTGAGAAGGAGGAAACATCAGAGATGTAAAGGAAAAATCAGTAACCCCTGAATGAACCTTCAGTTTAGGGTGAAACTTTCCAGATCACAAGACTTCCTCCCTTGCCCACCAAAAGCGCTGCTCTTGACAAATGTCACTCTTGCCAATGTCCCAATAGCAGCTACATGTCCAAGTGCAATTTTGAATCTGCCCTCTGTCCACAGATGAAGCAGCTGAACTCTTACCTTCTACATGGCATAAATGATGTTTCCCTTCTTAGCAGCTTCTCTGAAAACAGTTACTTGAGTTTTCCTAAATCCCTTCTTTCTGCACAGTAGGCTTCGTAACTGCAAAATATATCACAAGTTCTCCATTGCATTGAACTCTTTACTACAGAATGCAATCTCAACAAAAACAAAATTCTGTGTGCTTCAGCTTTCCATTTCTTCAGGGAGATTTTCAGGTTTTTGATTCCTAGCAGTTTTGCATTCAGACCTCTTCTTCATCTCTGGTAACCACCCCAGTCTGAAATGGACCACTGCACATCCACTTGAGTATAAAGTCCTGTTTAACTTCAGTCCAAAGGACATCCTTGCTGTTGGAGCTTTTGAGGGGAGGGGTCAGTCTAAAAAAATATTATTTAGGGTGAAAAGAAGATAAAGCTTGTGTGAAGGAAAGCACAAATTTTTTTACTGTAAAAGAATACGACTGGTAGGAGGTGCCTGGATTTATAGTATGTGTGCACACTAGGCTAGTGCTCAACATAAAGCTGACAACTGCCTCATTTGAAATGTTGTAACTGGCTGACAGATTCCACAATAGAAAGTAGAGGTAATATCAATAGTCTTAACAACTACCTTGGCACGAATAATTGCTTTAATGCTAGGTAGTGAATGCTGAAAGACACTGATTAGACAGAGCCTGTGTAGCAAACTGTATTTGAAAAGGCAGACCAACATCTCCACTGTGGCTTCCCTGATTTCTCATTGGCTGTTACTCATTTTTCATCCATGACTAACACTATCTACAACCCAGAAGTTTAAGACTTTCAAAGCTCTGCTTTCTACCCACAAGTATGAAGCTCAATAGTTGCTGGATTATTTGGTGTATTTGATAAGGAGAGTTTAATATCTGATAATGTGAAATGTTCAGGGTGCTTGTACTGATAAATTACATTAGCCAAACTGGCACCTTGACAAATCCTTTGAAAACATGTGAGAATGGTGCACAATTCAAAAAAAGACCATGAGAACACAGGATATTAAGATTGTATTGATTTGCAACATTTTTTTAACCAAAACCTGTGCTACAAAGCTCTAAAAATCAGAAAGAGCTAGAAAAATGCAAAGAAAAATTACAAGGGAAAAAGGAAACAGAACATCAAAATTTGTTTTTACATTTAGAGACATCCCATTGCAACTTAGAAATCAATTGTATTTCCCTTTTATTTTAGACAGAAAATTTATTGAGAATGAAAAGCCCAGTGAAAAGAAATAAAAACCAAATACTGACACACAACCTCTCTGAGTCTTATTTGCTGTTTTATTCCATTTCAACTAACATATTATTATCTCCCACATCTAATAAACTCTACTTATGGTTTCCCCCCTATTTGATTCCCTTCATTTATAACAACAGATTCTCTCCATTTTCAGACCATCTCATTTTCCATTCCAAATAGTTACCATACATCCACCACTTCATACAGAGCAGAAACTATGAAGTGGAAGCAAATGCTAATAATAACTCTTGTCAACAGAGTGATCATCACACTTCCTTCATAATAATGTTTGCAAGGGTCAGGACAAAAATGAAATGCTTTCAATAGTTCTAATATTCCTTTCCATAGAAGAAGTTTCTTTAGAATTTGCAACTAGCAGGAGGTCTGATTGTCCTCATTGAAGTAGATCTATTAAAGCTAAATATTAGCATGTCCATTAAGATTAGTGAATAGGTTACTTTTACACAATTTTAAAAAATTGTTCAGGATTCTACAAATCCCAAGCTGGAAGATGCCCTCCAACAGTCCAGTTCTTCAAAACCTTTCACATGGGAGCAAACACTACTCAAATCAGTTCCTGCTGGAGCACCACTGCACTGGGAAACATACTGTGGAGAATCAGGACACAGTGATGGTTTTAGGAAAGTTAGTAATGGGATCTTTTTACTTGTCTCCATAGTAGGAATAGGATGTTGTAAATTTTTATTCTCCTTATTAGAATATTTACATCAACAGAGGCTATCCTTCCTCAATTGCATTTCCCTTTGGTTTTGTACCATGAAACTAATTAGAATTGTATTTAAAGTCTTTGAAGAGAGACAATGAACAGAAAATAGAGACATGGATGTGTCTGAGTCTGTACAACACCAGTGAAGGAGCTCTATGGAGAACAAGTGCTACAAATTTCTGAGAGTACAGCCTTTCATATCCAGGCATGAAGACATTTGCCTCTAAGCCCCATCCCAGTGCAGGAGTTTATTACTTGACACCCAGCTTCCTATTAGGCTAATGTTATCAAAACCAAGGAAGACTAAACCCACCCCGACCTCCCATCAGACCCCTCCTTCAGAACCCACCAGCTCCAGGAGGGCTGAAGTACATCAGGCTGCCAAGAATCAGCAAGCCCTTCACAATGAAACCAAGCACATTTGCCAGTAATCTCACAAAGTATATTAGCAAGTGTAAATCCAAAGCAGACGCCCACATTATCTTCTTATATTAGAGCCAAAGGGCAGAGAGGTTTCAGGTGCCAATTGTCCTAGAGGAAGCTACAAAACATGTCTCTGATTCCTTTCCTTCTCTATTGCCCTCATTTGTAAGCAAGCTAACTGGATACAGGAATGTTACTGTCACTATTTAACAACAAATTTGCGTACTGGTTCCTTCATTTGTTCTCCTTATCCAATGTGAGTTGGGTTTGGAACTATAAAACACTTCTGGGCTAAGGCCTACAAAAATCACCACCCTGTAAGCAGGCTGGGCTGCACCGCCAGTGGGAAGAGCTGTGTGAGCTGCCTTCCCCCCGTCCTCCCGTCTGTACATACAACTGAACAGACACAAAAAGGCAACCGGATAAACCCATGATCCCTTCACCAAGACAGTTATTTTTTCCAACTCACCATTCTCCCCTCATGCATTATGGGAAGATCTTCCTTTTCAGCACCCAGGTACTAGTGGAATACTGTCTCCCCACTATGCAAACTCCCTGTAGGCATTACCCTGAGGGCAAGCAGCTGACGAAGCAGCTTCCCACACCTCATCCCTGGCCACCCTCTGCCCTGTGCATGCACTGCTGGAAGTTAGCAGGTGTAGAGAGACCAGGAGTCCTCACCAGCACCCAGGTACCCCCACAGCAGGGAGATTGGCAGAGCCTCACTCGTAGGAAATAATCTGTCCAGGAGTTCACTGCATTACAGAGACAGCTTTTACATTTTTTCTCCTCTGCAACTGCATCTTATAAAAGGGAAGGAAAAACAAAAAATAATCTCCCAAACCAGGAGTGCTACAGCTCACAGCTGGATACCTCTTTCTGACAATTGCTGGCTCCCAGTTGTCAGTGCCAAACCCCATCGCATTACAGCAGCTTATCTTCTCTGTAGCCCCCTGTGAAAGCACGAGGACCACTTCAGCAAGTCACTTGGACAAAAGCATGTCGGTGACAGGAGTACAAAGTGTCTGGGGTATGTTCATGCTGTGCTTTTGGATCTGACAAGAGTTTGAGCACTTGATCAAATAAAACAGGATTCAAGGCAAATACTGGGTCCAGTCTTAAGTGCTTTGCCAGGTCAGAGGCCCCATGCTGCATAATTGCCATTCCCCTACTTTATCCATTAGTCCTGACTTTACATAGGAAAATAGTGTAGGTGTTCCCTCATATGGATACAGGCTTGTTCTCTAGCTCAAAGTTACTTGACCAGAGGCCAACAGTTTCATTTTATTTTAAGAAGAGAATGAAACAGAAGGACTGAAAACAGTGACAGCTTTATGAGGAGGTGGAGCAGAACAAATGCTGGGAGTCTTTTTAATCAAAAGGTCAAAAAGGTCCTTTCAAACCACTGAATCTGATGCACAGCATAGTATGGCCCCTGAAATTTCAACCTGCAATTCCTGACTACGCTATGACTTCTCTTAGAGGAGATTCCAGGGCACCCTTATTTGCATTATGTTCCTAGGATAACACCACAGAAGATTAAATGTGTTCAGCCAAAGAAAGGGAGCGTTTTATGAAGAGCACTGCTTTTCCCCTGCCAACATGGAGATAACATAATACATTGCTGCCTCCTACAAACACACTTACCAGTACACCCAGCTGCATTTTTTAGCTGCTATTATTAATTTTTTCTGGACCCAATAACACCGGTTCACTTAAACAGTACTGAGAGGATGAGCAGGGTGAGGAAGCACTGTTCCTTATTGATCTGACCAGTGACAAAGCATACTAATGCCAAATACAAATAATCAAGGTAATTGCAAGAGAGGGAAGGTGAAAGTAAGCAAGTCAGGCAATTTGTTAAAATTGATCACAGATGAAAAGCAAGAGGTTGCCCATTTAGCCACAGCATCCCTGCAATAGGAAGTTGTACTTAGTTTACATGTGAATAGTATTACAGTCTGATTGCCTATGCTCAGGTCAGCCAGGAAACACTGAAATCAGTTGTAACTAGTAGACATTTATCACAGTCAACTGTTATTAATGGCTTGCCAGATGTTGCTAGCAGAGATTGCTCTGTATAAGATGACAGTGATAATAAATACATTAACACAGTGAAAGTGTACTGTCTGTCACGTCATGCACTGGAGGCAGTCCTGTAGCAGTTCAGGGCATCAGCTCCTCATACAGATCAGAGCCCAAACTGAAGATCAACTTAGAAATGGGGTTGCAGCTTTGTTGGTACCTGCACAATTAACACCTAGTGTGGGTCATTATACATCTCCTTGCTTTCTGAAGGTCCATAAGTGACATTCTCTCTATTTTAGAGGTGATGACTGAGTCTCTGGAAGACAGATGATTGAGAAGCAACAAGTCTCTCTTTTCCCAGTCCCCCATTTATGAAACCCCAAAGAAGCTTGTCTGGGACCCTCAGATAAAGCTCTCTTTAGGGTCCCTCTACATATACAAAAATGAGAAATGTGAGGAGACTGATACCTCTTATTACATAACAGTCCACAGAAAATACTTACACCATTAACTTTTATTCCAACATTAGCAGAGGTGTCAAGAGAATGAATGCCTCATTGCATTTCTATAACACCCTTATCCAGGCTGCATTCCCAGTGTTGTGTACATGAGCATGTAAATCCTACTCGCTACCTTTGACACCCTCCAAGGAGAGAGACGCAGTCCATGACTAGAGAAAGCAGTGCTTTTTCCACTTCACTTTAGGTCTGCTCATCATTTCAGGTTCCTCCAGGAATGTTGATTTACAAACTCACTGCTCTCTTGGGCTTCAGAAGAAAACAGCAGGTCAGGGACTATCTCCAGCAACAAAACACATCAGGCAGAAGGAAATGTTTGCTCTGCTACTGTTCCCTGTCACCTGCTCAAGCAAGGAAGCATCAAATGAAAATGTCTCTGATGCAGCTCCATGTACTGGCCTTCCAGAATGAAATACCAGTCACACAAGCTGGAGGAGGAATAACAGCCCCCAAATAAAGGATTTAGTCACCATTTCAGAGCTCAATATCCAATGGGAAAAAAAATGTGTTTGTATACAGATAAGAAAGAGGTTCCTGCACATCTCCCCCACTCTTCCTGAACAGATATTCATTGTTTCATATTCCACGTATCTCAGGTCCTCATTTTTCATTTCACACATGACTCCCACATATTCTCTGTAGATGGAAATAAATAGGCATTTGTTAACACAAATAAGGTCCATATTGGAATATATAGGAGGTGTAAAAGTAAGAAGCAAACACAAAATCTTAATCCAGTCCTTATAAAAATTGTAATAATAATGATAAGACTTCCCAAAGTGACAAGGACAAAGTAAACTGGCAGATTTCCACTTTTCTGCCTACAGATTGTGTCTGGATAACTATCAGAAACACTGACCTTCCACAATTGATATTGCAAAGAACTTCTCTTCTAAAGCTTCTCTTTTAGCATCATCCTAGATGTGCCTGAAAGTTACATTGAGACATAGATTATGAGGCATTTTAATGGCAAATAGCTTATTTACAGAAAAAAATGATGCTTTCAGTATTCTAGATTAAAACCTGTACATTTGGGACAAACTAGGTAAATATTTTTCAACTACATATTTTTTTAATTTTTCCTAAGGAGAAAGATATAGCTGCTGTATACAGAAACAGTATTGTATTTGTGAGTTAGATTAATAAAGAAATGCAGGTGGCATTCCCAAGACAATCAGTAGGAGTTAAAACCCTTCTCACCTCTACTTCAGCGTTCCTCACTTCCAACACCCATGGTAAGCATCAGGCATAAAGGACAGCCCAAGTTCAAATCCTGTCTTTGCCTTACTCAAAGGCAAATCCAAGACACCCCATCCCATGTAATGGTCAAGTCTGTGTAGCATAAAAAGAGGACCATGTTTTATTAATCCACCTGCCTTTGCTCCTCCTTGCATTACAACTCTATAATTTTTCTGAACACTGAGTTATAAATCCAAACTATTATTATTTATAGGCAGGCAGAATTGCTGGATCCTATTTCTAATTGCTAGGTATTCTGAAAACAAATCCCATCCAAATCAATCTGAGGAAATTTTTAATTTTTCTGCTCAACCACCAATCTGAAAGACCGTTGCTTACAAAACCACCCTGTGAAGGCAAAGGAGGATACCTTTTTGAAGTCTGAAAATATCCAATCAGATTGCTTCTGCATACTAACCATTAAGTGAAATAACTGCTTTGAAATGTTTATTTTTGCCAAGAAGTTCTTTGTGTCCATCTTGTTCATTGCTGGCTAATTACAACCTTTACAGACAATCTACACAGTTAGATCTCCTTGGAAACTAGCAAGGCTAGGAAAAAAATAAGTCTAAAACACTATATTTGAACTCAGAAATCATTTTATACCAGTGAAGTAAGACCCAATCACCTCTGATGTTAACTGATCACAGTATTTAGATGAACATCAAAGTTATCCTATCAGAATAGAGATAAAACATCTTTCTTAGCACCTGTCCACTTCTTATGGACAACCTCGTTAACCTCAGAGGATATGGCAATGACTTCAAAAAGAGAAACATGTATGTTATAGAGCTGGGAGAATATAAGAAGAAAAGTGTTCTACTATGCCATGATAGAGGGAACACATAAGTCTAGTGGTCCATTTCCCACCTACTCCCCTGCAACCCTACCTCCTGCATTAGCCCTCTTGGAGGGAGCATCCCTGCTCCATCCTTTCACTGTCTGTTCAAACACCTCTTGTCTATATGGGCTTGACAAACCACTTTCAAACTTCCTGATATTGTCCAACTCCCAGGGGCAGCAAGCTTCTGAAGCTCCTACCTGCTGTTACAGGAATACTTTCTTGTAACTGTTTTAAAACCAATGTCCTACTAGTTGTGTGAGATCTACAGTACTGTGGGATTCTCCGTTCTCCATCTCCATGCAATCCCTCTCTGCCTTCACCTTCTTTAGACTGAAGGCTTTTCTTACCATCTCTTTGAGTGTCAAGTGCTGGGACTCCTCCACCCTGTTTGCTGCCCAACTCCATTACCTTCTGCAGTTCTTCCATGGCATCCCGAGACCCAGGGACCATGCACACACACAGAGAACAATACAATGTTACCTGGTTTTAGAAGGTGGCTTCTAGTCCTAAGAACAAATGGAGCTGTGACTATTATCTTTTTCTTCCCTTTTTGGAAGCCAAGCAGCCCCTGGACCTCAGGTCTCAGATGAGAAATAAGGAATATTAAGATTCATCTTGGCCATCCACAGGATGCCAGAGGAGCTGTGCAGGTACTCTATCCTCATAGTTGGTATATCCAAGTCATGAGGCATCCAGCACCATCTGAGTCCCCAGGTGAGAGTCAAGGAATTCATCCTATCACTAGTCATTCTGCAAAAAGAGAAAGACGATACCATTCAAGTATAAAGGGGCTGTTTTGCCACCAGATTTGAAGAGAGTGAGACAACGGAACTCTCTGTAACACCACAAATTAATCTCAACCTATGCACAAACTCAGACAAGTCTGAGTACTACAAACTCTTTCTTTCCCATCACCCTCTCAAATACAAATCCAGTCCCTTATCTCTGTTACTATAGTGCCTTCTTCCTCCTTTTTCATCAGCTGCCTGCCTGCACTTTCTGTTTCTTCCTGCTTAAACATGCCCGTGCCAGTGCCCAGATATTTCATTCTGCCTGTCTACCATCCCCCCACATCTCTGACATCCCAGGATCCTCATTTCTTTCCCAAACACCCATGTCCTCTAATGCTCCCACATCAACACGCACACCAGGATAGCACAATCAGACCTCTAGGGGAGGCCCTTCAAAGTTTTAAATTAAATTTTTAGTTAAAAATTAATCCATGAGCATTTCTGCCACTTTACGTGCTGTATCTCTTGCAACTTACGTGCCCTCTCTTGCAACTGCTGTCCCTATTGAGAAGGCCTGGGCATCTGCAAAGCCACTAGTCACATCCTATAGGCCAGTCCGGTGGGCTCCCACGGTGCTTGAGCACTTGGCGACTTGGGCACCAGGGCAGGCAGCTGAAATCCTGCATCATTTCTGGCAAAGTGTTACCCTTCTGCCACTGGCCTCAGCCTCACAAATGGGCTTTGAGTTAGTTTTAAACAGAAGAAAACCAGAAACCTATCCAATACAGAAGCTAATTTGTTTGCAAATGTTCCACTCCATGCATGGAAAGCCACTCTGAAGCAGCCAAGCTCTATTTTTACCATCTCAGTTTTCTATTTAATTTTGCTTTTGGATAGACAAGTGTGTTCTTGTTACCAGTCTATTCATTTATCAAAATCTCTCCTCCGTGGGCTCAATACTTTTGTTTACTGCACAGGAGCCCTTTTCTCTTTAAAAGGTCAGCTCCTCTATTAACTAATTCTTTAAGTGAGTCCGAATACATGCACCTGACTAAAAAAAAGACATAGAATCCATATTTTATTCCAGCATATTTATTGTTTCGCACAGTAGCTCTAACAAGAGCAATCTGTATTTCTGAAGTCTATGAGCAAATCTCTGAAAGATAGCTCATACATTTCAGAGGTAGATCTTCTCCCTATATAAATCAGAAAACACGTGAAAAGAACTACTTTTTTTCCCTCAAAACATCTAAGGGCTATGAAAGCTTTGAATTATTTGTGCTCATGCTGAGATTTGCTAGCTCAAATAAAGAGCTGAAGGCTGATGTACTATCTAAAACGTCAATTATTTAAAAAAACATACCAGTTCAGCCTGTTCTGGTAAGATCCATACATACTGTAGAAAGAAAATTTAAATCCACACTAGTATTTTACTTTTGTTTCAAACTCTACATTCAGCCACATAGAATCAAATGCTGTCATGACTCCTTAACAGATTTGCAGAAACTGGATGTTGCAATCTAGCC
This sequence comes from Tyto alba, assembly GCF_018691265.1. NCBI lineage: Eukaryota > Metazoa > Chordata > Aves > Strigiformes > Tytonidae > Tyto > Tyto alba. Next base: position 27,697,728 of record NW_024881276.1, read on the forward strand.
AGCTGGGAAAACACAAGAGCCCAGCACTGTCAAGTCTTTCTACTCTTTCAGAAAGGTTCCAGTTACCTCCCAAAGTACCTTATTTTTATAGAGAATACTGGTGATCAAGTGACTTGTGCATGGGACAATCCTGATGAATTATGTTTTATTTTCAGTCAGAGTAGGAAAAACTATAGGAAAAATTAAGAGCAAATCAAAAAGACTTACATACTTTTTAGCAAAGTAAGAAAGACAAACAGAAAATCCCTATCTCACCCAAAATAGGCATTACAAAGTCTTTCTTATAATTCCTCCATTTTGAGGCTACTTTAGCATTTTGAACAACTTTGTTTCATAAAACTAAGTAAAATTTTACTATGAAAAAGGAGTGAAAATTTGAATTTTGAAACTGTTGCTAAAAGCTCCTACACTTCAGTATTTCATCCCACATTTTTTAAAGTCTGAAATTAAATGTCTTTTCCTTCATAAAATATTTTGGAAAACCCTGTTGGTCAAGTTGAATCAAATTTACAAAGTGTTTCAGTGCTTACAATTCTTTTTTGCAACCTATTTCCCTATAGAAAAGGATAATAGCAATTATAGCAATTTCACAGCAACTCCTTTGATTCTTTTTTTCAAACAAGTTTATTGACCTATTTATTTTGGCATGTAACTTAAGTGACGTAACATAGTAAAATGATAACATGGTCTCCATTGAATTTTTAATTCAAGACAAAAAGTTGTTATTTGTTGACATGGAAATGGGGTTTTTTTGTGATTTTGACTTATATTTTCAGTCATGTTGGATCTGACATTGTACTTGCCTGAATACATCTTTTAACAAATTTATACGTAGTTGAGTATAAAATCCTGTATAGCTGATGCTCACTGCAGAAATGGTATATGGCTCTTCATTCAAAACAAACAAAGGTAAGAAAAAATCTGGATTGAAACCAAACATATGTTCATTCAATCTTTTGTTCTGATTCAACTAAACAATTTACTAAAAAAAAAAAAAAACATGAGTTGAGTCAGATTTATTTTCTTGCACTCAGTTTGTTTTGTAGACAAAGCCACCAACTCTGACCTAAACAAACCTGTTGTTGAATGTGGAAGCCCAACTATCAAATATGAATATCAGGCAGATCAAACCTGTGGCTGCACTTTTACTGCCTGAAAATAAAAGCACACAACTGTTCAGGCTCCACATAAAGCAGGAGCAATTTTTTTGAAGATACTTCACAAGGACATTGAGTGGAATAGCTATTTGAAAAAATATTTGACAGTAGCTTCGGGAGCAGCAGCACTCATGCAAAAGAAATATTTCTTGTAGCTCCCTCTTCTATAGATTCATTGACATCTGATAGTGTGGTTAACTCAGTCTGTTTACATGACACTGTTAAGAATTTAGTATTTCTGAGACCTTCACGCACTGTCAAATGCTGCTATGCCTACCATTCAGAGTCTAACTTAAGAGCTGAAAGAAATCTAAAAGCTTAAATACCAGCCAAAGTTTCAAAAGTGATTGGAGGAGGCCAGTGATAGATAAGGCTTATTTCCTTAGGAAACTTGGCTAAAGTACTATTCTGCACTTACCATTTCCAGGTTATCAAAATACCACAACCTGAAACAAAACATTGGCCCAGCTGAAATGATGGAGTTTTTAAAAATATTTCTTTCTCTAAGTGTCTTTTTAAATATCACTTCCAGACTTATTTCTCTGTTATTTTTTTCTCTGCAGCCTATAGACTGCACAAAGTAGAAATGGGAAGTCAGTAGCAAGAAATTAGATCTTTGTATTTCACTGTGACTTCTTTTGGCAGGGTAAGGAGGTGAAACTAGTGATGGCCTAATTATTTAGCTTAAAGAAAGACAGAATCCTGGTATCAACTGCAGTAACAAATGGAAGAGGAGGGGGATGGAAAGAACATGGCAGCTGTTCTGATAAAATAACTGCCTGGTCTCTGAGACAATGTTATTTGTGAGGCAATGTCTGGATGCAAGAGTTCTGTTTCATATGTTAGGCCAGATGAACAGTGTCACTCACCTCAACCGACAGAAAACTGCGTACATCCACCAAGTCACCACCACAAAAGACAACAGCAACCACAGGAATGTTGTTTTCCCAGGAACTATGAGAAAAATTTTAGTAATTTTTTTTCTCAAGTGTGCAAAAACATTAAATTCCTGACTGATTTTTATAAGGGAGGAGCACCTTGCTCTTCTGAAATACATTGCCCAGGAGCAAAAGCCACCAAAATTCTCCTTTGACTGTAAAGAAGTTAGCAAGAAATCTCCATTAGCAGATTAAAGAAAAAATAATTCTTGGCTGTTTCAGTTTTCCCAGTCTTTCCATCCCCTTCTGTAATTTTGTTCAACAGTAAAGCAGAAGGAAATCAATATGCTTACACAATGTCCGTGACCTGGGGGCAGCCTGATTGGGGGGCAGCTGGATGTAAACTGAAGGGGAAAAAGAAAATAATTCAAGGAAGGAAGTTTGTGACATTTTTTCATTCTTCTTTTGAGAATTGGGAGATAGAAGGAATCAGGTATCTGTACTTCAAAGTCATTCTGTTCTCTGCAGCCCATATTTCTTGAAAAAACAGACATAGCAAGTGACAGTTCTTTCTTGCTCAAACACCTCATCTTTACCGATGGCATTCAAACTGCGGTCCCTAAGCCTTGCTTCACTAGGAAGCTGCTGGGGGGGAAAATCAGCTGCAAAGTAGCAGTTGGTAGCAAGTGTGTGGCACACGCACACGCTACCCAGAGCACCAATACCAGGTGGTTTCCCCAGTGAATGATCACCTTGACCCAGGGAAAATTTACTCACTGTAGGTAATGTTTTGAAGAGAAAAAGCAAATACTCTCAAAGTCATCTCAGATCCCCTGGCCCTAAGATGATCATGTCCAAGATCTGTATCAATATATAAGGTCTTCTGCACATTTCTTTAGGAAAGTATTAGAAGTTCTTGTGAATGGTCTGCAGGATTACCTCATTGCATAAATTATTGGCTTCAGTTGACTGGTACAGCATATTGATTGAATCAAGTCCTTTCTCTCTGACAAAAATATTCTCCCTTCTTCCTATGCCTTATATTTATGATAGTTCATTGATCAAAGCAAAGCAAGCTGTCAGAGTCTGTCTGTGCAGCAGTCAAGATGGTTCCAACAACTGCCCAAAGAGCTCTATGAATATTCAGGCACAAAGCTGTCTCAGCAATGCAGGCAAAAATTGTATTTGGCTATCCCAAGGATGAAGATTCAAATAAAGCCACCCTTACTTCAGGAAGTGAAGGAAAAAATGGATAAGAATAGAGTTGGGATAGAAAATAGCAAGGGGAGAGAGGGCTTCTCCTGCCAACATGAAAGTGGAAAAACTGGTGGTATTAACTCTGTCCTCTGTAGTGACCTAATTGGACAGATAGACTTTGACAAGGGCAACAGCTGCCTGCCTTGATTTCTAAACTTTTTGCATCCTGGAATATGCACCAGGCCCATCAGCCATCTGAATACATCTACAATAAAACCAGGCCAGGAATTGTTCTGACACCTTAAGAACAAGTGGTACAGGATGTCCATGCCATGCTGCAGAGCACTTGGCCCCGAGTCTCATGTGGACTTTATGTGTCTTGGTTTTAAGGTATAATTAGTATATTGACAGTGAATTCTTTTCCACTTCAAATTATCTGAAATAACATGAGGTCTGTGTTTCAGAACAAGGTTATATATTGTTTGACACAGAACTGGCACGAGGGCCTGTAGAGATGCCTGAGGGACCAAAGCCTGCAGGTATGGTGACAGTGAAAGAAGCCAAACATGATGCAATCTCATCTATGATGTCTAATGGGAGCAGTCCCTGGCACATACTCTTTCCCAAACCATTCCCACATATTGTCTCAAAGCACTAGTTGGCACCGGCCAAAGCCAAGACCAGTAGCTTGATAACATTTAGCAGTACAGATAATCAGCATTGGACAAGCCAGACAAGCTCCTATTTACAGTTCAGCTCCCAGAAACAACCAAGAGTACTCCCCAGATATCAGTGACATTACATGTGCAGAATTAAATGAGTCAAAATTATCTATACGAAATGTTCAGCTGATCAGCTAATTTTTGCCTCTAGAGTTTTCAGTTGGGAAAATTTTAATGGGAAAATATCATGAGAAGAAGGAACTGATTCTCCCCATCTCTTCTCACAAAATTAGAGAATACTCTTTTTCCATGTAATCAGTAAGGAAAGTATGTGGAGAAACCAGGATTTAACCAGCCCTCACACAACTTTACTGGAAGGCTGTGCTGTAAATCAACAGCTCAGATGCAAAAGAGAAGCTGGAGAGAAGCTGCAGTCATACTCTCCTCAGAGGTGCACAGGGAAAAATAAGGAGCAATGCACACAAGCTGCAGTGAGGAAAATTCCAATAGGATATAAAAAAAAAAACCAAAGTCCCTAATGTGAGCAGTGCAGCACTGGGACAGGGCCCAGAGAGGCTGTGGAAACTCTCATCTTTGTCTCTGAGCAATGTAATCTAACCTTGAAGTTGGTCCTGTGTTGAGCAAGGAGGGTTGATCAAGAGACTTTTAGAGGTCCCTTCTGACCCAAAATATTCTGTGATTTTAAGCAGGTTTTCAATTTATTTATTTTTTACTTCTAGCAGTTAGAACATGTAAACACAAACAGTTTAAAACTGTTAACACTCAGGTGAGTATACTTCCTTCATGCTTTCTCCTTTTCCTACACCCCACAGAGATGAAAACTGGAGTTCTTAGTAAATCCCTGAAGAAACAGTGCAACTGACAAGTAAAAATTTTGGCATTAGTACTTGTAATATTAACTGGCAGGAATAGCTGGAATTGAGTAACTGCAAAAAGAAATCTCTCAGGGGACACATCAGACAATGACAGGTTACAGCAACTCAGGGAGACATACACCTGACGCAGAAGCATCAGAAAGAAGGCATGTGGCCAGTATTTGCAGCTATCAAGTCCTGTCAGCACTGTGAATCATTAATGATCCCAGTTGTCAGTAGTTTTGTCACATGGAAATACTAGACATGAGCCAAGGTCTGATATTGCCAGATGGCATGACTCAGGGTGAGACACCTGGGCTGTCTCTGCCACTGACCTTGCTCCACTGCTTGCAGCAGCAGTGACAATAGTATGCATTCTCCATGTGCAAAAAAATGCATCCTTTCTATCTTTCTCACCTTCTCAGAAGAAACACTGCTTTTGAGGAGGCTGTTTTCTGCATTGGTTGTGAGTAGGACAAGAACACTGTAAGAAAGGAGACTGAGGTCTGATTCTTTCAAGAGACAGAGTACCTCTATGACTTCTTTGTAAGTTGCTGTGAGCAGTTGCATGTCAGTCTCTGATTTTAATTCCAGCCTTGCACACTTATCACAGCCAGGAATCTTCATTCTGCCTTTCTGGTCGTCCTCCATTGTCTGGTCTTCCACTGGTAGGCCATGATTTTCAGAGTAACCACTGCTCCCTCCATCCTGTTAAGCTTAGTCTCCATTGTTCAACATTCTCTGAAATTGCATGGGACACCTATTTTTCTACATTTTGTAGATCTGTGATTTTGTCATTCTCAGACCTTCTTATTTATTACCCGCTTAAGGTAAAAACATCTTTTTTTTTGACTTTCTGAAAAGAGCAAGGGAACAAAAGCAGAGAGGTTGAGTGAAGAGGTAGTGAGCACTAGACAAGGTTGATAAAGCATCTGTCATTAAGGATACGAAGGAGTTGATAGCTTAACACATAACTTGTGACAGAGGTTACTTGTGTCATCCAGGGGAATATGATGAATAAGAACATGGCACAAACCAGAGCACACGTGAAATATCAGCAATAGCCCATACATATGCTGAGTCTGCTCAAAAGAATACCATCTAGACTGCACTGAACTGTGCTCCCTAAAAACACTCTGGACATTGGTCCCAGTCGCCACATATATAAGAGGGTCAACGGCCAGCATATATGCTGATATCAAAACCAGTAAATTCATTTATGTAGCTTTGCAGGCTTTCAGGAGAACCCATACCTGCTCTGAACCTCTAACTCAAGCTTTTCTGGAAGCCAAAAGTCTGGTAAAAATCGTGTGCAACTACACTAATCAGAGAGGAGCAGAAATGTGTACTGGTAAACTCTCCGTACTCCAGAAACCTATTTTCGATGCCAGGCATTTGCACTAGAGATGGTTCTGAATTAATACTGACTCCAAGCAGTCAGACTTCGGGTAGTAAACAAGTTTCATAATCCAATTTGGGATCCCCAGCCTAATGAAAGGCAGAACACGTTGATAATCAACTGTCTCCACGCATCTTTGCAGGTTGAGAATATGTAGCCTTTTCACAATTGCTTCATTTACATAACAAAGCCAAGGCTATTTGGCTTCCCTGTGCTTCAAATGAAACTACATTTAACAAAGCAGATGTAAAACCAGCATTCTAGAGCCTTTAGTGGTAAATTCTGTAGCAAAATTTCTTAGAATCCAAGACAAAATCTACAAGGTCAAATGACTACCAAAAATGGAGTCGTTTTTTTTTTTAAATTCATGTATCAGCTTCATTTTCCATCCTCCATAATAAAAGGGCCAAGAATCAGAAAAGAATGGAAATGTTTGTATTGCATAGAGGCAAAGTGTTACTCGGGCTGAATTTTTACAGCTGTACAGGCTTAAAAGAAATTAAAATAGTAGAACGTTATTTTTATCAAGTAGGATTAGAAAACAATGATGAAGCAGGTACTGTGAAAAAGCAAGGTATCATCCCTACAGCCTTCTTTCCAATCATAAATATACTTCAATTTGCATTTCTTTTCTAGTGAAAATTGCTGCTGAAATAAATTTAAATCATACGCATGCTCTCTCTGAAATTATATTTATGCCTCTATGGGCGCAAATAAGTAATTTGGTCCTTGAAGAAATTTGCCAAGTCAGTGTTTATTGAACATTTCAGCATTTCAAAATGAGGATTAGACAATGTTTCCAGCTGAGTGAATAGACAATTTTGCATTGATTTCAACAGCACAGGACCAGATCCTAATTCCTTTCTTTTTCAGAAGAAAATCTGCATTTTGTGATAATGACTGCTTACAATTGTTAACTAATCATAAAAGCCTCCATTTTTTTTCTGTAAACAAGACTCTTTCTCCTCACATCTAGTGATAATACACAGGGTCTCCCAGTACAGATTACCTGGTCTCACTGAGAGTAACACAGGCTGAGTTCACCAAACAGGCAGATCTCCCTCTATTCTGAGAGTATCTGTCCCTGTGCCCTCAGTGCTCATCAGACAGAAGATTTTACAAAGCTCTGAAATGGTGACTAAAACCAGCCAGAGATCAGGCAAAGCAATTCAAAAGCTCCCAGCCTGCTTCCTCTCTATGACTTCTCCTTGCATCACAAGCAAGAAAAGAAACACAAAGTCCCAGACTTAGAGCAGAGTATTGAGCATTGCAGAAAATGTCTTGTGGTGTGCAGTGCCATGCCGCCTTCTCCTGACGCCAAAGTCTAACAACCTCACAGAGGCAGCGGGGAACAAATATAGCCACCTGGTACTGCCAAATATTCCACAGATGAGTTCAGTGTCAGGGAGGCTTGTGATCACAGCAAATGAGAGGTGAGTACTGAAGACCATTCACAAAAGACAAGCTTGGACCTTACAAATGCAAACCCCTGCATAACTTAAAAGTTGCCCTCATCCTACCAGGAAAGTGGGGATTGACCTGCACACAGACAGAAATCTCAGTCAAAAGTATGATTGTTTGACTTTTGTATATGTGCAATAAAGCCCATGAGAACAATCTGTAGATTATAAATGATTTTTTGAAATTAGTGAATTTTCAATGAATTTGCATGCAAACCATTCACAGCTATGTTACAAGAGATAAAATTAATCTACTAAATTACAGCAAAACATTCACTGAACTCTCTATATCAGCTTCTGTTACAAAAAGGTCAGTTATAATTTGTAATATTTTCTGTTGAAACTCCTAATTATTTTGCAGGTCACCCTATAACTGTAATACAGTATACAATCAAAATAAGCTATAAGCATTTAAATTAGACAAGTATGCCCTTTACATACCTCTTTTTGCCTTGTATTTGTACAGTGCCATGACAAGATCTCTGAAGCACCACCAAAGTACAAAAAAATCATATTGCTCATGATAAAATGATTGTTTAGGGATTATAGTAATATGCTACATTCACAGCCATGAAGGTCATGAGAACATCTTTACAGCTCATAGTTTGCTGTTGACACTAGATTTGTGTTGTTCTATGGACTCTGAATAAGAATCTGTGCTTGGAAATACTGGATTGTGCCTTTCCAATGTTGTTCTGAAATAGACAAGACCAGGGTAACAACACTGGTTCCATTGTTACTAGAAAATGAAATGTTCCTGAGCATCAGCACCCAAATCCTTGTATGGTAAAATTCCTAGAAAAGCCCCTGGCATGATTTTGACCAGTGTAGAACTGAGTACGCAGAATTCCTGGCCACATTTCAGGTGTTAGCATTGGACACAGACTATTCCTAATAAACTGATTGTATGCTTTGAAAACAGCAGGAGTTTGATAATACAAGTGTGGGCTGTACCACTCCATTTAGTCTCCATGCTAAAGAATAGGCCTGGACACATTTAATTTGCTAAAATAGCCATAGCCAGTACATACTGCTATGATGAAGCACAAGTGAAGTATTCAGGGACTTATTTAGGAGAAGCCCTTGTTGTTTTCTGGAAAACGAAACAAGTCACTGAAATCTCAAAATCTCATACCTCATGTATGATTTTGCCTGAGAGACTCACTGAAACAAATACTTTGAACAGAACACTCTAAATTGACCTAAGCTGGCACAGTATTGCTACCTGGAAGTTGTGTTCAAATGAACATAATGTTATTGGGAGAGGGGGAAGCATTCAGAAGTACTTGTTTTTTTGGGTTGGTTTTTTTTTTTTTTGTTTGTTTGTTTTTCAGTGCAGATTAATAATATGTATATACTTTTGACATGAAGAAAAGTGGAGAGGGTAAAAATAGCTCTCAAGTGAGATAGCTGCTATTCACTCCCCTGTTTCTGGAATCATGACAGCCATTATATAACCAAAAGAAAAATTAAATTAAATAAACAGCATAGGCTAATTGGGTTGATATCAAGTAAAAACATAAGAAGTCAAAGTGTTTTGTGGTAAAGACACTGAGAATATGTGGCTGTTCCTCATACTTAGTGGTGAACAGGGATCCTGCCATGTGTTTAAAACTTATTCATCAAACATTTCCATGGAAACACACAGATGCACAATCCTTGGATCACTTATTTCAGGAATTGTTGCTCTCAAGGTTCACTTTGGAGTGAGAACTCAGACCAGGAGAAGGTGATGGGCTGTGATTCTGATCTAGAAACATTCACCTACAGCTATTCAATGGGTCTCACAGCAGGAGAATTTGGGTGAGGGAAGGAGTAAAATGGCATCTTGCATAAAGAGAAAAAGACTAAAAACTTGACCTTAATTTTTCCTCTCTGAGACTGCCTGAGAGTTGAGAAATTACAGCACTGGAAAGAGCTTGAAGAGTTTACAAAATGTCCAGATGCCCCCAGGGACATTAAAATGTCTGCAAGAGTGTTAGCAAGATTCTATACTTAGAGAGACTAAGGTTTAGGTTAAACGCAGCCACTGAGTTTGTTTGTCCAAAGCTGCCCTCTTACGTATTCAGGTGGGAGTCAGCTCTGGTGTGACCTCTCAAGCTTAAGAAAATTTGTCTCACATGGGAGGGGCAGGTGTCTGAAGCCCACTTACAGTGACAGTGACAGCCCACCACCCTCTGCTGGGGAGCGCAGCGGCTCCTTGCTCCTGCTACAAAACCTATGGCCGCTTGAGAAAATGTGGCCTTTACCTCTCTTCATGGGTCAGCTCATGTACTGTGAAAGACAGGAAATTCTGATTATGATGCACAAGGGCTTAATCAGCACAAAGTAGTTTGAACGCATCAGTAAAATGTGTAGTATGAATAAAAGGTACTTCATTGCTAGCAAGTACTCCTATAGCAAATAAACACTTGATGCAAAGCAGGCTAGATGGGTACAGCATATGACTGATAGGCATCCCAGGGTGGGGATGTCCCTTCAGATTTCTCCTGATGCCAGTAATAAATCAGCACCTGTGTTCTCTCCCAGCCCTGCTGTGGATTTAAGTACACTTTGCTGTTTCTAGAAAGACATGCTCAGGCATGGAGGTGTAGGACATGACTGCCTTTAATAGGAAGGTCAGAAGTAAGGCATATTCTCAAAGGCAACAGGGGACACCTGCACCCCATCTCTATGCTCGTGCCAGGCTCTAACTGGGGGGGGGAAAGCAAAATATTCATAATGCCTTAAAGATAATGAACTACATTAAACCAGAATTATTAGTCTAACATACAGCCCATTAAAGCCTCAAAAGTCAGAGCTTTCATAGGCTGTTCATAAGTATTTGAGGGGTCTATTACTGCAGTGATGTGATAACTCCTGTGGACTGAAATTTCCTTAGGCATAATAGAGAGTTAAGCATAAAGTGTGAAGCCTTTACAAATTTTCTGGGTTTGACTTAAAACTGCCTCACAAGGTTCGTGCAATGCCTTTTTATTGTGTTTATTTCATCATACGTTATACAGCATTAGTGATAATGCAAGTAGGCACGCTGTCACCAACTGGGGTAAGTTCTTTCAGAAATGACTGCCTTGTGACATGACTTCCAGTGCTGCCGCTACCATCAGCCTAAATAATGCTCTCTTTAGACACAGCAGTAAATGGAAAAGGTGACACAGGATACAGTGCACAGTCTTAAAATACAGAACTGATATCAGGAGTCCATGCTACTGTCGGCCTTTGAGCCTTTCTTTTAACACAGAAAAGGCTGTGGGGCTGAACAGAGGTAACTGAAATACCCGGGGGGAAAGGGAGAGACAAACAGTCTACAAATTTATTTTTTTTTTAAGGGGTGTTTCAGTCAACCCTAAAATTTTACAAGGCTCTGCGATCTTTCTCAACAGGTATGAGTTAGAACATCTTGAAAAAGCTACAGGTGCTGTAAGACTCCACAGTTGATCTGCCATGTAGCACAGGTTTCTAAGAGTGAGAGACTAAAATGCTCTTCGGGCCATACTGACCCACCACGAGCAGCCCCTTGCACAACCGTCTCTCTGGACAAGAGCCCAGGCTTCCCTGTTAGCTGCTCCACGCTAAAAGGTTTGGGTCTACTGCCCAGAGCAGTGCCAGGCGGAGACATGCAGGTCCATGGGGTGCCAGAGACAGGGCTGCTGTGTCAAACAGGAGCTCTGATGGGGTTATGCCCCCGCTTCCCAGACAGGTGAGAGGTACTCAGAGGCAACCAGAGCTCAAGCAAATGAAGTGCTTCCCAACCCAAGCTGCTTACTCCCAACCCTCTGCTTGAAGGTCACTACCCGCAGCAGGACTGGGCAGCCCCCACCTGGGCCTGCACAGCGGGTACCACAGCGCGTTAGTGTAAACTGTGGCCACTGCAGGGCACACTGACAACACACCGGCCAGCGCGTCTAGGCAGAGGCAGACTCACCGTGTCCTCAAGCTTCATGCAAAACACATTCGATTAAACCATTCTCCTCCCCAGTAAACTCTTTTTTCTTGCACCGGACCATAATGAAGCTATTTATCTCAAAAGACCGGGAAACTAAAAAAAAAAAAAAAAAAAAAAAAAAAAAAAAAGAGGTAATTACTGTCATTTCTGGCTTTTAAGTTCTTGTAAGACACTTATGGAGAAACGCTGTCTAGGCCCATACCATTAGAGAAAAGGGTACACTCGAATTAACGGCCACGGGCATACTGAATTAAAATGAAATAATGTTTTGAAGTACGGTATGTTTTACATTACTGGGAGAATGACATACAATTCCCTGTCTCAGTATCAGCAAGACATTGATTTTCTATGGAAATGTGCTTGAATTGCTCTTGGTATATATTACACTGTAGCCTGCCTTTCCTTCAACAAGAATAGGATTGGTTCTTTCTAAAAACGGTTGTTTTTTTAAAAAACTCTTTATACTTATTTAATACTTTCCCCATAGCAATGCAATTGATAGAAAAAATAGCTCAACCATTGTTCATCTTGTTGACTGAAACCCCCAAGTGAATCCATTTCCTCATTTATATCTGCTATCTCCCAGAAGATCTTTCTTGGTGCGTAAGAAATCTCATTTATTAAACTGTAAAGGGGGACGGGGGGAAGAAAGATCTGCTTAAGCACATCTTGCAGAATTTAAATATGGGTGTAGATAGGATGACCTGATAAATAGGAAACAAGAGTTTTCCTTCAAAGTATTTCTATTTAGCAATAAATTGAGGATGCTTGGCATCGTTTGACTTTCGTACTGTGTATCTAATAGGTGAGCAAAGAACAAAGATGATAATTTTATTGATTAATAGACATTTCATGCCAGTAATACAGGAAGACATTGTGTGTTGACTTAGATAAATAATAAGAAAAATAATGCTTGCCTTTTTCTTGTTTGTTTGTTTTTCATGGCAGCTAACGTACTGGAAGAAGACTCAATGGAGCAGGACATAGAGAGCCCTGTCACTATTCACCAGCCAAAGTTGCCCAAACAAGCTAGAGAGGATCTGCCAAAAAATATAAACAAAGAATGTGCCAAGAGAAAAATCCAGAGGTATGTTAGGAAAGATGGGAAATGCAACGTCCACCATGGGAATGTCAGAGAGACTTACCGTTACTTGACTGACATCTTCACTACCTTAGTCGATCTCAAGTGGAGGTTCAACCTGTTGATTTTTGTCATGGTTTACACTGTGACCTGGCTCTTCTTTGGAATGATATGGTGGTTAATTGCCTACATGCGAGGAGATATGGATCATATAGGGGACAGCACGTGGACCCCATGCGTCAGCAACCTCAATGGGTTTGTCTCAGCCTTTTTATTCTCAATCGAGACAGAAACCACCATTGGGTATGGTTACCGGGTCATCACGGACAAGTGTCCCGAGGGAATTATTCTGCTTTTAGTGCAGTCTGTTTTAGGTTCTATCGTCAACGCTTTCATGGTTGGCTGCATGTTTGTGAAAATATCACAACCCAAGAAGAGGGCAGAAACCTTGGTTTTTTCTACAAACGCAGTTATTTCCATGCGGGATGGAAAGCTGTGTCTGATGTTCCGAGTAGGAGACCTTAGGAATTCACACATTGTAGAGGCATCAATACGAGCCAAGTTGATCAAATCCAAACAGACAAAGGAGGGGGAATTTATACCACTCAACCAGACAGATATCAACGTAGGTTATTACACAGGGGATGATCGTCTCTTTTTGGTTTCACCACTGATCATCAGCCATGAAATTAACCAGCAGAGTCCTTTCTGGGAGATTTCCAAAGCCCAGTTGCCCAAAGAGGAGCTAGAAATTGTTGTAATCCTAGAAGGAATGGTGGAGGCAACAGGTAACATTTCTTATACTTTGTATAAGGTAAATGCTTTAATTTTAGAAAGGAAAATCAGTGGGTTTGATTCACTTTAAAGGAATCACTTCAATAGCCATTACTTTTGAAAAAGGCATCAGTTGTCTGGTTAGCTTCAAAATTAAAAGCATGACCAGTTTAATTGCCTGTTCCATCTTGCCTAATGGAATTAGTGTTGTTTCTTCTCTGTTTGGAAAATGGGATAGCATTTCTCATTTTCTAAATTTTTCACAGCATGTCACCCAGTTATTTGTCATTCTATTGCAGGAGCAACTCAACCACTAAGACCTTGTGGGATAAAATGATTTAGAAAAAAAATTCAATACAAAACTGTTTATGATTAACATGGAAGCACCGTAGTTCCTGCTGCTTCCAATCACCCATGTGTAACTGCAGAATAACTGCCTGCCATGTCAAATTCCTAGCCTGTTTGGATCCAGTAGGAAGTGATAATGTGTTCAGTTTTCTCTTTTTACTTGCTTGTTTGCTTGTTTTTGTTTTAACTTGTAACATGGGGCTTGTTCCACTTTAGTTCACAAAAGATCTGTCTGATTTTGTATTTCACTGAGGCCCCCTACACACTGCAGAAGTGTACAGAACACATAAAGCTGGTATATATAAATCAGGCATGTTATGTCATCAGAGTCCTGTTGAGAGGCTATTTGGTCATTACCTACAATTATACAGCAGAACATCCGATATCACCTGATGCAGAGAAAATAGTGCTTGGAATTCACAACAAATGGATTAGTAATGTTTCTTTGCATTAACTCCAGAATAGTAGGAGAATACTTTCTCTAAAACTGCTGTATTTCCTGCAGTCAGAATGGTGGTATGCTTGTTTTAGGAGTTGGAGGTATTTTTTTTTCCTGTTAATGACAGCATCAACCTCTGAAGTGAGTAAATATAATCAATACAAGGGAATGGTGATTAGAAAATGAAGAAAAGGTGTGCCTGGGGAGGAGGAAACACTGAGTATAAAAATAGAAGAACCGGGTTTGCCATTTTTCCCCACTACTGTAGCAAAAGCTAGGAAAGTTTGAGGATGTGGATTACACATCCCTGACAGAGGTGCAACCTTTCTAACCCTGACTCATGTTCTGCAACTGGAGCCAGGAAATAAAGAGCAGTCTCTTACTAGAACATGTGTGTATGTTTCACACATCTATTATGTGGTGTCAGAAGAAAACTGCATTTGTCACCATATAATAAATGTGTGAGACAAAAATGGAGCAAAAAAAAATTGAAAGGAACTTGGCAGAGAATTTGAAGTGGTAAATGCAAGGCTTCCAAATTTTCCAGGAAGTAGGTGGTACTGAAGAGAAATCAAGATGAAATGTTTAGTGTTTCTAACCTCTGCATCACCTTCAGGTGAGACAATGAGGAAACTGCTGTTTGTTAGCTGAAACCATTTTGAAATTTCTGAATTGCAACTAAATGAACTTGACATCCCAAGGAGTGGTGGATATTTTCAGGTTTACTGAACACTCTGTTTTCCAGAAAAATGGTTGGCAAGGAACAGAAGCATAAAAAACATCTCACCGAAAATACCTACAAGATCAAAAGACAGTATACTTCTGCAGTGCATCAAATGTAGCTTTGTTGTCTTAAGCCTTGTCACTCTTCATTGTTTAACCCTCCCTCCCTTACCTCATCTTCACCCCTGCACACTCACACAGCTCTCTGAGGTCTCCTTTGCTGCTCTGATACTGGCTACATCTTCTACTCAGCCATTATCAGCCTTCCCCAGAGGGGGCTGCCTCTCAGACTGGTCGGGCTGGCAAAGTTTGAGTGAAGAGTCTGTATTAATAAAGAAAATGGATGCAGTGATTTGAAAACCCACAGAAGCCATCCAGTTACCCTGGCACTGGATAGGTAGCTATGTTTACCATTTTAAGCTGCTCCATTTTGTTCTGTTTGGGTCAGCTCTCCAGCTGCATGAGATATGAGGGAAGGGCATCAAATAATGCCGCTTAAGTATGGCATCAGAAATATTAATGTCGTAACTACCAGCACAATTCCTAAAACATGTTTGTGCAGAAGTAGCCACTTGTTCTGTGCTTTTCCCACATGCCTTGGGTTGTTTTTGTTGAAGGTGCAATCAGGCCAACTTTCTACAAAATCTAGACATTTTCACTCTATTAATTTACAAATATTTTCCAGTTACATCGTGGTAAACACTGAAAACAAACTTAGGCCATCATATATTCACATTTCCTTCTTAGACCCCATGTAGAGTGAGAGAAACAAAAGAAGTTGCTTATCTCTCTATATATATATCTTATCTTTCTATACACATATATATCATTCTATACACATACATAATACGTTACACTTTAAGGGCTCCAAAAGCACATCTACCTATAGTATGAAACACAACTGTTTATGTAGTATCATGTGAACTCTGCATTGCATGTTAGGACAGGAAATGAGGAATAATGCATTGTATTAAATTAAACTTAAATAATTAACCAAATTAAAATTCAGCAGAATGATCACATCAAGGACCCCCTATTTTCCCTTTGAAGCATCATCATATCTTTCTGAGAAACAAAAAGAAGTAGATACGTCTTTACCAAGACAGATACCAAAATATTAACCTAGGAAATACCACTAAATTTTGACTATTCACATTCATTCTACCTTTAAGATTACTCTGAGAGCAGAATCTTCCACAAGACACTTTCAACAAGACCTGAAGTCAATCTGACTACTTTTTATACAACATCAGCAAATACTCAAAATAAGACTGTTCTTTAAAATGTTTGTTATGGATCCTTCCAACATGGAATTTTCTTTATTTACTTATAACAACATTCAAAAATATCCCTTTGGGTTCAAATGACAACACTCTTGCAAAGATTTACTCCTGTGGTTTTACTGATACTGATGCACATCTTTCAAGTGTTTCAAAAACCCAATCATGGTGTGAAGTATGTTAGACTGCCATGAAACAACCAACGAGCCTTCGGAAACAGGGGGCAAAAGACCAACCAAGCATCACCACATCTGAAGGACACATCTGTTATTTCCACATTTCACAGCCCCCGTTCCATTTTCCACCATACTAACAGCAGGTAAGAGTGCCAGTGTGATGCAAGGATTGATACTAACTGCAAAAACTAAGCATCCATCTTTAATAGGGAAACCATTTCTTTGGCACTTATGATTCTTTTAGTGTCAGACTACAGCTGTGGCATTGACACATACCAGCAAAAGCTCTGGTTCCACACTGAGGCAACACTAAAAAGCAGGATTCTGGCATCATTCCGCTTCTTATGGGAGAGCTGTAACATTAAGTGCAAATGCACTAACTGGAAGGATCATGACAAACACGCTGATCTCAGTTCAGCAGTATTTGATATTTGCTATTCAAGATAGTTGGTTTATACTGAAGTACCACCATTGCTTTCTCATTATTTTCTGGAGACCATTTAAGAGATTTGTTAGAGTATGCACAATTATAGTATTGGAATTTGAGAAAAATTATTTTTTTCCTTGGACCAACAAAAAAAATTTACGGTCAAAGATCCTGAACCCTGTCTCCCCTAAACAGCAGGCACAAAAGCTTGGATTTGAAGAAGTTATTTATTTGGTTTAAATTTTTAAAAAATCTGTAATTAAGAATTTTTAATGATCATTTCATAGCCAATTCGTAACAATAAGCTTGAAACTTTTAAGCCCTTTTCACTTAGTGAAATCTATGTTAAAGGGAGGGCTTATCATCATAAGCAAAACAGTCATTTTAAAAAATTAAACAAGACTTCCAAAAGTATAATTTTGATATAGGAAATAAACTGAGACCAAGAATAGGAAAGTCTTTTAAATTTGGGGGAGTGAAGTTGAAAAGTGAGGCGTGTTATGATAGCTAGAGAAACTGAGAGAAAAAGAAACAAAAACTCAGAGAGAGGGGCCTATTAAAAAAAAAAAGGAGTTAAAGAGGAGTATCCTGAACAGCCCATAGCCTTCTTAGTATCACGGTTCCTGAATCATAAACATCCTGGTTCAAGTCCCTCCTCTAAACCTTCATTAATTCACAGAAAACAGCATTTTCTAACACAGGATAGGAATATGAAGTATTTAATGCAGCAACCCTCAAACTTTGTGAAGTTGGATCTGGCCAGTAGAGTGCACTAGATAACACTCTGGCAATTCCCTCTGCCTAAAAATAAAAACATGAAAATTGAAACAGTACCAAGAAAATAAAATGATCTACGCATTTGTAACTGTCAAAAAATAAGCAACAAAGTTAGACAGATAACTTTAGGTTCATATGGATAATTTTACAAATAAACTTGTAATAGTGCACATTTATAATTCTGACACATGGACAGCTTGAGAGCACTATTTGTGGAATGGTTTATAGCTACGTAAACAAACACACTTGCCAGCTGTGGAAAATGTGTGTGGAAAGCAATAAAATGCTCACATAGATGGTTATTTACATAGTAAATGATGCTATCAACTAGGCAAACATTGTATAATGCTGTTCCCACTCTTCACTACAGCCCCTTTGACTGACTGATTCATTGTCTTTTTCATTTCTCCCAGGTGACTTGCCATATTTAACCCTTATCTTTGCCCAGTCCCTTTGATATGTATCTTAACAGTTCCAACCTTTCAAAACATCTCAGCAGACTTTTCTCTCTCTCTAAATAAGCATTGCTCCAGTCACAGTGTTTCACTAGAATTTTTTACTGCTCTTCAAAGAAGAGTTGTTTATGCTTTCAAATTGCTTCTTAAGGGGATGTAGATGAAAGGAAGAAAAGAACCAGGACTTCTCACACCCAAATGTTTCTGCAAGGCGTACATTGACTGAAATGCAATTTAAACAGTTAAGTGGCTTCTGCTCCCTCATCATTTCAGGAGTGGTCAGAATACAATCTGCAGTCTTCAGTTTTCCTTTCTTTCTGTTTTAAGAGTTTTAACATCTCTTGATGCTAGGTGCTAGACATAGACATCTAGGTTCACCTTCTCATATATCCCTATTTCTCTAGTACTTGCCAGCAATCCCTTTCACTTACATTCCTTGATCACATTTTCATTATGTTAATTCTAACAAAATGTTTTGTTGTAATTAATTCTAACACAGAAAATTAGGGATGTTAGCATGAGTGTTTGCAGTTGTGAGCTGGAGTTCTAAATGACAGCAAAGAAAGGCATTTTGACTTCATTGTGATGTTTCTTTCAGGAAGCTTTCTTTACAGGTGGAAAAGATTAGTCTATCTGGTAAAGGAGACTATAAACCTTAAATGAGGCAATTGCAATTTCACAATAGTCAAAAAAACATGCAAAATGTCAAGAGGTCAGAGAGCAAAGTTCATGAATAAAGAGGCATGTTGATTATGAGTATTTCAATCAAAATTTTGGTGAGAGCGTCTAAATCACTTTCAGAGAAGGCACAGAAAAGAGATTACACATTTTGTTTAACAGCTTTATTCTCTGAATAGTGCTGTACTATACAAACATGTTACCAAGTGTTTGATAATGGCCTATTGTCCATCTTTCATAGCTTTCTCACCAATTAATTGCTCAGCTCTTCACAACAGCTGCACACTCACCCCTAAATGTTCAGATATAATACTCAGATTCGAGCAGTAATTCATATGTTTAAAAGTAAGTTCCCTAAAAAACATGTTTGAGACCCCTCTGTATTAAAAAATACTTTTGTATAGCTATTTAGATATTACTTAATAATTCTGTTCTGAATGCAAATCAGACTTGCAGAACACCTTCATTTTGCACATTGTGTCCTTGCAAACTATATTAGGTCTCTCTGGGCACAGAGAAAGGGCAGTTTCCAGTTCTTTGCACACCCCCATAGACCTCCACTGTCAGTATTGCTGTCTTCCTAGCACAGCAGCAAGAAGAGATGCCCGAAATTTTGTCTTTGCTCACCACTCCTCACTCGTGAGCCTACACACATTACCCCTTGCAGGGCTCATGATGTCCACAGCCAGAGGAACAACAGGATCACAGAGCTGTGCTTTAACACAGGCCCTGATGCTGTTTCATGCAGAATGGCACAGTGGGAAGCTGTGCTGGCACCCTCCTCCTTGACCTGCCCAGACGTCACCAGCCACCACCAGCAGACTCCCCCTAAAATCCTGTGGTGCCAGACACTTAACAAACACCACTGTCTCCAGCATAGTTCAAGCAAATGTGTTTTCCAGCAGTTTTAGCACAGAAGCAAGGCAACTACAAAGGTGATACTGCCAAGTCCTTGAGTCTCTAGACCCAGCTCAGACACTGAGGAACGACTGTGTATTACTGGAGGGACCAGGAAAGAAGAGACTGAGCTGCACTGAGCAGTGCTTGTGTCCCCTGTGCCCACACAGTCTCCATCACAAAGATCTCCACTTTGCAGAGCCAAAGGGATGATTCTCTGCAAAGGGCACAGCAGCATTATCCAGGTCAAAGGATTTCCCAGGCAGAATTAGCTCACTGAACATTTTTCACCTGCTTACAAAGCAGAGATGTGAATTCTGTGCCCTACTAAGAAGTGCTTTAGGTCAATGAAGTGCCTTTTACATTTCTGAGCAATTTTCAAAGCAACGGCTATTAAACCGAGCATGCTCAGTTTGACCACTTGCTCTTGGAATGGTGTAAATGAAGGGTCAGCAATGAAACATCTGATTTGGAAAAGGAAAATATAACTATCATTTCTAATTTTAGACTTTTGCTTTTGGTCATCCAAGGTTGTTACCAACATGGAGACAAAAGCTGCTAAGCACTTGCAATGAAATCCCAGCCACACACTGATTTGAATCAAGGCAGTGTCTCACCCCCTGTAACTTTTGCCAAAATTAACTGATTCTTTCATGTTGATTGCCTTGTTCACTCGTGTTTGATCTCCAGATATGAAGCATACTTAACTAGCCTGCAGTTCAAAACCCAGGGAAATAGTTTTGGCAAACTCTGTTCTCACCCATATTTCTAAAAGATCTTCTCATTTCTCCCCTTGGTGCGTATTCACTTTCAGCTGTATATTGTTTCCTTCTGTTCTGTCTCACTGAATTTTAATGAAGGATAAACATGTTACATTACACTCCTTGATAACAGTAAGGCCTCTCTAAAGTTACAAATATTTACATCAGTTTCTAATGAATGTAAGCAGATTATTCACCTTCAGCAGAAAGTTTTCACAAAACTGCATAGAGCAATAACTGTAAAGTCAAAAGTGACCTAAAAGGTTGAAGAACAACCAAGTACAGCTGCTAAGAAAACCAGAAATTCAAAATCAACGTTCAATAGATTAAAAAGAACAAGGCTATGGACTGCACCTAACCCCACTGGCTACATAAAGTACCCGAAAAAGACAGAGAAGGCTTACAAGTATATGCTTTCCATCCCAGAAAGCTGCTGCCAGCACTGAAAACTCCCATTATGGCATAGCTTTTGGGTTTCCCAAGGCCACCACAAAAAAGTGCTCAAGAGGTTCCAGCAAAAACAAATCACAAAGAATTGCAGTGGTCTCAATGACCTCAATCACAACATTTCAAAGAAAATCAAACACAAGTTCAGACTCACTGGTGTGCTCTGCCTGTTCTTCACCACCCTGACACTACAAAGCACCTGAACTCAAGTTTACCCATGTAGCCAAAGGGGGTTCAGAGAGCTGCTCACTTGTGTCACTGAAGAGGAGCAAACTAACACCGCACTGGTGGGTCTGAGTCCAAGTCCAAGCAGCAGCATAGGCTCTGATTACAGTCTACACACATGGACGGCTTATTCTGAGCAGCCACACATTTCTCAGCACTCCCGTCTACAACTTGTAACAGCATTAATCTGTGCTGCACACCTGAAGGGAGGCTGCCCTGCTTTTTTCACTCAGGGAGGAGGACAGTCCAGAACTTCAACCCGAGAATATGCTACCAAATAGCCATATTCCAATGCAGCATGCTCTCAGTTTACAACAGTCAGATTAATTTGAGAAGTCGTTTAATGTTAGGTGCTAATGTCCCAGCAAAATGATGTTGAACATCTATTGTTTATTCTTACAAAGTTGATTTTGATACAAAAAACATTTCCTCATGTGACAACCTATATAACTGCCAAGCAACCCACATATCATTTTTCTGGTTGTACTCCACTTCTCACTTCTCCAAATCTGCTGTATTGGCATAAGAGATGGAAAGAGAGAGGAACTTCCAGGAGCCGTGAGGCAGCCACTACAACAACAAATGTGAAAGGCACAAAGAGCACGTGTGATCAGCCTTGTGTTCTTGCTCGCTCACTCTCACCTCTTCATTCCCAACATTCCCAAGAAAATTAGAGAAAAAATGAGTCATTATGCTCTCCAAGATTTCTGTTCTTCCTGGTTTTGACAATTTTCATTTGTTGGGATTTCTGTGGAATGAAACAAAACTGTTGTTTAAAAAATAGGATTTTAATAAATATAGGTTAGTTGAATTTGAGATATTACATTTTTACAACTTAGCCAATAAAGAAACTTGATTTAAAGAAACATTTAAAACATGAAAACAAAGCAGAAATGAAAGAAATCACCAAAACTAAATTTTCACTGGTTATGAGAAACCTGTCTGATATTTCTGAGGATTGACAAAGTTTGATTTAGAAAACCAATTCAGAGGGAATATTTGGATCAGCTCCACTAACTACTCAGAAATAAATAGAGGGAAGGGTATTTTGAACTCCATAGTATATGGGTATAGGGTATTCTGGGCTCCATAGATCCCTTCCAGCCTAAATTAGTCTGTGATTATAAAACTCAAAGCCAGCTCCTCCTAGTATTTTATAGGTGTGAAGAACTGAATGGCTTTGAAAAACAAATAGCCCAGCTCATACTTTAGGGTATTTTCTGCACTGCAAAGGACTCCAGGTTGTAGGTTTCCAGGCTTCTCCCAGTGGTTTAATTTTACAAAAGCACGAACTGTACAAATATCTTCCCCAGACAGACCGGATCAGGACCTCATCTCACACCATGGGCATCAGAGAAGGGCAACAGCATATAGTTATGTCAGTGTGAATGCAGGCCACTACCATAGCAAGGGAAAGGGATGGGGCAGCCAAGACTTCTGCTTCAGTTCATGGCATTGGCCAAGGCTAATAGGGGAGCCAAAGCCCCAGGGATTTGTCATTAAATTTGTAGCTGTTATTAAACAGAGTTGGAAGAAACCAGCACATCCCTGATGTCATCAAAGTGACAGAATAAAAGAGGAAAAAGACAAGATGAGGAAGGAAGCTGGCAAGCAGCACTGCCTACCTCTGCCATTAGGTACAGGATTCCTGAGAAGATGAATGGGCTCAAGTTCACACATACAATGAACATTGCTGCCCACACTAACTTCATTGGAGTAAAATGAGTAAAAGTGTCTGCAAACACAGTTCTAAGCAATTCATTAAACTACAACTCTTAGCACAAGCTATTCAGCAAGTGAATGATACAGACCAAAAAAGGTCCTTTCGGTGAATAAGGCCAATCACATGCTGGACTGTGTTAGTAAAAGTATACCCATCTGCTTGAAGAAAGTGACTGTTCCTCTCTGTTTAACACTTGTGCAGTCACCTCCAGTGTGCTGTGTCCAGTTCAAGGCTCCCCAGTACAAGACAGACATGGTCTTACTGGGACAAGTCCAACAGGGCCACCAGGATGGTCAGGGGCTGGAGCACAGGACACACACAAGGAGAGGTGGAGGGAGCTGGGACTGTTCAGCCTTGAGAAGAGACAGTGCAGGGCAATCTTATCGCTGCCTGAACCTACAAGGGGGAGATTACAGAGAAGATGGAGACAGGCACACTTCAGAGAGGCAGGGTGACAGGACAAAAGGCAGCACGGACAAGTGGCAATGCAGGTAATTCTCATTAGACACTAAGAAAAACTTTATTTTTTTTACCATAAAGCTGATAAGACCCTGAAACAGGGGCCCAGGGGGATAGGGGAATCACCATCCCTGGAAATATCCACAACTTGACTGCATAACCCCTGAGCAACTCAAATTTGGCTGTACTTTGTGCAGTGGGTAGGGCCAGATGACTCTATAGATCCCTTCCAGCCTAAATTAGTCTGTGGTTATACAACTCAAAGCCAGCTTCACCTAGAATTTTATAGCTGTGAAGAATTGAATGGCTTTGAAAAACAAATAGCCCAGCTCACAGCTTGCATTGTTCTTCCATGTCACCAATTAAGAAATTGTGGTTTATATACCTGAAAGCTCTTCTGTGGCCACCACTGAACCACTGGAGACAGTAGTGCCTCAGAGAGTGGAGGCAGAAGTGGGTAAGGAGTATGAGTGCATTGCTGTGGGCAGGCAGGCAGCCTGTGCCACCAAGCTTTGCTCTAGGAGGTCTGATGGAAGAGGAAATCTTAAACTTGTAAGGCTACACTCCACCAGACAACTAGTCTTTGAAGAGTGATCCAAAAATTGCACTAACTCACAGCAATCCCTACTTGTCCTGGATTTTGTCTTGCTCCCCTGGCCACAGTCACCCTTGTTTGCATCCCTCTGCCCCTCTAAACAGTGAGGGAGTTTGCGATGGACATCCAACATTGCTGTGACTGCCTGCTTCTCTCTCCAGTGGACAGGCTTTGTAAGATTCAAGCTGCCAACACAAAATCCAATGACAAGCAATTGCTCAGTTATCATTACTGTTATTATCATCATCGTCATCATCATCATCATCATTACCACAAGTGGTAGCCTTGTATCTAGCAAGAGAGTCAAGATTTGTCTTTGGGGGGAGCCCTAAGGCACATCAGTGTTGACAACTTCTATTCCACATTTCTGACTGATGCAGACTAATGTGAACTGAAGAGACAGGGGCTTACCACTAAAGGAGAAAAGTCAGTCTGACTATGGCAGAGCTGCCAGACACCACCATAACAAGAAAGATTTATGACTCAGCCAATTCAATTAAATTGTGCTGGCACTTTTTTCAACCAGCCATTAGGTTCAATTTTTTTCACCCTTTCATAAGAATTATTAATTTATTACACTTAGATATCCAGGATCCCCCCCTTCCCTTATCATAATTTTCAGATTCTTTTTCCATTAGTCTCTTTTTACAGTGAGAAAACAACAAATGAGCTACTTCTTCAGGTAATAAGTGCAGCAATGAGTTTCTAACTGCCGATAGGGCCCTGATGGATGCCATGAAAAAGTGGAGAAGAGTTCAAAGCCAAAGGTTTCAAGTTGGTCAAGGATTTTTTTCTGGCCAAAAATCTGCTTCAAAGGCAGTAGCCACATCTACACAGCTCTGAAATGGAGGAGGTTTAGCTTTGCAGTCTGAGGGAAAATACCTTTCTCCTACCAGGAGCTAAGGACAGACTCTCTTGGGAAGTGTCGTGGTTTAGGCCTGATTGACAGCCAACCACAATGCAGCACCTCTCTCTCCCTTCCCCTCCGGCAATGAGAAGGGACAGAGAGCCAGGTTTGGGGTTCGAGATAGGACTGGGATGGTGAAAAATTCCCCTTTATGATCGCGAGCAAAAGGCAGACTCGTTAGGGGAAGGAAAAAAAGAACATACATTTATTACAGGTACTAACAACACATAACAGAGTAGGACAGTGAGAAGCATGGCCACATCTTGAGAACACCTTCCCCCCCACTCCTCCCTTCTCCCCGGGCTCAGCTCTGCTCCTGATATCTCTACCTCCTCACCCAGTGGCGCAGAGGCAGGGAATGGGGGGTGCAGTCAGCGCTGCCACTTCCTTCATCTTCGGTGAGGGGAGTGTCCAGAACTTGTTCCCCCTGCTCCATCGTGGTCCCCCTCTCACAGGAGACAGTCCTCCACAAACTTTCTCCGACTTGAATTCCTCCCACGGGCCGCAGCATTCCCCACACTGCTCCGTCATGGGTCACTAACTTCCTCCGACTGGAGTCCCTCCCACGGCTGCAGCCCTTCCCGAGCTGCTCCGGCGTGGGACTCTCCCGCATGCTGCAATCCTCCCAGCACTGAATTACAGCAGTGGGGCTACCTTTTCCCACAAGACCCCCGCCTTCTTCGGGCACAGAACCTTGATCATCTGAGCAGGAGCAACAGGCCATAAATCAATGTCTGCTCCACCGTAGATCTTCATGGGTGGCAGGGGGGGGCCGCCCTGCCATCTCACCACAGGATACAGGGGGGTCTCTGCTCCGGCACACCTCCCCCCTCCTTTCTTCCTCCGTTCCTCCACTGACCTTGGTGTTCACGCAGCTGCCGCAATTCCTTCTCACAAGTCCGACTGCCCGTCACCACGTCACTTCTTAAATACGTTATCGCAGAGGCACAGCCGATTGGCTCAATTTCCCAAACAGAAGTGGAGCTGACATGGAGCTGGGGGAGCTTCGAGAAGCTTCTCACAGGGGGCCACCCTGATAGCCCCCTCCCCTGACACCAAAAAACTCCACCACTCACTCAACCCAGGACAGGAAGACAGAGGCCAGCAGCTGCCTTCACAACACAACTGCCCCACAGTTCGCCAGCGCCTGACTAACCAAGTTTGGTGCTCTACGAGATATTGATCTGGCCTCACCTTGTGTGCCCTTAATACAGCAACTCAAGCCTTCCCAGAGCATTTTTGCAGAGTATTCATTTTAGAAATACAGGCTGTAAGTACCGTTACGGTTTTGTGTTAAGACCACAGCAAAGCGGTCACTCGCAGCACTTCCACCATGATCTGCAGTGTGGGGCAGGGCAGGAAGGGGAGCCAACACCACAAGAGAGGGGTTGACATCAGCTCAAGGGAGGCATTACAGCAGCTAGTGCATAATGAGCACAATCCCATCCTTCACAACTGGCCTCCTCCAACTATTCCCCTGAAGAACAACTGGTCTGTTCCCCTTCCTGAGTTTACAATTAAATTGCCTTTACTTTTTCTTACTGTAGCAAAGAATAATGAGGCAAAGATCTAAGTCCTTTCAAAAGACAAATCTTTCAAAATAGATCCAGTCCTCTTTTTTCAATTTACAGGTGAATTAGAAACATTTAAATGAAAGTTTCCTGTCTATGCTATAAAATAGCTTATTCTATAACTGTGCTCAAACTCTTCTTTAAGATTCTCCCCTCGGGGGCTGAACACAGCTACAACAGGATTTTAAAACCCTGTTAAATTAGTCAAGATCCAGGGTTTAAGACACCAAACATGAATCTTAACCTTGCTACATCTGCCTGCCTTTACCTTCCAAAGGAATATAAAATACTGTTCAAGTATTCAAAAGCCATCAATGATAGAAATCCAGTCCAGAAACACTCCCTACTAATGAGTATCAAATGTTTAATTTACAACTTTGAGTCTGATCCAAAGCACTCCCAAACCTGTGGAGTAGGTCTCCAGTCTTTGGTGGCCTTTGAATTAGGACTCTAAAGGAATAAATTGAGCTGTGCAATGCCTGTCAGCTCCCTGATGGCTTCAGTGAAGAAGCAATTAAAACTCTAATTAAAAGACAAATGGAAGACTAACAACAGATAAATGTTTAGGATATAGATAAAGTACCCATACTGGAAATTTTTTGTCTTTTAAAATGGAACTTCACAACATTTGAGGAGACTCCATACTTATTGGAGGACCAGTGGTACCTTTCCCTCATGCACGCCATATTGCAGCAGATCTGCAGTTGTTCTGTTCTCCGCAGCCACTGTTCCTTCTGTGTATGGATGGAACAAGCAATTTCACAAAGACATCCGCAATAAGTCTTGAGTATTTCATCATACTAACTGTTCACAACAAATACAAACATTGGTATGTATGAAAAAGCTTGGTCCATGAAAATACACCTTACTCTATCGCTCTTTTGTATGTACTCAATTCACTGCCTCCTACTACATTTTCCATTTGTCATATGTGGTTTAATGCATAATCTGTTAGAAAGAAAGGAACCAAGAACCAAAATTTCACCAGATATAGCAGGGCCATTACAAATATGTGCTAGTTGTTTAATTTAAAAGATAATAGAACGAGAGCAGAAAGCTAGAGACTCTTGTAAACACACACAGATATTGAGGCTGAGCATCTTTATGGCAGCCAAGACAGAGATCGGATCTCTCTCAAAACTATATTCATTATGCTATATAAATATCACATCAAGCAGATCAGAAGAACACTGACAGCAGAAAAATTGAAATATCTTCAGGACATCCCCTGGAATTTTTTTCCAGATTAAGCCCTTCTCCCTTCAGAAGCAAGGAGGGGTCTTAAGCATGAAACCCTGTTTATAATATGAGGTCTAGACATTACTGGTCTAGCACTGCCACGCTCAACTACTTCTCCTTTTTTAATATTCCCACTTCTTTTTAGGATTATCCAATAGGCAGACAATCTTAATATTTCAGAGTAATCTTCTGAAGAGCCCAACAGCCCAAACTGTGATGCTGAAAAGACAACAGCCAAATTTTACTGATGTCTACAAAACAACCAAAATAAAATGTTCAGAAAGCAATAAATAATCATAGGAATTTCTATCTAGCAACTCATACAGCATCTTCCACCTGAGGACTGCAGAACAGCCAGGGCATGATAGGTCAGTGCTGTGAGTTTCCCATTCCAATGTTCTTCAACAAGTTTTGATTTCCAGCTTTATGGGTTGATTCACTGTGACATAGAAACCTAGGTAGAGGAAACACAAAATGACCACATTCATCTTCTAGGGGCCAAAATAACAATGTAACTCTCCAGTGATGCAGTATCATCAGCCAAGATAGAGGTGAAAAATTATAAGCTGATTTGCACTGAGATGAAAGGGGATTTGTGTGACTGAAGAAGACTGGTATGAGGAACCGCAACAAAGCGGAGGGATGGCTCATGACACTTTAGAGGCATTTAGGCATAAGTTAGGAGTGATGTCTTTAACTTACTATGGCAATACCACACCTTAAACATCAGTATAAGTAAGAAGATATAGATGTGTGTGTGTGTGTGTGTGTGTATAAAACAGCTGGATGAAAATATAAACAAAATATTTAAGTCAAGCCATGGTGTCTGTCCCTGAGGATATGAGAGAGATGCTCAGCTAAACTGTCTTCTGGTATGAGCTATTTATTCTGCCATCTCAGAAACTGTTTATGTCAAGACTACCTTAAAGCCCCTGAACTTTCAAAAAAAATGAAGACAAAGCAAAAAATAACATCTGAAAAGCAAATGTATAAATATACAAAGCTTTTTGTGCTGAAGTGTGCAATGGAAATGTGAGAGAGATTATTCAGCACATCAGTGCCAAAACACCAGCTCAAAGGACGGCTGTTTCCTTGCTGCACTGTGGTCACACAAGGACTGATGGCTTGGAACCTGAGGGGAGGGAGCTGAGCAAAGCAGAATGCGACAGCCTCAACAGGAGAATAGAGGCTCAAACTGTCATCCTCTCCAAGGCAAGATTTCTAGGTCTGGTTTGCCTCTCAGCAGACTATTCAACAGATACTGAGAGTGACGCTACACAGTTTGCATGGATACCTCCCATGTGAGGCAGCCAGGCACTTCTGTCCCTCCTCATAGACCAGACCCTCAGCAGCAGACAGCGTATCCAGGCACCTGGGAGGATTTGAGGACACCAAAAAATGTGCACTGTCCTGCAGGGATGCAGGAGGTATGGAGATCCAGGCAGTCCTGAGCCAGCTGGAGTCTGCCCTTGGGTATCACCATTCAGCCTCATTTCCCAAAAAAAAGCCAGCACAGGGCTATTGATAGCCACTGGGAGAGCAGTACAGTTCAGACAGATACCTTCCAGGTAAAAACAGCACAATACAGTACAGAATGCCTTATCTCCACTATTCCAGCTATGCAGGCCTTGAGAAGATAAGGAAAAATCAATTTTAAAGCAATTTAATTTGAGTATGTACATAACTTAGTTAAGTAGACAAAACACATAACATACCTGTAGGCTGTTTAAACAAAAGGAGAAGAAAATAGCAATGAGCAGGAACAGGCATACTGGCAGAAGATTAGCACTCAGTGTACAATTGGTGCTGTGAAAGCAAAAAAATGCAAGTTGTCTCATAAATCCATACTGACACTTACAATATGTGTTGTAATGTCTTTATCATGAGACCTTGTAGCATCACACTACAACTGAATTTTGAAGCCATGATGATATAAAGAGGATATTCCAAGCAGGTGGTGATAATATACAACAACTGTATTTTCCATGTAAATCATGTAATTACAGTAAGCTCCATCTAGAAAAAGCTGGTAAAAAAAAGTATTCATACTGGGGTAGCACCCTTCTGTTCTCCAGACTGTAAAATCTTGAACTTTCATTATTGTGAAGTCTGAAGGCCTGGTGCTAAAGGGACCCTGTAAACTGTTGTAATCTGCTAAGGAAGAAATGTCATTTTCTCAATGAATTTTTAACCACAGATTGTTAAAAAACACTGAGTTTATAAGATTGCAATAAATACCAGGGAAAGTGTTTGAGCAGAGGTCACTTACATACATGGTCACTTAAATCCCAGGCAAAGTAACAAATGAGTAACAGGGTCCTCTAACTCATGTTGTGGATATGGTGTTTACATATGTGGGAATAACAGCTAGAGAAAAGTAAAGGAATTGATACAGATCAGAATAAACTTGCTAACGCAGAACATCTTGCAGACTCAGAGCTCAAGTTATACAGCAGTCAGTTGTCATTCTGGCTATAGTTCAGGGTCAATTTGCTCCTCCACTGCAAACTCAGAGACCACTAATTGTGCTAAGAAAGTAGCTGCTTCCTACAACCTGGCATAAAG
This sequence comes from Tyto alba, assembly GCF_018691265.1. Classification (NCBI taxonomy): domain Eukaryota; kingdom Metazoa; phylum Chordata; class Aves; order Strigiformes; family Tytonidae; genus Tyto; species Tyto alba. Next base: position 27,727,849 of record NW_024881276.1, read on the forward strand.
TATTTAGAGAACAGATCACGGTTTATCTTATTTTTCTACCAGTTTGAAATTTGTACAAGTTTGTCAAGGTGGAGAAAAGGAAATTTGCTTGTGGAGGAGTTTTGTTTACAGCACAAAACCATTTTGATAGTAAAACACAGTACTGCTGTGGTATTGCTATGGGCTGTTATCCAGAGGGCACTTGCTTATATTAAAATGCTGAGACCTTAAGATGAAGCAGTTGCCAGTGTGTGTGAGAACACCATGAGTTCACTGAAATCAACAGAAAGCCTCTTGTCACTTTGAGTCAAGTCTAACTGCATCGTCACCATGGCTTATTACATTTACAATCACTACACTGAGATTTTTTGCATCCAGACCAGATATTACACTAAATCTATCTCAGATGTGGTATTCATTAGGTTTTCAGTGCAGGTTTTCTACTTCCTTCCCTCTTTCTCATGTTAAAGTAACTGAATGCAAGACTGTTTGATTAGGAAAAAAAGGTACCATGTTAGTAATACTTCAAGCCTAAATATGAATACTTCAAGCTCTAAATTTGAACTCCCAAATTGTGCACAATATTCTTTGCTTCCACATTGGAATAAGATGTAAGTAAAAAAAACAGATGCTCAGATCCACGTCTTTTGGCCTCATTTGGCTTTGGGTTGGTCCTACAGAGAGAAACGAGGGACAGGCCCAGTGAAGAAGCCACGCTCCAAAAGCAAGACATATTCAGTGGCCAGTGAAGAGAGGAGCAGAGGGCCTGAAGCTTCAGAGGTGACACCTGCTTCAGAACAAGAATAGACCTTTTGGCATGAGCTGGTGCCCAACTGGTGTCACCCACGCGTGGCCCCGCGCTCGCCCAGCGGTGCTGCCTCTGCCCTCCGGCTGCTCTCACCGCACTCGGCTGCCTGCAGTGCTGCCAGCTTCGGGCACATGCTGAGCACGTGCCTTAAGCCAAGGCAAAAATTAAGGGGTCGTTTGCACACAGCAACCCAACGGCCTCTCTAAGGCTGCTGGGCTGCGGCCTCAGGGGCCAGCGTGAGAACCCCAACATGACTCAAAGCCTGAGAACTCTGGAAGGGGCAAGTTATCCATGCTGGAACAGCATTGTCCCTCCCAAAAAATGGAACAGCATCATGCAGCCTTGAGCTAGGACTTAGGTCAGGCCAACAAGAGTGAAACAGACCTTATGATCAGATCAGAAAATAGATCCCTGGGCTGCTGCATTACAGACAGGCAGGCAGACACTAGTGTGACCCGAATGCGAGAGCAATTCCCCCTCACCTCACCCTCTGCCTTTTTGTTTCTACATCTGAAAAAGTGAGCACACAGTTCCCCTAGAGTTCAGCTGTACAACTCAGTAACAACTTAGACTCATTTTGTAGGCAATTTGCACGGATGTGAACAATTACAGAGAAGGCACGTTAACAGAGAATCAAGCCCTGCATCTAATGTTGGTAATGCACTTAATAATAACAACCCCACTTTCCTGAAAGAGAACATTAAACCTGTTCAAAATACAGTATTTTTTTCTAAATGATAGTATTTCTTCCCTCCTACAGCATATCTACCTTAATCATCTGACTCCCACATAACTGGCTCGACTTCAATGACAGTCTCTTCTACTTGTTTAAAAGTCATGTTATTTCCACTGCCATCAAAAAGGCATGATTTTCAAGTGAAGTTATTAAGTTTCCAATACAAGGAACAGTGTGTGGGTGCTGCTGAAGTAGGCTCTCAGGAATGAAAAAGAGATTCCTTCCCTTCTACCAGAGGATTGGATCTTCCTTCTCTCCGGGGCCAGGAGACACCTTTATTTATTATGATGTTTTGGCCGTCTCCAAAGAAGTGAAGCCCATGTTCCACAGTGAGCCCAATGATCTAACGGTGGCTCCATCAGAAAGAAACTGGAGACCTTTCCTCTGTGTGTCCTTCATGGTGCTAGATCAACAGAAAAATACTCAGTTATTTTAACTAGCTTGCTTACATCCAAAGTCTTCTAGACAAAACATTAAAGATGACAGGCAATGTATAAGCCCATCTTTCCCCTGAAAGCTCCATAAGGCCATCCCATCTACCTATCTGCAAACCAGAGTCCAAGTGAACCTGACTTGTTAGAGCTAAGAGCAGTTAAGTCTGATCCATATGCCTGATTCCCACTCAGCTGCTAAACCCCTCATACGAAACACAGAAGAAAAATTTTGTAATACTTCCTAAGGAAGCACAAGTGAAAAAAATCTCTTCACTTCTGACCTACAGCTTTTCACCTCAAGTTTTGTATCTGTGCTGACAGCATCGTGGACTTTAATCAACTTCACTGAGTTTCAACTGGTTTTGTACTAGCCCCCATGTATAAGTACAGACTTTGTTAAATGACAGTGGTTTATTAATCTTCTTACACTGATCTGAACTGAGAGCTGAGAAATTAATCTCAAACCAATTCTGTGTTTTGTGTGAGTTTCAGCTTTTTTCCACACAGACCTCTCAGCAGCTGTCAAATCACTGCAGGTCTTCATTTGCTGAATCCGACCACCCTGAAGTTTCACTTCATTAGCTGCCCTTTCACAAGATCTTTCAGCTCTGTTCAGTCCCTCTGAATGCAGCAGGATGAGTAGAGAGAGGGATGTTCCAGCTGCTACAGTAGAAAAGGTTTATGAAAAACTGTTTTATTCAACACCTACACTATTAATGAATGAAATCCTCCAGGTTAATTCTTAAAACACTGCCATTGTTTTGAAACCTGTCAGAGTTCCTTAATCAAATTACAGCCTTCATTAAGTTCAGGAACATACCTGATGGTTTGTCATGTTGACATGCAGGCATCTGTCATTCTCTGACGAGACAAGAAAAAGAATAGACAAGAGGAAAATGTAAAGGAAGTTTTCTTATCTTCCCCCCCCCCCCTTAAGACAGATCTGCCACACAGAGGCCAGATTTACATTCATCTCAAAATGTTGCATTGTACAGCCATTAGCAGGAGTGTTACTGGTACCAGAAAGCAGAATGGCTCAGAACACAGAAGATGCATCCTTCCTGAACATGTGAAACTTGATCTCATCTTGTAGCTTGCAGCGATAGGTACAGTTCAAAATTTCTCCAGCTGTTGTTATTCACATTCTAGGTTGTGTTCTGGTGCTGTCAACCTACAGGTACATCCTGAGAGTTATGCCTCTCCATGTGGCCATAAAATACTGAGATTTAGGATTAACATTTTCTGGAATCAAAATGACTTTCTCAAGTTCTCTGTGACACATTGTGAAGCTGTACTAACCTACAAGGCAGAAGGGGCATGTCTGCTCCTATGCCAGCTACTTCTCTACAGCTTCAGTTTCCCATCCCACAGCATTTTTGCTCAGCCTGGATGCTATCTGTGCTGCTCCTGCATGGCAGTCCCTCAGGGAAGTGCAGCATAGGAGTGGGTTAGCAGCAGTCTTTGCGTTAGCCTAGAGATTTTGTCCCCTCTAGAATATCAAAGCCTAATGCAAAACAAAGAATCAGCACTCAACCCTGCTTGCTTAGATGGTCATGGCCCCTGAGGTCTTATCTCACTGAGCTCATTTTGCTCATGGATGAGAAGTCCCAGCTGATTGACCCTCTGCTTCCTCACACTTAGAACAACAGGAACAGAAGAAGATGATTCAGACCTGCCCTTTCATCTTATCCCCAGCAGCTCATGTGCCCTGGGAAAAAAGAAAAGATGCTCTTGACCACTGAAGTTGCTATTCTGCCCTTCAGATTTCTCAGTGCTGTATCCTTTTTCACCAGCCCTTCCTGACTGTCCCAAGAAGAAAACTCCTTTTGTAAGTGATGTTTTTCCCAGGAAGAATTGTTCCCTGTTGGTCTCATTACTGTCTACCCAGGGAGCTCCTTTTTGGCCCATCCTCAGACAGATCCCTGCTGCTGCAGTGTCTAAAGACTTTATGCAGCACAACTGAAATGTATCGGAAGTGGTCCATAACCTCCCTGCATCAGGAGAATAGTGTGTCACATGTGATGGCTGGTTCTTTTTTATTTTTGAACCATGCTATTCTGTGTTTGTATTAAAAAGACAGGGTCAAAACTGCCTGTCAGGCAGCTCAGATAAAAACTATCAAGTTCTAGTTGTCACTGGAGTTTATTCCTCTGTCTCCTGCCTCTGTGAAAACAGAAAAGTTCCATTTTGACCATCCTTACCCAAGATGGAAATAGACCACAGTTACTCTGGTATCAGGTAATGAGCACCTCGAAAATAAGCTCAGGTTTTTATTCATGCTGTAGAGATGAAATGACAGGTAGGATGTGTCTCTGGAAGCACATAGGCATTCAGCACGGATTGGACCCATGGTTTTATGCCCTGCTAAACTGTGTTGCATTGCCCAGGTAGAATATGAAGAAGGACTGTATAGGTCCAAAGTCAGTTCATCTACCTGAAATGGAGGAGAACCATCAGCTGTGCTTAAGACCTGTCCACATCTTTAGTTTTGGATTAATTCCAATGTTCCTTCAACTGAAAAACAGCAACAATAACCTTTAAGCTCTTGTGTGGAAAACAGCCAGTCTGAATCAGAAGAACAGGGAGCCTGTATAGACTCTTGAATGATGACAGAATTAAGCTGCAGGAAATTTAAACTATTGCTATATGATGGCACCAAGTTGTAACAGTGACCAGTCTGATTGCCTATTCACTGCTGTTTCCTTTTTTAGATGCCCTGTTCATCTTGGTTTACCATGGCCTTACATTCTCCTCAGAAGGCTGAGGCAGAGAGCAGGTCTCTGGGCTCTCTCGGTCCAATCAGTCTCTCTTTCAGTGTCTTACCCTGGCTTGGAGTAAAACTGACTTAAAGCAGCAGATTAAAACTGGCCTGTTACTGCTCCCTGCCAGACTCCTCTCTGACAGACACCGTCACTGTTGGTGCTGTTTTAATGGACACCATTGCTGCTGCATCCTGTCGTTTTCCAGAGTAGCTACAAAAACCTTCCAAAACCCCTGGTTCAGATTATGTAAGCATGGAGTTAGTAAGTGGGTGCACTGCAGGGTTTGGGTAGATGGTGCAACCCACAACACTAACCTTGAGTTTGGACTCCCCTTCAACTGCACAGCAGATGTGTCGGTGTCCTGTGGGACAGCATCCTCCCCGGATCCCAGAGCGGCTGGGGCCCAACTCAAAATGCAGCGTGTACCGACCACAGCCATGTGTCACTAGACACAACTCACACAAGAGAAGGGAACTGGCTGTTTAGTCAGCACAGATGAGGAAAAGAGCTGCAAGGAATCATTTATCCATCACTGTTTTTCACACTTTCATCCAAGAATGCAGTCAAAAGTAGCAGGGACCCACATCTCCTGGTTGGGTGGAGGACTGGTGGCACCACTTGGAGTCTTTCACCACTCTTCTAGTCTTGGGAATATTTGTTCTATCAGTATCTTGCAAAATAATTTTTGCTGTCAGCCTACAGCCCTAAAGCAGTAATCACTCAGAATTGGGGTGTATGGTTACACTTCTCATCCCACTTCTTCCCCAGAAGCCTTTGTTCCAGATTTATCAGGGATCATGGAAGATCCCTTCTGGCTCAGCCGTATTGCCCAGCAGGGAAAAACCTCCAGCAACAGAAGGAGACTGCTTTAGTGCTCTTTTGCACCACTGAAGCAGTACAATGCAGCATTAACACATTGAAGGATCTAGTCCATTAACTTTTAAAATTAGCTTATCAAGGGAGATGGCAACACTTGTGGGAAAACAAGACATTTAAAGCTTCTTGCAAATCCAAACTGTCCTCCTCTAAAGCATCATACCTCATCAGTTATACTTGTAGCTTTGGCTCTTAAATATGACAATGTAAAAAGGCTGCAAAGTGAATTTTCTTCTGCAGTTTTCCCTTTAAACTCCATTTTTCCCCTGTTAGAAACAGAGCTGCAAGCTACATCATTATTCAGGAGTTTTGCAGTGTCAGGGCTCTGATTGTGCTCCTTCTTTTGAGGTATTTGTTCACAGCAATTTAGTTCAAGGTACAACAATAATGCAAACAGCAGCAGGCCAGCCTGATCTGGCTTGAACGTGGCACTGCATATAGTGGAAACCTGTTGTGGTACTATTGTTAGGTATTGCAGAGTTCAAGAAGCTGAATTATATCTTTTAGATATGAATAACCCAAGTCATGGCATCTTCATTACCTTGGGCTGATTTCCTTTGAATGAGTTCTTTTGCTGTCACTCCATATGTATTACCTTACTTGGATTCAGAAATATATATGTGATTCATCAGTCACACAAAAAGCTGGAGAAATGCCCCAAAGGTAAGGGATCCTGAAGAGCAACCCCATTCCTATAGAGACTTTTGCTACCACACTTAAACCACTCCCTTTCAAAAGCCAAGAAATGCAACAAGAAGATACTTTTGACTCATGAAGCTTGGATTGGGCCATCATCTTGTCATTGGCTGTGGACCCATCAGCTGGCCTGCTGAAAGCCTGTAGAAATGGGATCACTGGTTAGCCCAAAAGTCAAGCATCACAGCTAGACCACCCATTTCACAAGGGGACCATATCATATTTTTCTTTCTCATTATCAGTCAGGAAAGTGAACGAGATATTACTCAGCTTCTCCTTCATTCAGACACACAAACACACACACACATCAGCACACAAACAACCTGGCCAAGTTCACAAAGGGATTTATTAAATGAAAGCCTTCATATTTGACCAAACTTTGAGGAATGCTCCCTGAAATACTGGGCTTAAAGCCTGTATTCAATCATGGGAGCAGCGTATGGTTAGCTGTGCTTTTATCCCTGTGCTGGCATCTGAAAGGACCATAGGGTTTTCTACATTAGTATGCCTGGTGAAATCAGAACAAACCCTTTGCTCTGTGATTAATAATGTGTTAAGCCACAGTTCCAAATTATTTCAACTTTTCAATGGTTATGGGAACATTTACAAGACTGATGGCTGGACCATATACAGCCAACAGGCTGAAAGAGCTATCATTTATTACAGGGCTTTCTTGCAGCCAAAATGTGTAATACTACCCTGGTAAACTGTGCAGAAAAATAATTATGAGTTTTGGTATAGCATTTTCCCAAATTAGAAAGCAAGTGAAGCTTTCTGCACTACAAATGTTTTTGGGTGTGGGAAGAGGGAGGAAATGCCATTAAACTTTCCCAAAAATGTAAACCCCAAACACTTCTGCTGTGATGGTGCAACAGAGCTTCACTCATTGTGTTGGCTGATTTAATCACATCATACCACAGTATTTTGTGGTTATTTGTTGTTCAGTTTCACCATATGCTTATAATAGCCTGATCTATCCATCATTTCCCAGTTATTTTCTTGTAACAATGTCTTAACTGTCTCAGTGCCTCTCTGAAGTCTGTTAATTATCTTCTCACTCTTGCCAGTTAAATTCTCTTCTCCTCCCCTCATACAACAGAAGTAATTTTCATTTGATGATAATCAACCTATCTCATTAAGCATTTGAAGGGATGGAGGATTTCCAAGGCTCACACATCAAAGATTTGCTATTTTGTGTATAGGAGGATCGCAGAATCACTGACCTCAGTATCTCTGTGCATCTCCCTATATATGTAAGTGTGCGCATACATGTGCCACAGCCTCATGTCATCAGAGCAACCCCAGGCAAAATCTCCATTATTCTGATAGCAGAAATTTTTCAATCACAATTAAAAGAAGGGAAGAGCTCCACTGTGCAAGGAACAGGAAAAGGCTGAGGAAGCACAATTGCGACTCCAGGAAAACATGTTCACGTTCCATGACGTGATTCATCTCATCTGCCTTCTGTTCCCAAAACAAGCTCTCCAGTTTTGTCATCCATACCCGGCTCTGCTTAAAGAAAAGGATAGAAATGGTCTTAGGAAAGATCTTGAGCTCTGCTGAGACCCTGGTAATGAGCAGAAGCTTGCCTTGTGTTGAAATAACAGGATTTGAAAAAAATGCTGGTCCAAAACATTAGCTCTCCATGAAAACTGAATCAGTGCTTTAGGCCAAAAAATCCTCCTGGCTCATATCAAAGGACAGCAGATAGTCAGCATGCCCCCAAAAGTCTGTCAAAATGTAGGTATCCTTATCACAGTAGCCTTTCTTGGTTACACGTCTTCTATGAGGCCTTAGGGCAAGTCACTGTTCTTGGCCTCAATTTCTACATCGGTCGAACAAAAATAATAATATTTCCCTTCCTTTGAGACTTTCAGATAGAAGGTCACGGGAAATAGGAGCCAAATATTACTAGTACTATCCCTTCTGAGCCTCAGTAATTCATTCCCCGCTGGGCTTCTGGATTCTCATGTAAACTTATTGGCATAATACATTATGCACTTGTATTGTTGTATTTGCACTGATCTCCATTTCCAGCAAAATCAGAACAAAATGTAATTTAAAAGTTGATAGGAAACACAAGAAGAAAATAATACAGGTTGTACCAAATGAGTAGCAGCTAATGCTCTATGCAATAGGACTAAGCACATGTGAGCTTTATAGTTGCTTCTTAAAGCAATGTGTAATGTCAGGGTTAGGGCTTTTGGGGCTGCAGCTACATTTTCCAATTAATTTCCAGTACTCATATCCATGCTGGGAATAAGCGATTGAGGCTTTCTCCCTCTTATCTCCTTAGAAACATGTGATTAAAAAGAAAAAAGTTTTCATTCTTTGAAATATCTCTGCCTGCACTGATCTCAGATTAGCCAGGCAGGAGTTCAGCCTTGGGGCAGGGTGATGAACACTTATTCACATCAGGGCCCAGATCCTCAGTTGTACTTTGAGAAGAAGTAAAGGGAAGAAGCCAAGGTGTCCCTATTGATCCGTCACCTGTCCCAGAAGCACTTCCCAGCCTGGGTAAGATAATAAAATGCCTTGTGCAGAGTTTTCGTTTCTTTTTTCTCTCTGGTTAAAAAAAAGCTCTGCATGGAGTAAGTACAAAGTGAAGGCAGTGGTGGTGTATTTCATTTGACAGCCAGAGAAAACTTTTATCATGGTGAGAGGAAAGAGAAGGGCTCACTGCACGACAGAGAGCTGGTTGGATTCAGCATTCTTCCAATGCCTTCTTGAACTCCTCCCAAACTCACATCCCCCTTCATCAGCCTGCCTTGTCTCCAAACCCTTGCATTATTCTTCCCAGGCATTGTGATTTACACTGCTCAAAGGAAGCACAACTAGCTTTAAAGCCATCCCTGAGCTCCTCTACTACCCAAGCCTGGTTCACTGCAAGCATGAAGGAGAGAAGGGGTCAGCAAGCTTTCAAAGACAACATGCCAAGTTTTATATCTCTTTTCCCATCCTGGAGGTTAAGCATGCCTTAGGAACACAGCAGGAGTCGGGGGATGCTGCCTCACAAACAGACATCTGCTAGGTTGCTTGGGACTTAGCAAGGATCTCATGGAGGTATAAAACCATGGAGATCTGAGTCAGGTCCACAGTCTGGAATAGCTATATCCTGACAGAAGATGCTCATGGTTTGAACTGCTGCTGACAGAGACTAGAATCTGGCACTGTGCTTTCCATTTGCTATGGCACACATTTTTTTAAAACCTCACATTAAACACTTGTATGCAATGTTAGAGACAGATCTCTTTAGCCAGAAATGTCTGCCTTTATATTTTCCCCAGTTCACCTCTGAAACTGGGAGCCTGGTCTATTTTGTTTTCTGAGAGGCAGAATGCCATCAGGATGAAGGATGTCCAGTTTTAGCCAAGTGTTCATTGTACAAAACATATATCAATGAAGTGTTCCAAATTAGCAGTGGTCTGGCAGCAGTAATAAAAGCTGCAAGAAAGAGACTGTGTAATTGTGCTTGTCATGAAAAAGAATATAGTCTGCAGCTGGTGTACAGAAATGCCTCAAATCTATATGGGAGTCAGAAGAAAATCAAGTGTGCTACTAACCTCTAGCTCAGAGAGTTCAGCAAGGTACCTCCTTCTCCTGCCACAAACACACAGCGTCCTTGTTGTGTCTCATCCACCGGCCTGCCCAGACATTTCGAAAGTAACTTTTGCAATAATCTCTCAACAATATTTTCCAGGCATTGCTTCTTTTTTCTTAGTTTAGATATACGCACGCTTCTGAATCGTTGTAAGCCATCTCTTCTGGTAGAAGAGTGCCACCTCATGACTGATACAGAGGAATGAAACAACCCACAGCAGTAAAGCTGAAAGCACTCCAGTGCTCACCGCCAGGGAGGAGAGGCACAGCTGATGCCCTCTGTGCCCAACCAGGTTTCAGCCAGCACCACAACACCCCGAGACAAACGCTCCCTTGCCAAGCAAGTGCTTTGTGTTCCAGGAGAAAAAGCCTAGCATCTCTGCTGAACATCAAGCCTATCCTCAGTTTGGAACAGAAATTAATTACCCAGCAGAAACAGACGTTATGCAGGCTTCTATACAAGATGCTTCTTGCTTCAAAAACCCAGTCATTTTGTTTCAGACTCCTCTGCACTATCTTAGGCACCTGTCTGCTGGGAACTGTGCAATCTTGAGTATGAGCACCCTCTTCTCCTTGTTTCCTCAGATAGCTTTCCCCATTCGTAGCCACCTCTTCTCAAGTTCATTAATTTTTCCTTACTAAAACAACTAATTTTTCTCACCAGCTGAGATAGATATTGTTAAACTAAGGAAAATCTGGGGGAGCTAAAAAGTTCTAATGACTCTTTGTTGCTTCCAGAAATGAGGTGCATATGTCAAAGAAATTCAGAATTTCTCTGCTCCATCACTAGCTGGAAACGTTTGTGGCAAAATCAGACACATATTCTCATGGATTGATTTGTCTATGTTTCTCCCAGATAGTTTAAATATTTACAACACATAAGCAAGGAACAGAGCAAAATAACTTTTTACTGTTTTTTTATTCTTTTTTTTTTTTTTCCTTTTAAATGAATTCAGGCATTGAGGAAAGTGCTAGATTGAAAAGGCTAGAGCTCGAAGTGTGCTGTTCCTATTCTTTCACAGAACATAAATATCAGGAGAGTAGTACTGAAGATTTCCTAAAATCCAAACTCCACTGCTGCTATTCTCCTTTATTGGACTCATCGCTTAATGCTAGGCAGTAATTAAAGATCAGAATCAGCTTCTTCCTCACCCCTTCAAATAAAACCAAAGCCAATTAAAACCAAGTGAAGTAGTAATTTTTCTAAAATGGTCATTGATCTACTAGCAAGTATATTAATAGAACCTATTATCAGACAGAATGCCAAGCAGCTAAAAAATGGATAAAAATTTAGACATAACTTGAATATTAAATAGTGTTTCAGAAGTGAAAGATTTTGCAGCTCATTTCCTGAGGCTGCCAGTTTTTGCTCAGTCCTGCATTTCAAAAATATGTTGCTAAAGTTGACAGATAGGTAGCCAGTATTGTTAACCTGAAAACATCAACTTAATAAGTCTTATCCTATGAACTGAAAAAAAAAAAAATACAATATAAAAACACACTTGCTATTCAGTGGGAGGATTTTAACAGTGCAGATGGCTTTTTTTGCATAACTGCTAGAAGGCCTGCAAAAGTTCATCAAAAATCAGGGCTGCATGAACTCTGGGACTGACTGATTCTTTTGTTATGATAAAGATAACAATAGCTAAATCAATAAACCCGATTTAAATTTTAATTAAAGACTATTTTTATGACAGATTAATTCTTAAACTTATTGTGTTTAACAGTTTCCCATAAAAAGGTTTTTGTAAAAGAGTTGACCAATCACATTAAATAATAGCATGAACAAATGTTTGGTTGCTTAAACTCTCTCCCATTAAGAACATGAAAGGGTATAAGGTCTACTATCCAAGCTCATCATCTGAAACACTGACAAAACCAGCCCAGATATTCCTCCTCCTCCTCCCAGAGCAGGTAAGTTAGCTCTGGGCCATCTACAGTGCGGGGGTCCTTCGGACAGGACGGCAGCACTAAGCCCCTTCAGCTCTTACACCGAAGACTTGTAAAACCAGAGAGGTGCTTCAAACCATCTGAGCAGAGGTTCCCCACCTGCCAAGGGCTATAGTGCCAACAGGTCATAGGAACGAGGCTACACTCAGGTCTGTGCTTAAGCCACCAAAGAGAGGAGGAGCTGCCAGCTGAGTTAAGCACAGGTCCAACCACCATCACCAAAGGACAATGCCTTCAAGGAGCTGAGCTTTGTCAGAGAGAAAGGGCTGGTTGCTTGTTTGCTTGCTTAAAGAACCAGAAGGCAGATGTGCTGTAATTAGCCAGTGCTACAGAGCCAGCCTGGTCCAGCTCTCGCACCCCCCTGCACCCAGCTGCTTTTTGTAGGCTGACGTGTGATAATAGCTGGCCTTCCCTAATGGTAGCTGTGACAGCTTCAGCAATGCTGTCAGGATTTAGAGCTTTTTTCTGAAAAACATGGAGCATCTCTACACCAGTTCTTTTGGTACTCTTTCAGGTGAAATATAAATCAAAAATATAACCTCTGAAACTAAGATATCTTTAGAAAAACTGATTTCTTCAAGTTGTGTCTTCTAAAAGCAAGTACCACATACCCACATTTAGCTAGTTTTCCAGCCCACCTAAAAGGATGCACTGTTATGAAACTGCCCGGGCAACCCCACTGAAATGTTTTGTTGCTTACCATGAATCCAAGTAATTTTGGATAGGACACAATTTCTCTTGATTTGCGTTGCATTTCCAAACATCACTTCTCGCCAACATCTGCTGGTAGAAATAAGTGCTTTATCCTGAATTCTCTTTCATCTCCTCCTCTGATTTCACAACAGCTAAACCAGGCTTCAGCAATGCTATTAGCCACAAACCTAGAAACAACCCGAAGAATACTTTGTAGGTGATTCACAGATTTTGTTGTCAAAAAGCTAGTGATCTTCCTTATTTCCTGAATTTTACAGCATACCAAGCTGTGTGTTCACACTGTTTTGTCTTTAATCTTGGGTTCACAAACATTTTCACAGTAAAATGTGACATTTTTATAAAAAGCTCTGTGTCTTTAAGGTTCAGGATAGAGCTAACCTTGAATGTTCTGTTCTGTTCTGTTTGTAAGTAGCATTTTAAGAAAAGAAACAAAAGCCATCCAAACATGAAGACTCAAAATAAGTGTTTAAGACATCTGCACAGCAAGAGGTGAAATAGATCACACGTATATTTTAATTAAATGCTTATCACACAGTCAGGACAGTGCAAGTGTGCAGCAGCTCCAAGCCATTACAGAAAATACTTCTTTCACAGCAAACATCATTCCAGCTACAGGGGTTTTTCTCCCAGCCATCCCTTGGCATTAATGATAATGTGAGATTTCAGCAGTGTCCAAACTTGCCTTGTTCTAGTCTCAGTCCCAATTATTACGGCATGGTGTGCTAAATACATGTTCCTCAAGAGGGTTGCATGTGCCATGGATTACGTAGCATAGAGCAAATACAGCAGTCAGCTATATTTTTGCACAAAAGATTGGCCATCTTGGAAGAGCTCTTATATAAACAGTGCTTCTACCCCCTTCTGAGGCAAAATGCACTTAGGGTCTATGTTCTCAGCAGGTGAGCAGGCAATCTGCAGAGCACCCAGCTCTACTAATGCTGTCCGTGGGCATTGCCCTGGGAGGCTCGCTGCAGGGTGCATCTTAGCGATTGCATCTTGCAATGTTAGCCTGAACATTTTGGAGAAGAAGCAGAAGATCCCATCCAAACTGCACATCAAAGTTGGAGTTTTCAAAAAGATATAGGGTTTTACCAAACTGTGATGTTTAGAAGTATTAGAGGATGCATTTTTGTTTTCTTCATTTCCTACCTGGGATTTATATCTACCCCTGTCCCATCCTCTGCGCCCCCCCCAGCAAGGAGTGGAGAGGAACCTGCTTCTGAGGTGCTAATCTCATTTAGCCTTTGGATTAATGCAGAACAGAGAACAGGAGCTGTTCTACTGCTTTCTTACCCAAAATGAGTCATCCAGCGGCTCAGGCAGCTCCTTCTTCACCCTTCTTTTATCCAAAACTAGATTTTCCTGTGGCCCTCCACCCCTTCATAAAAGGTGAGGGAAAGGGCAGGGACTCAGAGCCCCTGGGGGGAAAGGGACTCCTTTTGGCTTCTCTCAGCCTGAGACCTTGCTGCAGGAGGCCAGCTGGGGCACAGCATCATAGCACACCGGTGTGCAGCTGGGTGTCCCCCATCCTCTCCTCTCCTGGTGCTTTTATGAGATGTTTTTCCCCAGCATCAGTGAATCTAGTGACTGGAGAGAGAACATGAAACAGACTGAGCCCAAAGTGCTATCAAATGCCAGGGTAACCAAACTGGAATATTTGCATGAATTATATATTTCCTGAGATTCTCTGGAACAAGAATTAAAGTTGTTGCTTATGACAGTGGAAAAGAAATAGGAAGCCAACAGGAATTCTTGCGAAGGCTGCGATTCTTGTTGACTGGTCATCCTCTGTTACAGAAGCAAGACAGCTGGATAGGTCCAAAATCATTAACAGCCTTAACCCACTGGCAGGGGTCTTCTCCACACCCCCTGCCACCTAGGATCCTCTCTGCTTCGTGTGGTACCTCGGTTCTGGGGGGGTCAGGTTGTGCTCCTTAGCGAAAAATCCTGCCAAGACCCTTCTCCAGCGAGGCGGCAGCAGGTAGCTCAGCTGGAGCCAGGTGCCCTTGCTGTCTGCTCCCAGTGTTTCTCAGGGAATTGCAGAGCAGGATGCCTGCACACCGTGCCAGAAGAGAGTGTCTCATCTGCGGGCCTAAATTCAGCAGGAAGCCCACGGATTAATAGCAATGTATTTTTAAAAGGTCAGGACAGGTCTTCTGCTTACTCAGCACTTTGCATTTTGAAGCAGAGCCACTGTAGAGACAATCGTGTACCGCAGCTTCTTTTAAGCAAAATTCCCATATATCCTCCTGTGGCGGGTACCTGCTAGAAGACATAAAGCACTTGTGTGGTACTCATTCGATCTCTGAGAAACCACCAAATCTATAAATGTATCGCAACCGTCAAGCACAGAGTAGGGTACGAAATCCTGGTACTTCATGTTCCAGCTTCTCTGAATTGAGTTTCTTGTTTCCAGGGACTCTGAGTGCCAATTCTGGAACAAGCTTCTCTCTCTGGTCAGATACTGCGTTATTTGATATATTAAATTTCACAGATCTAGTCGACAGAAAAATGTAATCATCATCCATTTGAAAAAGCACAGCTGAAAAAATGATTAAAATTCATACACATCAGGCAGCTTGATTTGCTGGGCATAGCCTGAATATAAGGCTAAAAGAAGGTTAAATATTGGCTGAATAGTAATTGTACTGTCACTTGGAGAAGCTGTTTATTGAGAATGTATATGGTACTGTTAGCTAAAAGTGGCAGTACATCTGAGATTGAATCAAATAAGTTTTTCTGCCATATGCATGTACCATTTCTCAGACTAAGCTACATGCAATTAGAAAGCAAAGAATTAGACACAAAATACTCAGTGAAGTACATTTAATTCCTGGTAGGAGAAATATAAACCAAGTAAATCAAACATTTCTAACTCAACATTTTTCCATTGGAAAACATAATTTCACTGGCACTGAAATGTCCTACTGGGGGAAAAAAAATGTGCATTTTCTTAATATTTTGAAAAAGACTAAAACATGACCACCTTCTTCTAATTTAGTTGCTGTGTTATACAATGTATCAGATTTGAAGAAGTCAGAATGAAAACAGAATGCTTTGACTGATCCAAGTTAGACTTTGTGTAGAATTTAACTTAATATCAATTTCATTTTTTTATACCTGTTATGTTTTCATCTTGTTTAGAAAGAAATAGATTTTGGAGTGCCAGAAAGTCCCACTGACTTGAAATTATGGCTTCTCGCCAGCTAAATTTCCTATGCATATTGTACACCTCTTGTACAAACGTGACCTAATAATATATACGTTCTCCGACAGAGGATGTGATTTTATTACCGTTGGTGGGGGTCAGGCCAGCCACTCCAGCCTACTCCATGGCAACTTGCCTTTTCTGATGTGAAGCTTGTCCCTGGTCCTGTCACCAGCTGTGAGTCAAAGAGAAGACAGCAGCTACCACAAAGACCTCTGATCAGAATTCACAGATAGCATTAGATCACAGCCATAAAATCTCAAATATAGTCATCAGCTTCTTGGTCCAATTAAGTAAGAAATATGAAAATAGAAGGACCAAATTACTCAAATCATTTACAGGAGCAAAACCACCAGTTTTAACATTAAAAAAATGAAAAAGAAAACAAACAAGAAAAGTCAATGAAAGTTATTTCCTGATGTTCTTATAGGAAGAAATACTTATCCCCCCCTGCCTTCCTCTCACGCACATGCCCCTCTCTCCAGTCACTGCACCAGAGCCAGGAGTGACCAGGCTGAGATGTGGCTGGGATGTGGAGAAGACACACATGCCATTCATAACCCACTACATGAGGATGTCATGCATTGATTCCCAGGCATGCTGAAACGCAGGTACACTGAAAGGTTCATGGGCACCTTTCCAGTTTTTACTCCTTTCAAGAGCTTTAGACATTTCTCAGGATGAGATAAGCATCCAATTTCCAGGTGTGTTCTGAATCAAGTTATCAGAACCCCTGGGAATTTCCTGTTGCTAGCTCTGAATGACAGGTTATTTATATTTAAATTTTAACTCAAAACTGAAAAAAACCCCACTGATTTATTGTCAGATGTACATAAATACAAAAAGGAGGGGGAAAATATCTTACCACAGCACAGTATTTGCAATAACTGATGCTTCGGGCTTTACAAAAAGTGGTGAATTCAAGGTATAATGTGACTTTTTTCTTTTTTTCTTTTTTTCTTTTTTTTTTTTTTTTTTTTTAGCTTGATTAAAAAGAATAAATTAACTTATACAGAATGTTTTTGACAATAACTTGGTGACACACTGAAAATTTTATTCTAAATCTCTGTTCTTTTTTGAGGCAATCATTTTCATGCCAGGGAGAATTGTTTAGTACAAATTTGACAGTGAAAGTCTAGATGAAGAGAATATACTTCAAGCACATCTACTGCCTTTAAATCTCAGCATGTCTCTTGTGGCACACCAATAAAACAGACCCAGCAAAGCTAGGTAATTTGCCAAAGCCCACACAGTGTCTGCAGGAGAACCTGGGTGTCAATCAGGAGTTCTTGACTCCTAGACTTTTGCTTGTTTTTAATGGCACACATTGCTTTCTCATTCTCCTTAACATCTAAGAATAGCAGACTGACAATCCTTGCACCAAATATATTTTCAAGCAAAAGGTCACCCAGGCAGAGACCAACTCTCCACCTTGTAGCACCCTGCTTGGTGGTCCTAAACAAACACAGGAGCATTGCTCAGATACAAACCTAGGAAGTCACTGCAGCTATTTTTTGAGCACCATACTGGAGTTTCAGACACCAGGTGCACTTTCATC
Organism: Tyto alba; assembly: GCF_018691265.1. NCBI lineage: Eukaryota > Metazoa > Chordata > Aves > Strigiformes > Tytonidae > Tyto > Tyto alba. The sequence goes on from NW_024881276.1 coordinate 27,745,170, forward strand.
TAATTACCTCAACATTAGTGCCATTAGCACAGTGTCTAAGTAAAGTTCCCCCATCTTTTCACCCTTGCCCCAGGCAAAGTGCAAAAGTCAGATCTAACTCTACAGGTCAGCACCTCCCCCTTCTTCATAATTCCTACAGCAAAATAGTTCCACTGTGAGCAATGACACAGAGGCTGTAGGAATTAATCTCAAGGGGCAGAGAATTTCCTACATGTTTGGTTTGTTTTTTAAAAGGGTCTTATAACACAAATGAACCTTTTGACAAAGTAGATCAAAAGCTCTACGGTGACACCTCAGCAAAGGATGTTATGAACAAAGACAGGGTGAAAGCAATGTGATAGGAGCATCTCATATGCACATGGAAGTCTCAGCTCCCAGCTGGAGAGCCATGACCAAATTCTGCACTCTTGTACATGAGTGAACCTCCACTCACCCCAGAAACGGGGACACCACTGTTTTCTGTGCACACTGGAGTCCTCTGCTGCTGAGGTCTTACTCCAGCCTGAACTCTGAAACAAACCTCCCATGCAGTGATTGAAAATGGGTTGTTCTTATGGGATATCCCATTCAATTTTGTGCAGCAGAAAGTCTCCCTCGTTATGCTAAGTGACAGCAGGAAATCGCTGAACCTTGAAATCGGCTTCACATTGTGGCTGTTGGCCAAAAAGATGCAGTCAGTAATGGGCTGCAATTCTTGACCCCTTCATTTCATTTAGAGTTCTTTTTTAATCACAGCAGTTGAATTTGAAGACAAATAGTCCTGTTGTAATAAAGACCACCTCAACTAAAAGAAAAGCTGAATGAGACTGTCGCTATGTGTAATCTGCCGTAGGCTGACCTAGAGCTGAAAACCAGTGTATTTTGGTCCAAACATGTATTTGATTCCATGATTCTGAAGTATCTTTTTTTCCCCTGACTTTTTATAGCATTTTATTTTTGATGGCTCCCATCACAAAGTGAAATAATATATGGTAAGAGTGCATGACACAACATGTTATTGTGTAAGCTACCATGAAATCTTAAATTAAATGCACTGTGAGGAAATTCATCAAGTCACTCTGGGTCACTGCACCAAACCCTTGTAGCACTGTAAGACAGTGCAAAGCATAAGCCTAAATAGCAGTAGACAGCATGAACAAACTGTAACCTCAAAATAACTGCACAGGGCAACTTTTCAAGACTAATGAATCTGGAGGTGGCATCAACTTTGTTATTAATTCTAATCAGTCAAAGGTGGGGTTGTAACCTTACCCACATATCAGCAATAGCTTAGGGGAATTATTCTGTCATTTTCTTAGACTGCATGGTGCAAACATTAGGCTTGAGAAAACCTTTCATTCTAACTGCAAGGAAAATTGCTGATGGGGTACACTGAAATAGTGTCCACGCTCCCAGGCAGGCAGAGGGAGGCACTGCAGCCTGTGCTCTGGAGAGGAGCAGCCCACCCGTTATCAGGAACCAGAGCAGGGCCCCAACTTCTTGTTGAAGCAAACAGGACATAGAGTCACGAATGTGACCAAGCCCTCTCTGTCATCCCCCACCCCAGCACAGGTACCCTGGGGCAGGAGCCCAGCTGCGTGTCAAATTCAGTGCAGGCAGAAAGTGGCTTTGTACGCTGGCTCCTGCTCACAAGCTACCCTTTGCTCTGTGGCGTTGCTGAAGTCTCTGTGCAAGTCAGCTCCTCGCTGAACAGGAATAATAAGCATTCAGAGGATAAATTAAAGTTTTCATTACACTGGTTGTGTGGTAATGAGCCTATCCAAAGTAGTAACTAATTGCTGATTTCAGATACATGGAGCTAAACCCGGCACTGTCAGCAGAACCTTTTCTGCTCCCATTTGAAAGCAAAACAATAAAAATGTTGCCGCATTAGCTTGACTGCCTAAAAAAATAAACAAAAAATCTTCTGCATCCAACTCCCATAATTTATTTTACCTCACCTGGTATAACAAGCACCAAAATTCAGCTTGCAACTCACCTTGCACAGTTCTGACCAAGGAACAGGGACGTGGGAGCAATAGGAATGGTATCCATCGTGGTGCATGTCTTTCAGAAAGAAGTGGCAACTCTAATGGTACTGATTACAGCCCACAAAGCTCTAACTGAACGTTAAACATAATAAAAAAACCCACAATGAAGATGGCAATTAATTTTACTGCTTAGGTAACTCACCCAGCAATCAAGTATTTGCACATGACTCAGTCGTGATTCCCTAGCCTCTGCAAACATAAAACAAAGAGACCGAAACGCTGTCATTAAGACCTAACAGAAAGCTGCAACATATACAAAGGCTCATTATCGCTCATTAAAAGTGCTTCGAGTTTAAAGGAGTGAGAGGCAGTTAAAGGTAACCATCAGAGGTCTCAACAGCTCAGGGTGTATTTAAAATACAATATGCAGCGAGGTGAACAGGTGCAAGCAGAAGGCCACTGCAGGGTGACCGAATCCTCCTGCTGCCATCCCCCCCAGCAGCGGGGACGGATGGTGGGGGGAGCTGGGGAGCTCCCTCCTCCGGCACCCCCAGCAGCATCGCTCTCCCCTCCAGCACCACCCGCCACCCCGGCTTCACTCCACGCCCGTCACAGCAGGGCCCAGGAGTCCAGCCTCGAGGTTTTCATTGGGTTCCAACAGTCCTTCTCAAATAGAGCTTTCCTTCCAGTTATAGTTTTAATTAATTTAGAATGAATTATTTGGGTCTCCTAATTTCCCGGCTTATTTTGAAAAAGTCCAATTAGTGCTGAACTAAGTAGCTCCAAAAGCTCCCCAGCTCTCATCTACCCTGAAGGGATCCAATTAAAATGAGACACTAGTCAAAATGTCAAACCACAATAATATTTAAAGCCATTGTGTAACAGATCTATGGCTACATATAAAGCACACAATTACTGAATAAATCACACAATGCTTGGAAACCTAAAGCCCAAAACACCCTCACTCAAGATGCACCCTCCTCTGTCAACCAAGAGTATGTTCAAAACTTACAGCAAATAGTAAAAGTCACGTTTCCTTTCACAGGACAATTAAAACCATGGAGTATAATGAAACGTGTCAATTAGAGCATAGTACATGATAAGGGCTTAAATGCAGAAAAGATAGTCCAGAAGCTCTTCTGCCTACGGGGCTGAGGGACCTCTGAGCCAGCACCGGCAGAGGCTGGCAGAGCTGCACCACGCAGCACGGCACCCACCTCTCTGTTCTGCTTCCCGAGCCACACAGGCGCACGAGGAAGCACTTCAAGGGTCTCCACAACTGTGGCACATTTTAATCTGGAATCCTTGTGATCCTCTTACAGAGTTTTTCTGTGTTAGCTTTCTCAAACATTTAGAGAGCATAATAAGGTGTCTCTCATACACGACGCCCGTCACCGCATAAAGTCCTTTTCTTGATTTCAGCTTGCTTTACAAATCCTAACTCCTCCATTATAGCTCTGAAAGCATTTTGTCTAGCTGTGGAGAAGAAACAGGTATTAAATAATTTCTGAAAGGAAGACTAAATTAAAAACTGAGACAGGTCAAAATTTCAGATGAGAGGGTTTTTTTAATGAGCTGTAACTCTAATGTAATTCATCTTGACCTCCGCAGAAAACTGCCCCCCCTCTTTCCCACCAGTCAAATTTTTCATAACTAAAGCAGCAGGATCACTGAGTACTTGGTCTGAGCACAGGAAGGTAATACTTCTTCAAAGGGACTTCAATTTTCTTTTTTTTTTTTTTTATTTTATCTCATTGCCCTTTTAATTTCCCACTCACTACAAAGTTAAATTTCAGCAGCAGAGAAAAGGATTAGAAACATGCGAGTCTTAGAAAAGGCACACTCATTTGGAGAAACCCACCCAGGGGTCGCTGGTCTCAGCATGCCACGGAGGAGCAGCAAAGGAGCTGGTAGGAGACCAGCTCAGAGGGGTGCCTGAGGCAGCAGGGAGACACTGCGACAGCGCTGGTCACTGCCAGCCCTATCTGCCCCCCAGCCTGTTAATGCCCCCCTCCCTGGGCAAGGAGATCCTATTAGATACAGCACTCACACTCTGGGTCTACCCAGGAGAATGCTGCAAAAAACAAATGACCCTTTGGGGAAGGTGATGCACAACTAGTGCATTTCTCAAACGTATAATGCTCTGCGAGCTGCCAAGTTCTTGTCCCTCTGCCATTTTGTGGGAGAGGAGATCTCCTTGAGACTAAAAATCGCACAGGAAATCTCACAAGAGATGATTTTGTCGTATGGTTTTGTGTCCATCAGCCCTTCCCACCTGTGAATTGAACAGAAAAATGGTAAGATCTTTATATTTCCATTTGTGAATTACTTGAGAATTTAAATGCAAACGTGTCTTATCCTGTGAAATCAAGGAAACCAAAGACTTGAGTATTTCTGCCAGGCATAAGGAAAGAGTAATTAAGACCAGCAAGCACGGTGAAAGTACAGTCCCATTTCTGCTTGGCTGTAGCAGGTTGGTACAGTGGAGCTGTTTTTGCGGTAAAGCTTTCCCTAACAGTTACCCCTCCGTGGGGTCTGAAGCGCTGCAGTAAGTGCAGGGAAACACTAGAGAAAGACTGAAGTACCACGGTGAGGTAACAGCTGGTAAATGTCTTTCTAAATGTAATGTTGTAACTGAAAAGGCAGAGTACCAAGAAACAGCAGTTTTCAGCCATCAGAAGTAAGCTATCTGAGCCTGGAGAGGAGGCTGAAGAGAATGGAGGCAGGATTATCTGGAGCAGTTTGCATAGCCCTGAAAAAGATCTGAGACATTAAACTGCCAATGTTTGCTCTTCCCGAGACTCTCCATGTGACTTTATCTGATGCCAGCAGTGCAGAGAAACAATATGCATTTCTACAGGCTGCCATTTGTGCCCCCAGAATTAAACATTATTTAATTGCTTATGATTACCTTCTAAATAACTGATGTATGGCAGGCTTTTTCAGGGGTTATGTAACTTTATTTACTAAGTATTCAACATATACTATGCAGCTGAAGTTTGCTTAGTAATACATAGCTAATAATGTACAAGTAATTGAAAGAAAACCACCACATTCACTCCATGTTGTCCCATTTTGTTGGCAGCATGTTTTTGCCTTTTAAATTCACTTGTCCTGACCTTTTTCCTGGTCAGATGTGTTTCCCCTTCCACTCCTGAGCATTAATGTTTTATTGTAGTGCTTCCCTGAGTTTTCTGTCTGAGATGGGGCAGGTTCTTCAAGTCACAGGTCCCTGCCACAGCCAGGTGTTCCTTCAACTGGAGGACACTCTGGACCACACTCTGAGCTTGGAACAGCCACCGCTCTCCATGCCTCTTAACAAAATACAGTATCTTACAGATTTCTTTTTTTGCCCTATAGCAGCTCCCAGAGTGAGGTTCAGCAGAGCTGTGAAGAAAAGGTAACAAAGAAGTCAGTCTCAGTTATCTGAATCCAACACCACACACTATCACAATGTCCTTCAGGAGTTTTGCTGATGTTTGTGCATTGGCCTCCAGTCTAAACCTCCAAGCAACGTAACTAAAAGGTGGCTCCAACCTTTAGGGGAACCAACTCAACCCGTGGATCGCAGGCTCAGGGGTTAGCTCCAGCAGATAAAAGCTTTTGCGTAAGTACCTCAGTTAGCCTGTTGGACGTGGCAGTGCGAGTTCGTTACACACCAGGGAACCAAAGGATGGCACGGTGCAAGTCACGAACGCCCTCAAGAAGCCATCTGAGACTTGTCAGCGGGTGAGTTACTCGTTGATGAAACACAGGAAGAAGAACCGTATCTAATAAAGAAAGATTAATCTTTGTTCACAGACTTCCCACTTGTTATTATATTCATTCACAGAAGGAAAGGGCATCAAATAGGTTATGCATTGTATAATTGCTTTCTAAGCTCAACTTCATATGAGGTCATGCCTATTTCTTTTCTGGCATATGTCTTTTTACAAACACTTCTCTGCCTATATGAGTAAATAAATAAGGATTTGGGAAAGCAGTGGGTCCTTATTACAGCGCTTCTTCCTTCTCTGTTACAGGAATGACCTGCCAAGCTCGAAGTTCATACATTACGAGTGAGATCCTGTGGGGTTACCGTTTCACCCCTGTCCTCACTCTGGAGGACGGATTTTATGAAGTTGACTACAACAGTTTTCATGAAACATATGAGACCAACACACCAGTTTACAGTGCCAAAGAGCTGGCAGAGATGGCCAGCCGAGCAGAACTACCCCTGACATGGTCTGTTTCCAGCAAGCTGGACCAGCACGCTGAGCTGGAAACAGAAGAGGAAGAAAAGAATCAAGAAGACCAAAACGAAAGAAACGGTGATGTGGCCAACTTGGAGAATGAGTCCAAAGTGTAGAACCACTGGAGGTGTAAGGGCCAAACCACCTCCTTGATCTTTTCCCTCTTTGCTCCCCTTTTCTTTCTCTGACATGCCTTTTTTTTTTTTTTTTTTTTTTTTACTTCCTTTTTATCCTTAATTCTAGAAAAATATATACTTAAGATGCAAAATATCTACCTGCCCAATATAAACTCAAGAGATTCACAGACTAAGCAAAGGCGTGCGTTAAAGCTGCAATACCCATTATCGATGGTGGAATCTCAATCCACACCCTGGTAATGACCGCTGGCTTCCTCGGCACCGCCCTCAGTTCAGACCTCCAGGTTTATTCACATCAACAATAAAAAACCCCAAAAGCAATGGGAATACATACAAGGGATTTAAAAGGCAAGACTAATTAATGCTCATCAAAGTAATGGGTCTTGGCTCCAGCTTTTATGTATTTCAGCAGTTTCATATACTGAGTGACAAGCCTCTATGAAATGGGCCTTGCAGCTTTAAGACAAAGGTGAGCAGAGGGATCTGCAATCCAACACGATACTGTACATATGCCTTATGTAATTACTTTCTCTTTACATTTAGTAATAAACACCGCATGTACAAAAGTACTGTAGTAAAGAACTTCTAAATAATGTACATAGATGTGTAATTAATGTAGGTTTAGAAACAGAGTTCTAGAAATATCGGGATGCAAAAACTAACTACCCATTGAGTAGGCATTTCTCTTCTAATATTTGGATTGTAATATTGATTTTTTTCCCCTATATCTGTGGCTCTTCTAGTGCATGACATTTTCTTCAGTGTACCAGACTGGCAGCTATTTAGAGTACCTCACTGTTTGCCAAACAGATCGTTTTTCTGACTCTAAAAAGCCATAAGTCTGGGAGAAGGCAGGGTAGACAAATTGTAACATAATTACTGATATACTGTGAAAATGTTTACAATTAAGGCAAACTATTCCTGGTTATTTTTTTGGCAGTTCAACCTAAAATTTAGGCTGTGGCAAACTCATGGCAAACCAGAATTTCCTGTATACTCTTAATATAACAAGCATGTTTCATGTGGTGGTATTATCCTTTATGTGCAATATCTAGGGAAACTTCTCCCTTCTCCCCACCCAAACCACGGGATTTCAGCAGAGTAGTTTGCTACCTGAACATCACAAGCCGTTGAAACCCGACCGTTGCACCTTAGTGAGTAGATTTTAGCTGCTCAACTGGGAAGGAAACAGCTGAATTTCATCTGAAGCCATAATCAATGAAATTCATTTGTTGACAGCACCAGTGCTTGTCCAGTCCTGCAGAGTCACGGCTGGGGTGACATCCCTGGATACATGCTTCAACAGGGTTTCTCAGCTAAACACACGGTTCCTGCCACCCGTGCTCAGGAGAGTGGTTCCCTAATGACTTTCTTCACCTTAGGTTAGCTCCTTGGCTGTTGTAAATCAGTGTAAATCCTGTGCATTCCAACGTGGCAACTTTAAAATTAACGGGGCAGCAGTAATTTGCATAGCTTACATGGCAGCACTCACGTGAGCAGGGGAGCCGATGTGCAGGGTCCCAGTTTCACGGACGCGCTCCCTAAGGGGCTGCTCACACGGCGCGGCACTGCCCAGTGCTAAGCACTGCTCAGTCAGGACCAGCGTTCATAAAATACTACCTGCTGAAAACAGATGGCGTTGCTTTCGGTGGGCTTTTGCTCAGGCCCATCAAGAGCAGCACTTCTGTCAGCAAAGCAGAAGCAGCTGCAGCCTTAATTTTGTTTTTTATACCTGCCTACTCCAGAAAGGAAGAATACACTGAAGAGAATCTGAAGTATTTTTGTACAGAAACGTTTACCTTAAAATAGAAGAGAAAAAAAATAACCTCAGGAGAAACTTAGTGGGCAGGTGGAAATTTTGCACTGTGATATAGCTTTCACATTAATTTCACACCTATTTTTGATTTTTTTTTTTGTTTTTTTTGCGGAAACAACTGCCCCTTGCTAATTTTCACAGCGTGTGGCTAATCAGTGGGGTTTCTGCAGGTCCTCTAGCTGTGCTTCATTCAGGCTTCATAGGGCATGGGGGAAGGGTTGCACACCAGGGACTGCCAGATCAGGCTGGATGGAAAGATTTTTTTGTTTCGGTTCTGAACATTTTCCCCAGAAGGCTTTCACAAAGCAGCATATTGTAAGGAACGGTGCAGAACATGGATTTTTGTTCCCTCCACCCAGGATGGCTGATTCTGCCTACTCGGTAAAGGTTATTTAACTTTTGTGAAATAACACCCGTTTTGCTACAGACCTTTCAAAGCTCAGTCTTCTGCCCCAGCATCAGCAGCTGCCGAGTGCTCCCATTCACCCGTCACGCTACCCACAAGGGTACTGAGTGTTTTTAAGGAAGGGTGGCCCCACAGCTCCCCTGGAAGACAGAAGCCTTATAGCAGAGGAGCCAGGGGGAGCTCAGCTTCGGGAGCGACGAGCTGCCCTCACGTGTCAGTCCTAGCAAAAGGTGCACGAGCCGAAAGCAAACCATCCCTCTGAGGATAAACCTGCTTTTTGCTCTTGTAATTTACTGGGCCACTCTATAAATCATTGCTGCAGTTTAAAAAAAAAGTTTGTGTTAATTAGAACAGCAGCTCAGGGCCCTAATTAAACCTTTTTTTGTGTCCTTTAGCACAAAAAAATAGACTTTCCGCCACTGGGGCATGCGCATGTGTAAGCTATATTTTTGTGAATAGGGCACTTAAAGCTTAAGGTGTGTGTTTTCGTCTCTTTCTTTCTCTCCCCCTGTATTTTATTGTCTTTGGTATTAACGTAGTACGGACTGTAAAGTTTATGAAATCTCATTTTTGTAACATAAGCTTAAAAAAAAAATTGAAGCCTCCAAAGCTTTCAACAGGGAAGCTTCACGTAAACTTTGTACTAGAATGTCCCTATCAAACACCTCTATTTTTCTACAATGATTGATTAAGCAGTTTAACAATGTATTTTGTGTCAATGATTTCAACTGAACTGGTAAAAAGACAATTAAGAACTGAATGCTGTTAATTAACAATGGATTTTCAAGCCGTATATACTGAGTGGTGTTTTCATTATCAGTAAATAACTTAACCTGGAGACTTCACCTCCTAATCCTATAACAACATACTGTGAAATATCAGTGCCCTATGGGAATATTTTTGGCAAATCATATTTAAGGAACATGAATAATGCAACATTTTCATATAATTGACCACATAATTAATCAAGACCCATTACATCTCTATATACTTCACTAATATATTTCGATGTCTTTTTCTCAGAGTATCCTGTGATTTCCAGGAGCAAAAGAATTTAGAGATAAATGTGAGTTCTCAGTAATCTACTACAGCTCTCAATTCCTTCTTCCAATGAACAGAAATGCCACAAAGGTGCTTTGTACAGACTTCATGCACAGCATTGCACAGTCCTCTCTGACTCCTTCTCACATTTTTACTTTTTTGTTTTTTTACTTTTTTTTTCTTTTTTCTGAATAGCACACTTACTGTTTCTCCCTGCCCAAGTTTCCAAACCAGATCTTTCAGGTGTTGATAATAGCTACAGACATACCGCATTTAATGGAGCAACACAAATTTATACTGGGAGAGAATTTGACCTTCAGCAAATACGATGTTCTAGCTTATTATTTAGCAATGATACCATCTTACTAGCATTAAAATAAATTTCAGAAATTTTTAAAATAGGCATCAAAAGAAGCAAACACTTTCTTAGCAGTGTGTAGCTGTTATGATCTTTGTCCTACTAAACTGTAGTCATTGAAACTGATGTGAGCCACCCCAACAAATTTAACTTCTGTGATCAAAGTCGAATGTCTGCTTCTATGACTGGCCTTGATGCGGGTATACAGGTAGAGGGGATTGCACAGCCCTGAGTCAGAGCTCTGCGCATCCCTTGTGAGGCAGAGGAAGGAGGTGCTGTGCCAGAGAAGGGTCCCCAGCAGGCAGCTGACAAACTGGGTGGGACAAGGTGCTGGCAAATGCAAGAGGAAAACGCTTGATGGATAGTTTGAAGTTAACTTCAAGACAGGCTCTGGATTTAACCCTGGTGTGTGGAGGTGCCCAGAGCTGGGGCTGTCTGTGTTCCTCTGCTGGAGTTAAAGACGAAACTCAGGTCTTTCAAAACCAGGGCAGAAATCCCTCTTTTCTTTTCAGCCACAGGGCAGAAATGCTCACTTCACTCAGCTGCATGGTATTGGGCTACTTAGGAGAGGGAAGACCTGGATTCAGTGCTCTCTTCAGCCCAGGAGGTTCAAAGGCGCATCCCGCTTGTCTCAAGAAACTAACGCTGCCATAAGGGCAGCTGCAGAGCCCCAGTCCCTATGCCAAGGGCTGACTCGTTCTTCAGTTCTCCTGCTAGCCCAAAGAAACTCTGAAATCTCGTGGGTTTAGCGGAAGAATGGAAAACTCCTCATTCCCTGGGTCCATGACAGCCTCCATCTCATCGGTCAGGGTGCTCCCTGGCTAAACGGCAGACCCCAGGCTGGGGAAGACACAGTGCTCAGGTTTCCCACCTCCTAAGCCAGCACGGCCAACACTCACCTGCTGCCTGCAGAGGTGCAGCACCACGGCCTTTGCCTCTGTTTCTGAACACAACCAGCTACCACGTCTCCTAGGAGGGCAAATCCTGCAAGGCCTGGGTTTGGTGTGCTCTGAACACCGCTCACCAGACCCGCCTCGCTGGGGGGTGGTGGTAGAGGGAAGCCAAGGTGTTTTATCTCACTCCAGATTTGCTGTCAGACAGGTATGGCAGCGCGCAGCCCTGGGAGGATGCACGGTGTTACGCCCGGAAGCCCTGGCCAGCAAGTGGAAGGGGTATCTCGGACTCCTGTCTTTTGCAGATTTGAATTTAAGCAAGTAGTGAATTTATACCACTTCCTTCGGTTACTTAACGTGGATGTGAATTAGAGGCTCAATGCTAAAAACTTAATTTTTCTGTATGGCAATGGGAGGGTATAACAGACACCTCGGGTAGGATATTTCTTAGCTGCTACCACCAGAGCTTCTGACTGTGAAACAAACTTTTTACTATTACAATACTCTCTGTCCATCAAAACGTCTTTCTTTTCAGAATATCAGCCTCCTTAACACTCACGTTACCTCACTCAGACACTTTCCAGGCCTTAAATCAGACCTAATAAAACAAGAACAAAAGTTGACTTCTCTTCCACTCTTGTCCCTTCAGCTCATAAACATGCTGTTTAGAAACATGTGCTTGGAAAACAGGCATAAATTTGGGCTCTGTGCTGTGAATAATTCTTAAAGACAAGACCTGATAGCTGCTATTTATTATTCATAATTAATGGTGCTCTCTTATGCTTCCTGAGTGAATTTTGAACTTCTAGGCTTAGGCTTTTTGGAGGAGAGGGGAGATGCTAGATGTTCCAAAGCATGTTTCATTTTGTGCATTTAGTTCAATTCTACAAATTTCCATTTTTTCCAGAAATTATAAACTAGTGGAAAATTCAGAGTAATGACTTACTTACTTTACCACTTGCCATTCTCCCATTTATTTCCTGTGTGCTGCTGCTCTAATAGTTTCACACAGATAGCACACAGACATCGTATCTAAAGAAAGCATTCCAACAAGACCTGTATATCGTGCTATTTAATCTCAAGTGTGAAATCTGTTTTCTATTCTAAGCAAATTCACAAGTATAAACCACAGCTCTTTCCTCATCCTCCCTAACTTGTGTGTCATCCACACAGAACAAAAACTTCAGAGTTTCAAATAATACCAGCTGCTTTGAGGTTTTTTTCTCAGAGGGCAGGACTGGGGAGACTCCTTCCCACTTTTTTCACTTTTTTTTTTTTTTTTTTTAAATCAAAGGCTCATGGGCAGACCTCTGAAAGCTACAGGCACCATCCTGCTACCAGCTTGCTTTGAAGTCTGTATCAGCCACTCTTCCAAGCCATAGAGTTGTTTTCCCTCAAATGATTATAGACAGTCACTTGCATTAGCTTTTCTGGAAGGTTTAAACTGAAAGAACTGGTGGAGAACTGTTACCCCAACACATGTTCCTCCACATGCTTTTCACAGCCTGTTGGACTGGAGTCCTCTGGACTTCTTCCAGTTCAGGAAAGGGGGATGTCTGGCACACAAGCATGAATCCTTGCAGCCACCCTCCCTGGCCACTCCCCCATCATCGTGACCAGGAGGACACAAATTCCTCACTGAAATATCTGTACTAAAGGATGTGTGATGTGGTGGTTGGGATGACACTGTTTTAGTTCAGAAAGGATGGCAATACAACATACAGTGTTCAATCCACTTCACACGCGCAGTAGGTCGTACTCAGCCTTCTGCTGAGTCGAGGAAGTGGAGCTGGAGCATTGTGCTGCTAGCAGAGCCCTTTAAATGCCTAAGAAATCTTCCCAAGAATATAACTCTAATCAAACTAAACTCGAAGTAAAAAGGACCTCTTCTATCAAAAAAAAAAAAAAAAAAAAAAAAAAAAATCTTAATGAGAAATCTCTAATCTGAAATTATCAGTAAAATTGGGCGTGAGGAACCCAAACTGTTACACTTTGAAGTCATTATAATGAATCTTGTTCAGACGGTGATAGAAGTTATTTCCTTTTCACAACAACATTTTTGATTTAGATGGATGGGATGCTAGAGTTAACCACCTAAATCTCTGCTTGCGATTTGCAGAAATGCTGAACATTTATCAGCCCTTACCAAATCATTAGGTATTAAGAGACATTTCTGTGAAGAGAGAATACCTGCTCAGATGACAGCGTAAGAACTTGGTGCTGCCTTTTACTCCTGCTTTTAGGCTCTCTGGGAGATGATGGAGTCAGAAGAGATCTCCACCTCACTGAAATGCCATCCACATTGAATACGTGCTGAAGTCCTAAAGAACCCACATACCTTGCAGTAAGTTTTAGGTACCCCAGGGATCACTAAAGGCACTGTCAAATGTGCTAAAGACTCTACCAATCAAGAGAGAAGAATTACTTGACTCTCTCAAAAGCATTTTATTGAAACTGGGTTAAGGCATGGTGGTGCAAGAAGTGGAAGCTGCACAGCTTGCACTTGTGCTTTAGGTTCTATAGGAAAAAATGGAAGCCACCACTTAGCAGAAAACCCAACAATCCTCATTTCTAATAAGCTCAATATTTAAAACACAGGAAAACAAGATAACATACTTTTTAATCAAAAGGTAAAATGGTTCATAGCAAATGCAAAAGATCCCTACAAAGGGAAAGGAAGGAATACAAATGAGTGCAAAGTCTACCGATGAAACCAAACAAAAGTCTTGGCCAAAGGGCAGGATCACTGGAATCAAGAGTTCAGAGCTAAGCCATGCTACTGGACACGTTTTACTTTTTATACACAAGTATAAAACTTATTTCTTTGACATACACAGAATTATTATTCATAAATAAAGCATGACAAATATTACTGCTTTAAAAAGTTGGCTAACTAGATCATCAAAATGAAAACTGTATGATAAGAACAGACAAGGGAGAGCATTCATCACTTTAACCCCATTCAGCAATTTTTTCCCCTTTGTGAAATGCATTAACATAATACCAAGAGACAGCACTGTTTTTAAACTTACTGAATTCAAAAGAAAGGGGGAAAATGTTCAATGCAAAAACCACATTGTGCCTCCTCAAGACCCCATCTTTAGGGCCTTTTGCCACCATCTACATGACAAGGAAGAAATTAACTATGTGCTAGTTAGTACCTACAGTACTACAGTGGTGATTATAGAAGAACTTTTGTCCCTTGAGAGCCACAAAGTCAAAATGAACTTGAAGAAAAATCACAGCAAGATCCCCTAATATGATAACTAATACATGTAAAAGGAGTTAAGCTTCTGCTTAGCCTCATTTCCCAGAGAAGAAACACCAGAACAGAAATAGAAAAAGAAAACTACATAGAAATTTTCCTGAAAAATGGAACAGAAAAATGTGGCTTTATTTCATAAATTTAAATAACTGCTTGCTTTTTCTTTTTAAATGATGTTTGTTCTCTCTTTTTGTCAACACTCTTATTGATTTGCTAAAAATCTGCATGACCATAAAAACATGACCTTTCAAAAGAAATTCTAGTTTTCTAAAAAAACAATTTTTGAAGGGTCTTTAATTATTAATTATTGAGTAATCTGTGGATTAGTACTGATAATAAGAAAAAGAGCAATATAGTGAACTGCTTCAGAAAAAAAAACCCACAAAAATTAAAATACATCACTTTACAAATCAGAAGGGAATATTCCATTCAGTTTTTTCCCCTCATACTTCCAAAATAAAGTAATGAAGCATTTTGATATTAGAACAAACTGTTTTGTTCAGCTGGAGACTTTCTTGAAATAGGTTGAAAAATCCATTTTTGCTCATCTTTGCAGATAATGAACAAATTCACACCATTGAATTAATGTCAGTTTACCTACTGTAAAAATTAGTAGGTATTACTACTTTTTTAAATAAAATACACTGCTGGAGATATCTAGCAGTGAAGAAATCTGCCACCAAGCTCACCCTTACAATACAAGTCAGTCATTGCCATGACTTTACAGATAAAATTAAACTATTTCCAATACAACATGCTGTACATTTTCACAAAAATGGACTTGTGAAGGGTTTGGACCAAAATGTCAAGGACCCACCTGGGATATGGGAAGTGTAGGCTCAATTTCCTGCTGTAACTGACTCAGAAATTTTTAGTCTTAGATCATCTTAAATACGGAGTTGCAGAAGCTCAAGCCAGATCTCCTTCCTCCCCTGGGAGTTTCTACCCATCAGGTTACAAATTATCAGTCAATCTGTTGCAATCTCTGAAGAGCTATCCAGAAAAAAGAAAAAAAAAAAAAATTGGGGCTAAGTTGAAAAATTCTTAGCAGATCTGCCATAAAATTCACAGTGAGATACAAAGACTTTCTCTAGTCACTGGCTGAAACTGGAGCTGTGCCTGTAAAGGCTGAAAGGCAATACTCTATCCTGGTCTACCTGGAACGAGTAGATAGACATCTAAGAAATGAATTAAAAATTATCATAGCTATGCGCAGCAGGAGAGAGGGGAAGGGTTACCGAAGAACAGGGATGGAAATGATGGCATGCTCCAGCAACAGCTCCTCCGTCGCATCTGAAACACCAGGGAAACACTGACTGCTTTTTTTTCTGCATTGTAGAAAAATTACATTATGGGACAAAAAAGGCAAAAAAAGCGAGAAAAAGGTGAAAAAAAATAAGGCAGGAAGGGAAAAAAAAGAAAGAAAAAAAAAAGACAGAATGGAGAGAAGGGAGAAAACAGGGAAAAAAAGTAAAAAAGGAAAATAAAGGAAAAAAAAGGGGGGCAGAGGGGAAGAAGAAAGGGCTTGCTCCCACTTCTCCAAACAATGCTCTGAATATCTCACTAACTTGTATGCTTTGGGTTTTGTTTGTTGGGGGTAGGGGGGTTTGTTTGGTTTGGGTTTGTTTTTTTTTACCACCTCAGCCTGATAAATGTGTTCTTAGTGTTGCTCTTGATAAATGCTGTGAGAGGAGAAGCCTGCTTTTCCTAAGGAACAAGCACCTGTCTGATGGTGAATGCTCTGACCTTAGAGTATCTCCAGCAGTAATAAATTAAAACTTGTTATCAAGGGTTTTTCTTGACAATTCAAGTAAGTAGTAGCAAATAATCAACAATTCTCTTGTAAGCTCTGGGTAGAGCCTTCAAAACAGGGAATATTTTCCTCTCAGCTTGCTGGCCCTTCGGTAATCTGTGCTGCAGGCAGCCAGCTCATAGCAAGCTCTCAACATTGCCTCCTTCTCAACGTTTTCCGTGGGCCACAGAATGAGCCTCACATGGGTACAGCAAGGACAAAGGCAAACATTTTCAAAATGATGTGCCTAAGAACCGTCATGATACGGATCAACAATGGCCACTCACCACAAAAAAAAAAAATTCTACCTAAAAACACTTCTCTGTTGATCAGTATGGTCATTTCACAAAAATTAACTAAGGTTAACTTTGAATATCAAAATGGTAAGTACTTTAACTGCTAAATGAACCACCAAATGACAGTATTTTAAATGTCTGGGTCAGTATTATAAAATTTCCTGTAAGTAACATCGTATTTTAATATCATTAATGGTTAGAGTCAGAGCCTGAGAGGCAAGTACTACCATCTTTTCTTCCACTTAATCCAGCAAATGGACAAACAGAAATTAAAGCAATTACTTTAGATAAACATGAGTGAAGATTTTTGACTTTAGTTTAGAAATTATTTTACTAGTAATCACAAATTCAAAATCTTTCAAACCCTGAAGTCTGCTATATCATTTCCAGTAGAGTAAGAAGTAATAATGTAATCAGGTAGCAAATATATTTTGTCTGCATTTCTGTGCAAATCTCAAGAGTTGAATGTTAACATGATTAGGTTAGCAAATTAGGAAATTATACCCAGCCTAAACAAGTTACATAGAAGCTTATGAATGAACTATTAAAACTGTACATGCACAATCATCTTAGCAAGTAAGTAGGAATCAGAAAAAAGCTTCTTTGGAATGTGCAGTTACCTACTTGCTGTCATAGCAGTGTCTATATCATTATTCTGTCAGATAAGAGAAGATATGAGGTAGCTATACAAAAGTAATCATTTTGCTAATAAACTACCTTTGCATGCTTTTGTCTTTCTCTAGCAACAATTTCAATACACCTGTGAATGGCTAATGATGAAAACACATTTATTAGGAAAGCACAAGAAAATAATGTATTTAGACAACTAATTAAGTTTTTAAATAAAATATATACGAAACTGCTGTTCTAGGAAAATTGTTCACCCACTTTAAAATAAGGGATACTAATAAATTTAATAATAAATTTATTTATTCCTCTGGAACAATGAACAGTTTTGGCCACTGTCTTGATTTAATTTGCTTATGTTTAATCCACTGAAATACCAAGTGTGCTGCTAAGAGAAGGGACGGCTGTAGGTGAGAGCTGAGAATGAAGATCTGCTTTTCTTAGTTCATAGCTTAGAGTTCAGGCTTCCTTTTTTGCATCACTGGTTTTCCAGACTATTTCTTACACATTCCAGGACCCAGAGGAAAAATCCACACACGTATTTTGGACACAATTTTCCACTGGACTTTGATTCATTGCAGTATTAATTAAACTTGGCTTGAGTACAACTGGAGCTGGGTTTTCTTCCCCTACCGCAGACCAACCCTTGGCTTTGCGAGCCTGCCTTCACCTGCAGGCGATGGACCTACAAGGCTCCACATTTTGAGGAATGACGGATGCCGCAGCAGGTGTGGGGGAACAAGGACCTCGTGGCAGCCTCAGGTCTGGAAGTGGGCCACATCTTTCACAAACTCACATTCTACCCGCCTCAGCCAAAGGCAAGCTACGTTCCCTGTCAGTACACCACGTTTCACCCTTGGTTGATTTGGCAATCGTTTTCTCGGAAAATTAGCAAAATGCTATCTGGGTTAACATGTCCAGTTTGCCTGCAAACTCACTTTCATCTGGCCTGCAAATGCTAACGGCACGCACGGCTTAAATACAGGCTGCACTGTCTGAGGGCTCCAAGGGTCTGTTCCTGGGAATACCTTGCTGGAACTGGAACTAGGCATGCCAAAGCTGGTGCAACAAATGCAGGCTTGCGTCAGTCCCTGCTTTTAGGGCGCTACAGGAACATGCACCAGAGTTAGCCTGAAAATGGAAGATGCTCAGTCACAGAAATTATCTGCCAGGAACCTATGTGTGATCAAAACTAATGGGGTTTGTGTGTTGGGCTTGCAGGACACATCTCTTCTATAAACACATTTCTTCATTGTTAGCCATTGGGGGCTCATACCATTTCACATAAACATTGATAATTTCTTGAAAGAAAAGAAGCAAGGGAGAAATAAAGGGAGAAAAAAAAGTGTCACTCGCCCACTAACACTTCAGCAACCTTCTAGTAGAAGAAATACAACCTCTAAAAGGTGCTTTTTCAATTATCCGGCATCACAAACTCAGTGTTTAAAAGTGTTAAAAGTGACAAGATTATCTTAACAGGCATAATATTTAAAGTGGTAGAATACTTCTCAGTGGGTCTTATGCTCCTAAACTGGTTATGAAAGATCAGCCTCCAAGCACTGTCCTAGTAAGAGCTTCATTATTGCTACCAGGATACTTGAAAATTAACAATGTTTCATTGGATTATAGGACAATAGGACTAAGCTATTTTCTACAGCCCATATGTTTGCAGAATTCTACTTTGCTTTATGTGGGAAAAATAGCTAATACATTGCAAATACAGAAATTTAAATAATGGGGTTTAGTGGGTAATGATCTGGGTCTCTGAGACATTTTGAAACTGCTTTTCAACAGTTTTCAGTTTCCTGTGGCACGTTCTCATATTACATCAAAGTATATTTTCCTTTATACTTTCTCTAAATATTGTAACAGTAGATTATCACGTAACATACTATGATCAGATTTCAAATCAATAGCTATTTCTTTAAATGTGCTTTATAATGAAGCAAATTTTAATTTACCAGAATTCAGTTTCCTCAGTGACAACTCTGCTGTCTATTCTGTACACTGACCCTTGCCTCATCAGTCATTTGTTATACCAAATTCTGACCACCCACTGCACCACATCCCAAGGCAAATCTCTGTTCCTCATTGTTGAAGTTCCTTATAATTTGCTTTTTCAGAAAAACCCATAAGAATTAACTCTAACTCAACCTTATTTGATCATTATTTGGAGAGTGGAATTAACTGAATTAAATTAAAGCTACTTAAATTTTGAGTACGTGCCATAAACTGATTCAGTGCAATCAAACTAATCCACTTCAGATTATCCCATTAGCTAATATAGATTAATTTCCTGTGTAGACAAATCTTGGTTATAAAACTAGAGATAACAGATAGATAAATATGAAGATAAAAGGAAGCAATGCGGCATCATTGTTAAATTGGGTAAGGCTTCAATAACAGTGAACATGAGGACTAGCTAGTATTAAGGTTTTTGTAACTGTCACAAAAAAATAGAAGCTACAAGGAAGAAAATTAAAGCTATACATAAAACTATTGTGTTATTATTTATGGAGTTATTCTCAAAAGCAAAAGAGAAACACAAGGAAGATGACAATACTTTTGATAATTTACCCTTACATTTATAATAAAGAATTTTTTCATTTAAATATAAATGTAATTTAAATTTTTGGGCCGTAAATTTACATTTTAACAAAGTTGACACTAGGGGCAGACAAGGCAGGACTGGAGCAGAATGGTAGATTACAGAGATTCCCATGCAGGTGGCTGCTGATTTTTCTGTTAAAGGATGAGCTGGGACAGCAATGGGGACAGATAGGGAGAAGAGGAGGGGTCCAAAAGACATGATAAACTCTCACAGCAAGTTCTGGAGGGATTGAGGTATACCTTTGCAGAAATGCTGAAGAAGCAACTCTAGAGAGATGATCTCCAGGAGACCTTGCAGAAGAAAGCCAGCAGGAGGGAGAATTCAGAATGACAGAGGTTTGCTGTTTCCAAGGCCACAATGTGCCTCCAACATGAAGGCTGGAGGCAGACAGACCCTTCAGAGATTTGCTTGCAGAGCAACCTCCCCACATCCCCCTGAGGGTGCTTCTGCCCAAGGGAGAGAATGGGATAAAGGACAGCACAGAAAGAGAAAGACAACAGCACACTCAGAGAGTCAAGAGATGAACAGGAGGAGGAAGATGGGCAAGAGCACTCATATTGTGATAAAATGTCCAAAAAAATAGGCAGTCGGGAAGAAAAAGGTGAAGATGGAATAAAAACGTGTCTGAGAGATCAGAGACAGGAGACCTTGCAGGGGCAAGGGAAGGAAGAGAACAGAAGCAAAGGTCCTTTTACCTTTCCATAAGCTGTTTCTTCTGTTTCACGAAGTTCTAGCTGGTTTCACCTTTTTGCAAATATTTAGTTCATGTTTGCTTTCCATATGACAGGGTATTAGACTTCAAGCTACTTAATAGCATCAGATCCTCTCTAAACTGTCTATTTGAATTGAATGACTGGATTCAAATTATTTTTTATAAACATCATGAAAAGTACATAAGAATTTAAGCAAATTCAGTGTGCCAAAATGAATGCAGAAGGAAGAAAAAAATCCTGGGAATATGAATCATTAAAATACATACCAACTCCAAAACCTGACTTCTAATATATTTTTTTTTAAGTTGGTAAATAACGGAAAATCAGTTTCTATTATTTTACTTGGTTATGGAAACAAAGAAGAGGAGAAACAGCATTATCCAAGATTTTGTTCCCTTCTGGTATTAAAAAACTGAGTATACTCAGATATAGTTTTATAAGATGGTGATAGATTATTATTCCCTTCACACCAAATTTTACATCACATTATATAACTTCTGTAAAAGGACTAAGGATAGCAAAAAACATAGCTAACTCTTCAGAGAAAATCATGTTGCACAAACCCAAGAAAACAGTTGCTGTCATACAAACTAACCACAAGCCTACACCCTCCAAACAACATGCGTATTTTATTAGCATAACATGCAGCAATAGTGCTCTTTCTGTTTTGCTAAAATGTGTGGGAAGAAGCGCAAGGCAGTCACATTTTTATCAACATTTTCATTTTAATTCTGTGATTATTTCAACAAGAATTGAAGGTATTGTGACACCAATTTAGGAAATTTTGTCTTCGAGCACAGGAACGGAGCTGTGCACTTAAGGTCATGGGTGTGCACAAATACCTTTCCCAGATTAGAATCTATGAATGTTATAAGATCTACTCAGCACATTGCAGGATCATCTTAAAACTATTTGGTTTTGTAAATGACACATCGTTGAATTCTATTTAATACAGTGGGCTGCAAAGCTGTTATATTTACTACTCATTGAACAATAATGATGAGGGCATACTAGTTATGGGTCTAATTCCAGAGACATGCTCAACCTGCTGCCTGTGTGAGGCTGTGTTTGCTACCCAAGAGATCAGCAAGGGGAGCCACATCTCCCTTCAAGGGAGGGATGCTCTTATGCAATGGCCAGTAGCCATCTGCAGAGCCAGCTGAAGTCTTTCTAGACAAATCCGCTTCATTTGGGTCTGGGGAAAAAAAAAAAAAAATCTTACAGGTTTGGTAAGGCTCTCTTGGTTCTCAGTGAACAGAAACAAATACAAGGAGAATTTATGTGAGATAATCCATTTCATAGAGGGATTTTTTATTTTGCCTTGGTCTTGTCATGGTCCATGAAAACTGATTCTTTCTTTTAAATTTCTTAAGACTCAGGTTATTTGGAGGCTGAAGGTCCAAGGGACATACAGGAAGGCCTCTACACCATTTAGTACTCTATGCCAAATATCCATGCTGTTGCTTGTTAACAATTTACCATAGTGACATCCTGTACTTTTATGTTAATATTGAAAAGGAGAGGAACTTTATATTTTTTTTTTTTTTTTTTTTTTTGTGTGGTAAATGTTTCTCCTATAAACTGCAAATCAGGTCAGAGCTGCTCAAATGCATTTAAACAGATTTCTTTAACTTTCACTGTGAAGAAAAGAGGGAGCTATCAGCCAGACAGCTCTTCCTTCAGTTGTATTCCATGGGAAAAAAAACGCTGTTATCACTCAAGCCAGCCGGCACAGTACCTTTTCCACTGAGCCTGCACTATTTATTTTTTCCTCCATATTCTTGTCCAGACTCAATGAGTGGAAAAAAAATGGTTCCTGTCCATTGAAAATTATTATTGCATCAGAAGAGTAGATGGATTTGATAGTGGGTTTATTTCTTTTTTTTTTTTTTTTTTTTTTTTTTTTTGGCTAGCTTAAATTCTTTACTTTGAGTGTTATCCACTGTGCTTTCTTCCTGTCACATTCCAGTTCTACTCTTGACTGATGTGTACAAGTGTTTCTGCTTTTCATGCTATATCAAATGTAGTCTCACTGCAGTCATCTGATACGGCAGTTCAGTTATTTCTGTAAGGTTTTTCCTCTGGCATGGATTTTGGTTAGCTCCAGAAATCTAAATTGCTTATGGACCTCCGATGTGCCAGCTCTAGAAACTTGCACTTTATATTCCATTACTCCACCAACATGACTGAGAAACATCCCCTGCAAACATATCTTACTATTTTTACAAATCCTTCTAATAGCATTACGTTCTCGGATTTCTTCCATCAACGGCTGTGGGATTTTTTCAGTGTCTTGTTATTATTAATAGCTGTTCATCCTTCATATCTCTTACCTCAAATTCACTTTCAGTTATTTCTGTGTTGACAGTTGCAGCCTCTGCACTTTATCTAATCTATCACGTATGTCTTCCCTTGAATTATGTTCTCCTGAAGCATCATAGACTGAGTTAGCACTTTTGTCTTTTGGCTCCCAGAAATACAGCACAAATTCCACCTTCACTACTTTGTAGAAAATGGCTTGTTAAATTTCTTAATGAACGTCAAGATACCTTTTTCGTTTCCCCAAGTTGAGGAATTCAGCCTTGTGAGGTTTTTTTGCTCATGGTATACCTAAACAAAGTCCAAAACTGCTGGGCTCAACATACTTTCACTGGTTTTATCATTTCTTCAATGGACTATCATAAGCTTTTGTTTTGTCTCTTTACTTGAGACTAATCACAAACTACACAGTGTTTTTTCTCCATTTCCAGAGTGAATGAACAGAGATACTCATTCAGGAAAAGTATAATATTTTGCCTTATTTGCTATATCAGTTTGTGCCTGTAAGAGAAATTATTCAAACTTCATGAAGAAATCATAACCAAAAACATCCAAGACTAAACCAATCTTTTATAAAAAGCTCCATTATTAGTTTTTTGCAGGGTGCCTAACTCAGAGACAGAAGAAGTGAAGTAGCTTGTCTGAAGCTACACTGGAAATCTGGCACAGAGCTAAGTACAGTGTTTAATTTTCAAGAATCAGCTTAGTGCCTTAGCCCTCATCCCACACACACAAAATGGTCAACATTGCTCCAGTGCACGTGGGAAGGGGGCTGCGCACACATGAATTTACTCTCCCCTCTCGTGCCTAGAGGCAGGTACTGCTCCAGACACTGTTACTGGAAGAATGAAGAGTATAAGTGTCTGAAGACAGTTCTTTCCCTCCTCTTCAAACCCATGATTAAGACATATTCTTTCCTTCAATACTTGGGGGGGAAATTGCATCAAATGCATGAGAGGTGTACTGGATTAAAAAAAAATAGGCCTGTTTAATGAATCTTCAGTGTACCATACCAAAATAGATTTCATTAAAAATTTCCCTTAAGGAACATCTTAAAATGAAGTTTAAAAAAAAAAAAAAATCAAATGCCGAGGCACTTATTTTAATTGGCCTTAACTTCTTCAGTCTAAATGCAAAGTATGAGGCCCATTATAATTTGGATGGCTGGTGCTTCTAAACATAGTGTCAGAATTCAGTGAATGAAGAGACGGGTGGCAGGCCAGCACACACACTGCCAAGCGAAACAGCTACTCCAGCCGCACTGCAAAAATCAAATGCACACACAGAGCAGTAGCTATAATTAGACATGAACAAACTATGTCAGATGTGTTAAGAACCTACTTTAATTCAAATATTTCTTAAGGTTTTTCAAATACGCCCTTCTACTGAGTTGGACTGACATCTATTTCAGATAATGATGAGTTACCTTGTCAGGGTTTTTTTTTCCAAACTAGAGGAAAAACAAGTCAGTAGAAATGTGCATGCTTAGATCTACTTTTTCCTGGTTCTCCTATTACCCCTCCTAAATCCTTCCCTCTCTTGTTCAGATTTTAAAACATGCCTTCTTGAACTCACAGCTGTGCAAGCTTGGCCAACATTCAAAAAAAGGGACAAGGAGCTTTTTATGTAATACATCTGAAGACGAATGTGGATTTGGTGACGAAGGAGAAGGTTGCAAGGCAGACAGGCTTTGATAAAACCCTTACATGGTCAGAGAAGAGATCATCAGTATCTTCTCCCCAACTGCAGCAAGCACCCAAGTTTCAAAGAGCAGCTACAGTAGAAATCAGCACGTGCAGCTTTTTGTACCAAGTAGTAGCAAGGAAGTTTTCTCCTGACTTTCAATAATTAGAACCGATTAATGTCCCTAAGATTGAGGATACTTGTTCTCTTCAGTATCTGTTATTCATTTTGATTAAGCATTATCCATGCACTCTCTAATGCTTTCTTTTCAATCCTTGGTTCCAATGAGAGTTACAGGAATGAGTTACATCAACTTAGCAGAGCAAAGCATAGAAAAGCTTTGACTTTGTCACTTTCAAATTCAATTCAATTTCAATTTTTCAAGCAAAACAATTTCACAATATTTCACCTCACAAATAAAAAGGTGAGTAGGTTTCACTATGTTACACTGAGGTATACTTTTAAGTTCCTCTACATTCTTTTTTGCCTCTTTTCACTAAATAAGCAGCCTGAGTCTTTTCAGTCTCCCTCCATGAGAACTTTTCCTTCCCTTCATCCTCTCTTCTTGCCTCTCTCCAAGTCCTTCCCCCTGGATCTTTACACTGAGCTGCAGACATCCAACTGCAGGCAGCATGCCGTCCAGTGAATTCCCCAGCTTGGTGAGGTGCCTCTCAAGTTTCTCACAGCTTTCATGAACTTTGCCCAAGTTTACCACCCTGCGTCATTTACAGGATTTGCCATTGTGTTCTTCACCCTCTTTCCAAAAGTCTAGTGAGGATCTAGGTCCTAATCCAGGACCTTTTGCTTGTCACTTCAAATATTGTTATTGCTTTCATTTGCATTGTGGTAACTTCTACCCTTTAAAACAGAGTCCTGCTGTCCCCTCCTGCCCCTGGGCTCCCATGGATCGCCTCCTCAAGAGCAGAAACCATTTATGCAGATGGCTTCAAGCCTTCTCTACACGGCCAGAGCTACACAGACAGGGCAGGAATCATCCTGTGCCTTTTGCTTTCCAGAAGTTGGAGCACAGTGAAAGACCTACACTTCTCTGTCACGAATAATGTTTTCTTGCTTTTCATTTAAATAAAAAATGTGGTAATTATAGCTCAACTTTCTATTAGTTGGAGAAGTTCAGAGCACTTTTATTATTTGTTGTTATTATCAGACATTACGATTTGTTTTCCCATTTATCTTCTCATCATGACTTTGGGTGTTGGTTTTTTTTTTTTAACTTGTATCACATTCTGTTTTCTTTTCCTGACCAAATGCACCTTTACTAAGGAAGTTGAGAGAACATGTCAAACTTTTGATAGCTCTTGAAGCAACTGACACAAACAAATAAGGGCTCAGGGTTTCTGATCTGAATTTACACCACAGTGAAGCAAATTTCTGGTAAAATGATTTAAGGCATTAACCTTCCTTTCCTTTCAAATGGTACACTCTGATTGGGCCACATACAAAATGAGTTTAAACGTGCTTAGCTTAATCTTCAACAACCATTTGCATCATATCACACAGAAGGTATCACTTATTACCTGAAGGTAGGAACAGAGAATGTTTTTGAGCAAGAGGCTCAAAACCTACTTACACCGCAGATGAAAATTAGTCAGGCAACAATGGAAACATGCTGGGATTGAGGCAGTAGTTACAAGACCAGTCATCAGTGCTAAGGACATACCATATTCTTTTTGCCTTGGACATAAAAATATTTCAGCTGAGAAGAGTCATAGAAAAATGAGAAAAGTCTGGACTTCAGCACTTCCTAGGTTAGACAATTACAGACAGCTCTACTTTGGACCACAACGGACTGTGTCTCCCAAGTTTTTCCCTGGGCAACACTGGCCTTTTGCTTAGAGACGTTCCATATCAGTTCTCTGGGAACAATGTTCCCTCTGCCTTTTTCATACCTGTGAAACAGAATGCCATAAAGACAAAACTGAACAGAAAACAGGAAAATATTTGAAAGAGAACTGAAAAGTATTGATGAAGCATAGTGCTCACAAATGGACCTGAAATGTGCCCGCATTGGCAAAACTGACAACAGAGGGAGGACCAGAGTCTCACCACTCCCAATCAACCAGCAGTAGATTTGGGTTCTCCTCTAGCTAAGACATCTTTACCAGATCTGCTTTCACATAACACCCTGTCAGACAAGAAGGCACAACTACCTCCACTTCACACAGGAAACAAAGGCATGGCAAGTTTGTTGTAACATAAGCCCAATGCCTTAGACCTTAGGATACTCCCTGATTGCTTAACCATTCCTCCCTCAAGGGAAGGAAATTGGGTCCTTTTGGTCCTCCAACACTTACTCATTAGTTGTCATAGTTCAAATTGCAGCCAGATGCAGAGGTAGTGAGCTACTTACTCATACTCTTGAAAATTCTTATTTTCACAGCAGAAAATAGATAGACATGGCCAAGAGGAGAGATGAGCTCAGGGCAGCATAAGCACTCACCCACAAAAGACGATGTTCCCTCCTTCCTTAGAAGTGAGAATTAAGGAAAGGGGTTTTGGATAGATGTCAAAACTTGTTTTCTTATTACAATTTCCTTAGAAATAAGATTTTCAGTATAGTAATCTTCAAAGTTTCATGATAAAAGATTAGTACATAAGCTATTCATAATTATTTTTTATTTCTGACTATGATGAAATGGGGTGATCATTATCAATGCAGACATTACCTTTCAGAAATTACTTCTGCCTTTGCTTATCTTCTAAGTCTACAGCTTTGAGTGACAGACAACCACTTTTACTAGTGATCTACAGAATATCTAGAAGCCTTACAGAAATGGCATGCACATGTAATGCGTACTGTATGCACAGGGAGGCCAGTGCACAACTGCAATAACCCACAGTGTGTGCAATATAGTCAGTGACTGCATGAGTCACTCTCTGCCAGACTGGGGCATTCTGTATGCCCCCAGCTTCACAGAAATATCGCGTGCAGAAATAACAGCACAACACAGGAAAGCAAGTCGACCTGTACAAGCGCAGCAAATCTGATGTCCACAGAGTGTGCAACAGGCTGAAGACACACGTGGTAACCTGACTCACTGGCTCTTCACAGGCTACTTGGGCAACCTTTTGTACCAAATCACAAGGCATACGGTTTTAATATGCACCTTTACCCAAACTCCAACCTGGAGGCTTGAGTTTCTTTTTCAGAAACATTCAGAAAAGAAAGAACTGGCAAAACATAAACTGAGCAAGGCAAGGAGTCTTCCCAGCCAGACTCCCCTATGTACTAGCCACATCTGCCCGTGACTATCATTAAAAAAAAGGAAATTATATACCTTATAGAACAATTGCCACTATGAATTTTTCTTTACTTAGCAAAATAAAATGTTACCTCAACAGAATTGGTAATAAATGATATTCTGGATTACATTCTTGTCTATTTTTCTAACTTTAAACATTTATATATTTGTCCCTTTTGTTCTCCTATTTCTCATCCAGTCCTCTCCTCCTCTTTTAAAAAGTCTTAAAAGACAGTTCAGTGGTTGTACTTCCGCTTGGAAATTATGAATAAGTTTTAAAAGAAGCAATTCTCTTTACTTGATAATCCATTTTTCCTAAAGACTGATTGGTTGGAAGTATTTTGTACCATTTGTAAGATTCAACGCTTATTCCAGAATTTTTATTTTGTTATTGCTGCTGGCAATGATCTTGTCAAAAAGCTAAGTTGTTGTTGTTGTCATCCATAAGAAAGACTACTTTAAGAAATGTAAATAAATTTCTTGTGTGCAATAAAGATTTTAAAACTTGAAGAGGACTTTTACTCTTCAAGAGAAATGGCTTTACAAAGATACTGAATGGCTCCAATTGTCACATGTATCTTACAGCAGGAGAGAAACTATTTTATTACTCTGTTTTGAGACTCCCATCTAAGTACATTCACAGACATGAACACAGTGAGCTCTTCTAGACTTCACAGTTGTAAAGCCAGAAATACTAGCTTAAAAGCTGTTTCTCCATTTACAGTCATTCCTAACATATTTCTAAATAGCTCACTGAAAATTTGGTGAAAAAAAAATATGCAAACTGTACTATAATCTCCTCTGGAAATGCTGCTCCCCTATAGACCTATTGACTTTGATGGAGAATCTCACACCAGCAACGAAGCCCCTGTGCTGCAGCTGTCTGTCAGAACGCTGCCAAAGCAGGCAAGGTGGAAGGGACTTTGTGCCTACACCTCTGTCACGGTTCACTGCCCAGCATCTTCAGTTAAAGGTGACTGCATTAGCACTGTGAGCACAGGTCCAAGGTTCGCTCTGGGAGAAATCGCCCCTTTGCCCAGTTCTGGTCCAGGAACAACCAACATCTGGCATGTGCTCTGGAGGTACCGCCTAAAGATGCTATAATGACTGCTACAAGACTCACTAGCTGACTTTCACCAGAGCTCTTATGTTTTCACATACTGCTCATCCACAAACATTTATTTCCACAGGCTGAAGAAACCTGCTTACTATGTCTGCCAGAGGACTGCTTAGCGCTGTAAGAAATCCAACAGGGAGGCTCAAAAGAGCCTTACCTTGAGATGGCCCTTTCACACCAGATTGAAAGTTGCCGAGTGCTCTGTTTCTGGGGAGAAGGGTTTCACAAAAGCAGACCATCCAGACAGGAGCTGAGCAAAAGTTTTCTGGAAGCCTTTCACAAGATGAACGGGGTGAGGAGGGACCTCTTGGCAATAAAACAAATAGAGTTACAGTCCAGGGGACTGAAGAGATTCTCAGAAGGGTTGACTGGTTTGGAAGTCTCCCTAAATTGCCCTAAGGACCATTAATGCCTACCTGACCTACTTTCTCCCCTTCTGTAAGGATCATCTGCAGGTGCATCAGTCAGTCTCTTCACAATTTCTACTGCAATGAATTCATAATCTTGGACACAGATGGTGTGACACAAACACAGTATCACAGTAGACAGTTAGATGGATAAACTTTAATGTGATCGGTGAATAACTGCTTGGTTTCTTCTTCCTTTCCTCCACTCCTGCTTTTCTCTCTAGCTCCTCAGAACTTGGGTTCTGTGATGACTCCTCCTTGCAAACAAAAGTAGAGCCCTCTAGTAAGCAGATTCATTGTCTCCTCCCAGTTCCTGTCTTCTGCCAGAGCTAGAAAATCTTGAGAAGAGGAATCCTTTGTGCAAAGGGAACAAAGCAGTGAGCAGACATAGCAGAAAGACTTCTAAGGTTACGGTAACAAGGAAAAATATGCGAATGCAGAAATACGATGCAAGTAGAGCACAGTTTTTCTGAGAGTGACCATGTTACAATTAATTACATTTTCTTCTCTGTGTTTCTTCACTTTGTTACCACTCTCAATCCATGAGAAGCATCAGTGATTATAAGCAGCCACATGAAGGCATAAGTTTTGCATCATAGTTAAAGCAAAAAACATACGTATTTTCTTATTTCTCAACCACGTTTTTCACTGTACAGCTCAAAGAATGTAAGAATCAAATTACTACCTCTACTCATGGAAATTACTATACACCTCCTCAAAGTATTGTAGAGTGGTTCCACCAAAGCAACCTCTAGATGGCACATATGAGACTATTAGAACAGCTATCAGAAAAGAAGAGCAAGTTTGTTTAAATAAAAATCTTTTCAAGTGTTGAGAGGTATATTCTGAACACACAACTACAAGTTGCAGTTGTATTATCAATATGTGATAAAAAATACATCATTCTTGGTTGTGTTCTTCTAAGTCAATGATTTCTGTTTACAGAAACATTTTTATATCTTTCTGAATTTAATTGTCATATCTGATCAGAGAAAAAGTGATTAAACAAAATAGAAATCAAGGTGCCATAAAAATTATTTTATTTTATGGCAAGATGGATAATTATAGATAAGTCTACATAAATTGCCTCTATCCTCAATTCCTATTTTCAGTCATTTATTCAAATTATTGATAACTACCACCTTTAGCAACTAAACCACTCAAATCATCTCCACTTAGATTGACTAGAATCCCAATGTTTTCCAATTTTAGAAAAACATTTTCTTTAAGTATATGCTTTGCATCATTTTTAAAACGCCCATACAGCCAAAAAGTCTAGAGCTGAAGAGCTTTTGGACATTTGAACCAGGAAAAAGTAAAAGCCCTTACTGAAATTAAATTGCCCATGCTGTACTTTGTGAAAGAGGCAATGAAGAGCAAG
Organism: Tyto alba; assembly: GCF_018691265.1. NCBI lineage: Eukaryota > Metazoa > Chordata > Aves > Strigiformes > Tytonidae > Tyto > Tyto alba. Next base: position 27,775,494 of record NW_024881276.1, read on the forward strand.
GCATAAAAATCATTACATCAGTTCTCTTATAAAAGGGAATACATGTCAAACTGGCAGAGATTTAATCAACTGGAAGATTTTTTTACCTTCTGTAGTTCAAAACCACAAGCAAAATCTGCCCCAAAAATCCCCCATTGGGGAACAATGTTAAACTTGCTACAGCCATGGCCCATGCAACTGGTACTTGGATGAGAGCCATAAGACTTCCAGGGGTTATTCTCTAAAACTGGATGATTTAATTACTGGATACTTTGGTTTTACAGCTGATTTTCCTGTGGTATAAAGTGGCTAGAGTAAGAATGTTAGCATGACAAGCCTTTCACCAATAGAAAGAAAAACTACTAAATTTTTAATAATAAAACAGGAAGAAATAGTGAACAGATAGATTCATTTTCAGAAAGACAAGGACCAGATACATTCAGCTGAGGGCACAGAAAGATGGGAGAAATAGAAAACAAGATGGATTTACCATAGATGCCAAAACCCCTTGATGAGAGATATAACACATACAAAATATCAGAATAATTAGAACTGTGTAAATGATAAAGAACCTCTGCAACAGTGACTGGTTACATCAGAGCAGAAAATTTGTTTCAGATGAGTTTGTGTCTGCTCTTCTTGAACATCTGAGCAATCCAACTCCATTCCAAATGTGCTCCTGGAAAGCAGGTTTTATGGACAAATGCTCAACTATTTGCACAACTTGTGTGAAAACTCAGCATGGAAAATATCTCATGCTCATCAGGGATGAGGTACTGTTGCAGAGGTAGGATTGAAGTCTTCAAGCACTTCAAGTAGACCCAAAGACTGAAATTCTGTGCTGCATTTCAGGGGTAGAGAAGAAAGGCATGGGGAGGAGACATTGCTTTAAATCTCATTAATTCATGGGCTGCCACAGTTCTTAAAGGTTGAGTAAATTGTAGTGACTTCTCTACACTGGTTATTGGCCATAAAATTCTCCATATTCTCTGTATCTCTCTTATAAGTGCTATATGTTTTACTAGAAGCTGCACTTGTCATTGAAAGACTGGTACCAAGGGAGGATGATAGAAAGCAGAGTACTAATCAGATGCATACCACAAACAGCAATTTGAACAAATACTGCCTTGCACTGCTGAACCATAATACATACATAAAAGCTACCTTTAAAATAATCTTACAAATCTAGCTAAATAAAGGATTCTTTCAGGATCTTTACGCTGCATTGGTAGATATCCTATAAGAAAAAATGCAGGGTATTGTTGTAATATAGAGAAATGTTGACTGGAAATATGACAGCGTCTTCCAGCATAATTTACTGTTAATTCATATTATAAACCTGAACTTCAAGGGCAGAAAGTAAGTGTAATAATTCAACCACCACTTACCAGTACTCACTTCCAGTTAAGCCAACTATAGTGAAACTTAATCAACAAATTATTTCAATAATTAACACTGAAGTTCTCAAATTCAACTCATGTTTTCATCTCACATTCCAAAAACCATGATAAACAGGTCCTGAATTTATGTTTTTGTTGTTAGTGTCTCCTGTCATGGTTTGCTTCAGTTCCCAGTACTTTCTACAGACTAGAAAAAGCAAATTTCAACCTACTGACAATAGACTTGCTTCCGATGGTTAACTTCATAAACTTTTATGTAGTTCAGTTTGTAGGCATCCACAGGTTGAAAATCTCCTATTTTATACACATCAGCTTTATTTACAAGCTTCTCTCACTCCTCTTGCCTTTCTTCAGGTGACAAAAAGGAAAATGAGAAAAATGGTGGAAGGTTGAAATAAGTAAAAACTTTTCTGCCTTTTTCTCTTTATTCTTTGCCCATTTTTAAAAAGGCGGAATTAACAAAGAAGTGAAAAATCAACAAACCTCAGGAATTAAGGTGGAAACAGGTTCTTTCAGAGTCACTCTCCCTCGTACTTTACCATTAACTTTCCTTTATGTATAATCACTCTTCTTTGAAAGTCTTTGCCTTCTTTTCTGCTGCATCCTGTCTCAAATTTTCATTCTGCTGCGGTGCTTTGCATGACTTATTCCTTCCCCAATAGTGCTTTCTATTAAAAAAAAATAATAAATTATGCTATAATTTTTATTCATGTTACCATTTTTTCTACTACCTTTAGTTTTCTTTATTACATCTCTCTTATTCTTCAACTATATAGTTTATATTCAAGTGTTTGTTTTCAAACTGTAACTAGTATCATTTAAGGCCTATACCATGTTTATACTGATCCTTTGATTCCTAATAAAAATAATTTTTTAAAAATGGAGAAGCAAATGTATCTTCTGTCTGTTTCATTGCTGCTAGTTTTTGCATTTTATTGTAAAATATAGCTAGAAGCCTTGGGTTAATGTCTTTCTCTTTCCTTTCCCCCAAAGATATTATAAATCTGAAAACATGACATCAGGTGTATTGTAAATATTGTGTGACGCTCAAATACTGTCCTAACATGGTCCCTACAAAATAGTTCATGATGATATTGTGATCATAGCCAAATAGCATGAGATTATTTTTTTATTACCGTTGTATTATTTGATTATTTAACCAATAACTTGCATGCTTACTGCACTTATAGAATCTTGAACACTTAGTGCTCAATAAGGTAATTTTAAGAGGTGGGGTGCACCGTGCCTCTTCTTCCTTTTCTTTCACCTTCTCCTCTATTCTGAAATCCCATGAAAGAAGTGATACCCCTATGGAGCTATGGGGGTGTCTCTCTGAACCCCTGTGGACAGGCAATATTAGAATCCCACATCTCCCAAACCTCAGCCAAATGCTTTGTTTAGGGATTAAATGTTCATTCATTAACATCAGACCTTTTCTCCCCCTGTGCCTGTCTGCAAGTCTGTAAGCATAAACACTACCATTATATTGTATCAGCAAACTACAGCATGCATTTGGACTCCTGGAAGGATCAACTCCTTACTACAGCCAAGTGATTGAATGGATTTAACTGAAGAGAAAAACATGGCAATAGTTTTGATGTACCAAAGTGACAAAGATTAGAAGTTTTTGAGTTAATCAGTACTTTATTTTTGCCTGTATACTTTATGTGTGTATTTTATTTCATTTTCCATGTACTAAAGCCAACAAGAGAGTCAACTAGAATGCTGATGAGAACAGGAGAGATGTGAAAAGGGGGAAAGAAGAAGGGAGAAAAGGGGGAGGGTGGGAAGGTGGTAAGGGGAAAGAGAGAGTAAGGAAGCTAAAAGAAAGAAAGAAATATGAAAAGAACGAAAAGTAATGAAAAATATTAAGTTATTAAAAATAATGAAAAGTGGTGAAAACACGTGAAAGAAAATAAGTGAAAGAAGATACAGAAGTTTAAGTGAGAAAATGAAACATGAAAGAAGAGAATGAAATAGAAACCTGAAAGATATGTTTGAAGGGAGAAGCGAAAACACAGAAAAGACATTGAAAGAAAAAGAAGTGATAATAAGTGGAAGAAGAAATAACTGTCAAAGGAAAAGTAAAAACAGAAAAAAGAAATTAAAAAATAGAACTGAAAGAAAAAAAGAGAAACAAAAATTGAAAGAAGCAAAACAAGAAAGGTGTGAGAAATGAAAGCAGTAACAAGCAGGAAAAGGTAAAATAAATAAAATAAAATAAAGATAAAATAAAATAAAATGGAGGAAGAGACCTGAAAAGCAGTGAAAAGAAACCAAAGCAGTGAATATCTTGGACAAGCACTGACAAGGTGAGGAAAGCAGCAAAAAGGCGGGGAGAAGTGGGGAGCAGAAGGGAAGGGAAAAGCAAGAAAGGAAAACAATAGGTGAAATAAGTCAAGGAACAGTGAAGTCAAAGCCATGTAAAGCAGAGGACAGCAGGAAGAAGTATGGAAGGCAAAATGAGGGGGAAAAGACAAGATGAAAGAGTTGGCAACATGAAGTCAAAGCAGGGAAAAGCAGGGAGAGAAAGGGGAAGCAGAAAGACGAAGAGGGAGATGGAGAAAGACTAAGAGGAATGGAGAAGGGGAAGGGGGGAAGAGGGAAAGAAGAAAAACAGGGAAAAGAAGGGAGGCAGGGGGGAGATAAGGACCTGAAAAGCAGTGATAAGAAGCCAAAGTGGGGAAAAAAGACAGCAAGGGAAGGGAAGGGAAAAGGAAGGGTAAGAAATGGAAGGGAAGAGGGGAGGACCTGAAAAGCAACAAAAAGCAGTGAAAAGCATTCAAAATAGTGTAAAGCATGTAATGAAGGAAGGGGAAGGGAAAAAAAGAAAAAAAAAGCAAGCAGTCAAAGCAGAGGAAAAGAGAGAAAAATGGGGGGGGGGAGGGGAAACAAACAACACCCCCCCCCCCAAAAAAAACCAAACAAACAAAAAAAACCCAAACCAAACTAAACCAAACAAAAAAAAACAACCAACCAACCAACCAACCAACCAAACAAACAAAAAAAAAACAAAACACAAAAAAACAGAACCTCACAAGACATGAAAAGGATGGACAAGCAGTCAAAGTAGTGACAAGCAGGGAAAACTAGGGACCAGAAAAGCAGCCTAAAGAAGTTAAAGCAGTGAAGAGCAGGAAAGCTAAAACCAGAGTAGGGAGGGGAGGACACACAAAACAAAAACTACCTGAAAAGTAGCAAAAAAGAATGCATGAAGTGAAAGCAGGAAAAAGGAGTCAAATCAGCGAGAAGCAGTGAAAAACAGGGAAGAGGCAAGCAGGGAAGGGAGGGAAGAGGAAAAGATCTAAAAAGCAGCAAAAGGGTCAAAGAAGTGAAACAAAGGAAGAAGTGGGAAAGGAAGGGAACTGCCTGAAAAGCACTGAAAAGAAGTCAAAACAGTAACAAGTAACAAAAAGATAGGAAAAGACCAGACAAGCAGTTGAAAAAAGTCAAAGCAGTGAAGAGGCTGAAAGTCAGGGGAAAGGAGGGAAAAATTTAAAAATTAATAAAACAACAAAACAAAACAGAAAACTCTCCACAACAACTAAAAATCAGTGGAAAGCAGGGAAAAGAAGAAGAAGAAAAAAAAAAAAAAGCAGGGGGGAAGACCAGAAAAGCAGTGAAAGGAAGTCAAAGCAGTGATGTAAGAGGCAAGAGAAGGAGAGGGAGGAGACTTGAAAGTCAATGAAAAGAAATCAGAGCAGTTACTAGCAGGGAAAAGAAGTCAAAGCAGTGAACAGCAGGGAGAACAGAAAAGCAAAAGCTGGGGGGTGGCAGGGTGGGAAGCAGGAAGAGACCTGAAAGCAGCCACAAGAAGTCCGAGCACTGACAAAGCAGTGAAAAAGCATCAAAGCACTGACAAGCGGCAAAAACAAGTCAAAGAAGCAACAACTGGGGAAAGAAAGGAAAAGGAAAAATACCTGAAAAGCAGATAAGTCAAAGCAGCATAAAGATGGGAGAAGGGGAAAAAGTCCAACAGGGAAAAGTCAAAACTTGAAAATGCAGGGGGGGGAAAGTCAAGCCAGTGAGAAGCAGAGAAGAGAAGGAAACAGCTGGGAAAAGAGTCAAAGCAATGAAAAGCAGAGAAGACAAGGTGCAGGGAGGGGATAAAAGACCAGAAGAACAGGAAATAGAAGTCAAAGCAGTGACTAGCAGGGAAAGGAAGGGAAAAGAGGTTAAAAATCTGAAAGGCAGTGAAAAACCATCAAAGGAATAAAAAGCAGCAAAAAACAGACAGCTGCAGAGATGGGAACAACAGAGAAAAGAAGGGAAAAGTGGGGGGATGGTGTGGCAGAAAAAGAGAACATCTGAAAAGCAGGAAAAAAGTCAAAGCAGAGAAAAGCAGGAAAGAAGATGGGGGAGGAAGGAAAAGACCTGTAAAGTAGTGAAAATAGGTTGAAACAGCGACAAGCGTTGAAGAGAGGAAAAAATAAGTAAAAGCAAGAAAAGCAGGAAAAGATTGAGAATAAATACCTAAGAAGGAAGGAGGGGAAAAAGAAATAAAAGACCTGAAAAATCAGTGAAAAGAAGTCAAAGCAGTGGCAAGTACGGGTGGTGATAAAGGGAAGGGAAAAGTACGTAAAAAAAAAAAAAAAAAAAAAAAAAAAAAAAAAAAGAGGAGAAAAGCAAGGGAGAACTGAAAAGCAGAGAAAAGTCTGTAAGTACTGAAAAGCAGGGAGGGGGTGGGAATAAAAGCATGTAAAGGAAGGAGAAGATGAGAAGATGAGGATAGAAAAACAAGAATACAAGGAGGGAAAAGGAAAAAAGTCAAGCTAAAGAAAAGCAGGGAAAATGAGTGAAAGTATCTGAAAAGCAGGGGAAAGGAAGTCAATACACCTGAAAAGCATTTGAAACGAAGTGGAGAAAGGAAGGGGCAAGAAACCTGAAAAGCACTGGAGCGAGGAAAGGAACTGAAGAAAACACCTGAAGAGTATTGAAAAGAATGGAGAAAAGAAGGGGAAGACACAGAAGCATTGAAAAGAAGGCGGGAAGACCTAAAAAGCATTAGAAAGAAAAGCAGTGAAAATCGGTGAAGGGAAAGCAAAGAGGGGGACAGCAATGCAAAGCAACAGTGGAAAAGGAAGTGGGAAAGACAGGCAGGAAAAAACACTCAGGAAAGATACAAAGTGAAAAGAAGGCAACACAGTGAAGAGAAATAAAAAGAAGGGGAGGGGGGGAGAAACAACCGGAAAAACTGGGAAAAAAGAATGGATAAGAACAGAAGTCAAAGCAAGCGGTAAAAATCAAAGCTGGGAAAAGAACAGAAAGCACCAAAAAGAGAAGGGGGGAACCTGAAAGACCCGAGAGGAAGCCTAAAGAGCAACAAGTTGGAAGAGGAAAGGAAAAGCTGGGGAGGGGGGTGAAAGATGTGGAAAGTATTGTGAAGAAGGGGCTGGGGGAAGCAAGGGAAACAGGGAAAACATGACAGGAACAACAGGCAGGAAAATAAAAGCAGAGAAGACAAGCGCAGACAAGACAGGAAAAGCTGTGAAAAGACAGGAAGAGAACAGGCAGGAAAAGGATATACAGTGAAAAATAAAAAGCAGAAAGACTGGAAAAGCAACAGAGGAACGTAGGGAAAAGGCACACACAAAAAAGCAGGGAACCAAAAGAAAAGCAGGGAAAAAAATAAAAGGTTGAAAGACGGGAAAGGGGGAGAAAAGCAGAAGGTGAAAAGTGTAGGGAAGGGGGAAGAAGGGTCAGAGTGAAAAGTAGGGAAGGGGAGTGAGAAGCAGTGAGAACTTGGAGTGGGGAGAAAAGGCCATGTGATGTTACTGCTTCTAAAGAGGGAAATGAACTACAGTTTCTGCTGAAAATGAGAAGTGTATTAAAATTATTTTAGCCAAAGTTACTATGTTTGACTTTTTCAGACAAAAATTTCTCATTGTCCCCATGAAAGAACTCTGAATATGACATTTCTGATTTTCAAAGCTCTGACTCCTGAGATTCCTGAACTCGCCTTCCTGGGTCACTGAGGTTATGTCAGGACACAAACTTTCATACTGGCACTGTATCAAAGTGACCTCTACAGACACACCTGATTCCAAGGCACTGCCACTGCAATGTTTCTACTTGTAGCATGTTTTGTTTGCAGAGCAAATGCCCGTTTACACAGATCACTATTGGTTCTGTGTACTGAAGTTACCAGACTGATGTGAGATAGCACACATAGAGTACAGCAGTAAGTGGGTTATTCCAGTATCGAATAAACTTATGTACAGCATTTTCTTGGAAGAAATACTAACTTAGCTAGCGTACAAAAAACAAACAAACAAAGATAAAATTTCCTCATACACAAGGCAAACATTTTGTAGGGGCAGGAGACCAATTCAGATGAAAATAAAAATGCACAAGTGCTCTGGCGCATTGCAGCAAAGAGGAGGGGAACCCCTTGGGTACTAAACTGCACTAGACCTGCATTGGGAAAGAAGACAAGTGAGACTGAAGCTTTGAAAACTAAATTCCCACAGCTTATTCTTGACTCCAAAAGGAGTTTCCTTCAGGCGCAAATTATGAAAGGGTTTGTTGCACTGAAAATGCAGTATAGCTCAGAATGTGTTCCATTCAAGACTAGTCTTTCTTCCTGCTTTATGTAAAGAGAACTCTTCCTCATCGTCATCATCATCATCCTTGCAGTCTCAAAATGATTAAATTGATCTAGCAGCTGTTGACATTTGATGCTGAGAAGTCATGAAGGGAGCCCTGAATGAGATATAGGTTGGCAGGAAAATCTGAAGGAAAAGAGATGATTTGAACACCACAGCAGGTGGTACAGAAAAGATTACTTTTACTGGTGAGGGGGAAGAGAGATCCTGAAGAAGGCAACCTGAGTGGAGAGGTTCTCTTTTCGATATCTTCAATCAGTTTCTTCAACACAAACTCAGTTTTTATTTTTTCATATATCATTTTCCAATCACTAACCAACTGTCTTTGAACAGTCAACATCTGTCAAATCTCCTTTCCTCCCACTTCTCCTGGGGAGACCTACAGGAGGTGAATTTGGTTATTAATTTCTATTGTCTTATTCTATGCTACTGTTCTTTTTATTACTCAAGACCATATGGAATACCTACAAGATCTGAAGTTTCAGGAAATTCTTAAAATATATGGGATTTTGCAAGAGATTCATAAGCTAGTGCAGCAGGACCCATCTCTGTGATGATCACACAAGACTGGATTTGAGAAGCAATGTTTTGAACCCTTTCCTCATCTTGTAGTTACCTTTTTAGGGACCAATCTGTTGACTGCCTTGAAAATTAAGTCAAGTTTCTTTATACACACATTGCAGAAAGTCAGCACAGTAGTAGGAAAGCCAGAGTTCTTTTCAAAAATCCCAGAAGCAAGCTCCTAAGCCAATCTTCAAAATTATAAACTACTGTTATACCATTGCCTTAAGCAGCGAGAACTGGCTGAGACTATGGAGAAAAATAAATGGGAAAAGGCAGTGCAAACATGTTAAGACAACAAGGGTGTCCTACAGTCAAACCTACCAACTTTCAATACCCTTTAACAAATAAATGCTTTGAATTAAAATATTGGTATGTGTACAAATAGTAAACAGCAATGCATACATGATTTAAAAAGTAATTAAGCCATCCTTTAGACTGAATTTTTTTTCTAGAAGGAATAAAACTGCTCATCTGTTGCTCCACTGGCAAAACAATGTCCTCCCAGAAAGTTTTCATGATAGACTCTACCAGGAGGCTGCAACAAATGCAGAATCTAAGTGGCTAATGTATTCAAGAAAACATTATATATATTATAAAAGCATTCATATGGGAGACCAACATGTTTCTAGGAGACACTGTAATGCTGCCTTACAGTACGCAGCAACTGCAAGAGATTTGTCTGCTTGCACGCAAAACGATGGAAGCAAAACGTCAAAACATTTTTGTACTTTCTTTGTTAACTGAACAGCTTTAAACTAAATTTGACATGTAAGATGCAGTGTTCTAGAAAATACAATGCTCTTATATCCAAAACATATGCCAATACATCATGACAATTGTATTCCAGGACGCTGGAGTTCGCAGCAGCGGGAAGCAGAAATTCCTGTTGAAGCTGTTCCTACGGAGTACTTGGAGACCAAGAGCTGGACTGCACAACTTACCAGAGATGAAAAATGCCTCTTGTGAAGATATACAGGAAAGAGAAATAGAAGAAAATTTCACTGTACTACACAGTAAGTTTAACTGCATTGCCTTGTTTACCTGAAGCCGTATTACATACTGTAGTCCAAAAAGCATGATCTACGTGCAGGTTTCTCAGTACTGGCTCGACTGAAATTCAGATCAACTTGCCTCAGCCCAGGATGCATCTCCTCTGAAGTATTATTAGAATGTGGTTCAGAAAGCCAAATGTGGCCCATACAGTGCTCCTAAAAGGATTTATGACATTTTTACAATAATGGTAGTTCTGTCTTACTATTAAGAATATTACTAGCCTTAATTTTCAAAATATAGCTGATGCTTTTTGTTATTTAGACTGAAAATACTGGGGTTGTTTTCCTTATATGCTAGTTTTCTATTTAAGGTTTAGTAGTTTTTCACTGTGACACCGTTTAACATTATTTAGCTGGGATTATTTTCACTATTGCTCACCGAGTTAAAAATTGCTTGTCGTGACACAGAGGAGGTCCTGCCTTAGGAATGAGGACCTAAGGTGGATCCACAATAAAACATCTTCTAGGATATACAGATCCTGCGCCCTTTCTACTCCATGGCAACAATCTTTCCTTAAGGATGTCTTTGGTCAGTCTCATTTCCATTCTCATCTTACTAAACAGACATACAAGTTTTAATAATCATTCAGTAACATACACTGCTTGGGGTTTTGGGTTTTTTATTCCTAGAGTTCCAAAACACCATTTATAACATCTTTTGGTTTGCCTCTTTTAATGTCTCACAAGGCTCTTCTTTCAGTCCGTTTTAACCTATACATCTCAGCCCTGGTTGGTAAATAAATTCAAATCCCTCCAGTTGCCTACATGCTGACAATCCACTCTATCCACCACTTCTGCTTCTGCCAGTCTGATTTCTCCAGCATAGGCTCATTTGATCTGCTGTCAGGAATCAAATCCTCCTCCTTCAATTTAGCCTTCCTAAACCGCAGTAAAATCACTCCAACTTTAATTTCTGCTGTCTTGCAAACTTCCAGATTTGACTCAAGTCTTGCCACTAGAGTCTGAATTCAAATCTGCCTTGAAACAAAACACACAGCTACATTCTAGACATCTCTCACGTTAATTACTGGAATCCAACCTTCTGTTGAAAATATATTTTCCACTGAAGTAGAACTGTTAAGCCTCATTCAACATAAAGTTTTTTTCATTTAGCTTCCCTCACCTGCTTTCCTAGGACCAGGACCACGTAAAAAATTTTCTCAGCCTCACTTTTAATTAAGGTCTACCCAATTCCACCCCAGCTAAAGGTATTTCTCTTCCCTCCCTATGCTGTTATTCACATTGGTTAGACTCCTTCCCACACGGAATATCCTTTCAATTCCAATCCTTATCCCCTTCTTAATCTTCTGTCCTCACTTTTGCACTGGAATCTATGAACATTGCTTAAAGTGAATTAATATTTCTCTCTGCCATTCAGCAGAGGAGCCTGAAGTTTAGAATTTTAACTACCTCCTTTGTCTGGCTTATGAAGCATATCACATTCTTGTATCACTGAGGTCCTCAAGGATGGTCACAGTGTCTGTCCTGTGATTGAACTCCGTGATGCTCTGTAACATCTAGCATAAAACATAATAAACAACAGAAACTACAAATCCGTTCAGGTCATATATATTTGATAGGGCTAGTAGGGAGAACTGCTGAAATAAAACCAAGGCATCTTAATCAATAAGGAAAAAATAGTTCAACTATCAGGAGGTGGAGAAATAAATACCAACTGCAAACTTTTCAAATGAGGTTGCTTCTGTAGAACCCCACAAAGTCAGGGATTTATCAATGACAACTACAACTTGGCAAGGTGTCTTTGCTTGGCAGATGTAAGATACTGTGCAATTCTAATATCCATCCTTCTGAGTAAAATAAATCACTTGCAAAAGTCATGCTATATAGGAACTATCCTCATGAGATCAACACTCAGAAATAACTCTACTTTGTAGACAGTTACTTGTGTTATTTTGACTAGAAAGATACTTCCATACTATTCAGAAGTTCCATATAGTGATCTTACTAAAATATATTTGTTCTGTAAATCAACACAACAGTTCACCACGCTGTGTCAGAAGGTTATACGTTTAGATTACTTCCTCATTAAAAACGAGTATTTCTGATGCGTTTCAACAGGAATTATCTTCAAAGGTATTTAAGATTTTTCAGTTATCAAGAATGTAATATAAGCACATTGATAGTTTAATGAAAATAATGATGGTAGAGTGATAAACAATGAAGACAAGTCACATCTATAGGTGAATCCAACCCTTCTGTAAACCAGTCCCATTCAGACATCATTATACTTACAGGATGGAAGACTACATCCTGGAAGAGCAGCAGTTCTGAAAAGGACTTAGGAATCATGATGGATAATCATCTAAATTTACAATCTTTTAATGCAAATAACTGAGACTGAAAGATTTAAAAATGCAATCCTTGGAGGTATAAACAAACAAGCAAAGATATAAACTGAAAGGTTCAAGAATGTACCTGCACATACTACACGCACACAGCAATATTGAAAACACTATCAGACGCTGTATGCAGTTCTTATGTCCACACTTTAGAATGGATTTTAAAACATCTGAAGTTTCAGAAGAGCCATAAAAGCTTTACAGTTAGAGATTTAAGGAACTCCATCTATATAGGTTATTAAAGTTAACATATTTTATGTGAATAAAGTGAAATAGTTTAAAACTAGAGTAGTTATTTGTTATTCTAATAGGCAGCTAGCTGTCTGATGGCGAGCAGCTGTAACTAAACAGCCCTAAAACTGACGGAGGACTGAAAGTATGGCAAATAAACTAGCTGAATCACTCAAGAGACAGGGAAAAATCCTCACACTAGAAGAATCTATCTGAAAATCAGCTATCTTTCTCAAAAGTATGTTCTACTGCACCCAAAAGATATGGACTTCATGATGCAGAAGTATCTAGATTGAATTCTAGGGATAATGGCATGCCAGTCACATTATTTCGTTACCATGGTCACACTTCTGGCCTTAAAATCAGCTAGTCTGTAATAGGTAGAAAGCTGCAGTGCATATAAGAACATTCAAACTAACAGATGATAATATAAAGAACTCAAACTACAAGTACAGTCCATCAGAATCAAGCAGAGCCGTGTTCATACATCAATTAATTGTATACCTTGCTGTTTCAATTAAAAACTCAAAATTATCTGTTATGCCTCCAACTTTTACTTTCATATTTTTAAGTCTGTTTCAATGTATCTGATATTTACATATTATAGTATAATTAATACCTACCATACCATGGCTTGAAGTAGGTTAATTGCATAGGAAGATTTACTATGTTTACATTTTTTCTTAAATTACTCTTTTTTTAAAAAGCACAGTAAAGAGTCTGAGGACAAATTATTCAACTGTTTATCATACATAAGACTGCATGACTATAATACAAAGGGCTTGTCTTTTCATTTAACGTTACAATATACACAGCAAGTCCGGACTAGATCTTACAATCTGAACACAGGTATTTAACCTTTTCCATGCTGTTTATGTTTACAATGCACAGAAGTCCTGTAACCAAACTGTGTAGTAAAGCACACAAAACTGGACTGTAACATAACACAGTATGCAGAAGCACTGGATTTTATGATTTCTTCTTTATGTAATTTTTTTTTAAACTGCTTTATTTTTTGGTGCTTGCTAAGGTGTGGCAACCCGTGCACACAAAAATAACCCAGATTTCATATTACCCTTATATTCCTAGACAGCAGTAAGTACTGGATTCCTTTTTATATTGCTAAACTCAGCATCTGTTTCTAAGGTGACAGCCTTCCAAATTCTGTAAACCTCTCTGAATTTGAGTTTAAAAATAAAAACAAAAAGAAAACAGGAAAAAAACCCCAAAACCAAACAAAACATCTTTCATCCACAGGGTTGACGTGTCAATACAAAAGAAGTATGGATCGCTTGATTAAAAAAATCATGATTTACAAAAAACTGGTAATCCCAAGTATTCATTCCCATTTACATGGTTGTTGGCTGCTGTATTGCCACTGTAGGTATAAAAAATTCCACCTTTTAGTCTGAAAAAATGACTTAGCTGCATGGAACCGACCAGTATGAACTCTGAATTTTCTGCTGAATTAACTTTTAAAAGGGCTTACTGGCAGAGGTAGATCACTGCTTCGGTAATATATAATGGGCAAACAGCGTTAATCTGGGATGGGCAATCAATGAGTTACCCTTATCCTTTCAAATGTTTTTCATGGAGCTTTTATTTTTCATATAAATAAATCTCTGACTGGGCCTGTAAATTTTGCAACTGCCAAGCTGACTGTGTTATATTAAGGCAGCATTACCCAAAAATTAGGCACCTGTTAAATACAGCCTGCTAACCTCAGGTCTCGTGAGTGTTTTGCTTTACTCAGACTATTATTTTGGACCTGTTCATGCAATCAAGGTCTTGCCTTCAAGTTTACAATTATGTTAATAAGGAATACAAGAATCAACTGCTGGTTTCATAGCTTCTGGATCTAGTGTCCCTTTTACCTTCAGAAGCCTGAACACATTTATAATGTAACAGATGTTATAATCTTGAAGTAGATGTCAATCTATTATGTTCAGTACACAGATTGCTGTAAATGTATTGGCTATGAATTCAACAACAGTTCCAGTTTTGTTTAAGCAATAGTACAGCCATAATTTTCAACTGACATTTAAAAATGGTCTAGTTACACCTTGTGTCAAAGTGCAGAACTGCTACATTATTGGTTACAGACATCTATGTGCTATAAAAACAGCTTTGGTACAATAAATTATCAAAAAAGAAAATAAATTTTTGTAAAATTCACAGCATAATTGTGAGGCAAAAAAGCAGTCACATAAAATTCTGCATTTTTAAAAATGTTCAGGATGAACAGAAGACGTCTTTGTGCAGAAGTAATGGTGGAGAAACCACGTGCCGAGAAAAAGCAAAAGAAAAAAGTAAAAAGCAGGAAGGGACACAGTTGTAGCTATTTCCATCAAACGCAAACCACTACTCCTGTGACCTTCAACCAATAAGGAAGTCAACTTTATGACACACGCAAAGTGACCTTGCAATACCTTACAATAAGTGGGTCACAAAAGTCTATTTTAAAAGAAAGGCCTCTTGAATTACCCATTCTCTGTGTTTTCAGCATTAAGGACTGTCTGCAAAAGCATGTCCAAAAGTGATTGCATCTGAAATGGTAGGCTCTTCTAACTTAAGAGTCCAAATCCATAAGGCCAAAGGTTATCCCAAAGACCACCACTTAGACCTCCCCAGGACTGGCCAGGACCGACCCGTTGATTGCTTCTCAGTGCACCTCAGTTATGAAACCAGTCATATTTCAATACTAACTGACCGTGGTCTCCAAAGTATGAGACCCACAGAATCCCATTACAATTGCTGCTTTGATCCTCAGTAGATTCAGAAAAGGAGAGTTCTGATCACCGCCACTTAGCATGCTTAATGTGCCTTACAAACTCCATTACAACCGTCCCTTTTTACAGCTGAAGAATATATATTTGTGTAATCTGAAGGTCCCTCTTTCTTACAGTACTGCATTTCTGTGCCCATGTTTGTTTGGGGAACTAAAAAAAATATATATATATATTACTCACTCCCCTCCCACCCAAAAACTTCAAAGGGCCTTTTTATAAATCATGTGCAATGCCTT
This sequence comes from Tyto alba, assembly GCF_018691265.1. NCBI lineage: Eukaryota > Metazoa > Chordata > Aves > Strigiformes > Tytonidae > Tyto > Tyto alba. Next base: position 27,790,710 of record NW_024881276.1, read on the forward strand.
TAAAAAGAAACTAGTTTGCAACTACAACTAACGTTTGAACAGTAACCCCTGTTGAATGAGATCAAAAATAAAAAAAAAAAAAAAAAAAAAGAAACCAACCCTCCCCAGGAAACCAAACTATGACTAGGTTGTGGCAAGTTAAAATGGGGGAAGCAAAAGATGAACACCACTAAGCTATCCGTTAAGGTGGGTCCAGACATGGCTTTAAAAAAAACAAAACAAAACAAAACAAAACAACCAAACAAAAAAAAAAAAACAAAACAAAACCAAAAAAAAAAAAAACCAAAAAAACCACCCCCCCCAACTTCATTGTCCCTTTGCAATCTTTTCAAGTTTAAAAAAATAGTCAGCTTTGCCCTCCTGTAGCGGTTCAGTGAGTTTATCTCCTTCTGATTCAAGCAGCTTTGCACTTTGTTTTTGGAAAAACACCACTTCTATAAAAACACACAAGAAACAAACTTAGTTTCAGTTTAGTCACGAGCTAGCCACAGGACTTTGCTGAACACAAACTCCTGTCATGGGAGACTCTTCTCTATCAATTCCTTGCCTCATCGCAAGGTGTCCTTCAGTCATGTAATGAGCAGGACCTGTATTAGCAGAAAACTGGTACGTTGGATGTCCAGCTATGCCAGTTTCTTGGCGTGGATTAGAGTAGACTGCTAAATTCATGTCCATAGCTCCATTTTGTCCAAAGTCCAAGGTATTAGCAGCCACTGGGCGGTTCTGATAGGCCTGATTGCCTTGGTTACCAGTAGAGGAGGAAGATGTAGAGGAAGAAGTAGTTGAGGAAGACAGGGATGTCATGGAGTGGTGACTGTGGCCCACCTCCATAGAATCCTGGGTGGAGGAGCTGTTTGTTGGAGAATTGTAGACTCTCGGCCTGGTCCGGCTACCCAAGGCTTGCTGTCCATGATGGTGGTGGTGGTGGTGGTGATGGTGGTGGTGGTGAGAGCTATTTCCGTGATGATGATGTAATGCATTCTGTTGTTGAGGGGTTACATGGAAGGTGGTTTCTTGAACTGGATGGTTTTCAACAGTGACCTGTGTAGGAGCTTCAGTGGCTGTCCAACCAATTGGAGGAGGAAACTGTTGTCGAACCTATGTTAATAAGCAAAATAAGAACTAAACTGTGAATCTGTCCATCTTCAATATATGACAGAGCATAAGCATTAATAACTTAATCTAACTTTTTTAAGTTAATCAAACCTTGCTGTTGCAAAATTATTCTAGAAATGCAAGCATGTAGTTAAGAAGCATTTCCAATACACTTTTCTAAATATACCTTAAGAAAAAATGAGTTCACATTGTTGATGCTTTTTTCAAATAAACTGTTTAAGTCCAAATGTTACCTTACTGTCAAAACGATAGCAGCAGCTCGATATAATAGTAGTAATAAACAACACAGTATTTGTACAACACCTAGAACAACAAGGCCCTGATCTCTGACTCAGGCCTTTGGATACAATAAGCATGCTAAACTAAATTAGTATGTCGCAGTTCATATCTTGAACAGTGTCAACAGCATTAGAGGAGTACTACCCACACCCCTGGAAGAACACAGCTGATTAAAGATTCCTAAATTTGCAAGATCTAGCTACACACCAATTTGTTGTATAAACTAAATTGTCTACTTGGAAGAATTTATATTTTTATCTGTTCTGTACTAAAATAAAAATATTACTGAATTACTTGTTGCTAATAAATGAGTTGTTGCTTCTTTCCAAGTACTGAATAAGCACTAATTCATCAGTGATAATGTTGGTGAAGAACCTGAACACCATAAAACGGAAGTTAAGAACTCTAGCAGGAGTCCACTGAAGTACAAGCTAGTTCGTCCCTGGGCTGGAAGATGCGTAGTTCTGTGTACCTTTATGAACTGTGTATGGTGAAGCACTGACAGCTCCACCTGACTTACTGCTACTACTAATACAAAACCTTCACCTCTGTAGAATCTATGGAAGTTTTTACAGCTACCTGTAGTACTTTTGCCTAAGTGATTGACCTAACATACAAAGGACTATAGAACAGCTGGGGGTAAAAAAAATAAACCAAATCTGATGGCTAGTTCCATGTCTAAATCACTTCAGCCTTGAAATGGAAGTGTTAATTAGTTCTAGGGATTTAATATTCTCAAATAAATCATACAAATCAAACAGACAAAAGCTCTACTTAAGCATACCTGTGGACTGTGTGTTTCACAGTCCATAGCTTGAACAGCAGCAGTGAAGTGCCCACCACTATGTCGATGCTGGTGTGTGGGGTCTGACCGTGCCCTTCCACTGTTGCTTGTTCCAGAAGATCCACCTACAGAATCGTAACACACACAATAATTAAAAGAGACATAAAATTTAAAGTAAGCTGTAGAACTCCAACAGCATGATGATATTTAAACTACTTCAAGGTAAAAATGCAAGAACTATCATAATCACATTTTTGATCATCTACTTCTTTTTTGTTGGAGCAGTTACCCAATTCCAGCTTACTAAAATAATTATTTTGATGAGCATGACTGACATATTTGTTTTTTAACAAATTAAAAAGTGAGAACATTTATCTGGGAAGGACTCCTTTGATGTGATTAGGAAACACAATTTTTTTATCTGTTAATGAGGAAAACTTACCTGAGCTTGAAGATGTACTAGAGGTGGTTCCTGAAGACTGTGACTGCTCCATGGCAGGACTTGTAGACACACTGTTACTTGTGTTTGTACCTTCGTCTGCTGTTTTCTTAAAGAAACTATGCTGTAGGGCATAATAAGGTTGAATTCGTGTCTTAGGGTCATAATCAAGCATCCTTAAGATGAGGTCTTTGAACTTCAAGTAGTCAGCTACAGTATGACCCGATTCCCCAGCACGACGTCCACCTGGTCCTCCTGTTTCAACTCCTAGTATATTGTGAAGTTTACGAGTTCCGGGTGGTTTGTATTCCTGTCAGGAAGTTAGAAATTGCTTTAAATCAAGTTATATATTAAGCTTTAGATGTGCAATTTAAACATGCTCTAAAAGGAAATCAGTCACATAAAAGTAAGAAACTAACCAAGGCTACAGAAAGTGTTATTTAATCAACCGTTCTTATAACATGGGACAATAATAAACAACAACAAAGCTACATTTTCAGTTAGGCAAGATATAAAATAAAATAATGCTTCACTTTTTTTTTTTTTTTTTTAAGAAACAGTCCATATCATCATCCTACCCTTTTTCCATCTTTGGTCTTCTTCAAGTTCCAAGTGCCATCTGGCAACTTCTCAAAGAACTTTCTTGCTTTTGGTGCTTGGTCAAGGATGTGGGTAGGTGGTATCCCCAAAACTTCCACTATTTTATTCATTTGATCCACCTGTTCCAAAGAAAAAATATTTATGAAGAACATAGTCACATGGGAAGCAAATGTTAACTACCCAGATGAGTTCTAAATTAATAGTGAGTTTAAGAAAAATCCAATACGTACAAAACAAATTTCTGAATAAGGAGTAAGAGGGAAGATACAGAAAACCATTAACAGGCAATATAGAATTCTGACAAAATATATTGCTGTCACTGACATTTATTCATTTTAGAATTACTAGACTTCCCTAATTTATGTATTACAATTAAACTGATGAAAGCCATTACGACTGAACAAAAAAAATAAAATAATCAAATTATTTGTAGCATAGTATAGCTGCATACCTCATTTGCCCCACTAAAAAGAGGCTCTCCAGTGTGCATCTCAACTAAAATACACCCAAGGGACCACATATCAATTGCAAGATCATAAGGCATTCCCAGTAGCACCTCTGGTGATCGATAAAAACGACTCTGGATATATTGGTATATCTGAAATAAAAGCATCTAAAGGTAATACACAGCATCCAAAGAACACTATAATGATTCTGTATTACAAACCAGAACTACCATGAAATACATTTTTGGTGTTGGGAAAGTCAAGGTATCAGTGATACTAAAAAGTATCTATACATTATGTTAATAAAAATATGTAAATGTCAATTCTTCTTAAGAAAATACTAGCATACACACTCTTTCACAAAAGAAAAAAAAAACACAATTAAAAAAATGCAGATTCATTCATAAGGTCAGTATTTTACACTATAGTTGCTTGACAAGTGTAATCTCATGCAATTACAAGTAATCATATGACCAAATTTTAGTTTGGTATCACCCTAAGAAAAACTAATCCACAAGCCACATCAGAATCCCATAACACTTCAGACAAAACTGACAGTAAAAAATCAAAAACCACAAATTATGATGTGATGAAACAAGATGAAATTATCAGGTAATTCCAGGAACTAGAAAACACCACATAGGAAAAAACAACTTCCCTCCACTTCCAACTATCCTGCTAATTTCACAAGACAGATAATTTTATCTTGATTCTAAACCTGGAGACTGGCTTAAATAGAGGTGTATTTTTTTAAAATCTAAAACCCTGAAGAAAGAAAGAAAAGAAAGAAAGAAAAGAAAGAAGAAAAGAAAGAAGAAAAGAAAGAAGAAAAGAAAGAAGAAAAGAAAGAAGAAAAGAAAGAAGAAAAGAAAGAAGAAAAGAAAGAAAAAAAGAAAGAAAGAAAAGAAAGAAAGAAAAGAAAGAAGAAAAGAAAGAAGAAAAGAAAGAAGAAAAGAAAGAAGAAAAGAAAGAAGAAAAGAAAGAAGAAAAGAAAGAAGAAAAGAAAGAAGAAAAGAAAGAAGAAAAGAAAGAAGAAAAGAAAGAAGAAAAGAAAGAAGAAAAGAAAGAAGAAAAGAAAGAAGAAAAGAAAGAAGAAAAGAAAGAAGAAAAGAAAGAAGAAAAGAAAGAAGAAAAGAAAGAAGAAAAGAAAGAAGAAAAGAAAGAAGAAAAGAAAGAAGAAAAGAAAGAAGAAAAGAAAGAAGAAAAGAAAGAAGAAAAGAAAGAAGAAAAGAAAGAAGAAAAGAAAGAAGAAAAGAAAGAAGAAAAGAAAGAAGAAAAGAAAGAAGAAAAGAAAGAAGAAAAGAAAGAAGAAAAGAAAGAAGAAAAGAAAGAAGAAAAGAAAGAAGAAAAGAAAGAAGAAAAGAAAGAAGAAAAGAAAGAAGAAAAGAAAGAAGAAAAGAAAGAAGAAAAGAAAGAAGAAAAGAAAGAAATGCCAAACAACTCCAAAATCCTTAACAAAAACAACCACACAAAAGTTACCCCAAACAGAACTGTACTTTATATTTGAAGTAACATGCAATTTAATCCAGCACTTTCCACAAAGGTACTGGTATTTCCTTACTGCTTTTTAAGTTAAATTTAATGAGTAATTACATTAGGATTTTGTATTTGTGCTTCTTAACTTCTCAAAATTACCTTATTGACCTAAACAATCTAGATCTCATTTAATTTCCTGGCATCTTCCTTCAATCCTGGGCTGAAAAGTTTCTCATTTATAGCAAAACTTCTTTTATTCATCTAAATATATGTCTCACCATTGCTTTCAATGCAACATTCAATATTCTGACCAGCTCTTCCCAAATTTATTATGGAAAAAAGCAATGTGGAACTACTGGCCAGTCCCAACTCCTCAAGAGAGATTTGGGGGACTTCTGTTAAAGTTAGTCCACGAAGTTTCTTAATTCTTCTCATATAATAATTCCATCTGCAGTATTACTAGTCATACTTCTGAAACTTCATCCATTTTGCAAATGTTGCAAATTTTTTTGGTTGGTTTGTTTGCGTTTTTTAACATCCAGCTTTCTCAAAGCAAAAAAAGAATTCACAAATTTATAGGTAAAACCGTCCGAGGTACACAATGGACCTGGGAAGGCTCAAAATCCTTTTTTCAAAGAAACTGAAGTCTAACTTCTATCTACAGAAGTCTTTCTTACCTCTCTAGCTAACAACTTGGTTTCAGTGCAAACTACTAAAGCAAAGGAACCCTGAACAGAAGGGGTCACATGCTCAGTAAGTAGAATTCTTTCAACCAGGAAAGAGAGTATTTGTACAAGGACTATAAGGTGCAAGCTGAACAGAACATCCTCATAAACTTTTCAGTGAGCAAATTGTCAGTACAAATCAAACACCTGAGGAATATGATTCAGAGTTCTTTCTAAAGAAAACAGCCTTTGGCATCCAAGCAGATTTATTCATGATCTTAATACCTTAATCATTATTGTAAATATTTTAGTATTTCTTAAAGCAAATATAGAGCTAATTGGCTATGCTGGACAGACTACAGTCAACAGATTGTAACAGCTCAACTAAAATAATGTGCTCATCTTTGAGGTACATGAACAACAGGACACAATTACAAATTTTTGGACAACTATTTAATAGTACCGATCTATCCCAATCTGAAGAACTGTCAACAGAAAGGAATCTGACCCTTTGTCCTGGAAATGCTTTACACTCATGCATCTTTACTCATAATAATATCACAACTCAATTTAGTCTTTCTACAGTTGCTAAAGTGTTTGTAAAAATGGGTTACTTATAACCAGCATCATTAAAAGCCAGCTACTGCACTGTCTCAACCCTCAAATATCTTATCTCCAAGGCACACTAAATAGAGGACATGCTAAAGTGGAAGAAGTAATAAATATGGAATAAGAAAATAATAAAACAGTATTTTCTTTAATAGCACTGCAGACTTCTACAGTCAAATGCTGATGCATTCGGCATTAACACAGCATAAAAACATAACCAAGGAGAAAAGGAAGATGGGAAATCCATCACTGTGGTGAAGGTTTATCTACTACGGCACTAAAATTCACATTTAAAGCTCCTACAGACTGCTGATCACTAACACTCAATGTAAAAATTAGTTACTATTTCATTTATGTCATCTTTAATAAAGTTTAAATTAGCTATCTGGGTATTATGACTTTAAAATATTAAGTTTTTCCTATGTATCCAATGGTAGCATAAACAGAATTTTTACTAATACTCACCCTCTGTCCAAGTTGACACGAACTGCCAAAATCAACAATTTTGATAGCGCTTCGTTTGGGGTTACAGAGCAGGATATTCTCAGGTTTTAGGTCACAGTGAATGATACTAAGTTCAGGAGTCGCCAGAAAAAGCAGTGCAGTGCACATTTGCTGCGCAAATTTTCGTGTCAGGTTCAATGAGACACCTCTGAAGTTGGTGTTCCGCAACAGATCATACAGATTGTAGGACAGCATTTCAAAGACTAAGCAGAGATGGTTTCGGAACATGAAGTGGCGCTTCAAATGCACTTTAAAAAGGGGAAGAAAGTAATTAACACATATCCTGTGTGCTAAGTATTAAATACTAATTACAACACAGTGCTGAAATATTTTAATCAATATGTAGGAGGCTGACCTGTGAGTAAGATAATACACTATGACTTTTTTTTTTTTTCCCTAGATCTACGGTTATTTATGGAATATTGCTGCCATGCCTAAGGTATGGGGGGACATTTTACACATCTGAAGTGTCCTCAGATGTACCTCAGTAAAGTCATATTAACCAGAAATTATTTGAAAAATAGAAGGGATATTTTTTCAAAATAAGCTATCAATTCCCTATTGGCAAAGGCAAACACATTTGCGAGTAAATAAAAGTAACAGCAAAAAAAGACAAATAGCACTAACTGTGATTAACTCAATCTTTGTCAAAACACTTGTTCTTTTTCAGGGGAAAGTTCACTTCTCCACCCTCCTAAAGCTAAAACTGCCTTCAAGTCCAAGCAGATTGGAAAGAAGTGCCCATACAGTGGCATTCTCAACAGTAAAGCAGATATCGCACTTTAGACTGAATTATTCTTTATGAATTTCCCTTGCATTTACAGAGAAAATATTTGACTGTCAGATTCATTTAAAGTATACGAAGCCATTACTGCAATTTATAAGCTGCAACTTCAATTGATTACTTCATTTAATAAACCCGATCAATATCCCAAAGGTATTATATTCATTTCAATCATGCATAATCTCCATTTATGAAAGCAACCAGCCCAGTCCAAATCCAATCAATTTTTTTTCATGAAATAGGTGAAAAATTAATCATATTAATCTGTTTAGAGGCAAGCAGGGTTTACCAGTCACTCAGGTTGGCTGCCGTAAGCAAAAGAAAATTGAAATAGGAAAAATACTTCAGCCCTCAAATAAAAAGCAGCACACTCCCCTTTCTGTCATAATAAAATCTCGAACCAATATTAGCACAATGAGAACTCAAGACTTTCAAGTAAGGTCATTACTTGGTGTCCTATGGATTTTGTTTCCCTCCATTACCATAAACCAGTTCTTCATGTGGCTCTTATGACTTACCTGTAACACTACCATTTGCTTCCACCCTGATGCCAGTTCCTGCAATACATCATTGTCTAGACCTTTCGTATTTTCTCACCTTTGCCATAATTCCACTATCCTCCCACCATGACAGCACCAGCACTCTTTCACGTCCTTGTGGTCTTCCTACATTGGATTCCAATTCCTCCTCTAAGCTTGCTGGACCTGCCAATCACCACTTCAACTGATTTGTAACCACCAGCATGCTGCTGGCCAGCTAGTACCGCTTGCAACTGCCACACAGCTCATATAGTTTGGATAAGAGCTGAGCTTGCCACATCCTTCCTTCAGTGAAGACATGACATCTGAACATTTCTCTTTCAACTCTGCCACCAACTTTCAGAAAACTTGAAGACCTTAATGCATTCTTACGCTTGTGCTAGACCTGAAGGAGACCAGTCAGGAGATGTGAAGGTACTATAGGAGATCTGACAGAAGCATAAGCAGTTAAACTTTATGTCCTTAATCAGGGTACAATGTATTTAACCATGTTCTCCCTGAAGTCTACATTTTACATCACACAGTATATTTTAATACTTGGCAGTGCTTACAGCCTTATTCAGCTATTCTCAGCATTGTGTATCTAAACCCTATGTGAGGGTGAATTGTCTATGTCCTACAGACGACTCCTTTTTTACATGAATATGCTGAATGCTTCAGTTAAATCTTGTTGCAAAAGTATGTTCATAAGCAACTGCTTCTGTTCTTACAAATATTTTCCCATGAAGTGCCTAGAGATTTCAGTTTTCCAGGATCAGTTTTTGCACAGCATGTAATACAAGGTATTTATTCAAAATACGATCTAGTCAGGATTTTTGATCTTTACTGATGCTGTCATGTTCATTAAATAATGTGTTAAATAAAAGGGAAACTATTCAAATATACCCTAATAGATTTAGAAATCATCTTGAAATCACCTGCCTAAGCAAAGGCAGTACATATTATCTCACCACTGTTCAAATGATCAGAACTCTGTTTTTCTTTTTTGTTTCAGCACTGCTCTCTATATAAAGCCATCCTGCCTTAACTCAGAGGGAGATTATAAGATGTTTTGGTCCATTTCAGTTTATTATCATTCCAAAAGCTTATTTCATGATGCCAATAGTGTCTTTATTTGATGTGTATTAATCTGATAATGGTCATGTCTCTAATATTCCTGAAACATCTTTTTGCTGTAGTATGCTGTCAAGTTTAGTTTTTGTTATATGTAACCATGTTATTCATAAATTTAGATTAAAAAAACCTTAAGAACTTTTATACAGAATGCATAAAATGTATTCTAACGGTAATATTCTATAAAACAAGTTAAAATGTAATTGAATACTCATCGGATAGTATCAGTGTATATTAACATTATTTGAAAGGTTTCTTTCTAAACTACAGAAAGAAAAATTAGTAATCCAATATATACCTGTAAATCAGAAAAACATAGCTATTAGTATTTCAGCTTCTACAAACTAAAGGATGCTTAAAACCAATTTAATTTTCCTTAATCATTCCTTCTCATACTTTTCCATCTCTCTTTACAACATGCTATTGGTTTCCTTCCACCATCTTTTTGCCCAACTGACCACTCGAGGATAGACAGGATTTAATAAACTTTTTACACAAGCTGACTTAATTTCATCATTATTACAAAGTTCAAGCAGCATTATAATAATAAGTCAAGGGAACAGCATTCCAATCAACAGAACTGTCAAAATTATAAGCTTTAAAGTATTTTCTGAGCTATAAACAGGCAAGTCTTAACATTTACACAAATCTTATCTCAGTTGTGTTAAACAAAATTTTGAGTTTTTAAACACACAATCAAAAAATAATGATTAAGCTAGCCACAAAACTACTGTATGATGTCGGCTCACATTTAAGTATGCATGCTCTTATTCTTGACAGTTCTGAGATAAATTACGATATATTCAAAATAGCAGAAGAGATGAAAACTACCACAGATCACAGTTTCTGTGGAAAAGCCAGGCCATAACAACTACTTCAGGTGTCCGTAGCATTAACTGGAAAAAGAAAATTCTACAAAAGATCTCAATGCTACAAAAGTAACAAGCCTGTTATCCCAAATAATTTTATATATTCTTCTTCTGGATCTGGTCCTGTTGCAAAGCAAACTGTAAAATTTGCACTAAAAAGTATTAATAATAAAAGTTGTATTATTCTTTTAATCTCTTTAGCACCAGAAGTATCCTACACTATATAACAAGATCTAAAATGATCATAATTTGATTTAATAAAAATGAGGAATAACTATTCAAATACCTATATAGTACTTCATCTCAGTATCATGTTTGTTCATAAGCTCAAGCAGTCGCACTTCAATCTGGGCTTGGTTTAAGAAAGCCTTCTTGTTTTTTATTATTTTGATAGCCACCCACTCTTGTTCCACTCGATCATAAGCCTTTACAACCTGAAAGAGAAAGTCAGATATATCAGTAAAATCTCTGGAGTTTTCAAAATACAGCAAAACTAATTTTCTAAACTTTCTTTACTTTTTGAGTTCAGAGAAAACATTTTTTAGAACTTTTGTTCCTTCCAGTTAAATTTCTTTTCTTACTTGATACTACAATAAAGCCATGGTTGATCATGTGACATTTATTACAGTGACATCAGAAAACAGAACTGAGGCTCCACTGAGCTTCACTGTGGCTTCACTAAGGCAAGCATTATATCCAAATGCAATTATCAAATCATCAAAAACAATACTGTAAAATGACTGGCAAAATCTGAGAAAAAAATAACAAAAACAATGAAAAAAAAGCTCCTTCCCACCTTTTTCTCAAGTCTTGGCTACAGCTATGAACAATCAAAAAAGATGTTACTAAGTAACATTTGTAATAGGTATTCCATAGCACTATGCTATTGTTTTAATTTAAAAACCCAAGCTGAACAGTTAAAAATGTGCACTGACAGCAAAAGGTGAAGGATTTGCTCATTGCAAAATGCTTTACCAGATCTACATACTGAAGTATATTCAAATGTTATCTGTAGTAACAAGAAACAGGAGAAAATACAAGTGTCTTGAGCAGGCAATCAGTATGGTATAACTAAGAAAAAAGAGTTAAATCTCAAAATGAAACAGGAATACCACTTCGAATGAAATGCATATTATGATTCACGTGAATTATAGGTTGTTCAGCTGATACACCTTACCTGTCCAAAGGATCCTTTGCCTATTAAAGAGTCAATTTCATAACGATCCATCCACTTCTCTCCATTTTTTACAATATAGTCATAGTTGTCATCATCATAGCCATCATTGTAAACTTTTCTCTCTTTTTTGTGACTGGAATCATCTCCTTGGCCCTGCTGATGCCGCCGTTTTTTTTTTGCATAGTAAACCTTAATGTGAGAAGTATATTGCTTAAGAGCACTTTTTAGGACATCAGTTAAACAGAGAATAGAATCAGCTTTTATAATCATCATACCGAATCCTGTGATTTTAAACTGCAACTTCTACAACCAGAGAAATAAACAATCCTCTCCTGCTATAACTCTATTTGAAGTGAAATCATTATACCAAAGAAAAGTCTTGATGTATAATTTAAAAACTCTGAAAGCAGATCTAAATAAATGTACTAATAATACTGATCCCTAGAGTTCACAGGTACAATACCCTATATACACAGCAAAACTAAAAATGGTAAGAAGCCTGGAAAACAAGAATTATCAACTGTTCTTTCCATAAGACTGGAAAAGAATTCCATGGAAATCAGTAATCACTGCAGAAATCCCTTCACATTTTCTACAACTTTCAAAGAGTCAGAAACTAACTGATGCTTTGCTATATTAACCATGTATTTTTTATATTTTACATTTGCCAATGTTATTTGATTAAGTAATTTAGGGAAAACACTTTACCATTTTCCTTAAAAGTCCTCAGACACATTCATGAAGGTTTATTGTATGAGCTAACGGTGTTTGTGTCCCTCAGATTTCCTTATCATGCAACAGAAGAGCTCAACATTTGTTTATTAAACAAGAGAAAATAAATTCCTGGATAAAAAAATTTCCTATGTTCTGGACAGAAAGCAGGACCATGACATCAGTGATCTCAAACCAGATGTGAGCAACAGAGAGAAAGGCTGATTTTTCTTATGTCTTCATGAGATTATTCATAGAAAATACACCTCATAATCTATTGTAAACAAAAACTACACATTGAAACACATTACAAAGGTAGCTGGAGCCATTACCTCATTAATATGCTTGTATGTTTTGATCAAATCTACAGACAGTTTCCTCAGTGGAGCAGTGGCTGGATCACGGAAAGTTTGGGGCATCCGCCTCTGTAATATGACCATATCATAAATTAGAAAAAAAGATAGGACTTTACTGATATAATTACTACACCAAATAGTGACATTCTTCACAGAACTTATTTCATTGCAACATTTTTTCCTTTATGCTGACATTAAAAAAAGAAAAACATATATAGAAATCAAAAGACCTTAACAGTTACTTTTTAATACATTTAATTAATTAAAAACCAAACCAAGAAACAAAACCCCCAAGATTCCTACCTCTCCTCCCATTATGCCTAACAGAATTAACACCAATAAACAGTTTTTCCCTCAGTTAAAAATACAGCTCCTTTGACAACATAGATTCGTGATGACATTACTCTTCTACCTCATGACCGATACATGAACTGTAACTGTATTTAACATATAGATACATTAAAACCACAAATGGAAGTTAACACTAACTACTGAAGAATTACTGGAGAACTGTGCCAGTCTGCCACGTTTCAACTGTATTAAATTCCAAATAAAAAAAAACCCTCAAGTCTACCATGCTTTGCAATGTTCAGGCCTAAATCTAAATCTAAACCCTAAACAAAGTCTAAAGAAGTCTAAAGCATCCACATGAGCACTATACCTACTTTCAAAGTTTTAAAACAACATCCTGGAAAAGGTAGTTATGTTCCTCATTTGTGTTTCCTAAAATTGACTACATTTAGAACAAAACCATCTTCAACAGCAGGCCATTTTATTTTTATTGGTTTCCTGAAGAAACAAGACTTATGCACGATAAAATCGTGTGCCTCTTATTTCCTTTGCACACATACGCCATGTAGATTCTCAGAAGATAAAGTTCCTGAAAAGATAAAGTTCCTAGTGGAAAACTAAAGGTGAGTAGTATCCCCAGTAAAGGGATGGCAGAAAAAAGTGTCACAAATCATTTAATTTGGCTAAAGCTGACTAGCTGCTCAACAGACACTTATTGAAGAGCACAGCTCTACCACCAGACAAGCTCCGGCAACTTCTGTCTCGCTCAGTGACAGTGTCAGATGGGGAGCTAGGGGAGTGGTGAGGGGTGAGGTTAGTGTGGCCAGTCCCCCAGCTTGCCTGTCTCTATTCCCTCTCTTCCCAGCGTGACAAAACCACAGGGCAAGCTTAAGCAATTCAACTGGAGAAAAGCTTGTTTCAGGTAGGTTAAAGCTGCTTCTACTTCCTTATGCGTTATTAAGAGGGTTAGGTGACCAAGCGCTACCACACACAGCCTTACAACTCTCATCTCCCACTATCTCATCCCATGCCATCAAACATGCTAGCACCCAGAACTCTCTTCACTTCCAAGTGCTTAATCTCATCTGCTGCCTCCCATCACAGCTAAACGGATATGCACCTCCTGCAGAGCTGAGGAAAAAGCCTAACTCATCAACAAAAATAATTAAACTTATTTTTATCAGTATTGCTGAACTAATAAATGAACTGGAAAAGCGTAACTTCTCCTCTAAATTTTATAATATTACTTAATACTTATAATGGTGGCTGAACAAATAGCTCTTTTTTTTTTTCCCTCAACAGCCAAATTTTCAAAAAATCACATTGAGGTGACCCAAAAAAGTTCTCACAAACAGAAGAAATAAAGAGTGTGCTTCTGAAATTGGACTTAAACACAAGCAACCATAACAAAAAGCTAAGCTCACGCTCTCCTCTGGCGGATGCGCACGCCGCACAGGGGGGAAGAAGAGCATGTGGGCAAGAGCCAGAGAGCAAGACAGAACGTGAACAAGCAAGAGAGCTAAAGAGAGGGAGGAAAGGCAATACACTTCCAGTAAGCTTACTGCATCTGCATGAGGCTGGGACTCCCAACAGGTACAAAACGCAGTGGAGCGGAAGGCTCCCAGGAAACAGCAATCCAAAGCTTTGATGCACTCCACTCCAAATATGCCCACGTAACAATTTTACCCCCCTGCGAGACCGATGACTTGTGGTCTTTTTGATTATGGGTTTCTCAGAGACCATGCAAGACAGTTATATTTCCCACAGGGAATTTTACCCCAAGTCATGCCCTAGGTGTTTGTTCAAGTCAATTCACTTCTGGATATGCCTACGACCATCATTTTCCCTTAAGCAGGTTTACCAAATTAATTCCTTAATTCTCCTTTATTACAAGCGTGACCATTTCATAAACATCAGAGAAGTCTGTTTTAAAGTTTCCTAAACAAACTATTTGACATTTATAAAACATTTTTGTTTCTTCCTTTCATCTGTCAAACAAATGTGAACCAATAAAATCACAGCTAAATACTGTCTCTTTTCATTCTTTCCCACTGCACTGTTAAACAAGGGGCATCTAGTCCTAATTTTAAATGTCACTGTTTAAGGCTTTTCAAATCCAAGTATTTAACTTACATTTCTTAATCTGCCTTAAGGGGATTATTGGAACACTGGTAGATTTTACTGGCAAAAGAAACCGTGCTGCGTTGCAAAAATACTGGAAGGGACCAGTCTCTGTCCTAGGCAGAAGTGATGAGCACAGGGTCTCCATTACACAGGTTACAAGTTTTGAGGAAAGAGTCTCTGTGTGGAAGAACTCCATAGTTCAGATCAACTATTCAGATATAACTTGCTCTAATTTGGAAAGAGAATTTGTAGGACAAGTATTTGTGGGTTTTTTCTAATTTAGAAGTCAAATTTGCTTGCTTACTTAAAAAAACTCTTCAAATTTCAACTCTGAAATAAGCAGCCTGGTGAAAACAAACAAGCAAACTAATTTGTTGCTGTTCCCTAATCATAAATAATTAAAACTCTGCGGGCTACCCCTATGTTGCTTTCAGCCAGTACCTTATCTGAAAATTGTGCTTTTAATCATGCATTTAGAAAGTCACACGTTTTTAAGGACACACTCTAACCTTTATGAACTTTTTAATAGGTAATATTTTACTATCCTGGGTTCATGAAGTTTTGGGTGGGAGAGGAGAAAGAATTGGCTTTTTCATCCTTCCCCTGTTATACTGCAAAATTTGTAACATTCTCATCTTTTTCCAAGATCCTTTTGGAGACTCTTGCTCCCTTCTTGCTGACAATGGAAGACTATGGAACAAAGCGCTCATTATCCATTTTATACAACACTCTCAAATTCTTTATCATTGGGGTAATACCTATTTCCCTTCTTGGCTTCAAAGTATGCTCAACCACAGAAAGGGGAAAAAAAAAAAAAAAAAGAAAAAGAAAAATCCTATTGCACAAGCTTCAGTCTCTATCTGGTGGCCAGACAGCAGCACTGCAACCTCACATCTTCCTAAAGATAGAACACAAATCAGAAGATATGCTTGAATTTCAAGATTGAGAGATAAGAACCTACTTTCATTACAATTGTATGTCAGTAAATAACCATTACATTCTGACTGGTCCACACTTATGCCTCAATGAAAACAGTACAGCTACCTGGGATGGTACCATGATGAAAACTGCATTACAAGTAAGGAATTGAAATCTTTTTCATACCTATTAACCAAACGCATATAACATAGTGCCGAGAAGCAATCTGTAACTAGTCTAAACAAAGAAGAATTAAACAAACACCAAAAAAAGGCAATCAGGAGCCCCACTTATGTGTATACAACACATCTGAGACAAACCATGTTTTAAGGAAACAATGACTTTTAACTCAGGATATTTTATTTTAACTAGGACAGTCTTCAAGGTTTAATGAATGAAGGAAGAGACAACATACTTCTCTCTCTTTGGACACAGGCTTTGTTACCTAAAAAACAGATGGCACTGTTCCTTACTAAATGCATTTTATTTTGATTACAGGAAATTCTGAGCAGATATATATATATATATATATAGATAGATAGATATATATACATATTCTGTTAATGGAATGCTTTAATTCTTTTTTTTTTCTTTTTAAAAAGATCCACCACCATCCACATTCATTAAAAAAAAAAAAAAAAGAAAGAAAAAAAGAAAAATTATGCTTGCATATAGTACATGTTCCATTGCACAAACAGAATAAATAATGAAGGTCTTATATTGTAAGGGTAACTTTCAGCAAGAATTCCAATTGCAGTGACCTATTAAATAGACTCCCATGTTAAAGAATTGAATGGACCAGTCTCATCTCCTATGCCACTTGCTATTCAAAACCCATCTTGCACCACAATAATAAAAGATAGGAAGTCAGTGCTAATCCTAGATCATGGTGGGCAGCCACATAATAGATGGTGTCCCCAGAGGGTCAACAAAGCAGATGTTTAATTGCTGTAACCACAAGCCACAGTAGCACTTCCCCATAACATACAGCAGATTTGAGATTTTTATAAAAATGACTGAAGAGAAAAAAGCCTATGTTCCAGAGAACAAAACAAGAGAAATCCAAGACTAATCTTCAAACTGACTGTACTTAGAGCCTGAACTGTATGCAGGCAGGGACAGAATTTCAGTCCAAGTACTCTAATCATTCGCCCGTGTTCGGTGAGTATTTCCCTCTGATTCTGGCTTCCTTCCCCAAATAAATAAGGTTGTTGAATAAAAGTAATCGTAAGAAACAGTTAGGTTTAAAGTTAAATGAATAAATAAAACTAGCAAGGAAAGAAGGGTCATCTGCCAAGATTTTATCCTGCCCGATTCAGCCCAACCACTTTTTTAAAAATGCAGTGGGGAGCTGGGGGAGTAAGAGAAAGGGAATGAAAAACCCCTCGCTGAAAATTCTTGTTGCCAGAGCATAAACATATTTTTCTAAAAAACACCCAGGATAGATGGAAAGTGAGAGAAATGCTTCTACTGAAATTAACTGCATGCTCACATTCATGACAGTCTAGCAAAGTCTGACCATCACTGATAATAATGTTGCTGATAAGGTAGCTGGCATAACTGAACTAAGAATTTGCTACTGCCTGCTAGAACACATTAACTTTGCAATGATCTAGTTGCAATCAATAAAATCTCTGGCCAACATCTGGCCAGTAAAGCCTAGAATTTTGCAGGTGATAACTGATCTTAGATACATACAGAGAGAAAGATGTTTAGCAGTCAGTCTGACCTTTGAATTCCAGATGCTCCGTGAAAGCTAAACTGTTGGAATTTGTTACCAAAATCTCCTCAGGAATCTCCTATCAACTTATTTATCAGGTAAATCAATTTTCTAATCTATTGTACTTAACTGAAAAAAGTTTCAAGCAATCTGAGTATCCATGATGAAGATAAACATTAGGACAGCACAAAAGAAATGCTTGTTTGAAGTTGTGAAAACTTTTAAGCTCTTATCTTATATTCACATCAGGCTATGTTGAACTTTCAAGATGTAACCAGTTGAAACCGGACGAAGAAATACTACTCTTTGTTACTGCTAAAGGAGAAAGGTCCCACAGATCTCACATTTTTTATTCACTTTAGGCCACATGCTCTTACTGCTTTCCTGAAGCTGGCTCTGGCACTTGCCAGTGAGGTGAGACCACACAACCAAGAGCAGGACCCCATCCTAACAGCAGGCCCAGCACTTGGTGAATCACAGATTGAAAGTAAACCCTTAGAAACCAGTAGTTTTTGGAAAACAAAAGCCTTAAGCCTAACTACCAAAGAAAAAAAAAAAAAAGGAGGACAGAGCTGGAAGTTTTTAACTGTAATTTAAAACCTCATAAATACGTGAAAAACAAAGCAATCTGGTTGGCTTTGAAGTATCTTCCTGTTATTTGTTCCTTGCCAATGATGAGATGAGTAAGTTCTAGCCACCATAACCATAAAGCAATAGGTGCAAGAGAAGATTATGTAAATAATATTTTAAGGGTAACATTTAATATAACTACACATAATTTATATAACTTTAATATAAATTGTCATTACTGTTTCCTAACCTTTAATCTGCAACTGCAAATGATTCATAAAGTACCAGAATATGGTCTGCAAGCCATTACAAACCAAAACCCAAGCAGGACGGAGAGGGAATAAAACCAATAAATTAACATTCAAGGCCTAGCTTCACCATTATTTGGTTATGAATGAAAATCATTACAGGAACTTGAACAAGACAATACTCCTCCAAAAAAGGAGTCAGTCCTCAGTAAAAAGAAAGACACAAAAATAACCTAAAAAAAACACAATAAGGCAGATCATCTTTGCTATTTATCAAAATGACATCGTTTACAGAAAACACTGCTGTTCTACATGCTAAAACTTAACAGCTACGCTCAGCAACTGACAAGCAGTATCCTTATGCACCTTGCTGCAACCTGAAGAAATTCTTACAGAGAGGAACTACCTGCTATCTCTTATTTCTGTAAACCTTCAGGATCACAAAAGCTGAGACTTCATCCCAGCTGTTATTACTCAAGCAAGTCAATTCTGTCGGGATTTGAACAAAACGCTCTGTTTACAAAAGTTCACCAAATGTGCTCCCGACTCCTTCAATGCAAGAGTCGCTCAAAGATCCGCTGAGCGATTTCCGGGCGGGGCCTGCCTGCCCAGCCCCACAGGCAGGCAGGCAGGGCGAGCAGGGCGGGCGGGCAGGGCAGAGAGAGCAGGCAGGGAGAGCAGGGAGAGCGGGCAGGGAGAGCGGGCAGGGAGAGCAGGGAGAGCGGGCAGGGAGAGCAGGGAGAGCGGGCAGGGAGGGCAGGGAGAGCAGGGAGAGCAGGGAGAGCAGGGAGAGCAGGCAGGGAGAGCGGGCAGGGAGGGAGAGCAGGGAGAGCAGGCAGGGAGGGAGAGCAGAGCGGGCAGGGCAGGGAGGGAGGGCGGGCAGGGGAGGGAGGGCAGGCGGGCAGGGAGGGAGGGAGGGCAGGCGGGCAGGGAGGCGCTGCAGTGCGGCGCTCTGGCCGCCAGGTGGCGGCTGCAGCCCGGCAACGACCCTCGCCCAGCCCCCGCCGGGCCTGGCAGCCTCCCGCCTCCCCGACCCACCCGGCCGCCCGACCAACGGTCACTAACGGAGCTCCCTCGGGAGCAGAGGGGCCGGTAAAGCCGTTACTGATGGGCTGTTGGCCGCTGGAGCGCAAACGGGGTTACTTTTAGGCTGTGGAAACTGGTAGCACCGCAGCTGACCCAGTCGTCTAGGCTGCTGACAACCACTTGCCTTAGGAAGTTCTGGGAAACCAAAGCTCAGAGACCTAACTTCTCGTCGACTGGATGCAAGACATTGCATTCGAGTGCTCTACCTTTCAAAAATTACACTTCCTGTATCTGCCAAAAGTCATCTTTTTCTTCCTCCTATTTTTTAGGACTATATTAGATCAATCTATCAAGCCTTCTACAACAGCTATGTAGCCTATTCCTTTTGCTGCACGAGATAAAAACATGATCTTCTTAACCTGAAAACATAGAAGTATGTCACCTTATGTGACTGAAGAGAGTTTGCCATTACTAAAAGGTTAGTCTGGTGTTAGAAGCTTTAGTAACAGGCAAGCATATAATAATAGAAAAAACTAGTGGTGGGATTCTAACAGAGGAATGAAACAATCACACAAGGACAGTTCAGAAAATGATCTTTGCAACAGTTTTACAGAATTGACATACACAGGACAGAACTGCTTTTATCAAGGACAGAGAGAATCAGGTTGCAGCAGATTCAAGGCAATACTTCGAATAAAAAGGATTCCTGTAGAAATGTCATAAAGAAAAAAATCTGAGGTATATGTATCATTTAGACATGAAAACCTAGATGGTACGCAGATCATATCTGGAGCAGAAGGCAAGATGGTAGTCCACAGCAATGGAGAAATTTAAGACAGCACAAAGCCTTCAATAATAGTGTCATGGCTTTTATAATAAAAAAAAAAAAAAAAAGAAAAAGGAGTAATGTTTTAATCAAGACGAACTAGTGCTTACAAAAGGGCTACTGAAAGAACAAGATTTTTCTGCACAAAGTCTAGAGCAGATGATCTGACACACTAGCATGAAGACATAAGCTGGATTTGGTTTTGCAGGTAAGATTAACCAGAAGTGCAGCTCAACGGCAAAAAGTCATTGAGACTCCCCAGCAGAGACTCATATAGAACCTCCATACCAACCTGGCATCTGATGAGGAAAACTCTTTATGGGACTTGTTGATGGGAAAAGCACAAGACCTCAAAGGAGGAGTCATGAAAAAAGCAAGTAGTCAGAAGACTTCAAAAAGTTGCTCACCATCAAAGCCCAGGGTGCTGAAAGCAGCTCACGAAGGATAAAGGAATAAAAGTTCTGAGCTGCTTAAGCAGAGGACTACAAAGATTTCAACAATGCAATTACAGTAGAAGAGGAAGACAGAAGCTACAGTGCATAAAAGACAAGATGGAACTGGAAAAAATAAAACCACCGATTCTATAAAATAGCATCAGTGGTGCAAAGACAGCTTCATTGTCATTATCAAGGTGGCCAGCTGATCATTTCTTCATACAGGTAACTTCCTGGAGCCAACCGCAGCTTTTTCCCTACATTTACATCCTCATCTCAGTGGGCTGCATTCTTTGGTCAACAATTCTTGGCTATTCTCCAAAAACTATTCTTCAGCTTTCTATTATTCAGCTACCATTTTAAAGCCACTGTGACCACAATCAGCAACGGATAGTGATACACCCCTTAAAGTTCCTTAATTTTGCTGTTTGGTTTGAAAACATGAACAACTAAGCAGTGATGTACACTAAAGCTCACAAATGTGATTCCAGATTCTAACACTTAGATAAATACCTTGAAAGGTTTAAGGAACACAGCAACTTTTCTTAACTGGCAGACTGATTCACTAACCTCTCATTGTGCAGGTTTGGGGGGACTTTTAAGCTAAAAAAAAATGTTACTTAAAATATCTTTGCAGATTTCTCAAGCTAAACACTATTTTATATTAGCAGATTTATTCTTCCTACTCAGTGGCTCTCATGAAAGTAAAAACATCTTTTGCCAGCTCCATTCACTTTGCCATTCTTCACAGATCCCTAGTCATTACACATCTCCAAATCCTAGTATCAAATATCCTGGCACTTAATTTGACCGTTTTCATCCCATCTAATTTTTCCCTCATCCTGTCTTAAGTGCCCTCCTACAGAGCAACAGCAACAGAGCATCTCTTGATGGTGCTGTAGATTCCTCTACCAAAGCCATCTTGAACACAAGAACAGACCTGAATCTGGTAGCAACACAAGACTTCACTCTCTGTCCTCTCTAAGTGGAACACGCCTCATCAGCCTGCACCAAATTTTGAGGCTCTGACTCACAGACTTCTGGATTTTAAGCTTTGAAACCAATCTGCATTCATGTCTCCACAACTGGGTTCTGCCATTTTTAAGAAAGCAACAAAACTATCTCTTACACAGGGCAATACTACCTCTTGTGGGTAGCAACCTAGCACTATTAGTTAGGAAGCTACTTCAGCAGTTCTAGCAACTCAAAAGCAGTATGGAAGAAAACACTGACCCTGACAGCTCAAAAACATCCATAATCTTCATAATCCCTGTGTTTATTTTACCTCCTTGCAATAGTAAGTAGTAAATTAGTAGTAGTAAAACCCCAATTATAGCATAGCTTTAGATTTTGCCTTTTTTTTTTAAAAAAAGCGTATCTAAATAAAATATGTCTTTTGTGCAAACCTCTCTATTCCAAATATACTAACCAGTGACTCTGCATTAAAACACTGTCCATTAGAATAAGTAATAAAGCAATCACATACTAACATCAAACAGCCCTAAAAAGAAAAAGCTATTATTAAACTCTCTTTCCAACTCTCCACTTGGACTATCTTTCTCCCCTCTCATTTAAAAAATGTTGTAAGTAGTATAATCACAATAAATATGTACCAGATGTTTAAAAACAACTTCCAGATACTTATTCATCCACCCATCCTTGGAAGAGTCAGGAGTTAATTAGTTAAGAAAAAAAAAAAAAAGGCAAAACCAAACAAACCACAAAAACATATGCCCTGATCCTGTAATTTATGGGTATATATAATGCATTAGAGAAATAATTACTACATCCAAAATGACTTCTTTGTTATCACTTACCTGGTTTGTTAATGTTAGAGGTTGCTGAATCTGGTCAGCATATGATAAGGCAGAAACCTGCTGGTCATTTATGTTCTGCTGCCGACGATCACTGTACTGCTGATGTGAATGGGACATCTGTCCAGCCATCTGAAGGCCAGCAGCATGGAATGAAAACGATGGTGCAAGCCGAACAGATGAAGGTTTGCATGCTGAGGTCTCTCCTCCTGCAAAGACAATGTAAGTTTTTGATGCAGTTAGTGGCTTGAAAATATTTACCTCAGTTAGACTTCGTCTCCTAGCTTACATAGCTCATAAACGCTGTTTCACCATTTTAACAAACACAAGAGTTTTCATACATGATGAACACAGAAATCATCTTCATGTAAAGATCACCTAGATGAAGTGCTTCTTCCCATGTCACTGTGACAAATTATTCATTAATTGTTTCCTGAATATCCTTAACGTCCCTTTTATAACATCTTCACCTATGTGTCAACTCAATTGGAATTTAACAGAGGTTATTTTCAAAGATATGAATTCTGTGTATGGATTTCACAAAAGCCAGAAAAACACACAAGTTCTGCCTTCCAAGGTTGCTCATGGCAGGTTTCTGAACTGACTGTACCACAAGAAAAGAAAATCTAGTGCCCTGCCTCAGCAGCTCATCTTCCCTGGTCTCAATGTTTATGCCTTCCTACAAACTGCTTAGCTCACTAGCCTCATTTTTAACTTCCACCCTTCTTCCAACGCACACTGTATTTCAATTCAGCTTCCTGACTCCTACCACTGAGTTGCATCAAGCTATAGGTAACAAGCACTGAAATTTAAATTAATTCCTTTTTGGGAAGGTGAAATCAGACTGCAAGAAGCAAGTGCAAAGCAACTGCAAAGCAAGAGACAAACAAAACACTTGGTATCAAGTTGCAGTAGGATGGCATACTCCATGGCCTAAGTACTAGATAGCGTAACATCCTGAAAAACATCAAATTCCACAGGCACAGAATCTGCCTCTAACCAGGACAGATCCTACACCTCTCAACTCTTGTTTCAGACGTCTGTCAGATGGCATTTAATTGTAGTCTACTTGTATCTTCACTGTTCTTTAACAGTGGAGGACAGATTAAAGTACAATTTGGTTTTCTTTGCTAATGAAAGTTTAGCATGTTCCACATTTAACATCCATCCTTTTGCTTTTTGCTGACTATGCCAGAGGGGGGAAATTCTCTAAATGGTTGCCATGTTGGCACAACGTAAGAGACTGAGCAGGATGGGACAAGCAGCCAGGCCTGAAGCCAACACTGCCAGTGAAGGAATAAGTGTGGAATCAGAAGCTGAAATGTGGAAGCACAATTATTGGTAAAGATTAAATTCAGAAGCAAGATGTGAAATAATCAAGCACCTAAACAGCAAGGGAAAACCCCATTCCCTTTATAATCAAAACCTTGCAAGAAAATATAATCAGTAGAAAACAGTAGATGAACACCATCCATCAATTTGACTTTCTTAAAAATAATTGACTGCTCAATTTGCCAGCTGTTCTAAATCAAGAAAAAATAAAATATAAAAATGATACTGCATCATTGACTCAGCACCTATAAGGGTAGCAGAAGAATGTCATGGGATGAAATCAAACACTGTACACTATGATCATTTTAGAAAAATATAGTCAATAAAAAAAGTAAAAATAACATTCAAGCAGATATAAATAAGAAAGCCTATATATAGTATAATCACTATTACTTTAAAAGGGGTGAAGTGAAATTGTACAGCGAAAATATCCACTGACAGACCACTGGTATTTTTCCTCAGTGTTACAATTCAGTAATGCTTAAAGACTACTAAGAACAAACTGCTCCAGAAAATTAACTGGTTGCCCACAAGCACCGACATATTTTCACAATGTTTCATTAAGTCCTCAAACATTTTATTTTAGGAGAAAGAAAAAAAAAAAAAAAAACAACCCTCTACACAAACACAGAAACCAACCAACCAACCCAAAACCCCCCTCAAACTTTAATGAAATAACTATGATATACAAAAACTCCTTTTTTGTGTGTGCATTATGGTGCCCCTGGTCACATCATCAAGCATCAGTATGATCCTACAAATGGAAATAACATAAAGAAATTCCTGACCTAAAACCATTATAAGCTAAGTCAACTTAACATTGAACAGAAAATTACTAACTCTTCTGTAGAACATCCATTAAAAACTGGGGTTTGATTTTTAACACAATTATAGATCCTACTAAGTGCTGAAACTTTCCTCCAACATTTAAAGACACAGTAAAAATATTAAATATCTGAGTGTAAACTTTTTAAAGCACTTCCATCTTTTCCTGTTTTCATTCCAACTTCTTACGTTTACCTGTGAATCGGGCAATAGATGGTCGCCACCTTTTTTAGATTTAAAATTACGGATTACGAACTTAGCAATTTCACATTTAAATGGAGGGGAGAAATATGTTCAAAGATTCTAATGCATCAACTGGCCTCTCACAAAGATATCATGGTCCCCTTATATATTAATGCATCTGTCACTTAGATAAGGTAAAAACTGTATATAATTTTTTTTTCCACACCACTTAAGAAAATAAATATCTAACCTCCATTTTTACTAGAGAATCAGAGTTGGTCTTTCATCTATACAATTTGGTAAATTTAGCGTACATTTACTTCTCAAGATATACTGAACACTCCCATAAGAATGGGTGAGCATGTGTAAGACATTATCTGGTATGTCTACTTTCTGCTCTTTTAATTTCTGTTGATTTTCTGTTTAGCCTGAAAAAAAATAGAAATCTCACTTGCCAACATCATGGTGACTGAATTAAAAGTCAAAGCAGTATTTAAATCAGATAGGAAAAAAAAAAAACAACATTAATTCTAAATGTAGAGCAAATTACTTCAGAAGTTTTATTTCTAGTATTTTTTTTTTACCACGGGCCACAGTTTCCCAATAGCATACTAGATATCTAGCAAATTAGATGACTTAGTAAAACCAATTTTTATTTTAAAAAATTCTGCACTTGCACGTGTCCCTAAAAAAAAGCAGAAAGCTAACATATATACACAGAAAAATCCCAGTAGCACGGAGTTCTCATGTATGGTTTGACTTCACAGCATCTTCTGACACTCAAAAGATCACAACAAATCCAAGGGTAAACTGAATAATGCACTACACACCCTTTCTGTCCCAAGTCCACTAGCAGGACAATGAGGCTGTAGCTTTCCTGGTTTTCCAGACTGATGCTGGTCACTTGGACCAACTCAGTTAATTCAACAGCAATGCCCCAGAAGAGAGGGCTTCATAATTTGTAACAAGGCAACTGGACTGTGGAATCACAAGGAAAGCTTTTCTACAGAACCGCAGTTTGACAAATAATTTATTCTTTCAATTTAAAATTTTTTGGAGATTCAATGTTTACGATAAACAAGCAGTTACTTATTTGCTTGGAGGGAAGTCACACACAACCTAGGATGTCAACATACATGAATCAAAACTGTATCCAACAAGAAACCTTTTAGAAACCATTGTTCTTTGGTAGAATTGTAAACCGGTTTCACAGAGCAGCACTGAATCTCAGAAAAACGGACATTATTAAACAGAAGAGCCTGACTAGAGTTTCATGATGTGAAGTCTGTTACAAGTAGATGGATGTAAATTGTCTAGCTCATACAGCATGTTCTTATACCAAATAGAAAGGCATTTTAATAGTCTCTGAATGATGTTAGCTATAAGCAAGAACTACCTGGGTCAAAAGTTTAAGAACTGTAACTACAAGGCTCTGAAAGATCAGTAGCCAATTAATTTTCATCTTTACAATTTCTTACTGTCTCTGAAATGGAGACACAGGAGTTCATAGACTTCTGTTGCTGAAAGCAGTCTTAGCTATCAACAAAAACAAGTAACATTCAGCATATGGTCCCTGATGAAATACCTGCCCTTGCCACATCTCAGACTTTGTTCCATGATACATGCAATTCTACTCCAGTACATCTAATCCCAGGAGAACACTCATAACATACTACTACGAGCCAAGAAACACCTAATGACACGTTACGATGAAATGAGGGGAGAAAGAAGAATTGGTTAGAATAGCAATCTTGACCTCCTTTAGTTTTAGGCCAAGGAGTCAGTCAGCTATAGAAATAGGAACTTTTGTGTACATCCATTCAGGTTCACAAAACCTGTGGTGGCTGAAGTTCAGTTGGAGAGCTTGAGACATTCAAAAAAAGAAGTGATCTACTGACCACCATGGGAGTACTGAAATCCACAGGCGCTCGTTACCATGCCACATCTGTAACTTCTACATGATAGAAATATCTAAGGAACAAGGTTTTGTCAATCATCAATCTTCCTTTCTAACCTCTAGAAGGTCAGATGATTACATGTTGTGAAGAACCTTGGGAAGTAAACAGTGACAGGAAACAAAAAGTATGCCAAGACCTCTATGCATGAAGTACATTAAGGGGAGAGATTACAGATTGGGAGTGGGTAGAACTATCTTACGAACAGGCCTTACCTAATGTGTTAGTTCTGGGAATGGCATAAAAATTTATACCTTTATATGTATTTGCAGTTTAAGTTGTTACCGTTTACAAGAAACACATATTTGCTTGTGACAAGACTAAATCAGAATTTGTCATAAAGAAGGTCCAGCCACAGAAGGCATCCCTTATTTCAGACTTGAGAGTGTATGTCCCTTTTCTCCAACAGTCATGAATGTAGCAGCTCTTTTGAAGTGAAGCTCTTCAGAATACTCCGTTTCATTAGGAACATTCCATACACCTTAATATAAGCAAAATATAAATTATAACAATTGTAACTTCTTGAGTTTTGTAAATTTCCTATCTTTGGAAAGTAACAAGTGAGAAAGAAGTGAGCATTAATAAAATGCTACACTACTGTATGAGCAACCAACTGTTAAATATAACCAGAAGATGATGTTTGAAAGGGGACCAATAGCATAAATATAATAGGGAAAATTTAAATTATAACATGAAAAGAGTTTCATATCTCAGAACTATCTGAAAATACAGATGTTGCCCTATCATATGGAAGAAGGTAGGGTTTATTTCTTTAAACCATCATCTTAACACGGTGGAAGAGCGTAAGTTCCAAGAATATATTTCTGTATTTGGTGAGGATAGCAAATACTTCCCTCATTCAAAACCAGCTTTGTTTTAAATGGCTTTTCCAAGTATCAAATAAATTAGTAACGCGAAGTAGAAAAATACAGGAGATGGTAGTTATTGAACAGTGTATAAATGAACTACAGTTGGTTTACTATAGAAAAGTTTGGGTACAATTTTGCATAGGTTTTTAAAAACTCTATGCAGTTTCAAAATTCAATTTCCTACCTCACCATTTTAAATTCTGCTATTCCCATTCTGACATCAGTCTACATAACTCATTTAGACATTACCTCCTCCCCAAAAAAGTATCGTAAGATAACCAAGTGGTATAATGCATTGTTGGCCTTCCCCTTTCAACATGATGCAAGGCAGAAATATTCACTGAGCACAGAGTTGCAGGTGACTTGTGTGCCACCCCAAGAGTGGATCACTGTTTCTGAAAAAATATGCGTATTGTGATCATTTACATTTGGTATCTAAGAACATGAAAATTTCAAGTGAAGTTTTCCCTACAGCTGCGCCTTTGTAAAGTCTGTCCTCTGGACAAGACTGACTGATGGAAGCCATGGTATAGCCTTTCCCACAATCACTGACTGAGCACTGGCACAGCTTGCCCAGAGAAGCTGTGGGTAACACATTCTGGGAGATAACTGAAACCCAACTGGTCACAGTACTGCACATCTGGCTCTAGGTGGCCCTGCTTGAGCAGGGGTAAACTGGGCCGGGTGACCTCCAGCGGTCTCTTCCAGCCTCAAGGGTTCTATGATTCTGTGCCACATATGTCAGCACAAAGTGACAGGATTTCTCTCTCTGAATCAGGGAGTTGTTAGATCAGCTCCTCTGTTGTGCAGGACTGCATCTGAAAATCCCCATAGCAATTAAATAGTGTCTTTGCATTTCTGTCACTCATAGATACTCTGCTTCTCAAGGTATGTATGTGAATCTTTGTCCCTCTGTCACAGTTCTACCAAAGTATTCTATTTAGGTATACTCATCATGAAGGATAAAAAAGGAGATAAACTCAGACATTAAAATAATTAGAACATTGAAAGAAATTACATTTCCTTAATATTTCTTTGTATCTACTTACCTCACAACTAAAAATTAAAACCAAAAAAGGACTATTGTAACACTTCCGACTGTGAGTTATACAAGCTTGCTTTCAAGACTGTCAAAGGCATCTTCCAGCGCAGCTGATCTTGATTTCATGACACCAGGAAATAGTGAGTTCTCTACCTGGTAACATAACCTTTGCAACACCCTTAAAAATACTTCAGTATGTATTGAGTGTGGTACACAACGAAGCAGGTAAAAGCAGTGCAAGTCACACCTGCATTGTATTTCATACTTTCAAAAGTTCAAACGTAGTCATTGCCCATGTTTGAGAACTTACCACTAACCTGCTATTTGAGTTTATTTAACTGATTTCTTTTAAAAACAGTTTTAACAGTTATTTAACTGATTTCTTTTAAAACTGTAAAAACTTCGTAGCCCCTTCTGTACCTAAGCCTCCGCATCTGGCTTCCAGTGATTACTACTTCCACAGAATGCTTTGGCTGCTTCCTAGTAACATCACTGTCTCAATTTTCCCACCTCCCTGTTCAACTCAGCTCAAAGAAGAGGCAGAATTTCTTATTGGATCCATAAATTAAACACCTGTAGAGTATGGCACAGTAGCATTTAACTGGCAGAAATAATGCAGAACTAAATTGGAATCAGTGGCAATATTCCTTGGGGGTTTATCCTGGACTGTGGGGACATGTCATTTTGAAGTATGAAATGTTCTCTGCACAACTCATCTATTTCATTCTCTTTACATTACTAGAACTTTTCTTCCTGTTCTTCAGCATTTTCCCTATAAAGATCACTGCTCTGACCCTGAATGTTTTGAGCTTCCTTTTACCTTCTCTCCCTCTTGCCCCATCCTCCCTGTCCATATGCTATCTCTGCTATCTACTATTTGGGTCATTCAGCAATGTGCAGATGTATTCCATCTCAGTGGTAAGTTCACAGCTGAATGAGAACCTGCCAGAAAGCACAACCTGAGAATAAAAGTGTGAACTGTATCGTTCACCACAATGGGTATTCTCATCTTCGCACTCAAGAGTTCAAGAGCTTGTGGGCCTACACCACAGACCAAATATAGTAGTTCTTAGTACTGCATATGACTGGTTCAGACTTCAAATCTTTTTATTTCCAATCCCTGCTATGCCACCACAGATAAAGGCATCCACCTTCCTGTTATTTTGTTTTTTTCCTGTATTCAAATTACCGAATGTGAAAACAGCCAAGTGTCTCCTCAAAGAAAATCCTCTATTAGTTGAGAAACTGCACAGCCCTCTTCCTTCATCTAAGATCCACAATTTTTGCAAAGTTAGTGATTTTCCAGAGTTCTGGTCAACCTCGTTTTACAAAATCCATGCTTTGAAAAGTTCTCAGAATCGATGAGTGTACCCCTAAGAAACAAGTCTGGAAAAGTGAGAAGATTGATCTCTGCATCACTTTAGTATCTAACCACCTCTGCATTGTGTTAGCACATCCTAAAACAGACACTGAGCAATTAGCAGTAGAGACAAACACTTGTATCTTGAGAACTCTGTTCAAATTAACCCACACTTAAGACAAGTTAGACTCACCGGAGTTCTGTCTAAGCATAATAAATGTCAAGCACCTGAGATTTTTAGAGTTTAGAACAATCACCTTTTAAGCAATAAGCAAATGCCAACTTGAACTCTAGGTGAACTACTGCTCTGCTGAAACACCGCTTTGCCTATTGTCCTCGTGCACTGCATTTAAAATGACTGCATGAGAATGTGAAGGTACAGGGACTTCACTCAGCTTGCTCAGGAATGAGGAAAGCTGGGAGAACCCAGGGAACAAAGGGAAATTACCTGCAACAGCTACTGTAGAACAAACAACTCCGTTATAAATATCCCACAGTAGTTCCTCCTCTGGAAGAACTATATTATTGTGGAGGAATTACATTATTAAGAATGGCTACTTCAGAAGCTATTCCACAATAACTATTCAGTCAACTTCCCTGTACAGAAATGCCAAACACTACTTTCCCTCGAAGTAAAATTAAGCCCTAAACTTAGAAACAACCACCCTCTCAAGTCTTGTTCACTAAGCCAATACATCCAGCCCACAGAATCCTTCTGCTTGTGCTCTTTCCTACTGGACAGAGCTGCAAAAATGAAGTACTTAACAGGTGACATAAAATTACTTCTGGGTGCCAACTTTTCCAGCAGTTTGCAGACCTCTGACATGACTTGCCTGTCACGTGTCTGGTCATATGGGAGAGAGCAAGAAATCTGGAGGAAAGATTAGGCCAAGATCAGGCCAAGAATAGGCTTCATTAACATTCTGACATTGTTGTGCCCATGCCGGCTATCCTCCTCCCTGAATGAGTGGACTTCAGGCAGGACTTGCATGCGTTTGCTTCATTGCTTTTGTACAGTAAAGCCGGTACTCAGGAGACACTAGTTCCCTCTACTGTAGAAATATGGTGGCTAAGACCTGTGACAGGGAGAGATTGTGGTATTTATCTCTCCCTGGCCATTTCAAAAATCTGGTACTAGAAAGACTAGATGCCACTGCTCACTATAATCCTCCCAACAACAAGAGAAGGAAATTTCTAAAACTCATGAGCAACTTAATGATTTAACCCACTGGCAACACTATATAAATCTATATTTCATTAACATATAAATATTACTCTGGAGAATCTCAGAACTAAGAAAATGTAAAACTACTTTTTTTATAAATGAAGCCAAAGAGTGTCAAAATTCTCAGCTAAAGCCTACAGAAAACACAAGCACTCTAACTTTCAAAGTCAAAAGCTTAAACTCTGTAAGAATTCTGCTTTCCCATTTCTATCCTTGAGAACAAGGCTGCCTAAAAGCTTCTCTGAAAAAAATCTACAAGTACACGGTAGAAACCAAACCTATGTACAGGCCTTCACATAGACCAGAAGACTCCATCTAGGTACATGCTGGACTGAAAGAACATTAAAATTGAAGAATACTGTGCAGAGAAGTTAGGAAACACCAGAATACTTCCACAGTTTTAATTCAGTGCCCCTATGTAAATAAGTCATTATATGATTTAGTTACATGAACAACCTATTTATTTTAAGGGACAGAATGGAAGTAGTGCTCACTGAATAGGTTGCCATACAATAGATCTTTTTATTTTCATTGTATTTAACATAATACCCCTTGACACTCCTCAGACTGTGCTCCAAATAAAATTAATACTATCTGCATATATATTCTATAGACTAGTCATTGTTTTTGTACCCATGTAATTCATAAACAACAATTTTCTTCTGCAGTATTCTTACAAAACTGGATCTTATTCTGTCCTGCAGAAAACCAGGGAAACACACTGGTTAAACACAAGAGTTTCATGATTTGAAATTCCTAATTCTGTGCACATAATCTGAAAGACTTTACAAAGACAAGGAACACATACTAGTAGGTAAATCTCTGTTTTACAGAGGTCCATGGAGAAGCAGCTTTACAGGAGGCTAGGCTTCAAGAATTTGGGAAAAGTAAACCAAATGAAAGAAGTCTGAAATGGATGTTCATTTCTGCTCAGAAACAAAACCAAACAAAAAGTGGTAACTTGATTCATGGACCAAGTATTAAAAGCATAGCTCTTTCAAGCAACAGGGCACTAACGGAGGAATTACTCGTATATCAAACCAAAGGTCCATTCAAATCAGTGTCCTGTCTCTGAAAGTGGCCAACAGCAGTCATCTTGGAAGAGTGCAAGGCAAGCATATAGCAGTATGTGCCAGGCCTATTTGTCTCCTCTCCACTCCAGGAATTACATGACGCAGAGTCTTTGTGATTCATGTGTATATATACATGTATAACATGCGTCCTTTTCTTCCATGGACTTGCTGAACCACTTTTTGCATTTCAGCTTTTAGCATCCAGAAGATCACATGGCAAAAGACTCCACAGCTTACACACAGGCTGCAGTAAGCACCACCTCCTTTTGTTGCAAACTTGCAGTTTTCATCCGATGGCCGCTGCTGAATATTAACAAAAATTAAGGCTGCCCTCCTGCAAAGAGGCAATGATACTGACATGAAGAAATGAATGAGAGGCTTCACATCAGCAACTGTGTTTATTCTACTGTTGGGGAGTTGTTCTTTTGGTGGAGTCTGGGGGTTTTTTTGGTTTGTTTTTTAAACTCCCTTTTGACACACTGCCTTCGTGTGATCCTTCAGGAGAGGATATTCTAGTGTTTAGAGAAGAAGGATCAATCTCAGCTGTGCAACTGTATACACACCAACATATTTATTATTGAAGGTTTTATCTTTTTCTAATACACACATAATCTTCTTCAGCAGTTTTCATATCACATTGTAACTCTGCCCAATTCTTCATTATAAACCTGTTGCTTGAGAAACATTGTTCAAATTCAAGTAGTTTGGCTGATGATTCAGCCCAACATGATATTTATATTATGCCAAATGAATAAGTGAAACCGAATAGCTCAGCAATCAATAATTACTATTGAATATTTAATAGAACATACTTGAAGACGAAAACTAACATTTGTGTTAAAACTGAAAAAAAAAAAATACTAAAATATTCAAAGTAAAAGACTCATTTTTCAGAGGACACCAATGCTGGTGAGAAAATGCCAAGACTAGGGTTCTGATACTTTTTTTCTCTCCCCCTACAAATTTATGTTTATTTTATGATTTTATGCAATTATGTCTAAGGTTAAGTTTTCTAATTTAATGACAACCCTAC
The DNA here is from genome assembly GCF_018691265.1 of Tyto alba. Taxonomy (NCBI): domain Eukaryota; kingdom Metazoa; phylum Chordata; class Aves; order Strigiformes; family Tytonidae; genus Tyto; species Tyto alba. The sequence continues at coordinate 27,824,045 of NW_024881276.1, forward strand.
CATTTAAAGAGAGGGAATATTAAAACGGGGGGAAATGGATATCCACTTTTCTTATGATCACAGCGAAAATTTGTAACAGCTCTTGAAATAGAAACAAAGAATGAAGTGTGAATATTGTTCTAAACAAAGCCTTAAAAACAACTACTTAATTCCAACTAGGTAAGCATATTTAATCTAGGTGAAAGGCTCACACCTGTCCTTCAGTTCCCAGTGCAACCTGTGAAAAACACAAATACAAACAGAAAACATTGTTTATAGAGAAAGTTCTGTCAAATTCAGTAAGTGAAAAAACATAAAGGAGAAAAATACTTTGTTTATAAGTCATGGTAATGTCACAATACAGACAATGGAAATTTAGTGACATAAAGTTTAAATTGACATGATTTTATGAAGGTCATTCCATGAAATACTCTATAAAGAATCTCCACACTCATTTTTCAGAAGGCTTCAAGCAAACTCTACTTCAAGTGTATGCAACTTGTATTTTACCTTATTTTTTTTCTAAAATGCGCTAGAAATCACCAAGCTTTCCTATTAAAGAGGGAATTTTTACAAGGGCATGTAGTGATAAGACAAAGGGTAATGGCTCTAAACTGAAAGAGGTTAGATTTAGATTAGATATAAGGAAGACATTCTTTACCATGAGGGTGACGAGACACTGGCACAGGGTGCCCAGAGAAGCTGTGGCTGCCCCCTCCCTGGAAGGGTTCAAGGCCAGGTTGGACGGGGCTTTGAGCAACCTGGTCTGGTGGGAGGTGTCCCTGCCCGTGGCGGGGGGAGGGGGGAAACTAGGTGATCTTTAAGGTTCCTTCCAGCCCAAACCATACTATGATTCTATTAAGGAGGAAATGTTTGCACTATTCAAGAACAATTGGATTTAACTCTGCTGCCAGCTTCCTGAAAGGTTACAAAACAGCCAAAAAATTTAAAGTCCACCAAAGTAAAAATCAGATTTAATCATAGGCTGCTCTTTAACAGTAAGCTTTGTTCTTCATGGTGAGAGCAACTTGTAAACAGCTGCTGACCACTGCTCATCTGAACAAACACACTCCAATATTTAGTTTAAAAATCAAAACTTGCTTAGTCCTAAAGTATAAGCTTTAAATCAGGAGAATGCTGTCTGTTCTCTTGGTATTAAAGTACCAATTAATGCAGATTTGTAAAAATTTAAAAAAAAAAAAAAAAAAAAAAAAATTTCTGCACAGGTGTTTTCCAAAAAAATTCCACACACAAAAAAAATAGTTTTCAAATGGAATCACTTTTACTAAAATTTCAATTCCAACTGAACTCAAAGGATTTCAAATCTGCTGAAAAGAGTGGTGTACCTGGTCAAAAATATGCCAGTGAAAATAATTTCCACCATTAGTAGTAAATGCCAGTGGTACCAAATCTCAGCCATACATCGATACCCGATACCTGTGCTGGGGGCGCAGGGGGCAGGCAACAGAGGAGAGGAAGGGAAGAACACAGAACCTATGTAGATGGATTTACTCAGTTAAATAATTCATTAACCCTACAGTCAGTTTTACTGAGTTGGACAGAAAGAATGTAAGTAGTTATGCAAAGAAAGCCCACAATTTGGACAGCTAAGGAAGACAGAGGGAGGGACTAGAGAAGAGGAGGACTGAAGAAGGTAAACTAATCCATGATTGAACAGGAGAAAAAGCAGGTTTGGAAAGCAGCAAAAAAAGAAGGAGATGCAGATTTAAGCAACAAAAAAAAAATTTTAAGATCAGATTTCCAGATATTCTTAGGCAGGAACAATATATAGGACAGAAAAAAATCCAGACTCAACTGTTACAGCTGAGGTGTGGCTTGCTTTTGGGGGTTTTTGGGTGTTGGGGTTTTTTTTGGGGGGGGGGGGGGAAGAGGGAGGAGGGAAGACATGTGAATACACCATTTTTAAAAGGCAAGTGTGTGTTCTAGAAATAGATTATTCTATATTCACACCAGCTATAGATACTTATCTCAGACAGAGATTATTGCATTTTAGGAAGTACTGATATTAAAGCTGACTTTATTAACGTTCCATAGCCATGCTTTCTGCAGAAATCTGGTTGCTTCAATACAAAGCAATTTAAAAAAAAAAAAAAAAAAAAAAGAAAAATTAAGCGGGGGAAGAGTGAGAACAGTTCTCTTCCATCAACGCAGCACTGTTCCCTGCTTCCAAGCTAATCCGGTGAAGATTTTTTTTTTTTTAATTAAATTAACGTGGTGTATACATCCACCAAATTTTTAATATACATATACACCCATACGTAGACACAAACATATTGCCACGGCCAATGCAGAGACAGGGCGAGCCTGAAGAGCAATTAAATCCTCCTTTCGCTTCTGTGCGAAAATCTGTGCCTGCCCGCAGTACGCGGGCGCTGCTGCAGCTCATTAACTGCTCATTTATCAACGCCGCTCACCAGGCAACACAATGCAGCAGAACGGCGCGCGGAAACCACCCCGAACCCCAGCAACAGCGGGTAATTAGCATAGCCTACCACTAAAAGCCCGCCGCCTGATTGGGCCAGCTCCTCAGCCGAGTGGCCAATCAGAGGGGACCATGCAAATCGCAGCCCTCAGTTGCCAGGGTAGAGCTGCTGCCTATTGTCCAATCGGAAAACAAGCAATAAACAAGAAATGCAATTGAGCTTTGTCACATTTTCAAGTTGTTGTTAACACTTTCAAGTTTAAAGCAAAATTAGCTCCATCTACCGAGGATTAGACTCATGTTCTACATTTCACCCCCACAGCAAGGGCAGGGCAATGCAGTAATGATACACGGGGATTACAGCTAAGCGCTGCATTAGGATTTAAACTTCCCTTCCCGCAAAATAGCTCTGCTCCGGGCTGGCCTGAGAAATGAAGGCGTTTGGGAGGGCTGAGATGCTGAAACAGCCGAAAGAGATCGTATTCAAACCCTCTCAAACCCGCTATCTCCCTGCTAGCGTTCTTCGGAGGGTTTTACACAACAGTTAAGAGCAGGGAAGTTCACTTTCACTGTCTGAGTTAGATCACCTTATAAAATGACACGGGCTGCTGTACCATATCCGATAGTACATGCTACTTAGATCATCCCCTTTTTCACAAGTACTAAAATTCTGTTTGTTTGCTTGCTTTTAAGGAAGCGTAAAACCACTAAGGAACAAACCCCTCATTATTACCCCACTGACAGATTTTAAGCAAATGAATGTCAGTTCATTTGACCAAACTGAACCACCAGTAAAGACTGAACATAAGAAGCTGAAGTATCATACGACAAATAAGCAATTTTTGCCCCCCAATTTATATAGTGAAGATTATCTGAAAGAACATTTGTCATTAAGTGTCTCTGCCTGTGACAGCGTGAATAGAGAGGGCAGCACAGCAGCTACTGACCACCACTGCTTCCAACACTCCTCGGGAGGTTCCCTTCCCACACGAACAGATGTGTATTCTGAAAACCGGCACCGCTCAGCCCCCTTCAAACGAAGTCTCTAAACGCAAAGACTGACAGACTTACTCTGCAAGCAATTGCCTCTCTCTTCAAAAGCAGAACGCAGCTGCACAGCTTCCCTCTACACCGTGGCGGAGGCAAGTGATCCTGTGCATGTTTTACTTCACTTTCCACAGCCCAGCGGTGATGTGAAAGTGCTACTGCAATTCACTCACCTGCGAGAGCGGTGTTTGTGTGTCTCTCGTTCTCGAGTGCTTGTGGAAGGTGCCCGACACTGGCAACCGACATCTCCTGTCCAGGTACACACCAGGTACAGGATATAAAGCAACGGTGGTGGCAGCAGCCTCTGCGTCTCAAACCCTCAAAGGATCGTGACACTATTCTGCCTGCTGATCGGCTGAAGGAGGTCTGTGACTGCCAGCCGCTAACCTGGCTCACTGCTGAAGAGGGGACAAGATCTGTATTTCTTTGTCAATTCCTATGACACTCAAAACTTTTTGGATCTGAATCCCAGAATCTGCTTTTTAAAAGTGCCCAAATTGTCAGTTCCACAGCCTGATGCTAACAGAAATTAAAGTTTTACCGGCTCCCTCATTTAGAAAATTTAACAACTTCATTTTGGAAATTTTATCAATAGAAAAACTACTATATTTCCTTGTATGTCCTAAAATATATACAATTATCTTAGTATGTGCACTAACACCTATGACACATACCAAAAAATCAATTCCATCTATTCTTTATCTCATGTTAGCTTTTTGAACTAAATTACTGCTTTTTGATTTATGCTCATCTAGCAAACCCTGTAACAGTGCAGCAGCAACAGCAGTAAGCAGCAGCAGAGTGTTATCTGACCGTTGGCTTACAAGATTTTCCAAGCAATCCAGCCTGGGCCAGTACTTTGCAGCACTAATCCTTCTCCTAGTCTGCTCAACTGTCCTCTCAAAGTAATACTTTTACCAGCAGTTAAGTAAGAGTTTCTCATATTGGTGCAGTGCCTTCCCTTTCCCACACCTCCAAAGAGAATATAAATAACATTACTCACAATTTTCAGTTTACAGTGCAAAACTAATTAAAGACTGAATACAAATTGCCTACTACATGGCAACGCAACAAACCATATGATTCGTACAAGAGAAGAAAAGCACCAAATATTTTGTACCTAATCAATACCTGTGGCTAACAGCTAGCCTAACATCTAAACTTGACTTTTCAGATTCCACATGCATTTCCAGCTAAACATAAGGTTAGCATAAATATCTGAATCATTTTTAAAGCTCCTCTTTAATCTATTGTACAAATACATATATATTAAAAAAGGAATCTTTTCCTATGCATAAAAACCATCAAGGGAAACAGAATAATTCAAGTCATTTCTCATTTGTAGTTACTGAGGCACAAGATATATTTAAACAGTTGGTACAGAAAAAATGGAAAGCATCTACCATATCAATGTACAGCTAGCATGCCAAACCATTAATGTAAGAGCTAAACAAGGGATGAATACATCATGTGCAATAGTCTCACATGATATAAATTATTCAATACCTGACCAAAGAAAACAGCTTTCAGGAGAGGGGGAGGATCTGAAAGTACTTTTGCAGTTTGGATAAATACTGTATTATGAATTGGTGCAAAATCTTTCTAACTCTACACCACAGTTAATCACATGTATTTTCAAACTATTCCATTATGTTAAGCCAATTCAACTTGCATTCTGATGTTTACCATAAGGGTAGATTTCATGATACAGTGCTGAAAATTTTAAAATAAAACCAACCGTAAGAATGAAATTACTTGGTACATAGGCAAGAATGTATTGTCAGAATTTATGCTATGTCCCCTCCTCCTTTCACTTGCAGGACTTGGATAATGCATAGCCTTGTTGATAGTGCAAGTCTTTTTGCTTTACTAATTTCAAACTGGCTATACAACACTTTATTTGAGATTGCTATGCTGGCAAAAAAATTAACATACCATACACTTAATTCATGTCAAACAGAAGCCTTTTGTAGACTTAGATACACACAGATAGAAGGCTTTTTAAGCGCCAAATTCAACAACAACAAAAAAATCTACCATTATAAATTACACCTCAATTATGGGGAATCTGCTGTTGTAACGATTCCACGGAATGCCTTAAATGGCTGATTTCATACATGATCCTGAAATAGATAATTTCACTCAAACATAAATTTATAGTACCTACTTAGTCTGGCAACTAACAGAGCAGTTACGTTGCATTTGGAGACAGTATACTGTTTTTATACTCTGTGTTAATAATAGAAATTCTGATATAGTTTTTAAAAACCAGAATAATTAGAAACTCCTAGGCAGGCTGTCCTTATTAATCCCTACTATAGTTCATAAAAATAAAAAAATTCAAAAAGGATTTTTTCCTCACTCCAAACTAGATTGGAAGCATCAGAACTATTTACTTCTGTAAAATATTCACAAGCTGTAAATTGTAACTACATCATTCTTCTGCTGCATTCTCAACAATTTGATAACTGATATTCTTACACCAGCATGTTACAATAGATGTCTCAAGCAAGTCCTTACTTCCTGGCAACCTGCATTCAGACTTAAGTCACTGAAGAACAAATCATATCCCCAGTAAAAAGTTACATTTCTGTATCTAGCTACTGCTAATCAGAACTCCAACGGAAATCAGAAATAAAACCAATTTTTCACAAGCACAATGAAACCTCACAACTCCAAAGCAATTATTTGAAAGACCAATTTCCCGCCTTTCTAATAATTTCTGTATCTAGTACACTTTTAACTTTAAGTAATTACTTCTTTTGATTTGTCTCATTTTGAAGTATTAGTTTTCAATGAGAAAAAACTTACACATGGTTGAATATGTACTTGCAACTAGCAACCACCAAAAGATAGTGATGCCAGGTTTCGTTAATCCAAACAACAACACAATCCCAAAGCAGGGCTCACTGTAAATTGCATTAATTTATTTTAAGTAGTACAAATTTAAAAACAGAATAAAAAAAAAATTAAAAAACCCAAACCAAAACAACAATGAAAACCACCCACAAAACAAAAAAACTGTATCACTATTCCTCTAGGATAATACTATGATCTAAGAAAATTATTTCTGAAGTGTAAATCATACATTTCCTTCAAAGGCTTTACTGTTTCTAGTATCAGCTAAGCAGTATGTTTTTAAAAATTACAACTAACTAGTAAAATTATTTTTTTTTTTCACACCAGTAATGACGAGAGCAACACCACTCAAGTACCAGAGTCGTGCAAATTTAAAACCTTTACATTTTGTCTACTTCTTCAGCTACATGCATCCACAAGCGTTATTCCCAGATTACAAAAACTCTGTAAGCAGAGACTGGAGTTCACATTTGGCACGACAGGGCTCCTCCTTTCCAGAAAGTGCCACCTCCCTCCTCTAGGGACATTATGGAAGATGCATAAACCAAAGACAGTGTGTTCTAATTGCCATGCTTAAACTGTAACATTTAAGCCTCTCTTTCCATCAATCTCTGGTTTTACATGCCAGTTCTCAGGGCAAACTACTGAGAGGGCTGCCTGTCACACACATCTGCACCGTCAACATGGGGAGTAATGCAGAGATGGTGACATACACTCTGGCCACCAGAAGAGGCAGGATACTTCAAAGGGGGTGCAGAAATGGGGTGGGGAAGGAAGAAATCATTTCACCATTCCCTGAAGGATATACAAACTATGCCAAGGAAAATATGATCACATGGTTAGACATGGTTTTGGGTTTGGTTTGGGTTTTCTTGCCTCCACAGAAGTGCAGAGGGAGAAAAACATTCCAACTAAGGAAAGAGACTTCATTGTTTTTAAAGAAAGGTGATCATGTAAAAATATTAATGGTATACAAACAGTAAGCAGACAAGCAGTTCTTCAAGGTTCAGGTAACAACTATGGTCTATGAAAAGATTATCACAAGTTCAGTTCATATCATAAATGCTAAGGAAGTTCTAACCTCTGCAGGCTTTTAATTCTTACAGAGTTTCAAACACAAGTGTGCCCGTAGTCTGGTCAGAGTGTACTTCCAGTTCATAAGCAGGTATTGAACATTACATTTATAGGCACCAGACACGACTGTACTGTAATGCAAAAGAACCAGGATCTCCTAATATGTCATGTTACCAAGGGTCTAGACATTGCAAGTCAAGAAAAATGAAACAATTAACACACGATCTCTTTATCTTAAAAGATTAGGTACCAATGCATTTCAAAACTTCAATATTACCATAAATTTTAAAAATGTGTTCTCAGTGAAGCAAGAGAATTAAACATAATTTTATCTTATTTAGAAACAACAAAATAATAACTTCTTTTTCTGGAAGAAAAAAAAAAAGAATATACAGAACAGGAAACTTTCTAATCCAAGCATTATTGTAATAAAGCATGTTATCTCTTCAACTCTATGGAATGAATGGGCATATATAGCCAATGCTTATAAAACACCCTGATTCATGTATGGCTGGCAGCTACCACAATAAGGACTCTAGAAAACATACACTTGAAGATGCACATTTTAACAGCATGACTCTTCTCTAGCAAGTAGATGCTAAGATAAGAGAGAAGTTTGAAGTGCCCTCCTCCTCCCCATGACTGAAAAAGCAGATGTATTAGACTGAGGACTATGTTAAGCTATTGTGGGAAAAGATGCTTGAAAAGGTGTACAGAAGGAATATTACTGACAGCAGGGCATAAACTAGAGCAGTTATAAAACAATCTTCAAAGTAATAGGACTTTCTGTTACTACAGTGATGAATTTGCTGGAAGATGGTATAAAACAAGCATACTATCTGTCACCTATATTTGTAAAAGAAAATGAGAGCTGGGTAGCTTAGTATCCTCATTCAATAGACTGCCATTGAGCACAACTTTTTACCAAGTACATTTAAGAGTCTACAATCCTTACCAGAAAAAAGAGCAATATTGTTTATCATGCTCCAAAGCCACTGCAAAAAATAGGGACTTGGTGCAGAGTGAGCAGAAAAAATCCCAACCACCTGCTACTGCTTTGTAGCATCAGTCATTATGCCAAGCAGTGGCAACACATGAAGCTGCTATTTGCCAAAGCATCTGGGTTGAAAGCAATACGGTGTTGTTCGCTGGCATTGCTGTACAAGCTAGCACAAAACTGTTTCAAATGTCAGTCAATCTCAGTCAGGCTCTTCAAGACTTCTATAGGAATCTGCAGAAATGTTACAATACTTAGCAACTTCAGAGAACCCTATCATGTACAAAAAGAAGGTGCCATAGAGGACCTCCCCTCTTTTTCTCTTCCTCTGCCCCACAAAATGGTGAGACTTCCTAACATCACCAGGAACAAAACAGAGTGGGCAGAAATGGGAAAACTGCCTTTGCCATTATCTGTGAGAAGGAAGCATGGTAGACTCTTGACAGTGCCATGGTACTGGTCATCTTTAGCCAATAATCCAACGTTTCAAAACGTCGGCAACGATTAAACTTTATGCTACAAAATGGGAATCATAGGGAAAAGTAGAGCTGCGCAGAAATTAACTATGAACAAACAGTATTAAAAGGACTCAAGTCAGAGATGGCCTTCTTCATATGCTGACAATTATTTCATTGTGGGTTCCACAACTGTAGAGAAGATGGAGAATAACATAACCTGATCTGTCTTCCAACATAAGCAAGTCTCAAAGGTTATGGAGTGATTTCTGAAATGCTGATGGTATCAAAGAAAGAAAGCAAGCCAAACCATCTTCTGGGGCATGAGAAAGAAGTCTATAGTAGCAATGAAGTCCCCAGTCAGCTCCACTTCAACCTCCATAGATTTTCAGAGGAAGCAGATTCCTCAGGAGTGAACCATTAAGCACACTGATATTTGGCCATAGCACTGTGTTTTCTACAGACACATAAACTGTCACAGGATTGGCCCAGCATTTAACTGCAGAGACTGTGGCTTTTGTTGCAGATGCTCTGTTTTTCTTACAACTTTTCTAAACGGTCTGTCTCTACCATACTCATAGGTATGACATTACAGTGAACATCTCTTGAATTCTCAGTATGCGTGAAACTCCTGGGAGACAGCTCACAGGAGAAAGGGAGATGAGTCTTCTGACCAAAAAGCAAATCAGACATCAGGCATGCTGCAGACTAATCATCAAGAGCCAACTACCCCTTCTCAAAAGGCACAGGATTTAAGACACTTAGCAGTCCACTTGATTCTCAGGCTGAAAAAAAGTTATCTGTGGAGAAAATCTTGAAACTTGCTGGTGCTTCTGTCTTGCCTAGTATTTAAAGCTCCAATAAATAGAAGACTCAGTTAGATTGTGCTCATCGTTCAAAAAGAGGCCGTGTATCTTCCTGTCATGGGGAGAACCCTTCCACACAAGAATGTGACCTGATAGGTTTCTACAGCCTTATTTAGTCTGTGCTGAAGCATTTCTTTTCACATTTTCTCTTCAAAGTTCCACTATCCTATTTGAAGAAGGAAAGGACAGAACTCCCCTGTGGGAAGCTACACAATTCTTTTATTTGCAGAAATTCAGGATCAAAAAATATAAGTATACTGGATTAGTGATGACAAAGGAAAAATGCTCAACTATCTAACCTTGACACACTCAAGAAATAACAAAGTAAGTGAGTATGTCCAGGCTAATGCATGCCAAGTAAGAATGTAAACTTTGTATTAAATACTATTATGAGGAAACAGAAAGGGCGGGCAGGGAGTGGGGTAGGGGAACAACAACAACAAAAATAAAGCAACCAAAAATCACAGACCAACTGAAGTCCCCCAAATGAAAAGAAAGGGTTACACTTCCACTTCTTCCCTTTGCGCTTTTATCTCTCACTGGACATTCTCCTGTCTTTCTTTATCAAGGACAATACAGCTATCATAATTTTCAAAGAAACCATGCAAACATGTTTCTCTGCACACAGAACAGAATTTTTAGAAGTTCTCAACACTGACCAAAATTCCTACTGAGATAATGTGAAGCTTTATCACTTGATTATCACAGATGCAGAGCCGTGCAAACAAAGCTTTTGAAAAGCTCTTAAATAAGAATACAAATTTATGCATGTGTCCCAATCTGTTTCTACTTGCCTTTGGTGTAACTGAATATGTTGCCAAGACTTAATTTATTTACTACTACCAAATATTTTTAATAGCTATCTATGTATATAATCAATAAAGTTTGCAGAGCCGCTCTAAAAACAAGACTCAATTCCAAAACTGGCGAAAGACAGATGCATTCCCACCTTCTCTCATTTTATGCGTTAGCTTGAGTTTCAGCAAAATTCAGCTAGTTTTTGATAACTCTGATAAAAGAAGCTAATACTTCTTAATGATGCTGCTTCATATTCTGCTCTGCTGTACTCTATTCAAACAAATAAGGAAGAGCTTTATGAGAAACACTGGAAGACTCTGCCTCCTTCCTCAGTTTATGTGTGTCCAAAATGGCAGATAGCTGAGTTCAGGTCATTCACTGGGAACAATACATGCAAACTACCTTCTCAACGTTCATCACCAGAAGGGGGGCAGTTTGCCCAGAAACGTGTGTGTACGTGTGTGCACATGCACACATGCCTACTATTTTATTTCTGAATTCCAAAGGAATGATCAAAGAGTCTCAACGAGTAAGGTTGCGAATCAAGGAATGTAGCTTGTAGACAAGATCAATAGTCACTGGACCCATGTACGCAACCCCCTTCTGTAATCAAGTAGACTAGATACTACAGTAATTCTGTCTACTCAGATGAGGAACTAGACAGGCAGGATTTAATTACTGAAGGCCAGAAGCATGTTAAGCATACAGATTCAAACTTAGAAGTTAACATACTTGTCCCTCCCCCTATAACTGTACTGAGGACCCCAGAATGAGCTCAAGAAAAGAGACTCCCTGAGTCTTCAAAAATGAGCATATTGATGCTTCTCCATGGAGCTTCTCATACAGATACTTCTAATAACTTTCTACAGCATTTCTAATTTTCAAAAACTCATCAACTCTTGCAGACAGTTCTTATCTTTGAATAAGGAAAGACAGACTTCTGTCAGAGGTCCCATTAATCCAAAACATGCAATACCTGTCTAATTACCTGGTCTTTGATGAAATTCAGCTGAATCATTAGATAAATAACCATGAAGCTAATCTTGAAAGGAGACCAAATCACTTTAAGTAGTCTGCTACATAGACTTGCTCACAAGACACCAATTCACTTTTCTCTAAACTGATCAAAAGGCTTAGATAAGAGGGAGATTAACCATCTTCCTAATGGTTTACTGGAGCTTCTTGGAAAGATGAAGCTACTGCTAATCTGTTATTGAGGATAATGTGGATTTTTGATGGCAAAGAGATACTGCTAATAAACTCTGATCTTTGGAAAAAAAGTATGATACAAAGTAAACCAATAAAATACTGTATTAAAATACTCTTAAACTATAACCGATCTGTAAATCACGAGGAAGTGTATTAATTCCATTCTTTCCTCTACCAATTACTTCCCTAAAAAAATGGTGAAGTAGGTATTTCATTCATATTATATAGGCTACAGATAATAGTGTTACTGGACACAAATCACTCCTCAGCTATCTTGATATACATTGAGTGTTTACAGGCATCTGAGATGAATACCTGTAGCCAGAGTGCAAGACTTCAAGTAAAAAGACGTCACTATAGATCTGGCAGTGTTTTTAACCCAAATCATTGCTCTAGACGAAGTTAGCTCACAAATTCTATTTAAGGAAACTGCCTTCTATTGAAAAGTGGAGTATTCAGCTAGCTACATTTTGGTGACACTTTTTCTGAACAGAGAGTGTCAGAATTTTTGCATTTGGATGGCAGCCTATAGCGTCTGGATTTCTCCCAAGAAAAAATTAAGTTTTGCTTCTTCCCTTCCCCTGGAGCTCCACATGCCTCCAGACACAGAAGAAAACACCAAACAAACAAAAACCACAACAACTACTTTTTGCCTTTCTCAAGATTCAAACAGTTGTTGCCTGGGGCCTTTTGCTACCAGTATCTTTGTAGGAATACAAAGCTGAACACAGCATTCTAAACTGAAGTTGCAGAATCCTCACTTGAAAATTGACCAATTTATCTGGGTGTGAAACAGCCTCTTTTTCTAAGGAAAATATGTTTTCTTCATGAAGACCCATGAAGTCCATAAACTCAGCCTAAGCCAGAGGTCAGGAACAGCTTTACATGTAGAATTTGTCAGAAGATGGATGAAAATAGAACTTTTGAAGAAATCCTACAGGAAAACAACACAAAATTCTCTCAGGCTTTGTAAGTGAGAAGGAAGCAAAGGAATATCCCTGCACCTCCAGGTCAGGGAAAAAGAGTTTTATTTATATATATATATATGTATGTTTAATGTATACATGACAAAAGGTAGAACGACAGCGTTTTCTTTGTTTTGACCAGAAAAACAGCAATCATCTTCTGAGACAACAGTAAGGCCAAATGGAATGGAAAAAGGATTCTACCAGTCCTCCTTTAAGGACCAGTAGACAACAGCAGACTTAACAGCTCAGTAAACATGGAACTAGCAGCTGTGTACATCTATACTAACAGATTCAGCCGGGCCGAAGAAGGTTCCTAAACACAGAGCTATGATCCACTGTGTTTGTAAAACGTTAGAGCATTCATAGCATCCGTTCCAACTAGCACTCTTCCCCAGTAACTCCTGGGAATGTGTGGCAGTCAGCATGTTCCAGGAATCCTTCCCAATAGGCAGCTTTCAGGCAGCCACCCAGTTTTACAGGCTAGGACAGTTAACTAGCACAGATGTGTGCTGTTCCATGTGATCGGCTTCAGTGGCTGGGAAAATTCAATTTACTAACAGAGAAGTGGGCCTTTATGTCTGCAAAATTTTATTCTTAAGTCTCCTCTGACTACATCTGCTCTTGAAGCTCTCTTCTAGCATACTTTACAAATAGTGTCTTCTATTTATATCTTGAAAAAAACTCCTTCCAAATAGTGAAAATGGCAAAACAGAAAAGGTTCGATTTTGAACATATTTTTTGTAAAATACTGGGGTGTAAAGAAAGAGGAAGGAAGACATGTCAAAAGCTATCATCTAAAAACTGCACTGCTTGCTTGAAGATTTTGGCCTGGTGAATCTGTTTCTTTGAAAGGTGCTTGGTTTAAAAGAAGCTAGTGCTCTAATCAGACAACTGCACAGTAAGATCAAAAGACAGGAACAATTAGCTGATATTGAGGATCACCAAGCACAAAACATGTACATGCAAAGATCTTCACAAACTAGTTTAAACTGAAGCACAGAAGACAATCTTACATTTTTTCAGTTATTTATTTATCAGAATCATCTTGATGCTAGAATCAAAGTTTTCCTTCAGCATCTCAACATGCCAATTTTGAAAAACTGAATTTTGGAGCAAACTCCAGAGATATGAACATTTAGCTTAATAGAAACACTAGCTTTTGTACACCATCTTCTGAGACTAAAGCACCAGAAATATACTTAAACTATATGCTGTGGATACATCATTTTAATCAGGTAAGTCTCCAAGAATTACTCAGCACTGTAAAATGATTACTTAATTTTACAACAGAAGGTTTACAGATGTGTAACTTAAGAAGCAAGAATAAATTATGTATAGATTACTGCTTTTTTTACAGTCTTTAAGGAGTTAACACATAGCCCACTTAAAGCATCATCTAAACATGGAAGTATGGAATATTACCTAAAACAAAGTTGTAAATGAAAGTATGATGGACATCCATTTCTTCTCACAGGTATTTTGATAAACTGTAAGTGAAATATTTCAAAGGGCAAACTCACCCTTTCATTCCAAGATAGCACAAAGCCTCCGTATTACTGGAAGGTTCAAAATTTGGTCAACGTATTTGTTTGGGGTTTTAGTATGTATTTGTTAATAAGCTGATCTAATATATGTAAAGCCAATATTCCATACCCAGATGAAGATACCACTTACCAGTTTTATATTCAATCCAACTCACAGAGAAGAATCTTACCTACTTCTGGGAAACACTACTAGCAAGTCAGAACTCATATTAATATGACAGGTGAAATCATGTATACTTTTACTAATATATAAAAACCTTGCAGTCTCAGTTCAAACCTCTTAGGCATATTCAGTGACCTCGGAGGAGCATGAAGATGGATGAAAGTCCTACTACAGATAAACTAGCATTTAAAAAAGAATCCATCAAAATATTTTTGTATTCATCCCACTTCTTGGACTTCTACAATCACTGCTGTCTGTACAGGGATCTTTATGTATTGCCCGAAACAGTTATTTATTCCTCTGGAATGGTGAGACAGCCCTGAGGAACTGTGGGTTACAATCACAGTATTGCAGTGTTTCCTCTCTACCCAAATGCCTTAGTGCCTACATAACCAGGAAAAACATTGCTTGTGTCCACAAACCAGGTAAGAATGACATCAACTTCACCCACCTTTACAAACACAATCTTTCTACTTCATTTCCTGGCAGAGCACATCTATCAGTCCTTCTACATTGCATTTCAGAGGTAGTACAAACAAGTGGCAAGTTCACTCCAAGATACTGACCTCAAATAGGCAAGATGCACAAACATGAAAATTCTCTATGATGTTAGTAAAGACACTGTGAGACAAGGTAATAGTGTTGGGTGGTGTACCAAACTTTAGGTTGGATTCTCTGTTCACACATAAAGTGGATTCAGTAATACAATGAAATAGCAGTCATAAGCATGCAAAAAAGAAACCAGTTAGAGGAACCAGAACTAACCAGTACAAGTAGAATTTAATACTATGCTTGTAATCTCAGTTTAAGGGACCCTTAATAACCAATTTGTTAGCAAAACGCAGGCACCAATAGATTTCCACAGGAGAGAAGGAAATCAAGAACAAATCTCTCTTGTATGTCTGGAACAAAACTGCTGCCACCTGTTCCACCTTTATAGCAAATATGTTCAACAGCTGTCTCTATCTGCAATACACTAAAATTTAGGTCTTCAAAGATATTTAGGTACTTAACTCAGCAAAATGTCAACAGGAGTTAGATGTAAGTATCAATGAAGTGCTGAGCCTCAGAAACGAGGCTTCATAATATCACCTCGGTTGATCAATATATGCTGTGCTGCATATTACCCGCTGTTGCCAGGATAACTGAAAGGTCAGAACTGAAAATTTCATGTCTCACCACTACTCATAAAAACAAATGATTGTTTCTTGCTCTCTAATCTAATCATTGTCCATAACAGCTTATCAACAAATACTTATTTTGGAGAATAGAGTGTCAAGATGAAAATCTGAGAACTGAAACATTCCCGGTTTTATGACATTTTCCAAGCTTATGTTCCTTAGTACAGAAGGTTTTAACTAGACCCACTTAGATTATGTCCAAGTGACATAAAACGGCTGACAAGTATATCCTTAAATTGTCTTATGGAAATATCCAAGCTAATAAGCACGGATAGTTGATTGCCTCTTAAGACATGGAAGCCATCATAAAACATTGTGAGAAGAGCACTTACTCCCCTACGTATAACTAGGCAAAAAACTCCAGAATCAAGTCGTAGCGTATTGTACATTGCTTTGACAAGTTGGTAATATAGCAGCTTGGCATACCAGTTAGGCATCAAGCTAACAGAACGTGTGGTCACCACTGTCTGGAATAGCGTTTAATATAAACATATGAAAAACCATATATCAAGGGATGAATTTAATTGAATAGAAAACAGCAGGCTGACTGGAAACAGAGAAATAACAGTTTTATTTAAAAGTTATAATGTCCATTTTAAGCAACATTTATGAACAATATTTGCATAGCTCTTGCACCCCACCTACCTGATGATCAACAGAGTTCCTACCAAGAACTATCAAGTAGTCAGGACTGGCTGTTAAGAGAGCCATCCTATGGCCTCTCTCTGTATTTTAAAACCTAACCCCAAAAGAATATAACTGCTCAGGGATGGAGGGAGAGGTCATTTACATCTGACTGCATGATTTATAAAACAGGATGCTTCCCACAAGCATTTATTCCCCTGCTTATGGATTCTACCTATGATATGCTAAGGAAATAAAGTGGGGCATGTTTAAGTTTAGCCACTATTAAGTTTTTTTTTGTGATAGGGCTGGTCAAAACTGAGGAATTCAGTGTATTCTGTCTCCACAAATAGCAAATCCAAATCAAACTATTGATGTGTGCAAAGATTTGCACCCTATGATGTACTTTAGGAATGCAAGACTTCAGATGTGATTCATAGAAACCTGTAAAGGGCAAACTCCTGAACTAATGTTGCCCATTGCCAAGTTCAAGGGAAGAAGCTTCGTTTAGATGTAAACCAATGGCTTTTCCAAGAAGCACAGGGCTAAGATTCACTTCAGAGCCCATCCCCACTACTAACTCCACTCAAAAACCTCCCAACCCAGGAAAACTATCACTCTGTGAATGCAGTTTGTTACCAAAAGCACACAAAACAGGGCAAAAAAACCCTGTCTGCTATACAAAACGATGCATAAAACAGCAACACTCACACTAGCAAACACCTGAGCCAGTAAGTCAACATGATATAGCACAATGCTAAGACTATATTAGCAGCTCTAAACGCAGTCTAGCCATCCTATTACTGCGTTACCCAAGAGAACCTTTACTTTTCATTCACAGACTGAACACTCTGACACCACAGGAGCTTTTTCATTACAGCTACTCATTTGATGACTTTAAGGGTTGTAAGAAAGGCTCTATATTTGTAGAGTTATGGTCACTGTATGCCCTGGGCATTCTCAGTGGACTGACCAGTAATTCTGGAAATGTATAGTATTTTTTAATAATAGTTATGATTGTAATTCTTGATCTGAATTTGTTTTTTTGTTCAAATTCAAATTTTCCTCAAGTCTAAGTGAGTCTTTGCTCTTAGAAATAGGTAACAGAAATAAATTTCAGCCTTTCAATCTAGCTGCTGGAGCTCTATTGCTTATATAAATGTCCTCATCACTTAATACTTTGTTGAAAGTTACCTCAAAAAAAAAAATGTTTTTAAAAGAGAACCGCATAAATCAGGATACAAAATGAACAGAAATTACTGTTCCAAAATGTTAAAACTATAGATGTGTATCTTTAAAATACTTTTACTTCAAGCATTATGCAGCAACATAATGCTTTTGAAAGTGCAAAGTTCCTCTGAATCTCCTATCTCAGTGGTCCCCTGAGCTGACAACACCCCAACCCCACCAACACAGGAGAGACAGACTTGGCTGCAGTGGCTGGAGATCTGTGCCCCCTCTGCCCTCCTGAAGAAACGAGCTGCTGTTGACTGCTGCCACCCAATGCCCCTGTGAGCCTCACTGAGCGCTTTTATGAACAGTGTAAGAAAGACTATTTCAATTACTTTTGCTGCAAAACACAAGTGAAACTTCCAGACATGAAAAAAACCTAGACAACTACTAACAGGGCTTTTGACAGGAATTCACACCTATCTCTCTTAAGAGGAAGAGAGCTGCGCTCTCTTAAGAGGAAGCAAATTAAATAAAAACAGAGGCCTCTCAAGATTTTCTGGTTTGGATCCTTCAGTCTGCTCCTGAATAAGAAAAGTAGCATTCTCTACCAGGCTATACTTCCATGCTAAAACCCTGGAACAGGATTTCTGTAGTTTGTTTCCTCTTAGAGGAGGACTGAGGCTGAAAACTTAGATCTTCTATAACACAGGTACTATGCAATTTTGGAGGGGGAAGGAAAAAAAAAAATCCCATTTCTTTTAAATAGGCAACTTCTTTTTAAATATGCATGAATCTAACTTTAGCTGTCCAGGTTTTCACATTTCTGATCTCAAATACAGAAAGTAGAGCATTAATCTAGTCTCTTGACTTCAAGGTTATCATTCATTGAGGTCAATGACTCCATTTCTGAAAAGCAGAACTTCCACTTTCAATATGATAACTGTTGCCCTTCAGTAAGCAACTGTGTTCAACTCATTCCTGACTGCTTTCTCACAACTGCTGACAAAAAACTAACAGGCAGAAACACAGCACAAACAACTCCTGCAAAGGCAGTTATCTATGTAAAAATAGTGGTTAATTCTAAAAGCATTCTTATTCACGCAAAGTGCTCATTAGCTATCTACATTTAAAACTTCTACTATTAAAGAGCAACCCTGTCTCTTACGTTATTTTCTTGGTATCTTCTGTTCATGTTAAACTTCTGTTTATTTGCCCAGCCAGGACCTGAATATCCAATAAGAACAATGACACAGTCAAATATGCGAACAAGTTACTGACGGACAGAATAGGTCTAATTGGAATGAAAGTTACCAACCAGAAATAAAACCGGAACCAGCCCACACCGTACTTCTGTATGGAATTAGCACATGGGACAAACATTTGCTCCTTTGCAACCCAGTTCTGGTTTTATGACAACAACATATATCTCGTAGAAGACACTCCGGGTACAGAATTACTTAAGTGGAACCATGGATAGTACAGTCGTCATTTCCACAAAAAGATGCAGGTAAGTGACAGAAAGGTGATGCCCCAGTAAGTTTCTGGAATTCCCTGGTAAAACTTAAAGTAATTCTGATCAAACTAGTTCAAAGGCATATCAGCAGATATGGTACTGCATAATATAGATGAACTTTCAAATACAGAGCAGCAGTATCAGATAGTTTTTTCTGACTACAGAATAACAGTGGGGTATTTTTGCCCCTTTTTTTTTTTTACTACTGACACGTAAAAATAAAAACCTTCAAAATAGCTACAAGCTCAATGAAATCAGTAGCTAAATATTACGAATATGAGAGACGTGGCCCAATTCTAAATTTTCATTCTACTCTTACATAAATCTAACACCTGAACACTTGCAAGATTACAAACTCAACCCAATCCAAAAACTTCCCAGAAGTCTTTACTCTGCATTTGTTACATTTTAATAAGCAAAGCAGCTGGGGAAAAAAAAAAAAAAAAAACAAACAACAAACAAAAACAACACCATAAAGGGAAGTATCTATGCAAGTATTTACTATGCCATTGTTCTTATACTATTCTTATTGAGTTGCCTTGGAACAGCTTTTTTTTTTTTTTTTTCCCTTTTTCAAACATGGACATTATTTTTTTAAAGTTAAGAGTAATATGATCACTTCCAGTGTTTTATCAAACATCTATATCATTTTCACATTTTATAACACTTGCTTGGTTCTCAACATATCTGGTACATTCAGTCTATTTTCATGATGAAGAGAAGAATTTGATGTAACTATTTTTTTGATCTGTTTTCTACATTCAAATCTACCCATGAAAATGTGAATGTGTTAAAAATAAAAAGTTAATACATGATAAGTTGTACTGTACAACTAAAGATAAAATAACCACCCTACAGTTGTTTTTAATGATTTTACATGATCAAACCTCTGGATCAGTTTATATAAGCATAAGAATTGGACAAAAATACTATAATACTTATATACTGTATACATCTATTTAAGTCATAACTGATAACAGTTACCCTGTTTCCATGCTGCCCTTACTATGCAGAAATGTCCCAAACAATGTTTTCAACAGCCTTGTGGGAGATCAAAACCAGGAAGCAATATCTGTTTTAATATAAAGTGCATCATCGTCAAAAAGCAGTTGAGAACGCGCAGACTCTTTTTCCCTTCCCTTCTGCTTTCAAGAACCATACTTCAACAATAACTGTTACCAGTTAATCTCCTCTGAGAGGATCAGTATGTGGTGTTAGGGAGTGGATCCTTCTGGAACGTCTACTTTTGGCTTAGATCTATACTGGTCCTTTATGCTTTCAACTGAGACATGAGTCCTTTTCTTACAAAGGTTAAGAAATGACAAGAAGCTTTAAGTTCTTCAAAAGCTTAAAGATCAGACAACTAATTATTTTTAGTTAGACATTCCTAGGCTGCAGCTAACTAGAAAAATCAAAGACAAAACCAGAAAGTTCTTTGTTATAAAACCAACCCATTTTTATAAGGAAGCCTCCACAAAGAGAAGGGGGGAAAAAGTAACAACCAACCACAGTTACACTCAGCTTAACAGGTGCAGGACAAGATGCATTAATCATTTGAGAACATGAACTTTTAAACACAAGACGAATCCTTGGTTGTAACTACACAGCACAATCCCAAATTTGATGTTACTACACCATAAAAAGTAAACACTTGCTAGTATGATTACCAGTGGAATAACTACAAGCATAATAGTAGTGATAGCATTGGTACTTATAGCTCCTTCCTTTCATGAAATGTCCTGGAGAAACCAACTTTCAAAGTACAAAGAAGTAAAAAAGAAAAATTCACATTCTGAAAAATATTTTTTTATCACAAACCACATTCTAATGCAAAACTTTGTTACCACAACATGCATTTGTAATGCACAAGCATGTCTGAAATACAAATTTAGCTTTTCCTATAATCAGCTGAATCCCCAGCTTTGCAGACTACTTCACAGAAAAGCAGTATAGATCCTATAAAATCTACAAGGTAACAAGATTGACAAAATGCAATTATTGAAAATCTTTCAGTTGTCCAAACAATATCTTAAAGTGCCTTTCTCTATGTCTCCTACATATCACAGGTGCTAAGAACAGGGCAAAAAGAGAAGTCAGGCATGCTGCAAATTTGTTGTCCCGATTAGTCAAATTGGAAAATAAGATTCAATATAATGATTTCTTCATATTTTCACTTTTTTTTTTTTTTTTTTTTTTTTAAAGAAGCATTGGACCTTAATACATTACTGTGCTTTCAGCTTAAGTGGTGATCTAAAATTCAAGTATTCCAAAAGAGAAAAATTGAAAAAATACTCTTCCTCAAGATGATTGTTTCCTCCAGTTATGCTGTGGTTAACTGTAGGGTTTTAGAGTAGGTCAGTTTCCAGTGAAATTAAATGATGCCCATTATAACAAAGAATTTATTTACCCTATAGAAGCTTTCATCCTTTAGCCAAAGGTAGCTTAGATATTACCAGGCATCTCTGATCAGTCACTCTTGGAAGCCAAGCCTTTTTGAAAATGCAAAAGAACCATCCTCAATAACCACAAAACCTTTCAATTTCTGGCCTGAACTCTCACCAGCTACTTCAAACTTGACAAAGGTATCAGCGGAGTCATCATATGACTCTTGCTGTTATCACATTACAAAATAATTAAAGTACATTTTTTCATTTTAAGGCATGCAAACTGTGTTTATTCTCAGAACCTCTGCATACTAATATTGGCTCTCCTAATAAACCAAAAACTGCAAATATATCTTATTTGTCAAATTTCCAACTTATATGACACATCTGAAGCCTGAAAGTCTTTGTGAAGGTAAACTGTTTTCCACTCTGTATTTGTCTTGGGACTTCTAAATAAAGTCTTTGGGCTTTAGAAGATAGAATTGCTACTTAAAATTCAGAATCTTGTATACATTTCTATTCTTTAAGCTTGTAATGCTACAAGCTCACCATCTTCAGAAATCCTGACCAAAAATGAAAGTGCTTAACTTTTAAGCTTTAAATCAGATTAATGTATTATAATATGAAACTTAATTCTCTCAAACAGTGTAAGACACATAAGGTACTATTTCATAAAAGTATACCTCTTTTCAGTTGTGGGCTGAATATTTTAAAGCTTTCAAACCATTTTCTCAGTATTTAAGTTGGGCTGTATTTTAATCTACACCGCAACAAGCAAATGACCTACAGTGTTATCAACTACAATGACTGCCTACTAGACAGAGATCCAAAAATTTGACAGGACATTGAAAGATTCAATTTTGAGACTTTAAATGCTATTTCCTTTCTCCCCTTCTCTGCCCCACCTAATTTTAGCATTCTTTAGACCCAGTTTTACTTGAGCTATCAACATACAACTTACATTCAACTGAAATGAACGAATGCTTAGTTTTCACAGAATTAAATATCCACTTACAGCATCTTGGTCTTAATCCAACATGCTCCATGTAAATACACCCTCTAAAGCTGTTTATGCATGAACAGCTGATGCAACTGAAAACTGTCAATCAGGAGATGATCTCCATGCATACGCAAATCTATCTAGCTTTTTTTCCAGCCCCAAGGATTCATGGGTTTTAAAGCTGAACGAGCAAACGAAAGATCTGTCTTGTGTACTTCATTGTTATAGGCCTCAAAATCTAAGTCAC
This sequence comes from Tyto alba, assembly GCF_018691265.1. Lineage (NCBI taxonomy): Eukaryota > Metazoa > Chordata > Aves > Strigiformes > Tytonidae > Tyto > Tyto alba. The sequence goes on from NW_024881276.1 coordinate 27,846,569, forward strand.
AGAACAGTTCATTACTTAAATACCAGCATTTGGGTATAAAGGACTACCAATCCTCCTGTAAAACCTAAATTTTATTCTACTTACACTGATCATGATTTTTCATGTCAAAATATTAACTGTATTTCCAGCAAAACAATATCATTAAAAATAAGCTATTCAATCTGCAAATACACTTGCCCCTTAGAGTATTTTGATGATCAAAAAATGGAAGAACTTCCTAAAACATCAATTTTAAGAATGACTAGAGACTTTCAAAGATGTTCAAAGATCCTATCCTCAGTTCTTGAGAAATCTTACAGTAAATGGACATAAGCATCTGATAAGGCACAGTGAATTCTTAGCTATTACATTGTTATGCTCTTCTTCAGATGGATCCACAACATTTCTTGAAAAGAAAGTTAATGAATGATTGAAACAGTGCGTCACTAAATACTTGACATATATCAGTTGGCAAGTGGGGGGCATCGAAAGGGGGTAATAACAAACAAGACAAGACTAAAAGCAGTACAGTTAGTCAGCATCTTTAAAAGCAAGCCATTTTTTTGCATAAAACTTCGTAAACAGTATTTTCCTTCAGGGAAACCGTCTTCTTCCTGGACACTGCAGAAAAGTTTCAAAGGGCAAAGAAAGATTTCAAAATTCTGCAGGTTCTTAAATGTTCTACTAAGGTTGAAACAATGTCATTTTGGGGGTACAGAGAATGGAATAGAATCAAAGTAGACCAAGAACATCAAAAATTATCCCTTCTAAAAGCCCTTGAAAATAAGATCACCTGTATGCATCGTCTTCTTTCAAGTCTCATATCATCCTGCGGGGGTGTGGGGGACAGGGGAGTCCAGCAGCAAACAACACTGTAAATGAAGAAAAAAAGAAGTAAATGTAAATACAAACTCATGAGGTACCTAAAAAACCATAAACCTACATTCTACTAGATCCAATGAGTGTTTATTTCAACCCTAGCTCTCAGGTATAACCACAGAGCTAAACCAAGGAAGTTCCAACAGAAAATGAAGTTTTCCAGCAGTAAAAGTAGAGGCAGACATTACAAAGACTATCTTCCACTGACATCTATTGTTAGAAGAATGTATCTAAGTGTTGAAATTTCAGAAATTAACTTAAATTTCAACTAGTCATTGAACAATTCTGAAAATTAAGGTAATCCAAAAAAACTCTTCTCAAAACTGCAGAAGTGAAATTATTGAGTTACCCATCTTTGCAAAGCACTTAAATATGTGGATTTTTACAGAAACTCAGGACAGTGTCTATAAAACACAACTGAACTTCTGTGGGACTTTACCAAATCAAACTATAGAACTGCAAGTGCACATAAAATACATAAATGTACAAATCCATTTTTTCTTCCTATCTCTTATCAAATTGAACTAGGTTCATCTTACACCAAATATGCTCATAAAAATAAAATTATAACCTTCTACAAGACAAAGAGATATAAAGACATGAGTTTTGAGGAAGAAATCATTAACAAAAGTTAAAAAGAACAGAGGAATTATGAAAATAATAATAATAATAATAATAATTAAAAAATCACACACCCAAAGAAACCACCAAGTCCCAAAATATAACACCCAACAACTAGTCAACCCCTGGTCAAAGTGTTTTTCAAGTATTTGCTTTTCACTTGTTCTCCAATGAAATATCATTGGTAGTCTACAATCTATATCAAAACCACTTACAAATTACTGAGAATTTTAAGGAATCTCAGCAAAATACCTAATGGCTCAAATTACAGAGTCTTGGTTATTACTATTTAAACAACTCCTAATATACATAACTCCAAAAAAGTGCGTCTAGCCTAACATGCACTTAGATACTGCAATTTGAGTGGACAATGTTGCAGTTCACTCCATTTCTTCATCAATGACTAATTAAACACTGCATATACCCTATGCCCAGCTGGCTTTTCTGCCACCATACTGGCTTCTTCCTTGTGCCACGGAAATGTGACATGCACGCACAGACACCCACAAACAAAAAGGGATGGCAGAAGACAAGGAAGAATGACTTTCTTTGAAACATGTAGAAGCATATGTTTCAGCAGTTCTCTTATTTTACAAGCAGGTGAATTCTTGCTGTTATGACTCCAAAAGATGGAGGGGGTAAACAAAAACTGGTCATCCCACATCATGAATCAACAGCCTTAGTTTTTTACCGCTGAAGTTCCACAGAGACCTAGAATGTCACTGCCATGTTCGCACTAGCCATGAACTTGGCAAGCCTGGTGAGTACTGCCTAAGGCTACACCAGATCCTACAAACTAGGTACTCTCATGCCTAAATTGCTTCAATTTGGATAAAAGATTCAGCCTGGTATGTATGCTAAATGTATACATTAGAGACAGACACAGTGTCTTGCACTGAGCTTAGTCCCACTAAACACAGAAGAGGCAGTCACTTGTATTCAAGAACAAAAGAAAAGGGAGGAAGAGCAAACTCTTATCTTTAAACTATAAAGTCCCTGGATTTAAACAAACAAACAACAGAAGTCTAGGAGCACCAGGTAAGTCCAGCTTAGACCGGCATCTTAAGGCTACAGAGCTGTAGTTCCATCTCTGAGAGCTCTTTCCAGCCAAGATACTTCCCCACCACCCCCTTACTGCAGTATCTATGGGCACTAAGATTACAGAAAGCCTTTTCCAGTAGTAGCTGCAAGGACCAAAGGCATCACTCTTTTGTCTTTACCACCCTGTTGCTCAAATACAGCAAGGATCACCTCTCATTTACATCAGTACAAGGCCAGTTTCAATACTAAGCCAGCTTAGTTCAAACTATCAACAAACATAGTTTGAGCAAAGCTAGCTGATTTTCAGCCAAAATAGACTGTAGAGCATTCATACATTGTCTTCTGCCAGTTCTACAATGGGAATGGTAAGCTCCAAAAGCAGCACATTAGCACATCTCTGGCGCTTTACAACAGCCTAATGTTGTATCAAACTGACTGCATCGCTAGCAACATACAGCACTGTCGTGGGCAACAGACTGCCAACTCTATTCCAAACCAGGAGAAGAGAAAATCAGTTGATAAGAACATACTATCCAATAAACACAGAGACTACCAAGCTATATCTAAAGAACTTGAAATCACACAGCTAATTTTGTCAAAGCAGTAAAGCCACTTCATGCATATGGGAAGCTGTACTTTTTGCTGATTGGAAATTACATTATTTTAAGAACGCTTATAATACTAAGTCTGAAAAAGTATTTTTACAATTCAGAAGATGACGTTAGAGCTACCAACAATAAGGAAGAGTTGCTGCTGTAACTGAAGTCATCAACCGTTTATTAACAGGGAATCAATACGCCTGCCCACTTGATAACTAATCAGCAAAACATCCATCACAAACCAATATGTTACTTCAGTCTCATAACTTTCCAACAATTATCACATTCTGAAGAACTGGACAACTAGCATGGAACCAAAATCTGGAGTGGAAAGGCACATGTCTATTGTGCTGTATTCTAAGAAGAGATCCACAATATAAAAAGTAAACCTAAAACCCTAGCAGAGAACAAACACAATGAGTTACTGCGATGGTAACAGTAGCAGAGACACACAACATAAAAGGGTAACATTTTAAACTTTTTTTTTTTTTTAATAGATACAACCAAATCACATATAATAGCTGCAGGGGCAACACATTAAATTCAATAACTGACTGTCTTCTGTTGTGCCTCTGCATTGCCAAGTTCTTAAAACCAAAAGGCCTTTTACACAGACTGTACAAGGGCTTCCTGGTTTAGATAATAAATCAATGATAAGAGAGGCAAGAACAAATGCCATTCATCCCACAGTCTGTAAGATCATTACTAGAAGAATCCCCTTAGTAATAACGTTTACTGGGCTTCAAGAACCCAGTTTGATCTACTTACTGGTATAGAACAGAGTGAATTGAAACTAAAGGAGTAGAAGGAAGAAGAGATGACAAGAAAGGTGTTGAAAAGCAAATTATTGAAAGTGGCATAGCAAGCAGAATAAAAGCTCAAGTCTTTCATTTAAACAAAGAGAGCAGTTCATAGAAATCAACTGTGTATGAAGCTACCATGCTAAAACTTTACTTCATGCTTTTATTTCCTATTTTAATTACTTTTGCTTTCTACCCTTCATCTTTTCTACCCACACAATGCTCCTCTGATCTCCTCAAAATACAGATAATGGGATTACCTATCCGAAGCCACTCCACATTAATGAATAATTTCAAGTGTAGAGTTCAGCTTTACTACAAAATGTTTAGTCAGATAAGCCAAAGATGCTGAGCACACTTTATCCCAGGTTATACTCCACCATATTATAAAGATGGTGACTGTGAAAAACACAAAGCTTTCCCATGTCTCTGACATTTCCTTATACCATAAGCCTGGTTTGCCTGCTAGCCTCCTTGAGGACTAAAGTTTTATTCCACCATATTCCTTAAGAGCATCCACTCCTTCCCTCAAAACACTCAATGCCCAACTTACATCAACAGGTTCACTGTAAATCAAAGTTGGTTTCAGAGCAATCATACTTCTCAAAACATAAAAGTTTAAGTGCAAAAACTGCTACTAACATCTCTCCGAAGGAGCTTCATCATCCTCCACCATTTCTCTTTTTTGTGTTTGCCTGGATATCAATCAGATCACGAGTTTTTGCAAACAGGGACAATTTTATTACATATCGAGCACAGTAGGAAGCCAGTTCAGCTCAATCTAGATGCAGCAGAGCAGCAAGACAAGTATTTTTTTAAACAATATTGTTTTATAAACTTAAGAATGTACATAAGTCACGTTATGTATTTAGTTTGTATAGCAGATATTAAAACGTCTAGAGTTAAAAGATTCTATTCAATTGTATCTAATGCAAGTCTGCAAACTGCTGAAGACAACTAGCGTAAACACCTTTAAAGAAAGGCTACATTTTCACTAAAATTTTGCTTTAATTTTAAGCATATATGAAGAATTCTTTCCATCTTAAAGAGTTTTCAGAACATCAGCAATAGCACACCCAAGAGCTTGAATCAAAAGTCTGCCAGGGAGGGTTTTACTTTTTATACTTGACTAATTCAAACACTTCGTATACAGACTTATTTTCCTTATTCAGTATCACTGTATTGTAAGATACAATATGGCACCTTTTGCAAACTAATCACAAAAAAGTTATTGGAGTTTTTCCTCTGTGAAAAAGTTATTTTGTAACTTCTGAAGTCACACTCATAAAGTACCAGAGAAATCTCTAGGTATCTCGTGACTACACGCACTGTTGTCAGAGATGAACATAATTCAGGTCATTGACCTTTGCTAAATGCAGGCAAGCCTGTTGCTAGCAACATAAAATATAGCTACTTACTTAGAAGCAAAAATATTGATTTCTTTACAAGGAAAATTATCCTGAGGTATGCACCATTAAATTGAGATTATTAACATACTGGTATATAATAGATCTAGACATATATAAATCTGTACAACAGCTATTTCTTAAACTGTTGTTATTCTGCACCTTACCAGCCTGTTCTTGAAACTACGCAGAGACTACCAATGATGTTGCTTCACGTAAGACACACAGAGCAAAAGATTTACCATATACATGAGATTTGGTGTATTATTTAAAATACTTCATAATAAAATGTGAAGTACAACTAATACTACTGGAATTCAAAATAACTAAGTCTCATGAGGGTGCCAGAAATTGTCAACTTCCAGGACTAGTTCCCAGAGTCACAATTGAGGAATTCCAAAATCACTGCTTTTACAACACATAGCACATACAATGTGTTTTGTGACTAGGTAAAGTCCTGTGTGTTTAGATGTACAAGTTAACATACTCTGAAAACTAAACACACACACACATGCACATTTACTGCTTCTGTTCCACTTAGCACCAACAAATGTGATGTTATGTATAAGAAATAATTCACAAGAGAAACAAGAAAAAAAAAAAAAAACAAAACCACACAAACAAAATTGGACTATTTCACGTAACTAATGTACAAAGCAGAACTCAGTACATCATCTCATGTTCACCCACAAAAATCACATACATAAACTTAGAAGCAGTATGGAAACCCAATATAGCCCCCTACTTTTATGGTCACCTGCACGTTCCTATACCTGACAGCCAACACACTGAGTACTAGGCAAAATACCAGTAACTTGTGATCAGCATCACATTTAGCATGTTCCCAAAGAAGTCGCAGACCCCCGTCTATAGGTTTAAGTGCTTTGGTATTATGGAAAACTATGGCAAATATTAGCTGAATGGTTTTCACTGAAACAGTCAGTAACTACATTACAACATTCTTTAGGTTTTAGTGTTCATAATTCAGTAAGAAGACATCACATACTTCAGTTTAGTTTGTGTATTCAACAGAACTACGAGAACAGTCCCTTTCATATGTCAGTTTAGCCCATACTTAAGAAAGGGCATGTTAAAATTTTGGGAAGAACACATTTTTGTACACGACTGGTTTCCAAGTTAGGGTGAAAAGCCAACAACAATCAAAACTGAGTTTATACTAGACTTCACCAGTATACCATTCATCCTAAGAACTTGTATTATACTTTGTACTCCCAATGAGTTTTAAATGCACACTGCTAAACTAGAAGCCTATGCTAGTTTCTAGACTGGTATTTGTGAGATGCTTATGAAACAACCACATCTAAAACAAAGCACACTCTACCATCATCTTTCTTGTATATTGTAATATTTTCAGTGTTCCAAAAAGCACTAGTTTCTCTAAAAAAAGGATGCTGTGAATGACTAGTTTCACTCTCATGCTAAATTCGCAACACATGATGCAAGAACTCATCCTTTAAGTGTAAAAGTATGTACAGGCAGCTTTACTGAAATCACAAAGTTTCTCACCCAAATTCAAACCTGGCAAAGGCAGAACTATAGTTGCAGTAGAGCAAGAATTTATTTTCAGCAGGAGTACCACTTAAGCAGTCCATATCCTTTCCACCGCTACCTGCTTGGGCTGAGACACTGCTACTATTACAGGGACACTCAGCAAACTGCACTGGGGAACTAACCCAGGTGGAAAAATGGAGGAGAAGACAAAAAAAAAAAAAAAAAAAAACCAAAAAAAAAACACACACTATTTTTTATCCCATATCAGTCCTCTAATCTGGTCCGCTACAGATGCACAGCAGTCTGGCAGCAGGAACAAACAGCTGGGACAAAAAGGGGCTTCTTAGGCCAGTACTGGTGTCAAAATACTAAGCACCAAATGCACCTGATTTTATCACAGAAGGACCCACAATGGTGTCACACCCCCACAATGGTGTCACACCAGTACTAATTCAGTAAGACTTCAGAGGGCAACCTGAATTTCTGAAATATCTGATTTTTTTACGAAAAAAAATGCGTAACTTCTAAAAAAATGTACTGTTTTCCTTGTACATGAAGGAACTGAACAGTGTAAAAGTTATACTTGACCCATACAGCCAGACAACTCAGGATTTGTTTTTTAAATATTTATTTGTTCATGTGAACCCCAAAATAAAGACTGTGGCTTTAGGAAGAATTAAACTGACACAATTTAGGAGGGGGAAATAAAAGATAGAGAGAAAGAGCGAGACAGAGCGAGAGAGAGAGAGAGAGAGGAAAGCCCCACATACTTAATATAAAAGTTAAAATACTTTAAATTTTTTAGATAATTTGCATATGCTTCTTTTCTTACTCATTGACTAAAAATATTAATTTTAGAAGCACAAACTTGAAATATTTTTCAGTATTCTGACCATATAAGGAACCACAAATTAGAGGGGGGAGTGGCATTTTTTTCCACCCATTTAACAGTGTCCAGCAAAACAGATGTGGTTACATTTTTAACTGTTTTGGAACAACAAAATCACACCACTATATTTACATTCCCTTATTCCCCTCCCTCAACCAAAAGAGGCCAAGAGATGCTACAGCAGGAGTTGCCCATCCCCTGCAACATCAGCTAAACCATTTACAACTGTTGATGGCACTAAACTCTTATAACTAAGTACTTGTTTCTGTACTGCTTAATGGCCTCACTGAGTACAAATGAGATTACTAAAGAGTACCGTTTACATGGTTCTTGAAAATAATTCTATGTCAAGTTCACACAGGCATGAAGACAACAGAATTCCAGTTAAAGGAAAGATATTTAGAAATAATTCAAAAATATGGATTTCATATGTCACTTTACAGAAACAGATGCATGTAACAATCTAAATCTTTTTCATGTTAACACACACATCCTACCTATGATTTCCTTAAAAGGTGACATCTGATAAAAAGAAGAAAAATAAATCCTTGCTTAAGAAATATAGACATTTTCAGTAATGTTAAACATGAATTAAATAGTAGCATGTGAATAAAGTCATATTTCAAAGTAGAACATCCACGAGGGCTGTAAACTTGTTTATCCAGAGTACTGTGCTCTCACAGTTGTGAAACGCTTTTCAGAGCTAAAATTTCTCTATAGATGTACTCAGAAAGATTGATCATTTCATTTACAAAACCTGTTTCTGTTCCTTGTGGTTGGGAAAAGAACTTTAAAAATGCAAAGCAAAACATATGCCCCATTGCATTCATCAGTTTAGAACTTTATACCTAAAAAGTCTCAAGAGAGTATAACCTTCCTACCTCTCCCTGCTTTTTTTCAGCAATAAAGCAAGCGAGCAAACAAAGAATTAAAGGAACACCTACAATTTCCACATAAGGTGGCCCAACGTCACTCCATTTACAGATCTTTACTACAATCTTGGTATTACTATAGCTTACTATTCTTCCAATTTAGTGGTCACTACATCTTCCATTGTTTGCTGTACCCTTTATTTACAAAACAGACTCTACTTCTCAGAGACCTGGGAAGAGGTGGTACTGAGATGCAGCTACTTCAACTTTTTAATCCCAGACTAGAGTTGAGGCAGCACTTGTGCTCTCCAGACAAGCAAAGCATACTGAAATGCTTTCACCTCTCAAAAACTGCAAGAGCTCAGACACATATTATACACCTGTATAGATACACACACATGCACACTACATATATATGAGAGGTAAGGGCAGTTGTTCTCCCCTACAGAGTATTTTAACTGCAATGCCTTTATACTGATGAAAACGTACAGTCTTACTTTTCAACAGGCGAAAACAAGTTTCTGTCCAAAAGTTTGCTAAAACAGGTATTTTTAAAAAAATAATAATTCCAAGAAATGAAAGAAAATAAAACGGGCATCTGAATGGCACAGTATTTTCACAGCTGCCAGGGTTTTATACAAAATATTATGACAAATTCAAGAGACTTCAGCTGAGTGACCCATCCTTATCAAATTCAGATGTTACTGGGTTTTGACATCGTAACTGTTTCCTTGTTTTAACTGTTTGCTTTTTCTTTTCCCCTTTTAATTCTGCCCTGAATTCTGCCCTGAAGCACAACAAAGTCCATATCGTGCTGCAATGTACATGTAACAGGAACCAGCAATAATAAATTCATTGGTTATCATCATGTTTCAGTAAACGCTACTAACAGGATTCATCAAAAACAAAGAGAATGTAGTATCTTACTCAAACCACAACAAACTCTGTTACAAAAATACTTCATGTACTTATACAGATTCCTGGGACATCATTTGTGGAGCTGCTATCATGTATCTAAATAAAATAAGACTACTTCTCCATTTCAACTTTGGCAGCAGATAGTTCCGACATTACTTTCAAAGATGATCTAAAGTTACATATTTCAAGTACATTTATAACAACCTAGATGTTCGTCGCCTTGATACAGTAGTACCTTAAATCTTGAAGACTTCCAAAATGTTTTAATACATGGAGATATGCACACCTGTAGTCTTCCAAATTAAAAAAATGTAACAAAACCAACCAACCACACACAACTGTAAACTGCTGGTGAGCTCCATAAAGAGATGGTACTTATTTATAAGACTTTGAGTAAGTGGCTTGTTTCAGCCAAACGTTGGTTTGTGTGTATTTTTTAATACTTTTTAACCTTTTCAAGCACACCATGGACTAACTGCTGTTTAATTGATTCTCATATGACAGCTCCTGTTAACAACTGCAATGCCACAATTCAGCTTTGCCTTTCATTGTTCAGGCGACTTAAGACTGGACAGGCATACACAAAGCTAGGTACCCTCTGGTCATATGTTAACCATATGCCTAGGTCTTAAACCAGACTTCACCCCATAAATCCCCATACCTTCTGCTAAAGTAGGTATACTTCTGATACTAAAAGTGATAATGGAGAAGTACTGCGGATATCCTTTCCACTTTAACATGATAAATCAGATTTAACTGCCCAAGCTTCGGTTTAGGCTGAAAATTTTGAAGCTTGTCTACTTCCACCTTGTAACCAAAGAAACTAAATGAAAATATTTAGTTCACAAACATCAGAATTTTCCTTAATGCATCTGTCAGACTTCACCCACTTAGGTGTTTTTTCTGGGGACAGCTGTTCAGAGATGTTTCTGAGCCACTGCATCTAAAACAAGCAGAAAAAGCAAGACATTTATTCAGTTACAAATACATACTTCTATCATCCTAGAAATCCCACAGAATTCAGTGTAAACCTTCTCCAAAAAAAATATCTAGCCCTTAAAAATCAATCAACGAGCTAGCCAAATCATAAGTCTTTCCAACAAGACTTCAGTCACAACATCATTCTAATGGTAAACTCACCAGTCGCTAGGAAAAAATATTAAAATTACTGTATCTAGAGCACAATCATTTAAGAAGCCTGCCATCCTCCATCTAAAACTATCCTAAGCTTTCTCCTTTTTTTTTCTTCTCTCAGGGAAATAGACAAGACACAGTCTGTCTTATCATCAGGTGATTATTTTTATGCAGGACAAGTTCTCAGGCTTCACATTTATATTAAAATAGTCAAACTCAGTACTTCAAAAATAGGGTACACACTGCCTCTCCAGAAAGGCGAGAGGAAGAGACTGATTTAGCAGGTTGACAGCAGCAACCAAAGCAGTTTTGCCTTACAAATGGCTATTCCTAAAAGTAACTCTAAACACACTCTTCAAAGTGGAAAGATAACCTTTCTCTATTTGCACAACTAAAAGTCCCAGCAGCATTTCTCTTTTTACATATCCCAAGCATGGTACTAAAATGGAGTATGGAATAGCCATGCAAGTGTTAGTAAATGGGGACATAGCCACCACTTAAGCTTGCGTACAGAACTCAGATTTGCCTTTTAATTAGATCTATCGAGTTAAAACGCACTTGAAGGGTATTTCAGGATTACTTCTAGTATTTTAGGATACTGACAAAGTAACAGGGACCCTAGGCTAAGAGATGGGAAAGAGAAGCTAGAAGTTGTTTAGAGAAAAAAAAGAGGAATCCCTTATTTCCAAAACTATGTATACCACAACTGCTCTTCCAGCTCTTTTTAACTTGGAAACCCAAAACCAAGCTCCAGCTCTCGCCAGACATGTCAGTACAGAAACACCGTGTTTAAAAATCTTGTTCAACATGCTTTCAAATACCAGTTCATATGAAGTTCAATAGCTTTGAAAATTGACAGTGGTCAAGTTCAGTCTCCAGAACAACCAGATGCATTCAAAACTGATGGTGAATAAACTGAGTTATTTCATTAAAATACAAATTCTCAGACTGCAGCTCCCCAAAAGCCAAAGCTGATTTAGATTTGGCTGCTGTGTTCCCACCCACATCCCTCCTTGCCCTCAACCACTAGCACAGGCCCATCTCTTGCACCACAGCTGGCACCTGCCCCAGTCTCGCTGAGTCAGTTCTGCAATTTAGCATGATGTAAAACAGTCACCTTTTTTGATCAGTTTTCTGCTGACTATGCACAGCTTCAGAGCCCGAGTCTGACTTTCAGCTTACAAATCTACACAGTAAATAAGAACCTAATTGTTCTTTTTGGCGCATGCATATAGCTAACACATTTATATTCTGCATAATGCTACTCAATCAGAGAGAACTTCATTTGCATTTCTGTGCAGTCTTTGATGTTCTGGACCTTTGAAACCGACAGTTCCTAGGTCAGGGCCAGGAGTCCAAAAACCTACTGATAGTGGAAGTGAGGCAGCCATGCTCTAGGACTGTGCTGCGGTAATAACCAGGACATTTTGCTCGTGGAGGGAGAACCTCACTGCATTAGGCATTGTGTGACACAGTAAAACAGCGATCCTTGCTAAAAAGTTTACTATCTAAACAGAACACATTTGTCCACAGGAAGACAAAAGTAGAGAGCTCTCTAACTTTAGCTATCTATAATAATGTTTTCTGTATAGGCTAAGAATACAGGATAAGAGGAGAGCAACCTAGCTAAAGTACTTCCTATAGTTCTTGCCAAACTGCCACAGAGCACCTTGAAGACCACAGCTAACATCTGGCTTGATATTGATAGTAGTAGAGCCCACCTCTACTTCAAGAACACAAGTGAAATGTTTACAGGCTTTTCTATATATAGTTTGTGTCTGTCATAATAGCCTACATAAATAAATGTGAAGAAATAAATTTAATCAGGCATGCCAACTACAAACTTCTCTGATGTTGAAAAGCAAAGTGAGCAAAAGAAGACTTTTCACCACAGCAAAATCCAGCATCCTTGCCATTTAGCTCTTAATGTCCCAGCCTAAATATATAGAGAGAGAGACTTCCACAATATGGTTTAAGTCCTAATCAGGCTCAGGTTGACCAGTCTAACAGTAGGAGAGAAATCAGAATAGGAGAGAACGCAAAAATAATTCTATTTTAGATTACTGCAGCAATTACATGGGGAACATTATTTCTGTTATCTTAGGAGATCCCAATTTAGAGGGCCTAAGGAAATGCACTGTTTTCAAAATTCAAGACAGCTCTAGCATAAGCACAATACGATCTATTTTTTTATGAACTGCACTTACTACATACACTCAAATATATTTCAAAAAACATTGCTAAATATTTGTATTTCAACATAGGAATTAACAAACGCAAAGACAAGCAGTTTATCAGTTTAAATCCTTCAGAAAATTAACTTAATTTCACTATAAAAAAAATAGTGTTAAAACGCCTTAACAAATAACTGAAGAGCAAGTAGAATATAATCCCACTGATACAAAGTATTCTATGTTCCATCTATACCCTCCCACACTCCCTTCGCTTTATTTGCATATCGTTCCTAACTTGGTGATTGTGCTACATTTCCATAATTCACATAACATCTTTCCACTGAGAAAATAAAACACTATCCAGGAGCCATTTCCTGTAAAATGCATAAGAACTGATTAAATCCCAGAAAGTTTCTCTTTTCCTCTTCCTTTAAGGTAAGCACACTAATCACTGGATGGGAGAGTCACATTTCCTTTTCTCTCTCTCTGTCCCACGATTCTTTGGTTCTTTTTTGTACAACAGCACAGATTACATGGGACTCGAGGACAGTTGCCAAGAACATCTGAAAAGTCAGGTGATCTAGGTATTCTCACTGGAGCTGAACAACATGAGTTTGGATTCCCTCCATCTGAGGAGCACACTGACCTGCCAGGAAGGGTACTAGTTCCCCTCCATCCTTCCCAACCCTCCAGCGCACACTTGTGCCCCCTTCCTTGGAAAGCTTCAGCATTCACACTGAATAGACAGCAAAATAAATCAACTTAACAATCCAATTAAAAACTGTTCACATCTTTGTCAGGTTAATTTCCTGCCAGTTTAGTAAACTGAACTGGCTCAGCAAAAGGTAAGAAAAACTTAAAGCTAGAAGAGAAAGACTAACAGGCCTTTTTGTGACAAAAAGGATGCTCGCTCACTTTTTGCCACATAACTTCCCACCAAGCATACACCTTCACAAGCTGACCAAACTGAAGGCTACTACTTAGAAGAAAACAGCAAGTCACAGACACAGCTCATCTTCCTGGCACTCTTCCACCTCATGATGAAACAGTTTAGGTAGCTAAATTGGCAGTAAAGTTTCTACCTTTATTTACATCATTAGGTTTTTGTCCTTAGCTTCTTAAGATGGCCCAACACGCAAAAGTAAAGTAAAAATGCCAATGAACAAAACTTGCAAGTATGCTTAACCAAGGGAGAAAGAGGACAGAGACAGTCTCCTGTGATCCAATTGAAGCTGCTGTCAAACAACATTGTCGTGTTCCCCTACAACATCCAGACACCAAAGAGGCAGGGGTTGCAATAATGAGGGCTACAAGTCCATCTGGGGCCCTAGCTCAAATCCTCTGTCTTGTAAACCATCTCTGAAAGAGGAAATTACCATAACTCTTTTATCACACTCGTTACAATCTCCAATTAATATAACACCACAAGTCACTCCAAAACTATGGTAAAGTCTCCAAAGTAGATTGACAAAAAATGCACAAATGGATTTTCCCCTTCTTTGTTCTTTCAATGTAGTAAATAAATAAATACATGAATAAAGACTCCACATTTTCCTCACATCATTCACTCCAGAACTACAGCCCTAACGTTTCTCAGAATCCAGATCACTGGCAGCTCCAAAAGTTTTTAACAAAATATTAATCATCCTAACAGACTATTTTTTAATTTAACATAATTCAACACGGTTTTAAGTTCCAGCTGTAGTTCATTTATCATGGCCTTATTCCCCAGTGAAAGAACCACTGATCTAGAAAACTATCATTGAAGAAGAAGATAAATTAACAAACTTCAGTACATTTTCATATAATCTAGTGATGAAGTCAAAATACCTTCTTTTTCAGATTTAAAACTCTGAGGTCTTGTTTTGTTATCTTGTTAGCCACCATCTCCCACCATTAAGCATAATAGTAAAGCAAATCTTGGTATCCCAAGATATAGCAAGAAACTACTCCAGAAGTAGTAGGCTGTAAAATTTTGCTGAGTTTTAAATGGTATTATAATCAATTAAGAAGAATTCAAACACCCTATTCAAGTCATATATGCATGTGGATGCATGCACACATAGGGAGAAGAGCCAGTACAGACAGTGGGTACGTATCAATCAACAAAAGCTTTACTGGGGTACATTTACTATCACACTGATTAGAGGTTTCAGCAAACATTCATTGCAGCTCTATACATCTACAAAATATGGTTACATGTAGCTCACTGGACTCTTGTTCTGTCAGATAAAACCACTGCCTTTTCCGCTGCAAGTTTAAAACACTACCACCAAAAAAAAAAAAAAAACCAAAAAACACACCACCACACTTGGACCAAAATCTCACACCATTAAGCCCAGAACGCAGTCATCATAATCTAAAATGACCTTCCACAAAACTTCTTTAGAATTTCATTCTGTAATTCCTCATCAAGCACTCATCAATGTATGGCATACCCCACCAAAAGATCTCATCATTTAAAAGCCTTCAAAGACTAGGAAACCGTGATGGTCTTTCATCAAGTGGAATGGATTGCCAATCACCATTAAAATAGTATTATTTCCTGCTTATAAACAGAGAAGACAATGACTTTCTGGTGTGGAAAAGGTTTTATGAATGTAACAAGAGGTTGAAGATAACCTGCCATAAAGTAACTCAATCCAAATTTGACAGCTGTGAGTTCAAATTCACAATCATATTTACAAGAGGATGCATTTTGTCAGCTTATACTCAGGAACTGACCACATATATACCTACCTACATCCCACCCCCTTTAGCCCACAACAAATGCAAGACTTTGATTTCACTCAGACAACAGAAAAAGAAGGTTAAGTCTAAATACGAAGTAGCACATGATTGCTAAACCAATCTAATAATTTACTGATTAAAAAAAAAAAAAGGGGGGGGGGGAGAGAGGGGCTTTTTTGCCCCCTTTCCTCCCCTTCCCAATCCTCACTGCTCTTATACTAATTGACCCAAAAGAAAAACAACT
This sequence comes from Tyto alba, assembly GCF_018691265.1. NCBI lineage: Eukaryota > Metazoa > Chordata > Aves > Strigiformes > Tytonidae > Tyto > Tyto alba. The sequence goes on from NW_024881276.1 coordinate 27,862,367, forward strand.
TTTTTCAGGTTAGGTTTCCTTACTGGCTTTCTCACCCACATGATGCCAAATTATTTTAATAAATATGCCCTCTTTTTATGTACTAAAGGTTTAAATAACTCAGGACAATGGGACAATACGTTGATTTTTTTTTTTTTTTAACAACTGTGTTACACTATGGTCCTGAATGTGTAGTTCAAGCTAGTCTGTCAACTTGGGATAATGTCGTTTTGAATCCCTTTTTCAGTACAGTCACTATGGAGATGTATGGAATTTATTTTTGAATATTCTCTGATGGCAGTCATAAGAAAAAGTCTAAAAGACATCTCTCATCAAAATAAAAGCCCACAAAAATTCTCTTTAACAGAAGCCTTTCATATTAATTTTGTCTATCTAGACTTTTATGAGGCCAAATAGAAGAAGTTGAACCTTTGGGACAGCTTACATGAACTTCACCAATTGCAGCATCCAAATGCTGGGTATAAACCGATTAATCGAATGCTGAGTTATCTGTCATTTGTTCAAGAAGCAGACACTGCACTAAAACTTTTGACTAAATCATCCATTTAAATAAGTCCAGGACATGCTAAGAGTATACAACTTTCTGATTATTTAATAGTATCTCTGCCAGCATCAGAAGTTGCTAGGGTTATGACCAGAGGAGTCTGGTTTTCTACAGCATTTTTTTTCCTGATAAAAATTCCTAAAATGATTTTAATAAGGCAGGTTGCAGGAAGGAAATAAGGACAAATTAAGGAAAAAAAAAAAAAAAAAAAAAAAAAGAAAGCTTTTAAATCCTGACCTTACAGACCTCCAAACAGTACTCAAGATCACCATGTCCAAGGTATTGAGGAAACAAAAAGGTGAGAAAATCTTTAGTGTCCGACTGAAGTCCTTGAAGACTACCAAGAATAGCTCGCTAGGTGGAAAGACTCGAAAACAAAACCACTTTTCCAGCAGATTTTTTTTTTTATTTTCTACTAATGTTACCAAACTGGTGTATTTCATGTAACGATGTGCTATCTTTTTAAGAAAAAAATATATAAAAAGGTAACTTTGACATAGACCTGCTTTTTTTCCCATTTTGTGAAAGAGCTCAACAGGAAGGTCATGAGTGTGATCTGACATTCTGTGGATGATGCCAGCAGAGGTATCCTTTGGAAGAAAACAATTTTTCTAGATATATCTGAAACAGGAGAGCAATGTATGAAATTTCAGGGGCACAGCAAAAGGGGTAAGAAAAGCAAGATTCAGAGCTCATACTAGGTGCACCAAATGGACAGATTGCAGCCTAATAGACTCATCTCTACAGTCCTTCATTCAGTGTTTTCAGTGCAAGGCAAAAAGGAAACATTGAACGTGACAATGTAGTCATTAAGATGGTCATAACAGAGAACTCTGTCCCAATATATAAAACCATACACTACATACTATATCTATAAAAACATACACTGACATCTTCCTTTCCAGTATAAGTTATAAGCAAAGCCACATTCAATGGATTCAAAACTGGAACTTCCCTCATTCCAACACTTTTTTTTTAAAAAACTTTTAAACAAGAAAGCACCTTTGGAAATAAGCCAGAACTCCACACTGCTGATTTGAGACTTTACTTGAACTGAACCTAAAGGAGACTTAATAACTTCGGAACTTAAGAGAAAGAGAGGCCTATGGAGTTCAGTGGTGCTACACTGAATCCATCTGAGGGAACATGGATCTCCACATGAATCTAGCAGACAAGGCCTACTCTCCCTTCTTTGTTCAGAGAGATTTTTATTCAAAATACCGCAAGTTATCTTCATACTGGACTTACAGGAATTACTAGAAAGCATGGAGACATTCTTCACAGTACCTCTGTGTTTAGGAAAGAGCAAGAGACACACTAACCTGTACAGATTGTATCTGCCACAGACACTGCCTGAAAACACTGAGCAGTCGTTCTCCCTTTCCTGAAGGGCCCAAGTAGATGGATGTCCTGAAGGGCAACCGAGGCAGACAAAATGGGAAGTTCTGAAATGCAGAATAGTCAACCCAAAGCAAGTTCGGGAAAAAGGGAAAGAAACAAGGCTTTGTGAAAAGCTCAATGGATTGCTGAAGAAGGGGATGGGAGGGGGGAAAAGACAGGCACTAAACATCAAAGTATCTAAACCATTATTTGACTAAGGAACCTCAACTACTTCTAGAAACTGAGCAATGTCATGCTGTTTATCACACGCTGAAAGTCTTTAGCCATGAAAAAAAAAAAACCATACATAAAGCAAGCATGACGAACAAAGTTAACAGAAGAGTAGACTAGAACAAGACCCAAAGCAGAAGATGGATGGGATATAAAAAAAAAAAAAAAAAAAAAAAAGACAAGCCACTGAAGAAATACAGCATTTACGAGTAATACTTTCATTTACTAACCAAGAAGGAACCAAGTGAACATTTCCAAAGACAACTACTGTAATTCAGAATAGTTTGCCCTATTAACTTGCACATCCTGATAGCAGGCTGCTTGATAACCTGATCTAGAACAGCCGGCCTAAGAAAACAAAACTCTGCAAGCTCAGACAGCAATACGTTTAAGTGTGCTCTCAAATAAGATACCCAATGTAAGATGTTGTCCATCACACATTGCGAGGAAAAAGCTTGCCTTGCAAGGTACTTAAGGTGTTCCTGCCGTCTGTCCACCCAAAGGCTTAGAAAAGCAAAGGAGATGAGAAGAAAAATTCCATTGTTTTTTCCTCCTATAAAGATCAAGTGTATTGTCCAGTCTTCCACACTTTTAAGTTACTTTGGATTATTAAAATATGTATGGATATTAAAATATGGATGGATTCAGATATTAAGGAATCAGCACTCCTGTCTGCTTTCCCAACTAACGTGAATAGTTATCAACAAAATTTAAATAACTTGAACAAAAATACTAGGTATCTGAATACATGGAAGTGAAACAACAGCATAAATGCAGCAGCTCTGGTCACTTATTTAGGAGAACAAGAAAACATGGAATTTAAGAGAGCTGTTTGTTTGTTTGTTAACATAACCCGTCCAGCCAGTGGTTATGTTAAACCCAGGTTATCAAGCGAAACATTTTTTCATCTCCTTTGTATAGCAGGAACAAGAAAACTAAGCATCTTTACTCTGCAGTTTAGCTTCTGGTATCAATAATGTATGCTCACAACTTACAAAGGCAGCTGAAAAATACCTTTTATTAGAACATTAACTTTAGAAACTTCAATTCATCTTTCAGTTTGTCTAAACAGGAACACTATATATTTTGTGTGCATGTATCTATCTTAAGGCAATATAGAATTCAAGTAAAAATTTCATAAGTGCACGAGATTGAGAAGAAATCTGTATTTTGTTTTGTGGTAATGTTTTTTGGGGGGACGGGGGGGGGGGAGGAAAGGGAATGGGACAGGATGGGACGGGACACCACAGAAAATTAAAAACTTAGGGTTTCTTAAGAGCTTTTAGCCTTTAAAAGGTGGATTTCCTCTCCCCACTCCCCCCCACCCCCAGCACTGCTCTTACAGGGGGAAGGGAAAGTAAGAACAAGTGAAAAAGAACTAGCAGGAGAAAACACTGAGCAAGCAAGACAGCAAGTGACAATAAAAAAGGTGCTTGAGAAACTGAGCACTAGAAAAGACATGGGAGAAAAAGGGTATGAGCAGAAGTTAGAAAATTGTAAAAAAGAACAAGCATGAGTGAGGAAGAACTATGGGAAAAGCACAAGTGAAAAGATTGCAAGAAAACAGATGCATCAGAAGTAAATAGGAAGGTTAGATAGCAAACAGAAGAGTTAAAAAACAAGCAGGAGTTATAGAGAGAACTTGTTATCAAGTAGGACTGTGGTAGCCCATGTTAACAGTGCACGCAAGCAGGACAGCAGACAGGGAACATTAGAGAGGGAATAAGAATGGAAGTTTGAGATAGCAAGAAGTCTGAGAGAGGCAGAGCAAGGAGGGGGGAGACAGAGACTGACAGGAGAGTGATTTACTACAGAAGGGGTGGCAAAAATTCCTCAGAGTGATGTTCTCCATTAAGTAACAGTGCTATCAGAGCCAGTTAACCAACCCCTGCCTCTTCTAGGCACCCTGTTTCTGTCCACCCACACAACCCATTCCATTATCTTGTCAAATGTCTGAGCAGCAGCACAGCGTACTGGGTCTGGGAACCGATCTGACTGAAAAGTAACCTGATTCTCCACCCCCACACACACCCAAATGTTATATATATAAAATCATGTATTTCAGCCAACTCAGTTTCCAAGTCTGATTCACTGGTTGGTCTTACAAACAGCTGTGCCAACACAAAGCAGGTGGGAACAAGCAGCCAGAATCTGGAGAGAAGGGGAGCTGCTTAAGCAGTAATTGCCTTCAAAGAACTCCCTGTTGCACACTTTGCCTTAGAATGACTCTTTCAACAATTTCCCTCAGAGTGCTTCGGTGTCTCTACATCTTACAGCATGAACTTCACGTCAGTTTGCTAATACTTACGCTATACAACAAACCCATATAACATCATCAGATTAAATACTGTGTATGTCCCACACCCCTCATAGATGAGATACGAAATAAAGAATTGTTGCTTTTCATCTTTTTGCTTCTTTTTTATCAGTTATTTCAAATTTGGCACACATACAGTTTGGGGAGAGCAAGGTACTTTTCACTAGCCTCAGGAAAACATACACAGATTTGGGTGGGTGGAAGGAGAAAACGGTTTAGGGTAGAAGAAAAAGGGGGAAGAAAAATCAATGTTGCTTGCTTTTTTCTCTGAGTATCTTTGCTGTGCTGCCCTTCAGCATTCTCTCAGCACTTAAACTATGTACCAGCCTAAGGTCTTATGCTAGAAGAAGGAATTGATCTGGATGAAAAAAAGATAATGAAGTCTTCTCAAATTTCCCCCAAATTTAAGAAGGTGTAGTGGCACAAGACCAACAGTTTCAATCTGTACCCATCGGCTTCTGACAGTTTGCTTCCCTTCACTGTCACTACTACCAACCAGCGTCTCAAGACTCTGACAAGTTTGATCTGCTGAAACTAGAACACAAATTATTATTGTAGGAGAGTCACATTTAAGACATTTAGCCAATTTTCCCTCATGAAAGCCAACCAAATCCAAGCATACAAAAGTGTGGTTTACACATCCAGTATACACTGGCACAGGTAACTCATTGCTCCCCAGACGGTTTACTCTCAGGTGGTTGGCCCATATGATGGAGAACCCAGGCCTGCCAGATCAGGTAGGAGAGGTGGGAGCTTCTGTACTAGTAAGACGGAGATGTTTCAATCATACAAACTGGGCAAATATCACATACAACTCTTTCTCCTTCCATGTGAAAAAATGTTTTATACATGTCATAAAAATCACAGACTAGGTTAAGAAATGTTTAAGGCAGGCTTGATACACAATTCAGTCTCTTTTATATATTTTGCAACACAGTCTTCATTTACACAGTCAAATGTTGGTTTATTGATTGAATAGATGCTTATCACGTACATCAGGAAGACACCACATAGAAAACAAAGCTATACAGTAAATACCATAAATGATACTATTTACTGAAATACTCCATCAATTCTTTCCCAAATGGAGGTATGTGTATCAAATGGGAAAAGGGATTGCAAGTAAAAACCTAATTACTTTTTTTTTAAAGACAAGTAAAATCCCCTTGGGAAAAATGAGTTCAAGGTCTAATTCCCCCAAATTTCCAAACAAACCCTAAGTTACTTGAGCAGACCTCTATCTGGATATGCTGAGTCACTCTCCAACCTTAAGAGACTGCTTCTCCAAGTTACAAATCACTCAGAATATAAAATTGAGTCAAATGCAACTGCAAATACAGAACATCCTGCTATTAAGACATAAAACACCTAAACCCTTAACCTCAGCTCCACCCGTTGCGTCACTGTGTAACTTTGGGCAAGTCACTTCACCTTTTTCGTTTTCACGCCCCTTGCTAAAAAGCAGCTCAGTAACATGTATTTATCTCCTGTTAGCAAAACAAAAACTGCTGTGTGTATGCAAAGCAACATGAAGTGCTACACAAAATGCCTAAAATCTCTGAAACCCCCCTCCCCTCCCCAAAAAACAGGAACTCAGTATTTTAGGTTAGGCTGCCAATAAACAAGACACATAAACATTTCAAGGTTTGGTGGAGGGGTTTTTCTGTACATTAGACCCTTAAACACTAAAAAACATTTTTCTTCCAGAAGATGCTGAAAGAATCTGTTAGCATTTGCTAGATTCAGATACTTAAATGTTTTATCTGTGCACAAGCCTATGAGAAAGCCACAAACCTAAGTGCAAGGTCTGGACAGTGTGCAATTATTAACAACTTGTACCTAAAAAAAAGATATTTACTGAATGATGAAAGATAGTTCAAACCACCAAAAGCAAGAGGTAATTTTCCCATTTTTGTCAGTGTCTAGGTGCTTGACTTAGTTTGGGAATTTTTATGGAAATAACTAATAAAGTTGAATGCAATTCTACAGAGGTACTCAAGATTAAAATACAAGGAGAAAGACCGTGCTTACAACAGCTGGAGTACAATGCATACCTTTTTCCTCAAATGCATGAATTGGCACTGTCAAGTTGGGAGCTCACTGGTTTCAGAATATACATAATGACTAACTCAGAAATTGTATTCTGGGCCCACTGTATGCTTGCTAAAAATGTATCTTGAGCTTCCGCCTCACCTCAAACCACAGATCTCAGATTGCTTTGTTTTATGCAAACAAAACTTTGCTTTAACAATACAAAGATTAAAATTTAAGATTTTTTTTTTTAAAGTAGCAGTAGTCCAGAGAAAAAGAATGAAAGCAAAGCATATATACCAAGGGAAAATTTTTCAAATATGGAAGTCTAAAACTTAAACTTTATCCCATATTCAAAGTATTGTATAAAAATAATTGCATATTCTCACCTTTCAATAAAATTAGGTAGGAACTACAAGATGCAAAATCTTAACAGAGTGAGGCCAACAGTATGACAAAATGCTGTTTTAGCTATGTAGGCCTAAGCTGGTACTTTTGAAGTAAAAAAAAGAAAAAAAAAATCAGTGATAAAGGCATACAAAATGATGAATGACATAGGGAAAGTTAATTAAGTAATTAAGTCCCCCCTCTCTCATAACAGACTTTGGAAATACACACTAAAGGGCAGCAAATGTAAACTAAGGCCAAGGACATCTTTTTCACACACACAAAAATTATTTACTGATCTCAATTGGAACATGCCCCTGATGAAAAGGAAAAAAAAAAAAAAACAAAAAATTACACAAAAAGGAAAAAAAAACAAACAACCCCCCCCCACAACAACAACAACAAAAAAAAACCCTGTACTTCATAATGCAAGCCTACCATGAACTTCTTGGTACAAGGAAAAATATTTAATGGCATGAACTACTCCAATTTGGTCTTTATCCTAAAATGTCTTCTTTAATAAGCATTTCAAAATCTTATTGAAGATATTTTTTTTTCTGCTGTTAAATAAAAGCCCCACACCCTACAAATATTGATAGCCTGTATGCACACAAGTCATGGATACTGACTGATCATAGGTCACTGATCATCTCTAATGTTTCCAAATGCAAAGCACCACATGCATACACTGGCAGAGCTTCAGAAGACCTCTTAATAATGTCAGTTTGTCACGTATATACATTCCTTTCCTTCACATACAAAACCCTGAGCTCAATGTCCCTGTGTATCACCAAATACATTTTACTTTTCTATTTCACTTCCATTAAAACAGTAGCTAATCTGAAACAAACATATTGTAAAATATCTCTGTTCCATTAGAGAAGTAGCATTTTTATAAATGCTTTATAAATTTTAGAAGAGAGAATGGTTGCCAAACATGATACCTGAAGCTTGTGAACTATAGGCAGAACTTGTTTTCTCATTTCCTGAAATAACTGGATGCTGGTTAACAACAGCCAGCAGAAAACCAGAATGATATACCTGCTTTATACAATTATACAACTATTTCTTTGCATTCTAAGAAGAGGCAAAAAAAGAAAAGAATTTTTTTACACTATACTTTAAAACAGAGAACTCAAGCTAGTACACATAACTTGGCTAACATGTTTTCCTAGCTTTATTAACTTCTGTAAGAAATGAAATTGAAATATTTTAGTAAAAACTTGTATTTTGTTTTATTGCAATTGTCTGGTAGTATGCAAATTAGGTAAAGGGGCACTAGGTATTACCTTCAAATCCACACTAAGAAATAGTCTCCAGTTCTAATGGTTCCTCACACAAGAAAAGCATTACATAAGTTTCTAGTCCCCACCACATGAAGCAAAGCCAACCTTGATTTAAGAATGACAACAAAAGTTGTCAGTGTTATCATTATCCACTAAGGTAAGGCAGCCAAGTACTTGTACTCCAACAATCTGTTTCCACATGTGCAACTGGATTTCTCAAGGTTTCAAAACTAAACTCATCAAGTTTTAAAATGTCCATGCTGTGAACATGACTCTGATTAATTTAACTCCACAGAGATACATAAATGAATGTTTTGATGGGTAAAAAGACTGCAAGTAGACTCATATGGACACTGTGAACTGCAAATCATGATTGCATGCTGTGCAAAATACCCAGGTGAAAATACCCCAAACAAATCCTACAAAGACAGGAGATAAACCCTCTTGTAAGAGCCACATCAGATATCATTAATGATTTCCATTCACACCTCCAGGATTATTAGTTTTTAGAACTTTGCTCATTAAGCTTTTGTACAACACACTATTAAATTACAATAACTCACAACCCTTTTTATTTACCAGAACAAAAACCAAACCATAAACACGTATGCTTTTACACAATGCCGTAACAAAAATGCTACACAGGAGAGCATTAGGAATGAATGGGTATGCATCTCAAAGTCATGAAATCATGGTTAAATGGAGAAAAAAATAATACTTACTTCATGTTGTACAGGACAAAAAGTGGAAAACAGATCCCGATTAAGGTCTCTAATTAGTACAATGCAAAACCAAGCAATTTTTGACTATACCCTTATAATACAAACTTCAATTATAGTTTATAATGCAGTATCATATATACTCTTTCCACTCAGCCTTCAACATAAATTAATCATTTATGATGCTGTCTCTAGCAGACATAGTTCACAGAAAACACTAATCGACTGAGAAACTAACTTTGTAAAACAGAGTGTGTATTAAAAAAAATAAACCATCAGGAAAAGCCTGAGGATATACAAGGGTCATTCAGAATGAAGCGGTAGTAACTCCACAGTTAACTGACCTCTTCCCAGAACTGCACCTACTAGTGCTTCTGATTTTGGGGAAGACTCTAATGTAAGCTTGTAGCCTTAGCATATATAGAACTCTACTTCAGCAAACATCTGATTTCAGTGGAAAGACAGACAGATATGTGCAATCACGTACACATTCAACATTTGCAGTAATGCTCATTTTCCTGCACGGGGCCTGCCATAAAAATCTCAACTTCTGAAGGCACACTATGACATTGAGAGGAAAGTCACCCTAAACACAAAACCACAGAATTCTAAGCTTATAAACAACCGATCATAGTGAAAAATGTACATTCAGCTGTGTTATTCCACAACTATGACCCAGTATTGGTAGTATTTGAGTAACTTCTACAGAAAGGGAAACCGCCAAGATCCTCATGCAACAATCGCTTCTTGTAACGTTAGCAAAGACATCAATAAATTTCAAACACTAACCTGCAATTTTTGGCATACCATTAAATTAATGCCTACTTATCCACAAGTTAGAAAGAATAACAACAAAGCAGTCAGGATCAGAAATGATCCAGGAAAGTTACTGAGCTTCCAATAGCAATCAGATTTTGAGTGTATTAGAAACTGATACACGTGTTTCATGTATAAGTACTGTTAAAAATGTATTTAAAAAATAAGAATATGTATGGTTATACATTTGTAAGTAGGAAAAAAGCTGTAGTTACGCTGATCTCTGTTTGGTCTGTCCAGTTGTAAGAAAATTCATAGTGTTCAGGAAAACATAGAACTGAGTAAGTACTAACACATTAACTTCCCTCCCTGACAATATTTCTTTCCTCTTTTTACCCCTTCCTTCAGTTTAAACGGTAAACTGCCATCATGGGCACAAAACTATTTCCTCTACAAAAGAAATGGATGTGCTATGCTCCAACTGGCTCCTCAGTGACAGGTCCACCGGCAAAGTAAGTTATTAGCAATTTATGTATTTCACAGGAACACAAATTAAGATTTGAGCACATATAGGTAAACAGGATTTTGAATAAACAAAAACATTAGTGACCTGTGTTTGATGCCAGGAAGCCAAAAACCAATGAACGATAGGTTTTCAGGACACTAGGAATTAAAAGTTTTACTGACAAGTTCGATTTAATCATTGAAATGTATTTAACTGTGACTGTGCCAACTAGTCATTCTACTAGTTTGATTTTTTCCAGTAACATCAAAATTCACTCTAAATTTTTCCAATAATATTTTGAAAGAATAACCCTGACACCAGAAATCAATTTGTACATTTCCATTCCTTTCTCATTTCACCATCCAAACAGTTATTAAAAAGAAACAGGAAACTTTTCAACACATAGACGTATTAATATATTATTAACTAGTCCTTTAACTGACTCAAAACACTGTCTATTTTTATTTGCCTCTGGGGGAAAAGAAAAAGGGGGGGGGGGGGAAGAAAAATAGAACGTGTTGGAACTTTATGTAACATAAATTGAAAGCTTGGTTTCTCACAGCCGGAACAAAACTGACACTTAATAGAGTTAATTTCACTTTCATTTACTCTGTTTCACTTTCATGTATTTAGTGCTACTAAGACCCTGGAAACTTTGCAAGGAGTATGTTTACAAGTAAGTGCGAGCTTATGTTATTTTAATTACAGAAACATTTTCACTGCTTTTAAGAAATACTATACTCAGAGCTGAAATGAAACTTATTACGTCTTCATATAGGGTAACTTAAATAGTTACTATCTAGACTTCAGAGGCTCCAGAGTATTCACACTGTATGGACGTAAGCAGAGCTGACTGGGAACTATCCTCCACATTACCCCAGCCCTTCAGTGGGTATTCCCCCTATAAATCATATGGACAGGACATTTGAGAATGAATGAGGATATGATAATGCCAGTACCTTTCATATTGAGCCACCCCATCTCCAACCTTTTCAAACTGTGGACAAACTCACCTATCCTTTAAAGACTGCTGAGGGGAAGGGGGAAAAAAAAAAGGGAGGGGAAGGGAGGGCAAGAAAGGGGAAACCTCATGAAGACAGTGGGACTTAACCTGTCCCATCCCTATGTGCTTTCTAGTCAAAAAGGAGCACCTTTTTTGATCTGTGCTCTCAGATAAGTAACCCATAATTAAGCACCAACAGATACTGGACAAGACTGATACATATGAGTATTAGGAGAAACGGAGATAAACTCCAAATAAAGCTGGGGTAAGTGTGAACTAGAGACCTATTCCAAAGTAATGAAATACATTTGTGCCAGCAAAAGCAGTTGAGTTATTCAGTCATGCTTGGAAAAAAAAAAAAAAAAACAGAATCGAACACAAATTTTACCTTCCCTGTAAGGGAAAAAGATAACCAATGGATATCAATTACAAACTGTTACATGAATTGTTACATGCAACTAATGATTGCAATTGTATTAGTATATTGTGTCACCTCGAAAACAGAATACTACTGTACATATAGAATATGTCTTTTTGGATGTAACAATTGTCTCTAATTATCAAAAGTTTCTCCAGTGTTTTTAAGTCATTACTAGACTACAGTTCCCATAACTCTCCTCTTGAAGGACTCATGGAGGTGAAGAAGGAAAAGGAAAGTATTCCCCTTCTCAGAATGTCTTGTTTACTTTTTTTCCATTCATAAGCTTACAAGAAAGGCATGTTTGCTCAGAAAGGTTTTTTTGTATTATTGCAAATAGTCTTAGGGGAAAAAAAAAAAAAAAAGTCTCACAGAATAAACACATCAAGTCTTTTAAACTTAAAGTCTGATTAGCAAAAAAGTTATTAAATAAATTTTTTAAAAAAGACATTTCTTACCAAACTCTTACTAAAAAAAAACAAGATGAAGCTGTAAACTTCACAAATAATCTATTGTACTCAGTTATAAGACAAAAGCAGCAGTTCTCTGTAAATAATCCTATTCTACAACAGCAGATCTATTTACAAAAGGATTTTAGAAGTTATACAAGTCTCCCATGCTCCCATAAGACAAAGATATCAGAAAGTTTTTTACTTCACTTTGGAGAACAGTTCTCCCAACAGCATTCAAAATTACTGTAGAAAGACTAAACATATGCCAGTCTCCACTTCTTACTCAAAAACATAAGCTGTGACACCTTTCAACCTACTGTCCTGCAGCCAAGGTTAAAACCACCTGAAATAAAGAGGTTTTAAGAGGAATGCTAAAAAGAGAATCTCATTATAGCAACAAAAGTGCTTCTTTGATAATAGTACATTTTAGTCTTCAAATCACCACCCATTTCAGTTCAGATGAAACTGTAAAATGCTATCATAGAAAATAAAGGTACAGTTTTTCAAGCATTTAACTAGTCTTTTTGCATACTACCATATGACCAGGTGGTACAGTTTCAAACATGTTAGCAGAAACAAAAAGGGATTTTTTCACTTTATATGAAGTTGTTGACTAACTCACTTGAACTAAATGACAAAAATATCCCAGTAAGTCCATCAAGGCAAAGCCAAACACATGTTTCTTTGCAGTGCCCCGTCAGAATTAAGATTTTAAAATGTGGCATACACGTTAGCAAATATGTCCTAATTAAATGTAACTTTAAAAGCATAGAGAAGGCACAGAGTTTATACTAGATACCAGTCCTGTTTTTCTACTTTGTTTAAACTATCAACCAGTTCATTAGAAGTCACTTATGGTCATCACATGTTAATTCCCAGTCTACGGAAAACCGACATACTTTAAAAATTGATAAATTCCTGGTGACTACCTCATTATTTTACACAAGTAAGTGAGCGCTACCCATAAATTGACACTGAAATAGAGAACTCTTGGCTGCTATTAGGTAAAATTATCCTTGTTGCTACTTCTCTGTCACTGTCCAATGTGGGGGAGGGGATTCCAATGACAAGTTCTAAATCCACCCAAGTATTGATTCAGGAACTGTAACATTGCTGCTCGTGTAACAAACTATCTTTCTTACCTGTTTGCCTGGAAACAATATTAAACTACTGTCATATGTAAATGCGCACACAGTAATTTAACAGAAGGAATTGCCCTCTTTTCTTGATTTAAGATGACCATGCTCTTTATTCATTTCTGAACAAGATACACTTGCTTTACTCAAAGAACATTCAAAAACCATGAATTAAACTGGATAAGCTTCATAAACTTTGACAGAATTTTTAATTCATAGCAGAAAATGTAAATTTAACATCACACATATTCTACTTCAGACTGCAAATAAGTCTAGTTCTAAACAATTCATATAAGTCAAAAACATGAAGCGTAGCCTACAAAAGTAGTCTATGTATATGTGCACTAAGTTCACCAAATATATATAGATAATGGTTAACAAATACTAGCTCGTATTCACAGTTATTTTCAGTGTTATTATTCAAATTCTATAAAGTATAATTAATTTTCCAAAAATATCCAATCTATAGTGGTTGGGGGAAAGGGGGTGTGGCAAAAAAGAGGAACAAGTTTACCAAAACTTTTTAGGGCTACAGGCTATTCCAATGAGATAAGTTAAACTGCTTGGTTACAGGCAGAGAATTAAATACTACCGCAAACAAAACATTTGCTTATTTATCACCACATATAATCAACATATTCTTCAGATTCACACATGCTTTTTCTTAAGAAAAGGAGAATGAAATACCAACACAACAGAAAAACCAAGTTGTTAACTTCTGCTTATCTAGTCACCCCCTGCCCCCCCCCCCCCGCCCAGTGATACTATATCCATGTAAGTGTGACTATATATACCTACTGGCAAAAGTTAACTGCACGGTCTCATTTGGATTAAAACTGTAGGTTGTCAAAAACATGCTTGTTGATTTATTTTGTAGTCAGATATTCTGTCTTTGTTAATTTTAAAGAACAATGAATGTTTATTTCCCCCAATGACTGTGGAGTAATAGGAGAACTAAGTAACAGCAGCAATCTAGACACATGATCAAAGAACCCCTACACAGTCTTTGGACAGACTAAACTGAAAACTTCAAAGTTGACTGAGATTCAAAAATGCAGCAATTTCGAAATTGCAAATTACAGTGCTTTTAATTGCGTTTTCTGATTTTGTGGCGGTGGGAGGTAATGCCACTCCAGAGAAGGAGCGCCCTATGTATCAGATGAGGTCTCCAATTTCTTCAGCAACACAAAGCTAAATTCCGAAAAGCCTGCAGCCGGCTATTAAAACACAGAAGCGTCTGTGTGTCCCTGTGTCTTTTTCCAACTGCTTCTCCCTCCTCTTCCCCACCCCACCCCACATTCCCCCCCCCCCGCCCAGATGACAGTCATCTCACACAGGTACTCCTTCTACATCGGCCTCCAACTTCCCCACCACACAAGTCCCTCACACGGGCGCAGGCAGGGGCACCTAAACCCTCCACAACAGGTGCCCGCTCAGCTGAAGGTTCAACTCCTGCCGCCCTCCTCGCCCCCCTCTCCCCGCTCCCAGACCGGGGTGAGACCTCGCACCCGCCCACCGCAGGGCGTTGCGCATAAGAGCGAGAGGATCCGGGCGAGCTCGCTGCCTCCATCGCCGGTCCCGCGGCCCTTCTCGCCGCTCCGCTCCCCACCCCGCCAGCGACAGCCTCTGCCGGACGCCGCGGGGAAAAAGGGCCGCAGAGGCGGCCGCCGCCGCTGCCCCCCCGGCCATGCCCGGCCTGCCCCAGAGGGGGGGCGGCGGTAGGGAGGGCGGGGAAGAAGGCCGGGTCCAAAGCCCGGTACGGGTCCCGGCCCAGCCGGCTCCGGCCCGGCGCTCGGCGGGCCCCCGCGCTCTCCCCACCTCCTCTCTCTAAGATGGCAGCGGAGCTGCCCCCTGCGCTGCGCCCCCCTCGACCGCGCCGGGCCGGGAGGTGGCACCAGCTCGTCCCGCTGCGCAGCTCCCCGCCACCGACCGAGGCGTCTCACTTACCCGTGGCGGGGGGCGGCGGGCCCTGCGCTCCGACCCGGCTTCTCCCGGCGGAGGCCTCTCTTCCCTCGGGCGGCGGGCGCAGGCAGGGCGAGGAGCGAGCGCTTCCCTCCGGCCTCGGCCAGGGGCCCCGGCGCGGCAGCGCCTCCCTCTTGCGCGCTCCGCAGTCCGGCCGCCCCGCCGCGCTCGGGCCCGCACGGCTGGCGGCGGCGCCGGTGCCGCTCGGGGCGCGGGGGGCACCGGCCGCGGGGTCTGTCCGCTGCGCGCCTTCCTCTCTGGGCGGCGAAGAGCGGCGGGGGAGAGGAGGAGGAGGAGAAGGGGGGGGCCCGGCCCGGCCCGGCGGGCGGATCCGCGGCGCTTCCTGGCCGGGCTGGATTTTCTATCGCTCACAAAATGGCGCGCGTTCCAAACCTGCGCAGCGCCCGGCGGCGGCAACGGCAGGGCCCGGCCTCACCTCGGCTCGGCGCGGCGGCGGCCTGAGCCCCGGCCAGGCAGCGCGGGGACAGCGGCGGGCGGGCGGGGGGAGAAGAAGGAGGAGGAGGAGGAGGAGGAGAAGGAGGGGGTGGGGGGGAAGCGCAGCGCCGTACCGAGCCCCCGGGAACTCCTCGCTCCCTCCCTCCTTCCCTCCCCCGCCTGCCAGCCTCTACCTCCTCCCCCTCCCTTCCCTCCCCCCGCTCCTCCTTCCCCCGCCCGCCCTCCCTCACGAACCGGCTTCACCAGGGCGCCGCGCCGCCCCGGTCGCCTCCCGCACCGCACCGATGCTGTTGCCGCCGCCGCTTCGAGCCTCTCCTCGCCCGCCCGCGCGGGGCGAACTTCTCGCGTGTCCCCGCCGGACCCTCGGGGGACAGTTTTTTTTGAGGGTGTTCTTTCGTTTTCTTGCGCGATATCGTCTTTCGGGGTGGAGGCGGGAAGGAGGAGGAAGGAGTGGGGGGGTAAGAAAAAAAAAAAAAAATAAACCCCACGATTCAGGCGGGAAGAGGTTTGGGTTTTTTTTTAAAAAAAAAAAAAAAAAAAAAAAAAAGCTAACTGACAAAATGGCGACGGGGCGAGCCTGTTTCTATGGCAACTGTCAATCACGCGGCCCGGCTGCCCCACCCCAGCCGGGCGGGAGACGGTGCTGACGTGGGGAGGGCGGGGAAGAGCGACGGGTGAAGGGCGGGCCCTGGTCGCCTGGGCAACTGCTGCCCCCCACCCCCGTCACCCACCCTCCGGCCTGTGACGGCGGCTGGGCGGCCGCGCCGCTGCGGGCCGGGATGGCCCTGGCGCGGGGGAGGCGGGCGGGGCGCGAAGCCGGTAACGGCGCTATGGGGGGAAGGGGAGCGGCTGCCCTTGGCGCTGCCGCACGTCGGGCGCCGGCCCCGTCCTCACCGCCGGGCCGCGACGGCGCCTCCCCCGGCCCGCAGGGGGCGCTGGCACCGCGGCGGCCGGGGCGGGGCGGGGCGGGCGGTGCTGAGGGCGGGCGGGGGGAGCGGGGCCCTCCGGCCGCCCCAGGCGAGGCCAGGCCCGGCAGGCCGGGATTCCCGCGCTGCCCGCCGGCGGGGTGAGGCCCCGGGAAGGCTGAAGGGTGGTTTCAGGCCGCTCTCCCGCGCCGGAAAGGTGTGGGAGGTGGGGGGGGAGTGTCCGGGGGATTCGGGCGGGCGGGGGTCTTCCTCCGCCTCTCTCTAAAAAATTAATATATTCCCAAAAAAAGAGAAAATAAAAATCTACTAAGGAGTTGCCTTCTCTGGTTGGCGCGGTGTGGGTGTGCCCTGTAAATGGAGCTTCAAGTTGCTGAGAGAAGGTTCCACTCGTAATCGCAGAGCGGAGTTGCGGCGTTGGTGCAGCTAGCCGAAATCTGTGACAGGGTTTTGTTTTTTGTTTTGTTTTGTTTTTTTTCTGGAATGCCCACAATGATCAAAACGTAGAGTATGGTCTTTATCTAATACTTTGATTCTGACATGTGATGCTTTAGTCACTTTAGTTCACAGCCAGCCTCCTTGAAGAAATTGGGACATATTACTAACACTTGTTCCATTTGCTTTTCTTCCCATTTTAATATTTTTTATCTTGGCTTAAAAGGTGGAAATAAGCAGCCAAGGAGAGGGAGACAGCTGCAGTAACAACTAAAGCCATAGGTCCCCCAAATAATCTAAGCATTGCTTTAGAAATGCAGTATCACATGCAATTCCACCAAGCTAAAATTTTGTTGCAGCTGGAAGTAGCAGTCCAGAGTCCCTCCACCTTCAGCCACGAACTCCCTCTGCCTCTTTTTTTCTACAACAGCAGGAACGATCAAACGAACTGAAACACCCATCCAGAAGAAAAAGTTCTCTGTGGGGTTAGGAGAAATACTGATGCACAGAAGACAGCGGGAATGTGTGGCGGGGGAACTGTGGGACCACCCCACTGAGCAGCAGCACGCAGTTAGGTTGGGTTAAATCATCCATGAAATTGCACCTTAAAGCCATGGTAGGTGTCTGGGAGCACCATGATTTAGGCAGTCGTTTCTCGTTCCCCAGAGCCCCCAGAGAGATTGAGGTCACGTTTTGCTGCTTTTGACGCTCCTGTCTTTGCCTTCGAGTATGAACAGACTGCAGTTCTTACCCTGGGACGAGGAAAGCCAACGCAGAGGTTCCGCGGCGTATCAAAGGCCCACAGGATCACCTGCTTCCACCCAGGGACTCCCAAGTCAGGATCACTGTATTTTGGCCTAGGGTACCTGCAGGCACAGTGTATTGTACAGGAAATCCAGAACATACAGAAAAGCATTGGCTGTCTTGCCCATGCTCTGCCCGGTTCATCAGTGAGGAAGGGCAGCTCTTGGGGGACAGCAGAGCCCATCCCAGTCAGGATTTTGTAATCCTTGCTAAAATCTCTTTGCCATTCTGTATGAATGGTGACATGTGGTGGCAGAGTAATTTCTCTATCATTCAATGTATGTAACTATAGAGCTCATATAAAGTTGTCACATCATTTACTGTATTGGAGTATGTTATAGTGTGTAACTTGTTGGGCTTTGGGAGTGGGGGGTGTTGTTGAGGGGTTTTATTTTGCTAACACTTAAAAATATCACAGAGTTTTCATGAGTTTGTGCACTTGTTCCATAGCCTCCTACTTTTATTTTGCTGGCAACGCCCAAGTTTATGGTATGTGGCAACTTGGGCTGAGATAAAATGTCCTTTAAAGGGTGATGACTTTTTTTAAATTTTATTTACAAGCACAAACAACTATTTTTGTCTTGTTAATGTCATCTTGATAATGAATAATCTGTATAGTTTTTCTCTTGTACAACAATGTTCTCTTAAATGTCCATTTCATTAAAAGCATGTACACACCCTACACATGGTCTGCAATATTTTCTGTTTAGGTCCTGAACAGCTAAAGTGTAATCATTAAAATTAAGGAACAAGGCTGTTGTGATCCACAGTTCTTCCAGAGTCCTGCTTTAGCCACAGAATCTGGGATTAGAGCTGGAGTCAGGATGGACTTGCTTGTCCGTATGCGTTGGGAGGATGTCTTGCGTCTTCTGCTGCCAGTAGGTTTAGGCCTTGGGTGAGAGATCGGAGCGTCTGCCAGGCTGGGACTCTACCAGAATCCTGCCTGACATGGAAACCTGGCACACAGGGTGGGAGCAGGGCAGAGCTTTATCTTGACACTGGGAGCTAGGAGTCCTGTGCTGCCCATATGGCTAGGGTGAAGGTTGGGTCTCATGTTTGGGAAGTCAGGGTCTTCCAAGCTGGGACTCAGCCAGAATCTTGCTCAATCCAGAGAAGTTTGGGTTTGATTTTAAAACCAAGCCAGCTTCCTGATCCGCTGTGTAACTCATCACATAAATGGTTGTACTGGAGAAACCAAGAAGTCGGTATTGCATACATGTGGGGCGGGAGTGAGGGGTAAAAGCTGAAGGTACACTTTAACTGGTTTTGCTAGTGAACTCCATACAATAGGTCAAAAAGAAATATGATAGTAAGAGACATTACCTTCTAAGAGATCAGCTTTTGGGGGAAGTAGCTGAGATAACAGACTGAAGACGGAGCAATGTGAAACAGTTTGTGATCTGGAAGAAGAGGATCCAAATACTTGCTAATTTCTTCTACATAATAATGAGTTATGACTTTTTGTTTTGTTTAGGAAGGATGGGACTGTCAGGACAGGAAAGACAGTCCATTCTTTTTTTAACTCTTCATCAAAAACCGCCTAGAGTAGGTTGACAGTGTTTCAGTATCCCACCTGACAATAGGAGTTTGCATACATTCTTTATGAATTAGTAGACAGGCTCCTAAGAAATACTTGGTTTTCTCTTCCTAAGAGACTAACCCCTCAGAAAGCTGAATATTTGGGGTCAAAAAAAAACAGTAATAAGCAGAAAACTTGAGAAAAAATAAGGAAAAAAGTACATAAAAATGAGGAGGAAAGAATACAGTATGGAGAAATAAGATCTAAGAGATAAAATAATATACAACAGTCTAGAGAAATAGAACAGATGTAAAAGAAACAACCAAATAGTATAAAAGTTTTCTTAGTTCAGTGTGTACAAGGTGACATGATACACAACATTCAGAACATAAAAGTACAGTACCTTAATGGGACAGACGTTTACTGTCAACCTTGGTTGACTATTCTGCATCTTCTGTCTTTCAGTACGATTATGCTGAGAAATATAATCCATCTTGTTTTACTATATTTTTTGGTATGCATTTACATACATGTTGTTAACAAAGTAGAGTGAGGACCAGTACAAAAATGGTTGTATTTGGAACAGTTCAAGAGTTCCTGAAGGTGCAGGACTACCACAGAAAGTACGCTGTAAAAACAATGTTTCTACATAGCCCAAATAATAGCTCACACTGATGGCTATTAGTAGTAGTAGTAGTAGTAGGGGGAAAAAACACACACTTTGTCATCTAAGTGAAGAACAATAGGATATAGCATGGCAGATGAATATAAGGTCAGAAATAAATATTTGTGTGTTCCTATTCACTTTTTCTTTTATCAAAGAAGTAGCTTAAGGAGATCAATAAATCAGAAGGGGAAGTTGAAAATAACACAACATTACTTTCATCCTTTTAAGGCTTCTACCCAGTAAAGATTAAAAGGAAATTGCTCATTAGGGCTGCTTCTTTTAGGATAGTGAAAGGATGGACTACTGGTGTGCTAAATGTGGCACTTCCTACATCCACAGTGGCCAGTTCTGCTTATTTATTTGTTTGCTTCTGATTATTATTGGTCTACAAGTCTGCATATGATACCAGATTTACTTACCTGTGTTCCCAGATGTTGGAAGCAATAGGTAATTTCAGAACTTTCCTCACTTCTCGTGGAAGATTACCAGGACTTCATAACTCCTGAGCTAGGAATGTCCTACTCACGTAACTAGTATTTTAAAATTGTTTTTTAGTTATTCAACCCAGTGTTCTGCCAGTCATAGAATTAAAGCAGTATAGCTCTGTCCATAGTAAATTTTGTGGCCTTCTGAGTACACATTATATCAGTAAGACCATCTTTACCGTTTTGGGGATGAAGATGTTTTCCTAATTAAAGGGCTAAGTACTTCCCAAGTCTATGGAAGCTCCTCAGTATCTTATCAGCTTGGATCCATCTCTTCCTGCTTCAAACTACAGATACTCATTTGGTTGTTTCAGCCACACAGTTGCCTGATAGTGCAGTATGATTATGGGTAGTATGTCCCAGTCTTCCCCTTTTCAGCCTTTCTACATTGAGAGGAGGGGTCCATTTGCCTCTTCACTGTATGTTCTGGAAGCCTTCATTCTGTGATTCAAACCCTAAAAAGCCTTTGGCAGCTGTGTAGTTTTTTTCTTTTGGAGTGTGTACATTTCTGTCTGAACTCCAGGCTTCCTTCGCACCAGTCGCAGGCACTCTGACCTTTCCAGACCTTAACATTTGTACTTTGAATAGATGTTTCAATCTAGATGATGTGTTGTGCCAGTAGCAATTCAAATAATCCTTGGCATCCTGCACGTCTTCTGCAAGAGTGGCCTTCTTAGGCCAGAAGACCCAGAAATCCCAGAAAGGATTTCTTCATAATACAGAAAAAATATTATGATGTCAGCTGTTCTGTTAACTTGTGTTTCTCAGGCAAAGCCACCATATAGCTTAATCCCTCTGGTACTAGGCCACAATCTGAAGTTAAGTCCCAAAAGAAGTTCTTCTCTCTGGGTTACATCATTAACACTTCAGAGAACGCCACGGCAGCTCTCAGACAGACTTAATTCTAAATCAAACCATCATCTGGAGTGAGCAGCTTGTGTTTCGCCTGTCAAAAAGGTGCTGCTAAGTAACTAATGTGGTCCATCTCTTTTTAGGCCAGAGAAGTTGCCATGGTAACTATTTGAATGTAGATAGATATGCTTTTGAGTCATCATCAGAGCCCGGCTTTGGTAGTACAAGGTTTGGATTGACAGCCAGTACTGCATATTGTGTAGGTTGGCACGCCTCTGGACCAGAAGGTCCTGGAATTGCTGCTGTTGCTACCGGATGAGGCTTGCTATGAAAAAAAAAAATGTGCAGCTCCCTGAGTTTTCTCTGATAATCTCTTCAGTAGCAGTCATGTATTCCTGGGTGTTCTCACTCTATAAAGAGACAGGTTGAAGACCATGCTCCCAAGTATGACAAGTTCCTCGCTCCAGTTTGAAAGTCCTTCCCCAACAAAATGTTGTTTTGGGGGGAAGAAGGCTCTGGGAAAGAGGCTGTGTTACTTGTTTTAAGGGAAATGTATGCTTTAAAATTTTATCACAGAAGTCCTCCTGAAACCACTTCCCATGCTAAATACATTTATAGGAGTGCAGAACAGTTTTCTATTAAAATTAGGCATCCTGAAGAATTGTGATTCTTTAAAACTTGCAAATCAAGTGATACAATGTCAAGTATTTCCCATCTGGGAAGTTCTCTAGATCCTGTTTCCAACTTCTAGAGGGATCTGGTTTCCCCATGTTTGAAAAGACAAAAAAGACGTGTTACTTTAACCATAAAGTTTCACTCATATCTAAAAGGACTAGAACAACACAATTGATGTCTACAAATTTGTATTTGGTTCTGCTGATTGTAATGTAGATAAATTGAATCTGCCTACACCTGTTGAGTGTAAAGCTTTTGCTTCCCTGTAAGAATTCCTGGAAGAGTCAAAAACTGTCCTCAATCCTGTTAAAATTAGGTGCTTCACTGGCAGCTTCTTTTGAAGCTTATCCAGAGATACAAAAAACAATTTCCTTACCCTGTAGTTGTGTAGCAGAACATATGTGTTTGCTGGCTAAAATGAAAACTGTTCTTGATGTCAGGAGAAAGCTTCTTGTGCTCCCTCAGGAGGGATATTGTCTATGAAGTTCCAATACATGATATCTGTAGTATCCTGACTTCACAAATCTGTTAAAGAAAGTTCTTGGAAGTATGTTCTGCTAGGTGCCTACATGACCATAAAACCTCCTGCTAGCTAAAAGAAAGAAACTGTGATGAGTTTTAAATTACATTTCTTTAAGCTTGCCACTTAGGGCATTTCACCATATTAAGAAATCATACTTGGAGCAGCAGAAGCAAGAATGATTGGTTGTCTATCCCATTTTCCTTCCAGATCCTCTATCCCCTCCTAGTCTAATATATTATTTCAGGTTTCCAGATTCCCTTTGAACTACCCTAAAGCTCCAGCACGTGACCCTGCATTATCTGTTGAGCAAAAGGGACTGTGAACTGTGACTTATTTGGGGTTACACGTGTGCAGTTTGGCCAGTTAGCCGACCAAACAGAACCATTAACTATTTAGCTTTTCCCAAAGTGAGAAACGGTTAACTAATTAACCAGCATCAATCCTCGACCCAGACACCAATTTTCACAGAGCTTCTTTGAACCTCTTTTGTTCGAGATCTCTGCCCAAGATGGGTCTGTCAAATCACAAGGTGGCTGATCATTAGCGGGAGTTGGAAAACAATTTCAAGAGATGGACTGAGGTTCTAATCAAGAGGCAGTCCACTCAACCTTACTAACCCAGAATAAAAAGAGTTTGTTTGTTTCCAGTATGCATGTAAATCAGATCAGCTGTGTGTAGATTACCTTCCTATAATGTGTATTTCAGACTTGGTTCCCTGGCTATCCACACTGTTGTGGCCCTTGAGCATATTCTGTGGCACCACTAATGTAGGCTAGTTGCTATGTGAGCCAGCACTCCTTTTTTGTAGGGCACGCTTTTTAGGGGCCTGCAGTTTCACCTCCGCAAGCTATTCCAGGGAACTGGCAAGACGGGCAAAGTTGGTGCTGACCTTATGCTGAGAATGCCCCTGTCCACCTCATCATGATAACGACTGCATGCCCGCGGCATGGCCAACCAGGCCTGTGGCATCAAGTCCCGCAGGGGTAGTCCTGCCAGAGCGCAGCTACTAAAATAGCGTGTCGACTGCCAGGCAGGGTTTTTCTGCTAAGGAATATCCCTTAAGGATATCCCTTAAGTATTCCCGCCGTAGGTTCCCCTGGCTGCCTGTAACAGTCGGGGCGGGGGGGAGCAGAATGCCACAAGCACCTGTGAGGGGAAGCACATGCGTGGACACCAGCGTGTGAGGAATAATGTCATATGAACAATTTGGTGCTTGTATGTCAGCCAGCCAGCTCTTCCTGTGGTTAAGTCAGGTCCCAGCTCCCTTTAGAGGTGTATTGGGGGATGAAGGTCACTAGGTGGTTTGCAATGAGTTAGGCTGGCTTGACGCTGTTGGATCTTACAGTTCTCCACCCCCGATCTTTTTAAAGAGGCTATCTATCTCCTAGTGTCATTGTCTGTGACTTCCACCCTGAAGTCCCTTGTGCTTGGGCTCTAAATTACCTGCCTGCTGAGCTGTCAGGATGAGTTAACCAAAAAAAAAAAAAAAATTTGGAGAAGTGATGGCTTTCAGGTCTTAGGAAACCTTGCAAGGGGTCCAGCCCCACAAAAAAGGAGTCTGGGGTAATGCATCCTTTCCCTTCCCGAGCTGCAGTCAGGAAGTCTGATTGTTCATTTATTCAGCACAGATACGTTTGTGAAAAGACTTAGCAAAAATGGCTTGAACCGTCTCCAAATCAGTTCAGGAAATCCTGAGCTGGGCCAGATGCTTGCGTTTTGGCAACACTTGCTGGGCAAGAATTGGCCCATAAGCATTACAGAATAGATTGTTGGACTGTTCTTTATTAGTGGTTTTCCCTCTGCAGGAGTGTGTATTGTCACGTGTTGTTTTATTAAGGTCAGCTCCAGGCTTTGTGCATTGAGTAAATCTGTGACAATACAAGATGCACGGCTGTCTGAAACTCCTGCAGTCACACTGATTTGTTTAAGATATGTTTACACACCAACAAAGCTGTAACTGCAGATCGCCTAAACTTGTGGTCAAGTGTTATCAATGTCAGTATGTTTGGAGTGCATTTCTGAATAAAGTCTTAGATCTAGTTTAAATATAAATGTCTAAATCTGCATTTGGTTCTTAAATGGTGGTGGTGGTTTGGCTTTCAAGATGCTAAGCATGTTGAACTATGTTTGATTTTATTCAGCATTACTGGCAATCCCATTACTTCTGTTACATGTAAATAGTATAGACCTCCTTCAGCTCACCTTTATCTGCACCATTACTAATTGTGGAATGTGGTTACATTTATATAATGTATGGAAAAAAGTGATTTATATTGGGGATGATGGCATACTGGCAAGCATTGGTTGCATAATTGAAGATGAGGTGTATTGTTTGCATAAGTGCTGTGAAACCTGATTGTGAGTGGAGGAGAAAAAGGACTTCTGCTGCCGTTTCATTTGTTGCGAGGTTTTGTGCATTTGCATTGATGGTATTTCATAAATAGTATTTTAAACTGTTTCACAAGAAATCTGTCATTCACAAAAAATCTGTCACTTTTTAAATTGTAGAATGGACTGGGTAAAGGTGGCAAATCTGTAGAGATGTGAAAGATTTCATTCAGCAGCAGCTGCGCATGAAGCTCACTATGCCAGTGGTTGCAGAAAACCACTTCTCTGTTCTCTGCTAAGTGCATTGCCCATAAATTCTTTCCCTTCTGGAGAATAAAATTAACATAACTCCAGATAGCTAATATTTTTATGTGTAGGGCCCATCAAGTTTATGAATGCACAGACTATCATGCTTATGAGTGCACACATCATCGAGTTTATAAGCAGAGCACATAACAGTTATGCTCACAGCACATAAAGTTTATCTCTTGGTATATAAAACTCAGTTATGAAAAACAAAAGCTGAAAAATTACTTCAAACACATTTTTTTTTCACCCTTCCAACCTATATGTCATAGCAGGTCTTTTCACAATAAGCCTCAATTGAATTTTATATGTATTGACAGGAGTTTTTAAAAGATACTACCTCAGATATGTGAAACTGGACTACTGTAGCCAAATTTCAGGCAGAACATAATTTTGAAGACTTCCAGTTAAAAATTATAACAAAGCTAAATGAAAAGCATAGAGAAAATTCAAAGGGCCTAAAAACTATATTGTGAATGCTTATATCAAAACCCCACTAACTTCAGAGAAAATCCCCAACAAGTTAATTTTAAGCTGTTTTTTTTTAATACAACCTCATCTTTGCTGTAGTCAAGATGTGTCTGTAGTGTAAGTATATAAAAAAATTAATGTAACATACCTACTCTTTAAGTTTATTCTAGGTGTATCAGTATCAAAAGTAAATCCCATGTTTGACACCTAGAAGTGTGAATTAATACATTTTCTGAAGAACTAGACTATATTCATTTAATAAAATATACATTACACAGTGCCAGTTATATACATGGGAGTCTAATAAACAAACAGTGCTCAAATTTCCACACGTGCTTTATATCTGGAATGGACAGAGTGTACAATTTTCTTTCCTACACGAAACAGAGTACAGAACAGTGTGTTACTTAGCTCTTCTGTATTACAGTTACTGACTCTCCCTTCCTGGTACTGAACTACTCTAAATACTACTCTTAATTGCTAGGTTAATGCCAGTCATCAGTGAACAGAGCATGTGCTTCCCCAATACATTGAAAAGCAAGCTACCCTGATCAAACACTAAAAAAAAAGCTATGGGAAGTTCTTAACTTTTTATTAAATTAGGCAGAGTCCTAATACTACAAAACATCACAGGATGTACTAAGATGTAAAGCAAGGGCTGATAGTATTAACCCAAGAAAGCACAGCAAGAGCAGTATTTATCAAAAGAAGCCTGAGGCCCAAGGCTAGTCTTACAGACACTTCTGTTGCTGAGGCTGAAACTCTCGTCTGTACTGACTCTATAATCTCCTATACCCCAGAGATTTTTTTCCCCCATTTGTACCTATCCCCTCACCCACAGAAACCCTGCTCCTTATCCTCTTGCATTTGATATCTGTCTCCTCTGGCCTCAGCAGCAGCAATGCTGAAGAGACAGATGAGACATTCTCCACACTCGCTGGAGGCTTGGGCGCCCAGAACTCGGATGCTGCCACATGCCGGAGCAACCAACGTCAGTTAGCCCACTGCTGTATTAATAGGAGAAGCAGGAACTCTGGGGAATTTAGTAAAGTTTCTACTGTGCATGGGCAACTGAGATTCTTTAGACAGTCATAATTTTGCTTGGGGAGGATAATAAGGAGGATTGTCTTGCTAAACCCGGGAGCAAGAACCACGTCCCAGTTTCAAATAGGGCCCAAAGCCAGCGTTCAATAAGCCAGACACTGAATATAATCGATTTATATACATGGTATGTAGTCACTGAGACCAGACTCTCTTGTACGCATGGTGCAGAGCCATATTCTACACATGTGGAATACATTGGGTGTCTTGGACATGTTGTACTTGCATGCATGGTTGTCAGAGCCTTGAGTGCTCATGAGATTTGGGGTAAACTTGAAAAGAACAGAAAAATTCGCTGTGACACCAGGGCAGCACCTATACCGATTATGAAAACCTGGTTCCAGAGGACTGAGTTTGCAGTTAAAAGTCTCAGGGCTTTACAGAAACTTAAAGGAATGTATTTCCTCCTAACTTCATTCTGAGAAACAGCTGAAACCTTTCTGGTCTTGTTTTTTGGGTTTTGGGGTGGTTTGGTTTTGTTTGTGTGTGTGTCCAGAAAATTCAGGCTGAGGCAAACATCCAAATAATCCTTGTTTGTTTGTTTGTCTGTTTTCCATTGTTTATAGGTTTGCCAAGCTTTAACAACTTGGAAGAAGTTTTCTGTCCTGGGTGTTGCTTCAGGCTGATTTTTTTCTTTTTCTTTTTCTCTGGTTTGTTTGTTTTTTGGTTTGGTTTTTGTTGTTGTTGTTGTTGTTATAGGTTTTGGGTGGTTTTGTTTTTTTTTTTTTTTTTTGTGTTTTTGTTTTTTGTTAAGGGGAAGGAATAGGGAGAATTTAGGTTTATTTTGAAAAGGGTAATATTTCAGTTTGGGAAATTTATAAGCAACTGCAAACCAAATGCAAGTTTAAAAGGCTGAAAACAGCATCAAAAAATATTTCTAGCTCAGTTTTTCAGAAGAAAGAAGTTTTTGTTGTCTTTTTCATGTTGCTTTTTGGGCAGTAAAATCAGTGTATAATAAATTATGGTAACTATCCCAACTCTGTGTCATTAATTTTTACCCAAACCCCAGATGGCCCTAAGCATCATACATCATATAGTTCTTGGCCAAAGAGACAACAATATACAATTTTTTTACAGACAACAAACAAGTGTCGCCGCATGTGTTCCACAACAGAGAAAGAAAATTGCTTAAACGTTACTTCTGAATTAGGGAAGTTTTCCAAGCATTTGTTGTTCTTTTTCCCAAAAGAGTATCATAAACTACAAAAACAGGGTTTTCTGCAACAGCTTCCAGTTGTATCGCAAAATTCTGTCAGTGACTTTGCCACAGTTAGTTTTGAGACAAAAGGTGTTAAGTCACTGCTTCTTCAGAGCTGATAGAAGCACCTTATAGTTTTGATATGACTGCCAAAGTATATCTTCTTTTACATGTTTAATTTCATGGTTATAGTAAGAATAAACATTTATTTAAATAAAATGAAGCTATTCATAAATTAATCATATTTCTAGTCAAGCGCTTGCTGTCTGATACGGATTTGACATATCTGTGGTACACAAATCACACTGAAGTTCTAGAGTTTACGTACTACTGATGGAGCCGTGAGACCTTCCTAGCTGCCTAACCTTCTAAATACAGTTACCTTCCCAGTCCCCTGCTTGTGTAGGAGAGACACGGGGGGCTGGACCTACTACCTCCAAAATGTCACAGCATTTACAACAGAAACATCAATGCCAGAAGACTAGGTTATGAATAGTTAGAACCAAATAATTCTTCAAGGCCATTACTAAGGGTGTAAGGTAACTTTGTGATGAGAGTAATCAGTATTACAGCAGTTTGATATTCATATAGCACTAGAAACAATTTTAGCTATATATTACCCAGAATGAGTAGTGGGTTTTACTGCATCAATATAGATATTCCAGTTTAAAATATTTGCAGCATCAAAATAATTACTTGATTTTCTTTGGACATAGATTGTTTTCCTTTCCTTAATGGTCCCACAAGCCAAATTTAATCTTTTGCATTATGATTGTGCAACATTTCAACTGGTGACTAACAGAAAGTGTATTTTTCCTTCATGCTATATAAGTCAAAAATAACTGATTTTGTTTAAGTTTCCCCATCACTCTTGAGTTGAAACAAAGCACACAAAGCTCCAATGCAAAAGGATTTTTCAAATTATGAAAAAAGGAGATTAGAAAGGATACTCAACTACAACCTTCGCTAATACAGTTCAATGTGGCAAGCATTATAATTTGGTGAATGTGCAAACGGTTGAGGTAAGATGAGCATCTTTGATACAATCTGTTTTCAGGTTACCTTTATGCAAATGAATAAAAAGGTTTAAATTCAGCCTGCATTGAAGAATTATGCCATGTTCTACCATACATCCAAAAGGAAAGAAGTTCTGACTATACAAACACCAAGAGAGGAAATTACGTTTTTTTTCTCCTCATCTGATGGTTATGCTCCCTCTTGCATTACTACCTCTCACATTTTCACTCTTGTCTTTTCTGTTTCTCACAATGGCAGTGGCCACCTAAAAAAAAAAAAAAAAAAAAAAAAAAAGATTTTGACAATTCATGGAGATATTTCTTTTCTTTTTGGAGAAGGATTTTGAGGTGGCCTCTTCTCCTACAAAGTGGTAGCCTTTCTTCCACCATGTGGTCTTTCTTTATTTTTTTGCTTTCTAAGTTAATTCTCTCCCTCTGCTCCGTGATATGCCTTTGTAGCTAGCAGCTGTCCCAGTCATCACCAGCAGAACTCTCAGACACCAGCATGCCTTCCCTGCAGAGGGCTGGTGTTAGGTATTTACACACGGATGACCTACTTCACTGCCTAACTGGTTTTGACACTATTTTCCAGCTATATGGATTAAGATTTTTTCTTCCCGAAGTCACCAGTCTTTCTCCTAACCTTTAATGACTCTGAGTCATGTCATAACAGTAAACCTCATGGCCTCTTGATCTGTTCTTCTCTATATTATTTGCATGGAAAACTACTATATTGGGAACTTAAAACTCACTTAGCTTGGTAGCTGATTTCCAGCAGCTGCCAACAAAGGATACCCAACGAAGAGCTTACAAATAAGGTAAGCATGTTGTCCCCAAGCACTCCCAATGTCCAGTAATCTGTGGTTTGGAGGCTTCTGCAGTGTGGACAATGGGTGATTTTTCTTGTTTAACAGCCCTTATATTTAACAGACTTTTCTTCTGTTAATTTGGTTGATTGGTTTCATCTCCCAAACCTTTAGCATCTTGCAAAATCTTTCAGCCAAGATTTCCACAGCTTAAAATCATGTAGGAACCCATCTTTTTGTTTTCAACATGCTTCCTACCAGTTTCATTAATATTCTTAATACTCATATTGGAAAAAGACAGTAACAAGAGTCTCCATCTTTACCTTTTCTTTGACACTGGTGATTTTATAGACCTCTGTCGTACCTCCCTTCAGTCATCTGTTTTTCAGAGTTAAGAGCCCATAGTTGTACCTCATACCGGACCATTCTGTTTCTTTGGTTATCCTTCTCAAACCTTTTCTGAATCACTTCCAGTTTTATTATGCCCTTTTTGATATGTGAAGAAAAGAACTGTACTTACTACTCAATATGTAGAGAACTATGGATTGATACTGGGGCGGATGCGTTACAGTTTTCTCTGTTTTGTTCTCTGTTCCACTCTTAATAATTCCAAATGTTTGTTTTTCTGAGTAAAAGGGAACATCATGCTGATATTTTCATAGAAATATTAATCAGAACCCAAAGATCTCATTTGTGAGCAGAAAACCAGCTTACAGCCCGTACTTGTATACAGAATTTTTTTTCCCATGTGCACTACTTTACTCAACAACATCAAATTTTATCTGCCATTTTATTATCCAGTCACTCAGTGTTGTAAGATCTTTCTTCAGTTCTTCACAGTCAGCCCTTTAACAGCATCACAATTTGTCCTCCAACTTTCCTTTACCTGAATAGCTTGGTATCATTAGCAATCTGTGATATTTCACTGCTCACCCTCTTTTTCCAGATCATTTATGAATACATTAAGCAGCACAACTCACAGCACAGGTCCCTGCAGACTCTTCTTGTGATCTCCCTCTTCTACGAAAACTGACCTTTTATTTCAGTTTTATTTCTGTTTCTTGTCATTTACCCATTTTTTGATCCAATCCTCTTGCTTTTTGTTGCATAAAGGTGCTTGTTTGATTGTTTTTCAAATGAAGTTTTGTCTAGGAACCTCACTGCCCCTGAAAATCCTGGTAACACTTAAACATGAGATCTCCCTTGTCCACATCAAAGAATTAACATCACCAAAGAATTATAGATCTGCAACACTTGCTATAATGCAACAAAAGCTGTGTTGTCCTCCTCAATATGTTGTATTTATATGTGTCCAGTGATTCTGCTTTGTAGGACAGATACTAGTTATTTGGTCGAGGCAGACAGCACAAGAGCCTCACTGGTGTGTAGTTGCCTGGGTTTTCATGTTTGCCTTCCCTGCCTGGTTAGTAGGGGAAGGGTTACACACTGCAGTTAGTACTTCAGCTTTTTGACACCTGAGTTCTCTTAGAACTCCTGGATGGAGGCCACCTGGTCCCCATGATGTCTGGCTTATTTTATCTGTTCCCTAACCTTTCCTGCCCTGCACTTACATTTGAGGTAGATCTGCTAAATTCCCCATAACGCAAAGTTCTGGAGGGGATTTCTCTAAGCTGTTGCACTGTCAACACAGATACAAGAACGTGTGCCCTGGGTTTGAGTGAGTGGTGGGGTTTTTTAGTAGCAGGGGAGGGGGCTATAGGGGCGGCCCCCTGTGAAAAGCTTCTTGAAGCTCCCCCAGCTCTAAGTCCGCTCCACCTCTGCACCAAAACTGAGTCAATCAGCTGCGCCTCTGCAATAATGTATTTAAGAAGGGATGTGGTGAGGAGCTGCAGGAGCTGCGTGAACACCAAGGTCAGTGGAGGAATGGAGGAAGAAAGGAGGGGGGAGGTGTGCCGGAGCAGAGACCCCCCTGTATCCTGTGGTGAGACGGCAGGGCACCCCCCCCCTGCCACCCATGAAGATCTGCAGTGGAGCAGACACTGATTTACGGCCTGTGTTTCCCCTGGATAATCAAGGTGCTGTGCCCGAAGAAGGCCGGGGTCTCATGGGAAAAGGTAGCCCCGCTGCTGTAATTCAGCGCTGGGAGGATTGCAGCATGTGGGGATGTCCCACACCAGAGTAGCTCAGGAAGGGCTGCAGCCTGTGGGAGGGACTCCAGTTGGAGAAAGTTGGTGTCCCACGCCAGAGCAATGTAAGGAAACGCTGAGGCCCGTGGGAGGAACTCATGTCAGAGAAAGTTTGTGGAGGACTGTCTCCTGTGAGAAGAGGACCACGATGGAGCAGGGGAAGAAGTTCCAGAAGCTACCCCCACCGAAGATGGAAGAAGCAGCAACACTGACTGCACCCCCCATTCCCTGCCCCTGTGCCACTGGGGGGAGGAGGTAGAGATATCGGGAGCAGAGCTGAGCCCGGGAAGAAGGGAGGGGTGAGGGGAAGGTGTTATCAATATGTGGCAATGCTTCTCACTGTCCTACTCTGTTATGTGTTGTTAGTGTCTTTAATAAATATATGTTCTTTTATTTCTTCCCGTAATGAGTCTGCCTTTTGCTCATGACCATAATGGGTGATCTACCCCTCCTGGTCCTATCTCGAACCCCAAGCCTGGCTCATCTGTCCCTTCTCATTACCAGAAGGGGGAAAGAGCGGCTGCGTGGTGTTTGGCTGCCAACCAGGCTCAAATCACGACAACGTGAATGTAGTCTTGTCTCCTATGCTCTTGCTTTCTCTGAGTGTTCCTTGTGCAACTTGATGGTCTACAGGCCCTACCCACTATGTGGCAAGCCTCTTGCTCCTGATACTTACAGAAAAGGACTTGGGCTTTATTTGGGTTTTGCCCAATGCCTTTGCAAGTCATTCCTCAAGTTCAGTTCTGATCTGCCTTATTGTATTAATGTAACAGAATTTATGAACCCATCTGTTTTCTGCATTTCCAAAACAGTTCCCAAAGCATACCTTCTTGTTTCTAATAACCTCCCTCACCTTGTTTATGCATACTGGCTTCCTCTTCTTATACGTCTTTCTTTATAATGTTCTGAGAAGCTGGAATAGCCCATTATTAGCAACAGGATGAAAACTAGGTTTCTCTTGAATACAGAGGCTAGAATTTACCTTGCAGAAGAGTTACTTTGCATCTTCCTGTCAACAGAAATCTTCTCCACAATGATTCGATTCTTTCTCCTCCAATGTTCTTAGTCAATGCCAAGTCCTGCTCAACCAGAAGCTGAGGATCTGCCTCTACAATGCTGAAAGAGATCTGAACCTGAAAACTAGCATAGTTTTTAAGAATCTTATGCATATACTTGCTTTATTGCCTTTGAAAATTATTAGATAACTTTACTGTGTGTATGTGTCTATATGAAAGTTTAAAATAATTTCCATACTATCCCTTGCCCCATTTTAAAATATTGCCATCCAAACATAAGAAAAGTATGTAATTAAAAACGTGTAGTGACACTCAACATTTTGTGATGGTATCTCATTGCCACCATAACTATAATATGCCAAAGGAAAAAGCTGGTGTAGGCACCAAGTTACATAATTTCATGTGAAAAGAAAATTAAAACAGGTCTGTATACTATCTCAGCTAGCTCCACAATCCAACAATCAGAATAATAAGGTTGTAAATATCTAGTCACTTAACATACCTTAAATTTCATGCACATTTACATACTCCTTACAAACAGCAATAAGAAACATCAGAGGAAAAAAACTAATCCATAAATTGTAATTTTAGACTTTGGAGTTTTAAAAGCTATTTATATCACATTATAATGTAAATAGCTCAGGGTATTGATATCAGTTGCTGATATAATTTTTTTTTCAGTCCCAAATCAATGTTTAAAAAAAATAAAAAGTCCTGTTACATTCAAGTCTCCTTTGAGGTCACTATGAAACTCAGCAATGCAAAGCTTGCTGATTAGAAAAGCTGATGTAAAATATGAGGTTTATATTGCATTATTAGCAAGCACATATGCTTGTTTCCTGGGAAAACATGGCAATTTCTGCTCCTGTAAGTGGCTGCTCTGGCTTAAATACTGGGCTTAATGACTAAAGGAATAAAAAAATTATCAAGTGAGATCAAACGAGTGAATTGATTGACCCAAGATTTTGCCATCTACATAAGACATGTCATAAAAAACATGAATGAGAGTTATGGAGTATCCAGCTCCCAGATAAATTTTGGGCAACATTTTGTTTAATATGACTGTGGATGTTTTCAATATCTATATAAATCTCAAATTTTTTTTAAGTGCTATCAGTGTTAGTCAATTTTGCACATTAATTATGTGTGATTATTTTAATATTTTAATGTTATTTACAAAGAAAAAAAAAACACCACGTTTTTATAAACACTGCCTACTTCAATTTACTGCTGCTGGTAGAATATTTGAGTTTCAGTAGGAATGTGCAACTTTCTACGGGTTTTGTTCTACGTACTTGTATCATGCCATAGGCTGGCTGGTACCTTACCAAACAGTTCCTTTTTATCAATCAGTTCTCACAGAGAAGTCTGCAAATCTTACTATTTCATTAAGAATTTATTTTTCCACAATATTTTTAAAGATATCAACTTGCACATCATCATACAAAATCTCACAACACCTAGTACCAACCTTTTGCACAAGGAAGAATGACCATTTATATCTGCAGGCTTTTATCTGATCCTAAAGTACTTTTTATTCAGGATAAGGCCTTGCCTGTCACTATTTTCTTTTCCTGACAGACTCTTTCAATATTTTTTTTTAATATCTAAATCACTTGTTTTGTTTTATCCACTGTTGGTTGTCACCCCCTACATGTTTCATAACATTAATTTCCATATTTGCTAATTCTTTTGAGAGGAAAGTAAAGCTTAGTGAAATTTTCAGTCAATTCAAGCCCTTTTTAAACTATTTAATGACATTTACTCTAAAGTAATTTCCTTAAAAATAGTGCATTTTTGCTGGAAAATTAGTTAGTTAATTCTTAAATACCTTCCAAATTCCTTGACCAATATTATCTAGTTTATGGGATTATCTGCATTTAGTTTCTTGCCTTCCTATCACCATTTCCTGCTTTTTCAACACCTCAGCTTCCAGAATGGCTTTGTCTGTTGCCTGGCGCAAATAAAATTAGATATCTATATTTCCTGTGATGCATTAGTTTGCAGGGGTTTTACCCTCTTTAGAGGAGTCTTCATCATGCTACCACTGACGTTAACACAAAAAGCTCTGTATGTTTCAATAGCACAGAATCTAGTCCTTGTTCTTATTTTCTAGTGGCTGAATATGGCCCTCTAATTAACATAGACAAAGAATGTACATCTGCATTCTTCTACTCTATTTATGTCTCCTCTTTCCAGGACTTTGAGAATTTACTTTTATTGTACCTCTCAATTTTAACATGACATACTATCTGGCTTTCTTTGGCCCTTCTGCACGGACTTCTCCTCAGCTTAGTTTCATCTTGACTAGCTTTTTCCACCTTGACCATTGAACAAATAGGTGTATTTTCTTGTCTTTTGTAAGCTTTTCTCATTTATACACATGCATAGTTCTTTTAAGTCTGATATACTTTAAAGGACAAGTTTCATGAAAAAGAAATTTCTGTGCAATGTGAAATGTTTTAGAAAACATTTATAAGATTTAATGTCTATATGGCCCCTATATGTGGCACAGAGGTTTTAATTTCTTCTTTATTATCTTCCTAATTTCTGAGGCATTCAGAAACACTACCACTTACGAGTTACAGTGCTGGGATTTAGTATGATTCCTCCACCAAAGATAATTAATTTCAATATGCTTCCCGGTGTTTAGCGTATCAGTTACAGTTATTTCTTCAGCTAATGCCTTTGTGTTCTTAGGAATAAAGAACAGCCTTTCTACTAAGGTGCTCTGAAAAACAATTTTCAGTTTATCAAGCATATGCTTATATAAACCATGCAGTGCTCTAAAAATTGTCCAATACATGAACAATATTTGAAATTATTGCTTTATTAGACTTAATCATCTCTGATCTCTTTCAGTAGTACGTATTCCATAGTCTTCTGATGGCAAGTAGTGAACTTTCAAGTACATTTCTATTGTCATGACTTTGTATTACCTGTACAATTTCCCCCACTGAATTCCTTAAGTATACCGCTGTTCTCTAAGCAAAGATTTCAAAACTATTAAAAAATCAGAAAAAAAGTATGTTTCAGCTCCCCTATGGACGTTTACCCAATTTGCATAGACTAAATTCTTCTTATTCCAAGTTATGAATGCTATCATTCTGTACCAATTAATGCACACATTTCAGCTCTGGGTTGAGGCAAATATAGAAGCCTGATTATTCTAAACAACTTAAACATATTTGTTAAAATAATGACCCAAAAGAGATCATGCATAAAAGAGTTACATGCATAAAACAAATGTATGTATCATTCTACTGAAGTTAATATTATTTTTCTATTTGGTTTCAGTTTAGGTTCATCTGTTACCAGAGTTGTTCTAGTTCATTTCTGGTTCAGGCTCAGCAAAACTGAAAAATGACTGAAGTTCAAAGTCAAGTTTGGGTTTGGTCAACTCTACGAGTAGAATTACATCCATGACGAGTGCAAGCAAACTATGTACCCCTTTAGCCCAGTTCTTTCTGCTAAATTCAGAAATAAACAGTATATTAATTTAATCTCACTCTTGCTGCTGAATGCAGCACTGCATGAACCAACAACAATAACAATTATATAAATTAAGTAATAAAGAGCTATTATACCAAAGTAGCTACTACCTTCATAAATTAATTCAAATCTCCTAAATAAAGCTATGTTAAAAAAAACCAACCCTCCCCCCCCAACAAACAAACAAACCAACCCACAAAAAAAAGAGGGAATAAAAGGACTACTATAAGGGAAATATTCAGTATGATTTTGTCACTGGAATACATATACAGAGAGAGTGAGTACCTGAGGGTTGCAAAATAACCCTAACGTTGTAATTACCTGACAAGTGATTCTTCAACTCTGGAATCTAACTAGCATCTCCAAATTCCTAAAAGATGAAGAAAGAAAGGAACAAAAATACCTCCCAAATTCTGCTAGGTGGCACAGTAGTGATACACACACACGGAATCTGTCGGGAATATTTCAACCCCCATCACAGACCACTGCTATTTAAACTGCCCGAGAGCAATATGAGCTGTCGCTGTGCACCTGGGCCGGCCCTCAGAAGGATTCAGCCCGGCGTTCTGATCTGTGTCAGCTCAGGCGTGGGGACAGGCAAGCTGCCGTCCCACCTCCAGTCTATGGGCACCACTATTCCCCTGAGAAGCCCCTTACCCCCTTTCCCCTTTTCACTGTGTCTGCACTTCAGGCCTGGAGTGTGGCTGGGGCAACCAAACCACAGTTACGATTTTCTGGAGGACCTCCCGCTGGCCAAGCGAAGCCTAAAATTTTCAGTCTCACCATTTGTCCAAATTTGGAGTCGATTTTTCAAGTGGACAGAAGCAGCACACTCCTGACAATGAGAGGACCCAGTGCCAAAATTCAAGCCTTTGCTCTGAAACTTGAACTGTTTAACTGATTTTGCTGACATCTTCCAAAATAATTCAGTATGAGGTGGATACTCAGTAAAGAAAATTTGTAGCTTGGATCACTCAAAAGAAATCAGTTCCTGTGACTGGTTCTAGTTAGGCCTGTAACGAGTAACATGACAGAAACAAATAATACAAGAGGTGATCACTTGGTGACTCATGATATTCCCCTCAAAGAGTTGGGTTTGACTCTGATAACCTTTTTTTTTTTTTTTGTATCTTGGGATAAAAGTGGTTAAAAGAGGACAGGACGATCACAAGAAAGTAACAGTAAAGAGCAGTGTCAGATTTTGGCAAGCTGAATTGAATTGTGGTATATGGCTAAGGCATCTCTAACTAGTATCAGTTTGGTCCAGGCATTTAGGAACACCGATATCCACATCTGCCAAATTCTTTCTGTTAACCAGCAGCCTCAGTAGTCCACCAGAACATACCTTCATACCTCACATCAGAGGTCATGGTGATGAAGGAGACATCCAATGCTGGCCAAAAGAACTGTACTAAGAGTGTTGAACTGTCAATACAGAGACCGTATTTAGACACGGTGCTCATGGGGAGCCAGGGTGCTCCAGAGCTGTTTGTTTGTGATGATCTGTGTTGCTAGGCAGATGGGCAGCTACAGCTTGTACCAACGGGAGCTTTTTCTGGA
This sequence comes from Tyto alba, assembly GCF_018691265.1. Lineage (NCBI taxonomy): Eukaryota > Metazoa > Chordata > Aves > Strigiformes > Tytonidae > Tyto > Tyto alba. The sequence goes on from NW_024881276.1 coordinate 27,900,274, forward strand.
CATGAGACTTCAGTTCCTAGAAATGAGTAACTGAAGTACCTTTAAAAAAGTTTCATAAGAACGATAAACACTTGATTGTGAAAGTGATGGCAGAAAAATCTACATAGTCAGAAGGCTACTATACTGTCTAGGCTAATATTTTTTTCTTTCGAGTTCTCCTTTGTTGGGCTAAAAAAATAAAAATGAAAAAAATTCCCTCTTTACCTGTCTTACAGTAACTAATAACAGTAACTAGCTATATGAGGCACGATACTAATATTCATTAATCAAAGTTAAATGCTCCTTTCTCTTTACACAGACCACTTTCATTCTCTCTTCTCTGAAACAAACACTGCAGAATGTGGAATGACTTCGATATCTCACTTCTTTTCCCAAGACAAAAGATGCTCCTCATTACAAGAGCATATGCTGTTTTTTGCCCAACTTTCTGTAAGTACTCAAGCAGGACAGGGGCACAGTGATGAGGTGGTCTTCAGTACTGAAGCGTGTATAGGGGTGAGGAGGAATAGGGCAGAACCACCTTCGTGGCTTCACGTAGCTGAGAGGACCTGGAATGTGGCAGACCACTTTGTGTAAGCCGCGAGCGCTTCTCTCCTGTTACTTCTGGAGCCCCATCACGCCCAGGAATGGTCTCTGCATGCTGTTGCTAGGGCATGGTACTCCCACCACTGAGAGCTTTAAAAAAAAAAATAAATACAGCCCATGTGTGAAGCTTAAGCAAATGTATCTTTAGATTGCTACTTCTAAATACCAACCTTTAAAAAACTCAGTTATTTATACTAGGCAATACAGTTAAAATACAGAAGACTTTAGTGTCCTTGAAAGGCTTATTCATTCTCTAATTTCTTCTAGACGCATTTGCACTACCTGTTTTCATGGAGAACAGTAATAAAAATGCTAGAAGAATTCAAGCTTCAGTCAAGAGAACCAGCTCTAGCAGTCAGGCCTCACAGATCCATAATGCCCCCACTGGACAGTTCCCCTAATGTCTATGTTGGGCCATCAAAAGACTTCTTGAAAAACAGCATTTCACAGACAAATTTGCCTTTACCCTTCAGCTGTGCACTTTATGCAGCTTTGTTACAGCAAAGCCAGCTTACAATAGCTGTGTCCACGTCCATTTTTTTTTGTTCAGGCTTTCAGTGGTTCTGTTATTTTGATTGTTAGTACTCTAACACCAGAAATCTATCACAATCCCCCGATGCCCCACTAAACTGTAGTTTAAGAGTGCATTAAAGAACTCCCACCTTTTAAAATGAGGTAAGAATGCTGTTGCTAGACTTGGAAGCTGGCTTGTGCTTGTAACATCTCAATGAAATGGCTGCCCTCACTTTTTAACACAGTAATGACATTAGAAAAGCATTAAAATTCATTTATTAGATTCACACTTCATAGATTTCCTTTGGGACTTTAGATACTGTTGGCGGACAATTTCTGGTCCCACTGAAATCACAGGAATTACATTATCTGTGGTCCACATCTGCAAGAGATTGAAGCATTTCTCGGTACTAAAGCATGACCACACGCATTGGCTGTTCACCTGCAACATCTTCCAGACGTGGCTATTTTTTTGCTTTACGTTTTTAAGTCAGATTTTTCTCACTGTATCCAGGAATTGCCTTCTTGAATTTATCAACCAAGTTGCAGGGAACTTTGCGAACAGAGGCTGGAATGTATTTTGAAGTTCAATATGCTGAATCATCTGTGCGATTTAGAACAGAGAAAATTCAGCCCTCATATATATAGGTTCTCATGTCTGCAAGGCGTGTGTAAGGCTAACTCCCTCCAGTGTACTGAGCAGTATACATGTAAGGACTGAGGAGCGCTTCCCTAGCTCCCATTGTCACCACGACAGTTAGCGTGGCCATCCCGCCCCCCAGACTCTAGCGCGGCACAAGAGCAGGAGGCCGGGGCCGAGGGCAGGGCCCCAGGGGCGGCGAGGCCGCCCGTCCCGCAGCCCGCCACCAGCGCCGCCACCCTCACACCGCGCCTGGCCGGACAGCCTCTCCCACACAGGCAACGGGCACCACGCCCGGCCGTCAACGGTCCCGCGCGCGCCCCGCGCCGGGGAACCGCCGCGCACGCGCGAGACCGCGCCCCGCCCCGAGCTCGACCGTTGCGGCTGAGCCGCCCCCGCGCGTGCTCCCGCTGCCCGCGGGCGGCGCCTACACGTCCCATCGGGCCGGGCGGCGGCGCCTCCCCCCCCCCCCCTTCCCCCGCGCACCCAGCACGGCGGGGGCTGCAGTGCGCAGGGCGTGTTGCTGCGCCAAACCCGCTGCTCGGCTACACACACCCCCTCCCCCCAGAGCGGAAAGGCGCTGACGTGCCCAGCGGGAAGTGTCCGTGTCCCATCCGTCACACCCCCCCCCCTCCCCCCCCCCCGCGTTGTTATGACTACCAGGAAGCGGGCGGAGCCGGCCGGGAAGCGGTGTCACCGGCTGAGAAATGACGCCACTGCGGGAGACCCGGATGCTCGCGGGAGAGGCCCCGCCCCCGCCAGCGGAAGCGGGTGGCTGAGAGGGTGGGGCTCCTGCCTCCTCGCGAGCCGGATCACGTGACAACGCCGCCACGTGACCGCGCCGGCCCGCTCGCCCGCTGCTGCTGCCGCCATCATGGGCACCGCGCTGGACATCAAGATCAAGCGGGCCAACAAGGTGTACCGCTGTGGGGTGAGTGCAGCCTCCCGGCCTCGCGGAGACCCCCACGGCGTGGCTTGAGGCCGCCCTTCCGCCGGGCTGCTCTGCCCGCTCCGGCGCCGCCTCCCGGCTCTCTGCTGGGACTGAGGCGGTGGGGCTCTGACTTGGATGGTGGAGCGGTTCGCCATCTCCCGCCGCTCGTTGAGGCGGCGGCGGGGCCGTGGCAGGGCTTGCGGGCCTCACCTCCGCCCGCCCTCAGGGCGTTCTTCCCCCCACCGCCCCGGCTCTCCCCCTCAGGTCCCTACCGAGGACGCCGCGGGTTTCCGCTGGCCTCTGGTATAACGAAGCGGTGCGCGGCCCCCGCACGCTTTGGGGATGAAGGGCTGCTTTGGGGGGCTTTTCTCGGCCCTCGCCTGCTTGGCGGTGCCGCCGGAGCGCCGTTAACCTGCTCCTGGGGTGGGTGGCGGGGCTCCCTAGGGGAGGGAAGGAGCGAGGTCCCCGGAGACACACGCCGGTTTGGTGTTCACCCACAGGACAGTGTCGCTTCCATTGTTCATGCTTGTGTACTACAGCAGGACTGATGCTTTGATACAGTAAGCAGGTACAGCCGGTTGCTGCTACAGAGGCTTGTTCCGTTTCTGTGCTCCACAAGAGTGTTAAGGTGTTGCTTAGGCAAGAACGGTTACTTATTCCGACCCCCTCCTCCCCCCACCCCCGCCGCCTGGGCAGGAATCTGATTTCTTAACCTTTTTTCACTGATGTAGTTGTTGGTAGTGATAAAATTATTGTGCATACTTCACATTTTGCACCTACTTGAAAAAACGCTGCACCTTTTTTCATTGTTGAAGACTTCAAGCACAATTGGAAAAAAAATCACCTGGCTTATGTTTTCAAGATTTATTTTTATCACTGTTTTTCTAGAAATATTCTATTGCAGAAGTTTTCAGATCTTTTTTTTTTTTTATTGCTATCTAGACACACGCTTGTATTATAAAAATCCTTTTCACATGTAGCTTTCCCATAGTTTAGTAGCTTGGCTGTTATAGTGTATAAAGCATGTTTCCATTTATTGAATGTTTTTCATTCTGGAAAACTGCTTTAAACTGATTTGAATCAAAGGTTATGCAGCATCTGATCTGCAACTGTCAAATCATCTAGAGAATGACTTTCATGAAGCTAAATTATCCGTCTGTAAACAGCACATCCCTTTAGGTATGGTGACATAGTGGCATAGACTACTTCCTGTATCTCACTTTCACATCGTTTGCATGTTATTAGAAGGATCTTGGTTATTTATTTCAGTATCATAATGCTGTGCCCTTTTTAAGTTTCATCACTTGGCTTGCTTTATATCACCTTACACTGTTTTTTGTAGGTTTTTTTGTTTGGTTGTTTTTTTTTTTTTTTTTTAATACAGGAAAGGGATATTTCTTCTGTCTTTAAGCTGGAATTAAATAAGATATTTACGGTTAGTAAATCTGTCAGTATTGCTTGTTTGCTTCCACTTTAACTTCATGTGAAAAGGTTTATAATTTTAGTTCATTAACTAGGCCTGAAATTTGGAGTGCTGAGTGGTATGAAAACACAATGGTGAGCTGTACGCTAGCAGTACAATGTGAATTTTTAATAGAATTTTCATAGGGACAGAAAGGAATAGCAAATCTCTCTTTAATTTGGTGTGGAAAGTATGCAGGTTTGGTTTTGGGTTGGTTTGGTTTCTTGTGGGTGTTTTTGTTTTTTTGGTTTTTTGTTTTTTTTTTTCTTTAAAAATTTACTGCTTGTTGTATACTTCAGTGACAGTATCTGTGCTAATAATACCTTTGGTCTATGACAGCTTTTATCCCAAAATATGCTTGCATCAATACTGCTTGAAAATGAAGGGATTATTTTAATAAAGACAATAGTTCATCCCAATGTGTATATCTAGCTATTCATTTGAAGTCAATAGGGATACTGTGGCTAGACATGATCTTTTGTTTTCTGAACTTATATGAAGCTGCATTTGGATATGGAAGAAGGTGATGTCTAAATTACGCACTGGTATAAGAGTCTTTATATTAGGAGTATTGCATTATAATAGCACAAAAAATTGCTAAAACACTACTGTGCTAAGCCATAATTTGCCGAAGACCATGATTTATTAAGTATAACTCCATAATGGCACTCACCTCCCTAACCATTTAATTTCTTCTGCCTTTCTTGTGCTGAGAGAATTGGCTATGCAGTAAGACAGATCAGGGAAATGGATAGTGTTTGGTTGGCACAACACTCCAAAAAAAAAAAAGTAAATAATAATAATAATGGTAATTTAAAAATTGGTCTGTTGAATCATGAACATCCTCTTTTGTTTTTCTTATGAATGTGTTCTCAAGTAGAGAACAGAATATTTAACAACCAGTATCAGAATGGTCTTGTGCTGGATGCCCTATAGAAGTGAGATTGGACATAGTAGGGCAACTCCAACAGAACAGGAAATTGGATGAACGAGATAAAGTGGGGTGGATGAAGACAGTCTAAAGGATCAAGGATCTCAGCCTGTGATTTTAAGTGATAAATAGACCAAAGACCTGGTAATGGCAATGGCTGCTGATTCTTCCATGCAGGCTCTGGTTTTGTACCCCTTCAGAGTGCATGGTCAGGGTGAAATATTAATGAATTTTTAGCAATCAGCATCTCGCAATCTTGTGTGTATGTCAACCAGCATCTTTACAACTGTTGAGTATATTTGCTGTACATCTTTATTCCCTCCAAGAGGGAAGGGATCACAGGAAACAGCTATAGGAGAGACTCATATTTAACAAGTAACTGTTCTGAGAAATCTCTTAATGGTAAATTCCATACTGAATAAGGCCCTGAAGGTGTGGGAGTTTTTTGTGTAAATTTATAGGGAAGAACTCTGAAAGTTAACAACTTATGTTTAATGTTATTACAGAACTGAATTTGAGTCTTATTAGGGGAAAATAATGTTGGAAGTACATACGAGAAGGCTGGTGAGTGGAGTAGATAAGGGTGTGTCTAAAGCAAATAGCTGACCAGGAAAATTAAGGCTGAATAACTTATTTTTTACTTTCTGTAAGGTCAGAATGATACATATGTTTCATTATAAGCTCTCCCCATCAGGCTAAGATCTTTAAAATTTCTCCTTGGTGCTGAAATACCATGTAATAGAACCTTCGAATACTGTTCCCTTTCCCTGTTGTCTTGGGTTGGGTCAGAGGACTATTCATGCTGGTACAATGACCTTGGTTATACTAAATCCACCTGAATTGAAGCATTTTTCATTGTTGCAAAGCAATCTCCTATGCCAAGTGGAAGTCACTTCCAAAAACTTTCTTTAGTTCTAGGTAGTTGAGTAGGCAACTGTTTTCTTTGTAGTTGTTTTTTGCTTCTGCATTGACTGTTCTTCTTTTAATTGGGAGAAATTAGACGCAAAATTTGTAAAATAGACAGGCATCACGCAAGCCTGAGATTGTGTTCCTGTTTTTGAAAAGGAAATTGGTTAAAATAATGTGCTGTGATAAACAGTAAGCAATTTCTATGTTCATTAGTTATAATCATCAGAAACCAGAGGAACTAAGCAAACAAAGACCTTTATTTAGTCCAGACGTCAACTTGAGAAAAGCTGGTTTAAACAGATTACTTTAAATTGTGAGTAAAAAACAAGTTTGCCACTTCTTGGACCAAAAGAATAATAGCACTGTTCAAAAAGAAGAAAAGTGACAGGGGATTTAAGAACAGGAAGACAATAAAATGGATTTTAATAGCATGTCCTGTAATAGAAAAATGAGGCTTATTGCAGCAAAACTATGTTTAAGTTCCTAGAAACAGAACATGTGTGTTGGAGACTTTTTAATTGGATGGAGAATTCTTGAGTCATTGAGGCTCATTTAATAAGCTCTGGAATGCTAGAAAGATGAGGGGACAGGCACGACTAATGATGCATTTTGTTTAGAAAATCTAAGCAGGATGACTGGAGTAACTGTGGCAGTCTGAGATCGTACAATGCATTTTTCAGGCCTTTCAGACTAGAATTCTTTTAATTATCAAGGAAAGGTGCCACAGTTAGCGTCAGCCCAAACTTTTAATGACAAGTGAGCCCAAAATATACCTAAGTCATAATTTGCCCATAAGGAAGACTTTCACTTTTTCTAAAAAAGCAAACTAATTAGTAAACCAGAGCGTTGAGATTTTAAAGCATCTAATGACTAGTTAGTTGGGTCTAGCAGACTTTTTCCATTGAATGTGGTCAGTTTCGTTCTAAATAATCAGAAGAACACATAGTTAAGATTTAAAGGTGGCTTGTGTAGAGGAATAGATGAGGAAGAAAATAGTCAGGAATATTTAGTAAATGTGACTTGTGTGAACTTAATGTGGATTTTCAAATTATGAAATGTTTGCCTTTTGTCCTAAAAGTGAATGCCTGTGATGTGGAAAGTGGAATCTAAAAGGAACCTGAGGCATCTAGTTGCTAACCAACTGACCATGGACTTCCATTCTACCAACATAATGAAAAACTTAATCCATAGATGTATAGTGGATATCAAATGGAACTACAGAAATGTTAGGCATTTCTGTATGGCATTAGGTATGATGTCCTGTGTTCTTGTTGACACCTCAAAAAGTGTGATGACATATTTCAAGTGGTCTTGAAAACCTGCCTTTTGGTTGGTTTCTTATTTTTTCAGAGCTACATTGCCTTTGGGAAAAAAAAAAAATTAGGCCGGTTTTACTTACAAGGGATGCTGTTAAGTGATTAGATACAATCTGAGGAGACATAATATCTAGCTAAAATTATTTTTCTAGCACCTTAATGTAGCAAACAGACGTGGCAGTCTAAACAGTCAGGTTGTAATTAGTATATCACTTAAAAGTAATTTACCCAACAATTTATGGGACAGTGTATTGTGTATGTTGATCTTTCCAGTCTTTACATAAAGTTTATGGATCCTGAATAACTGTCTAGTTCAGTCAGGAGTCTAGATGTGACTTAGGACTCTCGAGATAAGATTCTCTGCTGCGTGTTTTGCACCATTTCATGCTACTGATTAAAGGTTGTTCCAAATTGTCCTCAGCCACACGTGGGTAACTGTGCTCCACAACTAGAGAATTGTGCTGCTGGATCGGATGAAGCAGGTGTTCATCTTAGTTGTGACCTTGGAAGTGACCGAAATTTTGGAAGTGTCAGTCTTCCTGGCAGTTTCATGTGCATATCTAAATGGTAAGGAACTGACATCATTCTCCCAAGAACGTTTTGTTTGCAGTTTAGCATACATGCCTTGCATCTCTGTCTGCTTCACATAATAATATCCTGGCCTTCCTGTGGATGGATACTTGTGTTTAGACGAATAATTCTGTGTAGAACCATATTAGCTTAGTTGCATCTTACAGTTTTGTCATCACATGGTGAAGCCATAAGGGGTTCCTAGTAAGAGAGAAGGTAAAACGTGAGTCGGAGCAACTGATTGTAGGTTACTACATTGTAGTACCTGGGGATTAATCCCAGTGGTGACTTTCTCTGCACCTTTAGTTTTGTGGTGTTAAAGGTAAATGAACCGCTCTTGATAGGGACTGAAAACAGTACTAGTTTAGTATTAAGTGATGCCATGTTACTTTTTTCAAATGGTACATGTTTGTAAATGCTTTGCAAAAGTAAATAGTGTGCTAACTATAAGTATTTGAACATCTTGGTAAGCTTATGTTCTTTGATTTGTACTCTTTAGAAGGATACTGACAGCTTTGTATTTAGAAGGGACCCCGGTTTTATGCAAAAAAGGATGAAGTAGCCCTTTTCCAGAAAAGACAAAGCTGACTTTCCTCCACACATCAAACAGAAATATAATCCGATTGCATATGAACAGTTTAAGTAAATATTACAGCATCTTTTTCATGATACTTCCCTCTTTTCTCCCACTAGTGACCTTTAAAAGATTTTGCTAGAAAGTGGTTTTGAGGTGTTTTTTCATTTCTTAAGAGACACTGAATGTTACCAAAAAAATTTCATATTTAACTTCAAGTCATTCTTTTCCTTTCTGCCTCAAATACAGACACCCTTATTGTGTGAAAGTATGTAGGCAATACCTCTGCATTAGGTTGTTGCTGCGTGGTGAGAGACTGTTCTCATTTATTAAAGCAGTTCATATGTTCAGGATTGTCCTTTCTTCTTATAGTTCAGCTGTACTCATTTTTCAAAGCAATAACCTAATTGCTGGTACTAATTAAAGCCTGTTAGCAAAGCAGTACAGTATTTAGGTCAGCTTTTCTTCACTGTCCTTTTGTGCTTGTGCCTCCTGTTCCTGGCATTTCCCAATTGCTGCAGGTCCTCTTTTCAGACTTGCAGTGTGTCAGCCTTCTTTGTGGTGCTTGATGTTCTTCTGCTGTCCTGTTCTGTTTTACAATGCCTGACCCATTTTCTATATTGTCATACTGTACCACTACTAAAGACAAAAGGCTGGCAAAATTCAGATAGCATTTGTCAGAGATGTACATAACTAGACTGGTTTTAACTGGTCGAGTGTAGACTGGGCAGTCTGCATCATCCTTTGGTTGGAGTGATCTGTAGTTTGGTGTCTAGTTTGAAAGCCTGGTGAAGGTGCGGGGAGCGTTACCATCAAGCAGAAGAGAAGGTTAGCCCAAAGAAACTTTCTTCAGGTTCTCAAATTGCTCGCTGCTATTTCCACATGTGTATGAATGTTTGACATGGAACTCTGGATTGGAGTGGGTTCTCTGTTTTAGGAGAGGGGAAGGCTAAACTGTGGGGTATGTAAAATGAACTGTGTGTTGCTCTCCTGCAGTTAATCTTTTTTTCAGTGTTAGAACTTCTAAGTTGATACTTCCAAGATGCAGTGTTCTTGTGCAAATACAATTTTGTAGACAAAACATTCTTAATGGGATAAGCAAAGCATCTCTTGAGTCATGTAACTCGTGCCTTCAGCTCAGCTACACTTTTAAACTATATCTCATGTAGCATGGAATTGGCTTATATAGCAGAACAACAATTTATTTGTTTAAAATCTGTTCCGCTCCAGTCTTGAGGTGAGTCTTATCCTCAGCTTGGCCATCACTTTTACAGTTATACCTTCTCTTCCATCTCCTGTGGCTGACTGTCCCACTGTTCGTAGAAAAATTCCTCCCAGGATTTCATTCTAACATGTGAAATGGAACTTGTCTGTTACCAATTGACCTGATGGTTGTTTATGAGGATATTTTTCATCTTCCTGGAGAGAAAGATCTTGAAACTTTGGAAAGAAGTTGAAGCTCAGATTAGTGCTGCTGCAAGAAGGAGGAGAATATTTTTAAAGAAAACAAACTAGAAGTACAGAAGTCTCTTCCTAACGTTGCTTTCATTATCAGTATTTGTCTTTTTTGACAAGGTTAAACTGTTCTCTGCGAACAGTTTTCTTGAGTTTGAAAATCAGTTAGCATGCTGTCTGAGCAACAGCTGTAGAAGAAATTTATTTAAACATATGCTTTCATGTTGTCTTTTTCTCCTATTAGGAAGTTCTTTCTGGAGTTGTGGTCATAACAAGCAAGGACACAGTCCAGCACCAAGGTATCTCATTAACAATGGAAGGATCAGTAAATCTGCAGCTTAGTGCCAAAAGTGTGGGTGTGTTCGAAGCTTTCTATAACTCTGTCAAGGTAAGACCTGTGCAGGTTAATATTTTTAGCACAAAACCTTTGTCTTTTTTTTCTAATCTTTCCTTAATGGCTCTCGGGTAGTTATAGCACTTCATGGTATGTAAATGATAGAAAGCAGAGAAACGCTCAACGTTGTCTAGTGATATATGATGACATTTTGGGGGAGGAACTTGCACTGATTGGAGAGTTTTCTGTAGGGTTGAAATACAATAACATAAATAGTAAGGTTACTGGATGATGCATTGAAGAAAGAAAAATAATTGAGTGATAAATTATTTTTTAAGTGATTGGGTTTAATTGGACTTTTGTGCCAGATCAGTCGCTATCACAGTAGTTTCTGCAGAGGCCATTAAGGTTGTGTGTTACTAGGCATGATTCAGGGACCTACACAGATTCCTCTGTGGAGTGTGAGGCTGTGCACAGACTGTTCGACTGTGGAGCTCCTGGCAGGTCTCTGTGCTGCTCTCCACGTTTGGAATCTAGCAGGGCAAGTTACCTCGGGCTCCTTGTGAACATGGCTGAAGTGATTGAAGCCAGGCTGGCTCTATCTAGAGGTAGTATAGCTACGTTTGTAAAACAGTTTGCTTAAGTTAGGGTAGCTAGCCTTGGTGCAGGGCCTTTTGAGATCTTCATTTGTATCATAGTTAATTTGCTTACGGGCTAAATAATCTGCTCATGAATTATTGAAAACAAGAAAAAAAAGTAGAAGCAATAGATTTTCTTACTGCTGTCTAGTAGAGGGAAAATAATAATAAAACTCCAGAGAGAAAAGAATTGTAATCCTCAAGCAGGCTTCTTCAGTTGAATCCTGGTTAACCATTGTTCCAGTGAGAGACTAGGCCAAAATATAGATCTTGAAGGTAGGAAGGAGCTGGGGAGGAGGTAGGAGGGAATGGTTAACTGCTCAACCGGCACATATACTTGTTGATTCCTGCTGCTACTATTAAGCATCATAATCTAGAAAATGGAACACCACTTTCCAAAGTTCTTGAGACTCTGCTGTTTAAGTATGTTTGGTCATTAGTGTGATACAGCCATAAAATAGATCACAAATTGTTTTCTTAAGGAAGTCATTCTTAATGTTTCTTTTCACTGTAAGACTGGAGAGTTGTGTGTTGTGAAGAAATACCCGAGTTCCTGCAAGTTCAGGAAGTCGAGTTTAGTGGATGTTGTTGGTTCTTGAAATGACAGCGCTGTCACTCTGCTTCAACCTAAACCTCTCCATGTTTATCTTCGCAGCCTATTCAGATTATTAACAGCACTATTGAAATGGTAAAACCAGGGAAACTTCCCAGTGGCAAGACAGAAATTCCATTTGAATTTCCATTGCATATGAAGGGGAACAAAGTTCTGTATGAGACATACCATGGTGTCTTTGTTAATATTCAGGTAAGGCGGTCATCTCTGTAAAGAAAATCTGAATTTTTGTAATCTGCAGAATGTGTTCTAAAGCATCTCTTATTCCATGGAAACAGAAGATGAAGTTTTCTTTTCATACATTTTATTTTCTCAGTGTGAAGGATGAGCAGAAAGTAAGTAGCTTTTAAGCTTCCCTTATTTAATATAGCATTCTTCTGGTGTGTACTCTATTTTCTGGATAAAATTTAAGATTAAAGATCATGATACATGTTAACCTTTTAAGTACTAGTTTGTAGGTAGTTTCTAGTTTACTTTTTCAGTTCCAGTTTCTAGGAGTCAACACTTTCCACAGGTGGCAACACTTCTTAAATGTGGCAAAGGAACCATCCTGACATCTCAGAATCCCATCAATACAATGTTGCTTTTAAAAAATTGTTGTGGTCTCTGGTTTCATTTTCTTTTCCAGCAAATTTAAACTTTTAATTGGAAATAGTTACTGGAAATGTGATCAGATGTAACACGGGATGTAGAGGAGAAAATTAAAAGCATACTGGAAGGAGGGTCTTTGGGTTGAGAAAGGATACAATGTATTTGCCACACTTAAGTCTTGTACTGTTACCTCACATGGTGATGTTTTCATCTAGTTCTGATTTTTGTTGTAAAAGAAGTTCCGTTTACCATTTTGTAGGTAATCTATACTGTAGTACATACCCAAATGCAAGTGTGTGTGTACTGCTAACCTTGCACCAGTGAGACTTTGTAAGCCTAGCAGACAACCAATTACTGCTAATAATACTTAAATATTAAGTGTACTGACTTAGCAGATCCATTTTAAGGCACAGGGATAAATTCTACAGGAACAAAGCTACCCTAGTATTCAGAGTCTGTTTTCTTACATGCATTTGTGAGAAGCATCCTCGGACTTGAGGAATCTTTCTACCATTTTATTGTTTCAGGCCTTCCATATTGAGTAAACGTTTAAAGAGTGATGGCATAAACAGAACAGTAACAAGATGTCTTGCCTGAAATACTTTGTCAGAACTACTGTAACATATATAGCTGAACCTTCCTTATCTTGTAGACAAGTACAACCATTCCCTTTATGAAAACAGACTGCCCCACAGTGTCCTTTCGTTCAAAACAAATGTGTCTGTGTAATTTCATAATGAAGACTCAAACCAAAATGTTGAGATCCTGTAACATCTTCAAAATCATGAATTGTTTGCTTTCTTGTGGAGATGAGAAGTAACAATTCCTGCCCAAATCTGTATGTACTTCATGCTTGTAACAGAATCTTGTGGAAATAGCTTTGAAATTTGACATTTTTTGGTTAAAAATTGTTTTACCATAGGTGGTTCTGTTTGGGGTTTTTTGCATTTTTTTTAGGTTTTTGTTTTTTTTTTTTTTTTTTGAGGGAAAGTCTTTCTTCAGCCATCTCTTGAAAGTAAATATTGTGTTAGACAGTGCTTTTTCCTACTGAGGAGTGGGGGTTTTTTTGTTTGTTTGGGGTTTTTTCTTTGAGGAAAAAAGTCAAAGGAGCCACTAAATGGAAAAATTTTCAGACCAGTGCTGATGATGAATCACTGGCTTATAAAACTCCTCCCCATTCTTGTAGGTCACTGATGAGACTATTGGGTTTGATGACAAAGTACAAAACTGTTAGCTATTTAGCTGAACTGTAAGTCTTATATTACAGTCTGGGATTTAAAAAACCCTAACAAACAGACCAAAAACCCACAAAAACCCCCTTCGTCTACTAGCCAATCAGAAGTAACTAAAAGAAAAATTCCATTGTTTTTGTCTACATTCAGATGGTGTTTTTTAAGCACTTCTGATATCTTTTTTCATTCTTGGCTTTCTTCCTAATGTAACATCTGTTGTTTGTGGTAGGTATGTCAAAAATGGTGCAAAACTGGTTGAGTTGCTTTCCATAATCTAGATAACTTGCCTATGATCAATATCAGTTGTTTTAAGCTATACTTTAATGGTGAATATTTGTTTTGTTTTGTCATTCCCTCTGTCATCTACGTAGCTTCTCTTTACGGGCCGGGGATGAAATGTAATTAAAAGATTAATCATTAAATTTCAGCCAAACTTTGAGAGTCCTGCTCTCCTGAAGAGGAAGATGTAGTGCTGGGGTGCTGTTTAAGAAACACCTCCTAGACTTCTGTCCAAGTCCTGTGCAGTTTAAAAGCAAGCCTCTCTTTCTTGATCTAAGTATTAGTATGTTAGCTGTGTGCTCAGGATAGAGATTCAAGTCTCTGCTCTCATGCAGAGACCTTCTAATTAGACACTGATGGGGGAGGCTCTGGGCCAAACTGCAAGGCCTGTGTGGTCCTGCTGCCTCATTGCACTGTGTTCCCTCGTCTGGGTGAAATACAGTGCAGTGATGGAAGGTTTGGTCAACAGCGATCAACTTCAGTGGAAGCCATAGTCTGTGATGGGGAAAGAGATATGCTCCCAGATCTTGCTCCTACATGCAGAGAAACACTATGAACTAGAAGCTACGAAGCTGAGTCCCTACTTTGAGTGCACTTGTTTTTGCAAATTCCTTGTCTGTAAAGAAGGAATTAAAAACAGAACAAGCAACACAACAAAAAAACCCTACCCCAGCAAATTCCCTATCTTGTTAGGACATTGAAAGGCTATGTTGTAGATAGTAAAGCATATGATTACTGTGATAACCAAGGTCATACTGTTTTGTGTCTCCTTCTTAGGGGAGAAGGGGGTAGAAATTGGCAGCAAGTTTTTGAACAGCAAACGGTGAAATTAACTTTGTTGCCTGACTTTATGCTGCTGCCTGACTACATGCTGCTGCTTTTAAGTTCAGCTATATGGTTAAAGATAATACCCCATGAAATATGCGTATAACTTACCACTGTTAAATTCAATCTTACAAGAAATTTAAAATTAGAGGGGCTGTGAGTATATCTTATTGATAATCACTTATCCAAAGTACAGTGAAAAGGAGTACTGTAATCACTCTTAACTAAATATAATTTGAGTGCTGAAGCCATACAAGAATACTACACTCTGCCAGTGAATTAGTCCCTCAATCTCATAGGTTGCTACATAACACAGAAGATATGGAAAGCATTTTCAAATGACTAGGACTGTAAACACAAAGAAAAACCAGCTTTCATTTGGGAGCATCTAAGATCACTGTATACCTCTTCTTCCGTTCTCCCCGTCGCTGGTATGTACGTTGCCTACTAGTCTGTTTTAAATGATGACTTTAATAACAGTAACATTCTGCACATATGCAATACAAAGATGAAAAGTTAAGAGAATTAGAGGAAATCTTAACTGAGGCTCTCTTCTTTGTCTCTGCCATCCTGTTCTTGCCAGTATACCCTACGGTGTGATATGCGACGTTCTCTGCTGGCAAAAGACCTAACTAAGACTTGTGAGTTCATAGTCCACTCCCTGGTAAGTGTGGTTTGTATTAACTATACAAAGTGAGATTTTTGTTTTGTTTTGGGTTTTTTTTGTGTGTGTGTGTGTGTTTTGTTTTTTTTTTTTTTTTTTTACTGTATGTGAAGTTTGGCAGTAGGGTTAGAAAACCAAGCAAAACTATATAATTTGTAATGGCGACACATGGGATATGTATGAGTGAAGGAAGCTAGCCTTAAAACAAACATCCAGAAGGGCTAGGGTGTCAGTTGCCTCTGATTAGAATAACACATCTCTCTTTTCATTTAAAGAAAAATAGTACAGAGAGAATTTGGATTGTAAGATGTTTTTACACTGCATCGAGTTTATTCTCTTATTCATCCTTTCAGTTCTGAAACAATGGTGTGGTTAGATAAATATTATGGTATTCTTCTAAACACTGTTTCAGATTATCCGAGCTTTTCTTAGCCAAAGGTTGCAGGCACCCACAATGCCTGTCCTAGAAATGGGAGTTAGCTGGTGAAGAAAAAATATCTGATTTCTGTTTGTCAGTTGACTAATTATGATTAGAGCTGTGACTCAAAGTATCAAAGCTGGGACTGCATCAGGTTGGAAATAAGAAGTTCGTTAGCTTACTCACCTTTGCCATTAAGTAAACCATGGTTGGCAATATGCTAAGATAACTAGGTTAACTATCCACATCCTGCAGTTAGCAACATGGAGACAACCTTTGTCCCCTGGAGATACCATTTTGGGATGAGATTTGGCTATCACAAGAAATGCTTTGCTGCTTGTTGTTTGAAGTTCCTATATTAGATTGGTTTTTAGTTTATATTGACTTGTACACATGTCCAGAGCATCTGATGTCAGTACAGACTGTGCAGGCCTAATTAAGTATCTCTCTTTCCACCCACAACTGGCTAGAACACACTGTTTGTATCAGTCCTTTAACATGACAATAAATTGTTAGACTCTTTTTGTCTTGCTTACAAATAATGGCAGAAATATGTCATTGAAGTCCTACAGTACCTTTTTTAAAGATTTAGCTAGTTGGTAGAAAGAAGTTTCCTGTTGGTAAGATTTCATTATTTTCTAAAATATATTATGCTACATGTTATTGGTCCGTTATTACATTATAAGTAAGCCATGCTTGTCAAAATAGTGAACAAATTAAATATTGTGCAGTTTCCTGGTTTTATTTCTTGTTCCCACTACAGCACTTGTAAGATCACAAGTCAGTAAATCATGAATCTCTCAGTCAGGGTGAATTAATGAGGTTTTACTGAACATATAATTCTCACTGTCACTGCTCAATGTACCATTTCCCTTAACCTTATTCTTTGCCAGAATTTGTCATTTATGGGAAAACACAGTCAATCTTTCGCTATTATCTTTCATCTTGCAGCTGGGCAGCAGAAGCTATTTTGAATTCTTAAGTAGTGAGGATAGATCCTAACTAAGAGTTCAAGTGAAGCCCGTTGGTGGTGACGTGCTCTGCCAACTCCCAGTTGCCTGCAGTTGGCTCTCGTTATTGATGCTGCACTGGCCACTTACTCTAAATATGTAGGGAAAAAACAGTGTACCTCACTGAGATAAGGATGGAGAGAGAGGTTGGTGAATGATAAGCAACGCTTGCCTTGGTGATGCAAAGTCCAGGCTGCCATCTCAGCAGAGCTCCAGGCCCATTCAGCCACTTACAGAAAGATTTAACTTCTTGGTTTTCTGGTAAACGGTGTAAATAGGTACTGAAGAGCTGTAATAGTATGCCCCTGAAATTGCTTCTCCGGTGTGGAAAGCTAACCTGGACCAAGTTTTGTTTCTTTTACAGTTAAGGAAGCTGGAATGCTAAGCCCACACAGTAGATTCCGTCAGCTGAGGATCTCCTAGTAATATGAGGATGGCTTAGGAGACCCGAGCTGTTACTGAAAGGGCAGCAGAAAGAGTTCAGAGTGCTCAGAGGTAACAAGAGGGAGGGAGAGTTTATAGAACATATTTGAAGCAGTGGAGGAAGTTAATTGGTAATCTCTCCCTTTCTCCGCTTCCCAAAATTACCAAGTATTAATAATGAAAGGAAACATTGCAAGTGACATATAAAATGTAATTACTTGTACATACAGAAATGTGTAATTTAACTTTTTTCTATAGCATACCATATGCTTCAGAGAGGTGGTGTGTTTTTTCTTTTCTAGGCGTTTTAGAGTAGTCAACCACATGTTTTTGCTTTCCTTTTTTTTTTTTTTTAATGTAGGCAGAGCTTATGCCAAAAACTTACAAATGGAGAGCTTATTGTGGTTTATTGCAATGACAAACACAAAGTAACCAAAAATTGACACAGTTCTGTTTCTGCAGTTCAGATTTGTGATGCATTTTGCCTTGAATTTGGACAACATCATCATGTTATTTAATGACAAAGGCTGGAAATCTCTTTTTTTTTATTACATAGACGCATACTTCCAGTATGAAGACAATCCTGAAAACTAACACATCCAATGGTTGTTTGACTTTGCTGTCTTTCTTTAATATTTTTGGTGTGTGTTTGGTAAATCATAGTTTACCGTTTAACTCTTTCATTACTTGTAGTCACAGAAGGGGAAACTGATGCCAAGCCCAGTAGACTTCACAATTACTCCGGAAACTTTGCAAAACGTTAAAGAGGTAAGGGTTTTCTTACTATTTTATTTTAGTTGTGACACTTGTGTGATTTTGAGTGAGAACAGGAAAGGAATGATTAAATGCTGCCCCGCAGATAATAAAACTTTTTCACTATTCTCCTTTTTTACTTTTGTAAGCAATAAAGTGATTCTGCCTCTGATCTCTTGGGATAATGGTGACTAGCGTAAGGTGGAACTTTGTTCAGTAATAGTTAAACATTTTTACAGTTTTTCTGAGTGACAGATGACAGTGAAGCAAGGGAAAACATTCTATACAATGTGTAGCCAAGGTCCTCTAAAAATGTGTATTTTGATCCTTGGTTATGCCTTTTCTTACAGCCCCATGTGGCTTAGGGAAGCCTGTATGAACAGCAGTAGTTCTCTTGGTCATTTAGCTTTCTGAACACTGGTTTCTGTTTGTCTGCTGAAACCGTGTTTTGAATTTCTACTTGTGCTTTTTTTTTAATAAGACTACTTTCCTGCTTTACATCTCCCTTCTGTGTCCCCAGTTTGTCTTCCATTGCTCTTAGTCCCAGACTTCTGAATTTAGACCTACTCTTCCACTTGTTTCTCAAAACAGAGCTCATAATCAGCTGTTTAGTTCTGTTGTGCTATTGTTGACCTTACTCTACATATTCACAGAATCACTGTGGTTGGAAGGGACTTCTGGAGATTGGTTAGTGCAGCCCCCGTGCTCAGAGCCAAGTCATTTAGATTAGGTTGCTTGGGGCCATGTATAGTCAAGTTTTCAGGATCTCAAAGGATGGAGACTTGCTACCGCTTGGCAATGTTACCTTGTTTGACCACCCTCACAGGATTAAAAAAAAAAAAAAAAAATTTGCAAGTAATTTCCTTTATTTTAATTTGTTCCCATAGCCTCTTGTCCTTTTACTAGATGCCACTAAGAGGAGTCTGACTCCATCCTCTTTACTTTTTCCCATCAGGTATTTATACATATTGATAAGATCCTCCTGAGCTGTCTGTTCTTCAGGGTGAACAGTGTTAGCTCTCAGCCTCTTCTTTTGTCATGTGCTCCTTACCATCTTTGTGACCAAATCCAGCAAAGGCTGGATTTGTTCCAGTAAGTCTGTGTTTCTTGTACCAGGAAGTCCTGAGTTGGACACACTAATCCCCAGTTTTGTCTCACCAGTGCTGAATTGATGGGGAGAATCACTTCCCTCAACTCGTTGGCAACACTCATGGAGCTCAGGGTGCTGTAGGCCCCTTTGTGCAGCCTTTTGAGGTCCCTGGGAAGGGCAGTGCAACTATCTGGTTCACCAACCACACCTCCCAGTTTTGTATTACCTGCAGACTTGCTGAGGACGCACTCTGCCCGTCATCCAAGCCATCACTGAAGATGTGAAATAATATGGGCTCCAGTACTAACCCCTCACTGGTGTACACCACTCGTGACTGGCCTTCGGCTGGGCTTTGTGCTACTGATCCCACACCTTCGAGTCCAGGGGTTCAGGCCATTCTCAGTCCACCTCAGTGTCTGATCTGTACATCCAGTCTGCATTCTGTCAGTCTGTCAGTGAGGTTGGTAGGAGAAGCAGCATCGAAACCAGTGCTGAAGCCAACATAAGCAGCATCCACTGCCTTCTGCTTGTCCACCAACCTAGTCATTTCAGCACAGAAGGAGATCAGGTTGGCTCATTTTCATAAATCCACACTGACTGCTTCCACTCGCTTTCTTGTCCTTTATATGTTTGGAAATGGTTTCCAGGGTTATTTGCTCCGTCAATTTCGCAGGGATTGAAGCAAGGCTGATGAGTGTATAGTTCCTTGGATGTTTCTAATTGAAGATGAGTGACCTTTACTCTCTTCCATTCCTCAGGAACCTTTTTGTTCATGACAGCCTTTCAAAGATAATCAAGATTGGCCTCATGGTGACGTGCATCAGCTTGCTCAGCACTAGTGGGTGCATCCCATCAGGTCCTATGGACTTCTGTACATCCTGTCTTTTTAAATGTTCTCTAACTTGCTCCTCCTCTATCAAGGATAACTCTTACTTCTTCCAGACTTTCCCTGTGGTTGCAGGGGCCTGAGATTCCTGAAGGCAAATCTTATCAGTAAAGTCCGAGGCAGAGATGATGTTTAGTACCTCTATCTTTTTCATGTCTCTTGTCACTAGGTCCCCTGCCATATTCAGTAGCAGGCTGGCATTTACCTTCTTCTTCCTATTGCAGCTGGTAGACTCGTAGACACCCCTTTTTGTTGCCCTTCATGTCGCTTGATTTAACTCCGGGTGGGCTTTGGTTTTCCCAAAATCATTCCTGCACACTGCAGTAGTGTTTTTATGTTCCTCCTGAGTCACTTGACCCTACTTCCATCTTTTGAATACTACTTGTTTATTATTTTATCAGTAGCATCTTGTTCATCCATGCAGGTGTCTTCTTACCTTTGCTTCACTTTCTGCATGTTGGAATAGGCCTTCTTGAGCACGGAGGGGGTGATTCTAGAAAACCAACCAGTTGGCACGGCTGAACTCTAAATCCAGCTGAGTTAGAGGAGGAGCAGGTTGTGTCCAGCAGCCTCTTACGTCTCTGGAGACTGCTGCACACCGAAAGCATATATTTTTTTCCAAACATAGGGATAAAATAACTATTCTTGGTGGTAAAATTACTTTTGAGACTACTGCTAAATACTAAGCTCTCAGCAGTCTTTCTATGAACCATGTTTCCATATAAATTATTTTCTGTTTCTTCTCCCTCTTCTGTATCTTGATACTCTGCTCATTGGCTTAGCAAAGACTCGGTGGTATTCATCATGAGAAAGTCCTGTCCATGAAAAGCTTTCTTAAGTTTAGTAGCATAGCCTATTCCTTTCTCTATTTCAAGTACATAACCACAAAAGTAGGTTCTAAAACTTCTGAGATCTCTGATCCAGCAGATCTTGTGATTTTAATTGTGGAGCTGTCTAAAGAATAGTATTGAATGTATATGGTTGCACAAGCAGTGGCCTTTTGTGTTGTGTTTGTGGTTTTGTTTTGTGGTGTGTGTTTTTTTTTTTGTTTGTTTGTTTGTTTGTTTAGTTTTGGTTTGTTTTTTTTTTTTTTGTTTATTCCTCTCCCTGTCACAGAAAAATGTATGGGTTTGAAGTGACTACCAGGCAGACAGGTAGAAAAAGTCACTATTTTAGTATATTTAAAATATACTGAGTTTTCAATTCTCTGCTTGCTTGGAGATTCCGACTGAGCTGTAATTTCTGGTAGACTACTAGAAAACTGATTAGGAGGTTTGTAGTAGCCATGCAAAGCACAAAGAGATTAGATAGAAAAACCAGGATAGATTTGCTTGTATGTTCTTGATTCTCATTTGGGGGGGGATTATGAAATAGAGTGTAAATGACAGGTCCTTTGAGAGAAGACCTAGCTAGGATTAAAATATGAAGAGTACTGGTAAGAGTAGTAAGGCTCAACCTTTAAAAAAACAAGCTTTGTAGACTAGGATTGAGGAAAATGGCCTCGTTCTTGTTCTACAAGTTCCTTTTATCTGTCTCTTAGGTTCCTGATCACTCTACTTCATGGGATAGGTGTATGATGTCCCTGTGAAGCAGGGAAGCAACTCTGTTTACTAATAGTGGTGATGAGAAGAACCTGCGAGGGATCATACAGTAAAAAAGCATTTTACTAATACATTATTAGGACTCAGTATTTCATAGGGTGGCTTTGTCAGAGATGTAACTTCCGTTATTTAAGTTAGGAGAAAATACCCAAGTGAGGTCATGTTTACTAAACACATGAAAATTCCTCCCTTTTTATTTCCCCCAAAGATTTGTCTTGAGTGAGACAGTTAAATTCTGCAGAGGTGTTGAGTGTCTGAGTGAAACAGTCTAAACAACAGCTGAGGAAAACTTTTCTGCCATTGCTACTGGCAGCCAGGACTAAGAAGCAAAACAGGCTGAGAGAAAAAAAGTTTGCAACAAGATTTGGTTTGGAAGAAGCGAAAATCAGTTACATGGGCAAGGAAATCAGACACCACAAGCAAGTGTGAACAGATGGTTGGAAGGCAGGGGCTAATATCAAAGATGTCAATAGCAAAAAATTAGGGAGGGAGAGGAGAATAAGGCCTGCAAAGAAGAGGAAGGTTAGAGCAGGATGCTCAAAGAGTTTGAAAAAGCTTGGTGAAGATAGGAGCTGAAGATGTGGGTAGAAATCTTGACTCTTTCAGTATGCCTCCTGCCAGAACTTGAAATGTAACTGGAGCTTCTGGCATATGAGTTTCTCTGCTGGCAGAGAGTGTCTGTGATGCCGGCTGGCCCGAAAAAGGGGAGGGCAGGGGGGAGCAAAACCCCGGTCTTTTATGGAAACTGATTTATAGACTGTCATCCTTGATCAGCTATTCTTACTACTCCTTCCTTAAAAAGTAGGAAACACACTTGCTGTTAAGGAAATTTTAAAAGTGTGATCCTGTATTCAAATTAAGCTCTTGATTAATTGTCCTTAATTGGTGTCTTGGTACATAAGCAGTATGCTATACCTTGCATTAAACGAAGATTTTTAAATGCCTGCCTTCCCTCCCAATAGCAGCCATGAGAGAAATTTTAAAAGGTGGGAAAATCAGTAAATTATGTTGTAATCCATAACGAAACGGGACCAGAATGCAGTTCTCTAGAGCACCAGAAACTGATTTAACTCGACCATCCTGCTAGCCTACCTCCTTCACCATGTAGTTCCCAACTTCTGGATTAACTGTAATAGCCAAGTTTTGCCAGTTCATCCCAGGAGAAAAGCTCCTGTGGATGGAATGGCTAGGGAGGATGCATGTCAGTGGGGAGGGTAGTAAGAGATACCTTAATGCATCTGCATAAGGATGCGTATTTAAAGAGCTGTATTGTTTAAGTTACTTGAGGCATTTCAGAACTTTTGAGTTCTTAACTTTCCACATTTTTGAGACTTCTTCTATACTTTTAGTGTAACGGTCTTTCTGTAAAGTACTTTTTTCTTAGGCTGGTCTTACAGTTGTGTTTTTGTTTTTGTTTTTTTTTTTTCCCAATCCTTTCAGAGAGCTTCACTTCCAAAATTTCTCATCAGAGGTCATCTCAGCTCTACAAACTGCATCATTACACAGCCACTAACAGGGGAGCTGGTAGTAGAGAATGCAGAGGCTGCAGTCAAAAGTATTGAGCTGCAGTTAGTGCGTGTGGAAACCTGTGGTAAGTGTATCTGTAAACAGAATGAGTATGGGTTGCAGTAATTACCACTTGCACTCTTTTAGCTTAGTTCTGAAAGCTTGTCAAAAGCCGTACGCTTAAATAGACTTGCAAAAAATTATTTTGCACTTCAGGTGGAACAGTCCAGACATTTATTTAAATAACCTCTGTGATCCTGAACTCGAGTGCCAGTGTGAAGACTTGCAGGTCAAAGGTCAAAATGTTTTGCCCACACATACCTCCTCCCCAGCCTCAGCATATCTTCAGTTTAAATTTTGGCCACTGCCTTCTCTCTTTTCTTTCCCCTCCTCTCCCTCTGAATTTCTCACTTTCACCAGGGTGTGCGGAAGGTTACGCCAGAGATGCCACTGAGATACAGAATATTCAGATTGCCGATGGGGATGTCTGCAGGGGCCTGCCAGTTCCTATATACATGGTGTTTCCCAGGTTGTTCACCTGCCCGACCCTGGAAACAACAAACTTCAAAGTTGGTAAGTGCGTGGGACTGTGTGCTGCGCTGGCGTCTTTCATCTGACATAAGTTTCTAGTTTCGGTTTAGCTTCTGGCGGGTGAGGGGATAAATCGCTGTCAGCACTGTGAGAAGAACGAAGGACATCCATCTGTTTCCCTGCAGAGGTTTCCTGAACAGGATTGCAGTCTGCTGTATTTCATATGGAGAGAGAAAATACAGCCCCGATACTTCTAAGTAAAAGCAGTTGTGCAACTACTAAGCTACTTCTGGCTGACAGAATTACATGGTAACAGGACAGGAGAAGCAGTGTAATGGCAGGTGATTTTTTTTTTTCTTTTCTGCCAAAAAATTACATATAATTAAACACTTGGGTAATAGTCCAAGAACAAAATTCCAAGATACTTCCCTTCATCACCAGCAAGAACCCCTCTTTCCCTTCCCTCTCCTTTTTGTTTCCCATTCTTCTGCTGCAGACTCAGAAGTAGAAGGTTGGGCTGTATCCGACTGTGTTTCTTGATCTACACGAGATGCTTCTTCCTGCTTATTGTTGTCAAAATCCAACATTTTCCTTTACACCTGAAATTTAGGATTTTTCTCACTTGTTCAAATAATTACTGCGAAAATTCTTTGCTAGCCTGTTTTTCTTCCCTTCATCCTGCTGGAATCTGTTGGCTTTTTTTTTTTTAATTTATTGTATCAGATCGAAGCTTCAAGTCCCTTTAGGACCTTCCTTTAGGATCCTTCCCAACTGAAGCCTCTTCTACTTTTCTCCCGTGTATCTTGGACAAGTGTGCACCATGAGTTTTTCAGCTTTGCCTACCTGTTCATCTCTTTTCCCAAGAGCATTTTTGTACCTGATGTCTACAGTGATTTTCCCCAAAATACTATTCTTCTCCACTTTTTGCCATTTCTAGCAATTGGATAGTAATTTACAGTGACAAACTGCTACTGTTAGTGTAGTATCCACTTTTATTTACAAGAACAGTGTTAATACGGTTCTGAAGATTCTAAAAAAGGATGGTTATTTCCAGTTTACCTTGATCTCTGGTTCCCTTCGTTTCTTAATTGCACCTGACTTTGTATCCTCACTCTGTTTAGGATTGATTATACATCTGATACTGGTTTTGGTTTTGAACAACACAATATAGTATCTAAAGAGTAGATTTTATTTTGAAAATTGTTTTTCATAGTTTGCAAGTATATTGTATATTTAATTTCATAAAGCCTTACATAATGCAGGCTTCGGAGGCTGTGTCACACGCTGGCAGCAGGGGAGGAGTCTGGTCCCCCACTTACACGCTTCTAAACACCACATACTGGGGTGAGGCATCTTTCCCAAAACATTTGCATCTCAGACGTCTGACCTCTGCCTGTCTAGAAGACTGTAGGTCACAGTGCTGCCGTGACAGGGAAATGAATCCAGAGGAATCCCAGAGATGAGAAGGAGCCAGGGTTCTCTAGGAAGGGCCCGGGGTCGGGGATGCCTGGGCTGAGGTTCTGCCTGGAGTACCGTGTCCAACCCTGCCACAGGGAAACCCACGGGATTGGAATGGCTTGGAAGAGCCCTGAGAAGGGCTGTGGCTGAGCGCAGGAACTGCCTGCCCCTCACCCTGCTGCTACAGTTCGGAGCTGTGTGGAACTCTCTATTTTATTTTATTTTTTTCTCCCCTTCTTCCAGAGTTTGAAGTTAATATTGTGGTCCTTCTGCACGATGATCATCTCATCACAGAGAACTTCCCGCTGAAGCTCTGCAGGATGTAAATAGCCAGAGGAGAATCACTTCAGGATTTACTTAAAAAGGACAAAATTCTTCAAAGTGAAATTTTATCCGTCTCTTTTTGTCTTTAACCAAAACCGCATCACTTCTTGTGCTTTCAGTTCTGCTCTGTGATAGCCTACATGGATGTATCTATCCAGGCAGCCTTGTCGGGTATCTTTCTGACTTCAACAACCGTGTTTGTCCCAATTTTTCTCAGACAAACCCTGAAGGAATGAGTCTGTGTATTTTTATAGTTTCTCTCCTTACTGACTTTTGTAATAATCGTTCCAAAGTCCTTTAAAGACCACTTAAACCTAGTATGTCCTGTTATACATGGTGTATATATACTGGAGGGAGGTATGTGACCTGTAATATAATAGTAAATAGTGTCTTTGAAGGTATAATAAATAGTGCTACAACAGTGCAAGGTGGTGATGTGGGATGAATAGTGCAAGATGGATGTGAAATAAGTGATGTGAAATGAATAATGATGTGAAATAACACCAGGTGTATTTTGGCCAAATTGGGACTAAGAATCCGTCATGGAGAAATGCTCATACCTGAAGTCGTTTTGTGTGTGGTTTTTTCTCTGAGCTCTTCCCTGAATTAGGAAAAAAAAAAGCCCTTATATTATCTTTGCAATTTGTGTAAAATAGCGCTGAAAAAGATCAGTCAAAAGCTCTTAGTTTGAGAGTATACTGTTTGCAGTATAGCATCTTCTCTTTCCTAAGACTTCTACAGCTCAGTTTTGATGTGGGGAAAAAAATGTGTCATGTAGCACAGCCTTGGGGCAGACCTGCCGCTGCCTTAAAAACTTCTGCCTTGTGGCACCTCATGGCTTTAGGACAGGCCTTGTCATTATATGCATAACCACTCCACAGGAGGCCATTGCTCTAATGAGGTGAGGTTAATACTGTCAGTTGTTCAAGTTAAGGTAGAAACATGCCAGGAGAGGAGTAAGTTAAATACATTGAAGTGTTTGAAGGAATTACATAGGAAAACTCTTTCAGCAAGAAGTAACCCTAACACAAACAGGTTGTAGATCTTGATAATGTTTTAAGTTAACAGAACAGCCTCACTTTCATTCTAGTTGTGAATTTTCCATATACTATTATGGGGGGTGGAGGCAGGCTAAGTATATAAGGTATAAGATGACAACCTGAAAAGACAAAATTAAGAAGACTGCCAAAAATAATTTGCTGTAGCTCTATCCAGCAGCATTGCCAAGCAAGAAAATTTAATTCTAGGTTTGGCTCTGGTTCTGTATCATCTGTATTTTGGGAATAAACATCTGAAATTTTTATTTTGGTGTGGGGGGAAAAAAAGCAAGCCTTCTGGGGGTGGGGGGGCGGGGAAGCAAGCTATTGACTAGAACTTAACACTTCTCCAAGCTCAGGAAATCGTATAGGATCTTATTTAGAAAAGGAAAGCCCCTCTTTCCAGCCTTCCCGCTGCGGTAAGAGTGCCACCTCCTGCTCAGCAGCGCTATTGCCTCCCGGTGTCAGAAGCGACATGGAAAGAGGGCTGGGCCTCCGTGCCTGCTCGGACGCTTCCTTCGGAGGGGTGGGAGGGAACGGCCACTGGAGAGCACCAGGAGCCGTCCAGCTTATGGCAGTCGGGGAAGAGAAAAGGAACGTAGGTCAAAAACCTTCTTGCATCCGTGCTGCGGGTGCAGGAAAAAATCAGCGGCCGCTACCGAGCAAGTGCAAGTCCGTGTTGGCTCCACGCTCCGAGTGGGCCCCTGCTCCCCTGGGAGAACACCATCCCCCAGGGCAGGGGCAGCTGCTGCACCCCGGCTTTAGCCAGTCCAGGGTACCCCTGCGGCGGAGGAGGGGCCCGAGGGCGCTTCTGTGCAAAGCTAAGGGGATGATGTACACACAGCCCCCAGCCCGGACAGTAAGGGAAGAGGAAAAGGAGGCAGGTGCCACAACTTGGCTCCCTGGCACAGAGCGGATCACTCACCCCTAACTCAGTCTCAGCAAAAACGTTACACAAGAAGAACACAGCAGCTATTTTATTTTGGATCTGAGTGCCAATTCATATACTGATTATTAATCACAGCATAGCTTAAAACTTTACCTGGAGGATAGATACTCACAGGAGGGAAGAAATGAGCCCTGGAATTAATACCTTAATCTTATACAATCAATTTCATCCTGCTTGTATCCAAACAAGTCACACCCTTTTCAGAGTGGTTAAGCTGTGCAGTCTCTCGTCCTGGTCTCTGCCTATTTCGGAGACGTTTTACAGCACTGAAGGTGCTGAGGCAAGCTCAGCCATCTGAAGCAGTAGGATAACTATTCTTTCAGCTGTTTGTATTCTGTACCTCACACTGCTGGTGAACGTTCATGCGGAGAGTACAGGTGCAGTGTTGCTTTGTCAAAAATAAAAATCCTGTAATTCTGATGTAAACAAATCTGCTCTTTAATGATGAGGGAAATTCAAACCATACTTCAAGATTAAAGAATTGAGCCACAGTATTCCAACTCAATACTGAAACAGAATCAATCACAGGAATACTTAATACTTCTTGCTTCAAAATACTACTAAAATTCATTATTTAAACCATTTGAAGTATTAACTACGGATTTATGCAAAGCAAGGAGCTGCAATTACATGAACAGCATTCGTAAGGATCACAACAAGCCTGATTTGAATCCTGCAGTTAAACAATTACAATTTATGCCAGGGGAAGGTAGTATCTTGGCTGTTCCAAATTCTGCTAGTCTGTCAATTCAGGTCACCTACTCTTTTGATATTAGAATTTATTTTCAGTGTGGTGGAAGCTCTGAAGAAAAGCCCCCTCTTCACAAGAATGAGGCACCATCCTTTGGCAAGAGTAGACAGAATAGTTTTAATATTCCTTGGCCAAAAAGCCCTACCGGGTTTGTTTGCTGCTCGCCTCTGAACCACCTGGGCTTCACATGTGCAGGCAGCGACCAGGGCAAGTGCTGGATCGGGGAGAACACTGACCTGGTTCTGCAGGGGCCGGGGCAGTACCGGCGTCTCACAGCTCAATGCCGCACGTTAAATACTGAATCAGTCTGAGTTCTACTACCGCCTTCCATAAAACCAGGGTTCTGTTTCTTTCTAGGCATCGTGTTTCTTTTCCTTATCACGGTGGTTATTCTGCAGCTACTTCGATTCTTACTACAACGTGTTCAATTAAAAAAGAGGTTTAGGTGTATTTGTTCCGTGCAGGGAGCTCGGGAAAGTCTTCAGGTAACAGAGCGTGACCGCGGCAGATGGGGCAGGTGCTTGAGTGTTGCTTAAGCCATGTTCTGATGCACTGCAAGAAGAGGAAGAGGGTGAGGAAGCAACATCTGGTGTAGAGTTCGGCTTAAGTATGTCAGTAATTGTCACTAACAGGTAAGGACTTTTCCAACATGTTCTATGTAACTGGAATTTGCAGCAGTACGCTGAATAGTACTGAAATTAGAAAACTGTTCTCCAGTTCTGACACTGTGCCCATCAATTTAACTTTGCACCTATTCTGCAATAACAAATCGGCAGCAAACGAGTAAGGTAATGGGAAAGAGTCATGGACAGAAATATCAGGTTGTTCTAACATAATCCTGACTTTCTCACCGTGTGAGGTTATACGTGCAGCTGCTCTCCGGTGGGAAATGCAGGGTTTATAGTGATGGCCCACTCTGTAAGTATGCTGCAAACAAATCTGGGACTTGACTAGCAAATTTATTGTCTGAGGAACAGGCTTAAATTCACTCCAGTGAATTAGCATTTTAGTTAAAAGTTTAAAACTGGAAACTTTCTGACACGGTCAGACCATATATAGAGTGAGTCTTGGTGGACAAAGTATGTAAAAGAAAAGCGTGCACTGTTCTTTAAGTGCTAAAGGGGGGATGCTGCTTTTAGAACGTGCAGCAACGGCATAACTGAACAGAGTTTGTAAACATTTGTATCTCATTGGTAAGAACAAAGATCCTTACTTCTCTGTGAAAATGATGCCCACAATCTAGTTTACATGAGTCTCTGCTTAGCTCGTCATGACATATTGTGCAGGGATCATCACTGGAGGCCTACAGATAAAACATTAAGTTATGTGAAAGCTAGCAACAGTCAGCAAGTCCTGGTAAGTGAATGATGTTATTAATTTTAAGCAAATATATTTAAGCTTTTGTTCACTTTGTGTACAAGTCAATTACTTTTTCCAGCAATACTTTGATTATTTCATGTCTTATACAAAGCACATGGCAATCACCTCACGCTCACCTAAACAGCGAAGAACTTACCGTATAGTCTACTTTTTTCCATTTAGATTTAGGTGTTGATCCAATGTTTCCCCAGGGCTGAAGATTTGGCCGAGATGGACTTTTGCTCGAGGCGTTTGAATGTGGGGGTCTCGCCTTGGGTGGGCTGGGTACATTTTCTTCTGCAGGTACTTCCCGACTCCGAGTTCCAGTCTGTGCCGGCAAAGCAGAGGATGCTGAGGCCACGGGTCTCCCCGTTGACGCTGGTGCCTAGACAGGTATTGGAAAAGAATTTGGAGCGAGGTCCTATTTCAGAGCTGGACAGCAAAGGGAAGGAAGCTTGCGCTCTTTTCTGGCCAGCGCGGCAGTTTCCTCTGTCAGAGATGCACAAGAGAAAAGGCAGCAACTCCCTGCGCCCGCGTACCTTACTTTGCTGGTCCAGAATGAGTTCTGTCACTCTGCTTAGAATTTCATCGAAGCTCAAACCAGCCAATGTATTCCCATTTCTTCTTTGTACGTCTTTTATGAAGCTGGTAAAGTCTGAACTGAAGGGATAAAAAAGACGACATAGTTACTGACCGGCAGCACTGAGGCTGTTACCAGCGCAGTCACAGCACTGGAGAAGACTTGTAGCTTCCACGGTTGCTTCACGGCAGTAGAACCTTTAAAAGCCACTAACTTCTCACGTGAACAGGGGCAAGTACCTGCTTCTAGTACCTCTCTCTAACTAGGCTCTACCTTAATCGTAAAGAAATTGAAACAGTAAAATAATACTTGTAAACACACAAGCCAACACCACTTGGCTGTTGGGGAGTGTCTCACTGAACGGGAGGGGAGGGAGAGGAACTACTGCTGTTACTGGTCTTGTGAAACAGAAACCATCTACTAAGGAATCCATTCTTTTTGCATATTATCCCTAGATGTTCAGAACTTCTGTTACTCAACATTACACTCATTAAAACAAATACCTGCTATAGTTTGGGAATATACTCTGCAGATGCACAATAATATTTTCAAATGCTTTTGGAAGCATTTTGTTGCTTGGAAGTCCAGAAGGCCTCGCCTGTACAGCTGAGTCAGCGTGGTGGTTCTGGTTTGGCTGGGCATTCCGAGTGTTACTTCCAGAATTCCCCGACGGGCCAGTTGCCGAAACTTTATCAGAATATGATCCTTCCAGAGGCTTGGAGTGTATTTTCACGGA
Source organism: Tyto alba (assembly GCF_018691265.1). NCBI lineage: Eukaryota > Metazoa > Chordata > Aves > Strigiformes > Tytonidae > Tyto > Tyto alba. The sequence goes on from NW_024881276.1 coordinate 27,930,748, forward strand.
TCCACCACTTGCAGAACAAGCCTTAGCATTTGCATGCCCTGGCTTAGCTTCGGCCTGTGTATTAAATGAAGCAGGTGTTGGACCTTGATCTTCAGATCTTGAAAATGCAGGAAGTAAATTAGGATGTGCAGATGCAGAGGAATACATGACAAAGGCTGGATCGCTGACTGGAGTCCTGCCTTGTTTTGTCTAGGAAGTGAGCAGATTTCACAGGTAAAATAGTGATTAAAATACATTCAGCAGAACTCTTGAGCAGCTGCAGGACACATTTGGTCATGCTAAAGAACTGGAAGGTCACATCAATTTGTATTAACTTGCTTTACCTAGGTAAAAAATAATTGCACAAAGGTGCTCTTTAGTCAGTACTACATATATACAACCTGTCTGTAACAGGATTAAATAGGACAGCACGTATGCAAACTGTTCCTTTAATTTACTCTTGCTTTGCTGAAGAACGCATGGCTGTTGGAGAGCTGGAAGTTCTACAGCAGCATAGCTTGCAGTGGGTGGCAGAAACAGCACAGCTTTAAATAAGTGCCATCAATTTGAAAATACAAAATTCACTGCTTTTAACAGATTATATAATTATATATAAGCCAGTGCAATTTTTTTTAAACAGAAACACATGTCAGCTATAGTCATCATCCTGAAAAACTTGGAGCTGACGTGACCCAGGAAGATTTGTTTTTGCACTAACAACTCTCTTCCATAAATGGAAAGAACTCCTTAAAATAAGTTTAGTAGTTTGCCCCTGTGACTGCTATTTGTTTCAGAACCTGACTGGCCTAGGAAGGTGGTTTTCTAACTCACAGAACTAAAATTCTGCATTTCTTCATAGTCCAACCTGCTGGTTCTTGTTCTGTGTTATTTTACCACCTTTTTGAAGCCGTATTTTACCTTCTCTGTAAAGGTGTTTGATTAATTAACCATTAAATGGGGAGGAAAAGGGTTTTCATCAAGTCTTTTTCATTTAGACTCAGTATTTGCCTATCAAAGTCCTCTCGAAGCTGAAAGAATTACAGATCTCTCTTCTAAAAGGTTACTACTCCTGTATTACTGCAGAAAAATAGGTATCAAATGCAGAACAAGAGCCTCAAAAGTCGCTCTTTCCCAGCCTGCAAACTGATGGTAACCTAAGGATGGTAACAAAGTTATCTACATATTCTTAAGAGTTCTGAGCCAATAAGTAGGAAGGAGATACATAGAAATAAGCGGGGAAGAAAAAGTATGCAGGAGAGCCCAAGTATCACTCATACTTGCGTAAGTCCAGAAAAACTGTAGTAAGAATCGTAAATATTCGGAATTAGAACAGAGCCTCAAATCTAAATTCTACCAAAAACATACAAAAGACAACCACATGACTGTCTGCAGAGAACAGGTATACAAAATTTGTGTGGCACCTTCTTTGAATTCAGGGATTTCATACGCGCGTGCACTACGAAGGCATTTTACCTGCTGAGGCAATGACCTCCCCCTACTTTGAGAGACGCCTGAACCCTTTTTTCCTTACTTCAAACTGTCCCAGGTCCCGTGGCTTCCGAATGCTATTTGTCTTCAGGACTGGGCATCAGCTCTGTGCCCTGGTTTCCATTTTACTGCCAGTGAACGGCAGCACGTGGGTTGGCCGCATGGCTGCTGCAGGTAGCTGGGCTGCAGGCAGTTTGTCCCCACCACTGTGCTGGCGAACAGTTCAAGGAGCAGGGACTTACACTGACTTCGTCCTTGCAGCAGGAACTGTTGCAGGGTTCTGAAGTAACTGACATGATTTGAGCAAAGCATTTGTGGAACTGTTGGCCCATGAGAAAATGTTTTAAAATAGTGTTTATCTGGGATGCAGTCAGTACAGATGCATTTCCATAAATGGCTATACTCCATCTAGTTCATAACAGATATGATGAAGTTGATTCTGGTATTTGTAATCAGTTACACATGTCGGTGTAATGAGGCCTTGTCCCTATGGATGTTGGTTCTATCGGAAAGTCACAATATGCAAAAATATTAGTCCCAATTCAGACAGAACATGATGCGTTTTAAAGTTAACCTCAGGCAGCTTAAGCCTCTCAAAGGACTTGAGGATGTGCTTCTCACTGGAACTTCATCTTGTTTCTCTGCACTCACCTTTCCCTTTCGAACATTACCTGGATGTATGCAGAGCCAGATCACTGTGTATTCAAGTTCTTTACAGACATGTCCTGTAACAGACAGCCATGCCGATGCAGACTTAAAGAACCTGGCAAACTACTATCAAATGTAAGATACGTACCAAGACACGGGGAGGAGAAGGAAGATCCAGAGTTTCCATTTTAGTGAGGCAGTTCCGTACACCACTTTTCACCGTCTCAATTTTTTCTTCATACTCAGCCTGAAGAAGGAAAACATTATCTTGCACATCAGCATTAACTAAAGCTCACTCTTTATTTCAAATGGCATTAACACAACTACTTTTTGCAGAACACCAAGGATACCAGGCCTTTCACATGGAGACAGAAGGCTACCGTTTGCTATAGTAACATCAATCTGTATTTAAGTACTTGCACTGATGCTTGAAAGGCTTTGGGAAATCCTTTCCACTTTCTTAAAACTCAGCCTAGACATTTTGCCTCTAAACTTCTCAGAGTTTTTCTTTGTTTTTAGAGAAGTTGCATGGATTTCTGTAGTTCAAAAAATACAAAAGAACCAAGATGCTAGACTTGTTAATGTGGATTCCGTTTCTGAAGCAAGTATATAAAGGACAGATTTTTGCCTCTGCAAAATTGAAGATATTCACTGTCACTTAACTATCCTTAAGGAATCTGGACTTAAAGCTATCTTTCTTTTGTAACTAAAAAAATGCAGTTCAGTATTTGGAGGACAAGCTACTGATGTTAAAAAAGGAATGCAAAATTATTTAAGGTATTTATTCTGTTTTAATTTCCAAAGTTCAAGTTAAAACTCATTCAGAGAAATTAAGGCTTACCTCTACTTTTTCCCGTTGTTTCTTTACATTTGAAATAAATATTTCCCAGGAATCAATCTGTGACTTCAACTTAGGTGCTGCTGAAGCTGAGCTGCTGAAGTATTCAAGATTTTCAGTTAAACTCCAACATTCCCATTACTTTTGTTTAAGACCAATGGTTTTAGTACAACAGTTCCCTTCCCTACCAACTAAATCACAGTTAAGGACTTCAAGCAATTTTAAGTTAAAATTACTGATTTGACATTAAAATTGGAACTGACTTGTCTAGTTAAATAATCATGACTAAACATTCAGTAGTTATTTGTATTTAGCAACTAGTAGTACTGAAATTTATGGTGTAAACTCTCAATACCTGCTCAAGGACTTCAACATCTTGAGATTTGCTTCTGCATTGGCCATTATGCCATTTAGCTTACATACTTCGGTTTCCTTCCAGTTTTTGAGTACTGATACCTGTAACAAAACATAACTGTGTAAAAAAAAGTGCAGTAAAAGCACTGCTGTAGTACAAGGAATAAAAACTCAAAATAGAATTTAATAAGCATCTGAAACAATAGTTTGATGATACAATACACATACAGTTCCTACGGTGAGGAATTTCAAGTTTAATTAACAGCCCTGGCAGGCCTTCAGGAGGATAAAAAGGCTACATTCACTTCAACTGATAGTAGAAAGCTTCCATAAATGTTCCATTTGCAACTTATCATATATATATATATATATATACACACACACACTTATATATTACACACACACACACACACACACACACACACTTGAAGTGATTAAGGCAGCCTTTTAAATACCAAATGTTTGAAGACTAATGTGGACCAGCAATCTAATTCCTACTGCAGATAAGACAACCTCCAAGCCCTTCTTAAGAAAGGAGAATTGTTCATGATACTCAAAGAATTCCCAATATAACACATACCGTTTTAGAAAATTCTTGCTATTTATCAGTACTCTCCTCCCTACAGTGAAACACACAAGTAAGTTGTTGCATTCTGATTCTACGAGATAAAGAAGTAGCTATATATTCACTAACTATGACTTATTTTTAACAAGGTACTTTTTATGTTCCTATGGTTCATTCTTATTAATGGAATTTATTCATAACAAGCATAAGTATGAAACTCAATTACTAGATGAATTTTGTTTGGGGTAATAGTGGATATCCTAAATTCTGAGCACTTTTAATACTGGTCAATAATAATAATAATAATAATGTGCCTTGATGATCTGCAAAGTTTTGTAGGGTAACATCATGAACATCACTTGTCAATATTTGATTAATGCTTTTGAAGCACGCTTATGAAAAGTTTTAGATGCTATTTAAAAAGTAAATTTTTAGATAGGACTTCACCAGTCATCCTCAGTACAAATGATCCAAGCTCTAGCAAAAGTGGTTTAAGATTTTTTGTTTGTACCTCTGCTTTAACAGCTCTTTTCACACACTCTTGGCATTCATCTTGACTCTTTTTTATAAGCTCTTCCCATTTTACCTTCTCATTAGCAAGTTTATTACTGTGAAATAAAAAGATGTTAAATATTTGAGTAACATTTACAACATAGTAGTATTTAAAATTAATGGCATTTTAGAGGTTTTCCACAGCTATTCTCTTCTTTAGAGCCACACATCTCCATTTACACTGTTCAGCTTGTGCCTTCAGGTACAGCACCATGCTCGTGCAGCCACACTGCTGCCTCCACGGACACGACCTTGGTATTTCTTAACCACACTTCCCTGTGCAACCTAAAAAGCTTAAAGAAGCTTGACTACTGTAGTCATGCAAGTATTACTGTTCTGAGCCTGTACACATATATAAAGAATGTATCTATAAATGACTTTACACTATGTGCAAATGAGTAACTTTTAGAAAATGTTTAGAAAACCTTATGTACATTTAGGACTGTAAGTGTGTGAAGATCCAAAGCTACATACAACACTTCAGCCTGTCTGTATCACACCCAACTTATAACGTGTGTTCTAAAACACAGTATCTTATAATCAAAGGAAATGTATGAGAGTGTGCTGAAAAGCCAAATTTTTATTATTCTACCCATCTATCGAAAAGAAAATAATATTTACTTATGATAAGTAAAAGTCAACATAGAGTAAGAGATACGGGTTAAAGTGCTTATTTTTTCTGAGCCTCTACCCAGAGTGAAGCAGACAACTCTAATAATGACAAGTCAGCAGAAAAATGTAAATATTACTGAAAGGTACAAGAGTTTTACCTGGTCTCGAGATATGTGTTTAAATATACATTATACTGCTTTTCCTTCTCATCAGTGGTCTTTGAATACCTAGAGTAATCAAACATTTATTAAGCTTGTTATGAAAAAAATGTTCATTAGCAAATACATAACACGTTCCTTTACAGCCACAGTGACAATCTGTATGTTTTATATGCTGTTTAATACCGTAAGTGCATTGAAATGTATTCCTAATTAAGCAGTAACTAAAAGTTGGTTGACGATTTTTCAAGAGAGATTTGGCCCAAACTACTTAGACTAAAGAAAATACAACAGCATTCAAGGACAGAAGTCTTCTCAGTTCTGTAAACAGAGAGAAAACATTAAAAATACAGTAGGAATTGTCAAATCTTCTTAGAAAAATTATTGTTAAGTCAGTCAGTTTCATCAGTTATCTAGAAGCTATTTTAAATGTTTATCTGTAACTTGCCAAAAAAAAAAAATCAAAATATAAAAGCAGACATGTATATATTTCAGCCTGTTACTGTAATAAAACATTTAGCTGGTTATACAGCCAATGATAAAGTTACTTAAAGATTTCTAAAGTCTTTGGAATGTTTTGGGAAAAGCTACTGAAAATACTTAATCAAATGACACACAATTTATTTTTCAGTACATCAGTGACGTGATCTCATAGATGCCCACTGACTATGGTAGAAGTTGACCGAAGTTGATCCTTGCTCCTCCATTGCCAGGGGAACAGCTGGGTCTGTTGCACACAGGGTCATGATGGGATTCACACACTGATATTACTGATTCAAGTTCCATGGAAAGCCCTGCAGACTTCTGTTTTAGGGTGAAGGATGGGTTAAAAAAAAAAATCCCACAATAGATAAATGCAGTTATGTGGTTCTTACTGATTTCTCAGATTCAAGTAAAACTGCGACAGGACTAGAAAAGAAGGAAACGTGCATCCTTGCATGACCCTCAGATAGGCTATGTGGCAAAATAGACAAAAAGCCTGTAAGAAAAATAGATGCAGACCAGAGTTTGGTTGGGTTGATTGTACAATAGAAGAAGGAAGAAAGAAAATGGAAACGAAAATTTAAAGCTAATCATCATGCAGTAGAGGAGCATGCTGAGAAAGCAACGGTAAGTCATGAAGGAGAAAAGTGAAAAAGCAGTGCAGATCTAAAGGATTCTGGAAAACACGGGAAGATCTTTAATAGTGAAGGAGTAGTATTTGTTAATTAAGTTAAGTAACATTGTACGTAGGTCCTATTAACAGCAGCTCTAATCCAAGAATTGCATTTAACTCATTTCAGAATGACATAATCAGGCAACAAGTTTGAGTTTTCACTCTGTGTGCACCATGGAATCAGTAGATACTGAAACTTACCGTAATAGATCAGAAATAACTGTACTTACTGCTGCTTTAAAAAAAAAAAAATTCAAGCAAAGCGAAAGTAATATAAAACTGTATTTAAAATTAGTACCTATCATTGGTATCTGTATGCTTTTTAGCTGTGTTCCTTAGTGCTTTTAAGTTCTCTTGATTTTCTTTTTTCTCCTGTTGCCATTTTTTCACTTGTATTTCTAAGTCTTGATGAAACCAATCCAGTTCATTCTTTGATACCTAAAAGCAGAAAATAAGACAACATTGTTTCTTAAAATACTGTTTTATTCAGATGCAGGTTAGAGCAGATTTCTGACACTTATGATCAAAAGCTAAGCCACTGAAAATTACAGTAGGAGTTTTACTAGTGCTTAATTCAGCTATTTAGCATGGGCAACACGCTCATAAATGCTTTCTGCAATGATTTGCACACCTCATTTACACGGCTTCAGAATACCTGCAACCCTGTTTTGTAGTCAGCTGAAAGAAGAAAGCCAGTTCCACTGCGTCACACACAAATACATACTGAAATCCAACACAAAATCTAGATCAAAAATCAGTACTGATACTGTTTTATCAGTACTAACAACTGGGAAGTTACAATTCATAACAGAGCAAGACAGCAGTGAATCTTACGGCTGCTCTAACTGCTCAAAAAATCAAGGCAGCATCAATGCATCATTGGGAAATATAAAAAAAAAAAATTTAAAAAAATGCCTACAACGCCCATGGACAAGTTCATCCACCCTGCATACAGTCATGCTTTCAGCTCCTAACTTTTTATGCTCACATTTTTACCAAATACTCATACAGAAAAAACAAACGTGAGACTCCATCATGCCTTATATGAAAGTTTGCCACACTACTCACAGCCAGTGGTAAAGCTAGAACCCAGGAGCTCCCCAGCTGCAGTACATGAGTTTACTCCAACTCATCATTGAAAGGAAAAAAATATATTAAACTGAGATTGAATGAAAGGCCTCATCTTACTAAAGATGAAACAGAGGGCATGGGGAGAGATGGCTTCGATTTCACCTGAATATTTTTTTTAAATGTTAAAATTCCTTTTCCTGTAGACAGATGGGTAGCCTGTAGCATATACAGCTTTAACTACAGAATTAATCCAGTCAAAGTGGTAATAGGCCGATAGTGTTTGGGGACTACTGCTCTTGCTCTCAGATATTTTCAAGGAAATAAAGCCTGTTAGGCAACCCAAAAAATCAAGATGAAAGAAAAAGACGGCAGTGTGGTGCTTTTTTGTCCTTGGGTTGAACCAAACCCAACACATATCCACTAGATGGAAGCAGCCAATATCCTATGTGGTTAAGAGTGTTCAAAAGAAGATGACACACAGAGACTGTGAGGTTTGCCGAGTCAGACATCACAGCCATGAGGACTACCAGTCAGGTTTCAAAAATACCATTGATAATTACAACCAATCTTGTGAGCCACTGCAGTTTGTCCCAGGGTTGCATGGATAATAACATTACCTCAGTCTCTTCAATACTCTTCTTTAGGAGCTCTTTTAAAGCACTGATTTCTTCCAAGCTTCGGCTTTGTAACTGTTCATATTTTTCCTCTGCTTCTTTAAGTTGTTCTTTTAATACCTGATGTTCTTTTTCCATACGCAGAATATCTCCCTGAAAATAAATCAGTTATAAGAAACAATCTAATACCTGTTACCCCGGGACAGCAAACATTCATGACATCTAAAAGGAACAGTCTGCTGTCAGCTGAGATTCAAAATCTTGAGTGTGGTTGCAGTAGGGGTTTTGTTTGTTTGTTTGTTTGTTGAGGGGGTGCAGGGGAAGGGGGGTAGTGTTCAAGAGGAAGCTGTATAACAGTTTCAACCCAGCTCAGGAAATGAACATTCATGTCTGACCATGAATGGAACACGAATAGTTCAAAGGCCACATTTTCTCACTTTTATCTCCTAGTACAGACATAAGACTGTCATTAACATCAGTCTGAGCTGTGTCCAAATGGAGTATTTAAATCAAATCTCAGGGTTTTTGGAGAAGAAATACTAAATTTCCCTAAAACATACTCCAACATCTTAATAGCTACAGAACAAAGCTCCAACACCTCCTTGTTGAGGGCCTATGTGAAGTTTCCAAGAACACCACAGAACACAGCCCAGCATGAGGAAGGGGGGAGAGCCCCCCTCACCCCAACAAAAAAAAGGGCAAAAAAAGCCAAACCAGAAACACACACCCCGCCAACCAAACCAAAATTAAAAAATACCTGTTAAAATGTGTCATTTTCAGAGAACTTTTATCTTTTCACTACTAAATTTTTGGGCATTCCTTTAACCTTCTTAATGAGAAATAGAAACAATTACACAGATAACCTACCTGTTGCATTTCAAATGGATGAAAAGGCAAGGTATTAGTTTCCCTGTCAGCTACTTCATGATTTACCTAGAATACAAAGAATCAGGAGTTGATTAAAAAGCTTACCAGTTTATAAATGCAACTAGTAGGTCAGCTCTGGTTTGGAGCTTTTGTACCTAACCTACAATTTTACAAATCCAACTACATTATGAATTAGGTCTATCTACAATTTAAAAAGAAATCATTCTAGTGCTTCTGAAATGGACTTCAATCTATAATTAAAGCACTTTTATTGTTGTGATCTTTCCCTAGTTTAACTGACCATGACACATTTATACTGAGAACAGTTCTCTGAGCCTTTTAGCACAGCTGTGCTCTAAATGTCTGAAAACTTAAAACTTGCAAAACCAGTGTCTGACAGCTCACCAAGGAGCTGTGTTTTGTGGCTCCTCCTAAACTCAAGATCTAGTACGTAAGTGCCTCTGCCTGGAAGGAACTAGACTCAAGGACCTTCAGAGTCCCTGCTTGCTTTCCTCTAATACCCATCAAGGACATACTGAAAGAACTGAAATTTAAAATCTCATCATGTGACTAATATATTAAAGACCCAGTTTATTATGTTACTTTTCTAACAGGCTATTAAAAATCAGTCAGATAATGTTAAATGTCTCGCTCTAACACACTTTTGCAAACAAAAACACATCTGTTGCTTTGTGACCTCTTGATCTCTGCTAACCAGAATTAACTAAATTGAAAACTGTTGCCTCTTCTGTTATCTCTTTGTTGCACATGTTCAAGAATCAAACAGAAATCCCATTTTAAAAGCCCAGTCAGCCAAGTGACAAACTTTACCTGCCAAGACTGATGGGAAACTTTCAGCAACTGCTCAAGAAAGATTTAAAGTGAAGAAAAGTTTTGTACACAAAACAAGTTTGAGGAAAAAACCCCATGTTAATATTGGCCTAATTTAGAAAACAATAATAAAAAGACAACTATTCATCTTACAGCTATAAACAGCTACTCCTCCCTCAGTGGCAACACACAAATGAAGATGAGGAACTCCCCCAGCAGTCTCTTTAGCCCATTGGATAACGTCTCATAAATGGATGCGTGAAACTGCCATATCCATAATTCTGAAAACCCAGCACCTTAGTCCCAAATGTCTTCTGTAACGAATGTGGATGTGACCATTGCCTCCCTCTGTTGCTTTAAGTGTGTTTTCACAAGTGGCATAAGCTGATCTAACTCTGGGGTGCCATTAAAGAGTGAATGCTCTGGCCCCTCCTCTTCTGTTCAACTGCATGCCCTGCCCTGCCCTTCTCCAGGTGTTCAGCAATGCCTTCTCTGCCTGTAGGACAAAACTTTCCGGTTGTTTTTTTACTTCATTAGAGAAAAGGAAGTGAGGACATTTTCCCCCTGAACTCACCTTACAGCTGGGCTGCCACTGTAAGACCACGAGGGATGCATCAGCCAGCAATTATTAGAATGTACAAACTATCTAAATCCTCAAATATTGTGAAAGTTAAAACAAATCACTGAAATAATTACAAAAAGAAAGATGATGACACAGAATGACTTTCTTTAACCTCTAAACCAAAGTTTAAACATGCAGATCAGTTCCCTCCTTTGATTCTGGGTAAAAAGATCTGCGAAAATTTCAGGCCAAACAAAATTCAGTGACCATCTCTTTGAAGAATTACGAATTAAAACCAAGCGTAGTTGTACAAAGTGTCAGCAACTTAAACTGCAAGTTCTAAGGGAGATCCCAGTCTGATAAACATTTCAGTATCTTCCAACTTGTGGCGTTATTCTGAGAGACAAGTACCAGAGAATGCTAAATACTACTTTTAAGATCCCTTACATTTGTGTGGCTGCAGTATTACTTGAATATTTGCTCTTGAAACTCTATACAACCTTTGACCCTCTGGGAAGTCACAAAGAAGTAATTCAAAAAGGAGCTACACCTTCCAGTGCTCAACACTGTCATTTATCACTTAAAACCTCTCAAGTAACTATTCCATTTTAACTTCTTACCTGAACAGCTATCATCTTTGTATGAGGATTGCTTTTCATTAGAGATATACCTCTGCTTTCTTTTTCTGTCTTAATAACCTGTATACCACACTCAGGTTCATTTGTACTATTTGCAACAGCAAAATTGTCTTCATAAAATGTGTTATCCAAGTTTTCCAGTTGGCACTGAGGGTCTTCATACATTTTTATTTTATTTGGTATAAAACTGCTGAGGACGCATTTTCTGTCTGAAACTGCTGATTGGTCATTATCCTGAGGAACTACATGATCAGCATAAATATAACTAGGTTGCCTGGCAACATTTGACGTGAGAGGCATTTGAGAAGGCACTGGCAATATTCTTCCATACTGATAACCCCAGGAAGTCTGAGGCAAAAATATAGTGGGATTTTTAGAATCAAAGCATTTTAGTAAAATGTCTGAAAACGATGACTCATTTTCTATGGTATCAATATTCTGACTATGCAAAGAAGGCACTGATTTACATGAAGTAGGAAAAGACCAGGGCAAATATTGTGGAGTTTCATAATTTGCTACTGTTAAATCAGTAGATGTTGATATATAGGGTTGTTTAGGATAAGACAACGGTTTGAATTCCTTAGCATCAGGATTTAACTGTAGCTTGGACTGAGAAGAATTTTCTTGCACATCACAAACTAGATCATTTTCTTCTTCGTTATCTCCAGTCTCATTTCTGTTAGTATTTTCTTTAATAAGAACTGCGTGCTTTCTTAAGCCAATAAGATTATCCACCATAATGAAACGAAGGGATTTCAGAAGAAAGGATTTCAGACCACCTTCATCTTCTACAATTGTTTGAGCTTCTTCAGGGAAATGTTTATATTCCCCAACTAGTAATTCATTATTAATTTCCATAGGGCCATGTTCCTCCAAGATTTGAGAGAAATACCTTAAAAAAGAAAACAAGAGTTGTCATTACTAATCAATGTTTTTTTCATGTAATTCTAAAATCATATTTCACAGGTTATATTTTCACAATAATACTTATAAGCAAAGAACCTCTAGAACTACTGATGAACAAGCATTTGGAAGCTGGTGTTCCAACCAAGCATCAAAATCTTCTGTAATGCTCTTGCTTGTCCACCTCTTACTAAAAGCATGCAACTATTTCAAAGGATTACTATATACCCACATATACCAAACCATCTGGACTCAAATTCTGGACTTAATACAATACAGTATAAAAATTACAAAGTAATATTAAACCCTTTAAACTGCCAAGCACAGAAATGTATACATACTCATATAAGCTCTCACAGGTTTGATCTGGGTTATTATCGAAAAGTCTTTGATAACTGTTACTATTTGAAATGTCACGGAGAGCTTCAAACTCCTCTAGTTGCTCCCGAAGATATTCTGGGATTACAAACGGTTCATATGAATTTGTAAAATCTCTGTAGCATAATAAAAAAGACAGAAGTAGTAAATAGTACATATGAACAGTAATTCTTGTCTCTGAAAATGATTGTACTTCTCACATATACTGAAAACAGCGTACTGTATGGTAACTACACAGTGCTAAAAATATACTCAAAAAGCAAAATATTTTCTAACAAGTAGAACAAACTATTCCCCAAATCCCTAACCGCTGAACTTAACTGACCTGCTGCTAGCTAACGCTAATAAGGTCTAGCTCATGCTAGCCGCTTTCACATCTGTAAGCAAGGGCAAAACTGGGCTCAGAATTCAAGGGTTTGACTCCTGATTAACACGCGAATTCTAAGCAATGCACTACAGATTACCTCAATCCAGCATCACAACCTGCTTGATATGGCATGGATAGTAAAGCTCAGCTGTGACTGACTGAGTATGTATAAACTTATCGACTAATTTCTTGCTACATTAAAATGGAATACGAAGTAAGAAAGATCTTACTCTAAAGAATTGCTTTTGGGCCTAGAAGATGTATTGGGCTGCAGCTTGGCAACCATTCAGTTACTTCCTACATTGTTAAGATCTTTAAAATTCTAATACCCCTTACACCTACCCTGGAAGTGAAGAACTAACAGTTCTATACAAGCTCATATCAAAACCACTTGGATTTTAACCCAGACCTGGTGTTTCTAAGACACTGTCTTCCCCAGTACCTGCAAAGCACTTTGGTGTCTGGGCAGTAAAAGCAAAGATACATGATAGTACTTACAAAGTATTTTCTTCTATAAATATCTTATCTTCTTCTCGTGGTGCTGTACTAACTCCACTGGATAATACTAAAATAGACTAATTAAAAACAGATCATTATTTTTTTACCTCACAAAGGTATAAGCAAAATGATCTACTTTAGGGACTACAACTAACTTATTTACACTGAACATTGTTCTGTAACTTTATCATGTTCAGAGGCCGTATTATGAACTGCAAAACTTTTAATTACAATTATCAGTATCATAGCAAGAAAATTCTTCATTTAAAATTATTAATTTTTTCTTCAGAACTTATTTTAAAAAGGGAAATTGGGATTCACCCAACCTCCTACTTTTTTTACCAATTTCATCAAAATCCTACATGTGCCTGATTTTAATTTGGATTAAAAACCAACACTACAGCTTCAATTTAATATTTTTGTGTAACTTGTTGCTACTGGGCTGCCCATCAACTGACTCTCTAGGAATCTCTTCCTTTACATGTGAGAGCTTCAAGCTTTAATAATTTTACTACAAGTCTGAGTTATCCCTGGATCCACTTGGCTTTAATATGACACCAGTTATTCTTATGTTCACCGCTACAAATGTTTTAGTTGTCCTTTAGCTTTTATTATCTAATAACATTAGAAATATACAGACTAAGTCAGAAAAAGAAAAAATTGATTAGAATAGGAAAAAAAAAAAATCTTAAGTTTACCCCTGAAATTCTAGTAAAATTATAAAAAGGCAGGGGCATGGAAGAAACAAAGACTGTATCTGATGCTTTCAATAAAGCAAAATCCTAGAAAAGCAAGACAAAAGACAGTATAATTTTCAGGTAGAATATTATTCCTAGCAAAATCTATAAAATACTGAACAACTAATAACATTTTTCTGAGCAATAAATGCAACACTTGCATCTTCACTCACTGGTATGCCCATGAAAATTATCAGAGAAGACAGCTGAAGACATGATTTCAGATCTGTTTCGTGAGGTGTAAAGACACATTGTTCTTTCCCAAAATGACAGGTAAAGTGTTGTCCTCTAAATTTGCTATTTGTCAGTGCAAAATGAAATGGAGCATGAAGTATTAATGACACTGTGCAGTCAGTGTACTGTATTCGCATTTTCTCATATGGCAAATTAAGATCAAAACAGTCAGAGTTAAGACAGTAGATAGACTGAAGGTATTGGCATCCAGTCATTGCCAACGTTATTCATGGAATAACACTTTTTTTCAAGTTTATAAATACCTTTTATATTCACAAATTCATGTTTTAACAAAACAAAACTCTATTTGAGTCTTCACAATATTATTCCACTTCAGGAAGAACTACTTCAAGAATGAGCCTCCACAAGGTTTTTAGGAAAACAGACTCTATGCATCAAAATTCCAGCAATTTTTGAAAACCTGTTTGTAGTAAGCAGCTAAAAAGTTACTCACCCTCGAATCTTTTGAGTTCTTCTTCCTGTTTTTATTTTTAACTTTGATACTGTTAGTCTGAAACAGGAAAAAATAAAATCCCTGTTTTTTTCATTAGAATAAAATTATGACCCGTTTCCAAAATTAGTATGTTTCATATCAAAATACTCTTTCTGGTTTGACCAGCAAGATTTACAAGTTCAAGTATGCAATTTTCTCCATCTCTACTCCATCCCCAGGTGTAAAACACAAAGAGAAACAGATTTCCAAGATTTTATCCGTGTTGTTCCTTTTCATCATTTTCCTCTTAAGAACATTAATTTTTAAAAATGGAATATTCTATCATTTTAGTATTTCAGATGCTTAATCATTACTTGTAGCTGAAATTGCATATTTAGAGGCTGTGATATCCCGCACAACACTGTTTCATGTGGGAAGCAAGAAGCAAACAAGTTTCACTTCAGTTTTCTAAGATATGCAAAGGTGAAGGAACTAAAATGCATCTTCACTTTTTAATAGAACTGTAAATATAGATTAACATAACTAATAACAGTAACTTACTAACATCATATTTTAGGATATACATAACACTGAAATTGAAGTAGTTTTATTGTAATGGCTTTCATTTCATTCTTAGATTTCCAAATGATAAAATGAAAAAGCAAAGAATTTCACATTTTAAAATGTATATTAATTAACTCTAAAGAGTCACTCTGTATCAAAAGTAAGTCTTAGATTTATACAGATAAATTTATCTTCAGGCTAGAATAATTTTAAATGAGTCCCTCAAACACACAATTAACCAAAATACATTAATATACTTCTGCCAATCAGAATGGATTTTAATTAAGAAACTAATCAAAAGTGATTCAGAATTACGTACACTTTAAGACTTAGGGGTTGAATCTGAAAAGCATCTATAAATTGTAATGAACAAATATAAAATATGACTAACTCCAAATTGCCTTCACTTATTAGCAGAACAAACGTCAAACTCCTGGCCTTACAATTTAATGACAACTGAAGGTAAAGCTGGGTTATACCACCTTCACATTTGTGGCTTGGAAATGTAAAATAGACAGTACAATTAGTGTCCATAATTATGCAGATTCAAGTTAAGCACACTCAAGGAAGAATCATACTTCAAGTGCAGTTGTCATGGTAAATATGAAGATACAGCAGATAGTAAGATTCTCTCTGTAAACTGGGCTTTTTTTTTTTTTTTTTTAAATTCCCCAGTCTTACTTTCAGAGAGGCTTTTTTTAAAGTTAACACTAAACAGCTGTTATCAAGTAATATGCAAATGCTATTCCCATGCATCTTATTTGCCTTATTTTCCCTATCCAAAGGGGGCAATACAGCACATCAGTGTACCCTCATCCACTTTCACTACAACTTCCTCATCTGCATCCTTGAAATGCTCATAATCTAAAAGGTATCTTGTTGGTTTGTGCTTTAACTAAAGAGAAAAACCCAACAAGTATTTTACTGACAGAAGCTTAGGAAAAACGGTATGCAGTCTTCAAATCCTTTAAGAAAAGGGCTGGGGGAGATAAAACAAAAGAGTAAATCTCTAATCAGGTCTGAAGGATGATGATGTAAAATAAACCAAGAGATGCATGTCTCTATTCACTTTTGCACATTTTTAAAACACCGAATGCACACTTGTTTCTGAGCTTATACCAAACAGACATTAGGTTCACTTACCGATATATTTTCATTTCCCTGCTTCTTTAATATAATGGTAGGGTCATCTATTGAAAGGATAAAGTCACATTCATAAGCAGAACTAGTAGTATTTTATGTAACTTATAATTGTGAGCTATGAAATTACAGCAATAATTATTATAATCCTTTATCAAATAGCACCACAGCATCTCAAAGACTGTAGTTGCAGAATATGCTTAAACTGAAAGATATTTATTTTAGTTGGACATCATACATGCATAAAGGTAAACTCATGCTGGTTGTGGCACATGAAATAAACACCTGTAGGTAACCTAAGAAAGGGTGGCTTGCCTTTTGAGGCCATATAGCCTTTTAATCACTGAACACAGAAAATCCTGTATAATGAGGCGGTCAGTAGTTTGCTGAGGTTTCAGGTTTTTACAGAGCCCATCAAATGTGGTGTAAAAACAGACAAAATGTGATGCTTGTAAGAATTATGACCTTTGAAGGCTTACCCATTTTATCAAAGAATTCATCTAAAGCTTGATGAAGAACTGGAAAATTTTCTCTGTTGTCTTCTAACAGCCATATAAAACAACGGGTTTTCTCTAGGGGTGGTTTTAAGAAATAATCACGAATTTCTTTGTCTTCAGAACTAGCTGTCACATAGTCAAATTTACTACCATACTTCTCATTCCATAGAGTGGTTAAAATAGAAAGGTCAAGCTCTTTTAAAAATTGTCCATAACGAAGGAGGAAGTTCTTTGTAGCTGTCAGACCTATAAGAGAGATGAAAAAAAGCCAACATTTCATTCTGGGCTTCAGAGTTTTAGTGCTTACAGTGTAATATTCCTCTTCAAAGAGGAACAGTTTGTTCTAAAAATTAAATACACAGTAGCTGAAACAGATTATGTAAAATGTCTTGTATCTTCAAAATGCAAACAAAAATGATACATGGAGTTGATAAAAATTTTACTATTAGTCAATGCCAAATTATTATTTGTATAATAAATCTACATAAATTCCTTAGAAGACATGGACACAACAGAACAGAATTAAGAACCTAAATCTTGTGCAAGGTTTTGGCATCTTACGTCCATTTTGCCTGCAAAAAACAACTTCTACCTTCATCCAATTATAAATTCAATACAAAACTACACAGCAAGGCAACACTACCAAAGAGCACCATGCTAAATTACCTCCAAGTTATACAGTCAGCTAAACTTTTATGACAAAAACCCCATCACGATTTACTTTCCAGAAACAAATTATTTATATAAATATTATCATTTAAGCCTATTCTGGAACTTAAAGACATGAAAAAAACACAGCTATTCAATTTTCTCTTTCCTATACAAAGCCCTGCCCCTATTAGAATGCTTTACATGCAGAGACAAGACAGGTTGTTCCTGTGTTAGCAACAGTTATGCTTTTTTTCTCTCTAAAAATTCTGGCTCAGGATCAAGTAAATGAAAAAGAGAAAAGCTTTACTATACAGGCTAAAGTTAAGAAAGCAAGACTAGAAAATAAGGAGGTTATCTTTTCATCTGTAAACTGAACAATTATGACAGGGTAAGGTTTTCTATTACAGAAACATATAGCCTACCCAAGTTGTTAAGATGTTTCAGCCATTTGTGTAATTTGGGATCCACTTCTTCCAGCTCACTCAGCACGTGGATAAAACTCCTTGTTTTTACTCTGTTTTTTTCATTAATTAAATAACTGATGAGCTGTTCCATCACTTCATGTGACATGCTGTTAGTTTTGGAATATGATGTGTAGTCCTCCTCACTGATTACCAACCATGAAAGCAATTCCCTTAATAGTTTGGAAGCATCACGAACAGCCACTTTTATTTTCTCAGCATTTCGACTGATATGCTGCAGGACTCTATCACCAGCATATAAATCCTGAACATAACCTATGATGGGATATAAAAAAGAAAAAACTAAAGAAGATTTCATGTTTGTTTACCACAATTAAAAACATCAACTTTAAGGTACAGATAATTTGGACGAAGTGGTGTTTTCAATTATCTGCTTTATCACAACACTGAAAATTACAGAATATATAACTTTCCATATAAATTAGCCTTAGCATTATGAATTTGACACAATATTGGTTTAAATTTGGTTTACACGAATAATCCTTAGCATCTTAACTAGATTTCAGAAAGAAAAAAATAATTAAAAAAAAATTACCTGCCAGTAATAGTAGCTTCAAGCAATTGCCTATGATCTGTGGGCTGCATGCCAGCCCTGATGAAGAGACAGAATTCCCCCAAGCATCAGTTCTCAGAGCAAAGGCACACTTCCAAATGCCTGAGCATACACCTAGCAGCAACCTTTGCCCTGACTCTGCCCCTGCTGCTTTGTAGAACAAGAGTGAAAGATTACTGGCTCATACCAGCCTTCACCTTTCGTTATTCTTCAACACCACACATTTATAGACTGCCACTTTCAGAGCTTAACCCACAGCAACCATAGTCAAAAGATGTAGATCTGATAAGCATTTTTGAGAAACAAAGCACTACATATTACACCTAAAATAATTAAGCATTTGACACAGGCAGTTCCAAGCACACTAACAGATTCAATGAACCCCACAGGTATAAGCCATGCCTGAGTTTATCCTGCAGGAGTCTGCATTAAAAACCTCTGTATCTTACAAAAATGCACACAAACAAGTACTGCCCCTCATTTGCACTCCTCTCCAATTTACAAGCAGGTTTGCTCTTATTTAAAGGTAGCTATAGCTGCTAATAGAACAAAACAAAAAACCCTTTTGTGATCTAGCTCCCCCCTGAAATTGGCCTCACAACCTCTCACACAGCTTGTGAGATTGAATTAGATGTTCTTTTGAGAGATTTCCTTATGAAATTTCCCCAAGAGAAAAACAGAGTAATAGATAGCTTGTCTCCAAAGACATGCAAGACTTCAATTTTATTACAGAAATAACTCAGACCAAATTTAAAGGTTGGCCAACACCAACACACAGATTTTTGCAGAACTATGTTAAAGTTGCTTCGCGCTGACATATTCCTCAACATCAGTACCCCAACTGATGAGTGATCCAACTACTGCTGGGTGAGTGTTTTTGTCACACCAAAGGCATTTTTAGTTCTTAGAGCTTTTAAGGGTATTTGGGACAATCAAGTCACATACAGGTGACTGACCTGGAGTGGATCCAAGGACCCAAACTTAAGACATAGGAGAGGAGATACCGTGGACTTAAAAAAAAACCCCAGCACAAAGTCAACTGACTGTGATTTTAAAAAAACCACATGGAAGCAAAAATAGTAATCTATGGAGCTAATGGAAGGGATTGCTCTCAAATAAAATGGTTAAAAAAAAAAAAAAAAAAAACAAAACCAAAAAAGATTAGCACCTTAGAACTTTTTATAGAGAAAGTGCCAGGACATGCCACTGACCAGACAACCAGGGTTCTGGGGAATTTTGAGTATGTCATGTGTGGGATGAAAAAGTGCCCACAAAGTATTTAATATAAAATTCTACAAGGAAAACATGATCACTATTTTAAAGTTAGTAATACACAAAAAAATTTAAAAAAAATCACCCATTTTTGTTTGCAGTGTAGCTTGCCATAATACAAAATGCAGTGCAAGTTCACACTTCTGAAATACAGAACACTGTAGATAAACTTAACTGGAACACAAAGGTTGAAGCATTAACCAACTACATACTTATAGGTTAAAGTATTTTATTTTCCCCAATCCTCTGAAATATACATTTCAAGTCACTGCAGTTTCTGCAGTTAGGATAGTTTGCAGTTAGGTTTTTTTGTCTGAGATGCAGGGTGGGTTTTTTCCTGTAGCAGTGTCCTAACTTGCTGGGCATAAAGCTTTTTCTGAAACCACTTTTAAATAGATTAACTTGGAATTTGAGCCTTTGCACTCTTCAAGCTGCTACTTCATGAACCAATGAAGCAAGAATAAAGGTTTTCTAAAAGGAACTCAACCATACACTAACATCTTACAGTTATTTATAAATTAAAAACAGAACTGAAGTAATCTTAAGTAAAACTGAAAGTCTTTAAGGGGGGGGGGATTATGTTTAATATTAGTGTTCTGCTATAATTCACTTAGGACGTTCAGAATTATATTTATGCTACCTCTTGATAACTTAGAACAATAATCTCTAATTCCACATACCACTGTGATCGCTGTATTGAGATGGTTCATTTCCTATCTGGTTTTCTTCTGTTATCTTCTTGACAGAATTCTGTGCCTCTTCTCGTGCACGCTTTCTTCGTAATTTTTTTTCTTGTTTCATTTTTAACTTCCTAAGACTGAAAAGAGAAATTAAGCAGTGAGCCTAATGTTAGGTTAGATAAATTGCCAAAGGAGTTAGCCACATCTAAGTTACTTCCCATGTCTTACAATAGCTACAATCTCCATTCTACCACAAAATATTATGCTGGAAAGTACAGATATAATAAAGCTAGTTTTCATTTACAAGAGGCCACAACATTTCACAAAAGTTTCATAAAAATCAAGCATTTTACTCCCATTAATGATGTCTGAATTAGGATTAACTGAAATATCATTTTTTTTCTTAAATTTATAACTCAGCATTTTGAACAACCTATTAACATTTGGATTTCCTTAACTTTTAAAAATCAATTTTGTTTATCCTCACAGCATGAGTCCTCACTATTTATAACCTTACTTAACCAAAAAATGTAAACTCAGTTATGTCAAAGGTACGTGCATCAACAACTGAAAGAGCATGATTATATGTCATTTTTATTTACACTTTCTAAACATTCATATGAAGTTGACTAGATAGTAAATGCTGTGGAACAGTGGTGTTGAACTTAGGCCACACAGCGATACCTCTCCCATCCAGCTAAAAATCTTGCCAAGTTTCCTCCCTCTAGCAAGGTGAAGGAATAGAACAATGCTTGCAATATCAGACTGAAAATGAAGGTGGTATTCTAATCTATATACACTTGACTTTCACTGCACGTATAATTAAGACACTCAATCCATTAAGAAGAATATCAGACACCCATTCTTTTAGCATTCCAATAATTAAGTATCTTAGCACAAATTAAAGACATGTATGGAGAGCAGAAGTAACAGTCCTCAAGTTCTACATACAGCCTGCAAATCACACTTTCCCCAGACAACATGTTACTTCCTTACTTCTCTGCCCACAGATTTCACAATGAAATTAGTTTTCAGGTATAAAGACTTAAAGTTGACTGCAGCAATTTATATTAAAAAAACTATTCGTTCAAATTGCTGGGAAGTCAATGGTGCAATGGACAATTTATCCCTCAATACAGAGGTGTGGAAAATCAGATTTGCATCAAATCATATGCTGTATATTTGATAACAGTTTCTGTGACCAAACTGAAAATGTTGTTTTTAAAGAACCGTATGACCACTAGAGAGCTACCAAGAATTTGTTCAGTATTATCAGTTAATGCCCTCCTGTGCTCATTTTATAAATCTGTACCTCTGTATCTTGCTTTCCAAGTTAATTTAAATGCTTTTATAATTGAATCGTAACGTATTTTAGCAGAGTTTTTAGTTTATCAGAGGCAAAAGGGCAAGAATAGCTTTCCAAAGTATTTGTGGTGTTTTAGCAATTCTCAAGAGGCATGAAAACCAATCATAGAGAAATCTGGTTTGTTCTCAAATTGATTCAACTTAAACAGGAGAGAGCTTACCTTGAACATTTCTGTTTAATACTGGCTCTTGGTGGTTCCTTGGGTTTTGTGATTTTTTGTTCAAACTACCAAAATAAGTGACATCGTACTAATTAAATTTGGGTTACAATGCAACATTGCTGTACTCAAAACCCAGGGACATTTACTGCTTTCCAAAGCATCAAAAGTAATACTACAAAATAGTAATACAGCCTACATAAGCCTCATGAAGGTTTACCTAAAAATATCACCTACTGCTACAACTTGGTATATAGCAATACATCTTTATCCGCAAAAAAGACAGGTTGAAAGATAATACAAAGTTAGGAAGAAGTGGAAGCTGTTTTGCTTTACCAGTGGGCAGGAAGCAAACTTTACAATTTTTTTTTTTTTTTTTTTTTTTTTTTTTGCTTCTCACAGACCAATCCTGCTCTGGGAACAAGTATCTATTTTCCTGTGGTTCTGCAGAGGGTAAGAACACTCTTCCAATACAATTATTTCATTTAGCAAGATTAGTTCTGAGTCAAACTAACAGTTCCTCTCACGTCACTCAAACTAAATATAAAACAAAGCTCCAGTTCCCATCCATGACAATTTTAACCAATACCATAAAGTAATGGCTGTTTCACCAGAAGAACAGGTAAGCAAAGAACATGTAATTAACATTCCTAAATAATGCTGGATTCTGTAGTTAAGAGAGAATATTACTTATGAGTTTGCAGTTCAGTCTCATCTTCACTGTATCTCCTTTACCAGAGTAAGTATTTTAAAGATTATTTTCTTATTTTATATGAACTTCTACTTACTTCACATTTTATCAGACCAGAAGAACTGAAAATAACTATTTTTGAAATAAGGCCTGTACAATCAGGAGTGAAACACAATTCCTGGAGAAAATCCTGTAGGAGAAAATGAAACACACAACAAAGACATTTAAATTTATACAAAACCTACATTCCTCTACAGATTACAGTTTCTTAAATTGAGGTGGCCAAGCTAGCACAGTTCTAAACTCTTACTGGATGAAGAAAGCAAGTGACAGCTGACTTGGCAAGGACTGCAAATCAAAAGGACCCTACATCTGCCGCATATACCTGTTATTCCCAAAGCTACAGCAAAGCCCTTCCTCCAACTTCACATTCAAGAGTCAACTCTAAGAATATTCTTTTATGAGCTCATACTCTGCCCGGATTCCCCTTCATTTTACACTGGCTGCTGATACTGTGTTCTGTGAAGTTTTTAGACGTGCTCAATATCGAACTGTTGCTTCAACAGCAAGACTGTAGCAGTAATAGAACTTCCACATGGAAGGACATAAATGATACAAGATAAACAGGCTAAGCATGCTAAGCCTTCACACAGACAGGCCTTTTCTTCAGTAAACAACAGCAAGCTTTACCCACACTTGCATGCCAGACAATTTACCAAGAAACACCTCTTTCCTGTCTTCCTCCTGCCAGTGTCATGAGGGTGGAACATCAGGCTGTAGCACTGTACTTATCACAGACCAAAGGAATGTGATAATCCTGACTAAAAAAAAGAGAAAATAAAATGCTTATAGTCTGACACAGCTCTTACCTTATCATTTTTATCACTGTAGTTTGTTGTTTTCAACTTCTTCCAACAGCTGATATGAAACTCCACTCTACATTGATGACAGCAAGTAATACGTATAAAACCCTAATATTGAAAAAAGTATTAATTTAACATATTAAAAAAAAAGACAAACAGAGAACAGTGCACAACTTAACAGCAGATAGGGTAAGATCGTGTGTTCCAGATAGCTCTTTAATGTGAAGGGGGGCCAGAAAACATGTAAACATGAAGTTTTAGTTCCCAAACCCTTTTAAATTAAAAATTTACCTTGAAGTCTGGGTCTGTAAAAAATATTTGGATTTTGGAGTGTCCATGGCATTGCTGGTATCGACAAACTGCATCTGGTTGTGGAGGGAACTTGCATTCCTCAATACAACTCTTTAAAATCATCTGAGAAACACAAAATGACATAAGACATTGCACAGAAACCAGGAAAACATTCGGAATCTACTTACAAACTTCCAGGGAAGTGTGCAGTGAAATACACATCTCTCTCTGAACAGCAGACGACTAATACCAAAAGAACAACTCTTTTCTAGTGAAAGCTATGGAAAATTGTGCTTTTACGGCAAAACATTCAAAATGCTCGTTTGAACTGCCATCAGCTAAGTACTCATAGCTCCCCTGCATGCAGGTTTATCTTGGACCAATGTTTTACATGCTGACCAATTCCCAAATGCATGAGAATATAGTAAGCTTTCAATTGCCAAAATGATGAGCTAGATTACTCAGATAACGTGACGAAAAAAGAGTGTCTGCTCACTCCCTCCATGTACCAGCATTTCAGGCGTGCCTTACCTGCAATCTGGGTTACGGGATCAAGTACATTCCCAGGGACAGCTCAGACCTGGCCCTGCACTGAAGCTAGTGAGATCTCCCAGAATAGCATCTGAGGTAAAAGACATTACAGTGGCTTTATGTAAAGTCAGTTCAAGTCCCACAGGGTTGGCATTGAGCCCAGATTAATAAAACATTATTAGAAACAGACCACCATGCTCTCCCGAAGTCCCAGGCCACTGATGTATTACTGTGGACAGACTACTGTGGTGTCTGCTGCGGGTCTATGAGAAATCTTTTAGTCCGCTTTTCTTTAGGAAACAACACTACTGCTGCTTCTACCAAAAATGAAACAGATCAGTATAGCATAGCCAAGTGTATACACTGAATAACCTAGCAAGTTCAAGTGTGTCATACTGCCTCCTTGGAGAGGAGCTTACACATCTTGCCTCTCACAACATGATTTATCCAGAAACCTTTCACAAGTATCAGTGACTCAATTACAGCTTAAGCCAACAACAACAGTAACAATTAAAAAAAAAAAAAAAAGCTGCTCAGTATGAGAAAGAAATATGTAGTGTCAGAACCACAATTTAAGATTTTTTGAGTCAAACAGGAAATTTTACCATGCAACTCCCACTGCATCGAACAAGAACTATGCCAAATTCTCCTATTTGTCAAACTAATCCTAAAGTTCGGACAGTTTAGGAGTCAAACTGTCTCCTAATGTCAAACTCTCCTATTTGGTTTTAAATATAGCACCACTGCTGCAATTTTCAACATCACACTTTTGCTAATTCATATTTTTAACCGGTTCTCTCTAGCATTACTTTGTGTATAATATTCACATCTACTTATTTGCTAACAGGCAACTAGTAAGTAAACACATTATGAAACAACTGGAACAGATTAGAAACACATTATTACAAGGAAATACCCAAGCACAGAGCCTGACACAGAATCCCTGTCCTTGTGCTGTAAATGGGATGCTTCCCACACATTCAGATTAGTCATGCAAGAAGAGTTCTGCTCTACAAAGACCAGGCCTTGGGGCTGACAACACTCTGCACAATGAGTAGCAGTGCTTGCACTGGCTGCTCCAAGCTGAAATCTCGCTTTTGCCTCCCATCCTTCTTTGACCTTGACAATGTGGAGGCAGGGAGGAAGATGACCACCTTTTTAGTCTCTGGAAAGACCATTTGACAGAACAGGTTTTTATGCCCCCATTTTTTTTTTTTTTTTTTAGACATACCTGTAAATTCTCTGTTCGTGTCTCTTCAATGACCCGTGATGTTGTGGGCCAAGTTAATACTCCAGGTACAATCTTGTGATTAACCATTGTTTGTGATTTCATGAACTGATCAAGTGCATCTGAAAACCTGAAGTTTGAAATAGGTACAACACGTTCAGATCACTTATGAGTAACTTCTACATGGCCTGTAATACTTCCATGATTCATTTTATGGTCCAAGAAAAAAAATGGTAACTGTAAGACTATGAGGAATGAAATAGCACCTGGTTCATTAAGGTATCTGCTTAAGGACTCTTCAGTATAGATACAAGGTGTGATCTTGTAAGTCAGCCTGGGTAAGGGGCCCAGAATCCAGGCACAGATATGAGCAGAGTGAGTCTGCACTGATATTCAAGGGACCCATGAACATGGGTGTGCTTGTCAGTAGAGTGAGGGCACCTGCATGTTCACAAGTGACTTTCAACCCTGATCAGCCAGAGCAGAGGCACAGGACTCTTACCTATACTTACATTTTACATGAGTTCAGGTAGTGCTACACATGGGAGCTGCTGTGCCTGGGCTAGTCTGGGTGGGCAGCTGTGCTGTCGTGCATGAGTGTGAGTCTGTGTGTGTACACACACCTCTTTGGGAAACACACACAGCCTCACTATGGGTCAAAACCGCCAAGGGGAAGACAAGCCACATCCATGGGATTGGGACATAGGCACCTCCGGGGTCTCAGACTGCACCTGGCTACGCTGTGGCAGTAGGAAAGAGGAATCCCCTCTCAGTGTCCAACACTCTCTGACCAGGTGCTTTTAGCTATTCCACATGAGGAGGGTTTAAGGTTTAATATCAAGCTTATTTATTTGGCATTGTATTAGGTTTACATGGCAAGGTTGTGCAGGGTGGGGTGAAGACTAGTGCTGCAGGGGCAGTGTCTGTGAGGAAAGGCCAGGGCTGCCCCAGTTCCAGTTGGCCCCAATGAACCCACCACAGGGCACAGCTGAGCCCCTCAGGCAAGGTGGTGGCACGTCAGGGAAAGCATGAGTAAAAAAGGACAACACATACTACATGGCTGTGAGGAGTAAGGAAAAAAAAGTGTGAGAAACAGCTCTTCAAGCACCCAGGTAAGAAGAAAGAGGGGAGGAGGTGCTCCAGGCACAGAGCAGAGATTCCCCTGCAGCCCCTGGAGAGTAACACTGCTGGAACAGGTATCCACGTTGCAGTCACAGAGGACCCCTGCCAGAGCAGGGTGATGCACCCCAAAGGAACTGCGGCTGGTGGAGAGGCCCCGGCTGCAGCAGGGGAGGAGTGTACAGAGGAAAGAGCACAGAGAGGAGCTGTGACAGACGGATCACAACCCCCATTCCCCATCCCTCTGGGCGGCTCGGGGGAGGAAGACGTAGGCAAGTTAGGAATGAGGGAGTGAAGTTGAGCCTCAAATAAAGGGGAGGAAGGGGGAAGGTGATTTTAGTTTTCTTACTTTGTTTCCCACCAGCTAACTCTTTTAACAGACAATAAATTAAATTATTTTTCCTCAAGTTGAGTCTGTTTTGCTTATGACTGTAATTAACAAGTGAACTCCCTATCTTTATGTCAACCCCTGGGCTTTTTCACCTTATTTTCTACCCCCCTCCCATTGAGGAGGGGGAGTGGGAACACAGCTGGATGAGGATCTGGCAGCCAGCCAAGGTCAACCCGCCACAGACATTACAGGGGATTTTGATTAAGCAGAGCAATACAGTGATATACTGAAATCACAACACAACACAGGCATAACAGCAATTGCAATACACAGCTGAATCAATACAAACATGATTCCCATTACCTGTTTCTATACGCTTACCATCAGGACACTGGGAAGAAATACTGCCAGGAGTACGTGGGTTGAAGCCAGCTCAAGCCCTCTGCTCTCAAGTTTATTAGTCGTCCAGTTTCCACATTTTATGTCTGTCTGAGCCATGTATATACTCCCTACCTCTCCCCATGCTGGTCTGGCTAGCTCAGGAAGACATTATTTCAGGGAATCCGATGACTCACTGGTGCATCTGCCTTATCTAAAACCAAGGTTACCCTCAAGTCTCCCTGGTGCCGAGATAAGTTAAGCCTTCCTTATGATACATTTTCCCTGAGGTCACAGTTTTTTGCCCTTCTTCTATGAGCTCTCCTCCACTGCAGGGTTGTGCTGCTCAGTCACATCCCTGTGCCCTAGAGTATGCTCGATTCAGCGGCTTCCATTACGTTCTTAGCAGTAACAAACTTAAAGTAATAAATCAGTCTGATGTATGAATTTAGTGATTAACAAAGAATAATTAAAAAAACCTCACACATCATTTCTCAAATTAAAATATTTTTTGTATTAGATATTGAAGCTTTATATTGTACCAACCTGTTTTGCCTGAGGTACACTTTTCCAATTCCATAGTACGCCAAACAACCAAATCTTTCTTCCCAGTACTGTTCAATTATTTTCTTAAATTGCTCTTCAGCCTTTGCCAGTGCCTTAAAAATAAATTTAAGACAAAAGTATGTGACACTTTGCCAGAAACTTTTCACTTTCCCTCTCCTTTTTTTGCTCCAGTAGAGTGGGTCAGTATGCCCTATTCTTTGATCAGTCTTATGATCCGTAAAGGAAATTAAGCAACCTTATGATCACACACAAAGGCTTCCCTTTTTTAAAAGAAGAAACTTGCTCTGTAAACATGGGCCTCCTTTGAAATAATTAAATTAAATGATTGAACTTAATGAGCTACAAACACCCAGACATTTAAAAATTTATTTTGACATTGAATATTTTTAAACACTATAGGGAAAAAAAAAAACAACAAACAAACCCCCAAAAAACTCAAACAAATTGCACTTCTGTTTTGGTGTTTTCCAGAACCAAACCCATTCTCTTTCTCTTGTTTTCAAAGTAGAATGTTTGTGTTAGAGAGATTAGTACATAACCACATTACAATGAAGTAGAAGAAAGATAATTGACTATACCTCATATTATTACTTAAGTATGTGATTTAAAAGCTTAAAAAGAAATTTTATTTGGTAGCTTAGTTTATTCAAAACTATTAAAGATCCAGTCCCAGATAATAAACTGTATGATTCTAAAATGTGACAAAAGTTTTCCTTCCCTGTTCGTTTTGCATCTGTTAAGAAAAGACAAAAATGGATGGCCAACTACCTGAACTACAAATTTGAATAAAAACAATATAGTGGCTTAATGTCATACCTCAGGTTGTCCTATTCCAAGAAGAGCAGTGGCATGTCCATAGATGATTACAACATAATTAATAATACGAAGATTCAGTTGCTGCAAATAGAGTCAAATAGTTGCTGCAAATAGTAGCATGCACAAAAACACTTTGCTGGTAACTAGAACATTACTGTCTAATGTGAACTGAAGATCTTCACTACAACAGAGCCAGCAAACTATTTTCCCATCCTTCTTCTCATAGCCTCTACCCAGATTTATGTTACAATTAGCATAAAAAGTAAAGGTTAACTACACCTTTACTACTGGTCATTTAGCACCCCTATATATTTAGAAGTGATAAATCCTGACACGTCTGCCCTTGGAAATGCTGTAACTACAGGCCTTACTATATTGACCTGATGCAGTGCAGTGTGTCTTTGCTATATCATGTTCAAAATCGAGCAGATTTTTTTCTTAAATAAACCCCTTTATCAACTTTTTTCTTCCTAATAAACTAGGTCACAATTCCAGATGGATTGGTGCATTACTTGCTTGGACAGACAACTTGTTGGCACTGCAACAGCCCTTACTAAAATGGGAGCTTGAAACACAGCAATGCATGTGCACACACATTGTCACACAAAACTTAATACTACAGCACAATAATTTAAAGAAATCTAGGACATCAAATGGGTCAATGTCTGACTGGTGAGATACATACACACAAGATTTCACAGTATTTACCATAAGAGTTATCTGACCCGAAGAATTCTTTTTACTCTATATTATTATGAATTCAGGTTAAGCTGACAATGGACTGTAGTTTCTTATCAAATAAGATATTTGATAAGAGTATCTTATTTTTATAAGAATATGATTTTGGCAAATATTTTTCAGACTGCATCTAGAAATGCATGTTTATGCTGAACATTACAAAAATGCATCCTATGCTATTATTTTTTTTTTTATCCTGTTCTCATTTGTAAGCTCTATGGCATACTTATCAGTGACTGGCATTTTAGTCAACATCACAGGCAACAATTCAATAATAATGACTACGTTGGTGAAAGGAAAGAACGAAACATAGTATTGAAAGCATGAACATTAAATACTCCAATAAACTTATTCCTCTCAGTTTACCTTTAATTCTGAAGGATTAAGAATGCTCAACAACTGTGAAAAGGCTTGTTCAGCACTGTGAGAGCGCTGGTCCATCAAGGCTGTATAACCATCACAAACAAGGGATTTAACCTCCTCTGGCAACATAGTTAAATCCACCTAAAACATTTAGGGAAACAGTAAGTCCAAAAGAAAAGTCTTTTTTTTTTTTTTTTCGTTTTCCTTTTTTAAAGCAAGCTCTTTTCTAAAATACTTATCCAACTGTTAAAATTCTGTAGTTCCTACAGTTTTATTGTAATTTCACCTTTAAAGCGGGTATGTTTTTATAAAATTCTGTTTTAAATTCGGCTTCTAAAAACTTAACATTTTCATGGGCCTACTGCTGGTAATCTCTTAAAAATCTAGTTTTTGTTCTAAATTTAGATCCCATTCTCCCCAGAAAGTTTCAAGTTTAGTTCAATCATCATTTTAATCCTTCTTATATATATAAAAAACAACCCAGACTTATGCTTTTCCTCACTTGTACAGTCTGTTCATGTACAAACATTTCTGAAAAACTTGAGAACTATTTCCCTCTGTCTACACCTTCCCGCCATCTAGGTTAATATTTAATGTTAGCAGGTTTCAGAATGCATTATGTTATTAGCCTTTCACTATAGATACTTCCTGAAGTCTGAGGGAACTTCCAACAGTGAGACTGTAAATCAAGACAAACAGTTGTAGAATTAGGACCTTCTGATTAAGCCAACTGAAAACATTAGTTTTGATACTAGTGATGCATTTGCCTTACAGAAATAGGTACTTTAAAGGAAACAGGGGGTCCTAGTGCAGGCAGAACTGGCACCTTCTCCTGAATCCAGTTTTCTTGTATGAAGTAATTAATCAGAAGAGAGATTTCTGGTATCTACGTCCCCAAATTAACAGAGAGGAAATGATTAATTATGAATGTCCCCATGATTTAATTCAAGAACTCTGGGATACTCATCATTCATTGCTGATAAGACCTAAGAAGGGGAATTCTCAATTTTTGAATTATATAGCATTTTAAACAGCCATTCCACAAAATGTTCTATCATTATTTCCAAATGTATGAAACACAGCAAAACTCATTTAGTCAGAACTTTGGGAGGGTTATTATAAATCCCTGAATGATTCCCAATGACTTTTGTAGTTTTTCTTACAAATTAAGAAACAAGGGAACTATATGACAAACTCATAGTTTTAGCAAAGTTATTCAATGACTACATTGAGTTTTGTTACACTAATTTCCAGTGTGAGGTCTTACAGGAGGGGAAGGAGGAGAAACAAAAGACTACCAGTAACAAGACGGTATAAATCAGTGTAATCACATAATCTTTGACTCCTGATAAAAGTCAGGCTAGCTGTGAAGTGTTAAATTTTTAAATGAACTGAGGTTTTGGACAGTGTTACTAAAATGTGACAAATTACTTACACATAAGGTCATATGCTAATGAATTCTCAGTTACCTGTTGCACAGTACAGAAGAGTGTATCTTGGATGGTTTTAGACTGTATCTTCAAATCAAGGTGATCTCTAAAAACAGGACAATGCCATCAAGAGTTTGCACATGTACTTGACATGTAATCATCTTTTCAAGAAACACATTTCTGTGCTTTTATCAATTACATCACATTTGCCTACATGCTAGAGATTATGCTGGCATACTTTCACAACCATGGTAACAAGTACTGTAACACTGTCAAGGATTATGGTAGTATTCATCCAGTCCACATACTTCTGGCTTAGGAATCACCAGGGCTTCAGCAAAGTAGCAGTCTTCATCATTTTATTTGTTTTCTTTTATCTTCTCCACCTCATTCTCAGCTGAGTTCATCTTATGAAGGGGTGGGATAGGTGACTAGAGAACTCCCCTATACCAAAGGCAGCAGTGTAAGAAGGTGCTTAGGGATCTTTCCCCTTCTCTACTCTTCCTAAGTACATGATCCTTTATCCTAGCAGAACCACCACTTAAAATCAAATACACGTAGCAGCCACGCACAGTGGGGCAGGGAGAGCAAAGAGAGGAACAGAGCTGTTCTTCCCAGCTCTTCCTTTCCACTACCGCAGCAGAAACACCATGCACAACTAGAGAATGGAGAAAGTATAATGAAGAGGTGAAGTATTGCTTAATACTCTAAACTGCATCCTTAATGCTAAGAGTGCTAGTCAATGCTTAATTATACATTGACTCTTGCTAACATACACTCAGTTCTGTCATACGTTCAAAGGCATCAAACACTCATCATCTGACGTAAATTCTTTGCAGTATCAGAGGATTCCCCAGATTTTTTGGAAGCCAAGCAAGCTGCTAATTACAGAAACAGAGATAAGGTTGTAATTGACCATGCACCACACTTGTTGAGAAGTTGCATGGGGTTTATAGTCTAATAAACTTCCTCATGAGAGAAGCAGTTTTGTAGATGGTTGAGTTACTTTAAAAAGGATTTGTTCCCACAGTGCATTCTATCATTTTCTCCCCTCCTCTTGAAGTGAAAGGAGAAAGAAGTTCAGTAGCAACCCAGTTAAACAGCATAAATGGCCTCTGCTGTGACAAAGTTTCAATTGTCTCAGCTACCGTGATACTCAAAAAGAGTTATAGAAAAACAAAAGGATTGTATTGTACTAAATACAGATTAAAAGGTGGTACGTTTTGTGATTTCACTTAGATTAGGACTGGGAATAATCAGATTTTGCTCCCAGGTTTCCTCAAGTCTTAGACTCTTCTACATGAGAAATCTGTCTTTAAAATTTATCACTTAATGGAAACTTTCCTATTTCAATGTTCACAGCTTATTTCGTTGTACCCCTCATCTGTTTTTAATATTCCTAAACACAACTGAAAAACAGTATCTGAAAAAGCATACAAGCAAGAAAGTACGTTCAGAACTTAATTTGTCTAATTTCACAGCTCAGGTTAAAACACTGAAATCTTCCATCAGGTTAAAACACTGAGAGCTTCCATCTCGGTGTGCCCTTAAGGAGGAAGTCATCATTTGCCTCAGTCACAAATAAGACAGCCAGTAACAGTTCTTAACTCCTTAACTATCTATTAGATGAGCAAGTATGTTAGAATATGGAATCACCTATAAATGTAGCAATTTCCCCAAACCTGTTTGGAGCATGTTGGCCCCAGTATCACTTGGAATAGTTACTACCTTTGTTAAACTTTGTTTTAAATGTTGTAACAGATGGAAGCATAAATTTTGTTCATAAAATCTATGGTGCTTTTTATCTCAACTAGTTTAATTTTGGCCCCAAACCATCAAATATACTCATTTACATTCAGCACGTTCTACAGGGAGTATTCGTGTATTTAAAATCAGACATCGATATGCTTTAAGCAAAAATTCAAGTCTACAAACAAGGAAGTCTACAAACAGAAGGACTCTAATTAAAAGTTCTTTTCCAATATTCAGTTCTGAGATTGACTTACAATGCTTTCCAGTCAAACCTCCTCTTCCTAGTGAGCATAAGAAGCATCAGAGAAGTTTTAAAAAAAATATTTGGTACACAGAATACAAATAGTACAAAAATGCCTTGAAAATAAGACTGAGCTTGAATTATGCTGTGGTGTAAGTTTGAATGTAACAACTGGAACAAGTTTCCTACTATCTTTTGCTGTAAAGGAAGCACATTTTTTTTTTGTTATGGCTATACTGGGTGACTTGCTTTTGGGCAAGTTTTTAAACAGGGGTTATTAAAATTATGCATTCATTTACTAAAATTCAACTGAGCTTTGGAAAATATTTAGTTTCCAAGTACTAACTCAAGCTCTTGGTGAAAACTGGAATTTTGTGAATTTTTATCAGCTACCTTAACACAAACTATGTCCTCAAGCATATGTAACCAATGTGAACAAAGCAATTACAAAAGAGTAAGCAGCAAGTCAAAGTTGCATTAACTCCTTTAAGTGCTACATGAAAGAATTCAAAATAATAATACATTTAAAAATAAATAATATTTCTTACCTCATCTTTTCAGAATCACCAGTTTTGGGTTTTGGTCTTCCTTTGTTTTGATGACTTTGGCCTGTAATGAGAAAAAGTATTTCAAACAAAACGATCATCACCTAAAACAAAGGAAAAAAAAAAATGCATTCAGAACTCGTATTTTGCTTTATAAGTAATAGATCTTAAACATTTACAAAAGCAAAAACTAACACACACGAAGTTTTTCCAAAAGCCACCTCTGAGTGTTAACACTTTAATTTGATACTATTTTTATTAAATTGCCTAGGCTTTTATTAATCCTATAAGGCAAAAAAGATACTTCAAACAGAAGAATCTTAAAAATCCTGTAAGAAATTATCTGACTCTACAATATTGTAACAGCTATTAAAGTGTACTCCAAGCTAAAGAAATCAGTATGTTATACACCACTAGAGTTGTTATTATTCACTATTAGTTGATAACTAGAATTTGAAAGGAATAATAGATTACTATGGCTGTCCAAGTTTGACTACAGAAATTTTACAGAAAGTGTCTGCTACTTAAAAATACATTGCTAAAGGAGTTAAGTTTGACCCACGTTAATCTTAGAAATGTAAATATATGAGTTGGATCATATATGTCCCTAATTACAAAATAAAAATGTTTGTGGAAATACTGGATCACAAAGACAAGAAAGAATCTATCACGATATAGATTCTTTTCTAATTCTGAAACTTAATGTTAAAAACTTCACACAATTAACTAGACTAACACTAAACTTTATAACTTCAGAGATCTAACACTGTCGTTGATTAGTTACAGGGTTCTACAAGCTGAGTAAATGATTCATTAATAACAAGGATGAAGAAAACATGTTTTAGTACTTTATTGCAATTGGTCAAAACCAGGAAGCCATGCCATTAACTGCAAAATAATCCCTCAACTGTTTTCTGTTGAGTTAAAACACAACATTAGGCATCTGAATGTGCCTCATAATTAAGTCAAGAGGTTTTTAATTTTAAAAAATTTCAAGTTAGAACTTTACAAGGCATTCATGACTCAACAGGTAGGTGACAAAATCCACTAGCTGCCTTCTACTAACTGGACAATTACACAAGCAAGGCGAAAAATAGCATTTTTGGACTGGTAAGGAACCAATGAACAGCTGACAAATTCAGCTGCAGAACTGCTGAGCATCACATCCTGCAAGGGTTCCTTATTACAGGCAATAGGTTGAAGGGGTGCAGAGCAGCAGATTTTTTTGCTAGCTAAACCCAACGGATTTTACATGGCATGTAAATGCCTCAGCTACCTGTTCCAAGAGGGTATCATTCCAGCTATACTCTTTCAGAAGCAGTTTAGGAGGCAACTACGGGTTCCTAATATTGGACAATATCACACAGACAACATACAGTCCAGCACCTGGATTCAAGCTAGTCAAGCACTGGAACCCACACATAAGGTACAGCTACATAAATCATTAAACGTTGCTTGATTTATTAATATGCTTATGCTGAACTACCATAAAATCAAATTTGAAAAAAGGAGTTAGTTATTTTACATACAAAGTTTCAGTAAATATCTGGGCTTAAAAATTGTTTATTTCATGATAGTCAGAGAAGTATTTTATATAATGAGATACAAAATACTGAAAGACACTAATTATGGAAAAATACAAATCTACCCATTTGATTAATCTCACTCAAGCCAATGGGATGTCTCATGTACCCAGCTTCTCAAGTTAATTTGTATGCATACACACTTCATGCCTTGTGCCAGAAGTAACTTATCTTTAAAAACTACTTAATGACATAAAATCTAAATTAATCAGAAGAAAAATCAAGCATCATAAAGATTGAACACATTTAGAATTATTTCATGAACTACTTATTGAAATTGTCACACAGGAGTCTGAAGAGGTGTCTGTTGAAACAGTTCATATGTATTAAAAACTTCAAAGCGACAGTATGATCACAAATTCCTCATAATAGACACACTTAAGTGATGGAAGACAAAAAAGCCAGAAAGCACTTCAACACATCATTTAATTATTTAGAGATAGAGATATACTACATTTTCTTCATTATATAGGTTTTTTCCTTAAGGAACCAATCTATCATTGAAAACAAAATCTTAATAAAGATAAAGGAATACAAGCCTTTCCTCTCACCATCAAAAGAAGTACTCAGCACCATTTTTTCGTGGAATGATCTAATTTCAAAAGCCATTGAACAAAAATTATTTCAGAAAAACTTCCAACAAACTATTACTGTCATATATCACTCAGCATAAAAAGATACTACTTTCAGATTTTTTAAAAAAAAAACTTTTAAAAAAGTAACAAGCAAATCCTCCTGAATTATAGTTAAAATACCTCAGGAGATATATTAATTCAACAGCAAACATGACTCACTTACCCCACAAACATTTTAAAATATCAGAAGTAGTATTGCTTTTGCTGGACATTCCCGTTAGAAGTGAACAAAGACATTTTACAGAAACGTACACATGCTCAAAAAAATAGTACATGCAGAGAAAAACTGAAATTAAAAAGGACAGTAGCTTTAAAATAAGGTACAGTGGCATAAAGTTCCTTTACATTAGATCTCCTGCAAGTCTTAAGCCTTTAAGTGAACAAAGGCTAAGAAAGCTGGTTTTCCCCACCCACAGTAAACTTGTATCAGCTAGTCATTCAGAGCTTAACTCCTCCTTTCAAATCAAAGCCAAATCAAATACTTTCTTCTACATTAGTACTGAGATAAGTATGAAGGGAAGAGGAGGAGGAAGGAAGAACAGAAAAAAACCCCACAGAATCAGCATTTTCCTTTTTAAATGACTACATTTGATATAACACTTCATAGTTCTAGGATCTCTTTAGCTTAGAAGAATTTTCAGTTCTCTCCCAACATTCAGCCTTTCATTATCCCTCTTCCCTCCTCAACCTCTCTAAAAATCAGCTACCCTTCTGACACCCTGCCCCTTCACCACTATCAGCAGCACAGACAGACTGCTGACACCCTGCCCTTGACCAGGACTGGCAGCACAGACAGACTGCAGACAGCCTGCCCCCTGACCGACTAGGGCAGCAGGACACTGCCCACATTATTCATGTCAAGTACAATGCCCTCAAACTCCGCTACTGCTGGTGGAGCTAAGGGGTGGTGCAACTTTTACCCACATTCAAAAGGCATTTTCATGACTTGGTCTCGCTGCCAGGCAAGCTGGACACCAACCTGCGACTGGGCAGGTCGCCGCCGTATGGGCATGTTGCTGCTGATCTTTTCCACTGATTCATTAAAGCTGTGTTCTATAACATGTCATCAGACTCCATTACTATTCAGACCACACCTTCTCGCTCAGGAAAACGTCTGGATTCACTTTGTTGTCACTTGTGTCAAACTCATTCAAAATTCCCCAGGCCTCCGTGCATCTCACGTTTTGCTCCTTCACACCATCTACATATAGTTCCTCAAAACTGATTTGTCTTCCAGAGGCTGGCTTCCCCTTTCTAAAGACCCTCCTCGATTTGTGCTTTCTGCATAAAGTATTGAAGGAACTTAGTAGTTTCTTCTTCGCTTTTTTTTATTATCATATCACACAACATCTTTTCAACAAATTCATCTTGACTCTTCTTTTGCAACCTTTCCCACATTTTCCATCTCCCAATATATCCGTTAATCCTTCAAGATGTTCACGTGCATCTGAAGTCACAAGAGCAACATCACTTCTCTCATTGCTCACTTTAAAAATAATGTAACAGATCTTCACTGGTTTCCTAAAATCAGTTTTGAAGTGCTCTGCACTTTGACACCTATTCAGCCAAATATTTAAGCATGTGAAGTCCAAAGAACTGTATGGGTGGGCACCAAGGACTTCAGACTGCTGCACGGTCAGGACTCGAAGAACCCAGTGCCTTGGAGGTCACAACTTTAGAATACAGTGTAAGCATGCAGCTGGTCCAGATCCAATATTCCATACAAACATTATAAATAAGAAAAATTTCTGAATGTCAGTGAAATATCTTATGCTTTCTTGGTTACAGCAGGTTTAGTGGGTGATAAAAAACGCAAATCAAAATTCAGGAAAAGATTTCACTTTGAAGATCAGAAGTACTTGCACTTTACTTTCACCACAGGAAAGTAACTCTGGCACTGTGGGAGTTTTGGGGGGTGGGAGTTCTCTCTATAAAGGGATTGGTTTCTTTTTTTTTTTAATTAATTAAAACAACCCACTCTGAAGTTTAACAATAAATCACACCAACTAATACCTCTTACAGTTTGTAGCTAAAAATCCACTCTGACAAATTTTTTTTGGCCTCCTTCCTCTCTAACTGCAGAATTATTTTCTTAAGGATCTATATGGAGCTTTTAGTAATCACAAATGAATTATGAATATTGAACCTACCCACATACTTCTCAAATTTAGATCCTTTTAGATCCCGTACCTGTCTCAGAAGGAGGAAAAGCATTTCTAGCCTGTGACTCAGCATTCTACTTGTTAGTTCCAGCCTCTATTCTGAATTCATCCATGTAAAGTAGATTCAAGCTACAAAAGCAGCATGAAGGAAATAAGACAGAAATACAGGAGAGAAGTATCTAAATAACTGCACACTAAAAGGAAGTGAAACATCATAGCTTACTGTTGTGGAAATAACACTAAATACCCTTTGGCTTATTAATAATTTTCCAGCAAGGAAAAACACCGACACGGACTCAATAAAGAACAAAAACAAACTCACTTGGTGGAAACTCCAGCGACCAACATTTGCTTTCTGTTCGTTGGATGTCAGTCACCTAATGACAAATTCGTTAGTTTGGTTTTACACAGATAATGAAAACCAAATAGATATCACTCACTAAATTTAAACAACGAAAAAAAACTTAAGCCACTAGCATTTAAACAAAGAAATCACAATGGTAATACACTATGTTATGTCCCCAATCAAGAGGTAAAGAAAAATAATTTCATTAAATCAAAGTGCATTTGTATACTTCCAATTTTTCCCCAAATTCATATAATTTATATTATCTATTAATCTGACATATACTAGCCTTTTTCGCAGTAATATTCATCCTAAACAAAGATAAATTTACAGACCTACATTATGAAGATTTTCATAGCATAAAAGCAGATGAAAGTTTTTGTAAGACAGTCAAAAATCTTTAAGGATGTCGTATGCATTCTACAGCTTGTGTTCTTTTGCAACAAGCTCTAACTTTCATTTCCCTTTGCCCTTGTACATTGGTTTCATTTTCACCCCTAATGAGTCATCATTTTTGCTGCCCCGCCCTCCTGTGAAACCTGCGTTTTTTCACATATGTGCACTAAACTGTTTTGACCCTCCTAGTAGATTCACATGAGTTGTCATCTTGTTTTCTACATTATATAGCTTATTTATAACACACTTTATGGGCTAAGTTATAAAAATTTATTAAATATCTAACAATAATGATGGTAAAGACAATCAGAAAGAGGTACAAATGTTTAATAATTAGTGTGAAAGGTAAGAACAGTCTGTTAAGCAAACTGAAGGTTGGTTATTAAATTTTTAATTCCATGCTGCTACAACAGGACTGTCACAGTCTACATGTGTCTAGCAAAACAAACTACTTCAGGAAAATTTATGCCCAGGAAATATTTACAGGCTCCCTGTGATATTGGCCATACGACAGGCTGTAAGACAGCAACAGCTGGGAAATTCCACTGACATCCAGTAGCAAAACCCACCTAAAACAAGGTAAGCACCCACAAAATCCCCCAACTTCCCACTTTTTTGGGGGTGTGTGTTTTTTAAGGAATAAAAACATTGGTACTGGTTTTGGCTGGGGCAAAGTTAATTTTCCTCATAGCAGCTCGTATGGTGCTGTGTTTTGGATTTGTGATTAAATTAGTGTTGATAGCAGAGGAATGTTTTAGCTATTACTGAGCAGTGCTTGCACAGCACCAAGGCCTTTTCCATTTCACAAACTGCCCCACCAGCAAGGGGGCTGGGGGTGCACAAGAAGTTGGGAGGGGGCACAGCAGGACAGCTGACCAAAGGGATATTCCAGACCATATGGCGGCATGCTCAGCAATAAAAGCTGGGGAAAAAATGAGAAAGGGGGTTCTGAGTTATGTCATGTGTCTTCCCAGGTAACTGTTATGCACAATAAAGCTCTGCTTTCCTGGAAATAGATAAACATCTACCTGGAAGTAGTAGATTAATTTCTTATTTTGCTTTGCTTGTGTGTACAGCTTTTGCTTTGCCTCTTAAACTGTCTTTATTTCAACCCACATGTTTTCTCACTTTTACACTTAGGATTTCCTCCCCCATTCTGCTGAGGGGAGTGAGCGAGCAGCTGTGTGGGGCTGAGCTGCCTACCAGGGTTAAACCACAACAAAATAGTATGCCACTGCACTTTCAACAGTCGAATAACCTTCTAAAAGGCAGAATTAGAGGCTTTTGTTGGTGGATTTCTTTAGTCACTCTTTACTAATATGTATCCTTAGCTTAATTATTTTTCAGGAACAAAAATCAACCATGTAGAGAGAACCAAATTTACTTTATAAAACTTCTGTGTTGGATACACTCGACTCCTTGACCAAACTACCTTTGGTTTAGTTCA
Source organism: Tyto alba (assembly GCF_018691265.1). Classification (NCBI taxonomy): domain Eukaryota; kingdom Metazoa; phylum Chordata; class Aves; order Strigiformes; family Tytonidae; genus Tyto; species Tyto alba. The sequence continues at coordinate 27,971,046 of NW_024881276.1, forward strand.
GGCTCCAAAAGAGGTAAAGGCCTAGGCTGTGAACAGGCCATGAACTTCTCTAGTTCCAACCTGTTCTTTGAAAACCCACACAGCGACAGGGTGACATGGTGAGCTTTGATGTATATGAGCTTGGAAACCAGAACACCGATCATGCGATTAATACCTAAATAGCAGATGGTTCTTCCATAACTCATTTGGTCAAGGAACAAAGGAGGTTGTGAGCACAAGGAGTCTCATGCTTACCTTTGCCATCACATGGAATTTGACTACAAGCCAGCCATTTTATTCCATAAATATGACAGCCTGAGTGAGCTTTTTTGAGCTCTCTCTAAGTAGCTGGCAGCAATGGCAGTGATGTTCCCTTGAGTTGGGACACATGCAAAGGTTACTCCTTGAGGTTGAGGGACCTCAGTTAGTACTGCAGATCTTTGGTAAATGATGGATATCACAACATAACCTTGTAGCACAGGGCATTAAGATCTTGTATAGATAACTTTTCATCATTATTATATCCTCTGTGCAGTAGAGTAATAGATTGAACCTTGACATCCAACTTCGTTAAGCCTCACTTACATCTTACTACAATAAAAACACTTTTGCTTCTACCTTTGGCAGTGGTTCTTTAAGCAGTCTACATCTCCCCCACAAAGTGCTTCACTTTCTCTTTTAGGCCTTCCTCACCAAAAATGTTATTAAAAATAATCTGGTAGAATATTTGTGCTTGTAAACAGTCTTTAAATTGAAAGAATTAATCTAAAGAATTACAATGGGCTACTAAACACAAGTCTATCCTGCATTTTAGCACTAAACTACACTTGTTTTAAACACACAAGCCAAACAGCTATTTGAGAACCACAAAACACTAGTTTTAAATACAATCCAGTTAAGCCTACTATTTAACCAGCGTTTTTCCCACACAGAAATCTCTTTACAGAGCATGAAAATAATGGTCTATAACCATGCAAATACCCTAACATCACAGTATCAGTGCAAAACAATGCTCCATTTTAGCAGAAGCCCTGTATATGAATTAACTTTGGCTAAAACATCTTCCACCGAACTCCATTACAGCAGTACGCATTAATTCAATCCTCTCCTAAAGCCAAAATAAAGCCCACATTTGAATGCGTGTTAACAGGCATGACTGGGACAATCAATTAAATCAGACATGACTTCAGCCTCACTTTCAACAAGCCCAAAGAGACCCCTCTCCTCCTCATAACACACAGCCTCCACCTTCTCATTCAAGCAACCACCTTCCACCACCTTTCAAATCCAAAGTTCTAAACATAGACTTGGTAGTTCAGTAGTACAGGAAAAATGCACTTGGCTGAGAAATTACACAATTATTCAAACAGTTATGCAAAATTTCAGCCACACCATTAAGCAACGCATTCCAGGATGATGAAAATCAACACACTGTTAGTCTTGTCATGCCAGCTGTAGCATAACTTACCCTGGTATCATGCTTTTGATTACAATGATGATCTTTAGGATCAGACTGTGTTCTCCTGTCTTTTTCTACTTCTTTTTGTTCTTGAGAGAGTATTAGATGAGATTCTGAAGAACTGAAGTCTCTGATACGTAAAAAGAGAGAACCCTAGTTCTTCCGATATTGAAGTCTTTTCCCCATATTTAAGACAGACACATACCATACATGATCATGAAACAAAGACGAATACAAGAAGTCTAACCCCTACAGAAGCGTAATCCGTACATAAGCATATGTAACGGATTTGATCAAACAGCCATTTCTTATACCTTCATATTACACAGCTGAAGGCTATGCAAAAATATAAGAACAAAAGCAACACACCATCTTCCATAAAAGGGACAGGAACTGAAGTACTGCACCTTTTTAAATAAATAATAGAAATTAATTTTTAAAAAAATTTTTTAAAATCAATCTTGACCAAGGCCACATTTTATTTGCGTAATACAGAAGGGAAACAAATTTAAGTTTCTCCAGAATTTTCAGGTTTACAAAAAGCTGTTTAGTAGTTTACTTACTGTGCTGGTTTTTTAATGACAGCACATCACTATAAGTAGACCAATAAAAATCAAAAAGATCTTTCAGAAAATGTTTAACAGAAAAGTTATGGCACATATTGTAACTTAGCTGATTCTGCCAATACAGAATCTCTTACTTTCTCTGAGCAAGGCAAAAGCACACAATAGATGTGACAAAACCAAGTTCCTATAAATTAGGATACATATTAATTTTAACATTGCCAAAATACATTTGCTAGCATTCAGTTCCTCAAATGAGTGCAATCTCCTAGCAAACTTTATATAGCAACGTTAACATAAAAAAACTGGGTGTGATTGCACAGGCATTTTCAGGCACCAAATTTCCTCAACAGAAAGTACTCCAAGTTGGGAGGACAAAAAACATGACAATGTAATTGTTTCCAGCTATTTCCATCGTGGGTAAAACTTAATGCTGAAGGAAACTGCTTGGAAGTGGAATGTATCTCAGCATGGCTTATTTAGTTCTTCAAAGTCCTCTTTACTCCTAGGCTGCACTCTGGTTGCAGTTCTGCTAAGTTTATTCCATTTTTATGTACTGATAACAAAATTTAATCAATATCTATGCTATGTATTACTTAACTCTTATTCTAAACATTGCTAATTAAAAAAAAAAAAGCAGTTGACAGTTGCTTACTTTTTCTCAAGAAGAAACTTCTTCGGTTTCTGTTTATGTTGCTTAATACCTATAGAAAATTATATAGGCAGGAGGGAAAAAAAAAAAACAACAAAAATAAAAACAGAGGAATTAGCTAGTTTCAAAGGAAAGTTACCAATGAAGGAATTTTACTATGTTCAAGGTAGATCTTGAAATCAGAAAAGGTTACCGTTGATTTCTTCCAATGTCTTCTTTAACTTGTCATTTTGTTGAATAAGATCCTTAAGTCCATCAAGAATATTCTTGCATAGTTCCTGAGCTCTCTCATTAGCTTCCAAAGCCAGTTCATGTTCGCCCAGTAATGACAGTGCCTTACAGAAGTGGTAGTGACCCTACATGGACATAAGTTTGAATTTCAAACGTTCATTCACACAAATAAGAAAAGAATGTATACCTAAAACAGTTGCAGCAGGCAATACAAAGTAAAATTTTACATGCTCAGAAGTTATCTACTCCACCTGTTTCAGGTCAAATGATGAATAATCAAAGTTTTTGACTACTCAGCACACTGAAACGGAACGATAACTCACTGTCAGTAGCATCTAGCCTCTGATTTTGGAAAAAAGCAACTTTGCCTTTTCTACTAATCTCAACAAGTACTTTGCCATTGTATAACCAACCCTTATTTACTCTTCTTTAGGCCAAGAATATTGGGAAATATATGTTGGTCATTAATTATGACTTTTTTTTTATTGTAAGGACTACGTATATTCTTTTTAAAGCATTGGGGCAACATAGCTGTGCACAATGTAATAAATGTCTTCTGTCTTTACACGTGCAGAACACCATGTAACATTTACAAGCATGTCAGAATAATATTTTTAATGTAAAAATACAAGCAAACTATGTATTTGGCTGACTGAAGCAGAATTCTTAGTCCACAATGTACTGTGTTTGTTCTACTGTCATCAGTGCTAAACACAGATGAGAACATGTCACATCTACCTGGGTCAAAGCTGTAATTAAGACTCTGGGTTCTTACGTTGGCTTACAACAACAAGAAAAGACAATTTGGAAATGTACATGAAACTAACCTTTGGCCAATTAGGCTTCAAAATAGTGGCTCTTTTTCCATCAGCAAGGGCTCTCCTTAGAGAAGGGAGCAAAAAAGAAGAGGCATTTATTATTTATGCTTCAGGAAAATTCTACAGACCAGATGTACAGGGCATTATAAAAACACAAAGTGAATAAAAGAACACTTCATCCACCTATGTAAAGGCATGGTCAGATAACACTTCTTAGCTGAAGCTTACCTGGGTTAAAACGTTGGTCTCAACTGTTTCATCCATAAGCTATTTATTCCCTCGCCCTACCTACTAGGTTTTCCAGTATTTCTACATATGTACCTATATGTTAACTGGGTTCTGAACTAAAAATGCCTAAACCATAGGCCTCCAACCAAAGTTGACTTCTGAGTGAACCTCCTGACTAGCATCATATGAAAACTGTAAATAAGGAACAGAGATTTTTAAACTTAGGCCAGGAATTAAAAACAGGAACTCCTCGGACGTGTCCAGAATCCTGGCCAGATCCAGGAGTGCCCAAGTGAGGCGAGCCAATCCACCCGATGTTTCCGTGCACTTTGTCATATAGATTTGTTTGTTAGACTGTATAAAAGCCGGACCCTCTCAGAGATGACAGAGACCTCACCTACAAGTGGACACACTGCGTAGGACTTCCCAATTGCTGGGAATGGTCCTCTGAGCCTTCGCTGTGACGGGGCTCCCCCGCTGAAGCATGGATCTGGATAATGGTAAAGTATGAGGGCAACTGGAGATGTATCTTTCTTAATCGCTACAGTTAATTTTATGTAGTAATGATCAGATGCATTACCCTGCTTATTCCTTCTGCTGCTTTAAACTAAAGTAAAATAAGACTATCTCTTTAACTTGGTGTCTGAGTCTTTTGTGTTGATCCCGTCAATTGGCAAAACAAGTTCTAACAAAACGTTCCTTTAAAAATCAAAGCCTTACTAAATCTCTGAATATCAAACCTAAATATTTCAACAGAAATCATATTAGAGAGTAGTTATATAATCACAGCTAGAGATTTGAGCGTGCAAGTATTAACTGCTGAGCACTGAAAGACAGTAACCTCCAAAACTCTCAACAACTGATGCCTGAAGAACATGCCCAACTCTGATCTTTTATATACAAGGTGTTGTGGAATAACCGGAATTACAATTTTGCCCAGGTACAAGAGAAGCAGACTATCCCTACGTCTACGGGAGAGAACACAGAGCAGCAGCAACGGCCTCTGCTGATACCCGTGCTGCCCAAAGTGGGCAGTTACAGAGTTTGAACACCTTTGGGATATACTACTCATTCTACACTGAACTACAGCTATATGCCAGATAAGCAGGATGTATTAAATTACAACAAAGAGCTGTCACATATTGCAGTGGTGCAAATCCCTCCCCCTTGCTGGGCCACTTGCTGCTTGGAGTGATTCCCCACCGCCTTCTGGGCCACATGCTAACCTAAGGCTGTATGGATTGCAAACAGCACTGGACCAGAGCATTAAGACGCCCCCTTGATGTGTCTGGCTCCTGCTCCCTATCGCTTGGGAGCAGTAGTAACAGTCTATCCCCTCCTGACAGCCTGGTACATCTGCACGGGGGACATGGCCGAGGGAGGGCGGTAACACAACTGCACATCCAGCAAGTTCCGGGCCCACGCAACTGGTGGAAAACACCAGTATATTTAATCACTCAAGTTGGGCTAAAGTGGAAAAGTACCTGATGAAAGTCAATTATCTCGGACCCTACAAATAGCGACCCTACGTGAGACCCTTTGCGCTCTCCTGGATCACAGCAGGCTGTGGCCAGCATTTGCCCGGCGTGGGATGTCTCTCAGGTATTGACTCCTCAAGGTGCCATCTGCTGTTAAAGCCAATGAAGGGCCACAGCAAAGTCGAGCCCCTCGAGTCTCAATTATCTCCCATTGAGGAATGCCGATGCATTGTGAGTATCTACTCTAAACTTGAGAAGAGGGACATTTTAACTGTAGGCTAGCTTCTCTTCATCCACCTCTCTACCTATGTTGCCTGTGTGTCTAGATATGCGCAGTTGTTTTCATGAATGTGGGTACATACATAATTCACTGGATCCAAATATCTGTCTGTGTGTTTATGAATACACACATATATATGTATATATTGATTTATGATACCTTATAGTAAGTCAGTGTGAATCTTGTCATTTTTTAATCTGTAGTTAAGTCGTTATTTTAATCACAACATATTTTACTGAATTATTTTTAAATCCTTAAATTGGTTAATGATTAAGTGCTGCTAGTCATTAATAAATCTTGATTTGCTGCTAAATCATTATCATGTTAATACTTTCATCCACAACCATATGGATTACTTCAGATGAAGTTTACAAACAACCTCACTCCTTTAACAGCTGGGTCATGCTGACTCCATAATGCCTTTAGACAATGTCTGCAGCAAGATCTAACTTGATAAGTCTGCAAAGGCCTATGAGTCATTAACTATTTCACCTCCACAAAGGGAATGAATATGGAAAAAAAAAAAACTTGTTTCACATTAAAGTGTCTGTAAATTGCCTAGTCACTACCACTGTTTTTTATAACCCTTATAGCAGGGAAAGCTTGTACAGAGGGATCTGAAGGAAGAAAATTAGATGCTCAGTCGTAATGAAAGCTGGATACCCAAAAAAATCCTGAAAGGGACAGTAATTGCAAGACAACGAGTATGTTTTACACAAAAAAAAAAAAAAAAGAAAAAAAAAAAAATCACAGATTTCAGGAAGAATTAATTCAGTGAAATGAAAACAAGGTAGAACAAAAAAAACTCTTCCCCACACCTAATCAGAGAAACCCTGGGTAGCAATGGCAGAATTTAGAGGTGTGGCAATACATTTTAAAAAATTAGTAGTAAGAAATACCACAACAGAACTAGTGTTTAAAATGGAAGAAATTGCACCATATTCATATCACAAAGGAAGAAAAAACAAAAATGCTTGAATAAAAGACAGACAGTGGGGTACAGACCCTCAAGATACTAAAGGATTACAAAAGAAATTGAAAAAATTAGGAAAAACTGAATCACTTGTCTTGTTCTGTAGTGTGTGCTGTTACGCTTTTGTTTTCACCTGCCCAGTCCTTCCTCCAGTGCCACCTTTCGACAGCTTGGTGCAGTGCAAGGAGAGCTGCCCCCAAGCACAGCCTAACAGCACGACAAGAGGCCGAGCTGCAGTGAGAGGTCCCGTCCAGGACCAAAGCCTGGCAGGTAACATGGCCACTGCCTCCCACGAAGCTCTGGAAATGGGAGGAATACACATGCCTTGGATAAAGCCACAAATGCTCCAGCACATGAGCTGGAGAACACTACGTAACTGTGTCATCTCATACCACAGCACGGCCACCACCAGTAGCAGGCCATAAGCTCAGTAGCGAATCTGCAAAGCCTCAGGGCTGAGGATCCTTGGTCTTGCTCATCCCAAATTGTCTGCAGTTTTATTTTACTCGGTTTAACCATGATATCCATTTCTCTAATTGACTGTGTGTCTATGGCAAATTTGTTCTACTTTTATCTTTGTGTGGTACAACCATAGATTTAGATGGAATATCTGCTTGTCACTGCTACCTATACAGAATGAGGTATTTAGGAGTCCAAAATGATGATGTCCTGTAAAGAAATACAACCCTGATGTGACACCAGAGGCCTTGAGAAGTGGAGACACAGGACGCAACAAAGGAGTACAGGCAGAAGACGACAAGAGATGGGGCACAGGCTTGTCATCGGAGACCCCGTGGCTATAAACAATTCACCAATGGTCAACTAAAGATATTCCAAATCTGGACAAGTATGTCTTTAAGAGTAACAAAGAAAAGGTAATATCCATAAAAAGTACTGTGTATAGTAAACTTAGATGTAACAGGGTACACTGCAGACCAACAAAAGACAGAGCAAAGGTGTGACAGTATGTTAGCAACCACAAAAGCAACCCCAGGTGCATCGCTGAGTGAAGAAGAAGAAACCCTCAGCACGAACATCACCTGCCCCATGGAGGACTCTGCAGGCTGACAGCTCTCTAACCCACAGCTACAGCAACCGAACTGCCGACTTTAGTACCCACCCAGAGGGGCAGTGGAGGGGTGAGAATAACACCAAGAAAATGGGCAGAAACTAGGAATCGTGCGGATATTAATTTTAATTACATTATTACTATTCCTTTTTATTTCAACAATTAGATCTGGACTAATAACAATTTGGCCCCTTAAGAATTCATTATACTAACAATAAATTCTTGGGTTGGCTTTACATAAAAGTTATACATCCACCTTACTCATAAACAAGATTTTTAGCTTAACAAGTGGTTTAAGGAAAATAATCCTCCATACCCACACTGATCTCTTCAAGAGATTTGATAAAAATCACAATACTCACTGGTACTGAGATTTTTTGTTGTTGTTGTATAACCCCCCCACACACAAATTTTAAATGGTGTTACATACTGCCAGCGGATACAGCTAACATTTTTCATCTTTCTTAATACCAGTTTTCTGAGGTAGTAACATCACATTTACTATATACTTAAGTTATAACAATACTATTTTCCTAGGTATATTGCCAATTTTTAACTGCAGATCAACACAATATTTCAGATTATAAACAAGTGGTTACTTACTTGTACTGCTTTGTGAGAATTAAACAAAGAGCTCTGTTTCCATACAGAAGATGGTTTGCAGGACTTAAAAAAAAATATGAAGAGTTAGTAATGTACATTACTTTTTAAAATCTTAAGGAGAGAAAAAAGTAAATTTTCATAATAATTGTCTGCAAGCACTCTAGCACCAACGATTATATATAAATTTCCTTGATCAGTCCCATTGACTTACAAGTTAAGTCACAGCAAATATTAGCTTTAATTATGTAATAATTTGTAAGATTTGGGCCCACTAATGCAACTTCCAATCAATTCAAATCACTCTCAGACTACTTAAAAAAAAAAAAGAGATATTTAAACTCCTTCCTCAACTCACTAGACTCTGGCATACATAGTAAAGCACACCTCAAATGGTCCAAAAGTATGGCTAGTATGTTCCCTACAATCTCAGCTTTGTTTAAAGGGGAAAAAAAAAAAAAAAAAAAAAAAGAAAAAAAGGCATTAAGCATGGGAAAAGCTAGCTTGACTGCCTCACTGGGCAAACAACGCAGCAGTTCTGAAGAGCTAAAGCATTGCCCCCAACATACCTAATGGAGAAAGAGAAGGGGGAACCAATAAATGTAATCCAGCAACCACTTGAAAGAAAGCCAAGATGCAGTTAGTTAGGGAAGGAGTGTGATGATAAAGCAGCTCACACTGGGAGAATGAGAAAGCAAAGATGGTGCAGAGAGAAGATGAAGGAGGATTCCATAGCTGCTGGGCATCACTGAGCTATCCTTCACCTTCCAGCAGGGTCTTAAGGACAAAGAACAACTTCTAACAAATAGATGCAACAACAGCTCAGCACTACAGGCCCTGGAAACCATGAAACTTCCTTTGCTCTTTCCAAGCCATGGGATTTCCTTTGCTTTCACCAAATTTTGCTCCCACCTCGCCCTAATCAACTACCCTGAGCAAAGTTTTCTTAGCCTCTCCATCATCTGAGGTACAGTCACTTGACTGAAGTCAGCCTACCCAACTTTTCAAGGAGGCTGAAATCAGCTTGAATTTGGCATTGAAATATATCCTACTATGTGACAAAGTCTGAAACAAGGCATCAGCAAAATGCCAGTCCTTTCAACTGCACAACTATAAAGCTACAGACTTCAAACTTAAAAAATAAAACAGTTTGCACAATCAAATTTTTATGGAAGGTGGGACTTTATGAATTTCACCATACTTCATGAACACCAGAACTAGTAAACAACACACGTAGCAATTACACCAAACCACCATTCTATAACTAGGTGACATTCTGTGCAGACTACAGGAAGGGGGCAAATGCTCTATATGCATATGAGAAATTCTTATTTAATCTCTGTCTCCCCGCCCCTTTATAGAGCCCAGGATAGTCTCCAAATCCTTTCAGCAAATGAGTTTTGAGAGCAAATTGAACAACACTTACAATAGGAAATTAAGCCTGTTGCATACAGAGTTCCCAAGAGCATACTTAAATATTTGTTGTTGTTCACTTGTTCTGCATCACAGCTGAGATGATAACTATTTGCAACAGTTGGTCATACTGTTCTGCTGGAAGAACATTTAGGAGGGATGACACCAGAAGTGGCTGTTCACACCATTTTAGATCAGCTTTAAACCCTAACAGGCCTTTTGGGGCAGTAAAAGTGCAAACAACCACTAGTAACAAGAAACAAAACAGAACAAAAAATGTGTTACATAGCTTTTTTTAAAATTAGGTATCATTGGCCTCTAAGTAGAGTGGCTCATGCAAAACTATACAAAATCAGGATAAATCTGAGTAAGCTGAATACATGTTATCTAACACAATCTAGTTAACCAGTTTAGTTCTTACCAAAACTCTATGGCTTTAGTATATGACATTATAGCACGATCGAAGTTTCCTTGGGAAAATTCCTCGTTTCCTTTCTGTTTCATAGATTCACTGTTCTGTGAAATCAAGAAAAAACAATTCAGCAATGACTGTAATTAAACTCATTTGCAATGAGAAAAACATTTGACAAGAGGCAGCTAAGTTTTTACGCTTGTAAAAACAGTGTTACATATGCACTATTAGCTGTAATTTAATACTTTTAATTAATCGCAATTAATAAGCTGAAAAGCGTACAAATAAAAATGTTATGCAGACAAAAATACAGTGAACAATAATTAAAAAGCAGGACTAACTCAGCAGCTCTCCTGTGTTCCATAACATAGTCATCATCAAAAACGAGCATGTGTCAAATAGCGAAGTACTCTTGAGTACAGCACAGTTCCCTACTGAGTGCCTTTCAGCGTAGCTCCTGAACTATGGCATTGTAGCAAGGAAGACACAGGAATTAACCAGACTCCCATAGAAAATGACCCAAACATCTACATGAAAGGAACACATGGCATAGAATTCAAGTGCATCTTATTTGTTTTAGAAGGATCAAGCTGAACAATCTTCTATCAATATTAACTGCATTTCCTTGAGCTTTTTGGGAGGTGGGGAAGGGAACGCTCTCCAGTGTACACTGGCAACATAAACAACAAATGTTCTGTTTATCAGGCCAGGATCCCTCAAGGAAACTATTTATGTCAGGACAATTACTCAAGTTTTTGAAACCTTTATCTTTTGGTCATTTTTATGATCTTTGATCATTAGAAACCCCCCAAAAATAACAAAAACGTCAAAGAAAAGCACAAACACATTCACATTCTGGTATCTTCTCTCACCTTCCTACAGTTTTCACAGGTCACAGCTTTAAACTCTTCAATTAAATTACAATCTTCCAAAGCCACTTTAGTAATGTAACGTTTGCCTGAAGACAAAATTCAGAAAAACACAGTACATGCAGAGGTTACCAAAGACAAGAAGTAGCGTTTATCTTCTGCTGCTAAGAATCATGCTGTTTTCTGACTGGAAGCAAAATCTGACATACCAACTAAATAACAGAAAGAAATTAAGCAACAGAAGCGTTCAAAAGAAAATGAATTATTTCTTTATTACTTCATATCAAAATAACTGGCTGCAGACCATAAAATGCTTAAGTACTTGCCTAATTTCAAGCCATCAAGTGAAACTCAGTTGTATTTTAAAGAATTTGCATTTTAAAGATTTGTAAAGATTTGTATTTTAAAGAATTTGTACTTCAGTACTTAACTACAAAAAGATTCTTCTCCTTACACGCAAGTTCAATTTCTACTGCCCTATTACTTACAGCTGAGTTAGAATGTGTATATGTAAAAAGTAAGACCAGAATACAAGCCATTTAGCACACAAACACAGCAGGCCTGGGAGCTTTTTGTAACTTCAGCATACGTTCTGCTGCTAGTGTTAGTATCTTGCAGTAACTCCCATAAGCTACATAAGCTAATTTTTGAAGTATGACTGACATCTCAATATTTTGATGAAATCCTCTGCCAAATGTTTAACAGAAAGACTCACATAGTATTTCAGAAAAGTTTTAATTTAACCCTAAGTTAAAGGAATACAGGTGCACATACAGCCTATAACGGACACCAAAGTGAAAAGATTTTCTAAGCTCCTGTTCAGAAAGAGCATGTGCACTGTAAATACGACTCTCATACAAAGATTCAAGGTTCAAATAAGCAAAAAACTAGGAAAACCACCACACCACCACCACTATTTTTCCAGTCACTCTTCCAGTCACTCCCAGAGTAATGAAACACATGCAAACATTAAGTATTTCATAATTACAAGTGACTTTCCTTACTGTTGTTTCTTCAAAAGTGTTCATACTTACATTCAGCAAAGAAAATTTCGAGATAGATCCAACCAAAATCACCAAGTTTCTCCAGCCTCTGCAGAATTCTGATATTACCCGTGTATCTGACCCAGTCAAGTGCATCCCCAACATCAAAGACACCCTATTTCAATTGAAGAAAATTAAAGGAAAAAATGGTAACTAATTCTATACAAAGCAAAATCTTAAAATGAAAACAACAAACAGCACACAAACCAACAGCTCCCTGGCAATAGAGTGGAAGCATTCCACGTAAATATAGAAAACAATACTACTGTAGCACTTAAGACTATGCGCTTGTTCCCGATTTGTTAGCCCTTGAAATAGGCAATGGGTCACAAACTCAAGCACAGCATAATACAGCATATTCACAAAATGGAAACAGTCATTCTTTCAACAGGAGACATGGGAGCCACTCAAATTATAGAATGTGATTTAGAAACTTCTTTTTGATGAATGCACACAAAATTGCTTCAGTGTGAAGTGACAAGCCTGATCAAAAAAAAAAAAAAAAAAAATCAACGTTTTCCAGACTGTTAGACATGCAGGCAGGGCTAAGACTTAATTCTATAAATCATGACTTCCCTTCTATTCAAACAAAATTTAATTAATTGAGCTACAGAGATTTGTTTGAAGGAGAGTGATTGAGTGAAGATTGTCCGTTGCCTGGGATACTCCCACATTATTTTTCAAAATCTGTAGGTTCAGGTAATGTAAAAACTCACACGACTAAGGTAAATATAACTAAAGATACAGGAACTGGGTAACTCAGCAGTAACACACAGTTATACCTATTCTGCTTCTCCTATTGCTACTATCAGCTATGATACTGCCTGCCTTCTAATTTCAATGTTTTTATCTTAGTTTTTGCAGTTAACCTACAGCACGCAGCAGAACCTAGGAAGTGGGAAAAAAGTGACAAACACTAGGAAACAAAGAATGTTCACAGTCTGAAGTTTAGAGGCTGAAAAAAATGTAACTAGTCTAGTTCTTCTGTACACTGAATTTGGTAACGAGGATGGATCAGCAGGTTTCCAAACCACATTCTTACTCTGCCATTCACAGTCCTTCAGACTGAATCAGTATCACTATTTGACAATCTCATGAAAGATTTCTAACCTGCCTCCAAAGAGGGTAACTTCTGCATCACTTCAGTGATCAAGCTTAGCCCTGCTCCTAGACCTGTAACCTCACCATACAGCATTGCCACTGCTAGTAATAGGCCACAGGCTTTGTACAGAGTTTGCAAGGCCAAAGGACTGTGACTCGCCAGGCTTACACTGAGCTTGTCCCGACCTGCTTAAAGCTCTGTTTTAACTTGGGTTTAGCTGTAACAGCAATTTTTTTCTTCTGACCAGATGGTTATGACTAATTTGGTTTGAAAGTGAACTTAAGTAGATCCTAGAATCAGGAAGAAGAAAATGTCAACAGCAGTTCTTGCAGCAAAGAACTCCAGCTAGCAATGACTATACCCGCCTGACACCCCATGCAACCAGACAGAAGCCATTTGTTTTAGGATCCCAAGGAGCAGTACAAGAATAAGCACACCACCTGGAAAAGGGTCAGATACTATGAAGTGCATGTATTACAATTGTAACTGTAGTATTATTATTATTAGTTTTTCCATTTAGTAGTATTTATTTCTTCACTTACATTCTTTTTCTGCAACAAGTAATGCTAGAAGACTTCAACCATACCAATAACCTCTTGTCTTTACATACAAAGTATATTTGCCCTTTGTCCACACCCAGACTTTGAGCATAACACACCACCACCAGCACAGAAAAAGAGGACAAAGCAAGCCACACCACATAGATAGGACTGCATCCTTGTCGGAGGGGATTTAGAAATCTTCAAGACTAAAGGCACAGAGAGCACTGTGACATCTCAAAGGACTGAGTCCTCAACAAGAAATGGCAAATCTGCAAGTAACCAACAAGGAAAGCCACCAGCAGGTACCAAAGCAGATACTAGAGGGCTGACCTGGGATCCAGCTGCACAACCTGAACACACCTAACCACAATGCAGTAGCAACCTCCAAGAGAAACCATTTATTTTCAGCATGTGAACTACCCCCAAAGTTCTCACATACTTTCGTCTTCTTGCACAGACAATATTTATTTCACAGTGAATGTCACACACAGATTTAGTTCGGTGGCTCAGAGTTGCAACAACGGGCAACTCCAGTCCTATATACTACATATTTGAAAAAATATAGACTATCTACTTATGCAAGCAGTTTAAAGTTTTGGATATTTGTACAAATATTTTGTTTGTATTCACACATAAAGCATTCCTATTAAAAACAGTTCAAGAAACTTACATTTTCTATTCTGCTGCCAATTCTCAGTATGCCACCAATAAAAGGTGGAACGTTCTGGAAGAGGGATAAAAAACAAATAAAACCCAGGTTATTAAGATCTGATAACTTTAGTTTCTATATGCACAGGTTCAACTCAGTAACATTTTCTCTTCCACTTGAATGCAGAGTCATTTGGGCAATTGCTGTGGTCCATTTCAAAGTTTTAAGAAATATTCTCATATTAAGTAGCAAATCCTCTATCGTTTTTGTTGAAAAAGAAATAAATGTTGACATGGAAATAGAAAATGCACGGATGCTGTGACATCTGGTTAGGAAAAAGTCAAGACACTTTAACCACTTCTACTTATCTACACACCAAAGAACCAGCTGATACATCCAATGAAAACTATCCACAACAACAGTACATCCCCTCCTGAGCTCTTCTGCTCCTCCAAATAGATTTTACTATTGGATATACAAGCTTTTACATGGAGGAGGAGATATAGGATGAGGAAGTATGAAGAGGGAAGCAGAGGTAAAGAGGGAGATAGGAATATACACAGACCCTCCTGTATAAAGATCAAATGGGAGACTACCAGAGGAGGAAACAGCACAAAGAACCCATCACGAGACAAAATGGAAAAACTGCAGGGACTTCCTAAAGTACAAGGAGCTGAAAACAGAAGACTGACAGCCTGAAGGAGGAAGCAGCAAAAAGAGCATGAGGAAGTACAAATCCACAATATCAATATAGTGCAAGAATACCTAATCACAGAAAGTCATGTATCAGTAAGGTGGACTGGAAAAGTGTAGCTTGGGGTTGAACACAGAATTTCAACAAATGAATTTTTTAAAAAAATGTGTCATACATAAATTTAAAAAAAAAAAAATAAATAAAAAGCTCTTCCCTTCAGCTGCCCAAGAACTTTTCTTATATCATTCTCTGCTCTGTGCTGTTATGTTTCTGTTTTAAGTTAGCATCACTAGCAGATCTTAAATATCATTTGATGAATGAGGCAAAAATGAGGGGGGGGGGAAGTATTAAATTTGTTCATAAACCATTGTCATGGTGACCTTTTCTCACTGATATGACTCTCTCTTAGCAATTTACAAGGGCTCCAGCCAACTGTATTACTGATTCCACAAATATTTAGTAAATTATCCCAACTCCAATAAAGCCTATGACACACTTTCTTTCTAGAAAGCTGCAACTCAACTATCAGACAATTTATTCACTCCAGCAAAACAAAATGTCTAATTTAAGATATAATCCCAAGCTGCATAAAGTACAGATGTAATTAACCTATTACACTTGAAAACTTACACAAAGTTGAAATATAGTACTTACAACAACTTTTTTAATTAAATCAACAAGGTCTTCCAAAACTTCTAAATCACAGAGTCCTTTCCAATTCCAGTCTAAAATATGTGAACTGCTTAAAAACAGAGCAAGTTATCATTTAGAAAAATAACACTGTGTTACATGGTCTTAATTACTAGTATTTATGGTATTTACACCTAAGCAAAAGCGTGGTTACAAACTCAAACCTTTCAGAGGAGGGGGAAAAAAAAAAAAAAAAAGAGCTGAAAAGCTTTTGGTACTTTTACAATAAAGGGGCATCCATTTAAGTACATAAATACACTCTTTGATTCCCAACCTCAGAAACCTATTGCTAATATTTTCTTCTGTATATTCAGGAACTATGCCCTCTGACCTTAACTGACTTAGCCCATTGATAAAAACATTCCTGCAGACAGTTTAACCAGTACTGAAAGTATACAATGATCTTTCACACGTAACAATAAAAAAAATAAAAGGCTGATGAAATCACTTCAAGAAGATGATTACTTACCTCCAATCAGCTACCAAAGAATTACTTTCACTTTTGAAGAGAAAAGGCCAAAAGATGCGTATTTTAATAATGTTGCAATATTCTCTTAATATGTCAACTGGCTGACTGCACCACACTTCACAGGGATCAACATCTTCAAGAAAACAGTTAGGAATTAGACTACACAATTTAAACATTACAGGTAATCAAAGTCCAAATAAACATTCAAAACATCAGTTATTTCCATACTGTACTCCTAAGTACTATCTAACCAAACCAAGAACACTCTAAATACGTATGGCAACTTGCAATTTTTTTTTATAAGTTAAAAAGGGAGAGGGCGATTATATAGAAGTAAGAATAGGGACCTGCTGGCAGGCTTTACATTCCTCGCTCAAGGAATTGCCTATGTTCTGAACTGTACTGATGTAACACATTATAAATGAATAAACGCAGCCGGTTTCTAAATGAGGAGCCTAACAAGGGCTGTGACTTGTTTAATGGCTATAAGGGATTCTATTTCCAAGCTAAAACATGAGCCTCTTCTAACTGGATCTATTTATTTTCTACAATAAATCCAGCGTAGTGTGGCATAGCAACATGGTACAAAAAGATCAGCAACATTCTTCTTTCTCCAGAGGCCATTATGTGTGTGATGCATGGCTCTTTCAAAAATACCATCCATTTCCCTCAGAGACTGTCTTTAAAAGGTAAAGATCCTTATTAGACTATTGAGGTGGCATCAAGGATTCTCAGAGCAGAAGCAGTGTTATCTGAACATCTGAATATACGTAAAAATTCATTTTACACAGCTGGCTGTGTTCATCTGAGCTTCCTACATATTACAGGTTACCACTTGTATACTAAATACAGTTTTGAAGAACTTGACATACTTCTTGAGCCACTTGCTTTTCTGCAATTATTAAAAAAAATGCTTGCAAACATTGTAACTGCAAAACTTTACCTACAAAGATCAACTTGAAGGTGTCTTTAGACCTATACAGCTAAAACATAGCTACAATTACAATACAGGTAACTAACACAAGCCTTAAATTTCCATCCTCATAACATTAATTGACTGCATGTATGTACATATTATTGAGTATTTACACTGTTCTCACAAATGTATAGTAGTCTTCTGCACGTTACATTAGTACAAAAAGGTGAGAATTCTTCCAGTGTAAAAGAACATACTAATGCTTCTGCTCAGAAATAATAATTTTCTATTTATTCATACAAAGTAAGGAAAACAGTGAAATAGTAATCAAAAGATTTGAACAGAGCACAAAAAGCGCATGAGAAAGTTATGTAACATTGGTTTAGTTTACATACCTGTTTTAGGCTTATGTGGTGACTGCTGTACAAACACTCCGTGACCCTGAAGATAAACATATTTTTTTAACATTGCACATCTCGCAAATGTGTTACACTATAAGCAATGATTGCTTAACTGTTTCTAAGTATTAAACCAATATAAACTGTTTACATCAGGAAGAGGAAGGAAGTGTTTTTTACATTCTGTCACCAATTCCTTTTCTCAAGAAAAGGTGCTTATTGGAAGTGTTTGGAGCAGTATAAAAGAGTCTATGGTTATATCTTCATAAACAAGCAGCATGATCAGCTAGGAGACAAATCTATAAAGCAAAGTATTTCGTACTGAGCAGTCTACTTCACATTCTATGCTCTTCAATGGGTTTCAGTTTGCACTGGTGCAAATCTAGTCCCATGGACAGAGCACCCATTCATGGCTGATGCACATGACCTACACTGTCCAAAAGCATCTTCTAGATTAGTTTCATCCCCAGTGAATCCCACTGGCACACTCCAAGACTTCTTCACAACATAAGCCAAAACATGAAAGACGGGGACGATTGGGATATTTGCTTCGAATTAAAATACTAACGCAAACACATTATTTAACAAAATTAATAATTAACTAAAATTTAGTTAACTATTATAAATGGTAATTATTTAGTAATTAACAAAAATACTCATGCACACACCATGGACCAAGACAGGAAAATTATTTCTATGTAACCTAGTCATTTTGACCAGAAGGTTTTAATAAAATCGAGTAATACCCATTCAATGCTCACCAGCACCTCATGATCTTCCAAGACCCACCTGAGGTGGGTAAATACCCCATGCTTTTTCCCTCCCACTCCATTTCCCCAAGAATAAAATGCTATTGGTATTCCCCATTCTCCCACATGCTTCTGCACTTTGGCCAATGTTTTTCTGAGGAAAACAAGGAAACTTGAAGTCTGCAATATTTTGCACTACCGAACAACAGATGCCTTTGGATCCAATCTTTATAATTCATGTGAAGCACAGCCAAAAAGCAAACAAACCAAACAAAAACATGGGGAAGAAAGCATGTTTGCTAGCATTATTTAACACCATGGTTCGGTTGCCACCTTATGAAAAAAAATGTTTACCTGCATAGCCATTCAAAAATATCCATAGATTAATAGTTATAAATCAATGGAAAAACTTCTACTAGTTTAAACAGTATACTAAATGACACTAGAATAGTATTCTAAAAATTAATAATTCAAAATCGGGTATTAAGCAGCAATATAATGTTCAAGAGCACATAAGGAAACATATCTAAGAAGACAACACGGGTTTTCAAAAAAATAGTAATAAAGTTTTGACGATTAGTGCATGTATATATAAATAAATACAGTGGAGTTGTTGATTTACTACTTCATGGCAGCATACTGTATCAATGAGCCTCTCAAGCTGAAGAACAAATGACTTTTGTTTTACTGATCCCTATGTAAATTTTAAGAGATGACAAGAACAAAGAATAGGTAAACAGTCTACAGTTAGTTTGCAGACTTGAATTTACATGAACTAAGTTGCAATTGCTTTGCCACTGAAGGAACTGAATCTGTGACTCCAAGGTCCCAAATACAGCCTGGATACACAGCCAACACGTTGGTCAAGTTGTGCTAATCAGACCATCACTGTCTAGTTTTACACAGTAATGTATACATTCAGTAAAACCTTCCTGATAAAGGATACACAGTCTCTATGCTCTACCGCAATTTAGTACTTTTGCAAGGGAGTAACATACAGTGGTATACCTTTGCCTCAGTTTAAATTAATCAACACTAGCAATTACTCTGTAGATCAGATCTGGGTATAAACCCCACTGGCACATCTTGCAAGCTTTTCATGTAGTTTCAAATATACTTACCAACTCACAGCACGATTTATCACCAGCATAGAAGGCCAAGGCTGCAAACTCAGATTTGGATATAGGTTCACCCATGGTACATGATCCTGAGATAAAAGGATTAGGAAAAGCACATGAGGGGAAGGCAAACAACGTGTGCCTTTCAGAACTTGAAATGATCGCAACGTAATTGACGCTTTACAAGAGTTTCATGGAAGAAACGTGTTCTTATTTTCACACAGCGTGGGCTGATGTTGAAAGCAGTGCCTTAAAGCACCGGTCAGAAGCTAGCTAAATCGACTAACCCTCAGGAGCCCCGGAACCCCCGGCGCCGGACGCCTTGGCAGGAGGAGACGGGGGCGGGGGGAGAGGGTCAGCACCTCGGGAACCGCCGCCACACCGCGGGGGAGCGGAGTTACCCACCCCGCCGGGCAGCCCCGACCGACAGCACCGGCCGCGCAGCCCCCGCACCCGCCTTCCCGCCCCGGCAGCTCCGCCAGAGCCGAGGCGGGGTCCGGCGGGGCTCCCCGCGGCCGCCCTGACAGCCCGGAAGCCCGGAGGATCACCACTGACGTGTCGCAAGCCCGGCGTTTCCCGCCGGGACAGCCCTGCCCGTACCCGGTCCTCCGGCGACCCGGAGGGGCTCCCGTGGCCGACGGCACCGGTCCCCTGCCACAAAGCGGGTCGGGTCGGGCAGGACCGGGTGTCACCTTGCTGGGGGCTCCGCAGAGACGGGCGTCAAGCAAGGCGGGAGCGCCCGCCGACCCCTCACTCACCGGCCTCCGCCGCACTCCCCTCCGGCTCCAGCAGGCCGAGGCCACTCCCCCTCCACACACACACACACACACCCCCCCACGCACACACTGCCCCCACCCCACCCCGGCGGGGCCCGCCCGCCGCGCGCGCCAGCACCCCCGCCCCGCCGGGCCGAGGCTATTGGCGGCTAACCCGCCTGACGTCCAGGGAACGAACCAACGGCGCGGCGAAGCAGCCAGCGATCCCCGCCTGCCGCGAAACCCGCAGGCCCTGCGCATGCGCCCCGCTTTTCGGAGAGGGGGGGGGCAGGTGGGGAGGGCGCGGTGTGGCGTGTGCTCTGGCTGCGCATGCGCGAGGTGCGGCGCGGCGGGGAGGCGGGTGCGCGGTACCGGGGGCGGGGGGTGTTTAGGGAGCGCGGCGGGGCGTATCCATTTTCTTCTTCCTCATTCTGCCGCGGAAGGTGTCCTGGGGTGCGGTTTCCTCCCCTAGCCAGGCCGTGGCCTCCGAAGGAAGGAGACAGAGCGGCTTCTCCAGGCGGGGCGGGGGGATCGGTAGCACCGGGGCTCCTGTCTGTCCGTTGAGGGGGGCGAGTGACAGGGCCGCCGCCCGCGTCCACCTGTGTCCCGTCCCGTCCCGTGTCCGTCCGTCTGTCCGTCCGTCCGTCCCTCGGGGCTGAGGAGAGGCTGGGCTCAGGGGGGTAAAACCGGCAGCGGGATGAGGGGGTAGTTGGGGGGGGCGGTGGTCTCGCTTCCCGCAGCCGCGAGCGGCGAGGTGTTCCGCGAGGAACTTACCGGGAAACCTCCGGACAGCTCCTTTCCGTCTGTGTGTCCGTCCCGCCCCCAAGTTCAAGGGGAAGAGACCGATATGGTCGAAAACTCTCCAGCCCCGTTGCCAGAAAGGGCAATATATGGATTTGCTCTGTTTTTAGGATCGTGGTTTTGCTTTAGTAAGTATACTGGGTACTGAATACTGAGCCAAAAAGCGTTGCTTTGCTTACAAGACCAATGTAATCCCTATCAGACCATCTGAAACGGGTCAAAATTGTATTACTCCACCTATCGTAAGGGTGCATGATGAAGGACTATGTGAGTGTTTTACTTGCCAGACCTGTCAGTTACAAAGATCTGCCATTGCCTTTTGTGACTTATGTTTTGTCTGTCTTTAACCTTATTATGGGGCCTTTAATGATACAGAGTCAAATTATTTAAAAAATTACCCGGATTCTCATTTTACTAAATTTTTTCTTGATTTGCATTGTTGCCACCATTCAGAAGCCACTGTAGATAGTAGTAGTGCAACCTTCGCCACCCAAATACAGGGGGGAAAAAAAAATCAATCTGGTCAACAGCGATGGAAAATTATTAGGGTTATGCCAGCATGTTTTTTTGCTGGTGTGACAGGTGCTTTAGCATTTCACTGGGGTTATCTTGCGTGCCCATGCAGGACCAAGGCTTGAGAGAGTGAGAATGATTTTTCAATACAAGAAAAGCTGCTGCAAATATACTGTAGTGAAATAACAAACCAAGATCCTCCTGTAAGTCTTTTTCACCCTTAGGAAGTAAGTAAAAATGAAAATAAGTTGATTTCTGTTCTTCCCATAGGAAGCCACTGCAGTTACATAAGTTGTGTCACTGGCTACTAACCTGTTCCCCTCAAGTTTTGTTAAACCTTTCTCTGAATTTGTTGTTAGGGAGTAAAATTTCTCAGCATTGGTTTTGTTGATATGAAAATTATTCTAGGAATCTAAGTTTTTCTGGTAACTTTTTCTGAACAGTTCCACCCAAGCACTGCAATTCTACCAACTTTTCCTTCAACCAAATGACCCACTGTGTGATCATTTTCTGCTTTAATATTTTATGTATTGACAGTCATTTGCCTCCCTTTTACTGTTTTTTTGTTCTGCAGTTCAACTAGCAAGAAATTCTTGTCTGTCTACATAGAAAATCAGAAACTAAATGTTAAGTAAATAAAAATACAATATATAACCAGCTACAAAACATTGCCCCCATATTGGGCAGGTTTTGTGTCTGAGAGGCGTATTCTACAATGTTTTGGTGGAGCTAGTGTAAAAGCAAAATACTGTCTCTGCGTGTATGAGTAGGGAAGTATTGCTCTAAAACTTAGGAAGGAAGACTAAGACAGTATCAGTCGTACTATTATGACTTTTTAATTCTTTTGTGCAGTGTTATATCTCATCTGGGCTTATGTTCCCGAGACTTGGCTGTTCTCATTGGGACTAACATACTGGCCTCAAAAGTAAGTTCAACCAATTAAACTCTTTAGCCTGGATATATGTAAGTATAGGACATCCTTAATTATTTTCAAGTAACAAAACTTTTTTTTAAATAGTGGTCTTGTATTTAATAGTTTTTCCTAATTATAAAGGACTGTAATCTTTGCGAAGCACCTTTTTATGTAGTTAAGTAGCTATGATGAAAAGTTTTCATTGTGTAATGAAAGAAACAGTATTTGAATGACTTAAGATAAATTTGACGTTTTGTTTTCAGAAAGTTTGCCGATGAAAATACAGTAAACTTCAAACTTTAATTACATGAATAAAAATCTTCTGGAAGGAATCTGCTGGAGGGTTTACACCAAACTAGCTACAGTAACTCTGCAGTCAGTAATCTTGGGAGGGTCAATAACTCTGCAGTCAGTAATCAGGGTCCATATTTAGTTGGTGTTTCTTTTCCTCTTGCCTAAGTTTGTGCTATTTACAATAACAACCACTAGATTAAAGCTGTTATATCATTAGGCGTTTGTTATTATGATATGTAAATTTTTAAATCTCTCTCCTCAGATACTGGGCAGTTGCTTTGCCAGCGTACCTACTAGTTGCTATAGGAATTGGTTATATATTACTTTTTGGTATTAACATGATGAGTACAGCTCCACTTAACTCCACACATACCATTACAGGTAATTTTATTAGTGTTTTTTAAATATTTTGATACTTACCTGATAATTTCTGTAAATCCATATATGTAGCCATATATAATGTAACTCAAATTTTAAGCCTTTAAATATTTTGATCTAGAAAAGGAGTTCTTGGAAGTACTGAAGTACTTGAGTGAAAAAGTAGCCATAAGCCTGACTCTTTCCTCTTTGCCATCTCATGGCAGTGGTTTCCAACTAGTAGAGCATACTTTGTTATTAAAACAGACCACATTAGAGGAACAGGGTTTAGGCATATAAAGAGCTCCCAAGCATGCACCTTGCTTTGCAAACAAGTGAAGAGTGTCATGGGAAGAAGGGCATGAGTACCTACCTGGCAGTGGCAGAAGTGGGAAGGCACGCAGGAGTCAAGGTGGCACAAAGGAGGATATTGCACTATTGTGGCCTGGTCAGATATGCTAGTGATTCCCTGCCTAAAAAAACTTTTCTTCAGTTTTTCTCTCAACTTCTGTGTAGACTTTACTTCTGCCAAGGAGACATGTTCTGGGCATTCACAATGTTCTCCAGGCAACTGCATCTTCTTCCACGTGAAGAGTTCCACTGCTATTTGCAAGTGGCCATTTTTGTTAGAAAAAACGCAGACTGTAAAATTTTGCAAGAAAGTAACCTATTGCTAAGACTGCTGAAGTTGCATTGTTTTAACAAACTATGTACATAGTATTACATTAGACTGAACTGCTAAGGAAAAAAATCAGTCAAGTCCATAGTTCAAATGCATTACTCCCAACGCTTCTGTCAAGAACTGCCACTCAGTCATCCCTGTGTTCCTGGCCACTCATTTCACATCTCATGTCACCCCCTCATTTTGTGTCAACCCGAGTTTGTGTGGCTGTATGGCAGGTCGGATGGGAGACCTACTCTGTGAAAGAACTATATTTGAAAATTTTCAGAGGGAGCAGTTCCATCATTGTGTTCAAAGTGCACCTGTAAAAATGTTTACGCTGTTATACGGATGAGTGCTGTGTGGTGATGGAAACAAGCAGCCAAGATAAAGGGAGGGTGGACAGCATCTCTCAGCATAAATCCTAGTACAAAGTATTCAAACTACAGACTGAGCTATTCACTGTGGAGCTTTTTGTTTGTTTTATCTTTGGGTAGTTATGGTTTAATGTCATACGGCATCTTAAACCAAGCAAAGTCCCAGACAGTGATTTCAGCAGGAGGGTAGGATTGATTTCTTCAGGGGCTCTGCCAATATATGTTGGTGTAAGGGGTTTCTGATGACCATCTCATTATACCTCAGTAAGATGGGGGTTTCAACATCACTTGTAGTAGCTAAATTAGTAGTGTTGCATTATATAACATTTCCTGAAAGAAAAAAACCTTTAATACATGAAATGTTCTTATTGTCTCCTGTAGATAACTACGCAAAAAAGCAACAACAGAAGAAATTTCAAGCAGAAGCAATTCCAGCATTGAGGGATATTCCCATCAGTGAAGTAAATAGAATGTTTTTCCTTCCTGAAAAAGGAATCTGCAATAGCAGATAGTGTTATTAAGATCTGTTTGAATAAAGGATTAGTGGAAGTGTTACGTAAGGAAAAACAGACCCCCTCCAAGCTAAAAAACCTCTCTTTTGGCTTGTAGAACAAAGCTTTCATTTTGTTTTGTTTTTTTTTTTTTTTTTTTGTTTGTTTGTTTTTATATGAATTTCTAACTAAATTTATGTTAACACATTTCAATGAGATGGCTTGATTTTATTATTATGCATGCACCTTAATAACCTGCATTGGTGTGAGAATTGTGCCACAGTAATTTATCTAACTGTTCTTGTGAGTTTAAAATAGCATTTTATTACTTGTAGATTTCTACTTGTAATTTCCTCTGGAAGGGGAAAGAAATAGCTTTTTGACACAGCTTAATTCTACTTCCCTTTGAATTCTGGGAGAGAAAATGTGTTCTCCTAGTCATGCTTGAGGATGCTTTTTTATTACAGATTATGTGAATTTGAAGTGTTAATATTGTAAATGTAAATTTTAATTTGTAAATATTAATATAGCTAATTTTTACTTGTTAAAGGTAGACATTTTTCTGTGGTTCTGTGGTATTTGTCTGAGGTAAAGGTGTACAGTGGTCTGCAAAATATGTTGATTTTTTCTTTCCCCCCCAAATTGGAGGGCTTATTGAAATACCAAGACTACCAGAAATAAGGAAGGTGGGTTGTGAAGATTTTCTGAAACAATTCTTGAAATAACTATTTTTTTTAACCATTCTTAAGAATACTGAAAACTAGGTTCACGGAAATTTCTGGAAAGACAAGAACTGACAGGTCCATCTTATTATAGTCTAGGTTATAGCACAAAGCACAATAACTTGTTATGGCAGTGGTTCAGAAGTTTCTTAAACAGTGAATTTTCTTTCACACTTGCACTACTGAGGAGAGATACAATCTTTATCTCCTTTTTTCCAAGAGTCACAAACCCAGTTATCTTCCGTAGTCAAGGTTATTCAGTTTGGTTATAAAGAGCAGTGAATAGAGCCTCATTATTATTTGGTAGGCCAATTTATGACCAGCAGAGAATTTAGTTAAAAACATCACTATTTTATTAAAAGATAATAAGACATTTTTTTTAAATTTGTGTGGAGAATCTTACACCAGTTCTTTAGAAATTGGTCAAAACAATCATCAGTTGCTGTCAGAAGTCTTAAGACCTGGTAATAATCTGGTATGAATATAAAATTTGTAGTTTCTTGGTCCTCTAGTCTTTAGTAGTTTGTTACTCTTTTCCACTCACTTTTGAAGAAAAAAATGCATGGTAGTTACTATGAGTAGGAGAAAAATACCTTCTTAATAAAGGCAAAAATGCTTTTCAACATTTCACTCTGAAATAGTAGATCTTAGGTATATTGTTTGGGGACATTTCATATGAGCATGTATTTGTACCTAAGCCTAATGACTGTAAATTAGTACAATGTTTATTTGTATGATAGTTGTAGGCTTCTTTGTGAAGTTTCGTTTTTTGGTTTGCCCCCAGTTACTATTGTTTCCCCCTCCTGCCATGATTCTGCCCTTCTATTAATTTTAATTCAAGTGCTCAAAGACACATACGTAAGGTGAATTTAAGATTTTATAATCAACAGACATGAAGGTGTATTTACTCTTTTGTCAGTTCTTTAATCACATTGTAGACACTGAAGTACTGACTCTAATCTTTTTTTTTCTGTGTAATTTCTACCCATGTTCTACGCTCCTTTTGCTTTCTGAGAAAGCAATTTCGTTTTCAATTCTAAATTGACAATAAGTGAAGGCCACCTTTCTGGTATCATTTGATGTAAGGATTAATTTAGTCCCCTGTTAAGGATACCCAAATCCCTTCAGGATAAAGAAAAGCTACTGAAAAATGCCCTCGAGCCCTGAAAGCACACAAATTAAAGGACAGTAAACCTTGGACAAAGATTGTATCAGTGATGAATCTGCCACTGCATTTAACTGCAGACCTTACAATTATGGGAAAACTAACAGAGACACCTAAGTGAGTAGGCAAACTGGGGTCATTTGTTTAAGTAAAACTTGCAGGCATGAAACTCAATCTTTGCTTTTCTGTCACTGTTATGTAGCGGTGCTTCAAAGACACTGTAGTGACCTTTTCTTCAACTTAGGGGTAATGTTTGACACTTCAGAAATTGCCTCTGTAATCAAAACCAGGTAACAGTTATATGGGCTAATAAATACACTGTAGGGAATTGCAGGTGTTTGGGATCCGTCATTTCATGGTCTTGCCTATGACTGTGATTAAGGAAAAGATATTCAACTTGGCCAGCAAAGAGACAAGAGAGTCTCTCTTTTTGTAAATATACAGCACACTTATTTAGTGGGATTTATAGAGGTTTTGCCTTAGCTATTCAGAAAAAAAAACAACCTGAAGTGATTGAACTGTGTTGCTAGTAGTGCCTTTCTTTACAAAACATACCTGTTCAAAGACTGGATATCAGGTATCCATTCTTCTTGGAGACTGAGGAAAAACTAAATAAATAAAGGCAAAAACCTAAATTTGCCCTCATTTTCACCCTTCTGAATTACTGATGGCATATTGTTATAGCACAACCAGTAGTGACCAGTAGAGTTAGACCAGCTGGATTGTCCCTGCTGAAATCAACCAAATGATGAAACTTCAGCCTTGCTTTTTAACGCACCTTCCAGGGTTCTTATGAAGTCTTTATCTTATTTGAGACTGATTGTATTTTACACATGTTGCTAGAATCTTAATCTTATAAGGCAGGTTACCCCCCAAATGGTATTTGAATGAGTGTGTATGTAAACATGTAATTAAAAAAGTAACAAAGGTGCACTGTTTCAAATGAAAAGGCTGTATGCCAAATGAAATCATCGAGCTGTGTTTGTTGAATTTGTGTAAAGGTGGTAGAATATGTCTCTCTTCTTTCCATATTAGCTGTAAAGGGAAGGGTAGTAACAACACAGATGGTGTGTTTATGGTGTTGAAGTTGAGAAGTACTGCAACTTTGAGAACAGTCATGCAACTGATTTTAAAAGAGACGCTCTCTTGGATTTTGGTCTTTTGCACTGCACTGTGTTGATTGCCATAAGCTTGGAGGCTTCGGCAGAAATACAAGATGTATGCACACGAAGTAGCAGAAGAGCTAAATTCTTTGTGTATCCACATAATTTAATTTTTGTTGTAAGCATTAATAGAAGTATTTTCCCACTTTGATTGAGATCAACAGAGAGCTGTAGTAAAAGAGGTAAGTGCTCTGTTGTGAAGTTCAAAGGTATAAAGCATGTGGAGTAAAATACGCAAGCACGTATGAGTAAAAAGGTAGCACAATTTTGTGTGTGTTTGTATTTACTGTTAGTACAGGTAGGATGACTGGAATAAGAAAAGGAAAGAAAAAGAAACACAGCATTTGAAATGTTGTTTCAGTCTGTAAGCATTAAAGTGATGTCCTTGCAGGAGGCAATGCCAAGTGAAAAACCTTTTTTCAGCAGTAGTAAAATGGACTTGTCTTTCTCTCTCAGATATGCAGGTATACGTTTGCTGTTACCTAAAGCATGCTGAAGTGTACAGGCCACCTTGAGCATACTATGGAAAGCTGTCAGCTTGATTTGATGATCTTTAAAATAATCATTGTTTGTGATTGGGAGTGGGAGGAGAATAGGCTATAAGGTGAGTAACAAATTATATTAGTCTACATTTTTTTATGGCAAAAGTTCAAGTATCAGTAAGTATGATCAAAGAGCCTCTCATATAAATCAGAAAGTTGTTATACTAAATGCTTATACTGTTGCTGCAGGCAACATTTCTGTACAGTTAAAAATTGGCTGGAATCGGGAGGGCTCATGCTGCCCACAATGCAGGTAGTGTGCCTGAAGCTTTTCTGAGAGCAGGAGCAGGGAAAATGTGTGTTTTGGTTCCATAGTGTAGATCTCTTTCTGGTACTCCAGTTGTTCATTGGTACACCTCTGCGCTAGTTGGTCTATAAACATTAAAAATGCAACTCTACCACCAACAGCAAGTAAAGTGTACACAGGGAAAGATGGTGGTGAAATAATACTAATAGGTTTTGCCGTTATTTTTAGTGGGCACTAAGGTGCTGTAAGTTGAAACAGGAAAATTTAGGCCAAAAAGGTACCTTAGTGAAGAGACCATAACTGTAGGAATGGTGAACTTTCCATCTCTGACAAAACTTAATATGAGAATGGAGGTAATAGTGAGATAGTCTAAATAGTATTCAACTGTTCTTCCTCTGCTTCTCTGCTTCAACTTCCTGTCCCAAGAGAGTGTAACAAATCAATGTCGTGGCTGTATCTGTAGCAATTCAGGTTTATAGGAGTGAGATCATCGCCCTAATACAGTGTTTCTCTAATACTTAATTCACATTAGTGCTGAAGCTCACACCTACAGGTACAATGAGAAACTCACCACCAAAGCTCCTTTGAAAAAGACTTTTTGAATACTTGATTTATTTGCCAGGCAGTTTCTGTGGATTTCAATTTAATATGTGCCTGTAAATGATAAAGTATTTCTGACTTACAAACAGAATAGTTAATAAATGATTTTGTGTAAATATATTTTGTTCCATAATGCACCTTTTCCATGGGCACTTGAGTCTGAGTGGCTAAAATTTTAATGCAAAGCCATTTTTGCTGCTTTACTATTAGATTTCCAGTCAGCTCTGGAGCTACTGAGATGAATGGAGTTTTTTGTATCTCTCCCTCTATTAATGAATTGAACTGTATTCTGAGGAGAAAGTTTTGAAAGGATTTAGTCTTGTTCTGCCAGTTTTCTTGCAGAGAGATTGCCAAAGTAAATTTTGTTGGTATGCTGTGCAGTTTAAGTATCAACTTAATTCTCAGCCTTTTGCTAAAAGCAGCTGATAGATTAACCCAGTCTGGAAATTGTTATATATGGAGTGTAATTAAATGGTAAATGTTTCAGTGAACTGGATGGATTTTTGTCTCTAGAGGTATTGTGAAGACTGCCTTTTCTCAGTTGTGGTGATTTAGATCTGCTACTGTTGTCATTCAGTATAAATGTAGCTTAGAAAAACAAATTGTTCCTGTGATAGTTCCTTTTCTCTTAATCCAAATTATTACTGCATCGTATTTAGAAAGAACACTAAACAAACTTCAGTGTCATGCGAGGATATGCTTTTGTTGGATATATGTTTCCTTCAAGAGCTTGTTTTAAAAGAACTTGAAAGTAGAATTCAAGACTATTTTATGACCATACTTTAATTTTTCATGTGAATACATACAATAGAAATACAAAATTGTAGATATCTGGATACCCCTCCAGCATTCATATACCGGTGGAACATTAACTTGTCTTTTACTGTCATAATTTTAGACAATGGAAATTGAAGGATAGCATTTGCTGGAAATGTTGCAGCTGTTGAACCACTAAGGGAAGTTCTGTGGAACAGAGTTCCTGAGCCAACAATTTAATCTGTAAATTGTTATGTTTCTAGTCTTGTCTTTGAAGTAGTAAGTTCATGATAAACTCATTATCTGGGGATGCTTTGTTATCTTTTTCCTGTAAATGATGGGTGGTTCTAAGGTCACTGAAAACTTAGCAAGGTCAAATCACAGATGAAGTAAAAAACCAGAACTGAAAACTGACAGTTAACTGCAGTTGAATAAAAGAGATGCTATATTAGTTCACTTTAAGCCTTCTCTTAATTATTAACAAACTGGTATGGGATCTCAATGCATATTTTATTTAAGTGTGCAAATAAAGGTATGTTGACATTGCAGCATGAAAAGAGTTATTCAACAAAAAAAGATGCTGGCTTGACGGGAAAAGGATAATACAGTTTTGGCTTCCTCTAATGACTGTAGTTAAATATTGCCAATCAGGTAAATAGTACAGTAATATTACCTCAATTTGAAAATGGAATTTGACAATACAGGGGAAACCAAATGGAATGTGTAGCAGAGACTGAGCAATTGAATCAGTTTAAGCCAATACAATGGTGACAGACCTCAGCAGTTGTGCAAGATGATTTGTTTGGATATTTCTAACAGCCTTTGGCAAGACTGTCATCCATTATCCAATTGTATTATTCTAATGCCGGTGTCTGTTCTACTGTCTTAAAGAACACACTTCTCAAGATACTTTTTTCTGTTTCAGAGGTATGTTTTTGTAACAGCACTTGCTTATGTCATTAAATATACATCTGATGCATCCAGGATGTAGCCCATTTATAAATATTAAAATGGCTGTTTCATGGGAGACCAAAGATAAATATAGCTAATATCCTGCCTCCAACACTGTCTAATAGTGCCTGCTGCAGTAGTAAGAGCAAAGATTAGGGCATGAAGCTAGTGATATTTCCCCAGAATGCTTCCCCAGCCTGCAACAGTGTGAAACTTCCAAGACAGATATTGCGTCTTTGTATTATTATAATGAAAATAATTTAATTTTTGTAAGTAGGTAAACTCTTAGTTTCAGTAACTTCACAACGTAATCACAAGTTGGGTTAAGTGCTTCCTTTTGTTTCAGACTCACTGCTCACTATTTTCCTTTGATGTTCAATCATTCCCCAACACCTCCAAGCCACACAAGATGTTAAAGACTGTGCATGTCAGGTATGAGTATCATTTTCTAGGATACAGCAGACTTATGCTCTTATTCTGGGTAGTCGATCTGCATTTATACCATGGCCACTTGTCTGGCATTTCCAAACTTCCAGCATTTGTCTAAAACTGCTCCTCTTTTCTGCCTAGGAATATTTTTAATGGAGCTACTGTCCCAGTTGGTTTGCTGTAGGTCTGGAAATTCTGGACAAGTTCAAAATGTTCAGATTCTGCCCAGACATCTTACCAGGAAACCTGGAATAAGATGTTCCATGCAGTACTGATGTGGTAGTTCTGTTAGTATGTATGGCCACTGTCTACACTGTATCTGTTCTTTTGTGTTGTTTGTTTTACTAGTTATGCCATCTGAAGCTTCTTCAACCAACCAGAGGTTCTTTACCAACACTCCTGAAAAACAGTACACTGAAACCAGTGCTTTCCATTTCTCAAAATATTCAATAGACTTCACCAACTAAAAATCAACTTAGAACCTGGCAGTGTTGCCGCATGCTGCTGCCGGAAAGCCCAGGAGGCTTTTTCACAGATCTCAGTGAGCCACTTGCCGCTCTAGGCTGGTTGACCACTGGCTAGTGAGAGGCCAGGACAGGATAACAAAGCTCCACACAAGTGGAGTGAGTGCCTGGAAGATGATATGTTGATGCTGAAGATTGGGTATTAACTCCAGACACCCATCTTCAAAAGCTCTGTCCTTCTGAAAACATGGTAACTTCTGCTGGTTATCCAAGCTGCAGTAACTGTGTTTTCAGACAGAGCTTTTGAAGATTTCTGTCTGGAGTTAATAAGCAGTCCTCAGTGTCAACACACAGTCCCACCTGTTGATGCTAATCCCTCCAGCTCAAAACCCCTCCTCAGTGTGGGAAGATCAGTCTCAGTTGCGCCTGAAGCGGGCCTCCATTTGTGTTACGTGGTCTTGTGGGTATTAGTTCCTCACTGCTATCCTGCAACAGCAGTAACACCAGCCCTTGCTCGGAGTCTGTGTCCACAAGCATGCACTGGTCTCATCTTTTCTGTGGAGTAGCCACAACCCACTGCTGGGCATCTGCAGGGCAGGCAGAGAAGCCGCAAAGGAAGAAGTAACAGGCAGCGTGGCGTGGTCTCAATAGGAAGGTAAGGATTAACAAGGAAGAACCTACGGAGTGTTCCTTTTACATAATGGATCCTTAAATGATGATAATATCTGTGTAAGGCAAATGGCTTTTCAGTGTAGTGTGTGTGTTAGGGAGCACTGTGCTGTGAGGGGATTGTGTGGTAACCAGCATTTTCAGAGGGGATGGAGGTGGTGCCCTCAACACATCCCTCCAGATTCCAGTAATACCCAGTGAAGGCCTGAGCGATACAGCAGTAAGCAGGTTGGTTTGTGTCATAGCACAGATTAAAATGGCAGCACACAGAGGTGTCCTGAATGGTGAGGAAAAGCTGTGTTCTGGACTCAGTGGTGAGGGCAGAACTCCAAACATTGGGAGTGAACTCAGCTGAGCACTGATGGAGACTGGAGCTTCTTGCTAGGAAGAAGCTGAGGCTTAATGTACAACAATTTGACCATTGTAGGGAATACGTCATTGCTGACCTGTTAAGTGATCTTGGATGCTTTTCTGTTTGTTTGTGCTACAGATTGAATAATGATGAAGCTGGACCATAAATCATTTTAAGATATCTTGTGAGAGAAGTGAAAGACCTTTAAAATGTCTGTATTTTAGTTCCATACGTTGGGAAGTAAAGATGTGGAGATGATGAATGAGTGAAACGTAGAAGATTGATTTTCATGTGTCATACCGAGGTTTAAAATTTCAACTAGTTCTTGTACTTCCATATATTATAGGATGCTGTCTCCTTGTGTAAATTTAATTAATAGATCCACTTTTTAGTTTGTAAATGGAGAATTTTTTTAAAAATTATTTAAATCCTCCATTCTAACATGTTCATTCATTTGGAATCCTAATTTGCTAGACTTACAATTTATAACACTATCACTTTGTTTGACAGTACATTATACTTAGAGGAAGATCTCACAGTCACTTTAAGTGGCTTACAACTGCCTGACCTCATCTATGCCACAAACAGTAGTGTATGAAAGATCAAGAATCTTGGATTCTGCCTTTGCCTTGTCTCTGGGGAAACTATGGCAGTTTGATTAGAGAAAAGATGCCCAAAGCATAATAATTCTGAAACATAGTGGAGCTAAATAGCTAATCCTTGAGCTAATTAAAAAATGCTGTCATAGCAAGGCAAATACTGGCAAACTCTCTGAGCATACACAATTTATGCAAACAAAAGGTTAACCAGAACAGATTATACCAATTCTCTGAGTGAAAAAAACTACTGAAAAAGCAGTTTTTGCTAATAGAGTAACAGTGTTGGGATAAATGTTTCTACACTGTATGTAAAATAAAGGTGCTTATGAAAATTACTAACGTAAATATTCCTGAACATCAATTTAAAAGAAATATCAAGGTAGTAAAACACACATCCAAACCCCGCTAGATGGGAATCAACAGTAGGTGAGTTATATTAAAATCATAGATTCAAGCACACTAAGCTATAGAAATAAGATTTGAATATTGTGAAGACAAAATGGTAGTACAGGAGTGTTTTAATGTGTCATTAATTTAAATCATAGCTTTTAATCAAGGCTGACTTTTTTCTGGCTGACAAAAAAGCACTTTTCTGATAACAGGAAGGAAATCTGATAATAACAGAATGACAGGACCCTAGAAAACATCATGACTGTCATTTAATACATGTCTTGACAGGGGGTTGTGCTGGAAATGGATTAAGTCAGTTTGGCATAAAGCATTTATATCAGAATACACATGCCCTACAGAGCTAATAAGCAATAGTCTTTGCATTTTAAATGATTTCTTGCTTAAATTCAAACATCGTGTTTCAAAGCCTTCAGGTTATTTTGGGGCTGTACATTATATTATTTTGCTTCATAATCAATCCTATTTTTATTTTTACCAGGACTGAAATGTAAAAAATAGTGAGTAACTAAATACAGTGCTCTTAATGTTCTTAATCCATGTTACTTAAACCAACTTGTTTTAAACCTTATAATCTTTTGTTCAGCTTCAGTGTTTTATTTAGAAGTCTCTCAAAACACAGAAGGATTTCCTCTTAGTTTCCAGTTTCATTGACTCATTCTTCTTGGTAAGATAGTTATAAATAATTTTCTTTAGAGCTTTGATGAATTTCTTTGTTCAATCAGATGTTTGTCCATATGTCTTGGACAGTTCTTTTTTTATCTCTTGATTTTTTTACATTTTATTTTGTGTTTTTCAAGGCTGACCACTGTTCGTTATTAGGCTGAGCTGATTTCTTCTTCATCTTCATCAGAGTCAGTATCATCATTGTAGAAGTGAATTGTAGCTTGTACTGGAAAACTCGCCAGAACCTTCTCTCCGATGTTATTAAGAAACTTTTGGGATTTGGATTTGGGCAGATAGAGTCTAATAAGAGAACATATTTTAAGAGAAAAAGTAAAGCTATGCAATGCTTTCCCAGCTAAGCCAGCTTGAGTATTAAAATCTATTTTTATCTTTCTTTGGAGAGAGAAAAATCCTAGGTTTCCGTGTCTTTTAAAATAAAAGTTGCTAACTAAAAGGTACTCTTGATTTTAAGTTACCTCAGTTGCTTTGGGCATATTGTGTATTGCATTTATCTAAGGTCCCACCCTGATAAAGTGTTGCCAGGGCAATGATGCGTGCTTGAAATGTTTTGATTTTGTTTGGTTTTTAGCACAATTCAGAACAGAAGTGTCCCATCTGACTGAGGGAAGTTTGAGGAATGTTCTGGGATTCTGGAATTAGGATTAAGACACCAGGTTAAGATTGGGGTGGGTTGCCTGTTGTATGGAGGTTGATACTAGTGGATTTTCTGTCTCTAGGTGTAGGAGGAGGTATACACTGAGAGAAGTTTATTTCAAAGTTCATATTGTTTTGTATTGAAATCATAAATGTCTTAATTTACATTTCAGGTTTTCACCAGCTTTCCCATGAAAGCAAAACTTATGTGGTCTGTATACATATGTGTTTTTGTGTACATATGTATGTACTTCTCTTCCTCTTGGTTCCACTTTGGCCAGCTTTCAATTAAATTTGACAGTGATGAAAGTCAGACAGAATTTAATCTTCTACAACTTTTATAAAAACAAGTGCTTGTAAAGAAGAGGGATATTCCATTAATTTTCTTCCTCTAAACAAAAGTCCAAATTAGGAGTTTCTACATCATTAACCCTTAAAGAATCCAAATGCTGGTGAAAACCCTTATAAATCCCCCAAGCATAGGAAAAGCTTTACCTGGAGTTAAACTTCTATTCAAGAGCGAATTTAAGCAACCTCAAGACACAGATCTGTAACAAGTCACATTCCATTAGCAGCTGTTCACATTAATTATTTGGGCTTTGTGGCTGTGTTACCATATTAATAAATGTAAATATAAATTAGATGAGGCAAAAGAACATTTTCTTATAAGATTACTTTTTTCCTTATTTTCATTATTAGCATATTGCTTGAGGTTCTGCTCAGTCTGGGCATCTTTCCTTGTGGAGGGATAAAAATCTGTGGAGTCTGGCGAGTAGTTAAACTGCATTACTAAAAAGAGATACTCCAGAGACAAACTGATACTTCTTCCCAAAAGGAATATGCTTGTCTTGGGAAGTGGCACTTTTCCTGTATCAAATGATAGGATTTAACTCACCTCACTGGATGTTGAAACCCCAGGGCTCCTTTTGATCTAAAATTTATTAGCTGACCATCCAGTGCTGACTGTAAAGAGACATATTTATTATTTAGAACGGGCTAAAAATTAAGATTTCACTTTTTTCTTCTATAGATAACTGTAAAATTCTACAGAAATTTTGCTTTGCTGTGCTGCATGTTGTTTTGTTCCAAGTGTACTTCAGAGAATATACATGCCCACAGTCTGCCAGTAGTTGCACATTTAACAAAGCATTTGAACTTTTACCTTTTATGAGCTGTAAAGTCATGAAGTTGTACTTTTTGCTTGAGTTTTTATGGAATACCTATAGCAACTGGTGAGCTAATAACATCACCAAATGGAAGTTCAGTAACTGGAAGAAAAAAGGATTTTCAATGAGTTTAAAGGATTGTGAGGTGAGGGTTTTATAAAATACCTCTTTAACTACACTAACCAGTAGTTTGGAGTTGGAATGTTCAAGTCGGCAACTTCAACTGCAATCAAAGATCACACAGGCACACTAAGACTCCAAACAGTAAAATCAAGAGACAACAGGCATATCATATTTCTATGCAAACAGTGATAAAAAAAGCAAGCATTTTTGATACAACAGAGTAGGTAGCAAAAATATATTTTAAATCTCAAAAATAAATTTAGCACGGAATAAATTCCTTCAAACTAAGGTTACAATAAAATGCAGTAATTTGCAAATGCTAATGTTACTAAATCCTATTAGGACTATAAACCTGCAATGTAAACCTGAAAGCGTCTCCCCGAATCACTGAACTCTGTCAGTTAATCTTGTAGGCATGTATTCTCTTCCATATCTTAAAACAAGACTTGTTTTTTCTTCCTGTTGCTGTAAGCATGGTGTTGCATAAAATAGGAAAATTTAGTTTGCTATACTAGAACTTCTAGTGAACAGAATCTGGAAACTGTCCACTCTGCTACAAACAAAGATGACTTTTGCTGCTGTCAGAGCAATTCACCTATCTTTCCGAAGAAGTAGGCTTCAGCATGGATAGTTTGGTGGGCCCCAAAAAGCCCTTGGGCTACAGACTGAGCATGGGGTCCTATAGAATTCTCTCTGTACTTTTAGGTTGGCCTGTTTCTCTCATACCCACCTGTTTGTCTTGTAGCCAAAAAGATTCGTCCTCAGGCTGTCACAGTTTTGTTGAGGTTTTTTTGTGATTAATCAGGAGACTCACTTCCTTTGTTTCTACAATGCCTAGTAAAATTAACTCCTGATCTGGCTAAAAATTGTAGGTGTGATCATAATATGTGTGTTAAATACCATACTTTATTTTTCTCCTCTCATATTTACATTAAAACAGACTTTTTCATCTTTATTGACCTGTATTTTCTACTGTTTTCTCTTTGGAATACATGCTATTTTTTAATATATATGTAGTAATAGGTATTGATTGAACACACATTATATGTTGCTTCCTTTCAGACTATAATACAGCATTTTTCAAAAGCAATTCTGATAAAAGCCAATTAATTGCAAAATCTAACTCAGTTTGTATACAGCAGATAATGTTCAGTGTTAATTTGTATTATGTTGTAGACATGGCAGTAGTAACTTTAAATTACTTTTCATGGCTTTTCTTCAGGCATAAATAACAACAGATTTGAATTTAGGTAGTAGGGAAAGTGTTACTCTTTCTGTAAGGAAAGGTATATTATGTATAGGTAATTATAGAGTCTATTGTAATTAATAGTTTAATTTTTTTACCAGTACTTTTATTTTTTAGCGCTTTGCTCTGCATCTTTCAATTTCTCAGGTTAGACTCATATATATTCCTAAACTTTTTTTTTTTTTTTTTTTAATTACACAGAGGATATTGAAACTTTTATTTACTTCACTTTCGAGTGTTTGGAACATCTATTGATCTGTAAAAGCATTGACATTTGTATGCGCACATTGCAGAAAATAGAGGTAGCCAGCATGCAACTAACTATCAAAAACACTATGCTCAATCCATCTTTGAAGGCCTTCTGCTAGAAACCTCAGTAACTTTGCTGAAGATACCACTTGCCTACCACAGCTGTGGGATGTAGGTTTGCATTAGTGAGCACTTCTTGCCGCCTAAGCACCACAGAAAGGAATCAAACATCTTTCCTCCGCTGTTGTGAACCCTGTTAAAAAGCACATGAATGGGTTCCTAAAGTCCTCCTTCAGCCCTCGTTAGGTCCCAAGCTACAGAGACATCTATGATGCTGAAGCAGCGTGGATGGGCCATAAGGTATA
The DNA here is from genome assembly GCF_018691265.1 of Tyto alba. NCBI lineage: Eukaryota > Metazoa > Chordata > Aves > Strigiformes > Tytonidae > Tyto > Tyto alba. Next base: position 28,009,138 of record NW_024881276.1, read on the forward strand.
AATGAGAAGGATCTGAGAAGCTTCTGGCAGGAAGGAGAAATGTTAAAAAAAAAAATGAAAGCAGTTGTTTCAGTTATACTTGGCTTGAAATAATGGCAACCATGAATGTGGAAAACTACATATATGGTTTGTTTTTCTCACACAAGTGGGCAGAAGCCCAAGTGAGAATTAAAACTTTTGAGCTGGTTGAATAAAATTTTCTACAAAAATATAACCTCAATAATAAATCACAACTTCCTGATTTCAGAAACCTTGGTTTCTTGAAATCATCACTGTAAGCATGTAGTCTCATGACAGTAAGACTCCTCTTATCCTTAGCAAATTTACAGGTGCCTCTGGCAAAGCCTGGAACCTTGCTCAGAAGTAGTTCCACAGGCTTTCTTTCCCAAGGCGCCGGTTGGGAGGAGCATGGCACTCCCTCAGATCTGTACAGTTACAACCTCCACCAGCAGCAGTCAAAAAGCCCAAGTTAAAAAGGTGTCGCATGTGTTAGAAGATCATAGAAACTGTGAGTCTTTGAAGACTTTCACTGAGGAGACTTGTTGTCTTTACCTGCTGAGCCTTTGGTAAAAAGTTCAAGATGTAACTGTGGATCAGATGCTGCAAAAACTTATGCAGGTGCTTAAAATGAAGCACAGGAGTAGCACCATTTCAGTATATTTTTTGAAGATTGCAGTGTCGGGACCTATGTTGAATGTGCTTCAATCTCTTTATTTTTGTTCTCTGAGCCTGACAAATCTTCCTACATGAGTAAGTAAAACTAATAGTCATGGTGCCTCTCAAAGGCACTTGGCAGTAAGAGCTACTTTAAAATCCAATTTTCTGTTGATTTCCTAGCTGGTTTAGCTATAGCAACATCCCTCCCAGGAAACAATAGAACTTTGCACCTGAAAGTATGGGGTTTTGATTTAATCTTACAGTAATTTTCACTTGGTTTGAGTAAGCGGTGCTTTCTGCAGCTCTTTAAGAACTGATAGTGATTCTATATCTGATAGAGAATTAGAGATAGTCTTAACCATTATCGTGTACAGAACACTGTAATCTGAACCATATTTTCTAACACTGAAAAAATGCTTGAAAGAACAGATGAATAGATGACCAAGCCTCACTTCCTGTGTTCAAATAGTTTCAATTTCTGCACCTGTTTTCTATAAGGATTATTTTATCCAGAATTTAGTCTCACCATTTGTTGATTCTCTGTCATCTCACCGTCTCTTGCTGTGAGCATCCAGGGCCTCCATAAAGCAGGGCTGCTGAAAGATTAAGATAGAATAGTGCTCTCACAGTTAATTCTTTGTGGTTATATCCATACAGTACAGCTCCTTTTGTTAGATTCTGCTGGTATCTTTTGAAATAATATGACCTTTTTCTTTTCAACATATTTTGATTTGGTAAATCTGATTTCTATGGCAATATTAGTCTGTCTACAATTTGATTAAACAAACTTGACAATCGCTTGCATTTTTAACTAAGATGTCATTTCCCTTAAAGATTTCACAACTCAAAGTGACTGCACTGAGCTCCAAATGAAGATATAATTAATACCAAAAACTTTTATTTATGCAGCGCTGCTACAAAATGAAAAGTAACCCTCCCTCTCTGACAGTATGTCTAAATACAGATTCCATGTCGTCACTGAGTGGGTGGTTATTTATTGAGTAAGCAGCTCCAGCATTAAACTGACATGGGCAACCTGATCTAATCAGCTAAAAAGTGCATATGCAGTAGTGGATGCTATGTGTGCCTTTTGTTTGGTTGGGGGGCTACAATTATGGATGCTCTTTTTAACAGTACTTTCCATCTCTGCTGCTGTGTAACACATCCATGTGAATGGGGAAGTGGAAAAATGCTTTCAGATACAAAAGGTAAATAAACTTAAAAAAAATAATAAATCAGTTATCACAGCCTTAATTTTGATTTACTTCCATTTATAAGCTCTGAAATATTTGACTGAGAAGGATAAAATATCAGCAACACAAATAAAATACCTGTTCCAAGCGAAACATATTTTGCCCTTTACTTCCAAAGATGGAAATTGTTTTCCGTTGTCTACTCAATACCGAGATCATTACATGCAAAGGATACTTACAGTCGGAGTTTTGAAAGGAAGGCTTCTGAGAAAAGCCTGGCTGGGGCTGCCTTACCTCCCTGGGCGCTGCCCTGGCCGGGGCCGGGGCCGGTGCTGCCTCCGGCCACCCCCGGAGCAGTGCCAGATGCGACCGGCCGCAGGCTGGAGCGGGACGCCAGCGGCTGCACCCTCCATGGCATCTGGTGGTCTAAAGCCTGTGGCGGGCTGGGCGCCTGCCTGGGCCTTTCAGCCCCTCCTTTATCTTAACTCCCAAAGAATACTTACCTAAAGCAAACACAGCCTCAGGTAAAAGGAGAGAAATGTCCTTTTGACTCCCCGAAACAGTTCAAAGATAGGGCTCTCGTGGGCAGGCTGTCCTGGGGAGGGCACTGCTAGGGAAACAGAGGCTTTTTGTTAAGTTTGGTTAGCAAATCACACGGAAAATAATCTGTGCCCTTTATCTTGCTGTCACCCTTTTTACAAAATACATATTTGCTCTATATGAAATATATGATGTAAATACTCTTTTTGCGTGTCTTGGGAAAGCTTGTCAACGTCCTGTCCTAAAAAAGTGTAACAGAGATTCAAAGAGAATTTTAAATATAAAATAACTTTTTAAATGACTGAAGTCTTTTTCGTGTCCTAACTTTAAAAAGATACCAAAAATCAGTGAAGATGAGAGAATATAAAGACAGGCCTAGTGACTTCCTCAAGACTACAGGGATGTTCCTTTAATTTGATTGCTCTTTGATGGATGGAGAAGAAAGCTTATGCCAAGAAAGATTACTTTGTCTATCAAAGAATAAGGCTTATGAATGTCATCGCTTTGAGGAATCTTTCATTTCAAAGTATGCAACATATGCTTTAAGCCTACAAAGACTGAATAGAAGCAGACTTCTTCCAAGCTTTCTTCCCACTGCTTTCATTCATAGGGTGCATTACTTGGTGCCTGTTACACTGTACAAGAACCATTATTACATGCTGGGTGATACTATCTGATTTTCATTGGTGTGGCTCATTGCTACAGTTTACATTCTTTCCTTTATTTCCCAACTGCTGCAGAGATTTAAGAGGATTGTAAGAACCTAATGCTGAATTCTCTTTCCACCCATGCAGTTTACACATCGACATCAAAGGGAACAGATTCAGCTCCCAAATGGAATTGGTTTCTACTCTGAACTTTCTTCCCAGAGAGAGAGAAATAATTTTGTTTGCGGCAGATGGAATGTCCATTGATTGTTTAGTATGAATTAGGTCCCTTCTATCAGACTTAGCTGAAGAAACCATCAAAACAGTCAGTTTGAGAGGACACTGCAAATTCTTAGTGGGCATCCGATCCCTCTGAGGTAAGCCTTGTGGCTCTTCTTCAAGTTATGATCCAGCTGGAGGTAGCCTGTGTCCAGTCAGCAAGAAGGGGTTGGACTCAAAGATCAGTGGATATACTCCCTTGGAGACACCATTCTCCCTTGAAATTGTTCTGTACTATAAGGCATTGTATATATACCTTTGCATGTGGGTTTGTGGTTTTGGGGCGTTTTTTTGGTGCCTTCTACTGATTTTGCTTAAAATTAAATGTTCTTCCAACAGGGAGGGGCTTAGGTCAGATTTGAAAGTCAGACTGATTTTCCACCATTGATGTAAGTTGTACGGTTTTGTTAGCTACTTGGCACTCCTAAGACTGATAAAAGTAATTGCATAACACAGGTTCTGATGTTTCTGAAGTAATCTTCAGTAACAGAATCTGAGATTCAACTTGTTGAGGTCCAACTCTTACATAAATTTTCCCTGTTCTTTAAAACATCCCTTCTTGCTGTATCAAAGACACATTTAAAACTCAAAGGCCAAAGCCATTAATGCTGTTCTGGGAAGCACTGACTACGTAATAGAGGACTTACAGTCCAAATCTCCTCCCTCTCATGTTTAAATACGGTGTGATATTTGTAAAGTTGTATCTGAGTAAATAATACCATATGTCAAAGAAGAAAATATATGCACAGTCTCAATCCCTTTAAACATTTATGTAAGAAAATCAGTACAATTATTAGAATGAAGAATATGGTGAATAATATTCAAATAACAAAATATATATTAAATAGCAGCACGGGTCCTGAGAAAAAATGGCAAACTTCTTAAGTAACCTAAATTGTAATTAAATATCTTACTGAATTACAGTCTTAAATACACATATATAATTTCATCAGCTTAGTTTTGTTTAGCCCTAATTTAACTTGATAGTTGGAAGGGAAGTATGCATTACACAACTGATCTCTATGGTCCTGATCTTGCAATCAGATCCGTATGTGAGGCTAATTGATTTATAACTCTGGATAGAATCTGCCAACATGGATATTACTGCAGGACTAAAGCCTAAACTACTAACATATAGCTCTCCAGAAGATGCAAAGTTACCCTCAGTTACCCATATAGCTCTGCAGAAGATGCAAAAGTTGCCCAAATCTGTCAATAAAACCCTGCAAGACAAAATTTATTACAAAATCATTGAAAATACAATTTTGTTAATGAGGCTATAATATAATCTAATATAATTACAGGTAACACTGTAGAAGAAGAAAGTTAATATTACATTATTGTACTGATTAATCGAAGCACACAACTTTAACTGGTGTTTTCATGGACACCATTAACTAAAATCAGGTTGCAGATCTGTGAAAAATGGTTTATTCCAGTAAAGTATAAGCAGCTGTAATAGTGTATAATCTACAGTTTCTAAAAAAAAAAAAAAAAAAAAAAAAAAAGCAGCAGTTAGGCCAGACATAGACGTCTAATTTTAAGAACTATATTACTTTTTGCAATATACATACTTAATTTTAATACAAGGTGCTGTATTTGGTGAAAAACATTTCATAAAATTAGAAAACACTGTTTCTGTTACAGTTGCCCATCCATTTTTCCCAAAGGCCGGGAGTATTTTTCAGACCTCTGATACTACCTGAGAATAACTTTGACAGACTTGATCCTTACAGAAAGATGAGCCATATGATAATTATTTTGCGTTAATTGGAAGATGTTTTTTATCTTTGTGGGAAACCTGTTTTACTCAGTTTCCTCATGAAAGCACCTGAGCATTTGCAAGAATAAAGAGTGCTATAAATTTGTATAGTCAAGGAAACAGGATATCTTTACAGCATTTATCGTTTTGAATAATATCTGGTATTAAACAACCTGACATAAACATCTGTAGCCACTGATAGCATACAGAGCTCCTCAAAGAGAAATTGTTGAAAAAGCTTTTAGGGAACAGAGGGAGTATGAAACTGAGCCATTCACAAATCACAGCAAGGCAGTCTCATGATATTCCTTTAAAGTCAAAAAGAGACTTATCTATGATGAGGTTATATGGTAGAGTCAGCTCCCTGTTCTGAGTGGCCTCCTCTGCGAGCCTTCCCATATGGAATCTTTGAAGAGCAAAGGGAGATTTACCCCTCCTTAACTGAAGCTGGCCTTTCTGTCCCGTTCTGTGTGTGTGTGCATGTGAATTCTTCAAGACTGTGGGCAGAAATTCAAAATTTAGCCTATCCACTTTCTTCAGGGTTTTTCAAATTCTCTTTAAACAATTTCATGTGTGTGTGTGTGTGTCCAGCATCTTGCAGTACCTTTCTGTAACCTTTTCTCCATGACAAAAACCCAAGTGTTCTGGGAAATCTGAGGGCTAATATTACTCACTGTCTTCTTCCGAGGCTTCCTTCCACCCTCCTATAAGGAGGAACTGATTGACATAGTTATTTTAGAACACCTATTTCAGTAAATTTCCTGGTGTGTACAAGGCCTTGGCTTCACAATAATAAAAAAAAACAAAACAGTGTTTCCCAATCTAAAATTCTTAATGTTTTAATCAGAGCTTGTCATGATTAAGTCTAACCTACACTACAATAGAAACTAGAAAACCTACAGCAACTTTTTGGCTTCAGATTATTCTGATTGAGAATGCACCAACATACATGGAAATTTGTCTTAAAATGGTGATGCATTTTGCCTCTATATTTTTCTGCTTTAGATTCCCTTGCATCATGCAGTTTTGATTCAGTTTTCTCATTTACTCATAGACATTTTCACGGTAAGGGAACCATGAAACCAAAAAGGATCATAATATAGTTGACTGCATTTGATGCCACTACATGATTAAGCAAAGCATGTTCCTCATTTTGTAAAGGTTATGTAAACAGTTGTGTTTTGCAGTGTGCTCTGAAGGTCAGCAATGCATGTGCTGTTGAACTATTAGAGAAAGTGAATTCCAAAGTTGAGAGCTTTCTTTTGAGGTTGTATACTTTGCTTGTTTTCTTTCTTTTGATGTGCCTGGGTAAGTATTTTGACTTCCTGCATAAGATAAAGTCACACAAAGGAACAGTGTATTATGCCAAGTTAGGACCACTGGAGACTTTGTTCCTCTCTCCATAGAATATGTACAAGATATAGCAGCAGCACAAGGCTGGTATTTCTTAAGCTTGAGATGGAGAAGGATAATTATTTAAATTATTTGACCTCCCAACTGAAACTGCCGCCTATTTCTGCCATGCATTGTGGAAGTCAAAATTGTGTGGGTGATTCCTACCATTTTGGATAAGCTTCTGCTCTGGGTGCATATTTAAAGCAGCAAAAATGTCTGTCATCATACTGGTGGTGGGTTTTTTTCATACTGATGCCCTCTCCAAAACATGCAGGGCCAATTTGTTCCTTGTTTATCTACAGTGTCAGTGTGTTGTTGGTGGATATCCATTTAGGAAATTGTTCTCTTAGAATACCTATTTTAGTAAATTTCCAATTGCATACAAGGCCTTAAGTTCAGAACAATAAAAAAGACTGTGGCTTCACAAACAATTGTCACGTATCAGTCAGCTGCAACTTTAATGTTGGTGTTGGCTTCTTTCTTCCAGCCTTCTTGCATTTTACCTTTTGCCTTTTTTTTTTTTCCTTTTCATTCACCCACTAAATATCTGTTGGGATCAGACTGATACAGGTGTTCTTCTCACAGAGCTCAATATTGTGACTACCTTCCATACAAAATGTAAAAATTATTAAATAACTTTCATGCACAGAGGTACCAGAGAAGTACAGAATACCTTGCATTAGTTCTCTGTTGCATCATCTGTAGTGGCATGTTGTGTTTAGCAGCACACATGGCACTTGCAAATCCTACAGTTTTGTTCCCCATCAGGCTGTTCTTCATTATGGCTTCAACAACCAGCCCTGCCAAGCCCTGGCTTCATCTTTCTTGTTGGGTGAATCCAAGGACTTGGCTGACACCAAATGCAACCTTTTGGACCCGCCTGGCCGTCTGGTGGCTACGCTGGAGCAGGTATGGGACCGGGAGGCTGGTGTCTTCATCTCGTTCTGTGATGGAGGGGATACTGCTCCTTTAGGATACCCTGGGCCCAGAAATAAGGTCAGGCGGTGGTATGGAGCCATTTTGGAGATGAGATCCTTGCCTGTTGCTGCACTGAAACGAGCAATGAATACTTTGTCTCTCACTGTTTTGCCTACGGGTTATATACTTTTTTGTGGCCCGTAGCAGCAAGGTCAAATGCAGCTGACGGGACAGCATAGTGGCCTCTACAGTGGTAGCGGGAGTTCAGTTCCCTGTGCTGCAGCCGGCCCCGGGCGTGACGTACAGGCCTGAAGAGGAGGTCCCACAACCCCTGACCCCGACACTCAACCCTCGCCTTCACCCAAAACCGTTGCCCATCAGGACAGCGTTGGCTTCGGAGAGTGGAAGCTGCCGTGTTCCCTGAGGAGCCTGGGCGGGAGGACATAGGCCGCTCCTCCTCACTGCCCCTCACGCCAGAGCCTGGGGACAATGGACATGGTGCAAATAGACAACTCCCCAGGCCGGTCCTTTTCAATAACTTTATTTATTTGTTCTCTTTACACGTTGTTTCACCGCAGAATTGCGTGTTTCCCGCGGCACCAGGCGCTCCTTCCCGTCAGCGCGGAGGGCGGGTGGTGTGTTGGGCCGCTTGCTCCCACCACCCGAGCCCAACGCCGCCCGGGCGTTAAAGAGGCGGGGCTCCAAGCGCGCGGGGCCGCCGGCCAATCAGAGCGGGCGGCCGGCTCACCCAACCGGCTCGCCCCTTTCTCTTTGGTGCAGGCGGGGCGGGGCCGAGGGGCGGGGCGTCCGCCCCCCTCCGGGGCGGCCGCATGGCCGTTGCTTGGCCGTTCGGAGGCGGGGCCTCCGCGGGGGCGGGGCGGGGCGGGGCGCGCGCCATGCTGATCACGCTCTGCTACCTCTACCTGTGGGCGCGCTGGGGGCCCCGCTCGGCCGCGCTCATCCGCCGCACCGTGCGCCGCCTCCACCGCTCCCGCTGCTCCTTCACCTTCTGCTGCTGCGCCGGGACCGCGGCGGCCGCGGCTCGGCAGCCGCGCAGGCAGGTGCCGCCCGAGGAGCGGGTGTGCCTCAGGATAGGGAACAAAGTCTTTTTCACGGACGAGACGCAGGTACCGCCCCGAGCCGTGGGGCTGAGGCCGGGGCGGGGCGGGGGGCAGCGGCCTCCCGTTGTCGCCGTGGCAACGGAGACCCCGCCCTCCCCCGCCAGGAGCCGGCGGAGCTGCGCGGCCGCATCCCCCACCCCCCCGGCGGCGGGAGGCGGGGCGGGGGCTGAGGGGGCGGCGACGGCCGTTGTCGTGGGCTGAGGCGGCGGGTCCGGGGGGAGCGGCAGTTGCGGGGCTCGGGGCTGCGCTTTCTCCCTCAGCGTGGGACAGCGGGCGTGTCGGTGGCGAGCCGGGGCTTGTGGCTGAAAAAAATAACTCGTGTAGCTTCTTCCCGGGCTTGTCATCAACCCTACTTGCCCAGGGTAAGGTAAGACCCAGGTGATTGCCTTGGTAGAAAATCTCAGTGCAGTTGTAGTTACTTCTCGTCGCTGCTGTAGCTTGTTGGCTTAGGGAGTGGGCTGGGGAGAACTTTCTACGATGCGCGTGTAAAGTGCAGCTCTGTAAGCATAGCTGGAGCCAGAGGAGAACGTGATAGTATTTCAATGTTCGTAACGTACTTTTAGCGAATACAAGGCTTCAGTTTAAAAATACTACGTGCTGAATTTGTGCATCCAGTCTTTGTGTCCGAGATTTAAAACGTAGCGGAATTTGTAATGGAGTCTGAATTGCACTTTCGGTTACGGAGAACTGCATGCTTCTCCCGATGCAAAATGTTGTTTCAAGTGAGGAAAATGACAGGAAAAACACAGTCTGTGAAAAATCAGTTTTTGCAAATAGACCGTGAGAGAAGAGGGTGGGGTGAGGCTGTGGCAGCCCATGACGGTGGAAAAATACCGTGCCTGAAAAAGTTTCATTTGCCCTCTTAGAAGTAAAACTGAAAGTAAGCTTGCTTCTGACTTTCAGGTTCAGAATTAGAAGTCCTCTGGCACTCTCCCCGGATCATCTGAATTATTTAAATTAATGTTGGATTTGTCTAAACTTGTCACTAAATACTAGAATTCATGCAGATAAGAATCTTCTTGGTATCTCCTTTTTGGTGGTGTTTATATATGCGTTTATGGAAATTATTTCAATTGCTACACATCTTACTTAAATGGGTGTTACTGAAATGTATTTATGAAACATGTTGTTGGCCAGGTGCTACTCGTCAAGAAGCAGAGAAGCTTTTTATAAGTTCAGTGGGTAAAGAGGATGTTTTCAGTGCAATGAAAATAAGATCATAAATGCTAATGGGATTTGTTCAAAAGTAGTCTTTTTGCTATCTAATGAGCAGATTATTTCATTCTTAAAAGCGATGGTGACAATCTCAGGATCTCTCACAGGAAAGTTACTTAATTCACATTTCAATAAAGCACTTAAAAGCAAAATCAAATATTTGTCAGTGTGTTTAGAGGAGTTCTGCCTCAGTGGGCCTGGATTATTGTTTTGCAAATCATATTTCAACTAATTTAGGCTGTTCTTTGCTCCATTTTTACTCATTTCTGAAATAGCTTCTCCTCAGTCCTTGCACAGTAAGCACATTTTTTTCTGTCTGCAGTGTTATTCATGCAGGTTGACTTATAAGCTTGTCAGTTTATTTGTCTTTATTGGGAGTTGAGAAGCCCTCTAGGGAACTGTAGTTTGGTTTGGCTTGAAGTTTTGCATAAGGTCAACGCTGTTATTCAAAATGTATCTCTCTTAAAAATATGTATTGAAAGTTGCTAGTTGTGTTTGAGAATCCCTGTGGAAGATGCCTGCCAAGCTGCACCTCGGTAGCATAGGCAGCTCATGCAGGCAGTTCTGACCTGGCTGCATTAGAGGCAGCATCACTGTGGAGCTCCCTGCATGGTCTATGAACACTGGGGAGGGATTTAAAAAAAAAAAAAAAAAGAAAGAAAGGTTAATTAGCATACTTTTTTGGCTTCTGGGAAGCTAGCTTGAGCTACTTTGCTTTTTAAGTAGGTATAACTGCTTCTTACTGTGATCAATAACTTCCTTAAGATAAGATACCAGCAAGCCATAATGGTAACCTGAACAGTTTTCTGTTTGACCTTTAATCAAGTTGGATGCTTAAGATGAAAAGTTTCATGAGTTCAGTTCACTTTCCTGTGGAAATTAGCAATGTTTACTCTTGCACCTTCAGTGCTCAGTAAAGCTGTTTGGATTGGCAGTCTATCCCCATAGACTTAATAGTGTGTGGTTTCATTTGAGTGTGCTATAGGGAAATTCTCTTATGTGTCCACATAAAATTACTGAAGGTGTGCGAAGCATGTGTGTCTAGTATAGTAATAGCAAAATATCTGTTTCTGATGTTTGCCACTTGTAAAATATGGCAGAAAAAGAAAGTTCAATGCAATACCTACGTGAAAGTTGATGTAATATGGTGTGGGATCAGATTATGTATTGAGAAGTTTTGAGGTTCTTAAAACTCTTCCTTGGCCTACTGATTCAGGCTATTGAGCTTTATTTGCTCATTTGTGAGGATAAGAGAGGGAACCATTTTTATAATTTAATGAAGGAAATGTTTGTACAACGGTCTGCTAAGTGGATAGACTACCATATGGACAAATTTATTTTGAATTAGTTATTTCTTTAAATTTAGAGTTACATACTGAATGAGTAATTCTGGTGCATGAGGACTTAATATATTTAGAAGAAAAAAAAAAAGCACTCTCTCATTTTATTTCAAATATTTTTAAAAGATTTTTTTAAATCACTTTTTAAATAATTTATGTTGAGGTTGTACCTGTCTGCAAAATATAACTGTCTTTATATAACTGGCTTTACAAAGGAGGTCCTGAAACTTTGTAAATTAAGTCTAAAATTAGACCTGTGTAGTATAAAGTTCTTGGGTCACTTGTGGCTCACAGATTGGTTGGTCTTTTGGCAGATGAGTGTAGAGACAGCATATATGACTTACCAGTGGGGCTGTATGTTTCCTGGACGGTTGTTACCCATCTAGAATGAATGTCATCTGGACTACTCTCCAGTTAGAGGGGCTGTAGTGACTGACCAGGCAGGTTGTGTGTTGTGACTACTTTCTCAGTCCCTGCCAAGCAGCAGGCAGTGCCCTTCAGCCACCAGAATGGAGGCAGCAGGGTCATGGGTTTGCATAATTATGGGAGAAGAGGGTAGGAAGGAAGAGGCAGGGTGAACTGAAGTGTGAATGGGAGAGGAGGATCAGGTTGAATGAGGGATGTGGCAAGTGGCCCACCATGGGCACAGTGCCAATGGCACAGTGGTCTTGTGGCCCACTCACTTTTGTGCTCTTCTTGTAAAGCTGAAAGCTGGAGTCTGATTTGGCTTAAAAGCTTGGGTGTCACTTTTAGTTTTACTTTTGATGTGTTCCTGCTTAATGGTTCAGACCTTTACCCCCTTTTTTTTTCCTCATTGGGAGTCTGAAATGGTAGAGACCCTTCATGTAAGGCTGAAGGGTGAGATTTTAATTTAGGCTGGGCATAATTTTAAAATTAATTGTTGAATCAGATGCTTGCTATACAGACTTATTTTTCATTTCTGTTTCTTTCAGTTCCTTGATGACTTAAACAGGTGGAGTCTACTTCTCATTTCTCCTTTTATTTATTCTGATAAGTTACTTAAAGCAGAACATATAGCTTTTGTGACAGAAAGCATTTCAGCTCAGACAGATAACTTGCCGAAAGTACCTGGCTCTTCAAAAGAGGTAAGTGTTTCTCTTTATTTCTTACACAGAAAGTAGTACAGATGGGTCATCTGTTGGGTATAAGCCTAAAAGACTTGAAGGGGAGGGGGGGGGGGGAAGGCAGCTAGATTTTGTATGTTTATCTTATTGGGAATAAAAAGGTAATATCTTCATTAAAATGAATCGCCATTAATACTCTAGCTCTATTTTATGCTTCAAATAGACCCATAGACATTTTACTGAGTTTTCTTTAGTAGCATGCTTCTCTGGCTGTGGATGGGAACAGCAGAATTCTGTCATGACGTTGGGTAAGGCATGTGTGACTTGATCTGCCAAAGAGGCAAAAAATGCTTGAGAGCTGTCATACTAAGGCGGATCACATTTACCTCAGTGTCATGTCTCTGACACTAGCTGAAACAAAGGCCTCTGTAAGAATATACAAAGCAAGTGTATGTTATGATTTCTGAAGAGCTCTTCAAGCCTTCAACCAAGTAGTTGTGAGAAGTTGCAGTTGAAATGGAGGTCTCTCTTGGAAGCTTCCTTTCATTGTGATTTATAAGTACAAGTTAAAGTATTATGCATTTCATTTATTTTGTCAGTCTGCAAAAGTAATGCCAAAATCAAGCTTTTAATCTCTTTGTTTTTCTACGAAATGCAGTGGGGAAGTGTCAATGCTTCTTGGTTAGAATTTTATAAATTGTGTTTGCCCTTTAGTGCATAATACTTCGAAAATGTTTTTGAGGCATCCAGAGATACAAATTAAACCAGTACTGAAATCCTTGTGGCAAGCATACTTACAAAATATTAATGTCCTACGTACTTAGAAATCTAAAAAGTGCCTTCACCACCGCTATATTGAAAGTGTGAAGATGTGGATTGAGATGATGATGTTATAAAACTTCTGTTACTGAATATATCCTATCTGTAAAAAGATTATGCATAAAAATTATATGCAGGCCCTAGCAAAACTCACTGTGAACTTGAGACAATGTCTCTCTCTTTCCTAAATTTTGTTGCTTTTACAACTTTTTACTCACACGAGGAATGCTTGCTGCCTAGGCATCTCAGCTTGTATCCTGTGTTTGAGTGAGTGGTGGGGTTATTCGGTATCAGGGGAGGGGGGCTACAGCGGTGGCCCACTGTGAGAAGCTTCTTGAAGCTCCCCTTGCTCCAAGGCCAAGCCAGTCAGCTGTGCCTCTGCGCTAGCATGTTTAGGAAGGAACCTGAGAGGAGGAGTTGGGCTTGTGAGGAAGAGTTGCGACAGCTGCATGAATCAAGGTCAGTGGAGGAATGGAGGAAGAAACCCAGGACAGCTTGGATGCAGGTCTGAAGGGGAGAAAGGTTGTAACCCAAAGCAAAAGATAAACTTACCTTGCAGGGAGGAAAAATCTTCCACATGGTACAGGTTGTCCTAGTTCCTTCTTAAGGCAGTCAGTTGTGTGTGCTATGTGCTCTCAAGAGGGCAGAATGGACCTCATTGCCTACTGGAGAGAGAAATGGAAAGATGTGCATGCTAGGATATCTCTGGGCAGGTAGTGATAAAACATCTGGCCTGGTCACTGGGGTACCATAAAATCTGCAGAGCCCTGCTATTAAACAGGGTCTGCCACAAGCTGGGAACAGTTGATAAGTTGCCTTCCTGAATGGCCCCTGCCTAGCACTCTAAAGGGCCATCCTTGCTTTCGAGCTCCTTCTTGGAGTTAACAGGAAACCTGTCACATACAGGAGTGCTTATGGCCTGTCTGTTTCCCTGGATGAGGAACATATGTTTTCCAGGCCGCTTGTTCTGGGAGATGACCCAGGAGTCCTCTGCTGGAGTGAACACTGAGAGCAGAGTGGTTGGTAAATAGACTTACCTAACTTGAGTGCAGGAACGGAGGGACAGATTGGGAATGGGCACAATTCCAGATTTGTGCCTGTAATCAGATCTGTAGTACCTTCACCCTTCATGGAGACCTCTGAATTCTAGAACCAAATATGTTTCTGGAGCATGTTAGTCTTTACTCTGTAGAGGAATGATGTGCAGGTGAAGTGCTGCATCAGATGAAATCATTATCTCCATGAAGCTCAGAGTGTGAGGACTGGAGGCACTGAAAGTTTGTTGAGAACTCTGACACCTTTTCTGCTGAAGTCTTCTGAGTCTGCTTCCACCGGCCTCATGTTTCCTTGGAGCACACAAGAAGTAGCCACATTAGCTGTAACTTTTTATTGCCTTTGATGTAAAATTGTGGAATCCATCCAGGTGGGCCCTGCTTCTGGAGATAAACAAAGTAGGATACCTACTGTGCTCCATACATTGTCTCAGAGTGCACCTGAGGAGTGCTGGGCCAACTCAGACAGAAGGCTAAGGGAGGTTTATTTATTTTTTTTTTTTTTTACTTTGTAGCAGGGAGGTCCACAAAAACACCTGTGTTGAAGCTCTACTTCCTTGTTCTTTTGGGGTCTGTTGTTCAGCAGGGTTTTTAAATCTTGCTGGTTTTGTTTGTATTTTCTTTAGAATGGAAAATGTTCGCATTCTTATGTCGACACTAATAATTAATACGATTTATAAAGCTCAAAAGCGATAGTCAAGGCAAAAGACCGAAACTAAAGAGGAAAAGGACTGCTGTTTTATGTTGTTTATTGTTCTTCTGTGTATCTGTCACTTCTAGCAAAGTGCTCTTAATTCTGCTACCTCTGGCAGCCAGCTGTCGACATAGGGGCTATAAGAACAGATTACTCCTGTGACCTATGAGAATTTGTAGAAGGAGATGCCATTCTTTGCAGGGCAATCGGTGATCTGTGACTGGTTTGTGGTAAAACTGAGGTGGACTCAGAAAGCAGAAATATAAATAATTTCTCATCTCTTGCTAAGAGCTGGCCTTTCATTCTGTATTGTGACAGAATTTTGATGATTTCTAGTCGTAGCAGGAAAGTTTGGCCCATTTGAAAAAATATTCTCTGAGGATTTTTGTTCTGTTGTGAAACAAATGGACTGTTGCGTGAGCAGGATTACAGGTCATAGGTCTTGGCAATGGCCTTACTTTTTCTTTTGTATATTCAGTTTATTTGCACTAGACAGCAATAACTACTTTCTACTTGTTTAGCATGACTAATGTTTCACTTGGTGCCGTGAAAAAAAGCTCAAGAGCATCAATATATCTTCCTCACAGTTTTAGAGTGACATGTGGGTGTTACTTACTTGTGTCTGTTCTCTGGGTAAGAAAGGATATCTGAATATGGTGTGAGTCTCTTACTGTCCACTACAGAGAGTAGCCCAGAGTCATGTGCTGAGGAAAATAGAGAAGGAAGCTTGTGTATTATAGCATAAATGTATCTGCCATGTTTGTCCCTGGTGATTGTGAATTACCAACAGTTGGCAGCAGGCCCTTAGAGTTTTACACCTTATGAGTACTGGAGACTTCCATTCCAGCTGTGGATGTTGTACCAATAGACTAAACGCAGTTGGGAATACCTTCCATCTGGAAAGTGATGGTGTTGTCCAGGTCATCACTCAAGGCAGTCGGTTAGAGCAATTCTGGCTGACTTGGACATAGATTTTGCCAGTGAGAGTGGAGTATGACTGATGCTCCAACAACAGTGGTTCAAATCTATCAGGGTCTATAGCTATCTTCCAGAAGGAGATTTTGTTCTCCTTCAGAACTGATCAATACTAGTATGCCCAGAAATGTATCTCATAACTTTGGAGTTGGTATTTCTTTGTTGTACAGTCATGGATATGACCTTCCAGAAGGTCCCAGAGGTAGAAACTCACTGTTGTTGATTTAGCTAGTGAACGACTGTTATGTCCAAGAGTTCAGGAGCAGAGTGATGCATCTGTCATGAGTTTGAGGGCAGCCTCACACCAACTGTGTGTTCTGGTGCAGCTGATTTGAAGTTGTTGCATGTTCTTTTCATACAGAGTTGGACTTTAACCCATATGTTAAAGAAGGCAGCTGACGTTGTGGTAAACACCAACACACTGCCCACACGCTGCTATCTTTTTCTCTTTTGGAAACTGAGTTTGTCCACTGATGGTTAGTATAGGTGATAAATCAGAAGATACCCAGCCAGTTTTCTTGTTAGGTATCCAAAGGCCACCAATATGAATATGGACTGGATGGTCTCATTTGGGTTGCACTAATCAGAGTCTTTCTCTGAAAATGACTTAGAAAAGAGACTATTAAGGTTGTATGAAATCTGAGTTTATTCTTTCTTCTTGTTCCCTTGGGGAATACTGTAAAGACAAACGTTGCAAATAGATTATTTTGGATATTATGTAAACTGTTTAACTGCAGTAGATGGAAAGGTAAATTTAGCCAATAATCTAATAAAGTTATGAACAAGTAAAATATCCAAGAGCTAACCTTCATTTTGTGTGTTGAAAATAAGTGTTTAATCAGTGTTGCATCTTGTGTGTAGTGATAAAAGGGTTAACTTCATTAAAGTGGTTTGATGACAGTGTCAAAGTGCTGGAGTTGCTGTGTGGGAACTGTGTTTTGTCTTCCAGTGTTTGGACCATATTATATGGTGAAGGCTAATTTTTTTTCTTTATGTCATGAAAACAGGTGGTGCTTCATTGTCTTTAAAAAACGCCTTCACAGGAGAACAATTGATTTGTGTGTTCTACAAAGGATAAAGGCTGTGGTATCATTCACAAAATTTTTACTGAAATTGGATGCCTTATTCAGTTTTTGCTTTCGGAATTGACTCTTAAATCACTGTGTTTGTCATTTGTCTGAATATTGTTTTGTTGGGTACTGTTGGTTTATAAATGTAAGGTTTAAAAAGAGTCCTTTTCAGTTATGAGTCAGCAGACAGATTTGTAGCCTTTATTAATGTGGCCACCTTTCAGAAGGAAACCAAAACCCTTTTCACTTTTCTTCCACTTGTGGCTTTTGTTGTTAAACTTGAAACTTGATCTCCAAGATGGAACAGAATTTTTGATATAGGTAAGCAGCTCGAATCTTCCATGTTTAGTTAATGCTTCTATAGTCAGTGGGTACTTTTACTAAACCCTAGGAGTTTACTTTTGCTCTTTTTATCAGCATACTTCTTAGAAATTGTGCTGAAAGCTATGTCCTGAAAGTAAAGACGGAACTTTACTTACAGAATGTGATAATATTCTTCTGCCATTTTGTGTGTCACTTGAATCTTGTATAGCATTGATCTTTGGGAAAGACGTATTTGTACTCCCAGTTTGCTTTCAACACTCAGTGTGGATGTTGCTTTGTTTACTTCTCTCAGCACTGAATCTCATAGTGTGTGTTGCTTGCTACACAACTCTTCCTCAGTATGCTCTTCTGGTTGTATTCGGTCTCATACACTGACCTTTGTAGTCATGAAGAGTGTATTTCTGTGTGAAAGGAACTGTCAATTGAAAGCCTTTCTAGTTGAGATGTTTTGTCTCATTATATTATTAAATACAGTAGTTGTTTTAAATACATCAGGCATCACAGAAACAAGTCTTAAAAGTGATTCTGCCAGTTTAGTATTCTGTAACCTTAGTAGCTAAACTTTTTTTTTTCGTAAAGTACTTTCTTTACCATTCTGTCCCGTCCATGGGCTTGTTGGTTGTGCCATTCTGGTTTGACAATGTCCCTCTGTTTGCTCTGCCTATTGTGCTGCTTTTTAATAGCAGAATCCTCCAGGAAGAAAGGGTAATTTTTATTTGCAGTTCACCTTGCAGACTCATAATGCTGTTGGTATTTTGATATTTTTATGTAACCTTTTCAAACTGAAAAACATGCATATGCTTTATTCTAGATTGTGAAGTGGTCAGACTATTGTTCACCATTGGCCTACAAACCTGGAGAACCTTATAAATTAATTGCTGAAGCAAGTGTAGATAATTTCAGCAACCTTGGAATAGCATTCATGGAAGACAGGCTTCAAATGGATAATGGAATGGTGCCACACAAGATTGTTTGTAAGTATCTTCACAAACTGTTTTTAATGATAGAATATGTTTGTTTCATGGTTATTTTAGGACTGTGCAGATAGACTTTATGCCTACATTAAAACCCCTGCTTTTATGTTGGCCCAGTATTTTAATTCTGTTGTCATTCTAGGCAGTTCATCACTCTGTAGCACTACTGTATTTTATATCGAACACTGTCAAATACAGAGGTCACTGAAAAGTTAGACCACTTCTTGAGTGAGCTTCTCTCTTTACAGAATGTCTTACAAATGCAACAACAGAAATAACAGAAAAATAGTTCAAAAGGTTTTTGGTATAAAAACCTCTGTTTTTTCTTTAATGCCTCATAAGCTACTGTGAATAATTAACTTTAGTATGATGAGATCGCCAAGCATGCAAGATGGTGTTTAATCTTTTTCAAATGCATGAGTGTATAAATTTCACAGAGGTTAGAAAATATTGGTTGCATAAGTCTTATCTGTTAAATTAACTACTCTATCTGAAAAAAAAATACAGAAGATTTCATGCAAATGTTCTGTTTTTTTCAGATTTTAAATAAAAGTGTATTCAAAGCTAAACATAGGTTGAGAGCAATTGCTGTAATTTGAGCATCTCAGTCCTTTAGATCACTGAGTGAAAAGCTCTCAGATGCTTTCTAAACAGGGAGAGGGATAACCAGGGGAAGGAGGGATGCTGCTGTTGCTAATTGAATTTTGAATTTTTGGTGAATGGTTTATTTTTCTAGGAGGTGATTTTAATGATACCAAAACTACGAGTTCTTGCGTCCTGATTAGTTTAATAGTTTCAGCTAAGGCATGGAGGGAGTTTATGGCTAATTTCAGAGAGAGGAAAAGGAAGAAGTCATGGTTGCACCTGTAATACCATTCTTAAATAGAATTGTTTTCTGGGCTGTAGGACATACAAGTTTCACCTCCCTTTTCATGAGATTTGAACTTCTTTTTTTTAGCACTATTCTAAGTGTGCCATGATATGCAGTATGTAGGGTATTGTAGTGTGGTAGGGCCACACCAATTCTTTTGATGTGGTTTGGATTTTTTCATTCAAGAGTCTCATTTCATTCTGCCTAATTGTGTCTTCTCAGCTGTGTTGATAAAACTGTGGGTCACCTAGGATAATAATATTTTGATTTGGGGATTTTTTTGTATTTGGTTGTGGGGTTTTTTGTTTGTTTGGTTGTTTTTTTTATGTAGATCATACTGCATTGGCAGAAATCAGGAAATGACAAAACAGAGAACAGCTAGCTAGGGTATAAGAGGGTAGGAATATGTTCACAAATGTATCTGATGTGAAGTTCTGTCTCTTGGTGATGTTCTGCAAAAATATTCACACAAGGAGGGAATGGAAACTGAGAGAGTGCCCCATTCATTTACTTTTCAGAGTGTTTTCTGGCTCATTCTGCTTCAGGTACTGTGTGCGTGTTTAGAACTGCTCCATGAAAACAGGATGATGGAGGCTGTTGATGGGATAGCATGTAGGCTGGTAGCTGTGAAATTCTTCCAGAATGTGAAAAAGTCTTGCTTCAAATTTCTGCTCCAAACTGGGCAAAGGGGATATAGTTTCAAGGGAATGCAAGTGTTGTTAAGTGAAGAAAGTGGTTGAACTTGGATCTGATGTATTGTGTGCCAGTTGACTCTTTAATGGAGTTTCTCACTGAATTTCTTTGAGAAATCAGAAACAAAAACACAGTAAGTGTATTTGGCCTATGGGAGTGGAGAGAGATTTAGTACAATTTTGCAGGCTTTGATATGAAATATTTTCATGGCTCAGCAGCTGAAAAACAATTACCTTCTGAAGAGTATTTTTCTTTCCTCTTCCTTATTTACTTTGCTCTGCAAGTTTCGTGCTGACATTGATCATCTTTGCCCTTCTTTTTTTCACTTGTATGTGCCAGAAATTTTTTACCTTTGCATTTCCATACTTTTCGATTATTCCTATTTGCTAGTTTTCCCTCAGATTCTTAGCTCCCAAGTCTGGCTACGGGTGGGTATGTCTCCCTTTCTGCAGACTGAAAGCAGTTCAGATTTTTTTTTACTCCCTTTTATTTGTGCCAGACTTTAATCTGCAGCCTTCAGTAATGCAAGAGACATGGTTCAATATCTACATCTTGCCTAATATCATCACTTTTTATTAGCTTATTTCAAAATAGTTTATTTCAAGATAGCCACAAGCAGTTTTCTACCCTGCCCTTCTGAAGACACCTGTATTTTTCCAAAGGTACTTCCCTTGCTTCATTTTGTCCTTTTCTGGGGACAGAGGAACAGGCAAAATAACAACCTGACAACGTGATGCATTTATGAGATCATCTTCACCTTCCCATCCGTAGACTATCATTCCACTAAGAACACATCTGCACTGTGTACAGTAGCATTCATGTTTTACTTCTGTGCAAATATTTTTGGAGTCACAATAAATGTTAGTTTGTTTAAATGTGCACTGTAAATATCAAGTGTTGTGCTCTCAGTCAGACTTCCCTGAAACAAAGAGTTATTAGGATAAATGACTTGTGTTATGAGTGCAAATTAATTGTGTTCTTGGGGAGGTATGTAGTAGTTGGTGTGTCAAACAAGTGAAATTCTTGCTATTATAGATGATTTGTACTGAAATTAAATCAAAATCCTGCTGTGGTAGTGATATTCATCATAGCTCTTTTTTAATATAATTTTTATAACCCCTTATTCTTTAACTCTTCCAGCTGTCCATTTACAGGAATCTACTCTGAAGGGGTTGGTGCAGGTGGAACCATCTGTAAAAGAGCAAATTGTAAGCGGTACACAAATGGATGAAGTAACTACTGCTGCTACTTTTGGAACTACAGTTAAATCCGGATTAGGAGTAGCTGAGTCTGCAGAACAAGGTAAAGAGGAGAAATCCCAGCTAGAGAAAGAAAGTGAGCATGAAGATGAATCCAGTAGTCTGTCGGACAAAGAGACGGGTGCTGGAGAACATCATCATTTGCATCTTTCCAGCTGCCATGAATGCCTGCAACTTGAAAACAGTACTATTGAATCAGTCAGATTTGCCTCTGCAGAAAACATTCCAGAACTTTCTGATGATTGCAATAGCAAACTGGAAGAAAAGAATGATGACTGTCTAACAAGAGGAATAAAGAGAATAAACCTTTCTGGAAAGCCCCCTAATATATTGATTTATATGGGATCTGAAACTGCAAAAGCGGAATTTGAGCAGATAAAATCAATCCTTCAGGAATGCATTGATGCAGACAGCTATACCATCTACCAGCTGCGTGAGGAACAAGTTCTGAAAGCTCCATGGATAGATAATTCACTGCTGTTGATCATTGCCACAGAGGAGCCTATTTCTGAGGAAAACCACAAACAATTTATGAAGTTTTTATCTAAAGGTGGAAAAATTCTAGGATTTTCTTCATCTTTTACATTTGATGGCATACAATTAAAGAGAAAAAACAAACTTAAGAAGACTGTTCGTGAATTAGTGGTCTCTAAAATGGACAGCACTGAAATTAGGTTAAATCTTTTGGTCAGTGGCTATATTTTTGAGGAAGTGATGAAGGAAGATACAAGCAAAGTGAAGATACTGAGTCAGTTAAATGATGCTGATAAAGATACAGTTATTGTACATCTGACTTACAGAGACAGTGGAGGAGAAGCCATTCTTTCTCAGGTACTGTGTATGCAGAAGCATTAATTTGTTCATTGCTACATGATGTGGCAAGCTAAACAAGTTCACTTGTTCCCATTGCATGCTCTTGGGGATGCTTGTCAAGGGGAGATGTAGATGGATGTCTTGGTGAATGTAGAAGGACTCTGAATGCAGAATGGTTTTCACTTGATTCTTAGGAAGCTTAAAGAATGGTAGAGCATGTCACTGCTGTTCCACATCCTTCTTTTCACCATGTAGCTGTGCAGATGTAGATCATGCAAGATCACAATGAGTGGTAGAGGAGAGAGCAGATTTACATAGTGAGCAAGCATCTTCAAGAGCAGAGCTATCTTTTTCTGCCTGCTAGAAGTTATGCAGTGATATAGCTGTGCCTTTTGCAAATTTTGGGGAGTGGGAACAGGAATAGCCAAGTTGCTAGTGGATTTGGGGTGAAAGTTTATACTGGCAAGATAAAAAAGAGACATCCTTACAAAAATATGAACTACGGTGAAGCAAAGAGTCATAGGATGTAAAATAAACTTTACCACGTCTAGAAAAGCTGCTGGGCAATTCTTGTTTTAGCAAATAACTACACAGTGAAGGTTAGCCTTTAAATGCCATTGTTGATTTAGGTCTGTTGATTCTTTTTTTGCTAGTATTGCTACTGTTTTCTTAGCTATATTATGATTGTATCTTAGTGTTGTGAATGAAGCAAACCGTTTTATGGCTTCTTTAGCAGTGTTTTGATTAAGGCTAATTTTTAGATGGGTGTTAGGTTCATGATGTTGGCCTTGCTGTTCTGTCATTTAAAAAACCCTTTATTCAACTGGAATGTATTTTTTCTATTTACTATCAAAATTAAAATTCTAAGACTTGTTTTCTGTTTTCTAACCCTTGGCATATTTTCAGTCAGTAATACCTGTTTGTTTGTTTGGTTTTTTTTTTTTTGCGGGGGGGTGGGGCCAGGGAGAATCCAGTTTGCTGGACATTTGTTTTTTTTGTTTCCTGAAACTTCCTTCAGGTTTTAAACTTTTAAATGTTTAACATTCTGCACCTAACGAATAGCTCAGAGCACCTGGGAGACAGAGGTGGGAGAGTATAGAATGAGCCAAAATCTTACTCCATTTAAGAATAGTAATATCCCAGAAAATAGGTAGCTGTCTGGTGTTACAGTATTGTGATCTCTGTTAAAAAAAAATCAAACCAACAACTGAACAAAACCCACAACACCTCAAAAAGTTAAACAACATATAAGTTCAAGTGTCCATAATTTTTTTTGTTATTTTTACTCTCTATCTTACTGCATAATGGGTGAGGAAGCTTCCATGGCTGTGTTCAAGGTAAATGTTGGTCACTGATTATTTAAGTATTCACAGATAAGTGGCTAAAGTTTTGAGTGATAGAAAGGTTGATAAGAGGTACCATTAGGTTTAGAAAGTAAGTCTGTGCCCTGGAAGTATGCATCTACCTGGGTGTATGGTCTGTGCTATTAAATCTAGAGAGATTTCAACCATTTTTGTAGTAAAGCTTTTAAAGTGAGCCTGAAGGAAATTTGCACGTTTTGGGTTAGCCTTAGTAAGAGCAGAGGTAAACATTTTCTTTTTAGCATGGCTGTTCACAGTTATATTGCTTCCCTTACTCTGTGTTTTGCTTTCAAGCAGCATATTGAGAAAAGCAGAGCAAGATTTATTTACCAGTATTTAGGTATATGAGGAATGTAATGGAAACATAGCTGAACAAACTTTATGAAAGGTTCTGGGACCTATTTTTATCAATATTTTAGTTACAGGAGAACTTCCTCAGGAGCCCACAGCACTCAAATTTAACTGCTTATGTATTGGGTAGCATATAGTCTTCTAGAAATTATGTAATTCAAAAATATTCATTGGGTTACTTAGAAGTGTTTTGGTCTCTTAGCAGTTTATCAGATTAAATCTGCTAGCTTTTTGGAAACTCTGTTATACATAGTAGCATGTTTATAGCTTTATGTAGGAAGCTTTGCCACCCATGTGCTGTATGCTTGTACTAGAAAATTGATTAGATGCTGTTGCTATCAATTTCTGCAAGTTCCATGGTAAAACCTGCTTTGCTGTACCATTTAAATTGACCCTTCTGCTGTAGTAAAACTTAATACTGCAGAGGTTTTCCCCAGAAAAAGGGCATTACAGTATAGCTTCAAAAATGAGATTAAAAGGATTAGTGTGTCATTTTATAATTTTAAATGACTTCCAGTCTGGATTTGAAAAGCCTTATTGTTTTCAGGGGATTGACAGTGACATCAGCCATTAAATATTCTGTCACAGACTTGTTGTTTCCCTTTTTTCTGTACTCTTCTGTTTCCCTCCACCTCCCATTTCAGCATATTTCCCTGAATTTCAGTCGAGTAAATCATATATGAAAGATAAAGAACATAATTAAAATGTGCAAAATTAGAGAAATGAACAAAGATAATAGCTTGTCATTTTCAATAAATGAAATACTTATAGTAAGGTACAAAGGCTTCTAAATATTTTGGAACACTTATTTAAAAAACAAACAAACCCCCACCAAATTAAAAAACAAAATAAAACAAAACAAAACCAAAAGAAACAAAAAACAAAACAAACAACAACAAAACAAAAACAAAACAAACAAACAAACAAACAAAACCCAAACAAAAAATTAGGTCTAGAAGTGATTTTTTTTTGTTTGTTTTTCTTTTCTTCTACATTTCATTTCTACTTTTAAGTATCTGATTCAGCCTCCTGAAGTGATTCTCTACAAGGTAGTGCTCTGGGGTTCTTAGTTCTCTTTCAGACAAGCACTTTTTAATCTGGACTGCTTGCAACTTCATGTAATACAGTAAGGACTTGCTCAGCATGAGTTGTACATATCTTGTGCAACCTCTGATAAAGCTCTTTCAATTTTAATATAATTCTGCTCTTGTACAAGCCAGAATATGACCAATACTGCTTTTGGTTCTAGGTTGCTAGCAGACATGAAAAGCAGAAGGAAAAGTTTAAGTTAGTAAAAACAAGTTTGAACAACTCCTCCAGGAGAAGACTAGTTTCTTAAGAAGGGAAATGTTGTGTAGGTTTCAGAAAAAATTGTGGTGTATTGGCAACTGTGATCCCTGAGTCAGGATCTATAAATATATAGGTATTCCATAGTTTATTAGGATAATAAAGCCCTTCTTGTGTAGATATGGTGAAGACATGAGAAACTTTTAAATTGTACTAGTGACTGGATAGTTCAGCAATCAGTCAGAACAAAGCTGCTTTTGGAACTGTTGAACTTACCTTTCTGCTACACTCAGATGTGTAATACCAACAAAATATTTTTTTTTATTCATTTTGTACATATCCTGCCAGGCACACTTGGAACTGGATATCAATTCTATGGATGTCCAAAATGAGGAGGATTTTAATTTGCTTAAGATGAGCAATACCAAGAGATACGAAGTTCTCAAGGAGATCCTGATATCACTTGGCCTGAGTTGTGAATTAAGTGACATTCCTATGTTAACACCAATTTACCTTCTCTCTTCTGATGAGGTAAGGCTTCTGCTTACATTTCAGTTGTTTGAATTTGTCTAGTAGGGTAAATCTCAAGAGTTCACTTAAATACACCTTGTTTCTGATGTAGTATTTTTGTTTTGAGAGGTTTACATACGTATTATAGGTAAACAAGAAGTTTGATTTCTATCCTGTCTCTATTTTGTTACCTGCCTATAGCAGTTTTGAATTTAACCATGGGAAAATTGTACAGGGTTAACTTTTCAAATATATTTGCTACGTTTCTGTTAGGAACTTTTATGCTTATTTGCATGCTTCTGCAATATCAAGACACAAGACTCTGCTAAACTACAGCAAGCACTGATTTAAAAGACAGGATTTGTTTTTCCCTTAAATGAGGTAGAAAGTTTTCTATAGGCTGGCAACAAAAGATCAAACCCAAATTATGGAGAACGGTGTGGCAGGCCAAAACTGAAAGACGCGAGTGGGGAGGGAGGAGTGTATGGTTACACATGTAGAGCTTTATTCCTGAGGATGTTGTAATGTTTCCTGGAAGTAGGATAGCTTCTCGTAATTCAAATAGTCGGCTGACTGTTCTGGACTTCTCAATTTGAGACACTGCTATGAAGAATTGTGAAGAACATATCAAGCAGTAATTTTAACTCTTTTTTTTTTTTTTTTTTTTTTTTTTTTTCTTCTTAAACATGACTTCAAATACATGAGAACTGCATTATATTGATCTGAAGCATTAGGTGATTAAAAAGCAGTCCAGGCTACACAGGCTCTTTGAGGTTGTTGTTTCCAACCCATATAGTACTGTCACTACTTGCTCTTAGCATGCTTGTCTGATTCCTGCTCCTTTTCTCTACCACCCTTATATCAACACAAAAATGGGATCTCTGTCTTTAGGGGAGCTCAACTATAGAAGTTCCTCCTTGGTTGCCTGTTTCCAGCTGTATCATATATACCATCCTCCTTTTTTGGCTACAGGATCAATCAATGAAGAAAGTGACATATTACAGCTGAATGTTTTTTAAAAACTTGGATTATATTTTAGATTTAAATTGTAGTTTTCAAAACACTGTTAATTAATCTGGAAGGTGGGTCTGGTAAGCATTGCAAGATTTATAGATTGGGAATACTTGATATGTGACTTAATTGTACAGCAGGCATATCGGTAGCAGATCAAGACAAACTGACTAAAATACTATTAGTAGGTGTATCTGTAAATTCAAATCTGCATTTGTTTTCTGTGTCTTTCCAGAGACTGCCTAAACTTTCTACCCGTTCATTAAGTAATACCCTCCTATAGCAACTCGCATTCCATGTAGCAATTGATCAAAATTAGGCAAAATGCAGAGAGTTTTTAGTATTCCCCTTGAATGCTTGTCCTTTCATGTGTGTCAGACTCTGCCAGATCCACCTCCACTTTGTAATGCTGAAAATACTATTGGAAGTCCTTATATCCAGCCCTTTGCTCAAAGCCAGGGCTGTTGCCAATGGTAGATCAGGTCAGCCATGCCTTTTGACTGGTTGAATCTTGAAAACTTTCAAGGGTGCATGCTAGAACCTGTCCGTGCAACCTATTCCAGTGCTGCTGTACCATTCTAGTGAATTTTTTTCCTGCTGTCCAGCCTGAACCTCTCAAGCTGCGATTTATGGCTGTTGATGTTTCATTACGTTGTCTGGCACTACAAAGAAGTACTTAGCTCTGTCATTTTTTTAACTCTTGTCAGTCTTTGCCAAACTGAACAAACCCAGCTTTCTCATCCTCTTCTTAGAGATGTGTTGTGTACCCTAGCCACTTTGTGGTTGCTTTCCAAGGAATTCCTTGCATAAGCTGAAATCTGCTTTCCCAAGACCTAACTCCGTTGCTTCCCTTCTCAGCCTTCCTTCCACTTCTTGGATTCTTGTGGTTGCTACAGCCAGTGCTACTCTCTGTGACCAAATAAGAAACTAGTTCTTCCCTGTCTGTGAGCAGTAAATTCATAAGAATTGATTATTTATTTGTGCAGCAGATGTGGAAACAACACAAAAACTGTTTAACCTTTTTTACTAATATTGAATATGCTCTATACAGAAGATTTGAAGTTTATTGAACTCTTGATTTTTTTTTTTTTTGTTGCCCTCCTTCATTCTTTTTTAATGACTGTTTCTTTCCTATGCACTTGCAATTTTCAAACATGCCATGAATAAAAAAATTAGTAATTTTTAGCCAAACCTGCCATCTAGTGGCGTATTGCAGGATTGCAGGCCATTTATTGAAGATAACTTTTGCAATGTATACTGTATAATCAAAGTTTATACCAAAATTGTTTTCTCAAATGTAATTTCTTGTTTTGTTTTATTTGTTTTGTTTGTTTGTTTTGGGGTTGTGGGAGTTTTTTGGTTTGGTTGTTTTTGGTTTGTTTTTTGTTTTCTATTTTTTTTCTGTATGGATTTTTTTGTTGCTGTTGTTTGTTTGTTTGTTGTTGTTGTTGGTAGTTTTTCTGTTCTGATATGTGTAGTAACTGCTTCAGTGTCTTTCGATGTAGCCATGACATGCTTCCAGAATATTGTGTGAAAGGAAGTTGCAACTTGTGTGTAAAAGATACAATTAATAATGAAGACATAGCATAATAAAATAAATAAGGAATATGTCATAGTTCAGCTTTCTAAGAAGTTACTTATTTTTCTCTATACATCAAG
Organism: Tyto alba; assembly: GCF_018691265.1. Classification (NCBI taxonomy): domain Eukaryota; kingdom Metazoa; phylum Chordata; class Aves; order Strigiformes; family Tytonidae; genus Tyto; species Tyto alba. Next base: position 28,037,013 of record NW_024881276.1, read on the forward strand.
TTCTACATGTGTTGTTTTAAACTTCTTTACATTTTAAGTGCTATTTTGGTTAGTTTTTTCTTTGTGATCTGTAAGCTTCAGTTTACGGTAGAGCTCTACTCTGTTCTGTGTGATTTCCTTATTTTTTCTTCCCCACACCCTTTCCTCCTTTATCACTTCAGAGCTTTCATCAGACCTATTTTCTACTACAATGTGGGCATTAAAGAAAACTTTCTCAACTTTATTATATGAATAAATGGCTTCTCTTCTCTTCTCTTTTCCTCTGTCTACAATTCCCAAACAATCTGTGTCTTTTGCATCATTGTTACGATGCTCCTAATATTCGTGTCAAATATATTACACTGATTGGTATAAATTTGATTATTAAGACTTTCAGATCTTCCCATCTACTCTCTGGGTCTTGGACAGTGCCTTTTGCAATATAATTTTTAGCTTCTTCTGAGGGGTGGGTTGGAAATTATTATTTTTTTTCTCCTTAGGATTCACATTTTGAAGTTTTAGTTACCAGTTTCTATGTTTATCGTGGATCTTAAAATCACAGTCTTACTACATGGATTAAAAAAAGACAATAAAATATGAGCAGAACTGGCATTAGCTTTCTGAAAAGCAGTGTAACTTTAGAATTTGGCGAAACAATTTCTCTAATTTAAAGAAAAAAAAAGGCATGGGCAAGATAATTCTGAGAAGAGTTGAATTTTGACTTTAAGTGTCCAGTATTTCATATGTGTTATCTATCACTTTTTTTTTTTAACTTTATATATATTAAAAACCGGGGGCTAATTTGATGTATGAAAAAATAAGCAAAGGTATAATTAACTTACACATTTAAATTTAAATGTAGTGTCTTTTCCTTTGAAAAAATACTTGGAAAGGCAGATGTCTCATGAGGAATTACGAACTTTGTAATGCACATTTTGCCTTTGGCATATGAAGAGAAAATTTTAGTTTAGGGTGGAATGTAGGAGACTTAGGAAGAAATATTTAAACCTTGATAGTAGTTAATGTTGAAAATTACATGATTAAATTTTATCACTCAAGAAAAATACATTAGGAATGGGATGGTAAAACTTTTAAAAAAAGTGATATATTGACTGCATATGGATTAGTCAGACTAGATTTATGCTGCTGATAATGTTCTAAAACAGTCAGAGATTTCCAGCTATGTTATATTCATGTTGGAGATGGGATGAGTTGGAGTCTGTGCTACATAAGCACTGAATCTCATTTTAGCTGTTGTGAATATCTTTCTAAACAGTGTAAGTTAGATCACATTGTTACCACTGTTAAGGAAACTATTTAGGTTACTATATTGTCAATAGAAACCTAAAATGTCAGATTGAGGTGTCAAACTAGAAAATATGATTTATGAAATTTTTCTGAGCATCGCGGTTCTAAAATAATGTTACTGCTGTGATTGATTCCCATATCTTGTGAATTTTCAGTTTAATTTTTAAATTATTTTTTCCTTCTGTGTTTCGTTTGTTCTCCTGGCTTTTTCTTAAAATTGCCACAGGCTCTACGAGTCTGAGATTTGAAATTCTGGTAATATTATGGCTTTGAATTCAAATAAAAGCTCTAGTATCTGAATAATGGATGATAATGTCCATCTGTTAAGAGGTCTAGGTCTTACCATGTAGAATAATGCTAGTCAGTCCTCAGCTAGTGCTCATTGCTGTTGGTGTTGAAAGATTGCTGTGACAATGTACACTTTTTATTCCTGATCTCCTTTCTTGTAAATAGAGTATTAGGTAGGGGGCCTGGAAAGTAACAGCATTTGAGGCAACTCTCTCATCACAAGACTTTTTACACTAAGGCTGGCGAGTATGGTTTGTTTCAGATACACACATATGGACATTTTTAAATTCAGTTAACTGGGAAAAATCCATATTATACTGACACAGTGCTACAACAACAATGAAGGCAGTGTTTGAACCAAGACCAATATCATATGAAAGGCAGGTTACTTGCTGGTTAAAAGTTTAGTTAAGTCTGTACAACTTGTCTCTAAAATTACATTTAAAACCAACAAGTATTGATACTGAAACACAGCACCTTTTTCTTTTCCTCTTTCCTTGATTTGGTATAAAGCAGTTAAGCAAATTGTAGACTTATACATTGCTGTAAAAAAAAAAATTCTGTGTCACTGTGGTGCAGGGTGAACTCAAAAGTGTTGAAACAAATGGTGTTCACTGTAAGCCTGTTGTCTGGCACCCATATGTTCTGTGGCAGCTTCAAGCATAGAGATCTGATTTTTTCTGCAGCTTTGCCTTTAAATGCTCAAATATTTACTCTTTCACATTGCCATCTTAAAGGATAATTTTTCAGACGTAAATGCTAGGATTGTATTTTATTGCCATAAGTTTTAGCATAACATCTTCTAGGTTTCAAACCAAGAATTCACTCCTTGAAGAATGGGAGAGATTTGTCAGAATAGTGATTATTTCCATTAGGAAGTATATTACACCTACACATTTGCTGATCTGAAGCCTCTTAAACCTGACTACTAACTCCTTGGACTGTGTTAGGCTGAGTCACTTTTTTTTGATATCTTCTAAATGGATGGCAGCCAAATGATGAAATGTAATCAGTCTTCATTTCTTTGGCTCAGCTAGTAACCATCTTTAAAATGGTACATTCTTCCAGAATAATAAACAGTCAATACAAACACATTAGCTGAAGCTTGAAGTTAGGGCTTTTAACTTGTTTACTGGAGGCAGAAAGAATAATTTAAAAGTGCAATCGAATGTCTGTCTTGAATTTAAAACTTTCCATTAAAGGACACACTGAGATACAGAATACTGCACTTAACAAGGGTAATGCAGTGCAAAGAGAACTTTGTATATTTGAATAACTCAGTACACTACAGCACAGTCAGAATTCAGTTGGACCAAATTTACATGTCCTGAGCTTCAGTTCTGATTCTGTGATGGCATCGGCTGCTTTTAAATTCCAACTCCATTATGTCAGCAAAGAGAGTATGAAGTTACTTTATCCTGAATAAATCTTTCTTTGAGGATGGGAAATTTGAACTCCCAGCTAACACTATAATCAACCTAGATTTCAGGGTACATTTTGAGACAATTGTTTCTGAAATGTTTCCATACATATTAATGTGTATTGTGGAACTTGAGTTTCAACTGTGAAACTTCAGAGTTTTTCAAAAATTTTCAGTGCTAAAATCATGGATAGTTATACTGAAACTCCAACGCCTTACTTTTATTTCTATCCAAGTTTTCGTGCTTAAAAGTGAACCAAAAATTTTTAATCTACAAAATAGGAGACATGCTTATTTTTTCCTGTCATCCTCAAAGCATAAGCATTGTCGCTGACTTTTTAGCCAGTAGTACAAAAGGCAAGAGCCCTGTGGAATTATTTATTCCAGGAAGGAAATTTACTCTTTGCTCTAGCTCAGAAGTAACCTGAGAGCTGAGAAAAATGCTGAATGAAAAGCAGCCATGAGAGATCTGAAAAGATTCTGTTGATCACTGATAAATAGCTTGTGTCTAACATTTTTTAATTTATTAACATATTATATGTATTATTTCAAATGAGCAGTGCACTGTTGTCAGAAATCTCGGTCTGTACTTGAAAGCTTTGCCAGTTTGTCTCTTGAATGAAAATGCCTTTTAGGGCAAAGATGCTTCAGGAAAAAAAAAAAAAAAAAGTAGTTGCAGAAATGTAAATTCATCTGTATCAATAAAAATGGGTATTTTCTGGAACAGCTTATTCTTTTTAGGAAATGGATTTAATATATGCCATTTGTGGAAGTCATTTTGCTGTTAAAAGCTGTGTTTCTACTAGGCTACTTAGGCAATGAAGTGTATTTAGCAAAACATTTGCGTTCTGGCAGGTAGTATGCTTTTGGTCCTACCTGACTTTCTAAAGAGATTATCTGTAAAACTTAACCCAAGGAGCGATAACAGAGTACTAGCTATTAAAAAATATTTGTAATTTAACTCCACTTGTTTAGTTTTGTCTTTTTATTTTTTTTTTTTTTTTTTTTTTTTTTTTTCCCATAATAAATTCAAAGTTATTTGTTGGCCTGCAAGGCTTTGAAATGCATTTGTGAGCAGGGAGGGTGTGTTTGGTTTGTATTCTTCCCCTTCTCTTCCTCAAATTAACTTTTGTTTCTTTGTAACAAAACGTGCAATCACAGAGAGGTCACACCAATCGTAAAATAAAACTATTTCAGTGTTGTTGTCATTCTTTGAAAAGTTCTTTGTATAAATGTCTGGATTCTAATAATAGTCCCTACTGTTTGCTAGTGTGTGGTTCTAAAGGGAATGGCCCTCTAAGTGGAGATGGTTACTTGACAATCAGTAGCCCTTTTTTTTTTTCTTCCCCCCCCCCCAGCACTCAATATAGTCAAGGTACAAAGGGACCATCTCCTGCTTTGAGAATCAAAGTCTCTTGGTCAGAGGAAAGCAGAAAGCCATTCTTCTGAGAGTTCATGCCACCCTGACTGAGGTGTGAGCCTCTGCATATTCCCATAGGCAAGAAGTTTGCTTGCTAAATCCCCTGCAGGTTCAGCATGGAAAAAGGCCAGTCTCAGAAGTGCTTTTTGGGCACTGGCTCCATGATAGTGCTGGGCACAAGAAGAGAAAACTCAATGGCATGGTGGAATACATTGCCGAGATTTAAGATGTGTTTTTGCTTCTCACTTGCAAATGGCTAAGAGAATGATTATGGTCAGTTACTGTGATTTACCAAGTGCAGGGCAGTTTCTTAATCTAAGGTAAGGTAATGGAGTAATTGAGAGGAGGGGTGCTCCTCTGTTTTATGTCCTTACCCTCTCTAGAATATAGATGGAAGATGAACTACAAGTCTTAAAGATAGGTGCATCATGAAGAGGAGGAATAGAAAGGGGAAGAGAAGGAAATCTGGAGATGGGAACCAAGATATTGGTTCTTGTTTCTCAGTAATATTCCCTCTTGTACTTCAGGGGACAGTTTTGTAAAACTTGTCATAAAGTTGTATAGTAGACAGGTGGAATAAGTACTGTATATTTTAGCATGTCTTTCTTCTTTCTCCTCAGTCTTCTGTTATTCTGCATACCCTTATTAGTGTAGTTTCCTAATAGATCTGCCAGTTCTTCAATAAAATTTTTAAACTTTTGGGTTCCAACTATTTGGTAGAGATAAAAGCTTAAAAGAAGCTGAGTTTCTATAGCAAATTTTATAACATGCAGCTCAGGGCAGGATGCTTTTCAAAGCTAGTTGTATGCCAAGGCATCCTGTCAGTCTTGCCTGGCAATAAAGTAGTAGTGGGACTGCCAGTCTGCCTAAACATCACTGACAGAAACACCCACTCTCTTCTGCTCCCCTCCTGGCTGGCAGGGCAAGCAGGAGTCAAGAGGCGGGAACTCCAGAGGGACTGAGTGTGATGCTGTGAAGGGAGGAAAGGGGTGTCATGGGGCACTGAGGTATGGGAGCTTGGAGATACAGGGTGGATGCGGTGGAGTGGTATCAGCTCTATGTGTAACTGCGTAGGTGATCTTATGGGGAGCTGCAATTACATAAACAGTAACAAGTAGCTATAGATTTGCTGCCTAACACCTATGTTCTTCCCCACAGCAGAAAGATGTGATGAGAGCATGACTAGGGAAGTGGTACACTGGTCTCACAGAAAGAATGTCAATGTGATACTGAATTGCTTCCTTAACACATCTCCACCCCCAAATAAGGGAGGAGTGCAGGAAGGGCAATGCTTTCTGATTTTTCAGGTCTCTGCTGTTGACTGGAGCCTTGCTGGTCTCACTGCTTAGAAACAGGAGCAGTCTTCCCTTTCCAGAGGCTGAAGAGGGTGTCTTTTCTTGCCTCTTTTCAAATACAAAGAGCTTGCTTCGACCAGTGAGGATCATTAAATTGACATCTTGCCTTGAAAAATTGGTTTTTTTCTTAAAAACCCCTTTTGCCTATGCTGCTGAGAAGCACTTTCCTGACCCTTTTGAGAAAACAGAGGGAGAAGAGGAGGTGTGCTTGATATTGGAAATAGTAATAGTGACTGTATGTAGAAGGCATGAAGAAGACGACGACAGCTATTGCAGTTAAACTATAAGACACAGTTACAGTCAAATAGACTTTCCTGGCTCTTTGCTCAGAGGCTGCTTTTATTAACCAATCGTATAATGCAAAATGACTAGGAAAGTATAAAAGGTTTTTACTAACTTTTGAGACAAAATTAAAGTGTTCAATAGAGATTGGTTTTCCTGGGTGCTAACTCAGTAGTCCAGGCTCAGGATCTGACTGACAGTTGAGCTGTGTTCATGCTGGTTCCTCTAAGTATTAGAAGGCTAAATTATCTCTTAATTTGTCCACTCATAAATGTTTCTTCAGACTTCTCCCTGGAGTTTTTTATTAAAGAAATGCTGGCATGCCGCAGGTATTTTCAGTGCATTCACCAGCACTATGTGACTCCAGTATTGATCAGTGTCCCTGCCCAGCTGAGCTGTATTAGTGTTGGCATTATATTAAAATCACCGGGATTCTCTATTGCTCTCGAAGCTGGATGCAGTCGTGGCTTTTTATACGGCTCCTTTAGTGAGGGGAAGGTGCCTTACCGCTAGGGGTCACTAATGGGCTGGATTTAGAGAATACACAGGAAGGCAAAAAATAGGGAAGGGATGGAAAACATTTTATCTGTAGTGTTGTATATAGATTTGCATTAAAATATCGTTGCATGTTTGCAGCTACTGCCCTGTATAATATTTCCTCAATTTTAAAACGGCATTTTAAATTCCACAGGAATCAGTGGCATGTAGTGTCAAAATACAGTAAAACATTTACAATTAAGAAAGCTTGATGGGAGGTGAAGGGGACTCCAGATGTGGAGCCAAGTAATTCCGGGTGGTTGGTAGAGCTGCCTTTTGCTTTTCTGTTGTTTATCTTCGGGGAATATTTACCATATATTTGGGGGAGGGGGAAAGAGAAATCTGGAAAGTGTTCCCTTTATTTTACACTTCTATATTTAAAAATGTGTTGTTCTTCTTGCATGATAGCAGCAAACATGCTGTTTATGTTAAACAACCATGTATCACATTTGTAGGCGTGTAATAATGAGTAGCATACTTTATGTTGCATTAGGGTTTGTAAACAACTTTTTGGCTATGTATTGATTTAATAAATGTTTTTGACGATCATTTGGAAAATGCAAGAAACTTTGAGGAATGAAAGAAAATATATTGTTTATAGCAATCTCCATAAAAAGAGTCTTTATGCAGCCATGAGAACTAAAAATTAATGCCTTTTGTACTGAGTGGCATTTAATCTTATTGTAGAGCTAACTCTGATATGAAATTATTATGTACTGGCATCTGACCAAAGTGCCACTCATCCAAGTGTATTCTATCATGTTTCAAGGCTTGCTTCAGGTCAGTGTGTATGATAGTTCATAACCACTTACTTCAGTAGGCATGTCCTTTCTGAACTGTAGAGAATGGAAAATTTCATTATCCGTTCAGATTGGCTTATGTAATACATATTTAAAACATTGTGAGCTTTATGTTCATGTCTTCTGCTAACTTCTCATTTCTGAAATGATAGAATATCATTAAGATTGTATGCCCTTTCTTGAGTATAGGTCATTCAGCATAGAGTGTTGCTAGCCAGTGTGTGAGGCTGACTTTTCTTAGTTTCAGTTTATCTTGGAGTTTGAAATGGGAATCTAAATAAAAAAAGTAAAATCCACAGCGGCAGACTAATCCAAATTCATGTTGGCTCTGTGTCTAACACAGGCACGCATTCTATCTTAATGTGAAGGCTGTAATTAAAGTGACCGGTCTTGGATTTTGTTTCAACACTCAAAAGTTGTAACCGATAAACCTTTCGGAGACAGGGTGCAGGGTGCTGCCTTTGAGCAGATGGGTGATTTTAGATAGCAAGAATCCACAGTTTGTGACAGACGCTCTGGAGATCCATGGCAATTTGGCATCAATTCATTTACTATGACCTCACTGGTAAAGATCTGACAAAAGTGGAGTATTTCCAAACATAAAAAACTTGAGATTCTCTGACTGTCAGTGGGGCCTGTAGCTAATTTATGTAAGTGAGACTGGGAAAATGAGAACAGGCTTGGCATCAGCTGGAGTCCTGTGAGATGCTATCATGTTACCATTGCTCAGAAATGACGATAGATTTCCACAATGAGAAATCATTATAATGGTTATCTAACAATTTAATTAGTGTTTCTTTGTCTCTTTACTTTAAACAAATTATGGCTAGAAGATATGAAACTATATATTTTAATTAAAGGGAAAAGTTTAATAAAAATATATAATCAGGAGGAAATAGAAGTGTCTCCTTAATCTTTTTTGAAGAGCAATATAAAACTGCAAACTTCAGCTGTTTTTGGAGCAGTGCATTTACCACATCAAGGTCTTCTAAATATATTTATTTGACTCTTAAAAATTCTTTGACAATTCAGTTACACGATAATGTTGTCAGAAGAAAATTGTCCACAAGACAAAGCTTACTATTTAAATTTATCAAGCTGAATTTAATCTGGAAAATTAAGATGGGACTTTATTTAGAGTTACCATTGATTTAAAAGATATTCCAGTATTCTCAGCATCTGTCATCAAAGAAGATGAAGACTGCAAAAAGAATTATCAAATATGACTTGTGTCAGCTGTTGCTAGGGAAGGGACCGACTTAGAGATTCTGTTGTATTTGTCATTTAACAATTCATTTTAAGAAATAATTTGGGGTTTCTGTCATGTTGAGGAAATCCTGAAATTCCAGGTGCAGTGGGAATGGAATTTGACATGTGACTATCTGGCTGACATTATGCAGTTCTTATAGTGAAAAGCTGATTAAAGAACAGCTGTTAGCTTAAGTCAGAAAGTTTGCTGTACTTTGTACTACAACTTTTATGTGAAAGCTTTTTTTTATTTGGGTTGTAGTCAGTCTTCACAACAAGTGGAACGTGTTCCAGTTTAGTAAATCACTGTACTCAGTTACTTGGCAATTGTAGTGGTGACGTTAATTACAGAGGATTTACATGAATACTGAAGCAAGGTTTTCTTGGAAGAAAAAAAATCAGAGTAAATCTTGTTCTGTCTGTTTTCATGGTACTTTTACTGGCAGAAGAAAAACACATGTATCCTCTGTAAAAGACTGTGTAGCTAAGTCCATTGGGGCAACCTGTATTCTTACAGTTAGATTATAGAGAGCTGTGCTTCACAGGATTACGTGATTTAATTTTAAGAATTTCATCTCGTCACCATTTCGTCTGTGCCAGTATTTCTTTGTGCAAACACTAGAGGATCTACAACAGTGATGAAGTTCTGTGCTGAAGTATGTCACTATGTCTGTATATAATTATATATTCAGACTTGTATTAGTCTGTGCGTATAGTATATATGTGTGTTAATATGTATATTTTTAAAAATTCTGTATATAATGCTATTATAATCCAGTTTTATTAGCTGTATTGGCAACCTCAAGTTTCAGAAACTAAGTCAAGTTTTCTTTATCCCTTCCTTAATAAATGTGTGATATAGTAGAAATTATGAAAGTGACACAGGCCCAGAGAAGTCAACTGACCCTGGAGAAGAACTCCAGGGGACTCCTGGAGAAGCCCTGAGAAAAATTGAGATGGGGGTTACTCATCTAGTCTGTAAATCGGAGCATGCTCCTTGACTGATGAGGGTAAGCACTTTTTTGAGAGAAAAAAACCTCAGGAAGAAGAGCTAGCGGATCTAGTTTGATACCAGATGAAAGAGAACACAGACACTGTGGGAGGAGGAGCAAGGGGAATGGGGCAATAGCTGAAGAGGCAGAGGTAAGGAGCAAGACTTCACCATATAGAACACAACTTGTGTTACTGCATTTTCTAGCATTCCCTACAGCTGCTATTTATTGTAATGCATATCTAATAATTTTAGCTATAAAAATCTGTGCTACTTTGTACTGATCATTTCATTAGGATGTAGGATACAGGACAACATTTGATTTTTACAGCTTGTTTTATTGAGAATCGCTTTCCTTATATAGTGTGTATTGTTTCTCAAGTGTGTACTCAATTGTACTGTTGAACTTATTTAAGAAATATTTTAAGTACTACTTCAGAAAACATTTCAAAATACCCTTCTTAATTTGTAAAAAACAAATAAATGAATAATTAAAATAATTGTTAAAACGAAACCTTAGCAGGATCAGTGTTGAGGGGACTAGCACAGTCTGTCCCTACTTTTTTTAATTAAGATTGGAAGACAGAACAGTAGATTATTGAATAATTTAAGACTCTAGAAGCGAGTACACAGACTGCCAAGTGTCAAAACATTCTTCGGACAAATGACCCACATCTAGATTTTTGCTCGGCTTCTTGCCCTTCAGTATAGGCTTACTATAAAATGAATACCATGTTTTAACAACTTCAGAGAGAGAATCTCAATAAAGATTAGGTGATTTTTATTTGCTAAAATCCAAATGTGAAGGGAAATTATGGATAAAATCTGTATTACTGAATAGTACGAATTGGTTTCCTTTTTTCTCTTTGTCATACATTTTTTGTTACACTTGCAACAAAGTAATTCGTCATAATTTCTTTGTAACTTACCTTTCAACTGATCAAGTAGTTTATAACTTCAGCAGAAAAAGTTATCTCTTTCTATTATAAAAATTAGTTGGAAGAGCAGTACTTAGTTGGAGAAAGCCTATCACCATCTCCTCGGCTTCAAAGAACTTTCCCTGGATGCTCGCTATCTCCTGTGTAAAGACAACTTTTAGGAATTAAAAACATCTTAATATCCTCTGAATTTTAATGTGGAGTGAACTATTTTATGGCAGCATGTCTCAGCATTTCCATCTACTCAGAATCAACACAAATTAATTCTTTTGCAAGATAAGGAAAAATAATTGTGTTTTGATGCATAATCATCAAGATTTAAATAAAAAATTACATCTGTCATATTTTGACTTTACAACTCATTACATGAAATAAGCAATTATCCATGCATTTTTCTGGTCTGGAAGATATACTTTTTTTCTTTCCAAAATGGAATTGTTGGTATTATTAGTTCATGTACCACAGCTACCTGACAGGAACAACAGCTGCAGAGATATACGTTATCTAATTAGTTTGTTTTGTTTTTTGTTTTTTTGACCGTGTTTTACATGTTGGTATATTAGTACAATGTATTAGCTGATGGAAAAGAAAATACAGTAGCTGAAGGCAAATGCTTATTCTTAATTTTTCTTACTATAGAGAGAGGGGCACTCTCCCCAAGTTACCATAAGCAGTATGAGCTGCAAATTACCATAAATATTTGAGCCGCTTGTTCAAATTCATGAGGTTTTGTTAGAAATACCTGAAAACATGTAAAGTTGTACTTTTGTCTTTAGAATACTCCTGTCATTATTTTAAATGAGCATAGTTGATATCAGGAATGTTTTGAACTGAGGTCAAAAAATTACTTGTCTTTCATGGGAGAATACTCCATTGGAGCTGCGAGTCATATGCTTTTCGGTTCATAAATCCTTATGACGTAGATTGCTAGAAGAGGAGATAGTTACTTTATGTTTGCTGTGTTCTTCTCTCATGCGTCTGCTGCTGGCCACTGTTGGAGAAAAGGTACAGATTTAAAGGGGCTGCATATATTCATATGGCTGTTGCCTTGTCCTTGTATTCATATCGTTTGAGCAGCAGCAGCTTTTGATGAGAGCTGCCGCTTTCTGCTAAGTGTTGTCATTTGAAAGAGAAGTTCATCCGCTCTTGCAATTAGGGAAGCTTTTCCTTCTACCTGTTTTAGCCCTAGGCAACATCTGGGACACAAGGTTTACTTTGATGTTTCAGTCAAATGATATGTATGAATAGCTAGCAGTGATAAGGATATGCTTTTGTTATCTCTGTAGCAACAATTTCCTTTTGGAGTTGGGAGTGGACTTTAGTCTTCTCTAAATATTTTCAAGCTTTTTTTCTATCCTACACAATCCACTCTGTCTAATGGTGGTCTTCAATTAGCAGTCCAGGAACAGCAAGTTAGACATTTTTGAACTGCAATAAATCTGACTAGTTATTGCTCCATACAAACCAATTTCTCCATCTGTTCAAGGACGTCTCTTCCTCTTAGAAGCATATGATAATTTGCTGGTAGAGTGTTACTTTTGCAGCCACTTTCATGTTCCTGATTTTATGTAATTACACTAGCTTGACAAACTGAAAGTAAACATCAAACCTTAAACTCAAAATTAAGTAACAATTGCTTTGCTCTCAGTCTCCTATTTCCCCAGCTATTACATTCAAGAAACAGAAAGCCAAATTGTCCCTATTTAACCAAGAATAAATTAATCACTACGTGTCACAGACTGAGTGTACAGACTTTGTAGCTTGAGTTCATTAGTTTGTGTGGAACTATTCTGGATGTGCATTTTAAACTCTTTTTTCATTTTGGTACTCATTGAAGTAATCCCAGAAATTTTTTCCCTCAAGACAATTTGTTTTAAGAAGTTAACCCTCTAGCTTGGGACTATTAATTAAGTGCCTTCAACAAAGGTGGTTCACATTTAATCGGTTAAAAGTTCTCCTTTGGAATGGGTATGTGCAGAGCTGTTTTCCAGCCTTTCAAAGCTTTTGCATCATTCTGGCCCGGTTCTTGACTTTAGAAGTATAGTCTGGGTAGGACATTGTAGTTGTAGTCCTCATTTCTGTAATACTGAATTGGCTATTTTTCTTTTCAGTATTACAACAAGGTTCAAAAGTTTCAATTCTGCCATTTTCTGTGGTCAGCCAGGAGCTAGGAAATGAACAATAACAGCCATATGGCTTGGAAGCTGGAATCCTTTCATTCTCTGGCTGCTGAGCTGGAATGAAAAATTACATTAAGCTCTACTGTTACTCCGCTTAAAAACTTTTGTCAGAAGTTTGAGGCTTGCACTGCAGTCAGTAACCTTTTCAATAGACTACATTAGTGCCCTTATGGAGCAAGCATTTACTGTTTACATAGTTTTCAACAAGTATTTCCACAAGGCTGTATTTTGTTGTCCCCTCCAGACCACCGCTCCCCAAGACATTTGCTTACCTGGGTTAATAATAAATTTTAATGGGAAAAGTCTAAAAAGTGAAGCCATCTTCTTTTTCAGGTGTGCTATTCAGTTCAGTCTTAAAACAATGCAAGACCATGTTTCCGAGCATTGTGGTTAGATTTTATTAAATTAGTTCTCTTTGGGCTACATCCTATATGAAGTGTTACCATTTGCATTAACAAATACTGTGAAATTTTGTATGACAGATAGGGTCTTCCCTCAACTCTTTTAACAGAGCACAAATATCCTTAAGCACAGAAACAGGTGGTTATCCTCAGAGACAAGTCAAGGGAATCCAAAGTCCCTCTGCATAAAGAATGTGCCATTGTCAAAAATGCTCCTGGCTGACTATTTACTTCTGTTGACCACTTCTCATACACTGAGTCAGTCTTGAGTCTGTTCTTGTTTCCTTCTTGGAGTGCCTTGTTTCATAAAGTCACTCCTAAAACCCTGAAGTTCAGTCATGAGCTTTGACTTCTGCTAGATTTTCTGCAATACTGTAAGTTCTATATGCCAAATGTGGTCTTTTGGAGCAGAAGCTAGTGGTGTATACAACTTGACTAAGGTGAACTCAGCCCTGGAGTAGCTAAAGGGTTTGTCTAGATAAATGTTTGGTCTTATCCCTGTGAGGGTTAAGTGTGTTGTATATTCAGCTTTGAAGGACAAATTAAATTTTTCTTTTTCCGCATTTATCCCTGACAATTACAGCAGTGCTTTTAGATGGCTGCTTTCTAAGGAGGTTGGCTTTGAAGTTAGTTCTTGAAGCTGCCTGTGTGTCAGGACCCTTTCAGCTACAGAAAGGTGTAGTATATGATCTGCTTACTAACTACTTGGTTTTCCTCAGAGGAAAAATTTTTACCTCTCTTTTTGTTCTGAACAAGGTTTCAATCCCAGCAGAAGAAAGTAAGTGTTATATCTGAAAGGGCTGAAAACGGGAGAGAAGAATTACAATGAGTTAGAAAACATGTAGCTATGATAACTGTAAATGTAGTTTGTATTGTTCACTCTTAGAACCTAGCATTATGGTACATGGGCACAAAGACTCTATTTTGCCCTGTTTTGTAAGAAAAATTTATTAATTTGTGATAAACTGAATATTATTGGGGTTTCATTCAGAGTTCTCAATCTGATACATGAATTTTGCATTGCTGTAGATGTGTATAATGTATTTTTGAAGTATGAAGCTTAACATTTTTGATAGGCTCTGCTAAATGAAAAGCATTGGTTAACTTTGTTATTTTAAATAATCCCATTCTGTCATGCTAATGTTTTTATTAGGATCCCTGATTATCAAGGAGATCTTAGTTACAGTGAAAGTTAGTAGTTGTTATTTTAATACTGCTTTTTACCTTTGGAATAGGTATGCTATAAATAACATACCAAGCCTGTTCTTGACATTGTAGCATATAATTTCCAAGAAATTCTAAGATCTTTCTGTTTTTTGTTGTTGATGATAAACTGTTATGTCAACCTGAATATGTTTTAGAAAGGATTATAAATTATATTATACATGTTGAACATTAGCTGTGCAACTTTGGGGACATAACTGTATTATAATCTCTGAGTTGTGGTACACGTGAAAATGTGTCGTGGTTTCACCCTGATATTTCACAGACGTTTCTTTAGCTCAAAAAACCCTACAGTGTGACAGAATTGGGAGTTCTTGCTCAGAAGAGGCAAAAATAGGTACAACTGAAATCTTGTAATTCAAGTTTAATGCACCTTTACAGTGCTAAGAGGAGAATCTTGTACTCCTGATCTACTATTTCGTATTCATGAACACTAAATTCACTCTCATTTTATGTATAAAAACCTGTTGAAAGGCAAAACAAACCTGATGGAAAACCTTAAACTAAGAATTGTCTATTATCAGTGCTAAGAAAAAATATTTTCATAGGTTTTATTTACTTAACTCATGCTACTACTAATACCAAGATTTTCAACAATTTTATCCTCAGTTTAAAAAAAAAAAAGTTTTAGTACCAAATAAAAATACTATTATGTGATAGCTGTTTAACAGAGCCAGTTTTACCAGCGGAATATATTGCATCTAATTTATTGCCCTATTAGCTGAGAACAAAATTCTTCTGTATTTTTTTTCTAGTCAATACAGAATACTTTTGAGAGTAATTTAGAATAAATGTGTACAGCATTTAGGGTTAGATTTATATCTTAATTTATTCTTCTAAACATGATTTTGATTATTATTAAAAAAACCCAAAACACTTTAATACGGATAACGTTCAGATTTTAGTGCAAAAGTGGAATGTCTTTTCCCTTCTGCCTGGTTTCTCTATACTTATTTTTAGCACAGTTGCACATATGCTCAATTTACTGTACACTTTTCTTCAAAAAAATAACAACAGTTCTGCTACAAAGTAGGTGTCATGAAGAATTAAATGGTCAAACCGTAATTTATCACGCTTTTTTCTGGTAGGATAAATCAACACCTACTAGTCCTCTGATTTATCAGCCCTTTCATTGCAACGCTCATTTTTGTGAAGTGTTATGTAGTCTTGTTATGTCAAAGGTAGACCTTGTTCTTATTGATCCTTTACCCTCAAAGTCAGTTTTATAGTCTGTTTCAGCAAATGTACTCCAATTACTGTTCTATGTTATGATACCAGTTTACCTTGCATAGGTGGTCATATACTGTTTAATTTCTGAGATTAAAAACTACAAACTACTAAATGAGATTCTGTCCTGTAACTTTTAGTATCCCTTAGTTTAAACTAAAACTTTGTTATGAATGTTACTGAATTATACTAAGGATGAGGGGGTTTTATTGCATACATTCTTTGTTCCCTTCTTTTGTGTGTGTTCGCATGCTTAAATGTAGTTACATGATAACATGCAATTACGATTTTTTTTTGAAGTATGCCTGGTTTAAAACCTGGTTAAATTCAATTCTTTAGTGATTCTTGACAGAGCTGGGAATTCTGGAAGAGGGTTTGACATCTGAATATGGGCTGTTGCATTCAGAAGTTTTCAAATAAGGTTTGAAACACCGATTTAGCAAGTGCTTGCAAAGGATTTAATACACATGCATTTAGTATGTCATCTTGGTCTGCAACCCTGCAATTATTTTTTTTTAAAAACTGATACTGAGCCTAAACCTTCTTTTTCAACTTGTGTGACATACTGATGGTGCATTTCTAATGTATCAGAGAACTCGTTTTGTTGTTGCTCTATGCAAATCTGGAGCTAACTTATTCAGTGTTAATAAATGTTAATAAAATATTTCAGAATATTTTTTAATACAACTCAGGTTTTACTTTTTTTTTTTTTACCATAAAACACAGATTGACTTTTAAATAACTTCTGTTTTTATTAGAAACCTTGCACAGCTCTCTAAAGTCAGCACAAGCCACAGTAAATTAGTGCAATGTTATAAAATACCGCTTCATCAAGTTAAGGAGTTTTTGTTTAAGTAGACTTTTTGCCCTTCAGAATGGAATATGGTTCTCTTTCATATGTAATGTGCTTTTTTCATATGCATGGGCGGCTTCAGGGTTTTTTTTTAAAGATAGGCTTTCAGTTCTGGACGACGTTTAGCCTTTGACCCAGCCACTTTCTTACAATAAACAGTTTGTTGATGAGAGCAGCTGCTGGGAAGATTGCTTCCAGACTGTTCTGTTGCAGCTGAGTAAAAAAAGCAAAAGCCAGGATGCACCTTACAGTGAGCGTTGCTCTGCTGTCCTCCTTGCTCCTCCGCTCAGCTGTGGTTTGTGCTGAGGACAGTGCAGTGGGGGTTTCTGCAGCTAGCCTTGTCCTGCGGCTGCGAAGGCTGTTACATAGGCAAGGACTGTAAATGGCAGCACTTCATCAAAACTGAGAAATCAAACCAAATGTGTTCTGCTTAGGGCAGTATGCAGTCACTCTTTCTGTTTTTTGCTTTTGTGGTTTTGTTTTGGTTTTGGTTTTGTTTTTTTTTTTTTTTTTTTTTTATTATTAATTGTTCCATCCTTTTAAGAATTTTTGATACTTTTTTTTTGTGTATAACAATGAAGAAAGAATGTGATTGCTTCATTTCCTGTATTTGTTTTGCATGACTGAATGATAGCATGTGCCTTCTAGCAACCTAATACCCAAGCATAACACTGTGCTAAAAACAACAGAGAGATAAGGATATAAAACTTGACATGAAGACCATTTTCCTTTTCACTGCTAGTTGATTGCTTTTTATCTTATTTTTAACCTTATTGACATCATTCTTTTCTCTGCAGAAGGTAACATCTGATACATTTTTTTTTCATTAGTTGGTGAAGTCTGACCTGGGCCCTGTAGCCTGTTTTTAGAATGGACTGCTGCACATTGGATAAATTAATTTTCTGCCTACGTACAGTGCTTTTTAAAGCTAAATTTAATTTTGGATTCAAATTTAGGCACAGATTTATGAGCAGTTCCTGGACATGTATACTGGGAATGGCTTGAAATCTAAGATGCTTCATGTTCAAAGAAATGTAACTGCAATAAAAAGGAGAAGGATAGCTTGCAACACTTTGTTAAAAATCTTTCCCTTTTTTGGACTAGGTATTCCACATATCAGTTGGCAAAACAGACCCACTTCTATATGTGACTTTCCACTCCCCATACTGCTGAGATGATGCACTGTGTAACTGCTTATGTAATGTAATACTTGTTTTTTTGAAAACACACTGAGATGTGGAGACAAAAATAAGGAGCTTGGTCTCTGGAATAATCTTTCACGAATTATTAGCTTTTTCTGCCTCTCTTGAGAAAGTATATTGCAGACTAAAGTAACTACCCAAACCACTAGAGACTCCTAAAAATTCAGTTGGTTGTGAATTGAAAAAGTTACCAAACGCTGCCATCTTTCTAAATGCTCTTCCATATTTTACACAATCAACTCATGTTTTGCACTGTATCTGGGTTTAGGAAATATAAAAAGATTATTAATAAACTGAAACAGATTTCCTAGTTATGTAGTATCCTGAGAATGCATAGCAAATATCAGCCAAGTAACTACAGAAGTTCATGAGAACGTGAAATGAGAATGCAACTTGGTTGTACTACAATAAAATCTTTATGAAGTTCTCTGGGGGATGGGGAAGGGAGGGAGTGGAGAACTGGGGATTTCTCTCCTTCCTAAGATTTTTATACTCTGAACTAAAACACCAGTCGTGAAAATAATGGCTCTCTGCGTGCTGAATAGAGTAAGATAGGTGCACAGATTCTCCCCTGACTTAGCCTAGAGGAGTGACCTCAGCTAAAATATGTCTTTTTATTAATAAAATATGCAAAAAAAAAGAAAATATTATAAGTAATCTGAAGATACATTAAAATCGGTGAGTGGGGCCATGGAGGGAAACTATTTAGCTTGCTTAATTTTTACCTATTTCCTTCAACAAGGGCTGAACATTGAAATTAATTATAAGCATTTAATATTAAAAGAAAAGTTTGATATGTGCTTTCTGAAAATTGAGTACTTTATATGTTTCAAATCAGATTTTGAATGTGTTGTTAATAGCCTTTGTGTTTTACAGTTCTGTTTATTCTTTTTGTTTCAGTTGCTACAAAATCCATCTTCAAGTTTACAGTTACTTAGGTCTAAAAGGGTAACTATTCAGAACTCCAGGCACTGATGTGTAGTTTAGTATTGCCATTATGTATTTATGACATCTGAACAGTATTGAAATAATGATTATGATTGTCTAATGAAATCTCTTAACCTGTTTGTCTGGTTAGTGACACTGGCTTTAACACACAGACACAAGTAATGCATCTGTTATCTACAGCCTTCCTTAATCCTGCTGAACTAGTAGAAGATGGCCACTACAGCTTTATTGCCAGTTTTGTTTTTCTTGGGAGGGAAGATCAACCTTTCTCCCATCTTTGAGTATTTCTATAGAAGAGATGCAGGCCTATTCATATTTCTATAGCAGGCCTATTCATCCTCTTCCAGTTCCTCTGTGAAAGCTGTGATCAGCAAGGGATTATTTTATTTCCTCATCTGATCTATCAAATTTTGGTTGTGTGTGTGTTTTGTTTTTTTTTTTTCCCCTCCCCTTTCTCCTTTCTTCAGTATTTCCTAAAGAGAAAGACCTTGTACTGAGTTTCCCCACCTTGTAAAAGAAAGTAATACTTTTTAATGTATAATTGTGGTATTAAGCTTAGTATTTATAAAATGTTTTACAAAGCCTCAGTAAAAGGAATATATACATGCTAGGTTTGAAAGCAATAAGGATGGTATATAACTTCACATTTTTTTCTGCATCTTCTGTATATTTACAGGAAAGAGTTTTGGTGCCATTTATTTATTTATTTATTTATAGCATTTTTCCACATTGGCTCAGTATGAACATGATTTTAAAATGGGGCTGTGGTGGTGTTGTGAAACTGTCATCTGCTATACATATCAAAGTATGGCGTTATTACAGGAAGTAAAAACACAGGCAGCATCAGAAAAGCATTTTGTGTGCCTCATTAGTCAGAAATGTCTGCCAAAACCTTGCCCTCTTGTGCTAATAGCTGACTTTTCCTGCTGCTGGACTCGAAGCCACTAGCTTTCAGGGCTGGAGTTGCCACTGTAGATGTGTTTTTTGTTGGCACCGGCCTACTGCTTACTGCCATGTTGGACTTAAGTTTGTTTCTATTGGATTCAAGAGATGCTATGGAAGCTCTCCAGTGGCTAATTTAACACCTTTAACCCTATAGAGCTGCTGAACAAAGCTGTGTAATACAAGGAGGATATATTTTTTTTGTGTATGTGTGTGTGTGTATTTTTATATTCTGAGGTTGAAATCTGACTCCAAATTCCATGCACTCTTTATTAAATATAGTCTGCACTATTAATGCTATTATAGAACGCATATGAAATACATACATTTGAGATCATACCTGAACCAAGTAATACTCATTTGAAAACAGCCTATTCAGGAAAAAAAACAAAACAGGTTAGCCATATTGAAGGCGTGATGTCTATAAATCTGATTATGCTCCAAATGGGCTATTTGTGTGCTCCTCTAAAAGACTGATATTTTACGCTTGTGTAATGTTCGCTTGTTTGCAGATAATAAACATATGTGCACATGTGATTTGATCAGTACATCAACTGATAATACATGAATCCATACATCAACAGCAAACTTTTTAAAAGTACAGTGAAGCAAAAATAAAGGTAGTTCATTGGAAATTACTGCATTTTATGCAAAGGAAGGTGAAAAATTTTTAAATTGTTTTTCTAGCTGTGTATCCATAAAGAGAACATTTGGCCTCACTCAACAAGCAACAACTAAAATAGAGTATTATAGTCACAATATTGAGTCACTGGGTAGTGCATCAGTAGTTAAAATTGTCTCATTTTTCCTCCCAAGAAAGGAGAGAACTGCCTGATGTATCACGTTTGGTTTATGGCATTATATTTTCAGCTTTCATTTAATTTCACCTCCATGTTTTTAATAGAAACCAAATTAATTTAGGCTGTTACTGAATTTTGTTTTAACAAAGAATTACATCGATAGGCTTAAGACCTATCGTCAGTTTGGTAGAAAAGAGCAGCACCAAATATGCCCAATGAGAAAGATACTTGCATATATCTGTGAGTATATATGAATATACATATAAAAATAAGAGAATACATCAAAATTAGATATATATAAATAGAATGTAAGAATAAACTCTTGAATTTGGGATTATTTTGAACCATTATAACTGAAAGTTTATGTGCTTTGTGCATAAGTCTCATTGGTTGATAGAGCCCAGGTGCAAATAAAGTCTTCTCCATCAGGAGCTGTAATTTTGTTATTTTATACTACAACAGAAAAGAGTCCATATGCAGCTGTTTTTTGTCTCCCTCTTTTCTCATTTTTATTCAATTTAAACCGCTAAGTAAGCATTAGGAAAAAGTAAAACTAATGATTACGAAAATAAAAAGAATTTTAAACAGCAAAAGAAAACTTCCATTATGTAGCAGTTTCTTCACACACCTGACTAAACTCTTAAAGTCATAGAAAGCAGATGTTAAATCATAAACAAAATACAGCTTTTACTCTTCCTTTATGTTATAATTATCATGTTAACTTTAGTTCAGCAACTTCCAATGTCTGACCCCCCCAATCCTTGATATAGTGGCCACTAATAAACCTTTGTGCTGATCAGTGGAAGAGCTGAGGGTATGTAGTATCCAGTAGCTTAACTTTATTTCTATGAGTTTTGTGAATTAACATCCACTGTATCCCCCTACCCACTCAGAACAACTTCTCATTCCATGACACTTTTCATTCCATGACCAGTCTGACAGTCAAAATTTTGCTGATTGATCTGTTTATTCCTGGGTACCAGATCAATGAGGCTGTCACTGCTTTGAAATTCTGTATCTCCATGCTTCGGTCTGGGAGGACTTAAGTTGTGTTTTGGAGTGCCGGGGGAGAATTTGTTAGTGAAAATTGGTGGGTAGTTCCTGTTGGCATAGTGCTTTTCTGCTTTCGGTAAATGTTTTTTAAAATGCATTGATAATACATGTTACTTTTACCATTTAAAATATGGATAGGAAAATTTTCTTGTTAGAAATATTAAACTTGTATTTGATTGTTTTAACTGTGAAAAGCTGATTAGTTCTCTTGTTGCCAAGTTGTTCGGTTAACATGTCAAATTTCATTCTTACTTTGAGAAAGAAGGCAATATCTTTGCTTTTGAAAATGTACATACGAAATGTGATTTGAAAAATGAGCAGTTTTGTAGGAAATTAAATATGGCTTGCCTTCAGTTCTCCTATCCAAAGCTGATGGAGTAATGATGAATAACAATTTCAGAATATATTTGTGCCACCCTAAAACAAGTTTAGTTATTCTACTTACAAAGTATGTTACTGGTACTATGTGTAATACAGGTTTTAGGGTGATTGTATGTGTAAGTAGCTGCAGATATTGTTTTGGTGCCTGACTCTGTAACAACTACAGCTTTTTTGATTGCATACTCATTTAAAGTTTGTACCCCCATGTTTTAGGGTTTTGATAATGGTCAGGGTAAGCAGTGGCCAGGAATTTGGATATTCCCTCACATTGTGTTGAGTGTCTTGCTTGGCACACCTGATGTGGTCCCAGAGGTGTGGAAGGCCAGACAGTTCCTGAACCAACACTTTTCATTGGAATGGCCACCAGAGGTTGCTGCAGAACGGCAGACACGGCTGATGATAGGTTTTGAATTCAAAGCTGAATCCTGAATTTAGCAACAATGCATAGCTCAGGTTCTGGCCGGATTATATTCCTTTTAAATGGAGTTGAAGCAGAGGTTGACCAAGACTTCTTATATATGTTTATTTCATTATACAAAAATGTACTTCTTTGCATGCCAGTATAATGGTGGGGACCCAAATGCATTGGTTCACCATCCATGTTTCTGTAACTTTGTGTGAAGGAGGTTTTTATAGTGAAAATTAATTTTTCAATTGTGTACTTGGACAGCATGTGAAACTTTGCTTTGTTAAAAATGTAACTATTTTTTAGGAATTTTTAAATTTAAAATGCTGGTCTTGATTAGGTATTACTCATGTTTATATTTTTGATCAGCTCAATAAACATGTACATTATGGGAAAAATTAGCTTCATAATTATACAGATGTAACAATTCTTAAATGGTTCAGTATGTGTTAGAAACAAGAAAATTAAATCAAGAAGTAAACTGAAAAACTATGGGGGAAAAAAATCACCTGAAAGAATATACTCAAGAGTATAAATAGTAGAAAATGTGTGACATATTTGTAATAACATAACATCACACATAAATACATGCTATTTCAGTCTTTTCAAAAAGTATGCTATGGCAAAAGTACACCAGGCTTTCTGATGTATAGTATTGAGCACTTTCATTGTTTGCTTAGATTGTAATAATACTTTAAACACCTTTATTTTTTAATGTCTGTTTCTGTAAATCTGTAAACCCATCCTTATGTGAGTTAAACCTATGTTTTTGTGTTTAGGACTTGCACGCTCAATTATGCTAAGTGAATTTCTGTGTTTGGAAAGCAACAGGAAAATGCACTTTCTGATTAAGCACAGTTTTTCCATATACTCCCTGACAAGAGTGAAAGCTATAATTTTTCTAAATATCGGATACAGCTAATATGTTACTCTGTGCGTCTGTAAAACCAGTAGGATAGCATGTAAAGAATTTAGCAGCAGTTTGTCAAAGCTATGATATTACATTAAGTGAAGATCCAAGCACTTCATGCAGATCAAGTCAAAGAAGTGCTCACAAAACCCTTAATGCCACATCCTCATTTATGGTGCATATGCAAAAAAAAAAAAAAAATATTTAAAGCATATTTTATCCAAGAAGTTAGATCGAAGGGGTTCAGATGGAGCTTTAGAAAACCAAGGAATTATAAGTAATTTCTCTGTAACTAAAATTTAGCTACTGAGTCACTCTTGGATTGTCATGGGGCTTAGAAGCTAGTGCCTGATTGCATCTGGAAAGAGACTATTCCTTTCTTCATGTTATGCTCTGTTACCCATACTACAGGGCTGCAAAACAGTAAGTCTGCTGACAGCATACAAAGAATGTCACAGAAGAAGCAGTGTCCATATGAAACTTAAGAATGTGTAGTTTCTGAGAATGGAAAATCTATAGAAAGGTGTTAGGAACAAGATCACTTTTCCCATTCCTTCTGAAGATATAACAGTGGGATTTGGAAAATGGAAGTAATTCCTTGGATAGATAACTGTTTATAGGAAGTTTGCTCTTAATTATGGTTTGTGGGTTTTAAAGAGTTGGGCTGGAGCTCAGAGACATCTTGTTCAATGGCAAGAGAGCTTAGTCCTGTCTTAAACACTCATGTAGGAAACACTCATACTCTGGTTCCTCGATATGGCAGTCATCGGAAGGAGGGGCATATATTTGGTTAGAGGTTTTTTATTTAAAAGTCAGACGTCTTCCTCTTAAAAATTTGAGGGCAAGAATCACTAGTACATTATTTCCAGTAGAATAAACCACAATTTTTGTGGTTTCATATGTCATATAACATATAAAAGACCACTTTGACTCTAGAAGGAGCTCTGTGAAATTTAAGCTACATACTTAGCAAAAAGAAGTGCCAGCATCTGTATTCATGGGTTGTTAACTGATGGTTTCTAAAGACATGGCAAACATTTAATCTCTCAAAATAAAATCAGGTATCTCCAGAAAGACATCTATGAATGTGTAACAGTTGTTTCAGGGTGTCACCAGACCGGTAATAAATGCAGTAATTAATCTTTTAATTTCACATTCAAAAAAATGTATTTCTAAATAACCTAAAATAGAGATCAAAGTTTGAGGTGTAGCTATAGAAAATTGTATAAGTATATACATGTATATTTCACATTTAAAATCTTTTGCACAGAAATGTGTGTTAGCTGTGCTGTTGACTGGGGCAAGGACTAGAGCATGCATGCAACTATATTTCATACACTGGTAGAGTTTTCTTAGTTATGTGCATTCTCAAGTTACATGCTTCTCTTTTTAGCTAGATGAATATCAGCCACTTTTGTCTATACTTAAGGTAATAGTGAAGCTTCCGTTAGCTCAAGGTATGAGCCCTTTTAGCAGGTATTCTGCTGAGAAATCAGTAAATGTTTTTGTTAGCTGCTGCTTTATCCTTCAAATCGAGTCTTAGTGATAGACTAAAGGGCATCTGGCGAAGAAACTGAGCATGTTGAAAAACCTATGTAATGCAGACAGCCATGTGCATTCCATGCTTCAGTATCTTCAGTATTCAGTGGACAACCACTGTTATAGGGAAAGATGGCCTAATCTGCAAAGGAGTAGGGTCTCAAGTCTAGGAAGTCAATACCTAGTAGTCAGGCTAGGCTGAATTAGAAGAAGCAGCAGAAGTTGATCTTTGAAGGGGAAGCTGAGTTAATTTTCCTACTTTGAAGTAGAGGATGATTGCTCGAATAAAAAGTTTCTTGGATGAATGTTTGTATGTCTTCACACTTGATGATCCATATTTCTATGCTTTATTTTATTTCCCTTGCCCACAGGAAATACATCTTGCTTTTCTGAAATGGCTTGAGGGAAATGTAGATGCTGAAGGATTAAGAGCGTCCAGCAAGGTGTCTCTTAAATTTGTTTCATCCTGTGAATCAAAAATGGAAATAACTCCATCTCTCATGCCAGTCATCACTGAGATGGGAAACTTCTCATCAGAACATTTCAGCTTGAAGACATATCAAGAGAATCTTCAATCAAAGAAGCTTGGAAAGATTCTTCTTTTTACTGAAGTTACCACAACAACAATGGATCTTCTAGATGGGTAAGATAGTGATCTAAACCATACCAAATAAGCTTTCTGATCTGGAGTTCATAATTACAGTAACACACAATATTCAGAAGTAAACTTTTCTCCTTGGTTTATTTGTTACCAACAAGGTAGCCAAAGTGAAAAAAAAAACCAAACTGATTATCTTCTAGGTAGGACACAAAATAGAGATCTTTGCATTCACAGAATATTAGTTGATAAGGTATAAAATACTAAGTTGTAAAGGGTGGAAAAATGTGACAACTTTTTACTTGGCAGTGGAGTTTAAGCATTATTCCTCTTGCAAAGCATGAACATCACCATGGGAAAGTTTAAGGTATTAAATATGGATATTTATGAGATTATATGCATTTTCCAGTACAAGTTATTTTCTAAACTAGTTATTTGACAGAAGTAATACCAAATAGATTGCAGCCTTAATTTTAACATTACTGTGTCTCTCGTTCCTTTTACTGAATATTTCACAAAAATGCTCTTTAGTGGTTTGTTTGAGGTTTTTTTAAACATCGACTAGGGTTATGCTAGACATTCTTTCATCATCACATAGATGACCCTTGTGAATGAGTTGTGGGATACCTTTGAGAAGGTAGCTCATTAGAGTTTTGAATGGGATTAAGTGATATGAAAATCACAGTTACTAAATCTTAGACTGC
This sequence comes from Tyto alba, assembly GCF_018691265.1. Taxonomy (NCBI): domain Eukaryota; kingdom Metazoa; phylum Chordata; class Aves; order Strigiformes; family Tytonidae; genus Tyto; species Tyto alba. The sequence continues at coordinate 28,062,947 of NW_024881276.1, forward strand.
AGTCTATGTACAAAGACTATACTGTTATGTTTCATGAAATAGCCTGATGGAAAAACTGTCTTTGGAAAGTTGTTGCTCTTCAGGACAGATTATTCTGTGTGTTTCTACCTGCAGCTATATTTTTTCTTGGCAGCTACTTTTGAGTATCAGTGTGAATTTATCTGCAGAAATTGCAGATTAATTTTACTGTTGAAAATAACCTCAGGATTTTTGTTCTGGATTTTTTTTTCTAATCAACATAATCAGTTAAATCATCTTGAATGTTATTGTGACTGATTCGTTAGCCAGCAATAGCTTTAGTTCTCAGCTAGAGAGCCTCAATTGTGAGACCAATATAAGTTACAGAATATGCCTTCTTACAGGTAATAAAGGTGATTTGTTTTAGAATATATGCACACAAAATCTGTGAATGAGAATACATTATAACAGTATTAAAGTAAATCAGTTTGTAGTCTTATAGTTGACACTGTGATAGAATTTACAAATGATAATTTGTGCTAAAATACTGCAATGTAGAGCTAGTTGGAATCAAATACAAATTTATTTTAATTCCAAACTATTCTCTGTGCATATACACTCATGTGCACACACATTAAAAAAAAATGTTGCTATCTAATTTTACTACTCCCCTTCCCCCAGATCTGCATCCTCATCCTGCAACTGATTTCACAGTGACTTCTGTACATAGATGTGCTAGTTTGGTAAAAGGCCACAAAGAAGAGGGTTATTTTATAGAAGCATTTGTAGCATTCACTACTTAATTTTTAGTATTCATAGCACGTTCAGCCCACTGGATTGAAAGCAGAAGTACTGTGAAGAAACCGACAAAGTGATAATTTAATAGGTCAAGACCTTTCTTCTCTGACAGTTTTTGGTGGTGGTTCTCAGTAACATTATTCACACATCTCAGTAAGATGAAGTATATAATTCAGAGTTTTGTGAATTTATTTAGATATCACAAGCAAAATAGCATCATGTCTGGCCAATTTATATATGATTGTATTATCAAGAAAGGCAAGGGAGCTAAGAGAAATGGTCTTGGTTTTCAATGACTGTGGAACCTTTGCTCTCTTACCTTGAAAGTTCTGTATGAGCAGAGTGGTAAGCACTCATGTTGCTTTTTTACATTGAGTGGTCCAAATGTAGTCAAGTCTTTACATATGTAGGTCTTCAAGATTTTCACCATCATGATGCAGCTTGAGTAGTCAGTTTTCAGGTAAGATGTACACTAGAAGTACTGGATCCAAGTAGCTTATACTGGGAAGATGATACTCATCAAATTATATTTTGAATAATTAAATTTATTTTACAGAGAGACCTTGGGTCTAGTAAGTTAAAATACATGTCCTAAGTATTGTGGTTGATGTTACTGAAAATTCTTTGTTATTGTGGATAATAGATTAATGTAGTCCATGTGATTTGCAATTCAGCAAAGTACCTTGAAACTCACAGGTGATAACATTTCATAAATCACTTGAAATTGATGCAAATGCCTATTAGGTAATTTTTATTGAAGAAAAAGTTGTCAGGTTTTTAAGGTACTTCCAAGTGAACCAGGATGAATTTGTTGGGATATGTGCATGACACATTTTTCTACTTGCCAATTCTGAATGAAAGGAAAACATACCTCAGGAAAAAATGTTTTCTTTTCTTGAACAAAAAATCGGTACCTATTGATCATTCGTGATTCCCGGAAAAAAATTGCAATACCATGTTTATGTAATCATATATTGCAGCAAGCACTTGTTACATGACACACTCTGTTAGGGTCTCTCAGATTTTACCAAGTTTGTGATGATTGAAAATATGATACAGACACTTCAAGAACATTAGTGTGATTAGTAGTAAATTTAGATAGGAAATTATTTAGTTAGCAAATCATAAATAAATTTAGCATTTAACTTTCGTGACTTTAGATTTTCTTATACCTTTCCCACCAACTGAATGTCAAACTTCTGTCTCTCTTCCTTTCCACTTCCTCAAACCTCATGCCCCCAAAAAATTAAGATGTGGAAGGAGAAAGTGGGCTGGAACTAATTTAATGGCTGAGCAACCTCACAGTAGAGAAACAGCCGGAGCCTAATAGGGGTCTTTGTCTGCATTTCCACCCTGGCTGGTAACGTGCCAGTCAAAAGTCAAGCAAGAGAAACAGGTGGAAACTATTAGACCTGTCATAAAGTTTGAAAAATTGATTCTGGAGGCTAAGTGAATAGATTGAACTTGACAGTGTTGTCCTAAAGATTCTAAGGGAAAATTCTGTAGTTTAATTTGGGATCCCTTGATTGTTCATTAGCTCTCCAGATGGCAGGTCTTGGTGGTTTGCATATTAACATACACAGTGTTATCACCGGCTTACATTTATGTGTCCTAAGGTAACAAATGGAAGTGTGAATTCACCTGTAGGTATCTAAAATTAAATGACATTAGTCTAATTGTAAAATAAAGATTTGTTTAAATGTCACATAGTTTTAAATGATCAATATTGTTTTTATGATTTCATGTTAAAAGCTTTATTTAAATCATTTGAGGCTATTTTTAAAAGTATTTCCACTTACACTAAAATTTAAAATTCTTACCAAAAATTAGAAGCTCCCTTGTGTTTTGTATAAAAGGAAATTATTTCTGTAAGTTTAATTTCAGAAACTTTGTCTTCAATTATATTTATACTAATACCACCTGAACAGGTAAACCTTGCCAGAAGCAGTTTGACTTTCTCTGTGTCCTCCTCTCAGAGCATGCATGGGGTTGCATGATTTAAGATGAAACCATTATTTCTGAGGATGCAACTGGTATAGTGATAGAAATGTTACATTGTGGAGACATACTTATTAGACTCACAAGATTTGAGACTGATAAAATATCTAGCACATTATTTGACTGGAATGTTTCACAAGCATTTAAAAATAAATTAATTAGATATACATTTCAGTTTTATTCTTTACTGGCACCTTATATACTGTCGTAATGTTGTAGTTGTCAGAAGATTTGATTTATATGTGATTAAGACAGCATGTAATATTTTCTATATGAAATGCCACTGTGAATCCCTTTTCCCCAATATTTAAGAAGCACAAAGTGCCATTGTTAGGAAGAGTTTGGCACAAAAACGGTGAATTTTAGTAGAAATGAAATGTGGGATGAAGTTGCTTTCGTAATTGCTGAATAGGATATTTAAATAAAATGTCATCTTAGAATAAACAGTTTCCAAACAGTTAAAAGCTTTGAAAAAGGAAATCCTCTACATTGTTGGTGACCTTTTAGTTTTTCTTTATGCTTTTCTAGATTCATATTGTTGAATTTTTAAAAACTGTACTACAGTTCTAATTTTGAAAAGTGAACATTAGGACTTATTTTGTTTTAAATCTCATTTTAGTTGTATTCAGATATGCATGATGCTAAGACAGGTATGAGTTAGCGGAAAGTAAGAGTAGCACATAGTTAAAGGAAATTGGAAAGACACTTCAGAGGCACAAGCAAACAAGTTGAGATTGACAAACTACTTTGTACTTAGTGATCTGGTGTTTTTTTCAAATCCTTGTGATGTTTTACTCTGTGTAAACATAGTGGCCTCCTGTTCAGTTATTCTGTGTGCCTCAGTGATCTCCCTTATTCTTTGTTTAAACCATACTTTTTTAAAAACAAATTAAAATCAAATAAATTGTGGGGAGTGGGTTGAAAAGTAATTTGAAGATAGAAACTTCTCACTAATGTAACCTTTGCAAAATATGCCTTACAGTCACAGTGCTTGTTTTCATTCCATCATCAGGCATACCTGTTTAAAGCCTCCTTGCCTCAGAATTCCACTAGGACTGTAACTACAAGCCAGATTTATTCTTACAACTCTTGGCTCAACTTGATACACCGTTTTCTTAAAAGCTATGAAAATTGTTTACTACTTGTAATATTATTTTAGCTAGCCATGTTTCATAATCCAGGCTCAGGTGGGTGGCGGAAGAGGTTTTGCTGTAATAGTCAAAACCAGCTGCAAGCTGCATCACTGATGTTGTGGTTTCCTCTCTTGAAGATGTATGGGCTGTTGAAGTCCAAAGTTTTCAAAGAGTAATCTCTGTCTTTTAGCATAGTGAGACTATCCTAGTACGTTAAAAGTCTGCTATAAATAAATGTTTTATCACCAACATTAACAGTTTGTAAAAACTAACCCCCTACACCCTTCTCCCTCAAGAATGTGTTGGAGAGCTGGAAAATACCATAGTGGGCCGGAAGGATGTCTTTCTTTCATGAAGTAGGCATTGCTGTTGGATATTTAGAAAATATGTGCTGACAAATTGGTCAGTTGCATTTAAGTGGTGTACACATTTTACACATAATCTTTTCTGCAGATACATAACAGAAAATATTTTATCAGTTTGAATAACGAGTCCTTCTTTGTGCAGAGAGCTCTCAGAATAGTTCATACTGCTTTTAAAACCTTAGGTCCCTTAGTTTTGCTTGTTTGTTAAAGTGTAGTGCGGCATAGGAATGCTTTGCTTGATGAAGGTCTAACCTAAAAATTAAAGTTATATACTAGTGCTGATAGACCTGCTCTTTAAGGAACTTTATGCTTTTAATCTACATCACTCCCATTTAATTTAGCCTTCATATAATATCATCCTCCTTTGTTCTTTACATTATTGGGATTACTAACTCTTAAACTTCCTTTTTTTATTTATAAGGTGAAGGATTTTTTATTCTCAAAAGAAGAAAGTTAGTGCATTGGAATAGCTGCTTTCCTTAAGGGTTTTTTTTATATTCAATATTTTGTGCCTTCCTTCGGTGATGAAGGTTAGCTCAAATAACAGAATGTGTTTGTTTCCCTTAAATCACATCAAATTATTTTCAACAGCAATTTCTGATAATTTAATTTTAGATGTATAACATTTCATACTTTATTCTTCTGTTCACTTACTGGTAGTGTTTTGCATCATCCAGTGTTAGAGAAAGCTGTCCTTCAGCCTGATGATAAAAGTTCATGCAGGAATTTTTGTAGTACAGCCAAGAGGCTGTTCCCTTTCTGGCCTGTAGAAAGGGAGGAATTCGGAAGTTTTTGGCACTGATTTGGTTCTGTGCCATTCCCAGACTCTTCTCTGCAATACCATTTTTCATTACATGCTTGCTGAAAGATTTCTGTATTAGGATTTGTCATCTCCTTTGCGTCAATTTTCCGTGCCTTTCTTTCCACCTGTTGTGAACAGTTCTTGAGGGCGCTAAACAATTAGGTCCCTATTTTCCTGTCACGCACCTTGTGTGTCTGATTTTTCATGGAATTGAAGGCAAAATATGTTTCTCTATTTTTTTTGTTATGTAAAATTAGTAGATTTTCTTCCTGTTAATGAAGCGGGCCCCCTGCTTGCATGGTTTCTGTCAGTGCAGGGGAGGTTTGGCATTCCCAAAGGGGATTGAGTCATTAAAAAAAGATACCCGTTTTGCAGAGCAATTAACCCATGTTGAACTCTTATAGTATATTGTATTACCCTGCTGCTGGAAGTTCCTGAACAATTCGCATTGTCGTATGAATACACATGTAGCCGTGGAACACTCATCATTCATTACATAGGAGAGGAAACCCTGTAAGACTGCACAGTTGCAACGAGAGCTAAACAGTGCTGTTTTCGTGCACACATTTTAAAACAGACTTTTCATATTAAGATGAAAAAATTGAATGCTGAAATTACAAATCATCACATTTTTTTGAAGAAGAGGATTAACTTGAAAAAGTATATATGTAATAGAATACAATGTATCATAGTAATATATTAATACATTGTTGTATATATTTATAATACTAATTACAGCATATTACATGTATATTATTGCTATTCATTTTCTTACTCCATGACTGTCAATTCTGCCTTTTATTTAGTAAAAAGAAATGTTGTGTAAGGTTAAACTACCCAGAAGCACTTACAGATTAGCATTTGCACCTCATTGAGAAAGAGATTTTCATGCTTTTTCAGTCATCGTTTTATAGCATATTGTTAAGTATAACAGTGTCAGTTCTGTAGGGTCAGTGTGAACACATATCAGATAGGGCTGTCCTTCTGTTCATCAAATAGCTTTCTGTGCATTGGGAAACCTGCCACCTAATTGCCACCGGTCCAAACTCACATCATAATATAGCCTCTAACAAAGTCACGTGCTCAATAAGTTAAAAAACTCAACGACAGGCATAAGTCAGTGTAGGACATGAGCCATTGACTTAAAAAGGCAAGGGTGAAGCACAGCAAAACCAGGTATGTTGATACTGTGGTCAGATGAAACAACCTTCCCGCCTCTCTAATTAATCTCATTGAGTGGATTGGGGCTTGGACAAGTCATGGATCTACATTTCTTCCCCATGCATTTTTATTGTAATTGTTATAATAATCAGACTAGTAAAAAAATAAATTGACAGTATTGCGTTCCAATAAAACAGACTAGCAGTTAGGTATCTAAATTACTTGATAATGTCTTTGATTAATGGATTGCCCACATTATGTGTGGCTGAGGAAGCCCCAGTTCAAAAACTAGTAAAGAATCCGCTCATCTGGGCACTGCACGTGTTTCTTACACTTGACCTATGAGCGAGATGTGCTGGAGATATTCAGCACATGCACGTTCCAAACAGACTCCCTATTTTTTCAGAAAATGGGAATTCTGGAGAAGTGGAGCCCAGAATTCATTGCTTTGGCAACTCCTCTGGCCACTACACTTGTTTTAAGTGATGCATAGGACCTACCTCAGCCTTGGAATTATATCTACAGAGTAATTTTTGTCTGATCATTTTAGGAAGCTGATGGGAAAAATCAGTGTTGTCAGCCATGGAGACAAACATGCTGTGTGATAGGATTTGACTTTAACTACTTTTATTTGAAACTATAATAAAGATATGAATGCTGGACTAAACTAAGTGCTGTTGCACAAAGTCTGAATTATTCTCAGGAGATGCCAGTTTCTCATTCTGGTTACGCAGGGAAAAGAGTGTAATCAGATTTCTTAGAAACTTGAAGTTAGATCATGGCTTTCAGTTTTCATTTTGCACATCTCCATCTCTTTGCCCTTGTTAGAAAAAAAGAAGAAAAAGAGGCTGGATTTACAACAGTATGAGAGCTACAGTAGGAGCCAAGCAACTTACAGCATGGTTGTTTAGGGAAGTTTAGACAGCACCTGTTCTGGTGGTGTTAAGAATAAATACACTGATTTTTGTTTGTTCTTATACTGCCAGTCAGAAGATAGTGATTTAATGTCAGAATAATTGCCTGATTGTTTCCAGAGCCAAAAACTTTCAGAGCTTGTGTAATTTCTAACTTAAGCAGTAAACTGAGAAAATCCCACAGAATGGAAATACTTTACCTAAATCCCACTGGCCTAATTTATTTTCACTTATACTCCTAGTTAAAATATTTTAAGAATCTGTTTGTATTCAAACGAAGGCTTGCATTTATCACACCTCATATCATTTAGCCTAAAATGTCATGGCCTGTAGAATGCTGTGTAAAAAAAGCGAGGTTCTCCCACTGCAGTTTTGTGATCCCCGGGATTGCTATAAAATGCTGTACCTCATGTTGGTTTCAAAAGAATTTACTGGAATTGTTCTTGTTGCTTAACTGTTAAATATGGATGAACTTCCAAATGGTTTTTGTAAATTTGAACTGACGCTATTTTTACTGATGATGCTATCTTGAAGAAAACCCCCAAAAGTATACTAAAGGAGTCTTTGCAAATACAAAGATTTTATGCATATTAAATTAAGCCATTGCAGAATACAACTATAAGTTGTCCTATAGACTTTTTTTTATTTGACCTGCGTTTGAATGGATCGTCTGTCCATTCATGGAGGAAGATGAGGAGGCATACTGAAGAGAAAACAAAGAGAAGAAAAAGATGTAGGGAGATGCAGGCTGAGATACAGGAAAAAGGAAAAATATGGAATTCAGGGGAAACAAATCTTGTCTGTATTTACTGAATATTTCTTTAGCAAATTTGTTAAACTTAAGGTAAAAAAGTGGAATGTAAGAAGATTGAAGTATTAATTGGGGAAAAGTCTACATGTTGTAAGAGTGCTTAGCAAACCAATTACTGATCAAAAGCCCAATACTCCCTTGTTTAAATGGCAAATTGTCTACTGAAAGATAATTTAAATAGTGTTTGGGATTGACTACTTCTGAAGTCATAAAGGCTGTTAATAACTCCACTTAAGCATGTGGTGATTCCATTTCCTATTTTTTTTTGTCTGAAAGTTGGGATGTATGGGGAAAGGGGAGTACTCTATTTTGTTGAGGCTATATAATAATTTTGATTACAGTCATAACTGAATCTGCAAATTATGTTGTCCTGCTTTGCCTGTTGATTTTTAGTCATCCTTTTATTCTTTCCTACCATCATAATAATTTTTGAATGTTCAATCAAAATCCCACACATTGCTTATATTTCCTGCTTTTAAAAAAGTGTCTTACAACATATTAATTGTACTTTTGGGATATCATGTATTTAATTAAATTTCATGTTACATGACAGTAGAAGAGCTTCAGAATTCATTCCACCTGAATGTAATGTTTTCCATGCATTAATTTACTATCTTTATTCAGATTCTTGGGTAGGCAGTTAAAATTCCAAAATGGAATTTCATTCACCCATTTCTAAGCCCCTAAAACTTAATTGGTAGACTTAGATGGCATGTGGTTTTAGTGAAAGAGACTAACATATTTTTATACAGCTACATCATCTTTCAGCTAACATATTTCAACCAGATAATTAGTTGCTTTGTTTAAACCTAAGACTCAATTTTCTCATACGTCTGAAGGAGAAACTAATTTGGTCTTGCAAACTACAGAACTAGCTTCCTTTTAAGGATGTGTATTGCACAATATGACTGTTGCAGTGAAACTGAGATTTATGACCACTGAAGGAATAACATGCAGATAATGCTTTATTGGTTAAAAATAATATTTCACTTTTCACTGGAGTAAGCCAGGAGTTGATGCCCCCAGAACAAATAGTTGTTTGGTATACTGGTGTAAATGCAGGTGTCAGGGTTCCAAACAGGCTTACAAGCCACTGCAGAACTGTTTATTACTGGCATTGGATGTAACTCTCTGAAGTACTGATCTTGTGCCAAAAAAACATTTTCTTTCCTTATTGAATATAGATGCTCATCCCAGCCTGAGGAGGAGGAAAAATTTTTCTCTCTATTTTCTTAGGTTTTTTTAACCTTTTTCCTCCAACAAGCTCTGTTTGTGTTACTGGCTTCTAGAAGATTAGTTTTGTCAAGATCACACATTTATGAAGTAATATAGAAGAATGCTTATATGATCTCAAAAAGCCATCTGTCAGGCTTCCCTGAAAGAATAAAATAGTTTAAAATACTGTCCACAGGTGCAAAAAAAAAAAAAAAAAGAAAGAATATTATTTTACAGCTTTTAAGTTTCAAGACTGGAAATTAGATAAAGAGTTCTCACCCGAGTCTTGATTTATTAGCAAAAGATAACATGTATACTTTCTATGGAGTATGGTACCAGATGTGAGGTATAAAAGAAATTGCTGGTGGCCACCTGCTTTAATGCACATTTAAAACCTTGTGTGGTAGTTGATGTCATGTAGAATCCATGTGATAGAGAATAATTTTAAGTTAGTAGACCATGTCAGGTTAGCAAGGATCGATGCTTGTAGAATGTTTCATATTTTCCGTCACAGTTTATCTGTCCACTTGAAAAAATAAAAGTGAAATAGTCACCTTTTGCCAAGGTTTTTGAGAAGCAGCTGTGGGTTGCTTGGATATTTCTTGTGGCAGCCAGGCACCACAGAATTTTTAATGGGAAGGTGTTAGAAAGTCAGTAGAGTGCTGTAGCTCCATCTTATTAGCCTGTTGTTTTGTTTCTGTTTTAGCATCAGCATTCTGCTACCATTCAGTTGTAACATTTACATGGTTTTCTTTGGAACTAAGTGCAGATTTTTTCTAGGGCATGTTTCCCCCATCAGAGTACTGACAGCGTGCTGACAGGAAAAAATAGGCGGAAGATTCCCTTGCGCATCACAGTACCGATATGCTATAAAGCCTTGAGTAGGACAGAGTCCTTAACCCAAGAGGCTTACTGCTTTTAACAAATAGTGGCAATTAAAGATTCTTGATGTAGCCAGTTGAAATGCTTGCAATAATTCAGCCTAGAAAACTACATTCAGGCATAGCATATCACCTTTGCAGTGGATTTAACTGACTATGCTAATTTTGTCCCTAGAAATTGAAGTTTGTTTGATTAAATCAGATTTCCAGAGCCATGTGCTATAGCCACAGAGCTCAAAATTGATTACAGAATATATTGTCATAGATATTTCACTGCATACCATGTTCCTGAGGGGTTTTTTAACCCTTCTGATGGAGCACGATGAGCAATTATTTTGCTTAACAGCCAAATGTGGCCTTCACAGCACCGTAAATGGTATTATAAAATGGTCTTAATTTGATCTAGTAATTTATCTAAGCGGTTATAACTTTGGGTATACAAATCATATTAAAATAATCTCAGAAAATTTATTTTATTTAATCTCTGTTATAGACAAGGATTGCAAATTCATGTTTATCTTTTGGGGATAATAAAAAGACGATTTCTGCTTATATTATATTTATTTCTCTTTCCAATAGTTTCCTCACACATTTCCAGTATTTTGCTGTTATCAGTAATTTTTATTTCCCTATTTTTTAGTTTTTGGTTCAGTTTCATGTTTGAGATGGATAAGATATAACTCAATGTTACTACAGTTTAATTAATTACTATCAGTTATTAAAAATAGGAATTGCAGAATTCCTGTCTGTCTTTTTTTTAAAAATATAATTTCATGTTATAGTAATTCTGATACTTGCTGGCTGATAAGTTAAAAAAAAAAAAAAAAGGAGAAATCAATCTTATTTCAGTTAGGAACTCAGATCTTGATCTGGTATATGCTGGAAAAAACCTTATTTTGGTAAACTGTATTGAATTTAGCTTCTTCTATACTTTATTGTCTTAAAACTCTTCACTGGTCTGCTTTAAATCTTGCAGTTCTAAACATGGTTTGGAATGAGTAAATTGTAATGATTAAATACTTGAAAAAGAGGGAGTAATATTCTAAATCTCCCCTTCCATTTTTCACTGTCAGCTGACTTGAAATATGTAAATTATACATATTTCTGATGTGTGTCATCAGGAACTTTCATGCTACCTTCTCTGTTATTTTTTCATCTGCTTGTTCTTCCTAAAACCAGTTAATACATTTTTTTATGCCAGAGAATGGATTCAAACTTCTGACTGTTTTCACGGTATGACTAAACAGTAGTATCAAGTATGAAATTCAGCACAATTCCATCTTCTCTTTAACTAACAATATAAATAGTTCAAAAAAGATAAAACCAGATGCAAAGAATGAACTCATAAAATGGAACTGTTTTCAGGTATGGGTTGCAGAATTTTTTTTTTTTTTTTTTTTTTTTCCTGCAGAAATAGAAGTAGACAAAAAAAGATAGCCATAAATGTCTTTCTGGGACATCTGCAAGAATAGGTGTAACACATTGCTACTGCTAATTGATATTATTCTGGAAGACTCACCAGCAAATTCAACCCAGAATTCTGTGGAAACCAGCTAGTAAAGGGAACAGAGAGACCATTTGCTCTGAAGATTTTAGGTGCAAGACAGTCAGATTTTTTGGGAGGAGGGTGGAAGAAGAAGGGAAGAATAAGTGAACTTGGAGTAAAATTGAAGTTTTCTTTTTTACGAAGTCCAGGTCGATCAATAAGCAGGTCCTGTTACTTGTTGGATACAACATAATTTAGTCTGGGAGAATGTCTGCTGGTCATCATTAGCTCCTTGCTGAAGGTATGTTACTGTTCCAGACTCTTCCGGATTTTATTTCAACAGGGCATGGACATAGAAAGTATGGAAGTCGCTTTGGGGAGTGCAGATAATTGGAACATTCGGATTCGACCTGTTAACCTGATTTTCATCTGATGTACTGTTTGGAGGTTTCAGCATTCAGTGGTCATCAGAACAGATAATATTTAGTCATTGACAAATTATGTTCCACTAGTAACTGGGGAACAACTGGACAGAAACTGTCACCCTTTACCTGTGAAGGAGTGAGTAGTCTCCAGTTGGCTGAAGCTGTAATACAGGGTGTTCATGACAACAGAACTATATTGGTTTAGAGGAAAAATGGTAATTTGCTATGAAGCATTAGCTTAATAAACTGGTATGCCAACAGGAGAGGTTAAGAAGGGTGAAAATGTTCTTCTTCGATGTTTTGCCAAGTTAAGCAGTGAAATATTGTGAACATGAACCAAGTGAAATGGAATGCTTTCTACTTGGATTTGAAACCAAAAATCTCAGTGAGTTTTAATTCATAAGTGGTAGAGTGTAACAGTAAATAAGTAGATAAGTACCCTTCCTTCCGTGCTTCCTCTCCCACTGAGGAAAAATTGCTGAGCAAAAATCTGAAGTGCTGTGTATTTTAACACTGGGAAGCACTTATTACTTCAAATATTTGCCTGCTTGTATATCATATCTATTATACCAGATGTGCCACATACAAATTAGATACGGCTCATAAAGTGTAGTAACACTAGATTTTTCAAGATTTTGGATGTAAATTTTCCTTTTATTTAACTGTGCTCTAACTCATGTCAGGAGGTTTTCTAGTGATGGAGGGTTATAGCTTTTTAATTAAAATCCTCAGCAGAATTCTTCCCATACTTTAAACACACACTTTATTCAGTTTTTTAAAACAAAAGTCTTTGAATGGTGTTGAAACAAGAAATGTAGAAATGGAGATTGCATTTACTGGATCCGGAACCAGTTTCTCTAATTACTTGACTAGGTCTGCAGCTGCATTTATCTAATACCTATCAAAACCTTCATGGAAATAAGCAAGGATTTTTTTACAGTGAGGGTAACTATACAAGAAAAGCCTAAACTAAATTGAGATTTCAAGCTACTGTATAAGAGATGAATAAAATATAAAAAATAACACTGAGTCAAACTATGCTATAATTTTTTTTCACTTTTCCTTGTACTGTGAGATAATTCAGATGAACATTTTATGTGTGTGTTTATCTTGTACTCTGTATCTAGACACTGGCATATGAGACTTCACATTAATTCGATTGAAGAGGAAGTTGGGGTTTTTTACAACAGCACTCCAGTCACCCTACTCTGCACTTCACAGAAGAGATGCCAGGCAGTTTTGCAGGCTAGCCTGCAGGCACTGCTTGCCCATTCTAGCTGGCTGTGGAGCCAGCTGGCAGCACATCCAATACAACACTAGGTGACACGAAAGAACTGCTCTTCAGTAAACTAGGGTGTTTATTTCCTGTATTTAACACAATCATTAAACACCGAATTCCGAAAAATCTTGTTGTGAATGTCTTTACAAACTTTAACCACATAAATATTTAAAAAAAGCTAAATTGTGGAGGTTGTGTATTATGAACTGTACTTTAATTTAAAAAACAAAAATCACAAACTTTGTTTTGCTTTCAATCTGTCATGTACTTCAGTATTTCTAACAGTCTTTTTTTATTGTGTGATATTAATATCATCAAGGGAATGAGCTGTAAGGCAGAAGTATTTGCCTAGTCTGTGTTTTCAGTTTTATATGTTCTAGTAAATCTGAGGTGCTTCGTTCTGGTTTTCAGGTTTCAAAACACATTAACCATCTCTCCATCTTATGCAGTGGCTTATACCCACCTCATTACAAGAAGGGTAGGAATATGATCCCTAGATGTGGTTTTTCCTAAGTAGGTGATTATTGGTGTGTATGCCATTTGTGTGTAGATTTCTGCACTGGACCATATTACATAGCATACTAGGTCTTCCTAGCATTAGTTACATTTACATGTAGGTTTTTTCTGTGTGAACACATTCTGGAGGGTGGTTTTGAAACACTGATATTCGTGTTACTATAATGTGTGTGGTGTCTGCATTATTTGCCAGTAATCTGGGTTGGATTTTGTTTCAGAAAATGTGAGCTAGTTTTATGTCCACTCTGATTTTACCTACGTCTGTTTTAAAGCACCAGCTGTATGGCAGATGCTCACATTAAGGTTTTGTGTTTCAAGAAGGATCAAGAAATTCTCAGGATACCTTATTTGCTTCTACTGCAGATTCTTCTTGTTTGGATTCAACCAATCCATAATCATGAGTGTATAACTGTTTCAGTCTTTTTTCAAAATCTACTGACTAGAACTTGTCTCCCTCCTTAAACTTCTCTTCTCTATACAGCTTCCCTTCTGCCATATCATACTCACCAATTCTAGGTATGGTGGTGTGCAGTGGAAAAGAAATTCTATACTGCTTGTTCATCTCTATCAACCCAAAATTTTGTCACTACCTGCAGGAAATGATGACATGTTTATGTTTTGTTTTGCTCTTCACTATATCCATGTCCTTAGTTCTTTTGATCATTCAGGAGTCCAGTCTACTGTTTGTCAGTCTTATGCAGCTTGTATAAGAAAATGGCAGAAGTGATCTGATCCTCTAACAACAGAGGCCCTTATCCTGTCCTTCTTGGAGAGCAGCTTCTTCTTTTGGTGACTGTGATCAATCTAGTTGGCTTTGCATTTTTTTGTTTGTTTATGAAATTAGAATGAAATTAGAATCCTCTTGCCTTGCCCTCTTTTTTTTTTTTTTTCCTCCCCATGTAACTGCACATCATAATTTAAAGCCTTCTTTTTAAGGTGATACAACAGTTCTGTGTGGAAGTGGACTCATAAATTAAGGCCAAAAATAGTACTGGCCATAAAGTACTTGGTATAATATTTTCTCTGCAGTATTCTTACTGCTGCTTCAAGACTGACTTGCTCATGTTTTTACCTGCATGTCAAATCACATAACTTTGTTGAGTCTGTGTGTGGTTTTAAGGATACTTACAAAGTAGAACTTGGTACAGGAGTGGGTCTTAAATTTACCTGTCATATTTGTGCCATTTTCCAACTTTGTTTTTTCCTTCAGATCTACAGTTGTTTTCAGCAGGCTCTAAATATACATGTCAAGACTACAGGCTCTAACTGAAATTTGACCTTCCCTAATGTGAGAATTTAACAGTCCTGCTTGGCTTTTTCTGAGTAATTTCTTCTTTCTTCTCCATGTGCTTCATAATTTTGCTTCCAGAACAAAAAGCACTAGCTCTCTAAATATATTTGTTTTCATTTTGTAGATATTATATTTTTAACAAATACACCTGGTAGAAGAGTTTTGGTTTAAAGTCTACTCATGTACACTTGAGTATATGAAATTTATTTGCGGTTATGAGCTTTAATAATGTAAATGTGAAGGCTTCTGAAAATGTGACAAATTTTAATCTTATGAAGTGATTTTGTGATGCTTTAAGGCATCCCTTTCATACATTTATATGAATAAGTTGATAAAAAATTTGTACTCTGATTTCTTTATGCTTGGGATTTGAGCAGGTTTAGTCTTGTTCTTGAAACTAGCTAGAATACTTTTCAAGGGTCTTCTCCAGTCCTTTTTTAACATGCAACTATTATGCTCTGTATTTTCAGGGATAAATTTCAACTTTCCAGTAGGATTATAACATATTTAAGAAAAAATGTAATTTGTTCCTCAACCTTCGGTTCTCATAACTCCATGCATCTTTGTTTCACGAGGTTTGTGACAGGCTAAAATTGAAAAATTTTTGAGGGAACTCTTTCTTGTTGTATTGACAGAACATAATTCAGAGAATGACTAAAATAACAATTAATTTCAACACTTAGGAGGATTTGAATTGTTAGATTTAATTTTCAAAATTAGCTAAAAAAATAGCTAAAATGAAATTTGCTTCTTGCGTTCTAAGTGATATCAAACAAGCTGCCTTCTCTATGGGAGATTTTATATCTGTGTGTCTTATTACAGAATGTTGAAGAGAAGTTGCAAAATAAGCCCGAGCATAAATGTTTGTGGAAAAAAAAAAAAAAAGTGATTTCTTGCATAGTATCATATCACAAAGATTAAAAGTAGAAACCTGAAGGTACATCCTTTTACATTGGAATGTAATGGTCAGCAAGCATCTTTCCAAATTGTATTTATGTTATTATGCTGCACATGTTGAATAGGAATGCCATAACAGTTGAAGTACCTATGGAAACCAAAAGTTTATGTGAATGTGAAGGGAAGAGCTCTGCATAGGACGATGAAAAAGGGGTTATACTGAGTTTTTCTTAATAGGTCACAGTGTACGATATGTACTTTTTTAGACCTACAGTACTGTAGATTCTACAAAATAGCACAGAGAGGATATAAAACAGGTGATTTTTGATTTGTAATGTAGATTTCTGATCAGCTGCACTTAAGTGACTAGAAAAGGATAGCAGCACTGTTGATCTGCATGACACAAATATTTCATTTATAACAGAAGCTTGAGCAAGAAGAAAGTCTTGGAAGCTCACCCAGGAACACAAATTGCACCCTTTGACCCACTCCCCACATAATTGAAGGGGTTTTTTTTTTGGTAACAGGTTCTAATTTAATTCCAAAGCAGTGTCGCAGAAAACTGCCATTGCTGGAACTGTTTCTGAAGTCCTGCATGGTTTTGCCAGCAATAAATGAAGCTTTCTTAAAGTATCCACAATGTATCTTTGGTCATTCCAAGTATCTTTTTAAATGTAGAACACTGGTAGGTCTGGTTTCATCAACTTCAAAATTCTAGTCAGAAATTATCCCCCAAATACCTTGTGCATCAAGTCAGGCAAGACACCACTTTGGACATACTACTGAGGGAAAAGGTAACAGTTCTTCCAGGAAACTCTCTGGGCATTATGAAATGCTGCCTGAAATTTTTATACCTTGTCACAGTATCCCCTGAAATGTGTTCAAGTAGTAGAGATGACTAGAATTAGGAGTATAGTCAGCAGCTACTGTATTTCTGGCAAGCGAAGCTTCCAGCTCCTCTTGGATACATCTTTACACATACAAAACTGCTATATAAAATAGATGTCTCTGGAGGCCCAAATTTCAGAGTCTATAGTTTGTAGTCTGGTAGGGGTTGCCATTCATTATGTTTGTATTACAGCTTCTGCCAAGTACTTATGACAGAATTATGGAAGTATGAAGTGCTTAAACAGAGACCTTGAGAAAGAATTCCTCAGAGGAAACAATATTTCCTTACTGTGGTTAGGTGACTGGATGACTATAGACCACTATTTCATTTGCACTACGTTGGGTAAGTGCTGGTTCATGTGGGTGGTTCATTGGTTTGTTTTGCTAGGGATGCAATATTTCCTCTTCAGGCACTTCTATTCCTGATAGATAATTTAAAGGTTGATGTGTGATAGCTCTTGCTCATTTACTATGACGTGAACACTATATGTCCTTTTTAGGAATGAATGTCGCAGATGAGGGCCACCATTTTGAAGTACTGCCCAGTGAAAAATTGCAGATTGCCAAAGAAACCACCTATGTAGTTCTCTGGGAAAATGCAGCTAACTGAACAGAAAAGTCTTTTAACTGTCAAATACAACCAGCGTGCCTTTTTTGTGGGTACTTACATAGAACTGACATTGATGAAGTGAAGCGTGAAAAGATCTAATTCTGAGAAATTCAGCTGCCCTAAGATAGTAGATCAGCCATTTCAAGAGGCATAATGAATAGCTAGCTGCACTCCCAATTCAGACTGATGTAAATAGTTAAAACTGTTTTCATGATCTTAAATTAAGTGTTTCTCAGCAGAAGGTTGTCTTCTGTTTGGAAGATGTTGTGTCCACTTGCTGATTTTTTCCCAATGGGGATTTGTGGGCTGTAATTTCAATTCATTTGTTTGAACAGCTAGTCATTGCATCAGCTTCTGAAAGTGTTTGTATTCCTGGCTGGGAGTCCAGCTGATAAGCTACAGAGACTTTCACCTGCTTGATTTTCATCATCCTCAGCCAGAGTAAAACTTTCAGCTGCTGAGAACTCAGTTATCTTGTTCTCAGATTAATTTGTATGGGAAACGAACTAGAACTTGAACAGACATCTAATTGGTGTGAGGGTGAAGGACTCTGTGCTCTACGGGGCAAATGGAAATAAGGGACTGTATGTGTTTTGTATGTGGGGGAAAGCTTGATTATTTTCCCCTTTTCTCCATCATTCACAAATTTATGTGGTTGTTCAAGCACCATTGTTTTAGTTGGCATTTGCATCCTTCATGTTTATGAGTTGGTGCAAAGGATTGTCTATGACAATAGAAATTTGCCTTACATTAGTTCCAGATAACTCATAGTTGTGAAGTGTTATTCAAGAAGTTGCCACTCTTGCAACCATGTAATAAACAGAGGACCAGAGCTGTCAAGATGATTTCTTTTACTGGGATTAGAGCCATGCTATTTTAAAATAGTAACAGTGTTACAATGATAAAAGTCAGTAACATTTTCATTAAATGTCTCGGTAAACTTCATGAAACTTGGTAGCTGTGTAGGTGACAGTAACAGATAACTTAACAATTTTAAAATTTAGTCACTTTACTTCCAAAATTTGAAACAGAGCAAATCTTTATGGTGGATCCTCTATTTAAAAATCTCTTGATTTAATTCATATTAATTGTGTGCTGATGTAAGTGATGCCCTGCTGACGTTAGAGGAAAGAAGGGGTGGGGGTGGGAACAAACAAGCTAGAGATTTCAAATACATGTATAAGAACAAGAGCAAACAAAAAGATTCTTGCTAACTTTCCTAGTCAAAATACCAACATGAGGGAAAGCTTTTGTCTGCCATAAGGTAGGTGTACAGTGAAATCAGTCTGGATATGAAGCTTGTATAGATTCTCTGAATCTAGTTTCAAACCAGCATATGCAACACTTGTACCTGGTTGAGCCTGGATTCCTAACCAGAGTTAGCTTGAGTATTGTGCTTTGCTGCCCTTATTACTGTTTACAAATACTTGAGCTCACTAGTGAAAGCAAGTTTGGGAATCCCACATGAATCTCAGTTGCTGCTTTTAGCTTGCTGTGCACATGAAGTCTTGGAGTACTGACTGCATCAGCTGTAGGTGTGTGACAATTCTAGGAAATTCCTATGCTGCAAAAGAAACCGTAAAGCTCTACCTAGCAACGATACTGACACCCTGGTCAGTTATGCCAAGGATATCTTTCCTAATTATAAACAGATGCCTTCCTTTCTGTCTTGTCTTTAAGCATAGTTTTCCTAAAGTGGAACCTAACAGTACATTAATTTTAACATTAAATGGTCAAGTTCCCCTTTCTAATAACTGAGGGGGTGAACCTGTGTGCTTCTGCAAAAACTTCCTTCCACTTAGAGATTGAGAGGAGAAGAAAATCCCACTGATTTCACTGAGTTTGGGTTCTGATTTAACTTTGTAAATCACACTTAGGAATGTAGTTTCAAAGCTGCAAAAGATAATAGTGGAATAGCAAAATCCAAAGTATGGAAGATTTTTAACTTCAGAAAGTAGCGATGTGTATGCAGTAGTGTATATAATACACTTGTTAAAACAAGAGGTTACATAAATATTTGAGATTTTAAAGATCTATTGCAGTCTTTTTTTAAAACTGTTTTATTATCCAAATTTGTGGATAATATCTTATTTCAGGAGTGATATTAAGTATGTAAATGGCAGAAACGTGGATTTGTCACATAAGTAGTCATGGTTCTCTCTTGTTTCTTCCTTGGTAAATCCAGCCTTGCCAGGAGACGAGGCCAGATTATTTTTGTGTTATAGAAATTATTCCAAAACAAACCCTCTCTGTAGTTACATTATCCTTCAATGTAAGGAACATGCTTGGCTTACATATTGCTGACATCGGCCAAATGTTTCTTTACCAAGTGTTTAGTGTAATTTGCAGTGAGCTGGTGAATACTTAATGGTCTTTGTAGAACTTCATCTTTTATCTCCTCAGCTAAAGCAAATCCTTTCATCATCAGTGTTACCTTTGAGCTGTTTTTTTGATAGTTAGATCCTTGCATTTCCCACACCCAGTTTCTTTGGGATTTCTGGGATTTGATTTGGAAGTATATGCTTTTTTTTAATTAAGTGGCCCTGAATAATATCCAACAAATATAAGTGGTATAATGAAGGGACACATTTTTCATTTAAGCCCTAGTAAAATGTAAGGATTTTACCTTCTTTGGCATCCCATTTTAAGTTGCATCGGTGAAGTTGGATCAGTGTTGAAATGAGAAATTTTAAAAGTTGGTGGAAGTGGTAATGATAGCTTTTTTCTCTTCTAAGTCTTAATGTGTAGATGTCCCTAGTTCTGTTTTTATTAGGAAATGTTATTTCTCTCCCTCTCTTATCCTTCCTTCCTCACTTCCCCAGGCAAGAAAAATATCCTGATCAGTTCAGTAAAAGCAGGTTAGGCCACTAAAATTAGCTTTGCACCATGAATCCAAGATGATTTTAACATGATTTGAATTCTGAGGGGCAGTTTGGAGGTGGGGTAATTTATGTCACTAATCTTTTACCTTTCTGGTATGAAACATACCTGGAGTCTCTGGAATTGCCACGGTGGGGTTGTGGATTTTTAAAAATGAAGAATAATGTTAATTCGATTAACTACTCAGTCTCAAGTATATAATTAATGACATTTTGCTCAGCTAAATTTAATTTGAACATAAAAAACACAGGAATCAAAACCCGTAGCCTACAGATTATCAGTGGTAATCTCCAGATTTCTCAGCCCTACAAAATTAAGCTACCCACTTCCTTTACATGAAATAAAGAAATCCACAGTCCATTTAGACTCTTCAAAATACTAGCTGAAGGGAAAAAGGCATGGAAAAAATTTCGTAAGACATTGAAAATATCCTTTCTAGTAAGTCACAGAGAAGATGGATAGGGTGATAAGTTTTTAAAGCAGGCAATATTGGGCCAAGCTGAGTAAAGACAAGTCTTTATTGATGGGAATGTTTTCTGAAAGCTCTGGTGTTTGCTTTCAGATTTAGCTGTTGTTTGGACAAGAAGGACTCATATTACTTTTTCAGATCTATATGAGCACAGCCTCAAGGTTGCACATATAAAGAACTTTTACAAATTTTACACTTTCATCTATATTATACTTTAATAATTTCAACTGTGTCCTACTACTGATTGTAGGAGGTCCTGTTTAGTGTTTATTTCCTAAGCTGGGTTTGCTGTAAAATGTGCAGCAAAGTACTTCAAGTACAATCTTCTTCACATTTGACACAAGCTACCAAATTCAGAAGCTTTCAAATTCAATTTTACTGTAGAACCATTAATTTTCCTGTAGTGAATTATAACAGGGAGTAATAGAATTGTCTTTTTTAATTGCTTGTAAAATTTTTTACAACATAATTAATTTTGCTTTTTCATAGATCAGAACTTGCCATCAAATTTACAAACTTTATTGTAAGGATGCAAGTTGTGATTTTAATAGTGACTGAACTCTACATCACAGCATTTTTCTTCTTCCTTTTCATGAATGTGTCCTCTCTGTTAAAATCTTTAAGGTTTTTGTAATACAAAGAGTTTTTCCCATGCATAACCAGTATAGTTCCAGGTGGAAAACGGGTTCTTGGGAATGTAACTGAATTGGATCAGGAAGTCTTCCAGCTGCAGGTTGCTACTCACAATTAGGCCCCTTTCACAGAAGGGCCGAGTATTACAGATCTGGTTAGTGCAAAGTCAGACGGTTAGTTCAAGCTATAACTCAAAGTAGCAAGTTCACCTAATATCTTCTCGAAGAACCAGTCTTGGAAACTCCTGTGCAAGTTAGTGTTCCTGAATTCTGGAATGCTAATTAACAGCTGCAATAGAAACCTTGTAGCTCCTTACAACTGTTGCTGTGACTATGGTCAGGGGATTATGCCTTCAGCAGTTCATCAGAACACACTGTTACTGGGTTGTTCCAGTTTGAGGAAGACTGATGAAGAGCATTTCCAATCAATAACATGTTTTAGACCTACTGAACATCTGCATTCTTGTTCTGACAACCAAAGGGGCTACTCATGCCAGTTGTTAAGAATAATTTGCATATCATAACCATGCGTTGTAATCAAAACTCATTTGTCTTTGGTCCAACAAATGAAGATTTCCTAAAAAGATTCATAATTGGTGTTTAAAAGTAAAATCAATCATTTCAATATAATTGCCCAATTTACAGCCTTTCCTTTACCTTGTGCTTCACCTCATAGAACCATGGCAGTGTGCTGTAGGTAGAGAGGAAAAAGAGGAAGGAAAATGGGTTATTTGGTGAAGCATAGGGCATGCGATTGTTGTTTGTTGTTGTATGAAATCACAATCAAAATTGACACAAGTTGCTATTAAACTCTATTTCCTGTGTTAAAAAAAATCAGTATTAGCTAAAAAGAAACCTGCAGCAGTAGATTTGCACATAGACCTTAATGAGCCCAATTGACCTTCTGTGCTGTATTTACAATTGCCTTAAAATTGTAAGCAGATGTTTGAAAAACTTTTGTTAATAGGTCCCTAACATCTGTTTCACCAATGATATTGCCCACCAAAGCAGTTGTAATTAGTAGAGCACCTAGTGCATGCATCTTTTTCTTATTGGTGCAGATGATCATATTTCTCCCTCGAGTATTAAAGTAAAATCTTATTGGCACTTTTGTTTTAATAAATTCTACAACATTTCTTTTGTAAAGAGTAAAGTTTTTTCACCAAATGCAAAGTAATGAAATAGTTTTTCCCTGTGAAGTCTTAAAAAATGCAGTACAGTACTGATATATCCACTAACACTAGACAGAATGCAGTGGATGGTGAAAAAATTGAATATGAAATACTGTGTGCAACTGAAACTTTTGATAGCATTTGTCCATTTATGCTGCTCATATGCATGATAGAATGTGTGTTTCACATGGAAAAAAGGGAAAATGAAAGGAAGAAAATCTTCAACTCTGCTGCAGAAAAAGGCAGTGTCATTTGCCCATTAAAGTTCTTTTATATGACATAGTTTCCATTTATGTGAGAACACAAAAACCTGTCTGCTTGCTCAGTTTATATAGCACTCCTTTCAAAGAAATTGTTATGACAGTCTGCAAGGGCAAAGGTTCAGCTTTAACCTTGTGTTGGTTGCCAGCCTTCATAGCTCTGACGGCTTCATTTTTTTTTAAATAAACTACAATTTGAAAGTTATTCTTTAACTCCTACTTTATAAAATGTAATATGGAAAATACAACTGGGGGAGAGCTGTGCAAAGCTGCCAGTAAAGTTTCCACTCCAGTTGTTTCCATGTGGACTTCATTGGAGATAAGTCACTGACAGAGGAATAGCCCCTTTTCCAAGAAGAACCTTTTTGGAAATGTTCTGCTAGCTCCCAGAGCAGCTGCTAGCCTTTACAAAGTACAGGAGCTTTGTACAACATCCTCCATGCCTTTTCAAACCTGTGGAACGAGGACTGCATTATGCATCAGTTGGAGTTTGTCTAAGTAGAATGGATTTTAGCTACATCATTTGGACAATACTATAGGTACAGGCTGTATAGTGTTGTAAACTCTCCCTTCCTGAGAGAAAGGGAGGGAGGAATTTTAGGAGAGGGAATTCTTATGAAGTGTCACATCCCCTGATGTTGCTACAGTTGAACTGTGGAATATAACTTGAGGTGCAGGACTATGTTGTCACAGACACATGCCCAACTGTCTTTTGCTAGTTTATCTCTATGTTAAATTAATGCTTAGATCTACATTATCAAACTTACTGAGGTACCAGTCTTGTTCTTATGGAAGCTGTATTACTAAGAAGTATTATTGTGACCATGATTTTCTATGGTTATAAGGAGCAGCAAGATTAGTGGAGGGAGACGTTTTAGACAGATACAGTTAGAAAAAGATTTGGTGTTCACAGACAAACAATACATGGTGATTTCTACCAGATATAGAGAGTCTGGGGTCTGTTGCCTTTTCCATCCAAGGAAATATCTGGGGCTGCCATTAATGATAGTCCTTTACTTTTCAGCTTGTGTTATGGGGTTTTGGATTGAAAAAAATAATAATAATTTAAAGGAACTCTTCACATCTATCCTTCCCTGTAGTCTTTGTCCACTTAACAAATTAAGATGAGAGTACAAGAATGTCGTACTTATTTTCTGCTAGCAACACCATTCTCAAGAATGTTCCAGTGTGGTGTTTTTTACAAAAGCTCATTTTCCACAAGAAAATTTTCTAAGCTCAGTTTCTATAATGACTGTGCAGATGTACTGTTACTTTTTTAAAGAACTTGAATAATCTCTCAAGTCCCATTTTCTTTCCAAGGACAAATCTAAACCAGGTTATTTCTATTCTTTATGTGGACCTGAAATCATGTGAATAGTAATGAAACAGGTTTTCTCTCAAGATGCCAAAAAGAAACATATTTGACTTATCGCAAGAGAGATATTTATTCATTGTTTATATAGACAGATGTAAAAATACAGAATATCATTATGAAAACCAGATGATACACAGAGGCACTTTTGCAAGCCACTTATTTTTTTAAGTGGTGAAGATCTTTTCATTGATGCTTAGTTACAAAATAGAGGAACTGCACATTTTACTACTTTACGTCATTTCCAATGTCTCTCCTTTGTAATTAAAATACCTTTTCAAAATAAGTGATAGAGTTAGTACTCTGTAGGTAAATCATATGTGCAGTTCAGCTTCTGAAACAATTTGTTCATTTTTTTGATCAGAAAAAGCCTCACCTTTTACTTGCTCAGTTTTATCAGCTTTCTGTTTTGAAGTAGACTAATCTGAATTTAATCAAAGTTGTCAAGTAAAAACATTCTTACACCTAAAGTAAGACTAGAAAGATTTCTGTTGTGAAAACCCCAGAGGTTTTTTGCCAAGTTTGGATTCAGTGTGATGTTTACGTAGTGCTTCTTAGTTTTCAGATGTAGCGTTTAAGAGGAGAGTATGTATGGATGTGCCCAGGGAGTGTAGGAGGCTAAATCCTCAGTAAATTCACTTACTCATAGGAATTATTGGGAAACTCTTTTGCAGTTGATGTTTCTCATTCATTTGAGTGTCTTTGCCACCTGTGACTTTGTAACGGAACTCATTCTAAATGTCAGTCTTCTGTAAAGATCATCAGATTTTAAAACAATGAACAACACAGAAATATTCTTTAGAATTCCCCTAAGATTTGGCAAATGTTTCCTTGTTTAGTTTGCACAAATACCATCAATAAATGGAAGCTTGTGCTGTGCTGATATCAAAGGAATACGTTCCTGGAGTAAATTCCTCTCTTCTTTCCTTTTCTCCTTTTTCTTTTTCCGCTTTTTTCTTCTTCCCTTTTTTCTTCTTCCCTTTTTTCTTCTTCCCTTTTTTCTTCTTCCCTTTTTTCTTTTTCCCTTTTTTCTTTTTCCGTTTTTTCTTTTTCCCTTTTTTCTTTTTCCCCTTTTTCTCCTTTTTCTTTTCTTTTCAAGGTACTATAGTATCAGTGAATATTAAACACATATGAGAGACACTATCCATAAGTGATCACACTCCATATATGTACTAGATTGTAATTTTTAAATTGCACATTTTTTCCTGATATGAACAAATACATAAAATTCTGTAGATACCCGTTAGATCAAATATTCATCTATTCAACTTTTCCTCCATTAAACCTGAATGAGAATCAGATTTTCTTTATATTTAAGCTTTATCTTTTAAATTACAGATAAGTCATCTGAAATGGTTTATGCTGTCAGACAGCTCATTGTACAGACTGGAGAAACAATGAGAACATCATCTGTGAATGTTGTGTAGGCCACTAAAGATTTCACCAGGGCTATTATTTTTTTTTTCCCACCTCTAGTTTCTGTGGGCACTGAAGATGCATGTAACACATTTCTTATTTTAAGCAAGAACCATTGGATGCAGGTTTGAGAGTTCTAAAATTATTTAGTGTGTAAAAAGTATAGAACTATTTTAATGTTCTAAAATAGTTTTTGCCAGAAAAATAACAGAAGCAGGAACCTGCCAAATTTGAAATAATTTAGGACTCTCTGATAGCTTTTATTATTTTTTTTTTTTTTAGACAAGACTGTGTACAAGTTTCTTTCACATTAGCAGTGTTATTGATGATATATATTTCCAGTACCAAGTCTCAATACTCAGCTCCCTGTGGGAATAGGTAGGAGGTAAAAGAGTGGACACCGCTGAGGAGCTGGGCGTGGCAACCATGTTGGCTTTCCCTTTTTTATCAAATTTTTGTCTAATGAATGATAGAGACATTTATTCACATACAGGTAATGTGCAGCCGCCACAGTCATGTTTTGCAGTTTTATAATTGAATCAATTGTCCTGTCTGTTTATCTTAAAGTAATGACAGTGTTCAGCCTACAATTAACAAGTGCTAAATCCATTCTGACTGTAGTGTTTGAGCATTTACTTTATGCTTTGTACTGTGCTAACTATTCTGCACTTTCTGACATGAACTACTTTAGTGATGTACATATTATTAAACCACTTCATTTGGGGATAATGCTAGTTTTCCCTTTCTGCCTTTATGTTTTGCTGCCTTTCCTCTTCTCTGTCATTTCAGCATTTGCTTAGGAAAATTAGTGATGTTGCTGCAGTTCCTTGTGCTTCTAAAGAGCAAAATATTCACCATATAGCTGATCTTGAAGTGTACTTGTACAATTCATAACTTCACTTAGAGATTTTGGCAGTAAGGAACAGTCAGAAAAACCCCAAACCAACCAACCAACAACAAAAACAAAACAAAACAAAATAAAAAACACAAAAACTAAGCCAAACAAAAAACCAAACCAAACCAAACAAACAACAACAACAAAAAAAAAAACAAACACCAAAACCCAGAATATGGTTAGGACAGCTTTAAAGCGATTTCTGTTCTTATTTGTCTGATAGGCAAAATGTTGAACACTGAACACTTGGTTTTATTCTGAGGTATTGAAGCTTAAAAAATATTACAAGGCTTCTTATAAAATCAGAGGTGTTGGTAACTCTGTAGTGCATCCTGGTGAAGTCATCAATGTACCAATGCATTTATATATTCTTATAGCAAAATGGCCTGTGTAAGGAAAACAGGATAAGATACTTGGAAAAAGCATGTATTTATTTTTCACAAACATTTTTTTATTATGAAGCTGAGATGAAGATGAGCTGAAGTCCCATTGCATCATCTTTCCTTTATAGATTTACAAATACATCAAATCTGGTGCCATGATCTAATAACCTGAACTTTCTTTTCCTCCAAAGTCAAACATAAAAAGTGAGATATTATTTTCAGGAGTTGGGAGGTGATGAAGTGCATCAATAAGCAGTGTATATGATGTATTATGGCTACAAATAGATTTTTTAGGAGATAAGCTAACTTTTTTTTTTTTTTTTTTTTTTTCACATTTACATGCTGCTTTTCTAAGGAACTAAAAAGGGGAGGGGGAGGCAAATGCTGTAGAGGGAATAACCAGCAATTTTGAGTGTACAGAGTAGAAAGTCTGACTGGATGTATAGAATTTCATGGTTTCATGTGGGCTGTATGGAAAACAGTAGCATTCATTATATAGTTTGACAAAATGTTCATGATTGCAGTTGACTTGAAAATTTCTCTAAAATTACACTTCTGTGAGAAAACAGCTCTTTCAATGTGTAAAAATTACCATTCGTTTCTTTCGTTTTGACCTCTGTTGATCTTACTAATTCTTAGTTATTCTCATATGTTCTAGTTTTGCTGGGAGAAAAAATGGGACTTTAAAATATATTCTGTCAGATATTTGGGGAGATTGTTTCAGAGAGTTATAGCAGCACCCATTAGCTAAGGTAAGATTCAATTCCAGTTTCTATTACAAATCTTTGAGAAAACACTAAAACTCAGTTATTTGAATTTAAAATCGAATGTGCCAGCCATGATGCTTTTTTGTACATCTTTAAAAATTAACCCAAAATTTGGTTAAACATTTTAAAAATTGCATGGAAGAAAATTCAGTAAACACACTGCTGTATTCATGCTTAGTTGTTATAATAATGTAGCAGTTCTAAAAATCATAATGTGAAAATTATATTCTCTAAGGGACCAAAGGAAGATACAGTTGTTTCTACATTTTTAATGATACCTGAACTTTTTAACATTTAACCTCTTGTAGTTGACAGGTTATTTGGGGAGATAGTGTAAACGGTGGTGCATACAGCTAAAAACTCCAAACTGGTCAAAAGAATTCTGTACAAAATCTGGTTTGCCTCCACAGTTTGTGAGCAAGTGGGAGCCTTGATTTGAAAGAGCCATGCCCTAGGAAGGCAGAGCATGCATCTGTGTTACCTGTTTAGATCAGGAATGAGCTTCTGAAACAAATGCAATTATCCTCACTTACTGTGCTTTGGTTCACATTCCAGTGTTCTCGTAGTGTGAACTGGATTCCTCTCAGGTTAAATGTAACCAGAAGACGTGCTCCAGAAGTGCACCTAGTGCATTTCAAGCGGTCGTTGGCATTCGGTCCCTGGAAGCAGGCTGGTGTTACTGCAGAATCCACCCCCCAACCCTTCTGTAGTGATGACATTGCACCCTCATCACCAGCAGTTCCCTGCTGCAGATCTGCTTGCACTGTGTCGCACTACTTGCTATTTACATGGAACTGGTGTTACCTGCAGTGTAGAGAGACCACGCAGGTTTGAAAGCAGTGCTGTGTTCTCAGACTGACTGATAAACTTTGGAGGTTCATTCATCTGGGGCCAGATTACAACAAAACCTACTGGTCTCTTACAGATGTGGTTGACTAAGTGACTTCACTTACTACAGGTGGCTGCTGGAGTAGGCCTAATTTTTAGAAACTTCAACTGTCTTTTAGAGGGCCTGTAAATTGAGTTAAAGCTGGGTTAATAAATATTTAGCAGTCTGAATATTGAGTTTATTTATGTCAATTTGTGTTCAATTTTGATATTATAACTGGTTTCTTTTCATTAAGTGAATGATAAAGCATCTTGTTTTCATGTTTTTCACTATGTATGAGGATATCAGATTTCATGACAGGTTTTTTTTCTGTTTTTTGATAGTGTAGGATCTGTTCTGTCTCAAGGCCTGTCAGTTCCATTATTTAGGGGTTTGTAGCAATGACCGTGTAGAAAAATCAAGTGCTATTTTCTCTCAGCTGGTGTTAAGAGGAGAACAAAAGAATTGGAAAGAATTCTGCACCTATATATGAAGTGCATTGATTTGTCCTAATTTTCCTTACATTAGTGCCCATCATTTATCTGTCTTCACTAAAGCTATTATTTCATAAGTTCTGAAGTGCAACAATTTCACCTGGGTCCATTACAAAGCATAGAATTGCAGATAAGAATTAAAGTTTGTATGCTTTTTAATTTATCAGTAAAATGTTGTTACCTACAACTAGAAAGAAGTTCACTTTATTCTTAATTAAATCTTACCGCCTTTTTTTTTTTCTTTTTTAAATTAAATACCACACCTCACTACCTGTCATTTTCATGCTTCAATTATCGCCAATTAGCAGCTCTTACCTAATCAGTTTAGAGTCTCACATTCAATACTAAGGTTTGGTCTACACAGTTTTGTACTACTTAAACCTGTCAGTCAGAGGTATGATTTATTTTTTTTTAGCCAACATAGTTGTACTGATAAAATTCCTAGAATAAATATAGTTATATAGGTATGAGGATATATTCCCACCAATTTTTTATTTCCCTTTTCTGTCTAGCAGTATAGTTGTAAAGCTGTTCAACCTTGTATATGAGCAAGCTCTTAGAGGAAAAAAACCCCTACAAACAGAAGAGGTTATTGCCCTGTTATGTACTTCTTATTTCACTGACCAAGCTCACTGTGTGTCAGGCCCATTTCTGTAGTATCAAGAGGACATTTCTTGATTTGTATATTGTCAGCACTGTGCCAGTGAAGTTTTGGTATCTCTGTAGGAATACATTCTTGAATGAGAAAATCTTATTTTTACATTCCTTTCTAAACACATATATGATAGTTTTGAATTTTTTTTTAGTAAGAGAAGGATTTTTATCTTCTTATGTTTGTAAATTTTGCTTATAGAATACTTTAGTAAATGGGATTTGCTCAATCAAATTTACAGATTAGTTTATTGATCACAACTATTTAATGCTGGAGATCAATGCTAATGTACTTAAAATCTGTAACTGTTAATCCATTTTTGAATTAACATTGATGTTTGTTGGTATAATCCCTGCTCATCTGATTTTTTTGGGGGTACTGAAAAATACTTTCTTATCCATTAAGGCATTTATGGGAAGAAAAGGACAAAAAGCAAAAAATTAATTTTCTGCATATAATTTAAGATGCTGCTCTTAGCTAAAGAATTAATGTTTGACATAATAGTTGTTAGACATACATTAGAATGCCGTGTATTACATTTTGTACAGAGATATACAAGGTATGGGAAAGGTAATAAAACATTTAATATTTAGGACTGGAAATTTATTCTCATTTTAATCAAGGACATCAGTATTGTCCTGATTACTGTAAGCCATTGCTGCAATTCTATAATGTTCTAATGTGAATTGCTAACTATGTCTGGATGGTATTAAATGTAATACAGGACAAAATCATTGTAAACTATATCCCTCCTTGTGCACTCTCTTGCTTTTACCGAACTGGGGCAGTGGATAAGAAACAATGCTGACATACAGGGTATGCAGCAGGCTAAATGGTGACTGATGGGACCTCTCACAGTCAGTGTCCAATAAAAAGTTACTGCGCCCATTTGACTAGAGGCACCAGTTTCTTGGTCTGTTTGGAGAGTGGGTTGTGACTAATAGGGAGGAAAGACCTCAGTGTGCTGTTTTGCCAGTCCTTCACCTGTCTCTCCTCCAGGCTAAAGGTCTGTCACACCCAAACCAAATTTATTATTGGCTGATCTTCTTTGGGCAGTTTTTCTCTTCCAGAACAATGCTGGAAGGAGGTGGGAGAAAGGCAGAAACATCCATCCAGCTTACATCAGCCAGACTTGCTGAATCAAGCAGACAGGCAACAAGTCTTCAGCACAGCAAAACATACGGTAACATGACAGAAGGAGAAAGAGGATAAGTTAGAGAGTCCTTTAAGCTGCCTTGACCACATAAGATGGAAGGAGATTGTGCAGGAGTTTCAAACAGGTTCCTGTTAAATCTGTGAATTAATCTGGTGGCACTCTCTCATGCTACCAGTAATTTTTCTGAAGGTGGGAAAAAGAATTTTCAAGGGATCAGAAGTTAGACCAGTATCACAACTAAATCCTCAGCAGCAGCACATGCTATTAGATCCAGTCTATTTTAACCCCCCTCCCCTTTTTTTTTTTAATACATAAACTTTCTTAGCAATCATTTATATATAAACTTCTAAATCTGAAACTCTGCAAGAGGATTATTTCGATGGTAGAGTCAAGCACTTAGGTTAATAGATCCCACATATGCCATTTATTGCATACTTCTGTTTATTGCTTAAGGCACTAATTCCCTTAAGTGAAACATAGTATTTTATAGAATTAAATAAAATAATATCATTTGTTTCTTTGCCCACTTTTAATGTATTAAACAGAAAATGTCTCTAGCAGATGAACACTAAAGATGCAGCAAAATCCACTACTGTCGTTGGTTTTGTTATTGCTAAAAACTTGCTCAAGAGCAAGCATCGTAGTAAAGGCAAGGTAGTTCTCTTACAATTTCACATGATTTAGCAGGTGAATGCATGCCTGTTGAGTCGAGGAAACAAGCCGTATCCTTTGTCAGCATGCTAACTTGAGGCATGGACACACTGGGCTTTCATAGTCAAGGGGAAGCCTTCAGTGGGCCCTGGTTCACTTGTAGACTCCTCTCGTGGCATACGCAGTGCTATATGGACAGAGGGTTTGCCCAGCTCTGTTTTGTCCTTTGCTTTATTGTGGTGTAAGTATACAACAAAGAGCAATGAGCCTGCACACGCAGCTTTGCTAGAAGGACTGTGAGATGCATGCAGAGCACACTTTTGCTGATGAAGCCTCTGCAGATACAGACTCATTGTCGTCCCCTCGGAAGAATTTGCTATTTTAGAGGATTGGGTGCTAAACCAAACAGGTTTTTGCTCTGTTGTAAGAGCTGGAGTCACAGGAGGGATTCAAGTCAGTGAAAGTGTCAGGCTCTTGTTGAAAAGCTGCTTGTTGGTACTCAAAAAGCAGTGTGGCCAAGAAGTAAAAATTTGATACCATTTTAATATGGATTATGCAGTCATGTGGGAAAAAAAAGCCTTTTATGATTGTTGTTTAAAGTAGGTAAGAATTGAATGTGCTCAACACATGGTCAGAACAGTCTAAAATAGCTTAACTCTGGTGATCAGGAGCAGATTCTCACTGAAGTGTCTGCTGTTTTTTTAACGACATACTTGTCAACATGTAACCTTAGAAAATAGACACCATGGTAACAGTTTTAACACAGTCTCTTTAAAGAACATAATTGTGTGGAGCACAAATAGAAACATCTTGACTCTTGTAGTCTTTTAATCCACTTAGAGAAATGCTTTTCAATCCATCAAGCAACATTTTCTGGATCTTGTTGAACATCTGTCTGTCTTGAAATGACTTGGAATAAAATTCTAAGCAGGTCCTCCCATGCTGTGTTTGCTGTAGACAATGTGCATTAAAATGAGCATTTAGGCAGTGTTAGTATTTTGATATTAGATTTGAGCTGAAGAGCACTAAACAGAAAGAATTATGGAATGCACTTGGCTATATTATAATAAAAACATGCTCATAAATGCTCCCATACACTGAAATGCTTACATGTGTGCATTGATTTAGGCATGGGAGTGGCTCAGGTGTTTGTTGTCTTGTCAAATTCATACACTTAGGTGCATGGAATACACTTAAATGCATTCTAACACACCTACGCTGTGTTAGAGTCGTGGCAGCTAACAACTGCCTGGACAGGTTTGGGGCAGTAAAGATTTTTCTGACACAGTGTGAATGGACAAATGGCTGTGTGTGGCAGCTGTGTACTGCCGGATGTTTTGCATAGAACCTATTTTTCTATTAAATGCCAGTGTACTGTAGCTGCGTGGGTATATTTGGGAAGAAGCAGTCCATTGAAGCGTTTAGGGCCATGTGAGGGATCAGCACCAAGGGGAGGTTTTTGGGGCTGGTTATGAAAGAGCCCTACAGGAAGGTACTCAGAGTCTGGACTGGTTATACAGGCCTTTGGAGAGCTTCCAGGTTTACATGTGAACAGACTCTGGTAAGCAGCTGTCAAAATGCAGCAGAAATCAGTAACATTTCTGCTAGGCATGGCATAAACAAAGTGCCTTGATATGATCTCATCTGATATCTTTTGTAATTATGAGTATGCTTTTACCAAATGCAGTTCAATAACTTACCCTTTCTAGGATGTGATGACCCTCTTCTTTATGGTGATACCAGTAGTTTATTTCCTATAACTGGCTTACCTTCGTAACCTGATAATAATTGATATTCTAATATGGGGAAGTAAGTGCAAAATGGCAGGCGATGCAAAAAGGTGAGTCTTGAAAATTATTATATCACCATTGTCTGCATACTTTTTTAAGTATAAACTTTAATTTCCCTGAAATAACAGAAATGTGGGAAAAAGAAATGTTAGATTTCTACATCTATGTATATATGCGTTTGTTTGACAATAACATTACCTGAAAAACATTTGCTACAAAAGATCATAACCTTTCTGTATACATGTGACTTTTTCATGGTGGATTATTATGAGCAGTGTCTTCTAGACCCACTATATATTGTTGGTCAGTGTAGTCATTACTTACAGAATAGCAACATAACCTTTTCATTCCTAAGGGAATTTAATTTCACTCCCTAATTTAACAGTTAGGACATAAAAATACATTGTTAGCAACTGGAAGCACTGTCGGGTTCCCAGTAGCAGGAACATTCCCTTCAAAATCGGATTTTCAGTCGAGTTGTACAAAATCACTGACTTGTCTGCAGCACAAACTTACTTTGTAACTACAGGAAAATTTTCACATGTTGTGTGTGTCTTTTAGGTTATGAGAAGATAAGGTATTTCCCACAAGCTGCCTTTCCAAGGGCATGACATAGCTTTGGTGTAATATCAGACTTAACAGAAGTGTGTGATGTAACACCCATCTTATTAA
Source organism: Tyto alba (assembly GCF_018691265.1). Taxonomy (NCBI): domain Eukaryota; kingdom Metazoa; phylum Chordata; class Aves; order Strigiformes; family Tytonidae; genus Tyto; species Tyto alba. The sequence goes on from NW_024881276.1 coordinate 28,096,904, forward strand.
TATAAGTCATTCAAAATACTGTTCCTCTTCCTACTTCTTTGCCTTACCCTTAAAAAAATCAAGTTCAGAATAAACAGTATTTTATTAGAAGTTATAGCTTCTGTTGCTTTTTCTTTCTCTTTACTTCAAACTACAGAATAAAAGGCTCCTAATCTTCAGTTACGATCTTCTCACTTAAGCTCTTTCATACTAGGAGTTGTATTGTCTGGCTTCAGTGTTGTTCTGAAGAACACTATTACACCTTTTCTTTATGCAGATTTGTGCAGGTTTTTTCAAAATATTCTTTCACAAAATTCTTTCAGAAATACATTTGCATCTCTTAAAGTGTTAGTTTCCAGCTTTGTACCTTTTATGGAAAGAAATTGATACAAAATTTTTTGCAGTGCCAACTTCTTACCAACTTCCTTTTTTAGGGGTATTTTGAGTAAAACTAAGGCATGTTTGCTGTGCTGAACAAATTAGTTACATTTATTGCTTCCATCTACTTTTGGTCAATAATACCTTTTTGGAATTCTTCTGACAAAATATTAAGGATGGATCTGGAAATTCTGGAAGACTGAGACACATTATGTTTCTGCATAAATATTTATCAGCCTACATGAACATAAATACTGCCACAAAAAATACAGCACAGAAAGTGGTGAGTTGAAGTGTAATTACAGTATATTGTTTAGTTTGCCTTCACTAAATTGTCTTTATGGTTCTGTAATAGAATTGTTAAAAATTACCAGCATTGTGTCACTTTTACAACTTTTTAAAGCCCTGTTGCTCTGTATAATATGAGAAAGCCATTACCTTATTTTCTGGATGGAAGTGTGTTAAGAGCTATTCAGGATTTCAGTGAAAAGTCAGTCCTTGCTTTTTAACTGCAACACCAAGTACTAAACTAACTTTTAATTTAGTTTTCACTTTTTACTTAATTGTTCTTAGTGGCCTTTTTTTGTAGCTGTTTCTAATGATTCAGTTATATCTGTGAGCAGAGACTTTATCCCATTAAGTTTAGGTAAACTTATGCCAGTCCATTGTATTGTGGAAAATATGTCTTTAGTTCATTTCCTGTGATTTTAGTGTGTGAAACATTTTAATGTCAACATTGCAATCTTTCACTAGCTCTTCATTTCCCTTTTTGAAAGACTAAATGGACATCATTTCTGTTGAAGGGAAAAAATGCATTCAATTTTTTTTTTTTTTGTCATCTTTAAGTAGGTCAGTTTGTGGTAGTCAGAAACAGCGGAAAATATTAGTTTGGATTTTCCATCTTCCCTTAAAGTATCTTCAAGATGGTGCTTGTGTGCTGATTGCAGGATTATATCACAAAAGCAGACCCAACTGAAAGTTAGTTGTGTGACGGCTTAGCAAAATGTGGTGGTGCAAATCCTTTCCCCTGCTTAGAGTAAGAATTGCTCTCTGCTGAATTGCTCACTTGTCTTACATGTTATATTCTGAGATTGTTTACATGTAGATGTCGGCAAGGCATTTTAATGAATAGTGTTGACTAAAAAACAACTAGATGACGTATGATCTCAAACAGTCATAAAATTCTTATTGCCAGAGTCTTTTGGCCTAAAAATCTGAATTCCATTCCTTTTCTGAATTGAAAGCATCCAGTAGATAGACATACCATAACTCTTGATCAGTTGTGCTAGCAAAATCACAGCACATTTTAATCACCTTGCTAGACAGCGTATATGTATGATGAGAGGATCACAAATGAGTTTGTGGAAATGACACTCAGCTCTATGGATTTTTCTTCATTTATCCTGTATCAGATTTTATCAAGTTCCAAATGAAATGGGAACTTTCTTACCGTAAGATTTATTCTGGGATCTGATAATCAAGACCTATTCTATCAAGTATAGTTCACTATTAGTGATAAGTTTTGTAAGATATGTAGTCTTTAATGAGGAGTGATAGGCATATGTTTCACTTTCTAAACTTTGAGGAGTAGAAAATAATAGAAAATATATGTTTTTAATGCAGCTTTCTAAAATGTTTTGTGCATAGTGTGCTTTTTGTCAAGATACCGGCTTAATCCAGTTTTGGTGACACTACTGTACACTTAAACTGGTTCTATTATATTTTGCATGCTGAAAACACTAAAAGATTTTAGCTATATAAAAAGGCAAAAGCTTTGATTTTGGTTCTCCCAATCACACTTAAACCTCAAGATAGCAACAGTAAACAAGTTTGTATTGCCTTTTGGTATCCTTTTCATCTGGAAATGGAAAATTTTGTTTCATGAAGACTAACATAACCTATATTCAGGTAATATAGGTCTACTACTCTCTCATAATTACTAAGAAAATTTGCCTCATAATATGAACGACATCTATTTTCTCTTGGTCCCCATCTATTTTTATTCTCTGCCTTCACTTGATTAACAAGGATTCTGGTTTTGACCTTTCAGACTTTTGATGTTGATGCCCACAGAGCAGAAGGTATCCAGATGATATTTAGCCTGTTCAGAGGTTTACTTGTTCTATTGTTTGTGGATGCTTAAATTGCTGACTTAGGTAGAATATTCAGTTAAAATTTCTGGAAATTGTCTCACTGTATCATGGTCTGCAGAAGGAACATGAATTTGACAATATTATTGGCATTTGTAAAACTCAACATCACTGTATTAGAAGCACTACATTCCCAGGTAGTAACTTGATAATTTGCTTTTATTTCTTTTTGAAGTACAAGCAAACATACCTAAACATATTTGCATGTGCTGTATTGCTGTAACTGATACTTAGTTTTGCACGTAAGTATTTGCTTAAAAGAGACTTGACTGTCCTCTTTCATAGTGGATTTGCAATGTCATGGGAACTGTGACAATTTCTGTCTACAGTGATAGCATTAATATAAGTTTATTTTTATTTATTTGAATTTTTGACAGTTTTTAAGAGGTGATGCTGTTTGCAGGTGCATCAGAAAAGATGCCTTGAATGTTTTCTATCTGACATATTGTAACAAAACTCAGTTCTTTAAGACCTTGCACTTTTAATGAACCATCTTATTTTCAACTCTTAGAATCTACTGGTGTGCCTTTTGGTGATGTTGTTGAGAATTTTAATGCATTTTAGTTCTCATTCAGCACGGCCTATGTGCTCCTCACGGGAGGGTCTTTAGAAATAGGATTAACTTCTAGAGGAATGCATTAGCCATGCCACAGAAGTAGGCAAAGCTCTAACTGGCCTGATAGATTGCTCCACGCTTCAAATCCTTCTAACTACCCCCTCCCTCTTTTTATTGACAGCTTCTCATTGAGCGGCTAGAAGCATTAGTGTATTTAGGAGTTAGATGTTTTGTATGATCCCAGGCTGATCTCATATTCGCTTTCTGAAATTAATTCGACACTGCTTTACATGTTAATCCGCAAAGGATTGATTTCGGGAAGGTCAGAGCAGTGCAGCCTCAGAAAATGGAAGAAAAGCTCCACTTAAAACAGCTCATTTCAGTTCCCAGAAATAAGCATAGATGCCTTTTCATTGTGACACTTTGCCAGCTGTAGGAGACTTGGTCATCTTACAGAATACATCAAATAGTGGCATTTGATGGGATCTGCAAGGAAGTTGAGCTAATTAAGTTTAGCTTCATTAACCAATTGCAGCTTGCAAATGGCACAGCTATACTTTGAAAACCTGCAGTATAACAAAAAATTCCTGTCTTCTTTTAACCACCAATGTAACTGCATAGTAAGAGCAATCAGGAACACAGTTTAACATAATTTGATGTCTTGTATGTATTTCTTCTCTTATTTGACTACATATTTATAGAATTTTCAGAGTTGTTAAAACTGGAAATAAATAGACATGGAAAAAACGCTTCATTGTGGCATATGCTTATGTTGGACCATTATGGATAAATGGTATGTTTTACTTGGAGCTACACAAGAGAGCAGGGGATTTGAATGTTAAAATATTGTATCAAGAGTGGGATAAGGACATCTAATAAAAGAAAGTATTACAAATATTGAGAAAGTGTAACCGACTTGCAGCTGCAACTTGGTGAAACAATTATTTTCATTTGAAATAAATGTATCTGATGGGGTGGTAATACCTTTTTGGTATCTAACAACAAAGTATATGTCTATCAATTCAAAAAGTGAAGCACAAAAACATTGTTCTTTATTTTTAAGCTAATTCACACAGTAAATACTGCCTATTTTCTATTAAAATGCAAGAGTAGCTTTAATTATAATTCACTTTTGACTTGTAGATTCATTAAACCATCACAATTAAAAATACCAGGAAATTAAACATTTTACAGTTTGTATTTTCACCTTTTCTACTTTAATTTTCATGAGTGCAATGTACATATAGCTATTTTACAAGAAAAAAATTTGGATTCACATTTGGTTTGCAAGAGTTCAAACTGTTTCAGGTAATATTTGTCCCCAAAAGCCTATAAATATCTAAATTTGACTGCATTGCTCCCTGAAAGAGTAGTGAAGTCTTTTATGGAGTTCAGATGTGCTCCATTTTTGTTTTCTTCTTTTTTTTTTTTTTTTTTTCCCCTCCTTTCTGTTATAGTGAATTGAGCTTCATCCACATACATCTTTTCCTTAAGGTGAGAGATGATTAAAGGTCCTTCTACCCCTCCCCACCAAATATGCCAGATCAGTTTAGACATTGTGAATATTGCTGTACAGTGATACACACACCATGGGTCAAATCTGGCACTGAATCTGTGAGTCTTTTCTAGCTTCAGTATAAACTGATTTTTCTCTCATGATCTATGGGCTGTACCAGTGTTTCCTTTATCCAAGAAAGGTCTGTTACTTGATTGTTTCCTTTTAGAAAGCTTGCCTTATGCAGAACCTTATGATTCCAGCTATGTATATGTATAATTTGAATGTAGGTGTTTGGGCTTCAGGAATGAATGTAATGCCCATACTGAAAGTGTAAACTGCTTAATCCAATAATAGCTTAATATAAAGAGAAAAAATAAATTCAGATTTAAAATAATCTCAGATCATAATTTTTTGTGATTTTTACAGTCTAATTTATTGGTTAGTTTTCTGAGTCATGGTGACAGAAAGCCCATTGATAACTGGGAAGCATGTAGAGTAACAAAGATCCTGCTATAGCTCATATATTGATAAAACAGGTAAGGCAAAACCTCAGGTGAAGTGTTTATAATGGTCTGAGTGCAGATGGAGTGAGGGTTAGCCTGTAAAACTCAAGTTCAGTCACTGGAGTCTGTTGAATGCTGTGTCAATCCCAAAATGGCACAAAATGTTAACAATAAAGTAGGACTATAATTCAGATCTGACAAAGCTGTCACTGTTTATAAATACTGTTCTGTGAAAAAGCTGTCTAAATTATCATTTGTAAAAAGAAATAAAAAGTTAAACTGGAATTGTCAGTCCAAAACATCTAACTTTTTTCACTGTGATTTGAGAATAACGAGGTTTGCATCAAAACTATAGCTGAAAAGGTTTTGTGATATTAAATGAGGAACTTGTATCAACATAAAAGGTATAGTGCTGAAAGTCAGTCATGGTGGTGTCTCTTGCTCAGTTTTTAGTGTTGCTCCAAACCAAGTATGTTCTTCTGAAGTAGAAGTGCTAGCAAAATCCATGATATGGTACTTCCAAAAATATGAGTGAAACCTCAAGCAGCAAATAATGCATTCAGATACACTAATGGAAATGACTTATTAAGATTTGATTTTAAGAATTTTTTAATTAAGAATCTGTCTTTCCAAAAATGAAAGAACAGAGTAAATAAATTCTACTTTTTTTTCCTGACTTGCATATTATTATTTATCATTTAAAGGTGATTCTCCACAAGTGCATATAAGCTTACCATCAGTTTAAGTTCATGTTTCTTTATTAAATTAATGAATGGGCTACAAAACTTGTTTTGGTTGAGAATATTGTAGTAGATACCTTATGAAACACTTTAATAAAAAAGTCCTTTACTGTTGCAAAATCCTTTACTTTCATAGTGTGAGAGATCATAATATGAAACTGGGCAATGTAATGTTACCATCTAAACTTTAGAAAATACAACTAAGTAAATAATAATGTGACAAAAGTTAATTTTGCTATGATTTTTTTCAGTAGCAAACTACAAGAACGCTATCACTGCAGTTTAAAAAACTTTCAAATGCCTTTTTTAACTGGAGTAGTCCATTTGAGTACAAAAATAAAAAATCCTTGTCTGCACATGGATTCACACCTTGATATTGCTTCCTTTTTTCTGGAGAAAAGAACAAATTTTTTTTGTTTAAGAAGTTGATTGGAGCTCACATCAATAGAAATTACGTTTTGGCTGAGAAACTCAATGTAGGTTTACACTTGAATACAACTTTTAAATACATGTGCACTAGTTCTTGGCCACCTCTTAGCATGCTACTTGGTGTTACAAATTCATTGAACACATCTTACTGGAATTTATATTTATATACACCTGCATAAATACAGAGAACAGTGATGGCAGGATGGTTAAATCATTGGTGATGGCAAGACTGCTGGTGCATGGTAAGATATAGAATGAATTATAAAGATACATAGTATGTCTCCTCATTTTTGAAAATAAAAAGTTCGGTAACTCCCCTGTTTTTGTTTTGGGAATCTAGTAATATTGAATCTTTATTTCTTTGTATAAACCAAAAGCAAACTTTAAAAAGGAAAACAGAAACATTAAGCAGACCTAAGCAGGCTTCAGAGTTTGGGACTTTTTTCCCTGCCTTTATTTCTCATATAGTGCTCGGTGACATGAAATAAAGAATAAAAATTGAGACTGACAAGCCAAAACCCACAACTGAATGCTTTGATTTTAAATATTAATTTGTATTTACAGGAAAATTCAGTAATACTGATTAAAAATGATGTGAATCTTTATTGAGTACTTTGTTTTAAAAAATATACTTGCGGATTCATTTGAAAAAAAATATAAAACTCTTTAAATAGAAAATACTGGTCCAGACTAACTCTCTGAAAATGCCATTAAAAGTATGGAGCATTTCAGCCTCGTATAACTATTTGGTTTGTATTATGCCAAGGGAAGAGTTGCCATAACAAGGAAATCTGGAGTCGAGTAATTATGTCAAAGAAGAAATGCATTATCCTTGCTGTGTGTAGACCTTGAGAGGACATGTGGTGATATGGTTCTTTCATTTTTTGAGGAGTAAATTGTGAAATAAAAGTAATGCAGTCTTTGCTGATTGGTCATATCCCTTGTCTATGTCTTTCTAGCAAAAATGCTCCTGGAGTGTTAAGTACAGTCTGGATACTCTTGAGTGGCAAAAGATGAAAACAAACTTGGGGATGTTCAGAAAACAGTATATTGATTAGGTTGGATGGGTTCAAACTGAAGGAAGATTGCACAAGCCTACTGGCTACATGTTGACCATGATGACATCTTCAGGGATCTACATATAGTAATTAAAGAAGTGACTTAGCCTAAAGAAAACCAAGGTGTCTTGAAGAGAAATTAAGAATACCATAGCAAAATAATTTGTAATATTGTTACGGTTTTTAGCTGTGATGGCCTAAGTGTTTTAAGTTAGGTACAACGTGCAAAGAAAGGCATTATCTTGTTAGACCATCTGTTCCTGAACTTTGGTTCCTTTGGTCCTGTATCCCTCCCTGTGCTTGGGTGGTGGCTGCTGGCACTGTGCAGATTCAGGGTACCAAGTGGCTGTTGTTTTGGCTGTTGAGCAGCTTTCTCTCAACTTGTAATTCATTCTGTCTTTAACTCTCTTTTTCTTTTGCAACTTAAAAGTCTCTTTAGGTAAACATAATTGAATAAACAATTATACTATTTATAATAATGTCAAGTTATCATAAGAAAAGATGCTTATTCATAAATCAGGGTTTTGTACACTACCACTGGTCTTCTAAGATTAGCCTGTACTGTGAACACCCACAAGGGCACCAACTGTTGATAGGTGTCTTATCCAAGGTTGAGTCACTTCCTCTGTCTGCAGAATAAAGCAATTTAATTCTTCTGGTTTAAGAGTTCTGCATCACATCTCCCAGGTAAATTTTCTGAGAGAATTTAGGAGTGTGACGTAAGAGAAACAGACTGTCAGCGTGTGAAAGAAACCAGCTTCAAGTGAGAGAGAAAGATACATAATGAGCAATGTGTGCATATAAAGTATACCTTTTCCAATGACAGAGTATATAAAGACATAAAAGTAATTCCTTAAATGCAAATAAAATGGCTGCACAGGTTTGTTCATAGAAAAGAAATCCATTGAGGATTTTTATATGGAAAGACACTACCTTTGGCTCAGGAAGCCTCTGAGCTGCAAATTGTTAAAAGCAGGGAGACTGTACTGGAAGAGTATGGCTTTGTGCTTGCTCTGGTCAGTTCTACCCTGGCTGTGATTTGGGTCTCTGCGGTTGGGATGCTAACCTAGCTGAAGCTTTGCTCTGACACAGCATCGTCTTTCTCATGTTACTGACCTACAAGGTATTATGGCCAGATTTGAAAGAATTATTCTACAGTTTAGCGTAGCTCTTGGTGGATGTTTACGTGGAAGCTGAAGATGAAATGCTGCCTTAAGGAGGTCATTGTGATGTAGAAAGGAATTAAGTTTCTCCTTCCAGAAGAAATGAACCTTTAATCAGTCAGACCAGAACCTATTTCTTTAACTGTGGTGTTGCCACGGTGCAACAGGATTCAGTGTGAAAATTTTCCTTCGGTTTCTTTTATTTTTTTTCCCCAATAGATTATTCAAGAAAAAAATCTCACTGAATTTCAGAGAGATCATTTTTAAAGTATACATGCAATTATCCACATTAAATTTTCCCAGTTGTGATTAAGGGGCACTGGTTTTGCATTTGCTTTGTAGGCCATCCATTCTGGTAGATATTAATTGATGAACTAACTGAGGCTGTAATTATTACTTTACATAGCCTTTTGACTTTGTAAAGTACTGTATGTGCCAAGTACAGCACAATGCTCTAATGTACGGTATGATACAGAGTGCCATAGTTTTGTCTAGAATGCTTTGTGGAATGAGGCATTTTTCAATCCCCTCCTTGAGCCATGGGCTGTGCTTTTGATGTTTGCCACTCTAGCCAGATTCTGAATTTTTCCTTCCACAAATCCCTGCCTCATATTTGTTCAGAAATCTTGTTTGAAGTCTGCTCTTTCTTTTAACAGTTCCAGGTTGTGGAATATACCTTCTTTTATCCTGGATGCAGCTGTTTCCCATCGCAGAAAGAATTACTGGTTGTATGGGGAGACTTTAATTGCCCTCATCCCAAAACTAACAGATGGCTTAAAGATACCCTTAATTGAGGCTGTGTTGCCTTTGAGCACTTACCAATTGGTGATTTTGGAAGAAGGGCTTGTTTGAGGAAATCTGAAGCCCACTACAACACGTAATTATGCTCCTAACTGAAGGCCTGAGATTCAGTATGCAGCTTTCCCTTCCCCCTTTGCCCTGATCCAGAAAAGGTGGGGACAGAACAGGAGTCATAATGAATAGGAAACATTTCCTAAAGGTCTGGTGGAAAAGTGGAAAGGATGTGAATGGAAGTTACTTGTTAAAAGGTGATTTATGTGCAGTCTTAAACTACAGTTACTCAGGACTTGAATAATCATTACTATCCATCCTACAAGCTAAGGTTTGTTGAGAAACTACGGTAGTAATCTTCCATGCCATCTTCTACTGATGCCCTCAAACATTGTCCATTAGAGTTTAGTTTGGGATATGAATGTGAGAGAGAGCACTTACTTAATCCAGTGGAAAACCTTGTACTGAAAGATGGCCATCATAGGCTGCTTCCATTCTTCATGCTATATTTCCCAGTTGAAAATGGTCAGTGAAAACTTACTGTATTTTTATACACCTCTGCCATAGATGTTGTTGTTAACAGAGACTCATGTTTTTCATCTCTGATTCAGCTGATTCATAGGTACTTGCTCTTTGCCCTCCAGCTCTCCTCCTGTGGCTCCACAATGATCAGTTCCACATATAAGAAAAATTCTGAAAAAGCTGGAAGGCGACTGTTGAAACTATGCAATTAGAAGAAGAGAGTCAGTTCTCTCCTGTTTTTTACAAAGATATAAGGAAAAAGAAATCACGTTGGTACTAGTTCTGTACATTTGCTGATACTCAGATTGAGATAAAATAGCTATGGGCGTATTTACTATTTGGACTTTTGGGTCGTGTTTTTCCAACTAACCTATGGACCTGTCACGGCTGGTGTTTTGATTTTTAAACTGAAGTACATATTTGCAGGGTTTCAGAAGCTGAGACACCTTAAAAAATACATACCACCACAGTGTCAGGTTTGCAGTAACATCTTACCACCACTAAAATACAGTGATTAATCTGAATGGTCTCTGAGTATGCTGACTGCTGAGACATCCTTTATCTTAGTTTAATTTGAATGTTTGGTTATTTTTCTGAAGGAGAAATAATCTCAGAAGAAAAAAAAATAATTAAGGATGTTTGTTACTAACTTTTCAGTCACACAAAACCTGTGCAATTCTCATCTCATGTATATGTGTCTAAATATTTGGTTTTGGTGGTATTTTTCATGCCAGTGAAACACATGTAAAGATGTCTTTCCTTAGTCATTTTATGGAAACATTTTCTTACTGTTCCTACATTTTCACTTATTTTTTTTAAAGTTAGCAAATACATGTTGTGCACTCTCAGATTTTTCTATCAGCTACCTTGAAATTAAGGCTTCATACAAGATGTAACCAAAGTGGGGGGAAAGAGAAATACAAGGTCTGAATTGTTTTAAAAAACATTTTTAACTGAGGGAAATTACTGTTTCCAATCATCATAGCTTTTCACATTCTTTTATCATATCTGATCAATAGTGTCTAGCACAGAAGGGTGCAGTCAAGCACTTTGCATATGTAATTAGTTCTGTATGTAGTTATTTCTCATTGCTACTTAATATAAAAGGCTACACTGATATAAATATTTTAAAATAGTAAAATAATTAGTTTTACATCTCCAGAAGCTTCAGCTCTTAACCACCAAGTTAAAGCTGACAGACACGTAGAAACTTTGTACAGAGATCAGATTCTGAAACAATACAAAGGAACAAAAAAATTACTGTTTTGTGACTGTGGCATCTTAACATATTAATAGACAGTACTTCTGCTGCTTAATTATCTGCTTGATATCCATTCTTGTTTTATCTGGAAGTCAATTTGTAGACTTCCCTTTATGAATTTGATTTGGATGTAGTATTATTCAAGCTGTCCTGAAGTCTGAAATCCCATGCAGAGCAAGTACAGCAAAGGTAAGGATGAGCTTCCTGCCTTTGCTCTGTTAATGTGTTTCATGCCACGTCTTCAGGGAGTGCCTCTTCAGGTGGGCAAAATCCTGCTACCCTGAGGAAATGTCAGCAGAGATGCCAGTAATTTGTCCATTGACACTGTATGCTGCAGTTTTAACAGTGAATAGGAGTGAGTTGTGTTGTGGAGGATTTATCTCTGTATGAGTTTTATAGGGTAATGTACTATTTATACATATGGAACGTCCCCTTTGAATATTACAGAGCTGCATTTCTGAATGCATCCTAAAGATTTAGAAATGAAATATCAAACCAGTTTCAATAGCATTTTTTTTTTCACAAAACCTTTTCCTTTTTCATCTTCAACTTTTGTTGTGAAACTTTCTTTTTGTAGCCTGATTACTGAATATTATTTATTGATTTTGAAAGCTCTGTGAACAAAATTGTATTTTAACTTGCCTAATAAAATATTTCTTACAAAATTATTCACTATCACCTCCTGCTATTTTTACTTCTGTTCACACAGTTCTCAGCTGCATTATCTACCCCCAATGTAGAAAATTAAGTCAATGTAAAAGTATACTCTGTTTTTTAAAAAGAGGTCACGAATAGCCTTTCTTCCCTCGGTAGTCACCAGTGTTCTTATTACGCTTCATTTATATAGTTGGAGGATTTGGGAGAACCAGCTGGGCCTCCTGTCTGCACTCATCAAGAGTTAATTTCTGAAAGAGGTGCTGTTGTCATGAACAAGTGCAGAAGGTACTCTGGTGGTCCTGCCAAACAACAAGAGCTCTTAATTAGCAGCAATGTTCAATCAGACTGCTTAACCTGCCACAGAGCAGAGGAGGTCATGTCCCTTCCTGATGCACTGCCAGCCTAAAAAGCACCCAAGAACTGATCCCAAATGTTTTTTTTGAAAACATGTACTTGGTTCCTAGAGGCAAGGAAGGCAAGGCATGATCTGTTCTTGGAAACTGCCGTCAGTAGAGTGAATTTTTTTTTTTTTTTTTGAAGGATGTAGGGATTTCTGTAGGGATCTTCTGTATAGAATGCTCTGTGATTTTTGAGGGGAAAATACTTTTCATCATAGTACTGAAGAATATGAAAATTCATAGATTTTTCTGTGGCTTGACTCTGGTCTGGGAGGGGTTGGCCTAGACTTTATTTTGTAGAAGATTTGCTAGTCTACAAAAATAAAAGCAGAGGCCAGTGATGCTTTGCAATGCATTCTTTGTTCTCATCAGCAGATCTTGTGATATTTGACTGCTTAACCACTAATGATGTATAATGCACGTCTCTGCGTTGTTGGGGGGAAGTTTCTGGCAGTGGTGTGGCTGCCTTGCAGGCCATCAGCTGTAATGTAGAGCTCAGGATGTAAAGCGCTACCTGATTAATTCCTTTAAAAGTCAAATTCTTGAGTTACTAATTATTGTATATAAATTACAATGCTCTAGATGTATGTATGTGTAGTGAAGTATTCTGTAGATTGAGAAGCACATGAACAAGGAGCCCAAAGTAAATAGTTTGTTGCTGTATGAGCAACTCCGAGTAAAGAGGTCCATTAAATAGACAAAATTTTTGAAAACAAAGCACAGCAAATGCCAGAATATCAATAATGATAAAGTTTCAAGAAAACTTGCTACTTGAACCAGTGAAACTGTTTGTTGGCCCTTCTCAGTGGCATTCAATAATTGAAATAAAAATAAACCAAAAACCAACCAAACAAATAGTTATGCATGAGCCAGATCTCAAGGATCCATATCTTTTAGTTTATATTGATTATTTCAGTTGATGGTCCTCTTCCACTGGAAGGATTTTGATTAATACCTGTTGGGGGACATTTTCAGTGTTTTATACATTCACTTCTTTTCCATCTTAGTGTCTAAAAAACTGAAAACTGACATATATGATACTGTATTGATGAATGCTCATTACCGATAAAAAGGGGAAATAAATAAAAAACTGAGGCCCCATCATAAAGTGAAAGACTGTCAGTTTTTAATTAAAGATCTCATTGTACTGCTTACATTGAAAAGTATCTTGCTATTCTAATAGTACAATTCCAGTCAGTTGCAAAAGATGCAAAGTTAAGGTAAAGTTCAGCAGGGATAAAAGTAACAGTAGCAGATGATTAACAGGAAAATCAGGGGAAGGAGGAAACTGAAACTGTAACTACTGTTTCTGTAGGTGTGCAGAAAACTTGTTAATCAAGTTTGTGTAAGACATTTCAGTTCTATACTCATTTCAACCCTCACTTCTTTTTATTTAAAACATATGAGGAATTTTGAATATGGGAAGAAAAGATCCCAGAAAGTTATTATTTGCTTGTTATAGCATGGGAAGATGCTGTAAACCACCAAGCTAAAAGAAACTAGATATTTGAGAGCTTAGTTTAATAAGGAGCAAGCTTAATAGTGTAGAGATCTTTTTTTCCTAACGAATAGTATTATTGTTTTGTTTCTCAAAATTCCATATTTTAAATGATTAAGATAATAGTTGAATTAACTCATTAAAACAATAAAAAGATTGTCAAGACATGATAGTACAATTTATTTAAAATTAAAAATAGGAAAATCTAACCTCAATAGGATGTGAAGCAACTAATAAATGAAAAGTCAGCAGGTTGACTGTATATTTTTCTTGGTTAAGAATTATGGGAAAGTAAGAGAATTAATACCAAGGACATGTATTGCTTTATGGGAAGAATGAACTGAAAATATGGAATTCTTATTTAATACATATTTCAGAGTTTAAAATGCATGATTCATTTTTATTTTTATATTTGGAAATAACTGTATATGCACACATAGGGGTATATACATACAGACACAACAGGACCAGTCTTTTTGGCTTTCTGGAAAGTCGCTTGTGCTGAGAAGACTATTTGATTTGAAGGTATAAATGGTTACTGTTTACAGTAACATTCAGGACAAAAATGAGTACTTGGACTGAGATGAGCTAAGTAATTTCTCCAATCTTTCTGCTTTGATGTTGGCAAAGTCTCAGAATACAAAAAATGTTCATTACTGCTAAAATAGTTATCTTACAGAAGTGTAGCTGTCTGACAGCTGTTTTCTACCTGTGTAGGAAAAAGTTGTTTCAGTGTTTGCACTGCTTGATTACACTCCTAGATTAACTCTTGAGATTGATGCATATACTGTATACTATACCATGTGTAACAACAGAGCAGTGTTACACACAGGTGAAATAAAAAGGACTGTTGTGATTGTAGAAGCTTTTGTTATTGTTGTTACTTAAAGCCTTGGAGTTTTAGGGCAGATGCCTGCAATAGTGATCATCCTACTACTTCATGAAGAGTTTAGTTTAAAAGAACCTTTTAATGTATTTCTAGTGCAGATAGTTGTGTATGTACTAGTGTGCATCTTAACTGTATTAGAAATAACTTTTTAAAAAATAGGTTACATTCAGAATGAAGTGAAATTATAATACTAACAAAAGAGTCACTGTCTTTGATGAAGAAAAGACAGGTGATTGCCACAAGCCCCTTTTATAAGATCTTTGCTTTGGAGGGAAAAACCTGGCCCAAAGAGGCTTCTTATACTGAAAATGTGTAGATAAAGTAGAGTTTAGTGTATGTATCATTTTTGTCATCTTTTTTCATCTAATCTACATCTGTTGAAAATATGACCTTTAATTTTGCTAAAAGCAAGAATGACTTCTATAAAAAAAATTACGTAAATGTAGATAAATGCAACCTTTAATTTTTAAGTTTGTTCATAGGATTGAATCCACAGCATTCAGAGAGTAAGGATTTTCCTTTTTACTTTTTAGTGATTTGTGAAATCGAGTAGATTAGAAGCATATCAGGACACGTTATTCAGTATTTCTTTTTCAGCAAGGTCTGTAGGTGACTGTGCTCTTAAAATAGAAAGAAATAACTGTATATCTGCCATCACTACTGAAGAAGTGTCTAATTACAGAAGGTGGCTGGCAGTTAAGACTCTGGAATTAATATAATGCTGTGTGATGTCAAAAAGAGACCATCCATTTTCTTAGAGGGAAAACATGTTGGAAATCTCATTGTGTATTAATTGAATTAATGGTTTTGTACATGTGTGTTTATCATGATGCATACATTGTTCTGGTGGTTTTGTACAGCTCAGAAGAGTACAGTGTATGAGCTTGTCCTGGGTTGAGTGAGTGGTGGGGTTTTTTTGGTGTCAAGGGAGGGGGCTATAGGGGCGGCCCCCTGTGAGAAGCTTCTTGAAGCTCCCCCAGCTCCAAGTCAGCTCAACCTCTGCTTGGAAACTGAACCAATTAGCTGCGCCTCTGCGATAATGTATTTAAGAAGGAACGTGGTGACGGGCAGTGGGACTTGTGAGGAGGAGTTGCGGCACCTGTGTGAAGACCAAGGTCAGTGGAGGAACGGAGGAAGAAAGGAGGGGGGAGGTGTGCCAGAGCAGAGACCCCCTGTATCCTGTAGTGAAACGGCAGGGTGGCCCCCCCCCCGCCACCCATGAAGATCTGTGGTGGAGCAGACATTGATTTATGGCCTGTGGTTTTTCACATGGATGATCAAGGTGCTGTGCCCAAAGAAGGCCGGAGTCTTGTGGGAAAAGGTAGACCCCACTGCTGTAATTCAGCACTGGGAGGGTTGCAGCATGTGGGGATGTCCCACGCCGGAGCAGCTCAGGAAGGGCTGCAGCCGTGGGAGGGACTCCAGTTGGAGAAAGTTGGTGTCCCACGCCAGAGCAGTGTAAGGAAATGCTGCGGCCCATGGGAGGGACTCATGTCAGAGAAAGTTTGTGGAGGACTGTCTCCTGTGAGAGGGGGACCACGGTGGAGCAGGGGGAAGAAGTTCCAGAAGCTCCCCCCACCAAAGATGGGAGAAATGGCAGCGCTGACTGCACCCCCCATTCCCTGCCCCTGCGCCACTGGGGGGAGGAGGTAGAGATATCAGGAGCAGAGCTGAGCCCGGGAAGAAGGGAGGGGTGGGGGGAAGGTGTTCTCAAGATGTGGCAATGCTTCTCACTGTCCTTCTCTGTTAAGTGTTGTTGTTAGTGTCTGTAATAAATGTATGGGGTTTTTTTCTTCCCCTAACGAGTCTGCCTTTTGCTTGTGACCATAAAGGGGGATTTTTCCCCATCCCAGTCCTATGTCAAACCCCAAGCCAGGGTCTCTGTCCCTTCTTGTTGCCGGAAGAGAAAGGAGAGAGAGTGGCTGCGTGGTGGTTGGCTGCCAACCAGGCTCAAACCATGACAGAGCTGAGTAAGGATTTGAGACAAGAATGTCTGCTGTCTTCCTGAGAAGTGAATACTGGGCTCTTTGTGAAGCCAGTTAGCTTGTTATTTGTTGGATGACAGTTATCTTCTGGGGTTTGTTTTTCCCCTCCAGTTGACATTTTGTCTAATGGTATGATTTTATAAGCTCAAATTCTGAAAGGTAAGGATGGGAAGATGTAGGTAGAGCTGAAAACAAATAATTTCACTGCTGAACTAAGAAACTTTTTAAGTATTTGAAGTCCTACTTTTAATTTCGTTGTATCTACATGAGTCTTACAATAATTATGTGCATTTTGTTTGCTCTCTTTTCATAACTGTCATTGTAAACTAGGACAGTTAGATTAGGATAATATTTCTTCATGAAAGACTGAATTTCAGATGTCAAACCTGTGAACTGAAGCCTAAATTTGGTAGAAAGTGGTAAGAAAAAGACCATAACCATCACTGAGCCAGTATAGTTTTCTTAATTTTGGTAAATGTTGTATGGGTTAATGAGTCTGCCAGAAAAAGGGAAGGAGAAGGAAAAAAAGTGATTTTAAAGTGCATCTTATGAGCCTAAATGTACATGTGATATTTTGAGTGTTCAGATTGGACATGATGTGGAGGTTTTGACCACTTTTTCCTCTTAAGGTCTTTGAAAGGCTCTTCTAGCCTTGAAACCTTTCAGAAAAAAGTTAATCTTGTCAGTGTTGTTGCCCATCATCTTATTCTTGCTTTATCTTCTCATCTTAAACTGTAGTCTGATACAGAGACCAATTTTGCTGTAGAGTGAGTTGCATAATGAGATCACCTTCATAACTGAGAGAGGGTAATTACTTTCTGCCTGAACTTCTCTTGCAGTTTTCAGTTAGAAAATATTTGCCAAATTCCTTGCTGTGAAAAGCAAGGTAGTACTGTGTTTTGTTGGCAAACAGCAGCTGTAGTTTGTTGCTGAGGTGATTTCATATGATGAATAAAAGTATGATGTTTCCTATTGAGCTTTGCTTCCTAGTTTCTGAATTCCAGTGTTTGCATGCTTTTAAATACACACCAAAAAATGTACCTTTGAAAATGCAGGTGATGAATGTACAAATTCCTCCATTTATTCTCTTAAATAAAGTGAGATGCCTAGATTTCTAAAAGGAAGCAGGGTATTCCTTAAGCAGAAGTGGAACCAGGCAAATGTTCAGGATGGAACATGCCCATTACCATCGCTAAATGCAACCGCACTGGAATTTTGGATAGGCAGAAATTAATTGCACAGTTGACATTTAGCCAGGGACCTAATATTACTATTCTGTAATATCATGCATCAATTATTTCATAGAATAGAAATAGAATATTCTGCATATTGCAATACAGTTAACAGTAGTGGCTTCAAAGGATATTTGCATTATATTGTGACCAAGATTCACAAACAATTAAAACTTCAGGACCTAAAAGTGTCTTATAGCTCTGCACAGAGATGAACCTTTGATCAATTGTGTGTGATTTCACAGACTGGAGCATTTTTTAAGCATTTTTTGCAGTAGCTCTACATGGTTTTGCATCAGTATATTGGGACTGGGTTGTGTGTCTTGGAATGCACTTGAAATATCTTGGGTGACTGCAGATGTACTTGATTTCATTTGCGTCATTACAGACAAGAAGTCAAAATAATTATTTCAAACTTGATTTGATGAGCATCAAATGCATATTTAAAAAAGGAGAAGGTGTCATGGAAATCCACTGGTTTGATTTTTCAGCTTGAAGAAAATGATTGATTAGCTACCAAAGTTCATATGCATTTAAAGGTGGGAAGGCATGACAAAGTCAATAATTTCTTTTGTGCTTGCATATTGTTTAATGTATAGTTTTGCTTAAGCTGTTTTGCTGTAATCAACCTTGGATCTCTGCTGCATGGTTATATAGACACCACCTCCAGGAGTTCAAGAACCTTCTAAAATTTCCTGTGTACCTTGCCTTGGATTATTGGACATAAAAAATGCTGTCCTTTTACTGTGCATCTGTTGCATGACTAGTGAAATGTTAGTTGGCCTTGACATTCAGTAGATGGATGGAAAATGGAAGTCCGGGTGATTGCTATACAGAGGCCTAGAACTAGACACGGTAATTTGTGAGTGCCCTGAAGCTGTTTCAACAGTGCTTTCCAATGCATAGCAGTAGATGAGTTTATGGTTAGAACTGCTGTCAGACATTCATCGTACTCTAAGGCAAAGGCACAGCATATTTGAATGCATGCAACATAATGTTTCTGGCGCACGATGCCTGTGGTTGTGAGAGAATAAGAGGTTTTACATAAAACCTTTTCCAATAATAATTTTGCAGTCATCTGCACATCCACTGTTTGATTTGTTTCTCTGACACCCAAGTGCTTCATCCCCAGCCATGGGGTATGTGATAAACATGGTAGTTACAGCTCAATCTTAGACCATCGTGCTATTGGCTCTGATTTTTAGAAATACACATTACTGATCTGTGTCACCCATGGGATTAGAAATAGTATGCACAAGCTTTCACCGCCTGTCCAAAATCAGAAGTTCAGAGCCCAAACAAAGCATGTCCTTCAAGTTTCTCCACATGAGGAACTTGGGTGAACATGCAAAGATCTTAGTAACATCACTTATGCAGAATAATAACACGTAGTAGTAGAGCAGTAGTGCCCAATGTATGTAAGTTACTAACTATAATTTTTCAGAAACAGCACAGATATGCTTTTTATGCTTTTATAGCATCATCCATCTGTGGGTTTTTAAATGCTTTGCCAATAGTTATGATGTAGCTTTCCAAGATCTCATGGGAACACTGTAGATAAATAGCAGTTAAGTGCATACTAACACTGGAATCAGAACCACAAAAAGTATGATTTTGCTTTGGATCCTGCAAAGGTATACATGCAAAATTGGTTTGGGGAAGATCCCATACTGTCAAACTAGGATTGAATAGCTAGTAGTGACTGTCTAGACAAAGCAAATTGATTTTGTCTAATAATAGTAGATTGAAACCAAAGTTTTGACCATTCCTTGCATGCAATCTTGAATATTCAAAAGTACTAGAAGAGCGGGGCTTTGATCAAAATTTCACTGTTATTTCCCCCCCACTTCAAGTGACATAAAGTGTTTCTTACCAAGTGCAAACTGATACTGATAGTTTATCCTACTCAGCTTCTTGTTTCTTTTCTGTGATGAAAAAAAAAAAAAAATATATATATATATTATTTTCTTTGCTTATGTAAGTGATGTCTAAACTGAACTCTGCCATGTCCATGCCATCCTCATATGAAAGCCCAGTACACAGCCCTAACACTGGTAGAAGAATGCTTGTCAGGACTGCAGAGCTTTTGTGGCAACAGAAACTTAATCCCGGTTTGTCTGGAAGAGAGGCAGCCATGCGAACAGCTGCATTTCATGAGGCTTCATGGCAAACTGCCTTGCAGATAATGTTTTCACTGAGTTGCAAGACAACCAAAACCATCAGAATATAGTCCAGAGATGTTAGTCAGCCATGCACATAACTTTGCGTTCATATGAGAAGGCACATCCATAATTATATATAACTTCTTTCAAGACCTTCAGTTTACAGTGAATGCTGTTTAACTGGATTATCAAAAATTTTTCACTTGTGGGATTTTATTGATGTGCATGTGCACTGGCAACAGAAGAGGGGCTAAGGGAGTAACTTAATTTTGACTGCATTTTTTTTTCCATTGCTAGAATGAGTTACTTTTTGTGTGTTTATGTACACCTTTAGGATATTACAAGCATTGTTTGGACTTACTCTTCACTCTGTTCCACCTGGAAAGAACTGCTTAAATTATAGTGAGTTTTGGACATACAAGTAAAGTGTTCTTCTGCTGTCACATTTTATATTTTACAATCTCCTTCCTAAAACTCAGTCATCTTTTCTTTGTGGAAGTATCCTAAAAGCTAACAAATATGAGGAAATTCAATTACAGGAACTCTTCAATAACAAAAATAAATGTTAATGTCAGAGGCGGAATAGAGTGTGCTAAAGAATCAAAAATGTATTTTATGTTAACTTCAAAGAAATTTTTTTTCACAGTAGGGCTTAAAAAAAGCATTTCAAATTGAGAATTTGACACTTCATTTAATGATTTTGGAAGTCACTTTGCTTTACCTGATACTGCAGTGGCTGATAAGTTTTATCATTTGAAATATGTAACTTCAGAGAATAAATTTTTTTACTATTAAAAAGATTCTATGGTAGCTTTTAAAATGGATACTCATATAAGTAATTTATTTAAAAATAAAAATTCACTAATAGGCAATAAGTAAATGTAACTTGATAATATCCAACCATTCAGGTGCTGCATTAGATGCAAAGATTTTGGTTTATTAAAAACCCCATATTTTCATATCTTGTTGTTGCTAAACCACTGAGAATTTCCAGGTAGTGTCCCACTGTATGTGTGTGCCTCGTACTTTCAGTTTGAGAGTTACGCTTGTTTTTGTTGTATTTGGCTTGCATCGCTGCATGTCTCAGCTTTCAGGATCTGTAGAACAAAAAACCCTACCAGAGAATTGGGTTCTGCCCTGCATATTGACAGAGGTCTATTTGATCATGTCTGCATTTGATTTTGGAATGAATGTTCCATTTCTTGCTGCGTAAGAGTATCTGATATGTAAAAGTATTCTGCCAGAGTTGAACACTTAGCATATATCTTGCCTGTTAGTAAACTTTGGGCTCTGCTTACGTTATGATGTATAGCCGTGGAATTAATGTAACACTTCTGCAACTCGATACCTGAAGCAGTTTAGTCTCTATGTATGGGAAGTGCCCTTAGAATTCCAGAAAACCTGTGTGTTTATGATCTGAACATGTTCATGATAAGAACCCATATGTTGAGTGATAGTCAATTCATTTACTGGTCTCAAATTCAGTTCTTTCTTTCTGTTCTGCTAATACTAGTGGGAATTTTGTGTGGCAGAGAGAATCATTTCTCCCATGATAAATGTACTGCAGTGATAAAAGATGTGCCACTGCTGTCCATACCTTGTATTTTACCTGTACATGGCCTTGTCAACCTACCATATGTAAACTTCAGCCCCATTTGAATTTCTCTTGTTGAACCATTTGAGCCACTCTAGTGATGGCTCAGAGTTACACAAACAGAAGTGATGATTCCTGACCCAGATCTTACAAACTGTGAATGAGAAAAAGACCTATAGGGGCAGGATAACTATATAGGATGTTTGAATAATAGTGAAAAGGGTCTCGAAAGTGAACACAAGGAGCTTGTATTTGCTACAGTAGAAAAGTTATCCCATAAAATAAGGGTGATAGGAAGATGAATTTTACAGGTTTATTCTGGATGGATAAGAATATAGAGTTCTGTTATGTTAGTCGTATGTCCATGGTTGAAAAGTCAAAATTATTTATGGAGTACTTGTCGAAAAGCCACTTTTTAAAAAACACCCGAAAGGAAAAGTATGTCCTCACCTTATTCTTTCTCAGTTATATTCAACATTAAATATATTGTGAAAGGTGGAGGAGACAGCTGCAAACACTTGACGTTTACAACTGCAACTTTAGTAATTCTATGAAGAGTTTCTTGTTAAAATTCTGTTAGTGGAGAAAGGGAAAGTTCGTCATTTTTTCTTCAGTGATCTTTCTCCTTTTAGATGCTTAACTCCTTAGTATCACAGCTGAAGTGTTTAAACACCCTTCTTAAAACTAAGACCCACATGGAGTGTGCATTACCAAAGATCTTCCAAATGTTAAAGCGGGTTGTGACCTGTTGGATCTTTTTTTATCCAAAATCCATGATCATTTACAGAATAGCCTGTGGCTTCTTGGGCTTGGCAAATAGCTCTGACTTTTGCCAAAACCCAAATGCTTTGCATAGGAATAGTATGTTTGCCATTAGCACTCAGGGAGTGATAATCACTTTATCTAGGCCCTAAAATCAGTTTATCTGGGTCAATATACTAGTTAAGAACTTGCTTTTTACTCTTTCTTGGAATAAAGAAATTTAAGGTGCTACAGCTAAAGCTCCTGTTTAAACTACAGCACAAAGGCCTATTTAATTTATGCGCTTGTTTCAATTTCTACTGTATTTGTAGTTGTTCCTTTCTTGGTCGTGGTTTAGTTTAATCTGCTGTGGGCAAAGTGGATGGCATCTAAAGGGTTGTTGAACATTACAGTTATTGACCTCCCAGCTTGGAGCTTCAGCATCACAGATCATATATTCATTATCAGACATACGTGTTTGAGAAGATGCCTTGTGTGTTTCTGATTTCACTTAAGCAATAGTCATACTTTTTTGTTGCATGTGACTAGTGGTTCTGCTGATTCACTTACTAGGCCAGACTGCTGAGGCTTCATATCTACTGATGCTTCAGCACAACTCAGTCATTTTCATTCATAATTTGGATGACAGAATTGAGGTTATGCTTATCAAAAACTAAACTATGTAGGGAGGACCTATAAGGTTGTAGGAAGGTAGGTTTCAAACGCTGAACAATCTTGATGAATCAAAGAATGGCCTTAAATAAATAGGATACAGCTCTTTATGTGTAAGTGTAACACAGAGTAATAATCAGATGCAAATCATTAAATTAAGATAGGGTGGTTGGATATCAGTTTTCAAGAGAGGTCCTGGATGTTTGAGTCAGCAATTTAATATAAGTTTAAAAAAAGCTGTATTGTTGTAACAAAGGATGTGAGGACTGAGACTGAAATTCATACAAAAGTGCTTAAAAAACTGCTACATGTAAAATGTACAGAGTAATCCTGCCAGTTCTACTCAACACCAGGAGTGCTTAACTGGAGTTATTGGCCCAGTTTTCAGCACCAGGCTTCAAAAGGTGTGGATTTGCTGGGCACAGTACAAAGTGGAGAAAAAGGAGTAGTTCAGGGTCTGTGAAACATGACTCCTTAGGTGGAGAGAGTGGGATATAAAAGAACTATGTTTCTGTCATCAAAAGAAGACAAGACTGGTATAAAGAAACCTTCACTCAAGTCAATGGTCCCTTATGGGAAGAAAATCTGTAAGCATTTCTCCATTTTCAGTGGGTATGGGACAGCATTTTAATGCGGAAAAGCAGATGCAATAATTTTTCCTTTAAAATTGGTAAAGAAAGTTAGTCTGCTTAAGTAAGCTGTCATTTCTCCATCATTGTAAGTTTTTATGAATACTCCAAGGAAAGTTTTATCAGACATAGAAGAGAAAGGAATACAGACTTAGATAACACTTGATGTTCCTTCTAACCCTCTGTGACTGTGATGTAAAACTGTATCTTAGACTTATACTGTAGCTGTCAGTGTTGACCTGTTGTTAGAGCAGGGTTTCAGCTTGTTTCAGTGCGGCTGTGGCTCATTTTGCCAGGCTTACAAATCTGGGCACTGGGAGATAGCCTTCTGCTGGTGGGGTGGATTTTTACTTTGCACAAATGTGATAAATACTGGGTTTTTTTCTTCCACACATTTATTCATTTTAATAATTTCTGACTAGTTCTGAGCAGTTTTGCATAGTACCATATATATGTCAGTTCTGATGCTTCCCGTTTAAGATATTCTTCCCAGTCCATTTTGTTCCTTCTCCAGAGCCAAAGGAGTTATTTGCTACAGACCGCCTTAACCTTGGATAAAACCTTACTGTTTCATTTAAAATAAAATACCACCATGTCTGTCTCACAATTTCATCTTGCTTAGCGTTAAGTACTGCTAAGAGTCATAGTATCATATAACTAATCCTCCAAGTCTTCCTCCTTCTCTTTGATGCTTGCTTCTATTGCATGGATCTGAATTGTTCTGCTTGTTCACTTACTAGCCCAGAACACCTCTGCTAAGGCTTCACATCTGACTAAGTTTAGTACAACTCAGTTGAAGTGTCAGGGTCAACTGAACACCTGTTTTGTAGAAGTGTACCAGTAAGGCTGAATGAGAAAGTTTCTTTTCTATGCCTGTATTTTACTTTCACATTACAGCTAAAGAATACACAAAAAAAAAAAAAAAAAAAAAATAGATGGAGGACCCAGAGATCTGTCAGGAGGTTCGGAAATTATTTATGACAGATTTCAACTATTACTCTGTGAGTACTGATTACATATCTGACAAGCAAGTGCAAGAGTGGCATGTCATCAAGCATGTCCACTGAGAGCTAGTAACAGACAACAGGACTTGTGATCAGATCCTGACTGTTGAGATACTACAGCAGAGTAACGCTGCAGCAAAGATGAGAGGGAGGGAGAAGTGGCAGGGGGTGAGCCATCCTACAGTTTTCTTTGGTTTTCTTAAAATAAACTTGAAATACTGTTTATAATGGTACACAGTTAGAATTTGACATGTTATATTTGCCAGTGTTTGCAAGTAATTCCTGAGTTTACTAAGGTAATGCTAGAATGAAAGACATTTTTTTTGGACAGTATTTGATATATTCAGACTTCATCATCCACTATGTGCAAATGTCAGCAGTCATTGCTCAGAAAAGTGGCCGGATGCCAATATCCAAGTATAGATTTACCTGGGGACCTATATGGTTTCTTGCCCTCTAGCAATAGCTGCTTAGGCAGCAGGCATAATCTGGATACATGATTTAGGATGGTAGTGCAGCCCTCCCCACTTGCATGTCAGCTCTCTCCAGTTCTGGGCTTTACCCATTCATCCACCTCTCATGGTAAGAGGTATTTGTACATATTTTGTTGTCTTAAACTGGGAATTCCTTTGAACTTTACAGAAGTAGGAAGTTACTGCTTTTCTTGCATTTGAAGAATCTGAAGTAACCAGGCTGCACGGGGACCTTTGGATTTTCTCCTACCCACCCTGACAAAGAGAATTCACTGTTTCGGGATTTGAATATCAGCTACATTTTTTGTTGAGTCTGCGGTTACAGTCTGCATTATGACAACTATTGCTGGAGTCTACAGAGGATGCTGTGGCCAGCATAAAGTAACTTCCTTATTGAAATCCATTCTTAATCACCCATGAAATTAACTATTGGAGTCTGCCTTCAAGTTGGCACAGTCTAATAGTAGGGGTTTTAAAAATATTTAACAACATCTTTGGAAACAGAACTTTTCTGTTCTTTATTTATATGTTTTTGGATGTTGGCTCTTGCATGAGAAAAGTGCTGTATGCTTTAATACTGAATTTAGAAATCTTGTGGTTTCTGTTGGCACTGTGAGGGAGCAGCTAGTATGAGACTCTGGTACTTGATGAGAGCATTTTTGTGTTTTAATTATTAGACACATGAATACAGAGCCAACTGAGTTCAGCTATTGTGTTTACTGCCTTTCTTTTATTCAGCATTAAAAACAATAATTTTTCTGGATTACTATCTCTAACATGATCTGCAGCTTGAAATCAGAAAAAAGCTGAAGTATCATCAGTTTTTTCTTTACACAGGGAACAAAAAATTGCAGGGGGATTCTATTTAGGGATGTTGAAGTGTAATGTTCAGGATTTATAACTCAGCTCAATGCTTCATTTCAAGATAGCTGAACAATGAATTAGCAGTGCACATAGGATTTTTCTGCCTTGTGAAGGTTCTAGTTAGGGTAGCCCATGTTGCTACTCTGGCAGCCAGGCCAGACTCCTCATCCCAAAGTGTGTGCCCTGAGAAGCATCACATGGCTTAACAAAGAGGAACCACAGGTTGGATGGCAAATGTTACTCCTTAATGGAACCTGAGGCTTTGGGGGAAACTGAGGCATGTGAAAGCCTGGTTGTGGTACCATAAGTAGGTAGATTTCAAAGTTTAAATCAACATGTCCATATATGTGAAACAACTTACATCTTTTACTAGGTTGAAAATACCCCAAGAAAGTGTTAAGTGTTTTAAAGGAAAAATTATATTGTTTCAGACAAATTAATTCCTCCTTCTCTTAGGTAAAGTTGCTCTTCTGAATCTGCATTTTCTATGAAAAATCAATTATATGGAAAACATCTGATCAGGTCTAATAATGCCTTTTAAAAAAATATAAACTTTACTTGCTAAACAAAGTATTTCAAATGATAACTAAAATTTTAGAGCCAAATTGCTATTTTCTAAGAATTTTTTTTTAAAATGCGTCTCACTGGAACAATTTCTCTTAAATAACAAAAATACCTTTTTTCCTGGATTAGTATTAAATTTATCCTTTTGCATTAATCTCTTGCATTATACTTAAGAAATTTATAAATGCTACACTTCTACAGGTTTTTAATAGAGAAGGAGAAAAAAAACTGACATTTTCATCTGTGGGAGTTTTGCAATTAAATTCTGGGCTTATTGACATAGAAGGAATACAGTGCTTTTGATTGCTTTTGCAAGTGTTAGTGATACTTGTTTCAAACATTTCATATTTCACAGTGCTTAATGGAAAAAAAGACACACAAGTAAAATAATTGTGCTTTACCTGCCAGTTTATAAAACAACTATGGCTTCATAATAGCTGTAACACCTGGGCAAAATTATGAAGATTTTATTTAATACCAAGTAACGTGTCAAATTACCATCTTCATGACAGTGCTTGTAACATACATAGTACACTGTACCCCATATCATAGAAATAAGAATATGAACAAGTGTTTAGAACTTACAAGAAGTTCTCTGTGTATTTTTAAATTACATGGTGAGAAGCACATGGAAACTTCAAAATTGAGACTCAGATGCTTTTGGCCAAGGAAAACAGTGGTAACAAAGAAATTTGTGTAAAATTTTAATTACTTGTTTTTCACATTAAAAATATATTTCAGAAAGAATGTTAAACTAACCAACAGGTCTCCCCAGAGGTAAAATCTAATCTACAGACCACAAGAAATGTCAAGCAATGTAAAAATATGCTACCTGTTGGTTTTGTGTAGGAAAACTACTGAATGTGCATTTAGAAAGAAGAGAAAAAACAAAATTATTTTTCAGTTAGCATTGGATTAGGAACACTAGAAATTTACTACGTCCTTAGGTTAATAGCAGCAACCACATAACCATCGTCATAAACAACCAGGGCCTAAATTTGGAGCACAATATATGTTGCAGGCATACAATAAACAAAAACAAATCATGGAAGAAAATTCAAAAGCTTTTAGAGTATTGTGATTTTAAGTATGATTGGGTTTGATAAAACTTTCAATAGTAAAAGGATAAAAGAAAAATTAGGAATCTAAGGAAAATAAGTGCTAATTTTTTAGGTCTTCTACAGTTACTTAGCAAGGAATGGATGTTGTTTTGTTGAATTGCTTTAATTTTTCCCAGTTTGTAATGGAAACCTCTGTGAAGGATCTGGGAGGGTAGTTAGTGTCTGCTCACGTAGGATTCCTTTTCATGTTCACTTTAATTTACATGATATGTCCAGTGTCTTTTGTTCTACATTAGACCTAACTGAGTGGCTACTTGGAAATAACTTCATCACTTTTCTGGTGAAATGTGGCAATTATTTAACACCCTGTATGATTTAAGACAGGAAATGAAGTGCTGTCTTAGTAAATTGCAGAGAAATTTTCATAAGGAAATGTAATTACCCAGGCTAAAAATTGGCCAGAATATCAGGTTAAAATTACTGCATATGCAAGAAGTTCTCAGTTTGCTATTTTATCTGAGAGGTGACTTCAAGTAATATTATATGAATTCAGAATCACGATGGATTACTTTTGAGATCCTAATGCTTGTGATGTCTCACACTATAAGGTAGTGAATCTAATGTTGATTTAAAATAGATTTTCCACCTTACTGAAATGGTGTTGTTTCTTGCCATACTGTATGGGGTTATTTTAAGGTTTCCCCCTCGGCCAGTGATCAAACTTGTACACTCTTATAGGATCATAGAATGGTTTGGGTTGGAAGAGACCATAAAGATCACCCAGTTCCAACCCTCCTGCCATGGGTAGGGACACCTTCCACCAGACCAGGTTGCTGAAAGCCCTGTCTAACCTGGCCTCAAACATTTCCAGGGAAAGGGGCATCTACCACCTCTCCGGGCAACCTGTTCCAGTGCTTCACCACTGTCGTTGTAAGAAATTTCTTCCTTATATCTAATCTAAATCTACCCTCCTTCAGTTTAAAATTGTTACCCGTCATCCTATCACTACACCCCCTGATAAGGGTCCCCCCCCACCTTTCCTGTAGCCCCCTTTCAGTACTGGAAGGCCACTATAAGGTCTGCCCAGAGCCCTCTCTTCTCCAGGCTGAACACCCCCAACTCTCTCAGCCTGTCCGTGTACAGGAGGTGCTCCAGCCCCCTGATCATCTTTGTGACCCTCCTCTGGCCCCACTTGAGCAGGTCCGTGTCCTTCTGATGTCGGGGGCCCCAGAGCTGGACACAGCACTGCAGGGGGGATCTCATGAGAGCGGAGCAGAGGGGCAGAATCACTTCCCTTGACCTGCAGGCCACACTGCTCTTGATACAGCCCAGGACACGGTTGGCTTTTTGGGCTGTGAGTGCACATTGCTGGCTCACATTCAGCTTTTCATCCACCAGTACCCCCAAGCCCTTCTCCACAGGGCTGCTCTCGATCCCTTCATGCCCCAACCTATATTGATAGTGGGGGTTGCCCCAACCCGGGTACAGGACTTTGCACATGGCCTTGTTGAACCTCATGAGTTTCACATAGACCCACTTCTTGAGCTTGGGAATCTAATGAAGTGTAATGAAATTACTGTTAAAAGTGACATCACTACATGCTGCATCGATCTGTATGTTTTAAAATTTTTATTGCATCCGTACTGTGCTTTACTTTGGACAAGAGTGGTTAGATCTGGGTTTGATCAATATGTTTATAACTTTTTATTCCATTCTGATGATTCTATTCTTAACATGTTACGATAAATATGTTTCGCTGCATTCCAGTAACTATTCTCTTTCTTAAACCTTGGCACTGGAGTTCATTTTTTTTTGTGAAATCTGTTTCATTTCCATTTGTCCTCTGTTAACTTTTCAGTATACTTCAGGTAGCTTTTTCAAATAAGGATCATGAATTGAAAAGATTCCTTAGTATAAGAAAAAAAATTAAGTAACTTGTTCAAAACAGTAGAGGGTTTTGCTTTTCAAATTAAAAATTGAAACAACTTAAACTCCTAAACTCTCCTCACATCCCCTTTGGAAACTCCCTCCTTTACTGTAACTTTGTGGTCTTGATGATATTCACAGAGAAGTTGATTTACTGAATAAAGAAGTTCTTTAAGTTTTCAGTTTTGGAACATTACCAGTGTGTCTGAACCCAGGTTTCAAATTTTACTGGCATTTTGTTGGCAAACCAATTTTTTGGAGTCCTTTCTTATTTGGGTATGTTTCCTGACACCTTTGGCTGTATGGTACTGTGTTTTAAAATTCTCTTTTTCTTTTTTTTAGAGGAAAAGCCTATAAACATATACAAAGGTCTAATTATAAAATACCTGGTATAAAAATAGAGAGACAAGAAAATGAACAGCTGAAAAATGCAGTGAGCAGAAAAAATGAGCATTTAATGGTAGAGTTTTACCCTGCCTGTTTGGCAGGCCTGATTCTCAAAGCAATTCCACAAGCAAAGCATGCACTATTCTGAGACCATATTATGGTAATTTAAATCAAGCATAAGTACCTGGGTGGTAAGAAAGAGCTATCCGCTGGCCTCTTTTACTGTTGCTTCCCTTTTGCCAGCAGCAGTGTTCATTTATGGTGAGCCAGATTAGAGCATTGATCCAGCTGAAAAATAGCTCACGTGAATTTGCCCTATTTACAGTCTTTTTGTAAACTGCAGTTTTGTTGAAACTACACTGTTATTAGTGCACTGCTCTCAAAGACTAACCAACTAGCCAAAGTATATATAAGTTGCTAACCTATGTCATTCATAGTATTAACAGATGATTCCTTGGTGAAAATATCATGTCTTGTATAGGACAATCTTCTTTTTATAGTATTCGTTGAAGTAAGGTACAAGAAACTACCCGTCCAAGGTGCCAGTACTTTTTTATTTTTCCACAAGTCTGAGACAATCCCTTAATGCTTTTTCTCACTGATGTAGGACTTTAATGTATCTGAGGGGTTCAAAGATAATCTGACACTAAATGGTCCTTTCTGTACTAACTTTGCTATAGGGAAACCCGCTATAAAGTGAAAGAAGCTGTGAATTTTTGCAATAGAACAGAAGAGTGCATTCACGTAATAGTGTATTCTGGCACATATTTTGCCTGCTAGATATAGGCAAAGTTATAATAGTGCAGAGCAGTAAGATTCCTATCATTTAAATAAGCCTCAGTAGGATTAACAGTTTAGGTGTTGTTCTACCTGTTTCAGCTGTGGGAGTCAGTCTTTTGGGAACCTACATATTGCACCTGGTCATGTATAAAGTGGAAGAGGGATAAAATTAAATATGTAGGCTAGTAATTGAAAATTACTTTAATCTAGGATGCTACTTGGGATAAGGGATTCCGATGAACCACCTTTGTGCTAAGTTGTTAATTTAGTAATTAGTAGCTAATGGCTAGTTTCTGGCTGATTTCAACCAAATGTAACAGACAGCTTGGAACAGCAGAGATACGAAGTTTCTGTACATTTCCTGGAGTCAAAGAATCACTCGGGTTGGAATGGATCTTTGAAGGTCTCTAGTCCAACCTCCCTTCTTTTAAGCAGGGAGAGCAATGAATTCAGCTTGCTCAGGGCTTTTTCCATCCAGATCTTGAAAATCTCCAAGGACAGAAATGCTCCACAGCCTCTCTGGACATCTTATTTCAATGCTTAGTTATCCTCAAAGGTCAGTGTTATTCGCAAACTTGATTAATGTGTGTGCCATTTCCTCCTACAGGTCATTAGTAAAGATATTAAGATATTAAATAGGATAGGTTTCAGGATAAACCCCTGAGGAACTGCAGTTGTGTCCAGCCTACATATAGAGTACAAACCATTACTTTTCAATTTCAGAATCCAGACACATCTTGCTCATCTGCTAGTGCATCCATCTAGACCACAATTGTCAAACTTGGATACAAGGGTGCTGTGAAGGACCATCTTGAAGTTGGTTGCAACATTTGCCCTTCTCCATTCATCTGGGCCTTCCCCTGACCTCCATGACCATGATAATAGAAATCAGCCTTGATGTGCCATCAGCCAGCCCTCTCAGCACTCTCAGATGCATCCCATCTGCTCTCATGGATTTGTATGAGTTATGATTTCTTAAGAGATTGATGAGATCAATCCCTTTCTGCTGTTTGCATTTACTCCTCTCCTTATCTGTATTTGTAAAGGCATGGGTGACCTTGCTGATGAAGATTAGGGCAAAGAAAGCATTGAGTAACTCAGCCTTGGGTTTATCTGCTGTGCTTTTGCCTCAGTCAGCTGTGAGCCCACATTTTCCTTGTTTATTCTTATCATGTAGCAGTAAAAATTCTTGTTGCCATGTTTCTTGCCAATCTCTACTATAGTTAAGCTTCAGCTTTCCTAACATCATCCTTGCTTATCTGGACAATGTTTCTACATTTCTCCTTTGTAGCATTTCTGCTTTCTTCCATCTCTTTTGTATGTTCTCTTTACAGTCATGAATTCCCTTCTTAGCCAATCCCCAGACTGTTTGTTCATCTACTTACTTTCCTCAGTGTTGTGATGGACCATTATTTTGTCTGGGAGGTTGTCTTTAAAGACCAGGTCTGTTGAGCTCCCTTGCCCTTCAGGGCTGCCTCTCATATGATCCCATCTAACGGGTCCCTGAATAAACTGAATTCTGCTCTCATGAAATCCAAGGTTTGTACGCTTTTATTTGCCTTCCCTGTTCCTCTTAGGATCCTGGACAGCATTGGTTCGTGGTTGCTACAGCCATAGCTGCCACAGGTCACCACCTACCCAGTCAGCTCTCCTCTGTTTGTAGAAGATTGAGTCGATCACCCCAGCTGATCATCTGACATTTGTGTCTGATACACGCTTGTCCATAGCATCCCCCACAAGTCAGCTGGATTGCTTGCATCCCACTTGGTTTGCCTTTTAACAGATATTGGGAGATGGGAGTCTCCCATTGGAATCAGGATCTGTGATCTGCAGATGTCCTCAAGTTGCTCAAAGAGACTTTTTAGACTTTCTCCTCCTGATTAGCTGGTCTGTAACAGACTCCCACTGGGATGTCATTCTTGATGGCTTCTCCTCTGATCATGGCCCACCAGCTCTCAGTCAGTCTACTGCCTGTTTTCTGCTGCTGTTTAAGCTCCTTCAGGTATTTCATGTTCTCATAAAAACAGGCTTCCATGTAGGAGAGAGAGACCCAGATCAGTGCTGCCAGCAAGGAGTCTGCAGCGGGGACTTGAGAGTTACCTGTCCTGCTTGGCCAGCAAGCCTTCTGGCAGGCCAGTCAGCACACAGAGCTTGGTATCAGACACAGAATCATGCAGTTGAAGGCTATGGAAATGAAATGGAGAGCAATGGAGGTGAGTTTAGGAAAAATATTCATAGGCACACCGCTTATTTTCAAATTGGACATACTGGACAGAACCAGTGGATATAAAGTAGTAAAGCAAGTGTTCAGGGCACCTTTTTGTCCAAAAGAAGATAAGAAACTAGTCAAAAGGCATATTCTTCTCAATTTGACTAAAAATTGAAATGTTTTTTTACATTACTTTTATAATGCTTTATAAACAAGCTATTTGAGAGTGAAATTTTCAGACAAGGAACTTGAAGGGAGAAATCTGTTCATAACTTACCCTGTGCCCAGGTATTTTAACATCTGGAATGTAATGCTGCCTGTTGTAATACCTCTGCAATACTGTAACACAGCAGGATGCATTAATGAGAGTTTCAATCCTAAACCCACAACATCAATGAAATTTATAGTTGTCAGGCCATTAACATTATTCAAACATAGTTATTGTGGTTTCAATTCCCATTTTACATTCGTGTAGCAAGAAATGTTGTTGTGTTGACTAGCCATGAAGACGGAGTCCTCCTTAGACTTGAAATTTCTATAAAACAATTAATTATTGTTTATTACTCTTGACAACATTCATAGTACACTACAGGGCAGGAGGAGGGTATTTGTATAAAAAATTGTGCTAGAATCTCTCTCTTAACATTTCAGCTGGTTTTATATTCTTCAATACCAAAAGTGCCTTGCTCATGTTTTGGAAAATACCACAAAAATGTTCAAAGCAGAAAAGAAAAATTTACATAAAATTCTAGTATCATCTTCTACGGTCATGTAGGTTTCATGTGATATTCTTCCTGATAGATAAATTTGTTTTCAGATGTTTCATGTTTCCCTACTCTTATATCTCAGTGTGGTCTTTTGATTTAATATGTAAAGCAAGTTAGTTAAACAGCACAAAGAAGAACAGAGAATTTCTTGAAGGAAAAAAATTCAGGGGGAAAATGTGGTGAGCACTGTGATTAAGTCACTCTGCAGAAAAATGAAATTGTTAAATCTGAAACTGATTAAGCTGAAAGAAAAGAAGGGAAGTCAGTATGTAAAAAAGTGCACGTACGGTTACTCCTTCTGGTAAGGAAAATCCAAGAAAAAACTAGCAAGCACACACAATTTACAAAGCTCTCCCAGAAAAAACTAACAAGCACACACAATTTACAAAGCTCTGAAGTTTGGGGGGGCAGTTGTGTGGGGTTTTTTATTATCACAGGCTTCGTGGTAATTCCAGCACAATCTCAGGAAGCAGTAAAAATAAATCTATCTGTCTCTCGCTATATCAATCAGGGTATTAACAACTTCCCCACGTTGTGTCCATTAAAGAATTGCTTCATGGCCCTTAAAAGTACAAACTTGGTCTCTGTATTTAATATGTTGTTACCTGCTGCCAAGCCTCTAATAGCTACATTCATATGTTCTGTTAATCATATCTCTTTGTTCTAGAAGCCTGTGTTTCGGATTCATAATTAACTTTTTTTCCTGCTCTGATTATTTTCTTCCCATCATGGCAGCACATGAATCTTTTTTTTTTCCCTTGCCTATTTAAAAACAAATATGTGAATGGAGAAGGAACAAAAATCAGTGTATTTTGACAAAGCCTGTAATCTCTTCCTAACTGTACTTCCAAATTTAAATTAGATTTTCATGTTGCAAAACCATGAACTTGGTGGTGTAACTGAAATCATGCTGTTCCCAGAAGACAGGGCTGAAGCCTCATGAGCTACAGAGGATTTTCCTTTAGGTCCCAGCATAAGAAGACGTATATTTTTAATGTTTAAGGTTGGTGGTAGATAGGTGAGCCTGGTCTCAGTATGTATTCCTTAGGGTCTAAAGGAAAAAATTATGGTGCTGTATTTCACATGAACCAAAAGGGGACTGCCAAGAGATCTTCTGGCTATTGCTCTTTGACTGTGTCTCACTGATTCAGGAATAATGTGGGAAAACACTGTGGAGCCTGTTAGGGCTTCTGTCAGTTTGGGCTGAAGTATTTCTAATTAGCGAAGACATCTGTAGTCCAGACTTTGCTTGGGCCCTCCAATAAGCTCCTATTATGATCATCATGAAAGCAAGTCAGCCATTTGAAAGATATTCTGAATCCTTGGCGGTCCTACTTGCATTTTGCTACCGATACTTGTTGCCTGCCTGAAGGTGTGTGTGGGCAGTGAGGGGACGCTTCTGCTCGCAGCTGGTCCTTGCTGCCCATGGATACTTGCTTGAATGCAGAACTTGAAACACCTTTCATAGGTATCTGAAATTCAGGGGAAATAATTTTGAATGGTACTCTTTGCCGATTTGGACTGCACTTATTGCCAAGACAAGATTGCTTTTACATGAATGAACAATGTGATATTTGTGCCCATATTAGAAGTACATTTGTAGGCTATACATCACTTCTGGGTTTACCTTGCTGGCAACATCCTGAATATCTGTTTTATCTGTTAAATAACTCTTCCTGAAAAAGTGAAACAGAGGAGGATCTTAGTACAGTTCAGATCTGTTTTAAAGTGGCTTGAACAAAGTTCTCAAAGTAGGGTTTTTTTCTTCTTTCTTTAAGTCTAGCATTGACTCATTTGGTGGTGTTAAAGTGCACTTTCTACTTATCCCCAGAGGAAAGTTAGTATTCTTTTAAGTGAAACTATTTTAAAAGCAGAACACAAGCCTAAAATAAGCCAGTGTTCTCTAGAGTTCTCAGAAGGTGTAGATTTATTTACTGTAGTTAAATCATAATTAGTTCTCAGGGGATAGTGTATCTTTTAAACTGCTTTATTGCCACCGTATTGGTTTTCTAAATAATCAGAAACTGCTGCTCTTATATTCTGTAGTATGAACAAAAATATGCTGTAAGTAGAAACAAATGTGTAGAATTGCTAGTTGTCACTTACTGAAGATAATGACACGCAAAAAATAAACACTTCAAGAAAACACGAAGAAATACAAAACGTGTGTTATCAGAAGGCACCTTGAATGAACTATGGCTGTAACTTTTTCCAGTGTAATAGATAATGTTTTACATTATCATTTTTCCAGTTAACCTTTTTTTAATATTCAAATGCTTTTTGGTCAAGAATAAACATTAACTGAAAACGGATAAATGGTAGTGCAATGTTAATGTAAAATATTACCTGATATTTAAGCCTGATTTTCATGAATGTAGCTTAGTGTTCCAGCTGATAAGCATGGGGTTTTTTTTTTCCTAATTGGCAGGTTAATGTTCGAGTTGCCTGAGGAGATGGGTTTAATAGCAATTGCTGTTCGGCAAACACAAGGGAAAGGTAAGTTTCCTTCTCGTGCCAATAAATGTGTATTAAACATATGAGATGGGACATTTTAATGCCACCTAGCTGCCTTAAAGATACATTATGAGTATTTTTATAATACAATATGTAGAATAATCACGTCCTCTTCTCCTCCCGCTTGAACTGTGGATTTAAATTCAAAGCCTAAGTTAATAGAGACCAAAGTAAACATTTCCAGGATGTTTGGTGGCTTTTGCAGAAATGATTTAGTGGTCTTCTAGTTTCTGCCAAAAAGTCTCCCCGGTCATGGAAATTGCCATCACTACATTTAGTGTAATACAAGTCAGACTCCCAAATCAGAACTCCTTTTGAATTAACTGAACAAGGCTGGGTCTTGATTTGCTCCGAGATGGAGGTTTCTTGAGTCTGCAGGGCCTGCCTGAACTGTCATATGGGCTTTCACAATCTTTTGCAGCTAAGTATAAGCAAGTTCTGTCTCCTTCCCAGGAAGGTGCTAGCGTTGATTTAAAAGCCACGTTCATTTTATTAGTAGAACACGGTGCCCGGCCTTATAAGCTCTTCTGAGCACAGATCTACAAGAAGAGGGTTACCTGGCTTTTGGAACAGATCTAGCTTGTGTCAAGTTGATTCACAGTGTGGTTGAATTTCTAGTTTCACAGAGAGTAACTTCACGGATACTTCTTCACTTAAACAAAGCAAGGTTTTTTTGAACTGTGTATGTTACCTTTTCAGGAAAATCCTGAAAGCATGTCATTTAGGACATTCTAGGAAATTGAGTAGCAGTGTGCCCATTGAACAACCTGCTGGGTTTTTTAAGAAAATGCTTTGCACTTTAACCATTTTTATTTCAAAATTAGTTTGGAAACTCCATTACAGGACTTACAGTAGATTCTTGGATGGAAACTACTGAACCTTTCTCTTTTGTAGTTGTCTACATTAACAAAGTGATCTTTTTTATAAATATCTTTTTCATAAGTTAATTTTTTTTCTCTCCCTCCCCAGGTCGTGGTGGAAATGTTTGGCTCAGTCCCGTGGGCTGTGCACTATCCACTTTACATATCGCCATTCCTCTACATTCCAACCTGGGCCAGAGAATTCCTTTTATTCAACACCTGGTGTCCTTGGCAGTGGTAGAATCGGTTAGATCAATACCAGGATATGAGGTATGTCATTCTAATTTATCTCAAAACTCCTGTTTCCATTTTCATTAAATTCAGATTTTAGCTATGTCTTCTGTGTGTAAAATGACTGAATGCATAATACAGTTCTTCAGCACTAATATAGTGGTAAACTTAGCCTTCATACATGCTTGATTATTTATATGTTTTAAGAAATCTACTATACGTATGATGAATACTGTCCTTTACGGAGCTGATTAAGTATACTACACTCGTTTAGCTCATAATCTTATGAAATTTAATACTCAGTCATCAGCAGTAAAGAAAACGTCAATTTTGTTTGTCTAACAGTTGAGTTAATTTGCTTTGATTTTGAAGGAGTTAGGGAAGGGGGAGGAGGAAAAAATGAATAAAACTGACAAATCCTTTTCTACTTTTTCTGTTGTTGCTGTTTCAGTGGTCACTTTATCCCTTTTAAAGGATTTTTCCAACCCTTGTTTAAGGTTAAGAACTGATTTCTAAAGCAAGAACTTAGGAGTATTGCTCTCAAGAGGGAATCAAGTGTCCTGTCATCAGTATTAAAATGAAGAACCAGTCTTCTTCATCACCTCATATATCTCCTTTTTAATGTTACCATTTCCTAATATTTGCTAACTATAAAACTTTGGTATTTTACAGAAGTAGTTAACTAAAGCATATGTTTCCTATATTACAGAAAATCAATGACTTATACACATTTACACATGAACTTTATTATAGTGGCACCCAGTAGCTTTGCTGTAGTTTAGGGTCTGTCAGCCTTTCTATTAAAACCTTCTAACTTCAGTGCTTCATAACTTGACTATAAAAACAAAATGCTTCAGGCTAAAATTTGCAATATAAAATATTTGGCTAGAGTGAATAATTTAACCATTTAAAATGGAAGGGACAAGAGTTAGTTTTATAAAATATGAGTCTGACTGGGAAAGGAGTTAATTTATGAATGGAGGTGGTTTTGCTTCTGTATGCCTACCCTGGTCTACTGTTGCATTTTTTATTCTGTTCCATTCAAGAGGAAAAAGGTGACTGAAATACAAAATATTAATATAAAAATAGTACATATCAATAATGCACATATTGTACATAAGACAAGTACAATACATAGCTTACTATGACGAAGGCAAAGCTATGAATCCCTTTGATAGTACATCCACCCTAGAAAATGGGTGAAACCAATGTTAAGGATCTGGACTCAAGTATGTTAAAGCAAAGAAGTTCAGAGATTTATGAGAAACTCAGTGCTTAAATTTCCCCTTTAGACTTAGGTAACACAGGGCTTTGCTTTATGTCAGATGAACATCCGTGCCATGCAGACTGCAGGAGCTGCAAACAGCGGGCTAATCGTAGATGAGGTTTCATTCTCTCCTCCAAATTTCCATACTGCTGTGGGTGTATGTCAGAATCTTCATAATACTTTAACACACTTTAGTGTCGTTTGCTATGCTCAAAGCCCATTTCAGGATTTCGATTCAAAAATCTGAAATACCTGTGTCTCAGTTTATCAGCCAGTCATCATTTTTAGGATTGCCGTGAATGTTGACTATCCTAAGCAGGCAGCAACCGAGGCCTTTGTTCTGGGTCCTCACAGAGGAAATGCTGACTGCTCAGTTGGAAGTTTTACTGTCAGATGTTAGTGCTGCAAATGCAAATGGGCCTTACATTGAGAGATTGCTTTGCTTTCCCGTTCTAGGAACAGCAGACATCTCTCTCTAGTAAGTGAAGATGAGAATGTGCTCCATTTCCAGAATATTTTGTGACGCCTATCATTTGTTTGACACACAGATAGTTATGCAGTACCTTGTAACTCCATTTTGTGGCAAAGCCTCTGCTGCATAGTGTACATCACGAGATTACCCAGTTGGCTTGTTTGTTCTTCATGCTTGCTGCCAGTTCATTTGCAGAGCTAGTGTCTGGTGTCTTACAGGTGTATGTTTTTCTTAAGTAAGATCTACTGAATAGCTCTTGGGAAGATCTATTACCAGTGATAATACTATTTAACTGCGTCATACTTTGCATGTCTCAAGAGGCTTCTATAAATCTTTTCCCAGTGCGAAGAGTCGAATTGTTTTCCGTAATGAGTATGAATTGGTGATACTCTCTCTTAGAATGCTTTGATAGCAAAATCAGGTAGTATTTCCTGTCATTGTACGTGTAATGGACTCCTCTCTGGCCTTTAAATCTGTCAGGAAAGTAGACATGGACCCAGGTGCAGTTTTCACACATCCTGTAAAGGGATTTCATAATCTACAATAGGAGGGAATGCGACGCTTGTAGTCCTGGAGCACCTCCCATAATTTGCCCCTGGGGATACAGTCATATGCAGTTTTTCAAACTGCAGGAAGCACATTTGCTTTCTTTTTGTGTTTAAGTAGCCGGTGCAAAGTTCAGTTCAGTTCTGTGGTTTCAACAAAAACTTCTCTATTGCGCTGGAATGGTGTCACACAGCACAGTTTGTGTTTCCAGCTCCATGGTGTTGCTTGAGCGTAGCTGTCGAAAGCGTGAATATATTTAGGACATTACTGAAGTATTTACATAGTTGTGAACTGGAATTTCTTCTGTCTGCTAAATTTCCTTTCTGAAATTCAAGATGTCATTGTCTCCTTTTCTGGTTTCTGCAAGGATTCTCAAATACAGCGTTGATGTTAGTGTGGGCTTACCCTGATTGTTTATCGGTAGTAAGCCACAGTGGCTACCAGACTTTGCACCTTTCCTGAATAGATCTTTTAAATCTTTAATAGGCACTTGTGAATGAAGGAAATGAATTCTATAAAACTTCACAATTCTGAGACTGAAAATCCCTAGTATCTCTAGTCCCCCGTTTGGTCACTCTAAGCCTTTATTATCTGCTATAATTTTATTTTTTTTAAATAGGTGTTTTTCTCTGACAGCTGCTAACCTCCTTATTAAATCGTGTAACCATGTTACTGATTTTTTCAGTAACATTTGTGGAGCACTTAAATAGGTTCTCATTATGAAGAGCAGTTGACAGTATCACATTCAGTATGGCAGAGGTACAGAAAATAAATAATATGGAGTGATGAATAAGCTGTGTTCTTACTATCAAAGAGCAAAGTGTTTCTAAATGTATTTTTTCTTTCTTCAGGATATTGATCTGCGAGTAAAATGGCCAAATGATATTTACTACAGTGATCTTATGAAACTTGGTGGAGTTCTGGTAAACTCTACGCTTATTGAAACAACATTTCATATACTTATTGGTAATTGTCTATTTTCAAGCTTTTCCATACGTTTTTCCTGAATAAATTTGTTATTAATGTCTTTGTGAGTTCAAGTGATAAGGACAAGAACAAATAATGACAGCAGTCATAAGGAAATAAAGCACAATATTAAATCAAAAGGAAGCACAAAAAGTAAATGTTTTAATTCTTCTTAATAATTCCACATGCTTGACAAGGAAAACATAAATGCAAGCATCTGGGCTGATGTAGTGGAGTTCAAAGAAAGAGGATTGCGGAAAAGAGGGAAAATGTCCTCCTT
Organism: Tyto alba; assembly: GCF_018691265.1. Classification (NCBI taxonomy): domain Eukaryota; kingdom Metazoa; phylum Chordata; class Aves; order Strigiformes; family Tytonidae; genus Tyto; species Tyto alba. The sequence continues at coordinate 28,137,561 of NW_024881276.1, forward strand.
TATCTATTGAAAAACTAGTAGGAATGTATCAATTCTTTTCAATTTTTTTTTTTTTTTTGAAACAATACAAATAGTTAAATGAAGACCATGCCTTTTAAATGTGGAGAAAAGGAGCTACATACACATAGTAATGCTTTAATTTCTCCTTTCATCCTTTTAAAATGTATACAAAACTTGTTTCTGTTGATGCCTTCCTAGAAACTGGAATATTGCTAGTGAAGAAGCAGTGAAGTAATGATTTGATTAATTGATCACTTTCCTTAGTTCTCTCAAAAAGTAAAATTTGCAAAGTATTTGGGAAGGCTGGGTCAGGGAGCAAAGAGTGACAGTCTGTTCATTGTGAAGACAAACAGTCTACATGGAAACTAGTTCCAAAAGGGTAGCACAGCCAATCTCAAAAAGACTGTACATGTATTTTCCAGCAAGTCCCAGTGCTATAACAGGGAAAGACATTTAAGTGCACAAATAAGTTTTTATCATTTCAGGTCTGATAATCATCCTGCTATTTGTTAAGGAAAATTTTTCCCGTAACCAGCAGCAGGACAGATCTGTCAGACATGCTTAGAAACCTGCCAGGAGAGCTCTAGGTTCTAGTTCCAAAAATAATTGTCTCTGCTATGTCTAAAAAACTAAATGAAAGTTCCTTAGCAAGTCTAAAAGGTTAAAGAAGATGATGATAATATTTCATTTATATTTTAATGTAGCACAGTAGATAAGTAAAGAATCTTGCAAAGAGAGTGTGGGCATGATATCTTTTCTATCAAGGTGCAGTAAATTCTAAGGTGTGAACAAGCAAAACAGTTGAAGTAGTCATCACCTCCTTCTGTGAAACATGCCCAGCCATTAATTTTTCTGTTCAATTGTTTTATGCTCATTTTGTAAATAATCTACGTGTACAGAATAGAAGTTGCACCAAGACACTTAAAAAGTCTCTCTGTACCCTGTCAACCATTTACTGCTTCAAAATGTTTTTCCAGAGCCTGTTCTGATTAACCCAAGAAAAGCAAAAATGGGTCCAAAACTAGTTCATGTTATCCAATGCCTCTTTACACATTACATATTTGGTGTGGACCTTGTGTTTCTTACCCTAAACATCACAACATTCAAATTCAAATGGAAACTTGCTGTATGCATTCTCTCTGATCTCTGTAGGAGTCACCTTGGTGGTGATGGGTCTGAGGTATATACAAAGTTGTACATTTTCAACTTTCTTCCACATGGAAGTTTCTCCAGTTGAAACTTACTTGACACATACTAGTCCAAGGATTTTTCCATCATTTCAGTGATGTATATCACTGGGAGTTGGCGGGGTGACTCATGACATTTAACTTCTTGTGTTAGTTGTATCAGTGAGATCAAACTTCCACAACAGGAAAGGTGAACCAGATACATCATCCCCTTTCTACAGTCATGCAGATTCCTTACCTAGACCTCACTGTTTACATGGCACTCATGAAGAGTATCCCATATATGAGGGTAAGGATCAAAATCAAAGATCATCTACATGGCTTCACTGCTCTGAGGAGTACCTCACAAGAATAAGGCGAAAGACAAACCTGCCTTTTCACCTGTACCACATGCTCAAGGTCTCACAGGTGACAGAGTTCACATTCATACTTTCAAACATGGGGAGTTTTAATTTTTTATTTTTTTAAGAACTTAATTGTTGTGAGACTTTTGGAAGAAGAGTTCTGCAGGAGAATATACTTCATTAATGTAAGGGCCAGACTCAAAACAGATGTAGGTAGCCAAACACAAGTGGAATGCAAGGGAGAGCCAACGTGCTTGACCTGCAAAAGCTCTGTCTGTCTGCCTCTGTGTGCAGCTGAGGCATGTCCCAACAGTGCACAGATGCTGAAGGCAGGGCTTGCTCTAGAACTGGAAGATGTATTAGCCACATCAGCACACTGCACGATCAGTGCATAAATGTTTCTTTTTCACTCTTCTCACATGGGCAGTGCACAGACGCCCTAAGAGTCCTGAGCACCTGATAGATTTCAAATTAACTGGCTACATTTCTGTCACCGTGTTTGTCCCCAGCTGCTTCTGCCTCAGCAGAGCTTGTCATCTCTGTATGTCTCTTGTACCTGTTTCAATTTTTGGATTGCTAAGTAGTGATCTCCGTACATACAGGCCTAAGCACCCTGAGCCTGAAGTTGGACTCCAAAGCCCCATTACACACCTTGACAGCATCCATCACAGCTTAATGGCCACGGATACTCTCTCTTTACTTGTACTGTATTTGAGTGTAAACAGCTGAGTTGGGATTTGCTGGCATGGCACACTATATTTTCTAGTTTGTTTTCCTTTGTTTCTTTCCAATAATACATTTTGCCTCATTTCTGTGGGATCGATGTTTTGGTACTGGTATCACTGTAGCTTTCTTTGCATGCTTTCTCTGACTAGTTAAAAGTCAAAAACTTCTTTTCACTGAAGAGGTCCTTCTCCTCATAGTTAATACGAATTGCTTCCATATATGAATAGTCTCATTAATAGCAAATGTACGAAACAGTGCATCTGGACCTTCTTGCAGATGGCAATGTATCATGTCTAAACCTGATTGACAGACAGGGGTTTTATCCCAAATATCTGAGGAAAGAAAAATCCAAATTATTAGGAGAAAAAAATAAACAGGTAATACAATATATTTCTTTACATCCCTCAAAGCCTGTTTCAGCAGGCTACAAAAAAGGCCCCAAGAGGCATATTTAAATAAGAAAGGCATTCTGCCAACGTTATTCTAGCTGGAGAAATCTCAGCAAGAGGCTTGAGGCTTCTAAAGGATATGCTGTGGTAAGATAGATTAAGCAAACTGGAGTCTTGCACAGCAAAGTTAAATCTTCTGGGCTTTTCAGAGCAAGCCAAACAAGGCTTATCAGCTGAGTAAAAAGGCTTAATTTTCAGAAAACGCAACCAGCTAACTGTAGCAAACAGGTCTCTTAATTAAATTTTAGACTGAAAGATAAAACTCCATCTTAGAGTATGATCAATGATTTACTCTCAATTAGCTAATGACCTGTCAGCTTCCAGAGGATAAAAGAATTTCTCACTCTTATGTTATTGTAAGCAGCGTACAAGTTACCAGTTACCATCTTCCTAACCCTCACTGATGGGATGGCATGTTGTTGAAAGACTGCACTGGATTTGATTCTGCAGCGCTGTGGAGGTGTTTTAAGGGCAAGGAACAAGTAAAATCTATAGTGAGATTTGTAATTACACGAGTAGGAAGATTTAAAGGTGTAAGAGACTGAAGAAAAACAGCCACTGGAAACATCCTTAGAGATAATTGTATCAAGTAGTTGAATAAAGTACTGACTTTCTGGTGGTAACCAAGTGTTCGTATTTACAGACCCTGTCCTCTTCTTTTGGTTTGTCTTCTTCAGGCTTTGGATTTAATGTGAATAACAGCAACCCCACCATATGCATCAATGATCTCATCACAAAATTTAATAAGGAAGAGGGGACAAAGCTGAAGCCTTTAACTACAGACTGTCTTATTGCAAGAACTGTGACTGTGCTAGAGAGGCTTATAGATATTTTTCAGGAGAAAGGACCCAATGGAGTTCTTCCCCGTTACTACAAGTACTGGGTGCACAGGTAAGTATAATGTGCTTCTCAAACTTTCTTGTAAGGAAGTTGGAAAGAACTCACAGATAATTGGTCTTTTTCTACTTTTTTTACTAGATTGCCTTTAATACTAGAGACTTAATTAAAATATGCTCCTGAGTAGGATGTAATTTTTTAAGGGAGAATAAAAATAGCACATAGTGAAATCAATGGACTAGCATGAATTAAAGAATGTTTCTAAATATTTTACAGGTATCATCTCAAAACAAAGAGAATTGGGAATGATTAGTTTAGCTAGTGATGAAGCTGCTATACTCATGTCTTTTATAAAAAAAGCAGACTGCTTGGATTAACTCTGTTAATTCCACAGAAAGAAATTAAAACAGGTAGAAAATGCTGCTGAAAATCATTCTCTGTAAAGAACTAGTGAAGTGGGAAATAAAAATATTCTCCTAGACATTAGTTCTCGAAGGTATTTCTAATTGTTTGTGCAGTGTGCACTAAGTAATTCCTAACGGTCTGCTTCTCTTTGTTCGCAGTGGTAAGCAAGTCCGTCTCCAAAGTGAGGAGGGGCCGCTTGCATGGATAGTTGGGATAGATGATTATGGATTCCTTCAAGTTCACGAAGAAGGCAAGGGTGTCGAGTCCGTGCACCCAGACGGCAACTCTTTTGACATGCTGAGAAACCTCATAGTCCCAAAGCATTAACAGTCCTGAGAGCTGCCAGTGCAAAGGGAGGCTCTTTAGTGTTTGGCACCGAGCGGCTGAACTTGCTTAAAGGTGGGAAGGGTAGTTGATAGCTTGACTATTTTTTTTCCTTCTAACTTTCTGATATCTTTATACTTTGACACAGATAACTTCAACAGATTGCTGAAGGCCTTTTTTCTTTCATATTAACTTTAAACACATCTACGTTGCCATTCATTGTAAGCATCTATTCTTAAAAAGGAGCCTGATTGCCAAGGAACACTGTGCGCTGAACAGAAGTTTGACTTCATTTACACACCATATTTGGGAAACTGAAGTGGCTAAATATTTCCTTTTTGTGTCTCTGTTTTTATTGTACTTTAGCACAATGCAGTACAATATTTAAATTTTTACTATGTTTTTTTTTTTAAAAAAAAAAAACTGAATTGTGGTTTGTGCATTGTCTGCAGGGGAAACAGCTGGAAGAGCTCAGCATATAATTCTGAATTTCTGGGATTATCACTGTGTTTAAATTCAGGTCTAAGTGTAGAGCCTTGCTGATTTCATTCTCTCCATGTGGGCCTGTACAACAATTTATCATCCCGTGCTTTGGTCTCAGGTCTACAACTCTCTCGTGGCTGCCTTGAGTTTTAGGAGAGTTTTCCATCAGCACTTACGAACTGTTGTTGATTATCCAAATTATTTGTACTCTGCTCTTAGTCAATTGGATCCGAGTAGATCATCTCATATCTCCTTTGAGTCGTAGTCTTCCAAGAGGCTTTAGCCCCCATCAGAGTAGCCCACCGGAGCAATGCATCACCTAGCTGCAGTCGTCTTACCCAGGTTATTGTAGAATCCCATGTCAGGAGAGGGAAGTCCTACATAGTTTAGAATTTAATAGTAATTCTGTTGCAATAGCAGTGAAGTGAAGCGAATAAATAAGAGAAAATGCGCAGCTCTTAAAATCCCTGCTGCAAACAACTTCTGCAGTGAAAAAGACAAAACATACAGTTAACTTGTGTCCAAATTCTCTTCCGTCATTTCTGCCGTCACCCTCTTTTCCAAAGCAGGGCATCTGGTTTTGCCGCTAGCCATTAAAGGCGAGAGGTTTGACACGTGCTGGCCTGAAAGCAGCTTGCTTTGGGGCTGGCTGCACGGCTCCAGGTGAGGTGTAACCGGCCTCGGGACGCAGGCAAGGGGGAGCTTCTGTGCGATGGCGGCTTGTCAGGTTTTTCTCCCGGGCGAGGTGAACGGGCACCGGGAGGCTTGGCCACCTCAGCACTTCAAACGTTTCTCTGCAAATGAAAAGTTTGTCGTAGGTGTGATGTGGCCAGCTTCATTTCCTCAAGTAGGCAGCCCTGCTTATTACATTACCTTGTCCCTACTGAAGGTGGATCAGCCAAATTGGTTTCCACAAAGGACTTCTGTCTACTAGCCAGAAATGGGTTTTTTAGGTTAAAGTTCACCTCATAAACAATCTGAACATGTTAGTAGATTGTTTCAGTTACAAAGCCAAGAACTCTTAAAACAAGGAAACTAGTCTGTAATGGTAATTTAGAGTAATCCTCACATATTAGGGTTTAGGTGGTTTGGCACCAAGTGCTAGAAATTAAGTTGTCCCTATTACATTTAGGATTTTATGCTCCGTATCACAGTAGATTTGTCTGTGTGCCTGGTTGTCCGTACCCTGCTGTTTTGTTTTCCCCCATGAGCCGCATCATGTGAGACTGCACACCAGTATTTCATAGGGCTGCACAGTGGCGTGTAGACAGCTGTTAATTGGCATAGTTAAAATGACACACATGAACACCGGTTCTTGCTTTTTCCCACCAGATGCTTTCAAAACTGCTTTAGGCTCTTAATTTTTGGCAACTGCATTTATTGCAGAATCAAATGTTGATGCATATTAAAATCAAATGAAACTTGAGTCTGAGTTAATAAAGTTTAAATAAAAAGAAGAAACCATTTATACATACATATATAAAAAATGTGTGTGTGCACATATGCACACTCACATCTTCCTTGTGCATCTTCATTTCTTTTCTCCCTTTTCCTTCAAGCAGCTTATGAGCCACGCGTGCTGCAGCAGGTCAGCTGTGGAAAACATAGCTCTGGTACTGTTTTTCCAACCACAGAGTTTTACAGAACTTGAGATCTGTACCTCAATCCGATATTTGTAACTCAACCACTGTCTCTGTTTTGGTACTGTCAGGTGCGCCTGTAGGAAGCACCTTTGATTTCACTCCTATTCTAGGTAGGCTGATGAGTGCCTGTAGAGATTTCTTTTCATGATCAGGTCATGCATCAGGTTTTGACTTGAATTACTTCCTTAAAACACGCTCTCCCTTCGCTAGAGACAAGTACTGTAAAAGAATGATGGTGGGAAATGATAGAACACGTTCCTGTGTGAAGGGCCGAATGGACCTGCAAACCTTCACTCAGCTACGCTACCACAGTCTCTGAGCAGCAGGATTTTTTAATAGTAAAATGCTGCAGTGTTTCCTGGCTGCTATTGTTCCTTTTGGATTTCTTCATAGTCTTCGTGTAAAGCTTGTTCTGCTCTCACTTCGAGTTGTTAGTTTTTCTGAAAATGTTTGCATTGGAAAGAAACTTAGCGTTGAACTTCCTTTCTGCAAATGAGAACTGACCGAGCGCGGCTGTGTCGAGGCGTAGGTGGGGGCTGTGGGAATGTACCGCTTTGCCTCTGCTTTTTAGGGGCCTGTTCTGTGCGCATAAAGCTACCTGTTGTCTTGAGAAAACGGCCTTGAGTTGGATTGAGCGTTGGTTATAAACCTGGCTTCTGCTTCAGAAGAGCCAAAGGACATCACAAAGAAGATCCCTGTTGTATAGCGTGAGCAGCTGCGCAAGGTCCTTCCGACTGGCCGCTGGTCCTGCCACGGGAGCAGCCGCCTGCCTCCACCGCCCGCGCCCGAAGCTCCACGGGGAGCGCAGCCAGCAGTCTTACTTTTTTTTATGCCTAACTTGGCACACCCAGAAAGCCACGACGTTTTTGTATCAAAATCACTGTTATTAATGCTCTTTATGTGGGACAGACAAATGTGGTGTAGAGTGTCTCTGGCCATGGGTACGGAGAGAATCGGGCAACTCCAGATCCAGAAGTAATGCATTGAAAATGTTTAATTTCATTCAACTGTCTAGATTAGTAAAACACCTCTTTCATTGTGAGGCTGATGTCATATCTTAAACTATATTCTTGATGAAGTGCTTTCAAAAAACATTTATTGCGGTGTCCATATTTCTGTGGCTTCATTTTTTTCCTCCTGGATTCTGTTACAACATTTCTCATTACACATTGTGAAAATATTTGTAGAGATTGTTTATTGATAGGAAAACTTCTGCCGAGCAGGCCGGGTGTGTTGGCACGTCTGTGTTCAGAAGGAGTAAGCGGGTTGTGTCCAGTCAGCGCCAATGCTGTTTCCAAAGATTTGAAAAAGTAATAATGTACTTAACGTTTAAAAGTTCAAGCAGTGCATCTCGCTTCTAGTAAAAGGTTTTATAAGACTTCAGAGCATTTTTTTAAATATATCCAACAAATATAATTTACTTCAAGGGCTATTACCTAGAAATAATATTAAAGCATTTAATTCTTTATGCTGCTGCTTTATTCTACAACATTTTATTTCATTGCTTTCTCTGATTCAGCTAAAAGACACCATCAGTCTAAAAAATTACTCTCTGCAACTACTTTGGAATATACAGTAGCTATATATTTAAAAAAAAAAAAAAAAAAAAAAGTACAGCTTAATATCTGTCATGAAAAAGATTCGTGCTGCAAAGAGCTTGAATCCTGGGGGTAACTGGTTTGATAAAAGCATTTGCATGCATAAGTTACTGCTGTGATGCACCGCACTGATCAGACACCAAAGAAATTAAATCTGGACTGCAGAAAGAACAGAGGTCAGAAAATACTGTTGTGCCACAGGCTGCGGTCACGTCACACACAGCTGGGAAAAAAGAACTGCAGGGAAGAATTGTAAACTGATGTCGTGTCTGAGCATCTTGCATTAGCGCGTTTCATTAGTGATTCCGTGTTATTTTCAGTTCTCCAAGAGCCTTCCTTTAAAATGCAACCTGGCTAAAATACAATAAATAAAAAGTATCATTGTGTTTTGTAGTGCATTGACTGTCAAATATAGTGTGTAGTACAGTTGAAATAAATTTTCAAATATGCAACATTATTCTGTGTGAAACCCTGTCTTTTGTAGTAAAAAAGAAATCCAACTCACTTTTCCTTTGGCTACAGGATTTTATTAACATTTTAACAGTTTTGTTTTACATAATAAATAAGCAAAAATGCTTTACATTTTTAGGGAATACATATATAATTCTGAGCATTAATAGGTTGTTTGTTTTGCCTGCTTTTTCACCTACATTTGCCAAATAGCTTTTATCTGCATCATATAAAAAAAGCAAATTCTAATGTTCAGGAAAAAATGGAATAATAAAATTTTCTCCGTGTTGTTTTTGAAGTATGACTGACTGAAATGTTGAAAAAATGATTGGTGTCCTGTTCCATGATTTTTAGAGAAATGCTTGTAATCTGGCAGGTTTCCTATTCATTTGCACTTTCTCTCAGTGACGTGTTCTCTAGTTTTACATCTGTTGTCCACCGTGCTTAATTTCATTAAATAACTTTAATACCTTTTTTCAAATTGCAGGGCTACTGCGACCTGGAGAAAAGTCTGTTCCCTTATCACCTTATTTACATTGCAGTGTTTCTGTTAATAGGATAGAACTTTGAGACCCCAGTATGGGATTAACATTTCCAGCTTTACATTTTGGTAGAATATTCCCTCTCCCTCTCTTTCTCTGTCTCATTCCCCATATTGTTTACTCATCAGGTCTGAACTCCCCTAAGAGTTAAAAACCTATCAAGTCGCCTGACAAGGGTATCTACAGTAGCTCAAACAAATACGGTAGAGAGAAATGAGGTTATTTTTCATAATATATTCCAATTCACACTCCACTCTGGTGACATAATTTTTTCCAATTATTAAAAACATTGCCACTGTCAATGGCTGCGCCACATTCTGCGGTACGAGTGTGCTATGAACATCTGTAGTTTAACTGACTGAAAGTCATATATTTTTCTCTCAGAATAATTTACTCACATTCCAGATGTGAACATGCAATTGCTGTTTCTATTTTGGAGTGGCAGGAAAAATGTTTCACACATTTGCTTTTTTAATCACAGGTCTTTTCTGAAACCTGCCCTCTATTATCCTATGTGAATGCATAATTGATTCATTATTGCCCGACAGAGAAAGTTCATGTACCTGAATATCACATACTGTAAAACATCTGCAGGGGAATGATGGAACACCTCCTCTGCTCAGGCTCATCGAATAAAGCCTGGAAGTGTGAATAGCAAGGTAGACGCCGGAAAAATATTTTGTGGTATTTTACTGAAAAATATCAATGGCATTTTTTTTAACCAAAGCCTAATTTGTACGTTCCTGAAAACATGTTTTTATAGTGAGAAGTACTTACAAGAACAGAAAAATAACACCAGACTGACTGCGTGCAGCAGTGCCACTAATGAGGTACAGGGAAAAGTGTAGTATGAGCGTTGTGCATCAGGTTTCTTTTTAATGATGCAAGCAATGTCAGTTACTCCTTTATAGGGCATGGTTTGAATTTAACAAAATTAACAGACAAGTCTTGGCATAACTGTATCTTTGAAGGAGTTGGGCCCATCTATCAGTAACGCTGGCTGGGAAGGCTCTTAACCAGAGCCACTGTAAAACCGACTTGCGTCTCATTGCTTCGATGTATGAAGTCGGGGTGACAGTAACATTCACTCATCACGTTTCTGTGGGCTTGCTGGTGGCTTCTCTGGCGTTGGACAAACCAGGGAGCGCAGTTACATCGAGTGAGTGAATGTGCTGCTTTGGCTCTGCTGGGGTTTTTAAGTCAGTATTCTAGTAATGGCTGATTAGGTTGTTTTGTTTTTTTTTTTTCTGTTTACCACAAAAGACATTTTTCATGCTTTTCTAGCAAATTAAAAAGTCAGACAACCGTGAGCTTCCAAGTGAACATCAATTTAACTTCATAATGAAGCCTTTTCTGTTAACCTTTTAATAAGCAATAAAAATACTGCAAGTTGTTTTCAAATGTAAGTTTTAAAAGTATTTTTGTGTACTCACAGCAATAAATACTCATACATACAGAGAGGTGACTGAATATTATTGCTGCATGTAAAAGATGGAAAACACGTAATTTTTAGGAGTGTGTATTTCATTACATTTCTATCTGACAAGGCGCAATCCATGAGCATTTTTCCATATTGCACAAGCCAGGTAAGCGTTCTCTTCAGCGATGGTCTCTTTAGAGAGAGTCTGATAAGAGACAGAAAGTTTTAAAAGTCGAAATTAGCCTTGAATTAGGCTAAGAAATATAGCTAAGTATAGCTGACTCGGATCTACAGCAACTTTTATGGTTGGTATTTGCAGCTGTTACTTAGGGAGTCATTCGTTGTTTTAGCAAAAGCACACAATGTTTGGGGAAGTGGTTAAAGAACAAAGTGGACTGACTGTTGCCAACTAAACACACACAGATCCGTACATCTCCTCGTTTGTAAACTTTACAAAGAAGTAAAAAAAAAGGGGGGGGGAATCTGTTCCTAATAGGCTGGACAAAACGTAAATGTGAGCTGTATGTTTTTAACTTGCTACGGCTGATTAGCACAAGTTTTGCTGTGTGCAGAACGTTCCATTCCAAACCCCGAGGTACTCAAACTCTGCTTTCCTTCAGGTGCAACTTCGGGTTTCATGGCTGTGCAATGACATTCGACTTTCCATATTCAGATTGTCCACTGACATTATTTGTGAAGTGCACGAATGAGTCAAATATTAATCTTACCTTTGTGTTGACAATGAGATTTATGCTTACAGAAGCTCAGTGTGTTAAAAACTGAACCTTTCAAACCTCAGAAGTCTACTGGTAAGTTTAAAACAAAGCATAAATGCTCATTATTCCATTGACTCTAAAGAAAACATTTCTGGTGCTATTATTAAGATGTATTTTTGACTAGCTGGTTTGAAAATCTGCACAGCATTCTCCCTGAATACTCGGTGAAACACACATTTTAGAAGTTTCTTTTTCTTATTACAACATTTTATGGGGAATAGTCTTTAGTTCCTGCTACATGATTTGTCCCAATTTGCCATGACAAGACCTGTAACCCTTTAATGCGTATCTTGGTATGTATTAATTTGTCATATTGCTCCTTGTCAAGATAAATGGTGGTGGTAACAATCTGAGAACACTGAAATCTATGTTAAACAAATGAAATTTAGATTTGATTTATTTAGTTGAAAAACTTTGGGATAATTAATAAATCAGCTTTTTCCAAACTGAGTTTTCTTTAGTTAGTACAGCTGTATTATGAATACTAGAAGTCACCACTTTTTAAACAAAGTTCATTTCTCAGGGTGTTTAACGTGTGAGTGAGTGGAGGGTTGATGTAAGGTTTCACACAGTTTGTCAAATAGACCTAAACTACAGTGCATAGTTAATGATAAAAAAAATCTTGAATGTATTTTGAAAAGGAGGGGTTAAGGGAAAAAGTGTTCTTCATATAAATCTCTGCATATAACACCTATCATTTAATGTTGTTGCACACTATAAAATAACAAAAATAAGATCTGTAACATGTCTTCTCTCTGGCACCAGAGCTTAATCTGTGACAACGAAGCACGGAAGCTAGATGGAGGGTTTTTTCCTGACCTTGAAGGTACTGTTACACGTGGCTTGCCAGGAACACACGAGTCTGCCCCTCATTTACCTTCAGCTATGCTCAGTAAATGCAACCATGTTTTCTCATGCTTTTTGCAAATCATACAGTTTGGCTTCTTAATTAAATGTAAATACTCCTCTATTACCGTCACCTTCCGTTGGCTATTATTACAGAAGTTCCAATATAATGGGGTAGTGCAGATTCCTTGTGGGTTTCTGGAGAAGAAGCTGATGAGGGGCTTTGGTTTTTGTAAATAAATGTACTTACTTCCTCAGAATTGTATCCGTAATTTTCTCCTACATGTCCTGTCGCTGTACATGATGAAGTTTGAAAGGTACCGTGTTTGGCTAAAACATGGTGATAATTTAGAAACACAAATGGGACTTGTCCGGAGGGTCTCACATCCATCACACGCTCGCTTTCGGAGTCATGATCAAGCTTTACAGCCATTCTCTCATCGCTGTCCAGTTCATCTAGATTCGTAGCGTGGTGACTAATGTGCCCGTATTTGGGTTCTTTCATACAAATCCTTCTTGTTTGCTCATATACTGAGGGCATTGGCAGGAGATGACTTAATTGTCCTATAGCTTTAGACTGGAAACATTCTGATTTTGGCAGCAAGGAGTTAGCTATTGAGTTTGAAAAAGAACTTTCATTAATGCTCATTTTTTCTTGCAGGTCTCTGTTAAAAGCTAACTTGTTTTCTTCTTTAATGAGTTGGTGAGGTGGCTGAATCCTGGTTTCTATTTTGTTGGGTTTCGTGATGCCAGAGTCATAAATCTCTTCTTTGTATCTGCTGCCTGGCATGGGTGCTGTGCAGCTTGTAAAGCTGTCGGATAGAGCATCTTGGCTGTATCTTCTGTTTGATATGGGCACTTGCAGGAAAGAGAAAACATGTTAATTACTGACAATGAGCTCATCTGATAGTTAGACTCTTAACACTTTTTATGACTGAGCTCTAATATGCGTTTGGTTTGCACCCGATCCAAGTCCCAGTGAAGACACCAGAGATATTCCCATTTGCCTCAGTGGCTTTGGGTAAGTCTCTTTAAGACAGGGCTGAAAAGTTAAATACAAAACAAAACAAGATGAAAAAACAACCCATTCAGAAGGGCCAACAGTGTTGAACCATTTTGTAAAGGTTTTCCATATGAAATGCTCATTTGTTTGACTGAATAAATTACTGTCATTATTAATATAGTTAAATTGGGGAAATTAGACCAAATAAATATTTGGAAATGTGACCTGCTATCAAAAAGCTTGACCTTAAGAAAGCTCTTTTCAGAGATTTATCAGAGGATTTACCAAAGGATGGATAATACTTATTACATGCCAATGATTCAATTATTAGAGTAAAACAGAATTTATTCTTCCTGTCACTGTGGAATTCTATTGGACACTTGCCCCTGTAAGGAAAGAAGAGAGTGTGTAGTATTAGATACTGATGTGTCAGTATCTAATTTATGTTATCGATTTGTGATATATGTAATGTCTAGATTGTGTCACATTAAAGGCTTTGCTTTTTCTCTGAAAAACTAGCATCGGATATTAAAAACATCTATAGAAAAGTAACATAAATACTTCCTGAGTAAGGCTGTATCTCTGCTTTTAAGGTACTCTCCTGTAATAAAGCTATAATAGAAATGTAATTTACAACAAACACTGAGAATGTCTGTTTGAATGTGGGAGTGCTAAACTGGTTATGCATGGAAAATCAGAAGCCAGATTCTTAAATTTTCAAGAGAGTATGAACCTAGAATTTCTGTTCAGGCTTTTCCTCTAAAACATGTTGAGTAATCTTAAGTTTCTGCGTGGTAGCTGAGCTCCTGAAACAATTTGAATTGTTTTTATAATTTTCTGCTTGGCTTACACAGCTTTTCCTTTTTGTACACTCCTCTGTACAAATGGTGACAGAAGAAGCCAGAGGTTCACTCCTATACAGTATGGCTAAAATGATGTGAGTGCTAATTTTTTTGCACTGCCTTGTATGAGCAGTTTGACAATTACACTCCTCCTCCAAGGCATATTTGAAAGTTTTATGTTACGCGTTAAATGAGGCACTTAGAAAATTTCTCAAATTAAACCTAAACTCTATTTTGTGTTATGCTCACTGAAAGCCCTGGACACCTAAGTGCCTTTTGTAAAAGGGATTTTCTGTTTTTCTAAAAATTTTATTCAACATCTTAAAAAATTTGGAGTTCCCCTGTAGTGGTTGCTGACGTAACTGTTCCCGCTAATAATTAGATATTCCCTGTGCTACAGGAGGCTGGCAAAGCCTTCATGTATAACAGAGGAAGCAGAAATAGCTGAATTGTACCTTTTTTTATATGCAGAGCTTCATTAATTTCAAAGGGAGTTGCACCACATAATTAGCACCAGAATTTAAACAGAAATCTGGATTCAATTGCTTCTTAATCAACCCACCACCCTCCTAGAAACAGTAGACTTTCAAGTTATTCTTTTTAATTTCCATGTATATATTTGTACCAAGAAGTATGTGCAGTCCTAAGTAAACTGAATTCTCATCAGCTGTTGAAAAATGGCCCTCTTGGATCACAAATTAAAACAGGGATTCAGCCACATGCTTGAATGTAACTTGGAAAATTTACCAGTGTAAGTATACTACTATAATTTTAACTTCATGTTTGGCATTTTTACTATGAAGTATACATGCTGAGAGCTACTAACATATAACTAATATGGTTTAACTAATCTGGTATACTCCTTCATTGTTTTTCCCACTTGAGACATCCGCAGGAGTGATAGTTTTGTTCTCTTTCTGCAGCATGGAGCGTTGTTACTTTATGGCTCTAATCTCTGAACAAAAGGTTGTCCTTTTTCATTTTCAGAGTGCACACTTGTAAGAAGCTGTAGCATCACAGCAAACAGTTGACCCCTGTCTTGTTATCTTCATTTTTGCAATGTCAAATTCTGCTGGGCTGGTGGCTTCCTTCTTGGTACCAATAAGTAATTTGCATACTTGGGAGGTTTACAGGATATCCGTTTTGTTCTATGCTGTTTCTTAAACATGGTTTTCATCTCTTCTGTTGAGGAGGAAGGTAAGCGTCGGGCTAATTGTTTGCAGGCTTCCATTAAAGTTGTCAGCACATTCATGGAGTTAGACCAGACAGTTAAACAAGTCATGTCTGCAGTGCAACAGAGCACAGTCCTTTTTGTCCGTTCCCATTCAGAACAGTTGCTGGAGCTAGGCTTAAATCTGCTTTTGTCTTCCTTTGCAGACAAAAACCCAAGGATGCCCTGGGACAGACTCCTCCTGGGGAGTTTTTCATACGGGAGTTAATAGAAAGCTGACCAGCTGCTTTGTACTGCAGTAGCAGGGTAGCACCCTGAGACCGCTTCCACCCATCTGGCGTGCGGGCGGTTGCCAGCGTACCTGCCTCAGCAGGTGCACGGGGATCCCGCGCGTTCCGCACTTCCGCAGCCCTGAAAACGCTTTACGGTCATGGAAGTCAGTGCGTTAATTTGCGGTTGCTTCCCCGACCGCTCTTCTGGTCTGTACCAAGTGAAGGAGATACACTGCACACCTAGGGCTGTACATCATACCAGAGTGACAGCAGCTTTCTAGAAGGCCCTGGATACCTACTTACACTGCCTCCAACTGCAACAGCCAACTCAGCCCTTCAGGCATCATGTCTCTGTTAATTCTTGGCAAGTAGCTCTGTTTTCCTGCTGGCACACAGGGTGCAGCTTGGGCAAGCGGAGGGAAAACCTGGAGATAAGAGCCCCATCACCTGGCAGACTGCTCAGATCCCAGCATCCAACCATCCAAGGGGGAACAGAAAGGCGACTCTCGCAGGTAGTGGTCTTAGTTTAAAACATGTCATGTCTGTTCACAGTTACAGTATACTAGAGTGACCTTTCCCTTGTCATTGTGCTGCAACAAGGAGCATTCCCTCCTCACCTTTAAATAGTGCAGTCAAAGATCAGATGCTGCTCAGCCAGGAAAGATGCTTGCAGAAAAGGTGTTTCATTCACAAATATGCCTTTCTGCAGCAAGACTTTCATATGTAGAGCTGCTCCTTGTTCTCTCATTGCCTTTATTTCAGTAAAAATGAAGGAAAGGCATCCTGGAACCAGGTTAAAGCAAAGAAAGACTGGTACTCAGCTTTGATCTTCGTGCAAAAGCTATGCGGGCCTCAGCAGCAGAGTTTTGCATCCTATCCCGTCTGTGAAAAACCTCGTCAGGTTTTAGGACAGAACTGAAGCCGCCTTCATGCATGCTTTGTCTTGCATGTTTTTGCTTGGGCTTTCTGATCTACACTAATTTCAGAAGAGCATACTCCTGACAGTTACTATGTTTTGAAAAGACAATATGCCAACACTTGAATGTTGAGATGTAGCCCATGATGTTTCAGTTTGTTTCCTAATCCTTTGTACAAGAGGACCTTCAGAGTAGAGGAACAATTACTTAATTACTCTGAGTTCTGCTGAAGACCAACAAGACCAGCCACTTGTGCATGATCAGGTCATGCTCTCCTGGGTCAAAAGGCATGCTGCTTCTCCTCCATGTCAAACAAGGCAAAGATACAACAGGTCTTAATACTGTCCATGCCCATGAAAATGTCATTTTTTTAGATTAGTTCAATATCAGTGCTGTGTTCTGGTCTGAACCCTAACTGCAAATCATCTGAGGCATTGGCTGATGTAATTACTGTGTTCTCCACTATTCTCCCTCCAAAAACAGTAGTAAGACAACATGGCCTTCAAGACCTCTTTGACTCTAGTGGAACACACTTTTCAAAGAAGATGTCATGTATTTCTTCCAGTAGTGCCAGGCTAAACCTGGGGAGCTGGTTTGAGGGAGGTAGACCAGAGCTTCCCCACACATTTTCTCAGTATTCTTCATAATTTCCTGAGTTTTGGCATGCTTAGTGGCACTAAGCTTCACACAGATAGCACTGACTGGCCAACGGCATAACTTAATGAGACATGGTATACTGTGGTACCCACAGTAGTAATGTATCCATTCAAGTGTACAAAGGAAACTTCCCTGACTACGACTATGGTTGCCTTCTCTGAAGTGAGTTTCTTTTCTGATGACTAAGCCAGATGGAGAAAAGTGGAAGAAGCTTCAAAACCAGATTCTGAGGCAGCAGCATCTGATTGGCAGGCAGTTTTATCTGCTACGTGCTTTTCCAGAGCTTTGATGGCTTGGCATGATCATCTTAAAAATCTCTGATCTCTCCAAAAGAAGTTATTTTCCATAGAGAAAAATGTCTCTGGCCTACGGCACTTTTGGCAGATGCTTCTATGGATGTGATGTGGAATAGCCCTTGCATCCAACCCGGTTGCCAGATGTCATATTTGGCATTGGCTTTGGATTGAAGATAATGACGCTAAGCAGATCCTCTCTGCTTTGAAGCTTACTGGCTGTCAGTTTTTCAGTGAACCGCTGGAAAAAGCAGCAGTTGACAATGTAAGGAAGATCAGATGCCCTTTTCAATTCAAAGCAAAAAGTTGCTTCTAAAGGTCCAGATTTCTCTTCTGCCACCAGCCTCAGCAAAAGTACAACAGGGCTAATTCTGCCTCAGGAGGAAACAAAGTCTGGAACAATTAGATATAAATCCTCTTTGCAGTGGAGGATCCATTTTTCTTTCCCCTCTTACAACACTAGGTATGAACTCAAGCAATGATCCCTGATCAGGCCTGAGTTTCACCATATTCTTTTTTCCTTCCTAAATAGTACAAATGTAAGTGCTTTTGCAAAAAATTAATTGTACCAAATCAGTTTTCACCAAACGCCCCATAGCTAAACATGCATTAAAATGCATCTGTGCTCAAAAGAGAACCCACATATTCCAACTTAAGCAACAAAATCTTAAGTAGAAGTAGACCCAGAAGTAAGAACCACTGATATCACAGCTCCATTTTTCTCTTCATGAGGAAATGGTGAAGGTATGCATGCACAATGAAATTGAAAAATACCAGCAGTTGATTGCAGTTTTTTGTAGGCTTTTTTTTACCCTAACATATTTAGCAGTATTCCTGTGGAATCCTTCTGACTTACTAGGAGTTATTTGCCCATATCGACCAACTGATGGTAAATTGTTTGTCTGCTGCTATGCTCACTGGGCTTTTCTGGCAAATGTTATGGCCATGATCAATTTTACAGACTGCTCTCTGAACAGGCTGTTCTTTCCACATCCACTCTCAGTGTATCTGATGGCACCCTCTGACCAGCAAGTCAGTCTTACGGCATCTGCTTCCAGAGAAGAAAAGCGGAGCTGACTTCTGTACACCTAGACCAGCTTTGTTCCTGAAGACTTACTGGAGATCTGCAGGATTTACTTCAATCTTTATCCTCAAAAGAGCTGGCTTTTTTTTTTTTTTTCTCCACAAAGATACAGCATCTTTAGAAAGGACAAAACCATTTCTTATTTTTGGTCTAAAGCTACTCCTTTCATACCCAGACCACAGCAGCAACAGAAGGTAGCCAGCACATTAGAGGAGCATGAGCTCAGAAAAAGCATTTAACCTGCACGAGGCTGTAAGAAGAGCTTCAGTCTTGCTCATTTTCAACCTAAACACAAAACAGTAAAATAAAATGCTACAGTCAGCTCAGTGAGGTCAATCAACTAAGTGAGGTCAAATGGTCCTTTATAGGACAAAACCCTGGACAGAAGTTACTTGCTTCTCTGTGGGAGTTACATTTGATGTCTGATACTGTCTTCCGCCTGATGTAGCAAGCCCAGCTTTTAACATCTGCAGGTACTCCCTTCGGATCTAGGATATCTAATGTCATGTCCCTAAGTGAATGAATGCTTGTTTCTGGTACTCAAGAATCTTGAGCCTACCTTTTCTAGCTTTTTTATTTTAAATTTCCACTACTGCTTCCTCCACCCCATCCTCAATGAAGCTAGAAGAAAGGAATGTTTCCATCTAACTTTATAACAGCATGTCAACCAGCTAGTACTCATCAGTGATTTTTAGCTAATCAAAACGGTGTGTGCAGATAGATGTAACGTATATGAGCTCTAAGAATTAGAGTATATCTTGAGCTTGTTGACATTTAGTTACTTTTTGTCTTTGCAAAGATTTTTCTTATAGATTGCCACCTCAGAGAAGTCAATGTCTTCAGTGCTTCCTTCAAAGTATTTGAGTTGACCATCTGTATAGAGAGATAATGCAGTTGCTCGAAGAGGAGCACTGAAGACATTTGCAAATAAAGCAGAAGACAATGCATTTCATGTACTTATTCACTGTACTGAATTTACTCATTACTGCAAGATAAAGACATTCAGAATGACTTCATATTCAGAAAGGACAACCTTCAATTTTTATGGAAATAGATGATGTTTATTTTCATTTCTGTGTGTGAGCTGAAGTACTTTTTTTTCTTTCTGACTTCAGCAATGACTTCCCTGAGCAATTCCACTAATAACTCTGATAGTGCAAAACATGAAGGTAAACTATGCTGGTATTAAAGGAGGTGGCACCTCTGCACTGTTCTAAACGTGATTCTGGTGATTACATTTTTGCAACTGATGCTTTGATAATATTCCTAATAAAGTGCTGATGGCAATGGGAAGAGGGATGAACAGATAAATACTACAAACATAGTTGTTACACTTCACTGTTTCTTATTTCCTGTGTTTCCTAAGCACTTTGTAATTCCTGTTTTTGAACTACAATTGCAAATCTTTCCCACACACCTTTGCTTTGCTTTTTTTCTTTATTTTAAAATGACACCCACCTTCATAACTCTGTGCAAGATTATGTCGGATGATGTTCATTGGCTGATCAGGAAGATTTTTGGATGGTGACTGGCTGTTGGGTACCAAGGTGTTGGCATAATGCCACTGGCATTCTCCATTTGTCTGCAGCGTACTCAAGAAAAATCGAGCCACTTCACAAGGTGCTCCTTGAGACTGCCCAAACTTTGAAGGCAGCATTTGCTTTTTGCTACTGAAGACATGAGAATCTACAGGGAAGTGTCCATAATGGTAAGAGAAAGGCAAGCTATATGACGGGGCATATAGAAGTTCACTGTTTTCTGAATGGAAGTTTTGTTCTTGAATGGTGGCAGCGTTCACTGCAGGGCTGGATCGCCAGTTCCCCACCTGGCTGCATTCCAGTTTGTCTGTTTGGAATGAGCTGTATTGCTGGGGGGGGGGTGAGAAAAAAAAAAAAAGGAAGGGAAGAGACTTAAATTACTAACTTTTATATGAAATGGCATAACATATCATACAGGCATCCAGAACTGGGCCTCCTTGAACTGCGATCTCACTGGCTAATGGGACTGGCTTACCAGCGCATTTAAAGCTCCTTCACAATAAATTTACCTTCACTTAACATAGGAACAAAAAACTATTTTGTCATCCTAATGTTAAGGGTTTATTTGATAATTTTGCCAGTTGGATTTTAGCTAGTAAGTGTAGACAGCTGTAAATACCAGAGGGCAGAAGTTTTTTGCAAAACACTGGAAGTCACTGATAAATGAAGTAGCAGGCGATTAATATGATTTAGCATATGTTGGCATGTCGAGCTTTAGAATGGTAGGAATACAAAATCTGTCCCTTGCATCAGCTTCTATCACAATGATTTTTTCTTCTCACTCACTCCTACCTTCCTCTCCAGACTCCAAATGCTGTTTGAGCTCTCACTGTTTTGAATGCAGTATATGTGCTAGCTGCATCCACTATTTTAAGGTAATATTCCAACAATATTCATTACAAAGACTCAGAATGTCTTATGGTGGGTGTCAATCTCACCAACCCAATTTTATAGAAAATCTCCATGGTTTCCTTTTACGTCTGGTTCTAGCTCACCCAGTGACAGTGAGAGTAATTCCAAATCCCATTCCAATGCTGTTTGCTAGGATTGATTCTTATGATGCATTCTCCAGCATAAGGAGATTGATAATACCTATGTGATGTTAAGAACTCTGCATATCGACAGTGAATGAGGTGCGTTCTACATCAGTGCAAATTTTCACAGCACAGTTATTCTTAGTACATGTTTTTCTCCTTTTTACCAATAAACCGCGTTGGTTTTTAAGTACTCTGCCTACTTCATATCCAAAATACCTTGTGTTTGCATCACTTGCCAGAGTTGGTTTGTACTTGTGCTGTCCAACCCAAGAACAAACGGGTCTAATTGTATTCCAGCCTACAAGGGAGTTCCTGTGGCAGAGCATACTACAGCTAGTTTTACAGTAAATTCAGTTCTGGACAATCTCTATCCTGTCCCAAGCTCTCAACAACAACTGGTAAGTAAATATTGCTGGAAAAGTTACCTGTTGTGGGTAAGGTGTTGTTCTGAGTTTTGCCTTCATTTTATTACCTTTGGGTTTTACTATTTTCCTTGTTTCCTGTGAGGTAGATACTGAGTTTCTGCATGAAAATTGTGACTTAGAAATGGTAACCTGGTCCAGCGACAACTGAAGTTCCTTATACTCAATATCTCTGCAAAAAGAACAGTCCAATAAATTACATATTCAAACATACCACACAAATCCAAAATAGCTCCTTTGAAAATACATGCTAGCTTTCACAATGTTTTCATTTTCATTCTTCCAAGATTTTCACTGAGCCTGCAGTGCAAGCCTGGGGATAGCAGCAGACAGCTGTGATTCTTACAGTCTGACCCCATCACCACACGTCTATCATCACAAACATTCCACTGGGAACCACATTAACATCTTTGTACTAAGGGTCCCTACTCTCCAAACCTAAGCCATGACAACTTCTTCTCAGCCATCCATGGCACCTTGCAGTTTGGAATCACAGCCATGTCAGCTAATAGAAAGACACAGATCAATCTATCCGTCTCCTTCTCAATCAGGAACTGGTCTCTGACCTGGCTCTCACAATTAGCCCCAAGGAAAGGAAAAGCAGCGATGTTCCTCTCCTGTCAGCACAAAGTGCTTGTAGCTACACCACAGAAGCTACAATGTTGTTTTTCTGAGAGTCTCTAGACTTTCATTTCTGCTCTGTGCTGTTCAGTTTTATCTGCCCCCCAGACAGCGCAGATTTTGGTACAAAAGAGGCTAAAACAACAAATCGAGAACAGACTGTGGGCCATATTTCAAAACATAATTAACCCAGTTCTGATGATTAAATGATCTCCCCTGGTTTAGTCAATAGTAACAATGGAGCATATTTTTAAAAAGATAACTAGAAAAAAAACCCCACTTCTCTCTCAATTTCTATCTAGAATTCATTTCCATCACTTTTTGACAGTGAATAACCAGGAAGTAAATTCAACTCAAGAATATGCTGTTATATCTCTGGCACAGTGTCCTCCTTTTTACTCAGATCACTTGCCCCAACTCATGAGACTCAAGTACGTTGCAGGGCTGAGCCTTTCCCTCATGCTGCAGGCTCTCACATCTGTACAGGAATGAGGGCAGCACTAGCCAGTGTGTCTAGGGCTGAGTACCTACTTCAAGTAGTTTAAAGAAACACCCTGTGGTTTCTCAACTCATACATTTTAACTCTCCAAAGGCAAGTATCAGAGACAATACTGTAATATGCAAACACACATGTCCCTGCCACACACACCATGCAAACGCATCTTATTTTCAAACCAGATAAGGAATGGACCAGTCTAGACAAAAGAAAAGAGCGTATACTGTTCTAATTTTTTACACTATTCAACACAACGGGTGCCCACTATCCCTTTTTTTTCTTTCCCCCCACAGATAGTCTCTTCATTCACAGTCTGCTTTACTATCACTTATCCCTCTTAGTCAGTATAGATTTCTGTCTCTCTCGGGTTTATACCAAGATAGGGATTTTATAACACCTTCATGACTTGAACTAGAATTCACCAACTGCAGGTCCAGACCACTGTACATTCACCAATCCAGTGGGAGCTACTCACCATTCTGAGACTGTAAGTTCGCCCTGAGTGTATGTGCAACCCAAGGCAAGTGAGGGACTCCTCGGTGATTCACCTGTCCCCAAAAAGACTCATGCTTCCTACCATGTCTCTGTGTCCCAAATTGACACTGTGACCTCTGCTGGGTAGCAGTAGCTTTCACTGTGTCTGGACAGTCCCAGTACAGTTCTGATGCCAATTACAGAACTGGAGTCCAGGTCTAGCACAACTAGCTGCCTGTGGTATTACATTCAAGAATATGATGTACAAGATAATCGTCAGGAGTACGAGCTCTTTTTAGCTCAACATAACTAAAAAAGGGAGGATATGAGGAGAGAAAAGTGGCTGTAACATGCAAGCACAGAATGATACTGGAAGACACAAGTAAAGTAAACTTAAAGGACTTAATTAGTAATGAATCAATTACTGATAACACACAAAATGAATCAATTACTGATAACACGTAATGGTACAAAGTATTTTGACTTACGTAAGGACATAATTGACACTCACTATGCAGTGAGGCCGTGATGAACGGCTGTTATGCACAATAGTAGCGTAGCTCTGTACCCAGACCCAGCCTCCATGCTTGGACAGTAGTCGATAGTACTTGGTTGTGACTTGGCCTTTCACCAACACTGTAAATACAAATTTAAAAAGCATTTCACATTGCTTGGACTTGTGACCACTTCCTGAAGAGATTTATTTGCAAGGCAGGGACTTTTCTCCCTCCTTCCCCTTCCTTTGACCTCCCTCTTATCCCACCAAATTTTAAATAGCTCCCCTGCAAAGGTATCTGTCCTGCCCCTTTACATAGTTTCACAAGGTCATGTTAGTGTTTCCAAACAGTATGTTGCAAACTATTAAGGCCTATCTTCCTTCTTTTCCAGTTCACCCTGCTCTCTGTGTTTACATTCTGCAAAAACACTTACTGTTTCTAATCTTCTAACCGAAAAATAATAGTTCAAGGCAGCAAAATTTTGAAGCAGACACAACTAGCTTGAATTTTTCCAGTATATTTGGAAGCACTTTTGTCATTCATAGCTTGGTAGATTATTGTGTATTTTGCAATGTATTTTATGCTGTGATGCTCTTTCCTCTGTAAGCTGTACATTTTGAAGGTTGATTCAAAAGGGTAAAATTGAAATGCTATTTGATTCTTAAGCACACAAATAAGGACAGAGAAGTGAATCAGTTATCTGATAGATTTCACTAGAAATGTAATCCTCCGTACATCAGTTTGGATTCTCTGTGGACAAAGAGGTTTTGCCATAAGGGTGTGCTATAATAGGAGGTGTGTAACATCGCTAAATATTTAATCTAGCAACAAATATTTATGGTTCAGTGCCAGGCTTTTATCTAATGATTCACTAAAAAATAATGTCCAACCTTCAAAGGTGGTTCTTCTCTTGTGTGACCCTGGGATATTCCTCTAGGAAACACCAGCTTCTTACTCTTCTATACAACCAGTTATTTATTTTAAATTAGGAAATAAGGGACCGAGCTTGCTACACAAACTATGTCCAAAAAAAGTGATCAATAACAGCAATTCCTTTGTATAATACATGATCAAGAAATGGAATTACTGCTTTAAAATGTAAGGCTTAGTACTAGACTGAGTTTAGTAGCAAAGCTCACTGTAATTTTCTTCTCTCATTGCACATGCTTGCTGCAGAAGGACATACATAATAATGAAATTGAGCAACAGCTTTCTCTTTCAGCAAACTCCAGTAGAGCAAATGACCACTTGAGATTAAAATATATGGCCTTATAATTAGTATTCATAGCAGATTTTTTCTGGCAGGGAGGGGATCCAGTATTAAATTGGGAACTAAAGAGTGCATAGTCTTTGAGGGGTTGTTTACTGTTTGGTAGTTAACTATATGGCTATCAGTCATTGCTGGGGTTGGCTTTTTTTGTTCAGTTGTTACTTGGGGGTGTAGGGGATTGTAATTTCAGTAATAATCAGAAACTGCAATAATGTGAATAGCCCAATGTAAGACTGACAGAAATAGAAGAGCAAGAGACTTTGTTCTTGCTAAAAGGTCCTCTAAGTCTGTAGCATACAGGCCATCTCTCTGGACTGCTTACTCTCCTATCCATCTGTGCATGTCACAGCATATTCAAACTTTTCTTCAAATCCAGTTAATCCCCCTAAGAAAACCAGGCTCTTACAAAATGGCTATAGACACGTCTTTCTGGAAGTGTCAGTTCTCCTTCCATTACAGGATATAGCATCCATTTGTTCAGAAAGCAACAAGATAAACAACAGCATCTTGCAGGACAATCAAAAACCCATCCTTGCTGACACTAAGCCAATGCTTTTTGGAATTTGAGTTCTCTCTTGGACATCAGCCTTTTGCCTCATACCTTCTGGTGTCCTTTTTCACACCTACATTTCTACATGGAATACTCTATGGGGTGGAAGTGTGCGTGTATACAGATATTTAAGGAAATCACAAGGAACATGTGTGTAAGTGTGTAAACACACCTACAAAATATAAAGGCTTGTTTACTCCTTAAGTGCAATATATTGCTCCAAGATAAAGGTATTATAACTGCTACTCAAAGGTTCAGTGTAACAATGCCAAATAAGTCTGTTCTAAAAATATTTGTTAATAACCAGCTATATGCCATGGAATCACTATGTTTCTTGGTGTTCTGTAATCCAAATAGTCCAGTTCTAGGAAATGATGCTTACTTTTTGGCCTAGATGATCTAGCAGATATTTTTTGTAATGTGGTCTAGGCTTTTCAGAGCTAAGTCTTCATGATAGTGTAATGATCAGGTTTCCCTTGAATTCAAAATATCTTGCTACTCAGTTTTCCAAAAGATAAATTAATGCTGTAATGGATCACTAGCTATAACAAAGTCCTTTCATGTGCTTTTTGGGACTAGATTTGAGTTTCTGTCTCTCACTGATTTTTTTGAAATCCCTGTTTTAGCTCTCCAGCTAAGACCGTATTTTAAAAGATGTGAAAACCACTGAGGACTACAGTGTTCCGCTTTCCTTCCTAATTATATGGATAAACCAATATTTCTCCTGGGACGGGGGAGGACTCCATGTCTCCTGCATTTTTAGCAATCTGGGGAAAGTCTGACCTTGGCTAGGGGACAGTAGCTGCGCTTCCGATACAGTAAATGAGGTCAATTTCCTTTTGGCTCTGTGTTAAATTATCTTGTTTGATGCTGATTGGGAAACCTCAGAAATAGGAATGAGGTAAATCCACCACCAAGACAAACTGTGCAGGCTCAGGCTTCTTGGTGGCCTCCGCTGCAATCAAATGGGGAGGATTCAGTGGCTTTAGCCTTGGCTCTTAGATGTGCCATTTATAACTGGGTGTTCCGCTGTTGTGGTTCCCTCCTGGTTTAGCAGGCAAGCTGAAAAAGGCACTGGGCTGGCCGGGTTGGTCCTTCTGGTCTGTCATAGATATCTATTTTAAAAGGCTCCAGCAGGCTCACAGGCATGTGGCTGGGAGTTCCTAGCCTGCACTTAAGGATACCACTAAGAGAAATTGACTTCTTGGTTCCTCACTTGCAGCAGTTACTGTTTTATCTTCCCCGGCGCACACAACCTGGCACGCCATCCGTCCAGCCCTCAAGCAGCGTGGTCAGTGGATGGTGCCCTAGCAGACTCTACAGTTCTTTTGCCCTCTTAAAAACTAGGACAGCTCTGCCCAAAGGCTTGATTGCTGGGGGAGCAAAAGTAGACTCAATGCCACAGACAGAGTGTAAACGGTGCTCTGCTATAAGATAGGTTCTATAAATACATAGGTTGACTTCCGGGAAGCAGCAGAACAGTTTGGTGATGACATTAGCTGGGGCTGGGGCTTGCCTTGCCAAGGCACAGAGATGTGACTCTTGAAAAAATTTATGTGAGAAGAGCAGTGATTTTACAACATGTGGGATACACAAAATCCTCCTCACAGGGAGACTATGGTACAAATGAAGGGATTTCTCCTAGGCCAGGAAAATATTTTGTCTATACTGGAACAGAGGAATATTTTGGCTGTACTAGAACAGCTTCCTTATCCCATCTTTTGGAATGCAGGATCCTTAGGCAGGGACTCATTATTTGTGTGGCCACATTTCCCCAGCTGCAGAGCAAACACGGTGTATATTGATGGTGCTATAGAAATAAATAACACTAGTTCAAAAGCCAGAAGCTTTTTCATATAGCTGGAAGCTAATCAAATGTTTAAAACAGGAAACACTGTTTGCTGCCAGCACACCTTAGGCAAATATTCACATCTACATTTTCCTCATAGTCTGATGTTCTTGTTATATCCCTTCTAACTTGTTCCCCTCACTGTTTCCTTTGTTTTGTTCTCTGTGCTGTCTAACTTAAAGTTCAGTTGCTTTAGGTCTTCAGTTTGGGAACTGGATTTTTTCCTCTTTGAAAAAGCAATTTGTTACCCTGGTTTATGGTTACCTTTTTTTTTTTTCTTTTTTTTTTTTTTTTTTCTTAATACCCTTATTAGGTGTAAGATGTTTCTCTCCAGATTTCTTCATCAGATGACACTTAATCATCAAATTGCTTTATAGAATGGTACGTCAAACTTGCCAAACTTTTACAGTTCGTGTTCCTAAGACATTTACTGTTGGATGGTGGGGGAGTTATAACAGTGTTCCCTGGAGGAAGTTTGTACACTTTACATCTGTTTTAATAATTCCTGTTACTTGGTATTCTGAATGTGATTCTGCACCATTCCCACTGTTGCCCAAGCATTAGCCATTATTTTTTGCTTCTTGGTATTTATTTGCTTTGAAACTTTCATAAATTTCCATGCATGTGTCTCACATTTTTCTTCTGTTTTTAAACTTTACAATAATTTACCTTTGTAATTCAGATACAATATCTAGAAAACTGCTTTTAGTTATTCTGTTTGGTTGAGGCTTTTTTTTCTTGTGGAAGGAGCTGAGGGTGTGTTAAGTCAGTAAACGTGATGTGTCTCTTTATTTTAAACTCCAGTCACACACAGAATTTAAATTGGCAGCCAAAGTACAAGTCTTCTACAGTGAACATGGAATTAACCATCACTCTGCTCTAAAATGGAAAATTGTTTTCCATAGATGATTGTGGCTATAATGGAATAATCTCTATACTGATTGACATAGGTATTTCATATAGTCTTGTGAAAATAATGAGTGATATTTTCTCCAGGTCAACAGTCACATCCAGATGCAGACATTAACACTACAAAGAGAATGCTCCCAGCATGACATTACCATGTACCCTGGTCATTCTAGTTTTTAGTTTGCAATGAACCAGAGTATTCAGTAGTGTTTTGGTAAATATGAACTTGCTGTAAAGATCAGTTTTTGCTTTCCAAGGTGTAGTACACACTGCCATCAACAGAATTTGGCACTTGGAATTTCAGCACTGACTTGCCAAGTAAAGTTACATCCCCCTTTATATTCCCAGATCCTCATGAACAGCACATATTAAGGTGAAGAACTGACTACTTTCTCCTTCAGGAAGCCTAAGAGAAGGATTTCACTCTGGATGTTTTCATCCCACAGGAGCAATCTGGAAAAAAATCCACTGACATTGGTTTTTGGATGTCATCTTTGCATCGTATGGGCTGCAGCAGACCGAGCCAAATCCAGAGTTCAGCTATTCCCGCAATTTGCTTCTCAAATTAATGTGCTACTGAATGAACTACTTCCCAAATCCAGATGTTTGAAGATATGATTAGTGTCTCTGTTGGCAGATGGGGAATTATTAAATGTGTAATTTTTTTTCTTGACACTCCATTCTCCAAACCTCATCCTCATGCTATTAATAAACATTCATCTAAAGATTTTTTGGGCTTGCATTCACTTCAAACATGGGATGATTATTACTAACATATTTCAGAGGAATGGGGAGCTGTTGTGTAATTTTTCTTTTAACAACGGAGGCTAGTAAAGTTCAGGTTTTCCCCTCTCACTCACTTGCTCTTCTGGATTTTTTCCTTCAAGGGTTCACCACCCAGAATCAAGTCCAAATTTTTGAGAGAGCATAGGTCCTTCAAGTAGAAAGATAAAAGTGGCCAGAGATGGGGTTTTTTTTTCAGAAGCACAACATATTGAGTATCTAGCTTATTTGCAGAACTAATGGTTTCCTTAAGTGATAGCCAAACACTTTTGAAAATCTAGCTCCAGTCAAGATTTGGAAAGCTTTCTCTACTTTCCAGCATAGTGCTTGTTGTCTGCAAAACTTCTCACCCTACTTAATAAATTTCAGTCTAACATTCTTTTTACTTACACAGATGATGAGCATATCGTAAATGGAACACATCACAGCCATGAACATGGTGGTATAGGGTTTTCTCTATCAGATCTTGGGGCTCGTATCCGGTTAATTCAGTCACCCTGGAAAAGGAAGGTTCCATAATAAGCAAAATCTCTAGGAATATTCAGTTTCATTAACCTAACATTTGATTGTGCCAACAAATCAGGTGTCAAAAAGTTGCAGGAAAAAATGTTAGTTTTGGAAACAGAATCTTCATCTTTATAAGAAAATAAACCCTCTCAAGCTAGCCAAAGCAAGGTGCATCTATTCCCTGGCCGGCCTTAGACACAGGCAGGAAAAGGAGTTCTTTTACCTATTTCCTCCTTGGGTTTTTGCCACTGCCATACATGATCCTTTGCACAAAGATTCAATTGAGGAGCTGTTCATGAAACAATAAAACTAGTCTTGTGGACTGCTGACACATTTTCATTTGCTTTTCCAAACATACAAGTGTAACATGTATGTCAGTCCATAGAAGCAGTGATGATAGTCTGTAAATAAATTTGGGCTAATACCTAACAGAAGAAGTAAGAAGGAGCTTATTACAGCTGAGAATGTGGAAAGACAAGGAGCTCTGAAGATCACAAGCTAAGAAAAGGAAGGCTGAAGTTGGACTTCAGAAAAAACACCCGCACATGATGAGAAATAGAATGATGGAAAAAAATTGAAAGAGCAGCATTTCTGCAGATGTTAAAGAACCAGACTACACTGGTCAGACTTACACTAGGTCAGACTTGAAGATTCAAACTTCATGGTTCAAAAAGGACTTCTGGTTTTTTATTTATTTGTTGCTTGAGAACAAATTCCTTAAAGTACATTGTGCAACTCAATCATAATGTGACTTGTTTACCTAGTGTTGCTGGGGGTATTTTAGGCTATCCTGGGCTTTCTTCACCTAAAAGGCAGAACAGAACTACCATGCAAAGGCATGTTGCATTAACAAGCAACACAGTCCAAGTACAGGCAATCTGAAGAGTAAAATTGTTACTGCTGAGGATCTACTTCTGCAGCAGCAGAATTTTAATTTCAGGACTTCTACTTGGGACTAGCTCTAGTTTAGGCCTGTGGACTGAAAGCTTTACAATAGTTGGAGTGGCTTAGACATGCTCTTGGATGTTGTCTTTTAGTTTAGATTCATCCATAATGAAACTAGTTCAAATGCCTAAAGCCTCTTCATGACATGAACTGCAGTGCAATGAGTGGGGACGGTCAGCACACTCCCTTGAAAAAGATGCTTCTGGTTTGGACACTAATGAGGATACACTGCAACAGAGAATAACAGTAATATCTACAGAAATGGATACAGGGGTCTCAAGCAGTAGGTATCATTGGGGGTTGCAGATAAGGTAAACTTAGATTTTTTTTTTTTTTTTTAATTTTTAAACTATTATGCAGCTTCTTTACTCTTACCCTAACACAGAGCAATCGTGTGGACCCCATAGGGACCTGGGACTTTACATTCTACTTAAGAGACAGTATTGGGAGGTGGGAGTCTTTTGAAGGAAATCAGGGGAAAACAAAACAAACAAACAAGCAAACACACACACAAAAACCCACAAACAAACAAACAACAACAACAAAAAAACCCACACACAACTTTGCAGTCTGATATATTATAAATACAGTACAAATCTACCCATACCTCCCCTAGCTATGTCTTCATCTGGGAAACTCTTTCATGGCTTTACCTCAGTCAGGAACTGCCAGTGTGAAGTTGAGCTGCCTTTCTGCAGGAAGATATGTGAATATATGCTTGTGTTTCTCCTCTGCAGTGTGAGCTGTCCCTCCTGACTAATAATTCTAGGGGCCCGAATTCTCCCTTAAGCCTATCAGCATGGTGAAATATTGGTGAAAGATCCTGTTCAGGTTTCAGTGCTCCTTCTGACTTCAGTACAATTAAAACAAGGGTGGCAGTTTCATCCTGCTCACTTACTTGGCGAGTACAGAATCAGCTAATCCAAAATTAAACAAAATGCCACAAACCTAAGCCAGGTGTTAGTTTTTCTGGTGATGCAGCCTAACTTTGAAGCTGGTCTTCTCATGGGCCAAAAAAAACATTATTAACAGTTACAAGGACACCCAAGCTTTTGAAAAGTTTGAATCTGGAAATAAACTCATCTGCTTGACT
The DNA here is from genome assembly GCF_018691265.1 of Tyto alba. Taxonomy (NCBI): domain Eukaryota; kingdom Metazoa; phylum Chordata; class Aves; order Strigiformes; family Tytonidae; genus Tyto; species Tyto alba. The sequence goes on from NW_024881276.1 coordinate 28,168,821, forward strand.
TCCTTAACACAAAACCAACCCCTCAATAAGCCACTGTAGGGAGCCTGGGCTCAGAAGATTGTTCTTTGCCTGTGACAAAGCACACAGAAGGAAACAGAGCTTGCCCCAATGATCAGTTCTGCCCTCTAGAGTTCTCTAAAGCCTTTGTAAGCCATGCAGCAATGAATGAACAGGCTGCACTGTCACAACCAGAAGCATCTTTGAATCACTTTTGAATCATTAGAATCACTTTGAAGGGAAATAACTGTCTCCTTTTTCAGTCATCTCTATAACTGAACCCTTGCATGTTTTACATTGTATCAAGTGTCTAGAAAGATTTATTTAACTGATTCTTCCTATGGCTTTCATATTGTCCTGTCTGGTGTGACTGTTACCTTGAAAGTTCTAGCAACACTTTGCCTTGTATGGATACCAGAAGCAAGCCTGAAAACAGTTTTGTCTTATTCCTAGTGTGTCCCTGCTCTGAGCAAATGTAATTTGGTTTGCTCAGCTGGGAGAGCAAAGTACTTTGGTAATGCTTAATACCCGATTGTCCTCTCTGTGTGGACCACACCCATCTGCTCTTTGGTAAACACAGCTATGCAACAGTATTGGTTCTATCTGTGCTTCTGTCAACACCTCTGGTTATACTGTCTCCTTTGAAGACACTTATGTCTCCAGGCAGTTCCTCTTAGGCACATCATTTCCTTTTTTCCACATGCAAAGACATGTTGCTGAACCCCTTGTGCTGCTTTGTAGCTGTTACATTAAGAAAAGCATGCCAAAAAAAAAAAAAAAAAAAATCCAGAAACAACTAGGTCTTTGTATTTTAGCAGCTGATGGCCTGCTATCTCATTGACTTAGCATGGAGAAAGAGCATGTTCTTGCATGGCTGACCTGCCATGCAAAACTTCCCCACTGTCTTGGATACAGACTCTTTTTCACTGTTACACATTAATATAATTTCTACTTCTTGCAAATCCAGCATGCCAGAGAAATGACACAGTATATGACAGACTGCTTCACATGCAGGAATTTTTGAGGAATGATCATCTTGTCAATAGTCAAATCTGTTATATCGTCTGGGAATTGGGCTTTCCCCCTCAAGGTATCTTGAACTGCACTGTACAAAGTATCATTGTATACTAAGTTACCATGTTTCAAAAAGAGAGGAATGAATCATTTCACAACTCCTTCAGTTCTGGTTGTGTGCTTCTCAGCTGGTATGTGAGCTACATTGACTGAGAGTGGAAGCAGGGTTCTCTTTCCTCAGCAACAACCGTTCTCCCAAGTTTTGTTTAAGAAGGCTGTGTTTTCATGTAGCACCCAGTTGAATTAGTTTTCATTCTAACAACCCCATTAGTAGGGTTGATTTCATTGTTAAGGCATTACCCTAAATTGCAGAAGACTGTTTTCTTACTACTCTGTCAAAAGCTTTCTGGCTGACCCCAACAAGTCATTCGACCTCAATGTTTTAGTTGTGGGGTTTTATTTTTTAATTATAGATGACGATACAACCTTACTCCTTTCAATATCCTTGTATGTTAGGATTTTGTCTTTTAAGGTAAAAATTTATCACTGCCCATCTACCTATTACTCACAGCAAGAAGGCTGTAGCTGGCTCTCTGAAGCTGCAGATAATAATAGATTAAATTGTACAGGCTCTTATATGTTGACATTCAAGAAAAAGTATGATTTATCCAGCTACTTGAAAGGCTTTGAAGACCCATACGATCTTTGTGTTCCAGATCTATTTGGGACTGCTTTATTTTTTCATGGATATGTTGATCTGTTTGGAAACCACTATAGTTTATAATAACACTTGACTTTGAAAACATTTTATGCTAGAAATGAAATAACTGCTTACCTGGAATCTAGAAATATTAATTTTAAGTCCAAACTTGCTCTGAACATAAACATGTTACTGTGAAGTTTGATTTCAGTGATTGCACTGGGAGGTAAAGATTGACCTACAGCCACCAGTCCAACGATTTGGTAACAGGAATCATACAAAGACATATCTAGCATATACTGCCGTATCTTCAAGTAGCCACTGCAATGGATCACCTGGCATGAGAAGAAAACACATTCAATATCTGATGGCAATGGAAGAGGCTGAAAGTCAGCTGACCACCCAGTTTCAGTGAGATTATAAAGCAATACACCCTTATAGCACTTAAATACTGCATAGTCTGTTAAGGCTTCAAAAGTGTGGTTAATTTATAAATGAAGCTTAAAATATAGTAAAAGCAGTTTTTGTGTTTACTGCCAACAAAATTCAGTATTAAAGCACATGCTCTCTGGGACTGCTTTCTAGTTATGACTTTAATTTCTCTTTTATATAGATTTCTTGTAGATACAGTCAGAATTCCTGTTCATTAATCAAAAAATCTGGACGTTGCTTTTGTAAATGACTGACTCTCTCACACACACACAGAGGTATATATAAACATTTACATTTTAATGAGTTATTTTTCTGATGAAAAACAGACACTTTAAAAATCCAGTGGAGATTAATGCATCACATTTATAAAGATTAGCTGCTGTATATGTAAATGCACTAAAAATCAGTTTTAAGTTCTCCAGTCAAGTTCAGATGACATTCTTTTGACATGTGACCAAGCCCAGTGTTTTGAGACCAGATTCCTGAATCCCCAGATACAATTCATAATCACAGGAGTGATAACTTCAGTGTTAGACCATAAAAATTCACAATGTCAGCTAAAAAGGGGGAAGTGGGGGGAACAACAGTTGTAACCTGAGGACTACTCCAGAACATAAGATTTATTTAATGTAGTGCTGGTGTTTAGAAATCAATCGTTTGTGCTCCTACCAATTTTCTAGTCCAAACAACAGGCACACTACATGTCCTTTAGCTTAATTTCTGGTTTTGATTGACTTTTAACTGTGTCCAATACAAAGGAATTAATTTCCACTGTATTTAGTACTCCTGAATAACCTACTAAACAGTCACCTATAAATAGGCTCCTCATGTACAACCTTCCTTCCTCCTCTCCAATCATCATGTGATTAGTATGTTTAGCAGAAGTATAGTAACAAGCAAAACTTATTTAAGATCCATCAGCAGATCCTACTAATTTCTATACTGTTCGATTCATTATTTTTTTCTGTGCTTTAGCTATGCAAGTGTTACTCTCAAAATTATTAAATCTGACTCTAAGTACAAAGAAAAGAAATTTAAGCCAACATCTCACTAGATGAATACATCCTTAAATGTTTCACTGCATAAACTTTTAACAGTGAGTAGAAGAAGAAAGAAGGTGATGCCCCCGATTAGCAGTCATAAAAGGGGAAAATAAAAAACATACAGACATACCACCACTACAACTTCTACTCTTTTACCTGATTTCAGATTCAGCTTTGGGACAGAATCATTTTTTTTGCTGGGAAGCAGCTGAGCAAACAGGGCTCCATGTAATGAAGAATTATCAGTCTAACCAGGTAGATAGCAATGTAAATAGACAGATATATATGTGGACCTTGAACACATTCCTTAAAAGAGCTCTGCTTCTCTTGCATGCTTTTGTTTTTGTTTTTGAATGACTTGGAGAAAATGAATCCTCACCAGACTTATGTGAAGTACCCTTCTCTTCTGATGCTTAAGTGATAGAATTATACTTTGTAGCTCAAGGAGCAGCAAGTGCAAACTGTAGAACTGAAAATAGGAACTACCTGAATGACAGGTGTTATTATAGAATCTCAGCATTTGCTGTGGCTTCTGATTTCATCTAATAAATAGAAAATTAATACAAGCAATAAGATTTATAAACGGACTTGATGGTTTAGTACAGCTCATCCCTGAGTTTGTTTAGGGTAACATTACGGTTTCATTAATGTTGAGGTAATTCTGGTCAGACCAATGAGGTGACTTGTGCAGCTGAGTGGCTGCTCAGCTGGAGCACGGTAACACCAAGGCAGAGGAATGTGGGAAGACTTCAAAGTTCCTGTGTCTGGGTCCCTGCCTCATCTGCCTCCAGTTCCATAGGGGAATAAGACCTGGCTGTGCACTCTCCTTGCACCTCCATGGGTGTGCTCCAGCCAGTTCCCCAATCTGGAAGATGAGGGATAAGAATGGGGGAACATGTCACAAAGCAAACTCCAGTTCACTATAGGAGAGTCTAGACTTGCATTATTAAGAGAATCTGCAATCAGCAGTGGCATTTTTGTATCTGTTCTGATTCTTTCCACCACAGACTTTGCTTTCAGCTACACATACATAACAAGAGCTATATAAATACACTTGTCACTTGTTGAATACTTAACGGGAGGAAGGGGGGGAATAGGACATGACATGAAGTGTATATACATTACCTTGTAGCCACTGCATGTCAATCCTGCATTCCTCTTGGCTAGGACGCACTTCATTCTCAGGAAAAATGATCTCTCAATTTCATATTCTGAAAGCATAAAACACATTGATTATTTATTACTGAAGATTTCAAAACTGTCCATAACATTTCCTCTCATGATTTAACAGATGTGTTTATGTCTCAGTCGGCAATAGAAGTCAGCCATTCTACTTTCCCACTCAATCACTGCCCTCAGGATTTATTTCACCTTCGTATTAGGATTCCCTGTGGAAGTCTGACAAGTCAGCGTGACTAGATCTCCACATTTCTGGTTTTATCGCCCTTCACAAGGTTGTTTCACCTTGTTTCTGAACAGCTAGGTACCAGCCCATATTGGTAAATGGAAGGAAACACTTCCTTTGGAGCATAGGTAAATGAAGGTACTCTCCAAGATAATAGCAGGATGGGAAACAAGAAAATTCATTGGTTTTGTAATAATTTGACTGTACATAGCTAGTCATGTCCAGACTGGTGAACTACTGGCCTTCATATGCAATATTATTACCTGTTTCACTGACTTCCAAAATCATCTTGATAGATAGTTTTTAAAGAAATGTCTTCATGAATAACCTCCAGAAATGTTTTAAAGATAGATATTGCTCAAGTACACACATATTTTTCTGCTAATAATAAGTTACTTTTCTCTTTAATGTTAATTATTCTCAATAATAGTTCAGACATCATTAATAGTTCAGACTTTTTTTTTACAGAAAGTTGACATTTGGCAGAACACAACTATATGAGAAAAAGAAAATTCATTTGATACATCCGTGAATAGGAAAATCAGGGAAGCAGAGAGGTTTTCAGATTTGTTGCAATGTGTATTACCTCCTAACTCACCACAGGGTTTAGTCCAAAGTCCACTGTATTCTGTTGGAGTCTTGATTTAATTTGATTTAACTGTTGAGTTTTGTTGCTGATTTTTGTGCATCGATCACCTAATTAACACCTCTTAGCCACACACTTGCAGTGGTCTGAGCCTCAGACCACTACCAGGAAACCAATAAACTCTCTATATTAAGTTCAGAGTTTAAAAGTCTGAACCACAGAGAAAGGATTTAGTGATGAGGAAAAAGAAATGCAATATGTAGTGCATCTCAACTAGTATCAGCCTTCCTGGGTATTTGAATTTTCCATTTATCCTCCTAATGCAAATTAGATCCGTATGGAGGAAAACAGTCACTTAAATGAACTGGCATATCTACTACAGAGTTTTAAATACAAATGTATACGATTTGGTGGGAGGAAGCCATACAGTACAGATTACTATTGCTGAAGCATGATCTCATGAGTAAAGAATGGATCTGGGAGTTGGGAACATCAGTGCAATTCATGGCTTCAATATAGATTTTCTGTGACCTAACACTAGTGCTTGCTCTCTTTCTGCTGCAGTCCCATGCACACAAAATAAAGGTAACTTTCTCCTCTCTTTATATTCTTCTATAAAAAGAGATGATTAGTGGAATTGGAAGCAATGCCTCAAACTTCTCAAATGTCCTCACACAAGACATAAAAGAGTCTCTTTCAATAACAAGCACCTTTCAGGCACCTTATTAGCCTTCTATTTACTGCTTCATTTTTAAATGTTACTGCAGACTAGTGCAGTGCAGCCGAAACACTCAAATCTAACTTCACTATTCTACCAGTAATAGGTTATGATATACAGTGTGGTCTTTAGGCACCTATAGAACTAGAGTAGTACTCAGACTGTAAGATAACATTTTTCCTTTATTATTTAAAATTGCTAATTATTTCTTTATCTAAGAGGTCTTGTCTCCCTGATTTCATGATGGTAGATTGTAAGCAAGAGGTCCCCCTGGAACACCAGTCCTTGTAACTAACTACAGGCTCTCTAGAAAATCAGGAGGGTGATTAAAACAATTCAAGGGCAAGGATGCTGTGTGGTATAGGAGGGCAGAGTAAAGAGGGATAGAGTTGCACCCTGGCACTATGTGGTATGGGGAGGGAAGGGAGATAGAATTGTAATTCAATAACATGTGATTTGTGAGACTGAAGAGTAACCATCAGTAGCTTTGTTGTTATATGTAATCAAGTGTAAAATTATATAACCGCAATTTAATAATGATGTGTTTATTAATTATTGATCGTTGAATTCTTAGGTTTTTAGTAGTGTATTGCTGAACCAACAAACACTAGTCTCTTAAATCGGTTACATCTCATGCCTGCAATGTAAAGAGGGAAGAGTTACCCATGAGGTAACCAGGGACTCATCTGGGAGCTTCCATTTCTGAGGTTTGAACTAGCTGATATTAAGATGCCTTAAGTAAGTAAAAGGAGAGATGGCCCATGTGCCCAGCCAGAATCTGGGCCTCGAGTGACATACTGCCTTTTTACCTGAAGAGGCCAAAGTAGTGTATACATGGTGATAAGTGTTCCTCCTCCTGTATGCATTGAGTGATTGTTTGTCTTTGTGGGGGAACTCAGTGTCACTGTGAGAATTGCCATTTTGGGGAAAGAAAAGCAGAATGTGTCTAAAGGAGGAAAGGAGAGCCTGACCATTCCTGGATGGTCCAGGGCCATAAGAACTGTTAACACAGTTATTTAGTAATGCAGTATGTCCCATAGCACTGGTGGATGCAGAGTGCCACAGTATTTTTAACCAGCCAGCTGGTATTGTTACCTGGTGGGTTAAGGCTAACGGCTGTGTCAAGGTGCCCAGTGAATCATGTGCAGGTGCTACATGGCATCTGGCGTTTTGTTTGCAGGATTGGAGCTGAAGAATACAAGAGCCACCAGAGAGAGATCCTTGTGAGTGTGTGGGAGTATAATATCTACCATCAAGCTTTGAGTCTGACTCGCTGGTGAGGAAAAGCAGGACCAGGCCATTTATATTGTTCATGCTTATCTGAGTGCTATTAGTGTTTATGTGGCACCTGTAAAAGCACTGTTCTTCTGTCTGTGTTGATCTGTCATTGGTGGGCTCTGTTTACATATGTGTGTTTGTGCATGCCTACTGGGAATAAAGCCATCTCCAGTCCTGATCAAGAGACTGAAAAATATAAAGGAACAATAAAACCAAAACCCTCACATAAAGAACCTGGATGTGCAAGACTGTGAACAGTATGAGTTAGTATCCATATTAACTGATACCTTTGCCAGTGTGACTCCCCAATACCTTTGAAAGTAGCAGAAGGGGGTAGCAAAGCAAAAAACAACTGAAGTAAATCTGTAATTGTAGAGCTGATTGGGAAACAAAGACCTCTGGTATCCTGCTGGATGCTAACACATTCATCGGTATAATGCAAAACTTAAAATAACACATCCAGGCTATACCTGGTGCAATTAAGATGGTCTATTCTGATTAAGAGGATGTAGAAAGAAAATAAGGTACTTAAAGGTTTAACAAGCAAAGAGGGAGATGCTGAATATTCAAATAGGAGAAATCAGATGAGCTGTGAGAAAAGTGATTACTAATGCATGCTGTCCTGCTGCAGAGGTTAATCACAAAATTGTGAGGAAATAGTAGGCATGAAAGCTCTGTTATAAAGCAGGAAAAAAGCCTGTAACAGAGGTAGCCAGCACCTGCTGTAATAGAAGAATGACTGGAGATGTCCAAGGTTGTAGCAAAAGTCTCAAATCAAAGAAGACAGAAAAAGAGTAAATGCAAAATAAGCACTCCACGCTTAAGAAAGACATGAATGTAACCAATTATTCTTAAGAGTTAAGTGATTTTATCAATCAATCAGAAAAAGTTTTGAAAAATTGTGAAAATATAACAACATAAAACATCTAGACCTAGTAATGTAATTATTGATATCGGTATTCTTTCAAGCAAACATGTAAGCACGGCACAAACAAATAACAGAAAAAAATCTTAGGCTATCAAGAAGGTAAAAGAGATCTGAAACAGATAAGAAACCAATTGAGTGCTACCAGTTCTTAAGGCTGAGACAACTGTGGGCTAAGCACATATATATGAAACTGAAGAGAGAGAATAACGAATAGTAGAATGTTATGACTGAACCAGAATATAAGCAACACTGAGGGAAAACAACCTTCTTAATTATTAGAAAATATTCACACCATCTAATACCAAAGCTTAATCACTGTATCTAATTATTCTGAAATGTTAATTATATAAATGCATCACTGTAAGTGATGTTAACATTTTTTCTTTAAGTGGTAAGAAAATGTTAAAAAGCTTTGTATAAACTATGTTTGTTATAGAAAAAATATAATGCAACATGTTGCAGGCATCAGCTAATGAACAATGAGAAACAAAATGTTACTGAGCAGATGAGAAAGTCTTACAGAGACAATCCAGCTGAGTTAACACACACACAAAAAAAAAACCCAAAACAACAAAACAAAACAAAAAACAAACAACCTGACAAAAATCCCAAACAAACAGCTATTAATAACAATCTTTGTTGCCTTTTATCTTCTAGATGTATGACAGAAGAAAAAGTAATCCATTCAAATCTTATGGATATTGATAACTACTTAGTAATCAGCTTTGCTTTTTTTTTTTCTTTTATGAAAAGGGAGATTAAGAAATAAAACCAGATCCAATATGAAGATGTTTTTCTCTCCAACAACATAAACACCATTTCTCTGCATGAGGATGTACTTCATATTGTTATTAGTGATAATGATTAAAAGAACACTATTACAGGACCATATTCTCCACGTTTGTACTCTGTGTGTGTTTGTATGGATGTCACTTGGTGTTTTTACAAAACAACATTTTTAGAGCTGCAAGAAGCAAAGGAGGCATAGCAATGTCTCCCATGGTAAAATGTATTTTCCAAGTGTGCCTTCACGACACCTGGAATTGAGACAACTGTATCTTCACACAGTGTGGTATTAGGGGTATTTTAGATTGAAGTAAAACAATCTCATATGTAAATTCACATTTGTCACTGCAGGAGGTATTATATATTATATTGCACACTGACTACAGCTTCCAGAAGCAAGCTGAAAAACTGGAAAACTGACAACAAGCTGAATAGGGTAGGATAGGATAGGAGTAGAATAGTTCAATTGGAAGGAAGCTACAATGACCATCTAGTCCAACTTCTTGAAAAATTCAGACCTGACCAAAAGTTAAAGCATGTTGTTAAGGGTGTTGGCTGACTGTCTCTTAAACACTGATAGGCTTGGGGCACCGACCACCTCTCTAGGAAGCTTGTTCCAGAGTTTGACCACCCTCTCAGTAAAGAAATGCTTCCTCATGTCCAATCTGAACCTCCCCGATGCAGCTTTGACCCCTTCCCATGCATCCTGTCACTGGATCCCAGGGAGAAGAGCTCATTGCCTCCCTCTCCCTTTCCCCTCCTCAGGAAGCTGCAGAGATCAATGAGGTCACCCCTCAGCCTCCTTTTCTCCAAACTAGACAAACCCAAAGTCCTTAACCACTCCTCACAGGACACGTCTTCCAGACCTTCCACCAGCTTGCTTGCCCTCCTCTGGATGCATCCAAGGACCTTCACATCCTTCTTAAATGGTGGGGCCCAGAACTGCACACAGCCCTCCAGGTGAGGCTGCATCAATGCTGAATGCAGTGGCATAACCACCCCTTTTGACTGGCTGGTTATGCTGTGTTTGATGCACCCCAGAAGGTGGTTCACCCTCTTGGCTGCCAAGGCCATGCTCAGTATCAGCCAACACCCCCAGATCCCTTTCTGAAGGGCTGTTCTCCAGCCACTCCTCTCCCAGCCACTTGAGGTTTCAAAAGAACAGTCACAACATGGAGATGGCAAGTTTTGCTGCAACTTGTGCTAAATTTCAGTGTTGTTATATCTCACCATTTCTCTCAAATACCTATTACTTCAGCAAGTCAACCACATATGAAGAAATTTGTCTGTGTAATTGCACCTTCTCTAGCATTTGCCATAGCCACCTATAAGCCTGACAAACAGCTGTGTATTGCTACAAAATGTTTTAATGCAGTTTTCTTTTATGGGTGTAAATATTGCAGCATGGGTTTGCTTTTCCCATCTTCCCCTTTACTTTCTAAGTCAGCATCTGTTTTCCCTCTTTATGTGAAAGTGACTTGTTTCTCTCTCCCAAACAATTTAAAAATAATTGGGAAATTGATCCTTATTTTCATAAGTAAATTGAATAATTTTAAAAGTTTGTACATTATTCTGTTCAAGCTTTTTTCAGAAGATGAGTCACAAAAATGTCTCAATAGCTGCTATAGCTAAAATGAAACCTCCACCCTCACTTCTAAATTGCTAAGTATCTTGAAAGGCTCTGATGATAGCTCCCTGAAAAGCAGACCAACCATCTTAGTACAGCTTTTAACATTTCCCAGAACTAAGTGATGTTGTGTTTATCTACTACAGGAATTAGAGATGAAAAGCAGAGCTTTAGGGTTCTTTCTAAATGTTTACCCTTCCATTTTTGGCATATTGTTTTTCTTCATCCAGTTATGTGCAACACAATTGCAGGTCTATCTTTCTATTCCAGCCAACTCCAATATTTGCTCTAACTTGGATTTACTTATGATAGAAAATTTCTGGTTTTGTTTGCCCTGTATCAATGTTTAACATTTGAAAGCAATTGTCCTCTCCCCACTGCTCCACAAACTTTTACTGAAATCTGTTTAAGAATGACCTGTGAGAATCTCAGGTTTTATGTTGGAATTCAAATTTTCCATTTTTCCCTGACTGGATGATTGGTAATAGTTGGAAATGAATACTGGTGCAAGTAAAATACTAGTTTTGATTAACTTGTTTATATACTTTCAGCAGATTTATCTTTTCTGCTGCTCTTCTTTGGAAGGGTGTAACTGAGATCTTGACTTTTTCAGTATGTCTGCTAGCAGTTATTTTAATAAAATTGCAGTATCATTTATAATGAGTTTTATAGGGGGAGACACCGCAAGTCAAAGTCCATATCCAAGGTGTCCATTTCAAATGCATCACTTTATATTTTAGCCAAACTCCTTTCAGAGTTCAGGACCAAACTTCCCTTTCAGAGAAGTTTTTCTATTCTACTAATATATTACTATATTGCCTGGTCATCTTACAGAGGCTCACTCCCTGAAGCACTACTACAATGTAGTTGAGTAGATTTGGTAAAAGCTATAAATGAGACAGAGTAAATGGCTTCATTCAAATCCCAGTCCAAATTTATCCGTACATCCTCACAGATGAAGCACAGCAACCTGTGGATGTGAACATAGGAAAATATTGCTGTCTGTGTTCATACAGGAAATGTATTTCTTTCTCACAACACTGAGTACCATTTCTACAAAGTATGCCTTCTCCATTAATCCCTTGTCTTTTCTTAGCTTAGTATATCATGCAATACAGTTTGACTGCAAGCACTAGTCAAGAATAAAATAGCTTGTTTATATTTTACAGCTTTGTATTCTCTTACTCTCAAAAACAGAATAAATGTCATGGTAAAGAAAATGAGTCTTGCTATTTTGGATAAAGAATTTGTGCATTTGTTCACTCGCATTGCACATGACTGCCAAACAGGATTCTCCAAGCATTTCTGTGAAATTATGGTTAGCTTTATGGAAGCCAGAATTGTCCATCCCTGGGGGTGCAACTATGAAATCCATCTTTGCTTTCCACTCCATCTTTCATCTCTTTTGAAAGAAAACAGTCACAAAATTCTGTGGTTTGCATGCTGCTTGCACAGTGGACTGAGAAAAAAAGATCACCATAGCTTTTCCACAGCTGTACCTCTCATGACTTTATTTTCTCTAAGGTAAAAGCTACTATTCTATATATCTTTCCCAGAGCTCCCCAATTTTGACACTATCAAAATATGGCATTGTTTTGTCACAGAACCACCTTGTAAATTCATATACATCAACATGCAAACTGCACACTGTTGCACCATGTGCTGTTTTAAGACTGTACATCCCATCTGTCACTACAAAAGATATGAAGCAGCATTAAAATTGGGAGCTCTTGACACAGCTCATGATTCATGTTCGCTCTGCATGGCAGCTTGGGTGCAATGTCAAATTTCAGCTACAGTGTAGGAGATGAAAACTATTCTCAAAAGGCACATTTAGACCAAAGCACTGTGCATGTAGACACCTGCTTCTACCTTCCCTCCTGTCCAACTTGTGTGGAGACACGTGCCTGACTCAAGCTAGCACATTCCTCTGGAGACACGGCACACGTATGATAAGCTGTGCTCCATGTCCCTGCTGGTCTGTTTTACAGGGTGGAAACACAGATACCATAAGTTCATGTCTGGATAACACTTCACTGCCCATCCCCCAAACACTCTGCGTATTTTTGCCCTTTCAGTTAGTTATTTTCATCTAACCTCCTCTACACTAGAAAGTCACACATGTTCTACTCTTATTCTTGTGTAATCTGCAAAGCATCTGGGTACCATACAGCACACTGCTGACTAAAAGAGCATGTGAGTATCTCAGCTAGTCTCTTATGAGCGTTAACAAGGCTATAGCTTTTGTAAAACATGGGAGAGAGAATGCCACAACTTCTATCCCTTAATTCTGAATGAGGGTTACACCAACTTCTAGAACAAAAAAGAGGTAAAAGACTGGAGGGCACATACAAAAGTGATGTTTGCATAATAGCACACACAGTTTTAAAGTAGCCCTTGAAGTTGGGAATCCAGGACTGATCAACAGGACCAGTGTGAGAAGGGGCTTACAAATGCCTTTGGTGGACGTTCTTCACAACAAGTTCAGATCAATTCTGGAGATGAGTTAATGGAAAATGAGGAGTCAGACCTGTAAGCCCGGTGCATACTGACCATCTTTATTATCCCTATACCAGAAAGAGCAGTGCAAAAGTGAGGTTGTGACTAAAACTATTCTGCAAAGCAAAATACTGCATGAAAAGGAATGTATGAAAACAGCGTTTCTCTGACCTTCCTTGATATGTGTGGTCAAAACTGATTCCAAATAAGAGAGAAGAAACAAAACTGTTAGACTTTCCCTTCTCTCTATTACACTGAAACATCATATATACACATGCAGATTACAGGCTTAAGTATTTGAGAATACTCACCTTCTTTTTAGCAAATGAGTGGCACCAGTTGAATGATAAAATATGTCTCACGTGAAAAAAACTGCAAATTATATATAAAGAAAGAGCAAGTTCCTATGCACATACTAAGTTGAAAACTGAAGTTTGTGGACTCAGTTGGTTTGCCCTGGTAATGCTTTTGTTGCGGTAGGAAAGCAATCAGTTCTGGTGTTAGCTTCTGTCTTAAAGTTCCAAGCTGCCCAAATTTGCCCCCCATTTGGACAGTTTGTTCTGTGTTCTGACTGTAGCCAGAATTCTGTCAGTGCTGCAGAGCATAAATTGTCTCTATGATCATTCTTGTCATCCAAACTCAGCCATTTGCTAGCATTTGTCCAAATTTTCCCTTGCTTCTGTAAGTGATGCTTCCAATCTCTTCTCAGAGAAGAAACTCAACAGGGCGCTAGGCAGAAAGTAAAATAATTGCTTTTGCAGCCCGAGACACTCTCTTTTGTGTATTTTACTATTAATTACCAATGAAAAAAGATTTTTTAATGGTGTGCAGGAGTCTGCCTTCTTTTCCACTTTTGTATATCCAAAATAATAATATTTTCTAGGTTTCTCAAATTTAAAATAACACTAACAAATAGGGATAACAGGATCATCATGTTAAACTGTTATCTTTCAATAACAGTTCTGCTGTAAAATATTTTTAAATTAATCAAAACAAAAATTCCTATCAACATTTGTCTTTCACATATGTACTACTAGAAGAAATTCTTCAAAACTTAGTGTAAAACAGATCTTTACAGATGTACAATTTTCTACTCCCTTCTTTTATTATCGAACAAAACATACATAGGGAAGATGTTCTTCCTTGAGACAAAAGTATGCACTGGCATTTACTTCTTAGCTGACTGGAACGGTGCCCTTAAAGCATCAGCCAGAGTGGAGAAGACCTGACAGAGTATATTCCACATTCCTTGTGTAACCTACATTAGGCTTATAGCTATTCATATAAGAATTATCCAGTTATTAGCTGGCAACTGGAATGTCTACAATAGCTACAGTATTCCCTTTTCCCTTTGCTCTTGGGAATGTTAATAAACTGCTTTTAGTACACCATGCCTTGGTATGCAAGTCAGCAAAAGTTGGGAAGCTATAGACATTTTAATGCATTAAAATCTCAGAAAAAGCATATGAAACCAATACAAGATACACAATGTCTGACTGCAAATACACACACAGAAGAGCATCACAAAATGCTGAATCCCCCTCAGCATTACTTAATTGCTTTTCTCAGTTAACTTGCAGTGCAAATATCTCTTATTTCTCTTGCTTGCTTGTGTTCAGCTGCAATGATGACAGATGGTCTGACTTGTCATACTCAGCTTGCACCACCTTGATATTTCATACAAAAATTTGCTTCTTTATTCTTATAGACATCGTTCAGGAGGAACAGCATTTCCTCAAAACCTCCAGATGGTTTAGTAAGTGTTACTATCCCGCTACAAGCCTACTAGTCTATGCTGCTAACTGTTAAGGAAAACCTTCTGCAAAAAAAACAGTTGATACAGACACCCTTTTGACAGCAACATAATTTGAAGGCTTAGGGTCCTGATTTATCATAGTGCATCCCAGCTTGTGTCAGTGTTTTGTTTCCTCTAAAGAGCATACTAGGGGGAGCTGGGTGTAGTCAGTAATCCTGGTCCAATCCTCAACATTCAGTCCCCGAAGGCCAGCCACTGTTTCAGACACATTCAAAATGCTTATCACCTCTGGACACAAACCTCTGCCAGCATTGTGCCGCCCACAATGCTAGTACCAAAATGCTCTGCCACTGAGATGTAGTAGCTTAGACTTACTAGCCCGACGGACATTTAATTTATGCTATATGTGAGGTGAGAAGAGACAAACTCCTTACATGCCTCCATGAAGTTCTGGGGCTATTGTTGTCTAGGCAGAATTTTGCATGGCACCACAACTACAACCTACTAGGTCTCCTGCACTAAGCAGGGCAGACATGCAGCAAACACTGAGTCTCTACAGTCAGTCATAAATGTAACCTTGCAGTCTTACAAGATTCAGAAACTACTGTCACCTCATCATCCCCACATTTTGGAGGCCAGCCACCCTGCTGGATGACTACCTTCTGCCACAGCAGAAGAATCTCATCCAGTGGATGCAGTCTGTTAGTTCCACTACTTGAAGAAACACAAAAGGAAAGCTTTCAGAGCTGTAAGTGTTCAAGGAAAGACAACGTATCAAAACCACTTCTCTACATCCTAACAAATCAGTTTCTGAGCCCTACACCATGAAACAGTTCCCACATTCCTGCTAGTTAAGTGTTACATATCTTAGGATAGAGGCCCACAAATCTTGATATCAGCCTATGCAACAGATACAGGTGGTATAGGGAGTGTAAAACTGAGGCGTAAGGCTTCACAGGTACAAGACTAAACCAGAACACACTAAAATACTGCAGACCAAAAATACATTAAGCAATATTTGGAAAGTCATGAGGGGCCAGCAAAGTCATCTGAGATCTGAGCACAGCCAGTACACATCATTCAAAAAGATATCAAATTATTCTCCATTTTTTCCTTTTTTTTTTTTTTCTTCTGCTAACCCATCCCAGTTGAATATAATGGATTAATTTTGTTACAATTGGTGCAAAGCTGGCCTAAAGAGTCATGTGAGGTGATTCACTGAGGCATACCATACCTTTAGTGTGTATGTGAGAGAGATTATTCATTTTCCCCACCCCACCAACCCTCAGAGAGTCCAGCTGTTGGCTTCTATCATAGCAAGGGATCAGTACATATTGCTTTACATTTTCAGTGCTGTTCATGCAAGTAAAAAGGCAGCTTAAAGACTTTGTAAGTTAAAGTTGAAATTCTCCAAAGCCTCCGCAGATCATGGGGCTTATGGCTTTCATTGAATCACAGCTCGTAGACTTTAAAGGCCAGAAAGGAACATTAGATCTTAGATGTAACCTGTACATTGCAGTTCATTAAACTTCAGTCAGTTACTCCTGTGCTGAGCTGAGCTCAGTAACTTCTGTTTGCCTAAAGCGTATCTTCTATAAAGATATACAGCCTTGATCTGAAGACTTCAAAAGAGAAAGAAACCACTACTTCCCTCAGTATTTTTTTCCTGTGGTTAATCAAACTCCTACTTATAAATGTATGCATTATTCTAATTTGAGATTTTGTGGTTTCAGTTCACAGACATTGGTCCTTGATATGTTTTTTTTCTTCTAAAATAGTCCTTTAGTTCCTAGTATTTTCCTCCCTTGGAAGTATGCACACACAGTAATCAAGTCACCTCCCAATCTTCTTTTTGATAAACCAAACAGATGGTGTTCTTTCATCTGTCATTGTACGTCTTTACAGTCCTTCAATCATTTTTGTGGCTCTCTTCTGTACTTACTCCATTTTGCCTTTTTTTTTTTTTTTTGAAGTGGACAACAGAATTATACAGAAAAAAAATAGTGTCCGTTTCACTATTACTGTATAAAGAATACAATTATTCATGCTTTCTATTCCTGTTCACTATTCCCCTGCTTATATGCACAAGGATTTTACATTACCCGCCGTCCGCCACAGTTTCACAACAAAACAAGCTGTTTGTCCTTTATGACATTTAAGTGCTTCTCAGAGTTGTTGCCTTCCAGTTTCCTGCCCCAAAAGCTTTCCTTACCATAACTTGCTATAGTTCAACTCTGGACTTATCTATAGAGTAATGACAAAACAACCAGTTCACCAACATCCATTTTCCCAAATTTTATTACATTTAATATTACTATGAAGTCTCAGCTTCTGGAAGCATGTGATTTTTCAAGAATTTTCACTGTCTTTTAAAAAAACAAAGTATCTACCCTCTATGTTTGACGATGTGCCTTGTTGTACCTGAAACATTAGGATGTCCAGGGCAAATATAAAAAAAAAAAAATCTAAAAATTATAGTTTAAGAAGGCTTATGTCTCTTAAACTATTATATCATTTTTTGAGTATTAGGCTGAGTTATCTGAAGAAAAACAATATGACAGTGAGCATAATATAAAGAAATCGACACTATGTCTGATTTTATGCAGTGAGCAGTAATTTGTATTTCCCTGAGAAATAAAACTCATGCAAATAAGATTTCCAGAGCTCAACAGCAGCAAGACTTCTACCTTTCTCATGTTGTTTGGTCTTTCAGAAAAGCTTCTATGGAACTGATGAAGCACTGAAAATGCAAGGGAAAGTTTGAAGAGAATAATGAAGGTCAGTGAGGAAGATTAAAAGCAAACTACAAAATAAATAAAAGGATAGCATCAAATTTACAAAGACTGTAAAACTGAAGGTCAAAAATAATCTGTACTCTGGATTATTCAATACCAGTAACAGAATACCACAAAATATAGATATATATGTTCACGTTTGTGATTTTATTTCTATCATAACAGATCTTACCTAGCTACAACTGCTGAAATAGCAACTGAACTAAAAATGTATACACATCTCTGAGAATTAGCTGAAAAACACATCCGAGCAAGTAAAGTTGCATAAACCAAGCTGCAAATTTGCATTATAAACATCTGTGTCTGCAGTGCAATATTGATTTTGCTCCTGTGCAATACCACAGATTGGAGAAATCTATAACATAATCAAGTTATAAAAGAAAAGTTTTTATTTGACTCAGTGACTTGATGATTCAGGCATGTTTTAAAAGATTAAAAGAGATAAAATCAAACTGAAATGACAAAATAAAAAATGTTCTTTAAAAGGTCTGTTTTCCTTTTTATTAGAAAATAAAGCCACTTTCACTCAATTTCCCTCTGTCCTAGGTTATCTGTAGAACTCCATGTTTTATTTAAATATTTAAAATATCTGCTAAGGTACAGACAGAAGTTATTTCATTCCTGTCACTCATTAAACAAGCTTCAGGGTTTCACTGAAGAAAAATAAGAAACCTGCTTTGATTTCTGTAGGCCAGGTAGTTTCAGGTTATATCTCAAGATATATGTGTATAAAACGTATACACTGCAGAAAAGGGAACTACTGGCACAGGAAATACAAATTTAAATACATATTTGGTCACTCTGTTAATTTTTAAAAGATTTAGTAATGGATTCTGGATGTTTTAATACACCCACTCCATACATTGTATGGAGAAGAGACACACAGAAGTAAGATTTGCATAAAATAATCCCTATAGAAACCAGAACACAGCTTAACTCCTTCATTTATCTTCTCTAAGTCTAGGAATCCAAATAAGATCCTGGGGTTTTTGGTGTTTTTATCAATTTCCTCTGCCACATGAAATTTTACACAAAAAAAACCACATATGTAAATAGATCGCATTACAAAATAAATTTTCCTTTACCTTTGCACTATTGAGAAACCAGAGCTTGATGCTAATAACAAACAGCATCTATGTAGAATGAGGTAAAGAAAGCTACAGAGAATGAGCCATATATCTGGAGCTAATTATACCATCAGCAGAATTTCACACTGAAACAGCTGCAAGTAAACTGAAATTAACAGTTTCAATTGTGTGTAAAGTCTTTTCAAACACAACCAGAACAGAATTACACTTAACAGTGATGAAAATTTGTTAAGGAAATAAAGAATTTGACCATAAGTAGCTAAAATGAGAGACACCTGATTGTTTCAAAAAACAAATGCTAACAGGCAAGATAAGCATCCAGATACATCCAAATGTAAGCAAGAAACAGGCAGTACCTAGTTGTGAACAAAGACAAACAAACAAACAAAAAACCAAGCAAACCAACAAAGAACAAAAAATAAACAACCCAAAGGAACAACAAGAAAAAAAAAAGGCAAAAAAAAACAAAACCACAACATTCTGGAACTGTAGCATTAGTGTGCTGTCTCACTAATTCTAGTAAACCAGACTCCTGATACTAAACAGAGAACAGGAAGAGCTGTGGGCTTATTTGCATTTGACATAGAAATTTATTCCAATCAAAGTTTTCCATGACTTCAAATTTGTAAAATATCTCCAACTAACAAATTAAAAAAAAAAAAAAAAAAAAGACAAATACCTGAGGCTATTGTCATGGCAAGACAGTAGGTATTAAAATGTCTTACTTTCAATTCTGGATACCAGCAGAACTTCATGAGAAGTCATGGATTTATACCAGAGGTATTCCCTCTGCTTATCAATAAGGTAGAAAAAAGGAAAAAAAAATGTGTTGGTTTTTTTTTTAAAAATCAACATTTTAAAAAAATAAAACCCTGACAGAGGAATGAGCAAACTATAAAATAGTCAAGTAACAAATAGAATCAGAAGAGTTCAAGAAAAATGAGTTTGTTTTTCAAGACACAAAGAGGTAGACAAGACAACCTGTTTGGGGAGGAAGAAGAAAGAAGGAGGCTAAGATAATTCTTCCATTTACACCACTCAGAGCAGTACATATGCTTCTAGGCACATTAAACTTCCCTGCATGCAGAGGGTACATGGTTCTGTGCTGATGGAATCACAGCAGTCAGAACTGTGATGAGATGACCAAGTACAGAAAATGCACAGGCATCAGAATTGCAAAAAAAATGCCCGACCCTAAACAGAATTGTAGTGTGAACCCAAAACTCCTAATACTTTTAGAAGCTGTGCCTTAAGATGGCCAGTAAAAAATAGCAGGATGTGAGCTCCAACTGATTAAGCAATTATGAAATATATGTGAAAGCAGATTGTACATGTTGGAGCCAGATTATTTCTGATATTTTAAAGTTCAAAGAATTGCCCCCAAGGAAACAAAAGCTACTGAAGAAGATAGTGCAAAGATGAGTATATCTTTGTTAGTTATAGACAGTTACAATACTAAAGGAACAACTTAATACACAAAGGGTTATGTTAATATTTATGTGTGGTGGCTGAGCACAGACAGGGTGGACAGTCTGATCCAGGCGTTCACATAATCATTAAGAGTTCTGTTGTCTTCCCTGACACTCCATCCAGCTTAGCATCATGCTGTATGGGTACGCGTGGGTGAATCATCTGCAGCACCTGAACAGGACGTGTGGAGAGGCTTGGTGAATCAGTGATTCAGTATCAAGGCAAGAGGACATTATTTTCCTGGAGAGATCACTTTTTTTAGGAGAGTTTCTAAATCTAGGTCATTTAGAAAACCCAGTTTTCCTCTTCCTGCAGTGAAGGCTATTACGTCTGGCTTTTTGTCCAAGCTTCAAATTTAACAGGTGTTATTAAAACATTAAAAGTGTCCTCCTGTTTCCCAGTTGCCTAATATATTCTTCTTTTTTTTTTTTTTTTTTTTCTCCAAGATCACATAGCTGCAGCTCTGCACATCTAGACCATTGCAACATTCGTGCAATCTCAGCCGTGATGACAAAATGAAAGGGATGAAATGGCCACTGGGTAAAATCTGAAAACCTGTTCAAAACTGCATGGATTCCATGGCATGAAAAGCATTATTTAATCTAGGATACCTTATTCCCTTTAATACAACAAGCCAAAATCCTGGGTCACAGTTTCAAGTTCATGTTCCTCCTCCATTCATGTACATAGCTTCATATCAGATAAATATGAACTGGTCACATTTTAGCCTAGGACTGTCACTTTTTTTTGTTTTAGTTTTTCAATGGTAGTTTGATCACAGATCATACAAGTACCTTGTAAGAGGTGAGGATGAAGAGGCTGGTGGGCAGTAAGAACAGCTGTCATCTCATCATGATCAGAAGGATGTATATACTCATAAATACTATTACCAGTAAGCTCCACCTGTGAAGAGACATGTAACACATGAAGCAGTGCAGCTGGCTATTTTTTTTTCCTATCCCAAAAGTGCTCTTTAGTAACCTGAATACACTGCATCTGGGTAACTACAGACCACTGTCAAGACAGAAGTTGAATGTATCAAAACTATGTTCCAAATTATACTCAAAAAACTGAATTAATTCCTTCTTCAGTAGTAACTAATATTTTAGGAGCTTTTGTGGGAATTTCTGGTGACGATCCGGATACAGAAGAGCTGCTATCAGAGAGAGCTGGCAAATGAAGTGATAAACTAGAACAGCTGTAGAAATGTTAGATTGCCACAAAATGGGATAAAATCTCTGTGAATTGTATTAATGTCTCTCAAGAAGACAAATACTCCAAAAAAATAATGTTTCTACAGGTTCCCAGAAACTATCACCTTCATTCAGCTGGCAGCTGAGCCTCCAGAGCCAAACCACTAGACTTACACAATTTCTTTGTGTCTTTTCAAAGACGATCCACCACATTCAATCCACAGTGGTGTGAAGGGCTCAGAACAGTAGCCAGTGAATTCAAAAGGCAGACTTTCGCAGATTTTCATGGGCACTGGATTGAACCTTTGCTGCTTTAAGTAAACATGAACAGTAAAGTCTAGATCTATCTTAAATATCTGTGTATCCCTTCTTCTCACTTGAGCTTTGTTCCACAAGAATGTATTTCTGTTTTTCCCACTGTTGTACCCATAATAACTGTTGCACAAAAAAAATGAATGGTGTGCACCGTATGTCCTTTTTGCTAACTCTATTTGCCACGTATAAAACTCACCAACAAAAGTCTCCAGATAGATGCAGTAATTGATTTAAGGAGTGAACCAATACTTTGAGCCTGTGTTTTAAATTAGTGTCAGGCTGCCCAATTGTTCAGTGTGGCCTGATGTGTCTTGGGCCCCCAAGATCAGAGACAGCTGAGAGGTGAAGTAATTTAACCTATTATTCTGAGCCAATCCTACTGATTTGCTAAGATGTGTGAGTTGCCTTTTCTTTGGAATAAATTGTCTACCCCACAAATGTTTTTCTGAAAATGTTTCTCATCATTCCATTTTCTGCATTATTCATGGAACGTCTCTTCCCAAGACTATGCAGACTAACTTTTTTTCTAGCCATCTATTCCCCACTGCTTCTTTCCAACAACCCCTCCCTGCAAAAACAAAACCACCAACACTGATTTGATATTCTAACCACAATAAAATTGCATTGAATAAGGAAAAAGAGAGACAAAGAAAAAGAAAAAAGGAGAGATGGGGAGAGAGAAAGAGGTGAAGAAAGAGAGAGAAAGAAAGGAAGAAAAGAAAGGAAGAGAGAGAGGACAAGAGGGGAGGATTACATTATCTGTGTTGCTTCATTTATATAATTTTCTCTAAAAGTTCTCCTTAAAAAGCACTGACTTATTTTTCAGGATTGAAACAGGTGGGGACCCCATATTCAAGCTTTAGTGGTGGGGGAGGAAGAAGAATATACAATCTCACTGTAAGTCATGTTTCTCAGTGCTTCTATTTGTTTTTAATTACATGAGGAAAAACATACTGTGCATGTCCATAACTATCATAATCACCTACAGACACATAAAACCAATTTTTTTAAAAAAAAAACAACTAATAATTCATACGATGCTGGGCATTTTATTGGCCTATGTGCTTAGTAAAGCACAAGTTGAAAAAAGTAATCCTTGCAAAAATGCACAGCTGTGGTCAGTGTTCAAACCAAAAGGAGTACCACTTATGACACTGTTTTTATTTTATCTTTGGCTAACAGTGATTTTGCTGAAGAGTATGTTTTGGCTTTGAAATTAAAACAACTGTATCAGTGAATACAGCTTCCCCCAGAAAATCATTCATGGGTGGCTGTGTGCAGACAACCTCTCCCTTCAATATAAAGACTTTCTTACAAAAACAACACTAATCAACCTGACCAGCAACATCAACTGTGGTAATCCAGAAGATCTTGTTGCATTTCTGCTATTACCGAGTACAATAATAACCACATCAACATGCATCTACTCTCTTACAAAGTATAACTCATGAGTATCTCTTACTTTTCCAAAAGTCACCACCTATTTCAAAAGGACCACTCACAGAAATACACATTTGTCCACAGGATTCACAGGACTGGACCCAAGGTCACAGTCTTACCCAAACTGTAATTTGTATCCTAGGGCTTATATCTAAAATTCAAAACTAAAGTGCTTTGTCAAACTAATGACTAGTTTTTCTCATTATACACATAGGAATATTTTCTACTCTGATATATGCATTTGCAACCCCAGCAAAATCAGCGGGAGGTGAACATACAACACTGAAACCAAAATTGACTGTAAAAATGCAAGTGGAAACATAAAGCCGTCAGCAAAGAGATGGGGGCTATGTAAGAGTCAAATAACCAAAATATGTATACATAATTTTGAAACTGACCACAGTCTCCTGCTACGCATAGTGCATGCATGCTACTTTAAAGCCTACAATGAAACACTGAAAACTTAAAAAAATAAATTATATGGTCCAATTCATAAACCTTCTAAAATCCCATGCCTCAGGCTTATTAAACCAGCTTTCTCGATGCAGCTTTTTAATATCTGTAAATACCTGCTTACTACCAAATATCGCTGTTTCCTACTAAGAGGTTTTTTATGTGTAACTCAGCTGCACATTTTTTTCCTGCCAAGAAACGATTCATAATAAACACAGAGGGCTAAGTAGATGGATTCTAGAGCAAATAATAACATATTTTGCCTTTCATATATTTATTTGATGAAAGTAAAATAAACTCTTGGAAAAGTTCAGATGTTTGTGGTTAAATATTTCAAGACTTATCAAAAGTCAAAGATAAATCTGACTCCCTCATGGACCCAGAAAATGGCTTGAATAAGATCTAGACTTTCAAAATTAAAAACAAACAAACATACAAACAACAACAAAAAAAAACTTTCACCTTTGTCTCCTGAGAGGATTTTCTTCTCTATTCTGTGTCTTTGGACTCTAAGGGGAGAAAATTTTGGGGAATTCAAACCTATCTGTTACCAGTGAAAAAAAAAAAAAAGAGGTAAGGAATTGGCTATCTCAGCTAGTACAAGTCAGTTCAACACTGGTCCGAGGCCAAATGAAATTAGGTAGATGAGGGGGTCCTAACCATCAGTATTTACAGTATTTACTGTTACAGTTGAGAGCAAAAAGAGATCAAAATCCAAAGCCACAAATTAAGTGATAGGTCCACAAATGAAGATGTAGCCTTTTCAGAAATATTGTTTCAATTCTCTGAAGCTGTAGACAGAAGTGAATGAAGTAGTGCTAAAAAACAGTCCTTGACATTGTTTTTAAACTTTAAGCTAGTTTAACTATACCAGCCAGTGAAGGGTTATTCAGAAGCTCTAATTTGTTTCTGAAGCTAAATTCAAGATCAACTAGAAGATAAAGGCTACTGTAGTGGGTCTCCAAGAATATGCTGCAAAATATTTTTAAATAGACTTTTTATTTAGTTTAAATATATATTTTTAAACAAATTGCACTTTAACTGGAAATTGATGTGTGGACAAGTTAATTGTCAAATTATTTAATAAAAAGGCCTTTCTATGAACACTCTACAAGATTTTCTACAATCATCATCACTCTGGTCTCAGCTTGTATTGGCTGGAGCTCTATAAGAGCACTTGTTGAAAATATAGTGTGGGATTATGACTTGGTGAGGGAGACTTGCAGAATTTGCTTCTACAGACCAATCTCATTCTTGTTGATGTCAGTGGCAAAACTCCCAGTGATTTCCAGAGAAGTAGGAACAAGAACTCATTTAGAGCCCTGGGAAGCTTACAGGAATATCCTAGTGTTAATGTATTAATATCCTAGTACGTAGCAGCCGTCTAGTATTAATGCCAGTACTACTTAAAGCAAAACTGTCTCTTCAAAAATAGAACACTGAGAAATAGCAAGAACAGATTAGATGATAAAACAGTATGAGGAAAGAGGGGGGAAAAAAACACTGCTTTGTTTAGCTGGGTTTTTAATTTATAAATGAAAAACTATGTGCTGTGAAACTGCTGGAGCACGTAGTGTTTTGATAGTCTAAACCATACCCTTAAATTTCACATCCTGCTGTCTTCTCTGACCTGTAGCTTTCTGGGGGCTTCAAGGATACAGCCCACCCATTTACGAATCTCTGCTAAAGTGAAACATTTGTGGTTTTGCTTATTAAACTGATTTCAATAAGCAATATAACCAAATTCTCTAGTTTTCCTCAACACCTCTTGCACTGAGGTTTATAGATATTTAATGTGCAATGCACATGGAATTCAGTCTGTGCAGATGGCCATAAGGGCATGAGAGCTAAATATGACTAAATCCTGTATGACACTTACAGTCCCCTCTTCTTGATTGTGGCAAAGTCTAGTGCCCTACTGATCCCGTAGTTCTTTAATTTCAACAGATGACTGGATGATACTGAGACCTACAAAAGCTGATGACTTGATATTCCTCAAAAAGAAAGAAAAGAAAGAAATAATTTCTGGACAAAACCTGGAAGATTGGTTAGCACTTATCAAACAGCAAGCAGCATGGGACAATGAGAGTCTACTTCAGCAAGGCCAGATGGGAACACTCAATGCTTTGGAATAATTGTACTGACTAAATGAATCTATTTAAGCAGTCAGCAATGTGGTAGATCTTTTCAAAAAGCTGGGGTGAGAAAAGCTTTTAATAAGGCTGTCAAATCAGAGTAGAAATTATGGCCATTCTCTAGGAAAGTTTATGCTAAAACAAAGCAATATTGAAAGTAATTTGAACTTGCATTAAATGTTATGAAACAACTAATACTATACTGTAGCAGACTCAACTGAACAAACTGCTTGAAATGAGAATGTTCCCTGGACACATTTTTAAAAGTTGGCAGAAAAAAAGTATCCACACATAATATTGATTCTCAAAATTACTTTTTCTAAAAGAGATTACAAAAACAGAGATTGTAGTTGCCTTTGGATTTATAAATGGTGTATATGAGATTATATCCTTGCTTTTTCTAGCTATTTAGAGGTTTTTTTCTCACAACTACTAATTCTAATATTATTATTATAAACACACATCCAAAGAACTTCACTGTTTTTCAATCAAAAATATTAGTTGCTACAGAAGTTAAAGTACACATGTAATCTCCACAACTCAGCCCTTTCTCTGTTTATTGGAATACCCACAGGGTATATTACCCAGATATTTTCAGAACATATTGCTCTCTCTCACCTTCATCTCCTCACTCTTCTTCCCTCTGCTATTAAGTATTTATTTCATTTTATTTAACTCTGAGAAGTGTTTGAGCTGCAACTGATTATGAAGAAACACTTCTGTTTCTTGCAAGTCTCATCCAGTGCCCAGTGAAATTAATTAGGATTTTTTCTATTGGACTTCAGCAAGCTTTAGGTCAGGTGCTACCAATGAATTTGTGTAATACATTTACACACAAAGGTATGGAAACTTGCACTCTGCAATAAATTCAGCCTATTTGCCCTTGTACTTATCCCAAGAAGGCAAAAAATTAGAAATGTCCCTCTAAGAAAAAAAACAATAAAAAACCCTTATACTTCTTGTGCAGAACAGTAGTAAACTGAGTTTTATGAGTTCTATCACAACCATATAAAACGCTTTACTGAAAAGACCACTGAGCTGGAAAAACTCAGGAAAAACTACCCTGAATTCCATGTGAAGAGTCATAAATCTGCCCCCCCTTTCTTTTTTTTCCTAAAGCACATTTACCATAAAACTCATGCTCCACATCAGATTTCCTCTCTATTTCATAGCAAGTCTCAATATCTTACACAATCTAAAACATATAGACTTGAATTCTCAACTTTATTTCAGACATATAGCGTTACCACACAGGCAATAGGTTTGGGTTTCAAGCTCTGTATATATCTGCAATTTGCAATATCATATTATTTATTACCCTTCTTAAAGGTAATGAGGAGTAAAATACAATGAACAAGAAAAGATATAAGGACAGTCATGATGTGGCTGTAAGCAAAGGAAACTTGAATATTTAAGTAAGGCCATTTGTCAGAGAACAAAGTCGAAGCTTCAAATATCTCTAAAAAATGATGACATTATACACATGGCAAGATACTAGGTTTAGGTTCCAAATCTAGTATCTGTATTTAACAGATAGATAGAATAAATCTCTCATACCTGAGATAAGCCAAGATGTACAGATGCTGTTTCTGAGATGTACATTATTTTACCGTCTGAGGCTACCACGAAAACAAAGCCATCCAAAGTCTGAAAAAGAGAAAGATGTAGGGTAAAAAGCAAGCACTCTGTTTAAACCATTTATAATGGAAAAAAAAAAAAAAAAAAAAAAAAAAATTGAAGTTTTTAGCAGGAAGATTGCTATTCAACTTCAACAGCAGCAAATAGCAGCAAAATTTAAAGAACAGAAACCTTTATCCGACGTTGTTCCTACAAACCCTATGACACACACACACTTTGTGAAATCCAATTCATTCCCCCTACAGATGCTAGCTTTACTGCTTCACTTTAAGTTAATATTCTCCTGTTGATTCTGGTTATTTTAGTACTTAGTACAAATCCTGGGCTATGTGGTACTTAGGGGAAAGTCTAGTACTACACAAGCCATTTTTTATGGTATAATTGGCAGACACAGCTTACCGCTATTTGCAATATATTTAATGATACCATAGGTAATGCTTTAAAGTTCTTTGACTATATTTTTAATAATGCCTTTCTGAACAGAGGGCTGTCTGCTATGTAACTATGCAAACTTAGGGAAAAAAAAAAAAGTAAAATAAATCACCATTCAAAACTTTATCACACTTGAAGAGAGATATTTATGCTCATTAAACTATATCCCTACAGTCTGTGAATCTCAACTAACAGTTATATGCAATGCAAACTTGAGATCCAATCCTACAAATTCTTATTGATGGGATAGTGACTGGAAGATAAATATTATTTGTGTGAGTAAAAAACTGAAGTTTAGTTTAGTCATATATAATTCACATGAGAAAAAGTAATATGATGAAGGTGGTACAGGTTACCTAAAACTGGCCAAGATTTGGACATACAAACTATCAGTTTGGGAGTACCTTGTATCTTCAGTGCTCAACCTGAGCCATTTTTTCAAAAGTATCTGTTATTTTCAGTCACAAAGTATCCATTATCTCTAATCAGTTTAGGTAGCTTTGATCAACAAGTACATATGAATATCAATGGGAAATTAATTTAGAAGGGAAAAAATAATCTTATCAGTACACAAATAAAACAAATGTCTGTTTAATTCATCTTTTGGGTTACTGAACCACGAGATAAGCAATAAAATTCTGTATGCTTCATGCTCTTACAGTGCTGCCCAATAGAAAATATTCCAAATTATTCTCTGGCCTACTAATGATTCTACAGCATGTAATTGAAACCAGATTACTCTTTGCCTTTACTTTATTTTTCTTCTTTTCTTTTCTTTTTGTGGAACATAAATTAAATTTTGTGGAAGTATTATAATGGGAAATAAATTATTGCACCCTTATCCATAACTTTGCTTTTAAGCACTGTCATCTTGCAATTGCTCTACCCAGTATCATAACTAAAACCGTCAGTGCTTCCATTACTGCATTATAAGATGCAGTAAGTCTCTGACTTTTCTACACAGAAAAGCACA
This sequence comes from Tyto alba, assembly GCF_018691265.1. NCBI lineage: Eukaryota > Metazoa > Chordata > Aves > Strigiformes > Tytonidae > Tyto > Tyto alba. The sequence goes on from NW_024881276.1 coordinate 28,197,522, forward strand.
TTGGAGCTGAAACTTTGCATGTAAAGTTTCGGTCTAAGAACCCTTTAAAAAAGTTTACAGTAAATGTGGGTTTATTAAAATGTTAAGCATTCATAATTCAGAAATAACTGAACTGTAAAATGAGTATTACAGGTGATTAGCATATAATGTTACTTAAGTTCATTTAATGCCAGACAAAATGTGAAATAGCTAACAGGGAGGAGGAGCAAGTGTAACAGCAATGATTTTTATGGGGATATAACTAGATAGGTATTTTCTAGGTAGACTAGTGATTCTGAAACAGCTGGTAGGACATCGCCCACTTAGAACAAAATTTTCAAGGCTAGAAACACCTCCACATGAGATAATTTTGAACTTTATCGGTTTACTGTGTGCGGCCGGTATCGCCTGCTCCCAGTAACCCCTCTACCGGAAGCGCGCTCTCTTCTTGCTTCGGGGGAGCGGATGACACTTGGCAGGACTGCCGGGACAAACGAGTGACCCGTGCCCGGCATTTCACGTGTCGGCCGGCCTCCGCACGGCCCCCCCAGAGAGCCCACCCCGCCGCCTCCTCACCTCCCCCCGGGAGTAACGCGGCTTCGCCTTGAGCCGGGGCGGCGGGGGGGCCGGAACGGCGGCTCCCTGAGGGGGGGCTGCACACGGCCGGGGCCAACGGCCGGCGGCGCGAGGCGGGCGCGGGGGCCCCAACGGCCGGGGCGCGAGGCGGGCGCGCGAGGGGGAGGCCCCCCCAGCAGCGTTTCTGCTGAAGGTTTTTATCCCCACCGGAGCGAACAGTCAAAACAGCTCCAGCTCTGTGACCAGGAATTAACCTCCCACAATAAAAAACGGCCGTTAAATGATTACGGTTTACTAGGTCTTTAAAAACGGGGGAGAAAAACCCTTGCTGTATTAAGTTCGCATATAAAAAAATAGAGCTAAACTTTTTTTTTTTTTTTTTTTTTTTTTTTTCCCCCCTCTCCGGCTGGCACACACGCCCCAGCTATGACTTCCTAAACTCCCCTACCCGGGGGAGGAGGGGGGGGGCGGGGAGGGAGGGAATTCAGCAGAATTCCAGAGCAGATCGGCGGGATTGTGAACAACGTTTTTTTCCGGTGCTAACGTCCAGGGGAAATCAGCCCAGGTGCTCACCCCCCGCCGCGGGAGCCCTGCGCTCCCTCGCAGGTTTCCCCTCTCGAATCACCGGCGAGGACCGAGGCTCCCCGGTGCCCCGGCACCCCTCCGGCCTGACCGCGCTCCCCGGTGCCGCTCGCCTGCGGGACATCCCCGGCAGCTCGGGGGCGTCTGGTGATCCGCGTTCACGGCGGGGGGGGGAACGCTTTGCGTGGCACAGGCAGGCGATTAGTGCCATGGGGAGCTGTTAGTTCTGCTAGTCTCGAAGGCGGGGATAAAACCAAACCAAACCAAACAAAAAGCTGAAGTGGTTGGTGTCTCGGTTTTTCTCCCCTCCCAAACCGGTGTGAGGCTCGGAGGTAAGAGGGAGGCTTCACCCAGGCGGTGCGGGAGAGTAAGAGGAGGAGGAGGAGAAGGGGAGGCGGGAGGCTGATCACACCGCAACGCGTCCGAGAGGAGGAAGGCGTCCACTACCTGAAGCAAATGGGATCCGAGCTCCTTGGCCACGTTATCCAAGGGCCCTATCCTGCTCGGCTGTCCCCAGGCGTCGCCCAGACCTGCAAAGGGAACCAAGGAGCTGGTTAGAGCGGGAAGCGGAGCCGGGCCCGCCCTGCCTCCCCCGGCGGGACACACGCTGCCCGCGACCCGCCCGCTTCCCGCCGTGGGGTCTCGGGAGGTGCGAAAGGCTGAGTCCCTTCTACACGCACGCGTGGGAAGGGAATCGCCCTTTTTCTGGAGGTCCCGGCGAGGGCAGCCCCTCGGACCCGCTTCCTCCCTCCCCGCAGAGCCGCCCCCCTCCCAGGGACTCGCCTGCCCAACTGTTTCCCCTCGCCCGCCGTGCCGGCACCATCCTGACAGCATCACCGTGTCCGTCCTCCCCCCGCGGCCGGAATGAGGGGAGACAGCACCCACACTGAGCACTCGAGGGACGAGCCTACCCGGAGGCAGGCGCGGAGCACCCCGGCCTGCCCGCAGCCTCGCCGGGCACAGATCAGGGCACTTCGCCCCCGGCGTGGGGACCTGGGGGCAGGGGAGGAGGTTCCCACACGGAAGACACGACGCCTGTCGTCAATTACTGCCCCGGCCACGCGTGATCCCCGCGGGAGGTGCGGCACGACGGCCCCCGACACCCGGCCGCTGCCCTCCGCCGTCTCGGCTGGCGAGCGAGCTGAGGAAGGTTAAAGAGAGCCGGAGCTCAGCCGGGGAGAAACTGCCCCGATGGCCTCTTCACTCCCGCACAGACGGGACCGAGCTGTTTGCCGGCGCGATTTGCACAGCTTCGCCCCCAGTCCCAGTCCCCTGCCCGCGGCCAGCCCGGCCCCGGCCTCGCCCCGGCCTCGCCGCTCCGCCAGAGCGCTGCCCTGCCCGGCACCGCCTTGGGCACAGCGAAAGGTTATTGATGGAGCTGTGTGTTTGGTTGTCTTGGTTTAGGTTTGGTTGTTTGGGTTTGTTTAGTTCGGGTTTTGTGTTTTGTTTTGTTTTGTTTTGTTTTTTTTGGGGGGGGGGGGGGGGGTGGTGGGGGCTTGTGTGTGTGTGTGGGGGGGGAATGATGGGAGTTATCTGGGGTTTGTTTGTTTCTTTGTTTGTTTTTCATTTCCTCCACGCAAAGAAGGCTTGCACCAGCTCCCCGATGGAGCTGAGACCACTACCCGTGCCAGCCGAGGAGCTGGAGGCTCATGTCGGCACCTGATGCCGGGCTCTGCAGAGTGCTGTTGCCCGCAAGAGCGCACGGATGGGGGCGGGGGGGGGGCACCGCACCTGTTTAATGCCCCCTTTTTAGAGAGAAAGGACAGCCCTCGGGGCTACAGCACGTCTTTTGAGGCCACGGGGCCCCAAGGGCGTTTCTGCCGCTGCTTCCCCGCAGCCGAGAGGCGCTGCGGAGGGACCGGTGGTAGCCGGGGACGCTCTGTGCTGCCGGGACGTCTGTAGCGTTTCACGTGGGCCGCACACGCGTGCGATGGATGCACAGCCCTGAGCCTTATCGGCCCGGGCAGCCTTCAGTGTCGTCGCAAACTGATGTGCAGCCATGAAACCGAGCACGGCGTTTTCCCTCCGGCGCCCACTCACCCACCAGGTGCTTTCAGAGAAACGTCCCGCCGCAAGCTTGCCGGGGCGAGGGCCGCTGCGGCTGGAGCCCCACTCGGCTCCGTTACGGGACGGAGAAGAAGTTGGCCCCCGGGCAGAAAGCCTGGCCCCAAGCTCCGGCTCTGGAGCGTGTTTCTAACCGTCCCGCCTTGAAGCCCCCCAGGGATCCGCAGAATCCGCGTGTCCGGGTGTCCGCAGGTAGCCCTGGCCTGGAAACGATGGGGAGCCTTTCTCTCCGCTCTTGGGGCGCCCTTCAGGGTGGGCAGGATCTCCCACTGGAGGAACGGGGGGAGGCGGAGAGGACGCGTGGTGAGGCGCGGCTGCCCGCGGTGCTTCCTCCCGAGTTTCGCCTCCTCCCCGCACCCCGGTGTCAGGGGAGACTGGCCCCACGCCCCGCTCTCGCCGGGCAACCACAGCGGAGCCTCCGGCTCCCAGCTCAAGGCAGGGAACCCCGGGCACCTTGGCCGGCCCCGACACCTCCTTTCCGCCGTCGCAAGGCAGTAGCAGCACCCAAGGTCAGTCCCGAGGGGAGGCGTCTGTCTCCCCACCCGTGTCTGTCCCTCCGGCTGCCCCAGGGGGTCTCTCCAAACGGCGCCTCAGAAGCGCAAGGCGTGCGGCTGCACTTTCTCGTGGGCAGGGGAAGGACAAACGAAAAGTCGCCCTTTTCTACCGCCGCTGCCCAATTCGCAGATGGGAGAAGGCTCCTAAGCTTCCAGGGACCTGTCAAAATGCTCTTTCTACTGAAACGGTGTTTCCCCTGGGGGGGAAAGTTTGAGGATCGCAGAGACATCCTTTCACGAGACGGTAACAAATGCAAACGACAAAGTCAGTCCTGATCCTGAACGTCTCGCCCTTAATTCGATTTACTAATTGCAAATCTCGAAACATGAGACAAAGGGAGTTGCTCACAGAGGTGCAAAAACTGCCCTGAAACGAGCCCTAACTTTCCGCAGGACGAAGCAGATTTACTTTTTGAGCCACTCACGACGAAGCTCTTCAAGAACGAACCGTGTCTCTGCCACACCCGTGCGTGGCAACCTGCTCCGTCCTGTCCATCACAGCTGGCCAGGGATGGCTTCACAGCATCCTCAAAATCGCCACTATTTTTGAGGTTCTTTTCTAACCCAGACTAAAAAAAGTCACTTCCGCAGGTTTGTTCCCTTTGCAATTTTAAATTGGAGTTGTAGTTGCGGAATCGCATCAAACGTAAACGAGTTTGGTGGATCAGCCTGGCATTCGTCTAAGCTTATTTTAAAGCCGATGATTTTATCATTTAATCCACCAGCAGATCGCTTTAAAGGTGGAAACGAAACGACTAAACCCCTACGTTCAGATAAAGGACTAACGCCCATTAATTTGTCTTCCACCGAGAGATTTGCAAACGCGCAGCGTTACATCCTGTAAACATATGGATGCAATAGACTCCGCCGAGCTGCTGCTGCCCTGCCAGTAAATAACGCACATTTTCACTCACTGGACTGGAGCGAGGCCAAAGAGCAGCCGACACGACGCGAGTGTTTCCTACGCTGTTTACACGCGGTGGGAGTTTGCCGGGGTGGCCCCGGCCGGGAAGGGGAGTCCGACACGACTGTGCAGCCGATGCGGTGCCGGAGGGGGTCACTTGGCAGGGAACGTTTAAAAATGCCTCATTGCAGCACGAATTACCTGCGACCCCGGCCCAGAAAGGGATTTCCCTGCGAGCGAGCGAACGGGCAGCTGGCGCATCCTTCCTGCAAGTGCTGGGGACACCTGGGGGGGGTGGGGGGGTGGGTGGCCTGTCCCCCCGAGAGCCGCCCCTTTGCAGTGCTAGAGCGGGAGATCGCCTACAGCCAGCGGTTTGGGGAGATTCCGGGCGCTGCCGGTAGCGTAAAACCGGGAGAGCCGGGGCCGGGCTCCGCAGCAGAGCCCTCCCCGGCGAGCAAGGAGCTGGCACGGCGACCCCTCTGCCTGCCGGGGGGGTGGGTGGCTCGCCGGTCCCAGGAACAACCTCCTCTTTCCTGGCACACCGCCGGCGGCAAACGCGGGTGAGATGAGCCCCTCTCCCTCTTTGACATCCCTTTACTGGGGTCTGTAACGACCGCTGGTCCCGTCCCCACAGGGACCGTGTTGGGAGGGGAGCAGGGGATGCTCTAATGGAAGTTATGCCCGCCAGCTCCCGCCCCCCCCCCCCCCCCCCGCCCGCTCCCCACCCGGGCACCGGGCGGCAGGTTCGGCTCCCACAACAGCGTCCCAGGGACAGAGAGGGGGTTTTTGCACGGGCACCCCACGGTACGTGCTACTTTTTCCGCTGAAAGACTCGTGGCGGCTCATACAAACGCGTTCCCCTCTCTTCGGCAAACCCGGGCACGGTCGTCGTGTCCGTCCCCCCCGCCCCCCGCGTCTTTTGACATCTCTGGCTGTTTTTCAGAGTACCTCAAGATTCACTTTGTACCATTTCCCAGTTTCCAGGGAGGGCGGAGGGTGTGTTAAACTGTAATAAGATCTAGAAATATTTGGGAACAACTCCCACCTTTACTCTCCAAATATATAAATTGGTACACAGAGACATTTCAAAGCCCAGTAGCTTTTCTGCTTGGGATTCTGCTAAAAGAATTACTTAGCGATGTATTAAGTTAAGTATCGGATTGCCCTGTAACTTGAAGTATTTCCTTTGTGTCTACTGTATTGTTCCCCGGCTCCCCCGGAGCGCTCCGTCCCCCTGCGTTATTCAATCGCACCCATCAGAAGGAACCTGCGTCAACTACAAGCCCCGTGATTTTCAGCGCCGCCTCTCCTGGGGGATTCCCCCCCGCCCCCCAGCGCTGTTGTACCCCTCTCTCGGCCTGGAGAGCAACGGAAAAATTACCGGGGGGAAGGCGATCTGCCCGCCCCGGTTCCTGCCCTCCGTCTTGTTTTGGCTCCCTCGTTTAGGCGAGCCCCGGGGTTGGATGGGGAGAGGGTGGCCTGTCAGCCCGTGAGGAGGGGAACACCGCGGGCCTCTGGGCGAGGGGCAGAACTGACACCTTGCCCTAAGCCCTGTCTACGGCGGGGAGCGAGGTCTCTCAGCCCCGACGGCACAGAGGATCGCACCCCTTGACAGGCGGCTCCCAGGGGCCGCGAAGGGTCTGGAGCTGACGGGGAGCCCCCGGCCCCGGTGGGGGTAACCTGTGCTCGGCGGGGGAGGCTCCCACGCTTTGGGAAGGTGCTATAGTTTAACCAGGGCAGGGATGTGCCGGGCCGCCCGCCTCCTCCCTGCGGGCTTCGGCGTCACCGGCTGGAAAAGCGGCCGAGGGCTGGGCGATAGGAGCGACGGAAGTAAAGATCAAGGCTTTAGGGTTTGTTTGTTTTTTTTTTGTTTTTTGCTTGTTTTGCTTTGTTTTGTTTTAAAAAAGCCAAGTCCCAGAGAAAAAAACAAAACAACAACAACAAACAAAAAAAACCCCAAACACACAAACAAAACAACAGAACAAACAAAAAACAAACAAAACAACACAACAAACAAAACCAAATCCAAACACCAACAAAAACGCCCTCCAGGACAACCAGACAGACGCAAAGCCCGCTCTTCCCGGCGAGCCAAAAACACCAGATCATGTCAACAGGCCCGAAAGCGGGGGCACGACAAACAACGAGGTCCCGGGCAGAGCCACAGCCACCATGGCAGTGACACCCTCCCTCTTTCCTTCCTTCCTTCCCTCCCTCCCTCCCTCCCTCCCTCCTTCTCTCCCTCCTTCCATCCCTCACCGCCGGGCGGGAGAGGCCGGAGCGACCCCGCCGTCCCGCACCCCACGGCCGCCGGCTCCCGCCGCCTGGGAGCGGACACGCAGCCCCGGGGAAGGGAGCCCCAGTGGCACTTTTTTTTTTTTTTTTCAGTAAAATCTTTAATGCCGCTATTAGCGGTTAGTACAATAGAGGCACGGCTTCGAAGAGGGGTAACTTGCGCCGTCGGCTCGGGCTTTATTTATTTATTTAAGTCACTAATGAACCTATTCCGAATGCGTATGAATATTAGATGAAATAGCTGCAATTCGCCTTGATTTTCTTAAAATATACATTCACGGCCAGGTTTAAATAGGGACCGAAAACTCTGTGTGCTCCTAGTAATTTCTATTGTCTGCGTCTCGGAATCAGGAAGAGGTCTAAGATCTACAGTTGAGTCATTTTATTAAAATTATTTTGTATAACGCGCATTATCTTTTGGGTCACTTATTAATTAGCTCGTTCCCATCTGATTTAAACATCCATAAATGTGCAATTTTATAGGCAGTTTTGAAAACTGCGTCGGGGATGGGGGAGGGAGAGAGTCACAATTTAACCAGTCTGCCATAACCGGGGGGCAGAGAATCGCGGTTTTTAAACGCGATTTATTCTCGCGACTCTTTCTTTCATTAGCTCATTTTCAGGGGAAAAAAAAATACTGAAAGTCAAGACAGAAGAAATCCCGTGGTGTATTTTTGTTCTACAGTAATAAATGCCTTGGCAAAAAATCAAAACACAAGAGAAGATGATCTTACAGAGAGGGAGTGGAGAGGGGAGGCTGTAGGTTGCTGTCTCCTGGACTTTAATTCATGAATCTGAAGGTCAGCGCGAAACCGCACGGAAAAATCTGTGATATCGGAGCACGAAATTGTGCCTTCCAGGGCTTGCACTTTGAGGGGAGAAAGGAGCTGGAATATAAATCTCCTTTCACTCTCACTTCTTGGAGCCTGATCGGGCGCCTCCGCGGGGGGATGTGTGAGTTCAGTCCAAAATGTGCATCTTCGGGAAAACCCTGTCTGGGGTGAGCAGGGGGAGACTTGTCTGAACCCCATTACAAGCCCCATCAGAGCGTTCTGACCAGACACCTCGGTGAGGTTCTCAAACTCTGCCTAAACTATGTGTCAGCTCACTCTGGAAATAAAAAGAGGAGTGTAGAGGCTTGGGGGGGGGGGAAGCCATCCACCGAGGTTTTTAAAAACGCATCCCCCTTTCTCTCTCTCTCTTCCCCTCCAGTCTAGACAGGGCTGGAAGCCAGTTGGGAAGCTGGACAACGTTTCTGCTCACGCTGGCTGCAGCTACTGCGGGCCTAGCACACATGCTGAAGGCGTCTCAGGCCTGTCCGTCCCCCCTCCCACCCCCCCCCCCGCCACTGCGGGCTGGAAGAAGTAAACTCCCTTGAGCCTTACTGGGGTGATGCCACGCTGCCGGCCACGCTGGACCCGCGGCCGCAGCCGCTTCGGGGCCCACTGGCGGGGAAACGCGGGTGGCGCGGCTTCCACTGCCCACCTTTATTCCAAGCCCCAGGACCTCGAACGTGGGTATCCCCCCACCCATCGGGTCCAGCGCTCCAAAGGGCGCGCTTTCCTCAGGTCTTGCTGTCCCAGAATTTAAGACGCCGTGCCGAGCAGCCCTCTGGGGCTGTTGGGCTTCCCCCCTCCCAGTAGGGCCAACTGGAAATCACCAGCCGGGTATGGTTTGGGGAGAGGACCCCATCTCCCCTCCTTCCACAGACAAATCCAGAGGGAAAGGAAAGTTGGGGTCGTGCGGGACGGTGTGCCGTGGGGCAGCACCCCCCGTCCTGCAGCCGCTGGGGGAGCGGGCACTGCCCGTGGCCGCCTCTCTCCGGCTCCCCCCTCTGTCCTCTGCCCTCCCGGGCACTAAACGCACTGCTCGGAGACCGGAGGTGATTATTCCCCCGGCCTGTCATTCCTGGATGCAAAGCTTTGGTTTTAAATGTATTTCCACCCGTACTTAAGACGATGAAAGATCAGGAATTCGCTCTATGCATTTAAACATTGCTCTTAATAAGCAGAGTGTGCGGAAGCGCACGCCCAGCCTGTTTAAGGAAGACAGACACATAAAACACACCCGAGCTGAGGGTATAAACCTGCTCTCGGGGTCTTCTTGTTGCTCTTGAGGATCGGTAAGGCTGGAAAAGCAAGGGCACATCCAGCAGCATCTCGAAACGTGACACTTTTCTTCCCTCCTAAATCAAAGCCATTCGGGAGCATGCTCCCCAGCCAGGGCCGGCGAGCGGCCCCCCGAAATTACGACGCTCTATTTCCCATCGGGAAATTTCCTGATGGGGGATAATGCCTGGAAATTGGAGCGGAGCAGCGCCTCGCGTCCCCTTGCTCTGCTAACTCGGCGTCCTTCGGGAGCGCACGCTAAAGGAGCCCAGGCTTTCCGTAGCACTGCTAGTACTTGCTCTCGAAATTACTGAATTAGATGCCCATAACGGTAAGCTTTTCTCGGTTTGGGAACGGTTTTTTTCCCGCACCCCTCCCCCCACCTTCTCCCCCCCCCCCCCCCGCGCTGTGTCCCCCCTTGTTTTTTTTTTTCTTTTAATTATTATTATTATTGCTATTTATTTTTAAAAATATTTGCAGCCTTTTAATAAAGCTCCTTAGAAACCACGACGGAGAGCAGACCTTCCACTCCGGAATTTACTAATTCCTTCACCCCCCGCCCCGTCCGGAGAGGCACAAACAAATGACAAAGAGGGGAGCCGGGCTTTATTTAGCCCGTCGCAGACGCTAACCAGCGTTTCGTTTTCATGTCTCCCATCGGCTCAGCGGCGGCACGGAAAGGCCGGCCGGCCGACGGCTCCCCAGGGGTGCCGGCCGGCTGCCTCCCCTCGCCCGAAGCGGCCCCGACCCTTGCGCCCTTTCGGGGTGTAGGTGCGAGGCTGGCGGGGGGTGTGGGGGGGTGTTTACCAAACCCCGGGGGAAGGAGAGAGAGGCGTCAGGCCCCGTTGCTGCGCGTCTCCGAGGAGAGCTGCAGGAGCCACCGGCGCTCCCCGGAGCCGTGCAGGGAGCGGCGGGGTCCCGGCTGCGCTCGGACCGGCCCCCCTCGCCCGCCCCGGCCCCAGGAGACGGCGGAGGGCCTCGCTGCGAAGCCTCCGCGCTTTATTTCCCAGCCTGCTTCCCTACCTCCAGAAAACTCCGACCAAACCAAAATAGCAATATCAACACCCACACTATTATTTTTTTTTCCTTTTTTTTTTTTTTTTTTTTTTTTTTTTTTCCCCCCGCCCCGAGGCCGTGCCTGGGCACCGGCAGGAGCGCCGTGCCGAGGGGCTGACTCCCGGGGCCGCAGATGCCGGGTACGGCGGAGCCGGGGGTAGCCCGCTCTTTTCGGGACGGTCCCCCTGAGCAGACGAAGTGAGTGGTGGGGGGGAAGGACCAACCGGTCTTCCCACCCCCGCTCCTCCGCCAGCCCGCCGCAGCCACCGGCCGGGGGGGCCCCGCGCAGCCCGTACCCCCCGGGCGCGGGTCCCGGGGGGCTCGTTTTCCTACGTGGGGCCGTGGCGAGTTGTTTTCGGGTTTAGGCCTCACAGGACCAGAGCCGCTGCTTGCAGCCCGCCCTCCTCACGCCACCCCTGTAGCAAGCCTTGGCTTTCGGGCAGCGCAGCGCTGCCTCCCCTTCCAAGGCAAGCGGACTCCTTTCCACCCCCGGCGGCTTTTCCCTCGCTCGCCCCTCGTTTGCCACCCGGTGCTGCGACCCCTGCAAACACCCCCCGCATACACACCTCCCCACCCCCTCCTCCGAGGACCTAGAGGCGATGTGGGCTCGTCTCGGGGTATGTGCCCCCTCCTCCCTCGCCACCTTTGGGGCCACAGTGCTGCCCCGTCCCTCTGCGCAGAGCGGGAGGGAGGCGGACGGCCCCTCCCGGGGAACCCCCGGGTCGTTACCTTCGGGGAAGACGGCTCGCATTTTCAGGTAGCTGGTGGTGAGGCGGATGATGGACGCCTTGTCCAGCTGGGAGGTGATGGCCGAGGGCAGGGGCAGGAGTTTGGCCAGTTCGTAGAATTCTCCATTTTCTTTTTCCCGTCTAGTCTTTGCCGCGTTCTTGGATTTTTCCTTCATCGCGACTACTGCAAGGCGAAGATGACACTGGCATATTAGACCCGATTCTTCTGAATTGCAGGGGGCATGGATTTCGGCTTCAGAGTTAGTATTTTCGTTTAAGAAAGGGAAGGAGGGAATTCACCCAAATCAGATCAAATAATAATAATAATAAAATAAAAAGGGGGAGAAAAAAAGGGGAAAAGGGGAGGGGAAAAAAAGGCAAACCAACCAAACAAAAACAACACCAGCAGATATGGTGCGAGGAGGGGGGAGGCGAGCTCCGAGCCACGACCACGACAGGCAAGCCGCTCGGGAGAAGGCAGTGCTGTTCTGCCCCTGCGGTATCTAGAGCTTCGAAACCGAGACTGAAAGACCTACACGAACCACGGTCCTCTGCCCGCAGCTGGAATCGGATCTTCTCCTCAACGGGGAGCAAATCACTGGGTTCCCATTCACTGAGGGATTTCTTCTACTCAATCCTTCCCCGTCCAAAAATAATAATAAAAAAATATTAAAAATAGAGCGGCCGCGCAAGAAATCATTGGGCTAAGCGGGCTGAACCATTTTTGGACGCGCTCTGTTTCTTCAAAAAGAAAAAGATAAAAATAAAAATAAAAGGAAAGGAAAGACCGCGCTGCTCGTTTAACGAAGTGCAGAATGGTCTGGTCCCGGAGCCCGAGGTGTCGAGGAAGACGACGAGCCGGCCAGGCAGCCCCCCCCCCCCCGCTAAACGAAAGTCAGAGCCGGTGCGGAGGGAGCTGGCGGCTGGAGCGCTCCGAGATCACAAGCTCGCATTTCCTTCAGGCGCTCCCCTCTCGGCGGGCGGCGGGGCGGCCGGGCTTGCGGCGGGGAGACGCTTCCCCCCGGCCCCGAGGGGCTGGTTCAGCGCCGGGGCGCGGGGCTGCGGGCCGGGGGGCTGCGGGCCCGGGGGCTGCTCCCGCCGCTCCGGCCGCTGCGCCCAGCTCCAAATGTGCTTCTCATGCGGCGTCAAATGGAAGGATCCGTTTTCCTCGGGACCAGTGCCACTTCAGCGTTGTCTCTTTCCAAACAAGTCCGAGCGCTGGCAAAGGAGCGGGATTGGTTTTATTGGAGTTATTTATTGTTGTTTGTTGTTTTTTTTTCCCCTCCTTTTAAAGAAAAAGAGTTTGCAAGATCGAGAATTGTTTCTTTTTCTTTTTCTCTCTCTCTTTTCTTTTCTTTTTTTTTTTTTTTTTTTTTTTATATATATAATTTGTCACGTATTTAAAGAGCAAAGCGGTGGCTCTGTCGCACAGACATGCCTTTCAAAGGCAAAGGGAGGGCTTGCTACATTCACCTCCCGCAAGGAGCAGCGATCTTCACCATACGGCAAGGATCGAAGGTAAAATTCCCCCCCTCTCGGAAATCCTAGCTGCCACGCTCCTCTGCTGAAAACACCGATATCTCCGCTTTTTTTTTTTTTTCCCTCCCCCTTTTTTCCCTTTTTCTTTCCTTTTTTTTTTTTTTTTTTTTTTTTTTTTTTCAGGGGCAGAAGGAGCTCTGAAGTGGACCCCTCGGATAATTCTTTAGCAAAGGCTGCAGAAAGCCAGGAGAGCCTCGGGAGGGGAGGGGATAATGTATCCGTGACGTGTCCTCCCGCGCAGCGCCCTCCGAGGGACCCAAATACAGACGAGCCAGGAAAGAGCCGCAATTAGCACTTACGATGGGACAGGGAGGCCGGGGCGGGGGGAGACGGGGGCGGGGGCCGTTTGCTGTGGCAGCCCGAGCCCGCTCTCCCCGGCCCCCCCCTTAAGCGGCCGCGGAGCGCCGGCGGAGACCCGCGGCCCCCTTGCCCCGTAACCTGCCGTCGCTCACGTACGCGCTCGGTGCACCCGGCCGTGACCCCGCGGCGCCGGTGTGTGTGTGTGGGGGGAGTGGGGCGGCGGGGGCTCGTATCTCCACCCGGCACCCGCCGGCGGGAGCTAGGACACGGGCATGCGTGGGGCGGCGGCACGCGCGGGCCCTCCTTCTTCAGACCCACTGCACCGCCATTAAGTCACCCGAGCACTTTCCCCCGTTGGTTTCGGCGCTGGGTAAAAGGGGCAAAATGTACCTGCACACGAGTATCCTACATACACGTGTATACGTGCATGTATAGCACACGTTTATACTACATATACACATTACATATATTTTGCGCACGCATTACACGTGTGCGTATGTACGCGTACAGACATGTACGCACATGAATCCGCTTACAAATGCGCGCACACAAACACACACACACACACACATATATATATATATATATATTTTTTTTCGTGGCCCCTCGCACTGCTGCGTGCCCGTGGGCCGAGCTCCGGGCTCTGCCGCGGGTCCCCGCAGCCCCCGCCTCGCCGGGGCCGTTCCGGCACCGCTGATCGGCAGCCCCCGACGTGATTCTCCGCTGCCCGGCGGCCGCCCATGACCGGGGCTTAACCCCGAAGCGGCTCTCCGGGGGAAGGTGAAGAAACTCCCCGAGTCCGTCCGTCCCCCCCCCGCCCTTCAGACGGCGGAGACCCGGAGGCGGCCCCACGCACCGCGGCGTGGGCAGAGCCGGGCGACGCGGCGCTCACGGGGGCTGTAGTCGCAGGGCTCGGGGCCGCCTTTGCAGAAGTTATCACGGCGGCCGCTAAAACACGAGGAGAGGTGCCCGCGTCCCCGCCACCGCCGTGTCCCGAGCGACAGGATTAACCCCGGCCCGGGCAGGACCGCGCCGTGCCCGGCCTGGCTTTGGGGCGGCTCCAACCCGACGGGACCCCTTCGCGCTCCGAGGGTACCGCCGCGCTGCTGCGAGGGGGCACAGGCGTGGGGACACGCGCGCGCACGTTCATACACCCACTCCCACGGGGAACCGGCCCTGCCCCTTGCCCCTTGCCAAAAGCCGTCCCGCGGGCCGGCTGCGCACGGACACGCGTGACTCCATCACCCTCCCGGCCGTGCGGGGGTGAGGGGAGCGGGGCTGCAGCCGGCGGTTAAAGCAGGGAGGAGAAAACCCTCGGCGCGAAGAAAAGGAGGGACCAGGCAGGGCGGCGGGCAGAGCCCGGCGAGACGCGGCTCCAGCACCGCGGGCGCGGGGAGGGCCCCGAGGGGGATGGGATCGCCCGTTTGCAAAACACAATGCCCCGGTCCTTACTATTAATCCCCGGGAGAGTCCTGGCCGGCGGGCGAGTGTGTTTGCTTAAGCTCGCCCGCCCCTCTGTAATTATCCTATTACACCAGAAAGGGCCCGGCCCGGCGTTGTCGAGGGAAAGGCCACGCTCTTTAACCTCCCCGCCGCCGGCGGAGGCCCTGTCTCCGCGGGCGGGACTTGCGCGGCCCCCCGCGACGGTACCGCTGCCCCGGGGAACCGTCCCCGCCGGGCCGCGCCGTCCCAAATCCGCCCCCCTCCCGGCTCAGGGGAAAGCGGCTTTTGCAGGGAGGGCGGCGGAGACCGGGATCAGGCTCTCTGCCCCGCCGTCCTGGGTGGGATTTAGGCTGGAGCCGGCTTCCAGGTCAAGGAAACCTGAGCGAAACGGTCGCGCAGGGGAGACCGGGCGATGTGACCCGTTTTACCTTCTGGCACTGCCCTTTTTACCCGCAAAATAAGAGCAGCCCCGCACCCCTCTCGCAGGGGTTACCCCTCTCACGGAGACACTTGGCGCAGGCTTGGGGACGGCAGATGTAGACGGCGATTAAACCCGCCGCTCTGTTTTTCTTTTCACGGAAGCATGCTCCGGCTGCGACTTTTCGCCGAGTAAAACAAACCAAAATTAATCTTAAAAAAAAAAAAAAAAAATCAACACCATTCTAAAAGAAACTTCAGCCTTTCGGGGAAATTCTCAAAATTCAATACAACCTCCGTCCGCCGCCGAAACTGGACTCAGCAGAGGTAAAAAAAAAAAAATGTATATACGGGGGAAAAATATTATATAAATACATATATCAATATATGCGTGTGTGTATATATATATGTGCGGAAAAGTAGCTATATTTCAAGCCAGGTCCTAACGGGTCTGATACAACAATCTCCGCGATCGCTAACCCCGAGAAGGAAACTGTATGGGGCATTTCTGTGCCCTGTAAACAACATATAGGGACGAGCGATTTCGTCTCAAAGGAAAGAGGGGAGCACGTTAGGTTTCTAACAAATTACGGTGGTTTGGAGAAAAGGCAGGTTTGCGAATGTTTGCAACTATAATCCCGGCAGCAAAAAAGAAAAATCACGTTGCTTCAAGGCGGCCCAGACCTATCGAGGTGGATTCTCAATATCCGAGGTGGCTGCAGAGACCTTCGGGGAAGGATTTCCCTCCCTCCGTTTTAGTAAGAAACTCCACGCCATGGACGAAAAGAAATAAGAAGAATAAATAAAACAATTAAGTATTTAAATATTCAGATCGTATTTTCACTGATACGTTATTGTTGAATGCTAAATCGGGCGCACGCAGCAAGCACTGTTATTTAACAACATTTTTCCTTAGTTCGAGGGGGAAACTCTTCCCCGGGTGGGAGATAAAGCGAGAGCGTTTCTTTTCAAGGTGAGCCGTGTTGCAGAGGAATATTTCGCCTTCCCCCCCTCTCCCCCTGCCGAGGGTTTAAACAAAAAATGGAAAATAAAGAGGAAAACAAGTGGTGAAACAAAAAAAAAAAAATCCAGAAAACTCCACCACCCCACACACAAACTCTCCCAGCCTCGAGTCACTCGTTGCGCGGCTGCGGCGCGCCGGGAGGCGTGGGGCTTGCGCGGAGGGGCCGAGCCCTTGCGCAACCCCCACGGCATGGGTGGGTGGGTTGGGGTGTGTGTTACGCGAGTGGGAGACCGCGGGGCATTTCCTCGCGGCCCGCCGCGGAGAAAGGCGTGTGACGGAGGCTGCCGGGCGTGCAGCCCACGCGTGTCCGCGTGGCGCTGGGGGCAAGCCCGAAGGGCTGCTTTTGCTCCGGGGCGCGGAGGCGAGATCCCGGGGAAAGCGCTGACGAAGGAGAAGCTCAAAACGAGGGGGTTTAACGCTTTTTTTTTTTTTTTTTTTTTTTTTTTTTTTTTTTTTTTTTTTTTTTTTTTCCCCCGATAATCCCGAAGGAGACGCAAATAGCGTCTCGCAGGCGGAGTGGGCTACCGGCACACGCGGGAACCCGTCCGGTGCGCAGTGGGGTGGGCAGCCCTGGCCGGGAACCGTGGAGCGGGGGGGTTCCAGGGGCTCTTTGGCCGCCGTTTGCAGGCATCGGCGTGTTTCGGTGGGGACGGCGGAGGGGGAGAAGGGCCCGGGCAGGGACAGGCGGCAGGCCAGGGCTTGCCGTCCACCCGTGTCCGTGAAAGTTGTCCCGGTGCCAGCCGGTCAGCTTTTGAGACAGACACACTTGCGGGGCCACGGCTTTGGTCTTTCGTCTTCGTGTAGTTTTCCTGCGTGTCTCGGTCTCGTACACCAGGATAATCCACGTAATGGTGGAGAGGGTCCAGGCTGGGGGAAACTGGGCTGGGGGGGCCAAGTGCAGTGCGGGTCTTAACTTTTGTCTGATGTGCTCAGCTAACGTATGAACTGCGAGAAATACCACCAAGTTCCTCAGGAAAGAAAATATAATCAGATGTTTTAACATTTACAGGCTGCAACATCAGCATTGGTATGAGCTCAAGAACTAGCAGCGCTTATCGTCCCCGGAGGAATCCCTTATATTTTTTTTTCCTGTAACTACTGTTCCCAAGTGTGGATGTATACACACACACGCTCACACACACAAATCCTATAAATGCTAATAAAACAGATTCCTCAGGATTTGTTTAACTTTCCCTGGCACCACAATCTTATATTGATATTCAATGGGGTTACTAGTGTGCATGAGGATTACTAGTTAAGTATAGACCGCAGGATCAACCTTCTAGTATGCCACTTGAACATGTCCTTACAAATAAGTAAGGTAGGAAATGTAAGCATTGACAATACGATTAATTTGCACTGAATACTTCAAAGGAAAAAAGGAAGTTAAATCACAGTGCTCGAATTATTAAACTATGCAGAATTGAGGCCTCCAGTTGCAGGGGATCGTTTTCAGCTCTTTACTCGAAGCTGTATTACTGCCATTGTCCAACCTTTGCTGGCCACATGGGACAACGTTTGGCAATCGGACAGAAAATTATTTCTACTGGGCATGAACTGGAAATATCCAGCTGGGGTGTGGATCCCATTTCTAATCAGAGTGGAGGGAAGGAAAACTCAACGCTCTTTCTCGTTACTCAGATACCAGTTTTAGAGTTTGTCAAAAGTGGTTTGAGCTAACTATCCAGAAAAATACCCACTGTTTAAAAATGAAATTAGGGTGGTGTTTTTTTTTTTTTTTTTCCTGAGAACTAGTAAATTTTTTTCTTATTTTCTGTGCATGATGTAGAATAGTGTACATGGTGTACATAATGTACAGTGCCTTTACATAGAGTACAGTGATAATGTAAGCATGTAACACTGCATGAGCCATCAGAGTTGATGGACTGATCCAAATGGATGACATTTGCAAAAAATGTGTCTAAGTTAAAAACACTGAATGCTCATGTTTGGGTCAGGTTTTCAATTTCACTTTTCTAAGGAGAATAAAGTTATTCTGTTAAAGCCAACTTTTTTTTTTTTTTTTCCAACTAGAGCTGATGAATTTTTGATGAATTTTCTGAAAGTGCTTTCATAAAACTCAGATAACTTATATTAATTATGATGCTCAAACTTTCATGACCAAACATTTATTGTTGCTAATATAAGCTGCAAACCATATTTCCTTTAACTACAGTAGATAGTTTAAAAGGTGAAAGCTGTTCTTGGGACAGGAGAGGGAATGTATCAATCACAGAGAGGAAGCTTCTAGGATGAAGAAATAGGAAAAGCCGAGTAGGAAAAGCACACAGTGGAGCATTTTTGCCCTATCTGTCTAAAATCCTTTGAACATTATGGAAGTCAATGTAAGTATTTTTATTTACTTTTTTAAAGTTATGTTCAGTGACTTGAACTTTTTTTTCTCAGTGGCCCTCAGCTTATATGAATAGTGTGACTAATCTAGTGGAGATGAGTAATGGATCTGTGAGGAATAGAGGAATTCTGATGCAAAAACATCTCTCTGTTTTTTGGTGGTATTTTATGCTGCTTGGCATTCAATATATTATATAATGGCTGTCAGAAGAACATTGGTAATACTTTGTGGTAAAGTTTGTAAATACTTCAGTCATGATTTAGAAATTATTAATGGAAAATACTATTTATACATAATTATGTGATGTTTTACTATGTTCTAAGCACATTCATAAGCAAATGTATGTGCTTTCATTAACTTCTGTACCTTTGATTTGTTGTAACATCCTGATTCAATATTTTTGCATTTGTCCATTGAACGCTTTGTAACACATGTAATAGCTTATTTCAAAGCAAGTATTTTACCATGTATGGGCAGAGAAGTTTAAGTCAAGAATGATCTATTCACGTGGGTCCAGGACATTGTTGCAAGAGAGAGGGGATGGAGAGGGGAAGCAGAGGTTCTAGTGAAGGTTGCTTTTGTGAACTTAAGACCTCAGGCCTGAAAATGTATCAGCCAACTCTCCAAGCCATTAGCTTTAAACAGCATGGAATACTCACAGCAGTGCAGCCTCAGCAAGGCACAACAAGGCACTGAAAAGAGCGGGAAGAGCAGGTCTGTCTCCTTGCTAGTGTGGTCAAGCTGATTGGGAAGGTCTAGCATGGGCATGGGAAAAGCGAGGATTCACCAGCTCAGATCTTGGGGAACTTCTAGTGTGGTTTCAATGGATGTGATGCCTTTCGGTTCAAAAGGCAGAGCAGAGAACGATCTCATACCGTAGTGTCTTGCTTGAAGTGGATTGCAAGTCTCCCAACCTTCATCCTTGTGGAGTCAGGGCTTTGTGAGTGTGTAAGGAGCCCACATGAGCTGACCTTACTGAAGGCAGAATGCAAGAGGTGTTCCTTGCCTCTGCTCATGTCTTTTCAATATAAAAACAGGCAGTTGTTTTCTTCTGGTCACCATGAGCTTGCCCAGTAGCAGTGAGATTGAAAAGTTATGTCATTTGGATAGTAATTGCCACAATGCTATTACATTTCCCACTGAAACATTTCAAAAACACACTGCATGGATATACAAGGCAGTTGCTTGTATTGGTAACTCACCCCTGAACAAATTCACACCAGCAGGCTTTGTAGCTGAACTGCTAGTCAGTCAGCAAATGTATATGAAAGTGGAGCTACTCTCAGTATAGGAACTTGCTGCTATTTCTCATTATTGTTTCCAGCTTTGGCTATACCTTCACATGCCTTCTTCCTTTTGTCAGGGTTCATATTATCAAGGTTTACATGCTTTTATTATGGGAACTTGGGATATGTTCAATCTTAACAAAGATGACCTAAGTTCAGTCTCTTAACATCAGAAAGATACTCAGAAGATACTGCCCTCTAAAATGATCTGTTTGACCTTCAGACACTGATCCTGAAATTTGATCCCCAGGACCCACCAATACCAAAGAATTAGGGACTTCTGTCACTGGATGCCATTTGAATGTGCTCTCAGTTTTGGAGGTCAAGGCCAGATCCAGAAAGGGACTCAGGAAGAATGCAGATGCTGAAGTCTAAAATGGGAAAGCTGAGTACCTCCACTCAGTTGCTGGCTAATTATGAATATATCTAAAGCCCATTTTACATAATTCCAGCTCCCCAAACATACCACCAGTCTCACCTCAGCCTCAGCAAGGGGGAGCTGGCGTGGTACCTTGATGCCAACCTAGGAAGTGAATATTTCTCTGCTTCTTGCCGTCAATCTGTGCCGAACACAGTCAGTGAATACACTGTGAAAATGCACTGAAAGCTTCTTCCTCTCTATGATCATCAGGAGATGTCCTTGTTTTATACAAAAGATAGTTTAGTCAGATGTGATGGTGAATAACTAGACTCAATTCCGTCCTGTCAGCAAACCCACTCCAAAGTGGGCTCCTCTCTCCACAGGGTCACAGGTCCCACCAGAAGCCTGATCCAGTGTGGTCACAGCCTCCTTTGGGCATCCACCTGTTCCTGTGTGGGGTCCTCCATGGGCTGCAAGTGGATATCTGCTCTACCATGGACCTCCATGGGCTGCAGGGGGACAGTTTGCCTCACCATGGTCTTCACCATGAGCTGAAGGGAAACCTCTGCTCTGGCACCTGGAGCACCTCCTCCCCGTCCTTCTTCACTGCCCTTGGTGTTTGCAGGGTTGTTTCTCTCACATATTGTCACTCTTCTCTCTTGCTGTAGTTGCTGTTGTGCAGTTTTCCCACCCCCCTTCTTAATTATATTATACCAGAGGTGCTACCACGGTCACTGATGGACTCAACCTTGGCCAGTGGTGGGTCCATCTTGGACCCGGCTGGCATTGGCTCTGTTGGACAAAGAGGAAGCTTCTGCCAGCTTCTCACAGAAGCCATCCCTGTAGCCCTCCTGCTACCAAAACCTTGCCATGCAAACCCAATACGCTTGTCTATGAAAAGTATGTTTGAGGTATCAGACCGTTGTCCACTTGAGTGTGTGTGTGGGGTACTTTCCTACTAAATTAACTTCATTGTGTTTAGAAGAATCAAGATTTACTGAGGAAGGAACAAACCTCTGATGACTTTTCAAAGGGTTTTTTGTTTGTTTGTTTTAAATGTATATTATTCGGGAGCAGACATTACACACAAATGCATTAAAAGTCTTTGGAATAGGATGAGATACAGATCTCCCTTCTCCCTTCCAACTGCCCTGCCAAGCAGGCTAGGATCACATTCTTTTTTTTTTTCCTATTCTTTAGTTTTTCTAGGCAGTGCAGCCCACTGTGAGCAGGAGGGACTGCAAGTGTCAGCCCCATTTATATCCTGCTGTTACTGAAAAGATGGAGATAAAAGTTTGAGCTTCCTCAAAGGCAACTGAACTTTCCCCCTTATTTAATTAATTAAGGGCAACACTGTGGTAGAGCAGGAGGATGAGGAAAACTGCTTTTCTGCCTCCAGTCTTACAGTGTTTTGCTTCTTCTCTTAAAGCCTCAAATCCAAACAAACAGACCAACCAACCAAATGAAAAAATTAGAGGAAAATCCCAGGCAGGGAACCTCATAATGAGGAAGATGTCTAAGTCTGAGGTAGGAAGAAGGCTGTAAGAACCAGCCCATTCCCTCAGCATCTCCCTGTGGCTAGCTTACATGTTTCACTGCTCAGCTTTTTTATGCATTCTCCTTGGAAGACCCCAATCCCACAGCAGTTTCGGTAGCTAACACTGAGTTTGGAAATGATGCTAGGATTTGGATTATTTATGAGAAACCACATCACTTAGCTTTATGTCTCCAAAGTAATTATTTGGATATTTTCCTATCTAAAAAACCCAAGAGAAATCTGTTTTCATGTTGCTATGGAGCAATATATGAAATTATTCCAGTTTTCTTGTGCTACTTAGTAGGAATTTCTGAACATTCCTGAGATGATCTGTTCGCATATAACTGTCTCCATACAACCAACCTCAGTCAAATAAGATTCTTGGGCTTAAGCCTCCCAAATGGTGGCCAGCACACTGCAACAGAAAGAAAGACACTTCCCCTCAACCCTTCCTTCCCCACAAACCTGCATCGAATTTTCTTGCATTTCCAAAAATGCAATGTACTTCTTTTCTGAGAGAAGAAAACAGCAGATTCCTTCCACCAACAGAAATTGATACATGCTGTTGCCTTCAAACACCCCTTTTATCACTTGGATGGCTTCAGAAAGGCTTTTGTTTCTTCACCTCCTGCTACTCAATATAAAAGTCAAATTGTGAATGTGTTTTTCTCCCCTTTCCTCCATTTTGAACTCAGAACCTTTTCTGTATTTGTTTCTTTTTTTCAAGATTTCTCTACTTCAGGGTTTCTCTGGCACTGGAGACATGCTATTAGCATATCCTGAGAAACCTTCCTGCAGTGGGGATTGGCAGACAACTGTTTACCCTGAATAGATTGCAAGTATCGGACAGTGCAAATACTCACAGTGGGATTGATTATACTGATGTGTCTAACCCTCTGAACACATGCAGCATGGACTAGATAGTTCAAAAAACCCAGAGGGGGTCTTCGACTGGGCTGAATATTTGTGCAATTAATATGAGATATGTATTCTCCCAACTGCCTACTCAGTGTTTTACTGACTATGACAGACCCATTGCTGAGGAAGTTGGTACTCTAATTCCATAAACATATGGGTTTTCAGGCAGGTTGGTAGAACAGACTTTAAACTGAGACATATAAAAGCAAAGTGAGGAGAAATAGGAACATGAAGAACACAGAGAATATTATTTATCATGAATGCCTGAGAGAATCAGCCAGAGAGCTGAAATGAATTTAGAGGGAGATAAAGCTGACAGATAAATCTTAGCCAAATCTGAGATGAGAGAACAGCATGATTGGAGAAATAAAATAGATGTGGTGATGATAGCTGCTAGAAGAGGAGTGAAGCTTTGCAGAAGTTCAAACTCATTTTCAATAAGATGTTTTATCTCTGGGGATTACTCAACCAGAAATGACAGCTCCTCCGAGATTTGTCTCCACACCAGTAAAAATGCACAGGTCTGATACTGCAAACAAGGTTCCTGTGAAGAGGCTAAACTCCTCATGAATCAACATCATGGTCCTCAGTACTAACATGGCTTTCAGTCAGTGGAGGCTTTTCCAAATGATGTAATGTTTGTAACTCAATATCCTACTCTGTAATCCTAGCGAGGACAGAGCTGTTGTGGAACCAAGCCATACTGGAACAATCTTTGCTTCCCTATGGTTAAATGGTTTAATATTTTCTTAGGTTCAGCACTCAGGACACATAACTTGTCCCAAGAGCCTGATGTTTACTATTTTGTGAAATCAGACCTGACGCCGAAATATTAAAAAGGAGAACTTCAACTCTGCTTGACTCTGTTCTGGTCCACCACAGATGTACACTTTCAGTTTTGATGTCTTCTATTTTTGTAAACTAAATGAAGAAAATACTCAGACTGTTTGTGTATGCACATCTATATATGCATATGCTTGATGTAGGACTTCTGATAACTTGATTTTAAAAATAAGCCAAGTTAAGGAAGGAGTTTCAACTCTAGATTTCCTGGGGTTTGACAGATTAAATCAAACCCTTAAGGCCATTTTACCATAGTTTTTTTGTGTGCAAGTGTGTGATTTATGTCCTCTTTTTATTGCATGAACCTTTGTCTCAGTACTATTTGATTTAGTCTACTAATGGCTCTCAGCTGATTTTATTTTAGTATCTGCAAATTTTTGCACACAAAGTTAGACAAATGCAGTGCAGGGTTAAATTAAATTGTGCAATTTAGTGAAAAAGCAAGTTACTAAGAGAACAAGATTTTAACTGTTGATCCAAACCAGCTCTGCATGTAAACAATGGAACCTTGGTGTTTACTGTATACTATCTGTCTAAATACAAGGATTACTATTTCCTCTAGTGTAGCAACTGGCTGGAGGTTCTCACTAGTAGCTGTTATTAGTAGCAATGACACATTAATTGAACTTCACTGCTTCCAGGTGTGTGGCACACTCCGGGGTCACCCAGTGCACTACAGTTTCATGTGTATTCAATTACTGTAGCGTTATGAAGGAATGCAACATGTCATGCATTAAAATGTCAATTACCACTTTTTATGGGATAGCGGGTAAAATAAACCAATCAGCTTTTCCTAGCTTCAGTTTTGTCTGCTTGGTTGCTGCAAGCATCCAATGAAACATGCCTTTATCCCCTGCTCCATTGATGCAACCAGAAGAGAAAGAGAAATGCATTTAGAAATTACTGTTCACTGTTAGAAATGGTTAGATAACTCATGTATGAACAAATGGCTTGGATGGATCATGTGGGGTTGTAATTAGTGACGCATCATAGAATCATAGAACGGTTTGGGTTGGAAGGGACCTTTAAAGTTCATCTAGTCCAACCCCCTGCAATAGGCAGGGACATCTTCAACTAGATCAAGTTGCTCAGAGCTTCATCCAGCCTGACCTTAAATGTTTCCACAGATGGGGCATGCTGTTACAAACAAACCAGTAACAGGCTGCCTCAGTGATTTGGTCTGAGACGCTCAAGGTCATGGGCACAAACTCTCTAGAGTTTTCAGGGACACAAAACATTTGACACTCTGCCCTCTACCCAAGTCAATGACAGCAACTTTGCTAGAGCAGGTCCAGTTGTGCTTCATAGGCTTTTCCATCAGTTTTTACAGTGTAAATAGTCACCCCACAGATACCCTAGGAAATGTTCCCCTCTAAAGAGAAATGCCTGCCTTTATCAAGGTATTTGTTCCTTCCTAGAAGGTTTCTTTCCTGCTGCCTCTTTAGCTGTGCTGTTGTTGTTGGAAAATCACTTAAAAGCCAGCCTTTTGGATTAGATGGAAAGTGGAATCTTTGGAAGCAAATTTTAGCTAAAGGAGATGGAATAAATATATCCTTGCAATATTTTTTTTTTTTTTTTGTGGCATATTTTTGCATCTCTAATTATGTTCCATGAAATTTCAATGCTCATGGTCTTTACTGATAAACTATTTTTAAGATCTCTTTTAAAATTATTTGCTGGCTGTGAAGTTGAGTTTAAGGAGTGAATGATTACCAAGCCTCATAGGCCATGCCATGGTCAGCTGAATATTTATCAACAGCATTTTTTTGTGTTGCTTAAGTCACAAGTTGTTGCTCAAGCCTTACATGAGTAAGATTTGTATACCGATCCTCATAAGGATCAAGATAACCAAATTACTAAATGAAGGTAGAGATTTATTTTAGAATTTAAACTGCGGACCTTTTTAGTCCATTTCCATGGACCTTCCTGACCTCGGAAGCTGGCAGGGATAGAAATTTCTGCAGTGCTGGTAAGGACACTCAACCGCCTACATTAAAACATCCCAGAGAAACATTGTAACTGCTTCTAACCAGATCTTGCAAAAGCTATTGTAAACTGAATTAAGAGAGTGAACCTTTTATACCATAGTCTATGAACAGTGGAAAATAATGTGGTCCTGCATTCATAGACCACATTTAGCCATAATGACATACAATACCTAGTTGCCTATTGGGAGAATACATATAAGTGCTAAATAAATACATCTTGCCAATTTTAAGCCAAAAAAAAAAAAGTTAAAAAAAGAACCCTAAATGCACTAACAGCTCTTTAAGTCCCTGAGTGTCAGAAACAAATTTATTTTAATGGGTTCTTCAAAAGAATGCAGACGCCTGAAGAATTGTATAAATTGTTTCTGTTGTGAGTAACCTTTTTAAAGGTAGGATAAACACATATTCACAATATATAAAAATATCTCTACACATACACGTATATATAAATACATACATGAATGATTATGCAGAACTTTAAGTTGCACATCATTACTTTAGAAACAGCACAAATGACTCTTTCTGATGTCTGTGTTTGTGAAAAAAACCCAAACCCCATCAAATTCTAGATCACACAGCACTTAAAAATGAAAGTGCAAAATATGGACTGTGACCGTGTCTTATTTATAAATACGTGCTATAAAAAGCGAGAATGTACACTTTATTTTTAAATTCAATGCACAAGGGGCTATTGTTTTAAGGAGACAGTCAAATGAGCTCTCTTGAAAGTTTAATTCTTAAAATGAAGGATAATACAGATAATTTGAACAGCACCATTGAAAGGAAGGCTGTTCTGAAGCAGCCTTTCATTTTGCACCATTGTGGTGAATTTTTTATGTAATTATTTGTTACTGACACAGATGAATAATATGACACGTTGTCCTGGGTGGGTAGTAGAAGACAGATAAACGTCTCTGGGAAATGTTCATGCTGCCTTACTTTAGGTGTTTAGCCTAGACAGTTAAGTGGGTACCCATCATGAGCCGAGGAGCTCGATGCTTGATCCCTCAGAGCACCTACATGAGGGATTCCGTCTGAGCTTCTGTCTTAGTCCCTCTAAAATATATGCCTCTCAAAGGATAAGACTCTCTCTCCCCTCAGTGAAATCCTGCCATCTCAATTCAGTCACTCAGCAGAGAAGTTTTTCTGCTCCATTAAATATCTATTCTGTCATCGTGTTTTGGGAGAAGACCATCCATCCATTAAGAACAGGGCACAGGCAATTTGGACGGGAAATGGTAATGTATTTTGTACTCTGTTGACTGAGGCCTCTGTGCAGGCAGAATACGCCTAATTTTAAGTGGTCTCATTGACTGCTGGGACTGCTGACATGATTAAAATTAAGCGCATGTTTCAGTCCCTTCCTGAATCAAAGTTTAAACGAGATTCGAAATGGTTGCTTGACTTTACATCACATTAACATTAGCAATTTCCTGACTATTGTTTTTCTTCCCCCACAGTGGTGACTTTTCCAAAATAGATCCCTCATCTGACTGTAAAGGTAAATGAAAATCAAGCCCATTAAATTTACTGTCTGTAAAACACTAATGCCTAACAAACAGTATCTTTACATTTAGATGGCATTTTTATCCTGAGGAATCTCAAATCACTCTATAAACCCTGACCTTGATCCTAAAGTCACTTACATACGTGAGCAACTTTATATTACATATCGAACAGGATTACACATAAATGTAAAATTACCCACAAGCTCAAGTGTTTTCATATTGAAGACCTTAATGTATAAGTGTCATTCATGGACAGATGTTATTAAGATTGAACTTTATACACAAACAATTAATATGCTACATTAAGGATTCAACAAGTTTTCAGAAGTGCATGCTGTTTATAATATACCAAATAATGTTTCTTGTCTGCATCCTCACAGCTGTTGCCTTCATCCTTTTAAAGGAATGCAAGTAATTCCAGGATTTATTGGCAACTGTCACAAGAAAAGTGTTAATGAAAATCAGAACCGCAAGTCACATAAACTAGGCATCATTTAGGGTTTTTCACATTATATTCCCAAATACTGTAGATGTCAGATTAAAATTCACTCAGCATGTGATGACATCTGGCTGTTTTGCTGGATTTCATAGTCCTATTATGTTGACTAATCTGATGAAAAGATAAGTTGTCCAAGTCTATAACAATATCACTCATAATTATAACTCCTATAAATTCTCCTTGATTGCAGACTCTACTTAATATCTAGACAAAGCATTCTGATTTAAAAAGAAGCTTCTCTCAGGATATCCTAATTTTTTTTTTTTTTTTTTAATTTTACAACATTCATCACCCTATTGGCAGTTGCTCTTATCTTATAAAGAAACTACTAAACAATCCACCTTATTTTTTTTTTTTTTAAATTCTAGGTTATAAGAACAAAGGTTTTAAAAGAATCTCTTGTATCAGAAGTCTGAGCCTTTTTTGTTGATGACACATTATGTAGCCTTTTCACAGGCTGAGCACCCTGCAGCTTGAATGCAACCAGGTAACTTTTTAGCCCATTTGCAATGCCCCAATCCTTTTGCCAGTACAGGGTGACAGTATATTTAAAAAGGAAACAGTGGTTAGATTTCTATATACTGTCTTCAGTGTCCTTGCGAATTAGCAAAATATCACAACATCCTCTAAAATACTTGTTGACGTACCCAAAAGAAGTGTCCCAATAAAGGTTGACTTAATGATTTTAAAGCAAGATAGAAAAGACAGATTCTTCTCTCTTATTTCTTTCATTTATCTTGACACTTGACAATCCTGCCTCTGCTAGGGTCAGCATGGGATTTGCTGTTTTACCCTTGTTGGGCAACATTGCTCATGGTGGGAAAGATTCTGAGATTAACAGCCGCCTTTGAAAAACAAATACACTTCCCTCCCTCTCCTTCACTAAGTCAGTCAGTCTTTTGTTCAGTTCCATATATAACCAAAACAAGGTGACAATAGCAGAAAATATTCTGTTTCAAATGTTTACCTTATAGAAATTCGGTGGAATAGAATTGGTCATTATTTAACTTGTATAACTTAGGATGCAATGAACAGCAAGGGCACTCATACTTTTATTTTACGAAACTGTTTAAAAAAATCTATTTTAATCCCAGAGAAAATATTTGACATGATTGTATTCCCTCTATTTGCTTCAGCAGAAAAAAATTATTTGTCAAAATCATCCAGATAAAGTATCTTCTTAATTTTCCTTATATTACATATTATTTCACACAACACATAAAATACACTCATATATCTGAAGGGCTCTGTCTGTATTCCAAACTGATACATGCTGATTATTCTACTCAAGCACTTCTCATTATTCTATTTAAGTACTGATCATTCAGCATGGTCCAAAGATAAGATAAAAATCAGCTTTATTTCTTATTCTGAGAAAAGCTGACATCAGGATCAATAAATCCTGACAGAAGCTATTAACATTTTAATGAGTTACTCAATAATATTCTAAAGATGTGCTGGCAAGTCAAGCCTCCTTTGATTAAGGACAAATTTCTTAGACTACTGTAAATATATATTTCAAGGTCCAGAATGCAAAGCTGTCACTTATCAATCAAGAAAAAAGGGCAAAAGTCATGACTGAAGAAGCTAAGGAAGGGGTTGTCCACATGATTATAATGATTACTGTACATGATGGAACTTTTTAAGATGCCATTCATCTTAACCAAACAGAGTCAAATATTAGTTGTGGGGTTGTGTGTTTGGTTGTCATAGAATTGAAGAAGCGTCCATGACTTCCTCCTACAATGTATAGAAACCCCATGATGTTGGGAGCAGTTGGACATGTCTATACATAGTTGAATGGAACAGCAAACACAGGCTGTAAGCCAGGTGAACGGGAAAGCAAGTGTGTGCAAACTCTGCAGAGACTCAAGAAAAAGACACAAGTGTCCAGCAGGGTGAAATATACTTGTCTAGGGGCAAATTTTGCCTTTTAAACTGCCCAGTTTATTTGTACTAAAATGGATCAGGATTTGATCTAAAGGAGAGATGTTACCTGACAATAGTGTTAAACATTATGATAAATCTGTTGTCAGGATCATGCTATTGAACATAATGCTGAGAGGTTACAGGAGAATCCTGGCTGGGTTGCCATGCTTACAGAATATTGACTTGAGTGCAATATTTTAATAAACAAATATGATGATGTGAACAAAAAGTCAGACGTGAATTTTCTAAGGGAGACAGTCCAAGAGAATCCAAAGTACTGCAAAAAGCTGGGCACAGCAAAGGGTTGTAGGGGCTTTCCATCAAGACATAGAAGAAAGCTGCACAGGTCACATAAAATTGCATTAGCAAGTCTTCCCTGTAAGTTTGAACATATGGAAACATGAATCATGAAACCAGACGAAAAGAAACTCGTGTTGTTAGATAAGCTCCTCCATGGGCCTGCCTTACTCACAATGAAAGCATTCATTGATTTCAGTAGGAGGTATTGCTCTGAACACGAGATGAAACTCTCATCAGAATACAAAAGAAAAAGGATGCAAACACAGAAAGGGCAGAAAAATGCTCTCAAATACTTTGTGTCTTTTATGATAAGCACCTTGAAGATGGTTCATGATGTTCTAACACTCGAGTTTCCAGTTTGTAATCTAAGAATTACACATTTGTGATCAAGAACTGCAAAACAAAATCCAAGACACGCTTTCTGCATTAACAGAGGATGTCCAAAACATGGAATTGAAGCTCTGGAATTCGATGACCAGAATACTTACAATATAATATCCTAAAAAATAAATTTAGACAAAGACTCGGAACTGTCTCATCCAGTGTGGAACACTCTGATGCTTTGTAATGAATAAAACTTCCTGTAAAGGCAACAAGAAAAAAGGAAGAAAAATGAAAAAAGGTACAAAAAATCTGAGTATGCTACCTATTCTACATAACATTCTCTCTTTCATAACTGCCCATATTTATGGGTTTAAAATGCTACTATATGAAAATTCTCTAGTCATTCATCTCTTGATAACTTCTTAAAGGCATCCTGCTCAGAAAAGAGGAGCTTTAGGACTTCACAGACAAGCAGGTCATGCGACTGTGCAGTAAATTTAACTCCATCACACTGCAGAGGGAAATATTCCAGATTTCTTCTCTTCGTGCTTTCTATATATATTATATATATAATGTGTGTGCATGTACATAAACAAAACAGAAGAGATTCCAGGATTCCAGGAGCAAAATGAATAACGTTGGTATTCATAAAAACATTCAACAACTGAGGCTTTGTTGCAATCAAGTTGCTGTTGGCACTCACTAATAGACATGACATTTATTTACCTCTCTGACGGCCTCAGTGCCTCATGACATAAAACAGCATTTACGGTACTAAGCCTTGAAAACAAAACCCCTAGGAGAGTCATGAATACCACTTCAGTATATTGGGCAGGTGGCAAAGGGTGTCACCCAAACCCATTGATAGGCTCTTATTTTTTCTTATTTTTTTGAAACTTTGGTCAGACATTCATTGCTCATAAATATCAACAGTCAGGAATAACTTCATACGCAGCTGTATTTTTTTAATTACTCTTTTGACTGAAAGGATTGTCTTGCAGTCTATGCAAGGACAATACTGAAGATTTGCTTGGTAAAGCAGAACATGCTGCGAAGATTGCTTACTCTTTTTTTTCTGTTGAAGCTCTTGCACTGGATGGTATCATCTATGTCACCCACAGGTGAGGACCCAGTCCATGTTTACGTGGAGACTCGATAACACAAAATTCCTCCCCACATAATTTTGAAGGTGCATAAACTCCTTGAGACCCCTAAATCCCTTCTTCTGCAAATGGCCAGAATGGCTGCAATCCCCACAGAGCTGTGCAGGTTGGGTTCAGGACCTTCCTAGGAGCTACTGAACAATTGTATCCAGTGCAGACATCATGTATAATGTATAAGCAAGCCTAAGAGCTGGGCTAAGTCCCTCTCTCTGTCTTCCCACGTGAGGAGCCCATGCACCTGATTAGAACATCATGGTCCTTCTTAACACAATGACTCCTGAAGACTTTTTGTGTGTATGTGACCCAGCAAACAGAGGAGAGCCCAGCCTCACCAGTAGCTCAGTCACCAGGGTACCGTCTTGTGAGAGCCTTGAACAACCTGTGTCCTGAGAAGTGCTTTAGCCGCTGAATTAGAGGACAAAAGGTTATTGTGGCAACTGCAACCTCTTGCTCTTTTTTAGCCTGTATGATAAAAGAGGAGAATGACCTCTTTCTACGTTGCTGAAAGGAACAACAGCCTGGGTTAAGAGCCTAACCTCCAAAAGAAGCGAAATGCATGACATGCTGGTCTTTAAAGCATTCTTCACAAGCTGATCCGTGCGGCTTCCCACTTGCCGGCTGCAGTGAGTCCCAGGCAGCACACAGGGAGCTGAGCGTGTAACCAAGGCTGGGCCTGAGCCACGAGGCTGGTGAGGCAAGAGCATCTACATCCCTCTGCAGACCTAATCTAAAGGCCCAACTCAGATGTTGTTTGAGGCAGGCGGGTTAGATTCAGTTTTTATGCAAATGGGTTCTGGTGACTTCACTCTAGCTGTACAGATATGAATAAGATCTTGTTTCCCCTCACAGCTTTATAGGTTCTTGTGAAAGGCATGTTTTTCAAAAACATCTAGCTCATTCTCTTCTGAGGAACTTTCAAAGGAGATGAACCAAAATCTTCCTCAAATTTTTTGAAGCTTTCTCAATTATATAGGTCTAATTTATCTGTTAAAAGTTAAAAAAGAAAAAAAAAATTGGAAATGAAAAAAACAATTCCTATTAATGTTAACAGGCCTTGTATAAAGGACTTTAGAGCTCTGAAATACTTAACAGATTATTATGCTTATTTCTATTTTTTTTCCAGATATTCTTTCCACTTTTTTTTTTTTTTTTCTCCTGTTTATTCAATCTTTTCTTCACAGACCCTGCTTTCTATATCTCTGGTTAGTGATATTTCTGTCTTCTGAATTCCTTCTGATTGGCTCCTTCTGTGGTGGAGAGGATGGATCACCTCCCCCACTCTGTGGGCTCTACTCCCCTCCAATCTCTGGATGGTATTCACCCTTAGCAGAGTGAGCCATGGCTCATCTAATGACCTACTTCCACAACTAGGTCTGTTCTTTCAGAGCTACTGTCTAATCAACTTGTTACTTGTCCTGTATCTGTGCCATCCCCAACATAGCACTTCACCCTCATTCTTACTGAATTAAATATTTTTAAATGCTATTTCTTTGTTTTGTAGCCATCATGAAAAATTCAATTTTATTCTTTCACTATTTATGGGTCTTTCCGAACTGGAGTCATCTGCAAATGTGATTAGCACTTTGCTTATTCAAATCAGTAATGAAAATACTGACTACTACCAGATTCCAGCACAGGCTGCTGCAAAATGATGTTCAGCACAGCCTTCCATGTCATTAGTGACCACTGACAACTACTGCTAAAGTACACCACTCCAAAATTCTTTACATGTACCTCATAAGAGCTCCTACTATGTTTTATGTTTTTTCTTTTTCCAGTACATCAACAACCTTCCTCAATGTCCTCTGTCAATAACTTTCCCATTCTGTTGTCTTCTTTTTGATATTCATGTAGCAAGTATCACTCCTGTTGCTTACCACCCCCTACTTGCACCCTCACTGCCAGGTTTGAGTCAGAAGGGAAATTTCCCTCCCAGAGATCAGGTGATCCAGGACCATCTCTCCTCTGTTCTCAACAGCATGAAACATTTTTGTACAGTGTTCTGAGAGTTACGAGACATTTTGTGCTTATGCAGGGTCCTGGGGCAGAGGCAGTATGCTTGATACTCTTCTGCCCTCTTCCTGTAGCACAGAAATAATTGTCAGTTTTTGGCAAGAGGATCTAGAT
This sequence comes from Tyto alba, assembly GCF_018691265.1. Taxonomy (NCBI): domain Eukaryota; kingdom Metazoa; phylum Chordata; class Aves; order Strigiformes; family Tytonidae; genus Tyto; species Tyto alba. Next base: position 28,230,227 of record NW_024881276.1, read on the forward strand.
TTTTTACAGCATTTCAGATAGAGTTTAATGGCTTAAGGTTGGTCTTTTCTACACCATTTTTCCAGTCCTTTCATAATTCCTTACATTCCTTTCACATTTGCTGATATGTTTGCAATACCATTTCCTTAAGGGTCCTTTTGCTCTCCCTTGAACCAGTTTCCTGGGAGATTGGTCCTACAAAGAGTCTGGCTTTACTGAAATCCATTTTCTTAAAAGGATTCATGGTTTCTGGTTTGTTGCTCTTCCTTCTTGATTGTGAGCTCTATCATTTCAGTCATTTTTACTCAAGTTAGCTTCTGTTGGAACCATCAGTTATAATTACATCAGAAAAATCTTCCTTTCTAATATCTTTCATTGCTCTTAGAATACACAAATTAAGAAGAAAACACACAACACTGCAAGTTTTCTGGACAATTGATTTACCTTTCTTTCCCAGAAGATGTTTGGATAACTACAATCTATACAGATCACCAGGCTTTGTGCCCCGAATGTTTTTGTTAGCTACTGGACAAGATATTTATCCATCTGACCTTCTTAATTAGTCAGTCTAGGTTGGATCTGCAGATCTATTATTAAGCCCAATTATTTTCTTATTTTATAATTTGATCTCTCACTCTCTGCTCTGATGGTGACATTAATTCATACTTCTTAGGATGTTCCCTTTCATTCTTTTGTCCCAGTTTAGACCTCCCTTCATTCAAATAGGGAATTAGTGTACAAAGATGGTCTTCTCCTTTCTTGTAATGTTAACTCCATCCATGCTCAACGTCACCACATGGGATGGGATGACCCCTGAAATGACATCTATGCAGCCACACACAGACACCAACTCCTGGCAGGGGAGCTGGAGGGACATACCAAGAGCAACACCTGAACCCCTAATCCCTTATTCCTGGAGCCTTGGGAGTATTCCAATATGCTCAGGGTGACTCCTGGTACTGACATTACTGGTCAGAAAAATGGGACACAGAGATGCCATAGAGAAGTCTGTACAACAGTTTTGGATTTGAGCTCTTTGCACGTAGCATACCTCCTTGAATGTGAAGCTTGGTCCACTAGTGTCTATCTTTGTTGCCTCCTTCCTCAGCACAATGGCTGCCATCATCTTGTGCTTCTCTTTGAGAGTGGTAATGATGAGTCCCATGGACTTTATGGCACATGACTTTCTCTTTTCCACTGCTTTGTCCTCTAGCAGGTTCATTTTCTATTGGAACAAGAGAATAACCTCCATATTCAGGGTACACTCACCTCCATGTCAATCTCAATCCTTTGAGATTGACTAATTCATATCCATTATGCACACACACACAGGCACACACACACATACACACACTCCTATATAATACACATACAAACTCTATTATGAAATAACTTTGTCCATGGCTGGTGTCACTATAGACATCACTCACTGCCTTTGGGATATGACCTCCTACATTGTGCTGTAAATGCTTTCATGACTGCATTTAACTCTCAACCTGATTTTTCCTCCTAGTGCTTTCTTATTTGCCTCCAGAGATGTTTCCCCAGCAAGCATCCTCTATGCAGATATCACTCCCAGCCTCATTTCGCTGCAGTCAATTTGGACAATCCCATCCCACCATCTGGGTCCCATCTCTAGTTCTCAGAGATGCAGGAGAACAAGACTTGCAAAATTCTCTACCTAGACTGAAGCCATTGTTAACCACCCCTTAAAATTACCATCTGTAAACCAGCCAAATAATATGTGATCATTAAAACAATGTCTACAGAGGTGCCAGGACATTGTCCAATAGTGTTTATGAAGATTCGGGCCAGCTATTGTGTATAAGTTCACTAAAGCCAACAGCATTTCATAGTTGCATTGATGATATGATCTGTCTCTCAGAACCTGCTGCATTTTAGTATGTAATAAATAATAAATAAATGGCCCATGCTTGGGCATCAGAGACATGACTATCACAGTTTCAAGGATTAACAGAAGTTTATAAAATACCTAAATCTTTTGCTGTCTCCATTTTGAGGCAAAACTTTGGTGGGCTGGAATTACATTTTGCTTACTCTGGCTACTGCTCTCTGACTCTCCCTCCTTGCTACACTCCAGAAGGGTTCTTTGCTGCTTTTTAATGAAATAGCCTGAACAAACATAAAGCTTCCAGTGAGGCAATGCGATGTTGGTTACTAAGCAGCCTTTGTAAAGAGTGTGCACTGCTTAAACCCCCTCCCCCCTTTTATCGCTTAGATGCTATCTGCACAACAGGACCAGTTGTAAGTAAATGCTGACACTGTAATATGAGCAAGCTTTAGCTTTATGCTCCCAAATTATGCTTTTAACATAGTACTTATTTTGAGGCAACCGAACAAAATGGTGGCAATGACTCTTAGCTAAAAATACCTGGTGCATACTATCCAAGAAATCTAACAAAAACATTAAATATGTCCCAGGAAATAAAATTTATAGTGCAGGAAAGGCTTAGTGACTTCATTGCTCAGATTACCAGCTGGATATCAGTTTCATCATCATCAACCTCCAATTTCCTGTTTTTCTTATCATAGAATTACTGTTTTCTTTTTTTAATGTTTGCACAGCTTTTTTTAATGTTGGCAACAGCTATACTAAGATTAGATACAGGGGTTTTCTATGACGGATTAAAGACCATGTTTGTTTTATGATATTTTAAGAAATAATAATATTAAAAAAACACCAGGAACTGAATGTATATAAAACACAAACAGTGCTTATATGCTTTTCTTTTTTACTATTGGAAAAAGTATGATTCATGGTATATGTGCATTGCTGATTTGTGTCCTGCTTTGGAACTGTTCCTTCTTATTGAGTAATAAGTGCCACTAGACTTCTGGCAGCTCATAATAATGTTATATATTTCTAGTCTTTACAGAAACTTGTTTGCCTCTTCTGTCTTTACCTGTATGAATCAGACACTGTGTCATCTCTTTGTGCTTAAAAACTTTCATATTAATCTTACAAGTTGCCTGGTCTTGCAAAAGCGTAATCTACTACATTGTTTCACTCACTTATGAACCTCCCTCATTGCAGAAAGATTTGTATTTTTCTCAAGGATAAATGTATTTCTTTGTCAATCCTAATCATTCCGTGAAACTATAGCTTTTTCCTCTAATGCAGAGCTTCAAACCCATTTGATAAATCTCCTCAAAACTCCTTTCAGACTGTAACATCTCTTTGGCCTCTCTCAAGTTCCTCAGAAGGTTTCTGAGCAAAAGGTTTGATGCTGCCTGGAGACTGTCCAGCCAGACTCACAAGGGTCGCTGTGCGGGATGTTTGGGCTGCCTGGGAAAGGACTTTTACCTTGGATCGGTGCACCAGATCTGCATATCTCACAGCTTTAGGTTGGGCCTGTAGTCCCTTTACTCAATTTTAAGCTAACTTTTGAAAAGTGCAGAACTCTAGATTCAAAGAAAAAGGAGCAGTTACCTCCAAGCAACTAAAATCACATTTATGAGGTCTCTAAAGTGAAGGAAGAAGAAAGGGAAAATATGTCATAGATTTGTGGGTCAGCAGGTGGTGACAGTGTGGAGTTATTAGATAATGCATATTCACCAAGTGTGCATATTCACTGTACCAGGGGAATGAACACATTTTCATTTGTCATTTAGACTTAAAAATAGGAGGATAATATAAGTAAATCTGCTTACTGAAGCAGTATGAACCTGACTTAAAGTAAACAAATCTTTTAGTCACCTTTACCAATTGATTGGCAAAATTTTAATGCTATATTTTTCATTTGGAAAAAACATACTGTAAGATATGCTGAGATGTGAAAACAATATTAATGAACAAAATAAATGCAGTTTCATGACTATATTAAGGAGTTATAAAAATGCAGTAGATTTATAAATGCAGAAGCCTACACAAAATTTCTTTTGTCCTCTTGTAAGCATCAGAATCTCCTGGTTGAAAAGTAAACATTAGTTAACAGATATTCAAACCGAACCAATTATTACTTGTGCAAGTAATTATTTCCTATTTGCAAGATCTGACTTGTTATCTACTTAAGCAGTTATAATACAGTTTTGAGGCTATTTTCTGCTTCTTCTTTTCCTTGATGAACAATGCATCAGTATTCAGAAAAATTTCCCCTCTGGTGTAGGTGAAGTTTAGTTCACAAGCCTATGTGTACACATAAAACTTCCGCATTCATGAATTTGGGAAACCAGACTACCTTCTTGGACACTTAAACTCAGATAGACAGGATTAAAAAAAAATTGAACAGAAGTCCAATTAATATCAGTGCAAATCTTTCTCGCATATATCCTTTGCATTTGTGAAAAGATGGACTCTGCAATGGCCATTTTGCAGGCAACTCTGCCAGTTGGATCAATAGGTTGAAAATAGTAGCAGTATTTGAAAATCTGTCACCTAGGGTGCCCAAAAAGTCCATCTCTTCAGCTTTTATTTCCAGCACCAAATAATATATTTCATAAAAGAGGGAAGAGAAATTATGTGTGTACACATCTCCATAGTTGTCCCTGTCTTCCCTCACTCAAACATATTTCTCTACCCTGTCTCTCATGTGAATGTGGCTTGCATTTATTCAAGTAGGAAGGACTTGAGCCACAGATCATTCCAATGATGATGTTAGCATGTATGACAAAAAAGCATTAGAAATAATCTACCCTACATAAGTGGGCCTTCCCTTCCCTTCCCTTCCCTTCCCTTCCCTTCCCTTCCCTTCCCTTCCCTTCCCTTCCCTTCCCTTCCCTTCCCTTCCCTTCCCTTCCCTTCCCTTCCCTTCCCTTCCCTTCCCTTCCCTTCCCTTCCCTTCCCTTCCCTTCCCTTCCCTTCCCTTCCCTTCCCTTCCCTTCCCTTCCCTTCCCTTCCCTTCCCTTCCCTTCCCTTCCCTTCCCTTCCCTTCCCTTCCCTTCCCTTCCCTTCCCTTCCCTTCCCTTCCCTTCCCTTCCCTTCCCTTCCCTTCCCTTCCCTTCCCTTCCCTTCCCTTCCCTTCCCTTCCCTTCCCTTCCCTTCCCTTCCCTTCCCTTCCCTTCCCTTCCCTTCCCTTCCCTTCCCTTCCCTTCCCTTCATCAACAGGTCACTAAATACTTGTGATATATTAAATTGTTGGCCTGGGGTGGGTTTAGACCAGGCAAGGAGAGGTTTTGACACACTGTGGGATTAGCCTGACTTCACACCAACAATTTCTATATTTGTGATTTCACTGTGACTCTAACAATGTTTTATTTGTCTAAGTGAAATGATGTTTAATTTATGGAATAAAGTACTCCAAATATATTGTAAATTTGTGTATTGTAAATATGGATCTAAATATATGGCTATAAACAGATGTGACAGTAAGTTGTTTTGAGTTATAAATGGTGTCCCTGACAATCAGTTCTGAAAAGAGTTTTCTATAAAGAAATTGTAAAAGCCTGGGGACAACCAGCTGCTGTCATGATTTGGCTTTTCTGGGTGGTTCTCTGGTTTTACCAATTAAGATTATTAAAGAGAAATCAAATGACACAGTAACCTTAAGTTTCTGACCCACTGCACAAAAAGTATTGCCCACAAATCACACTTTAGTGCCCAGTGGATGCCTTTTGCTCCTGCTGTCTGCCCTGATAAACAAGGTCCATGGGCTGCGCGTGGTTTTTCAGCCTCGGTCTTTTGTCAAGAGTAAGATTAATGCTAGGAAGAGAAAAACTTGCATTCACAATTTGGCACTCACTTCTTTTTTATTCTACCTCACCTTTTTACTAAGTGGTACCTGCTTAATTCCAAATAATATAATTTCCCAAAACTTTTGGTGAATTTGAAGTATCCGGTGTTAATGCACAGCCAGTGGGGGAGGAAGAAAAAGTGGTTGTGGTGAGAAACCAGAATCTGCAATGATTACAGGGCCGTGAACCTCACATTCAGTGCAAGACACTGATGGGAGAGTCTTTGTTTTCAACAGTGCTGAATCATCCTCAGAAACTTACCCTCTACTTATTAGGCAAAGAATAAAAAAATCATATGCCCTTCTACTGTGTGAGTGTACCACACGTGTACAAGTCTTTCACAGGCTTTGTAAATTTTCCAGCAATGAGCAGAAGAGGAGATGTCAAAATGACCACATTGAGGTTTCTATGAGGTAACAAATACCTCATGAAAAAGCTTGCTTGCCTGTTCAAATAATTTGAAACTAGATCAATGCATCAAAACACTGCTTTTAGCATACACTAGCCCACCCATTTATTCAGTAGCATTTGGATAATACAGATTCTGTCAAATTTGCATATTGCCTTGGACCCTCTCCTGCCTCAGCCCTGTGCTCTCGGTGGGGACCCAACTGCCCTTTCAGCTTGCGCAGAAAGAAGATAATTCCTGTTTTCATGTGCTGAACACATGCACACGCTCAGATACATATGTGGTCTTACCTTCACGTTGCTACCAAGGATCGCCACTGCAACGTAGTCTCTTTGCTCTTTAACTGTATTTTATTTCAACAGGTGCCTTTTTAGCCGAGCAGCAATTCAGCTAGCACTCACCTCCCATCATGGCACACGTCTGCAGACCTGCAGCTGCTTATGCCAAGCCACATTTGTCCTGTTCACTGTATATTCAGATTGCATTTATGGTAGGACTTACTACTGAAGAAACGGGTCAAGCACGCAGGAATTTTTGACAAAGACTTCTTTAAAACAGCCCTATCAATCTATTGTGTACTGTATTTCACTCACACGTTATGAAATAAGACTAGGGAAAATGTTCATCTGTGAAAAATTCCCCAAAGGGAGGCACGTCAAGACCGCTAGTCTTTTCATATTGTTATGAATGAAACTCAAAGTTTCAAGTATCAGCCCTCAAAAGAAATCGCTAGGGATTTCCACTGATTTCCACCCCCTCTCAATTTTAAAGTAACTGCATTAGAAGTATGTGTATTTATACATGAAAGCATAATGCACATACACACGGAGAACAGCGACTGCAGCTCCTCATGCAGTGAATGACCAAAAAATTGGCTGCGGTTCAGAGAATACTCCATGTTTTGGAGACTGTCATGACAGGCAGGGATTAGATTTTACATGAGTGGTGATGAGGATACTTCTACTGACATGTGGGGGCTGTATGTTTTCTTGCCAACGGGGCTGAGCCACGTAATTCATCTTTCTCACTGAGAAAGGAGCACATCGGCTACAGAGACTCCCTGTTTACACAGGGAGGGCTACACGGTGCACAAATGGAGTATAGCTATATATAGAATCTAGCATGACAGATTATTATTATTTTCTCCCTGTTAATTATGTAGAATTTCTTTGGCATCACTACAAAGTGACTGTGCTAGCTTGTCACTAAGCACAAATAGCAGAAAATCAACCCCTGCAGATGTGTAAATGTACTGTTTTGAGATATTTAAAATGCATATTTTGTTTCAAGAGTCATGATCACTTCTTATTTAGTCATTATTGCTGGGTTAGAAGCAGTCCTGTATAGGGCATGTTTCCTTAGTGTTTCTATAATCACTCCAAAATAATTTATTTTTATTTTATTTTCTTTTTTTATTTCTACTTTTCATGTCTTGAGAATGTGTTCTTGTGGGACACAGAGCACCCAGATAAGTATGGGAGGAGCTACAGCATCAAATATCCCAACAGAAGTTGGTTATCACCAGTCAATAAGTATAGGTTTATGGTGAATGGTTACTTCTAGACACCTCATCTATAGAAAAGTTAAAATATGAAAAGTGAAATGTTTCTATTTGTATTATATTTGGTATATTGCTTTACCATTAATATTTTTAAGGAATTTATTTAAAGTTGGTTACTGGCAGTATGTTGTTTTTGCAAAGTGTAGATTGAGCAGACTAGACACCTTTTTATTTTAAATCAGTGTATTTTTTTAACTGATCAGCACTTATTATTTTTGCTGCTTACTCATGTAGTGCAATACTTAATGAAGCTGGCAAGTGGTTAAAAAACCCTGGTAAGCATGTTTCAAGTTCTGTCAAAGTCACTGTATGACCAGGTGGGTTTATGTTTTGGAACCTTCCCCTGAGCCATGCAAGCCATGATGGGACTTTTGGTCTGTGCAGTATATAGGCATGCTCATGAGAAATTTCTGTGCTTGACTTCTTTTTATTTTTTTCTTTTTTAACCAGCTCAAAAAATAAGGCTGAACCTAGACACTTATGCAAAACAGTAAAAACTCGAGATTAGCAGGCTCTAAAAATATTATCTGCAGTTCCAGCCTGGTGATTTTGGATTTCTGAGTTTGAGTATGATCACAAGTGATAGAACAGATACAATAAAAGAGACTGTTCTTATGATATTTCCAGAATGGCCAGACAGTAAATCTCACGAGGCAAATGGATTTTCAGCATAACTCTAATGTCTAGAGATCTGAATAAACAGAATTAATTTGTTAGGATTCGCTCATCACTTGGGCTGGTGTGACCCAGTGCTTGTGTTGCAAATGTAGGCATGACTTCTAAATGATCTCATAATCTTCAGTTTTGAGTTTGTGGTTCAAATGAAACCAAAACTTGAAAACCAGAAGCTCAGCTATTATCTTGTTTTGTTCCAGTTTCCACCCTAGGTAATGATTTAACTCATGCTTGCTTGAACCTTAGCCTAAGCTTACCAAACACTTGCCAAACCCAGCTCAAATGTGGGGTTCAGCAGCAGCACCATGATGACAGTCAGAGTCAAGATACAGTGCCATGGTATTAAGCACTATAAACCAAACAATCCCTATCTGAAGAATTTAAAAAGTAGTGCTAAGCCTCTTTTATTAGAAATGGCAATAAGTTACAACAGGAGGAGGACTGAATTCTGATCAGGAAGTACAGGAGACCTGAAATATTTTCTGAGACAACAAGAGCATGTTTTGGGAATGTAGATGCACATGTGGAACACTTTCCTCCAGCTCTGGTAGCCAGATTTTAAAAGGAGTAAGATTCATTTAATACACTCTGTGAAAGCATCAAAAAAGGAAGACTGACCTGTAACAATAAGACATGTCTGCACTGGAATATGGCTGTAGATTTGATGCATTAAAGGATCCACAGCAGCTGCTGTGCAGGCAGTATAGTAACACACCATGTATTCCCATCCTTATGGGAATAGTGTTTCTTGCACTGAGTCTTTGTGCATCTCAACACAGAAGGGGGTATTTCTCCATAGTGCAGCAAAGTCTGGTTAACCACCATGGATAATGGTGGAGTTTTGGGGGGGATACCATCATCCTTAGAGGGTTGAATTGCTTTATGCCATGAGAAACAGGTCTCCTATTTCTCCAGTCCTTTGGGTGAATCCCATTTAACCTTTGCTGTGGAGGCCTGAGGAGCTCTTTATTGGACTCTCAGGCAGAAGAAAGAAGGGAGGCATACCTTGGGCAGCTGCAGATTTCCCATAGGGTGTACATTTGGGAACATGAGAGGTTTGCCTTTGAGGTCTGAGTTGGATGCCAATAAATCTCTGCCTGCTACAGCAGCTTCTTCAAAAGGAAAAAAGACAATGTAGTAATCGTTAGGAAAAGGGGATTTTGGTATGTAAACTGTCAGAGAATAGTGCCCTAAGAACTACTGCCATTGGTTTAGGACCCAAGACGCATCAAGGGTGTAGCTTGATGGGTATGCAACCTGAAATCAAAGATTGTTTAGTCTATGAGATTTACAGCCACCAGATCTAGCAGAGGCCACAGCATTGCTGCTCACAACACTTTTAGCCACAGTAGAAATGGTTAGTAGAAGATGGTTGCTCTTTCGAGTGGAACCAACAAAGGAGGCAAAAGATGTTAGAAAAACCCAAATTCCAGTGTTCTTGCTGCCCCCCCACTTTACAACTGGAAAGCTGGGGAAGAGGAAGGTTAGTTTGACCCACGTAGCCTACAGAATCTGCTGCAGACTTGAGAACCATGTCTGGAATCTACAGTCTGGGTCCAGGTCCTTTAATATAATCCCACTTCCCTGCTTTCAGCTTCATTAAAGTTCCTGCTGGAAGCCTGAAGTACCATTGCCAAAATAGCTGACTCACTATGTAGTTTTTATTCATTCATATTTCATCCCTGATTTTTGTTAGAAACCACAGATTCTCCAGCTGGGGGATTCCTATTGACACTACAATAACAAAACACATTTCGCTCATCACTTTCTCCCAATGGGAGTATCGTGTACCACGCTTGTATCTTCTGCATGCTGGAAACACTCTGACTGAGTTTCAGAACTCACAGCTCTAATGCACGTTTCTTATCTGCATCAGACCAGGTAGGCAAGAGCTTATGAGGGAAGAGATGCAATCCTTTTTTTCCTTCCCCTCTCCCTGACCCTCCCATCTTCTCCGTCTCCAGGTCTCACCTCCCTGATCCTACCGTCCATGTAATAGTAGTGGGAGAAAGAGAGGGAGAGACTTACAATGGCTGTTCTGCTAAACATGAGGTGTCTCTAAAAGGAAGCCCTTTTCACCTTACAGTATTTGCTGATTTTGTCCACTAACTGTACTGATGCCACTGAGCAAAATGTCAACATGTATTAGAACAACCATGGCCAGACTGTAAGGCAAGCTAAAGGGGAGTAAGGATCTTGTTGAGTTCAACGAGTCTTTTGTGATTTCCAATGCACTATGAAAAAATGCCTTCAAATTACCCAAGAAGTATGTTAATAGCTGACTAATGCACAAGCTGGCAGGAATCATTGCTGTTTTGAGCACGGCTCATTAATCTTACCGTTCATTAAAAAAATTCCAAACTTTTTAATAAACAATTTCTATTTAAGAAGTAAAAAACAATGGAGTGCGCTTTTTGCTAGGGAAGTGAGCTCCCCATTAAAGTAAAACATTTATTTATATTTTTTTCCAGGTAAAGCCACTTTTCTTCCATCACAAGGTTTGGAAATGCACAGAGTACTTTCAACTTCTGTAAACACTCAGGCCTAATTTTTTAATCTTTCTTTACAACTTTACAAGCTTGTCCTTCCTAAGTGGAAAACCTCTTGCTGCTGATACGCAGCCCACTTCTGCATGAGGCAGGTGGTGTTTCTCTCCAGTGAGGAGCTGGCAGAATGCTGGGGAGCAGAAATGAAAGGAGAGAGTTGCTTGCTGACAGCTGGATGAGATGCTGCGTGCTGGCCCACGGCACTTGAATTAGCACTGCACATCAGTTCAGATCCAGTTGTGGTTGTGTTTCCACGTGAGAAGAGACCTCGGGGGCCTCCTGTTTCCTTGGCCTCCCAGGAAGTATTGCACTCTGGCTTTGTGAAACAGACACCTGGGACAATTTTTTATGCTGGGGCAATTGCCTTCATGTTCCCTTTTGCCTGTGGTTGTGGTCTGAAGTCTTGCAGTGGAATAGATAACTCTGTCCAGCCTTATTCTTTGGGACTCCTCCATCTGTACAGCATGACTTATTCAATGCAGTAGTGAAAATGCAAGATAAACTGCATTATCACTAATAGTTATAGAAACACAACTGGTTTTGGTGATTTGTCAATAAACACTAGGGCAGAACAACTTACATCAGATGTTGCAAAGTCCTGTTTGCACACAACAGAGGTAGAAAAAACATGAAAAAACATCTGATCAGTGTTATCACTGATATTTTACATTCACGCACATCTCAGTACAGACATATGCTACCTTTTCTAAGTAAATGCTCTTCAAGGTCTCTACAATAATTTTATTTGCCTTTCAAAACAAGCCAGGCTTCAGGATTTATTAATGCAGCAATTAGTATGCTGATCATGCCCAGCATGCTTAAATCTTTATTGGCTGTATGCACCACCGAAAGTTTTAGTTTTATTAAACCTGAGCCTCCTACATAGTGCTGTTTAGTGTGTGTTACAAAACTAAGATCAGCTCTGAATGTAATGTAACCCACATGTTGGATTGCTTGCTTCAGTGACTTACAGAAATATTTCAGGTAGCAAGTATTTTCTTAGTACTCTGTTATAAAAATATGTCAGGCACACAATGTTTGCATTATATGTTCCTTTTCTGTCACAGAAGAAGAATTCTGCACCAAACTCCTGTGATCCATTCTGAGCAGTCATTTGCACCAACTGTGTATCAAACTACTGTGAATCATCATGTTTCAGTGAAGATTTTGTGGTGAGATAGACAGTGGGTCAAATTAAGATACAGTTTTCTTCATCATGTGTAAATAGATCAATAGATAAATAGATACAGCGCATACTGTATCTGCAAAGCAAAAACTAGACACAGGTTGTAGGTTTTATTCACATGAAGGAAGGGGAAAGTGCAGCTGAGATTCCCACCCGCCCCCTCCCCCCCAAGCAAGTGCCAGAGGCTGTAGGAAATCTGCCAGGCATGATGCAAGGTGTATTGATCTTTGCAGATTCGTCTTCCTTTCATACCCTCAAGACAAAATGTCAGCATGATGGAGCAGCCTCTCGAGAAGCCCTGGTCTGAGCCCCTCAAGGCAGCGCTGTTCTGCCCACTGACTTGCAAGCACCAACTGGGCTCTTCCTACAAGTATGGTGCTTCCCCTGCCACAGCATTCACTGCAATACTGGAGTTTACACCATCCATAGGAAAGAGAAGGGCCAGGGCCAATATAATCTGTGAAAATAATTGTAACAGGTGATGCAGAGGCTTGGCCAGGTGGCTAAAGAGGTTTATTCCCTTCTACCATACAAAGAAGAGGCAATTTGCCAAGTTTGTTTCAGATTCAATCTGTGGCAATTTACGCAATTAATACATAATGGAGCTAGTCTAAGTGGAGCTAGACTAATGGAGCTAGTCTAAAGAGACTTCTAACAACACATGAGTTGCCCCCTGTAACACACAGTTTAGTTTTGGTTCCAACTGATGAACCTTCAGGCTTTACATGCAGATGACACCCCCAACCATCAAACCCCCTTTCCACTCCAGTTTATCATCTTCTGTAAAAGCAAAAGAGGAAATGGCTTTGCTGTTGTGCTTACACCATTGGTTGTCTGGCACACTGATCTGATACAACATGTGAGCACTCTTCTGCCACCGCTGCTACGGCAAGAGTCTCCCACCTGGGTCTTGTCAACACTAACATCCAGGGGACCCTGGCTAATAACTTAAATTTCTGTGGCAGGATTTGCCAATGTCTCTCTGTCAGAGCCTCCTTGAGTGCAGGATTTAGGACTGAGGGCAGATGGAGAGCTCTGCATTTGCAAAGCAAGAACAGCACAGACAGTCCAGGATTCACCAAATTACACTGGTAAAAGGAACCTAAAGCCTGGCAGAAGAACCCCACTGCCCCACAACTCTGTAGACAAATTTCTGTGTTTAAACATACTGCAATTATTCTGTTATACTGAGACAGCTGGCAAAGATGTTCTCCAGGGTAAAAAAAAAAAAAAAAAAAGAATTAAAAAAATAGATAACTTGAAGCTAGCCAACAAATTTCTGCTCCATCAGCTGAATACATTTGAAAGTCAACACACTTGGGCTTTGTTGGAGCTAATTCCAGCACTTAGGATTTAAGTGAGAATCCCCCTCCCTTACCCATAAATACACACATTTAAATGTGTTCATTTGAGTGTTTCAAGTCATCTCAAATTCCATGGCATCCACAGAAAAAAAGCCAGTCTAAAGTCAACAAAGCCCACAATGACGTTGTAAAGAGAGGTGCTATTGGGAATTCATTTCTGTTTTCTATGTTATATCCACCACTGTTTGCACAATTGCTAGCCCTGAAAACACAGTCTTAAAGTTAAATTTGGTTTATCTTTGTTAATCATCATAAGCAGAAATGCAATTTTTCAGATTTTGTAGAGCTCTAGTCAGGTTAAATAGATTATGAAAAACTGGAAAAGAGTTAAATTTGATGTAAATCAAGTGTTTTGGGGATTTAAGCATGGGTTTTCCTTAAAATTCACAATGATTGAAATCCAGATAGTAGCAGCAGACAACATGAACGAACCCCCAGAACTGCTAAAAACCAATGATAATTTGGCTATCAACCAGAGCAGGATTTTACATGCTCTATCTGTTCCTGCTTCAACATTTTCCCTCCAACTTACTAGATTTATTTCAGTCATTTCCGTATTGAATCTGGTCCAGTTAGCCCACCTCTTTTTCTCTTATAAAGCACATGCACAACCTTTGCTGCCACAGAATAAATAATTCATAGATCAGGGCTACTTTCCTACCCTCCTTCCAACCTTCACGTAGAGCAGCAGGGCTCCGGATGGCTTGGTGGCTTTCCAAAAAATTGCAGAGGGTGACTAAATGAGCAAGAAGGTAAACCTAAGTTCCTGCAAAACATATGCTAGTGCCTGAAACCCCTTTCTTGTTGATCCAGTTCTTCATGGTGGCTGCGCAGCGGGTACATGCCTCAGATAACGTGGGTGGGGATGATGCCTGGGCCTGAGCCGTGCGGGACCCCCTTGGAGGTGCAGTAGCCAGGCCCAGGTGTCCCAGGGATGGGGGCATCCTGCTGAGCCCAGCCTTGGAGCTAAAGCAATGAGACCAACGTGAGGGTGGGGGGTGGGGGAGGAGGGGTACAGCTGGATGTGACTGGTAGAGTTCAAAATACGAACCTCCACAACTGAGTTGCTGTTACTGGTAGCATTTACTATGGGAGGACCAGGGGACCCACCAAAACGGCTGCTAGAGTCCCTATAGTAAGGGCTATGGGATTCTTCAGTTTGATGTTTTGGGGACTCTGACAACCACACGTGCATATTTATGTGGAAAATAACCCTCTTCACTTTTTCCCCCTGTATGTTTAAACAGCCCACTCATCAGCAACAGACTCAAAAAACTTCCTCTCTACCTACCCTTTCCTTCCCTCTCTACCTCTTCCCCTTAATACAAGGGAGTCCAAACCCACCTGTGTACACAGTTGTATAATTTTTCCCAGGTTAAATATCCCAGAGTCTTACATCTGTTCCTGACAATCCCAGCACTGGGCATCGACAGAAAGAATACTGGGATGGTTAATGATTATTCCCTCAGGCATTTTATTAGGTCCTTTTGAGTGTAATAATGAGATGATACTTTCAAGCCTAGTACTCTGCTGCTTTTAATAGCTTGCCTCATATAGTCTAAACAAGTTTAGTATTAAAATAAAATAATTATAATAAAAAAAATGTAGAAGTATTGTCACAAACCCATCTGTTCTAACATCATCAAGAGGGGAAATCCTGCATTTAAAATAATACTTTCTACATATTGGCATTACTTAACAGTCAGGCTTGCCTGCTGAAGCAGGTAGAGCTATTGTTAGAGAATTCTCTTTAAATAAATAAAGTTTTTTTTTTTTTGCAGCTCGCATGAATGAGCTGAGTCATATTTAGTGGCTTATTTGGTTTATGCCTGAGTTCTTTCAGGACTCAGGTAGAGGCCAAAAGAGAAACAGACTTATGCCACACGCCTAGTTTATTCAGTGTGTCTTTTGTCTAAGAAAAACAATCCTCCACCCTTCTCAGTAAGCACTGAGATTTTAAACCGTTGTCCTTACATCCCCCATCAATCTTTCATCATATATTTGTATGAAAGCTGAGCTGAAAGAGCACTCCTTCAAAGAGATGTTACCAAGAGTCCAGTGTTGTCTGTAGTTTCCATTAAAGCCAGAGACTTTGTTTAATTTTCAATTACCATGCAGAATTGTACATACTCTCCCTTTCTTTATCATCAGAGCTGAAGAAGAAAATAAGGGGTGAAAATATGTCGGCATCTATAGGATGCCCAAAATGCCTGACTGCTCCTGCAGAGGGGTGCAACTTAAGTCCTGCTTAATAACAGTGAAGCAAGTTCCCTGCTGGCGTGACCCGTTCAGATGAATTCAGCCTGTTTTGCGTTTGTCAGCACTGGGAAAAGAATGCAGATTAAATGCAGTGTGACTTTGAAATAGTGCAGCTAGGCTGGTGCCTTTCACGCTGTGTGTGCATGGGTACGCTGGCCTCGGGTTGGAAGCAAATGACCGAGGCGGAGGTGAGGGAGATGGCGCAGCGCCTGCCGTGCGGCAGCTCAGCAGGACCGACCTCAGCAGCAGGAACCTCCTCCAGAGATTTCTGTTGGGATTTGGGAGCTCTGCCCCACGTTTGGGTTCTCACACAGAGCTGCCCGCAGAGCACCACTCCGCCCTACATCACCAGGAGAGGAAGGAGAGGGTGGCTGACCTCTTCCTCCGACGCTGCGTGCCTGCCCGCACAGAAAGCGGGCAAGGGTCTTCCCACCACTCCGTGACAGGCATCCATCACCCTGCACTAGTGGTTTGTCCCCTCAGGACAGGCTACAGGAGCACAGCTTGCTGTGTGTTTCAGTCTGGCCTGACCCAAAACGTCGTTTGGGGCTATATTATAAGCATTGATCCTCTTTAATATATTTTTTAAAGAAAATAAAAGTGGTTTTATCTATCTAATGTATGGGATACTTTTTTTCCTCCTACTGAGGAGGGCTAGGATTGAGGTCACAAGAATACTTAAACACACTCCAAGCTTTAAATACCACAGAGGATTTATTCAACACTCAAACGTGTGTTAATGGATGAGTTTAAGTATGTGCCTAAGCACATTGCTGAATTGGGGCCTAAACCAGCATATTTTAATTTTATTTTTATGAAATTTCTTTAAATACCCATGCAAATAACTTGGTGAAACTTGACTTCATTGGAAAAACATTTACTGGAAATTATTCCTTAATTAAAATCTGAAACCATAATTTTTCATCTGTGCGAGATTTTTCCACTGTGAATTTGATGTGGTACAGGATTTTAGGTACAAAGAAAAGGGGGGGGAAAAGGTGGGCAGTCGTCTGGAAACTGTAAGGAAATATGACAGAGGCAAGGGAAACTAGCAGGCATGTATAACAAATATTATAAAAAGATATCTATAGGCTTTAATCAAGAATTGCTGGGAAGACAATTAAATAATTGTTTTGTTGCTTCACACTGAAATTTCTGAACAGATTCATCAAGGGGCTCTTTGATACAAACTGTCCTTGGAGATTAGAGTTTCAAAATAGATACAGCACAGCAAGCAGCTGGGAAGGAACTCAGTTGACTTCTGTGAGGTGCAGAGCTTGAAATGCTGATTCTGTTTTAACGTCTTGCAGCCCCTGGCTCCTCCACCCTATTCGGCTATTTCCTGGCTGCCGCTCTCCTGCTTGAATTGGAGCCCAACAAAGCAAACTGTCACAACAATTGTAACTCAAAACCCACATATTTCTCAAAACTATATGGGACTCTTCCAGGTAAACAGCTTTACTGCCCTGAGTTGCAAATGCTGAAGTAGATGTGAAGTATAATTTGGTTGCCAGCCTACGAGAGATACGAGGTGCAGCTTTCTGCATGTTTAAAAGAAGACTTGGAGGGAAGAGTTCCCACCTGTGCGCTGGGGAAATGCCCATGTCACAGCTGAAAAAAGGAAAATAATTGCAGGATGAAATCTCCTCATGTGCAGACAGCACACTGTCAACGTCTGACGTATATACCAATGGATGAGTGTTTTGCAGCACTTGATAGTGCAAGATATCAGCACCAACTGCCACATTCCTGATACTGGTGAGATGCTACATACGGAAAGTATTTAACAATATTCTCCAGCACTCACCTTCAATGGTACAGCAGGAAAAAGGTACCTGCCCTTACAGATTTTGTTATTGCAACTGCCCTGACATCTGCTGGGAGCACCAGCGGGCACTGGGGTTTGCTGCTACCAGTGCTGGGTGTGAGCAGAGCCTCGTGGAAGCACTGCAGCCAGCCCGGGACAACAAAACTTGCGTACTTCTCCAACAGAGTCACTGCAGGGTTGAACCTAGACCCATAAACAGATTTTAGGGGTTAACATCTGCAGAAAACTCAACGTTTATGGTCCGAGGTGTTTTGAGGTAGGTTACTGCTTGCCACTTCACAAAATCCTCACGCCGCCCTTTTCAAAGCTCTGTGGCAGAGCTGTCACCAACTGCAAAAGCCAGCTGAAGTGTGCCGGTGCTGAGGATAAGTTTGCACGCATGATTTTCCTATACTTGTGAAATTTGCCGGGGGGGAATTGCACATGCCAATACCAAACATGATGCATGCTATCCCTGGAGAGGCAATTGCCCCTGGCACCCTGCCAGTGGCATGTACCCCCTTTTTTGGACCAGCGCCTCTGAGCTCAGGGGGTCCTTCCTCCTGAAAGGTGAGAGGCATACCTACCCCACAAGAGGACATATGAGGATTAGCTCTCTGTAAAAACAGATGTCTCCTCTGTGGATCACAATTTATATTGTGTGAGAAGCCTCGCCCAAGCTGGGGTATCGCTGCCGCCAGCCCTGTGCAAACACACAGGCTGACAGACGGTCTGTGACAAAGGGCACCCGGCCCAAAAGTGTTGGGACAGGTGATGGAGACAAACATGTGGATGGGAGAGGGTGAAGAAGAAGGTGATGGATGGAAATACAGAAGTAGCAGGGTGTCTTTGTGCTTAATAGCTGCCAAGTGCTGTGCTAGGGCTGTCTGGCCGAAATAAAAAGCATGTGAACTCTGCAAAAGTAACAGCAAAATACTGTAACTGCAATACAAGAATCCAGAGATACATACTTACAAGAGAAAATAACATTTAAATATATTTTTAAGTTTTAATCTATATAAAAATAACATTTAAAACTTTTAATTTAAAGACAGACTTTTGGTGTAAAAAAAGTAAATCCATGCGGATTTTAGCAAATCCTGGATACTTGCCCTCTACTCTGCCGTCTCCTGGTGGCACAGCAGAAAATTTGTGAGGACAAAAATCAAACCGACTCTGAGAGGGCAGCAAATCCCATGTAGAAACATCTTCCTCCTGTCCTGAGAGTGCAGATACCTCTCCTTTATCTTTCTGAATTGGATGTGTCCTGGGGCCAAATGAAGCCAAAGAGGAAACTGTCCTTTCCATGTGGCACCGTGGCCCAGCAGCAGCACACCATAGGATTTTTCCAGCAGAAAATACTAATAGGGTCAGCACATAATTGCTGACTCCCACAGCCTTTGGGGAGTCAAGAATATTGTGATTTTTAAAGGAAATTTTCAGCAAGGAAGAAAGTAGGGTTATGGAAGAGGGCCAAGAGAGCAGCCTTACAGGGCACACCCTCTGAGGGACTGATTTGAGAACTGATGGATTTCCCCATGAATCCTTATCCTCTGTGTGGCTGGAGGGACAGATGCAAGACCTTTACTGTCCACTTCTAGTCCATGTAGAGGGAGCTGTTAATTGAGAAACTGAGCAATGAACAGGGCAAAAGTTACTTAGCAAGTTTCTTGTGAGAAACAGCAGTGAGACCAAGGAGTTGAGGGACTTGTTACAGCTAAAATAATACAATTATTCCCATTCTTCTTTCATTCTACCATTTATTAATCTTTTCTTTCTCTCGTCCCACAGGGACTAGAGGTTCTCCTCTTGTGTAAGAAATGAGAGTCAGGAAGAGCGCCACTGAATTCAGTGATTCATCTGGACTCCATGCAATAAATGCTGTATTTGATAATTTCCCATTCAATGAATTTCTGTGCAGGAGAAAGTAATAATCTCTTTTGTCTTCTGAAAAAGTACTTGACCTAATAATTTATCTTAATTGTGTTTTTTTTTTTTTTTTAAATCTTTCCAGAAGAGATCTTACTTACAAAAATATTTCTTTTACTTCTTACTTGCGATCATTACTTATGTTTAATGCAACATCTAATCCCCCATGCCTGATAATTTATTTTCGGTCAAGTTGCCTTTACAGTCATAAGAAAGATTTCTATTGAGTCCAGTGAGAAAAGGCATTGGGCCCCTAATCTACTGGCAGAGACCCTGGTCAAACTGCTGCACTCTCCGTAAAGGCCAGAAACAAGGTGAAGAAGATGGGACAAAAAGAAAAAGAGGGAGAGCAAGCTAGTGAGGGAAGAAGGGATGGAGAGAAATTTCCATCGGTGTTTCCTTGGAAATCAACAGTAATATTCATACTGGCTCTGTCTGCAGGAACATGCCTTTAAGCAATTGAGCTGAGCCCTGTCTTGGCGGAGGATCAAGCCTCACAGACCTCCATCCAAATCTCCCATCCTATTCTGCGCTAAGCCTGATCTGACAGCAGGTGAGATCCTAGTGTTAACAGTCCACTTCCCCTGCCGTTTCTATCTCCATGGTGAATGTCTCACAAGTCCTCCCAGAGGTCTTTGCAAGTAGAAGAAATAAATGTACAGTTGTTTTTTTGTTTAATGGAATAATTTTAAAATAACAGGTACTTAAAACAAATCAAAGGCTACAGCTGTGCATGTAACTGCTACTTGTAAGAATTTTCATTCACTAAGTGAATCTAACGATACAGAGCTATTATAATGTTTCCCTCTTTTGCCTTGTGCAAAGAAGAATGCTGGGTAGGATTGCAGTTTTAAATCAAACTGGACTTTTTTATAGTTGTGAAATGGGAGGAAGGAAGAAGAGATGGAAGAAAAAGGGGGAAGAAAAAACAACAAACCAGAATCATTGACCTTGTATTAAACTGCTCAAATCACATTCACTCAGAATAATGTCACAGAGGTGACCCTGGGTAGTCTTGCTTCCAAAGACACAGCGAGGTGTCTGTTTGATGCATTTTACTGTATTAAGCTTGGGGAAATGAAATATATCTGTAGGTGTGAAGTTGCTTTGCTTGCAGACATATCCACTGGGCTTTAGGAGCGCTTGGGACCAGCACTTGCGAGTTTTCAGTCTTAAACTGTGAAGGCAAAGGCCCACCACTAATGCTGGGGAGTTAACTTAATGATTTCACACATTAGGCCAGTCTCCATAAAAATGAATTCCCTTGCATGGGGGGCTATGTGAGCTTGCATGTTGCGAGTTCTTTACAGGAGGGTTGGGTTGCATATCCTGCACATAATTCAAGAAGAAACAAAATCTAACTGATATAGGCATGCAATTTCTGCTGCCTAAGGCCTATTGAAGTGCAAAACTGGAACATGGAAATCCCCAGGGGAACTTGCACACTAATCTATGGTCCCCACTCATATTGTAAGTGCTGCTGATTTCCTCCTCACCAGAGACCTGTTTCTGAAATGAAAAACAGCATTCTGGAAAGCAAGTGTCACTGTCTTAGGTGTAGAGCTTTGCATCTGGAAACCCTGTATTTTGGGATCAGATCTTCTACAAACACACAAGAAAAGTGTTTTGACAGAAAAAAAGGGATACGTAATATGCTATTCATTTATTAAAAATGTAGATATCTATGTCTCTAGTATGCTTGATTCCAGATATGCAAAACAATCACTTCTAAAATAGCAGGTGGCAGGACAAGCCACAGCCTTGTGATAGATTTAACACAGGCTGATGGGTACATCTACTCCCTTTTGCCCACTTACACACCAGATATCCAAATGCAAGTGAATTAACATTTTAAAACAAGAAACAGCTATGTGAAATTGTCTGGTATGATGTCACCCTTCATAAACCTAATTTCCCAAGAATGGGAAGGACAAGCAACCATTGGTTTGGAAAAGCCAATGTATTTTACATTGAGTGCTGCCTGGGCCAGAAGTCAGTGCTTGTTCATCATACTGTAAGTTTCTCTCTCCAACAGGTTGAGGGAAATAATCATAGCGGTGGCAAATCAAAAGGATCCGATTTACATTACTAGAAAATTTTGGATATATTTTGCACTAAAAATCTGTGGTGACATTGGTTCAGCAGCTTTTTACATCTTGCAAGCATTTCATATACTAAAAATCCTCAGTTAGCAGAGCTCTAAAAAGAAATTTTTCATCTCTTACACACATTTGAGCAACAGAGCAGATCAGACTGCAAAACAACAGCAATGTGTGTGGGAACAGCTCTGTGCCCTAACAAGTCTTGCACAAAGAAAATAAGTAGTTTTTCTTCCCATGAAAATTCATTAAAGTGAAAGCCAAAACCTCTTGGTCTGTTAAAACTACATCGTTGGGTTATGTGTTGACATGAACAGTCTGCCCCTTTTTGCAATACCCTCTTTCTCACCTTCTCCTTCTGTTATCTTGACTTTTCTCACCCTGCCTTTGCTAGTCCCAGCTGGCTACAAGGCCAGTCTCTCACTGTTCCCAGTCTTGGGGTACAGGGTGGCACTAGCCAGGATGAGATGGACGAGTTCTGTGCTTCCTGGATCAGCGGTAGGCTGCAAGAGACTTGAATGTGTCAGATGCTGGCAGACCTCTCTCCTGCCACAGCACAGCCTTCCCACGCTGGCCGGTGAAACAGAGCTAAGGCTGAGAAACACTGAAAAAGGTGTCCTTCTGACATCTTTTCCAGCCTTGCGTTTGGCCAGCTGGCCAAGATAATAATTCAAAAGCAGGAAGTTTCTGAAATATTGCTTACAGAGATTAGGATACACTTAAGTCCACCGCTTGGTTTCCTGGTAGGACGAAGCAAATGTGTCTTTGGTGTCATGGCTCCTGCTCTGAAGGAAAGGATGAGGAAGAAGAAAGGCTGTGCTGGAGCCTAGCAGAGAGGCTTGATGATAAACTCTCATTCTGCCCAGATTTTCAGCATTGCACTGCCTCTTCATGGTGAAAACTTTCACATTTAAACCAGGAACCTTTTATCCAGAGAGCTAATTTCTTTTGTTTGAAATGCCCAGAAAGCCTCGCAGCCCAGTGTTTTCACAGGGTTCCCTCCAAGTTTTCACTTTGGTCTTAAGAAGATTTCTCCTACAAGTGCTTTCCTTTTCTGATAGATCCAAACAAGGCTCCCCACTTTCTATGAAGATTAATTTAGATTTTCTATTGCGGAGGCATCCAACCCCCAGCCACGTGATTCCCCTCCTTTTGAAAACTAGGTAAAGCCTGTAAAGAGGCAGCTGTGTTTCAAGCTCTTTGAACAGTGTCTCTTATAGAAGAGGAGAATAGATAAGCCGTCTTGCAAACACTGTTAGTAGAGACCAGTAATCAGTGTAGAAGAAGTCTGCACTGGGAATGAATGTATCAATTTACCTCAGGCTGTGCACTTCAGAGATGGGCTTTGCCCTAGATGGGGTACATTTTAAGCTTGGCCTGTAACTAAAATTAAACCACTTTGTTATGACAGGGGTTTGTTTCTAAATTGCAGATTTTCCCCTTTGTATGAAAAGGCACACCAATGACACTCTAAACCTGCCTCTTTGGGGGTTTTGCATCATGAATACATACATTATGCACACAAGCACTTTCTGCTTATATATGTGTGCGTGTGTAAATCTATCTATCTATCTAGATATAAATGAAATGAAATGCAATTCAAAACCTGCCTTCTCCCCACACACATAAGCTGGTTATAAACCAGGCATTAAAAATTGCACATTGTACAATACATAGATTTCTTAATTTGCATGTTTCCTATCAGCACTGAGAAAGGGATTCCTGGGAACTGTAAAGCATTGTTATTTGCATTACACCAATGTTTGCATTTTTTTTTTTTTTTTTTTTTTTTACTCTGGTGCTTGTCGGGTTAAAACCTTAAATCTGTTATATACAAAGCCAGAAACAGAAGACTGAAAAGTGATCCCTGCTAATCTAACTCTCTGCAGACTGAGGTGAGATGAGCACTCTAAGAATCAACTGAAAAAATTAAATTCCTGTGACTCCTGCATAATTGGTGTTTTAGTCATGAGCTGGAAACAAAGTCAAGTTGCCTATAGCTGACTTTCATAAAAAATGATTTCACATCCTGGAGGAAGATAAGCACATCCAGTTCTGGGAGTGCACAGTGAGACACTGAGATGGGGGAAAATATCCATGTGCCTCTTGTTCCATAAAAGGAGTGAAACCTGAAATATAGGATAGAAACCTTCAAGAAAATAATGGAGATCTTTGCTACTTAAAAGATCAGTGATTCAAAATGACTAGCCTGAGACTATTCAGTGAAGCCACTTCAGCTGAAGACCTCTGGAACTTCAGTATGGAGGAGGCTTTAAATTTCTTTAAATCAAAGGTACAGAAAAAGTGACCCAAATCTATCCTAGTGAAAGGGAAAATGTTCATAAGGAACATCTTCAGACCAAATGGATGAATTAAAAAAATTGCTTCATAAAATGAGAGTAGGTGCAAATGGCTACAAGGGTGGAAAGTAAAGAGCAGAAAAAAAAGCTGAGAACTGTGTTCTGAGTAGAAAAGTACAAGTATAAAGTGAGAATTTCCAAGAGTCAAGCTGAGGTAAATTTTTTGGGAAAAAAAAAAGCAAGTAGCAAAAGATTCATCCAGAATATCTACTAAAAATCCAGTGAGAATAAGTCAGGCATTAAAGATCATTTATTTGACATTCAGATGAACTTGAATATCTTGTCTCATCTTCCAAGAAATATGCTGTTGTTGATAATGAGAGGCTGCATGGGAAGATGACTATAGAAATGGAATTAATCATTTCAAATTGCACTGAAAATTAAATTGCAATTCCAGTGGAAGAAATTTTATCAAATTAATCAAATGAAGAAGAGGGACCACAAAAAGAGTGGGTTGTAATGGTGGCATATGTATTTTAGAAGAGGTGGCAGGCCAGGACATCTTTGAATCTGTTGGCCTAAACTCAATAACACATAAGAGAACAAACACTGAAAAAAAGAATATTTAAAAGGAAAGTGCAACAGGATATAAAAATGTGTGACAGAGGTTTATTGAAGGGTTTGTGTCAGACATTTTAAACTCTTTGATAACTGATTTTCTAGATGAAAGAAATCTATTATATCTAATCTGTCTGGTCTTTGTAAGGCATCAAACATGTTGACACATGGGTAATCTTTAGAAAGATGGGGATGAATTCAACTATTGAAAGGAAGTAGAGAATTACCTTCCAGAGAAGCAAAACCAGGTTGTAACAAAAGCACATATCAAGCCAGCAGGAAACTACTGGTATAATTCTTCAAAGATGGATCTAATATTCATGCAAATAACTATTTCAGAGAAAGTATGAACTTCACCAAAGAGTTGGTACTCATTGCTAATACATAGGAGGAGCAGAATATTCAAGAAGAAATAGAGCAATAATACTGTATTAGTAGTACAGAGCAAAACATCTTGTATTTTGAGAGCGGTAAGTGCTAAAGGTTCTTTTATGTTGACAGACAAAGAGAAGATGCTGTTGTTCAGAGATAGAGAGAGAAAATATTTTATTTTAATGTTAGCCAAATAACAGAGTTTTATGACAAAATTACACTCACGATATATCAGATGTCTAAAGCACCTTCTAAGAAATAGGCGATTTGCTGGGAAATATTTTATACATTTAATTTCACAGCACTCATGAGAGCTATGGAAAATATTCCCAACTTCCACAACAGGACCTGAGGGATGATCAGCAAGTTCAGGTTCTATGACTGCAAACACCCAAGGCCTGTACGTGTTGCTTGTGTGATGTAGACTAGATCAGTGTTTCAGATTTAAGAGTTATTAAGAGCTGTGCAGCAGTTGTTTATCACTCTCCCTGTCGCTCCAATGGGGAACTGGGATGAGACTGTTCTAGAGGAAAAGAGACTTCTTTCTTCTTTTTTTTTTTTTTTTTTCCCCAAATATATGCTTTGGCAAGGCAGTATGCAACTGCTGGAGCAAATACTTCCCCATCTGAACAGCAAAGCTGAGCAGGTTTCCCATATCATATGAGAAGGAGTTGCTGCAGTTGTGGGTTGCAGAAGGACCCAGGTGCTCAGAAAGGCACCTGCCTCCAATAAATTTGTGCTTGCAGTTCTGTAACATTTCAGTAGGTGAGGACGAAGCTTAATGATTCAAGCAGTTTAGCAGATTTAGGATCCTCCTGGATCAGATTAGAACTGGGGACATCTCAACCCAGTGAGAAGGAACCTGATGAAATCTACAGAAATAAACATAGATAGCTTGATACAGGTGTGGCTAGGGTTATAGAAGATTCTCTCTTATTTCATGTTCCAGGAGAGAAGAAAGATCTCTGATTTTCAGTCATGCAGATGATGTTTTGCTTTCTACCACAAATATTGCAGTGATACATCTGGTGAAGAGTCCTTCAGAAATTAAAGGAAGTTAAAAATACACCCTGTAAATGCTATTTTTAGGGAGTCTGAAACAGTCTTTGCTCTTAGTACTTTCCACATGCCAGAGAAATCACTAATTGCAAGAGCAGACTTATGTGCAAATCTGGCAATGGTGTACAGGAAGGATCATCACGGTGTCTCAGGATTAGTGCTTCTCTGCTTCTGTTAAGTGAAAATTAAATTTACAGTTGGTTTAAAGAGAAGCATTCAGACTATTGCTTTTGCTTCTGAAAAATCTAACTTTTCCTTTCTGTATTAGACCTGATTGCAATGTCTTATTCCAGACGGGGAAAGAGTTTCATGGCAGAGATCTTAAATTTCTCATCGGCTTAGACTATGGAGCCCTACCAATCCACAATGGTGTTTCAGCTATGCTAATTATTTAATTAATAACATGGGACAACCTGGGTTAATTCCAGAATAATTACTCTTATGTTTGAACTTCAAAGTAATTAAAAGATTACACATTTGTTTTAAATAACCATCTGAGAGTGCTCTTTGTAATGGTTATACTCAGCACAAGGATCATTTGTATTTATGTTGTTAAAAATGGTATCTTAAAAGGGCCAGCACTTCATTTTAACACTTCATCACAATAACAGCAATAATGAAGCCTCTAAACTGCTCTCTTGCTCTTTCTCTTTCATCCCTTTCGCCACAAAATAAAACAGATTGGGACAAATAGGAAGATAAATAAGCTGATTCTGACATACACGTTCTAGCAGAAAATACACAATATATGAGGTTGCAGCAATGGCCCCGAAGAAAACAATGTTGCATTTTTTTTTCCAGAAACATCCCCCTGCCATATCCACATTAAGCCCTCAGCTTTCCATGCCTGATCTGGAAAGGTTCAAAAACACACAAAAGAGATGTAATTTACTGAAATATATCAAAATTGAAAAAGGGAATGATGCGAAGATTTATTGCAAGAGAAAAAATACTAAAAACATTTGGCATGTTTTTGAATTCAACTGAAAAGAGAGGTGTTTTTGATAAACCTGACATTTACCCCTTTCACGTTGCATCCCTTAAGGCAGAGCTCCAAAATATCTGAAAACATAGTTTTTCTTCCAGAATTCAAGTAACTTGAAATAAATGAAAATGGAAGGTACTAGCAACCACAAATAATTAAAAAATGCTTTGGAAATATGCTGATAAGAAATGTTGCTAGTGAAGTAATGGAGGAGCTGAACAAGAGGAGAACAGCATAGACATAGGTCGTGAAAATGTTTGCATATGACATCCCACTGATAGAAGTCTGTGCAGACAGTGGCCATTTTTATCCCACCAAAGGTTTGGTCACTTCTTTAGCCCCTGCCACTGCAAACTGAGAGTCCTGGTTACTCGAAGTGTATACCACAACATACCAGAATGGGTCCTGGACGTTCTCTAGAATGCTTTGAAAGTGTGATCTCCCAGCTCATGTTGAAACATCCCACCTTCTAACTTAGCTCATCAGCTGTATTTATAGGGCCAAAACATTGAAACATTAAAAAAAATCCTACTATTTTGTTGCAACTAGATCAAGAAACTGGGAAGGAAATTTAATGAAAGCAAATACAAATAAAAATATAACTTAATTTCTTAAGGCTAGTTCAGCAACACATATTTGATTGCTAGTCTAGATATACCCAGTGGATAAGGAAATATGTCCAGCACTTCTTTTATTTTAACAGTTTTTCACATATGTACCTCAATATAGCATCAACAGAGAAAGAAGCACAAGGATTTCAACTGGTCATATAAATTAATATTGGAGGTATATTAGGCAGATCTTATGTGGAATGGAGTTCACATTTCTTCTTCTGACATGTTTACAGACACTAGGAGTTTCAGTGAGAAATAGAAGATGATAAATTGTCCTGCACAGTTTTGATCAGAAATGGGAGGTGTTACCCACTTTACATCAAAACATGAAACTAAAAGAAAAGGATTAATGGATACACGAATAAATGGTCAAATGGATTACTGATTTCTTAGGAAAGAGTCAACATGGCTTTTAGAATTAGAAGTCATACCCTTGCAGATGTCTTAGAATTACCTGAGACAACAAATGTGGACAAGGGAGATACAGTTGCTATAGACTGCCTGGATTTTCAAAAGATTTTCAACAAGATTTTTCCCCAAGTATTCTCAGGGAAAACCAAATAGCCACGAGACAGGAGGGGAGGTCATGACATGTTTACATTACTAATGAAAAGGTGAGGAGCACAGAGAAAAAAGAAATTATCTTTTTTTCCAAAGGAGGAAGGTCAAGTGTGGATTTCCTCTGATTTCTGTGATAGGGCCTGTGCTCTTCAGAAATCAACTGAAAGAGAGGATGAAGAGTAAGGTGGCAAAATTGACATCAAAGCTAAATTATTCAGGATATTAACAAGCAATATCAATTACAGAGCTCCAGAAGTACCTCACTATATTGAGTAACTGGGCAATAAAATGGCAGATTAAATTTGATGCAGAGAAATGTAAAGTAATACTCTTGGGAAAAAAGCCATGCAAATTTTGCATATAAAATTATAGTTTTCAGACTAACTATCTACTACTATCCAGTGAAAAGATTTCCGAGCTCTGATAGATAGTCAGCTTAGTGCTCAGTAGTGGTCAAAAAGCAAGTAGTATAGGAAAGGAGTATTGTGACAGAATACCACGTCTCTAGATAAACTCACAATGAACCTGTGTCTTGGTTACAGGGGTAGTGTTGATTTCTAGCCTCTATTTCCAGGCAGATATTTCAGAACCAGAGATCACTTGGAGAAGGTCAAGGTGGTATGGGAGAGTCTCCACATGAGGAGTGACCATAATCTGGTTTTGATGAGTGAGGAGTGGAGAGTAGAGGAGAAAATAAAAGAGTTAACTTCACACAAATCATATATAAAATTCTAGGTGGTGTAGAGATAGTGAGTATAGAACATTATTGATTGCCACTGTAATACAAGAAAAAAAGGGTGAACCCAGCCAGGGTTATAATCACAACAAAGGACATATTTCTTCCTGTGACCTGCAGACAAGCTGTGAAGCATGCTGCCATGCAGCCTTGTGGGAGCTCGCACAAACTGACATGGTTTCAGAGTTCTATTAGACAAAGTAGTGGAATGGAAGCACAACACTGGTGCTACTCAAAAAGTCTCTGAGCTGGAGACTTCCTCACGCTGTGAGAATAGCCCAGGTATGCATCCCTCTGGGATTATCCTGCTGTGCTATGCTTTTTTGGCATTTGTTAGTGGCCGCTGACAGAGGTGGGAAACTAGAATGGACTGGTCTCTGATCTGCAGTGGCTCCTACATGTGCATAAACAGGTTTCCTTGTAAGAATGTATGTACATTTGATAAACAAACATGTGTCCTCCAGGTTGCAAAGGCACTTGGGCAAACCTGTAAGAGAAGATTCTGATTTCCAGAACTGAATGGGAATAGTTTTTCTCTTCAACTCAGGCTAAATCTATAAGAATGTTTTTCCCATTGCTTATAACTTTACTTACTAAATGGACAGTCTTGATAGTGTCCATTAAAAGAAAGTTCTCTGCTGTGTACTGTTTACACTGTGCAACATCAAATAACAGGAATTTCATTATTATACTGAAAATTAGAATGATTTCCTGGTTAAAGTTAAAAATTAAGGCTTAGGTCAGATGTGGTAGGAATTAAAAAAAGCATTAAATTTCCATGGAAATGTAACTCAGTAAACAATGTCATATTATTTCAAGTTTACATGCAGAATATATGCAGATGTATGTATATGTACTATGCATGTACGAATTCTACAAGTTTACATGTGTGAATGACAAGAAAATAATTTAAAGCAAAACAACTGAGAATGGATTAAAACTTGCCTCTAACTTTGTTACGATTTGGGAGTTACCATTAGATAAGGGATTCATAACACCTAAAAATACATGAATTACCATTCCTGTATTTTGAAGCAGTGTTTTTTTTTTTTTTAAATATCCATTGTTCGGGCACTGGTGGCTCTCAAAAGAGGAACAGGGTGCCATGAGGAATTCTATATCTTATCAAAACTCTTTTCCTAGGGTGACTGTTGTTAAAAGATGACTTTGGAGAAGAAAGCTTCTCCCTTTCCTTCAGAACAAAGATTATAAATTCTGTTGCAATAAGGATATGTCTGAATTAAAATGAAAAGATTTGTAATGCACACTTACTACAGAAGCAGAGCAATTCCCTGGGTTTAGCTGAGACCAACTACTTCAGGCTCTTTACCCCGTCCTTTTCCATGAGTGCACTGAAGATGAGGTATTGTGTTTGATGAAATCCAGGACTGCAGATCAATACACCATGGAATCAAGATATGCTCTGGAAAATGTAGTTCCTGCATCTTTAATATTCTCCATTTCCTTTTATCCTAGCCTTCACACTCCCAGGAGCTTAATAGCTCTTAGTCAGCTTGGTGGTTCCAGTGCCCCTCTTCTTCCTGCTGGCAGACACATGCCTTCCGGCTCAAAATGCCGACGTATGTCGGACAATCTAATTTATAATCCTAAATCTTCTGGAAAGGGCTATAGAGGCCAGACCGTACAGGGCTTTCCAAATTAATTCTGAAAGTAAAACAGTATATGCAGCAGGCGGGTAACTTTATCTAGATTTCAGAGATTTAGTTACATGAAAGTGAGAATATAAAAACGCTTTCGCATGTAGCAGAATACTGTTGAACACATTTGGAAAGGATCAAGTCAAGACTACCTAAATCATTCAATAAAATCTGCTACATAAAACATCTAATAAATTGTAATGGCAAGGACTTGTGCAGAGAGGCTGAAATTCCAGCTATGTGCTGAAAATAAAAGTTTGGTCACATAGTCACTCTCTTTTCTTTTCTTTGCTGACTTTACTAGCCATTGGGTTGGAAGTGTCCAGTTTCACTGGAACACCACAGAAAATGTTTGGCACTGGTCTCAAAGGAGAAATGATTTGGTATGCTGTGATTTGCTTTATGATTTTGGGGATACTTTATTAATCCCTGAAGTTTCAAATCTCTTAAGACCATGATTAAATAAAAAAACCCACTCCCTTGGTGCAAAGGCAACTCCTATCATTAAGAAAAACGATCATAAAACTCCTGTGACAAAGCAATAAGGATTTCATAGTAAATTACAGAGTTAAAGAATGATAGTATCTCACATGAAAATAAAACTTACTAATTCAGTTAAGCACTCTGTAAGTAAAACTGGAATGCTGCTAATACAATAAGATTTTTGTAATCACGTTAGTAAGAATGATAGCCTTGTGCTTCATGTCCTGTTCCTCAAGTTCAGTACCTATAGGATGCAACGCAAGAAAACAACCCCACAGAATACACACAAGGAATCTGGAAGCATTTGTTTTTGTTACTCTTTGTTCTAGCCAATAGGTATGTTGATTAAATTGCATTTATCTGCAATTTTGCTGCTGAACTGTCTTAAAGACATAACAACCAAGACTAGGGAGCTATTCAACATACACAATAGCATGTATTATGTATTGTCTAAACCATGGTCTCTTAGAGACAGGATATAAGATAATTGTTATTAGTTTATAGTTGTCATGATCCAGGAATTAAGTTCAATTTGGGTGGGGTTTAGAAATTGGCCATGTCTTAGTAATTTTTTTTTTTAAGTAACACTGCCCAATATGCTCTTCTTATTTTAAATGTGACTTGTGATGTTGCCATAATTTAAACTACTGATTTAAACTAGTTTCAAAGAGCACTGCAGAAATTAGTATGGAGGCATTGGGAGAAATCTCTGAAATATCAGTATAGGCTAAGCAGGAGCAAAGATTTCCTCAAAGCAAACTTCCTCTTCATTACCTTCCAGACTCTTCTTGTTTACACTTTTTATTTTTAATGCAGATGTTGGCCTTGTGCTGCATTTGCACCTGTTATTTTTTTGCTTACTGATGGCTAATGAGCTCAGGCAACAAGCCTCCATAGTCCATGCAAAAGATGGCACACAAATTCAGTTCACATGTTATGAGCAAGCCAGCTCTGCCAGGAATTGAGTTTCCTGGGTATGTCTGCAGTGCTAACCATTTAATTTCTCTGCAGTTTCCCTCCCTTGAAGCCAGGCCAATGACATAGCTTAAAAATAGGGGTCAGATCGTAACTGTACAGTGGAAGAAACTATACAGAGTAAAAGGACTACATGCTAGGTCTCCAGCTTGGTGTTTACACCAACTCCTCCAAATAAGAAGAGAGTGGTATGAAGGTAAGACCGCAATTTGGTGAAGTTTCAAGTAAAAACAGCTGCCCAGTATAGAGGGGATTGTAAAACACACATTTAAAGCAAAACAAAACAAAACAGGTGGCATGACTACTGCAGCACAAAAAGCTGAGGAGCTGAAAACTACAAACTGTTCTCTTCTAGGTTGTTCTTGCAGTAAGACTGTGACTTCCATGAGCTAATATTTGACATAGTTTTTAGCTCAATAATGTCTGCTTCTCTTTCAACTGGGGCTCAGTTCCAAGCACTCTGATATTACTGAAAATACTTGTATTGGCTGTAGTGGGGGTTTGATTGGTACTAGAAGTAACAGATAACAAGTAAGGGTTTGGCGAGCCTTTTAATGTAGTAGGAATACCTGAGCAGAGGGGAACAAAACAAAAAGTGTTAATAAATTACCACAGGGTCAGAATAGCAATTTAATGACATGTGTTAAAGAAGATAGTAATAGACAAAGTCTTGCCTTGAGTTTTAAAAAATGTATCTGATGTAGAGAATTATATGAAAAAAATCTGCATCATGGGTAACAAAAGTGGAGTCATAATTTCCCGGAGATAACTGCACATGTAAATCCCCCACACAGATGATCTTGTGCATATTACTTGAAATATTCTTTACAACTCTAATTGTGAAGTATGTTGCAAGCTCACTCCCACCCTCTTGGACTAGGTATGTCAGCATAATTTACTAACAGCACAGGATAGGAAGGGTGCAACCTAAAAATTACCAGTAATTTAAAACTTTCCTCCACTGAAGCAGAACAGACAGAAAAAATCAACATCACAGATCCCAAATCCCAGTAACCAAGACATGCTGCAGTGAGACATACACAGGGCTGTCGTCCAAGGAGGTAAATTTTCTCCTTCCATTGCTGGTGGCAATGCGGCAGAGCACAACCAACTGTTGGAAAGAAAAAAAGTGCTTGTGGTACAAAGTCTGGATGGGAGTCTGATGTTCTTGAAAGAGCAAGAATGAGGGAAAGGAAGGAGAAAGAAGGTGTAATAAAGTGGGAAAAGAGATGAGTGATGTCCAACGTGTGGGGTAGCAAACCTTTTTAAGAAGCCAAGGCATACCAGACATGAGTCACAAAAAGGAAAGAGGAGGAAGAAAAATGTGTTTGACTGAAAGACCACCATTTGTGGACACTCCTGCAATAAACCCTGACTGACTATTCTCTCTCCTAGGACAAGCCTTCAGGTTCTGGCACCTCATTCGCATGATAAATATTCCAGCAAGAGCAGGAAAAGACACAACCTGAGTATGGTTTAACAGCAACTTGTAGACAATAAAATAGGAAATGGTGCATACATGAGATATTTTTATTACGGTCTTAGTTTTTGTAACATTGCAGTCTTCCTTGGACAGCTTATTACTAGTCAAAACCCATTCCCATACCTCTGTTCTATTATTATTATTATTATTATTTATTATTATTTATTATTATTTATTATTATTATTTATTATTATTATTATTATTATTATTATTATTATTATTATTATTATTATTATTATTATTATTATTATTATTATTATTATTATTATTAAATTTTTTTTTCTCAACACATGTTTCAGAAATACCTTCTAGTTTTCCAACACTTGGCACAATACAGCAAGTTGCTTACAAGGAACCTCATGACTTCCAGCCAAGTTTTGAAATATATAATCAGTTGCAAATGTTTTGGGGTGGTTGACTGATGAATGCAGTAACTTTACAATTTATCTCATTTTTTACCATTAGTAAACCTTAGATATTTTCAGGACAGCAGCACTTTCCCTTTTTTAGGATTAAAACATTTCAGAAACTTTTGAAAATGATCAAAACAGCTGTTTAACACATTGATTGGTCTGCTCCTCATAATAATAAATACAGAAGTGGTATTACAGTGATGAACTTTTGTAAGAACCAACATATTAGGATAATTTTTACTATAATAAAACACAGTACTAAGATATAGTTACCTGCCATTCTTTATACTTTATATAAATCACTTTCTTTCTCGTATTCTCATTTCAGATTCTTCCCCTCATAATGATACACTTCATAATTTCAGGAAAAAATCAGCAACTTGCAGAATAGTCCCTACACTGCCCTGGGCCAGAAGGCTTTTTAATTCATTCACTCTCTTTTCAGTTCCAAACTTGTTTATCATTTAGAGTTGCTCATTTGGTTTGTTGTTTTTTTTTTTTTTTTTTTTTTTTTCGGTATGTCACCTGTGATTTACATGAATAATAAAAACAGTCAGAGGTGCATTGGTGAGGACTTGCGTATTTTGGAAGGTATATAAAGCCTTGTATGTCAGGACATAAGCCAAGGTCTAAGTAATAAGGAGCTGTTATTACATCAACAGCTTGAGCTAGGCTATTTTGCAACTCCTTCATGCTGTTGGCCCCTAACCACTCTCAGAATGAGTATGGACAAGGAGGACCGCTGGTCTGCTCTGACACAGAAATTCCACAAGAGATTATTCAGTTGGTTACAATTTATTTAGGGGGGTACATGTTCAAGAATTTCTTTCTCAGCTTGCCAATGAGGAGTGAAACCCAAAATTTCTCTGAAAAACAAAAACATATTGTCACATCAATGACTGGTGAGTGCATTGTGAGACTGCTTCCACATTGGGGAAAGAAACTGCTGGCAGAATACCTACAGGAATTATTTATCGGGGACCTATCCCTCCAGTTAGCAAAATTATCTCACCTTACTTTGAGGACTCAAAGTCAGAGATTTTTCTCCTCCATTCATATTTCAACACCAAATTTTCTCATTTTACAGCATTTAAAATACAATTCTACCACTTAGTGATCTGAACACATTCACAATGTGTTAACCTGTATTTTCAGAATTATTAAATACTGCAGTAATAAAGCAAAACAAATCCATCCTTCAGGCAAATAATTTTGATTATCTGTTCCCTCATGTCCCCAGATGATATAATTTTAATGACATGAGGGATCTAAAATACAACTATCTAAGCATTTTTTCATTTATATCCCAATGGGCTTTGAAACTGGCATGGGCAGTACACAACCTTAGTCCACAGCATGACACGTGAGTGCACAAGCAGTCTAAAGACCAGGTTACCTCTGGCGTTGATGCTGACCTGCTGCAAAAAAAGGGGAGAAATTGCTGTGCCTTCACTATGTCTCTGTATCTTTCCCATCTTTGGTCTTGTATTTAGACTGCAGACTCTTTGAGGCAAAGGCTGTCTCTGGGAGAAACTACAGGTACAGAGTAGAAACAAGGATCTTGTTCTGTTTGGGTTTTCGCATGATACCCTAATTTAAAAATAGAAAGCATCTATTTCTGAGCCTGGATGATTTTTGCAACAAGTTGCTGTAAACAGATTCCATCATCTTCCTGACTTCTGCTCTTTGACATTCCCAAACTTTATACCTCAAAACAGGAGCTTGAACTCAGCTAATAGGGGCTGTCAAAACTTTATTTATTTCACTGACACCATGACAGTTCACACCAGCTGAAAATCTGCTTTGCACATTCAAGCTTCCACCTTGTAGAGGATGTTCCATAACTTACATAGTCAAGATAAGATTTTCAAAGTTGTGTATCTCAACCAGGGCGGGAACAAGACAAAACCAATGTGATTACTCTTATCACACTCTCTTTCCCTGTAAATGTGCTGAAACTCTATGCTTTTAGCCAAAAAATCTTACAGTTACTTTTGTAACTAAACCTCTGAAAGATGTAGAAGGAAATGGTTTGTCCTTTTAATTGTTAAATCTAGATTAGTACATGTCTGTCCCAGTTTTTTTGCTACTTATCCTTAAAAAAAAGGGAAAAAAAATTCTTGGGGGAAGAAACCTTAAGAAGCTTCAAATTCTTCATTCTCCACCCTGAACTGATAAAGCTGCACTTGATTAGTGATGTAACAGAAAATATACATTCCAACAAGTGCTAAGTCTCAACTGTTCTATGGACTTCAAATTTTCAATATGAAATACTGAGAGTCTATAGCAATGTCTTCAAAAATTCCCATGACTTCAAGAAACACTAAGATATTTGTTGAGTAAATCAGAACAAGTAAGTGTTAAGTAATTGCAAATTGCTAATAGGCATTCAGGAACTAGGAAGGCTAATAAACTGGATATATTTTTCATCAAGTTTGATTTGGCTGTTTCTAATAAACAGCTAAGAAATCAGTACTACTGTTGAGTACAGCACTGAATGTTCTGTAGCATTAAAAATCTTTTATCATCCACACTGTATTGCAAATGTTTAGGAAAAATAAAAGATTTCAGTAGTTTGGGTGCCTAAATAAATGCAATTTAAGGGCAGTGGCAGTGGGAGAAGAGCTGACAAAAAGCCAATCCCAGGGAGTCCCCTGCAAGAAAATGGTGAATTTGGACATCATCTTAGCCGATACTAAGGCTCTGTGTGCATTATAAAGGCTGTAAAGAAAATATTTACTGCTGTGCTTTGAGGATATATTATAATAATGGTCTGTCTCCCCACAGACTGAAATATATGTGTACAGAGTTAGCGATAAAGGCTACTGTAATAAGACAAGCATGAGAACACATTTTTGGGTGAGTGCCACTACTCCAGGATGTCACTGGCATCCCAGAGAGTCTCTGTTGGTCTGTGTGGTCTCATCTCCACTCCTTCAGATACTCTTCCTGCTGCTGCATGATTTTAGAGATACTCCCTTTTCCTCTTCCTTCAGCTTTCTCCTGCTTCCCTCAGCCGTGTCCAGTGACTCTTCCTTCTGGCTGCATCTCTGGAGCCTCCCCATTTCCCCCACTGCGTACGGTGCTCAGTAGCCTTCCAGAGCCTTGCCTTCTCTCCTTCGTGTACCGCTCAGATCTCCATGGGAGAGCAGCTAAAATGACCATCCGTTACTGCAAAATCCCTGGACACCATCTGAGAGAGCAAACTTTCCATATGCTCTCTCACATGGAGAAGATGCTTTGTAGTGGAGATGGTTGAATTTTCTTCAACTGACAAAAACAAAAACCAAGCCCTAAACATTTTTATTAAAACCAGAAGCTTGTTCAGGTCCTGGTATTTCACCAAGACACAAAACATATTTCCACAGGAAATTAATTTTTTTCAAAGTTTCCAGCACTCCCCTCCCTTAAATCAGCCCTAAACTTCTTTAGCAGCCACATGAACTCTCTGATAACCTCACTGTGCCGTCACTGTGGAAAAGGCAGATGGAAAAAATTCTGACTGACACAAATAGGAAAGGATGCCTCTCTACCAGGGGCGTCCAACAGTAATTGTCTGGTTAATCCCCCTCTGTGCCTCTGGAAACCTCCCCCCTGCTCACCGCAGATCTAAACAGCGGCTCTGCAGCCGTCCTGCTTTGCTCGGAGATACAGTACAGAGCAAGTAAAGACAGCCAAGACACTCCGTGTCTCCAAATGAAGGCTATCAAGCCCTTCCAATTTTCTCAAGTCAAAATAAATTTTTACCAACACTTCTCACTTGGTGCAATGGGATCTTTGCTGAAGCATTTATGAGCATGGTGAAGCGGGGCTTGCAACGGAACTAGCAGCCAGGAGTGTTACGTGTAGCAGTGGTTCTCTACCTCTTTTTATGGCCTAAAACTCACTGGAAACACTCTGAGCCCCACCAAGCTCAGCTTTTACCATTTGCTGTGATCTCTCTCTGTTTTCATTGCCCTGCTTTGCCTCCCACTTCTGAAAAAGTTGGTTTTCATGCAGGGATATCTCACAGGACCAGCACAGATCCAGGCTCCACCTCTCACTTACAGTTTATCCTGTCTCCTTACTTTGAAACTACAGTTGCTTTTAAAAAGGCTATGTTTTGTTTTGCTTTGTTTTTTTTTTTTCATGGCTTAGAACATTGTAACTAATGTTTGTAACTTCTATTTGGAAAGTTAGGTTCAAGTTTTGATCTTCTTTAAGCATATAACTTAGGCAAAGTTGTTCTATTGAACTGAAAGAGACTTACATTCCTGAAGTCAAGCATATGCACAAGTGTTTTAAGAATTATGGCTTCAACCTAAGTCAATCCTAAACCTTACATGAATTTTGGATATTAAAAAGAAAAATGTTTTAAAACCCAAGTCTCTAAGGAAAGAAATAAATACTTATATATGTCCACTATATTATGAAAACTACTGTACTTGAATAAGAGTCATGAATGTTTTTTAGATTTAAGAAAATAATTTTGAAATAAAATATATCCATACATACATGATTAATGTGGCTTCTCTGTTCTCTTCTGCTCAAATTATTTATATTCTTAGTGAGAGGGGAAAAATTCTTTCCAGCTAAAGAAGCAGCGTCTTTTATGAATAAAAATGAGCTTTTTTTTTTTTTTTTACAGAAAAGTAGAAAAAGGGTCCTTCAGTTTGATTTTCTGACATCAAAATAATATGGTGCAACTCTGAATATGATCTTCTCCTCTCTTTGCTTTCTATCATGTCAAATTTTCATAACAGACTTCAGCAACACTTAGAGACTCCAATGAGACACTTGGTAAAGTACACACAATAAGTAAGTAGTCATGGCCCAAAGAGCCTCTAAGGAGAAGATAGGGATGGAGATAACACAGACGGAAACAATAAAATAACACAATTCAAATAGTAAGCAGCAATCACCCCACACCCATCATCTTGCCATCATAACACAATGATTTCCCAGGGTATATATTTATCATAAAGACTCCTACAGATAGCTGTGTTCAGCAAGATCCCAAAGATTCAAGTCAAGAAAACTCTAAGTGGCCAGACACTTAATGAGCAAAGAAAGAAAACTGGATAGAAGTGTAATCCACATGTCAAGTAGTCACATTGCAAAGCAGACATTAGCCAGGGAAGAAATGTTAGAACAAAAGGTTTTTGTAGGATCAGGTTACTAAAAAGTAGAGCGCTCTTGAGACAACCCAGCAATTTGGGCAAGCTCCAGAAAGTGAGGAAGGCTTCCTCCTGTAAGGTTCCCTCCCTCGCCAGCTCAATACATGGTCCACTTCTTCAGATTATGGAAGCTTTTGCACTTAAAGCAGTGTCTTAAGCCATCAGTGATGTCTTCATTCTGTTCTTGACACACACTGTAATACCTGAAGTTTCAATGGGCCTCTTGTATTTACATATACAGCTTGCTAAAAGGTCCTGAGGAACATTTTGAGGCTTGTAGTTATTTTTTTTTGGCTCTTCAGACAAAGTGTTTATTTCATGCTTGTTTGTAGCTGTGGAAGACTGGGCTCTGTGGTACTAGGGATCCAGTCCAGGGTTCCTTTCCACTAGCCAGTCCTCAGAGTTGTTACCACAAGATCAAGGGCTACTGACTGCTGCAGTAGCATCCTTCTTCACTTTGCCAAGGGATGGAGGTCAAATAGGAAAGGCAAGAATTTGCAAAACAAGACTGGCATAGAACAAACATGGGTGTAAGAGCCTTCAACCATTGTGAACAGCCTGGAGATGAGAAAACAAGGTCAAATTGGAAGTGGTATAGAGACAGAAAAGGAAGAAGATAGAGGAGTGCAGATTCAAAGGAGAATAACAAGGATAGCAGGTACAGAAAACAGTCTTTTTGTTTGCCTACAGATCCAACTCCTGGTTTGTAACTTCTGACAGCACACAGACAAGATTATGTTTTGCAACAACAGTTTTCTGAATGTCTTCGCAAAAGCAGCCTTTTCCTGCTACCCGATCCACGCTGAAGATCTTTGATGACAAATAAAATACTGATAGATTACCAGATACAAGAACACCGTGTATCTAAAAGGTCCATTTGTAAAAGCAGCACAATGAAGCTCTCCAGTAAAAATAAACTATTAAAAACCCCCTGCCTAAATGCTGCCCAGTGGAGACAAAGATAAGTTTGGATTACATGTTGTCCTCACCTCCCCCCCTGCCCCAAAAGCACCAACGGCGAGACGACCTCTGTTCCCAGCTGTGTCCCAGCAGCTGAGGAGACAGAGCCAGGTGGTGCCTCCCGCTGCAGGCAATGCCCCGAGGTGGCTCCTGGTTTCCAGGAGGCTGCCTTGCAGTGGCTGGAACAACACGGACGTGGTCAGGGAAGCCAAAGGAGCAGGGAGAGAGGTGCCTTGATGTTTAGGAATTAAACAAATAGTACATTTTTCAGAAACGAAGGTCAGCTATTCATGGCTTCGCAGTTGCCTACTACTACTTCTTTGCCCACCTCTACCCGCAGAGCCAGAAGTTTAAAAGTACTTTCAAATCATAATGGATTCTTCAAAAACTTTTTAAAAATCACTCTCGGGATGGATATCCAATTGTCTTATTTGCCAAACCATGTCAGGAAAAGCCTTATAAAGCGCAGTTTGTTCTTAAATCATAACAAAGAGAGCAAGTAATTTCCTTCAGTATTGTAAACATCAGTACCGATCCCACTCAAGGCAATTGCAAACTCCCTTTCAATTTAACCTCACTGGGACACTTGGCCACAATTCTTTAGTACAGGTACATGAGTGAGTCAGTCATAAGTTACGCTGAACAGCAAATCAAATTGTATCATTTTCCATTGGTGAGTAATAGACGGGAAATGTGACATGTCATTATAGGGCTGGTTAACCATCTGGTAAAAGCTCCTGTATGAACAGTGCAGATGAACTACATTGAAATATTAAGGAAACATCAACTGAAGCTATTTAGCCCCTCCAGAGACCTATAGTTCACGCATGGTGGGCAGGTAATAATGTCCAATTATTCTGGAAACAACTAAACAAGTCACTGTAAAATTATCTCATTTGCACTAGATCCAACATTAAGTATTTTTAAAAATATTCATCATTCATTCCAGGTAACAAAACAAAACAACTAATCAATCTCTGAGGAACTGCCCATAAATCAAAAAGCCATACAGAGAAGCTGGCTATTTTTCATTATTCCAGGAGTAATATTTTAAAGCTGACAAGCCAACGGGGTGGTCCAGGTCTGTGACATTATCACATCTGTGATGAACAACCAGGTTTTATACAATTACAGTAGTAACTGTTAGAGTTAGTCTAAAAAGTTATCACAGAACTTGTGGAAAAACAAACTTTTTTTTTTTAATCTGAACTGAATTTACTTAGCAGACAAATTATTAAAATAAAGTCTTGGGCAAATTAAATACATCTTTTTATTACTACACAGATAAAAAGATTAGGATTTGCAGCCCCCTATGGTGATTAACCACAGCTTTTCACAAATTACTCATCTTCTGAACAGAAGTGTACATTCAGCCTCTGTTTATTTCAGAGCAAGTTGATGTGAAAAGGTTAAAAATACTTCAGTGAATGGCAAATCAGGTAGTAAAATTTGAGGTTATCCTGCTCACAATTGGTGCACATTAATTGATCACCTGATGGTCATGATAGCACATAAAAATAAAGTGGTTCATTGCTTTACATCCCTGTCTGATGAGGGTGTAACTTAAGACTCTATCAATGTCACCTAACTTCATACTGAAACAGGTAAAACCAGCATTGGTAGAGCTTCTGGTGAGTCACGTTGGATGCTCATCTTACCTCTTAAGCTGCTCCTAACTGCTGCCATAACTTAAGGTATGCGTGAGCAGATCCTGAAAGTCCTTTAAGCACATGGCCCAATTCTGCACAGTCTGGGGGTGATTGGTTACATATGCATGAGGAAGATTTGAAAGAGAGCAGGCAAGGCAAAACCACAGAGCCCAAAAGCCTGGTTTAGCAGAGCAATGGTATTCAAGCATATGTCTACTAGAAGACATGTGATTTATCACCTTTTTTTATTTTTTTTTTTTTAAACTCAGAGCAAATACCAGCTGCATATACAGATGGTTTGGGAATGGCTTCTGTTTTGGATAGTTCAGTTTAGGAGAAAACTTCATCCAGGATTTTGTTGCAGAATAGTTTGCTGTTTAGGGACATGAGCACAGCAGAACAAGGAATTGCAGAAAGGAGGATTTGAACATGGACCCTGAGAGCATACAGCATCATATACATGCAGGAACATCCCACGAGACAAACCAGCTCCCAGCAGGCATGTGGTATCTCCATAGGGCATGTATTAACCAGCGAATAGTAATAATGTGTTTAGGAAACACCCTTCGCACTTTCTTGGCAAATGGCTTGACTATAGCTAAATATGGGATGGGGAGGCTACAAAAGTTTTGGGTGATATGAAGTGAAGGTCTGAATGTCTGAACTAACTGCTGTTTCATCCAGTTTGCTTAGTTCATAAACCAGGGAATGTCACATGTAGAAGAGCTCAAGATGATGTCTAGTCACATGGGCAAAAAGACTTGACTGATTTGTCCGAAAGTTTCTGTAGCCAGTGCCATGCTTAGATTTGACTCTTAACTAGCTCAAATATTTGCTAACAAAAACTGAGGACAGGGCAAAGAGTGTTACTTCTGTTTACATTCAGATGCACACACACAAAAAAAGCAGCAAAGTGCTGCTTTTGCCTGTGGTCTTCTTATTTTGCCCCTGTTCTTTCAACTTTAGCAGGTTTACTGTAAGATACAAGTTCCTGCTTCCCTCATTTTTGTCCATTTTCTCCCCCTGCTTCTCTCCCCCATTGCCTTTTCTCATCCATTGTCCTAGTTTCGGCTGGGACAGAGTTAATTTTCTTCCTAGTAGCTGGTACAGTGTTGTGGTTTTAATTTAGTGTGAGAATGATGCTGATAACACACTGATGTTTTAGTCGTTGCTGAGTAGCACTTAACCCGAGTGAAGGACGTTTCAGTTTCCCGTGCTGTGCCAGCGAGGAGATGCCCCAGAAGCTGGGAGGGAGCACGGCCAGGACGGCTGACCCGCACTAGCCACAGGGATATGCCAGCCCATAGGCCCTCATGCTCAGGAGATAAACTGGGAGAGCTGGCCAGGGTGGCCAATCGCTGCTCGGGCATCAGTCAGTGGATGGTGAGCAATTGTATTGTGTATTGCTTGTCTTCACTTGGGATTTATTTCTCTCTCTTTGATAAATTCATTATTATTATTATTATTATTGTTATTATTATTATTATTATCATTATTATCATTATTATCATTATTAACTATTATTGTTGTTATTGTTATATTTAATTTTATTTTAGTTATTAAACTGTTCTTATATCAACCCAGAGTTTTACTTTTTTTTTCAATTTTCCTCCCCATCCCATCCCCAGAGAGGGAGGAGGAGTGAATGAGTGGCTGCATGGTGCTTAGTTGCTGGCTGGGATTAAACCGTGACATCCATTAAAATACAAAGGATTCGTCTGTTTCTACAACTTTTCTCTTTCTTTTAAAATCTCGATGATACAAGAGCACCAGAAGTTTTAGAAATCAAATTGGTATATATATGGATGTGGCCACTTGCACAACACAGCCTCTATTTTTGGACGTTTATCCTCTCTATCCAAGCCTTTAAGCTTTGTTTACATACTGAAATCCCGTTTGCTTCTCAGGCGCCAGTGGTAAAGCAGAAATCATTAGGTGGTAATATATTATCGATAGTCAAAAGAGACAACTTACAAACTCACACACTCAAACTTCAGATCTGGTTCCTTCAATCTTCAGCAAATTCTAAGAACAAACGCCACAGCACAAGTCTAAGTATTTTAAAGACAGCTTTTAAATCGCAAAATGCTCACAAAAGCATATGGTTCCTTTGCCAAGAGCTTTGTAGTGCTGAATCTGAGGAGCTCTCAGAAATATTCTCCAAGCAATTTATATTAAACTCTCAAACTGCAAATCTAAGGCTACATCTACATTAGCAAGCATGCAGCCTGATAAGGGTGGATTTATAGAGTGAAAAAATGGTGTTGAGTATCTGATGTGCAGATGATACATGCTTCAAGGGAATTTACTTCAGGCTAGTTTTAGGCTGGGCCTGTGGACTGAATATGTAGGAATAACTGGAGAGCATTAAGAGCAACACTGGAACATATTGTCTGGTTTCATTTAATCCAAAAGGAAACCAGTTTGTGTATTCAGAGACTGCTGAGTGCTGTGAGCCAAAGTGTGGTAAGTGGCAGTGATCAGGAGATCACTAATGTAGCTGCACCCTAATTAAGTGTCAGTCTGATCTATTAGGAAGGTTCAAATTCACATTTCCTAACACAATTATTAGCAAATGTAATTGGAATAGTTATATTTGTGGTCCTAAAGAAATCTTGGTGATAACAGAACTTGCCTCTGAATTGAGAAAACTTTCCTGTCCCATTCTATGGATACTTTGATCAAAAATAAATTGGAAATTCCAGTATGTCCTTGTAAAATTCCTGTATATATCAAGCCTAATGACTGAGGACTAGGGAGAGAATTTGAGCCAAGTCATGGTTCATAACTTGATTTTGAGCCTGTTCCAGTAACACCACCCTGCCTCACGCCAGTTTGATTTAGAGATAGGCTTTGTGCCCAG
The DNA here is from genome assembly GCF_018691265.1 of Tyto alba. NCBI lineage: Eukaryota > Metazoa > Chordata > Aves > Strigiformes > Tytonidae > Tyto > Tyto alba. Next base: position 28,274,618 of record NW_024881276.1, read on the forward strand.
CATCTAATTTTGTGTATAATTATAGATTTAATGTTTGTAATATGGTCTTTGTAAAAGGAGGAACCCTCTGAGGAACCTTCAAACTACGCCAGCAGTCTGAATAGCTGCTTAGGTTGAGACTCAAATGCTTAAAAAGAAAGACAGAAAAAGTGAAGACAGTAGATTAATACAGGTCAAGCATGCTCACGCTCCTTATCTGCTGCAGTACTGGCCCTTGGTCAGTGCAGGAAGCTGTCCTCCATACAGACGCGCGCACACTGTTTAGATGTGGAAGTGGTAGACTGAGATTAGGATCACAATAAAACAGGCTTGATTTCAGCATGTAATTTGAGGACTATTGGCTGTACCTCAGAGATGTGTTTTCTTTCTGTGACTCCTCCTCCACTGGCATACGGATTGCTGAAAAGCAGGAGTTAGACCTTGCTGGTCAGCAGGACTGATTCTGCAGCCACGTTTGCTCCCTTGTTTCCTTCATCCTCAGCAATCTTTAGCCATGAGGTGCAAGCTTGTCCTCAATAACAAACTGGTATGACTGGCAGGCTTCTGTACAAGATCCACAGAAAATGGGCAAGTAACTATCAATTTTAGACACAGTGATGCAATGATTACAACATTACACCTTCACATGTGCCGATATCCCTTTGTGGAATGTTGCTCTGTTGATAAAGCTGGAACTACATTTCAAAATTATTCAACAACCCTTAAGAATAACCCAAACAAGTACTGAATTTTTGTCTCAGAAATTACTCACAGAGGAGACTTCTGCATAATCCTGATCACAAACTGTAATCAGATTGGTATCTGCTAAGATAATATCGGAGAACATAGTGCTGCAATTCTCAGAACTGAAATTGAAAGCAGTACCAACTTTACTCTCTCATGTTTCTGGGTGACACAACTTGACTGGTTGTGTATTTAACAGGCACTGCCAACCTTAACAAGCATATTGACTCCTGGGACTGATAATATAACAGTTTATTGCCTGGGTACTGTTCAGAAAGTAAATCAGAAACTCTCGGGTTTATTTTTCAAATAACCCACAAGGAGATTAAATTATTAATATATATATATATATATAAGATCTTTACCTACTGATTTCTTCATAGTTTTGGTACCCTGAGGCAACTCCTATTGATATAAAAGCTATTTTGCTAATAGCTAGCTAATAGTCAGTCTGCCACTTTCTGTGGAGAGGGGAAATCAGTAGCTTAGTTACTACATGACTAAATATGCACCACAGTCTGTAAACCCATGTTGCATTCCAGAACTTGTAATTGTCATTGCTAGCATACTGCTCAGTTTAGCTGCAAATTATATTCCTCCATATTCTCTGTAGTGCCATTTTTAAAGAAATTATGTTCCGTAGGAAAGCTGGCATTCAGATATTCTCATCCAAGTCAACTTTTAAGGTTGATGCTCTGCTCCTATCAAGAAAAGAAAATGAAAGATTTTTGGTAAAGTCCTTCACTTCAGGCTGTTGCTATGACAAAAGATGGATCTCTTTCACACAAGGTCTTTTAGAAAAAAATGTTGGTGCACTGTACAAGCACAGATACACAGGCCATGCAGCTGAGGACAGATTTTGAACTGAGTCACGTAAGCTGTTTCTCAGCTGCAGGACTTGGGATTGCTCCTAACTTCTGAGTCCAGAATGCTCCTTGGCGAGGCTTTTACACCACCCAGAATCAGTAAGACCAAGGTATATGTCAGCCTGCCCCACACCCCACTTCTAGGGGAAGAAAACCTGTATATGTAAACCAAAGAAGAGCTGTGGGACAGTGCAGCCAGGTCACCGATTAAGGGTGCTGGGCATTCCGTGATGGCACACAGTCTAAACACGATGAGAAAACCATTTCAGGAGTTGTATCTAATAGGAATGTGGTAACTGGATGGGGAGATGTCCACGTACACTCCAACCTTTCCCTGAGGAAAGAGAGCCTGGAGAACAAGCGCAGGAAGAAATATCAAGCAATATTTACCTCCCAGAGAAGCAAATACTTGAAGCATACAAGACTGGGCAAAAGGGCTGGGCAAGTGAAGTCAGAGAGATGCTTCATGTCAGTAGTCTTCTGAATGAAAAGCTACCTCCTTGAGCGGCTTTCCTGGTTTCTGATCATCCTCCTGACACCCGCCTGCTCTCCCAGATGCAGTGCAGCTACTGTCCGTGTTCCCCAGCAGCTGCCTCGCAGGAGCCTCGGCAGGACCGAGTGTTGCTGAAGCCCAGCAGCTGCTTTGCCCAACTCTCTTCTGATGCTGTTTCCAGTCCCCAAAACATAAGGAACCATTTTACACAAACCACAAGCAAGGAGAAGACTGTACTGCAAAGACAGTGCTCCTTATTCTGCAAGATTAAGGGCAGAAGAGATTGCAGAATCAGAGCGACTTTGGCACTTTGCAAATGGAAAAAGACCTCTACCACTCACTCCTTTTGTGAAAATGTTGATTGAAGAGTTTTGTTTTCACAAGATTTGGTGTTCTCCCTCTCCATCTCTATTACCAATAAATAAATAAATGTCATGGGGGAAACCTGGATGAGGTTTTCCTGTTCTTACTTTGAAACCTGGAAAAGCCCAAACTCCTAATTTCAAAAGTTTATTTAAATCATCTGACCAGATCAACTACTTGACTACTGTCACCCATATGACTGTGACAATGCACCATGACCAAGGACAGCTGTGGTTACAGGCCACTAATGGCATGTTATAAAAATCCATTTTTGAAACAAAATATATCTGGTAACAAAATGTTCAGAGCTTATTACATATATGTATATATATGGAATATAAGGGCTTGGGCAATATCCCAAAGGAGTTCTGCAAAAGGTTAAGTACTACTTGGTGGAGAAGATGAGCAAATCTGCAGCAAATCAGAGGGCTGAAAGGACATACAAGATCACACATTAGCTGGTATCATAGAAAAATGATTTCATTCACCTAACTAGCAGAATGACATTTTGTCCTTTTGTTTTCTCTGTCACAAGACCCTTTTGTTTTGCCTAACTAAAAGTAGCTCTGTATTCATAACTTGATCAAATAGAGGTCAGAGGTGACATTCAGAGATCGTTTGCAAGTCATGCCTGGAGCTAGTAGAAAAAACAAAAGGATTTGGAAGGAGTTTTAAAAATTTTACCTCAATCAACAGACATCTGTGAAGATTATTTGGCTGTTTTAAAGCAACAGAGACACCTCCGAGTGAATGCAGCTATTTCTATTCTTCATTAATTGAAGATTGAAACCTATCTGCTACAAACCTCACTGATCTTGCCCACTTTATAACTGGATACAGCATTAAAAAATAAATCCAAAACTAAAACCAAAACCAAAACCGACAAAAATAACATCCCATCCCATTTTTACGTACAAGTGTGAGAGATCACACTTCTTCACCTGGGATTCATCTAAACAAAGATTTTCAAATCTTCTTGAACTAACTGAAGTGGTGGTTGACAAGAGCAGATTAAAACAGGGTGCTGCACAAGGTTTGTCCAATATGTCCTTTCTAAGTGCGGTATGGTCATTCCAAGGAGCCTTCCAGGGAGAGAATAAGGTGAGGTTAGTTGTGATGCATTAGCTACCCACTTTAAAGTAAATTACTTCAAACCAGAGGGTGGGAAAGCCTGGGGGAGATAAAGAACTCTTAGATCCTTACAGGGAGTTAGATCCTGGATGAACACCTGAGAACATGAGTAGAGACCTTACGGGTGAGATCTGCTCCATTTCTCAGTTCTTCCCTGCTGATGGCATTCAACACATTGTGTGTCTCTCCCATATACAGTTACTTCACATATTTTTGAAAGCAGTTGTTTACGTGTGCGTGTGCCCTCTCCCTTCCCAAATTCCACAGGCACAGGTGGCACAGCGGTGGAGAAGGCACTCAACTGGAGCTCCTTGGCAAGCCTACCAGGTGAAGAGGAATAGCCCTCTGTCCCAGCCGTTGTTCTAAGGCAATGGAATCCACCGCAAACCACTTGGTTTCAATTGATTTCGACTTTTCTGGGCTATTGTTAGGATTCAAAACAAATAAGCTGAATGTATGATGGGAGCATAATGCTCTCTTGCAATATCTAAGTTGCTCCAGGAGAATGCTTCCTCTAGAAAGTCATCCATTCAAAGACGCAGGGCAAAGAGTTTCTAATAAAGTTTCTTCAAACCCAGAATCCACATTTTTTTGTGCTTCAGCCATTGCAGGAGCCTCTTCCCCCCCCAGTAGCTTTCCTGAATGGACCCATCACTGCCTGACTTGGCACTCCGCAAGGCTGTGAAATTCCTCCACTGTCCATTTTAACCTCCATTCTTGGTAATAGCTGGAATTGGTTTTCAGAAGCAGAAAATTTCATTTTGGCAACAACCCAAGGGCAATTCATGAGAAGTCAGCTGAGCTTGGGGCTCAATGATATCATCACTTACCAGGATTTAGTGAGTCTGAGCAGGCAATTTGCCTTGGGTCACAAAAGCATTAGTCGTTTCACACAGTGAAAAATACTACTATGCTTTCTCCTGCTTGACTTTGTCCATTGGACCTTACTAAAAATTATGATTTATTGTTATAATTATTCATAATTGTTCCAATCTCTGCTGTTTCACAGACACTGTAAGTCACCATCTGTAGCCTACAAGTTCACAGGATTCCCTTGCATGAAAATGTATCCAAAGGAAAATCATGGCACAGCAGCACTAGGAACGAGAAATATTATTGTGTTGTATTTATTGTACAGCAATATGTCTGTGCATAGCTGTGGCTAGTAACACGCACATACAAAGGGTTTCAGAGTACAAAAAAATGAGCATATCAGTCTTATGATGTGCAGAAGAAAGTTTCTATGCCTCATGGAAGGAACAAGCTTTAGTGAGGTATGTTAAGGAATTATTTCCTAATGTCCTCTGTGTTTCAGAATAGAGTATATGCTTCTGGAAATAGTTGGTTGTATACCTCTGCTGTTTGCTGAAACAGGAAGATTTTCAACCCAGATTTAAAGATATTAAAAAAAAAAAAAATACAGTTAGATCATCTGGTCCATCCTCTGCCAACCTAGAACTGTTCCCCGTTTGCTAGTGGTTTGTCTGCTGCACTACTTGGTGAGTCAGGCAGTGGGACCTAGTGTATCACCTTGGGGAGACTCTTGTACAGTTCAGTAAGACTAGTCAGCTAAGAAATTTTTCCTAATATTGTTTTAAGTAATGATGAGATCAATAGGGTGGATATCTGGCTTACCCTACTAAGAGCTGTTGCTGGGTTCCCTGCTGCATTTCAGTTTTAATTTACATCCTCTAATCTGCTTTACATTGAACAGCACTGTGCTTCCCTTAAAAAAAGTCTCATGCTAGCCCTGTACATCCATCGCAGAATAAATAAAACAGATAAATGCTCAAATACCTGACCTACTTGTTCAGGCTTTGTGAAGGCTCTGCCAGACTTGCTATTCAGATGTATATCAGACATCTGACGGAGGCATTGTCTCTTGCCTCATCACCTACAATGGTTTGTTCCAGATTTTTTTGTTAAATACTAAACCTCAGGAATATCAATATTCTTTGCAAGAGGCAGTCCCCTGAAACAGTATAACAAGTAGATTTTTATAGATCTGCCAAGACTTGGTGATATAGTGGCAGTGGGATTTTTTTATTTTTTAAAAATAAATCAAGAGTGAAATGTCTGTCATTGAGATAGACCCAGAACATGGGATCAGGAAAGCTCCAACAGCTGTGAGCACGGACGGAGAGGCTGGATGACTCTGAACCCACATCTGGATTCAATGTTGGGCTGATTCCTCTCTTTGCACCAAACGCATCAGGCCAAAACATCCATGACCTTTCCAGGGAGACAGGGATAGAGAGCTTAATGGCTAATGCAAAGATCTGCCTTTTGCAGTCTTGGCATTTCCTAAAGGATCTTTATTGGTGACAGCAGTCATGAAACTTTGTGAAAATTTATAGCTTCATGCTCAAGAAGAATATTGGATAAATCATTTAATAAATGCTTCATGACGATGTGGCCTGGCAGTAAACAAGTAAGTTTCCAATTCAGATAGTGATGTCCGCAACATCCCCAAGGCAATTTAACGTTTCAACCTCATTTTCTTTATGAAGGGGAGCACATCTACGAGACTCAACCAGCCGAAGGGATCGGCCAAGCCTTTACCCACCCACCCGACCGCCCCGACTGCCCATCCCCGAGGGCGCGAACACAGCCACAGCCCAAACGTCTTTCCTTGAAAACCGGAGGAGTTTGGCGGCGGCAGAGCTCAGCTCTGGGGCATCGCCCAGCTGCTTGGGGGGCGCTGAGCCCCCCGGCCGCGGCCCCGGGGAGCGGAGCCCCGCGGCTCTCCCGGGTGCGGGCGGGGACACGGGCGGCCGGCGGGAGCTACGGCGGGAGCAGGGGGCACTTGAACCGGCAGAGGACACTGACATCTAGTGGGTGTTGGGGAAAGTACTTGGGTGTCTTTGCTTGCAACAATATACGACCCCCACTCCCCAAAAAAAAAAAAAAAAAAAAAAAAAAAAAGCACACGGAAGCGTGTGGCAGGCCACGCGTTTTCAAGCGTCGGGCAGATGTCTGAAAAGGGCTCTTGAAGTCTGAGCTGAGACACTTGGCTTTACTGCTCCCACTCAGCAACGCACTGCTGTCTGACAAGAGGGCAGCCGTCCCCAGCTTCACTTGGTTTTGAGGCTAGATGAAATTCTCATCGTGTTTCCCTCCTTGCCGGTTTGCAGTTCAAGCTTCATCAAGCTGAAGTTGCAAGGTATTCCGTATAGGAAGGGAAAGTGTGATTTTCATTGCTTTGAAGAGATAAAGTGCTTTCCAAGATGGGAAGTATTAACCATGTCTACAAGGAACCATAGCTCCTGGGAGCCTTCCAACGTTTTTTCAGTTGGGAGCTATACTCACCAGAGTCCAATCTTACAACACAGGCCATTTTGTCTTCTCCTACTGCAGGTACATACTTAAGAATTAGGGGTTAGGAGAAAAGAACACCTTTATTCCTCAAGGACATTCATCACTATACTCATAGTGTTTCTTAAAGTGCCAATGTGGGATTGACCTTCACCACAGTTTTCTGCAGAAGCAGCTCCCAAAGGGAGGAAGATTGCCCTATACCACCAAATGATTTTGCAGCCTTTGTCCTCCTTCCACTCCACCCCCATCACGACCAGCTCTCAGAACACCAAGACAAATGGAGGGTCTGGAGAAGAATATTTATACTTGCCCAGGGTGTACTGTTTCTGAAACAACTCTGGCATTAGCAGAGTGAAAGGCGATCCTCTTCCTTGCCCCAGCTCTAATTTGGCCACAGCTCCCACCTACTTTCCAGGTGCATTTGCCAAGTTGCCTTTTGGGGTCTGAGAGGGAAAAGACAACTCCAAAAACTATAGCCAATCCAACATAGCTTCCTGCACAAGGAAGTGGCTCCCTGTAGAGGAATGTAGTAAAAGAAAGGGACAAGGAAAAACAGAGGTAAAATACTTCCAGTTACATAGTCCTCACATGGCTTGCTTCCTTAGTTCAGCTACATCCCTCCAAGTTCAAGTTACAAAAAAACAGGGGCTCTGGTGTTTGGTTTGAGGGGGAGTGGGATAGGAAAATCAATTACCCATCCCAATCTGACACTGAAGGCTGAACTCTCACGCTGTAAAGTGTACTGCTGTAGGTAAAACAGGAATTTAATGATGTATATTAGACTGTATGGAGCCCATATTAGCTAGTCATGCCCAGCTGCACTGTTGTCTCCGTCTCGGCAACTATCACTGCAAAACTCACAGGCTCCTCATCTCTAGGAGACTGTAAATAGTCAGCTGAACTCGGTGCTCCCATCCCAGCATTGCATCCTCCACCAAACAGTTAGGCACGCTCTGTGTTCTGACACCTCTCCTCCCACGACAAATTTAGACAGCATGGGTCATGTACTACCAGCTGGTTACTGACACAAGACTCCTCCTAAGCAAAGGATCTGCCGACAGCACTTCTGTGTGAGATGTGCTTCTAATTCCTGCTTTCAAGGTCTCCTTGAGAACTGTCCTCCTGTAGTTATTGGGCTTGTCGTCTCCAGTATCTCCTGGTGATCCATGTCAAACGATATGAGAGAGTCCTGTAGGAAACTGGCTGATGCAGAGAGCGGATCAGCTCTTCATTTAGCATACAGCCGGACAGACCTCCTGGGTGAGCATGTCACTCCCTGCCTGTGGCTTCCCAGCAGCGGGTGTACCGTTTCCCTTCACGACGCAGTACGCCTCAGATCTAATCGAGTGTGTGATGGTATTACCCTCTAGCACTTGTAGCCCACCAGGGATTATCACCACGAGCTTCTGTGCTGATGTTGCTGAAGCGTGTAGAGGCAAGTTGCCGGGATGTCAGAGCTGTACAGAGAGCGTAAGTCACTGCGGTGGTAAACAGGCACTTCTTGTCTTTCCTCTTAAATGCGCGGATGATAGAGAGTGAATAGCAAAGCCTACCTGTCGTGTTTTCCTAAGCAAGGCATATAAAGCTGATTATTTGTAGAATGAAATACGTTAGTTTAACCTGTGTATCTGTCAGGACTTTTTTAATCAGCCAGGGTTTTAAAAGATTCCAGTTCCTGCACCAACTGTGTTTATAAGAGCAGTACATTTATCTAATGCTGTTCCAAATGAAGATGTCTCCCCTCCCAAATTATTAATAAGTGGGAACAAAGCTGTCGCAACATCTTGATTTTAGAAGGTATGAGACTTCAGGGAGGGAGCGAGGGATAGTGATTTTAGGATGGTTTATTTTCACCTGAGAAAAAACAGAGTCTATTCTAGCCTGCTGTGAACACAGAGGGCTGTTTTAACTGTTTGGCATTGTTCCTGTTGTTTGTAACTGAATAGCACTAGCAGATGAAATTTTTTGATACCTTACCGATTGATTCTAAACAGCTTCCCTTCCATGACTGCAGAAGTCAATATCAAAAGTTTACACTGAATTTTAGATCTAGTTGTGAAGGGCTCAGACTTTTTAAAGAAGAAAAAAATAAAAAAAAAAGGCAGTCCTCTACATCAAAATGAAAATCAGGCCAAAGAGGCACAAATGTGCAAAGTTTAATTTTACAGTAATTGTCACATAGTCTTTACATTATTTCTGCACAAACTTCAGGTTTTGGAGAGCATTTTCTTGTTCCCTTCGTGTCATATGTTGCCAAAGGTCAGTGGAACCTTCCTAGTTTTTAGATGTGTGCAGAGAGTTCTGACTAGCAGAAGCTGTCTGAAGGGAGCCAGAAAGCCGGTTCACACACTCTTTCTGAATACATATTGAACACATCTTTGCCAAGCACTAACCTAAACAGAGCCAGCCTGTAATAAGGCCCAAGAACTTATTAATTCACAGAGTGCATAAGCAGGTGCTATGAGTCTGTTACTTCTGCAGTTCTGGTTTGTGCTTACATTGTGATAGTTTTTCCTACTCTCATTTAACTGTTAGGGTAAAACTTACCTTTCCAATATACAACGATGAAGTGAGCTGTAATTAGCAAGAGAACTCAAGAACTGAGGATATTAAATTCACACTCTTGAGCCACAGAAAACCGCCCACCTTTCTACAGTTATTACAGGAGCCAGCAAAGGTGAATAGGGACATCTACCTTGAGATCCAGTGGCCTACATTTTTGCTTGAGGGAAGTGTTGATGCAGTAACCTGAACCCCACCCCATTATTTTCCTAGCTCTCTGCCAGTGCAGTCTATTCAATACAACATCTTGCTGGTGCGGGTTGCTCAGCTCTCTGCCTTCATTCATGCGGCAATGCACCTCAGAGCACCGGTGGCACAGTGAGACAGGCACAAAGCCTCCTCCATTAGGAGAAGTTTCCATTTTTCCTGCCCAGATGAAATTCCACTTGCAGATGTAGGATGTTTATTTGTGAGAGAGGGCTAGAGAGTAGTAATGTATACCGTATAAAAGGTCAGGCAAAAAGTCTCATACAAGAAGCAAGCAGGATGAGGGAGGATTTAGATACAGGATGAAAATTGTAAAACCGGCTTTAATATTGCTGTTATGCTTCCATGGGAGGTAGAGAATATGCTAACAATTTTATATTAGAGGTAAACATAATACAAAAGTAAGCCTCTGAGAGATCACCATGCCTCTACTCAGGCTATATTTCTTTTTCAAGTAATAACTGAACTTCCTTCACAAATGAAGTCCTCAATACTTAAAGAAAATCAGTACACAACAGCATCTCAGTTCCTGAGCCGTATTCATAATTATATGTTTGAAATAGCAAATGTCATCAATAAGGCTGCATTTGTCTATTACATTTATTGTCTGTTAGATCGATGTTCAGTATAAACCTGTGACCTGGATGTTACCTCTTCCATCTAGTAATGCAGAGCAACTGGGACTGTGTTTGAAATACACCCAGAAAGTTTTTTCCCCTGAGAGTTATGCCATCACTTTGCTTATGCACCTCTTCCTCCGCAATAATTTTGAATTTATCAGCCAACCTCAGCCAGACTTGGGAGAGCAGAAGCTTCTGAGATGTTAGGTTCCTAAGCATTTTATGAAAAAAAGCAGTTAGGCAGAGAAAACTGTCCCTGTGAATGCTTCCAATGTAAGAAAGGCAGCAACAGAACTGCATTTACTGAACAACACAGAGGCACCACAGGGATGCTCACTGCTCCACAGGAAACAAGTTTTTTCAGCCTACTTCTTACTAAAATACAAGTACTTGCAGCTCACCTTGTTACAGACCAGGTGTCCTCTGTAATGTGGGGGCTGGGCCCATCCTGGGAGACAGAGGGGAGTGGGAGGTGCAGAAATCCAGCTTCACAGGAGCCCCCCAAGCTGTACAGGACATTCAAAGGGAGATGAGTGCTGAACATAGGTGCCAACTCATAGGCCAGTTATTAAAAAAAACCCAGCTTCCTAAGAAACAGAAATATCACAGGTTACTACTTACAACCCACTGCCCCCAAAATGTTATTGGGCTTAGCTTGCTTAACTGCCCCCAAAGGGATAAGCTTTTGGGCACAGCAGAGAAAAATCTTTTCTGTTTCAGGTTCTTCTGGGAAGAACAAAAAGGAAATGTTATCCAGCGTAAAAGGACCTAAGAACCAAAACCATACTCACATGAGCTTTCACTCCTGCTACAAAGCAGCTTGGCTATGCTCCGTTAAGGCAGACACAGCTGGAAAACCAGGGAACATCAATGCTCCTGCTTTAATTGGAGCCCTTACAAGGAGAAGTAAGTAAATGGTATAATTTTTCACAGGTGCTACACTCTCCCCCTGCTATCTCCCCCTCCCCCAAACACAGAAAGACTAAGTCTCAACCTGCTTCTCCCCACTCTCTTCTGCATTTAAATTCCCAGTGAGGCAGAGCTGGGGACTGTCCCCTCCAGTTTAGCAACCCCAAAAGTATGGGCACCTCTCTTTCCCTGCTTGTAGCTGTGACCCTAAATCTTTGAAGGGTATAAGGTCTGCAACAAAGTTATTAACATTTGAACTTCATTTCTGGTGCCTCCCATGCTGCATCTAATCTTCCTGCAATATTTAACTATTAAAATTCTTGGTGTGGGCTAAAAACACCTGCTGCAGAACTTGATGTTTTCTATTTGGTATAAAATTTTCAAGATTGTACTGAATTTTGAAGAAATGGAACATTTGTTTTTCAGTGTACTTACTTATGCACACACATAAAATCAATAGATGTGATATGAAATGTATGTGAGTAATGTTATTCACAAAGATAATGCTAATGGAAGTATATAACTGGTTATAGCTACATACCTGGATAAAAGGTGCAAGAGGAAAAAGACTCGAACCAGTTACATCCTACACAGAAGACTTGAATTCCTTTCATTGTTAGTCTCAGAAGAAAGTAAGGGGACATAAAACCAAGACCACTATTTCTGTTTATCTCCCAAAATATAACACATCATGAGCCTGAGTGAGAACTATTATTCCCCATCCCTCTTTTTGCAGGCAGTAGGTACTGCCATAAATCCCTGTGTCTGATTGAAGAGGCAAAGACAGTTTTTCAACCTTCATTCCATATTGCTTGACTTTTACAGCTTTAAAAATTATGTCAATATTGCCTTTGCAGTATAATATTTTGGTAGTTCTCCTTGGGTCTATTCTAAGTTTGTTTAAAGATAAAACAGACAATAATTAATTTGTGCAGAAGAAAAGGCAGATCCTTAAATCCTTTCCTGTTGGAAAGCAAACTGAAGTGTGTGCTTAGTAGTGGTGGTGGTTAAGGGGTTTCTCATATTCCGCCTTTTCCCAAGAGGAAGAAGGTGATTTGTAAAAGCCCTTATTATATAGGAGGATCCACTTACAGTGTTTGAGGACATGAATTCAATCCCAGGCTGTGAGTTTTAGTATTCTTGTAGAGATTCCCTTATTAACACTACTTATCAGCACCATGATGCTCAAATAAGCTGTTTATAAAGAACTGGCTCAAAGCCTCCATTTGCAATACTCAACAACCAACAAAGTATTGCTATTAGTCACACAAGCCCCAGAATGTTGTTAAATGTTCTTCAGCTGGAACATTATCCTTTTGCTACCCATTAAGCCAGATGGGCAGGCCTCATAGTACATTGTCCAGAGCTCTTTCCTATGGCTTGTTTTTTGGATGCTGTACAAATGACACTTGTTGAGAACTGGAGCTTTCCAAAATTGTTCTGAATAAGAAAATTAGATGCTGAAGGCAACAGTACCTTTCCCATTGACTTCAGCAAGAACGGACTATATGAAAAAGCTGCCATCAGAACCTCACTTGATGCAGACCATTTCTATTACCCAGTTCTGGTGTGTGTCCAGCAGACTCCGGTTTGTGCTATGGTTCTTAGACACATGTAGTTGTTTGCTGTGCCTATAGCAGCCTTAAGTTTGGCATTTTTGTTTTGCTGCTAGTGAGGCATTTCTTATAACTGTAACAATCTTTTCTGGTGACTGCATTCAAAGTGATGTTCATTATGAAGCAACAGAATTTACACCTGTTTTCATCAGGTGATATTCTGGTCATCCTTGCAGTGACTAGCATTTTTATGGGAGAATTCACCATATGATGCAGTTTCACTTAGTTTTGTAAATTCTTTGCCTTAGTGTACCAGCTCTGCACTATCTTTAAAGAAAAGCCCTGCAGTTGTTAGTTTTGTGATGTAGTTGTCTTTTGGGGGAACTCTTTCAAAAAGCAAGGGGCCATATCTTCTGTCTCAGTCTCAAGTTGAATGTTGGGCAGATCTGCAAAGACCTAACCTGGTACTTGGGCTGAATTTCCTACAACAGAATTGCCCATAATCTATTTGTAACCATTCCTAGTCACAAAAAGAAGTTTATAGCTTATATGAAACAAGCTGCAGAAAGAAAATACTCAGGTTCTGTATTACCAGCTGCCCTCCTTGTTACCCTTTCACCACCACCTCATCCTCTGCTCCGAAAGCTGAACTGATCATAGAGTAACTGCAATAAAGATATCATGAGTTTCCACCAGCTGGGAACTGAACATGGGTCAACTGTTTGTAAGGCAGCTCTACTCACCTCTGTAACATCAATGCGCACTCCCTGATGGGAGACCAACACAGGAGGTCCCAGCCTTTGCTATGCTACTGTACTAGTTTCAGTTTGCTATTTGCATAGTGAACAAATAGCAAACTCGCTGAATTAAAATTAATTTTTCAAATGGACTGCAAAAGATGTGTTTAGGACAAATGTGGAACATGACGACATGCAGTGTATAAAATGCAGGTCAGTTAAATCAGTTCCAGGCCTTACATTAGAGAGTAAAACTCTGCTTTCTCGGACTGCAGGGTGTGTCCCTTTTACCACTCACTTGAGTAATACAAGAAGACTTGACTCTCAAAACAAATTAATTGCTCAGATCCAAACCACTTCTTGGAAGATTCTTGAAAGGTTTCTTGAACAAGCTGTTAAGAAAGGTATGGTGTAAAATCAGAAGACAACAGATATACAGCAGGAGAAATATGCTAGGTTTGATTTTTTCTACCACGCCAGCCTCACCTAAGAGATATTAGCAGCTATTACGTTTTCCTTTCCATTTTGCAGGATGGTGAACCCTTATTTTTCAGGTTCATACAAGTGCCTAATCAAAACACCTTTTTGATAGGGACCTCAGAAATGTATCCTGCTGATTTTGAAGTCTGTCTTTTGCATTTCTCTCTGCTCAGTTTGAGCCATGGCAGTGGTGATACTTTTGGCTCTATTGGTTTTTAAGATGTTTCAAATTCAGCCTGATATATGAAGAAAAGACCCTGAGAGAGAGACAAAAAGAGATGTGTGAGTCATGGGGAACAACTATAAAAAGGAACTGGGGGAGAGGGAGAATATCTTTGCAGGCCAAATGCGTTTCACACATCTTGAGCTCCTGCCCTCCATCCCCTGTGTTACTGCACATCTGCCTTCACCACCTCTCTGCTTCAGGAACTTCATCCTCTTCCCTTGTGGCAAGGGCTCTGCATGTCCTATCACATTGTCTTTTCACTCCCATACAGTAGCTTTCATTATTCCTTATCCCAGCACTGTTTGCTTCATGTCCGAGTTCTATAATGCTCACCTACAAAGAAATTTATTTTCTTTTCATCAGTTCTTTTCAATATGAGGAATTGTGTGCTTCTATGAGTTCATCCACAACTCCTTCAGTTGAATGTCTAGATAATTGAAAAAGACAAAAAAAAAAAAAAGCTTGAATTTAAGGAAAACAAAAATAGAATTTGCTGTGTGTACTGGAGTTTTTATGGAGTATTTGCTGCTTAAATATACAGTGAGAGGCACACTGTGAATACTTCTGCTGAATCCTGTGGTATGGACTATTATGGAATGGATGTATCTCCTGCAGTACTTAACTGTTTTGGAAAAAGTTATCCCCTGTCTTCTGGGATACTTCCACACACAAAGGACTTTTTGTCTTTTTTTTCTCAGCATGAAGTAGAGAAGCCAAGTAAACTACTGAACTCTCCACAGTGGAGCTGTGAGTCAGCTCCAGGGAGAATCTAATCAACAACCTGTCATCTTGCCTGAGCTTTAGGAGGATGGGGGAGGTTTCAATTACTTTATCTCTTCTCAGGGAATGTGCCTATCACCTGGTTGCTAATGCCAAGTACATCATGGGGAGATGGGATACTAAGTTCTTGCTTTTAATTAAACCACAATCCTCTTTGAATTTGGGCTCAGCAGTTGGGAATGTGTCTTCCCTGTGCATAAGATCTGGTCACTTTAGACTCCCAGGTTCCTTGCATGTGTAAGATTTTAAAAAATGTCCAAGAGACGTAGGAGCTCGAGTCACTGCAATATAAAAAGACACAGGCTCCTAAGCCTCTTTTAGTGCTTTGGAAAATTTTAACTGCTGTCCCTATTGATCATAGCGAGAGGAAGAAGGAAGAAAGATGGACTGTGAGCCATGCCTGGGCCATTTCAAGATTTTATAGTTGAAAGACAAGATTGTTGAAGCCAGTTGTTTAACTGGACCAGGAATTCAGAGAGTGCAGAGCACTGGTGTGAAGTGCTTTCTTTGGCATGCCTGACTCAGGAGACAGAACCAGTTATGGGTTCTGAGTGCCTTTTTGTGGTTAATTCCAGCCTGAGAACATATTGCTTGCAATAGTCTAACCTGAAGGTGATGAAAGCATAGTTTGCTCGGCCAAGTATAAGGGGCACAATTTTCTGGATAGTTTCAGATGAAATTAGGTGTTCCTGTTGTTATTTTGGTTTCCTGAAACAGAAAGAGCAATGGGAACCTTCGGTCCACATCCATCTTAGCTGCAGGAGGGCCAGCCCTTCCAACAGAGATGAAACCACAGCTCCTGCAGACCTGTTGGGTTCTCCCCTTTTGCTACACCCAACTGCTTTCTCCGAGTTATTCTCCAGAAGAGAGTTCCTTGAATCTGGTTTTCAACTTTCTTCAGACTGCAGACAGCTAGGAAAAATGTTGCCAGGGCATGGGAAAGAGTGGGAATAAGGCTGCTGGGATAGCGATGGCCCATCATTCATGGGGTCTTGTTCTCCTGGCTCATGGTTTGACACAACTAACAAACAGGAGGAGGGTGATGAGACTCTGAAGAATTTCACAGCTAAAGGTCTGAGAGAAAATCAAGAAGCATAGGAGCTACTTTGCCTGAGTCTATGCATCGTGAGACCTCTGAGATGGCTTATATGATCAGTCCCTGGTGTCAGATAGCCCCATTCTGGAAAAGGTACCTGCTTCTCTGGGCTGAGTCACTCACCAGCTGGCTTTCTTCTAGTGCCAGCATAGATCTCTTGCTTCTTGCTGACGTCCTCCTGGCTCCTATAGGCTGCATGTCATGGATCTTTGATAATGCAGCACATTTCAGCAGCTTTTCAAATTGTTGATTGCAGATTGTTGGCAGTTTTTCTCTGAAATGAGCCTTACATGGATTTTGACACCTATGGAAACAGTTATTGCTCAAACAGTTGAGGGTCACTGCAAGGCAGTATTGGTGGATTTAAAATCTGGCCTATTTCTGTCATTTAAGAGTACTTTGTAAGGCCTTTCACTCAGACCATACTAAATATGGAATATCTTATCAACACACTGATATACTACAGCTGAGCTCTCATGCTGGAGGTTCAAATGATAATCTTTTCTTGGTTCAGAAGACCTGCCATGTTGAAAAGACAGGTAATTTAGAGTAAATGCAAATGAGTAGGTGATTAGTACATACCTGTGTTGTGTATATTAGAAGATAAAGTAATTTGAAAGTGTTAGTTCTAGTATTATTAACGTGGTTATTTTTGATTCTGAGCTCTTGCTGGAAAGACACATATTAAATGGGTCATAAGAGTGGCTTTGTTTTCCGCTTTTTTTTTTTTTTTTTAATGTCTGTGAAATTTGTAAATACTGTATGCACCCTTATTTACTTTACAATTATCCTGAAAGAGCAGTGCTTGCTCTCTTGGCCACATTTTCAATTACTGTAACTCGCTTTTGGTAGGCTTCCCAGATAGTTAAAGATGCAGCCGTACAGTCTCAAAATGCAATGGGCAGCTGCTGTCATAGTACCAAACCTTGCTTTCCTCATATTTGCTCACTTTGCTGATATTTGAGACCACATCATGGAGCCTCTCCTGAAGACTTGCTGCTAGGATGTGACCAAGAAGATTTGGGCTTAAATTCATGCCCTCAGAAGGGATCTTAGATCTGTCTGGAGAACAGATGTAGCTCTGTCTCAGGAAATGGGAAGTGTGGGAATCTGTTCCAAGCACTCCTCCCAATCTGCTGTGCGACCAAATATCCCTGTACCCCCATTTCTCCTTTTGTATGACATGGGTCATACCATCTACATTGTTCTGTAAAGCTCTTTGAGATCAAGGTTCAGCTGTAGGCAGGGAGTGAGTAAATATTACTGCATTCTCTGGGGTGAACACAGAAAGCTTTCCCTACAGCAACTGTGACTCAGTTCTCCTTGGGCTGGGGGAGCAGGTACGTACCCCTGTGTTCACACGCCCCATGTGCTCAGCCTGACTCACACGGCCTTTCCTTTCCAACACAGGGTGGGGAGACCCCCAGACACATTAGCTAACATCCATTTAGTATGCTGTTTTCCACACAGCAGCTATCAAAACCTATTTCTGCTCACATGACAATATAATTTTTAAAATGAATAAGACTGAAGATTTTATATTCCCAAACAAACAATGGTAAAAGCTTTTACTGACCTATTGCCACTTGCTGGAGGACCTGGAGGCAAGCTACAAATTGCATGTCACTCAGTGAGCTGTTTTAGATTCTGCATGCCTGCTCCTGCGGGTGAGAGCTCTCCTGTGCTGCTGCAGCAACAGAGGGATTTGCAATCAACTCCCTGGTGCATGGGACCAGGGATCCCAGCCAGGAGGCAAAACCGAGTCTCGCTCATCCCCAGGCTTTGCCCAGATGTTTGCTCCTGAATAGTTGGTGGTAATTTTTCTTACCTGCTCATAGAGAGAAAGAAAGAAGGGAAGGCCATGGTGTAGTGGCCTCTCCTTTAGGACCCAAAAAGTGCCTGATGCCCCCCACTCACATCAATTTCATGAGGCATTCAACAACTTATAGGTGACAGTGGCTGCTGTGACGTGAGCCTTGTATAAATTTTGGTCTCTTTGTCCTCAAGTGCATATTCATTTTGTTTAGCTGGTAAAAAATGGTGCCATTTTGTTGATCTATTCTGATTTATACTGGCAGCAAGTATAACACTTTCTGTGTATGAGTCGCTTTGGGTTTGTGTCCTGAAGACAGCCAGGGGTAAGGAAAAGTTTGTTTTACTCTTTCACAGGTGTGCCTCTCTCTGCAGTTCATCTCTGCAAATGAGCTCCATGGTAATGAAAATCTACTCAAGCAACATCCTTCTTGAGTTCTTGCTTTTAGAGTATTTTTAGTATACTTTTTTCTTGAAAAGTGATTTCAGCATCTGATATTCCCAGGACCAAAGTGGATTGCTCTACAGCTGAAACAGAGCAGTATAATAGCAGAGTTTTGAAGTTCAGATTGCTTTCATGGTGTGCCCAGAAGCAAGCCTTGCAACTGTAATTACTGTCAGATAATTTTTCATTTTATTGATTTAACTTTTTCCCCATATCACTGTTTCTCAATAAGGACTGTTTTTCCCTTGGACCATTGGGTGTAAGGCAAAATAACTTGCAGTCTAGTAAAACAGTAATAATTGAATGGTGATATACACAGATGTGGCTGGTGAGGTTTCAGGGTTATTTTCTCAGTGGAAGTTACACAATTCCAGAAGTCTGAATTTGTCATTTACTTCTTGTTTCAGGAGTTGCAGTATTCAGCCTAAGAATATGCAGTTTTTACAAACAGAATCCAATAGAAATAACATACGTCTTTTTTAAAATAACGTTTGGTAATAAACCCAGACCTCCAGTATTTTAAAGATATATGTAAAGCCTTGGTACCAGCTACTCAAAAATCATTTAGAGACCAGCAACACAGGATCAGGTTCTGCTGTTGTTCCTTAGCATGAGTCGTTTTTTGCTTTGACTCAAGTCTTTTGAGGCTAATTTGTAATCAGATAAAACTCAGTGTGAGAAAGAGCAGCAGAGCTGGACCTTGAGTCACCTGACACTTAACAAAAATTGAAAAATACCAGAAACACCTGAAATTTTCACTGAAGACTAGTAGTCACCAGCAAATAATTATTATTATAGTGGTAACAGTGAGTCTTGGCTTCACTGGTCCTTTACTACTTTGAGTAAATAGTTACTTGCCAGATTATTATTATTTTGGCACTTGATGCAAAAAAACTGTAGTTTTCCATGTTTCTTAAAGCTGAGTATACATTTATTGAA
This sequence comes from Tyto alba, assembly GCF_018691265.1. NCBI lineage: Eukaryota > Metazoa > Chordata > Aves > Strigiformes > Tytonidae > Tyto > Tyto alba. Next base: position 28,293,881 of record NW_024881276.1, read on the forward strand.
TGAAAGCATTTATTAAACATACGGGGACAGATTCTCAACAGGCATTAAATAACTCCATTTGCCAAGAGCTCTTGCTTATTACATTTTATTATGCTGAGAACTGCAGGTTGCATAGGTGTAAAATGGTGGAAAATGGAAAGAGGTAGAAATGCAGCTTCACTTTGAAAAGTTAAACCATTTTATATCTCCTGATATCATGTAGATCTACACACTGTGGTTTTGGATTGTCCTTGCAGTTGCATCTATATTGCAAGGTCGTGAGCAGTACAGAGACATTAAATAGGGAGTGACTATACTAATATAGGAAGAAAGGGGCATGCAACGAAACTATGATACAGCAGATTCAAAACATTCAGGGGAAAAAGTGTGCTTTACCCCCTGCCACAGGACACTTGATATTAAATGTTTGCATGTGTTCAAAAGTAATTGGACAAAATAGTCAAAGAAAAAGTCATTAAGGTAAACCACTAAGATAACATTTCAGGGTCACTAAATCTGTGATTGTCATCTTGCAGGGACAGTATTCTGGAAAAGCAGTGTTATATACTTTTGCTATTTTCACTCTCTTTCCTAAATCTCAGCTACTGGCAGTGTTGGGACAAACTACAGGAGTGGATGAATCTTTGATCTAACTCAATAGAATTTTTTACATTCTTATGTATAACACATTTTTTGAGCCAAAGAATGAGAAGAACTTGCACAAAGAGACTGCTGTATATAGAGATGCACACGTAAGCTATAAACTGGATCTAAACCATAACCTAAATCTCCCAAGTTAGATGTCTTCAGACATAGGATTTGGTGTGATCCCACCACCAGGCATATTGATGGCACACAGAATTACTAGGTGTAGGGATATCCTGACTTCAGAAATCAGACTGTTTAAAATTAGATGGGGTGTTTGCAGTATCTGGTAAAGCTTCGTCCATTACACAGATAATCTCTTTTGATCTTCAGGAGAATGGGGCAAAGCCTGAAGCCCTCCTCAGCTTTCCTTACCCTGGCTCAACTTGCACTGAAACAAGTAGGACTTTTGCCCCCATAAAAGCATTTGGACTTTTTCCAACAAAGATAAATATCAGTAGACAGACCATCCTCCTGGTTGAATATTGGGTGCTATTAAGGGTAAAAACTAAGATGTTGTAATGAAAGTCTTAACTGTGTGACAGGAGCTCAGAGGCATGAGTTAAGATGGCATGCCTTCCTCAGCTCAGGTAGACATCACCAAACAAAAAGGGCTGAAGATCAATGTTGCTTGAAACTACTTTGTATTAAAATCATCTGCTAGCCTAAATGATGTCTTTCATTTGCTCCTCTCTGAGTTTTTCATCAGCTGAGGTCAGCTGGCATTCACCTTATCGATCATGTCCTCTGAAAGCTTATTGTTGTCAATGATAACATGAGAATAATTTGATACCATGCAGAATTAAAATCTTGTCCCAGGACTCATTCAAGTGAATGGTAACTTTGGTGGCTGCTGAATTCAGGACTGACAGTTTTCTAACTTTGTTTATTTGTCCCATTTGTGTAGTGAAAGAAACCCAGGTAGGTAAGTCAGAAAACATCTAGGGACAGATTCAGATGTTAGTCACAGCAAGGTCACACAGATGTCACCAAGAGGGTCTGTAGGCTTTTATTACCTCCTTTCTCTTTTTCAATAACTACTTTTTTAAATTATTCACCAGCCATACTGCCCAACACACTGCACTGCTTTATCCATCAGCATCCAGATGAACTACTGCTACTGGGCAATCCTGGCAGATGATTATTCCATAACATATATTAAGCCCCAGGAAAAGGAAGGTAACTTTGTGTGTGTGGAAACGGGCTTATATCCACATCCTTAATAAGGCTTTAAAGCAGTTGTGGAGAGCCAGAGAGTTCTCATAGAGAATCTGATATGTATCATAAAGAAAACTTGTCCCTTTTATCGTACCTTTTATCCTGGGACCAAGCAACTGCTGTGATCTTCACAGGATGCATGATATTCCAGCAATACGTGGTAGAATGGAGGACAAATAAAACAGAAAGGGTAGGGATTAGATAGTTTAGGTCCAAAAAGCATTAAAGGGCCCTTGATAACTCCTGGGAACTATTTATTGATTCATTCTATGCACTGCACATTCCCATTAAGTGATTTCATTTCCTTATTTCTCCTAATCACATCACTTGGTTTAGAAGCCTTTTGCTCTCTGAAACCTGGGGGTACACAGATAAATTCAATTTCTCATGTGGCTATACTTTTTATTACATGTGAAAAGTTGATACAGTAAAAGTAACTCCTTGGAGCCAGCAGGTCTGGAGCTTTCATCATTACGAATCACTGCATCAAGGAAGCACCGGCAGGTTAATTGCTGTGTTAGTCTCAGTCAGACTAACATGTAGCTTTTTCCATCCTTGTAATGGGCACTGACAAAGTCCTTGGAAGATGTGGCTGCCTCTGCAAAGTATTTTGCCACCTTGGAAATGGTAGTAAAAGAGACCAGTAATAATAGTAGTAGTAGTAGTAGTAGTAGTAGTAGTAGTAGTAGTAATAGTAATAGTAATAGTAATAGTAATAATAACAACTAAATAAAAAAAAGGTAGTGATGCTGTAATAGTCAAATCCTTGAGTCATTACAGTAGAGATTCAATTTGCCATTGTAATAGCTGATACTACAAATAACCTCTACCATAGATAAATATGTTCCGTGCTGTGGTATACTGCTTAGAAACAACAACTTAATTTTTCAGGGTTGGGAGAGACTGGAGAAAGAGAGAAGGGTTGCTGCTTTGGTCTTTTGCTTTAAAAATTAAGGAAGGAGTAGGTGGTCTTCAAATCTTTTAGTTTGGCAAAATGGAAAAAAAGCATTTGTTACTCTAGCTGACTCTCACACATCTTCCCAGGGCCATCCAGTACTTTTACTGCCCTTGCCTTAAGGAGATGCCAATGCTCCGGGCTTCTCACTATCCAGCCCGAAGGCACCAGAATGGCTGCGGCTCACCCAGAGCAGTGGCTGGCACCGCTCGCCCCTGATCCAGGGGAAAAACCTGCAGCTACACTGGAACAAGAAAGAAAGGAAAACAGAAATACAGGATATTGGGTCTATTTCCATTGGCTCTGGCTGCTGGGCAAGGTGTATCATCAGTCTCTAGTTCCCAAAAGGTCCCTCCTTTGCAGATATTTACAGAGCCATCTGCAGCAGTCAACCGGATGGCACCTAAATAAATGAAAAATAAACCTATGAAATGGTATTTCCTATTCACTGGAAAGCAGTAAAAGTGTCTCCTATGCCTTTCAGCATCTAGATACATTCATCAGTGCAGGAAAAGATGCTGGCACGATTCAGGGAGATGCATAATCAGAGGAAACAAACCCAGTACTTTCCAAATTAAATATGCCCATCGTTGTACGTATTTTCAAAAACCAGGCTACCAGCAATCTGAAACATTTTCTCCTGTAAGATGCTGAGCCCATTGGAAGACCTTTCCTTCCATAAGGTTTTATTCTCTTTGTAGCACAAATGATTTGCCCTTGTTCAAGAAGATAGTCATTTTCCACTGCAACTCTTAGTCATATTTGTATGGGTGACTTCCTGCGGCTAAGACATCTGCTGTCAGTGTAGAGCCATGTGTCATTTAAGGTTAGTAATGAAACAATTCATCACAGACAGGCATAGAGTGTCCAGTCCCTTCTTGCTGCAAAGGGAAGAGGACGAAGCACTATGTGAGGAGCCGGTGCCTACGGGCGCTGCACCGTGCTGTGGTTCATCTGAGTTGGGCTGAGGGACACTGCCCTTCTCTTCCAGATCTCACGCTCTGTTGGTGAGGGGTAAAAAGCCATCTCATTGTGGAGAGCCAGCATTAGCCTTCAGACACTGCTTAATCTTGTTTGAGGGGGTTTAAATATTGTATGGGTCTGCTAAGCTCCCTCACAAGGGGAGAATTTTCGCCTAAAAAGACCAGCTAATAAAAGAGCTCCCACCACCTGCTCACCTCCAGAAAACCAGCCAGCAGTGGGCACTGAAACAAATTCTTAATTTGAGATGCAAAACAATCTGGATACAAACCGAGAATGACCTGTGTTTTATTTCAAATGAACACGGTTTCTCTTACTTATTATGCTGCTTTATGATTCCATCTAGACAGAAAGGATTAATTTCCCACTGATGTTCAGAGAGTATGCATGCTAGCAGTCATTAGATGTAATTTGTCACCTGTTTAAATCCCACGAGCATCGATAGGAAAATTAAATTCAATTTCCTTTCAAGTTTAAATATCTCAAAAGATACTCCCCAATCCAGGAAAGCATTTAAACAAGTGCTTCACCTTATGCATGTGAGTAGTTCTAGTGATGTCAAGTGCTTTTCTGGACAGGGATGTGATCCATAGCAGATGTACACCTGCACCGTAGAACGAACACCCAGCAAATGCAGGAAAGTTAAGGCACCAGGGTACTAGAAACACACTTGATTATTTTTGAGGTCCTGTGATTTTGCTCCTGTCTGTGAGATTTTTAGTTGAAAAAAACCCAACCCAACAAACCCAGGGAAATTAGCTACAGAAAGGCAACGTTTCAAAAGCACATAGTTCTCTTAGTCTCTTGGGGAAAATTTTACACAATCCTAGTTTCAAAATAATGTTAAGGTTGCAAAATTGAGCAATCATAAAAGTCAGGAAATTTAAAAAGTTAGTACGTGTCTTTCAATGTTAGCTCAGCAATAGCAAATATATGTAGTGGGAGAAGTTTATATTTGCAATTTCTGTGTTAAATATAAACTTTAAAGTATTCTTGTTGACCATTAATAAGCAACATAAACTATATTGGGTATTTAATGTCTGTAAGAGGCATCTTAATCATAAGAATTTCCTGGCTTTGGAATTGAGAGGGCTTGGTTTTGAAATATAAAATATCACTATTGTGCTGCTGAGCTATTTTGGCTCTTTTCTTACATATGGGTGAAAGTCATCACTGGGAGAGAACGGAAATTTCACCTGTGTTATAACACAATTTCCACATCAGAATAGTTTTTTGATGTTTATGGAAGGCTATGATATATATAGTTAGGGAACTGACTTAATTTGGGGGGGCAGGGTTTGAGAAGTAAGAACTTCCATGGTAAAGAGACCGCAGTGCTTCCCCCTTGCTGGCAGGAGAACTAAACCTCCCAAAACAAATGTGCTCTACCTGAATTAATAATATGGAGCTGTTCCGTAAAATGTTTAAAATACAGAATGATCTTTCCAGGCCAGATGTATGACTTTCTCAAATCTGTGTGTCATGGTTTAACTTACAATGAAAACCTAAATACAGTGTGATGGTAGTGTTTAGATAAGACAGATGTAGAGTGCAGCCCAGGCTTGGTATTGCAGAAACGCTGATCCTTATAAATGAGCTGTATTGCGCTCTGGGGTTTTCCTGGCTGAGTCTTTCAAAACCCAGGCTAGATTAAATCATCACAGCTGGGAAGAAAATATCAGGAGTTAAATAACTACTTTATGAGAGTTGTAAGAGTGTGAAAGTTTTAAGAAGTTAAATAATTACAGCACTTCCTAAGAGCTACAGGGAAGACAAATGAGTTTGTGGCTGATGGGCTATTTATTCTGATGTTGTCCTGAAAGACAAATGGAAGCGTCAAAGATGTGGGGAGAATTTCACACGCGACCAAAGACATAACTATCAAAGCAAACTCACGTCAAAGTGTGGCATTTGAGGAGTCCCACGCACGCTCAGCTCAAAGGAAAGATGACACTTTGAACTCAGTGCTTCCACTGATTTTTATGTTACATTTAGTGCCCCAGGTCTTGTGCAGTAAGTCAGGAGCATCTTGAGCACTCTGTTAGTCAGTTGTCAGCTTGTTTGTTAATGGAACTAAGCCAGTCTGGGAATAAAATATGTCTCCCATTAAGGCATGTAAGTGTGAGGACCTAAAGCTTTATGTAAAATCTCCATGAGTGTGTCACATGTCCAAAGCTAAGGGAAACACCTAAGAGAGAAGATGTTCTTTGTATGTGTTGTGTCTGATTCCAATGTACCATCCTCTTAATCAGACGGAGTCTGGGGGAGCTGCTCTCTGCTTACACCAACAGGAGCAAGTTCAGACCCTTCTCAGCTATGTCTTCAGTTCACCCACATGTGGCATAAGCAAGAACGGGCACGTATGGCTGATGTGGGGCTGCCAAATGTCTGTCGAGAAATGCACTCACAGCAGCATTGCCAGCTGACCCCCTGGGGCCTGCCAAGCCCAGGGAAGCAGCACCGTGTGTGTGTGGGCCCCCCAGGCAGCATAGGTGCCACCCTTCCCTTGTGCTGCCCATCTGCTCGGGCTGGGTGCAGCCTGTGCAACATACACAGGCATACAGGATGAGCTGCTCAGAGATTGCCCACATTTTTGTCTGGGAGTCTTCCCAGCGAAAACACAGGAACCAAAAAAGGCAGACAAACAGAATCAAAAATGTGAGTGGGCTCCAAATGCCCATGCAGCTGTGGGCGGTTGGGATGAAAGCTTATTGGGCCAAGAGGCAGGCAGAAGGGGGAGGCAAAGGGTGCCTTGAGTCCGTATGCGTGGAAATCATGGGGACATGTCCTGCTGACTCTGGGCAGTTTAGCTCAGACCCAGCAAATGGCCTTCCCCTTCCCCCTCCTCCCTCTGTTCTGGCTGCTGAGTGACCCAAGGCAGCCCAGATCTTATTTCAGGTTTTGCGATGGCGCATATTTTCTCCCTTAGATCTTTCAACGGGAGAGCACCAGCTTCTCCGTGCAGGACTTCTAACGCCCTCAGGACTAGAGCCCGGAGACAAGGGGTCGGGAGGGGAGGGCTGGCCGTGCTGCCAGCCATCGCCTCTGCAAGGCCTTCAGCAATCCCAGGAAGGAGAGGATAACTGAAGATGCAGACACCCAGCAGGTTATGCTACTGGCATGGTGGTAAATTTGTTTTCAGTCTTTAACAAAGTAATGGTTCAAATATTCAGAAGGAGTTTCTGAAACCACCCGCATCATAGGATAATGCTGACCAGGAGCAACAAACACAAAGATTTTGCAACGAGTGGATCGGTGCCAGCCTGAGTAGCCCAATCCCTTTCTGAGATCAGTTTATGTAATGGCTAAAGGGGCAAAGACAGCATAAAGCACAATACACCACAGAACTTTGCAAAAAAGATTAAATTAAATTAGGCTGAAAACTATTTTAAGCACTATTAAGTAATGTAAATAACGTGAGAGTGGGGAGCAGAAGGGGAAGAGGGAGTGAGCCCAGGTGAGACACGGATAATAAAAAAGGTATGATAACCCTCAATAGGTATTTGCAGGGCATACACATTAACGAGGTAATTTGTTTAGGCTGATTCAAGGAAATAGGGCTGGGAGAAAGAGTACGAGGATTTGGTTTGGCTCTCAGATTGTATTTCTAAACTGTGAAGTGTAGCAGACTGTAGAGCAGTCTGCCACAGGAAATGTTAGAAACTCCAAGGCTTGAGTCATTTAAAAACTGACCGGGCAAAATCACCCAGGAATAATCTGGAGAGAAATGCTCATGCAACTGGCAGGCTGTGTAAGCACAACAGTCTCCAGTCATAAATTATAATAACTCGGATACAATAGGTAGCTAGCAAGCTGCACACATGAGAATGGGGGGACACAGATCAAAACCTTTGCCTCCCAAGCTCCCAGAAGCCAAATGCTATGTTGGTGTAAATTGGTGTAGCTCCATTCCCTTCACTGAGTGACAGTGCACAGATTTATGCTAGCTGAAATCCTGGCCCAAGGGCTTCTGACATTCGGGCTAAAATACCTCCATCATCTCCTGGCATTCCTGGGTAATAAATACTCTGATTTAGCTGTTAGGCTTTCATAATCTGACTGGGCAGCAATTAATTTACCAGCTCACGCTTGCAGACAGGAATCCTCCAGGGCACAGAGCCCCTCGTAAGTTCTGCGTCATTCTGGCTGCAAACCTTTCTGCAGATGTGGTGGCCTTTTAATCTGAGGGCCTGATAAAAGGCCAGCCTACGCACAGACTTCCCCCAGTTCCAGCAGATCATGTTCCAAAGATCGATATGGTTGTTTCCAACACGAGGTTATGGGGAGACCCTCTGATGTTGATTTGGCTACTTTTATTCTGGAAGTAAAAGCGTCCACAAAGACACTGGTACACAAACAATTAGAGTTTAGGTTCCCATGTCTCCTTATTTTTCACAACTTTCTTTGTGCACTAATACCATGCATATATACTGAGATAAACTCTTATCTTGCCTTTTCCCTGTACACTAGCTTATAATAAAATGCTATGTTAAGTTTAGAGCAATGGCTTTGTTGTCACTGTAAAATATCAGTGTTTCAAACACTGAATTTACCCTCAGTTGAAATTACTTCTATTTTGCACGTGAAGAAGAAAAGCCAAAATTATCAGAAATGTCACCCAATGTTTAGTGTTTGACAAGTGGAACCACATACCTGATTTTTATAACACTGAGTATTTCATAGCACATTACCTTGTTCCGTCTCCCACTGAATTTCTTAATTGTTATGCTTGTCATGTTTGGTACCCCCTGAAAATGAAATCTGGCACCTGTGATTTGCCCCACACTCCCTAGGAGCTTTGGGAATAGCGTGGATAAAACACTTTGACAGCAGCCTTGTTCATCTCATTTCCCTGAATACAACCCATTACTGCAGACCAAACGAGGGATGGGCTGTAAGAGAATAAAGGCTGCTTTATCATGTACACATACAGGACTTCGTAATGTTTGTGTGTTTGCCGACTAATCCAAATTAAGATTACCCAGACAAGTAGTAATAACTCCAGCAGAGTTTCTTCCAAAGCCACAGTCAACATGTAAGAAAAGAGCCCGTTATTTCTAGTATGTTAAGCTAACTCATCTAGCAGTGTCCCACAGGCAAACAAACACCTCCTAGATTCAGTAAACCAATTTCAGTGAAAGGATTGACTTTCTGAAAAGAGATGAAGGTTTATAGTGTATATTTGCTACAGTGCTCTTTTAAGACATAAATAGTATAAATAAAGGGCAGAATTAAGTAGCCACATTGCATGTAGAGTACACTTTATAAATGAACTATTCATCATATCCTCCTCTATGTTATACTATATGGAGGAGTCCCTACCACATCACGGATGTTTATTATCATTCAAAACCAATAACCTTGGTTACATTCAGTAAAAAATGAGATCATGTGAGCTGCAAGTGGTCCAAGCACAAGGGCTTTTGTTCACATGCCAGCCAAATAGTTATATCCCTCTGTCTGAACACATCAATCATTCTAATATAATCACAGTTTATCTCTCAGATAATTTTGTCCTTTCATTCTTTTTTCCATACCACAGATTTTATGGGTGGACACTGAGACCCAGCTACAGATGTAATAAATGATTTTAAGTTTCCCAGTTACTAGATCTTAAATCTGACTACCATAGAGTAGACTTGATCATTGTAAGATTTCTCAAGCTAAGCATCCAAAACCCAAGCTGCTCAAAGTCACAGGGCTCTTTTGAAAGGTCTAGTCCAGATAAGCAGTTTTGGAAATATCTACATGTGCAAGTTTGGAAATAAATGCATATGCATATATATCACTTCTGGTTAGTGTCCCTTCATCCCTTAACCCTGTTGCCTACTCATGCCATGCAAACTGCTTCACGTTGCAGTCCTTGTCCCTGAGGCCTGGGACCAGGCACTGCCTGAAGCACCTTGGTGAGGAGACCCTCTCCTCCCAGCTGCCCCTATCAACCCCAAAAATCAGGTAGCAGACCTTGAGGGTAATTCATCCAGGTGATGATCTAAACCACCCTCTGAAGGTAGCTACGTCAGCCACAGGCTATCTGGAGGACTGAGGTGACAAGACTCCAAAATTTGGGGAGTAAAGTTATGTGGGATCAAAATGTGGACCTTATCTTTTTTTTTGGTTCACACTTTTAGAAAAACCCCAAATAACACACCCCCAAAAGTTAAATACTTCTGTGATTGAAAAAAACTTGAGGTCCACTCAAGAGTATTTCAAAATGAGGTAATTTTAAAGCCAGCAGCAATTGGTGCAGAGATGATGTGTGACTGCTCTCAGGTGGGAACAACCCATGAAATTAATGGCAGCACCGCTGGAGTCTCACAGCACCCACAGCCAAGACAGACACCCAAAAAGCTGTGCAGGCAGATCGCCATGGCACTCGTGGGCAGGATCCTGTCCATGCAGAAGGAAGCAACGAGGTGGCACAAGGCCAGTTACAACCCAATAGTGCCATACAGGGAAAGTCCTGGAGGCTTTGTGGATCTGGGGAGGGTTTAAGGCTCCTCCTGCACATCTGGTGGGGCAGCAGCTGCACCGCAGTGATCAATGTCAGCGCTTGCTGTGAGGACTTGTTTCACAGAGAGGGGGTGGGAGTAGGTGTAGGGTCAGTGTTGGTTACAATGTGCCTTTCAAACTTTTATTGATTTCCTAATCTCTTCTTTAAATACATAAATGGGGGTGGGGGGTGGAATAAAGAGAAGAATTTTGCTCTGAGCCAGGCGGGCCTTATTTCCCCTCAGATCTGCCCACTCTCACCCACGTACACAGAGGGATCTCTTCTTACTGAGTGCAAAATGCCAGTCAATTTTTTTCCCCTGAACACATTTCATCAGGAGTTAGCAACGAAAGGGCCTGGGGAGGTGAAACAGCTGAACTCAGTGTTGGTGCGGGTAACCTCACTCACCGGTCTGGCAGACGTATTACCTGACCCTGCCTTAAAGCTCTGATCCAGCTGGCACTTAAACCTGGGACCAACCTTAATAATTCAGGCTGTGTGAGATTAAGCAAGCGTGTAAAATGAGTGTATGGTTAAGGGCCCGGCTCAGCTGAGGTCCACAACAGGGAGTACTTCAGGCCTGACTCTCCACCGGTCTGCAGCTGGTAAGGATGTCTGCAAAGGACATCACTGCATCGCGCTGCTTTGCACTCCTAGGGCAGAGGCTGGAACGGCCAGATTTCTGGGATTTTTGAGAGCAAATTGGTGCAGAATTTGTGGGGCTGAAGTGAAAACATAGGCTGGTAAGGGTATGCAGAGAAATACCAAAATTATTGAGCTATAATTCATTGGCAGAGCAAGGGGACAAGAGGCACCACAGCCATAGTCTGCATGAGAAGAAGCAGTTCGCAGGTCTGGAGAACAGACTTAGAAAGAGCAGAAACAAAAGGATAAGACCGATACGGGTAGGGAAATAGTAAAATGAGAAACAGTGAAAGAGACAGCAGTAAAACATGCATCTGTCATTTAATCCTGGGTAAAATACCCAGATTAGTGACATCAGTTTCTGCTGTTAATTTGGAGCTTACTTTGGAGACATGTCTCCCAAGGCTAACGCAGCTGTGATACAGCCCAGTGGAAAGCACAACCAGGGGTTTATCCCAGCTATGGCCGTTTCTGTAAAACACAGGCATGAGGCAAAACTAAAGTTTGTATGGAAAAGTTGTGTTTTCAACCCTTGTGCTCATAAAAATAAAGCTGGCATGAGCTGGCAGAGCAAGGAAATTCAAAAATTTCACATATTCTCTTCACAAATTTTCACATAATTTTACAAACTCAGTGCTGAGATGGACTTTGAAGGTCATGAATTCTAAATATGCATGTTGTTTCTTGATCCAGTTATGGTGTCTTGACACTGGGCTCCATCACCCCATGTACTGCAGTTAAGTAGCAGTGCTCATCAAGCTAGGTCTGCTGCAGGGGTTCAGTTCAGCCAGCTCAAAGCTTCTTGCTGGTACGAGCCAAAGTGCACCAAGAGGATGAAGACAAAAAGATTTATCTGAGGTGATAGACGTGGACGAGAGCCCAGGAGGTTGCTGGTGTTGCTGCTGGAGGGGGTGCAAGCAGACAGCACTGCGGCTAAAAGGGGCTTCCCCTGAAAGAAGCAGCTCACCTCTCATGTACTCTGCAGCAGTCGAGATGTGAACGTCTGGCTGAGCAAGCCACTGCTAGAGATGAGCCATTTTAGGAGTGTACTCAGATTGAGAAAGCCATCCCTGCTTTATCTGGCAGCTGTGCACTGGGCAGTAATGCTACTGTCTCCCCTTAGAAGGAAGCAGCCATTTTACCAACTTTCATTGTTTTGTTACTCCAGACAGCCATCATCTTCACTGCCCTGCAAAGGCTGGCTCTGGCTCACTCACTTTCTACAGAAATATTAACAAACAAAATTCACACAGGAAAAATGGTTTGGTTTTGTTCTTGCATTTAACTAGGTCAGCCCACAAGAAATATCCAACCGTCTGCTCACCTGATCCCACCGTGGTGGTCATGTTCCTTGCCTAACACATTGGGAACAAAGCTGTAAGGTGAGACATTTTAACAAGGCTGTTGATGTTCTTGGAGATAAATGTGTTAAGTTACTGCTGATTTTGCCACTTGCAAGCAGGGAGGGGAAGGCTAGTCCACAGCAGTTAAAGTGTTACTGAGCACCAGGGGCAGCTGGCATCTGCTGAAAAAGGTGCATGGAAAACATGACGCCAAGCAAGTGGGGCTAATTAACACTGGTTTCCTAAATTAGAAGGCTCTTAATGGCTAATGTTTAAAAATAACACCTTAATGACATCTAAAAATAGCTGCTGCCAAGCTCCAGAGTATTCTGACCTCCATTAAATTGAGAGTCCATTTCCCATGACTGGTGGTGTAAATCACATTTATCTTTTATATCCTGTTCTCCCTGGGATTAGTTGCAAAGCCTGATGCCTGACCTTGAAAGCCTATTTGCAAACACTGAAGAGTAACTTAGAGCACTCTTCTGAATGGTGTGCAATACACGGATATAACATGCAGGCTGAGTAATTGGATAGAGTATAATCTCAGGTTGCACTCATCTGCAGATGTGCACAGGGAAAAATACAGAGGGAGTGGGGGACTGTCAGACCAGGCAGGGACCAGGGATGTGAGAGGTGATGCTGAGATTAGGGCCTGGGACACAGGAGACCCGAGCTCTCTTTCCAGTTTGCTCACAGATTTCCTGTGTGATCTGGGTAGGTCACTCGTCCTCCTGTTGTGCCCCAAAGCCATGTCTAGATCTCCCTCATCCTGGAGAAGTATTACCTGGATAGTTTCTAAGTTGTGTGGCATGCTTAGATACAACAATGATATGCCTCACAAGAAACAAACAAGAATGCAAAAAGGGAAAATACTGCTTAGTTTTCCTTATGCTTAATATATTAACCAAACCCAAATAGTCTGAAAGACAAACATACGTTGAGGACTTCTAGAGATCTTACCCAAGCACATGGTGGGAACAGAAATAAAATATCTGCAGTACTGCTGGAGATAAACATTTATTTGCTTCTGTTGTTGCCCTCTGTGTTGTGCCTGGCCCTAACCTGTGTCCTGTCATATTGCAATACTCTGTGATAGTTGGTACAAAGAGAGAAATCTGCGATTTGACCTTCCCTGGCAGAATGCAGACCAATCCTATGGTGATTTCTGATATAAGACCTTCTGCATTTGTCTCACTATTTGTAAATTAGGCAAATTACTTCAACGACCACATAAACCCAGTCATTTTCATTTAAGCATTATGTAAAGAGTCTCTGAAAGGCCAGAAAGCCCTAACAGTAGAAACGCCTTCCTAAAACTAGCCACATTAAAGGAAAGCTGGTCTTTGTTTTTTTTCTTCCCTTCCAGTCAGAGGGCTGGGTACTTTTCTGCAGATCCTGTCCAACATCACATTCCTCCCCATCCTATGTCTGCACACAGCAGACACGCTCCCGACAAAAGAAAAGGAACATGTGTAAGTTACAAGACTCTCAGCTGGCATTGCTGTCCTGCGCAGCCCATATAATCCCTGTGCTTTTCAACATTTTCCTTTCTTTTGGCACAATGTCCAAGGCAGACTGTGGGTTGTTTCGGGAAGAGATGCCCTATGTTGTTGTCATATGCAGAGATCGGTGCATTCTGCGACGTGGTCTGGAGATGAACATTGGCACTGATGCACACCTCAAGCACTCCTGCCTCATTACTGAGATAAGGGAAATGTAAACCAGCTTTCGCTTTTCTCCCTTAGCATTATTTCATTGCTCTAGTGGTCTTCATTAGTTTGGCCAGGTGGTTTTCCTCCCTTCGCCTGCTAAGGCCCAGTCCTGCAAACACTTATGCTTTCTTCCCCGAACATACGTTCGGCACATGCGTGAGTCTTTGCAGAATTGGAGCCTAAATTTGTTTCTGTTTCTGAATTCCAAGTTGGATTTTGATGCAACAGTTATTTTATATATTAAAATATCAGGTTTCTGCCCACACACATAATGCGTGATGCATAACAGACCTTGCAAGGCAGCCATTGGAAAAGACCACTTAATCTGCTATTTATACAGAAGGAAGAATTACTATTCCTTGTTTTTCAGCTAGAATTTATACGTGACTAAACTGTGAAGGTGTTGCTTCTCAGAAGCTCCGTGTTGTACATCTGGTTTCACATGCTGTCATTTCACCCACAACCTAAAATCATAAGCTGAAACTCCATGGAGACTAATGAAAATTATTCCCCTTTGAGATGCTTTATTAAAATGTAACCTCAAGAAATACTGGCAAGTCAGGAAAGTGACTTTAATCCAATACTTGTTATCCTCTTCCACAGATTTTAAATCACTCTCTTTGCTCCCTACTTTGAGCAAATATACCCTTATTGTTTCCTTAGTCCTGCTATGACCTTCTGGGAATGTTTTCATCATGTAAAGCAACCTGCAGTTCCCTACTTTATAAATCTCATTCATTCCAAGTGTTAACACTAGCTAATTCCTTGCTTTAGAAAGGAAATCATGTTTGGTTTTTTTGAAGAGTCTGCTGGGAAGGGGAATATTTGTATTTAAAATATTTTTTTCCATTTCATAAATTGTCTTGAGTTTTCTTCCCAGTGGGCAACAGAAGACTGTTTATATAAGTGAAGAGGGAAGCTTACTTTCCCATTACTTCCACAAAAGTACGATTAACAGCGATAACTATGCTAATTATTGCACTAACTGCACTTGGAATGCACCTTACTGGCTGGAGAGGTAATGCATTTGGGTAATAATTAACTCCTTTTTTCCTCAATTACCTTTTATTAGGAGAGCAGAAGGTGTCAAAGTAAAACAGCTGCATATCTTCCAAGAAAAGCTCGTGTTTTCTGAAGCGGAGGTGCTTTATTAAGGGAACTAGGCAGGACAAACATTAACATGGCAAGCTCGGCTGTTCAGTTACTTGGCTTCTCTCTAAGCCTGCTCGGCCTAATTGGGACATTAATTGCTACTATTCTGCCACACTGGTGGCGAACGGCACACGTAGGCACCAATATTATAACAGCTGTGGCCTATATGAAAGGGCTTTGGATGGAGTGCGTCTGGCACAGCACCGGCATCTACCAGTGCCAGGTCCACCGCTCCCAGCTGGCGCTGCCCCCTGACCTCCAAGCCGCCCGGGCCATGATGGTAATTTCCTGCGTCCTCTCTGCTCTGGCATGCGTGATGGCTGTCATCGGTATGAAGTGCACGCATTGTGCCAAGGGGACTTCTGCCAAAGCCTCCATCGCGGTCTCCGGGGGGATCGTTTTCATCCTGGCCGGTCTCGTTTGCCTGGTGCCTGTTTCTTGGACCACTAACAACGTCGTTATGGAGTTCTACAACCCCATGCTGCCCAGTGGGATGAAGTACGAGATAGGGCAAGCTCTTTACCTCGGCTTCGTCTCCGCAGCTTTGACAATCCTCGGTGGTGCTCTGCTGTGCGCATCGAGCCAGTGTGGTGGGAACGAGACACCTTACCAGACACAGCCCAGCAGCGTAAGAAGGACTGCTCCCTCCTATAGACCACCAACTGCCTACAAGGGAAACCATACTTCTTCCCTGACATCTGCTTCCCATAGCGGCTACAGATTAAATGACTATGTGTGAGTTCCCTAAAATTTGCCTGCGGGACACAGCTGCTTTATAATTTCTGTGCATGGCATAAAACAAAGCTAAGATGACTTTTAATTTATAAGGGTTACGATACAAAGTTTACCATTGTTCGTTTCTTCTTTTCCTTTCTTTCCGGAGAAAGAAAGAATGCGGACACAAAAATGCTTGCTGCAAAATCTGGAAAACAAATACAAAGGAGGCTGTGATATTCCAGAGACAGCACATACCTGCCTACTTTCAACTAGAGTTTTGCAGGCAGGCAGTTCAAGGGCAGTTTTGCTCAAAGTAATGGTTTGGTTTGTAGTTTCTGCCCTGCAACAAGCACTAAAGCGGAACTGGCCACAACTTGTTGTTTGAACAGTGTTCCAACAAAAGATGCCATTTTGCCTAAAACGGGGAGCTTCATGGTGAGACACAGTGATTTTCAGCAGTGGCTGCCTGCTAAGATTCTCATTTCCATAATGCATCAATGTTTCATTATGACAAGGTATTAGTTTTGCTTTGACTTAACTTTTTGTTTGTTTGTTTTATAGTCCCCTGAAATATGATTTTCAATAACATTATGACAGATGTCTTTGACAGTATGTTATAACTGATATTTTAAATTATGCTACAGTGTTTTGACCTTATCAGAATAAAATTTTAGCACATTTTTGAAACAAGACAATGTATCATAATGGAAACAAACCATCTCAGTGGATCAGAATTGGGTTTTAGAAACAGTGATAGAACAAAACTAGACATTTGATGTTGAACTTCTATTTAAAAAATTAAAACCTCAAGTTTTAGAATTTGTCACAGAATGGGCATTTAATTCTTTAGCAGATTTAGCATTCTGTACAATCTATGCATTATATAGATCAGAAAATACATTTCTAGAATCCTATCTCCAAATACCATGTAATGAAATGTACTCATTTCTTATGCTCAGTCCTGGTGGTTTTTGCATGGGGTCCTGACTGAAGGTGCATTAGGGTTAGTAACGTTTCCATCTACTCCAGTGGTATTTGGGGAACTTCCATTCGGTCAGGCTTCGACACACAAGGCAGCCTCTGTGCCAGCAGAGGTTACACTCACAGACAGTAATCATTGCCTGTCAGGAGGAGTATAAAATCAAGACATTTACTTCTAAAATTCTCACAAAATGCAATCATTCCACGGTGTGTTCAAGCAATTAAAAAACTAGCGAACAAAGAACCCTAGCTCTCTCCATCTGATGTTACAGTGAAGTCCAGTGGAACATATACTATGCTATAAAACCATCACACACACACACACAAAAAAAAACCCGCTAGATTCTTGTTAACTCCAGAAAGCTACAGGTCTCTCCAGAGCAACATATGGACCAACACACTGACATTTAATAGGGTTTAAAAAAAAAAACAACTTCCAAGAACTGTGAGGGAACTACACTTAGTATACTTAATTTGGCAAAAGCCTGTTTGCAATTACAATATCACCTGGTAGCACCTCGAGAGCTGGGATCCTTTCAACATCTCCCCTGGTTTCACTCTCAACCTTGCTTTCCATGGCTGATCACCTAGCAATTTTTTTCACATTGATTTGAATTGTGACAGAATGTTTTTCAGCATTGATACAGGTTATCTTCATCACTGTTTTTAAAAAACAAAATGGCATTTCTAAAGCAATTTGCTGAGACCAGAAATAACAAAAAGGATCTGGGACC
Organism: Tyto alba; assembly: GCF_018691265.1. Classification (NCBI taxonomy): domain Eukaryota; kingdom Metazoa; phylum Chordata; class Aves; order Strigiformes; family Tytonidae; genus Tyto; species Tyto alba. The sequence goes on from NW_024881276.1 coordinate 28,311,439, forward strand.
AGGCTTTGGTGATTGATTGGTAACAACTGACTATAAACTCATGTTTTATTAGCTGTAGCTATTACATATTATGTGAAAAAAAAATTGTACAGAAACTTCACTGACTTTGCAAACATCTTAATAACAGACTCTGAGGTGCAAAGAATGGACAGAAACTGCTCTGACAATGGCTTCTTAGAGAAGATGGAGTCAAACTGTTCATAGTCCATTACAGATTTTCTGGCATGCCTTTTTAGGACAAAAAGTAGCCTAATGAAGGAGGTCAATTACGTAGAGTTTTTTCTATATTTACATTACAATAGATCTAGCCAAGTGATTACGATATCAACTTCGAATGAGGGCTTTGGATGGCCATGAATACTGGAACACAAGTCCAAGTGCAGGAAATGGTCTTGTGTCTCATTAAGTAGTATGTTTGCTATATACTGATAAATTAATTCACTTGCCAAGATGTTTGTGCAGTGGGAATACTTATGTGTAGTGCTATTCTTACTGCACAAATTCCCAGCCAAGCAGGATACGTGACAGTAGTAAGAAAGGTTTGTAAAGTCCTGGCAGAAATACCTGGAAGTGCTGTGATGTCAACAGAGAGAGGGAAAAGGCTTCTTTCACAGGAGCCTGTGAACCAGCGGCGCTCATTCCATGCTAAAACTAACATAAATTTCTGCTTCTTTCTTCTTTTAAGCTGCCATTTGAAACAAAAAACCACACATATATATTCTAGCAGCCTTAGAGTTCTGGCTGCGACTGCCCCAGACTGACATAGGTGTTGATAACCTAAGGAGCAACTCCCCTGCCCCCCCACAGACCAGTGGCAACGAGGCATGGCTCAGAGACCTTAGTCAAGGAATGAATCCCCACCACTCCTCCTTTGCTGAGTAATCCCTTGGTCATCAGTGGCATCGATAAGTGACAGAGTGTCAAGGAAAGGGGATGAGTTTCCTGGACCACCGAGGTGTTGTTTATGGGCCCGCGGTCTTTGGGCAGCTATAGCTCAGCAGCAAGGGCACAGTGCTGGGCAATGGACTAGCACTACCACGTGCCAGATTCTGCCCACATGCATCTACTGTTTTTTGCAGAGTCCCGTGGAGGCATATTTTTTAATTATTTATTTTTTTTAGATAAGTACAGACTGATTTTTGCCTCCAGCTCGCTAGAGGTGAAGTGCCAGCCTGCCCTCTTGGTGGAGGCACTGCAGGGAGGGGATCCAGGGCCGTCAGAAACTGCTTTTAACAGTGCAGGCATTGTTCGTGCGTGTGACTGTGGTTACACCATGTTTTAATCAACTTCAGTGCAATGTTCCTGAAGGAGCAAGGGTGGGAGACTTGGCAGGGAGGCATGGGTGGAGGATGGGATTTGGCAGCAAGAGGATATCGTGGTTAGATCTGCAACTCAGGAAATAGTGGGGACTCTACTGCAGGATCAGGTACAGATGGAGGCATCTTAGGTAGGGATGGAAGCTGGGCTCAGAGAGGCTGGCAGCTTCTGGGACTACAAGGAGCAACTTCAAAGACCACCATGTGGGGATGGGAGGAGGTCAAGAATGCTGCTCCCCACCTCAGCATCCTCCCTCAGGGCTGGTTGACTATCTGTTCTCCAATCACCCTGGATTTTGCCATCTAAATTATGGCAGGCCTTGATATGATCTCACAGGATATTCCAGGTGTGTAACTCTGATTCAGGACACTACAAACAATCAACTACAAATCAAAATAAATTAAGAGTAAAAAACATTTTAGTCACCTCTAATACTGTTGCTAGAAAGTGGCTAATAGACCAAAGGAAGAAAATATGCCATTCTTTTATTACTGAGCCTCTGGGAATAAAATAATGATCTCTCTTGCAAAACAGTATCCCACCAGCCCCCTTCATTTGCAGGAAAAGGACCTGATCAGGAAAAGTTGTGAGAAGAGACTGGTCTAATGACACGAATGCTAGGTTGAAGGTGGGCACACAGGTTGATCAAGACCTTCCTCGGGTGCAAGGCAAGTGGGTAGAAAAAGTGATCTACCTTTTGGCTTGAAGTACAATAATACATTGATTTTAGGCCCCAAAGAAACTATTATGCTCAAGCCTGCCGTTCTGCACGGCAGAAGTCAAAACACTGTGATGCTGGAGGAATACATAATCCACCAGTGAGTTTTAATGCTGCTCACACTGGAAATCATCAGATAGATGTAAATTTGGTAGGATTCAGTAAGAGTGCTCAAGTTTCTGCAGACCTGAACCACAGGTTTCAACTGTGGGTTTTGCTGAGCTTCCACCATCATCCATGAGTTGATGTAGCAATTCATCGCTCCTGAAGTGGTGAGGTCCCATTTCCCCTGCCCGTGCTGCCCCAGCTCCCAGCCACCACTTTGCACTTTGGTCCTCTCTGTGAACCAGATTAACTCCTTGAAAAGGCAGAAAACAACTACATCAAAGAATGGGCTCATTTCCTGATACTGAAGTTAGCTAACCTAGCTAGCAGATAGGTGTGAGGAGAGCCACAAAAGGGATGCCTGGGAGGGCAGGGGCAGTGGGAAAGGAGGAGTAAAGATTGGAGTAAGCATGCAAGGATTTCCCCTTTTGGCAGCAGCGAGTCAGTGGGTCAGCAGAGGGGCACAGCTGCCCTGAAAACCAGTGCCTGAGATGCACCATGATGTTAGCTGTCACAAAACCAGACAGAGCCACTGGGTAGACGGAAGCTCTCTGGGTCATGAACTGGTTGATATTTTTGTTCTGTTTTTTCCACAACGCCTAGTGTAAGTACTGGAGCAAAGTAACTGATAAACCACAGCAAAACTTAACTAATTTCTTAAAGAAATGTGTCTGAGTTAACTGCTAAGATAAGAAAATTAACTGAATTTAGTAATTAGAAGTTCTTCTGATGTAGAACAAAAGTTATCAGACCATTCCTATAATTATCTGGTAATTAAGGTTTTTCACATCAGTGTATTAAGAATAATGGAAATTCTGTGTCCACCTGTAAATAGCTATTGCTTATTTAATGTTTACTTTGCTTTATATCTCACAATATGGTTTGTGTATGTAAGAATGATAGGCAACAATAAGGTGTTTCATGAGGTCTGAGAGCGTCTTAAAGAAAAGCTGAAAGCTTGTCCTTTTCTCTTTCCCTAGCCGATCTACTAAAAGATATTATCTCTCCCTTGCATGCCATGCTTTGCTGTGCAGCATAAGAGGTATGTTCTTTTTCACTTGTTTTCTTAAGAAATTATTCATATACCTTAGTCCACATAGCCCTATTATCTACATTTCCTATTCTTACCACTAAATGGGCACCGGGTCATGTTGATTCCCAGTTTAATTTGTATCTTTTCCTATTCTTCTGCTCATGACATCAGAAGACATGTTTGAATGTAGTGAGGCTTGATCCTGACCAAACATAAATCAGAGGACCCCAACTGAAGTCATCTTACCCTTCTTCCTTCACAATAAATCTAGATGAGGTGTTCCCCTTCACTGAGAAACCTGCCAGTTTGTAAGACAACTTTCCATAATCTCAGACATCTGAATGGGCTTAAAATGCTCCACAGAGAAGAAAGGCAAGATACACTGACCTCTTGCTTTTTTCCTTTTAAGAAGGTTTCCTGGAGGAAAGGGTTGTTAAATTTATTTTCTGCTTTAAGCATGAGGAAGATACATTCATTTCATTAGCTCACACGTAAAAGATCTTTGGTAAGCAAACTGTTAGAAAGTAGAGTGAAAAAAAAAGAGAGAATCAATGAGCAGATTTGATCTGTTAAGAGCATATGTATATACATCATATATATGTGTGGATATATAAAATGGTGAAATTCTGGCTCGATTGACCTTACTGAGGTCAGAGTTTCAACCCTAAGCTTATTATTATCGTCAATATTTCCAAGTCTATTATAGAGCTTTTAACTAAAAGGCCTCCAGAGCAAAGAGAATCAAAGTCATGGGAGTTTTGCCTCCGTAAGAGATACATCAAGGAAAGACTTGTGATGGCTATTTCACAAAGTGTTTTATATTGAGCAGAACGATTGTAACTGGTGGCATGTACGGGTGAGTCCTCCCTTCCACTCAAGTCAAGGACAGTCAATTTTATTTTTAAAATGTCATAATCACTGGCATTGATCAACAATATCTAAGGGGGGTGGCTCTAGAATCCATACTGGACTGGGCTATCACCATTTCACTGGCAATCCAGGCTCAATTAGGCTGCCTTGCTAATGCATGTCAGCTTCATTTAATTGCTCTCAGGCCCAGAGTGTGAGAAAAGGGCAAGCTGACAGAGTAATCCCACACTTCCACTTTGCAGTGAGCTGCCTATTTGTTTTATTTGTTCACATTTTAAAGAGCTAAGCACTTGTTATATGGAAAACATGGGAGAGCAAAAGTCAAGAAATATTAATAAGTCTTGGTAAACAGAGTTAAAACTCAATTGCTTGTGCAAAGAATTGCTGATGTTTTCAGTACTTTAAAAATAAGATGGATTTTGTAGCTAGGGTGCTGATGAGTAGCATTTACCTCATGGAAGGCTCGGTAAAAAAATAGGCGGAAGCCAATGTCTTCTAACAAGCAGCTAAATTTTAGGGAAAACAACCTGTTTATTCTTTGATTGGCTGATGATAATGTGGCAGAAGCAACCTCTAATGGAGGCAGGTAATGAGCTGGGGATCATAGAGTTATAGTTTCTTTCATAATATTTAGCATGAATGTTAACAAATGTTAATAAATTAGGAGATGGGGGAAGAGAGGGATGGCAGCAAGCCAGCAAAAAGGAAATAGCCATTAAACACCTAAGATCTCCAATCTATGAAAGAAGTACATGTGTAGCTCACATTTCCCACAGCAAAACAGTCGTCAGCTGAAACAAAGAAATCACCTGTGAGTACCAGAGCACCTGGCTGCAGACGGAAGCTCTCTGGCCTTTGCCTCTTGATCTGAAACTAAATACTGGAGGAAGAAAAATGCAGGTATGAGAGAAGTGAGGGAAAAGAGCTCCAGTGGGGCCCCCTAGAGCATGGTGCCCCCTTTATAGTTGGGCTATATGTGCCAGGCCACCTTCCCACCTCCTGGCTAAAGGTTAGGTTTGCTGAAGGATAAAGATGTCATAGTAGTGCTTGGAAGGTGGAGTGGCCTCACTGCCACAAGACCCAGATTGTCAGCTCCAAAACTTGTTGTGTATCTTGGGAATCAGACCTGCATCCGATCATAAAATGCAGACTAAGTTTGCATTTTAATTTTGTTTCTTTCTAATTTTGTTATTGCAAGTGGTAGATGCTGCTAATAAAATGCCTGCCTGATATTTGGGTGAGGGGAGGCAAGGTGCATCCGACAGATTTTGGGGGCATCGATTCCTTGAAGCCAGTGGCTCTGCCAAAGTGACAGTGTTGTCTGTCTGAAGGGACCTGTGCTCCAGCTGTGAGCTGGCGTAAACTGCAGGATTCAGCCAAGCTGGTGTTGTCTTTCCATTGCCAGCTAGGGGCTTGGGAGAAAACATTGTCCTCGACATCACACCTGTAATCCTGTCTCCTGGAAGAGGTAAGTGGCAGCACCTCATCTCCGTAGCTCTGCAGTCTCGCTGACTTTACTTGAAGAGCTGTGCCCTGTTCCATGTCTGACAGGACTGTAGTAGGGGTAGCATTAAAAAGACAATACGAATATTAACTCACTCCAGTGCTGGGGATGATGTGGTTTCTTGCCTCTGTTTTTCTGTTTTTCAGTGATTGCTCAAGTTTTTAATTTCCTAGCCATGACAGGCGCCTCTGTTGTTCCCAGTTTCCTCTGCTCCAGACTCTCCAGGTTGCTTAACTTATGAGTTTACTTCCCTTCCAGTCTTAAACTTGATGAGGGCGGTGCACATAACTCAATTTATAGCAAAGAATACTGAAACCACCCAAGACAGGCAGGGAATAGGAAAGAAGTAGGCTTCGGTCTGAGATTTTAGTTTAACTGGGCTGAAAACATTCCAATACTACTACAAAGCCATACAATTATTGGTGCATGAAGACTGTCAGATGGTAAAAGTGCTTAGAGAGGCCACCTAGAAGTGCTCTGTGTTTCCTTACTGTTGTCTTTGAGTAAAACATTATCTGATCACCATACAAGGTTTGTCTGACACAGCTACCTCTCACTTATATTTCTCTTCTAGAAGTTATTTTATTAGAGCTATCTTGTGTAGCATTTTTTAAGAAGACAAGAACAGTGGTGTTTATTTGTACAATTGAACTGTGATGTTCTTGTTTAGCCAGCCTGGTGATCTGGCAAGCATTTAAGGCCCAATTCTGCAGCATTATGGCGAACACAATTTTGGCCACAGCCAAATGGAAAATACTAAAACTATTAATTTTTACTTTTTATGTCCTGTTGTTCAGTTTTTTAATTGTCTAACATATGAATCTGTTGGTTTCATCTGCTTTTTATTCTTGTTTTAATTGCCAATAACACAGTGTTTTTCAGTATTCTTTTCACAATGAACACTTAAGAGAGCACCCACAAACATTCAAAAAATTTTCCAAAGCTGTTTTATGGTTTTATTTAAAGTTATTTTATATACATATTTATATATTAATTTATTTGTATGTATGTATTTCACAGGTTTTAGTTTTCACATTTGAAATCAATGAAGACCTATGATGCCTGAGAATGCTTTACAAAATTTCCTTAAATTGATCACGATGTACTTTTGTATGCCAGTTTATGAAATGTATATGCTTTGGGTATGGACTACAAATTATTGTTTGTGTTACAGGTTACTAAAGACATGCCTCTCTAGACATTTAGATGTAGAAAATGCAAACCTAGATGGGGCACTTCCCATATGCCAGATTTTCTTCACCTACACTTGTTTTGAGTGTGTTGGAGTTTAAAAAGTTACATTACACAACAATTTCAATATAGCGACGCCAAAAGAAAATTCATAACTCCAGTAACAGGATCACTGATGTCTATGGGCCACAGGCCAGAAACATGAAGGCCAGTAATGCACAATGAAACTTAACTACAGTTGGTTATTAGCATAATAAATATACACATGTGTACCTGGTGAAATCTTCCTGAAATTAGGAGCAGCGCTCTAAGTGCTGTCTGCTTGTAACAACACTCTATTTTACAGTGAGAACAGCACGTTCCGAAGCAGGGAAGAAGTGTCAGACAATTCATTACGTGTGACCAAATCAGCGAACCTTCGAACAGCAGCCGTCGGTCGGTACGGAGGGAAACCCGCTCCCGTTCAGGGTCAGAAGACGCCCCGTTCTGCCTGCAAAGCCCCCGGCTAGAGAGAGCGCTCCCCCAGAACTTGCTCTGGCCGCAGGCGGGTGCCGGGTGGGGACGGCTGCCACCTGCAGCCAGCCGCCCCTTCCTTGCGCAGGGCTCCGGCAAAGGAGTGGCGTGCTACGGAGTCCAGCTCCAACGCACGACCGAAGCAGGGATGCTCACGTCGTCTTGTAGAAACCTCACGAGCTGACTGGGTGAGATGCTCCGCGTCCTGGCCAACTTCCACCCACTGTGGAAGCCAAAGGTGGCAAAATGTTGAGAGTTAAGCCGGACCTGAACATGTTGGAAAAGCCTCTTCCTAAATGAATGCCAACTTCACTGTTATGCCTGCAAACTACGGTATGTCCTCGGAGGGCCTTGGCAGTGCAAGGGAAAGATACTGGCTGCTGGCTGAAATGGGACCTGTACCACGCAAGTCGGGGTCATCTCCTCGGTCCTTGACTCAGCAACAAAACCCAAAGACAGTGAGCCTGTTGCTTAGGCTTGCTGAGGTCTTAAAGGCTTGCCGGGGTCTTAATTCTAAATGTAAAACAAAAGCTCAGTATGTTTCTGGCAATGTATGTATGGTGGTTTGTATTCTCCTTACCGCAACTGTCAGTGATGTGATGCACTAGGTTTTGTCATGTGTATTCCTGTTTATTTGAATGATTGTTTTCTTAATGTGCATTCATAACTGCAGGCTTTCTGGGTACCTCTAAATTTGGTAATATCTTTTTTTGTTGTACTTTCTCACAAATCCTTCATGTGTGAAAGGAGATGTAATGGGTCATTTTGTACCATGGTTGTAAATTCTTCAGGATCTTTTTCAGAAACCTCGTCCCTAGGTATCACAACCAATGTAAAAGTGGTTTGGCACAAAAGCACAGTAATTATAATTTAGGTAGTTTCTGCTGGAAGGTCATGGATTTAAGTTTTTTTCTGATTTTTAAAAAATATTTGTATTGTTTTCAATTATTTACACAAGCATAACATCTATTCGAAAGATTTTTTTTTTTTTTTTTAATAAAGGGAGATCAAGAAATAAAGTAAGGTGAGGCTTTCCTTACAGGAATGTAGAGAAACTGTTTGCAAAAGAAAAAAACTAGCTAGAAAGAAATCTTACTGAAATTGAAATGTTTGTTGCTATCGGATAATGAATATCTGGACTAGCCTTCTGATGAGACTAGCAAAGGCAAGCAACCAAATGGTTATTAAAATGGAGCATGTTCATCTAATGAAAGGCATAGTGGGACATTGTTCCCTTGGACAAAGGGAGCTGGACTCAATAAACCAGAAGAATCCTTCCCATTTTCTTATCTGACAAAGTTTTATATACAAAACTTGAGTGAGTATAAAAAAATCTTTTCATATAAGGAAGAAAAGGTCTCAGTTTTTCTTAGGGAATGGACAGTGTCAGGAGTGATTTGACAGAAGGGCACAACTAGCGAGAGGGATCGATGGCCTCACTAATGAGCAACAGGGGTTAGGGCCTGTAGATGGAAATTTGTCTGCCAGAAACCACAGGTGGGCTGAATATAGAAGAATTTTAGGAAGCACTGGTTAGACTTGTTTCTGCATATCACAGTGCAGAGTTCTTTAGATGTTTCTTCTTATTCTAATATGTAACAAATATGAAAGCTGCTAGTCAGTATACAATTTCTGTTCATTGCATACTATGTCTAGTGAAAATTAAAGATTAAGGAATGGAAAAACAATTAAAGAAAACCTCAAGGAATCACAAAACTCAAAGAAAACACTTTAAAAGGGTTCCAAAATACCTTCAAAACCAAAATCTATGTAAATGGAGACCCTTCTGCCCCCAACCACTACTGAATGCTACCAATATATATCTGAAGAGAAAGTGGCTGTGTTGGGTTTGTAGGGCAAGGCTCTGGTAGAAGAAGGCTACAAGGGTGGCTTCTGTGAGAAGCTGCTAGAATCTTCCCCCATGTCCGATAGAGCCAATGCCACCAGCTCCAACACGGACCCACCGCTGGCCAAGGCTGAGCCCATCAGCGATGGTGGTAGCACCTCTGCGGCAATATATTTAAGAAGGGGTGAAAATACCTGCACAACAGCAACTACAGCAAGAAAGAGGAGTGAGAATATTTGAGAGAAACAACCCTGCAGATACCAAGGTCACCAAAGAAGGACGGGGAGGAGGTGGTCCAGGTGCCAGAGCAGAGGTTTCCCTTCAGCCTGTGGTGAAGATCATAGTGAGGTGGGTTGTCCCCCTGCAGCCCATGGAGGTCCACAGTGGAGCAGATACCCACCTGCATCCCATGAAGGACTCCACACCAGAGCAGGTGGATGTGCCCGAAGGAGGCTGTGACTGCGCTGGAGTAGGTTTATTGGCAGGACTTGTGACCCCATGGAACAGACCCATGCTGGAGCAGTTTGTGAAGAACTTCAGCCTGCAGGAAGAGCTCACGGAGAAGTTTGTGGAGAACTGTCTCCCATGGGAGGGACCCCATGCTGGAGCAGGGAAAAAGTGTGAGGAGGAAGGAGCAGCAGAGAGGTGTGATGAACTGATTGTACCCCCTGTCCCCCTGCACTGCTCAGGGGGAGGAGGGAGAGAAATTGGGAGTGAAGTTGAGCCCAGGAAGAAGGGAGGGGTGGGGGGAAGATGCTTTAAGATTTGGTTTTACTTCTAATTACCCTACTTTGATTTGACTGGCAATAAACTAATTTCCCTCAGTCGAGTCTGTTTTGCCTGTGATGGTAATTGGTGAGTAATCTCTCCCTGTCCTTATCTTGACCCATGAGCCTTTTGTTCTATTTCCTCTCCCCTGTCCAGCTGAGAAGTGGAATGATAAAGCAGCTTGGTGGGTACCTGGCATCCAGCCAGGGTCAACCCACCACAGTGGCAAAAAATTTTCACCAGTTTTCTAAGATATCACTGACAAGGTAGAGAAGTAGAATGTAAAAATATCTTTCTCATCTGCTCAAACTTGGGAAAATACATGAAAAAAAATCTAAGAACTGGTCAGAGACATCATTCTAAATACCCTCTTTAAAAATGTAGCGTCACAACAACATACAAACTATCCAGTTCTCTAGTTCTAATCTGAGCGGAGCAGCTCAGATATTTTCTTGTAACCACCACTGACTAGTTGACATCACATTTGCATCTAACTTCCGCAAGTAATTTGAAATGCTTACTGAGCGTGGATAGGACTGGACACAAACATAGCACACATCTGCACAGTAAGAAAATCAACAAAGTAAATTTCACAGAAGGGAGTTGAGGGGTATTTGGCAGGTTATTGGTCAAAGACTTGTCACGGTTTTGCTGAGGACTTGGTCTCATCTAGTTAATAAAAGAAAAAATGGGACCACACGAGAACAAAAGTTAAAAGAAATATTCAGAAAGGTTATGGAAATTTCCACTTACTTAGCCAGCAAGGCTGAAGTCAACTACAAGACCCTGAGTACAGAAAGAAGAGACCAAAAAGTAGTTGTTGGGACATAACCTCAAGTTCCTTTCCTTTCTTCAAGTACGTGTGATATAAAATCTATGTTCTTTCACTAAATCCATGTTTGTGAAAGAAGCATCACCATTCTTTGTGTTGCTACAGTCTAGGCTATTTCACAAAAAAGACAACTTTATAATCTTCTTTGTATACAGTTAATCTGAACAGTTGGCTTTCTCTGAGAAGTTTAAAGAACACTGTCATTGCAAGCATATATAGAAGGGAAGTAATGTAATGATTCATGTAAACTTTTAACTGCATAAATACTTTCCCATTCTCTTGTAGATGTATTACTCAAAGGTAATATTACCAACACTGAAACAATCTCCAAGAGAACATGTAGGAGCTCTCACTTGTATTGGCCATTAATCAAGAACATTTGTTTAAATTGATTATGTTTATTCAGATTGTTTGAAAGTTTTATTTTAACAGTCTAGGTTTATTTTAACACTCTCAGCTTCCTATATTTAATATGCATTTTTAAACAGAACACAGAAAATAACCTTATTCCAGTATTTTGTTTACAGAATCAGTTATACTGTAAAGATCAGATAAAGTTATATCAGATTCAGCTTATGTCATGTATGCACAGTTATATCATCTTAAGTCCCCTATCCTGGAAGGAAGTTGAAGAAGAAGAACCTGGAAACCAAGACAGTTTAGTAAAATATTTTCCTTTCACTGAGCACTGTCAGCTCAGTGAGTCAGCTTTACAGCTGTTAGTGCTTCCTATAGTTTTATGGAATTGGTATTTGCTTCCTCTACAAAGAGGAAAAATCATCACTTTGCAGCTATAGTTTTATAAGTCACCATCAGTAGAAAAGTGAGAGTGAGGAAAATGTATTTCTATCCCCAGTAACACAAAAATGTTCATTTAGTGACTTGGACACATAACAAACACCGTGCTTCTGGATCCACATTCACACATAACCCTTGGCACTGTTAACTGACAGATGCCCCACCAGAAATGCTGCTCAGCTTACCTGTGCAGTGAATCTCTTTGCAGTTTTCAGGCCATCCAGCCTCTGGATTCTGGGCAGCACCCAGCCACGGACCCTCATTTGGGACCTCTGGGCACGTTGATGCGATGCGGGTCCTGGGCCCGGTAGCACGCCGAAACGCTGGAGTACGCAGTGCAACTGCCAGTCTCTGGCCTCCAGCCATGACACCTCATGCTCCTCCCACAGTTTAAACTCATCCTATCCCAGAATCCTAAAGCAATTAGGAGTCTTCTGGTTTTTAGTTTGCTACCTCATCGCAGAAGTTACATGGCAGACATAAGCAAGTTGACACAGAAAACAAGAAATGGGCTTTGAACAGAACTTCTGAATGTGTCATTGCTTCAAAGGCCAAAATGGGAGAATATTGGTCATTGGAGAAGCTCACACTTCACAGACACAAGATATTTCGTGTTATCCCTCTCTTCCCCTGGAGGACTTACGGTCTCTAGGCATACAGCCCAGGCTTTCTCTCAACATGGTCAGTCCTTTAGCAACTTCGGTTGACCCAATCTGCTGCAAGGTCTGCTTCTCTTTTCCCAGTCCTGTCTAAAGTTTCCTCTATTCCTTCTGCAAGACATTTTGAAGATGTATATTTGCCACCTGCATTCTTTGTTGTCTCCTTAGCGAGCTTCACAATTTCCTGAGAGGAAGGGAAAAAACCCATCCCTTTCAGTCTCAGGCAACATCTCAGCAAGCCGTTCAGTTGCTATAGTTAACTATTCTCCGACCACCTCTGGTCTTTTGACTGCTTTGTAAGCAAGATGAATATGCATTGACTGAGGCTCATGATATAGATGTATTCATAGTAACGTGTATATTATAAATACTGAATATCAGCTTATACGTTATACAGTCAGATTTCCCAAACCTTTATGCCTAGAATCTGTCTGAAGTAAACCACTCACTGCCTGAATAAGTAACTAAAGTTTAACTTTTAAAGTCTCTGGGATATTATAGGGTCATCTCACACACTGTTCAGAGACGAAGAATGGAGCCCGTGTTTCTGCATCTTTCAGACACTAACCGATGACATTACTAGATACTAAACAGAGCACCCAAAAGCCCTATAAACTTTAGCATGCAAACCTATAATCAGGTAATGCAAGGGAATTGACAAACATGGGTCACCAAAGACAAGCAGAAGAAAATGAATTTAAAAAGTCAGTTTGCAATTGGTTCCCTCCTGACTTCTCTAGTTCCTCTGAACATTCTTTCACTGATTTGGCAGTCTGGATATAACTGCTCATTTGAAAATAGATCTGTGCTGTTTGTACAGCCTTTTAACATTCTGGCTGAAAATTCATTTCATATACTAACCATTATTTTCGTTCCATCTTTAGCAATCAGACAGCACCAGGGTTAATACTAGTATTTGTTCCTTTATTTATGGGCGATCACCCATGTATCAAATTGTAAATGTTGAAAATGTATGACCTAGATGAAATCATGTGGTTGACTCCAAGCTTGCAGGAAATTGCTACTGCATTTTAAAATATTATTGAATAACAGACAATTTTAAGAAAAATATACTACAAAGCTCCATATTTTTTTCTGTCTTGATTCTTCCATTCCCTAGATAACTTGTACTTGTCTTCCCATTCAATGGTTCATTATTGTTATCGCATCAGTAAGTAGATAATAAACTCTTTAAAGATAAAAACTTATGGATTTGACTTTTGTAAATTGGTATTTTACTCCTCAACAATGAAGAACCCATTCTATGTTCACTGTAGCAACAGCAGGCCAGCATTTTGAAGTGATGGTTGGATAAAAAGAAGGTTGAAAGAAGCAACATTTCTAGTCAGATACCGAGCATGCTTTTGGGCAGAAACATTATTCAAAAAATTGTGGATTAATCAGCGCTGCATTTTAACAGCACAAACAAGCAGTGACTAGTGGAAGATTTAATTCAGTTGCTGAAGAGTGAACTGAAGAGATCTTAATAACTGGTGCTTTGGCATGGGACACTCACAGAGAACTACGCTCGAAAGCTGTAGTTCACACCCAGCACCCATGGCAGAGCACCATGACACTTATTTCTGGGTAGGGGTAACACACCCCATGTCTGGGACAGAAGCAGGGTTTGAATCTGTATCCCAGCTCGACGCCATCTACAGCAGGTCTGTCTTCCATGTTCAAAGGAAAGGGATATTTCAGCAGAGGATGAGCTGAATTATCTGCTACATCTGATTTAAACTTCAAGATATTCAATGGCAGCCAACTCCAACTCAAGTTTCATTGGAATGCGTATGGAAAAAGCCACCTACAGCTCCCTGTAGGTTAATCAGAGTCCCAAAGGATGTAGCCATTAGCTCCTTTCCTATTTAAGTGAAGTCTGAATTGGGTATTAACTACCTGCTGTGTTTGGCAGATCTCTTATTCCTAAAATAAATAACTGTATGAAAAGTCATAAACTCTATATTGGACTTTTTCATTAAAAAAAAAAAAATCAAAGTAATGTCAGGATTTTAGCAGCCTCACTTATTGCAGTAAATCTGGCTTCCACAGCTGTTCATGTTGTACTGTGTGCTTCAGCCAAGTGTAGCTGCAGTCCAACATTTCCTTCTTAAGGTATCCCTTACCCACAGCAAAGCCAAGTGAATGTTGGACAGGACTAGCATGCTAGAAATTATGAATGTGCTCTTATTAGAGCAGGTTGCATGTTTTACATTAAATTTTCATTCAAATAACAATCCAGAAAAATGTTTGTCAAGATGATAGTTACTTTGGCTAAAAGAACACATTTTTTTCCTCCAGTCTCCACCAAAACTCGCCCATATTTATCACACTGAGAATCTAAGGACATTAATGAAGATCTTGCTTAAACTCGGCTGAGCTTTTTCTCCCATGCCAGATCCTGTTCTCCTGTTTTATAGCTGTACCATTTCAGAAATTACTTGGTTCTCACTAGGGAAAATCCTTTTACAGGTTCCACTGCAGCTCATAAAAGGGCAAAAAGAAAAAGAAAAAAAGAAAAAAGGGAGAAAGTAGCATTTTCTCCTCCTGCCTGTTAAAAACCTGCCTGTGTTGAGCTGAGACCCGCAGAGCGCCTCATAAAGTGGTTTGATTTCAGTGTCATGGTTTTCTGTGCAGAACCAAGTTTACCTCCACGCATCCCTGCTGCTGTCACCCACCCCACTGTGACCACTGCTGGCTCCGGGTGCCTTCCTCTATCCCCCTTTCTTCAGTAACCATCTCTTTGTGCTGGTATGTTCCCTCGGGCATGTCTCCATTTCTTCAAGAACCTCTCTTACCCTGGCCACAGGTGTCTTTTGTTTGTTTGTTTGTTTTGTTTTGTTTTTTCCCAAGCCTCCTCTCAAGCTTCTGCCATTAGCCTTTCCACATTGCCCTCATTTGTGCTGGGGACTACAGGTGCTTGTGTTTGGCAGTCATTTGGTGGGCAGCCTGAAGCAGGTCCTGACCCTGCGCTGGGCTACACAGGGTTGCAGAGGTCTCCCCTGGCTGGGCAGCTGATGGGGTACATACTAAGTGTTGAACATTCTTTAACACAGAGAAGTAAAATATGTTTATAACACAGTTCATAAAGTAATTGCTCCACAGGGCCTATCAGAAACGATGGACTGTAAAAAATTGAGTTTCCTCAGTTACAGAGAAAACATCTTCGTTTCATACTTCCTTTCGTCTTTTTGCTCCTCTCCCACTGTACAGCTAATGCATGTTCCCAAAGCCTCCGCATCACCCACGTGTGTGGTACAGCACATTTATCACTACACGGCGTCACAGATCCTGTGGTACCACTGTTTGCTTTTTCCCTCTGAAGTCAGGGATGTAAACATGGGCCAAATACGCAGTGGGTATCAAGTCAAATCATGAAAGAAAGATTTCCTCTACAAAACAGAGAGCTTCAGTATTCTAGTAGAATTACATACCTTATTCTGAATCAAAACCAGAGTCAGCAAATTGGTTAAACTAATAAAGTTAAAGATTAGCAATATTGCCATCATGTGGCTACTATGAGTAAATGCTCAGGCATGAGCGTGAATTTATTAAGCACCAGAAAGCAGAATTACGCTGTTAAAACTACAAGGCAATATTTAAAGTTGTTTGTTACTCTTATAGAATATAATTATCTCTTTGTTACAGTAATGATTTATGTAACAAGAATGTGTGTACAATAGGTAAGGTTATATTACCCCTTCCGCTGTGACTCTTATTGTCATGGATTTATAGCTCATATTTAAGAATTCACTCCAAAGAACTCACTCCAAAATTAATCTTAAATTATCCACACATAAGCTCTGTAAGTAAAAATCACCTCTTACTGCAGAAAGCAAGAAGGAATTAAAAAGGACAAGTAGTCAGTTTAGATGTCCTTCATATTTGAAATGGCTGGTAAATAAAGTTTTAATGTTCAAACCTTTCAATTACTTTATCTTATGACTCCTATGACCATTTATTATTTTCAGTAATTTTATTATATTTTCTCTCTCTCTTGCCCCTCTCCCACTCCATTCTCTGCACTGTCAATCACAACAAGCTCTTCTAAACTGACTGAAAAATGTACAAGGAACTTCCACAGCCTATGTCAGAAGAGTTGGATTTTGCTTTGTTAGCTAGATAGAAAAGTAACGTTCCTTTTATTACAGCTACCAAAAAGGAAGTAAAATCCTGTCACGTGCTAAGATATCTCAGCTACTGGCAGGAATTAATATAAAAAACATGACCTAGATTTGCAAATTTTGTAGAAATAGAAAACGTGAGTACACTTGACAATAATCCTAAATTGTTGCAAACTTCCAATGCCATTTTGAAAACTGTTTCCCTATTTCTGAGAATCCAGTGAGTGAAATAGAAACAACAGTGTATTTGCTACCAGCACCTACTCCAGCAACTAATACATACCAGGCATTTGCAAGGTACTCCAATTTTCTTGGTTGAAGAATACTATCTAGGTACAAAGTGCAATTGTTTTATACACACACACACACACACACTTTCCCACTACAGAGCATTCACCATTCCAAGAGATATATGGCAATAATTGATAACTCATACTTGTTACTGTATTGTCTGCTCTAAATTTCACATATTATATCTGGACAAAATATTTCAGCAGAAGACTGTTTTGTGTTATTGCTGCCTATGCAAGCAAGAAACACTGATTTAGCTTGTTGCTGGATCCAGATATTGCCTTCTTGCAATAATCCATCATAGAGCAGAGATACAGAATTTTTATGGGGTCAAAGCTCAAAATTAAAATACTGGAGCACAGAGCCAACATATTACCTCTCTTCTACTTACTCGCAGAGTAAATCCATACCTTCTTTCCTGCCCCATTATTTATTTGTAAGTATATCCAGCTGGTGCAACCCCAGTGGTGCCAGGAAAAGGGAAAAGAAAAACATCCACAAGGCTCCTCCAGCTCCCGGTATGCAGGAGGCAGCACTCAGTGATTTAGCTCAAACTACCATTTTAAAATAGTTCAATTAAACAAGCTAAGATCACACAGATAGCCATAGCCATTCCTGTTTCAATCTGGCCTATTTCCATTTCCCTTAGCAAACAACATTTAAGAATCCCTTATTTCAGCTTGGCTGAAATCAAAACAAAAATGCCTGCCCAGCTTATTTATTTACTTTTTCTGGCCAAGCACACGGGAGAAGTTTATACTGAGACAAAAATCTGACATTATTTATCATCATCATTGTTGTGCCTCGGAATAACATCACGCAAGGGAAGAATCTACAGAAGAATGTCAGAGAAATAAGGCCCTTCAAAACTAAGCTTTCCTGGTTAATGTAACTCATAGCCAGAAAAACATTCTAAGTGGAAAATGTCAAAGGACATCCGTACAGTAGACAAGAGTGTGTATGCATGCATACGTGTCCTTGGTGCATAGAATGAACTTCAGACAGCCAGTTTTAAATAATTGGAGAGCACAAAGGAACTCCAAATGCAGAGACAGGGGAGCGAAGACAAACACTGATCGAGCTCATACAGAAAAGACACCAACAGCTCCCCTGCTAAAAGACAAAAACAGGTTCTTCTCCTTTCAAGAACACCAGGATCAGGTTTTCGCAGTCCCTGGACAAGCCCCGATTTATGACCAGTTTCCAGACAGAAAGAAATCTGTGAACCTTTTTAATTATTCATGCTCTAAGAGGCAAACCCTCTCGGGTTGCAGGCGAAGAGGCCTCAGGGCCATGGCTTTCTGGGGTTTTCAGCTGAGGCAATAAGCAGCCAGATTCTCAGCAATATCACTTGGCTGAAAGTGGCTGTCAGGCTCAAGAAAAACAGCAGCGTATGCTGTCTTGGCACACATGAAAGGGAACCGGGCAGGGGGAAACCTTAACTGCTCCCCGTTTGCACATTCCAGCTCTTCTGCTGGTGTTTGAGCACCTGCAGCCCTGGAGCGCTCTGGCAGCGGGGCAGGGGGGGCAGGCCATGTCAGCGGCGGCAGAGAGGGATGGGGAGACGGACGGAGGCTCAGCTGGTCACTGAGAGATCATTAGACTGCATGGAAGATCTTCTCATGCATGGAAGGAGTAGGAAGGCGGGCAGAAGAGGCAGTGGCAGAGAAAAAGCCGCTCGGTAAAGGCCTGAGCAGCCAGGTCAGGGCAACCTGAGGACCTACAGGCTGTCTCTCTGCAACAAGCAGCTCTGCCAGCTCCCCGAAAGAAATAGCATCGAGAAAATGGCAGTGCCCCAAAACCCCGCATGTGAGGAAGAACAGACCTGCTGTGTGGGGCTCTGGGCTAGTCAGGGAGAATGATAATTGGTACCAAATGCGGGGATTTTGCTTCAGAGCTTATTGGCAGTGTAAATGCTGCCAAGGAAGGGCTGAGAGATCTCCTGAGCAGGCCTGTCTGGAACAAGGAGGGGAGCATATAATAATGGTTATATAAGCATATAATAAATATAAAAATACCTGGTGAATGTAGTACTGCCTTGCACCTTGAATGCTCTTTGCCTGGTAGACTTTTCTCGATGCCAAAATTCATGTTAGTCTCTCTGCTAAGAGTTCCAGGATCTGTTGCCCCCACAGACAGACGTTCTGCTGGATGTGTGTGCAACAAGTCTTTCATGTTCATGCAACCTGGGGGTATGTGTCACCTCAACCCAGGACGTTGGCTACTCAAGGGACAATTGCTTGGAGAGTTTGCAGTGCCAGATCCTGCCCGAAAAGCCTTCAGATCTGCCTGACACGCTGCTGCTGAGTGGAGTAGGAGAGGCTCTGCTCTGTTTCACAGCTGGCAGAATGGAGGAGACCTCTTGATTGAAGTCAGCCTGGTTTATTTTCCTCCTGAAAGAAGAACTCTTTCCTCTAGAAGCTTATTCTCAACTTTTCTTCTTCACCAGGTGGAAAGGTATCAAAAATAATAACTTTTTAGAAAAAAAACAAAACAAAACACACACAATAAAAAGATACAAAGATTATGAGAAATGTCTTTAAATAGATGTTAAGTCTGGGGTAGAGGTGAGTTTCTGCTTAGCTTGCTTAGTTTCAGGGAATGCTGTCACCTGCTGGCAGGAGACTGCAAAACTAAGAGTTTTGTGGCAAGAAAGGAGCCTTCCCATTCCAGAGGGGGAAAAAACCCTAAACCATAAAACAGAGCAATAATACAACTATAACACAGTGTGGAAAACTAGGTACTCTTGGGTAAGAAGCATCATCACTGGGCTGAGAGTCCTGCACAGGAACTCCCAATGATACCCAACTCCTTCCCTGCCACCTACCACTAATCAGGCTTTCTGCACTCTCAGCTCCCCATTCACTTCTTTTTCCCAAATGCCAGTTTCTCCTCCTTTAGTTATTAGCCCTCAAATATCTCTCTACATCCAAGCTCAAAAAACTGAATCGACATCTGTGACTTTTCCTCTCTCAAGCACCTCCATTTATACTTAAACCCTTCTTCTCCCTTTGCAAAAGAGCTAAGGCTCTTTCCCACCTCTCCTGTGGCAAAGAGAAAATCCAGAGGTACCACTGGGTAGGAGTACTGTCTCACGTCTGCCTGACGATGATTTCCTTTTTGGACTCAGAGTGCATAGGGAGCACTTACAGATTTGGGGCTATTACAAACGTCTTTCTGCCTGTTGTTGTCAGAGCTTTGTCCTCATCCCGGGGAAATGCAGAGGGATGACTCCAGCTGGTAGCTTCAATGCCCTGTGGGCATTTCCACTTTCTCCAAACAGGAGCTTAAAGTTAGGAGAAGGTACTTGATGGTGTTACTCATCTGTCAGATGAGATCTGAAGTAGCACATCTCCTGTATTTGCCCAGACATACTTGTATGTTAGTAAAAACCATGATATGGTCCGAAGCAGAAGGGAGATTCTGTTTGTGAGAGATGCTCACTGATCTGTGAGGGGAGTTAGAAGTGGACTGGTAAAACAACCACTATTTCCATATAACCCTTCATATTAAAAAGTTTACTTCCTTTTTGTAAGAGCTTTCAGACACTGGCAAAACAGTACTGCTCAACACAACAGTCCACAGACTCTACTTACCATAGAATGGTTTGTTGGGAGTGACCTTTAAAGATCATCTAGTCCAACCCCCCCATGAACTCTTAGTACTTCTGAAAATCTGGCCCTTGTATGCTATGTTTGGGAACAACATCCCTCTGGTTTCATATGTGCTTGTAATACTGATTTGTCTACATAAATTTCACAATGAAATTTGCTATTGCCATGTAGCAATGATCTACAGCCTTTGAACTGCAACAGAAAACCAATTTATAGTAGCATGAAGAAAAAAGCAGTGTGAAAATTAGATATTTTTTATATAGCAAATCCTGCTATCATGTAACTCCAGTTTGCTTCTTCATGATCTTGCAAGTGCTATAGCAGAGAACACACATACAATGTAGTTACTTGGTAAGCCTGTTTTCCTTTATAAGAAATGTTTATGTAAACATAGAGAAGGTGCATATACAATATAGAGATACTGTTTTGAATCCATAGGCAAATATCAACCAAATTTTGACAATAAGGCAGTGGTAAAATAACTACAAGATGTATTAATATAGGTAGCTGGATAGAAGAAAAATTAAAACTAACATCAATAGCACAGGAGCATGATGTCTAAAAATTAGCCATTATTACACACCAGAAAGTCTTTCCAGGAGCAAGACAGTCGTGAATCCTCCCCCATCTAAAAAGTTGCAAAATCGATTTGAAAGCCCTGGTGCAATTAGCTGTATATCCGTAAGAAACAATGCCGTACGAGTTCAGCAGCTCACAGAAGTATTTGGTTTTTATGGTGGTATGTCCACATAGGTTTTTGCTGAGGAGCAAGAGATCCGCGTGATTTTAGCTAGCAGTAACTCAGCAGTGGAAAAGACCTATCACTGACTGAGCAGCGCTAGCCTGACGCATGGCGTAAGCAGCAAGAAGTGCTTTTCTAGGCAGGAATAAAAAAAATGACTCGTCAGCAAGGAGGTGTGTCTTTCGCTCTTGCACACAGAACACATTTCATGCGTGATGACTGCTTGCATATTGCCCTTACACCTGTCACCCTCCATGGCCGCTCTCTCCTGGGCTCCAGCAGCTTGGTGTGACCCTGCCCTCACCTCTTCCATTTCAATGTCCTGGAAGACCAATACCATGGCGGCGCAACCTTCCAAAGCAGATTAGGACAGGCAGGATGGTATTGTTACATGGACACACATGATTAACTGGTTTTTGACTTATAGATGGAGCATGCAAACCTTTTTCCTCTTCTTTTTTGGCAGCTCCCACCCAGAGCGGGATGTGCTAGCACTGGTGGTGGCAGCACCAGGTTCTGGATGTTGAAATACTTCATGTACGTGTAGCAATCTGCGTATGACACACAGCTTGGTCACTCATGGCAAGGCAATCAAAAGCTGGCTGGAGTGTATACTCACCAGAAGGTCCACATGCCTTCCAGATCCTTCCCATTACGTCTTCAAAGAGCTTTTCAACAGAAGGGATGTTTAAGACATTCTTGGAAAGTTTGGGGCTGCATGTGGCATTTCAGGTTTATCATTTTGTATCTCCCAACAGAGAAACACTGTAACTGGTATGGACTTACTTTCCTTAGTCAGTTATAAAAAGTAATTCGTAAGAAAGCAAACCCTGGCCGTTTTAGAAGGAAGCCTGAAGAAACAATAGAATCAATTTATTTGGTTACAGTGTAAATTTACCATACAGATTCACCTACAGCTTGGTTTTAAATAGAAAACCGTGTTTTCTTTCTTCTCACTGCCGGTAGTATTTTTTCCCCCATAGCCCCAGGAGGAGGAATCCTGCTAGATGAGTGACATCCAGTGGTGGCTCTGCACTTTGTTTTTACACAGAAGTCTCAGGCTTTGTGCTTCTGCAGTGTGGGCTTTTCCAGCCCTTCACTGAACTTATAAAAAAAGGCACAAGGTTTAAGGTAAAGAACAAAACATTTTTCTAACACGGAAAAATCATTACACGTACGTACAGACACAACTTAAATAAGGAAGTATGCAGAACTGGGACATAACGATGACCTTTTAGAAGATCTACCATCAAGCCAGAGAAGTACATGCATAGCACATCTAAGACTTGCAAGAAAACCAATCTGGAAAAGGGAAAGGATCACTTGTCTGTAGCTGTAAGTCATGAAATATACAGTCCACACAGATGTTTACACTGTCGGAGAATGCAGGCGGCTGTATCTGTGCAGTAGCCGGAGTGGAGGCGCTTGCTCCCCACCTTTCATTATGCTGCGCGCACCTGTGCAAACCCCATGCGATCCTGAGGAAGATGGGGAGAGATGCCAGACAACGACCACGTATCTCAATGCATTCCCACGACGGACTGGTGAGTAACTTCTCCATCTTAAGCATTAAATCACCCGCTCTTTCAAACTACACCCAACTGGAAATGGCAACAGAATCACAGAATGGGTGAGGTCGGACGGGACCCCTGGAGGTCCTCCAGCTCCTCTGCTCAAGCAGTCCCCTCTGTCAGCCCAGGGAAATGACTTTCTGCAACTGTGGGGTTTTTTTGGCTTTTTTTTTTTTTTTTTTCAGGAGACTGGTCTGTGGGGCATTGACACACACCGGTAGCAAACGTGCTGATGGGAGCAGGGCTTGGACACCCCAAATGGAGTTACATGGTTCCCTGAGTTTAACAGCAATTTGCTGCCTCTTACAGCAATTCTCTGAGTTCAGCTCCCTCTGCTTACTGCTGTGAGGTTGAAAGACATAGATAGGGCATTTTCCCACAATGCTATCTCATCAAGAAACAGGATTAATAGTCCTTAAGAGTGGGTAACATCCTTACAGAAGCCACTGAGCAAAATGTGACCTAAGAAGACTACACCTACGCTGTATTCACAGCTGGAATATGAACTCAGGGTCCATTTGAAGTAAAAACAATTCAGCTGGCCAAATTAAAATAACATTTAAGTCAAACCTGGGCTAAAGAGCACCCTTGAAAGAATTATGTCTATGCAATACATCACCTTATGAAGCAGTCAAGAAAGAACTGAAATAGCACTGGGCATGTTCTGTCTTGGAGCAGAGTCTAGAGCATGACTAAACAAAACATGAAGTCACTTTCTATAAACTGTGAGAATAGTTTTCAATGTCTTGAGTATGAATGTTATGTGGGGATGGCCCCCTGGAGACTTAAACAGGGATCACAAAACCCAGGAATCTACAGTTCGGACTGTCACAGTGTTAAAGACAGTCATTTATTATATGAATGATGGCATCCATGTATAGAAAAAAGGTTAAAAATATAGAAAAAGGTTAAAAACCTAGTGTTGTATGAATTTGACAAAGTAGTGTGTAAGTAACAGAATCAATAGAGAAGTAGGAAATCATAGTGCCAAGAGACAACTAGAACTAAAGGGCAAAAATTCCTACAAGGGAAGACAAAATATCAGGTAGAGCATTCTGACCAAGATCATGATGTGAAAGTAGTCTCCAAATGGCAGCAGTGAAAGCCACATTAACTTTACAGCTCCATTTAGATTGTAAGACAGCAAAAATAAGCAGAGCAACCACATAAAAAAATGTGGATGGCACTTGAATGGTTATGGTGTGGAATAAAGATGAATACTCTGGCGATTAGTTGCATCTGAAGACCAGAGACGAGGTATGCCAATAACACTAAACATACCCAACCTACTAGTTTTCAATGGAAAGAGCAGCTTACATTGAAATACACTGTTAAAAAACAAGACAAAAAAAGATTTAAAAATACTTATCAGGACAGCTTTGCAATTAGTAGTTAGAAGTATAAGTTTGAATTCAAAGGATCCTTTGCAGTGCGCAAATCAAAACACTGCAGTACTGTACTAAGTGGGTCACCATCTCACAGGAAGATGAAATACCAATGTTCTCATAGCTCAAACTGGACAAACTATAAAATAGCAACTCCAGAAATGCATGTTAGTTACAAATATCTCTTTCAGCTATCAATTTGATAGCTCTACAGACTTTAATTTAGGTATCTCTACAAACTTTTGGGGAAGATGACAGTTTTAGATGTGCCCTTGCTTGGTAATTAAATCTTTATATTCCTCACCAGAAGAAAACCCAGGTTTGGGTAAATCTAATGAAGCTTCATCTCAGTGGTTGAAAGCAAAGATACAGTTAGTTTCCTACAACTCTTTGCATATTAATGTATGTTGAAATTTAATTGTAGGCAATGTACTTCATTAGCCTGAAACACTGACACAGGTATTTGTTAGTATTTCCTCCCTATGAAATTTTTAGGAATCAACTGTGAAACATCTGTGTTTCTGCTTTTCTGAAATATTAGTCCACTTTCTTAGAAACTGACAGAAAACAAATACTAAGTAAATTACACACCTTAAAAACAACCAAATCCAGGGAAGAATTAAAGTCAGAGCTTTAATATGAATTGCAGCTCTCCGCTCCTGTGTACTGTGGAACTTCAAATTATAGAATAGCCTAATTCATGACGGAAAATTCTGCTTAAAATTTCTACATGCTATCATCAGCCAGAATGACTACTCATATTTTAAGAATTATCTTACTTTTTAAAATTAAGTCCATGATGTTAAGCTCACAATACTGTGGCTAAGCATTCTACTTCTAGACGCTAGGCCTGCACACCATAGCAAATCCAGTGATTTTAAAATATTTTGGTCTCATTGTTTTCTATCTGCAGATCATATAACAATTATTAAATGCTAAATGCTTAGTGCAAGTATTAAATGCTAAAAAAAAAAATCAACTTTTAGAAGTTTAACATACAATGGATTTGTATTACATTTTATTGGCAAAGGTAGTCAAGATTTGGAAAAAAGAAAAAGGGGAAACGTCTAATGTATACACTCAAATCCTGCTGCCTCAGGAGTGTCTTATTTCTGTATTTTTTTTTTTTAATACAGAAACTAAACAATTAAAAACTTTCTTCCACTGTTTAATGCCTATAAGACGTCTTTAGAGGGTTCCTTCATTTTGCTTTCTTGTTTCTTGCAGGTTCAAGTTCTGATCTGTTTCAATCATATCAGTCATAGTGTATGCTGCTGCATTCAGAGTATGTGAACATCAAATTCCATTACACACGTACCGGAGAGCAGGAATTATTTTGCACACTGCTAAACATATAAGCCAAGATGCTTGAATGAAATGGTTTCTCTTTTTCTTGGTCCTAAACCACATCAAATCAGTATGAATGCATTTAAGTCCTTAGAAATACTATTCCTTTGCCAGACAGGTTACTGGAGGACATAAAACATCAACTTAGGGACTTTGATGGAGACTCTTAGGTTACTGTATGGCTTTTCAATACCCAGATTTCCCTGATTTCCTTAAGCTGTGGCACTTCTTGAAGAATGCTATCTTCAAGAAGTAGAAATGCACTTAAAAGTCTCTTTCCAGCTACTTCCTCTTCTGCAAAGCTACGTTCCTGAAACCTGTGTCTTCTACTGCCAGTTTCTTTCTTCACAGCACTACGTCAAATATGCATATGGTACTTTAATCAGGAATTGAGGATTTAACATTTGCAGAGAGAGATGCATTCTGAGATATGGCTGAATCACCTTAAGACTGTGAAGAGTCTACTAAAAGCTCAGCCTTTATTTGTTTGAATTGCAGCTGATTTGATCTTCAGCAGAAGTAGAAAGGGACGTTTCCTCAGTTCTAAGACGTTTCGATGCTGGGGGATTTTGAAGACTGTCATCAGATGGTAATGGCCTCTCTGAAACAGGCAGATAAGAAAATCATTTAAGATAAGTAAATCCAGATTAAGAAAGTAAATTGGTTTGCTGAATTCACAAACAATTCAGCACTTGCCAAAAAACCCCAACCCTGGTTTGAGAAAGTCCAGCATCTGAAACAATGGTGTGCTGAAAGTACAAGGGTCTTTAAAACCCACCTGCAGGATATTACATCCAAGTGAATTTACTCTTCTTGGTTTCAGGGTCAGCTAATGCACCCACTTCTATAAAAACTGTAGTGACATATTGTCACATAAGCAGCTACCCAAGAACAACCGCAGTGAGAACACGTTTTGTATTGTGAAAAGCACCTTCCAAGCACACCAAGACAACGAAGAAGCTTTAGAATTTGCCACTAGGTTTAGGTTTGTGCTTGATTGTGCTTGTGTTGTAAGCTCATAATAGAAGTCTATAATGGAAAGTACTGATTGGCAAAAGACTTTGCTGGACATTAATAGCCACAAAAGCTTACCGTGTTCCTGTTCTGAGGAAGGAGGTACAGGAACTGTATCTGTATATGCAGAGGTTGGTGTATCTGACTTCAGTGGTATCAAGTTTACTCTCCTTTAAAAGAGCAGAAACAGCAATTGCTTTCAAGCCATCATTTTCACAAATACTTTAAAGATTTACTTCAGATAGAATCAGTTAAATTTAAATGTAGTGTAGATAAATTTTACTATGCAGTTTTTCTTCTTGTTATATGTCGAATAGAGCATTTTTCAGAAGTACTTTAATACCACTCGTGATCTTTTTGACTAGAAAATACTTTTGTATATGTTGCATATGTGGCACAATGCTTGATATTCACCTTCAGAGCACAGTATCTTGGTCAAATATTTTAAATTAAGATTAGCTGTGTTTACTATTTCCTAGTCCTGTCCATGTTAACACTTAGATTCATAAAACTTTAGGGAATTCGTTTGTTCAGAGCTCCACTAACAATTACTGTGAAACTCTTCTGCCAACTGTCTTTCGCATGGCACTTGAAAATTAAGCACAAAAGTGGCAGAGGACTGAACCATAAAAAAAAGTCTTACAAGTAGCACCATGAATGCTGCTACAAGCTGACACTCATGGCATAATCAGTTGGTATGATTAAATATAGTTTCTCTCTCTCTCCAAAATAAAAAGATTAATAAGCTCCATCAGTGACCCCACCCTCCAGGAAAAAATCACTTTCAACTATCTACAACCCTTTGACTTATTAGTTCCAATACAGGTGTGAAGAAAGCCATCCTCTCCTAAGATTTTTCTTTGCAGTTGTTGATGAAATCAAGTATCCTGCTTTCTCGTTCACCACTTCCTCCCTAGCCACCTATTAATTAAAACATTCATGTGAGAAGTTATAATAATCTCCTTTAATTCTAAAACAGCCTCCTTTTGCTGACAAGGTCTAGATCTCTAATTGCCTGGCTGTCTCCATGCTGCTGCACACCAGATCAGGATCTTCCATTGCAGGCTGTTTGACGATCAGTACATGGACTACAGGCAATGTCTAACAACCTAGATCTTCACCCTAGGAAATACAATCACTGCATTAAGTCCCACACCCATGACTGTGCATGCTGACGGTCTGTCTAGACTGGCACTCTTCACTACTTAAAATATTTCTTGTCAGAAGAGTTTTTAAATAGTTCTTGTCAGCTGAAAGCTTTGGGTACCATCTTTGTACAGAAGATAGGGCCTGAAGACAGACACCCATTGCTACCAAATGGACATGGTGTAACAGTTGAGCTAACTTTGCTACTGTCTCACATTTCAGACAGAAATATAAAAGCTGTACATTTAGGAATTAGGAGATACTTTGACCTTTCAGTTGCAGTACAATTGGAACAAAAAGTTCCATGTCAAGACAGCTACTACCAAGACACAGGGCTGGGAATTTATGTCTAAACCTCAACCTTTAAATGTAGCAAAAGCACAGCTTGTCTTGGCCTTCGTATTTATGACTGGAAATGGCAATATAAATCTCACCTTGGCGTCTTGCTCCATGCTTGTAAAGTGTTGAGAGTAATCCTCCTGGGCTGGTTTACTTTAGTGCTCTGGCTGGCTGGCTGGCTGATTTTCCTCTCGTCTGAGGATGAGACTGGAACATTTTTTATGCCAACAGGTGTGGAAGGCAAGTCCTTACCAGCAGCTGTGGGTGTTCTAGGTTGGAGGGTGGGAGTGCTGGGGTCGTTGACCCTGCTGAGAGGCGTCCCCTCTGTCAGCCTAGAGCCTGAGGAAACGACTTTGTGTGACTGGCTCCTTTTCACTTTCTTCTCTGTTGCCCCAGAAGTCCTGACATTTATCTGTGGTTTCTCCTTCAGTGGTATTCCCAGTTCACCCTTCTCAAAGGTAACAAATGAACAGTAACCATCCGTGGAAGAAATAGCGAGAAAGGCTCCATCGCTGGACCTATTTGTGATTTTTTTTTTTTTTCATTAAGAGTAAAGGTTAGAACTTTTCTTCAATCCTCACCTCCCCACATTTATAACACACGTTGTACCCATCTTTTCCTCCTCCCTTCCCCAAGTACACGTATACCTTTAAATAAAACTGCAGTCAAGTAAAAGACATCCAATTCAAATGAACAAAAGATCTTCAATTCTGGTCTTTGCATCTGATTTCATCTCTGGTGTTTTCTGTGACCACCTGTAATACGCTGCTGCCAGCACCTGCATGCATTTAAGCTGGCACAAAGTATGGCTCAATTGTAGGTACACAAATCTTCAGCCACAGTGTCTGAAATACTGCTGACATCTCTTCATTCAGACCAGCAGAGCAGTTTAAGCTCTTTGGCTGTGTTCCTTGTGCTAAATAGAGGCAATGCTCAGAATCAGTGTGGTGCTCACCACCAGCTTCTGAAAAAGAGGCCTCCATGTGGTCCTCGTCACATCAAGTCAGACAAATGACTTTGTCCCATACATAAAGTAACACTGAGCAGAATTGTGCAGATAAAGCAGAATTTAGCCAGGATGCAGACAGCTGAACTCAGAAAGATGACTTCCAAAACCTCAAAATAACTTCGTTGTTTCCAGTTACACTGCCTGAACAATGAGTTACTTTTCATGGGCACCTAGTACATTAGCTTTCATAAAACTTTTCATCTGCTTGTCCCCAGGGTGCTTGCACCTTGTTTCCCAACCGATAAAGAACCATAATTTTCTGGTTTACAGGGCAAAAAAGAGGTGGCTTGCTGTTCAGACACTGTGATGACAGTGATGACATGCATGTCAAAACCGCAATATAAAAGCAAAGCAAGACACAAGATGTTGTGAAGAACTTCAACATGTAAAAGGGACATTTCTCCTATCACAACCAATCTTAAGAGTGTAACAATTACCTACCACGAAATGTCACTCAGGGTGTGATAATGTATGTTAGAAACATAACCAAAGGGGAAGGACTGCTCAGTATCATAAAAAAGCACAGAATCTTCTGAAGCAACAGCAAACACCAATCGATAGGGCAGGTTAAACAGAGCAGGAGATGATTTCTGACTGATTTCATCTAGAATGCAAAGAAATGAACACATTGAGTATTCTCCCTTGCATTCATTGCAAGGTAATAACTGCACTAAGCTTAGTCATGAACCTAAATAAAATTTCATTATTAATCAGTAACAAGATAATGGCTGAGAAGATAGCACTTCTATAAAATGTAAAGTTTAATGTCAAGCACTAACATTTCTGTTGCCTGAAGTCTGCTCTCTGTTGTCTTAGCTGAAGAGAGAGAAATTGGCAGAAGCTTTGTCGATCTGGATTGCTATTATTTTGTTCTGTAAAATTTGTCATATATTTTCCAGCTGTAATTTTTCATCATATTTATAGGAAATTTAGTATTAAAGTCCAAAAAAACACACCTTAGGATATAGCGTAAATAAAGGTCACAACATTTATACCACCA
Source organism: Tyto alba (assembly GCF_018691265.1). Taxonomy (NCBI): domain Eukaryota; kingdom Metazoa; phylum Chordata; class Aves; order Strigiformes; family Tytonidae; genus Tyto; species Tyto alba. The sequence continues at coordinate 28,341,175 of NW_024881276.1, forward strand.
CGTTGTATTCTGTATGACTCGGTCAAAACAATGGATCTAGCTCTATCTGTGTTATCCGGGGTTCAGCTCTTAGCCAGTCTTTTCAACACAACATCAGCTCTTTGTAAGGCCAGATTATTCCAGCTTCCACTGGAAGCAGAGTGCTAGCTAGCCGCTTTCAGACATTCCTAGTATACAAAGCTCCTGTTCAGTTCTATGACGATTATGGAAGCTATGCACTAAACCAGACAGGCCATTAACATAATGTAAGGTACTCACATCTATAGATTTCTAGACTACCACAGATTTTCACTTGTGTGGGTGTATGTCAGAGAAATTAAATAGTCTGTTTAGAGGAGCTACAGAGACCAACAGCAGACACTCATCTCCTTACTTTGCAACTCACCATTACAATGGATCTAAAGATTATGATAAAAATATTGAAGACAATGACAAGTAATTTCTAAATCCTGTGAGGAAAACTACAAATTGACTCTAAAGAAAAGAGCAAAGCTCTGTCTCTTCACCAGAGGAAGACCAGTCTTGTTAAAATATAAACACTCCTGGACTCACTGGGTTCACAGTAAGGCTGGATTTCAATCTCCAGGTAAGTTCTCATGCCACTTCACACAATCCTTTCCCCACCTCAGAACTCCTATTCTGGCCAGTAACACCAGCTCTGCTTCAGGTGTGGCTTCCTTGAATAAACATCAATAGTTGTTACAAACTACACCAACTCTCTGGTGCTCCTGTGATGTGGGTAGTTGAGACTAACAGGAAGTATTTCACTGGGTCTCCTTTAGTGCCAAGCCAAGTTATTTACTTTTACTCACTTAGAATGGTTAAAAATTAAAGAAAAATATTAAACAGTGTTTCTGTAGCCTAAAAGGCCAAGTAAGAACATTTATCCACTATATCAAAAGCTACTCACAAGGTACTTAAGGTGAATTCAGGGTCTTAGAATCAGGAAACAGCTCCTAAAATGTGGTACAACACTATCTTAACGGAATGCTAAAAGCCTAGGGCATAAAACAGTAAACAGCCACATTGGCCTTTTCACATATTTGCTGTAAAATCATACTCCCTGAAGGATTTACAGTACCTTTATTAAACGCTTGTCTCAACTCAAAGTAGACTGGGCAGCAGCGAACAGCAAGAGTTGCCTTTCCAGGACATGGCAGGTGACCCACAGGCCTTTTATAAAGAATCAGTATTTCAGAAAACAGCATTTATTTATTTATGTATTTAAAAAGAAAAAGATATTTTGATCTTATTAAACTTTACCTTTTAAGATTGTTTCTGGAGAAAACATACGTGGTGTTTGTTACATTTTCTCCTGATTCAACACAGCCAGCTGCAAAAATAAAGGTTAAAATATTACTCATCAACTCAAAAAGGTACTGAGTACACACTTTATGTCCATAAACATTCTACTTCTCAGGAATTAGGCTTGTCAGTTGGGCAAGAAATGTGCAACCTGAACACAACTTAAAAAGGCATCCCAAATATTTATTTAGTGCTGTTTTTGTTACCGTTATATATTTCCCCCTCAAAGCTTCTTTTTGATGTTGCCAGACATCTATAAAAGCAGTGCTTACATGGGCAAACTGATCCCCTCCTTGCAATGTTATTTTTACTATGACTGCAGAACGTTCTTAAGAAAGGATATGAACAGAGAGACCAGTGAAAAGAAACCACTCCTTCAGTTCTATTTTAACAGAGCACTATTGTTGCAATTTACATGTTTCAGTTCAGAAAAACATATTAATATAATTTTTATTACAGAAGAAAGTTGATGTTCTGGACTGCTAATGGAAGAGTATTGTGCAGTCTCTATTTTCTTTAATAGGCATAATGAGAAATGGCGTAATTAAGATAAATAAGCATCCCTCAGCAGTTTGAAAGCAATCTTGATGCACAATCAAACTAGAGTTTAATATAAACAATGTAAGTTATAGCACACATTCTCACATACCTGGAGTGAGTAAATAGGAGCCATCAGGAGTAAAACTGAGCCTGCGGAAAAATGACTTCATGCTGTCATCATGAAACATCCGATAGCTCCTAGCCTGTAACATGGAAATAAGATTGTGTAAAGTGCCATGAACACGGCAGCTGGAATGCAAGCGAGACAATCCATCCAGTTGTACAATCCAATCCGACACAACTTTAAAAATAAATGTTTTACAAATCATGGCTCCTTCGAACTCACTTTCTTCTGTGCTATAAATTCTTCAGAGCTAAGAAAAATAGTCCTTGATCCCTCTTCAGCTACTAATCAAAACACTCCAAGAGCAGTCACATTAGACCAGTAATCAAAAAAATAGTAATAACTTGGAGAACAACATTATTTAACAGTCAACATAAAAGCCTGTTCCTTAGGCATTTAATTTTAACTCTAGTATTAGAGGTTTAAAGAGAACTTCTATAATGGCAAAACACCCTTTCTCAGGCCTGTTCTTTAGTCTCTGTAAAACTGTTACAAATGTTTTTCACAAAAAAAAAGGACTAGAAAGAATTAAAAAGGTTATAGCCAGCTTGGAGGTGTTGTTTTACTATAATTTAGAACTGTCTGGGGGGAAGAAAAGCTCTTCGTTTTCCCTCTTAGGGTTAGAATTTCCTAGATTTTCCCTAATTCATATTTTTCCTAAAAATCAGACTACCTTTTTGAAAATTTCAGGCTGCTGACTTTAAAATATTATTGCTATGTCAAATTCATTATTAAACTTACAGCTAGTGACAGACATGTTTGAAGTTTTTCCTATTAAGAATTCACTATGCATACTATTTTTTCCACGTTATTTTTAACATTTACAACCAAAGACATTGTGCTACTACTTTAATCAGCTGAACTTGCAAGAGATCAACAGCAGCAGGCAGTGTTCTTTCTTAGTCATTTCTGTCATGTTCAAGGAAACCTGAAGCAGTCTCTGTTCACAAAATGCAAAGGTGAGACAGAGACAAAAATGTATGGATTACTTGAACGTAAAATATTTGCCCCTTTGGTTTCATAGAACAGAACAAGTCATGTAAAATAGCACCCAGCACATTCTCCAGCACCATTAGCATCAGAACAACGTACCTCTCCTTCAGCTCCTGATCCGGACGGCATTTTGGTAACATTGAATGCTACACGCCTGGTTTGCGTGTTGTACACCCGCAGGATCCTACACGGTGGAGAGCACAGTTAGCTATGAACAGCTTGCTTTCACACCAAGTTTCATACTATGCTACAGGACCTCACTTCTCACTCAGGACTACCAACTATAGATGATAATCACACATTAATTATCACTGTTCATGAGATACCGCTGGGGGGACATGTTTTGATGGCTAAATAACCAATGAATCACTAACAATTATTTGACTCGCTAAGGTGTGTGAAGTACCAGCACATGCATTTGTGGAGGAATGAGGGAATTAGTGGACAGTGAATGGCCATGCCATTCCTACCTGTGCTGTAGTAGCCAGTATGTTCCTGCAGCGTGGGAACTCACCTCAATTAGCTACATCTTTATGCTTTAGTTTCCTTTGGACTAAATGAAAACTGGAGTACACCTCTGTACAAAATGTTGGAAGCCCCCTGACTTCATCTTACTAAAACAGCAGGTAGACTAAGCAAACCCAACTGCTCTTCCCACCACCCCCTCCCCTCTGCCAGCTCTGATCTTCAATGAGTTCTGTTGGTTTGCTAGGCTGGCAGAAAAACAACCTAACACAAAACCCAGACAGTTTTCTGCTGATTTAGTGTGATGAAACAACTCCACAAAGAATCCTGGACAGAGCTAGGAAGAGAAAATAGAAGGTGAGGCTGTGGCAAACAGCTTGAGACAGCTGTGGAAGTACTGGCTCTGGATGTCACACGGCTGCTAGAAGGGGGAAGAGGTCTCCCCACCCTGAGCTGGTGAGTGTCCAGTCCTGGCAGCTGGCCTGGCTCCTGTTGGACCCCGATTCAGTTGATGCTGTTCACTAACACTGCAGAAAAGCATGTGAAACCTGAGGGGGTGGGAGATTTCCACTCTTCAGATTAGTTCATGCTCTTGCTTGCGACTTCACTCCAAGAAAAACTTGTGCATCATTCTATTACTTGTGTTTCACTGCAGTTCATTTTAATAAAAGCACACAAATCTCACATAAGTGATTATCAGAAGACAGAGGTTCATATTGACCTAGTCGCCATTAACTTACGATCTTTCTGGGGCTATTGCAAATCTTAAATCAAAAGTGCTTTTCCACTATTACAGCAATTTTCTTTGCAGTGGGTGCCAGATGACATGCATTTATTAGCCAGCTGCAAACCCCTTCAGAGCAGCACACATGCCCTAAACAGTTTAAGCTCACTCAAAGTTCTGACAAGGGCCAAGTTTATGAAGTGTGTGTTTAGCTTTCCCAATGACATCACTTACAAAACTGTTGGGGATGGAGGGAGCAAGAGGGCAAAAGAAAGATATCAGTGGAAAAACATTTTAATTGATTTCTTAAACTGTTTATATCTTTCTGTAAGATGACAAGGATAAACTTATTAGCTCATTAACAGCCAGAGAATGCAGCACTCTCTTAACATGCGTTTGGTATCTCTAATGACCAATACCATGAAAACTTACTTTCGGAAGAATTTCTACAAAAGTTTATGTAAGCTTATTTGCTACTTAGAGAGGACACTCAGACTTCGGGAATCATTTACCACAAGCAAAATATTAACTAAAGTATCATTTTACTTTCACACCAACCTTCTTACAGAACAATGTGAATAAAACTAAAAGAAAAGTCACATTTATCCTGTACACTTGCTTTCAGTTCACCCTCAAGTAAGAAAGAATACTATGGCAAAACACTTAGACCAACAGCTCACCTATCACAACTCAGAGTTGCAATGTACTGGCCTAGAGGATCGCAGGTTATTCCTTGGACATAACTCTTGTGTTCATTTAATATTGAAATCTTCTGTCCTGAAATTACAAACAGCTTTCAGATTCCAAACTTAAATTTGTTTTAAAACATTTCTTCATTTCAGAAATAAAACAAGACAAAATATTTCAAAATGTAGAGAAAAAATTTTTTAAACATATAAACTGTTAACTTCATGGTACCTGATAAGAATATCCAAAATTGTTGCTTTATTTCTAGAATCTTCACAAGTACAGGAAATTATGATGTGCCAATTTAAGGCTTGTTCCCTACAAACTAACTCAGACAAGCAGATTTGCTTAGGCATTAAACATGCAAAATGAGTATATTTCAAAACAGAAGTATTTCAAAACCTTTGTGATTTAAAGAAAACTTTTCAGGCAGGTCTAGAATACTGATCAACAGCTAACTAAATTTGGCTGAATATTGAGTCAGAATTCCAGTGTTAAAACATAACTTCCAGCTGGGGGGCTGTATATACTCATCTACTCTGCTGAGCAGGCATTGAAAAAAATATACTACACACATGCTGACTGATGCTTACACATGGGCAGCTTTCAGAAACAATTCTACAGCAGTGCTAACTCACGTTCTTCCACAGCTAACTGTCATGAAGATCTCTCAAAGGCATGAGCTTTCTGACCTCACGTGCCACAGACGGATGTCTCATATCCAAAGCATTGTGATGAGTCAAAGTTGCAGATAATCCTCATTAGATACTTTGTTTTGAATACTTGTGACAGGTGGGGTTTTTTCCTATCTGTTAAGTTTTGTTTTGTTGCAAAGAAACACTATAGGATGACAAGTTTCAAAGACAATAGCTCTTCTAAAAGATTACACAAATAGAGTTGAGGCTGTGCTGCAGAACACCAAAAGTCCTTCTGGTGCAGTATTCTGTCTCTGACAGTGGCCAATAACAGACGCCTAAGGAAGAGTGTAAGATCAGAGCAAACACATAATGATATTTCTACAAGATACCCTGTAAGCTGCCAACAGTTTTTACTTTAAGGACTTAACCCAGTGATGCTCTCTTTGTACTGAGTAGCCCTATGGATTTTTACTATTCATCTTCTTCCAGCCATTTTTAAAAAAAGCATGCAAACATTCAGCCTGGGTATTACCAGAAGCTATTCTTGAAACTCTCTCATGTACCTACAACTTCAATCATAGAGCCTACATTTTCCACTAATGGCTTCTTACTTCCAACTTACTAGTTGTCTCTCTGCCTAGAAGACACAGAATGCCCTCCATGGCATTAATTGCATGTTAAAAGAAAGCAGTGAGAGTGGAAGACATTACACATAAGTAACGTATGAGCTTAAGAGGCCATCAAGATTTTTTTAGTAATAATTCTAATAGATACGTTCCTTTAAAGGCATTGCAAGCAGCCCGACATGCAAGAGACATTTGGTCACGATGCCCCTACACAGCCTCATGCTCTAAGCACACTCACTCTTAACTGAACATTCATGTATTTATGGTAAAAACTTATGGAACAAGTATATCTGACAGTTCACATGGGAGAGACATTAAGCAGCCAAATCAAGAACACAAAAAATCTCAGCAGCTGAACATTTGTATTTTCATGTGTAGGTGCACTGGATTCTACTTTATTTTTCTTAATTAGACACTAAATATTAGAAACGTGAGATAAAAGGTTAACTTTAAAGAAAGCTAAGTACTTCCACATTACATTAAAAGCAATGATTACGTTGCTAATAAGAAAATATCGCACCATTGTAAAGCAACCTAACCTACATGGTTACTACCAAAACTTCTATATACGGGCCTTTCTTGGAGAACAATCCCACTGCAGTGGGATGAGAAAAAACAGAAGTGCCAAACAAACAGCCTAATGGAGACTAAGAAAAATGGACACATCTTGCAAAACAGAGCCTGCATCCTATACTCACTTTCCATTTTCTATCTAGGTAATTAGTTACCTGATACCAGTCAAGTTTTGTTTGTTTGTTGGGGTGTGGAGTAAATAATATACAAGCTGCTTGTGTAGGAGGTTGAGGGAAAAAAAGTTGGGTGAAGTTTATTTCCTGAATACTCCAAGGTGAAGAGATTACTTCTGCGTAAATTTTGCTGGCCTGCAGGTATCTTTATATTCTGGGCCTTTATACGAGGCAGATAGCCTCACAATCCCAGAAATCTAGCAATCACAAAAAAAAAGATGCTTTTGACTCTTTTGGCAAGCACCACGAGGCTCTTCCTCCAGGACTGGAGACACAAATGATAAACATAGCCTTTACCTTTATTAACATCCCACATTATAGCTGTGTTATCTACAGAAGCGGATGCCATGTAATTTCCATCTGAGGTCCAACAAATATCATAGACATCTTCTAAGTGGCCTCTATAAGTCAGAAGAGAAGAAACCAATTATTAATTTAAAAATTAGCAGCTACATGTAAACATGAGTTTTCCTCATTTTTAGGTTAAAAAAAAAAAAAAATCAGAGGCAAATAAAGCATCACTGAAGCAAAACAGACAGCACATTTTTCAGCTTTTAAAAAAAAGCTTCCATATTCAGTAGGTGGTAGAACATTTTAAGAAAGCACATCCTACTTCTATTCAAAATAAACCTGCCTTTTCAACAGGTCTTTTTCACAGACAACGAAAATGTCATGAAATGAATTTGTACCTAGAGATCTGGAAATGAACAGTTCTAGCATTTGTACAAACAGAAAATAAAGCACTACACCAAAGTAATTAGGAAACGTCACTATTAAGAAAAAACCTTCTTGCATATTTATGGGTTTCATAAAAGCAGTAAACAAACACGCATACTTGGCAGAACCACATGAAACCCGGAAAATTAAGGTTGATTTAGATATAGTTGGACAGACATCTCAAGATATTCAGAACTACCTAGAAGGGCTCCATCAAAAACAATTTTTATTTTTTGTTGTTTGAAGATTTATCATACAGTGTGGTAACTTTAATAATAAATATTTGCAAGACCAAGTTTAGGGAAGGGGGATTGGGTTTGTTTGTTTGCTTTAAGAGATGAACTCTAATGTTCCTAAAGGATCATGCTGGTGCTTCAAGCAACCCCACTAGCACTTTTGAAACTGTTCTCACATAAACCTCAGCAGCTGCAAGGAATGTATCAGTTATGGGTAGCAGAGTTACTTATTTTTTGTAAACAAGTGTAAACTCTTAATGGTTTGATCAGTATAGACAGATAGAAACCAAAACTTTTAACAGATACTACACAGAAAGTGAGGCAGAGTGATACATACTGTTAATTCAAAATGCATTTCTGAGTCCAGAACCACTAATTTCTTTCAGCCTTCAGCCAAGAGTGAAAACAGAACACTGTGGTAGTTCAACTGTCAGTAGTGATTTGATCCCTTAGCCACTATCTGCTAATACTTACTTAGCCTTAGCAGGCATGGCGTGTATATATTTTATTATTTATTATACACTTGAAACAAAAGCTGTATAATGCAGAAGGCTTTCAACTATTAAAATTAACTAGTTGAAAAAGATTGGTTGAGCCCTGCAGCTATCATCTGACAAAACTGCATGAATCATTTTATCTACTGACACTTTTTCACTTAATAATGATCAAAATTTTCACTATGAAACTAGTAAAGAAAACTTCACATTTACTTTCTGTGTATCTGTGCTAAGCTTTAAGCGACTGCAAATCTCAGAGCATGTCAGTTATGTGACAAAGACCAAATCTTCTGCCTTAACAGAAGATGTAGGTTGGCACGGCATCAAAAAAGTTAAACACAATAAAAGGATGAGTATTAGAGCAAGCTAATTTTAGAGAGCATTGAAGTTCTACATACACTGAACAGAAGACTATACCAGATGATAAAAGCCACTAGGGAATCAAAAACACTGAACAGAAAACAAACTCATAAAATATTAAGCTACCTTAAAGTTTTAACGACTGTCCAGTTTTCCTTGTTGAGCTGAGCTTCACCTTCATCCTGAAAAACTAATGGTTCCAATTCTTTGCTATCGTTCAGCTTCCACAATAATATAACAGCATCTGTAGAAGAAATTACATGAAGTTTCTTTCCCATTCACTGTTTTGTTAATGCATTACATTTAGTCCAACATTATAATTATCTCACGTCAGACACATGAAAAGCAGTTCTCACCATCTCCTCCAGATGCTAGGATCTCACCACCTGGAGAGAAGCGCACAACATTTACTGCTTTGGTATGGCGGGCGAGGTTGGACAAGAATTCCACAATTGCTTTTCCATCTGGTCCTTTTTCCACTTTCCATATCTAGTTATAAAAGTATTACAGACAGTTTTCAGGACCAGGATGTAATATATATGCACCACTTCAGTAAGCCACAACTTACTCCTTGGGCAGTCATCCTGAGTTTATTATGCGAAACTTTCAGAGATAAAGCTGCAGTTGCACCACAAGTCCCTCTATGAGCTACAGCTGTGCACTGGGTTTACGTGACAATGTTTTGGTAGCTGGGGGAGGCATCAGGGCTGGCTTCTCTGAGACGACCCCAAAAGCTGTCCCCATGTTGGACAGAGCCAGTTCCAGCCAGCTCCAAGACTGTCCCAACTCTGGCCAAAGCTCAGCCCATCAGCGACCCTGGTGGTGACTCTATGATAAAATATTTAAGAAAGAGTTAAACACTGTAAGGCAACTGTGAGAAAACAGTAAGAAAAACGTGAAACAGCCTTGCAGACACGAAGAGCAGTGAAGGAGGGGAGGAGGCACTCCACGCACCAGAGCAGAGATTCCCCTGAAGCCCCTGGAAAAGACCTTGGTGAGGCAGGCTGTCCCCCGGCAGGCCATGGCGGTCCACGGGGGAGCAGATGCCCACCTGCAGCCCGTGGAGGACCCCACGCAGGAGCAGGTGGCCTGTGAAGAGGAGCCCACGCAGGAGCAGGTTTGGTGGCAGGAACTGTGACCCCGGGGGGGAACCGCGCTGGAGCACTTCATTCCTGAAAGATTGCACTCCATGGAAAAGACCACACTGGAGCAGTTTGTGAAGAACTGCAGCTTGTGTGAAGGATCCATACCAGACAAGTTTATGAAAGACTGTCTCCTGTAGCAGGGACCTGCAGCAGGGGAAGAGCGAGGAGGAAGGAGCTGCAGAGACAATCTGTGATGAACTGATTACACCCCCATTCCCTATCCCCCCCCTGTGCCACCGAGTGGGAGGAGGTACAAGAGCCAGGAGTGAAGTTGAGCTTGGGAGGAAGGGAGGGGTGGGGAGAAGGTGTTTTTAGTTTTGTTCTTATTTCTCACTATCTGACTCTGTTATTAATTAACAGTATATTAAACTCATTTCCCTAAGTTGAATCTGTTTTGCCCATGACAGTAATTAGTAAGTGATCTCCCTGTCCTTACCTCAACCCATAAGCTTTTCCATTGTATTTTCTCCCCATCCTGTTGAAGAGGAGGAGTAATAGAGCAGTTTGGTGGGCACCTGGTGGGGGGCCAGCCAGGGTCAACTCATCACAAGCTATAATTATATTACAGTATTTTTTTAGTCTGATGAAATATATTACTGAATATTTCCAATAAATTAAAAAAAAGCTCAATCAAACATATAACACTATTCTCTCTCCGTTCATTGACAACCTCTAGCTTCAAAGTTATTTGAGAAGCCTATAAATACAATGATTCAGTAGCATGGAATAACAGTATCTTGTTAGCAAATCCGTAAACTACAAATTGTAACAGTCTGAAAAAAAAAAAATGTGATTACTACAGGAGAAAAAAACCCCGTATTATCTCTCTTCAGAAGTCTGAGCAAGTTGAAGAGTTTTGCAGTATACCTCAAATGTCAATAGATTTACTGGTTTCAAACAGATTATGTAAGCAAGAATTATAATAATTCAAGTTCCCCACTGATCATAACCACAGCATTAAGATAGCTGCATGATATGGATACTCTTCCAGAAATGCTGTCTTAAGGAATTCCTGATCCTACTTGTTCTCAATTTTGCCACTCTTACTGCTCTACTTGTGCACTGGTTCAGCCACAAAAGCAACACTGTTACGTCCCTATATTGCGGGACTAAGGCCATGGATAGCTAAATCCCATCAGTTTGTTGTGATTTAAGCCCAAAGGGCAAGTGAATACCATGAGGCTGCTTGCTCTTCCCCTCTCCCACCAGGCGGGGAGGAGAAAATATAAAGGAAGGCTCAGTGATCGAGACAAGGACAGGGAGGTATGACTCACCAATTATGGTCATGGGCAAAAGCCAGACTCAACTTGTGAAGAAAGAACATCAATTTAATTTGAACATCACCAATTTACCAATCAAATCAAAAGTAGGATAATGAGAAATACAACCACGTCTTAAAAACACCTTCCCTCACCAGCCCTCCTTTCTTCCCAGGCTCAGCTTTGCTCCCCATTTCTCTACCTCCTTCCCTGCAAGGGGGGCAGAGGATGGGGGTTGCAGTCAGTTCATCACCCATTGTTTCTGGTGCTCCTTCCTCCTCAGGGGGAGGACTCCTCACACTCTTCCCCTGCTCCAGCGTAGGGTCCCTCTCACAGGAGACAGTCTTCCACAAACTTCTCCAACGTGAGTCCTTCCCACAGGGCTGCAGCTCTTCACACACTGCTCCAGCGTGGGTCCCTCCTACATGTTGCAGTCCTCCCAGAGACAAAATACAACAGCATGGTCTTGCCTCAGGGTCCTTGCCTTCCTCAGGCACAGCCACCTGCTCCAGTGTGGGGTCCTCCACAGGCTGCAGGTGGGCATCTGCTCCCCTGTGGACCTCCACGGCCTGCAGGGGGGCAGCCTGCCCTCTTACCAGGGGCTGCAGGGAGGTCTCTGACTCAGTGCACGTCCCGCTCCTTCCTTTCTTTTTTTCAGCTGACCTCAGTGTCTGCATAGGTATTTCCCTTACTCTTCCTCCTCCCAGGTTCCCCTTCTTAAATACGCTATCGCAGAGGTGCAGTCACCATCGCCGACTGGCTCGGCCCTGGCCAGAAGTGGGTCAGACTTGGAGCTGGGGGAGATGTGAGAAGGGTCTCACAGGGGCCACCACTGTAGCCCCCTCTCCACTACCAAAAACCCTGGCACACACAAACCCAGCATAGTGTTTCAAATACTCTGCTCTTGGCTGCAGCTCAGTTCAGGAAAATCAAATCAAACAAAATCACCCCAGCAACAAGGTCTTGATAAGAATATACCAAACAGTGGAGCAGACTGAATTAAGACCTCTAACTTTTGTCAGTTTTCCCTCTTTATTCAACAGTCCTCTGAAAGAAGACATAGCAGCCATATCTCTCGTGTCAGAAACTACTGAAATTTTTCTGGTCCTAAAATACGTGTATGTATAAATATGATTTAAATATGTATTCAGTAACCTATATATATATACAGCCAAAATCCCAGAAACGCATACACCATCAGGTAAGAAGTCAACCTGCCAGTGAGGAACGGAAAAGTTTTGGCTGAGGCTACTGAAATAAAACCCTAGCTTTTAATTACATTTATTCCACTTACCATCTCCAAAAAAAAGAGGTATTCTAATCATGCACACATCACAGCAGTTACAATTCACAATAATTTGCTAATAAATACACTAAGAAATATTGGCATATTTCACAAAGTATTGTGTTGAAGATCCTGAGGAACAAATCTGGATCCAATCCAAGCTTTCCAAATGCAAGTATAAATATGATCTTTTCAACTCAATTATCTGCTAAAACATAGCACTTTCCTATTCAGAAGAAAATGCAGCAGTAACACAAAAGAAAACCTGGTTGTTCTTATGTGCCTACTGCACAGGTAATAAAACCTTATTATAGTGGTTTTATTTCTTCTTCAAATAGATGATGGAAGCCTGACAGAACATAAGCAGTCCCAAAAGATAATTCAAATGTAAAATTACCACGCAAAGACAGATGCATACACACATAGCAGAGAACCTACATGAATTCTTTGCATTGGAGTTCATTACTAAGGAGCACAGAGAGGATCCCAGGTTGGAACCCTTCTTTTTTGTGGGGTAAGTTTGAGGAACTGTCTCAAATTGAAAGGTTAGCAGTAGAGATTTTAGTAAACAAGCAAAAAAAAAAAAAATAGTGTTTTACAGGAAACCACCAGGCCCAGATATTGAAGCGACCTACAGGAACTCAAACATGAGAAGAACAGCCCAGCAGCGATGCGTAACTCACTGTTTCAGCTCCAAAAAACAGGGGAGGCAAAAGTGTCAGTCTTTTAGAAGTGCTCTAATGAAAAACTCTGACCACTATGTCTACGTTCCATGAAGAGAAGTTGCTAAATAAATAAATTCAATTTATTTCTCTCCAAAGGAAACTGTGCCTCACTTGGACATTTATTTAAGGATTTGACTAACATCCAGATAAAAAGAACGTGGCTCAGCCAGCGCATGCAATTTCCCCAAACTTTCCAGTTAGGGTTGAGGCTGTTAAAGAAACCAAGAGATCACTGAACAGCGGGGACAGTCCTCACATACATTAAGAATTTAGAATACAGTAAACAACTGCCTGATTTTGCAAAGCTAAATGCTACAGCCACATCTTTTGGGGCTTGTGCTATTCAACATTTTCATAAGTGATTCTGAACAGGATAAGCAACTGATTAACAAAGTTTGTTAGGACTGATGCAAAATTACTTAGGAGAGATGCATCTGAAGCTGAGTGAAAAGGGCTGTAGAAAGAGCTCATATAGCTAAGTGACTACTTATAAAATGGCAGATAAAATTCAACTTGGATGAACATAAAGAAATGAAACCCACTTGTTTCTTACTAACCCACAAGACTGTGCCCTAAATTAGCAGTTACTACTCAGGAATATCACCCAACAGTCAAGGCAGGTAATTTCCTAAAACTAGCAGTTCAACACTCAGCAGCAGAACTCAAGGGCAGTATACAAGGGGAAGTCATGCTGCATATAGCTGTGCAATCTCATATGCTTTCCCTAAACCGTCCACCACAGGTGTCATGTACTGGCCAATAGTCTAATACCTGGGACAACAAGCCATTTCATGCTCTGCACATGCTACAAAACCAAAACAGGTTTGAAACTTACCCGAACAGCTGTGTCTACACCTGCTGAGGCCAGTCGATTGATCTTCCCATCAGCTCCACGTTGGAAGTCTAAGCTGTAAACAGGCTCCTTATTATGCCACGCTATTTCACAAGTGATGACCTTCATGTTTGCTAAGGAAAAAAAGAGCAAATACCGGATCAATTACTGTTTCTTATGACAAAGACAATCAAGGTTAATGCAGATTTCACAACCTCCACAGACAGATGCCAGAACAACTTCCCTCCAGAAACTGACAGGATGGTTTAAGGAAGACCACTTCTAAACGCTATGATTTATTATGGCTAAAGTTAGTGCATGAGAAGGGTAATAAAGTCACGTCTCTCAGTGGAATGACATGTCGTGGGAGAAGCACAGGACAGGGTTCTGACACTCGGTAAATCCCGAGGGGCAGACGCCGCAGCTTTTCCCTATCAGCCCCCGGAGCGCGCCCGCACTCCCTCGGCTGCCCGGGCGCTGCCCCAGCCCGGCCCCCGCCGGGGCCGAGCCCCCGCCGGCCGGGCCCGATGCGCATCCCCCCAGCCCTCGGGCTCACAGCCGCTTCCCCGCCAACCGCGAAGCGCCGAGGAGCCAGAACGACGGAAAGGCACGGAGGCCCCGGCGGGGGCCGGGGGAAGGCAGAGGCACCTCTCCTCAAAGCCCCGGGGACCGCGAAAAAAAGCCGCCCCACCGCGCCGCCGGGGACAGGCGATTTCCGACGCGCTGAGGGGACCAGCCCAACGGAACGGAACGCAACGCAATGCAATGCAATGCAACGCGCTCGCCGGCGACAGCCCCGCTAGGGCCGGGGGGAGCCTTCCCGCCCACAGAAAGCCCGGCTCCCGCCGCGGCCCCTCTCCCCACAGCACGGCGGGGCCGCGGCCCCAACCGCCGCTAACGGCCGGTCGCTGGGTGGGTGGGTGGGTGCGTGGGGCGCCCGTGCGCTTCTCCCACCCCCCCAGCCCCTACCTGCGCGCGGCCTGGCCGGGCTCCAGCGCGGGCGCGCGTTTCCCGCCCCGGCGCCTGCGCGCTGCCGCCCCGCCGCCGGCCGAGGTGCGCCCGGCGGCGGGGCGGCAGCGCCCCCTGCTGGAGGCGGCGGCGGCGGCAGGGCGGGGCCCGCCGCGCCCTCAGGGGCCGCCCGGCGGCAGCGGGGCCGGCGGAATCGCCCCCGCTTTGCCCCCGCCCCGGTTTCGGGTGGCGGTTTAGCTGCGGGCGGGCGGGCGGGTGGGTGGGTGGGGAAGGTGCCTCTGCGGCCCCGCAGGCCCGCCCGCCCCCGCTGGAACAGCAAAAAGGGGTGGCGGCGGGAAAGGCCGCCGCTCTGCCCCGTTGCTGGGCTGGGTAGGAGGTGTTCGCCCCGCCCTAGGCTTCCTTCCCATTAAAAAAAAAAGCCACAACAACAACAAAACAGAAACTAAAAAAGCCCACTGCTCGCCCGCTTCCGAAAAGGGAAAAAAAAAAAAAAAAAAAAAAGCCTTGCTGTACTTGAGATATTTTTACATTTAGACTGGTCAAAGGGCAACTAAGCCCCCAAATTCCCCTTTCTTTCAAATGCAAACCTTTCCATCTGAAATAATTAAAAAATTGCATCCTTAGAAACTGGCACCTGCGTTTCCTTCTGCCCACACCGCCTCTGGCCATGCTGCCTCTCGCCCAATCCCCAACACCAACTGGCAAAACCACCACCAGCCCTGGGGTTAAAGCCAAAATTCGGACTCTGCAAGACCTCACCAGTTACTGAACTGACTAACACAACAGTTGAAAACAAATGAAGATATATTGTATACAAATTAATTTTCTTTTTTTAAAAATTACTTTTGAAAAAGGAAGAGGACTTCTCCATAGAGGGCGATGAAGATTTCCATGCAAGTATGACTAGACTTAGAAGGCCAGGACAGTGCAGGTCCTCCTGCTCGATTTGAAATTACACTCGCACAGCAGAAAGCACGGAGTTACACCCATGTATTAAAATCAGAAACTTCCTTGAAATTCGGTTAAAATGTACCCTGGCTTATAACAGCACCGCATTTTCCATAACCAGAACATTTCCCTACCAAGTGCAACACTTTCTGTGCCGCCACCTCTTTATTTAATCACCTGTATCGCAAAACCAAGCGCTGCTCAGGGGGGAACGACTGCCTCAGCCACCAAATTGCCACACCGCTATCGGGGGACTCGCGCCTCCCGCACCGGGGAGCTGCTCGGCCAGCCGCAGGGCCGGCTTTCACCAGGAGCTGAGCTGACCTGACGCCAGAGCTTGCCCTCATGCCGAGGAGCAGGTGGTCCCACCTCCCTCACTCTTACCTTGGTGCCCCTGTCCCTTCCACCCGGGTACTGCTAAGACAACAGCTAACAAAGCCTTGAAAAAGAGGGTTTTTTTCCCCGAATCCTATTACAGCAACAGTCTTAAAACTGGGTAATAGAATTCCCCGTACAAAACCAACCGTCTGAAGCAGCAGAGCCAGGCAGCTGGCTTGGGCTGGGTCAGGATGCCTGTCCTGGTCTGTCCCAGGGCAGCCCTGGCCTTGGTCTTGGTCTTCTGCTCAAAACCAGGCTGAGCCAGCTTTCTGGTAAGACACAATACTTAAAATAAGCCAAAAACACTAGCCATTCTGCATAGTATTTATTTATAAACAAAAACATTGCATTTGATCACGTACAAGTTTTGATCCAGCAAACTCAGATTTATATATTGTTTATTTTTATTTTTTACAAAAAATACATTTTAACAAGTAAATAAAAACCATTTCCATTAGTCCACTGTTCTCCAAAGTGTAAATGTACAGAGTAAATTTGCCATTTCTAATATAGACATACGTTATATTTTGCCAGTTGCCTATAAGAAATTCGACTACAGAGTCTGAGGAAACTTAATAAATAATGATTAAAAAATGGAAAACTACACACCAATAAATGAAAAATATAAACTTTTTAAAAGTCATAGTTATATTACAGCCACCTCTTCAAAAATCAAACATTCAATTTACCCATTATAAAGTACAACAGTATTGCATTACCCTTATTGGCATATTAAAATAGACAGCATCTTAAAACTGAAATACTGTCCATCAAAATAAACTGACTGAACTACAACTAAAAGGAACATAATCTAATTAAATCAGGACAGTAGCAGTGCAAAAGCCAAAAATGTTGGCTTTATAAAACAAGACACTTTCTAGGAATTAACAAATTGACTGCTATTCCATGATTTTTAAAAAAAATTTTTTAAGAATTTTTTTAAAAGCAAGAACCATTTTTATTGATCACTGTTTGGACGACAAATACCACTGCAGAGTAAAAGGTGCATTTGCTATCTTTGCTGCCTCTCTTCGCATTCCTGATGACTTCAGAAGAAAATTACACAATTGGCTGAGAATACCATTATCATTGTAACAGTGATTTCTCTCTGTATCATTTCTTCCAGGAAGTTTTTGCATGAGCATTAGGGCAGAGAACCAGTGGCTTAAGAGTCCCTATAAAACATTTTTAACAACAACAAAAAAAAAAAGCAGGGAAAAGCAGGACTCCCCTGTCTTGCCTATAATAAAAGACGTCTAAACTTTAAGATAGCATAAACAAGTTGTATCTGAACATTTTCAGCTTTAGCTCGCTCTGTAGTAGTTAACATCACAGATGAGTAAACATGCCTCTTCTTCAGAGTATTCCCATTCAACTAACTAATCAAGGAGTGAGTAGTCTGACTCGTTCGTACTCAGCATGGTACATTCTGACAGGAAGGTTAGTTTCAGAGATTAATCTCACCACTCTCACATCTCAGTCTGAAAGACTCCAAGGCAGACTCCGTGTTTAATACAGCGATGATTTAGTTTTTTTGAGATTCTGTATATCAGCATACAAATGCATCACAGAACCTCTATGTTGATCCTGTTCAGCACCGGGCGTCCCTGAAAAAAGGCCTTCAGGTCTCAAGTGATGGTGTTTGATGCAGAGCAGGGGCTGCCCAGGCATTCTACCTAGCTTTGGGTACTCCACCCCACCTTGTTCTCTCCCATGGTCCACCAGGCTGCCTCCCATGGTACCAGCTGCCTTTGTCTTGGAAAAAGTAGGCAAGAGCTGTGTGTGAAATCTGACTGTTGAAGCCATGTACTGGAACATACCTGGGCTGGTGAACCAGCACTGCTGTGCTCAAATAGGAACTATACGGTAGAACTGAAGATCTCTCTCCCCTCAGTGCGCTCAAATACAAACAGGTTTTTGGATGTAAGAAACAACAATCAAGTAGTAAGGGCTGGACACACACGGGCATGTGGTTTCCATCACTGAAAAGGCTGAAATATCCTAGCCATATCCCATGGAATTGTTTATGCTGTAAAACTATGTACAAATAGTGTTCTCCAGTGACATAAAAAAAAACCCAAAAGGGAGTAAAAGATCATAATTTTTTTCTTCTTTTGGTAGTAAAACACGAATATTACCCATATGGCCAAAGTTTTCATACTAGTCACATTTCTGTCTCATTAATGCAACATATAACATTGCTGACAGCAATGAAACAATACTGTATTATACAACAACACTACTAAGGTTTCTTCTGAGAAGGAAATCAAGGTTCTTTTTTGCATTTTTAATATATTCCACTACTTAGATTTTAGAAGAGGAAGTAATTGCAAGTATTAATGCTTATATAAGATCAAAAGTCAACGAAAAAGCTTTTGTAGAAAAGTATTAAGATTCCTAATAATAAAAATATTTGCAGATTTAATTACAAATACATTTTAAAAGCAAAATCCTTAATTAAGTACATCAGGGTTGGTCAATATTGACAGTGTTCCTTTAAGAGAAAGTGAAGATAACACCCACTGCATCTGTGGGAACATTGAAACGTGTATATACACTTATTGATCGAACTATGTCAAATATATAAAGTGAAGAAGCGGTATATACAATTTTGAACTTACACAAAGGTTATAATGGAAGATCAAGGAAGAGTCTGCTAAAATCTTAAGATATTAAGTACTACTGATTTCATGCATTTGTTCTACAACTTGTCCTAAAATTTCATCTACTACATCAATATCGTAATTTACTTGCTGCAAATCTAGATCAGGCATGATTGTAGCCAGAAGTTGTCCAACATTCACTCGAAGAGAGCGTAGTTTCAGGCTGTGAAGAAATAATTAGTTGTGATTAGATGCAGATGAAGTTTTACATTCAAATACACAGTACTTTATTTAACAAAGCTAGACTAATACACCATACTGGAAAGGGTCCATACATGACTTCCATAAAGCAATAAAAAACTGATACAGTTAAGCTGCATCAAGATAATGTCAAAATCTAATAGTTTTTCAAGGCTGAGCTGCTCGTTTTAGTTTTGAAGTTTCAAAAAGTTCTAAGGACTAAACCGAACTCTGCCTTTCCCAACAGATCAGAAATACTTCTGAATGCTTTTATTTAAGTTAGCAAATAAGCACTGGCACAACTCTTTTATCCCACAACACCTTTTTATTTCTCAAAACAATTTTAAGACCAAATAATTTTATACATTCAGAAACACAAACTACTATCACCAATGGGAGGGAAAGAAGAGAAAAAGAGAAGAAACAAAGGCAAAAAAAGAGTAGTTTGTCCAAAGGCTTTAAAATATAAAGAGAAAATAAGGTAATAATTATAGTAAAATGAAAATGCTGCGCCTCCTCTTTTTGCTTTCTTTCCTGGATCCCCTTGCTTTGTCCTCTTCCTGATCAAATTGCTTCTAAATGACCTATCCCTTCTCTTCAGCATTTCCTTCTACCACCAGTTCCTTTATCATCTCCAGTAGGCAGTCTTCACAGTGCCATCGTATTCCAATAGGACTTGTGGTAGAAGTTACTTACAAGTCCTGCATGTATTTGCTAATTCTTTTAGAAAGCACAAGTCAGGTACTGTAAGAAGGAAATGAAACGTTGGCAGATAAGGGGGAGATTTAACCACAGTACAAATCAGATTGAAAGGTGTCTCTGGCAATCATGCAGTCCATTCTCCCCTGCCCAACCCCCCCCCCCCCCATTCAAAGCTGGGCTAACTCAGATCACATTGCTTAGGACCTTCTTGTGTTTTGAAAATCTCCAAAGATGGAGATTCCACAATCTCCCTGGGTCTCATTTTCAGGGTCTGACTACCCTCGCTGTGAACACTTTTTTTCTCTAATATTTAAACAGAACTTCCCCTGTTGCAGCTGGTGTCTATTGCCTCTCAATCCTATCACCATGCTCGTAAGAAGCAGCTGGCTTCATCTTTTCTACACCCTCTCATTAGGCAGTAAAAGAGACCAAAAGGATTTCAAGGTAACCCGCTCTTCATAAAGCTATTTCCCTTAGCTTCCCCTTCTATATCAGATGCTCCAGGCCCCTGCCCATCTTGGTGGCCCTTCAGTCGACTTGCTCCAATATGCCAGTGTCATTCATCTACCAAAACTGAGCACAATACTCCATGTTTCACAATGCCCAATAGTAGGAAGACACTAGCAAAGACTCACTTCCCCCAAACTGCTGGCTGAACTCTTGCCAATATAGCCCAGTAGGCACTGGGCTCTCCCACCACCAGAGTGCACTGCTGACTCACATTCAACTTTTAGTCCGCCAGCATCACAGGCCATCTTCTTCCAAGCTGCTTTCCTATGAGTAGTCTCCAGCTTGTTCAACTGCCTGGGGTATTTCCAACACAGGTGCAGAACTTTGCAGTTGCCTTTGTTGAATTTCCAGGAGGTTTCTTTCAGCCTATTTTTCCAATTTGTCAGGGTGCCTCAACAGCAGCCCTACCCTCCAGAGTATCAGCGGTTTCCTCCAATTCAGTGTCATCAATTTACTGGGTTAATTTTGCTCTGTCATCTAGGCCATTAATGAAGGCACAAACCATTACTGGCCTCGATCTTGATCCATGAGCTCAGCAGTCTGGCCAATTTTACGACCTACCTCCTTGTCTACCTATCCAAACCACACCTCACAAACTTTGCTGTCATGATATTATGGCAGCCCACACTGAAGCTTTGCTAAAATGAAGATCCACAGAGCTGGTCATCTCCTTGTAAAAGGCAACTAGGCTGCAAAGGCACAACTGGCCCTCAGTAAACCCCTGCTGGTTGGTCCCTAATCACTTTGACTATTATGGGGGTGCAGTTGGCTTCCAGGTAGGATTTTGCTCCAAGGTCTTCCCAGGGACGGAGGCTACACTGAAGTTCTGCCTGTCCTAAATATGGGCATGAAGACTACCTTTTTCCAGGCATCAGGAACATCAAGTGACACAACATTTTGGAGATACCATTGCAAGGCCAACTCTCCA
Organism: Tyto alba; assembly: GCF_018691265.1. Taxonomy (NCBI): domain Eukaryota; kingdom Metazoa; phylum Chordata; class Aves; order Strigiformes; family Tytonidae; genus Tyto; species Tyto alba. Next base: position 28,362,357 of record NW_024881276.1, read on the forward strand.
TCAATTGGCCAGCTCCCTCTGATGCATCTCATCTGGTCCCATGGACTTGTGCATGTCAAATTTGCTTAAATGGTCCCTTAATTCAGTCACCTTTTATTACAAGTAATGCTTCCCTCCCTAAGATTACCACTTGGCTCAGGGACCTGTGTGGCCACAAGGCAGACCTTACGGGTGAAAACCAAGCTAAAGATGATACTGGGTACCTCAGTAATTTGTGCCTCATGCACCTCATGTCCTTTACTGAGCAGCAGGCCCACTTTTTTTCTTAGTTCTCCTGTTGCTGCTGTTGTGCTTACAGAAGCCCTTCTGGTTCCTCTTCACAGGCCTTGCCAGTTTTAACTCCAGATGAACTCTGGCTTTCAATTCCATCCTACATGCCCAGGCAGTGTGCCTATATTCTTGCTGGACTGCTCATCCCTGCTTCCATCTGGTATGTGTACTACTTTTCTGTGTTTGCTATTTCTATTAACTGAGTGCTGCAAGCTCTCTGTTTCTAAGTTTAAACCTTCATTTAGTTCAAAGATACACCTCTGGACAAAACCTAGTTCAATAGGATTGGTCTGCAGCAAGAAGTTCTTACAGGTAAGGTAACCCTCAAAACCAAATCCAAACTCTTTTTAGTAGAGTACTACTGATCCAAGAAAGAAAAATAGAATACAAAAGTGAAGTTCATCTACATAGCATAAGCTAATGATCACCCTCTTTCCTGCCTCCTTTCTCTCTCCTCATCCTGCAAGTCCTGCCTTGTATGTAACATTTGATGTATGTATGTATGTAACATTTTTGATACTTCAAGAAGTGTCAATATGGCATTCTACTGTGCAGTGGGCAACCTTGCTAACAGAAATACTTAAGAAAAAAAAAAAATTAACTCACTCACTTGAGAAAAAAAGTTAGTTAGGAGTCACAAGAGTCAGTAGAAAAGAATTCCAAACATCACATTTTATTATAGGATTATCAGACACGACCTTCATCAAGATGTTCCAGATACAATCAGCCAGCCAAAATCTTGCTAGAAAGAACAAAATTGATACCTTTCTCCATCAGAAAAATGTACAGAGTCTTCTACGTTACTGGTGGTAGAATCATTTGCACGTGCTACTGCTTGTGGAATTGAAGCTTTTAACTGTGCAATTTCTGCTTTGAGTTCTTCACACTGACAGGCAATTTGACTTTTTTCCACTTCTAGTAGTTCAATCTGTCAAGTAAATAAAAATAATTTTATGTATCAATTAATATTGTGGTGGATTAAAGATAATTTATACAAATTTAAATCATTTAACTTTGTTGACTGCTTTTAATTAACTTTTCAGTTAGATTTTAAGATATGACAACCTAAACAAACTGCTTTAAAATAGCCAGCTGTCAACTGGAACACTGTATGTGTGCTCCCTTTGAGCCTGCTCAGTCTCCTGTCTTGCACTCAGAGCCACTGAGAGTCTTGCAGTCTCTCTCAAGTTTGCTTATTTCTATCTATGGAAGCAAAAACCCAAAAGGTCCTAGGCTAATCTAGTATTTCTCCCCTCTTTTAGGTGGCTTAATTAGTTAGTGGACTGAACTATACAACACATTGTGTACTAGAACTGCTATGAAACACCCATTAAAAAACTAAAAATAATGGTTAATTTGAAGGATATCACTTTTTAACAAACATACCTCACTTTTATATCTGTCTCTCTCAATGCTGCACTTGTCCAGTTGCCTGAAAACATCGTCCAGTTGCATAGCAATTTCATCTACTTCACTCTTATTTTCACCATCAGCACACTTGCTGCATTCAGTTTTTAAGTTCTGCAGGGTACTGCACTGTTCCTTTAGTTTTGCTATTTCTTCTAAGGCCTGTTCATAGCGAATGGTCACTTCTGCCAAACTTCCTTCATGAACATTTTCTTCCTCCAGTGAAGAAATTGTCTCAGTTGACTGATGGCACATTTCTTTTTTTACACACTTATTATTCATTTCTACAATCCTCTGTTCCAGTGTTTCTACTTGTTTGGTTAATACTTCACATTTGTTTTGGTACATTTCTTTTTCTTTGTTTAACAGTTGCAGCTGACTTTTCAGTTCATTTCCAAGATCTACAGATGTCTCAGAAACATCATTAAAGTTGTGCTGTTTAGTTTCCATCTCTGTCCCAGGAACTTGAATACCAGTGTCATCTTCCACCTCTTCCTTCTTAACAACTAAGTTTGGGAGCTCTGTCTGTGTTGCTGAGGTCAACTGTTCACTCCTTGATTCTGAAATAGCTGCACTGCTAGGTTCTCCAACATCACAGTTTTCTTTCTGCCTCTCCTCTTGATCCAAATTAATACATTCAGTTTTTACTACAGGAACATCAGAATCTGCTGAAGGCTTTGGAGTACTGCTCTCCTCTAAAATAATGACATCTTCATCATCATCATCATGGTGGTTGAATGTTTTGTCATTTAATCGAGGTGTCTTTGAAGAAACAGGTGTCACACAACTAGGTGTCTTCCGTTTAAGACTGAGAAGCAAAATATTAAACCGATTATTGTATTGCTCAAATATTACAAAGTCATTTGCTTCAAACTGCGTTTAGTGTTTTGGTAAGTACTATTAAAAACTACCAATAACTAGAAAGGGATGTCTCCCAGCATAGTATTTTAAGATGCATAGCCACAATAAATACTTTTCCTGTAAAAACAAGGGGCTAACATCCACGCGCTAAATGATTACCTTCACACATTATTTTGAAACAAACCCAAGCTCAGTATTTGTGGGAACAGCGCCCCCCCCCCCCCCCCCCTTACTTAACCAACAGAGGTTAATGAAGACATACTGTGAAGTGTGGTTAACACAATAGTCTTTTCCTAAACAGACAAACCACTAAGCAATTTTCCTTGCCAGTGCACAGTATTTTTTGCCACATTCACAATGTTTCACAATGTTTCTAGGTACTTTTAATCAATATGCTACTTCCTATACTCTCAAAAGTGACATATGAATTTTGGCAGCTATCACCTGAAGATGGGACTACACCCAACACCATCATTTTCATTAGCAAGTTATTAGTTTTAGAAATAAACAGGAATCTACTTTGTACAGGTTCACTAACCTGTTATCAGAATCAGAATGAGGTGAAGATACTGATCTATTTAAAATAAGCAGAGATCTTTTGACAGAAGGATTTGATGTTTCTGCTAAAAGTGATCTGGGAACAGCTTCCTTTCCACTCACAGTTGAGAACGTTTTGAAGTCTTTACTTGAAGAAACAGGTGTTTTTAAAAACATTTCATTATTGATCTATAAGATAATATTAGTTAAGAATGAAAAGAAACAGACATTAGTAGATTCTTCAGAATAGGTTTAAGCAGTTCTATCTGCCAACACCTAGAATTCTGACTGACATTTCTTACGTGTACAAGGATCTCCTTGAACCCAGGCTCAGTATTTTGCAATAGGAATGGCTAGACTCCACATTGCAGACTCCACTTTTCTTAACTTAATGATCGCACAAGCTCTCCCCCTAAACTCTACTGATGCATGTGAAGCATTTCCTTCATGTCGGTTTAAGACATACAACATCCTAGAAAGCAGAAAGTTCTATATTGTAATTGCAGACTTCTGGAAGATTTCTCACAGGACTTTGAATGCTGTACATCAGCTGCACGCTACTCTCCATGCACAGATTTATTGTTCTCAGAAAGCAGCTTTCTGATCTTGCAACTTTTTCCCTAGGTAAACCTATTTTAAAGACCTGTGTAGAACCTCAGGCAACAGCTTTTCCCAAGCTGTATCTCTGTCTGAAGTCTGATCATCATACACAAAGTATGAGACAGCCAGCTCTGTAAAAGCTGCTCATAATTAATTCAGTTTGTCTAAAATGAACACTACTTTACTTTTAGAAATTACTTCTGTACTTGGCTAAAAGTAATAGCAAAAAAATTAATACAATGAAGTATATAGGTTAAAACAGCACATGCAGTATCTCTTACCCAGAAACGGAGTGATCTTAGGTTAGCACTTTACTTTGAGAGCAAATTAAGCTAAAGCACACTTTGGAAATTTGATTCGGAGTTACAATCTACACATTCTTATCACTCAACAATGTTATTTTCATCTGAATTTGAATGCCATCATGTAAAACTGCAGCTACTACAAGTCTGTCCATCCCCCTATCCCAGTTTTAAGGACATCTCTACTTTTATATCCTCATCACATCTCTCTACAACAAAACCACTTTCAATAATTAGATGTCATGCCATAAAAACAGGTATGAGTGAATGACATATTTTCCAGTTCTATTTGGTGAAAGGGCTTTGTCCCCCAAACTCTTTCTTAAGTACTACATAGAAACCAATGGTGTATTTTCCATCATCGGACAGAAAAGACAGGGGATTTTTGGTTTACTAATAGTGAGTAAAACCTGTACAGTCAGTCAATTAAAACAAGACTGGAGGGTCAGTTTCCTATCAACTTCAGGAATTACCTGGTGGCTGTACTCTAGTCGCTTCTTCAGTTTTTCCTTGTCTCTGCACAGCAGCAAGGGGAAAAAAAAAAAGCTTAAATTCAAAATGTGAATTCATTATAAAACCAAACCAACCTCAAAATCTAAAAGCAAACGGACTCCTTTATCTCAGATAGATATAATAAAGTTCTAATGAACATATTCTGGTTTATTGAATGAAAATTTTCTGCATGAACTTAGAAGCTAGTATAGCTTAAAGTTAGCTTAACTTGAAGCAAGTTCTCAAATTAAGATTTATTTTAAAAAATTGAAAAAAAACCTCACAAACTTCCACTGTAGAATGCTAGCCAGCATTAGCTGAAGTTACCCAAGCCAATTTTTTTCCACACACCTTAGCTAAGAATCCTCTTATACTTAAATAAATGTATTGAGGTATTCAGCTGCTTCAACATGGACCTTGAAAATAATAGTTACCTAGACAAGGTCTCCTAACAGCCCTGGTAGTTTGCTTCTCTAACATCCCAAATTACCCTCTTTGACAGTTGTACTTGAACACCAATTGCTGCATTGCTCTCCTTAGTAGTTATTAAATGAAAGAGGCCCCTTTTGTTAAGACATTCCTAATTTTGATTTAGGAGACCAAACAGGTATTAAAGAGAGAAATCTGAATGTAATGCCAACATGCTAATAACAGAGAAAATAACAGCGCTATTCATCTATTCACTGCTATGATCAAGTCTCCACTTCAGGGCACTATTTTCTGGCTGGATATATTCCCAGAAGAGTTGCAATTATACCACAGGTGAGAGAAAAGGGCATTTACTTTTCACATTCTTTTTCTAATGTTGAGACACTTGTGAGAAAGTCTCTAGTACTCACTTTTTCTTGTATGTTTTCTCGTATGTAGGATGTATTAAGTCATCATCTTCTGGTTCTTCTGGCACATTACAATTCCTGAGTTAAGGAGAGGGGGGGGAGGCAAAAAAAAAGGCAACAGGAAGAGCTTAACATCCACACTTATAACAAGTGCTAAAATAAGAACTAAAAGTAGTATTTAGATATTCATCAAAATCTAATTTTACCGGAATTGTGGGTCAGGGTTCAGTGAGCAATACCACTTTTCTGGCAAGTGCTCTATTCCATCTGGCAGCTTCCGCCATTTCAGACATGCATCACATTGTACCCATGTCTGATCAGGCTGTTTTCTGTAATGGAAAAAATATCAGAACTCTCACATGAAAAATTCATTTTCATAACTGAGTGTAAAACAGTAATAACAGTATATAAAATACTTCTATTTAGAATTGATACTCACTGTATCTCCTCAACTGGCAAAGCTAATGGATATTCTTCATTTTTCTTCGTTTTCATTTCATTCCAGTAATCATTAAGCTTTTCTCCTAATGCTGCTATTGTAAGTCTAAAAAGAAAAGTTTTTAAAAGACCACCTTAAATAAACAAATCCTAGCACCAAAAGAACCTTTACAAACTACAGGGAAAGAATAGACGGAATTGGGTGAAATTATGTTTGTCAGCAAAGAAATTACTGGAAGTATGAGTTGGAGCACAAAGACTGAAATCAAGAGTGCTTAATTCTGAAGCGCTGAGAATGTACAGTGCAAACCATGAAGCTACCCCACCAGTTCAACCTCAATCACAAAAGAAACAAGGACAAAACCACCTCTGTCAATCCAGTACGTAGCTGTGTATTTGGCAGATGTTTCTGTACATTCATTAACTGCAGGTTCAGGACTACTCTACTTTGACCTAATACAATATTACATTGCGATTGCAAACACATCATCACTTTAATGTAGTATAAAGTCTACATGCTGCTAAGAGGAGCAGGCTAGTCTTACCCTAGGTTAATTTTTAGCTACATTAGTTTCCTGATCAGGGCTCATCGCACAGCTCAGCGACTAGTAGAGCTGGCACACACAGGAGGGAGTGGTGCGGAAGAACAAGCAGCCCCATAGGTGAGGTAGAGGTAAGACTGCCTCTTGTCAGCATGCTGAATTTATGTCAGAGTGAAGTGGCTGGGTAACCAGAGCCTGAAAGTCAGTCCCTCCCTGCCTGGCTTACTGCAACGCCTACACCACCCTGTCCCTTGAACTAACATATGTTTGTGCAGTGAACTAGGCTGACCTAGAGAGTTTTGATCTAGATCACCTCTGAACCCAAGTCATGAATTTCTGTGCCAAAAGAAATGAAGTACCACAAGGGCAGAAATGGGCAGCCATGCATGGATGGGATCATGTCTCTGCTGGAGAGAGAAGCAGGGCAGGTCATCTTACACTGATCATGAAATTACAGCATCAGTTTTATGTTTCTGTTTTGGGCTGGGAAGCTACCTTTTGAAAACCTGTAGCACTCCAAAGAAAAACCTTAGTAAAAGACCTTTCAGGTATAGTATCTCCATGCCCATCTTAAAAGTGTTTTTAAAAAGAAACAAGTAAAAAGCATTCAGTGTTCACTGTGCCAGCCTACGGGAACATAGTGCAAACCTTGGCCAACACAAATGACTATCCTATGGCATTCCTAATTTCCCATCCCCACCGAGGGAACTGTTAGTGCCACCACACAGGAAATGGTTCAGGGAACATCTGTATTGAAAAAACAGAAGAGCTATTTTCCAGTTTGACCAATTCCCTGATTTGCTTTACCAAGTGTTCTTGTTAATGGCTCTGCTAGCACAATGGTGGTAGAAACATGGGAATTACTTAAAGCTGGCAGTATCACTGCAAAGAGCAGCACAAAGTGTGGGTACTATTTAAAGACACAGACAGATTGAACTGTAGTGGTTGCAGCAGCTATCAGGCTTACTGTTCCTCCTCCAGAAGGCTGCTGTTTCAACAGCAGGAATAACAAGATTTATCTTGCTATAGGCCTTCAATTGTTGCAAGTAACAGCTCTGTTTATTACAGCACTCTGATGTGGTTTCTGGGTTATCTTTATAAGCAGAGCTGCGTATACATCAGCAATTCAGAAAAGGCATTGTGGACAGTTCAGGTTGCCAGCGGGAACTGAACCACTCCTGGCTGAAGTGCAAAACATGCAGCTTGAAAAAGTTAAGGACTTCTCCTGTCAAAGTTTCTCCTACCTACGTTTGCAATTCAACATCCTAAATTTCTACGTCCACATTGAAAGCAAATGTTAGGGCACAGAGAAGGAAAGTGTCTGCTCCTTTAGGGGCATATGGTCAAAGTAGCCATAAACAAGAACATACAGAGACAAACCTGACTGACAAGGGAGGTAGTGATAACACACACAGTCACACTAACTGGTAAGGATATGTGGAATATGAGAAGGTTTATTTTTTCAGTTGGGAGGATAAGGAAGGGGAAGGAGACAAACATAGCATCATAAAACCTGACCGATTAGCATTAACAAAGACAATGAGCAGGGAGGAACAAAGAGGGGTGTAGACAGAAAAGGGTATAAAAGGAGCTGGTTGCAAGTAAAACAGGTTTCGTCAGTACCGTTGTCTGGCTGAGCCCCGTGCCTGATCAGCACAGTCTGTCCCATATTCTTGGATCTTCTTATTTAATATTTTCTTAACTCTCTACATAATCTCACTCTCTATCCTGTGTGTATGTGTATGGCAAGGACTAAGTGCTGGCTACTGATGACAGCTCTGTGCACATGAGTGAATTTGGTGCCAGCTCACGGAGTCAAGACTAGATGTGTGGTGTCAGCTACTGGAACAAGTGCGGGTTATTAGCTGCCACCCAGAAGTAGGAACAATTTGACCCCAAAAAGCAGCTCCTGGGGTAGACCAGCATGAATGAGGGGCTCAGCAGCTCCACCAGCAGCTAAAGCAGGACTGTGGATCACAGCCTGGGTGCCTGGTGCTGGCAGGGGAATGAGTGTCTGCAGCCTCCCCAGTCCTGGGCATGTGTGTGTGCATGTGTATTTGCTAGCAAACTCTAGTTTAGACTCAGCAGTGAAGAAGAGGCCCCAGGTCCGGGTAGGGGTATCAGGCAGGCAAGAGCTTGTGCTGGTATACCCAGGGGGACTTGCGAATATGGAGTGTCTGTGGTATGAGTGTGTGAGTGTGCATGTTTGCTAGCAAACATCAAACTGCATCAGCCTGCGTGTAGGGGGACCTGTGAAGCAGGTAAGAGGGCCTGGGATCCAGGCAGGGGCACCAGGAAGACAGAGGGGCTGTGCTGGTACTGGGGGGGATCCACAGATGTACGTGTGCTTCTGAACCTAGGGTGCCATGTGTGTGTCTCCACTAGGGAGCTTCTGTCTCTACCAGCTGAAGAAGAGGAAGGGGACTTGGCTGTTCATGTTTTATGTGAGTGCTATACGTAGGTGCACCTTGTCTGTGGCAGTCTGTGCCACCAGCCATGTCAGTGTCCTCTGTGTGTGTGCGCCCTTGGACACACGCTCAGTGTCGCTACTGGTTGAACCTGCAAACAGGAAAGTGGCAATCGTGTCCCTCAGCCTGGGCAGAAACCCTAGGTCCCCAGGCTGGGCTCCAGTGGCTGGGCAGGAGGGAGTCCCGGGACAGAGCTGCTGGAGGATGTGGCCACTCCCAATACTCCTTAACATGAAGCAGCACGGAAAAGAGAAAACAGCCTTGTCATCATGAAAGGAAAGAAAGTAATACAGAATGGAACAATTCTCAAGGTTTGTATTCAGGAATTTTTCCCTCAACAATTTTTACCCTTCAGCCTAAAAATTGCTTAGGTAACTCATCCCCTCTAGCCTTTCCTCCCCTGCATGCCTTCTTCCACAATGACAGCACAACTGATTCACAGCAGAGCAGTGTAAACAGACTAGGAAATTCACCTGGCTTAAAAAGAGTGATCATCTCTGAAAATTTTAAGTAAGACTAGATTCCCAGTCTGGTTCACAGTTTAACTATAGGAAATATCACACTAGATACTGACTGGTGGGATGGATGCAGATATGTGAAAAAGTGACAGCCCTGAGCTAAAAATAAAACCTGAAACAAACCAATGTCTGAAATCACTGCTACCTTCAGGATGTCAGGTATTTAAAATGCTCTATCAGGTAGCAGAGGATTTCAGGGCATTGAAATCCACTCTTGGGAAAGACACTGAAAAGAAGGTCTCAAAAAATTCCAACAAACCTTTTCCAAAAAACGACCAAACAAAATTTGTTATGAAAGGAGTTAACCGCGTGGGATTTATATATCACAATTTTAGTGTGCCATACAAATATCCACATCTCAGTGAGTTATTCTGTACTCATTTTACAATCACCGAGGGGCAGAATTGCGACCAATCACTCTTAGGGCACTTGCTTTAAAATGATGTGTATGATACTCTAGACTTCACCGACTGCACAATGAATGCAGTATGACCAGTGTAGATGTAAACATCCCACCCCTACTGTTCAGAACAGTCATGCAGTTTAATGATTGACCATAAGCTTTTATTCTTACTACTTAGAAAAGAAGCAGCTTTCATCATCAAGTATTTCACAGTGAACAACACGATTCACTAGAAAGTCCACACAGAAATATACATTTACCTGTATTCATTTGTGTAGTCAAAATCTTGTTTGTTATGAGTTGGTTTTAGGAAGTTGCATTCAATAATCCCAACTACACCAACACCCATGTTGTTTGCCTGTAAGAAATTTAGATCTATCAGGAAAAACAACATATATTCTATGCTAACACTGCAAGAGTTTACCAGAGGTAATAAGCTATACATACTAAGTAAAAGCAATTTTCTGGCTTATGACTCCTGTTCCTGAAAGAAACTTTCAACACAAACACCTAAATAAAAAAATCCTCTGTTCCATCCCTCTTTACCCTGAAAGATAGGCTCAGGCCCGTATTTTGTGTATCAAGCTTAGTTTCAAAAACAAACATTAAAACAACTGCATACAATTTCATTCAATTTTTAACTGCTGTACAAACTAAAAAAGGGGTGTTTATACAGGATACATCAATATCCTAGTTTCCATCCATATTATTTTTTAAAAAGTAATGCTTGAGTAAAAGTGATTTTTAAAGATGTTAAAATATTTTTGAGCTTTAATTTCTTACCTTTAACTGACAGCCAACCCTTTCATAAGCTTTAATGAGTCTGTTTTTATGGTACATCATTATTCCATAATGATCTTTATTCCTGCAGTTAAATCCAAAAGTAATTCTTACTGTTTTAGCCTTTTACCAGATATTAAGGAAAAAAATCTGGTTAATCTCGTGTAACACAAAAATATTGTTCCTCTTAAATAATATAGTTATTAAACTGGGTCCTGGAATTTTCTTTTTTTATACTGAGATAATTCCTTCAGTATGTCATTCAGATAGCTTACATAAGTCACATCATTAAATTCAGTGTGCAATGATGTAAACAGTAGCAAAGGATACATTCAAAAATTTTGGCCTATATATATCATGTTCAATGAAGGCAAGGCTTTTGGAAACCAGCTGCGTTTTCACTTTTTGTCCTCGGAGAATGATCTGCATTGTTGGCTTCAGATACAAAATACTGCAATAAGCCTATAAAACATACAGTAACTCCTGTTATTAAAAAACCTTCCAAACATCAAAATATTAATACTTTACAAGACACACTAAGTTTAGTAAGATATATGCAAGTTTTAATTAAATTTTATGAAATGTGGGCTTTTTCCCCAACTTGAATTAAGAAAAATAGGAAACGCAATTGTGCACAATTAGCATACATATGTCACAAATTAAATGAAAAGCAATTGAAAAACAACTTCTATGAATATGATAAGTTAATCAGGTATCTGAAGATGCAGTTCCACCACTAAAATCGGTCTCAAACACACAAGCCTCTCTTTTCTTATCCCCTACTGAGAGCTTAAAATTCTACTACAAGCTTTAAAATAACAAAGTATGTTAAGTATGTTCCAAACAACTGCATATTATCATAGCTTCACAACTGCTATGCAATCTTGTTTTAAATGTGTAGATCTATGAATTTTAATTTGCATTTCATTTATCGTTGTATTTGCAACTTCCAATAATTGGAGTGGATATAGGACTTCAGCAAGTCTTAGAATAACTGAAGGGTTTAGCTCAACTGGATTAATACTTCAGAATATTATCCAAAAGTGCCCAGAACACCTAGTAATTCCAGATGCACATTCTTACAAAAAAAGACGTCAAAGCTTATGAATCAATAGCGGAGACAACGGTTGTATGTCTAAAGAAAAGCCTTGCCCCTGTCTGCACGCATGTATTCAAACAACAGAGCTGCTTCCCAATTCCTTACCTCTTCTTGAAACCCAGAAATGACACTTTGTCAATCAAAACCTACCTGTTTTAAAATCTCCATGGGCATAGCATCAGTACTATATGCATGTATACCTGCATTATAATGGAATGTTTAGTCTGCTGACAATCACACCCCCCCATTTAATTTCTGCAACTTCTGATCACATTTCCTTCTTGCTCCTTAGTGTGATGGCTATGATGACTACATTTAACAGAAGAAGGTATTTGCAAGACTACATAAAATGCAGTAATTTTCTTCTAAACAAGCAGCAAATGTTTACACAAGTTCACAAATACATTCCACCTTCAATTTTAAAAATTGACATGCTGGCCCAACATTTAAGTTCTGACATTTCCCTTCCCACCACAATCAACCCTTCCGCAGCATAGTACATAATATAAAACCAAAAAAATAAACCCTCCAACTTCCAAAAATAAAATAATAAAAAAAAAAAAAAACAAACAACAAATTTTTAAAAATGTTATACATACTCGCAGTGAATAGTCACTTTCTGGAACAATCTGGTCCTGTCTCTCCTGTTTTTTATATCCTCTCTTGCCTGTTTCATCTAAGTCTTCTGGAATTCTGATGTCGTATTTATCCTTGTCAAAGTCAAACTCTGGTTTTTCATTTTTATCTCTAAAATAAGATTTTTTAAAAAAATACTAATTATGGGAAAAAAATCAATCAATCAATCAAACAACAAACAACTCAACATAAGATATTGTGGTGGACCCAACAGGTATCACAAAGATGCAAGAGAAAGGGAGTTCCTTTGAGCCACGATGATTTTCCCTCACAGATTCACATAAACAAATTCACCAGTTATTTTCTGGTATCCAAGGAATACAAGAGAAGCCATAGCAAGCAAGACATTCATGAGTTCTAACTTAATTCTAAACAAGTTACACTTCAAAAATAAAAGCAGTCAGTATCAGATCTAAATTCTGGATAGACCAAGACACATGCATTACTTCTAAACGCAAAATTTCTGAACGCTACAAATTGCCTTCCTAAGATCTTTAATGCTGCAAAAATGGCACTCACTACAGCTTTCCAACTCAATTGTCCAATAAGAAATTGTGATAGCTCACCAGATGCATACACTATATTTAGTAGCAGATGTATACATTGCAGTATACTGGCAGTACATTTGCACAGCACTGAGATATATCACAGTTGGCACAAATATTCCAGAAATAAAGTCTTTTAATACTGAAACAGCTCTGTTTTTTTTTTTTTAAGTAGATTTCATTACAACATATCATAAACAATATGAACCCCCTGAGAAGTATTCTTTCCCACAACTTCCCATGAATACACTCCAAGATTCAGAACATGAAAGTTATCCTGCCCAGTCAGCTGAGTTCAGTGTATTTTCTTTTGCTCAAGCAATGCAGTAATGCACATTGCTAAAAATATCCATACCTAAAAATAAATGAAAGTCTACCTGGGTAATGCAAATTAGTTTCTGAAGTGTAAAGGAGGTGAAGTTTTTCTTATGGAGCAGGTGGCAGGAGGAAACAACCAGAATTCGTAATACATTTGTTACATTCACCTTTCTTGTATTAAAAATCTACTAAGCTAAAAGTGATTTGGGGCTCTAATACTCACAAGAAATTAGTGAAACAAAAAAACCCCAAGCTTTTCACCTGCTATAAATGACAGATCTTTTTTTGTCCTGTAACATTTATACTATACTCATATTCAAGGGTGGTTTCCTGCCCCACTCCTCTCCCCTCTGCCCTTTTTCTGATGGGCAACGATAAATATACGAAACTGAAAACCAAGCTTGTTCCTTGCCAAATCTACAAGACTGAAACAGTTCAAAATTGCTTCCTATGGATACTTTGTTATTTCAGGTATTTAAAACTACATTAAGCTAAACACTTAAGAACATAGGAGAAGACAACATCTTCCCAACCAATCAATGCCATCACAATTAAAGGTATGGTAAAGCTTTTCTGGACAGGCCATCAGACAAGTTGCCTGTTAATAAGGCAGCAGCAAAGATGTGAAGAAAGGGAAAGAAGATGGAAAGTAATGACACCCACCTGACACTGCTACAGCAATAGCTGGGTTTTTTTTTGTTTTGTTTTGTTTTTTAAAAAAAAAAACACAATCCTACAAGGGCAAGCAGGTAAATAAGATAAAGGCACACAACTGTGTTTATTTACTTGGATGTTTATTTATGGTAAACAAGAAGTTTAGAAAGGTCTAGAACCCTCTGCTGACTTGAAACCTAAAAAGCCAGTAATACTTCTCCATATATATTCAATTTTTTTGTTTTAATTTTTCCATTCATAATTTCATAAGTCTGAAATAAAAGATTTCAAATTTATATATTTCAATTTTCCTTCTGACAAAAGCAACAGTATCTCATCAAAGGAAAATATGAAGTCTTTTACATTCTCCTTCCTTCTGCTTTGTTACTTGAGATACTAGCAACAGTTCTCATACAACATTACAGGCCTTCAGTCATGCAAGTTTGAGTCTAGTTTCCTAGTTACAGGCTGTTGTCCACAGTATTTTGGAATTATTCCACAAAAAAATTCCTTGTATGTTTGCATACACTGAAAGATAACAGAAACTAAATGAGAGATATGAGAGATTGGACTTCATCTTACCTTCTAAGATTCCATATGATAATTCTTGTTCCTTTTTTCGCTATTATAGCATCTAGCTCTGCCAATAATTTCTCCTCAGTAGAAAATAAAGAATGTGTTAAGATGGCTTTCAGGCTGTTTTTGGATTCTGCTGCATCACTTATCTGTCGTAAGCATTATGTTAAGGAGATTGACTTTGAATGAAGTAAGCTTTGAGAGGTGAGGAAACTTCTGCAACAGTACCCTGTACTGACTTCACAGGTTCTCATTGTACATCTCAAAGCACCTACAAGTTTAAAGGCTTTACCAAATTACAGCCTTCCTTGAAGCTTACAATTTATTTATGGTATCCATAAGACTAGACAAGGAGATTTCCTTTATTGATATTATCATCTAAATTTTGCATGTGCCCACAACTTATCACCCAGAAATTGTTGAAAGGATATGTTGGTTGTTGAACGTCACTATAGGAACCATGACATGTTCTGCTTTTGTGACTTCAAGGTAAGTCTGAGATAACAGGCCCACACTCATGGTTTCTCCGTTCTTGGTGAAGACTATTGCATCTTTTCCCAGACGCATGGACCCTGATTTAAACCCATTTCCATACAGTCCCACTGGAACACGGCCATTCATCACAGATTTCTCACTGAAGCCGAAGCTGAAACATATGAAAAGCATTAGAAGAGTGTAAAAAGCCCTGTAAAACTTGAAAACCCCCAAAATGCATGCAAGACTTCCCAAATTAGACTTAAACACAATGAGCTAACCTCTTGTTTTAAAGACCAGGGACTACTCTACAATTAATGTATAGTTAAGCAAATCCTCAAAATTCTCCAGGTAACATTGCTAAAACTGCACTACAAGAACTCAGGGAAATCCAGTTTCATCTTTAATTATGGAAAAGAAATACCATTTGTCCGTAATTAAACTGTAAGCATTTTTACAGGATCCTAATAGTTATCCTGTGGCTTCACCATAAATACTAAGAAAAGCCACTAAAGCTATTTTTTTTTCCCCCTCTACTTGCTTGAAAATGTGTGATCTACCAATTTTCCATTAGTAACTACACATTAAAGTAAAACAGGTAACTGTATCTGGAACGTGGAATTTAGCAAGATACTAATTGTGGTATCTAACAAAAAGAAAAATAACAGTTTGAATTCAAGCTTGCTCAAGGTTAAACCCAGAGATTTATCTGCAGGCAGAGCAATCTTTCATACTAAAAGAGCAACTGAACAGCAACCTCTTTGTTAACTGTAGAAACAAGAGTTGCAGAAAGATCAGTTCAAACCCTATAGAATATTTAAACAAACCACATCAACATAAATATAATTCCCTTAAGTTTTCCACAATACCTTTTATTTTCAATTCTCTAAAGGGTTTGAACTAAACCTCCCCTTTTCTCTTGTTTGCTAACTTTAACTAAAGCAACCTTTAATAAAAACGAATTCTCCTTAGCTCCACTAAAGGGCACTACAGAGAGTTTACACAGCACAACCACTGCACAGAAAGTTAAATGGGAAGGTTGACAGAAAGGATAAAAGGAAATTATGAGAAAAAAAAAATACACTAACAAAGTTGTGTGAAAGTTTTACTAGCATTTGCCTATTCTAGAGTCCCACTTGGATAATTGCTCACCTTCAGAAATGTTAAGTTTACGAACAAAACTAGTCAATAACATCTGAGAAAAAGGAATAAGCTGAGCAATAACGGTACTAGATGATGGAATTTTTACAAGAAAAAAAAGTTGCAAGAGAGGTTATCCACCTTAACATTTTGTGCAGCTTCTCTGTGTTCATACCATTTCCATTATCAGTGAATGTCAAACATATATAGTCGTTTATCACAGTTTTGTCTATCCATATCTGTTTAGCACTCACATCTGGATCATAAGCATTATCTGAAAAGAAAGAAAGCAAACAAGGGTGGGATACTAAAGAGCGAAAATTAAACAGTTTAAGCATGAACATATTTTAAAGTGTTTAATTCCAGTGAAGTTATCAGATAGTAAGTCTTCCAGTTACTTAAATCCATATGTAGCGTGCAACAGAGCCTTATCTTGCAGGTATATATATATAATCAATCTACTGAATGTTGCCAAACGGCTGTATGGAATAGGTGTCCATAACTTTATTACGATGCTACACTTGCACATATATTTATTTTGTGAATATGGCAGCTTAAGGTAGGTCCCTAATCATGGGCCTATGACCCTGAAGAGTCACATGCTAAACTAATGGAGCTCTAAAATTGCAGCCATTTTTCAGCTCCACAGTTAGGTATGTAATACAGTTGCAGAAATTTTGTGCTGGCACAGATATAAGTTTCTCAGCTAAGTCACTGAATATCAGTCAACTTTTGCACAGAACCAAGATGCCGCAGTTTTTAATGAAATAAATATTATGCTAAAACCTAAGTCTCCTAAAACACTACCTTCTTTAGAGACGATAACACTAAATCAAAACATTACGATGAAACAGCTGCATCAAAACCTGGCAAACCTTGCCTGAAAACAACACACAATTTCCCAGCTATTATAGATGACAGTAACATATAGGCAAAAATTGAGGTGGAGATCAGTAGCTGAAACATCAGAACAGAAAACAAAACCAAGACGATATTCTACTTTCGTTTCCTGTCTCTCAAGCAGCTGTTTACTTTCAATAAAAGCAATATTTACTTTCTCTGTCATGCAAACATCTCTCAGACTGGCTCTCAGGAGGCTAGGTTATTGTCTGTAACACAGAAAATGGCACATCACCAATATATATGGCTGCAACAATACCTTACCTGCTGCAGGCTTTTTAATTGGGAAATCAGATTTGAAATACTATCACAACTTCAGATAATCAAATCTGGGACACTACAAAAAAGAAAGCAAAAAACCTGAACCCTAACTCCCCTGATCCCTGATAGTTCTGTGAAATCTACAATTTTGACTCCCCGGGTGCAGGAAATTTAAGTGAAAAAATGTTGCTGCTCTGCTACCACATCACTTCCATATTAACAGAGCTAAGTGTCACAAATACTTATTTTGCTAGTGCAAGTTGTTCAAATCTAAGAAGTCACGACTTTCACAGAAGGAAAGTACAAAATACTTTAGACTAAACTTGCTATTTACAGGATGTGAAAGAGCTCGCAGCATTGTTAGTGCAAGTGAAATGGAAACCATGGCTCCACAAATTTCTTGGCAGCAAAGCTAGTTTTAATCTCATCTGCCCTTAACACCACTTTCTCGCATCTCTTTGCTCCCCTTCCCCAGCACTCTGCCACTCATGGAACTTGTGACAGGGGAAAGCACAAGGGAGGAGAAGGGGTGGGATGTGATGGCACAGCAAGAGGCAGCGCCCCTGCCTCACTGTCTGTTTCGCAGGTCCAACTGAGAGCCATAAATAAACAGCTCAAGCCAACATAGCAGCCTATAAAAAGGAATCAGAGCTTGGTAGCTTGCCTTCTATAAGCATAAACTACAAATTGCATCCACAGTGAAAAAGTTCATAAATATTTCAGCATCAACAAAGAAGTACGTTTCAAGTACAATTTTAAGTTTGGAAATAGTCTTCAGAGGCCACAATTTGTGAAGTCTTCTGAGCAGCTAGCTCACCAACTCTCTCTAGATGTCCCGTGTACCCTCTTCCAAGTATCACCGTTAGTTCACTTAAATTTCATCTGACTAAGGGGAGAAGCCAGGAATATAACCATCAAAAAGCTGGCAGAAGGAACTAGAGCTTAAAAGGCAAATTTTAGCATACAGACCATTAACATTTTAGATCAGTTCACATAAACTAAAACTCAGGCCTCCATAATATAACCCTATTTGTATTATTTGATATTTGGTATATGGCAGAGCCTTACATAGCATGTGAAAGGCAGATTACAAAATTTATTTATATCAACATGACTAACTTATAGCCTTTATAACTAATATGTTGCTACTATGCTTTTGAAGCTTTGTTATAGCAACACATATGACAAACCAGAGGCAAAGGAAGAAGACGGGTCTGCATGCCTTGCACAGCACATCTACCATCATCCCAGACAGGTATGGCACGGGCTGATAAAACAGCTGCAATGACTTAGCATATTGTTACCTCCAGAACAGCCAACAGCTTCCTATAGCCATGTGGTTCTGGTTTCCTCCTTTGTGACAGCTCTGACCTTATCTAGATGAAAAAATTCTCTTTTCTTTTGTTAGGTTAATTTTCTGGATTAGCAATAGCAAAACTTGTGCACAGGAAGCAAAGGAATGTGTGCCCAGCCAGAAGAGTTGCTCCTTTTGGCAACAGCAAACTGCTAGGTAAACTTGGCAAGTCTTTCCAAGCCACACCTTTATTTTGAGGAAACAGTGAAAGAAAGTCTGCTAACCATTACCTAACGCAGAAAACAAGCAACTCTGAAGATATCCAGTTAACCGCTATTCAAAAAATCAATGGCAAGATGATCAACAGGAGCTAATAAATTAAACAGATACTCAAGTCTTAGCTAACAGCAGGTGACAGAGACACTAACAAAGAGCAGAACTCTTAGGACACTGATGGATGAACCCTTAAAAGGAACCGCTCAAGTATGACCCTGAAGATCTTAAGCCAAAAACTTAGTAACCCTTAAAAGAAAATTAGGATGTTTGAGGAGTACTGTGACAACATGCAAAAATTACCACTGCATGTTTTGAGGAAGCATTTAAGAAAAGGGAAAGATTAAAGTGGATGGGAGAAGAATGGTATAATGGGCGGGGGGGTGAACACCACAGGCTGATTGTGTGCAAGCTGACTGCTTGTCAGTACATTTGTATGGTTGGACCCTGTGCCACACTGCTGTAAACACTATTCTTACTAAATACTATTTCTAATTATTTCCTGTGTGAGTGTGCTTTCTGTTCTCAATATGTGCCTGTATGAATTTGTTCTGCTAGCAAACTTCAAGCTGGACAAGCCAACAAGTTGGAATAAACTAGCAACCATTGAGATCCAAGGTCTAAGCCTAGGACTGGAAAGAATCCCAGGTCTTGGTGAAACACCCAGAAACGTGTGTAAGCACGAGTGACGAGTGAGAGTACACGTATGCGCTCCTATTGAACTTTAAACCTGGTTAGCCAGGAAGCAGGAATAGGATAAAGCCATTTGTGCTGATCACATTTCAAGCATTGCTTGTGCTCATGTGGGTTCTTGCAAAGTTACCGTCCTCCTGTCTGTGCTAATCTGTCTGTGGCCAGGTATGTCTGTACAGGATGCAAGTGTGCACACACATCTTTGGAACATGTACTCAGCCTTACTACTCTCTGGCCCTGGGAACAGCAAAAAGCAGTCGACTTGCATTTGGTGGACTAGAAGAGAAGGAATTCACTTGGTCCCACAGCCTTCTATATTTATCAATCTCTGATAAACTCAGTAAAAAGAAACCAGCAAATCCTACAAGGCCCCGGCAACTTATGTTGGGTAGTAACATATGCTGTTAGGAAAGGAAAAAGTCAATCTGACAAACAAAAAAAAGTATGCTGTAAGATTCTGAATGGTAACAACAGATCAACACCTTCCCCTACATGAAGGTAAAGGGTTGTATAACAAGGAAAAAGTATTACAGTCAAGTACTCAGGCATACTATCGATCCACATACCTATAAGTTCTGCAATTGCACTGAAAGGCCAGGTGTGACTGGTAGAGTTGGTATGCAAGAACTTTGGACAAAGCTGAAATAAACACAAACAATGGCATTAGTTCAATGATACCAAGCCAGAAAATAGTACGTTAAATAAAGTAACATTAAATGAAGCTGTTTTGTACAACACTACCAAAAGACTGTAATTTACTTTTAGATATTGTCATACTAACACCTTTTATAGGGAATATTAATACAGCTATTAAAGACAAAAGAGCAATACAGAATTCAGCATAGTGTCATACTCTATTCTGAGCACAGGTTACATTGTCACTCTAGCAAACTTTCTTTATAGAAACACAAGGAACTGCTGCTATATACCAATGCTAGAGGTTACAGAACACAAAGCCTTAGTTCAAATCTAGTAACAGAAGCACATGCTCTCAAATGTCAAAAAGATACATCTTAAACCATGAGTATTAAACTTAATCCTAAAAGCACATAATATACTCAGTGGCTTACTGTCCGATGTTATTGCTCCTTTTGCCTGTATTGATCGAAATCACACATCAGATTATCTCAACTGTGATTTGTGCTTTTAGCAATTTGATCTCACACATTTTATCCTCACTTATGGTAAGATGTAACCAGAGGAACATAGACACTATCAGGACTAGATGAGAATATGCAAATAAAGTACCTCTTTATGGGACATATCTTATGCCAGTGACAAAAGTATTCTCAAGTAATTCACAAAATCCTGGGCTCATATATATTCACCTAAATCAAAAGACTAGGAAAACCAGAACTAAATATCCATATAACTTTCAGGATTTGTCAGTGCAAGGTTTGGAAAAATTTAACTGCTGAAACTGACACAGTTGCATTACCACTGAGAATATCTGTAATTATACTTTCACAAGGCCTTTAACACAAACCCAACTGCACATATATGCTTAAGCCTCGCTAGCATAGTTGTGCTGAGGGCATAAAAAGCAGTATCTACAAATACATAATGCTGGAAATAGTCCTTGTACAGTGCAGTTATACCAAAAAACATAGTATAATCCACATTATATCATACATATAAAATCAGAAAAATTTTTTTAAGAGTAGTGTGTATATATCCATACTTGATAAATTTTACGGAACTGCTACACTGACAAGCACTTTTATATAGTTAGCAGAGTCTAAATAAAAGCAAGCAACCACTTCAAACCTCCAAGTTCATTTATCAGTGAAAACGAATAATGCTTCAAGCAAGTTCAAGAGTGGTGAGCCAGGTACCAGAGCAAGAGTAAGGCAGCAGCAGCAGCCCTAGCTTAGATCAACATAAATTGCCAAGAAACCTCACCTTGATTGTAAGGTGAAAAGAACACAGGACACACTTTCAGACTGCGACTTAATCACTGCATTTGTCCATTGAGCTAGAGTACAAGTACGAATAGACATCATGTCTTCACTGTCATCTGGGCTTTAAAACTCCAGTTTTATAAAAATCTGGTAAATTGAGTCAAGTTACGTCACTGTGCCCCTTTCAAATTCCTAACAGATACTTACAAATAATCTAGAATCCAAGAATAAAATTACATCAAGCCTATTAATGGAAACCTCATATGGCACACTGTTAAAAGGATCTTACAATTTCTTCCTCTGCCACACAGTAACTCAGCGGAACTTAGGACCTCGTGTATCATTCATTATCTTCACTTCAACCTTTCACAGTGCTGGCAGCATTTGTTCCTTTGCTTCTTAAACTTCAAGACTAAAATACTAAAGAAACAACTGTTTGTTGTTTTTTTTCTTTTTTTTTTCCCCCTGCCTGAAATCCCTCCTTGTCAAAATATAAACACTAACACTCAAACAAGCCCCACCACACAGATGCACATTCAAGCATCCAGCATCTGCTCAACTCACTGCTAAACTATTTCTCTGCTGCTAGCCAGTGAAAAACTCCAACCACACACAAGGTAGACTGGGATCTCTGGAGTTACTGCTGGCATTATAACCTCAGCAATATGGACTTGGCAAAAAGTCCTGACTGTAGTTTTGATAAAGGCATGAACTCACAGTTGTGAGCCTTCCCTGATCACCAGACAATGCTGATGAAGGAACTGCAGCATTGCCCAACACTGACATAATCACGAGTAAGTGTCCTTTTTTCTGTGAAGCAAAGTGTACAAGTTCACTGCAAGAAAGTATCTTCACATGTTGATGGCATAAAGCAACACTTCTCCATCCCTCAATTTCACTGCTGCATACCAGTGACTAACTTTGAAAACAACAGCGTTTTAAAGAAACAGCATTTTCTAAAAACAACCCCCAGAATTACGCTGATCTTCTCTGGATCACTGTTTCAAGTGCTAAGGTTTTAAGACAGGCTGGAAGGTGGTACACAGAACTGTGAACCGGTATATGAAATGAGAAGACAGGGGTTTGAACACGGGAACTGTAACAAATTGGCTCTTGGCTCTAATATCTCCCCCTGCAGCAAAAGGCGAGCGAGTACCCCACATGTAGTTCACCGGAAAGCCTATCTCAGAACAGATAGCACCATTTGCTCATGTAAGGCATTGAAACAAGGACATATGACAAAACTGGATGAAAAAAATGGAGAATAGTGTTTTAAGGCTACCACCTTCATAGTTTGCTTCAGAGCATACCCAGCTGTCAGCAACAACTCCCCTTACACTTCATTTCATCCAAGCACCACTTTAATTAGCTCATGAATAACTGAGCTTCAATTAAGTACAGTAAGAAAGAGTTAGTCCCCTAGTAAACAAGTCACTTTTGGTTATGTTAGCCAAGACCATCCAGTTGCTTTGTTCATTGGACCTAATATATTTTGTTGCTAAGTGGGTTTTGGTTGGTGGTTTCATTTTTTCTCCTGAGACCAAGTGCAGCCAAATTCCTTTTGGAGATACAACTAAACCTCCCACTCCTTCAAAATGTGTATACACTGCATATTATAAAAAGACTAAATTGCATTAAGAGGAGCATCTCCTGCAATTACGACCAGCAAATATTTAAGAATAAAGCAGCTTATCCCTCAAAAATGACTAGACAGCTTTGGGAATTTTAGTTTTCCAAGAAAACTGGAATGCTTCCACCCCTTACAGATCATAAGGCATGCACAAATCAAATTACCACTGAACAATCTGTCTTATCTCATAAAAGTATTTCACAACTTACTGGGGAATAATCCCACTGACATTTTCCTCTTTCCCTCCCTGCTAGTCCAGTTACATGACTGTCACGAACCACATCAGGGAGCTCATCCAAATTAACAACCATTTAAAAAAATCTTATTTTTAATCTGGATCACTTCCCTGATCTGTCTCATCATGCAACTGAACACAAATTTTACCAGAGCAACAGGAGGAGATAAATGCCAGTGTGGGATGAGTTACCAGGCCTCCTCACACTGCCTGGGTTGTTTATAAATGCTTCTGAAACTAACGGAAACAGTTTGGTGAAACCCAACATATTTCCAAAGAACTGCTGCTGACAGAAGAGACTGTGATCATGTATCTGTATCTGTAACAGCACATTCTCTGTATCTGTAAGAGTCCAGCTTGCCAAAGTTATTTTAACTTGAGAACAATTTTAGTCTCTGGTCTGACTTGTAATATGCAGGGTTTTTGCAGAGACTGATTATTAATTCTGATGTATTTTTCCCCTCAAGAAAACTAATAATGCATTAAAAACAAAGAAGGAAGACCTCCTTCCTCTTTTTTTTTTTTTTTAAACACTGTGTTTTCTAAATAAGGAGAACAGTTCTCTAATAAAATATATCAGACAAACTGGATTTCAAACACTTACCAGAATTAAAGACCTGCAATGAAAGTGTGATTCTTGAACTTCAAGTAGATGACATTTATAGCTAACCACTACAATCATGGCAATTTATATTACAGTAATTTAAGCAGGGCTGAGAATATACTAACACACATTTTTTACTCAAGTGTTTGATAAGTTACTTCCTGTAATGATCCAGCTTCTTTCAACTATTCCATAAGTAAGGTTATGAACCAGCTGTTTGTTAACTATAGATGTGACTTACAGGCATAGCTGCTGGCTGAAGTTTGACAGGCTTAAGAAACCATTGCTTGTACTACCACAAACAAGGAAACGACCAATTGCTACAAAAGGACGGCAACCGTGAGCAATACTGTGACTAAAAAGCACAATGCAGCAGTGGATTTAATGCATGCACGTTCATCACCCTTGTTAAAATGTAATTAGGCCTCTCGCGAAAAGTAGTTAAGATTTTGAGTTACAAGCTCCCAACGAGAGGCCGCCAAGTTCACAACTAACTACATCACCACCACGGACCGCGAAGTCCCCCTCCCCCAACAACCAACCCCCGGACGGTAACTTCCCCTCCCTCACAGCCGGAGTCAACCCAACCATTTTTGCGCCCAGACCGACGCCGGGGAGCCCCCACGGCCTGTCACACCACCACCCCCCTCCCCAATACCCGCCCCGGAGCCGGGGACCGCGGCCCCCCCACCCCCGCCGGCGGGACCGGCCGGTGCCCGCCGCTTCCCCCCTCAGGAGCGGGGCCGGGCAAGGGCGCTGCCGGGGACAGCGCACGCCGGGAGAGAAAGTCTGAGACGAGCAGCGGGGTGCTGATTTATTTGAGGCGAAGGGCACCGGAGCCCGCCCTTCCCAACGCTTGGCCGACAACTTTTTACCCCCCGAGAGGCGAGGCGTCGCCCCAGCCCGGGCTGACCCTGCTCCCCGCTCTCACTGAGGGAACGCAACGAACCGCGCAACGGGCAGCGGCGGCGCGGCAGCTCCCTCCTCCCCCCAGAGCGACCCGTCCCCGGGCCGCCGCGGGCCTCGCACGGGCACCCCCGCTCGCCCGGCGGGGACCGCCACGGGTGGACGGTGGGGAAAAAAAGAAAAGAAAGAACGCCCTCCTCGGGGTCCGTCCCCCGTCGGGGTCCCGCACCACTCACCGCGCTGAGGCGGATGCCGCCCTGTGTTTTCGCCGCCATCTTTTGTGCCGCAGCGAGCGCCGGAGCGGGGAGCGCCCAGCGCCCGCACTTCCGCCTCGCCCCCTCCCCGCGCGCTTCCGGCGCCAAACGCGCCCCGCTCCCGTTGCGCGGGTGGGGGGCGGGGCAGGGCCTCGGCGCCGGGGCCACGCCCCCCCCCCTCCCACCGGCGGCGCGCGGGGGCGGCCGTTACGGGAAGGCCGGTGGACCCCGCGCCCCCGGGGCAACGGCCGCGGGTGTTCGCTGTCAGCGCCAAACCGGAACGGCGCGGCCCCGCCGTTGTTTCGGCAGGCGGTCGGGAGTGCTTCAGTGGTGCCGGCTGCTGCCCTACGGTGTTTCCCAGCGCGGGTGCGGCAGCTAGCCGAGGTTTTCAACGGAGGCGGTGCCGCCGAGCCTGAGCAGCTGCTGAGGTGCAGCCGCACAACGGTACAAAAGATGTACAGACCGCGGGTGAAAAAGGTATGAAAAGAGGTTTTCACAAAGTCATGGAAACTTCAGGTCGAAGCAATCCTAAGCACAGATGCAGGCTGGGCGATGAGTGGATTGAGAGCAGCCCTGCGGAGAAGGACTTGGCGGGGTTAGTGGATGGAAAACCGACTATGAGCCAGCAATGTGCACTCACAGCCCAGGAAGCCAGCCGTGTCCTGGGCTGCATCCAGAGCAGTGTGGCCAGCAGGTCGAGGGAGGGGATTCTTCCCCTCTCCTCCGCTCTCATGAGACCCCCCTGCAGTGCTGTGTCCAGCTCTGGGGCCCCCGACATCAGAAGGACACGGACCTGCTCAAGTGGGTCCAGAGGAGGGTCACAAAGATGATCAGGGGGCTGGAGCACCTCCTGTACACGGACAGGCTGAGAGAGTTGGGGGTGTTCAGCCTGGAGAAGAGAAGGCTCTGGGCAGACCTTATAGTGGCCTTCCAGTACTGAAAGGGGGCTACAGGAAAGGTGGGGAGGCACCCTTGATCAGGGAATGTAGTGATAGGATGAGGGGTAACGGTTTTAAACTGAAAGTAGATTTAGATTAGATGTAAGCAAGACATTCTTCACTGTGCGGGTGGTGAGGCACTGGCACAGGTTGCCCAGAGAAGCTGTGGCTGCCCCCTCCCTGGAAAGGTTCAAGGCCAGGTTGGACGGGGCTTGGAGCAACCTGGTCTAGCAGAAGGTGTCCCTGCCCGTGGCACAGGGGTTGGAACCAGGTGATCTTTAGGGTCTGTGTGAGCCGACACAGGAAGAACCACAATACCATGAATGAAAAGCAAAGAATAAATTTATTCTCGTTACCTTGCAACCCAGGGGATCTCCGCAGTAGCTAGTACCTGGGCAAAGACATGCAAGGGGGGACACAGGCACCACGGAGAAGAAAGAAAATATCTCGAATCTGCAGCTTTTGCTTAGATTTATCAGTGATTTTCACAGGCATTGTTTTCCACTGTGCTTTGATCTTTCCCACAGCAGGCCAGGAATTTCAAGGATGTTTGGTAAGATGCCTCAGAGTCTATCACAGGCCTTTGCTATCTGAACACATACATTCTACCCATCAAGGACACAAAGCTAAACAACAATTAGTATGATATATGTGTTTTTTGACACCTCAGCTGCAAGTCACTTGAGCGTGTTTACAATCCTCCTTGCCAACCTTCTGTTGTATTTGCCCAAGGTCCCTGCCAGCTCAAGCCATTCTATAATCCTGTGAAGCCATGCTCCTCTGGCCTTAGGTGCTCAAGCTCAGTTGTATGGAGGAGTTTTCTTCCTTCCAACTGAAAAGGCAGTACTTTCAGGGCATTTGTCCTAAATGTAAAAATGTACAGACTGAAGTTTGGAAAGCTCTGGCATGCAGAGGAAGCATTATGCAACAGCAGTCCCCAATTTCCTGGGGAGAGATGTTCCCTTCATAAAAGGGTCAGTGCCTGTCGGTCCATCAATGATCCCTCGATGCTGCAGCAGCAGTTTCTTCCGTCTGCCTCTTGTGTCTGGAAGACCAGACACATAAATCCAGAAAACTTGTCCCAAGACCATAGGACTGGGATCTCAGTGTGGAAAGTTCAGGAATGGGAAAGATAGGGACATCAGAGCTGGAGCAGCAGGGGCTTGTGAGGAGAGGGTTAGGGAGGCGGTGGCACAGTCGTTCCCTAGGCAGGTATAGGGGCTAGCACTGACTAGAACTGAGCCGCTGCTGCTAGGATCCAGACTGAGGTTTGTAGAGTTCTGTACAGAGCCCTCATTCATTGAAATTGAATTTGAGAGCTTTTACAGAATCAGAGAAAAATTAAAGTTGGCGAGTGTCGTGGTTTGAGCCTGGTTGGCAGCCAAACACCAAGCAGCCACTCTCTTCCCCTTCTATTCCGGAAACGAGAAGGGACAGATGAGCCAGGCTTGGGATTCGAGATAGGACCAGGAGGGGTAGATCACCCATTATGGTCATGAGCAAAAGAGACTCGTTAGGGGAAGAAAAAAAAAGAACAAACATTTATTACAGACACTAACAGCACCAGTGAGAAGCATTGCCACATCCTGGTAACACCTTCCGCCCCGTTCCTGCCTTCTCCCCGGGCTCAGCTCTGCTCCTGATATCTCTACCTCCTCCCCAGAGCGGTGCAGGGGGCAGGGAATGGGGGGGTGCAGTCAGTGCTGCCGCTTCTTCCATCTTCAGTGGGGGGAGCTTCTGGAACTTGTTCTCCCTGTTCCATTGTGGTCACAGGAGACAGTCCTCCACAAACTTCTTCCGACATGAGTCCCTCCCACGGGCTGCACCCGTTCCCCACACTGCTCTGATGTGGGTCACCAACTTTCTCCAACTGGAGTCCCTCCCACAGGCTGCAGCCCTTCCTGAGCTGCTCCAGCGTGGGACATCCCCACATGCTGCAACCCTCCCAGCGCTGGACTACAGCACTAGGGCTACCTCTTCCCACAAGACCCCAGCCTTCTTCAAGCACAGCACCTTGATCAACCAGGCGAAAAACACAGGCTGTAAATCAGTGTCTGATCCACTGTGGATCTTCATAGGTGGTGGGGGGGGCTGCCCTGCCGTCTCACCACAGGATACAGGGGGTTCTCTGCTCTGGCACACCTCCCCCTTCCTTTCTTCCTCCGTTCCTCCACTGACCTTGGTCTTCACACAGCTGCCACAACTCCTCACCACGTCCCTTCTTAAATATGTTATGGCAGAGGCGCAGCTGATTGGCTCAGTTTTGGTGCAGAGGTGGAGCTGACTTGGAGCTGGGGGAGCTTTGAGAAACTTCTCACAGGGGGCCACCCCTATAGCCCCCTCCCCTGCTACCAAAAAACCCCACCACTCACTCAACCCAGGACAGCGAGTGAGCAGTAAAGGCAGTCTGAAAAATGATAACTGCATTTTAAAAGGTATTTCAAAATAACGTTTAATATCATTAGAAGAATTGCATTCAAATATAGTATGGAATATACTTAATCATTAGATAATGCTCCATATTTCAAGTTCTGCTGTTCTTTGGCAATTACCTTTAGTTTATCAGGAAAACTAAATATTTTTGAATATTTAAATATGTCTCCCTCTGTGTATCATGCACTGTGGCTATGCTATCTCAAAGCTGATGTATCCAAAAGAGAAAACAAGCTTGGTTATTCTGAAAACAAGCAAAGAACTATACAGCAAAGCAAAAGCGCTTTCTCTCCTATTCTTGATACTGAGTTCTAGGAAAAAGTTTTTCAGATTAATCTACAGTTAACTCACTCTGCTTTGTCAGTAGCAGTGTTAGAACAATACAACCCTCCTTCATGTGGATTTAACAGCAGCAGCAGTTAGTCCCATACAGAAAAGGAATATAGTTACACTGCTGGAGATACCATTAGGGCTATGTAACTGTGCCCCTCCACCACCCAAGTAGGACTTCTTTTAGAGGCCTTTTCTCCTTATTCACATGCTATTTATAATGATACTGCTTATCTGCTTATATACTAAATTGTGAAGAACTTTCTTCTTCTTAGGAATTAGATTCTGCTGCAGTGAAAGTATTCTGCAAGTCATAAATATCAGAGGCCATTTCAAGCAGCCATCTGCAGAACCACAGGACAAAGGTAAACATACGTATGAAAGTCAGGAGTTAGAAGCAAGCGGTATTTTTGTAGAAGGTAAGATCACCTTAGAAATTAGAGAGTTATACAGATCTAAGTCACAGATTCTGTTTTTAAAGTTCACCACAGCTGGGGAGGAAGCGACTGATGTCCAATCCCCTGCACACGAGAAGTACAGGCAGCCAGAACGGGACATATCTTTTTTCAAGGGGAAGGATGACAAAACCCTTAATCTAAATAACTGGTTCACCACCTCCAGTTAGTGATCAACCTAGGTAAAGACACAGGTTTATAGCTTATGGGAAAAAGTAAAACAAAGTTTGATGGTGAAAAGTTGTCTTAGATTTTAATAGCCCATATGATAGCACATCATCAGGATTTTAAGGGAAATACCCAAGTATGGAATGCAACCACCAGAAAACTGAAAGTAAAACTACCAAATCATCCTGACTATTAGCAATACTCTCTTTAAAAATTACTGAGGTTATGTAAGTAATGAACACAAACATTTAAAAAATATCCTGTTTCAGTTTTCAAGTAATGCTTTAAAAGGATAACTTTGCACTTGTGCTCATCCCAATAGCACTAGAGATCATTAATAATTTATATTAATACAAATAATTCTTAGTGACTACCCAATATTACACTTGGTTATATGTTGCTATGATGGTGCGTATCTGCTGGCCATCAGAACCATCCTTCAGACACGCAACTGTGTGGTTTGGCAGTAGAACTAATCCCTGTCTCCCACTTCCTGGGCGGTGGTAGCAGTGCTGTTCTGAAATAAGCTGCATCTTGAACATTACTGTAGTCATGGCACTGTGATGATCTCCCTACCTCTTTTAACACTTAGGAATAGCCAAATACATTATTTTCTATAAAAAGTGTTCTTTAAAAAAAGGATTTTATTTTAATTAGGCTGTTGGTATACAGCAATTTGTATTTTTACAGAATTATCTTCATTTAGTTGCATCTCAGAAGTTGCAAAATGACCTTAGTCACTGGAAGAACAAGGTTTTTTAATTTAAAAAACTGAATTAGAACATATTTAGTCAAGTAATTAAAATAAAAACCCATCAAGTAATGTAAATTACAAAATGTTAGTGCATAGGTTTGTCTTTTATGCATGTTTGTCTTTTATTTATGAATCACTAATCCTGAAGAATGCTATTATAGTACAGAGTTGAAATTACAAACATGGTAAGTCTGCAGTTATTTGCACAATGCTAAGTCTTATAAAATACATCTGTTTGAAATTCAGGTGATTTGTATAGACGTTGGTAAGTTTTAGGACAAGTTAAAGAAAGAAGTAGAGGCGGCGTTTAACCTCAGGAAATGGCTTATCTGCAATCTGATTGTATTCTGACATGCAATATTAGCTTTTTCTTAAATTTATTTTCAGAACATAGTTCCAAAAGCAGATTAAAATACTTACGTGAGAAGTTACTGGATAAATGGTACAGTTGCTACTGTCACCAAGTCAAAAATATTCTTCATTTATTTACAAAATCTCTTTAATCCTTCACATTGAAAACAAGTAAAAGAATACAGTAGCTATGATAAATTACCACTAAACTGTACTACTTTTTTTCCCCACAGGAACTGAAGAGTCCTGCTTTTCAACTCCAACTCGGAAACCTGGATCACTGAAGAGCACTTCATAACCGCAGAAAGAAAATGTAAAATGTAGTTTCAAAACTGGGGAAAAAAAAAAAGAGGAGAATTGCAGTTAAAGTTTTCCCTTTTTTTGCTACTTATTCACCATGAGCCAAGTGTCTGATGTGTGGCTTAGCTTTCCATGTTTTCTAGGAAGTCACATTCAACACTCTCTTCAAGCTGTTGCAAGATCTTTATGCCATTACTGCCAACATAGTCCACAGAGAGAGATGCAGAAGTATGTGAATTCTGGGATTCGCTCCCACTTGTTGTAAATGCGCAACACAGAGTCTTGAAGAAGGGCATAAGCTGGGTGATGCTAGATATGGAGCGGAAGTTCAAGAGAGGAAATCTGTGCTTCTTGGGAAATTCCCCAGTGTTGTTTGTTTCCTGTAAACAAACAAACCATGATTTACTAAAGGTTTTGCATCAAGACACAATGTTGTCAGGGCTTGTCTGAACCCTGTACCACACACTTTTCATACTAAGAGATCCACAGCCTACAACTGTAGCACAATATAAGTGGTATAGATGGCATACTGAGTTACTCCTGTATTTGGATTCGAGGTTCCATTAAATGAAAGTCTCACAAGTTCAGAAGACTGCAAATTTGGGCTAGCCTTCAGAATTAGATAGCAAGCAACAACAGAATACAGAGATATCTCTGAGAAATACTAACACCCCTATTTCCTTTTCTGGAAGAATTAATATGAAACCTTGATTGTAATTTAAAATACTATCATGCTAAACTTTTTTGACAAAGTACAGCATGCACTTTTTTATAAATACTGGTCTTGTCTGAGACAAACTGTTTTCACTGGGTGGTTGTAGCCAGATTTAAGGGATCAATAAGAAAACTGCCTATGGTTCCCCACACCCAAAAGCAATCTGACACCTTCAAGATATATACGCGAAAGCAGCAGATCATTACTAGAAGCCTCCTGAATTTTATTAGAATATCTAAAAACCTCTTGCCTAACTTAGTATCTTGTCACTTGTTTAGAAAAATAAGTTAATGGATTAAAAAAAGAAAAAGATTCAAGTGAAGCATTCTTTCTTTACCCTGTATTTCATCTTCAGCAGATCCATGATTCTTATAATGTGTGGTCTGCATTCCTGATGATTTTCTATCAGATGAGAGGTCACAGTAGATGACTCTGTGTCCACCTCTGGGACAAATGCCCATTTGTACCTGAAACAAATGGACTACTTAAGAAAACAAGCAGGAAAAACTCCTTGTTTGGATCATACATAGTTTAGTAGAGCACCTGTTTGTTCACAGAAAGAGCTGTCATAACTACAATTTTATGCTATTGCCAGAGCCAAACTTAATGAAGGATATTACTATCATGTCAGCATTTATTTGCATCTGGCTCCAAAAAAATCCCAAGTGTGTGCAAAGGGAAAATAAAGAACAGTTGCCATCTTCATCTTCTTCCAGTTTTTCCAGGTTAGAGAACCTCCCAATGAGGTGAAATCTCCCTATACTGACAAATACCTCGAATTATATTTGTCTGAGTATCAACATCTGCACTTGTAAAAAGAACTGAAGGCAAAATTAAGTCTAGAATAAATTAGATCTGGAATTACTTTAAAGGATAAGAATGGTAACAACCTGGCGAACAGGTAAGTAATTAGAGGACTTACATTTGAAACAACTGCATCCTATCAGGTGGAAATGAAAGTGCCGTGTCCAAAAACTTGCAAGCTGATAAGTACAAGGAAAGCTCATTTTGTTGTATGTCAGATCCACTGCCATCACCTGAGACTTTCTGTTTGCTTATTTTGCTGTTGCTCCTGTGTTAGTTAAAATTAAGAAATGTACCATTAAAACATAAATCCACTAAATGTTTGTCACTCAGCAAGAGAAATGTACACATTTACACAACTGAGCACTTGCACTTATGCACATGAAAACCTATTTTTATTCTGTATGAGTACTGTGATCAATATAAAAAGCTGTTAGAAGAAAAAGTAATCTAAAATATTTTTTAAAAATTGCAATGTGTTAAAATATTCAAATGCTGACTTAGCATCTCTTCCTATTTTTGTATGCAACTAAGTGGTAGTTATGTTTTTTGAACACATTGCTATTTTAGCTGCTGAAAAAAAATCCTAAACTATGCATTAATCAGTACCAAAAAATACACAAGTCTAATAAAAAAATCCTGTTGTCTCCTCCCTATCCCAGAGAATTAAATAAAAATTTGCACATAGAGAACAAGCACAATTGTTACCAGGTTCCATGAGTTCTCTATCAGACAAATGGCAATTCTTACTTTGATGGTTCATCTTCTTCATTTAAATCTTCTTCCAGCTGTAGAAATGTCTGAATCTTTAAAAAAATAAATTATTTTTGGAGATGCTGAAACATTCATATGACCTAATCTCAAAAAAGGTATGTTCACATAGTATAAGGAACCATAGACTCTTAGTTTACTCTCACGACTTGCAACAAATTAACAAATCATGCAAGAGATTACAAAAACTATGAAAACATTTCCTTTTTTCAAACAAGGGGTGTATTTGGGAGGAAGGAATAGGTGAAAAGGAAAAAAAACACACACTAATTAGTTTCAAATTACTACTTATTCCTTACCAATTCAGTTACCATAATTGGCCACAATGAGGTTAGATGCTGAGGAGAAATCCTTAACAAAAGAACTCTGAAGAAGAGAAACATCTGGGCGGCAACTATAGAAGTCTGCCCCACACGGAGGTTCTCAGTCAGTCGTTCTGAAGTAAATATTAAAAAGGTAAAAAACCAACTAAACAAAAAAGAGTAGTATTTTCCTAAACATGTGCTGTTCTGAAAAATAAAAAATGTAGAAGGTGGCAAAAGAGAATTTGTGCTTTATCATCAGTTTTGGGTTAAGTCCCCTGCACTCTCTATTAACAAAACTGTGATTCAGAGAGTCTGTAGACATGGCGGTTTTATATTGGACAAAATTTTGTCAAGACTGGCATTTAAGGAGAACAACAACAGCCCAAGAGTGGCTGGAAGACTGCCACAAAATAATCATGTTTCCAGTTATATTTCCAGACCAAAGGCTTTGGAACCCAGATTCCGTCTCCCTCTTAAAGAGATGATTTCTTTGTTAGAATTCAGAGATTCACAGCATCATAAATTCTGTTTAAAACTTTTAAAAAATGAAAGTACATGTTGGAAAATAGGTGACATTCCTTTCTTACACAGTTTATACATGTTACAGCTGAAAAAAATATCAAAACAGGTGAAATTACAAATCTTACCTTGTATTAAGGGAAGATAGAGATGATACTGATCAATCTCTCCACTAAAGACAGCAAAAGCTTGCCGCTTTAACAACATTGCTTTTTGCTCAAAGCTTGGGTACAGTTTTAAGGCGCTGCTCTGCATATCTATAACAGAGATAAGAATTATCTACCCTATAAAGACTTGTGCTTTGGGCTGAAAATAATTCCTATGTCCTGAAATATTCTGAAAAGAAAAACTCTCTTTGAGTCTAACTAATTGGAATAATAAATTGGTGTTGATCTGGATCTGCTCACACTAGCAGGAAAATTATATGAAACAAGCATTGCAGCTCCAATGAGGCTGTCCAGTATTTTAAACCTGTCTCTGCCCTAACATATATCAATCTTCCCCTCTTTTCAATCTCCTAAATCCATAGATGAGTAATCTCAGAGCTTCAAGACTTACTGAGAAAAAAAGGAAATAAGTTTAAAAATACATATTGTTAAAAAAAAGTGTATTAAGAATTAGTCTTGAACTGTAACCCTTCAAATATTATTTAAAATTATCTGAAAAAGAGACTAAAGCTTCCTTTTTCTTTTGAAGCTCCATGCAAATTCAGGGGGTTTTATCCTACCCCTTCCCCCACTTTCTTCTACCCTGTCCCTCAAGCCTGAATTAGAGGTCAAAACACATTTGCTCAAAGGTTTGCTGTACAGGTGCATCACATTCCTACAGCTTGATGCCAATATACAGACACCTGCAAAGTTAGCCAAAGTCTCATTGCTTTCTAACAGGGAACAGCTGCAAAAGGTCACAATTCAGCAACTCAAAATTATAGCAAAATGTGAATGCAGGAGTCCAACATTAGCATTTCTAGAACAAAAATACTTACGGGATGTTTTAGACATGACCAAAATACAGAATTAACTTAGCACAGCTTTTAGCTGTGAATAAAGTTGGCAACATAATTAGGCAAATGCATTGTCTGCATTTTATTGGTCTTTAGTATAATAAAAATGCACCCAATAGCTCAAATGCAAACAGATTTCAAATTAATGTAGAAATATGCTATCAGTAGCTGATACTTACTCATCAAATCTTTAAACATAGTTTTCTCATGTGTTAGAAGATGATCGATAATGGATCTCCAGCTGAATAAGATACAGAAGGAATTAGAAAACCAGAGAATGCTCTGGTATAGATTCACCTCAGAAAAGATTTTGGTCAAACGTTTCATACAAGGAAACAGTTTCCAAACAGTATTCAATATGCAGACTCTTATCTGGTTTAACACATACTGCATCCTAGGTCTTCCAGCTCTACTGTATGCAGCTCCCTAATCACTAAGGGAAGTACCAGCATGAGACAAGTTTATTCTTCTGCAGCATAATGAAAACTTAAGTGCTTATAATGCATTTATCAGAATTAGTTGTTGAGACTCATTTTTAACATTATTACGTTCTGTAAGAAAGTGCAAACCAGAATTTTCTTTCCAGTATTAGCCATTCTCCTTTAAAGCCTTTCTTTGCAAACTCAGAATAGAATCTTGGAATGCTGCAATCTCATGTCTTACTGAGTGCATGAAGTGTCCATCTGGAAGAAAGCTGGATCCATATACAACTCAACAACTTCTTTTTTCCAGGCTCGCTTTGTATAGGCATATCCACTCAATGAGCTGAGCAACTGAGCACCAGCACGAAAACTAGGAATGTTGTAGGCACTGGGGGAAGAGAACAATAATGATAAATTTATCTATTTTTTGAAGTGGACTTTATGTAATCAGAAAATAAACTCCTAACTTCTAACCACATTCCCTCAGTAATAGGCTGTGTCTACATTAGCTCATAACTTGGAGCAGCAGGAGATCAGCAGATCAAAATAGTTTGCGCAGAAACTCCTCTCATTTCCAGTGCTCCTGGTTCAGGGAGATATTTTCAGATTAGATGTATCACAGTACAGCACTGCCTGTGTCCACTACAGATGTGGTTCAGAACGTCCCCAAAATAAAGTTTCCAATAAGCTTTGAAGCGGGCCCCTTTAGAAGGTACCACACTAGACTTCATCTGTCACCCAGATAACATGTATCAGTTCTCATGTCATCACCTGTATAAAAACCTCACACATAAGCCTTTTTCTCCTTGTGCTGCCCTATGCACCACCCCACTGCAAATCTGAACACCATGCTCTGCTAGGCACGGTAGGGAAGGAGCACAGGGCTCAATTCAAAACAGGCAGGAGCAAGGTGAAGGGACCCTGCATGAAGAGAAGCTTGTCCTCTGGCACCTCAGTTTCACTGAAGACACAGATGCCAAACAGCGTCCTGCTACAAATCCTTGCTATGGTAACTGCTTTGCCCATAGCTGAACAAAGGTTTCAGGTTGGGAAGGTGATGCTCAAACTGGCAGGAATGTGGCTTTTGGTTGAGAAGGGATGCTGTCAAGCTACTCTGTGGTGAGGGGGCACCACGTCACCCTCACAGAAGGCTTCAGCAGCCCCCGTGTTTTCAAGGGGGAGGCTACTGCTTTTTTGTGGAGCTCTGCAGCCAAACTCCTGCCAAGCTGGGAAGGACAGGGGCATGAAGACAGTCTTGGAGGTTATAGTCTGACTGCTGAGCAGCACATATGAGTATAATGAAAATCATCCAGCACATCTGTGGGCGTGATGGTGGCTCTACATTCTTAACCAGTAACTGCCTTGCTATGGTCATGGCTATACAGATCACAAGGACCTGCTGGCCTTGCCAGGCTGACATTGTAGAACCATCAAGGGACATCTGTAGGTATCTCAGCAACTTCATCAGGACTCTGATGCTTATGTCTTTTGAACGATCAGTCTCAGATCAAAGGGGATGGTAGTATCTTCCTTGCAAGAAAGAAAGAAAAAAAAAAATCCAGCTGACGCCGGGCATTCAGATCTCCATTTGCATTGCAGAAGTCTTCATTCATCCCCTGTACCAGTTCACAAGGACATCCTGACAGCAGTGGTGTCTATGCCAATCTTAACTGTGCCATTTCCACACACGGGGCAGAGATGGAATGAGTGTTTGGCTTGCAGCCGCTGGCTCGCAGCAGGCCCAGCACAGCAGGGTGATGACAGCATTCCAGAAACAGTTTCAGTGGTGCCTGTATGCAGGCTTTCCCATATCTTCTGCAAATGGTGAGAACATCAAATATGTGTACACAACAGTGTGCTCTAGTCAACAAGAGCAACATACACTCAGTACATCAAGAATCTTACTAACTTGGTTAGGGAAGGTGAAGTAGGCAGAAAACATTGCAGTAGATACAATGGAAAATGCACAGATACAATGAATAATAAAGAATAGCTTCCCAAAATTTCTCTGCATCATTTTTAATCCATCCCCATTGAGAGGGAGCATGGAAATGTCTTCAAACCCTGCTGCACCCTGAGGCTTGCTGGCTTTACTTGCTCACATCACAGCGACACTCAACCCATCATCCCATTTAGACATGACTGATTACTATGGTTATATCTTCCCTGACCCTCTACACCTTTTTTTTTCTCTTTACTGCATATCAACTAGTGGTTTTGACTGTGACCTAAACAATGCTTAAGAAAATCCCTCTTCCCTCCCTGGCCCCTGCAAGCTATGGATAAATGCTCTCCCACACCTCAGTACAGATTGATGTGCTCAGAAAAATGTAGTAGCCAGAAGGTGGCAGCCAGGAGGAGAAGCTTGATACCTGCTACAGCAGGAGCAGCTGCAACTCAGAAAAATGGAACAGGGAGTGTGAACTGGGAAAGGGGGAGGGTTGCTTTCTGCCACTTCGGAGAGAACTGCTAGAAAAAGGATTTGCTTTCTAAGAGCTCTATAAGTAGCACTGGGAGAAAGGGAGGGAGGGATGCACAAGAGAGTCTGAGAAAGCAGGACTAGCTGGTAAGGCCCTGGAAGACAGAAGGAAACCAGCACAGCAAGGAAACATTCTCCTCTCCCTCCTCCTGTTCCTGTGGGAAAAGGGTTATATTGTTCAGCTGACAGAGGATATCATCCATCTCTCCCTTACCTATGCTTCTGACTGAAAAACTAGGCAGATTATAGGGAGGTATTGCTATTGCACTCTTTCTACTTCATAATGGGTCCTGTGACCGGCCCAGTGTTCTGCTGCCTCATTCCACAGCTTCCTTCCATTACCTAACATGCACAGAAAGGAGAGCTTCAAGGCCAAAAACCCAGATGGGAGGAACACCTATACCTAAACAGAAACAGCTGTCAAAAAGCTCAAACAACAACAGGTTTCAGTTCCTGGATGAAATACTGCTTGTACCTTACTGGAATGGAAACAGAGGAGAAAACAAATGCAACCATGTACGTTCCCCTGTGGGCCAACATGGTCTATACTGAGACAAAATTAACAGAATTTGGCCAGTGAGGCCTAACTAGCACAATGCTGGTGGGCATGGAGAGGACAGAAGAGGGCCTTGTAGTCTCCATGCCTCTTCCCACACCTCACCCTTCTAAACTGACTTGCATACGTGGATGGGGGCTCTGCCGTCTGCCCAGGCATCAGCCATGAGAAGCAGAGCTGCTTCTTCCAGCAAGTGCCCAGCAACCACCACTGCCAGGGAAGACAGTTCAGTGATCCTCCTGATGGGGCTGTCCTTCTCCCAGCTCTTCAGAGCCTTCTGCTCCCAAGCTTTTGCCAGTCTGGTACCACGTGAGCCATTTCAGTCATGCTCAGCATCCTGCAGAAGCCTTCCCACTACAGTCTCTGTCATCTTCCTCCCTCTGCAGTGCTGTCTTGCCTTTGGGTGCTCAAAGGTAGCCCCGTAGGGTGCATACTGCCTCCTGCCCACAGTGGCATGGGAACAAGCTGGAGGGACAGTCCCTCCTTGCAGGACTCTGTGGAGGAGAGAAGAGCAAACCCATCAGTCCCTCAGTGCCTGTGAAGATAAATGATAATTTCTTGCCCATGGCCTTGCTCCTTCTAGCTTCTGGTTTTCTTCAAGGAGCCAAGATTAAGGCTTTTGACCGCCCTTTTTGGGAGGAGGTCTCCTGTCAGTGTGTGCTCTCAATGTGCTCCATGCCATGCTCCTGCCTGCCCAGACCAAGGAATGCCCTAGGGCTGTGTGCTTGAACTGGAAACATGCAACAGACTGGGCTGTCCCTCCACCTGCAATCAATACTCAGAATGACCCAACACAGAAGTTTACTGGATAAGGTTAGGACCCGTCACGGATTCAGAGCTCTGTAAGCAGCAGTGACATGTCAGCAGATGTGACAGTGCCTGTTTTACCCCTAAAACCATGGGAGATGCATGGCCCCAGCTGAGTGCCTGCAGCAGGCTGTCTGCCACAAATAGGGACAAGGGCAGTGATGTGCTTTGTGCCCTGTGGAGTCAAAGCCTTGCAGGTGAGACTGCATCACTGCTGCCCACTGACAGTGCCAGGGGTGAGCATGGGACAGCCAGTCATATTTTGGGCTTATTTATATGCAAAGCAAATTGAGCGTCACCACAAAACTCCATGGCTCCTCAGTTAAGAGACTGCTTCATGCTCTGAATGAACGCTGCCGCCACCAGACCATCAGCCTGCAGCTGCCTGGTGGGGGAAGGTAAGGCACTGGCAGTATGCTCTTATCAGCAGAAGCCCGGTGGGGGCTGTGTTATCCCCAGGTGCTCTGCACAAAGCTGACCCCCAGTCCGGCCTGAGGCAGGCCCATAGGCAGAACCACAGTTTCTGACACAGGTGACTGATACGTGTAAGATTAATCTCACATCTCATGGGCCCAGGACAATTACTTCTAAAGACAAAGCAACCTTTGCAGTCAGAGCAATGACGTATAGAGTTACGCTATTTCTCTGAACAAAATACCTTAATTTCCACCAAAAGTGAAAGCATTCATTAACTCACTTACAACATCACCATTAAAATGAGCATCTGTACACATACCTGGGTTTTAACCAACAGCTCTCCTGAAGCCAGCTGTGGTGTGGAAAGGAGTCTGTGGATGAAAAGGATCCATGGATGTGCTCCCGCACAGGTCGTCCTGTAAGGTTTAGGGACAGCACACGCTCCCCTACACACTGCTGCATGGTGGCCCTCAGACTTGAGTTGAAACAGGCTGCAGGTTTGGTGGTGAGCAGGTACTTGAAGATTTCTCCTGGCTTTCTGCAGTGGACACAGTCTGCTGTGTTCTTCTTCGTCTCTGATTGCTGTCCTGGTCTTTATCCAGACTACCAACAACTTTTGACCACTTCACAGGAAATACTCAGCAGTGGCACTGTTTTCATGTTGCCCTTCTTCCCAACAGGCAGAAAAGGTAGGTGTCAGATTGGCAGGAATTGAAAAGCAGTGATAGTAAAGGACAATAAAAGCAATAGCGTTCAGCAATAGAGAGAAGTAACAGGGAAGATAAAGTAGGAAGGGATGACGTGTCAGAAGAAACACAGAAGGATAAGGAAGAAGCAGCAGACAGATATCACTTGTGGTGAAGTAGCTGAGGGTCCACAGTGGACAGCAAGTAGTAGGGCAGGATAACTTGGCTCAGAAAAACAGCTTCAGGATGTCCCAGGTTTGACAGCCTTCTGCTGGCACATCTGGTATGTATGTTCTAGATCTCTTCATGGCAGTGCAGTCAGGACTTAGCAAGACTTCATGGGTCACTTTTGTATAGGAGCTTCTATTAGGTCCCTCCAAAAGTAATTTAGTTCATGCAGTAAAACTGCTTTGAGTACTGAGCCAGCTTTTCATAAATGGAGACAAATTAAGAGATTCACTTCAAAACTACACTACTGCTCTAATCAAATTGCTAATGTAAACATAGCCACAAAGTATTATCCTGAATTCTGATCATCCATTACAGGAAAAAAAATGGTCAGGAAAAACTCTCTAAAAGCAAAAAACCACAAGCTAATGCAAAACATTGCAATGTCCTTAATGCTGCAAATGATTGGTACAGCAGGGCTAACAGACTACTCTTAGCTGTCTGTACTGAGAAGGGATTTAGCATTATTAGCATAAACGTACTGGATATGTAGATAATCCTCCCAAAAGATAAGTTTTGTATTACTTTACTGTGGAGGATGGCTCATCATTCAAGCTGTAAGATCACCAGAAAACTAAGGCACAGAGAACTTAGAACAGCTGACAGGCTCAGTGACTCTACAGCTGAGCAGCTTTGAAAAGAATCACAACAAAATCTTACCAGCTTAGATACCAATTAGTTATGCTCATTACCTGTGCTCTTCCAGTTGGGGCGCATGTGTGTATGAACAACAGGAAGAGGGTGGTGAAAAGTATTCCCAGAGGTTAATTTTAATTAACTGCGCCTCATTCCCTAGGTCTTCCACAGTCAGTGGAGAGAGAAGCTCTTCTGGGGTGTGATTCAGAACAGCAGTGTCTGAGCACAGGAGCTTTACAGGGTTAAGGCTTGTAAAGGAAGTTGCCCTTCCTTGGAGAAAATTTCACTCGTTAATGAGAATAATGGAGACTTTTTTTTTTCTAGGGCAAAAGATCAACTGTATGGTATAGAAAGGGGAGAACGTACTTCTCTGTCCTATACAGTTAGTGACTAAATTAGAGAATTATTTATATAAGATTTTGTATCTCAGGTCTCCAACTCTCAAAATTCCCCCTGACTATTAAAGCACTCCTGAGAAGAAGAAAAAGCAAAAGTCTTACAGTGTGGTCAAAAAAATCAGATGAATAAGAAAAAGCACATGTGCAGAGAGAAGTCACCTGTGGTTGCGCAGATAAGGAAATACATAATAAAGCAAACGTGAAATCAATGGCACAGCTTTTTCCTTCTCGTCACTCCGGTAAACCATGTCCAGAAGAGAAGCAAGAACCTTAAAAATGAAAAGAATGTATCTTTAAACCTTTAGTTGGTATTTCTGACAAAAGGGGAAAGCATGCCATACTCAGGCTAGAATATGTGTGCAAATGGGATGGCTCAATAAAGATTTACGCTCCCATTTAATCTACCAAGAAAACCTATGTATTCCTCTGTTCAATAATATCAATAACAACCCCACAGATGAGAGCAGCAATGACAAAACTGCCCCTACTTACTTCTGCAAGGAGAGAAAGAGCTTGGACACTGTATATCGAAGGAGCAGAGGCAGAAACCATTGAAGATGGTGCCATGGATGTATCTAAAAGAGGCAAAATCATTTAGTTTTCTCTTCAGACAAGACGTGTTTAAATTCTGTTGTTTGCTAATTTTCTTCCCAAACAGAACTGTTATTTGCATATTGGTATTACAGTGAAATGCCTCTGGGCATGTTGCCACAATGACATACCACACGCTCATGCCCATGCTGTTCTGTCACATGTATTGCTTGCACCTGAAATATGTTTTCCTCTGTATTATACACAATCTGCAGATATTTACTAAAGCCACTTAGGTTGACATTGTTATTGGAGGATAATGCATATTTTTGGTTTTACTTTTTGCCTGTATTACTCCCTTCTCATGTGAACTACACACTGTCAAACACCTTGTACTCTTCACTGACTTAAGAAGAGAAAAAGCAGCGGAAAGTCAGACAAAACCACATTACCGTTCACATCTTCAATGTTGAAGTCATCTGGTAAAATCTGAGGCTGAGCTTTCACTTCTAAGTTCCGGCTCAGCCAGCTAGTCTGTTCCAGAGAAGAACCAGCAATAGTCCCTACAGCCTCCAAGATTTTTTGGGTCACCTCCTATAACATAAGCAGACAATGTGGCATCAGATGAAAACTATCATCACTCAGCCAATCCACCAAAGTCCTCTTTATATGGAACATGTCAGGAGGATCAGAAGTAGGCACTTTCATCTCTTAGAAACATAAATACTTCTCTGATTTAACTGTCTGTGCTCTCAAGATAATTAACTACTGCTCACTTCAAATAAGGATAGGCAAGAAAATGAGAAGAAGGAGAAACTGTAAAGTTAGCTTATCATGGAGATTTTAGTCATGATATTCCATGCAAGGCATCACCATCAACACAGTATCAATTTGGCATCAGTCCTGCCACACTTCACACATTAGCTGTCATCTGTCACAGACATGATCAGCCAGACACTGTAAGAAAACTAAATCCCAAGTATTCAAAGCAAAGCAGAGGTCACTTGTGAAGAGGTTATAAAACAGCAAGATGGCAAAATTGCCTTTTTATCATCATCTTCATTTTGCTGGCCAGTCTCTGAAGCACAAGTGGAGACTTAATTTCTCTGTTGGCACACTAAAGTAACCATAGCACTGCCTCACCTCATAGGGAGCATTACGTTGGCTTAGAGCTAATACCAGCCATGTGGGTTGTGCTGAAATTGTTCTGGTGAAATCACAATCAGTATAGGAAGATAATCCTGCTCTTCTTAACCCCTTCTTTACATAAAAGGTGAGCTGACTGTCATTTACCTAGCCAAACACAGCTATGAGCTTCAAGGTTAATTACGCTACAAATTTTTCTAGGTAGCTTTGAGATTTCAATACTTACACATACGATATGAACTCATGACATCACACTTGTGT
This sequence comes from Tyto alba, assembly GCF_018691265.1. NCBI lineage: Eukaryota > Metazoa > Chordata > Aves > Strigiformes > Tytonidae > Tyto > Tyto alba. The sequence continues at coordinate 28,405,617 of NW_024881276.1, forward strand.
TATGATTTAAATTCTGAGAAAAATCATAAACGTATCCAAGGAAAACAGCTTTTAAAAGTCCATAGTTACCACTGCAATTTCAAGCATTTCTGACAGAATTTTGTTAGAGACATTCTATGCATCACGTCTCTTATCTTTGAGTCTCCCATATTTATGAGGTCTAGTCCATGATGTGTGGATGCACATTCACACATTCTAAAAGCACAGGTGAATTCAAATACAAAGCACAGATCAGGCCACCTCCACTTTTACTTAGATGTACGGTGACAGATTTATGAACTGAAAGGTATACATGTATACACTGTACCTGCAAGTCTTTTTGGTCTTTTTTGTTTTCTATAGTAGGTGTCCTAGTCACAAAGTCATTCAGAGTACTGTGGGAAAATGAATTCACTCTGAGTTAGTAATTGGACAGGTCTACTCAATGTATCTATAAACCTTCTTCTTTTATGCAGTACCTGAGAAGAAGAAAGTGTCCAGGAGGAGCCAAGTTCAACTGCACAGACTCCTTGAGAAGTCCTAATAAGGACTGGAAGTTCTCCTGCAAGGCTGAAACAGGCAATCTGCCAAAAAACACAACACCAAAACGCACACAAGTCTGAAGTTAGAGTTAAGGAAAAAAACAAAAAAAACCCAAAGGTGGGTAACTTGGTGGCCTACAAGCTTCCATCAAGATAGTCCTTTAGAACCTGCCCCTTCCTAACTGACCCAACAACATGGTATAAGTATCCGGCAGCACAGGCAATATGTGTAGAGCAGTAAATGCTAGCAGTACACACAGTATGCCAGCCAGCACTACAGGACTGCTGGATCTTCAGGGGGAAGAGAAGAAATAAAGTTTAACTAACCACTTAACCACTCCACTGCATGCCAGCTTACTTATGTCCATAGCTTACTGCATACAGTATATTGTATAGTCTGATATAAGGCTTCCATGCAAGAAAAGCCAAGTATGCGAAGAAGAGTTTTGATCAAAGGAATATTTCCAATCAGCTGCCTGACCCACTACATGTTCAGCACAGACTGCAGCCATAACTGTTTTATTGAATTTAGAAGTTCTCTATCCATTCATCTGGCAACACAGAACAGATAAGGAGAAAGATCATAAGAAATTATACAAGTATCTTGCTCATTAGATGCCTGAAGTATGCTGCTCTATTTGTATGAAATGAGGCTTTCAGACTGGCACTATCAACAGATCAATAGAATAGAATGTCATAGCCCAGTTATTTTGTGTCTATCTGTTACTTAATAATGAAGTGGCAATAACCATTTCCTACCTAAAGGTGTTCTGTGACATTGTGACATGAAAATCAAAGTAAAGCAGAAATAGTGATGCTGGCTGTTACTTTACTAGAGTCAAACAGAAAACTCTCCTTTATAATGACTGAATTACCTTTGAATGAAAGCATAACTGAACTGCAGCACAGGAATATCTACAAGAGAAGATTTCTGAAAAATAAAAGCAAAATCACAATTATTTGCGATCAGAAAAAAATAAAAAGAAGGTCCAAGCTGTTGAATACTCATGTTCAGTGGTTAGCACACCCTTCTTAGAAGCCAGCAGGTACTCCTGTACTCCAGCAGGTAGTTGGACATGGAGCTGATCCAAGGTCTTTAAAATATAATTGGCAAGTTGCAATCCTAAGATTACAATTCAACATTGAATAAAAAATGGCTATTACAATCAGACTTAAATGGCCACGCTGTTCTCTTTATTTGACTACTTAATTAGGTTTAATTGTAGTCCTGATGCTTTGTGGAATTATGTATAAATAAGAGCATATCAATTATGATAAAACTCTCTATATACCAGTATGAGGGAATTCAGAGGTTTAACAGAGGACCCTAGTTCAGAAGCAGTCACATTACTTTGGAGTATCTGCCACAGTTTACTTAGACCTGTAGGAGCTCCTATAGTGACATGCATAGTAACAAAACTGGTTTCCTTGAAGGCCAATTGGAAGACAGCAGACTCAACGTGAAGTATTTCTAACTATTCAGATAAGGTTAGAGAGAGAGAAATGCATCACTGAGTTGTGTATCTGCAGCAGCTTTACAGAAATTGTCATCATTTTCAGTCCTGGAGGACCCCACATCTTTTCATTACCAGCAACTTCTCTAGCAAAATATTCTGAAGAACCTATTTACATTGATGGGATTAAAACACAGAAACCCACATTCTAAAAATATAACTTATTCAGAAGCAAAAGAGAATCACACATTTTAAAAGAACCCCAAACTTCCCTTCTATCAGTATTTAGAAGACACATTGGATAGATCCAGAATAGAATATATTAAGAAAATGGAATTATCTTCATGGTTACCTCTTCGCCTTTGATTTGCGATGGTTTCTTGACTACCTCTTTGACTAGATGTAATATAGTATCAATTTTCAATGTGTTAAGTGCACATATTAAGTCCACAAGAATAAGCTGAGATGCACTAGCCACTGGAAAAATCTGAAAAAACAAAACAAAACAAAAACCACACCCCTCAGATCACTGTACTGGGCAAAACATGAAGTTTGAAGTTGAAAAAACAGCTTTTTTTTGGTGATATTTCATGTATCAATACTTACACAAAACATGAATTAGACAAGTTAAATCGAGCATGAAACAATTTGTCATATACAGATCTTCGCCCAACACATTCATGAAAACAGCTTCATTGTGTTCAAATGAAAGCAGAAAAAAAGAGGTGTTCTACTGAGAATAAATGCTTAGTTCCAGAAAATACTGTAACTCCAACCTTTCTCTGGCCATGGAGCTCATCCAAGGTCTTTAAAATGTAATTGTCAAGTTGCAATCCTAAGATTACAATTCAGCATTGAATAAAAAATGGCTATTACTATTAGACTTAAATGGCCACACTGTCCTTTTTATTTGATTACTTAATTAGGTTTAATTGTAGTCCTGATGCTTTGTGGAATTATGTATAAATAAGCACATTACAGTTTTCTCAGTGGCTTGACGTTGTCACATGTCAATAACCCCAAAAACTAAGGGTGCCTTTCTTTAGTTTCACCTTGATTTTACTTTGATTCCTATGAGGTTTCTTGCTGTTCCATACTGCTGCTATTGCTGCCATCAACTGGATTCCAAGTTGTGCTGTCAGTGGATTCATGAAGTCGAGTATTTTAGTTCTTAATGTCTGTAGAGGGGAAAAAAATAACTGTCAACCCTAAACTCTGAGCTAGACTTTGCCTTGAATAGTCTGTAAAACATTCTTCCTTTTTCCAAGATGTTCAGAAAATACACAACAAAAGAATCTATACACTTAGCAGTCAGACTAGCTTTTATAATTTATGAGTTAGTGTATCCTTCTTACAGATAGAAGGCACATTTGTTGGAAAACAGATTGTAAAATAGAAAAAGTAACTTCTTGTATTATATTCTCTCTCCTACAGATATTTTTCACTACTATGATTTACCAATAGCCACAGAAGAAGGGAAAAGTGGTATTTTTATTCCTTCAGGGACATGTTCTACTGCATGTGGAAGGTACAGACAATTTGGAGGCAGTTGGCTCTACAGCAGCTATTATCAGAATCCCACATAAAAAGCAAAGCATTAAACAGATCAGGTAAGGGTGTGGATGGGCAAAAAGAACACGGAAAAAAATCTACTTTTGTAGGTATGTACCGTGCGAGTCTACAGCTCATGAGAGTTCTTCAGAAATTCTTTGTGGCCCAGTATAATGCTGGGAATGGCAAAACTATTCCTATAATCTCTGTGTAAAATACACTGGTGAGGGAGGGGTAAGAATGATGATACACAGCAGTTTAAAAGAACTCCTACTTTGGTTGCTTTAAAGTAGACTGAAGAAGAGCCTTTGGTTGTTCCAAAGAAGTCAGTTGGCCTTTTTTGAGAGTCCTCCCTCTTTATAATGCTCCAAAGAAGGGACATGGTATTAATAATGCGAGGTAATTCTTCCAAAATGGCATTCCTAGCGTTTCTCAGGTTTGCAGGTTCAGCTAGAGATGATGACTAGAAAAAGAACAAAAACATGAATATTAAAATACACTATATTATGCACCACTAATTGACTGTTCTTATTCTATAATTAGAAGAATTACAGTCAATTTTTGTAATGACAACTTTAAAAATAATTCAACCATTCTATTTCTGAAATATACGGCTGCTATTAAAGTCTACTGAATTTGCTGTTCACTATTTTGGCACAGATAGAATGGATTTGTCTAGGAAATTTTTAGGATAATATCCTCTTCTGACAAATGTTATAGGAATAAAAATTGTAGAGAACACATCAGCATGTTATCAACTCAAAAGAAAATAAAAGACACTGTTAATAACAGAGCAACTGTCGACAAGCTACACAGGACTAATATTTGCATGACCAAAATCATCATGAACATCTGCTTAAAATTAACTTTCCTGTCTTCAAATAAAAAAAAAAAATAAGTTCAGTCCCCGTTCCTTACACTTTTACTTAGTTCACTTCTTTTGGTGTGCTGTGAGGCTTCTCTAAGGTTTTCTCATCCAAGTGCCGCTTCACTACTTATATTCACCTCTGAATGAAAAAGGGATGCATACTTTGATGAACTGGTGTCAAGTGAGTGGTAGGCATTAAGCACTTACCTTTTTAGTTTGGTTAGGGTGATCCAGAAGGCAGTAGTGACCAATGGTTGTCAGACCTTCCAAAAGGGTTAGTGGGTAATCAGGTGTAACATTTTCTCTTTTAGAAGTTAAGCTTTGGAGGTGGGGGAAAAAAAATAAAAATGTTAACAGGCCAAGTGGTATTCCCTTAATTAAAAGTTCCAGTAGAAATCCGTTTCTATTCAATGGTTAAAAGAATACTGGAGCAACCAGACAAGAATACCACATCAAAGGATTCACAAACTATGCTTGGACAACACTGTTTTCTTGTCTAGATCTTTTAGAATATTATTCCCCACCAGTCCTTTCACTTACTGCCTGTTCTGAACAGTATCACTGTATTTTTCTTCTCCAGGGTGTCTCTCCCCAATTAGTCCTCCAAAATTCTCAGTTTTTTCAAAACTAGGAACTTCCTTTTACTTGGATGGCAGGCAGAGGGAGACAGGAGGTATCACAGCTGCTGGTCATTCTTGCAACTGCAGTGAGCCCTGCTGCAACAACACTGCCTCCACCGCACCTGGGCTCAGGGGACAGATGCCTGCATGGGCAGCAGGGTTTGAGGATCAGACTCTGGGAGCCACAGTGCTAAAACAGTAAATTGCTGTGCACTATGCTCTAGTGTAACAAGAACTTTAAAAAGCTTCAGCATAACAAATCCCACTGGGCAGACTCTTCTTACCTTGCAGATGTTTTTGCAGATGTCTTCACAGCTTCATTTTCATACTGTTTGACAAGCTCATCCAGGTTTTTACATATCTGTACAACAAATGGTGCCACAGTCCAGCCTAAAGACTTCCCAAAGTAGGGCAGGGAACATGTGACTAGGCCTACCCAAGTAGGATGCATCCCATAGCCATACTCTGGTTGCAAACCTCTAACCACTGCAGAGACGAATAATCCCTGGGAGGTTATTGGGTGTGGATAGACATATTGCATTGCACCAATAGCCTGCTGGAAATTAAGAGCCTGCTGCCATTCCTTAGAAAGGTCTGGCTGATTCTCCTGCTCCTCATGAGTCTGTCTAAGATGGTGCTCCAAGACAATCAATACCTGCAAGAGCTTCAGTAACTCAATCTGGAGTGGGTGTTCGCTCCATATTTGATCATGCCCAAAATTGATTAGGCTCTCTTCAAAGAGCTCTTCTTCAGGAACATTATTAACTCCATCTGCCATAAGCAGTTCATACCGTTTCTGACTTGTATACATAGATGCAGACAAAGAAAGAAGAACAAACTCCTGAATTTTGCATCTTCCTAGCAGATTATGTATGAACTCTATGTTCTTATTCTCTGCTGCTTTTGCAATGGTAGCTAGCTGGGTCATCATTCTAATCAGGACTTCCACACTTTTACCTGAACATCTCTGTTGCCAAGCACATCTCTGTGTGTGACCTTCAAGTAGCACGGATAATACGAGCGCAGAAAACTGAGACAGAGGTAAGTGAGCAATTCTATTAGAAGAGAATGGGGACACATGGTTGGGGACTGAGTCTGAAGCTTGCCATAAAAACTCTGCCCTACAAGAGCTTCCTGATGGCGTGCTAAGAGATTGTAAATAAGATTCAAGTGTGCTGTGGAGCTGGTATCCATGCTTGTACTAGCTACAGCTTCAATAAATTCTTTAGGGTTTGTTTTAAGCACTGCCTCCAGAACAGAGAAAGCATACAATACCCTCTTAGAGTCATAAGGCTGCAAGTATAGCAGCATGTGTTTGAACAGAGCCTCAATCATCTCCTGTTTTTCCTTCTGCTGCTTGAGCAATCTAGAATGGGTAATTTCTTGGAGCTCCAAATCCACCTCTTCATCACTTGACAGAGACTCTGATGCTTGAGTCCTTTCAGAGTCAGCACGCACAAGGTTTAGTGCTACTACTGGATTTGGAGCTTTCAGGAAGGAACGCATTGAGACAATTCACGTGGTTTGTGGTTTCTTTGCCATCGGTTACAGCACTGTCACTGTCCTCATTGCTCACTTCTTGCAGCTCCAGAGAAGGAGAAAAAGAGGACGTATTTTCACTGTCATGGCCTGTGCTGGTGTCTGCTGATTCTGTGTGCTCACTATTATCTTGGTCACCATCTGCTTCATGTGCAGTTACTGGATTACAAAAGCCATCATTTTCAGACTGTTCAGTTTTTAACTCCAGCTTCTCTGGATCTTTCTCCACTTCTGCCCAAATTGCTTCTCTGTCCACAGTAGTAAACTGGCTCAATGGAAGGTTTTCCTCGGAATTGCTCTCGGAGATGCCAGACTCTTTCAAAGAGTTTTTTTTCTTGCAAAGCCAAGCATGTATATCTTCTGGAAAAAAACATGTTGTTTTGTTTTTTTTTTTTTTCCAAAAAGAGCATATAATTATCTATTTCACACAACATGCTTTATAATGAATAAGTCAATGTAAGAAAAAAAGGTTAAAAAGCTACTCTGCTCTATTCTACTATTAATTGTAACAAGTGGAGCTAAAAAAAAACCTGAGTTAAGACAAGAATTATCTTTTTTTTTTTAAAAGTGGTAGAGCAGTCCTAATGTAATGTAAGCACGAGAGAATAGGGTCAAATCATAAAGCACATGCTGTTTCTCTTATGCTGTAACTCCCTAGATGTGACAAATTTTTTTTTATGCTTCCAGAGCATAAAATGTTTGTTGAGATCAAGAGGAAAATGAGATTAGCAACAGAGGATTTTTTTTTTTTTTTTTTTTTTTTTAAAGAGCTAGTGTTTTCCTTGATTACATGCTGTGGAACGAGGGAGGAGTATCTTATTAGCTCTGTGTTTGTATAGCATCTAATGTATAGGTCCCTTTGGATGCTATAAATGTCTGCCATCTAACTATTTGCCAATCCAGACAGAAAACAATTATGCAAGCCTACAGCTAGGTTAACAGTAATGAGACAGACAGGTGACACGGAAGTTTCTTTACACAAAACTACCGGACACTTTCCCACTGTCTTCCTGATCTGCTCCAGGAAACAATGTTGGCTAATTGGGCCAAACAGTGCAGAGTGTCTCATTTCCATACCACTCCCAGCAATCCCAAACCTGAACAGACTGCCAGCCAGCCTTCGCGGGACTCCGCACTTGGAGCGAACCCTCGCTCCATACCTGTCTCAGTCTTCCTCAGCTGCTCCCCACAGGTCTCTGTCACACTTGTCCGTTCCACATTTGACACACAGATCATCTGTGGTTCACAGTGGTTCTCATTACATGTCTTAAAATGGACATCTTCCAGCTGTCCAAATTTAGCCTGCCAAGGCAAAGACGCCCTGTCACATTCCTAAATTTGGGTGGCTGGAGGTCTTCTTCAATTCCAAACATCTCTCTTTGCTTCTACATCCTAGCTCTGGGATACCTCAAGGCTTATGCCACAAGACCTCGGCTTTCCTCTTGATTCAAGATGGATCTTCTTTGGACAAAGACATCTTAGTTTTTAGAAGTTAGCAGAATTAGTTTGGTTTTTTTTTTTTTGTGTGTGCCTAAACTGTAAGATGTTCCTCATAACCTGTCTGATTATTTTAACATGATGCTGAGGGAATCATTAACAAAAAATATTCTGAATAAAGAAACCTGGTACGAGGGTGCATGGTGTGCTGGGGCAAGACTAGGTGGAGAGAGTGAGATTTGCCTGTCCATCCTGCCTACTTGAACAGTTCCTGGACTGACATAGTCACCAAACTGCTCCTGGATTTCATTTGGTTGCAGACCTAGTTTTGCTCGAGAAGGGATCCTGTGAACAGTGAACACACATGCAGTGTGGATCATCTGGGAATGGCAATGAGAAGTGTGGGACAAGATCCCAGAGCAAAGCAGGGAGCAATCCAAACCAACAGTGTAGGTGCAGTCACCATAATAAAAATGATCATTAGGCCTTCAACTAGCATGACTTACTCCTGAACTCTGTTTTAGACATCACTAGAGGTACTTGGATGAGGAGGAATCTGTGGATCTGATACAATACAACTTAGGGTAATAGGATACCTGCTGCACTTCAGAGACTAACTTCAGTAGGTGTTCAGGAGTATGCAATGCTATGTTAGCATTTACAGTTTCAGTCCAAGAACAGTTTTACCTGCTGAATTTTTCTGTTTGATGTAGTGGATGGACGTGCGCTGTGTCTTTGGATGAAGCAGCAGCAGCAGGACTGGTTCAAGAATCCGTGCAACATCATTAAGTGAAAGAGCACGAATCAGCCAGCCCTGTGCGGCAGCACCAATTGCACCATCTGAACAATTGAGACTGTCCAGTACCACAAACAGAGACCTGAGTGGAGAAATCAGAATGAAGTACAATTGAAATCCCCAAAAAAGTTAATACAAACAACAAAGTAGTGGCAGGGAACATAGTGCATGTTCAAGTAAGCCCCATCCAATGACTCATGTCTGCTAACAATAGCTTGATCATGCACATTTTCTTGAGTCGAGGTCAAGTACACATGCATTTGCTGAAGCAAGGCCATACACTCACACTCTAGAAGAGCAGCATATTTTAAAGTTCTTTCACGCATTTATTTAGAAAGACACTTCATACCTTTGTCTCGTTATACAAAGGTTATGATCTTGTAAATAGGAAGTAAAACTAAAATAAGATTTTTTTTTTTTTGCACAAGTAGCTGTTTTTATTTTCTTTGGAAAAAAAATCTAACCCACTCCAAGATAAAAAATGTCTGCTATGCAGAAGCTTGTCTGCAAGCAACTATTCATATATGAAGCTCTTCCTATTTTTACAGAAACTTCCTTCACACAAGAAAGTGCACCATACACAGAGTGCTTTGCAAAGACAATAGTGCAAGAAATCTGAAGATCTTCCTTTTGCTCATTTTTTTGTTCTCTCTACAGAGAACTTTTTCCCACCTCAGAAAGAAGAATAGAGCAAAGCATGATATAGTTAAATATATAAATGTAAGTCTAAGCCAGTGGAAATAGAAAATACCTATCAAAGGACCGATTGTGAGAAGTCACTCTGCTGCCTTGGATCTCTCTGGTCAGATGCCACATGACAGAAAATCTGAACAGTGCTTCCAGCCTTGTCCCCTTTGCAAGGAAACAAGACAAGTACATATTTTTTGCAGAATTCATCTCCAAGTAAATTTTTAGTGATTTTTAAATCTCTAACAAAACAACAGTTACTGTGTAGATGACTGCTAATCCTTCTCAGCTAGTTTGAGAGCACTTTTCTGTTTTGCCATAGACTAAACCAAAATGCCATGTATCCATGAATGCACAACCAAAACTGAACATCCACAGTGTTTGTAGGAGCAAAAAAAGATGTGCCAATACACCAAAAATGTATTTCAGGACTCTTGTGCATAAATATTTTAGTCTTGGTTTGGTGTTATGGAGGTTTACAAGTTGGATGACAAACAGGAAGACACTGGTATATTAGGTAGTGTTTATTATTGGGTAACTTTGTTTGAAAGCTTTTAAAAGATTTCCAAACTTCTAACTTTCAAAATTGCAAGAGCAAAGATATGAAAACAATCCCGAAGACTGAAGGTGGCTGTTTTACGTTTTATTGTGCAAGGCACTTCTCACAAATACTTTGTAAGTTATTAAAGAACTGTTCTGTCATTAAACTAGTCAACTAAAATAATTAACAACTGGCTCACCTAAAATACATCTTACTTATTATGAGATCTAAATACTAAGGTGGCCACAGGGTCAGCATTATGTTGACATACGCTTATACGTTTACAAGATAATAAAGTCTTTTGCTGGAATATGAAGTTTACAAAATCAACTCAAAGTAAAATGATTTTAGTTACTGGTGGAGCTGGGTCAGTTTGAAAATACTAACAAAAAGGTTTTTTAGGGGCTTCAGTGAATACAGGACTTACTTTATCACGATCCAAAAGTGCGTGGCAGATAATGTCTTCACAGATATTTGCTGATGGTGCCAAGCAGTGCAGCCTGTAGAACAGTTCCACACAGGCAATATGATGCTCCCGTGTCTCTTTGTTCAGCTGATTCCAGAGCACACAGGCTACTCTCTAGGGAAAAATAGCAACAAATAATAATAGTAATAATAAATACGCTATTTATTCCCTGACTTGAAAGCCTTCCATTGCATAAACGCTCTCTATTACCAAAAGGGATTTCCAAATCGTCTTAGTTTAGCAAAGAGCAAGAATTCAGGTTATACGCTCAGACCTAAAGGAATGCAACTTTCCCACCCTGGTAGGACAGGTAATTCAAATGTACGTGCACCAGAAGTTAAGAAAAGCATTTTTGCTTCTATTTTCTGGGTCAAAACTTAACAGATTTTACATGTGTCAGGCACAGCATTTGGAAACACAGTAATTAAAAATAAGATCTTGGAACCAACCCTCATACCAACACTAATACCTATAAATGGTCAGGAGAAGGAAAATGTCTTTGAAATATATTCAAAACAAGGAGGATGAAATGTTTTCTTTATTACTCACCCACTAACATTTTCTCTTATGTGAAAACTTAGAGTTCTCTAAAATGTATCTTTCAAGCTAATGAAACCAAACCCTTCAGGTCAGAAATCAACTATACCTACCCACCCCAAGAATTTGGGCACAAAACCAACTAGCAATTTGAAAGTAATCTGCCACTTTTGAACATCCTGTTGGGAAGCACACAAAGAAGAAATGAGATTGCTGTCAAATGCTTGTGGAAGCAAAAAACAGTAGCGTGTCGTTGTAACACAAATATGCTGCCCCCAAACGTCCATGCAAATAACATCTGTTTTCCCAACCCATCCTTAGAGGTTCAGTGTGGTTGGGCAGTAAAAAATAAAAAGAAAATTGACACCTGGTAGAAATCTGTTTTCTCTGAGATGATCTTTAGAACTCCAGGAGCAATGGGAGGCAGGGTGACCATCTGTAGCTTTCCAAAGAAGGGGTTGTGGCCAGATACTTTGTACCGCTTCATTCTGTCTTCTATTACAAGCGCCAGTGACTGGGAATGGTTGATCACCTCCAGCAGGGTGAAGATGGACACGTTCTGAACATAGCAGTCATTCACACAACAGCATATTGTCATTAAGGACTTCAGCCACAGAGGGAAGCTGGCATCACAACCTCCTCAGAAGATAAATGAGAAAAAAGTTTTTGATTGATCTCAAGGTTATGGCCATATTTTCAAGAATTCTTCAATCTAGCTCGCAGGAGATAAAAATGACTAAGAGACAAAAATGACTGCCGAAATTCAACTGTCCTGCTACCATCAATTCCCTTACTTCAGAAGGGACTTGATTCAAAAGCAAGTTATATTCTTTTCCCTATTTCCCCCAGCAGAAAGCTCTTGCAGGACCTCAGCAACCCAGTAACGAGTGGATTCCTGCTTTCCAGTTTATGTTTATTCACAACTAGTTTTCACAGCTGCTGTTTTCCAGCTGTCATTGTCAAAAACAACTGAGATCTGCTGATCCAAGGATGCTCTTTTGGGTAGCGTCGAAGCTTATCGTTTCAGAAACCATGAAGCACACAAGGAACTGATATGACTAACATCAAGTCAAGACATCTTTGCCTTTCTTGAGTGAAAAATCAGATAAAATTTTATTAAGGCTTGACTGTAGTCAGACTGAAGTACAAGTTCACACCTCTGGCTTCAAAACCAAATGTTCTAACTGCTTTACTACTACATCAAAATGACCGCTCTACCTTCTCCACATCAGATAACTTCTGCACCACATTCAACCCTGACCTTCATTATCAGAGATTCTCTCCTTTGGCTTTAAACCTTACTGTATTCTCCAGAGTGTGCAGTTAAAAAGAATTTAAAAACTAAACTTCTATAATCCTAGGATGATATACCAAAGAAACACAGTTATGAAAGCAAGCCTTCGAAGTTAAGCTATATTGCTGATCACATGTAAGGCACTGAAAATATGCAAAAGTGTCCATGGCAAGCAGACAGCTCACCCATGTAGATGATGGGCATATCATCATTTTGCTAAGGAAGACAGCAGAAATTTGCAGTGAGGTGAGGAAGAGAAGTCAATTTTCCAGTTTCCCACCTCTCCACTCACTACAAACCTATCTCGTCAAACAGCCTCCAGGCCAATAACTGCTCCTGCTAAAGCTAATGAATTTTAATTCACAGAACAAACAGGCCCTCCAATTATACAGGATTATTCTTATATGTTAGCTTACACTGGACTCCTTTGAATTCTGAGGGTTAGGGAAAGAGCTGGCTTTGCTTCTGTTATGGTTTAGAGCTCCAGTTTTCTACCTACACCCACCTTCCTCTAACATATTCCTTTTTTTTGGGGGGGAAGACAACAAGGGATGCCAGGGGGATGGATTTCCTGAAAATCCTGAACCATGCCACAAGGATCTACAGGCCAGAAAGTCTTTCATCCCTTCAGCTGCAAGTTTTATAGTGAAAGCTTTCAAAACAATGTGAATTTTTAAAGTTTGATAAAAATTGTCCCTCGGCTGCAAGACACAAAACACATGTTGATGTGGGTAAGTCTTTAATCCACACACAACTTGCCTTCAGCCATGTCAAAGGGCATCACTACTGGCCCTGGTCACATGTCTTGCAAATAGCCCAGCTCACACTGCTATTTGCATTCTCAAATGCTCCAGTTGCACAGTAAACGAATCTTTTCTTACCAGGAACCCGAAACAGAGAGAGATACAACTGTTCCATTTCCTCCTCTGAAAGATAGACTGGGAATGTGGTACAATCCAACAAAAGGTGACAAGCTGCAGCAAAAGCTTCCTTGCAGTCACCTCTAAGGGGTGCCAAGACACGCATCACTTGTTCTATGTCCCACTCTTCTTCCTCTTTTTCCTTTTTACTACCAGCATTGTGGTCAGAAGGAAGAGGATTAGAACTCTTGTTCTTGAATGGTGACCCTCGAACTGAGAACAAGTCTGAAAGCATTTGTTTAAACTGAGGTACAGTGATTTGCTTTGCATCCCATGGGCTCTTTTTCTTGTTAGCACTCTCAGGTAATCTATAGCCATTCTCTTTTTTCTCTTTTCCACTCAGATTCATTGCTGAGATGCTTTCATTACTTGTTTCTTGAAATTGCACCCCGAAAATGTATTTACTGGAAAACTTGGCAACCAGCTCTTGGATGCAATACAAAGTCTTCTGAATGCTTCCCCCTTTCTTCCAGACATCATCTCTCTCAAGGGTCACAGTTGGCACCTCCAAGTGCTGAGAGAGCTCTGGGGAGGAAGCACTTAGACCAATGCCACTGTCTTCTGACTTCAGGGGAGGGAATGGAGTCTCATCCTCCTCCTGCAGCACAGACTTAGTCTCCAAGGTTATGTCCACATTCCCCTTTTTCACTGGGCTCTAAAAGAGAAATGTTAATGTGGTTAATATGACACTGTGTAGGTAATTTTAAACTACGTAGAACTGTGGCAGGCACTAGGGAACAGCAATGACAGAAAACCCCCCTCATATTTGCAATTTTCAGATACAGATTACTTTTACAAAATCATCAAACACAGTTATTTGTAAGCAGTTCAATTCAATTGCATTTAAAACCTAACAAATGGTTGTATAATCCTCACACCTTGACTCATCAAATACCAACAGATCCACAGCTACAGATACTTAGCAAATGGAAACGTTTCCTTAAAATCAGTTCACCACTAGAACAGTATTACTTATGTTGGCTTATTTCTAGTCAAATGCATGTATTTGTTCTATTGCAAAACTTTGGCAGGCTGTGCTTATGTGACTGCTTTATGCCATCTATTCCTCATTCCCTACCATGGTCTCTTGCACACAAATAATACCACATTGTGTTAAACTAAAATATTAATTGAAAACTTTGCAGACCTAATCAGCTGTAAATCAGGGCTTGATTTGGCACCTCAAATCTTTAGCAACTGAATGATCCTGATTGCTTTTTCACAACCATTAAGATTGCATTTTTCCCCAGAGGTAGGATTATATAACCTGTTTCAAACAAGACTATACTCCTTCACTGTCACAAATAATTCAAACAAGTCAGTACTGAATACCCAGTAAAAATAACAAGGTATCAGGTAGCTCTGGAAGGGGCCAAAGAAGATAAGCTTCAAAAATCTTTACTGCTGCAGTTATCATCTACGTTTAAGTTAGGAGAATGATCATTTTAAAATAAGCTTTGTCACTAACAATTTTGAACATCTATGAGTAGTTGAAAAACACCTACCCCATTTCCACTTCCTGTCTCAATGTCCAAGTAGGAAGGGGGCATTTGCACTTTACTGAGCACCTTAAAACAGGTCTTTAAGGCATGAGTGAGTTCTGGTAAACCTAGTACTTCCATATTTTCCAGGAGAGACTGCACCATATAACTGAGCATCTGTGGAAGATACTGAGTCTGCACTTCAGAGTAGAGTTCCTAAAATAAATAAGCAATGTTTAAAATAGTTATCACATATTATTATTCAGCTGTCTAGGAACACTGATCAATGATTGATGAAGTCAGTTTGTGAATGGTTAGACGCTGTACAAACTTGCTTCTGTGCTATTCCTTCTTCCTTCATTCTACATGATGAACACTGAATCATACCATAAAAATCTTACGATAGCCAGCTACTACGAGATCAAAAAATCCCAAGAAATTTTTTACCCAAGGCGCAAAAGGTACACTTTTTCATTCCTTTAATAGAATCACCATATTTTAAAATACAAACAATTTTTATTTGGCTAGGAAATAGCACAGGTCAGCACATAAAACTATACTTTGCAGGACCTACCATGCATATGCACATGTATGTTAATTTGCCTATTTTCATTTTAGGTAATCAAAATATTAATTATTTGATTTTGTGTTTTTTTAAGAATTTGAAGCAGTTGACTTCAAGTTGCCTTACCAAAGGAATCACGTCAAGAAGAAACACTAATAGTGTGCAGAGTTCTGAAATTGTAGGAGGAGTGCTAATATTTTCAAGAGGATATCTCATCTGTGTGGATTTGTTTCTGGATGGAGAGAAACATTATTCTGTAAGCTTTTTTCCTGTCAGAATTCTTGTTACAATAAAAAAGCTTCATCAAAACCAGCACAAAATACTGAACAGCTAGGCTTTCTAAAGCCAAGTAAAATGGGACTTCTAATACAGCAGGATAGAACATTCTCTCAAAACCAAACTGTAATATGTAGGATGATAAAGTGCTTCTAATTTTTGGATTGAATCTCTATAAACAATCTTACTACTTAAAGGATAATCTCTCTTATATTTAGAAAGAGTGAAAATGATAAAGATATTTGGTTTTCTTCAAAAAAACACTTGTTCTTCCAAGGAAGACCTTTCCACCTCCCCTCCCAAACTTTTTAATCCTTTAGCTGTCATTTTGAAAGTTGTTTCTTTTGTTCTCAGGTTGCTAGTTTCCATCTAATTGTTCACTTGCTTGCATTCTTGAATTATTTTAGGATGCAACTTACATATCTGTCTGATTCTAATATGTATTATGTTCCTTCCAGAATTTAAATGCTTAAGTAAACTTTGTTATCTTACACAGATAGCTCTTAAGTGGTATTTTTTAAGAGAAGCACTACTGTTTGACAACATAAACACCTGAAACAATCTTCAAAACATTTGGTCATGTAATCCCAAAGAAAATCCGTGCTTAAGGATGTGATCAACAAATTGACTGTTTTCACAATTTCCGAAGCATTTTTATTCTCTTTGATTGCACTGTGTGAAAGGGGAAAAAAGGAAAAAAAAGAAACAGGTGTCAGTGAAGATTCTAAAAGCATGCACATCACAGTATTAAATCCTGCGTTCTAAAATCCTTTCCCCCTTTCTCTATAAGCTAAAAGACGGTGATTGTTTTAAGTCAAGGACCAAGTCTTTCTGAAAGAGCTAGAGCTTGAGCATCTTTCTTCAAGATGAAAGAAATCAAGCCTTCAACTTTGAAAATCAAAAGGCTGAGTTCTGCCACCAGACTGATTCTTGGTCAATATAATCAGATTTAATCAACAGCAATTGTGTGCAGTGTACTTCATTTTCCTCTCTGCCAATCAAAGAGAAATCAAGCATGTGTGAGAAAAAGGGAAAATCTCATCTTCTATACAGAAGGTCATTTTATTAAAAACCTAACCTTCCTTAAATTGGTTAAGTTTAATAAATTAACTTCATATAAAAGATACAGTTTCATTTCGTATTTGGAAACCTGTAGTTATACCTTGCAAGTATGTTGCCACTTTGATTGTAGCTAAGTTTGAGATCCGAAGCAAGTGCATCTTTGCAGTGGGAATAAAAGGCTCTAATAACTTCAAGGAACAGATCCCCAACAACCTGTGGACCTACAAGTGAGGGGAAAAAAGACTCCAGTAGTTGCTCCAAAGTGATTGCTAGGCGGCTCAATTACAAACTTGTACAGACTTTAATTAGGGGTAACCAGACTTAAAAAAACATGATCACCAAAGTAGGAAGAAAATGTTTATGTGGCCTTTTAAAATAACCGATTTCCCAGTTAAAATAAAATTAAATATTAAGTTAAAAATTTGGGTTTTTTTCTTTTTCTTTTTTTTTTTTTTAAGTTCTAAATACCACCCGTTGCTCATTTTAAATAGTGTTTGGAAAGCCATAGCACTGGCTCTATGCTCACTTAAGTCACTTCCATAAGGCACCTACACTGCAATCATCTATAAATGGGCATAATCATAACTATAAACCTGCAGTTCACATGCCAAAAATAACCACCATGCCTGTATCCATAAGGAAAACAAGCAGTTTCCCAATACACGTTTAACCTAGTAGCCTTGATTAAATTTTGAGGGACGGAAGCTGGAAAAATCAGCAAGTTGAAAAGTTCAACTGCCTAAATATATCCAAAAAATGCATCATTTATAAACAGTTTTACAAAGAAAGTAGAAGTTAAGTGTGTGCTGATAACGGTACAACAGTGGGTTTTGGTTTAGCTGAAATTGTCTATAGATGAGGCAGACAAATACTAAGTACAATACCCTAAACATGGAACCATTAAAAAAAAAGTAGTGTATAAAGCATTCAAATGAGTCCTTCTAAAAAGTAAAAAAAAAAAAAAAAAAAAAAAAAAAGTGACTAAGAGTAGCAGAAAAGGTCAAAGACTCTTGTTACGATTTAGTTTGCTAGCTTTAAAAAAAATAAGTTGCATTGCTAATTCCATTTCAAAATGAAGTGAAAATCATATTGGCTTAAGGCTCAAGAAGTTATATTTTGTGTGCTGACTGGAACAGAAAGATTAATCTGAATAACGCAGTTCAGCTAAATAATGTATTGTAGTTCAGATTAATGCTGATTGCCAGCCAAATAAAACATACAATAGGGTCATATCTGTCATCTACCTTTTAAATTAGATCTAATCAAGAAATTTATAATGTAACAACCTTAGTCAACTGTCCCTTCTTCAGCATTTTTGCGAGGAAATAAAAATGCTTTATATATGAGGTTTTAATTATGACAGATTTTTTAAAAACAGCTAAAAATCAGCTAAAACCAGTGGAAGGAAACATTAGCGCCACTGTCTTATAAGCAGACTAGCAACTGCTTCTACTAAGGTAGCGTTCATTTGTTAGACAAGCAATATAGAATCCTCATGTCTCCTGGCAGTGCTTTGATAATTCATTAACAGGAAATGTGCTTAAAATTACTTTCCTGACCCATAAAAGAGGATAAATTTACCAGAATATGGGAGCCTTCAAAATCAACTGCCACTCAAACATTTAAGTCTCAGTACTTGAGTTTTATTCTAAGTCCACAGGCTTGGTCAATGGTATCATCACTCCCCTACTCAGGTAATACCTAAAACAACACTTTGAGATATAGTCAGTCATTAAGACTCTAAGTTTCTAACAAATACCAGTTAACCAGTCCATAGGCTTCTCATACCTGTCAGATTAATGGAATATAATTTCAAAGATTTATCTGTACATGGTTGCTACAGAATACTATTAAATGCTAAAAATCTATCAAGTCACTTTGGCTTAATTTTTTGATTCAGAAAGGAGAACTTGCTCTTTAGAATAAGGGCTGGCAGGGCCTCACCCTTCTGGTGCTGGCAACTTCATGTACACAACAGAACAGACACGTGACAGTCAGAGGAGAGGAGGAAATTATTCACAGCTCAGTCATGAAGTCTCAAACTATAGCTCCCACAGCAGTGCCAGGCCAGCACAAGCTGGCAGTGCCACTGCCAGAGGCACCCTTACCTCCCCACACCCGTAACAGGTTATTTTGAGCTGGAGCACCCGCAGGGAAGGGGCAGCAGTACCGCCACAGGCTGCCTGCCTGTGGACCACCGTGTCTGGAGAAGCAGCATGGTCATGAGAGTCTGATGCAGGTGTACAGGAAGGCCTGCAAGCACAGCCAAGCACTGGAAACAAACCCAGACAAGAGTAGTACCGGTGGTTTTCCAGATAGAAGATGCTTTCTAATACAGAACAAAAAGAGGGCTGGCAGTATCTTAGAGAATAAACTCCAAGGAATTAATTGAGCAGCATACTGAGACTAGGGCAGAAGTGGTTCTTTCTAATTGGCCCTTCAGATCACACTTCTAGGCATGGAAGAGCTGTTATCCTCCCTGGGATATGTGAGTGCTACACAGTGGGGTGCTCTGCAGAATAGCCAGAGATGACCTGGAGGGGGTGCTTGCTCCAGAGCACTGTTCTGAACCAGGTCCCAGGCAAGAAACACAGCCCCCTGCACACTAATACACAATGCACACATATTCAGAATTAGGAAGAACTGTGCAACATTACCTATTTCAGGTTTGTCAAGGAGACTGATTAGGATGCGGAAGGGTTTCAAATAAGCTTGATGCTGTTCCTCTGTATCAGACTCTGGGAATTTCTGATGTAAAATTTCAATCAAACTCTAGTAAAAAGAAAACACCAAAATGTTATACGGAGAAGAGAGATTGTAATTTTATTAATACCTGAAGTGTTTCTAAATTTGATTGTGTTTAGTACCAACTACAACTGAACTGCAATTTTCTGTACAGGACAGACAAACCAATGACATCTTCTCATCATCTGTACTCAAGAGCTGATCTTATTCAGAGAAGCATTTTTAAATAATTCAGGTGGTTCATCAAAGACACTACCATTTGGTCTCATTAGATTCCATTTGTATTGTAAGCACATACAATATTGGGATAAATACAGCACAGCAGGCATTCAGATAGCTGAAAATATAACCACGAAAGGATGTTATCTTTAGGGACAGAAAGTGAAGGACAAACCAAGTGGCACAGTGAACAATTCTAGATGCAGTTTGCACTAACATTTAAAAGAATCATAAATACGTCTGTATACAATGAACACCAACCTCAACCAAAAGATCTTTAGAATATTTTCCAAAGAAATAAATTGCATGGTCTTCAGAGGTTGCTGAGTCTGGAGCAAAAGTACCACCTTTAATATCAGAGCCTACAAGATAGAGAGAGACATCAGGAGTACAGAGAAACACTACAGTAAAGAGTATTACACACATCATTTATACAAATACTGACATTACAATGCATTTTTAACCTTTATCATTTTAACACTTTGCTTGAACTTAGCTCACATACTGCCAAGAACAGCCCACACAGCACAGTTTGAGGCATTCAGATATGCTATACTGAACATAAATCAAAACCAAGGCCAGATCCAGACATGGGGTCAGCAAGGGCAGCTTCATGCAACTGCATGGCTGCAGCTCTTGCGCTGCCAGCTTTAGCCTCCTCCTATGCTGTTAAGTGGAGGCAGATGGGGAGAAACTATAGCTCTCTTATAACCCCTCCTTGACAATTAAGCCCACATGGGAATTAATACACTATTACTTCCAGATCAGCAAGGTTAAAATAGCGCCCTACTCCTTTCAGACCACTGAACCACTTTAGAAGGAAGTGTGGACAGGACCAGAAATAACTCATCAGATACCCTGTGATTCAGGACAGTGAAATGAATTCACCTCTGAATAGAAGATCTGCTGCCAAATGAATGCTTGATTTTATTAAACAGGTACTTAATTAATGGCAACTAAACACTTTATTTTATCATTCATTAACTGTTGAAAAAGTATATTACATTTTAAGAACTGATCTTTTTTTCTCTTGTTCAGAATATTGAGTATCACTGTATGTTTTACAGTACCTAGCAACCATGCGTATAATCTTCTATTGAGTGACATGTCTCTCCTCAGCAATGTCTGTGTAGCTGCTGACAGAATGTACACTAAATCAGTCCTGCACAATACAATAGTGCTTTCCTTGCAGTCCTAGGATAAAAACCAAAGACACTTTAGCTGGTTATGAACACTGAAACAAGTCAAATTGGTAATGAGGTTTTTTTTAAACCGGTAATACTAATGTTCTGAAAAAAAAAAAAAAAGGCAACAAACCATCAACAACAAAATATTTTGTATGCTAAAAATTTCAAGAAAGTGAATCTGACACAATTATGATAATTTTCATATCTAAGGTACAGAGCTACAATTAAGCTAAAAATACTAAAGACTTCATTATGATATCCCTTAAGACTTACAATTACTTGCTACTTTCAAAACACTGACTGTACTACTAGATAAGTTAGGGAATGATGGGGAATAGTTCTTGTTTCAAGTAGTATTTTCTTTCCTAGTCTTTAACAAAAGTATCTTAGTTTAGCGCTGACAATTCCAAATGCTGAAATACTACTTGAAAAAGGAGCTTGATACTTTTTCCATAGGTAGTTTCTCAGGCCTGAATACCTCAAGCACATACCAAATATCATGCAACATTCACTGTGAAAGCACATCTCCATTTGAAGCTAAGAAGCAGCAGAGTCCCCTCTACTATTAGAATTGATGGAGGAACAAGAAACTGCAAAATCTGTTCATTGATTCTGAAGGTACAAAATTCAGACGTTTGGCTAAAACAGAGCTAGCAGCTGGATTGGTTTCACAGAAGACACCTTCCTGCACAAAGTGCAAATGCAACAATACCAAAACAGTCCTCTTACCAAAGATGTATCAAATGGGAAGAAGAAGAGAATCACTTCTAGAGTGTTTCTTTGCACAAGGACATTTGAATCCAATACTGATACACACAAAGACTTTATCTGTAAAAGGAAAAGAAAGCACAACGGTGTTTTACTTCACGGTAACACATAAACTACAATCAGTAATCACAAGAAGAAAAGAAAGCAAACTTGGTTGCATGCAAACAATCTCTTTTTAAATTAGAGGATCCTGCCCCCAAAATGTGTTAAAAAAAGTTTTGTGGAATACTGATAAAAGAATCGTTAATACTTACGAAATACTTGGTTTTGTAACAATACAGAATATTAGAGCATAACACCATCGTACAGACAGAATGTGAACCCTAACAAAATGCAGATATTAAAGTACTCTAACTAGCATTACATTTATTCTACCACTCTAGCCTAACATGAATTACTACCTAATGAAGATTTCCATTTTACAGAAAAAATAAAAAGTTACTTGTCATGGTTTGGGCCTGGTTGGCAGCCAACCACAATGCAGCACCTCTCTCTCCCATCCCCTCCGGCAATGAGAAGGGACAGAGAGCCAGGCTTGAGGTTCAAGACTGGGATGGGGAAAAAATACCCCTTTTATGATCATGAGCAAAAGGCAGACTCGTTAGGGGAAGGAAAAAAGAACATACATTTATTACAGACACTAACAACACATAACAGAGTAGGACAGTGAGAAGCATTGCCACATCTTGAGAACACCTTCCCCCCACCCCTCCCTTCTTTCCGGGCTCAGCTCTGCTCCTGATATCTCTACCTCCTCCCCCAGTGGCACAGGGGCAGGGAATGGGCAGTGCAGTCAGTGCTGCCACTTCCTTCATCTTCGGTGAGGGGACTGTCCGAAACTTGTTCCTCCTGCTCCATCGTGGTCCCCCTCTCACAGGAGACAGTCCTCCACAAACTTTCTCCGACTTGAATTCCTCCCATGGGCCGCAGCGTTCCCCACACTGCTCCGTCATGGGTCACTAACTTCCTCCGACTGGATTCCCTCCCACGGCTGCAGCCCTTCCCGAGCTGCTCCGGCGTGAGACTCCCCCGCATGCTGCAATCCTCCCAGCGCTGAATTACAGCAGCGGGGCTGCCTTTTCCCATGAGACCCCGGTCTTCTTCAGGCACAGAACCTTGATCATCTGAGCAGGAGCAACAGGCCATAAATCAATGTCTGCTCCACCGTAGATCTTCACGGGTGGCAGGGGGGGCCGCCCTGCCGTCTCACCACAGGATACAGGGGGATCTCTGCTCCGGCACACCTCCCCCCTCCTTTCTTCCTCCGTTCCTCCACTGACCTTGGTGTTCATGCAGCTGCAGCAACTCCTCCTCACAAGTCCGACTGCCCGTCACCACGTCCCTTCTTAAATACGTTATCGCAGAGGCGCAGCTGATTGGCTCAATTTCCCAAACAGAAGTGGAGCTGACATGGAGCTGGGGGAGCTTCGAGAAGCTTCTCACAGGGGGCCGCCCTGATAGCCCCCTCCCCTGCCACCAAAAAACTCCACCACTCAACCCAGGACATTACTAAATTTCAGAATTGTTTTCCAGGGCTGCAAGCATTTTGAGAAATCTACATTAAACATTGTATATGCTGTATTATAGAAAATATGGTCTTCGCCCTTAAATGCAAATTCAGAACAAGTAGAGAAAAGACGTCAGGTTTATCTTCTGATTTGAAACAGAGTCAGTCTTTTAAGGCTGTATGCAGTACCCATTACCAAAAATCGATTACCAGAAGCTTCAGAAGACTTGCATTCTGCAGGCTAACCAAAATCGGTATGGGAGATTCTCTGCTATATTTCAGGTAAGATGCTTCCATGAAGTAATTGTATTAAGCAATTCCATCAGCCTCTCTTTCCCTCTCTCCAAAATATTTTTGAGAGCATGTGATTCTAACAGAATACAGAGAAGGCACAATCTGCTATTACGCAAGTATTATGGTAGATAAGACTGTTCTACAGAGAGTGTAATGAACCTACTGTGAGCTTATAATCAGTGCCGAGCATGTACTTCTGCTGTTTTCCAGACAGCTCTCTGTTGATATGGCTGACAACAAAAAGAGAAGCAGGCAGCCTGATGGATGGGCTGGCCAGGACACTGCCCCAGAGTGCTCCATAGAACATTTCTTGGCCCATCAGTAAGGAGAGCTTCACAAGCAGAGCATCTGTTCTGTACGGAAATATATTTGACATGAGAAAATAGACTGTTAGATCACTTTTATAGCATAAAAAGGCAATTATACACAGAATTGGTATTGCAGTTGATATTATTTATTTAATTTCCTTATCTTGTTATTATCAGTATTGCTCTTTTCACGTGAAGATGGCTAGCATCTGATTGTATGAAAACAATCAAAACACACTCATCTGTCATTGTGCACACTCACTGAAACAAAGTTTCTGTGCATACTTTGGAAACTTCTCCTGTAATCATCTGCAAACATTAAGCTCTGGCAAAATTACTGCAGTAGCTCTGATTGCAAAATATTTGCGGTGAGAGGGTGCAATTCTGAACTGGAAATAATTAAAGATGAGGCTAGACTCTGAAAGTCAATTTTATCAGTCTGGGAACTGGAAGATATCCTACAGATTTGTACTTACAAATTTGATTTGTACTTACAAGTCAATGGGCTCTCTAAGTCACTGAATGAAAAAAAACCATGAGATAAAATGACATCCTGTCAGTTATTGCACACAGGACTGGTACACTGAAATTAGTTTAAAGGCAATTACACTGGAAGTCTTATGACTGAAGGCACATTCTCTGCTTTGCTAACTCTGTAGGTACTCTGGTGTTTTATGATAATGTAGGAATTAAAACCTCATGTGAGGAATATAAAAGTGAGAAAAGAGGAAGTCCAGAATAGAAGAGGGACACCACCCCTCCCCCAGTCTGATGTTATTTTCCATTTCTTTATAAAATAGCCCTCGAGCCAGTTTTTCTGGAGGGTGTGTGTATGTGTGTGTGTACACGTGTGTGTGTGTGTGTCTGTATAAACTCATGCATATATGTGTGTTTAAGAAGGAAATACTTTCTAGGGTGAAGCACAGCCTGAGCTAGTACTTTTACTACTTTCAGGAACAGCAGGGAATGTATTAGTTTTAGTCATCAATGTCAAAGATTCTGAACACAGACAGTGGAGAGTCTCTCATGAAATCGAATTTAAAATTAATCTAACATATCTTTCAACAAGATATATTGGTCTATATCTTTCTTGCACCAGAATCGTTATGATCAGTAAACCAAAGAAATACTTTTAAATGTAATTTTTATATTTCACAAAATAACTTTAAATTAATTTTAGCATAAATCTTTCACAGTGAAACATATGGTCAGCTCCTGTCTGTGATCCTGTTTGCTCAAGGCAAGGGGAAAACAGTTCCATCAAGAATAGGGGAAAAAAAAAGATATAAAACCAGAAGTCAAATCTTGGAAGTTAATCTGCAGTTTCCATTAACTCACTACTTCTAGTTTATCAGTTTCAAAATAAACTCAGTCTTCCTAAAGAGTCTTCAAATAAACAGGAGATTTAGTTCCACGGGATCCCCCTTTCTCCCCCAAATCCCCAGCAAGTATTACTATAGGAAAAAGAAAACTATACACCACCACTTATAAGCCTGCCTGACAAGAAGCACACACTAAAATTTATGTTTCTACAGCAGATGTATAAGGGGTATATTCTTGTCCACAGATCCTGATGCTCTGAAATTGGCAACTGAATGCTACTCACCAAGTTGAGAATGCATGCAATCTACTCTTAGCTGCTCCAGCAATTGATATGAGCCTTCAATTTAATACTTGTTTTTTAAAAGAGGCATTAGACATAGAAGTATTTTGCTTATCAACTGTAATCTATGCAGTCTAGCTTATCTCCATTTTTTTTTTTTTCTTTTTCTCAAAGTGTACACACAGCTATTTAAGATTCAAAAAGGGCAGAGAGAACAGCCAATGCATCCAGACTGGTAACACAGAAAGACGTACATTACCAACGCAACATTTAGTGACTCTTCAAGCAAAGAAACACTTGGATAAAACCTACAGTGGTTGAGTTCTTACAAGATCTTACAAAACAATTCTGGTAACTGAAGTAAAACCACTACACAAATGGGTGCTGAGTTGCTCTTCCTCAGCACTCTTCCTGGTCCTGACTTTATCATACTGAACGTCATTGCCATTACTGCCAGGGGCACCCAAGAGTGAAAGAGATACTTTTTTCCACAATAGAGTTTACAAGAGTTGCCTCTTGCTTGTGTTTTCAGAATCTGAGGGTAAGTATCAGATATGGAAAGACTGGAAAGAATTCAGCTGCTCTCTCATGTTACAATATTTAAATAGATTTTATTGACAGAGCAGTGGTTCAGGGAGTCAGGTTAATTATTTAGGAGTTCAGAAGAGCTTTAAGAAATACTTTTTATTCCTTTCTCTCAGCACATCTATTTTTAACCCTCCTTTTCCTCCTCTCTCCTCTTCTCCTCCTGAAATGGAAATAGAAGGGCAAAGGATTTTTCTACTTTAGCACTATTTGTTGCATCTTTCAGGGATTTACCATTCTTTCATCCTCAGATGCTCTTTTATCAAGTCTTCTGTATAGAGAGCTGACAGAAATTTATTGAGAATTCCCTAGGAAAGCAAAATACTGTATATTGCTTTTAAATTGATATTAGTTCTCACCTGTCATAAATTTCTGATCCCTTCTTCCAGTCCAGGCAGCAGACCAATTAAAAAGGCTTGAAGACCAGGCAGAAGGGACTTTTGGAGAGGAAGAAAGTATTTCTCATACAAACCAAGGAGAACAGGCCTCACTGACATTGCTGCATTTGCCAGAAGAGGAAACAAACCAGAGCTTTTTTTTTAAGAAAAAAAGAGGAAAAGAAAAAAAAAAATTAGTTAATTAAAATAGACTGTGAAATGGACATGCCTTTAAAAAAAAGTTTACCTGTACAAAAATAAATCCTTGGCAAGCCATTTTGTCCCAATGATTTTAAAGATTATTTCATACGTTTCTAGTGCCTTTAAATGCACTCCACTAGGTAATGCTGGGTGCAAACACTGAGATAATCTTTTACTGATGATCAGCCGTTTTGGCAATAGAGAATACTTCAAGTTACTCTGAAGAGCCTGTGGAAGAAAGGAGATGAGAGTCAATAGCTATAATGTAAAACATGATGTATATGATGACTGTATGTCAAAGATTTCCTACTAGCACACTGAGAAGAACTAAATGCATTCAAGAGTTTTCTCTCATAAATGCATTTTGTTACACTGAAACAGCAGAATTCTGTAATTAAATTTTCATATGGAATCAGCCATGAACAATCTAGAAAAGTCTGGTCCTACTTTGCTTAGAGGCTGGAAATAGAAGTTAAAGGACAGGACAGGGTACCCTTATCTTATCTCCAGTGGAAATAGTGAAGTGACCAGAGCAGCATCTCAGCTTTTAAGGACCGGGAATAAAGTAAGAATTAAGTATTTTTCCTCATAAATTTTCATTTCACCTACAGCTGAAATACAAACAAAAAACCTTCCAACCAAAGCAGGCACAATTAAATGGGACAATAACTATCTTAGAAGTTATTTGTAATTCTGTGTGGCTACATTCAGTAAGCTTTATTAACTATACCCACTGTATTGACATATAAGTAAAAGACCTTCAGGAGAGGAAGTAGTTAACCAAGTCTTGCAGACAGGCCAGGACTCTGGAAAAAACAAACTGTAGCACCTTTCCTTTGGAAAGGTTACTCTTTTCATTGAACCATGCATGCGTGCATTTCTGTAGGGTAATTAAGTATGTCTCTCCAATTCAGAGACAATTAAAAAAAGCACTTTAGCCTTTAATTAGTCAGCTCTGGCAAACAGATGTTTCACTGGAGACTGACATTTGGGATGTTTTGGGGATTAGGCAAATTCTTGACTCTCCCAAAGGTTAAGTCATGGTTTTATCCTACATAATTGTTTTGAATTTTAGGTTCTTCTATCTTGCCTGAAAAAGGATTTTGAAAAAGCAGCAGACAGTGAACTAACCTTTCCTTGCTCATTTCCAATAAAAACCCCAAAATGGTTCAGCAATGATCACGGCATTCACTTGAATGCTGAATACTTTCATCAACAGTAAGAGGAAGAAATAAAACCCATCATCTTTCAAAGGTGTGTGCAACTTAACTGTTTAAGACTGCAGTTGGTGAGCATGAGAAGCTAGAATCTGCGAGACTACTATCGCATTATTTCTCTCATTTGCTGCCCTGCCTAAACTGAGAGACCAGCTGTTAGTAAAGAGCTTCTAGTAAATAAAAATGACTCAAGAAGAAAAAGGCTGAGAGTTTGTAACAAGGGTAAATAGAAAGGTCACACCATTCTTAAACACACACAGTACAGATGCCACTTAGAGCCAATTCATTTCCTTCCTTCCCTCCCTCCCCCACTACGAGCATGAGATCTGCATTTTAATAGGTACTAAAAACTAGAATCCAGCAATATTTCACATATGAAACTAAACCTGGGCATATTTGTGAAGTTATCTTTTATATCTTTCACATTTGAGACATGCTCATATATTACATGAGGAATATTATTTCAGTATAAAAGACTGAATTCCTTAATACATGCAATGACTTTTCAGGCTGCTTGAAAGCTGGACTTCGAAATGCTCTGTTTATATTGGTTGGTATGTATTTGCCCACACCCTCTGTCTATATAAAAGAATGCAATTAGAAAAAAAATAAGCCAGTGGTAAATATTTTTCCCCTCAATCTTAAAATTGAACAAACATCATCTTATTACTCTATCAGTTAAAATTTAAATATCAACTAGATAGAAAATGAAAATATTCACTGTTCATTACACAGAGAATCTGATCCATTACAGAAATAATGCCATCTCATAAAAAAAGTCTTGTTTGGTTTATTTAATTTCATAAGGATGTAAAGTAAACCTCTATCAGCAAATAAGAACTCCTCTTCCCTAAACATCAGAAATAGTTAAGCAAAACACTTAGTCAGAAGAGGAGGAAATATTCCAGGCATATTAGGAGCTGAATAGTGGATATTCAGGAATAATTCAGTATTTCTTCTGGGTAACTCAAACCTTCATACATCCAAATTCCAGCAAGTGAGACTAACTTCGAACAAGACTTACATTCATGTACATGTGACAACTGTACTTCTTCACCTAAATAATCAGAAGACATTTCTGTACAGGAAGCAAGATTTGAAGAAATTTATTATAATCCTCATACATAAGATGAGGAGACCTTCTGCTCATCACATCAGAATGATCTGGAGATGAAACTCCCTTCTGAAAAGCATGTAGTCTTTTTTTCTGACTTGGGTTGAAGAAATACACAGTTGGACACAAGTTACAATTCTTCCCAAGAGTGGGTGTTCCTGGCTAACAGTTGTCTCCAATCTTCTGGCAGATGCAAGGGATTTTAAACCATG
Source organism: Tyto alba (assembly GCF_018691265.1). NCBI lineage: Eukaryota > Metazoa > Chordata > Aves > Strigiformes > Tytonidae > Tyto > Tyto alba. The sequence continues at coordinate 28,434,569 of NW_024881276.1, forward strand.
CTGGAATATATTAGAGACTGTGGTTGCATCAAGAACCGTCCCAGCAGAGGTGGGCTGGCTGCTACTTTGCTGAAAGGTTCAGATTCTTAACAGCTTCGCCAGAACTGCAGGGCTCAATTTTAAAAGGGTTGAAACACTTTAATTGATGGTGGATCTAAAACTGTTCACTAAGTGACATGATAATACACATATTTCCAGATGCTAATTAGTTTCTGTGAGCCAACAGGCAAAGCTAAGAAGGTTGATTTTTAAATATCCTGAGCTCCCACAATTGGAAAAAGAATCAGTTGTCTGTGAGATCTAGGACTACTGAATGGCATTATAATTTCAGCTGTTACAGGTACTTAAATGCTGTAGTAGTAAGCCTGCTATCATTGGCACTGTATGATGATGAAAATCCCACCCCAAACCATTGTTTCCACATTCAGAAGCCAACACTAATGACTGCAGGTGGACAACTCCACTCACAGGTTTTGACATCTATTATTCACCCATTATTTTGATTTTTGTGAGCTTAATTTGACCATCTTCAGTTACATATGGGCTGAAGTCCACCCATGATCCTACTTTTCCTCGTCTCCTACTGCCTTCCACATTAGCAGTTATGGTAGCAGAAGTATTAACTCTTAACTGGAACTCCTAGCAAGGGTTGGCTTGAGAAGCACTCCACACTCAATACATCATCCCAGGGTTTTGTTTTCACAGATCAGTGAGAAATCAACGATCCCAATTTAAAAAAAAAAAAAAAAAAAAAAAAAAAAAGAGTAGTATTTGACCTACAACTCTCTTTTAAAATAAAGATTTTAATCGGCAAGTCAGGAAAAAATGAGACATGCAAGGTAATGAGCAGTTTCCATGTACATGTCCGGTTTTCAACTTTTTACAGGATTTTTTTTTCATGACTGATTAAAGAACATATTATACAAACTAAACATTTTCTAATGCTTAAGCATGCTCAGAGTTTCTTTGAATGCGGGCTATAAAGGGCAGAAAGGGAAGACTATTCTTTGCAGCACTGTATACATGTGCCTTAAAACAAGACAGATACATCGGAGAGGAATATTTGCATTTCCAAAGTTACTGGTTTAAGTCATTCTGAACTGCTGTATAGCACCACTAGATATCAGTTTACCTAGACATAAAAAACCCCAAGCAAATCAAGTAAATATTTTTATTTACATAACTAGAATTCCAGAAAAATGCAGCATGTACACCAATTTGTAAGATTTATCTTCAACTAGGAGATACTATATTTGTTGTTTTAGACCACAGTGGTTGGGAAGAGAGGTGAAGGAGGGCCTGGGATTCCTTTTTCCTACCTATTCATTTTCCAAGTAAGTAAAAAAAATTCTAAAGAGAGCTCCAGCTTCCATAAAAATAGGGGCATGAAGTTCAAAGATGTTTGTGAGGAAACTGTAAACTAGGAGCTTTTTTATACTAAAAAAGGGGGAAAAAAAGTTGTATAAAATATCCCTAGTCCTGCACATTGTCTTTGTGCATTGGGTGTGGTGAAGTTCCATAAAGCAATTAAGAGGCAAAGATACAAGGCTTGCCTTCAACAGAAGGCAAGTGGTGCTTGTGTTTGCAATTCGGCCAACAGCTGTTATAAAGCCGTGGCAGTCAGAGTTCTCATATGAAACAACTGGTGTAAAGGGCTATGGCTCATTGAATCTGCATTTCAGAAGAATCCTTCTTTCCTCTCCCCTTAAGAACAGACATATTGTAACATTAAGTGTTACTACTGAAGCAAACAGAGTTGTGCAGCTGCAGTGATTTTTGTGCTCTTTATGCTTCCCCTCCAAACAGATCAAGTGTTTGGTTGAGATCATATTCACCTTCAAGTTTCTGAAGCAAGAAAAGCCTACAGAAACAAAAACATATTCATTTTCTATTGAAAGTCAAATTAAAACAAAACAAAACAAAAAACAACCAACTTTGAAATTACAGACTAAAGACTAGCATTGTAAGAATTTATAATCTGTGCATTTACACACTAGTATTTTCCAAGGATAAGAAGCAGTTTGGAATTGCTCTTTTAGAGCAAACTTTGTTATCATTAGTGAGCAAGTCAACCATGTTATAAGCACAAAAAAAACCCTCTAGAACAACTGGTTTTTCAAAGGTTATGTGCTGGTTTTGGCTGGGATAGTTAAGATTCTTCATAGTAGCTAGTATGAGGCTGTGTTTTGGATTTGGGCTGAAAACACTGCATAATACATGGACATTTTAGTTACTGCTGAGCAGTGCTTACACAGAGCCAAGGCCTTTTTCGCTTCTCATACCACCTCACCAGCGAGGAGGCCGGGGGTGCACAGGAAGTTGGGAGGGGACACAGCCAGGACAGCTGACCCCAACTGACCAAAGGGATGTTCCATACCATATGACATCATGCTTATCCTTTAAAGCTGGGGGAAGAATAAGGAAGCGGGGGACAATCGGAGTGATGGCATTTGGCCTTTGTCTTCCCAAGTCACCGTTACACGTGATGGAGCCCGGCTGGCCTCGGGACGGCTGAGCACCTGCCTGCCCATGGGGAGTGGTGAATAAATCTCTTGTTTTACTTTGCTTGTGTGCATGGCTTTTGCTTTACCTATGTAAAATGCCTTTATCTCAACCCATGAGTTTTCTCACTTTTATTCTTCCAATTCTCTCCCGCATCCCACTGAGGGGGAGTGAGCAAGTGGCTGGGTGGTGCCTCGTTGCTGGCTGGGGTTGAACCACAGCAGTTATATTTTGTTTTCATGATGAACAATAACTATAAATCATCATCCTGCTCAGAAAGGGGACACTGCCTGCCAGCCAGGCTCGGTGGGAACAGTCACTGGTAAGGCTTCTGTGCAAGTTCCATACAGCTGTGTTGTGGCTTCAGCCCAGAGGGCAACTGAGCACCACACAGCCCTTCACTCATCCCTTCCTGTCTCAGGAATGAGAAGGAGAAAATTAAGCAGAATGGGTCAGGAATCCAGATACAGCAGGGAGCGATGTCTCACCCATTACAGTCATGGGCAAAAGACAGACTTGTTAGGGGAAGAAAAAGGAAACACCACTTTAATTCAAATGCTAACAAAGACAACACTTAACAGACAAGGGAAGACAGTGAGAAGTGCCATCAGATCCAAAAACACCTTCCCCCACTGCTCCCTTCTTCCGGGGCCCAGTTCTGCTCCAGATCTCTCTACCTACCTCCCCCAGCAGCGCAGGGGCAGGGGATGGGGTTTACAGTCAGCTCGCTGCTCCTTCCTTCTTCTCAGGAGGCGAGGTGAACATTGCACATTCTTCCCCTGCTCCAGATGGCTTGCCTCTCACGGGAGACAACCCTCTACGAATCTTCTCTGCCAGTGAGTCCTCCCCACAGGATGCAGCCAGCTGCTCTGGCGTGGGTCACCCCTGCATGCTGCAGTCCTCCCAGCACCGAACCACAACAGTGGGGGCCGCTTCTCCCCTCAGAGTCCTGTCTTTAAGTGCAGATGCCTGTCCCAGTGTAGGCTCCCCCACAAGCTTCAGGTCAGCTTCTGCTCCTCCATGGACCTCCATGGGTGGCAGCGGGGCAGACCTGCCGTCTCACCATGGAATACAGGGAGGCTCTGCTCCGGTGCAACTCCCCCACATCCTTCTCCTTTCTTCCACTGACCTGAGTGTTCGAATAAGTATCCTTCTCAAAAGTCCCCCCAACCCCCTCGAAGGTTCCCCTTCTTAAATATGTTATCACAGAGGTGCAGCCACCATGGCTGATTGGCTTGGCCTTGGCCAGAGGTGGATCCAGCTTGGAGCTGGGGGAGCTTTCAAGAAGCTTCTCACAGGGGCCACCACTGTAGCCCCCTTCCCCATTACCAAAAACCCCACCACAGAAACCCAGCACACACTGATATCCAAATACTGTTTAAAAATTGTTGACAGAGGTGTTTCTGCCAATACGCACAGCAAAATCCTATCCATATTCTTGTCAAACAGATGCAGGTTGGTTGGGTTTTTTTGGTAGGTTGGTTGGTTTTTTGTTTGGGGTTTTTTTTGTTGTTGTTTTTTAATATATTGGCATTAACTGAACAAACAGGGGAGTTTAAATATTCACTTGCCAAAAACCTAGTGAGATTTTGTGCTCTTCTGTGAGTTAGTAAATTTCAGAGACTTTTTTGAAAACCTCCTTTCATAGTTTCCTTACAAAAGCAAGCTGTGGAATCCAGTACTTACTACTGCTCAGTTTTTCGTTTTGCAAACTGTGTCACTCACCTACTGTCTGCCTGCACCCAGAGTTAGAATTTCTAGAAAACATATGCCTATAATCTGGATTAAAAACTCTAATGTAACCTATGCATGTAGATTTTTCTAACTTCATAATATTTTTAGCCTGCTTTAAGTTCCCCATACATGAATAATTTCGTATATATTTTATATAATATGCATATCTGTTTATATGCTCAATAGACAGTGGCAAGCATTTTGGATATGAAAATGATATTAAAAGCACCTATTTCACTGACAAACCGACATATGCTGAAACGCCACCTATTTTTAGGTTTAAAAAGACAACAGCCCTCCCCCCCCCCTCCCCCCCCCAGTATTTTCTTCTATCAGAGTATTGAAGTGATTTCACAGAGTTTTATCCTTTTAAAACATTGGAACAAGATGGCAAAACTTTGCAACAGCACAATCACATTTTAGCACCGAGAAAATTGAAAAGGATTACTGTATTCTGGATGTAGCAATCTGTACCAAACATCTGAAAACCTGAGTCACAAAACAGTGCTTTCCAAACAGTGAACATGTGTAGTTTTGCAAAAACAATAAAAACATGGTTCAAAGCTGTATTCATGAAAAGTACTAAGAAGAGAATAATCTTATTTCTTGAAGCATGGAGCAGTCTAAGTTGCAACTTCTAAATGTCTGGTTGTAGTAACTAGAGCTTTATCAGAAACAAAGCACAGAGAGAGAGAGATTTAGAAGTGGAATATGAGAAAGTTTCAGGGGAAATCTGAAGTCCCTCTTTAAAACATTAACATCCATATTAACTGCCTGTTTAATCCACCTGTTTGCATCTGTCTGTTTATATTCTTACTGTAATTATTTATAAACATTACTTTCCACTGTTTCTTCCTTCACCATGATGATGCCTAACACTCAACACTATGCAAATAAAAACCCCAAAATCTTTCCCTTACAAATGTGGGGCGCAACATAAGTTAGCAAATTCTGCCAGCTCTAGCTTTTGCCAGAAAATGCAGTTTCCCTCTATCCTTCCCTCATGCTCACACTTGGTACCTGCAGTTCTATTCAGAACACTACAGGGGAGATTCACCTTACCTAACCTTAGAAGCCTAGGTCAGCTAAAAAACATGGGCAAAACGGTAGTAACTCACCTCAGGCTCCCTATAAAACCAGTGGGGAACACAGGCAATTTCAGGACAGCATTCATCTGACCTACTTTAAATAGCAAGAGATGGATCACAACAACAACAACAAAAAAATAACCCCCCTATTCCTCTCACTCCGTAAAAGTGATTCAAGATGAAGATGTCCACACCAAAGTCATCTGAAGTTAGATAAGGCTCATGTCCCTTAAGTGACAAAAAATAATCTTTCTAGATCTACAAACTGACCTGTTTGGCTGACCATTCAGATTAGTCAACTGCTTTCTATGCTGCTTCCTTGGATTTACAAGTCACCAGTGAAACATAAGTTAGAACCATAGAAGCCAACAGAGAAACTGTGAAAAACAACCTTCAGTTTAACCTTGGTAGCTAAGTAGTAATAGAGAGAAGTAGCAGAGCTGTCTTTTCACCAGGAGTAACAGCAGCAAGAGTTCTAAGATCACTTGTTTCAGCCAAGGCTAAAGGGATCTGGATCAGTTCTGTCAATTCTTGTCTGTCACTGCAATAAGCTCCCCAGGGAAGTTGTCACAGCACCAAGCCTGTCAGAGTTCAAGGAGTGTCTGGATGACGCTCTTAAGTCATATGGCTTAGTTTTAGGTACTCCTGCAAGAAGCAAGGAGTTGGACATGATGATCCTTATGGGTCCCTTCCAACTTGAGATATTATATGATTTTCCTTCCCATTGAAAACTCTGTAGAATTAAGGCTTAGCAACAACAGCAAAGGCATGTGAGGCATCTATCAGGTAACAACAGAATGTTTCCTTATGAATTCTGCAGGAGTTGCTTCCTCTCACCCCTATTTCCTTACTAACTGCAACTATTTTTGTCCTATGTACACTCAAGGAGCTTTACATGAAAAGAGACCAAGTGGAACACAAACAACATACACCTTGTTTCTTGGGCAGGAGGAGAGGACACATTTCCTAGGTGTTTTCCCGCAAAAGTCTTTTTCTTCCTATACGCAGCCATATTTTCCCTTGTCATAAAGAAGACATCAGCAACAAATCAATTATTTCCCCAAATACAAGAGAAGGGCACGGTCAAGTAAATGTTATCTTTAAATATCACAACTCTGAATAAATATAAATTCCAAATGTGTACTAAAACTTGTGACCTCCTGTTCTATATAAAGACTTTTTTAGCTGCTCTAGAGTGAGTAACCAGCATCCTGAAGGCTTCTTTGATGCAAAACCAAAATTAACTTAGCTCTATTAAGGAAACAAATACCATTTGAAGGAAACCTCTGTTGGTTTTACTAGAATTTCTCACACTTATATAAAAGATACTGACTTAGCTGCTTCCATTACCCCTCCTTTATGAACTACTATTTTTCTTGAATGAATTTTCAATTCCGTTAAATACTGTAACTTACAGAAAAGTTAATAACAAAAAAAAGATAATTAAAAAATGAAAAAAATATTCCTGTGACACTGTACCTTATTGAGTTTGCCAAGGGAAGATATAAGATCTGCCCATTCGCTTGAAGATTCAAAGTTTCTCAACGCTTTCTCAATTGCTGAAGAATAATTTCTGTATCTGTAATCACCAAGTAACTCCTGCTCTTCTGGATCCATCTTTGGTTCTCATAGCAAGGTAAAATTCCCTGGTAGACTAAAACATGCACACAGTTACAAAAAGATAAATTGCATTTAAATTCTGGCAAACCTAAAGTACTGTAAGATAACAATAAATATGTAGAAGCACTGACAGATCACAATAAACAGGTCATCTGATCAAGTTTCAACACAAAGTTAAAAATAATTTAACAGGCATGACTCCAACTCCCTGCTGACTGTTTTAGAAGTTTTGCAGTCACATCTTCCTATTTATGAAACATGGGTTTTCCTTCCACAATAACAAAGGAAAGGAATATAAAGTCCCATTATAAACAGTCAAAGTGCTGACAAGGAGTTAGGGAGAAGTAAATAGCTTTCATAACTTATCATCTGTGCAGTGTTTTGAAAGGTTACCTGTAGCCATGGAATGTGAAACGTTTCATATCAAAATTCAACTTTCTAGAGGAATCCCATTAAAGGGCCTCTCAGACCACCGTGGAAGGAGCCCTCAGAACTCTGCATCTCAACTTGTCAGCAGCAGATGCAGAAGTACAAGACTAAGGTGCTGTGCCAAAGTGTCAAGTCATGCATTCAAATATTCCTTTATTTCACCAAAAAGCATCCATAGGTTTTTATGGAGGAAAAATAAGTTATTCAGACATGATTTTCTCATATTCTGCAACACATTTAGATTAAAAAAGCAAAACAGACCTGTTTTAAAATGGGCAACAGGCGTGGCTGGATTTTATGTACTGAAAAATCATGCCTTCACTCCTATGCTAGCTATGACACTAGTTATCCTGTTAGCTAACATAAAAGTATTCTTCTAGAGAGATGTTTAGGTTTATGAATTCCAGGTTTAGGTCAATCCGTGCTATGTCACTGATGCAGAAAAGAAAACATAGTCCTATAACAAAACATTTTATAATGTTTCTAAAAGACACCTGCTTTCATTTTCCTACTGTTAGAAATATACTTAGATTTATTTGTGTCCTAAGTATATAAATCTATATTCTTTTAAAGCAGCTCATCTCTCACAGCACTTTTAAATATAAATCAGCAGAACAACTGCGTATCGTCCATTAACTTTAATTACCAACAATAACTACATCAAGATTTTGGTAGCAAACTCTCAGAAACAGAAAAATGCCAAATGCACCCACAAAAGAGAAAGAATTAAGCCACTTTGGAACTCCCTGATAGTAGGATTCAGCCATTGCTGATACAACCACTCTATTTCATCCAACCTAGATCCACCTCTATGAAAAAAAAAAAAAGTATTCTCACGCAATGTCATCAGGGCCATGTTTGGTTGGTTTTGTTTGTTTGTTTTGCTACAGTAAATGTTTGAATTTCTGTTTTCACCAGGATATATGAAGTGCTTCTCACAGCAGAAAGAGTGAAAAAAACCCACTGCCCTTGCAGGGTATAACATTCATCTGGGATACAGCTATCTTTGCTCCAACAAAGATTTTTAAAAAATGTCAACCCTTCCATAAAACCTAACAAAGTGGCAAACTCATAATATACTGTCAGCAAAATTGATGAGTAATCTGATATAAACACTGCCCCAAAACAAGCAAGGCAAGAAATTTTCCCTCTACCTTAATCATTGGACTGCATTCATACTCCCTAAAACAAAGCATGAGCTAGGAAGTATCCAGGCAGCTCCCTGCCAAGTCAAGATTGCTGCCACTTCCATAAATAAAAGATTTGTCCGGATCATTTAGAATCGGGCAGCCGTTTTGCTGACAGAACACTGACCAATTTTCTTCATTTGTAAATGCAATATACCCACACGAATCCACTTAGAGAAGAATAATCAATCAAATTACCAACAGCACTTAAAGATGCTCTAAATATTCTATGAAAACCATGTCTTAAAGCATTCTCACAGCATTAAAACCTGGTCTATTTAAGTAAAATCTAATTAGGTTTCGAGGGTAAAATAGAACGTAAAATAGAAAAAAAAGAAACTAATAAAACTTCAACTGGGGGAAAAAATCATCATATTCGGTTCTCAAGACACTTTCGTTGGACTTTGGGGTGAAAAGACAGGTGACTAGTGTATTCCCACCCGGAAAAGCAGCGACGGACTTAATGATTTAGTTCGCATTGATGTTCGTGTATCAACGCTGCTGGATGTCAGCAAGGTTTGAAAAACTCCCAACGATCTAAATATGGCCAATAGCGCGTGCTTGTGCTCGTATACAAACGCAGGAAGATGAAAAACAAAACAACAAAAAAGGGGGGCAAAACGAAAGCCACTTTCCAGCGACCTTCCGGCACGTCTTCCAAATCGCGGGTCCCGAACCTCTGTGGTCGATGGAGACGTTAACGGTGACTCCCCAAGTTCCCGCACGCGGCCGGGCTGAGGAGGCGGGCGCTTTGCCGCTGACCGCGGGTGGTCGCGGCGCTGCCCCCCCCCCCGTGGGCTGCGGGGCCTCTGCGGGTACCCGCGCCCCGCCGCCGGCCGCTGAGCGCCCCGGAGCCCGGCCGCAGCTTGGCAGGCCCGTGGGGGGGGGGGACACGCAGCCCCGCCGCGGCGGCGGGCCCGGGGCTCCTCTCGGGGCCCAACCCCCGGCCACCCGCGTCCGCGGCCGTGGCTGGCTGCGACAGCGGCAGGGCGCTGCCACCCCGCCCCAGATCCGTCAACGACCCGCGGCGGGTCACCCCCAGATGCCCACGCGTCTCCCCCTCCCCAAACACACACCCGTCCCGCCACCCCCCGTACCTGCCAAGGGCCCCGCAGACCTCCCGCGGCGGCGGCGACGACGCGTCCCAGCCCGAAGCGGGATGGGGTGGGGGAGGGGAGGCGACACCCCGCAGTCTCTATAGCAACAGGAAGGCGAAAAAAAAAAAAAACAACAAAACAAACAAAAAAAAAAACCAACCAAAAAACACAAAACCAATCAACCACCAAACCACAACCCTCCCGCTCCGCGAGGGCCGCGCCGCAGCTGGCAGCTTGGGGCGATACCACTGAATACAGCGCGGGGGGGGAGAGGGAAGGCAGAAACCCGCAGCCCGCTGCAGGAGGGCTCCGGGTGTCCCCGCCCAGCGGCGGCCGCTCTCCTCTTTAACTGCTGCCGTCCCGCCGGGGGAGGCTGACAGGCTCCGTGTAGCGCTACAGCCCGGAGCGGGTCTTGCGCTATCCCCCTTCTCTCTCTCTCCCTCCCCGCCCCCCGCGGGGAAATGGTACAGCCCCGCAGCCGGGCGCGGGGGCCGAGCGCCCCCTGGCGGCGTGGGCGTGCGTGGGCGCGGGCAGGGCCGGGCCGCCCCCCGCCGCCAGCTCCCCCCGGCCGCTCCCTTCGCTCGGTGCTGCAGCCTCGGCTGGTGCGGGAACAAGGCGGAGGCTGCGCTGAACCGCAACCTCGCGTGTCGCGTCCCCCCCCCTCCCCACGCTGGGGCGTCGCACCGCGGGCACGCGCGTCCCTGCGCGGAGCTGGGCGGGGAGGGCTGTTACCGGCTTTCTCCAGGCAAAGCAAAGCTTCAGCATCTGCCTCAACACTGAAGGCAGTAAAGGCACGTTTAGCAGTTTTGCTTCTATTCCAGCTGGTTTTAGGCACGAAGCAATTTTGACAAATTTTATAGACACAGGTTGCGCAGGGATTCACTTCTCACATTTATAGTAGGCACAAGCTCAATATAAGAAGTCCTCTGCTCTTTACAAAAGGCTTGAAAGAAAGTTACTCTGATAGATTTTTAGTACTCTTACAGGAAAACAAACAAACAAACAAAAAAAAAAAAAAAAGAAACTAGCAAAACACTCATGTAAAGTGAAATACATGATCATTGCAGACAAGGATTTTTATACCATGGAAATGTTATTTAACCTCAGCTTTTATTTTTCTTAAAAAACAAAACAAAACAAAACACAAAAAACCCCACAAAAAACAACTTGTTTATTTTCCTTCTCCTTCTGCTTCTCTTTTTTTTTTTTTTTTTTTTTTTTTTTAATATGCAGGCAGAACAGAATCCTGGTAGTTCAGAGTTGCTGAAAAAATCAAGGAAAATCCACCTGTTCAGTTATTCAAGATGAGAGAATAGAAACTGTTAAGATTTTGAGGGATACCGTTTCAGCAATGATCTCCAGTAAGTTTTATGTTAACATACTCTTTTATTTTCTTTAGACCACCTGCCTTTCCCCTTCCTAGCTAGATTTTAGTAATATAATTTGGTACATTGTTCTTCTAGTAAATACAAGCTACGGTTACAGGCAGCTAATGAGGCTGCTTTATGGAAGCATGTGCTGGAAGGACGGAAGCAAGATGGGAAGGTGGGACGGCTTCCACATGTGCTTTCATTCTCCAGTTACGTCCATCACCAAAAGCTGGACCTGAAAGCACTGCTGGCCGAGCCTCAGCACGTGTTACCTCACTATAAAAATCTGAGCAGTTGTTTGCAAGCTTTCATACGGCCCACTGTGGCCCTCGCACATTCCATCCGTTTGGGAAGTCGGCATCTGACTGCACCGCTGGGGTCAGTGTGGACGCCTGGAAGGCTAGGTAACCTCAGAGGAGTGTGTAACGTGTGGGAAATTTGTGTGACAAAATATTAAAAAGTTTTGCAGTGATTTGCAGCTTTATTACAGATCTGTTGTCATTTTAAAAGACAAATCTTCATAAATGGAGTGGCATTACAGCACATGGTCAATCAGGTTCTAAAGTCAGATGGGGCTGTCTCAACACTGTAAACTGACTTGATCATTTGAATAAGACATTTTTCCTTACGTATACCATAGGCATCAATATAGCTTATCTTTCTAAACTGGAATGTCATCAATCCAAGTTTCAATTTCTCAGTTTTACGTTTTTGCAACTTTCAGAGGTAGCAGTAGCGTAGTTGTTGGAAATGAAGGTCAGTTCTTCTAAATACATGTCTGAAAGAGCAAAGAACTCATATTTTTGATTATGTCCTTAACACATGACATTTATGTCCTAAAATATAGCATGTTACTTAGGATATTTTAAAATTTGTTTCTGAGGTTTTGCTATCTTTTTAGAAGTTCTTTTTCTCGCAAATTTATGTTCCTTGACTATACCAATTGTATGTGGGTGCCCAACGATATTGATTTCATTCTGACTTCCATCTAACTCTTCAATCCCATTTGCCATTTCTACCACAAGACAGAGGTCTTCCAGGATGTCTAAGGACCAGGCAGTCAGCTGGAGGAGAGGGATCCTCCTGGGCTCCCTGCTGTGCCCAGGCCAGCCGCTGGCAGGCACTGGAGCATCTCCTGACGGAGAGGTGTCCTGGGCTGAGTGAGTGGTGGAGTTTTTTGGTGGCAGGGGAGGGGGCTATCAGGGATGGCCCCCTGTGAGAAGCTTCTCGAAGCTCCACCAGCTCCACGTCAGTTCCTACTTCTGTTTGGAAACTGAGCCAATAGGCTGCGCCTCTGCGATAACGTATTTAAGAAGGGACGTGGTGACGAGCAGTCGGACTTGTGACGAGGAGTTGCTGCAGCTGCATGAACACCAAGGTCAGTGGAGGAACGGAGGAAGAAAGGAGGGGGGAGGTGTGCCGGAGCAGAGACCCCCCTGTATCCTGTGGTGAGACGGCAGGGCGGCCCCCCCCCTGCCACCCGTGAAGATCTACAGGTGGAGCAGACATTGATTTATGGCCTGTTGCTCCTGCTCAGATGATCAAGGTTCTGTGCCTGAAGAAGACCGGGGTCTCATGGGAAAAGGTGGCCCCGCTGCTGTAATTCAGTGCTGGGAGGATTGCAGCATGCGGGGGAGTCCCACGCCGGAGCAGCTCGGGAAGGGCTGCAGCCGTGGGAGGGAATCCAGTCGGAGGAAGTTAGTGACCCATGACGGAGCAGTGTGGGGAACGCTGCGGCCCATGGGAGGAATTCAAGTCAGAGAAAGTTTGTGGAGGAACTGTCTCCTGTGAGAGGGGGACCACGATGGAGCAGGAGGAACAAGTTTCGGACAGTCCCCTCACCGAAGATGAAGGAAGTGGCAGCACTGACTGCACTGCCCCATTCCCTGCCCCTGCTGCCACTGGGGGAGGAGGTAGAGATATCGGGAGCAGAGCTGAGCCTGGGAAGAAGGGAGGGGTGGGGGGAAGGTGTTCTCAAGATGTGGCAATGCTTCTCACTGTCCTACTCTGTTATGTGTTGTTAGTGTCTGTAATAAATGTATGTTCTTTTTTCCTTCCCCTAACGAGTCTGCCTTTTGCTCATGATCATAAAAGGGGGATTTTTCCCCATCCCAGTCTTGAACCTCAAGCCTGGCTCTCTGTCCCTTCTCATTGCTGGAGGGGATGGGAGAGAGAGGCTGCTGCATTGTGGTTGGCTGCCAACCAGGCCCAAACCACGACAAGAGGCCACCGAAGGGCTCATCCTGCTGGGAAGCTTGGATCAGAACACAGCACCAAACCCAACCAACCTCCAGACCGCTTTCAGACCGCTTCCTCCACTCTGGCACTTACCCACTCTGGTTGGGAAAGCATTTGAAAAATAATTCTGAAGGTTATGCTAATTCAAAGCATGCTTATCATACTTTTCTATCAATGCCTATCAAGCTATTCAGGACTTATTTTCAGGAAAGGACATAAATCAGTGTGTTATATGCACCATGGCAGCACTGCCCATGCTAAATCATGGCCCTTAGAATGGGATCAATTAATAGATTTACTGTTATAATCACTTCTGGAGACAGCCAGACTGCATTTCAGTCTAATGAACGTTCACTGTTAACTTCCACGTGATGTTGACATAAATCTGTTCGGTTCATGGAAAAGTCTATTCCAATCATATACAACTTGTCAAATTTAAAAAATTTTTTTAGAAATATCCCTCACAATTTAAAATACAAAATTTCTACTGTGAAACTATATAGCATTTCTATTATTTACTGAGGGAAGTTTAACAAGTTGCTTTCTTTCAGTATTTTATATCTCTAGCAGAGTCTAAAACTATACCTTCACAGATAAAGCAACCCTGGAGCTACTACTGCAACATGGCCTCTAAACACTGTGTAACTCCAATCAAACAAAACAGACAACGCCCATCACAACAGGGTGTCTGAGTGTGTGAGTATGTATCCGAAGAGAGACAGAGTAGGATTTCAAGGGTGCTGAGTAACCACAACTCTAGGTCAGTGAGCAGGGTCCAAAAGACAAGACAACAATCCAAACTGTGAAATGTGAAGTTGGGTATCGTCCACTCAGATGTAAGTGCTATGAACTGCTAATCCTGTGAAGAGATCTATAGATGTTGAAAGCTGGCCTCCAAGACCAGAACTTTGTTCAGCTGACAGTTTCTTTTGTTGTCAGCTCCAAAATGAAGTCTTTGCAGAACAAAAATGAAAACTGAAGAATTTCCATTGTAAAACATCATTATTATTCCTTCTCTTTTTTAGTTATTTGAGATTAAAAGCTAAAAACATTCCTATACTAACACAGGACTGGAGTTTGAATTATATCCTGCATTGTTTTAAGTAATACTGTGTGACATATGTAATCTAAATTTTCTTGGCACATTTTTAGGCTGAGAGGAACACCACAGCATTCCAAGTCAGGACAATGCCTACATATCAGGTTATACTACTATAAGAGATGGGTTCAATTAAAATTACCTATGGACATAAATGAATTCTCAAGAGTTCTTGTCATCTTCATTATTTATATAGGAAAGCACTTAAATGGAAAATTTAAGGAAACAACGTGCTAAGCTAGGTATATTCTCTTCATCTTTTTAAGTAAACTGACCTCAAACTCTCTAGGCATGTCTAATGGTGCAGTTTTGAAAACCAATTGCACTGCACTACACAGTATTGAAACCATCACAGATACAAAAGTCTGGCCCACAGCTGTACGTTTCAGTATTGCAGGGGATCTAGATAGAAATTACCTTGTTCTAATCCCCTTCAAAAAGGTTTTGAGCAGACCAGTCTCCTTACTGATTGTCCCCCTACCTCTAAATCCCTGGCGTTCCAAAGCAAAGCTCTGCCAAACACCGAGCCTACTACAGCCTTAGGAAACGATGGCTGCGTTGTTAAGCAGCACACTGGGATCTCTGTAGCTTCTCCTTTGTAAAATCCCAGAGGCCCTGCACACTGTTTACAGCCAGCTGATGTGGCAGCAGGTACAGCTTCCACTCCCAAAGTTTTGCCACTGCTGCCCGACTGTGTCCTGCACAAGTTACAGCATCCCCAAGAACCTGCCTCCACTGAGCTCTCGCAATTGTAAATCCAGTTTCTCTGTTGTCCCGTGTCACCACAGCTACTGCATTGCTAGGCATTTTTTTTTGGCTAATAAATTCCAAAGTAAAAATGATAGTGACACGCTGTAAAAATAAAAAACAGTAAATCATGTGTGAAAGTTTTATACATAGAACAGATCGTTATTATTTCATCCCTTTCCTAACCCTTAAACTTTACACAATAACCGCTCAGCAAGCATGCCAGAATCTGAAAGCAACAAAATATTTCAGACACAATGGACACGGGAGAGAAGTAGGGAGGCAGCTTTAATTAAAAAAAAAAAAAAAAAAAAAAAATTCTGATTAAACAATGCAAGCCCTGCCCAAAGATCCAGGCTGCCACACGCACTGTGCAGCCTGTACTCTGATTCTGCCTCAGCAAACAGCCCTCCCCCAGCAGTCTGCCCCGCGCAGTCCCAGCTCTCTTCCCAGGACACAGTCCTCCCACCAGCATCACTGGGGCACATGCTTCTCCCCTGTGAGCTCCTTCCCGGCCCTGTGAACCGCCGCTGTTTTCTGCCTCATGTTCCCATCTCCTACAGCTGAGGTTTTACCCATCCACACAGCTGCTTCTCATTCATCAGGTGCTGCACCCCAGCTGCAGCGGTTGTGAAAAGGTCTGTCCTCCATTCTTCTTTCTCTTCAAACAAGAAGAGACTATGTGTCTCAACATTGTCATGAGAAACGTAATTTCTGATGATGACTATTTAGCCATCATCTTCCACACTTTGCTTCCTTACCCTGAAACAGGGTAAGTAGATTTGACAAAGAACTAGCACCTGTGAAAGGGCTTAATACAAGAGTTTGAAATACATTTTTTGTAAAACTTTCAAATTTGTTTGGCTTGAATGTAAAAAAAAAAAGCCCCTGATCCTGAGTTAGACTTTATGCTTTATGGAGCATATCAGATACTTAGAAACAAATTTGTATTTACAATTGGATACTATCCAGCTCTGGTAAACATAGCTAGGACTCTTTGCAGTCTGGTCTTTGCACAAAAGATAGGAAAGCTGGGTCAAGGTTTGTTTGGAAAGTTTGTACATGCCAACTGGAAGGATAAGTAACTTCTGAAACTGTGACTCAAGCAACATTTCACGTATGCAGAACGAGGTATGATTCTCCACCGCTGGATTACATCTCTTGAAGTTGTACACAAATTATTATTAAATCAGAACAGCCATGTTTTATTTGCCAAGATACCATTATGATAGTGAAGTTACTGTATTAATTGTATTAGCTTTTGGAGCCTCATAATGTAGGTGATATAGCATACTTCACACTTGCAAGTGACCACAGTTAATAATTGATAGAAGTACACTCCACACTTGCAGGCAGCTATAGACAATAGCTAGCATACATCAAATGGATGGTAGTCATAGTTACAGGACACATGGAGACAATCACAGAGCCATAAAGAACAGCTGAGTAACACCAAGAAACATGACCAAGATGACCCCAATTAGGGATAAGGAATTTAGGAGGAGTGCGTTCTGACCTCTGTCTCTAGATAATAGATAGATCATGAAATCATAACAAAGATGCCAGGGAATGATTGTGTTAAGGGTGAATTATTTGACAATCTGACAAAGTGACTAATCAACTGATTAACTTGGTAGGATAATTAAGTTTTTAAGTGTCCCAAGAGTGAACTAACTTCATTGTAATACTAAAAACCCCACCTCCAGGTCAGAACAACACCTGCCCAGGTTAAAGACCCTTCCCCTGAGCAGGCATAGTGATAAAAGCCTCACGTAATCAGTATGATAATCACTGACCAATCAGTATCCAATAGGCAATGTTTGGAAAAATACTAACCTGTGATTTTTGTGTATAAAATAAGCACCTGAACCTGCTGTTACGTGTGCTTGATTTGTGGAAAAGCCCACGGAGCACCCAGACCTGAATAAAAACACCTCTCCCTGAGCTGTGTCAAGATTGGCTTATTGCATGCTAGGCATAAATCAGCTTCTTGGGTAACACAGGCAGTCTGTTAGCAGTACACAAAATGCATTAAAAACTTTATAGAGGGATTTTTGTAGCCGATCTGTTGCCCTTAAACTAAAGGCCTCAGATTGTTTTCCTCATTGAAAATACATTAACAGAATTGAGAATTTTTGAGGCAGCACTCAACCTGATCTTCAATGAGCTCTGGGACATGACTCATTTGGCAATACTTCCATCTTCTAAAACCAATAGCTACTGTATCCTTAAAAGACCAACAATTAATAGCACCTTTGCTCTGTGCTGGTAAGTGATTACCAAAACCACACATATTATTTATGTCCCACGTTTTTTGATCCAAGCCTTCCCTGTGTAGCAGGGGAAGCCAATGTAAAACCCAATCAGCTAAGCCACTTTGGCATTGTCTTGCTGACTCCTGATTAAAAATTAACATGACCTTTGACTATTTGTCATTACTAATGACAGGTTTATAGTCAATTGTTTCCACCTCCTTCAGCTTCTCCCAGTGAGAGGGCAGCAGCACAGCACAGCACTGTGTGCACCTTGCCCTGCAGAGAAGATGGGGCAGAGCCCCCGACCCACTGCCACAGCTTCTGTGCTGGCTGGAACAGCATGGAGAAGGAGCTGTACCCTGACAGCCTAGAGGTGAGCAAACCCCATGACACTCCTGCAGCCAGCTGTCCCACAGTCTGGGGCTGTCCCAGGTGCCCTGCCCAGCCCCCAGGCTGCCTCTGCAGCCACCCGGCTCCACCTGGCAACCCTGCAAGATTAAGCATTTGAAATGCAATAACCAACATTTAAAATGTGAAAACAAATTTGGTGTTCCTCATGTCACTGCTTCCTCTCCTTGTGATTTTGCTTGGATAACTTGTTTTGGTTATCATTATAATTATGTATGTCAGGCTGATCCTGTAATAGTATTGTAGTAGAGAAAATGGATTGTAAATGCTACATGGAGAGCACTTAATCTGGGTTTTTAACTTAGGAAACTTCTGGCTGTGCAATAAATGAACTGGAAGTCCTGAGGAACAGTTTGCTGTTATCAGTTCTGTAGTTTATTTTCTCTTCATATAGTCCAAACACCACATAGTCCAGCTACAATCTTAGCTGCTGAAAATTAAAGTGTATTTTCAAACATTAGAATTTTTTAGTATTAGAATAAGCCCACTGGATGAATACAAACCAGTAACATTGTGTCAATAAATGATCAGACAACTGATTAAGTTCTATTAATGGTATGTCATGACTACTTTTGCTTTTACCTAATTCTATTTTGTACTGATAATAAGTAATCTCTATACAGCAGCAGTTCTGTTATGGTCTTACTAGCCTCCCCCCAAACTGGTCAGACTGTGGATCTCAGAATAACCCCCTCCACCCTTTAAGAAACCCTGTACAATCTGAGAAGCAGCTATGATCCCTAAGAAGAACTACTGTGCTGCAGAAGCATAAGGCATCTGCTTCCTCATCCCAACCCCATGTCAGAGATCCGTTTCAAGGGAGTGGAAGAAGAGCTGGCAATGATTTAATTAAGAATAAATTCAAGTAAACGGTCAGGCACATTAGGGCAATACCAAATTAGCCTGCATCATCTGGATTGGAACACCCACAAATCAGATTTTTGGCTACACAGTCAATGCTGTGAGCAAGCAAATGGAGACTGTTGGGAAGTGTGGCCTAGCACAGTTAACCCCAGAGGAGTACCGTAACTGTAACCCTTATTGTAATGATAAAGAACCCTGCTGCTGCTGTGGACAGGATGAGACAGGTCTGGCTAAGTGCCCTACCAGGGCACAGGCTAACCCAGTGCCACATTACCACTTGCACAGGCACACATACATAAACTCACCAGGTTCGAACAGTCTTGTTACTAACAAACTGGCCATGAGGACCATCAGCGTCAGAAGGCAAAAGGGCCAAATAAACTGGGGTCTCAGCCCCTTCATCTGGTGATTTAGTGGCTTTAGGACCTGCCATGTCTGTTCTCACCCATCCAGGACAGCAGGCATTGAGAAGGATGTGGTCACCTTTTCTTTTCTCATTTAACATCCGGGCTTGAATCCTGGACAAGACTGTGACACCAATTTTGGATACCCCATAGGCAGTGTTTGGCCAACCTTCTTTCTCATGCGCACTTTTCTTGGTATCTTCCACAAATTTGGTCATGAGTTCCACTAACTCATCCTCAGTGATTGTGTCGCTGCGAAACTTTTTCTGTAGTTCTT
This sequence comes from Tyto alba, assembly GCF_018691265.1. Taxonomy (NCBI): domain Eukaryota; kingdom Metazoa; phylum Chordata; class Aves; order Strigiformes; family Tytonidae; genus Tyto; species Tyto alba. The sequence goes on from NW_024881276.1 coordinate 28,453,888, forward strand.
GGCTGCAGCCTCCCAGAGCTGAGCTACTTACCATACTAGAGACATTTACCACTCTACCTGGTAAAAGAAAATAAAGACTGATTACTTTTACAGACACTAAACAAGCCCAGATTCTAAAGTGGGCTTGCTCTACAGTTACGTATTCACTACTTAGGTGAATGCCGATAAACTATTTTGTGTGGGCTGTTTTGCAGAATTTCTGGAAGATCACAGTTAACTCAATATCAAGTGTTTCTAGCGAATTCCATCACAGAGGGTAATTTAAGGGTGAACCTGCAAAAGCTCTCTATCGAATTTCAGGTATGCTTCCAGGAAATAGCCTGTTACAATCTGTAGGCATATTCATACCAGTAACTCGTTTCATCAGTAATGGCAGCCAGGCTTTACTCTCAAAATTCTGGTGGAAAACATTCTCACTTCTGCAACAGCTAGTGCCGTAAGTATGTACCTCAGAAGACAAATACAGAATTCAACAAAAGCAACCTAGTTTTTAATGGAGTGATACCATCAGCTTGTTTACAGACTATCTGAAGATTTACAAATCCCAGGCTGCAAGACTGCAGTAAACTATTTATGTCCCACCACCTCAGTACAGAGGAATAAGTCAGCAGAATCAGTAATTCACTCATCTCCAAAATTATGTTACACTGTTTTCCTCTTTCTTATTAGCTTGCAGTCATTCAGGCAATGAATTAAGGAATGAACATGGTGATTTAGACCTTAAAAGCCACAGAAGTTAATCTTCTCTGTTAATGACTTTATTAAACACACTTGTTCTTAACCCTTAGTCCAAGGGGACTAGATTGCAATTTTGGCACTGTTTATTCTCTGCCCTACTGGCCCCCAAAATCAATTTACTCTGTCCTTTTCTTCCTCCCTAGGGACTAACAATTCCCAACTTCTCTTTCATCTACTTGACTTACTTTCTCTTAAAAATCTAGATGTATTTAAATGTTAGCATAGACTACATTACATTTATAGCAGCAAGCACGTATCCAAATATCCATGAAAATATCTAGTCATCACAAGTCTTGAAAAGAATTGCATTAAAAAAAAAACACTTAGATTTTGTGTGGGTATTAGATCCAAACACTCTCCTTTCAAATCATCCATAATATGTCAGTAGCATTCCATAGCACTTCCAGTGTTCCAGCTTTCAAGAACAGGAGCATTCTCTGCAGGACAGTCATCCAATGAGTATAGATTATTTGCACATGGCTAACACCTCTTTATTATTGACGCATCTATCTTCTTTGATGATTTTCCATCCTATCTACCCTTTTTTGGTAAAGTGTTTTCTTCCAGTTCCTCCTAACATCACCAAATTGCAGTAAGTTAATGTACGTCTTCAAGTGCCATTTATAACTACATCACTAGACACTTGCAAATACAGCAAAGGCTGTGATCTATCTAGAGGCAGACAAACAGCCTATTGAGGTTTCTCCATCAGTAGCAAGAGCAGGGATGTCACATCAAACTCAGTTGAAACACTACTTTTAGGTACTTCCTTATCCTAGTTGTAGCATCAAAATGTCCTTTCTGAAGCAAGAGCAATTTATGTAGGCAGATATCACGGACAGAACATAGGTAAGTTCTCTATGTCTTCTTGAGTGCACCATGAGAATTCCACTTTGATCCTTAACAGAAGAATGTGACCAGCTTGAAAGTAGTTTAAAACATACACAGCAGAGACATCCTAAAGGGTCAAGAAAGTCCATTTGTTCTCTTGCCTACAGGAAGGTACAATCCTCTTGTTATGGGAGCAGTGTGCAATTTAGACTGGACAGGATTTTGCCATTTAATGAGGATCAAATTTCATATAAAAGTATTTCTGCATTTGTTATGTTTTACTTACCATAAGGCTTCAGAAGAGGTAACAATTCTGTGCAAACATTCCTGGTTCCAAAAAAGTTTGTCCTCAGTGTAACCTCTGCTTGGACTGCAAATGGAGTTGTGTCATGAACTTTTCATAAGTGATGGCAGCGAGGGAGGGAAAAATAAATAAAAAAAATATCAGAGTTGTACTGCTGTTTGAAATTAAGTTACCAAGCTACCAAAACCCCAATTTTTTTTTTTTTTCCTGTGGGGTTCCCTCCCCCTTTTTTTTTTTTAATAATTAATTGATTATATGCTTGTTTCCTAAAATATGTAAGAAAAAAACCCCAACATCATTAACACTCACATTCTTAATAATGAAAAGACCTAGCTCTGCAGTATTATATGAATAATGAGATAGTTACTTTTTCACCTCTTCTTAGCTGAAGGATTTAGCTTTGCTCCAGGAGAGCCAGTTGTATCACTCTGTAGTCACCTGCCAACCCACAGGCCGTTCGCCTGTCTGCCTTTCATGTGCAAGAGGCAAGAAAAGACTGCTCTTGCAGGATGTGCTGCCCAACCTGCCCACTGACCTGCTTGTACCGGGCACTCAGTCTGTGCTGCCACTACCACATGCAAGTGAACTTTAAGGTGCCCTCTCCCTCTTCTTAAATGCATAGCACAACACTCTGCCACCATCCTGACATACCAGAGGAGGGGAGGGCACATAGGGGAAATCAGCAGGGAAGATCCTGAATCTAGGATGCTGCCATTGAAGATGCAAAAGTTAGATTACCACCGCAGTACTAACATCTAAAAACACGGCAGACAACTGCTTCTATATCTTGACTCCTATGGTGTCATGTCTTGGGTTCTTAGCTGGGGCTTGCAGTCAGAACAGTGCTGAACTGCAACAAACACTGTAAAAGCTCCTCTAAAGAATGCAGGGGTAAGATTTGGTGAAGTCTGAAAAAGAGCAAGCAAACAAAAAAACCCCAAACAAAACCCAACCCCAAAACTGACAGATACTTGTGTCAAAAATCACCACCTGAACTGTGCTAACACATGCAAAAGAGTGGGAATTAGCAGCTAGGAAAGGGAGCTGACTTAGGTAAGCATAAGCAGACTGGTAAGGGTATGATTTTATCAGACAAAATTGACAGCTTGACACTACCAAAATCAAGGTAGGATGTGCCATCAGACAACAATTTGGCTCAGCAATAAGCCATATGCTATGCGCCCTCCACTTTGAGCGTGAAGTAAGAGTTAAAGTAACAGCATTCCTCCTCTTCTGCTACAGGCTCTCTTTCAGAAACTGAAGGCCACCTACACAGATTAGGCAGGTCTTCACTTGTCTCCATAGCTCAGATCTATGTCAACTCAAAAGAGAAGCAGTAACAGGTCATTTAGTATTTAATGTAGTTGTGAACACATCTTTAATGACTCAGTTATACTCTCAAGCAACAGGCACTGATGCCATCAAGTTTTGCAAATCACTTGCTTGCATTTAACTCTGAGACATCAAGTCAGATCATGACCTACTGAAAGAGTTATGACAGTGGGAAAAGGAACTAAAACCCTACACAACTCCAAACTCCTGCTTCCATACCCACCTTGCAAGAGAAGCTTCCCTACACTCCAAAGCCCATTAATTTGTCTAACGATATATTACTTGTAACATACGATATATACACACTCCCTTGATTTAACAGGCAGTACTAGAACAAATGTTTTCACAGAAGCTCATCCAGAAGGCAGCCTGCAGGCACATAATTTCATACACGAACAGTTTTTGCTGGACTATCTGTACTGAAGCACAAAACCGGAACAATAAATTTAATGGCAAATCTAATCTTTGACAGACAGCAACAACACATAATACTACAATAAAGAAAGGAAAGCATAAATTCTGGGATGGCAGCAGAAACCTGGCAAGGCAAGAATCAAGCTTGGGTAGAAACGCCAATCTCAGAAGCAAAAATTAAAAAACAAAGTATGAGATATGCATCACAACAAACTCTTACACAGGTGTTAAACCCTCTAGCCTCTGTGCTAGATACTTATCCAACAACAGTTACAACTGGCTCCTTTATCACATTTCTTAATTGTATGACCTACTGCTGACTCGTAAGTCGTCAGCTTGAAGAAAGTCTAAGCTAAACATCTGGAAGCAACTTCTGAATAGAAAAATCTAAGATGTAGTAAAGGAAGTAACAGAAACTCCACTGATCATGCTATTTCACCTATTTATCTGTTCAGTGGTTTCACAGAATAGATCTAAGATCTCTCACAGATGAGCTCTATCAAATCTTGCTGCAGCAATTTGAGGAGTTTTTATTTTACCTATCCATGTATCCACCTTGGGGGAGGCTACAGCTGCTGCACATTCAGCAGCAGGAAACACATACTTGAGGGTATAACACCTCTCTTATCCTGAGCATTCCCTGAAGCTCAGACAGTTGTATTAAGAGATGCCTCCTACTAAGCTGATCTTGAACACAAACAATCTTCCTGCAAAGTACCACAAAAAATACACAGTGACTGGATTTCAGAACACCATTGCAGCACTACCACTTCATGAGAAGCTTTACCTTAAGCTGCAGGTGAGGTTTGAACCACACTACTGGACAGGCCTCCTTAACTCATGATGTAAGCAGTCAACACAATACTGTGCTTGAACAGTTACATATCCTAACTGGATATCAGGCAAAGAGATTAAAAAAGCCTCAACAACCCACAAAACATGGAAAGAACAAGTTTGTATGGCAGGGAAATTAACTAGTAGTTATGCTTGTTATTTGCTCTATCTGGAGCTAACATGATTCTCAACTTGTTTTTATAAATACCTACAAGGAGAACACACTCTTCTACCTTACAACTGCTGTGTCTTCCTCACTTTCTGTGCCTTCCTTTCCACTAGAAGATTAAAGAGTTAAATCCTTGCTCAGCATAGTAATATTTAGGTTAACTGTTTTATAGGTAACTGAATGGCCTGAGAAAGTTAAATATAAGTAAAGATGACAAAGTTACCCAGGGTCAAAGGTTCTTTTTTATCAACTGGAATCCTTGAGCAGGTAAAGCATACAACAAAGTACGAGGCTTGCAAAAGAGAGAAAACACAGGTCCCCAAGGAACACAGATGATGGGGTTCCATGGGTACTGAGTCTGTAAGCCCAACTCTACTCATGCGCACTGTGTGCCTAAAATATTTCCATGCTGTATATATGATGCAAATACAATACTCCGGGGAAGCATCTTTACATGCACGTTTAACCCAACAGATGTTAGAGGAAGAACAATTTCACATTGCCCTCTCATCATGCTTAAGAAGGTAGACAGCTTGCCTAGCCAAAAGAGCAGCATGCCATTGGCACAGAAGTCCCATATAAGCTTTGTAAAATCCCTGACGTATCTACTACCCTTCTCCACATAGCTTTGTGGCACATAGGACTATGCCAGACAATCTGCTTCCTACCTTTGAAAGCAATCCCTGCATTGTTAACCAGCACGTTCAGCCCTCCATATTTCTCCTTTAGGAAGTCACGGAGAGCTCTGATGCTCTGCAGATCATCAATATCCAGCTGATGGAAGAGTGCATGCAGCCCTTCCTCCCGGAGCTTGGCCACTGCTTCCTGGCCACGGCCAGGGTCTCGGGCTGTCAGGTACACATCCCCTGGGAATTGCTTGCACAGAGCCCGCACAATTGCAAATCCGATCCCTTTGTTGGACCCAGTCACCACAGCCACTGGCACGCTGGACATTGTACTGGCTGAATGTATGTCGAATTGACAGTAACTGCAAACAGCAAAGAAGAAAATTTCACACTCAGCTGGACAAAAATGGCTATCTGAAAATGGATTGAAGTGGTTTTTTTTTCTTTAAAATCCTGTTTAGAATTCCAGTTTGAACTACATAAAACTACACTAAAGTACACACTAACTGTAACTTAATAAACTAGCATGAGGTATTCACAGAGGAATACATGTTTGGTGTTAATGTTTTGAAGAAAGCCCAACTAGTGATTGGGTTAAAAAAAGATAGTTAATGACCAATCTTTAGTATTAAATTAACTTTTAATGGGATTAAACTCTTCTGCACATACACTTCGCAGGAGTACCACTGCCTTCTTTTGAGGATATTCAACTGGTTCAGTTCAAGCACTGATGCAGTCAAAGTTGAAAAACTCAGGCTCAAAAAAAGGGGAGGAGTGGCTTGATCTTCAAGTGTCAGGGAGGAGAACCAATTCTAGCGTTTTTTAGAGGGAAACAGCTGACCACGGATTGACTACAGCCAATTTTTCTTCCATTTAAACACACCAGTCAACTCCAGATACAAAGCCTGGTTGCTAGGTTTTGGTTTTGTTTTCCGCAGACAAAGCATATTTCAAGAAGGTGTATTTCCCCAATAAAAGTGAGTTTAATTTCCACTTCCCTTCCAAATTAGTTTGTAACTAACCACCTAGCGAGGAGGAAATCCTAACCGGCTGCTAGAGGCCTGCCCAGCCCCTGACCGCCTCACCCAGGGGCAGGAGCCACCCTCCCCGTTCACCACCGGGCTCCCCCCTCGCTGCGAACCGGCACACGTTCTCACTGCCACCAGCCTCAGGACCGGCTTCTCCCTCCCTCACGGGAACGCACGGAAAAACCCGCGAGCCACGACGAAGCCCGACGACTCCCTTGCTCCCCGCGGGACGACCTGCGGCCGTGACGCGCCCCCGCCGCGGGGCTCCCCGTCACCCACCTCGGCCCTGCGCGCCGACGAGGAGACGAGGCCGCCCGCCAACCGCGGCCGCACACTCACGGCGGATGGGTGGGGGCAGCGGAGGCGCCTAAGATGGCGGCGGGGGAGCCCCGCCTCCCGCGGCGCGCAGGGGCGGGGCGGGCGGGCGGCGGCCCCTGCGTGCTCCCGGCCTGCTGGGCCGGCGGTGGGTGGGGGGTGCGGGGCAGCGTGTCTGCGTCTGCTCTGTCGCCTGTCGCGATTTCAGCCTGGGAGGGACTCGGGAGCCGGAGCTGCTGCCGCTGTTGGGTCGCCCAGGGAAGAGGGGAGTTTCTCGTTTCAGTCTTCAATGCCTTAAAATGAAGGGGGGGGGGGGGGGGGGGCGTTGTTGGAGCTGTACTGTCGGAAGCGGTGTTCACTTTCGCTCGGGCGATTCGGGGTTTTGTCTGTCATGGCCGGGAAGGAGGGAGAAGGCCTGTCTTGTGCCGAGCTGGAAAGGGAGGTGGTGCTAAAACATCCTCCTCAGCCCGTGGGGGACGGGGATTTGTCGGCGTCAGGGTTAGCGCCATCAAGCGCGGTGGCAGCTGAGGGTGGCAGTTGTGACTTGTGAAGAGGGAGACGTATAGAAAATCACAAATTGTCAGTAGCGGCAAGGTCTGTTTACTGGACTAATTAATGTAATAATATTTTGTTCGTCGTTCTGCTTAGGAGTCTGCCTAACGAAGGAATAAGGTACACCTTATCAGTGACTAACAGGCTTGAGCCTGTCTGCTTACATGATTTAGGTACACTCCTATCTAGGAAAAGCAAGATAATGGAAGAAGGACACTGAAGCTTGCAGAACTACCAGATGCAACTGGTTTTGTGGTCTCAGCTGTAAGGGAAAGGGTGAAGATAGAACCAAGTTCACAGAAAGGACACTGTGAAGACCAGCTAGAGACTGTAGTGCACATGCGGAAGTAGGCTGGCAACATATATAATGATTTCTTGGAAAGTAATCAATATTGTAATTAGCTCTTAGAAATTACATGAATATGTAAGTGAATTGTTTATAATTATCATAAACTCCACTACGGTGGGGCGCTCATTAGGAAGAATGGTCCCCTATGCATCCGACGCAGTCAAATAAAGAGTACCTGCATAATAGCTATTACGGCTGTTGAGACTGAATTCTCGGCTTCACTTAGCGGGAGGAACCGGTGTGCCGGTGTCCCTGGCTGCCCCTGGTGTGGCCCCCCAGCCTCTGAGCTTTGCTTCTAGGCAGTATTGGCGAGGGGAAATGGAATACACCATTTCAGCAACAGATTGGACCGTAAGGAGTCAGGCTGATGCAGTGTGTCTGCCGTGCAGCAGTTGCGCTGAGGGGTAGCTGAGGGGTGCTGTGTGGGGCTGGAGCTTTCGGTGGTGTTGGTATGGGGTTGAAACACAGAAATTCACTCAGCAGTCAGAATCCAATAGAACTGTTAAGCAGGTATTCTTTATTAGCAGCACTGGGGATCACTCCAACAAACAGGTAAAATCATAGAGAACATATGTTGTGAGGTTATACATATTCAGTGGATTTCCAAGAACTAATCTACATATACATAAGATTCCGTGGAACTTATTTATGTAATCTGAGCATGCGTGATAAAACTAGTGTTCCAGTCTTTTCCCCTCTGGTGGTCGTTCATAGTCTTCCTCACAGTGTCTAGTGATTGCACTCTGGGTTTCCTTTGCCCATATAATCTGGTCATGGAGTTAGCTCATCCCTTCTTCGGCCCTGGGGTGCTCCACTTAAGGAACCATTCAAGGTCTACCTAAATTTTATCAGGTGAGAAGCTGCCCATTTCGAAACATCTTGTTATTAATTCCTCCCAGCAGTTGACTAAACTATGGGAGGGAAACTGAGAAAAGAATACAAGTAGAACATGCTGACCAACTGGGATTCTACTATAAACAAGTTCTTTAAACAAAAGGAAATAGTTCTGACCTTCTCTCAGGGGAAGGTGGTTTTCTTCAGTGTATGTGCTCGAATAGCTCCATTCTGCTCTTCTTTGAAGAAATAAACTACAGAAACTGGTTATGCCAATTAATTTTCTTTAATTGTAATACATTTTCTGTTTGAAACCTTTTAGTTCTGTGCACTGTAAACACCAGTGTCTCATTTCCTTTGGAGGATTATGGGCATGCCTTGGCCAAGATGATGTTTGGAGATAAAGTCTTTCTGTCTTCCCTCATCCCTATCATCCACTCTTGTTTAGGAGTTTGCTCATAATATATTTTGTAAACATTAAAGAGGCAGCTTGTTCAATAGGCAGTGCACTGATTTCTCTTTTTCTCTTACTGAGATAAAAGAAACAGGCAGTATTTGAAAGGGACTTTAAATATTTGTAGGTAACTTTTTTTTTTTTTTCCTTCATTCAGGTTGTCTAAATAAGGCAAAATCTGTTACTTAATATGAAGAAAAGCAGAGGTCGGACAGGTCGAAAGAGAAGAACAAAACACTTGCAGGGTTTTATGGATGGAGGTACTATCATTGGAAGTATTGCTAAATAATAAAATAACCAATTGTTTGCCAAGGTGTCATTTTACGGTGTATATTTGTCAAACACCTTTGTGCTTTGAAAATAACATTCATAAATGTTAGCTTTTTCTATGCAAATATTCTAGCATTACTTCATAATCCCAAGCAAAGCGTGGTGAATATTGTGAGCTCTCTTTGCTGGCTAATGGGAAGTGTGACATTATTCTTAAATGCCTTGACCTGTGAATATGCTGAATAACTCCTACAGGTCTGGGAGCTCCTTGTGCTCAGAGACCAAGAATTTAGTAAGCTAGTTCAAGGGGAGCCTTTCTTGCTATTCTATTAATCTATACTAAAATGTCGAAAATACAGGTTTTTTGACTATATAGTAAAATGTTTCAATTTCCTTTCTTTTCCAACAGAGTGCTATTTTATAACATTAATCTCCTCCTTTTTATTTTTAGTCAACTGCAGTCACAAGCCGGAATACATTAAACTTAAAAAGTGGCTGAAAGACAGAGGATTTGAAGACACTAATTTAAGGCCAGCAGAGTTCAGGGGTAATGTTTTAATTATTTATTGGTGGTACAAATTTCTGATTCTTCTAAGAATGTTGATTCCTGCTTTCATTTTGAATCACACACCTGGTTGGCATCAGGAAAAAAGCCAGACACCATTAGTCTTTTAAGGACTTGGGGCAAATGTACGTGAATGTAATTTAACATACTCAAGTAGATATGGAGGCCTGAAGTGGTGTAAACTGTTTCTTGTGTAAAGATGATCTCATGTAAAACTCTTGTATGAGAATACTCTGGTGTGCTGCAAAACATGCACATTCCTCATAGAAATCAAGATTTTAAGTGTTAGTAGCACAGTTTTAAAGAATAAAGTAATATCTCAATAAGTGTTTCCAGTATTGGAACCGACCTTTGTTATCATTTCTTCATCTTTTTTTCTCCATTCAAGTTCAGCAGATATAGTGATACAGATAAGTAAATGATTTTAGAGCTGCAATTCACATAGTACTCTTTACAGTAAAGGTATATACTTGTATTTTTTCTCTTTAAGTAGATTATGTTTCCAAAACTTTTGCAGTATTACAGAGAATAGGGTAAATCAGAAAAATATTGTGAAAAGAAATTGTAAAGTTTAGTTAAAACTCTGAAACTAAGAAGAGCGGCTAGTGATGAAAGCTGTGTTTAAAGAAGAAACTGGGAAAAAGAGGCTGAGTAATTGCTAGAACTGGACAACAGTAGTTGCAGGGACTGCAGGGGAAGGGCTTTCACAGGGTTCTGAAAAATAAAAAGAGAACCATAGAACAAAAAAAGAGGTATATATCTGGAACAATCCATAATTGTCTTTTATGATTTGTAAGAGATAATGTATGTTCTTTTAGAGCTTTTCATTGCTGGCCTGTTAAATTATTGCAGTTTATCATAATCTTCTGTATTTTACATATATACATGTATTTAAGCATCCTCTTTGTTCCTACTTCAGATACAGGAAGAGGAATCATGACAAGAAAAGCTCTTCAGGTTAGTAATGTTGGTTCTGATTCAAGAACTTCTCAGATTCCTTTGTGATGTAATGACTTTCACAGCAAGCAAAGCTCAAAATTCCAGACAAGGTCTTCACAGTACGTGTTGTGAATGTAATTTCTGGCCTAATACCAGAATTTGCGGTGTTGGCATATTTGTAAGATGATGACCTATGTACCCTGAGGGCTTGTTGGATGAAGACATTCCTGTACTCATTTATAGAGGTTTAGTATGTAGTCTCTGTGTTTCAGTTTAAGGCAATCAGTGTCTAACTGAAGCCAGAAGGAGCAGGCCCCTTCCTTCCTCTATGCCTTCTCCCTCCGCTTCCTTTGCACTGGTGGAAGCGGTCTTCTCCATTTGTGTGGTAAGTTGCATCAGGAAGGTAAACTACCAGAAACTCTTCAAAATAATTACCAGCTTTGATAGCTTTGCTCCTTGAAATCTCCCACCTTGGTCAGACCTGTGCTGGCACACAGGGGGGAGTGGCATATCTGGGAGAGGGATGGAGGAAAGGGGTGGGACTTTCAGCAGCATTTGGCTTTAGATTATTTTAGCCATAATGTGAAACCACAGTTTTAACCTCACTTTGGTGGTCCTCTTCTTTGTTGGTAGACTGGCTAATAGAAACATTTTTCAGATATTCCCAGCAGAAAAGGGGAATGATAAAAAAAAATACCTTGCACCTCAGATATTGGCACAGAAAGTCTGAACTCTGACTGAAAAATGCCTCTCAGAAGATAGGCTTGTTGGAGAAGTTTCCTAACTGGTTTGAGAATAGTATATCAAATAATGGGGAATCAGACACAGAATCTATTGCAAAATAGAGTAGAGCAAGAGGTAGGAAGGAGATGCAGTGGAGAAGTCGTGTAGAGAACATGCTGGTTCAGGGTTAGAGCCAGCAGTTGAAGACGGTTTATCCACAATGCTGTGAGTCTGCAGTAAGTGCAATGGGAGCTAGACTGAACGAGACTTGAGCAAGGTTAGGAAACTCAGGGGAAGAATGAGAGTAGGAGAGAATTGATTTGATTTATGTCTTCTCCCTACTGGAATGGACACGCGGCTCAAGCCAGGCATGAAAGCTAATTTACACACACAGCAGCTCGGCAAACGAGCTCAGGATAGACGTGGCCTATTAAAATATCCCTACCCCATACCGCTATGCAGATAGAAGTTCAGCTGTTTGTGAGATCTAATCTAAAATATATCTCAGTACAAAGAAGGTAAGTAGCCAGGCACCAAACTGTCTGTGGACAGCTAACTTTCTGCAGATCACAGTTCCTACTGACTGCAATCATACTTCTTCCCTGGACTGTGACCATCTTAAAACCATGCCAGCTTCCATGAAGTTCAACATCACATCTGTTTGCTTCTTGACATTAGCATTCTCTGGGGAATGTCTTTCTGTTCAGAAATCATGTGGTAAATGAGTCATTTACGCTTGACCTTTACTATTCTTTGTGTGTGATTGGTTTTCTTCTTCCCTCAAAGGCAGGGGATCTGATTATTTCATTGCCTGAGAAATGCTTACTCACCACAGGCACTGTCCTTAGTAGCTGCTTGGGAGAATACATTGTGAAGTAAGTGAAAAGTGACACTTTATGGACACGCTGCCATTTACTGTGGGTTGCTCATTAGTAGATTAATCATCTTTGGTGGTAGGGCTTTAAACTGCATACCCCAACTTGTATGAATATTTCTTGTGGACTTTCATGCATGTAGAGTGCTCAGATATGTAAGGTTTGGACACAGAGCATCACCTTTTTGCTAGGCAGAGTTGGTGGGGTGGTACAGGCTTGGACTTGTCCTGCCTCTAGAGCCAGCTTGGAGCTAAATTCCAGTTATGAATGGTTTCTTGGGAATTTATGAATACGCTTCAATAGGAGGAGGATAAAATGGGGTTACAAAGCAGTTACATGAACATGGCCTTTTAGAAAATTCAGAACAAAGACCTATACTGGACACTGAGTACTTGTTATGTATGCTAACAGCCTCCCCTCCTGCAAAAAACAAAACCCAAGAGGTTAGCCTGAAGTTGTCAACACAAACCAGGATTTATAGCCCCTTTGAAATCATCAAAAGAAGTTGGAAATGAACTACAAAGAAGTTTAAAATAGAAGCTATTTATAACGTTTGAAAGAATTAGAAGAGAGAGAAAATACTGCTCCATCCATTTCCTATCTCACTTCTGTGTATCTGCTGTGTTGGTATTTTTATTTTCTAATAGATGGAAGCCTCCTGTATCTCCTTTGATAGCACTGTGCACATTTTTAATAGCAGAGAAGCATGCTGGTGAGAAGTCCCTGTGGAAGCCGTATCTTGATGTTTTACCCAAGACATACACTTGCCCTGTTTGTTTGGAGCATGATGTAGTAAGCCTTCTTCCCGAACCTCTAAGAAAGAAGGCTGAGGAGCAGAGAACAGCAGTCCATGAGTTGTACATATCTTCCAGGGCTTTTTTCTCTTCCCTGCAGCCCATGTTTGCTGAGAACACAGGAACTATTTTTAACTACAGTGCTCTAGAGTGGGCTTGGTGCACTATTAATACCAGGACAATATACATGAAACATTCACAGAGGGAATGTTTTTCTCTTGAGCCAGATGTTTATGCATTGGCACCATATTTAGATTTGCTAAACCACAGTCCAAATGTTCAGGTAAGAAACTAAAAATAGATCACTTAAATTCTCTATTTGTAAATGCACTGTCTCAATACAGTATGTATTTATGTGATGGATTAGGAGTATCTGGAGGTCAGTGAAGAGACTCATGGTTCTTATATACTCTGGAGCTTGTTATTTAGCCCAAGACAGTTGAATAAAGATGATTTAAATGTTTCAGTTTATGTAGCAAAGCAAAGTTACTTGGAGAACCCACAGTGGCTGGGTGAGATTTGCATCCAGCGTAGCTATTGGGAAGAGCCACTTGTAAATATAATCCTACTCTTCTTTCCTGAAAGACTCAGCTCCCGGGACAAATCTTAAATTACATGGCCCTTGCGTTACTTCAGTTCTGGCTGAAGCTTCTGAAGCAGCCTTTGGAAAGCACACAGAGCAGTTCTACCTTTTGTCAGGGACTGTGTGCCAACACAGGGTTGGGACAGCACAAAAGTGGCCAACTCTGAATGAAGCCATCTTTATTAGTGGATTTGAGGCCTCTGTAATAAGTCTACACAGTGGGTGGCACATCCTGTGGACTAAGGCTTTGATGTTTGTTCTTCATACTAGTGGGTTGCCTTCTCAGACATCTGTAACACTTTTCTTCCAGTGTTAGAGAAGTGTTGGATTTTAATGTTCAAGGTCTGATTCCTTTTTCACCCTGTCTTCATGTCAAGAGTAAAGTATTTTATTTTTAACTTCTTGAAGGTAAAGGCTGCATTTAATGAGCAGACAAGAAGCTATGAAATTCAGACAAATTCACAGTGCAAAAAATATGAAGAAGTATTGATCTGCTATGGGCCTCATGATAATCAGCGACTGCTTCTAGAATATGGATTTGTTGCTATGGATAACCCTCACAGCAGTGTTTATGTCTCCTCAGGTTGGATTTATAGGTTGTCTTGACATTGAAAGGCACAGTAGTAGAGAATATAGCATATGAGCATGTTAATACTGTCTATCTTGGACCAGAGATGTCAGTAAAAAGGGATAACTAAAGGATGCTGAAGAAGTTCACACAAGTGCATACACATATATGCACAATGCATATTAAGGCATTACAATATTTTTTTTTGTACCATCAAAATATTTGTGTGTTTTTCCAAGAACTGGAAAAGGGTTTGATGCCATTTTGAACTGCACTGAATTTAGAGATTGGAGTTTTAAATTAGAAAGTGTTCTTTGGTAACATTTCCTTTTGCAAAATTGCAATTCTTAGCAGTATATATGTGGAGATTGCAACTGGATGTCTTAGATTGTACCGTTGAATTCAGGATCAAAGTCCTGATCCCCACAAACTCAAGTTGCTGAGAGAGGTTCATAACTTCAATTTGAGTCAGGATATCCATTATAAAGATACAATCCTGGAGATTGCTGATAGCTTTTGAGACGTAGATGCATTTTTTTATTATGTTAAAGCTCACTAAAATGTAGCAGGTTTTGATCTTTGTCCTGTAGATACTTGAAAAATATGGTTGAAATGTTATTTCAGAATTGAGGATTGTGGTTTCTTCTACATACCATTTATTTAAATATCTAAAATGTGTTTTTATGCAGATACTCTCCTCAGGTATTTTTCACCACTGGACAAGCAGAGAAATGCAAAACTTTCCATTCTAAAGGATCATAATTTCTTAGAGTAGGTATCTGAAGTTTTTTGTTTCCCTGTGAGCTTTCTTTTCAGTTTTTCTAGGAGTCAAATTTTGCTTCGAATATCAAAATCCAGCATAAAATAATTATTTGTTTTTTTTTAACAAACTGATTTGCTTTCTGTTTGTGAGAGAAGGTAGAAGTGGTAAACACCAATATCAAAGCTTGAGATAGGTGACAGGCTGTACCTTGAAACCTGGCTATGGATAGCAGCAGAGTAAGGAGAGTCAAGGAGTCCTCTAGTTCTGAATAGTAGATCTTCCCTTGTTGACACTTGTGAGGAAGAAAGCTATCACACTGGAAAAGGTCACCTATACTTTCTGCTTCTCATCACTTCTGACTTTTTAGAAACCTGACCTTTGGATGGGATGGGCCATCTTGGAGACTCCTCACAGCCCTCAAATTGTTAAGTCTTGGAGCAGATGAATTGTAAGTTTCAGTACTCCGAATATTTAAACAATGTGCATGTGCCATTTTCCTTTATTTGCTCTTTGCTGGCTGTGTGTGAGATACTGGAATAATTGTTCTGGATCTCCTGTGTCTATCTCATTGACTCCAGGTGAGAGGTGAAAAGAAGAAAGACAGAGGACACCGTATAATGTAAAGTCATTGCTTGTTTGCTGCTTTGGTCTTTTGTTTTCTTGTATTAAGTGCTAGACACACCCCACTGTTCTCCCTTTCTATTTTGAGAACGAGATATTACTTTAAGATTCAGACTTCAGACCTTTTTCTGTTGGTTTGACGGGACTTTAAATGCTATTGACCTTTGTTGATTTCTTTGAAGCATGTGTTCCACAGACTGCTTCTGAAATCCTAGGGCCAAGTAAGACACTGAAATTCGTCTCCAGTGACTGTCAGCACAGGTTTGGTCATTTGTTCCAAATGGCAAATCCTGCCTCAAGCAGCATTAATAGGAAATGGTTACCTGGGCTTTGTTAGTAACAGTAAATAAATTAAAAAAAAAGTTTTATCTTCTTCAAAGCTGTTTATGCTTTGAAGATTCATTGCCGAGTGGAATAAGTTGATTATAAGAACTAAAAATAAATCCCTGTGTTTCAAGCCCAGATGACGTGAAGTTTAGCAGTGAAGCCATGGTAATAAGTTCCTTGTAAATAGCTTTTAGTCCTCACTGGTGCTGCTGAAGTTGGTGGCAGCATAGCGGAGCAGTAGAGACCAGAACCATTGATCTAAGTGTGGACTGTGGCTTTGGCTGGAAGAGTAGGGGTGGAAGATTGGAACTGCTACTCCAGACCATTCAATCTTTCTTTTGTTTCGCTTGCCTTGTCTCATATCTGAATGCTGTGTGCCTTTTTCACGTATGCTAATTTTACTTGCCTTATGCCAACAGTGTTATTCTTAGCAAACTGTATGTTTATCATTCAGCTGGGGAACACAGCAAATGATTGTGTGTTGTTCAAACATTTTGGTTGTAGTAGTTGCTGGAGGAGAACGCTGCTTGGTGATGTAATTTCAGCCAGAAATGAACAGCAGAGTTTGAAGATAACAGCAAAAATATGCCATTTTTTAATAGAGGAGACACAACATGTCCTTCTCCAGGTAAACTGACTGTAAGAACAAGGTAGCCCAGATTTTTTTCTCTCCTAGCATAAATGTACAGCAGTGTAATTTTCTGGGGTGAGAACAGAGCGACGGAGGAAATTGACTGCACTGGGTTGGTGTAGGATTTGTTTCCCAGGTGACAGCACTGAATTGCTCTGCAGAATTTGTGGCTGCAGCAAAGAAAAGAACCATGTTACAAAGCTTATACAAAGCCCTGTAAACAAGTGAAAAGTATTTAACTTTTCTTTGCCCACAGTATCAATGTGTTTGTTGAGGTTACTTCTTAAAAGAAAATGCAGACTTGTCTGATGTGGGCACATAAGACGTTGCAGACCTGCCATGAGTGCCTTGTTGGAGAAAGTGGAAGCTGTGTTCATTAAAGCTGGTCAAGTCAAATGAACTACCCGTGTCAGCCAGCCTCCTGTGAGGGAGGTCTGTGCTCTTAGAAAAACAATCTCTCCTTCCTTTCTGAGTTTTGGCAAACAAATGTGTACTCAATGTCAAGTTGGATAGCTGTCATGGAAAAGGGTTATTAAAACCACACTTCTGCAAAGGAAGCATGTATATGCACAGAGTATGAGATGAATCTGGTCTTGAGAAATATCCTGAGGGTAGTATGGACTTAGGAGCCTGGTATCCTGATAGCAGGTAAACATTTCCCTACCCTTTCTCTCCTTGTTTTTGATTTGCTTCCTATCCATGTGATGATTTTTTCCCCTGCCCTCCCTGCCCCCCTTTTTTTTTTTTCTTTTACAATTACAGTTTCTCTCTTGGAAGATTAAAATAAATACTATTTTGACATAGTTCATGGAATCCCAACCACATATAAGCTTTCCACAAATTTTATGTTCATGTCCTATATTAAATAATCTAAATTTTTGGTAAATTAATCCCCTTTGTATATACTTCAGATTTCCCAGTTGAAAAGGAACAAAGAGAACCTCAAAAAACACGTGACTTTGGTAGAAGCACTACGCTTGGAAGAGCTGAAGATACTCCAAAAATCAGCTGAGATTCTTTGCCACTTGAATATGGCAACAACTTGACCAATCTGGAGCTGTGATAGTTGTGACTGATGGAGCTCATTTGCCATGGATGTGCCTTACTCAACTGTTTTAATAGACCTGAGCAGCAAAGAATAATATAAAAAGACATCAGAATAATCCTTGTTTTTTTTACGGGGTCACACAGAACCCAGAGTCTTATTTTGTTCTTTGACCTTCTTCAGTAATTCAAAAGGTTAGCCCAAATGGTGGGGGGAGGAGTATAGGTGGCTTTCATCATATCTCACTGAAACCATGGCTGCTGTGAGCAAAACTGTAGCAGGACAGCTGGGAAGAAGAACTGGGAGTGCTGTACAGCTAGTGAATGATGAGGACATCTTGACCCTGGTCGGCCAGAAGCCTTGGGAGCAGCAAACAGGAATGTAGAAAAACAAGATAAGGATGCTGAGCTTTGTCTGAAGAAAACATGCAAGGAGACAGTTAAAGGAAAACATCTGGCCGTTTCTGAAACAGTGGAAAGTTTTCTACCTTGAGCTAAAAGAGTATAGAACATTGTGTTTGTGCTTGTAGGAGTTAATTAACCAGTAGGCTTAGGATAGCAATAACTAACTTGTAGCCAATGAGTTGTCTGGTGTATTATGGACAGAGGGTAATGACCAATCAAATGTTGACAAGTATTGTTAGGGACTGTATAATTGTAGAAGAATTGTTGACAATAAACGACTTCAACAATGACTTCGACCATGACTTTGACTTCGGCTTTGATTTCACCTCCGAACTCTCGACCACTTACTTATACCCATCTGGAGTCCCATCTCTCAATCACCGTCACAAAACAGCTTCCAGGGTAATTTGAGCAGCCCCAGAAATGTGGGCTCTAACAGTCCTAGACTTTACGGCTGCCTGTGTGGCTAAAGCGTGAGTTGTAGGGTCAAGCGGATATTCCTCAGCATGTATTTGAGCTCTGACACTTGACAGAGAGGAAGAGGACAGAGCCACTTGTATTTGCCCTATACTGATCCTTTACTTTTTCCCTGAGATCTGTGCATGTCTCCAGGACTTAGCAGTTCATGTAATGCATGTTCACTGCTGGAGTAATAGGGACAGACTAGAGCACAGATCAGCGCGATTGTGACCAACTCCAAATCATTCCCTTCGCAGCTTCAGCCCAAGTGTTTCTCGAATATAAGGAAGTGTGAATTTCCCTCCTTTTGCTCTCCAAGCTCCCTCCAGACTCACTAGTTCTTGTTCTGACTCTTCCTGCTGGGAATGAGAACTGAAAGGATATGTCACTTTAAACTCTGTTTCTTGTACTACCCAGGCAATTATGTTTCCATTCAGTTCTGGTGATCACACTGAGAAATGTTCCTACAGGGGGATAGTCTCATGAGGTGCCTTTCAATATTCTGCTTCAGTAGGGAGCTCGAGCTCTCTATGTTGTTTAGAGAAGAGGGAGAGGCTTCAAAGGGCATTTCAGGGCAGGACCCTTATTTAAGCTGTATAAGCTTTATTTATAATTGTGATTGTGTTGTGATTATTTTCCATGTTGTGGGGAATTACATTTCATAGAATTTTTCATTACTATTGTTAGCATTTTTTATGAACTGTGTTTTTAGAAAGTTTATTTTTGTAAATATATTGCTTCATTTTCTACAAGACTTCTCTATTTTTGAAATAAATGAAATTGTATACAGCAGTAGAGACATTCTAGCTAGTGATATAATTTAAGGAAATAAAATGCAACGAATGAAAACTGAAGTACTCAAGTTCAAATACACTTTCAGGCTTTCTTTGGTACCTTGTGAACAATCATGTTACGGTGTAAACTGGCTTGGACTTGAGGATTACAGTGGTTTTTCCTACATTTTTTTTTTTCCCTCCATCTGTTTGGGACAGGAAATGTTTTGATACCTGGAGCTCTGAGAAGGGCCTTTCCTTACCTAGAAGGTTATGTTGGTTTAGGTTCAAAACACTGAGGGAGCTGAGAAGCGTTAGTGTTTGCTGTTACCCAGTTTCTAAAAACAAATGTTTTTGGTTTTGAGGTGTCATCTTCATAACGTCTTTCTAGGATTAGGAAATTCTGAAAATAAGCCTTTTTCTGCCTTGTTTACCCTAATGCACTGAGACTCTTTTGTACTCTCAGGCTTTCTGCACTGTTCATATGGAGATTCTGTGTGTGGTTACTTTACATTTCAGAGCAGAGGGCAGGTTCAGTGTGTTGGGAGAGGAACTGAGGTGTTCTTTGGAGCTAGAAGCATATTTATTACATCCTTTGGGCCAACTTACTTTCATATCTGCATAAACTGTGGTTTTTAACCCCTGCAAGTCACTTGGCACCGTATTTTATACTCTAGTCAGGCTTGTTCAGAAGTACATCCTGGGATGAGATGACTGGTTTTGGGAGTGCAATCTCTATTTATCTCACCAAGGGCAATTCTCACCAGCTCACATAAGGGTTCTTCTGTACTACTGAAGCTATCTACAGCAGAGGTACACGGGGCTGACCCTTACCCTGTGGCTGTTGCCCATTCATTTTGATTATGTCTGCAAAAAGGTCTGCAGAAGTCATGAGTGACATGAAGAGGATGGATGGTGACTGAGTGTTCACAGGACAAGAAGGAAGGGCTTTCAAAGGAAGCTTGAAGTAGTTGGGCTCAAAACTAACAGAACGTGGTAACAAATCCATGGATGTTACTAAGGAATAGGGGTACAAAAACTGACATGGGTGGGGAGCACATACACATGGAAGATGGAGCTGTTGGCCGTTACCAGCCAGCCAGCCAGCTTTGGTCTTATGTAGTTCCCTGACCTCAAAATACTTGAAGGTTGGGAGGGTATTGATGGCAAGTATTGTATATGCTTGACCTGTGCTTCCTCCTTTAAGGTGTCGGTGGACACTGGGAAACAGGGTATGGGATTAGAGGGGTCCTTGCTTTGAACATGTCCTGCAGTTTTGATGATTGCAGTTGAACTGTTTCACCTATTTCTTTTAATAAAAACTTTTTCATTTTCTAAGAACAGATGTGTTTCTCATTTGATAATTTTATAATAAGATGGTACCAGAGTTAAATGAGATAAGATTTTTTTTTTGTTGGTGGTTTGATTTTTTTTTTTTCTTTTTTTTTCTGGAGACGGCTATTTTAAGAATTTCTGTATGATGTGTCTTGCAAGATGGATACTAGTTCGACAGAAGTTTATTTGTTTCTGTGTTGCACTATAGACTACACATTTATACCAGGTGGTTTGAATATGGGGTCTATTTCTGTAACTCCTACACTCCCTCCAGGGAGTGTAGGAAGGGGATCTGGTAGGCAGGATGAATTGCTTGTCTGCCTCTTGCATGTAAGCACAGCAGTAAGCCCCCAGCTTTACCTTAAGCACTGTAGCAAGTGTTCTGAATAGAGCCATGTGTGTTTAATGTCAAAGGCAAAATCCTGCCTAAATAAACTATGGAATTGGAACTGGTGCTTTTGTAACACACATCAATAGCAATGGATTTTAACGGGAATAAAGCAGCATGTAACAGGTCATAATTCAGCAAAAGCTTAAGTTCTTTTTTGAATCAAACCTACACTATGTGCAAGACAGGGCAGTCTAAAGTGGTCTAACAGCTTGAGTGCCTGAAGAAGTAACTGTACTGGGAGTGCTCTTCAGCTGTCTTACAGAACTCTAAATCAAGTTTTCAAAGAGTGAAGATGCTTACTCTCAGCTCCTACTTTAACTAAAGTCCCTTCAAGCTGCAAACATCTTAATCACTTCGCTTTAGTGACTGCTTTAACATTTGGCTCTGTCTCTCTGTTAGTTTAAGAAGAGATTTAGCCATGATCTTAGTGTGGAAAGACTGCATTTCCCTCTTTGTATAAATGTCCTTTCAGTTTGTATCTGCAAATCTCAGCAACAGTAGCAGTAAGTCCTAGCTTTTCACTGTTAGCAATACAAACCTCTTATAGACCATGGCAGCGGGCTGGATTCAATTCTAGCTTGTGCAGTATTACTGAAACAGAGCTAAAGTAGGACTGTGTTCTCTGCAGTGAAGACACTGGGCCTGGGGAGGTGTAATGAGGGAAGCTTTATTTCTTGTGATAACTGTGTGAGACAGCACGGTGGGATTTTTTTTTTTTTTATTTTATTTTATGAGAGGAGAGAGTTCACTTAGTGCAATCTGAAGTCACTGAAAAATGATAAACCTGAAACATCATGACAGTATCTTTCCTGTGTCAATTTTTGTAAACATGACATGGGTTTTCTTTTGATTTTCTGCAGAGTGGCATCCAGTTTACAGTTTTCTTCATCTGTAATGGGTGGAGATCATCCATCATTGCTAAGTGCCTTTAGACCTGTCTGTTTCAAGACAAGATAAGGGAGTATCAACTCTCATGCCCTGATAATTAAAGCTTTTAGGTACACTATGAAAATAATTCAAAGATAGCATTCCCAAAGAAAGAGCTTTTAAAAATGATGTCTCCCAGGGTATGTAGCCCCTCCCCACCTAGAAGGTAAAGAATACCCCTTTAAAAGTGACACACTTTGGCATAATTTGAAGTGTTTGTTTGCACTCCATGCGTCTATGACGAAAGTGATGAAGATTATGAATGTTAGGGCAGAGGGAAGTTGTCCCAACTTTATGGGTTTGTTTACACAATAAATATGAACTAAAGTTGTTAAAAGATTTACAAATTTTCCCTCAATTTGGGGGATAAAATCATAGTTTTTAACATTTCTGTACAAAAGCAGGGAAATCACAGCTCAGTGGCTCAATTCAACTGGAAGAACTCGATTTTATCTGTATTTAACAAAGCTTAGGTGGCATCACTCTGCTGCAGGTTGGAGTGGAAAGAAAAAAATACATGTCCTGAATAAACTATAGAATGTTTTAGTGGATACCTATAATCCCAGAATTAAGTTTTAGAAACCTCTGCAATGAGTTATATTCAGTGGAAAAGCAAAGATACTCAATGAAACCCAAACTAAATTGTGTAAAACTAATATAAAACGAATGCAATCTCTGTGTTGTCCACTAGATGATGCAACTGTATTACAGAGAAATAGGAATTACAGTATATCCACATGCAATTATAATCCTATTTACTGTGTTATATTTTTAGTAGTAAAAAAGTGTTGTCTTCAGTGATACACCATGGTTGGTATTAGACAAAGACTTGAAAACGTAATTTTCTTTCTGCTGGTTTCATGTGAAGCCTGAAGCTTTGTAATCTTTTATCTTTTATCAATTTTAATGTATTTTAGCTTTGTTGGAGTTGCTCCCCTCTCAAGTTGAATCGTGTCATTCTTCCCTGAAACTATCATCTGAGACATAACTAGTAGTTCAAATTATCTTTGTTACTTTAACTCAACCCTAATGGTTTAGCCTGTGGAGTTACAATGGAGAGCTGTCTGATCATGTGTTTTTTCTTCAGAGATCAGGGGCCAGATTCATCTTCTGCACAGATTTTTCAGTAATGTCTGTTGATGTGGCTGATTGAACTCTGATTGAAACTTCCTCTGTGTAGGGTGATTTCGTGGACTCTCCCTTGTGTCAGTTCTCTAGTGTCTAATAAGCTGATGTTTGACCCTTTCCTTTGCTAGAGGTTTCTTCACTGGCCATTTTCGTGACTTGTGTCTACTTACTACTTTTGATACGTGTTTGTTGCTTCCAAAACAGCCAGTGTGTGTCTACTCATCATGTCCTTAGAGCCCCTTCAAATTGTCCCAGTTTCCCTACAGCCAAAAAGAGGAGGAATGGAGTAATCTGCTGCTTGCAAAACTACTGTTTACTCCTGAAGCCCTCTCTCCTGTTTCTTAGCTCTTGTCCCCCCACCCTCAGTGCTGGACCATACAGTGACATGCCAGTCTTGAGGGCACTGAAGCGGACTGGGCTCGAGCACCAGGTATTTGCAGTGTACTTTTAATGTAAGAATGTTTTTTCTCTTTACATACACCTGTACTTTTTCCAAGTCTGGTAGGGCCAGCTGTGTCCAGTGCTTTACTTCTCCACTAGGATGCCAGATATGGGCTGGAGAAATTATTAGATGAGCACTGTATTCCTTGCAGATACATCCAACACTGGATGTGCTATTTTAGTAGCTGCCTCCTGCTGGGGCTGCTCTGGAAGGAGCTGGCAGTGGCAGTTTGGCTCTTTTGACCCTTGGCAGGCACTGATGGCTATGGAGAGGACAGGGGGACATTCTCAGCATGAGGCTGGTGCCATGCCTGTCTATACCACCCTGCCTGGGCTGGTATCCAGGGCCTGTACCTCTACCCGTAAGAAGCCAGCCCTCTTTGCAACAAGAAAATGCCAGTGAATTTGTGTGTCCTTCCCACGAGATGAACTTTGCATGGACAGAGATGCTTGGTGTGGGTGGGCTGGCCTGCAGAGGATGTTGGCGAGAGATCAGAAGCGACCATGCCATCCCAAGATGACTCATGCTTCTCTGAACTGTTTCTGATGAGTACTTAGATGCTGGGCTAGCCAGTCCCTGTCTTAGGAGTGGGAAAACACTGTGTAGGTCATGGGAGACTTCTAAAGACCTGCTAGAATTGCAGTGTGTGCTAGGCTGCGGAGGTGGAAGGGGAAGGGTGGGCTAGGACAGGAGAGGCAGAGTGGTCCCACTGGAGAGGGGATGCTTTGTACACTAATAAAGAGCACACGCACCTCTGGCTTTTCTCTGCCTGTAAGTTCATGTAGGTAAGCGGACATTCCTGCTGCTCTGTCAGAGATGGTGTGGTGGCCAGGGTGGCCATCTCTTTGCAGAGTGGGAAGGAGGTGGGAAGGTGAAAGGGGTAAATATATAGTCTGGTCAGTAATCCTTAGAAAATTTTATAGTGTCAGGAAAGTATGTGTGTGTGTGCCATGCTGTGGCCAGCCAGTGCTACCCTAGCTTCATGAGAGCAGGGCTTTTTGCTTTACTTGGCTGCATAACCCTGGTCTGGTATTTTTTCTGCAGTATTAGAGCAGGGGCCCTAGGCTGAAGGAGGTGGGAGAAGGAACGTCGTTTCTGCCAGAGGGAACTTTTAGGTTGTGCTGGTCCCTCCAGGTCTCTGGCTGCTCTGTGCTGTCGTGCACAGATGGAGGTGGGCGTGGATCACTCAGTGTTGCTGGGTGGGCAATCTCTCATGTCAAGCTTCTGGTGCAGCCGTGCAGTCAGCCTCTGTCATGGAGAGACATGTAATGCCTCCTGCCATCACTCACCGGTGGGGTTGCCCTGCTGTATGGAATAGGAGTTAGGGGATGTGAGCTGTTCTGGCTGGGACACTCTTGGGTGTGGAGCTGTCTAGTGAGGTAGGGAATGTATATTGGAGAAAACAGAAAGCAATGAGCAGTCCCCAGATTTCCTCTGGCATTTTAAACGGGGTGCTTTCATGATTGCCCCTTTCAACATGCTCCAAGACTGACGGTGTGGATGGTCAGAGAGCTGGGATTTTAGCATACAGCAAACAGCATTCACAAAGGCAACATAGGCATGGTGTTTGAGACTGCTCTTTTATGTCATATTTGATAGAAACTGGATAATTTGTTCAGAAAATACGTGAGAGTGGAAGGGGAGAGTAGCATATTGAGATATACAGAGATTTGTTTCTCATCCATCCAGGCTAAATCACAATAGAAAGTCAGAAATTTTGAACTCAACCTTGAGTTTAACTGTGTTGGAGACAATGACCGTGATGGCTTGTACTCCTCCAAAAAAGTCCCTGCCTATGGGAATGGCCATTTGCTTTCTAGACACAGGTAGAGAGCAACGTATGCTTGACACAGGCCCCGAGGAGCACAGCGGATCAGCGTGGGTTGAACCTCAGGAGACTTAACATTGTCTGTGTCCCTGGCTGCTTCCAGCAAAAACTGTGAAAAATCAGTTCATCCCATGTCTCTTTTATGCTGATTCAATTCCACTTGGCTTGAATGGAGTTACACCTTGCCTTTGATATCTGGCCTCAGGGCTTCGTCAGGCATAGTTGTGGTCCAAAGCTTGCTGACAGAAATCAGTTTATGTGGGTTCAAGTTTTGTTTCTTTTTTTTTCTCTTTTTTTTTTTTTTTCCCAAGAAAAGAACAAAATCATTGCAATTACAGGGGATTTACCACAGCCTGGTAGGAGGATCAGAGATCATGAGTCTTCCTCCAACCTACTCTTTGCACTGAAAGCACCTGGGTGTAGGCTGAACTCTTGCACTTGGGGAAAGCTGAGTGTGTGTGTGTGGGGGCTCTCTTGAAGTGTGTTACACTTGAGTAGTGACTGGAATAACATCCTGCAGTGTGGTTCTAAGTCTCACAGCCACAGGGTTTGCACCACTTCAGTCTACTCACTGCTGAGATAGCTCTTAATCTCCTCCAGTGCAAGCACAGAGGCAAAGCCACAGAGGAACAGCACTTGGCACAGCTGAAGTGCCATGGTTAGGCTGCCACCTGCCTGACTTTTAACTGAAAAGAGTGTTGTTCAGGTGGAAAAAGCAGAATTTGGTTCTTACTCTGGGACTTCCAGAAGGCAGAGAGTGCCTTTGGCAAAGCAGTGAGTGGAGCGTGCCTGACCAGCCACATCTATGCAGTTGAGCAGTGCAGGAAAGCCTTTTTATGTCCAGTGAGACCTGCACATGCTAGTCTTAATGTATGTGTGCCAGGCAATCAATCTACTCCTGTGCATAGTCTGATACATGTCACCTGTACATGCCCTGGCCACCTGGGCCTTATAAATAAAGCCACATGTGCACAATAAAGCCACCACATTCATGCTTGTGGGGCTTGTTGGTGAGCCCCTGGTTTATGCTTCCCTGAGAATAATCACGGAGCTTGAGGCAGGAGTCCCTCTCCTGAAGTCTGAAGGAATAGCCCTGATGAAGTTTTGATCTGTGACATCAAAAGTAGGTGGAAACTCCTATCACAACATTGATTATTTTAATTAAAATATTTTTCAAAATTCTTGTGAGAATCAACTGATGACGATAAACACTCCCCCTCACCTTAAAAAAATAAAGCAGCGGCACTGGAAAAACAATGGGTTAAGTATTCCTAATTTCAAAATAAAATGTTTTTGTTAAAGAAAATGTGCAGAGAATTGTGAAACAGAGAAACCCCAGACCTTTGAAAAATGAAACAGCACAAAAAATGTTCGTAATGTATCCACATTTTCTGGAGTTTCCCCCCTGCTTTCCTCACTGGTTCAAGATGAAAGTCAGATTTGAATTTAAGTCAATAACAAGATGCAACTGTTGAATATCAAGTAGGGGGAAAAATGTGAGCATTACTTGGATAATTCAGAAAACAGCTGCTGCAGCTACGTAGCGTTATACTAGTTAGAAAAAGATGCTACTCCCCTTGGGACGAAGAGGCAAATTTCTGGTAACTTAGTGTCCTAGGGGCAACAGGCAACATGGTTGTGATGCTGTGTGAGCCCAGGCTAGGCAGTGATTGGGATGGGATATCTCTGAGGCTTTGGGTTCTCTGTACCATGCTTCTTCCCTCCTCAAAACTTGCCTGCTTCTGGAGAGGTGTAGAGTTAGAGATGGTGTAGTGAGCAGATACCATGATACAAGGACCCGAGACAAATATTCTTGACAGTCTTAGGTAGTAAATTTAGAGCTAAATGGGCCACAATCCTGTGTTTAAAAGGAGAAAAGGTCAAAAGAGAACTAATAGTCAGTTACTTAAATCATTCTTTAAACACCTCTTCCAGTCATATAGCTTGAGCTATTTTTACCTGTCTCAAAGCTCCATGACTGGTAAATATTTAAGAAGATACAGTATATATTGGTTGTTATTGGTTGCAGGTTGCAGTTTATATGTAAATCAAGTGTTGCTGACAGAAAGCTCCACTGTACGCCCTCTTTGCACTCTGACCGCTTCAATATTAGAGAATCATTCTCTCCATTAGTGAACTTACATTATGAAGAATGATGTGGAACAGAGGTACTAGCAACTCCTCCTTTGTTTATAGCTAGAAAATATCTGACTTCTTAAAAGAACATGAAAACAAGTTTTGTCTTCCTTCCCTATTACTGTCAAACAAACTTCACCTCCGTACTCAACATCACATGGAATTTGTCACTGGCAGGAAGCGTAAACCCTACCTTGTGAATATATAACTTACAGTCACTTCAGAGGGAGAAAAAAATCCTTTCATCATGTTCAGTTTTCTTCACTGTTTTATTTCACTTAAAACATCACTCACTACCAAATGGTATTTGTCAGTAGTAATTGGCAAATGCTGGAGGCGGTTTTCAGGGCTGTCTGAATGGAAAATCTCAAAGCAGTTGTCTGCACTGAAAGAAAATATTACATTTGATCTTTTTATGATTCTTGCAGACATGATGAATGTCTGCATTCCTTAGCTTGAAGAATTCTTGGTGTTTGGGCTTCTTTTCCTTTAAATGACAGGAAGTAACACTTCACTCTTATTTTGCAGTATTGTCTGAGAATTAACCACAACATAATGGTAATGTACATTTTTTTTATGCTTTACAGAGATTCATTTTTATTAGCCATTTATTGTGGTTTTGCTTGTTGGTGAGATTCAAATCTCTGAATGATAACTGTAGCTATTGCATTTCATCTGCGTTTGCATTTAGATGTGTATTTCTTCTGATGTCTTCTTTCTAAATAATGTATCACTCAAAGATTGCCTTGCAATAAATCAGCTTTCCCCTAATGCAATTGTACAAATGTATTTTTGCTTTTGTCACCTCTGCCCCTGTGCTTTTTGGTCATCAAGACAAAGGACAGATAGCATGTGACATTAACACCGTGATTCAAGTCTGCAGAGCTGGAATGTTCCTAGTGCCAAGTAAAGTCCAATACCAGTGAGTAGAGGATGCAAAAACAGGTGAAAAGTAACTCTCAAAGCCCCTGATAGCCTCAAACAATGCTTAAAAATGCCACTGCTGAGCTCCTCAGCATTTTAAAATGTAATGACATGTAAAGTGTAACTAATTGCCACCTTTTAATAATTTAACTTTGGTTTTATATATAACAAAATGCCCACTGAGGGGTCCTTTTACCTTCAGTGTTGGTGATGACTAATTCTGCAGCATGCTAACGGTAGCACAAACCAGGCGTGCAAAATGTCCCAATGTCCTGGAGGTCAGCATGTTGTTATTGGTTGCTGCCTTGCATCTGGAAAAGCCAGTAACGCCCTAGCCCAGCAATTCCCAGGCGTCTGAAATCCCAGCGTGATGCCTGAGCTCCCTCAGCACTGGTGCAAAGCCCTGAGGGCAGCAGCTTTCTGCAGTGAACAAGACCCCTTCCAGCTGCCTGAAGCACAGCAATGACCTGATGTTCTCAACAAAAAAGAACAAAAGATACGGGTAAGCATGTGGCTTTCCATGGGATGCTGCTCTGGTGGAAGACAACTGCCTGGATCCTTTCTGCTGCTCCTGGCCAGGTGAGGGAAACCCATCCGTGTCCTTGCACATCGTGGGGATGACTTCTTCCTTCTTCCTGTGACAAGGCACCACTGGGCTGGCCTCTGACATCTAGGTCTGTGTGACAGGCAAGGCTCTTCTGCCATCTCCTGCTGACTGCTTGCTGGACCAGAGAAAATTAACACTGCTTGGAGGTCTTTCTAGAAAAGGCAAAATTGCTGAAAACCTCCTCTGAGAGCACCTTTAGTGTTGCCTAAGGGCCTGACATCTGTTTCGTCATGCCATCATAAGGCTGGCCTGAAAATGCCAAGATTACATGAAAAAAACGTGTGCTGATTTTTGGTAGTGTTTTATTTGCTTTCTGGTTTCCAGCTGTACTAAACTCAAACATTCTTTGCAATAATCAGAAGAAGAAAAGAATGATTCTTTCATGCAAGCTAGAAGCTTGATTCCACAAATGGAGGCTTTGAGCTCTGCAACAAGCAGAGTCTGTGAACAGCTCTGAGGTGTAGCATCTTGGTTATATCACCAGAAATGAATGAAATACTGAAATCCTGGCTATCTCCTCCAAGAAAACTGTGCTATGTGGCTTGGTTTGCTACAGTTAAACAAAATGCTGTCATTCATATAGATGATGCTCTGAGAAGCAGTACTCGTAGTGAGATGCATGTGTGTGTACAATATATACACAAACACGCATGCATATACATACAATTTCCTTTCAAATGTCAACACACCCTTCAAAACATAGTGTAATCCTCTAGGAGCAAAATGACATCTTATTTTCAAGCAATGCTGCTTTTTTTTTTTTTGTTTTGTGCCAGAAATGAATTAAGTTACTTTCCTTCCATGAAGGATTGAAGGTTTTGCACTGAGTCACTGTGGGACTGTTGGCCAGGGAAGGTCAGATAAGGCTTGTGTGGTTTCAACCAGAGACTTGTTAAGCTAGATTAGGTGTTTGGGGGCTGATAGGGACCCCTCTTGGGGTGCCTGTGGGATAGGCAGTGGGCTGCAAGTGGGCAGAGTCAGCTCACAAGTTGGGAGAGGGGAGCAAAGGCGCTAACTGAGGTTGTGGCCGCTCCTCAAAGTGTTAGAAAGGCTGCTGGGGGGCTCGGGGGAGCCACCCTCCATCCCCGTGCCTCCACCCGCACCCCTTCACCCACTCCCCAGGGCGCTGCCGCCCCGCTCCCCCCGCGCCGCAGCGCGTTGCCTGGCACACAGAGACCCCGGCTGCCCGGGGGCACCGGGCCGCTGGGAATGGCAGATGCAGGCCCTCGGGAAACAGGGGGGTTGTTAATTTTCCTGCCTATGGAATAACTCAGTTTTAGTGCGCTGTATTCCTTGGTGTTTCCTCTCTCTCATTCATCTGCGACGGGAGCTCACTCTCTGCTGTGTGCAGGGATGGACTCCCGCTCTTGTTGGGCACAATTCAATAAGAGACACCAATTATTTTTGCAGCCTGTGACTTGAGCTATTCAGCCACATCTGATGTGGCTCTGATGATTGCCACTTTTCCACAGTTTTCAAATTAATGCGACATCAGAGATTCCTAAGCCAATAGCACAATTAGTTAATAAAACTATGCAAGATCATGGGCAAAATTAAAGACAAGCTGTGACAGTCTTCTATCCTCAAAAGTTCTGTGGGCCTTTTTTATTGATTATCCTTAGGCAGTTACTGTTGTCTTCTTGTAAATCTTGTGTGAGAGTATTCAGGAATCTTTTGCTTTATTTTTGTCACCAACCATCAGAACAATAAATGCATAAAGAATCCATCGTTTTTCTCCCTTCTGTTGACACATGGAGCCGAGGACTCAGTGATGTGTGTGAGAAATGATCAGTCTTTTACAAAAAATTGCCAGTCACAAGTTTGTACCAGGAGAGTGTGATGCGAGACCCAGCAGAATAGCTCTGCCTTATGTCACTTAAGTTCTTACTTCATGTGCAATATGTGCAGAGCTGCATGGTCAGTGAAAAGGCGTGAAGAACCACAGAGGCCCACAGAGGTGTGAAAGCATCCTTCAGATGTAGAAGGGCACAGCAGTGATGGATCCAAATAAGGGCTCTGGGTCTAAAACTTGAAGGTTTTGGGGTGTTTCAAGTCAGTCTAGATTTGGTAGTATGGATCCATCTCTAGATGATGACTTGGGAACAGCCTTGTGCCAATGAACCTGGAAGTGCTGAAAGGTGCAGCCTAATGTGTCAGAGATGGAAGAAAGGGAGAGAAAGAAGAGAGAGAGAGGAAGGAAGGAAGGAAGGAAGGAAGGAAGGAAGGAAGGAAGGAAGGAAGGAAGGAAGGAAGGAAGGAAGGAAGGAAGGAAGGAAGGAAGGAAGGAAGGAAGGAAGGAAGGAAGGAAGGAAGGAAGGAAGGAAGGAAGGAAGGAAGGAAGGAAGGAAGGAAGGAAGGAAGGAAGGAAGGAAGGAAGGAAGGAAGGAAGGAAGGAAGGAAGGAAGGAAGGAAGGAAGGAAGGAAGGAAGGAAGGAAGGAAGGAAGGAAGGAAGGAAGGAAGGAAGGAAGGAAGGAAGGAAGGAAGGAAGGGAGGAAGGGAGGAAGGGAGGGAGGGAGGGAGGGAGGGAGGGAGGGAGGGAGGGAGGGAGGGAGGGAGGGAGGGAGGGAGGGAGGGAGGGAGGGAGGGAGGGAGGGAGGGAGGGAGGGAAAAGGGAGGGAAAAGGGAGGGAAAAGGGAGGGAAAAGGGAGGGAAAAGGGAGGGAAAAGGGAGGGAAAAGGGAGGGAAAAGGGAGGGAAAAGGGAGGGAGGGAGGTTTCTGCAGAAATGATGGGCTGCTTTTGTGTAGTGCAATATCAGAGTTTGCTGTGTAGCTTTCCCCAAGTACCAGCCAATGGGGTGTGTTTTAATACAGCCTTTTAAATAAAACCTGTAACCTGGGCTGTGATTATTTGATTTGATATATTTGAGAGGACATTGAAGTTCCAACCAAGATCAAGACTTCTTTGATTTGTGGCAGTCATTAGAAGTTGTTTTTTCTTTAAGTCAGTTGCTCTAATTTGTACATAATGTTTTAGAGCTTAGAAATTCTACAAATGCATATTTTTAGTTGCTTTAATAATTCTTAGTATGCTTTAATAGCTAAAATATAGTTTTTATCAATAAGTATGTGGAAATTTAACATTATTTTAGGGTCTGATTCCAAATGTTCATCTCCCTATCATGATGCATACAACTGAACTCAAATTTAAATATTTTGTTAATTGAATTAATTCATCTTAGTGTCCCTCCCAGACAATATATGTCCATGTTCTGCAGTATAATTTCTGTGTTCAAGAGCCATGCAGATCTGCAGAAAGTCATCAGGAACAGAAAAAGTAGAGGTAGGAAGTGCTTTCTCCTTTCCTAAAACAGTTTGTTTATGATCAGAATGAGTAAAAAGCATTTGTATCTGTCAAATGTGTGCTGTTTCTGACCTTTTAAAGTTAAAAAAATTAATTAGAGTCTTTTTTGCTGAATTCATGGCAACCAGAACTGGTTAGCAGCTCAAACTATTTGGTGTTAAATTCAGTTCTATGCAAAATAACTTTTCTTCCATTTACTTTCTAACATGAGCTATTTGAATAAGAGCTAAGAGATGCGCAGGCCGTATTTCAGCCATTTCTTCAGGAATAGATTCACTCCATTGCACATTTGTTCTTCCGTTGAGACACTTTGAAGTCAATGGGAGATCTAAATTGGGGATTTGACTGCCTTCAGGATACTGGTGTCACCTTGTGACTGTTGTGTTGTGCTATGAGAAAATATTGGTTTGGTGCTCAGCAGCAGTGAAGAAGGCAAATAGGCAATTAGAAATGACTGGGAAAGGGATGTGGAATGAACAGAGCATTTTTCGACTTCTGTAAAACTCATGAGTGTGCCTGCTTTTAGACAGGAATCATATAGCATAATATAGCATAGTACAATATAATGCAATATAATATAAATAATATAACATGTGCTTCTTTGGTTATTGCTTCTTGAATACAGCAAAACTAGCAAAAGTAAAGAGAAGAGCAGAGACTGAAACGGTCCCTGCAGAAAGTAAGTTTAAATATACCAATTTTCATAAGTTTGGGAAAACAGACAAATGGGATAGGAAAGGGTTATGATAGGAGACTATAAAATCCTGAATAGCATGGGGAAGGCAGATAGGGAAAGATTAAATATTCTTTCTCAAAACAGAAGCAGTAGGGGGTGCCTGGTGGGATTATAAAGCAAAAAACAAAAGGGAAAAATTTTTCACAGTAGTGCGTAATTGGTTTATTGAGCTTATTGCTGCAAGATGTCCTGGAGGCCAAAGGGAGAAATGGTTTCCAAAAGGGTCAAGACAAGGACAGATCTGATGGTCTAGATGCAAACTGAAACAAGACCATCATGCTTGTTCTCTGTCTTCTGCTTTTCCCTTGAGCATCTGTCCTGGCTGCTGTTAGAGACTGGACATTGGGAGGAATTATCTTAGTTCCCATGCAGAATTGCCATTTATTTCTACGTTTTGATATTCAGAAACTGCCAGATGGTAGCCTCACCAATGTGTTTTGCTACTCACTCTCCTGTAGTTCTATAACCACGAAAGTTGTATTATATGCCTGTAAGCTACCAGTTGGACACAACAGGTGATTTCTACTTCCTGAATGGATAATTTGTGTGCTAAACTCTTATCCAAAGCAGCTGAAAATGTGTGCATGCCATTATATTTGTCAGTAACACAGCTTACAATAGAGCTAGTTCATCACAGCTAATGTCTGAAAGATGTCTGTGGGGTTGGACTAGCATAGTGCTCGAGGAGCACTCTGATTGAGACCTGTAAAATGGCTTGTTTCAGATTTTGCAGAGTATTAACTTGAGAGGGAACTCTGACTAACAAACCAAATCATTCATGGGAGAATGAAAGGAAATTATAATAAAGCTTTACAGAATGATGGACTAATACTGTGGTACTGCAATAAATTTGAGAAAGTTGAAACAAAAGGAGGAATTGGCACTGATCTGCAGTTGTTTCCAAAGGACCAAAAATGCAGTGCAGAGCCCACACGTTAGCAGGTGATAGGATTGCAGTATGGAAACTTGCAGTGTCTACCCCTTTATCTAGACAACTGTGCTTATTAAAATGTACAAGTCTCCTGTGTCTGCTCTAAGCTGTCTAACTTTATGACTTAAGAACAGACTTAAGAACTGTTCAACATTTTTATTATTTAAGTCTTAAGGAGCCTTTCTTTGGCAAATCCTTTCTGGGTTACAAATTTTATTTGGCCAGTATAAGCTTTTAAAGGAAAAGCACTGTCACTATAGCAGTGTCCTACTCCTTCTTAAACTGCACATAATTTAATATACTATAATGTTTAAAAGAGAAATATGCCATGCTTAGTGGATTTCAGTGGCATTTCAGGACATTAGGATCCTGAAAGTCCATCTCAAAACACAACGGTGTTTTATTTCTGCCATATAGTTCTCCTCCAGATGTATTGAGACCTAAATGCAGGTTTTAAAAAGTTGTATTAATAACCTTGGCTCAGTTTTTCTCTTACCCGAATTTTATTTTTTAATTAAAATTATTTAAAATAGTAAATACCAATGAATAGTTGGTTTAAGATTCTTGGTGTGTATGGCTTGGATTTGGTGCTTCATCACTTAGCTGCAGACAAGCATATTTTTAAGAAGATCTTGTAAGACTTGCAGGAAATATATATGAGATTTAAATGTCAGGTCTCAAGGGAGCTGAGAGCTATGCGCAACTGTTTTTAGGTTTGGACTTGTGTGATTCTACTAATGACGTGAATGATGTTTTTTTGCCTCTTTCTGCTCTTTCCAGAATGCCTTTGCAATGAGATGCTTCTCTGAAATAAGATTCTTCTGTTTGTGTAGTCCATGCATTATTTTAAGAAGAAACCAAATGAACAATTATGGAAATGGAAATCTGGGGTGCTAGTGACAAGGAAGATAATGTTCCCTTCTTAAACAGGGAACAGGAATCGGAAAAGCTGATTTCTCCTAGGTCTACCACTATGTACACTTTTCCTGTCTTTTGTCTGGTTACCTGCCTGTGAGAACTGGAGCAAAACCAGTACAGGATCCTCTGAAGGCTATTTTGGCTGTAGGGAGAGCAGATGGTCACTCTCTGCCCCCAGCAATCTCTGCACGGGATTCCCTCATGGTTGTTCTTATTTGTTGATCTTTTTGAGGAGGAATAATAGCACTTGCAACACCTATTCTGGTGTAGTGATTACTCTGCTGAGTATTCAGCAGTGAGGTATGAATCACAACATTACACAGTGCTATTTGCTTTCATAAAATATACATGATGCAAGAGGGGTTACATCAGATATTTGCTTATCTTTTGGCTTGTTTGAAGACCAAACCACAGCCATGTTGGGATAAATCAGCTGAGGTTAGATAATGCTAGTTGCATGTTGTTAACTCCTCTCCGAGCTTACCACGAAAACCTCAGCGCTGATACACTTTTGCAATGTGTACAGACCAGCAGAGTAATTAAAAAAGGTAGCTTACTGTAACGTCACAGCTGGTTCTCACTGAGTGGTGTAAGGGAACTGCAAGCCTGCGCTGGGAAACAGCGAGACTTGTGATGCCAGTGCCTTTCTTAGCGTGGTCACTCTCCCAGGGGGACATATCTGTTCAGAAAAGCACAACAGCTGGGGTTTTCAAAATCATTCAAGGTGTGCCCAGAGAAAATCAACCTGTGTCAAGTTCCTGATTGCCTTAGGCACCTCTGAGAGTCCAAAGCAAAGGTGATATCACAGTTTATTCTTCCAACATACGTGAGGAGCCAAAGATATGTCTTAAAGACAAAAATTTTACAGCTTTTTCACTGTAATAATATTTTTTTATTACACTTCTGACTGATTTATAGAGGACTACATCAAGGAAACAAGACACGGGATATGTGTTATTACAGCTCCTGCAAACATACGTGAGCTGGTGCAGCGCTGGCTCCAGTGCTGACAGGAGCGCAGGGAAGCAGCCAGCAGCTCTGGTCCGAGATGTTGGTCAGTTCTCAGGTGACTGGAGATATTAATGATCTCACAGATTCACAGATTATTAGAGCCCCATCCTGCTTAGCTATCCAGTGAATCAGAACCAGAGTTAGCTCTCTGACAGTTATCTTGGTTGTGCCTACAACAAGGCATAGGCACATCTTCTGACTGCACTATCAATGTACTTACCATAAGTTGGGCTGACACAAGCTGCTGCATTTTGGGCAGCACTGCTGTAGGCCTCATGCTGCCTTGCGCAATGTGTACAGGGTTAAAGCCTACCACATGAGGATGGCTGAATTTCGTTCCTGTGTTGCACACACCTAGAGATCTGCATGAGTCACAAACCACCTCAATGTCTCTTGCATTGCCAGGGCATCATTAAAACTCTATGTTTTAATGTGAAGTCTGTAGGATTTGGGCACTCTTTAGGTTCACCTGGCAGCTGAGCACTGCTCAGTCCACAGTGGTAGTCCACAATGCAGTTATATGTTGCAGTCAGATGCTAACATAACACATTTCTGGATGAAACTTTATAACTCAGTGGAACAAATCCCATTTTACTGTGCCCTGGCTTTGAACCACTAAATGGTGAGACACAGACCCTTGTCCAGTAATAGTTACAGTGCACTTTTGTTTATCTCTGCTTACACTCAGAATATTTTGAACCTGCTGGTCTCCTGAGCCTCTTATGGCTCTCTCTGAGCTCTCTACTGGCCTTGTATGCCAATGCAGAATGCAACAGCAATGGGACAGATACATGCCACAGGCCCTAAGATGTGTATGGTGTGGATCTTAACCAAGTTTCTAAGCATCTGCAAGAGCTCTGTTGCCATCTTCTGCAGAGCCCATTCTTTCTGTGAAGAGAAGACACTGTGCTTAAAATGTGAACTTCTTCAGCCTGAGCTAAAAAGAAAATAAAATCTTAACTCTTGAAGTAGTAACAGCCAGTCATGTGGCCCACCCACTGTTTAATGCCACCGGAGCACCACACTGAACATGTGCATCGGGAGGAGAAAAAGCCACTCTGGCAAGCACACTTCTTCCCGTGTTGAGGCTTCCATCTGTTTTCACTCGTTTTGAAGGGATGTGGGCAACACGCCTCTTGAATATTTGAAGATAACTGCACACTTCCTCTCTGAAGAGCAAACAACTCCTTGATGATAAGATCTTTGGTGACATATTGTGGTTTTCTGCAATGAAGGATTGCTCATGTTCTGTGCTATCAGGTGCTGCACATGGAAGAGCTGCTGCCTTGGCTGATAACGTGCTCACTGGATATGACATGTCAAAAGCCTTCTCCTTTCCAATGCAGCTGCAGAGAGCTGTACATCCCAGTGCTGAGGAAAATGGCAGCAGGTGGCAGGGAAGACTGTCAGGACTAAGGGTGAGTTCATACACTGAGACATTAGTTATATTTTGGCAATAGTGCTATTCACTTAAAAGGGCAGTGCACTTTTTTTTTTTTTTTGTTGTTTTTGTTTTATATTGTAATCTTAAATTTACCACAGCACTTTCCAAAACAAACACACCCTCCCTTTTGCGTCATATGAGTTTTCTGTACCTGCTGCAATATAAAACATGATAAAGACTTAGCTCAAACAGATCATGGGGCAAATAAGTGTCAGGATTAAAAAGCTACTGCTGTTTTGCTGACATTTTCTTTGGGCTGGATGTACCACTATAGCCAGATTTTTACAATTTTACTCACTTTGAACATTAGTCTCCTACCCCACAAATAATTCTCCTGGAGGTTGTGAAATCATAGAATCATGT
The DNA here is from genome assembly GCF_018691265.1 of Tyto alba. Classification (NCBI taxonomy): domain Eukaryota; kingdom Metazoa; phylum Chordata; class Aves; order Strigiformes; family Tytonidae; genus Tyto; species Tyto alba. The sequence continues at coordinate 28,491,431 of NW_024881276.1, forward strand.
AATGGTTTGGGCTGGAAGGGAAATTAAAGATCATCTAGTTCCAACCCCCCCTGCCACGGGCAGGGACACCTCCCGTCTGACCAGGCTGCTCAAAGCCCCATCCAGCCTGGCCTTGAGCACTTCCAGGGAGGGGGCAGCCACAGCTTCTCTGGGCAACCTGTGCCAGTGCCTCACCACCCTCACAGTGAAGAATTTGTTTCTTACGTTTAATCTAAATCTACCCTCTGTCAGTTTAAAGCCATTAGCCCTCGTCCTATCACTACATGCCCTTGTAAAAAGTCCCTCCCTATCTTTCCTTTAGGCCTCCTTTAAGTACTGAAAGGCCACTATAAAGTCTCCCTGGAGCCTTCTCTTCTCCAGGCTGAACAACTCCAACTCTCTCAGCCTGTCCTCATAGGAGAAGTGCACCAGCCCTCCGATCTTATTTGTGGCCTCCCACGACCTGCTGGTCACGCTTTTCTTGTTGCAGCCCAGGATACGGTTGGCTTTCTGGGTTGCAAGTGCACATTGCTGGGTCATGCTGAGCTTCTTGTCAACTAACACTTCCAAGTCCTTTTCCTCAATCCACTCTCTGCCCAGCCTGTATTTGTGCTTGAGATTGCCCTGACCCATGTGCAGGACCTTGTACTTGGCCTTATTGAACTCCATGAGGTTCCCACAGGCTCACCTCTCAAGATGTCAAGGTCGCTCTGAATGGCATCCCTATGGTCTACATCTTCTCCCAGGATAACCTCATTTGTAAACACAATGCTAATCTTTGTGCTGATGAGTCAAAGGTATACCTCTCTAATCCAGGTCATTATCTTCTGTCCAAACAAAAATCTGGTTACCCCTTGGCAATCTCTTATGGGTGTCTAGCTGTCAGCTTGACAGCAGCATGATTGCAAATGTACAATAGAATCATCTTGTCTGTCATTCAGTTTATAATCTGCATATTGTAATGGGGCCAATTCCTTGTCCAGTTGAAGCAGCGGCAAAATCCTCTCCCAGATAAAAACCAAAAAGCCCCCAAGATATTCAGGAACAACTTTGGTTCCTTACCCTGATTTTAATAAGTCTTCATCTGTTAATGGCAAACTAGATTATACACAAGACAAGATGCCTATATCTGCTGAGACACCTCATTAGTGCTTCTTTGCCTTGCTGCTTACAAATAATTGCACTTGTTTCCTTGTGTTTCTTGCCTGCATGTATCTTGTTTTGTATTTCAGCTGTAGACCTTTTGGAGTATCGGGGGATTCTGTGTGCTAATGTTGTACAGTACTGAAAACATTTGGGTCCTAGTCCAAGAGAATGGATTGAGAGCACTTAAAAAGCAAAATCCACACAAAGTCCATAAAGATCACTGTGGAGTATTGTCTATTAAACTGTGGTACAGGGTCAGAGCCTGATCATTTTTAACTTGCTGATCTTTTGAACTTATGTAAAAAAAAGGGGGTTATGTCCTTAATTTAGTTCTCATTTATGCAAAAAATTACTACTTAGATTGAAAGATGGTATTCTGTGTGGACACACTGCTGCTATGAAGCACTCTGAGTTTTCTTGACATTACAGGCACCCAGGGACACAGGCTGTGTCTGAAAATATGTAACAGCTTCAAACTACAGTGCTTAATATACCTCTGAAATTTATCTGGAAAACTGTTTTAAAAAATAATCTTTCAGGTTGGTTTTCAACCTAGGGTATTCTTCCTCTGTTCCATGGCACAGCTGTAGGAAAAGGGTTACTTAATGCTTTTGTTGATGCTTGTAGTTTACAAGAGATCTGCTTTGGAATATATTGCTACCATTTTGTTATTCAGAAGGCAGATGGCCAAGGCAATCTTCTTTACAAAGCAAGTGACCATGTCAACAGATGTATGTATAGCATCACAACTCAGACCTCAGCCCTCGCTCTGGACAGTCAAAACTGTTGTGATAGCCACCAACCTTTGAATCCTATGATTTATAGTAAATTGGGCTTGGATATTGACTGGTCAGTATTTGTCCCTGTTCTGGGCCATCACTGAGCTCCTCTACATGCCTGGTACCTCTCCTGGGTAATGTGACTCTATTATCTAGCTACTGAGCTGCTGGAGCATGTAGTTTAGGCTGTCCACACATCTTCTATTAAGATGGTTTCTATGTCTGAGGCAGGTCAGATACTCCATTTATATCATCCTGGGTTCACGTGACAATAACCTAAGGAATGGCTAGCCTGATTAAAAAATTTCTTGATACATTCACTGTTGAAAAGCAGAAGAGAGGGAGACCCAGGGAAAATAATGAACCCCAGAATGCAATTCTGAAAATTCTTCTCTGATCGCTTCCATGGTGGTTTAATCTGAGTCTCTTTCTGCACAGCTGCCTTGCCCTCTTCCTTTTCCTCTCTTAGCAGAGAACAGTCCTGTTTCCTATAAGCTGTGGCTGCTGTCTTCATCCACGTGCTTTGCACAATTTCCAAACTTCTTTTCTCCTTCACTCTTATGCTTGTACTAGAAGTTCTTTCAAGTCACTGTGTGTTAAAAACTTGGCTTCTCTGCTGGACTGAAAGCTCCAGGATAGATGACCCATGACTCCTCAGCCACCCTTTCCTGGATTTGGATATCACCTTCCTGTTACAAAGTGTATGATGTAAATTCACATTGAAGGTGCCTTTTAAAAAGAGGCTGTCATGGTTTTCTGTAATAAGAGTGGCATCCATAATCTCTTGCAACACATGTGGGAATAGCATAACCATGTTGGCTTACCAGAGAGCCAACCTCAAGGCCACAAGAAGATGTGGTCAGAGAAAACTTACTGGAGGTTTGATGTTGCTGTTTGGACCATTGATCATGTTTAATTGATGTTTAGTCTACAATACACTGCTGTGGATTTCAAAATGCAGCTTCTGCCTGGGCACATAAAAGAGTTCAAAGGAAGGTAGTCCCCTCTTGTGGTTGGGGTACATGATCTCTTTCTGGAAGCCCTAAGGTTCAGTCAGAGGAAGAAACCAGACAGGTTTATTTTCACTGTTGGGAATGAGTTGTGGTAGCTCAGCAACGAAAGCTGGAAACACAAAAGATAGGACGGCTGCCCGCCCGCTTTGTAAACTCAGCACAGGTGGCTGAAAATAATACCTGAGCAAATATCACCAGTCACTTCTGAAACTTTCATTGTATGAACATTTGCTGTAGGTGGTTCACACATCTATTGGCGTTTGCTTGGCAAACAATCTGCTTTGGAACAAAAGAAATGGGCTTCCAAGGAACAATTATGCATTAATTAACCTTATAGATAACGTTATCAGCATTACTTTTTCTACCATTATGAACTGTAATGCTGTTCTTCATTTTAATCTTGACATTGACACTACTTCAGTAACTTCAGTGTTTAGAGGTGGTGAATTTTTTGGCCTGCATGTTTTGGAAGCCACTTAGTATCTTCCCCTTGTCCCCAAGACAATGAAGAGTCTAGTTGATCAGGTAGCAAACTGTGCAGTTTGTTCAGCGCCCTGATTCTCTTCCATGGATGTGGGCAAACCTTTTAATATTTGTGGGTCTCAGTTTTACTCTGTAAAATTTGAAAACTCCGTTGTCTTATTCTCTGAGGACTGTAGAATTACCCATAGAAAGATATATATGTATTGTATGTACATATCTCTTCATGTAATCGGTTTTATTCAAATAAGGAATTCACATTTTTGCAAACTCCATTTAAAAAAAATATTCATTAATATTAAGTGAAGTGATGTGCAGGGTGGCCTGCAGAAAGATTTCTGTAACTGAAAAATCCGGCCTTCAGACTCACCACTGATAGTGGGTGTTTGGAGAAGGAATTATCAGTTGCATGTTTTCATAAAGAAAGGAGCCACAGCCTTTTTTTCAGATCATTGCACCTTTCCCAGTTCAAGGTCAGCCTTGAGTGACCAGGTCTGAAGTTTAGGTGCGGGTCTGTCTAATGTATTAATTAGTTTAGAAAGTTTAATTAAGATCTTCAGGAAGAAAATTGTTTGCAGCTTGATTTTGAGAAACCCACCAACAATTACTTTTAGCCCTCTTAGTTCAGCACAGAAGAATCTTGACCCCTGAATAAGACTGTGGCTGCTTTAGGACAAATAAAGAATAGGAAGATAATTTTAAAGATGCCATTTAATTAGTTTTGGTAAAGATATGGCAGAACTTTTTAAAATTATATACATTTTCTTGTACTACCCTTCAAGGTACTGCATTTTTGGGCTTGCCTGAAGTGACGAAGATCCATATAGGATCAAATCTCCCAGTTTTCCTTCCTCCTTGCCCCCTACACCAGAGGGAAGGAGCTATCCATGCTTTTGGGTGCTTGTGGCTGCACCCAAGGTCTGAGGAGGCAGGTGTCTTCCTCCTTCTGTGCCCACAGATGCAGCCTCCAGCCCCCCGTCACATCGGGGTTGTATCTGCCCCTCACTTGGCTGCTGTGGCCAGCAATATTAGGAGAGGACAGAGCTGAGGCTCATTGATGCCCAGGTTATAAGTAATGAAAAGGCGAACCTTTCCCTCTTGCTCTGACTAGTGCTGCATAGTGATATTCCCACAAGATGATGTTCTGCCTTTAAAATAACTTTGTTATGCAACTGCCAAGTAGCCAGAGCTTCATGCTCACAGATGTGAAAAGAAATTTTTTTTTTATAGGAGAAATACAGCTCCTTTGGGGATAATTTAACCTCTGTCAGCTGAAGCATTGCCTGCACCAGTGTTTAGAGATGCTCTCGCTCCCTTTTTTAGATGAAGAAAAACTGGCTCCTCAGGCCCCTTCCCCCAAGGCTGAAAGCACTTGGGACCACAAGGCTCTTCTCCTCTAACTGATAAATATTTTAAGCTTTGAGCTTCCTTTCAAAAACACATTCAAAGAAGCAAAGATGGAGCTCCAAACAGTGGATCTCATTTCTGAGTCAAGCTTCCTGCTTTCCTCTGGTGCTTGGTGCTCTGGGATGAGTGTGAGCCCAAAATGGTGGGCATGGCCCATGATGCTGGCCAGCGGCTCCAGCCTGAGGAGAGTCCTGTACCCTCGGCATGGGACACATCAGCACAGCAGGGAATGCAGGTGCTCCAACGTGTTGCGTCTGTACTTGCACAGGTACGATGCTGGCAGCATGAACAGCCCCCAGAACTTCAGTGTCTCCATGAGGTTCTGGGAAGGTATTGATGTTGACCAACATTACACTAATTAGTGGAATACAACCCTAACAACATAGCAAGAAACAGTTCTAGCTCCACAGAACTGTGATTTTTAAAAATTTCATTGTTAAAAATGTTCTAGATAGCTTTAATTTATTGATTAACTAGAGGTCAGATGTTTGTACATAGCATTTATATTTGTCTTGGTTGGTAAAGCCCTAGAACGTGATAGTTTATCTTTTTCTTTTAGCATACGTCTCTGTGACTACTGGAAATGCTCACTCTGGTAAACATCCTCTGTAAAAGAAACCTTCTAGGAGTCCTCAGGAGGGGAGAAGTGTGATTTTTGAGACAGCTGCTAGAGGTTGTTCCTTTTTCATTGGAGGCTAAATATATGTATGGGCTTTGCTGCACCACTGCTTTTCCTAGAAAATCATGTGCTAATTGTTGTGATGAAGTAAGTTTTTCAATGGAAGTCAATACTTGACCTCATTGTTATGTTTTTTTGAGGTTTTTGCTGTTGTTGGCAGATCTGCAGCAGCCACCTGTGTGAAGAGGGCTGTGTTTTCCACGGTCATCCTGAAGGCATCATGGAAAACCTGGGCCCAGGGCCATGCATTGCTTCAGCAGTGAAAATCAGATCTAAGCTCTGCAGACCCCGCGTGTCCTTCCTTCCTGAGCCCCTCACTCCAAAGCTGGCTTCTTTCAGCTGTAGGTGGGGTTTGTGCCACTGCATTGTTCCCAAAGTCCTGAGCCCTATTTACCCAGCTGGTGTCAGTTCAGAGCACTGTTTGGATTGCTCTGTAGAAAGATTTGCCTGAAAGGTTTGCATATTCCAAGAAACCGCAATGATTAAGTACACATGAAAGAAAGCATTATGATGAATAATCAGGACTTAATCAATGATACCCTTTTTGCATTATAAATGGTGACGCTTATACTCAACAGCTTTTAGGCAGAGCGTGGGTGTGACAGTTTGAAAAACAACATATAGCATGACATGAGACCTGTCAACTCTTAAATGAAGAAATTAATGACCTGCTAAGCATGCAGATTTTAAATGTCAGTTATTTTTTTGAAATATCTCAAGAGTAAAAAATTATTTGCAATTTATCATTCTTATTAGTAAAAACTCAGAATAAGAATACATAAGTGCAATGAAAAATAACAGTTATGACAAAAATGCTTTATGCTTTTACTGCTAAAAAAGTAAAATCATACCTCCCTCTGAGATTCCACTCACTCAACATTCTCTTCAGTGTATCACTTTAGAAGTAGACAGCTTCATTTCTGTATACACAGACTGGTTATATTTTAGGACATTTTCCTCAAGGCCAGAACTATCTGCTTAAAATGGAGGCTCAAAAGAAAACCATGGATTAATTAATTCTACCAAATGTCTGATTCTAATCCTGCAATATCTGAATTTGTGTAACCCTTCTTCCAGAACTTGACTGCCATCAAAAAAAAAGACAGGTTTTAATTTTAAAGGAAATTTGAGGCATCAGTTTTCAGGGGTTTGTCAAGTCTTGTAGAGAACCAAGACACAGATCTACCAATGTCTCCTTGATTTGCTCCTGGCTGCACTAGCTGTGGCTCACTAATCATTGCAGCTCTGTAATTTTTTAATATATATATATATTTATTTTTTTAAATAATGCATACACGATGCAAAATGGACAAATTTCTTCTCCACAGAAGACCTTTAGATATCTTCTTCTACTTCATAGATTAAATGGGGGTTTTAGTAAAACTTCGCATTATGGCCTATGATGCTTGTACTCAGTGCTAGAATCTGATGGTGTGGGAACTACTTGCCCCAGACACGCTCAGTAGCAGTTTGTCAACTCAAACTTCCACCTGTTGATACAATCCACTTTCTGGTGTGTGTCCCCTTCTAACAGAAATCCCTCTGAGCATAAACCAAATGTCTCTAAAGCTTACCTCTTGGTCCCCTCTCCTCACCAGATTGTTACAAAGTCTTCCTCCTTTTCAGATGTTTTTCCCTTCTGCCATACTTTGAAGATTGCTATGGGGGATGTTGGATAGATGGCATGGAGTTGTGAGTGTCACCTCAGCTTCTACACTTACATTTGACCTAAAATGGCCATGTAAACCATTTTACAGTATTTGTTAGCATTAGCTGTCTCAAGTCTTGCTGTTTACAACATGCCCTATTCTTATGAGACAGTTCTCTGAAAACCTCATTGTCCATTTTGTTTGAGTCTTTGTTCCAGTGGCTGTTCTGGTTGCATCACTTGATAATAATTGATGCTGCATCTGGCATATGCATGTCCCTTCTCTGGGAAGCCTGTACACTAAGGAGATCTCAGAGACTCATAGTTGCATAAGTAGTGTGCAGCATTGCCTGGGTAGGTGTAATATGAAGTCCTCATCCAGTGCTGATTTACTCTGCCTGGGGATATGACTATTGACCTTGAATGAATTCTTCCATTCCCTGAAAGAGCCACTCATTAGACCTTGTTTCACTGAGCATTACTGTCCTCCTTTCTTCCTCTGTTTTTTTTTTTTTTTTTTTTTTTTTATTCATGTACTCTCTTTCATATCTTTCATCTTTATTTGTTTAATCTTTTATTGCTTTTCTCTGATATTCCATAATATTTGGGTCCTCATTATTCAGCCTATCCTTATCCATGGATTCTCAAAGCCTTCTTTGCTCTTTTCCCCTTTCTGTCTGACAACTTTTGCTCCTTTGCAATTTTCCCTCACATCCCCATGGCAGTGTGGACTTTGACATCTTTAGGGTCTTTCTGCCTTGGTAGCCAGACCCCTTGTAGCCATGCATCCCCCTGCAGAGGGTACCTGGGCTCTTGCAGCACCTGTGAAGGGAGTGAGGATGCGAGGGGACCTAGAGAGTCTGAAACGACCCCTGAGAGCACATGGCGGGACCAAGTGCTGCTCCCAAATGGAAGGGCAGCACCAGTAAATTGAGGAAAACAAACAACATGCTGACGATATCAAATGCACCAGAGAAGCCAGATGATTTCCTTCAGCAGGGGAACAAATCTGAACTCTTCCAGGTTTGTGTACAGCTGTTTTCTCTTAGAGGTAGCCCAGAAAAATGCACATTGAGTGATGTGCATGCCCTGTGCTTGAGGGCCAGTGGTGTCTCAGTGTGTCCACAGGGCACTGTCTCCTCCTGGGTGGTTTCAAGAGAGGCTGTGAGGCTGAGATGTCCAAGGGCAGGCACAGGGATATCTGATCTCCCCACAAACTCATGGAGCCACCTTTGCGGGGTGGCGTGGGCTGGCCACAGGCAGGGCTAGGGCTCCAGAGAGGGTTCCCTTGGTCTGGGCTGATGTCAGAGCAGAGCAAAGGGTGTGAGTGGTCCCCCAGAAGAGAAGATACAGGTGGCAGCCTGAAGTGTGAGGACCAAGCTGGGATCAGATCATCTTTCTGCCATGATGTGGAAGCAAAGTTCTTGGCTGCTGCCAGCATCTTCCATGTCTGAATGTATGGCTAAACTTGCAACCCCCCCAAAAAAAGAAAGAGAAAAGCTAGATAACAAGTGAATTGTAACTGTTCTTGTAAATTAAGAAGGCTTCTCATGGCTGAAATAAACACATGGGATACATTGCACCTGGGTTTAATGTATCAGTGGCTGCATATACAGAGACTTTCGTTGTCTCCCTCAAACAACACTATGCATTTGTGTTTTGGTACAGTAAATCTTACCTTTTATATGGTTTTGAATCCTGAATGTTTAAAATAAACAAGGCACAGAAAAGGTACACTTTGATCTCTCTAATGACAGCTGGAATATAGAGTGAAGCTCAAGAAATTACAATTTAACAAAGACCATTTCCTCAGTGCTATCTTAAGATTGTATTTACCCTATGTATGCATGATGAAATCTCATTTTGATGCTTTAATAAATGAAAGGGAAGAAAAAACAGGCTAATATGGTGTTTGGAACACTTTGTGCCAGGAATCATAATCACTGAAAACTAACTTTAATCCTGGTTTAAAAATCAAAATGTCTAATTTTGTTTAGACATCTCTGTCTTGTAATGTTCATGCGACCAATAATAGCAGCTTTGAGAATTCATTGTAATAAGATTTCCATAAAGATTAGCACCCACATCTTGCAAGGCTAGATGGGTATTTTCTTCTCGGGGAGGAAGAAAGGATGCAGGTATGCTTTAGTCTCCTTCCATCAGTACTGTCTGAGGGGCAGTGCTGCCCTGATCCACCAGGACAGTGTGCTAGTGGGGTGCCTCTGACTATGAGCTTTTATTACCGGCATGGCAGTTAGTTTATTAGTTTGAGTCATACATAAGAAAAAAGCATCAGCAATAAAATAAAGCACAAAAATTATGAAAGCAGTGGTGTCATAGCAAAGATATGATTTGATAAATATATTTCAGGGGGGTTGTTGCTGTCTGCTCATTGTGGAAATATATGAATCTTCAACTATGCCAGTGCATAATATTAATGCAGCCTAAATTCCTGTCAGCTACAGACTGATCCAAAGCTCCACTAAAATGAATAAGGACCTTCATACAGGTTTCATCAGACCTTGTATCAGAATCCATATATCTGCACACAAATGGGTTGTTGTGTGCCTTACACAGCAGAGCAAAACTAATTTCTTTGGGTGTTGGAAGACAGGTTATATCATATACTGTGTGAGCTAGAAGGCTGTCAGCTCCAGCAAGTACATTATGACCAACTCCTCAAGTTCATGACTCTACATGTTAGTAAGTGTTGTCTTTTATCTAGTTACTATGAGTGCTAGAGATCCTTATCAGGCTAATAAAATAGTGCTAAGCTGGTAGATACATCTAACCTAACTTTTTTTTTTTTTTAATTCCTTTTTTTAATTACTTCACCTGACACTTTTACTTCAGTTTATGTATCTTCTTGGATTTGCTATTTGGAAAATAATCCTCCAAAGGAGCATATTATATAGTTTAAAATAAAAACAATTTTCTCCTATAATGCCAGTGGAGTAATTTTACTTAAAAATAGTCTACAAATGCTTTTCATTGCACTGCATGTTCAGATAAACTCACTTTATGCATCATGACCTGCAACTCTTAAGTTAGATCCAAGCTTCCCACTGATTTCAGCCATGTACAGTCATGAAAGATCAAACAGATTGTTGTCTTACTGCTTTGCGTGGGCTTTGGCTGAAGACTAGAATCACTCTCCTATCCCCCTTTTCAGATGTATGATCTGTTCTCTAGTGTCTGTAAATAATGCAGTTTATCTACTATAATGTCAGATAAAATAGACTTCAGGCTTTCCTTTTGATAACTATGGTAGCAATGACTAATTAACATCTGGGAAAGTCAGGGTACTTCTTTCCAAAGTTGCTAAATTGACATGAGTGTCTACACTTATATTAGTATCACATTGCTCTCATCAAGAGGCAGTGTTTGAGTCTTCATTTTATTTAGTACTTTCTAAAATCACCAGCCTCAAGCTTTTGGTTGAACACAGTTGTGCTGTGTTTCTTTGACTCTATTCAACATAAATATCTATGGCTTCTCTCAACCATCCAGGTTCACATTTAATTTCCCATGTTAAACCATAGACAAGTCAATAGTAAAGTTCTCTTCATGATCCTGGTTCTCTCCGAAGATGACAGGGGCATGGTCATTGGGATATACACTTTATATTTCCTTAGAATATGTAGGAGTCATGCATCAAGATCTGAAGGAAACTCCCATGTACTTGATTGAAAGATTACTTTGAGTTCAATGGAGTTTCATTTTTTTCTTCATGCTCAGTGGTCGCAAATTAAAAAACAACAGCAAACCCTTCTGGGAATTGGAGAATTCAGTGGGAATTCTATACTGTGCTATGCTGTGCTAGTCTAGCCTACACTGATAATTCCCCACGTATTTTTCCATGTATTTAATTGCCAATCTATGCTGTTTTGACTCATTCTGGTCTCTTCTGCAGAGTGCTGCTCTGTGGCAATGATTAGGCTCTGTACTCACCAGAGAATCCTGTATTGGTTTCTGTGTCCAGCCTGATCTCCAAGCAACAGGTTGGTCTGGAAGCTCCCATAACTCCTTCCAACCTGAGGTACTCAACGAGGTTCTCTTCCCCACCCCCCCAAGCAGTATTGCAGCAGAACATACCTAACAACGTAATTAGCTTCAAAATGTGGTGACATTAACAAGCAAATATTTATCCTGTTTTAGGCTAAACAGACTTAGCAACAATCTAGGCTGTCTGATCAATTGTGCCAAAAATGGCTGAACTTTGAGGAAGAACCAGTGACTTTTGCACAATGGATTCCCCTTGCTCTTTGGTGAAGAAAGAATGAAGTGAAATATGTCTTTCGTTGCAAACCTTGTCAATGACATGTCAAACTGTAACCACAGTGATATAATAACTGGAACATCATGGGCTGAGTGTCTGCTGAGCTCATTTAGAGCCTATTTAGAGCCTGTCAATCCCCAATGATAGTACCAAGAGGATCCAAGGGAGACTAGCTTTCTAACTTTGTCACCTAGCTGAGGTCTAACTCTTTGCTACAATGCCCAGAGCGATGTTTTTTGAAGAACAGTGCTCTGAAGCTGCTCCCAAATGTTGGTGGGAATATCCTGTTATCCCCTTTTCGGACTCAAGCATTTGGGAAATAGTTTGGGCCCCACCAGGTGTTTTCCATTAGAAACTGAGGCTTGAATCGATGTCTTATGTCTTTGGATCAAGCAAGAGTAGCATCTTTGCAACAGATTCAAGACTTTTCTGACAGTGCTTGCCTTACAAACTCACTCTCTTAACTTTTTCTCTGTACCATGCTGCCACAGCTCCAGTGTTTGGTGCTTCCTTGTCGCCTTCTTTGTTAGCTTTTCAGATTTTTTCTGCTACTGCTTCCTTGAAATTTGTAGCAAAAGAGCAGAAGAAAAGCCAGCTCCATCGATCAGTAGCCTAACCTCTCCTTTTTCTGTATTGAAACCACATGCCTTTAAGCCAGATGGTTTCTACTCAGGACTAACTCTATGCTGATTCTTTGATCAACACTGGGTGCTCTCACTCTTTCAGTCAGCCTGTTCCATAAAAGGGCTTAATAGCTTCTTTACATACCTCTGCATCAAACCTGGACATTAATTACACTTATCACTGATTTAAACTATAACACCATTTTTTGACACGTTATAGATTTAAAACAGAGTGCATTTTCTCTTGCACTAATTGCTGTTTCTAACATACAAATTGTTGGTGAGCCACTTCCTATCAATATTTCATACACACCAAATCCTGAGCCTGTTTTTGCAGACATACCAGGGCTGTGGTTGTCTGTGCTGCTGTCAGTGTAAATGCTGTTGTGTAAGAGCTCACCTCTGGCACCACTGACTGTCTGGAGAAGGCTGCTCAGTACAGCTCTGCTGGGCAAAAGGAACTACAGTCACCTGAGGGGCTTCAGCAGAAAGTCAGTACTTGAGAAGAAAGCATTTTGCTGTATTCTTGCCCTCTAACTTGCACAGTTTTGTTGTCCTGGGAGGGAGCAAATATTCTCCAGAGGGCCTCTGAGATGATGCAACAGCAGACTGGCTGGTGTGGCAGCGGGGTGGGAGCTCTGGCCAATGGGAGCGACTATTCATGCAAATCGGTTTTGATTTTGACACAACATGAATTGATTTTCATGCCCAGGCTGCTGATGCCATGAGGTCCATTTTGGTGTTTGACTTCGAAGTGTTTGCCAGTTGAAACATTTTTTTCTGTTGTTTAGGTGAACTACAAATTAGATGCGTGATAAGCATTGGTTAAAAAAAGAGACTATCACAATAACATTACAGCAGTGGATTTTCTAGAACGGCTCAGTTTGCTGAAGCGATTCTGTTTTGCATCTGCTGTAAGCAGCAGTGACCCAAGTGTGGAAAACAATGCAACACTCTTGAAAAACCAAATGAGGCCTCTTTCTTCTGAAGATGACAGTTGAGTCTATTTTTTTATGATGTCTTTTAAGGCTGCTAAATTGTTGTCTAATCCTTACCTCAGGGCTAAAAGCCTTTCAAGAGAACAAACACATGTAATATCAAAAAGGAAAGGTCTGTGCTGCACACTCTCCAAAGCAGCTTGTGTGCAGATAACTCCTCAGAGGTTGCATTCAGATGAGCAAATGTGACAGAATTGCATTCAGTAATAACAATATCCTCAATCAAAGGCATCAGCTGCACTCATATGCACTAAGCCTGACTTCTGAAGGCTTTGAAAGAAAGAAAATTGGCACATGTGGATACGGCACGGCATTTGCAAGGTTCGTGAATATCCTCACGTTATCAGAAAAACATCTGTCTGGGACAATTTGACATGTTTCACCTTCCTGTCCCAGAATTACAATAATGAACTCATTTTTTTCTTTTCTATGTGTCTGGATTATACCGTTTTCTGGCAGATATATTATTTAAATAGGTAGATTAATGGAGATTTTATTTCAATATATAGAGTAATAGCTAGATTCATAGATCTCAGATACTTCTTTTGCCTGAATATTCTTTTTTTTTTTTTTTTTTTTTTTTTTTTTTTTTGAGCCTGCTTTTTATAGTGAACTACTCAGGGTAGTCTTTCTGCTCTCCAAAACTGGAGTTTCATCTGTTCTGGCAGACTAGTCAGCCTTTGGTTTTGAGTAATTTCTGGGCAATATCACAAGAGAAATATCTCAGAATAACTTCTTTCACATAGTTAGACATTTCTGGAGACTGGGGCAACTTGGAGCCCTCATCAGATGTGCAAAGATATGCAGAAGGAACCTCTAGGGCTCTCTTTCAAGTCTGGACATCAAGGTTGTAATATCAGCTGGGATATCCAGGCAGAAAATGTACATGAAAGGACCTATATAGCTGCAAAAGGGTACTGGAAATGATGAGGACAGTCTCTGGTGCAGATCAATATGCTGCCAAAGCCCTGTGGTCCTACAGTGATGACTAATCCAGATCTTCACTGAGGGCCCTGCACCCATAGCTGTGGAGGATGTCCCCATGTAGGGTTGGTGGGCACTTCTGCAAGTGTTTTGAGTTGACCAGAGGCTCAGCTGCTGTCAAAAGGACAACAGGCCTGTGCTGCCCCCACCAAAAGCTGCTCCTCATGAAGCACGTGGAGGTCCACGATGATCTGTGAAATGGGACTCCTGCTGTGATGTGAGGGGCTGGGTGTGCAAAGGGTGACCTGGTCTCTACATCAGGCATCGCAGGCAGAAATGTGAGTTGTCTCTCCAGGATTGGGTGAACATACTCCAAACCTGAAGTTGTACCTGATTTGACCAAGCACGGTGTGTAGTTGGGCTCTTGCATCCCCTGACTGCTTCTTAGCCATGGGTTCCTGGTGCAGGCGCTCTTGCCTGTGGATGCAGATTTGCTTTCTGATATATCTGGCAGCAGCCACAGAAAAGTTGCTATTTTGGTGAGCATTTTTGTCAGTAAATTTTTTTATAAGAACGAGTTTTCAAAAGGTCATAACAAATTCATTTAAATAGTCAAATGAATTTTCATGGGAACTTTCTATTTCATTCACCCAGAATGAAAAAGATCAATAATTATTCAATGAGTCTGGGAAGGAAAGGATACCCATGAAACAGGTGATAATCAGATTATGCATTTGCCTTTCAAAACACGTGCAGCACACATTATTTGGAAAAACCAGCACTTTACCCATGGTGGATGGAAAGTAATGTGAGTCTTTGGAACAGACCCTAAATACTTTCCCTGTTTGTCTTTTGCCAAGACAATGCCTGAATTTAAGGATATCCAGTGCTCTGACATAAGTTGTCTTTGACCTCAACTCATCTACACAACACTGACAAGCTGACCTAAGACCACTTTCCAAGATTTTATTTTTCTCCCAGGCTGTCATTTTTTACACCTAGATAACGAAAGAGGTGACACGAATGAACAATATCTATTTCTAGCAACAAAGCTGTGGAGAAGCTCACGTAGCAGAAGCTATTTTGGGTAGCAATGTACAGGTTGCTTAGTTCTTGAGGAGGATCTTCCCTGTGGCTCAGAAGGCTATTTTGGATGGTTTCAGAAGCTTGGGGCTGGACAGTGGGTGACCCATGGAGGGGAGGCAGGCTAGACAGAAAATCTCTCCTGTACCCTACTGGATTAGCAATCTTGTGACATCAGGTTTGTTACTATTGAATGGTTTTTTTTCCCTTTCTGCAGAGCAATAAAAAATACCATGGTCCAAATATTGTGGACTCCTTTTGCCAGTTTCCTGCAGCTGCACCATTTTGGTGGCCTATTTTCAAGCTTTACCTGAAGAGGGATCAGAAAAATTATTTTAAAAAAGCACTTTCTTTTCTCTCCTTTGCCTTGCCTTTCAGGTAAGAGTGTGAAAGGACCTGTGTTGCTGTCCTGTTCTCTGCTCCCTTTATCTGCTTTCCCTGCCATCGGTGGGGTGCCAGTTTTCAGTGGGTACAGATCTGCATGGTTTGGGCCATTGGACATTTGTTCTTGTTTGATGATATTGGGACCACCTGAGATTTTAGTGCTGTTAGTGCTATCCCTATGTAACTCTTATGTGTATTTGCTAAGCAGACAGGTTGGTCCCACATGAGTGATGGACAGAAAGGTGTCTCTGCTCCTTCTGGCTGATGATTTGAGTGTCATTCGTATTATTCCTCTCCTAAATAAATGTAAAATTCTTCCAAAGCCGGCTTCTACTGGGAGTCTTGCCATGTTTATGCTGTGGAGAAATCATCTTGCCTTTTAGTTTCTTTGCACAGAAACATGACTGAGAAATTAATTATCATGCAGGGAAGAAGCATGATAAACTAACTCGCTGATGACCAGTAAAAGCAAGAAACCTGAGTGGAGCATTAGCCACACTAGGAAACTGCTTTGCTCAGCTTGTTTGAATTGAATCCCCACTTCTAATTTTTTCATACTAAAAAAGGAAAAACCCCCAAGACCCTGATTGTGTGCCTGTGCTTGTCCATCCTTTGGAGTGACTCAACTCCACACGTTCTTCCTGCCCCCCTGTATTTTGGGATCAATTTAGCAGGGAAAAAAGGCAGTAGAAAAGCCAGAAGACATTTAGCTGTGCTCACTGAGTTGTTGTTTCTAAGCTTTGGATAAGAAGCAGTTGTCCCTGGGGGTGTTTGCACCTGACATGGAGGCTTGGGAAGAGGCTTAGAGATATGTATTACCCAGAAGAAACTTTGGCTTTGTGGGGCAAAGCAGCATCGGGAGCCTTTTACGTATCTCTGGGGCTGGACCATATCTGTGGTCAGACCTCCGACATCCAGGAGTTCAAAGGGGCAACCAAGCTGCGAGGGAAGAATTTGGCACATGCTGTGAGGAGATATTCCCAGTCTGACTCCCTGCCGCTTCCTCCTGTGATTTCAGTTCAGTCTGCCGTGGAGGACTCACGGCCTGTGTTCGGGTTCCTTCTGGGAGAGACGTCCTCAAAAGGTTATTTTCTGAAAACTGCTAATTCATCCAGAACAAGGCGTTGTTATTCTGAGCTAAGAGTCATATACATTGGGTGGTATCCAAGAAAGGCTATTTTGCTTTAAATTTGCATCCTATTTTAGTTGGGATTAATTTTTGAAAATTAGGTTTATGGGTGTGTAACAAATTCAGAATTAGGCCCCAGAGTTTTATATCTGAAATGGTTGACGTACACAGTCACATACTTGCCACTTTTGTCTTTTTGACGGTAATTTGTTTACTCAAGGAATTGCACATTTTTCCCCATGGGTCTTTGACAAAGGTAATATGGGAAACAGTTGGTCAGTGGAACTGGTTAAAAAAGTAGAAGAAAGTTTTCTGCCTTCATTTACCTTTTCCGTCAAATAAAAACAGTATTTAAAAAGTAAAATAAGAAATAATAAAAGAAAAAAGAATTCTGCTGCTTACCTATAACTCCAGCACCCATACACACAGTCAGGGTAGCCACCATCTGTTAAACATATTGCTTAAAAAAATCTCATTGCCTATATTTTAATAGGTTATATATTAAATTCTGAACCCCTAAATAAAGATACAGAATAGTTCTCAGTCCACATCATGGAGATCTCAATGGTTCCACACCATCACTGATGCTTAAAAGCAGGGTATGATACACAGATTTTTTATTAATACAGCAACAATTTCCAATAATGTCACATTCCTTTTTTGACCCATTCAGTTGTGTGGGATTTGGGAAACCTTTTTTTTTTTTTTTTTTAGGGAGATAGAGTTTAAATCTGGTGCATTTCATGCAGGAATGAATTGATTTTTAGCAGAACAAAACTCTGATGAAGCAAGAGCATTTTAGCTTACCCTCAGTCTCAGACTTACATGTGTTTGTGTAGGAGCTCATTCTTAATATTTTCCTGCATTAACCTGATCTGGTCAGTAGATGTTGCTATGTATCTATGTTAGTAGTTGTTTTGTCTGCTTTAACTATAGGGCTTCATAGGTGTGAGAACTTTAGTATCCGTAACAACTTGAAGAGTTATCTCACTCAGTTTATAAATGTTATCAATAAAAAAGCCCCCACTTTCCTCATTTCATGATAAAGCTGTGTCCTTCTGTATAAGTGAACAGCACTGGGCAAAGCAGATTCCCCCATCACCTAAAACTGGAATTTAGTTTTCAACACTTCAGATGTTTTGGAAAATGTTATTTTTCCTGCAGAAGCAAGGATTTAGGCAAACAACCTTTGTCACTTAGGACCTGAGCATGGCCCATGAGGAACATCGGGTATGACCTTAGTCTGGCTCTGCAACGTGACCAGAGGACTTCTCGCCTTACCCCCCAGGCTGCTGGAGAGTCATTTATTCCTCCTGAGACCTTTCTCCTCAGTGGCTTCCCAAGTAAAACATGTTTAATATTCCCAGTATGTGACTGCTTCCCAGTACTGCTGGATGAAAGCAGTTATACATAAATATAGATAAATTAGATGTACCAAACAGTTTCTCTAATTGGTGATTGCTACTGTTTTAGAAAAGGGATTTTGTAAGAATATCATGGTTGTTTGTGTATCAGGAATATTTGGGGCTAATGGGTTATGGTCACAGAAGAAAGATGGGCTAGCTATCATCTCTCATTAGTCCTCAAGAAAGGCAGAAGGGTGATCACTGTTCTCTAGCTTGGAGATGCCAGACACCTGTGGAGATAATATTCAGCTACTCTCTAGAAAATGTTCTGCTTATATCTTAGCCAAAATTTGAGAATTTAGTCAAACATTAAGCAAAGCTTAGTCTCTCAGTTGGTAACTCCCATACCATTGGACTTACGTATGATAAACATTTTTTTTTTTTTTTAAACTGCTGAGACATGCCCTTTTCTTGAAATATTTCACATGTCAACAGCTTGTATACAATTGACATGTCTTGAAATCAGTGGAGTACTTAATTTAATAATAATTAACCAAAAGAGATGTGCAAAAGTATTTTTTTTTTTCACCCAAAATGTTTAATTCTTAACTTTAAAATTAATTTTGAATTTGAGACGAAGACATTGTCATTTGAGGAGAAATTAAAGAACAATTTTTTAAAAATTAGGAAATATAGAGTAGAGCACTTATGTAAGTAATTTTGGATTAAATATAGAAACAAAGATTTACCAGTTAAAATGCCCACATACTTTGCTTAAACGTACTTGAATGTTTTGTGTCAAAAACAGTGACACTTTTCATAATTTGTATATTCACTGTGGGTGGAAATCTTCCAGCCAAACTTTGGCTGTTTCAAGGTTCAGGGATTAATCCAAGCCAGCAGTTCAGCCTCCCTGGCTCTGGCAAACGTGATTCATCCCATCCTAGGAGAGGTGACGAAGATTGGGAGGATGAATTCACCTGGGCACATGCCTGTCCCTGTTGTCTATAGAGGAAGCCCAAAAGGCTGGATCACTAAATGTCTAACTTCTGGAAGGCTGAAATTAGTTGAAGTGAGGCTGAGTTTTTCTATAAAAAAATGCTAAAGCATGGCAGTTAGTGATTTTCTTTCATTCTTACATGTTCTCATGTTGAAAATATTGAAATAAAATGTTTTATTATTTTTCAATTAGTATATTTCCTAAACCAAGAAATACCTGAGTGGCCATTTGCTCTCAGGGGTCGGGGAAAGGAGAGAAGAAAACGAATAAATATCTTTGCCCAGGGCAAATAGTTGATAGGCAGCAAGAAACTTGTGAAAAAATAGAAAAGGGAAGGACTCAGAGGAAACCTTGAGAAGAAGCAGAAAATATTCAGAATAAATCTGAAAACTTTGAATGAGATGCACTTTTTCAATTAAATTTTATCTGTGTGATGCAAAACAGGTTCTCTATTTTTCTCAAAACCAGCCATTGTCAGGAAGGGCTTGCCGAATTGGGCTACCTGAAACTTTTAATTTATCACTGTTTTTTACCTTAGAAATACAGTTTTTCTCTTCTTTTCAGCACTAGAAAGACAGTTTATTTGAATCAGTCTGAAAGGCAAGAAAAATCTGAAATCCTGTTCTTTTAACTTTTTAAAAAAAAAAAAAAAAAAAAAAAGAAAAAAAGTCTGTGATGTACATAAGTGCTAGAGACCAGGAGACTAGGCAAAAGGGCTGGTAATCACAGCATCCAAACACTAGTATGATTTCCTTCACCGGATTTGATAATGTGCATTCGCATTGCTCTCTTTTTCTAGGGGGACTGTAAGTAAATATGCTTTGCATCTCTCCTGAGAATCTCAGTCTCTCTCTTGTAATTGAGCCTGAGACCATATTCAGGAAAAGATCCCCTTAAATAAAAGTACTTTGCTTCAGGATTTAATCTGGAGGCAACTGTTTCTCTTCCATTGATGGAGAAATGGAAGAAATATTGACTGGCTTTTTTTTTTTTTAGCCTGTAAACTGTGGGCTTCTGGTCTTTATTTAAGAGTTCTGCTAAAGGTAACAGAATCCATCAAGCACAAACAACTGAAAAACTTTTCCTTATGAAGTTTGTATACTAGTGAGCAAGATAAGGAAACATTGTCTCTCATTTCATTTTCCCCCAAGCCAATAAAGAGCCTATAAAGGCAGGGTTTACTATGTGTTTTTTATAGTTCTTATATACATTAATCAACAGTAGGGTGTGTGATGTTTTACAAAGATGATGTTGCTCTTTTTCTTTTACAGGTGAAGTGACTGAAGCACAGAGAGTCATTCCACGACTTACCAAATGCTGCAAAAGTCATTCTGCATCTCCTGTATGTGCAATTGCCTCTATTCAAGGATAGTTTTTGTTCAAAACAGGCAAAGCTGGTTAACCTGATCTCCCCCTCTGGGCTCCTGTGCCTTGGTGAGGACGAGATGGGGAGACAGTGTAAGCACAGAGGTTAGTCCCTGTTGGGGACAAGGGTGCCCGCCAGCAGCCTGGCCCAGGGTCACACCGGGGGCTGGAACACGGGGTGCTGTGGTGTGGGTGGAGGGGCCAGCCCACTCCTTCCTGCTGCAACATTGGCAGGTTTCTGGTTTCTCCTCTGCCCAGGCTCCCCACACGCCTGGTCACTCCTCCTGGTGCTCCCTCTCTGGATTCACTGGATCCTTTCCAAGACAGATGGGAGGATGGGGGATTTGAGGGGACGCCCCAGACAAATGTCAAAATTTTCCACTTTGCTCTCCCCTCCGCTTGTCCTAATACTTGGCTGCCCAGTCACTGTCCCCTGCCTTCGTTTCCAGACCTCACATTTCCCTGCCTCTGAGCACGGGAAAGAGGAGCTCAGCAGCTTGGGTAGATGGTGCTGCTGGGAGGTCTGTGCAAATGCTGGTGCCTGCTTGTAGAGGCTCACCATTTCCTACAGTACAGCTGACAGGTCATCTGCTCTTCCCTTCAAGGATATGCTTCCCAAAATTGCTGACCATAGCATTTCTTCCCTGGCTTCCTGACTCTTTGATGCACCCACCTTTGCAAAGTCGCCATTCTGCAATAAGTATGCTGTATGTAGCTATGTGCATGTGGTATTTATAATGCTTTTTCTTTTTCTTTTTCTTTTTTTTTTTAATTCAAAGAAGGGGAAGGAAAAAAGAAAACTACCATTTGCAACTAAATTTTGCATGTATGGAGAGAAGTCTACAGATTCAAATGTGTTAAGTATCCACACAGTTAACAACATGTCACTTTGTGAGAGAATTTTCATAATTAATGAACTGGTTCAATTTGCTCTGCTGCTTGACTTTGATTAATACATTTTTGAGTGTTCCCACTGGGACTCTGTCCAGTTTGTTTAGTAAGCTCTTATGTCTATATCCAGTTCATGTGTATGGATCAAAGTGTTGGCACCAAATACTGGCAATATTAGGCTATGGTACAGCCATTCTGACTCCACTTAAAAAGAAGATAGCAATATATTTTAAATCAAGCTCTTTGTGACTTATTAAAAAAAAAAAAAAAAAGGAAAGAAATTTCACACTGTATTGTGTGGAAATGCTGTGACTTAAAAGTTCATCTCACGCAAGCTTTGCCAATTAAAGAGTTATTTATCAATCCAGACAGTAATTGTGCAGACCCAAACCGGCATTTTGTTCAATAGTAAGCACTGAGCTGCAAAACTCCCATAATTAACAAACCTAACAAATGTTACCCTTCATTGCCCAGCTGCTGTGATGGTGTTGCACGCTTACCTCACACTTAATGCTATGCCCCCTCACCCCCCCGAATTCTCTGTACAGCACAAAGATCTGCAGCAGATTTAAAAACAGGGGTGGAACCCTGAACTGATGGAGGCATGAGGAGGGTGGGCTGCATGGCATGCATTGCCCGGGGCAGGGGCTGTGGCAGGGGTGCAGGGGACTGTCCTGGAGGGGGAGGTGGAAGGGGGTGGCTGCCCTGGGTGCTCCCAGGGCCCCGTCCAGGGATGTCCCTTCCCTCTGCAGCTGCCCCCTGGCCACCACCAGCCTCCAGCCAGCTGGGGCCAAGGGGCTCTCATTTCATGAGACCGTATCTGTTTGAACTGGACGGTCCAATGAAGGAGAAAGTGCTCATGGATTTGGGGCATTAATTTGCTTCTTGCTTGGTCAGGGTATAAATAACCCGTTTCTGTCAGGAGCAACATTTAGCATCAGTACAATCCCAAGAGGGTGCAAAGCAGGTACAAGTTGCAAGTATGAAACTTTCTTTTTTAGTGAAAGCTCCAGTGTTCAACAGGAAGAAATCACTTCCTTTGGTTTTTGTCTCAAAGGAGATTGCTAAATATCATCTGCCTCCCAAATGTCGTGGAGCATATTCTGTGCTTGGAATAGGTGTGTATAAGTGTCGCTATGCCTGATTAGCATTAATGAGGATGTGGGGGAAAGGGGAGGTTTTGCCACATAGTACAGAGGGCCATTGCCAGTCTGTGTGTTAACTCAGGGCTACCCTAGCCTTATTTTGAAGGCTGACATACAGTGCTGAAGTACTTCTCTGGTTCTGTTTCCCAGGGTAAATAACATCCCCAGAGAGCTGGAGGCATGAAGAGGATCAATGATGGTGTCAGAAAGTCCCCAGAGAAATCCTTTGTAGTAAGAAAATATGAGAAGGCACAAAACAAGATTTCAGTGAATGCTGTGTACATATATCTATACCCACATTGGCTCAGGGCTCCCAACTCTGTGCCCTCGGCTCACAGTACTGCGCTTCCAAATGATGGCAGTTAGAGAAGTATATCTTAAGCCTATAGGGTTTAAATTAATTAGAGGAATTTCCCCTGAGCTCAATCTCTGCTTTCCTTGGGGGTGACGGAGACCAGGTAGTTAATCACCAGCAGTAACAAACTGTCATGCCTGCTGCCCTGGTTTTGTTCAGATGTTATAAGGCTGAATGATATTGGATAATGAACAATGGGAGACAAGCTGATGGAAACACAGAAAGCACTGGCAGATTTAAGTGCACATTGTTTAGTTACTAGTAGGAGAACAGCCTCAGAAAAAATGTATTCTTTTCAACTTTTCCCATGGGGTTCCTGCTCCCATAATAGTCCAGTGGGTTTTATAGCTGTTTATTCCTGCTCTGCGAGGATGCCAAAGCAGTGTTTGTATCTAGTGGCTCCATCAGCAGCATTTGCCTTTCAGTTTATGTCTTGTCATTTAAGCACTTGCAAGCAGTCTTTGGCCCAGCGAAAAGAATGCATGCAACATGCTGCACATAGCAAATAAACTCTGCCAGTATCTTGCAAGGATGGGTCCTTGTTCATTCAGTGCTTTTAGTCACGTGGTTATTTTCATTACATATGTTACAGGTGACCTGCCAGAAAATTACAAGTTGGTTAATGGCTGTTTTCCTCTACCATATACTGAAAGAACTGTAAACCCAAACCACTCATTAAACTAAGCATTCTGTCTAGCACTGTATCTGCACGGATTTGTCTACCAATAGCTTACACATCTGAGGGACTCCCTCCTTTTTAAACACTTGCCTGTAAGCACTTTCTCTTCTGAAAGAACTGAAGCAACTCTGATAATGTAAAAGTGGGATATAGATCCCTATTTTCAAAACAGTGTCCAGTATAAAGAAGGTTATTTAGCCTGTGCTGATTTTTTTAGCCTTCTTATATATGGATTATATAAGAGTACTGAATCAGCACAGAAAAGGTGCTTTCTGTTTTTTAGTTTATTTGATTTATGTAATTGGCAGATGTTTTTCAGGAGTCCATTTTACTCTTTGCACTGACTATTTATCAACCAGTTGGTTTCTCTTCTTCTCTGTCTAACTTTCAGGAGTAATGATACATGATCTTTGAAAAATGAGAAAAATAAAACTGAAAAAAATATAGTCCTGACAGGAAGACTCAGAATCAGGTGTGAGAGGCAAAAGAAGTTAAAAGCATGACTTCTTTCTAACTAACTGGCTAGATTTCAAATGGATATTTTGCCTTTAACAAAACCTTACAATAGTGCACAGGTCACTAAAGACTGGCTGTCCATCCAGCAGCAGAGCCAGGGCTGCTAATTTGGGCTGCCGTTTCTTGTTTGTTACTTTTCCTCTCCACCTACTGCAGCATAACATCTCACAGCATCATTTGATCTGGTTGCAGTGGAAACCATACTTTGGGGAGGATGCTACCTTTTTTTTTTGTCTGTTTATCAGTATCCCCTCTCCCCAGCAGAATTTTTCAGTGTTTTGGCCAACGACAACCTGATTTGACAGTAGAGAAGTTTCAGGAGGTGGGGATAGTTATCTCCTTGCCTTTATGCTTTAGCTAATTAGAAAACTGTAAGTCAACTCTAAGACTGCTGTGATGCTGTTGAGTATGTAAGAACTGCTGCTTACTTGATGACCTTTGGGGTACACGCATGGCCCCGGGGTGGGGTGGGGGGGAACAGGGGCTGTGAGGAGCCCAATTCAGGGGCTGTACCATGTGTTTTCCATGAGGTCCATGTTAAGTGCATGAAAATTTGATGGTTCCACATTCCAGGTCTTGCCTCACTGTAAATCAGTTACGGTTGCTTTACTTGGATTCTTCTGTGGCATTTACCACAGATCCTTCACCCTTTACATCCCCTCACTCCAGGCACACCGAAGGCTCAGCTCTGCTCACAGCATGGTCAGTGGCCAGCCCCCTTCCCAATGTGTATCCGTGCTCAGTGCTGGATCTGTCCAGCCATGGGTACATGCTTTAATAATGCTGTATTGGGTCAGGTTTTGTTCTGTATTTTTTACATCAGGCTATATTCACATCTGCCTTTTGCCCTCCTGAGAATTTAAATGTCGAGAGAAGCTTCTAGTTTGGAAAATGGTTTGCAAACTTTTTGCCTTCCAAAAAAACCTGATGTTGGTTTCAGTGTTATTGTTACCTTTATTTAGGCTCTTCCCCCAACAGAAAACATGAGGAGTCAGAGAAGATAAGGTTTTAAAGGGGGGAAATACCAAGATATTTAAGAGAAGAGGAAAACTGGCATCATTGACTGGAAAAGCCAATGAAGTCCTGGAAAGAAAATTAACAAGGCTGCTGTCTCTGATACAAGAAGCAGGGAGGGAAGAAGGGAGCACAAATTAAACTAGCAGATGTAGGATTTATAGTCAACAAAAACATCCCAGTGCAGTGTGGGGTGAAGCTGTAGGTCTCACTGTTGCAGAGCAGTGGTGAGAGTATGAATTTGCTGTGTTCAAAGAGACAAAGAGGATGCACAGGCACCACCACAATCCCAGCCCCAAGATGAGATCCTTGTCACCCATAGGAAGAAGCATTTGCTGGATGAGTTAAAAAAGGGTTCTTCCTTGTCTAAGGCAGGAGGAGTTAAAATTATCCTTTGTGCATCTCTGCATTTGGACTCCAGTTGTGAAGCATCCTAACTAATTTAGGTCAATGATTTTTTTTTTTTTTAATTAATTCAAGTGTTCATGTAGTGTCATTACTTACATCACAATATGATGTTACTGTAATGCTTAAGCACCTTTTCTTATGCATCCTGATGGATTTGGCAGTGTGAAAACAGAGGAAAAAATATAGTCCTTGCCCGCCAGAAGCACAGTTTCCAGTTCAAGCTAATAAGGGTCTTAACTACTCCAGGGAAAGCAGTGTGTTAACTCAGAAAATGCTGTGCTATCTTTTCTGGTCACAGAAGCATGAGCAGAAAAAGTAGTGCTTGATGAAAACAGGATCTGTCACTGTCATCTGCTAATGAAAGACTGAAATTGTCATTCTGTGTTTCCAAGAATAAAGAAGAAGGACTGGTGTTATTTCCCTGCTTCTTACAGAACACAAAGGTCAGTGACACGCAGAAAATGGCATTTCATTAACTAGACATTTGTATTATAAACATTATTCCCAGACAAGCAGGAAAGTCCCAAAAATCTGAGTCACTGGTGTTTGAATAGATGTTTTGTGAGGCCAAGTGCAGACCTTAATAAATAAAGCATTGATGAAATAAACAGTCACTTTGTATCAAAATGGAAAGTTTTTTATATACACATGCAGTTTTCATAAAACAGTGCCATGATTTAGAAGATGTTTTTTTTTTTTTTTTTTTTTAAATGTGTAATCCTATCAGGAGATTTATTCTCTCTAACCAGCATCTTAACTGGTTGCTAGTCTAAGATGTGTATTTTATGCTGAGCATATATCTCCCTCAGCTCATCCTTGTGCCTAATTTATAACTTCTTAATCTTCCTTCCTCCTGATCTTAGTTATGATCATGACCCTTAAGTGATAATTTTGAGCTACTGTTATGATTCAACATATGTCTGCTCTATGAGAAGAAAAGTAGCTGGATCTCAGGTCTTTAAAATCTGAAACCAGTTTTTGTGGCTTGGAAAGTCACACTGCCCTGTGCCCTCTGACTCCAGGCAAGTTATTTCCCATTCAACACTTCCCTGAAGACACTTTTTCTTAAACACTAGGATAACATGACTCAAAAGCTCTGCAGGTGCAAACAGGAGACTCTGAGATGTATGCCTTACCCAACCAGGGTAAGTAGAGTGCAGGACTGGGCAGGCAGGTCTAGCTGCCATTGCAACCTGCTCAGGTGCTGACCTGCTGAGGTACCTCATGTTGGGCTCCTTCAGCAGCTCTGCTCAGCTTCCTGCTCCTTCATCTCTCTTGCACTTGCTGTGGATGCAAGCAGAACCTCTGATCATGCATTTGCACAGCACCTGGTGTTTTATTGCTAAAGGTATGCTTGAGTAAGGCTTACTCTAAAGAATAAAAAGTGAAAAAGGTTTGGAAATGTTTCTCTTGCCTTGTTTTTTACAGTGTCTTCGTTTTCCTTTGTGCCTATGCCCTGATGATATTGGCGTGATTCTCCACTGCCTTACACAGTACTCTCCTTGTGGTTATGGAAAAGGAGCACCAAGAAAGCTATGGTATCAACTGGATTTTGCTATGGACAGATGTGCTGTAGCAGTACTAGGGATTTCTGCCTTCCTCTGCAAGATGTATTGGTGAGAATTTCCTAAGATTTCCTTGAGAGTAGGAGAATGCTTCCCCTACTGAAATCACTAGGACCTCAGACTCATGAGTCCAATCCTGCTCTCATCTGAGACTGAGAAAAGGATCAGAGGGAGGAGCAGAAGTGTTGGGAGGAGCAGAAGTGTTGGGAATGAAAGCTCTTTGCAACTGCAGAACAGCTGACAGTAGCAGATGAAAATGTGTGAAGAGGTAAAATAATATTAGGTTATAAAAGCCAGATTTAATGCTGGAGAGCTTAAAGTAAACTGCATTTCACTACTGTTTTGTATTTCTTTCCTTTCATTCATGTCCCCCAGGAGAGTAGATGACAGAGGTACTGCAGGAACAATTAGTTTCTCTGGGAGATCAAATAGGAAGAGTAATTCCTGCAGGGAAACCAAGAGTAGTATGTGCACATACGATTCCTGTATTGGGACTTTAAATGTCAGGGCTTTGCCTACCCACATGCCAGAGCAATATCAGGAGGTTTGGGGGAAGCATCCCAAGAACAAGCAAGATGTTCTGCTTTCTCTATCACAGGAGAGTGTCTCTTCTTTCCTGTTGGTTTCTTTAATTAATCTTTAATGATAGCAGATGTTTTGCTTTGGTATATAAAGCTAAAGCATGTAAAGAGTTATTGGAGTCACTCAGAGATATAAACAGATACTTGCCTGTCAATCTACCTATCTTTCTTTCTTACATGTTTATACTATTTAGGAACAAAACAAATAACACCAGGCTCACAAGTGGCTGCTAAAAAGACATTTTCCCAACACTGCTAATGGGAAAGTTTGCTATGGGATGTGGTAACAACTCAAATAATAACAAACAAGAATAGCCTATTTGCATGGATTTCATTTGCTTGCCTTTTGCTTGATTGGGCAATTTGGGGCCGAGATTTTAGGCACAACTTCAATCAGCTAAGAATAAAAATAAAAACTCCTATCCAGAGGGCATGAGCAATTAAAGACAACTGTGGGAAACGCCATTTGCAGAACATTTCTTCTTTATAAAGTGTGCTGAAGATGTGAAAGGGCACTGTGAGAAAAGACAAAGGAGTCATGACTAGAGACTCATTGTATGTGCTTCCTCCTCCAGGTGAATAGCCTGTCTGGGCTTCCCAGGGCTCCCTTCTGTTTTCCTTGGTACTCTTGGGTGCTGGCCCTCAGCATGATGTGGCTTGGCTGTGTCGGCAGGTACCCAGAAGCATAGAAGCTGGTGAAGGTAGTCTTCAGCTACCTTTGCACCTTTTCAGCTTGCAAGTACCTGGCAGGAGCTTGACCATTGCAATGATCTGCATTTCATGGCATTTCCCCCATATCGTAAGGCAGTTTTGATAAGATGATGCCCTATCCATCTGCTTTTCCTCCTGAGAGGAGAAGGCACTGGTAATGTCACATTCCTTCCCTCCCTAAGTGGGGAGACCCGTCCTTGCTGCTGGGGACACAGCACCCGCTGCTGGGCCCTGCGTCAGCTCCTCTTGCAGGGGGCTGCCTCCTTTCCTGAAGGTAGAAGATATGGACATGTCCTGGGGACATACTGGCTACTCCCTGTGACTCTCTTCAGCCTTTGGGAAACCTTCACTCCCCTCTGCTTTTACTCCTGAGACCTGTCCTCATTCATACTGCACAGTAGGGAGGAGATTCAGTTTATTCTGAAGTGCCGAGAGATGAAGGAGCTTTGCAAAACACTGTGCGGTCAGAAGAGGAACAAAGCCAAAGACACTTCAAACATCCAGAGAAAGACAGCCTGTAGAGGGAAAAACAGGAATGTGGAAATCCAGCCTGCAGCTCCCTGAAACAGCAACTGGCTGAAGGGGAGAGCTGATGCAGGGGTTTAAGCAAATGTACTCTCGTTCAAGGAAGGAGGCAAAAGGTGGATGTCAGAAAGCTGTGCAGCCCCTTAGGCTGATGTCTCATTGTGGAGAGTGGCATCTGAAACACAAGCAGTTTTGCAGTGCTGTGGTTCCAGGATGCAGATTTCTTCACTAGGGTGGTTGACAGGTTTCTGGGCTGTTTTGATTGGACTGGCAAAATATGCCTCCTCTGCTGATCTCACTAGACATGCACACCTGTCCAGGGTGCCTCGCTGCCCACAGATGAGTTATTGCAAATCTTTTCTCAGCTCAAAGTCTAAGAGTGCTTCATTTCATTCCTTACCTTGCAACATTTGCACACCACATGACTCGATGAACATATGATTTTAAGAAGTTATGTTTATTTCAGAATGGTCTACAGCCATGTTTTAAAGGCTTTTGATGGATGTAAGCAGGTGAGCTTTCATAACATGTCTAGAAAGAAAGAAGCTGAGTTACATAGCACAGTGTGAAAAGGCATCAATGGTGGCAACCTTGTGATCACCCACAAGAGTGTAGATAAGCTGTGAATCACTATGGAATGAGAAATTCCCTCCATCCCAAGTGAAATAAACCTTTGTGTTCCTTCATGCAGAGACTGTAAACACCTCCTGCCCTTGCTTGGCAGCAGCTGTTCAGCTTGACTGCTTTTCCATGGGCATCCACAACACACGTGCCCGGTACATGCTTTGCTGGCACCAGCCTCAGCCCTGCAGGAGAGGATGGGATGGTGCCCAGACCTCTTGCCCCTCGTGTCTGCTCATGTCTTGCCTCAGGGATGTTTACGGGGGTTTCCACTTTCTAAAATGAGCACTGGGCAACAATCCCCCTGTTATTTATGTACCCTTTGTGCTTTCTGGTGCTTAGGCTAAAGGTGGGATGGAGCTTTTGGAGCTACTGTTGTGAGGTGAGATGGTACCCACAATCCTGGCAGATTCTATAATAACAAGGAGGTGTCTAAAGCTGGACCCTCTTAACTCTGCTGTGTAGATTGCTCAGCACAGGGGCTGTTTCAGGCAGCAGCACCCCCCTTTGTCACAGACTGAAAGTGGTTCACTTCTACTCTACTGCAAATTATTTTAGAGGAAAGGCTGGGTTGCATGGAGAAGACTAGTTTTGTAAGAATACCCAGGCTAGATGTAGATCTTCCACTAAAGTCAGCTCACTCCATTGTTGCAATTCTGAGTGAAGTTGTCTTGGGGATAAGTTACCCTTTGAATATACATAAGGAAACATGGCTTGAGATCCTTCTTACAATACTGAAGTAAAAAAAATGCTTTGCTATTGAAAGTATTGATCTGGAGGAAGAGGACAATATCTCCTTGAGTAAAGAATATGTCCTCTGAGTAGATCTGTCTTGTCGTTAGGTTAGTCGGTTGGAATAGCATTTCTCTCTGAGCTTCGATTCCTCCTAATGTTGCAGGGGAGAAGTTTTATTCCTCTGTGAGAGAAAATTAGTTCTTGCCATCACAAACATTTTCATTCATTTGGAGAAAGAGGTCTTTGTAAGGTCTAAGGCAAAACGGTGATATGTCACACACGATACAGGCTGAAATTGTGTGCTCAGTATGGAGAAACTTATATGTACAAAATAAAGCCATGGTGTGTTCCTCCATAGACTTCATAACTTCAGACTAAACCTGAACTTGTTTTGAATCCTTCCACCACTTTGTCTTCCACTTTCTTATATCTCTGGGTCCTGACTGTGAGTGGAAACTTATGCCATGTTGGAGGAAAGGGGGCTGTCACAGCACCTCTGGGCCATCTTCAAGCAAAAGTCTCACAGGATAAAGTGCATCTATGAGATCTCCATCCTTCCTTTCATTCGCAAAAGAAACTAAGGTAACTGCAATAAAACTTTGAGCTTTCCCCACATTACTGTTTCCCCTTTTTAAAAAAAGAATAGCTGAAAAAGAACTCTTTGAGCTGAACACAAGCAACATGGAGATTGTGCTGGTGGTGCCTTCCTGGCAGAGGAAATGAGCTGATGAACAATCTGCAGTTTCCTTTGGTCAAAATGAATTACCTCTGTTAGCATAGGAGTGTTCTTGATTTCCTGATTCATTGCTTCTACCCATGATGTAGAAACCTTGTAGGAGGTTTCAAAGAGGAGTGCTAAGTAAAATTTAATGTTTTCCTCTTTATCTTCAGGGCACTTACTGACCCGGACAAAGATTTTCCAAGTGTTCACTTAAACCTCTGGAGGCAAAGAGCTATGAAGATCTTTGTGAAGATGGAGACTTTTGCCATAATTCATGATTTATGTTTTTTCAGGGTCTGGTCCATGACTTCAGGACAAACACCTGCAAGAACTGAGAAAGATTCTGGGCTTTGCTATCTTTAGTTCCAATTATCTCTAACTACATTCTCTAACTTAAATCTAAAGTGTGCTGATATTAAGAACAATTTAACCCCAATAAAACATTGCAAAAAGTGTACAATTTTCTGTGTAGAGATGATAAGAGCAAGAACAAGCTATACGTATCAGATGTTAGACATGACACAAAATGCTCTACATGTTCTACTACCTTAGTTGCAAAGGTAGATACAAACACATATATAGAATAAAGCTAAATATGCACACTACAGGATGAAAGCTACTGGACTTTAGGCAAGCATTTGCAATTAAATGAAAGTATTAAAACAACAACAAATATAAATTTTCAAGGTAGTGTTTAGAAACATCGGAAAAGATTAAGTTGTTCTGCATTTAATATTAATTTGAGTCTGCAAAAGGTATCCTGATTTGATTAGCTATACGTATAAAGCCTGTGTAATGAGGAATTGCTGCTTTAGTTCTATTTTCTGGCTTTCTTTCTCAAGGATAGGTCCAGGACCCATGATGTCTGCCTATCCATACTGGTTTTGCTTAAACCACAATACTGCATTAAAACTGGACAAATTTCGCCTAAATTTGTGGAGGAAGTTAGCATCTCAAACAGATGATGTCCTGTAGGTGTTTGTGAAAATTGAAGGCTGAGTGGAGAAGAGAGATCTGCATTAATACCCCCCTGAGAGGAAGGCCACAGCACAAACTCCACTGCTTTGTTTGGATTATGGATATCCACTCAGCACAGTTCAGTCTATGGCCCCTGCCATGTTGTTGTCAACCAGCAATTATATCCAGGGGGAGCAGATGAATCTAAAGTCTACTGGCATGGAGCGAAGTTACAGATGTGGCAGAAGGAGTAAAGTCAAGGAAGAGAATGAGTGTAATGAGAAATTGCAGGGAGGTATAGCGATGGAGGGCACACATCTATAAGAGACCATGCTTTGTTAGTTCCTCTGCTCAAAGTACAGCTTGTGAAGTGAAATGGTGAGACTCCAAACCTTGCATCTTAGATGTTCAAAGAACCATAAGGGAACTGAATATTGTAAACTCATTGAAATTCATTGAGTTTGTGAACTTCTCAGGATCTTGTATTAATCCCAGTCAACAAAAGTGTCATTGGGCTAGCAATGAAGGAACTTGATGAAGACATTACTACAGATGATTCTTTGGGTAGAAGATGACTTATTCTCAGACTTGGTGAAGTCAAAAAAAATCATAAGGTGAAAATTCTGAGGGATTAAATATGGTTAAATAAGCCATGATTCAGCTCCCATTAAGGCATTAAAAAGACTTCCAGTATTTCCCTAGAAGATGGTTAACCTAGACAGGCTAAAAATTATATAGCAGCTCTTCTGTATCTTTTTTCCAATGTTACTGATTCTAATAATGTGTGAGCTTTGCTGATCATTATGAGCCACTTTGAAAAGGAGAGGTGAGCAATACCTGTTACCTTCTTATGGATTGTGGTGGATCATGTCCACCTTCACTTGCATGCATGACAACAACCTACTCAGGAGATAGACTTGCACTGTCATTCTGGGTGTCCCAGACTGTTTTTTCTACAGCTTTAACTCTGAGACTGGAAGGGGGGCATTTGTTTTTTTCATTTTCTTATTCCTACAATTGCCTGTAAATGAGAAAGTATGAAAGGAAAGTGGAATGCAATAGTGAAATTTTTCTATTACCAGTAAAAACAAGATAATATATAATCAGACTTCTCAATATCCCGACATGAAGAGCTATGAAAAAAGTAAAAAAAAAAAAAAAAAAAAAGTTAGTGAGCCAGAATTTCAAGTTGTGCAAATCATGAAAGCTTTACTGTAATCAGCAGATCTTCATTATTTTCACCTACTTTCAAGTGATTTATATAGCAGAAAAGCAGCCACAGCAGCATGCAAAACTTTCTGTCCTATGTCTGAAAGATTTAGCTTGCCCTAGAGTTGCTTGAAACCAGAGATATCAAGAGTTGCCAAATCTGGAATTTAGATTATGTTAATCCTGTATTGTTCCCCTTGCATGGTGGTGTGACTACTACATGCTCCTCTTTCTTTTACACACTAACAAACTGTAAATCAGCCTTCACAGGAACAGTGAGTTTAGCTGTAGCCCTAGACTGGAAAAAATTATGTTTCTGCTCAAGCTGTTGCGCTCACTTTCAAAAACCCGTGCAGCTTTGCCTCTGTCTGTGCCCCCAAACCGATTTACCATGCCTGCCCTTGCGTCTGCCAGACCGCCAGCACCAAGCGGTGTGATGACACCACCGTCTCCCTCTCTGCTCCTTGTGCCTGGCTGTCATCTATGAGGTTTTCCATCAAAATCCCACATGTTCCTATGGCTCCTTACATTCTCTGTGTTCAAACTCATCCCAGAGGTCCACTACAGCTCCCATCAGTGCTTCACTGCTCATTTTTTTTCTGTCTCTTGTTTTTCCGGTTGTTTTGATGCTTGTGTGGTAATCTACACTGGGGAAAGGGTCACTGGAAAAACATAGAAAACATACATCTGCTTTTTACGGGCAAAGCACAAAGTGGAATACTGGAGACGAAAAATAATCTAGAAAATACATTCTGAAAAACGAAGTTCAGATTCTCAAACTGAGTTTGTGTTGATGTTTCTCCAGTGAAAAATGTTGTTAGAAACTTGGCCTGCTTGCATGTAATTTTAGAGTATGATCTACTGATGTTTATCATCTGCTAACACGATTCTGTAATTCTGAGACTTATTAACCACTACTCACCATTTGTTTGGTTAAGGTAAGGAGAAGTCAAGATCCTGTAAAGTGAGAGTTAGTATGATTTGACAGAAAGACTCCTGGTGTCCCTGGTGCATGAGTTTCCTACTCATGTATGACATGAAAAACGTCGGCTGTTTGTAAAACAGGTCAGCAGTATTACTTACACAGTGCAATGCTGGTGTTAACATATTTCACAGGCTTTGTTTCTGAATTTCCTTGAGGTAATGCCAATAGGAAATCTCTGTTAGAAAACCAGAGGCTTCTCTGTATTTATCAAAGTGCTGTTTAGTCCAAGTTATTAGATTCTAAAGGATAACAACTTTTCAAAACCATCAGAATGAGCTCAATTTCTTTTCCTTCCTCTTATTTTCTTTTCTTCATTGAGCATTGAAATTCATTAGATTTCAGTGACCTGCACAGACAGAAGCAATCTTTTGCCACAAACATTATTTATTAATTCAGTAGTTACTTTAATGTGTCTCAGAAATCTCATTATCATTCACATATCATGCTAAGACAGTTTTTATTCTCTTTTAAAACAAATATAAAGATTGCAAAACATTTTGAAGTTGTTATGGTAGTCTAGTTTTTCCTGGAAAATAAAATATTTTGAAGAAATTTTAACTTAACAGTATTGGGGATGGCCGTTTTTCTCTGTAATAGAAAAGATACAGTTTCTACCACTGCTAACTCCTTGTATCCCTATCTTAACATGCATCTGGAGTGTGTTATAAGTTAGAGACTGTAATTAGATGGTCTTGGCCGCGGTCGCATGATATAAGTTTAGGAAACATTGAATATTCATACACTTAATAAAGTTCTAAATATGTTTGTCAATGTTCACTTAAAAATTAGAACACCCAAAAACGGTTTGCCATTTTACAAAACCAGGATATACGGTCAGTGGAAAGAACAACCTTGTTATGCATTATAGTCTGAAAACTGTGGTTTTATCACCAGATATTGCGATACGTAGGTTGATCTGAGATTTTGTTTGGAAAAATAATTGTTGTTACTACTTCATAACATTCCTGGGTTTATGCAAGCAGTAATTTCATGCTGAAGGGGATCAGCAAAAGTGTTTTCATAAGATACTTCTCGCCTTGTACCATAATTTTCTTAAAGCAAATATGTAAAGAAGAGAAATATTTGTACTGTATCTATCCCTGGGGCCCAATGTTCTAAAAAAGAGAGAGGGGTAATTCATGGTAAAGTTACTATGTGAATTCCCATTCCAGTACACATTAAGCTTCTCAGTCATTTGTGCAATATGGGGAAGCCTGAGATACAAAGCCCATGAAAACACTTAGTGTGTAGTATTTAGAGTTACCTTTACAAAAAGCATTAGTTTTGGCAATGGCAGCGCTGCAGTCATAGTGGGAGGAGGAGGAAAAATGTGGTCTTCCAGTATTTTCATCCATCAGAGTTTTTGCTCCAAAATTGTTGCCATGTGTGAGAGAATGGTGGCAAAGAGACATTTGTATCTTGAAAAAATAGGTGCACATATTAGTGACGTGATCTGTGACATCTTCAGAATTGCTTTCAGCCATAAGTAACCTTTAAAGATGAAATCTAGTGATTCATTTAGATCAATGTGCTTCATTGCTGGGAAAGTGTTTGAGTAGATTCCCTCTTGTTCCTGCAAATTCAAGTTTTCCAGACCAGTTTGGGTCAGAACACATTGATCTACCATTTTAGTATTAAATTCATTGTTAGCTAAGATATTGATAAAATGGCTAACTGCCTGTCTAGCAAACTATAAGTTCTACATCATCAAATTTGGAATAAGGCTGACTAAGCTGGTAGAGGGAAATCATTTATATTAGTAAAAAGGTGGAAAATTATGGGATATAATATGAAAATATGGGTAAGATGGGAGTTTGGGGTTGAAATAATTTACCCCAAAAGGGAATATACATACAGAGTAAGTTAGCAGAGAAAATAATTTCCTAAGTGCAAATCAGTTTAAGGGGTTGCCTTGATTTGTTTCTGAAACAAAGTAAAAGTTAAAAATCATAGCAGTAGACTAAGGAAGCTGAATTAAGATATTCAGAACATGGCATCTCTGGAGGGCAACTTTTTGCCAGACAGGGCACAACTGGCTTCACATTTTTAACCATATATGTACAGTAGACGTTCACCTTATGCAGAATGATGAATCTTTACAGAAGACTACTGGCTTAATTATTCCATGAACAAATGTTATCTAAATTGTGTGACTGGTTAGCTGAGCTAGGTCAAGTCATATCATTCTAAGGCTGTGAAGTCAATGGTCCAGTTCTCATAAATTAATCTTTCTGTTAATTGAAATTAACTATAATTTGATAAATGAGCCTCCATTTATTGTTACATACATCTGAAAGATGTTTTCTGTAAAATTTCAGGTGAACAAACTGGAAAGATCAAGAAAATCAAACAGCTACTACCTGTATCAGTATCACTTTGAATGTGCAAATAATGTTAAAAAATCTTAAAAGCTTGACCCAAAATGTTTTGATATGTTTGGTTTTCTGTCTAAATCAACAGATGTGTTTCCCATTGGCTTCAAGAGGCTTTGGGTGTGACCTCTGCATACTCAGTTTTAATTTCTTAGCTTGCCTGAAGGGTTTGGTGTCATGTCCTCATTCTCCCTTCCTGGGTTGTAGTAGTGCTGATGATCAGAAAGGGAAGAATTCCCTGATATTGTTCATCCTGCTCCCTTCCTATAGCTCTTTCGTACAGGAGCATTGCAGAGAAAGCAACTTGTAGATGATGTTCTACCACTTCAACAAAAATAATGTAAAGGACAGGGCACACTTAACTTGGCTAACTGTGTCCAGTGTGGGTTAAAATACCACTGCAGATAAGACAAGCTGAGTTGTCAAACTGAAGTCACTGCCTTCTTTTGGTCTTTAAGTTGAGCTGCTAGTTGTAGTAATCAGAACCAAATTTGTTGTGTAACTCACGGAAGTGTCTCATAATCAGCAAATTATATTTTTGTACATTATACTGTAATTAAAATTTTATACACCGTATCACCTACAGCTTTCTAGTAAAATATATTGCACTGCAATGATCTATGTACTGTGTCTTGTACATAAATAGATAGATGTGGATATGCGTGATATATGTTAAACGCAGAGCTTGATTTTGGAAGAATTTCTGAAAAGACAAATTGTACAGAGCAAACTTCCAGTGGTGCTTCTTGTCACCCTTTTCACATACAGTAAAGGAGTGTACACCCTTTGTCAGGTGGGTTACTACTTTTTTACTTTTGCATTGTTGAAAAAAGACTCCCTGAACTTTGTTCACTTGGTTAATGTTGGATATGGAAAAGTTAAAAAATTGTCTTTATCAATGAAACTGATGCATTACAGATGACTGGTATTTCAGGTACCAGGTTACTCAATTTATTCTGAGGTTTGATGTGTGATCTTACTGAGATTTACTTAGTGGGAAGCATTTTGACAAATCTCTTGATATTAAAACTGTTGGAACTGCTACATTCATGCCTGGGAGCTGTAGTGAGAGTCTGAAACTGCTCTTCTTGTTATCTGGGGAAGAGCAAGAAATGCCAGGTCCCCAGTGGGCGGCACCGTGCCTCTTGGACCTTGGCAACAGATGGACAAAGGTTATTGGCAGAGTTTATTTTGTCAGGCCTGAGTTCATCACTGACAATGCCCTGTTCTGAGTATTAGATGCTGAATAAACATCGAAGAAGGATATTAAAAGGACAGCCCCTTCCCTATGGGAGTTGATGCAATACTCAGAAGTAGAACAAAAGTCAAAGAAACAAAGATATTTATAAATAGGAAAATGCCAGCTTCTCAAATGGTCTATCACCAGATTCAAGCATCTTTAAAAATGAGCCATGTCTACTAGTTTAAGACCACTGAATAATACTTTTTCTGCATAGCTCTGCTTCTTTAAAAGATACTTTATCTCCCGATCATATATTGCTGGTGTGTAGAAGGATAAGATGACTCCATTCTAAATATTATTGTGATAAATTGTCTAGAATCCTTCAGGACTTCCAATGTTTTTAATTTCCCTCCCCAAGAAAAAATGATTTAAATGCAGATAATGGTCTCTTTCTGCCAATCATAATGGAGCACCCTATGTTCTTCTCCTGAGTGCAAACAACCAAAATCTAGGTATTTCTATTACTGCAGCATCATTACAGTTTACTGTCCTTAGGGCTCATGCAGTGTGCTCTATGCTACACAAAATGCAAGGAAGGCTGTACCTTTCTATAAAACTGTTTGTTACATAGATCTCATAATCCCGTGAGATTTTTGAAAGAATTCAGCTTCCACTCAAACATACAAATAAGGTTCAGGTTTGTGGAACTGCTCTGAACACAACAGCACTTATGAAAACATTCTGTTGAAGGTTTTCTTCTCCCAAAACAATTCCTCACACCACACGTTAGTATTACTCATTAGTAGAGTCCTGGCCTCTTGTTTTATTACCTAAGTAAAGGCTGAATGTTTTTGTAATCTGGTTCATACTCTACTTAGTGAGAGTTGCTTTCCTCCACTCAGTTGGTTTTGGATATCACTTTTTGGAATACCTTTTTCCACAGCTTTCTGTCAGAAAAAGACATTTTCTTAGGCCACCCGTGTATAGAAGGATGTGGATCGTGTTGCACAGAGGAGGTTTTTTCAGGCTTTCTTCCTAGCCACTTGCCATGAGTGTTTGTACATGTCACTTCTGGGCTGCCTGGATATGGATGGGGAGGACTGTAAGACTCAGAAGCAGGACACACTCAATTTAGCCATTTATAGCTTTAGAAGAGGGTATGTGAGGGTACATTAAGTCTGCTGCTAGCTGTTCTCCACAGAGTTGGCATTTCCCTTGCTCCCTTGTCACACACACCTTGCCCTCCTGGTGAAGCAGGAAACACTTGGCTCTGGATGTCTGACGTGTGATGCCTGTTGAGTCAAGCATTTGTCAGACTTGCAATTCCCGCTGACTTCCCTATTCCAGACTTCCAGATTTCAAATAAATATTTTAAGGCCTGAAATGGAGAGAGAGACCCACTAAAGACAATGGGAAGATTTTTGGGTTTCAGTGAGTCCAAGATCAAGATTTTTGCTCAACATCAAAACTGGGAGGCTGTTAAAAAAGGGGTTCTGTGTGAACGGGAAAAATATGGGGGTGAGTGTGAAGCTGTAAGCCCCAGCTGTAAGTCATGCTTGAATTTTGAAGATGATGAATGACCTTTCAATTTTTAATTTAAGAATATTAGTTACTGTTCTCCTAGGAGGTACATTCTAAACCATTCATTGTTGTTCCCAGGCCACAGCTTTTCATTTCTTTACTTTGGCAATGCAAAAGCATCTTAAAATTGGTAAGAACGGCTATGGCAGATTGCTCGTTGCTGTCTCGCTCTAAGGTGGAGCTTGGGCAGAGCCTGCTTCTGGCCATCAGGGCAGATGTGAGGGCAAGGAGATATACGGCAGGTGTCAGAAATGTAGCCTGAATACTCCACACTGCCACTCTCCTCTGTTTTCCATGGTTCAGGGAAGAAGGTAATTTATTAGAACTGAAAACAGCCGTGGGAGTGCCCGCAAGCCAGCTGGTGGCGTGGAGCAGCCCTTCATGTCACCCGAGCGGAGCCCAGGGCTGGGTCGGACATGACTCAGGGATGTTATTTCTGTAGGCGAACAACTTAACTCGGTCACAAACATCAGGGTCTAGAGTCATCAGCCGAGTTATTCCCACCCTGGGTACACCCGTGCCAACAGCTACAACAGGCATCACCTGACGGTTTATTTTCTTACATTTCTCCTTGGGAGCATGGATCAAGCCAATTTCTCTGGAAAATGCTGCCTTCTATTTTTTTTTGCATATTGATAGGATATATTTTAAAAAGGTGCCTGGTATTCTAATTCATTTTGATGGTGTATACAACCAGTAGGTTGGGATGAGGCAGCTGGACAGCCTTTTTAAAGTTTTCTTGGTGATATAGGCCACTTCATGCTCAGACAACAATGCTATGTTTCCTCAGCCTGACACAGCTCCAACTGGCTGGAAGCTCCTCAGCTACAGCACAGCATACCGCACGCAACATGGATTTTACTCATTTCACTTAAGTGTGAAGGATAGTACCTGACA
Organism: Tyto alba; assembly: GCF_018691265.1. Lineage (NCBI taxonomy): Eukaryota > Metazoa > Chordata > Aves > Strigiformes > Tytonidae > Tyto > Tyto alba. The sequence goes on from NW_024881276.1 coordinate 28,531,344, forward strand.
AATATTAATATAAAACAGGGAACGTATGAATGCCTGCTTTTATTCCTCTCTACTTGCCTGCACTTCCTTGTTGCTCACAGTAAAATGTTTTGCTCACAGTGATACTGATGTAAACCCAAGGCAACTCATGGGACACCACAACAGGAATCATTTTGCTTCCTATTTAGGTTGGTGAGGGGATACGGAATATATATTTCCTTTATTTTTAAGGCAAGTGGGGAAAAAGTTCCAGTTTATAAATATATAAAAAGCTTATTAACATATATAGCCCCCTACTTTAGAATGTCTATTGCAAGTAGCTGGCACTGTGTTGGTGAGCTTCAACACTGACATAATTGCACTATTTCAATGAGGTTATAACATGGAAATAGTCAAATAGCACTCATATTACAACGTTATTCAGTGAATTCTCTCCTAGGGTCCTCATCTATGAAAATCAGAAATATCTCCATCTTAGTTTGTAGAGTTACTCTTGTGATACACAGGTGGTTCACCTGAGTAAAAAAAAAAAAAAAATAAAGAGGTGAGAATCAAACCCTGGTCCCTGAGTTTAAAATCTCTTTTTATGTGCACAGCAGGAAATATTTTTTAAAAATCCTAGGTATTTCCAAATATCTGACTTCTCAGAGGAGTAAAAATGCAATCAAAGTATTTCCTTTCAAAGCTACATCACTTTATGATTAGTCAAAGGTCTTTTGTAACATGAATTTCCTTTTCAGAAATGTTTCCTATTACATCTGTTTATTTTTTTTTTTTTCTAGCAAGCCAATTAAATTCCTCTTTCATGCGGATGGAAAAGTTGATGCTGCTCATTTAAAAAAATACATATATCTCATGATATGCATGCTACTATAGCAAATGTTTAAGTATTTCCCGAATTAGATTTAGTCCTGTCTGTGCTAAAATAGATGAGGATTTGACATGGGAAATTATGATTATCCTTTTCAGGATGTCCTTTGGTTCCCTTTCCTTCAAATATAAAAGCTTTGGTATGATACATATAGTATCACAGATTTTATTAGCCTAAAATATCCCCGACACATCTGGATGCACAATTTGGAACATCTTGTGATTTAAGGTCCTTGTCATTTTCCCTCATCTTATGCATTTTACTGTATGTGCATGTGCTGGTACACTTTCTCCAATGCATTTTAAATACTGACCTTTTAAATAAAAATTATTGCCCCAATCACAAAATTCAGAAACATTCCAGTGTATATGGAATGGTTTTGTCCAGATTAAAGGGCAGAGATTTACTTTCTTTTACTTTAATTGATTATGGTTACTTTAACATGTAAAGATTCTTGCAATCTTCCTGGTTCTTTTTCTAATCACTCCTGACAATCAGTTCAAATCATACTGTAATATGATTATTCCGGGCCAGACTGAGGGCCGGCACCCCTAGCAGACGTGCCCTGCTCTCTGCCGTGGCAGAGCCTCCCACAGCTGCTGCTCCCTTGCCGCTCCACACGCCCCACGTGAGAGTTTTGTGGTGAGTCTCATTTTTAGCATCACTCATCCGCTGCCCTCCCTCAAGACCACCGTGCTCAGGCAGGGACGGCTGCATGGGAACGTGTCCTGAAGTGGAGCTTTGTTCCCAGTAGGAGAGCACTGCTGCTAAGGGGGTCTTTTTGGGGTGGGAAGTGGAGGCTGATGGATCTACAACACTGGTATCTGAAGCATATTGTCCTTCCACATAGCAAATGAATCAATGATACTGATATGTAATGAGTCTGGGTTTGCTTCAAGATAGGTTATTGCACAAGCAGCCAGTATCTGACCTTCCTTTCAAGACATATTGTCAAAAGAGTAGTTTTTCCCCCCTAGTTCGGTCTTATAAAAAAGAGGCCAGGCAACAATGGGTCTGTGGCTTATCATGTACAATAAATGAAAAATATTAATGGGAAAGGAGGATAAATCCTTGAAAGCAGAAGTACTGAGCATTTTGGCCCTTGGCTATGAGCAAAGTGGCAGTATGGACTCCAAAACAAATGCTCAACATACTGAAGCTCCCTTGGGAAGCTCTTCAGTCGCAGAACAACAAAGCTGGAGGACATATACTGGGCTCTTGAAGCACACTGCGAGGTGCCACAAAGAAAGTTTCTGAAGACATCTACTCTGGAGACACAGCCCTCTGGAGGGGCTGGAGAAGTGCAGCCCTGCATGGCAAGGCCTGTCTTGGTGGGGTTGATGGTGCAAAGCTGTGGAGAACCATGGCCACCACAGCTGTCTGGCAGCAGCAGAGGGGACCCTGGGTGTCTGCATGGACCTCGTAGGTTCCTACTGCGCTGCCGGCCTCCCCACTTCTGGCATTGGCATGCTGACTTTGACGTTTTGCATTCCTGTTTGAAAGGAAAGGCTCACTCGCTAGCTGGCTCCCCAAAAACGCGTTTGCATGGCACGTCCTTCACCACCTCTTTCCATGTGGCCTTGATCCCACCCAGCAGGCGCGCCCGTGACAGGGCTGTGACTGCCGAGGAGGGCTGAGAGCGTCTCTTTGGCTGAGGGGCTGGGAAGCCTGCTGCGCAGATGGTCCCAGATTTATTTGAACTGGATCTAGCTCCTGGTGTCACTGGGCGAGAGCACTGAGGGCTGGCAGCACCGAGGAGCACCAGGCGGGTTGCAGTCCTGCCAAAGGAGGAGCTGGTGCTACTGGGAATGGCAGCTGCTCTGGGACAGGAGAGAAAATTGTAGGCGGTGGAGGAGGACCGTCAGGGCTCTCTCGGAAATTCAGGACACTCGAGGGAAGAAAAAAAAATAAAAAAAAAGATTCAGTAAACCTTTCCCCTTGCAAACATGTTGTTACTGTTGGCAAAACATACTGGTTGCAACATTTTGGTTGCTTCTGCTAAGACATGAGCTGTGTGCACTCTTCTGAGAACACCTTAAAATAAAGACTGACTTTGGCAATAACAACATGCTTGTAAATAAAGAGGTTTACTTTTGAGAAATGTTATCCCTAACTGGAAGCATTTGAACAGAGCCCTCTAGGCTATTTTCCTTTCCATTATATACAGAATAAAGATTCACAAGCAGGTCAATATGATTTTGCTTTTTGAATTAGAGTGTTTCTCATTAACTGGGTGTAGCTAAAATCACTGTCCTGCAACCCAGTGCCACTTTCCAGCAGGGATTTTTGACAAGATTTGTATATATTGCCAAAGTGCACACTGAGCAACAGGGACCTGCTTCAGACCTGGCTTAAATGACAGGGTAAATTAGGTATACAAGACAGCATAAGTAGGTATGTGTACAAGATGCAATTTGTCTGCTGTGTTGGTAGAAGGAGAGGGCTGTAACAAGAAAAGAGGTGGTAGAGTTTGGCCACCTCCTTGGATGTCTTGATTTGAGAAGCAGTGGCTGCCTTTATATTTTCATACATGTGTTGTCTCATAACAGCGCTGCTGAACACTGAAACCCTAAGCTATGAACCTCAGTCTATTGGCAAAGTGTCATGACTACTGCTGGACTGCGTTCTCATGTCTTACGCAAAGTCATGGGAAAGAAGACGAAAAAAAAACACTTTCTAGGCTAGGTTGCCAGCAGACCCAAAGACAAAATCCAGCTTTAACTCCAGGCCAAATGCTTGGGAGCAACTATCTGAAACTTTGTGAGATAGACACCATTGGTTTAGAGTCTTTAAGCTGCACATCCCAAGTAAACCACAACAAAAGCTTAAAGAGGAAAGGTCAGACCTGTGAAGTGCTATTTGTTTTCACTGAAACTTCATCTCCCACTTATCCCCAGCCTAACCAGCAGCGGAATCAATTACCACTTGTCAGACTGAAACCTGACCCCAGAAATGAAAGAAGGACATGACCTCTGGGGGGAAAAGAAACCACGAATGAACCACTTTCTCCTGCAATGAAGGGTTAACAGGCCTGATCCTCTTCTTTCCCCCTTTAAGAAAAGATCAATACTGCTGTTCTCTACATTTACTCTTCCTTTCATCGGGATAGCCAGTAGGACAGTGAGGTTATTGAGATTAGGTTTCATAAATTAGTCCATTTAATAATTGAAGACAAAGAGGTTCCATACATTTTAATAGCATTTAGTGTAACCATTCAAATTTGTAGGACTCATAATAGATCAATTTCTGCTGCCATTACCACTTAAAGTAGTGGTGCTTTCACTTACCAAGCTTCTGTTAAGTAGAAGATCATCTTGTCAAAAAGTGGTCAGGTTTAAGGCAATATCCCCCACCCTCCCATTTCACACAACCCTAGAGTGTCATTCCCAAAGGCATGTCTATGACACACTGGGAACATCACTATTAGTTTAGCTCACCTGCAGTCTCTGTGGCAGCCGAGAAGTCTGGCATTTCAGTGTATAAAATGATGTCAGAGCATTACTTCTGACATCCGGGACCAGCCTGGACTATTTCTCAGTTAGATCATCAGAATGAGTCTAGTCAGGAGAGGAGGAGTACTTTCTTATGTTTTCAGTTCTGAATGCAAGAAAATACAAACCATACATGGAGCTGAAAAAACCCTCTCTTCTTAGAAAGGGGAAGGGGTCCCTTTGAGCAGTAGGAGTTAGGTAGCATGTGGTCAACAGCACAAGCTAACACCAATCTCACAGGATTAAAGACACAGCATACTCCTTCCCACTCCCCATCAAACCCACCTTCTCTATTTGAGCACTCTCCCATCTGGGTTTTGCTAACACCCACACTGCATATGAAATGTTCTAATTTCAACTATGTTCCTGTGACTTGACTTTGCAGATACCCTCCCAGGAGTTGTCCACGGACGCCTTCACTGTTCATTTGTTGCATATTGGTGTTGGTCCTTAATCTGTCTGTACACTTGGCTACATTATATTTTCCTTGAGTCATGCTGTTTCTGCCACAGAGGATTCACATTTTTGTGTGGTCAGCTTTATTCTCACAGCCCTGGCTCTTTCCAAAGGTGCTCAGGGTCCGTCATTGTACTCTCTGGTAATTTTCCCTAGGAAAGAGTCACCTACACAGACATTAGTAACCTCCCTACAGAAGATAAGAAGCAAATATTGCACTTGTGGTATGTGTTGGGTGCTGAACACAGCCCATAGAGCTGTCTGAAGAAAGAGGGTCTGCCAAAGGGGGTGTTGAATACACACAAACACACTGTATTTTTTAAGGGCTGCTGCCAGGACCCTGCTGATGCATCAGGCATAGAGAACTACTTGGCATCAGCCATTTCTCAAGAAATTTCTCCTCCTGTGTGTTATAGAAAATGTTGCTAATTTGCATATTTAATTTTATGCTTCTATATGTAATCTAAGGGAACTTCAATTTTTCTGTACTTTGGTGTTTCATTATCTATTTTTCTCCCATAATGGCCAGCCAGGGAAAGTACTTTTCTGACTTTCTTTTGCCCTGCACTTCCCCAAATAAAGCAGTTTTCCTTGATGCCTCTGCCTCAGGAAAGAAGAAATTTCTTAAGGACATTAATCGTGGAAACATCATCAAATCAAACCAAGTAAATAGAAATTAATTCACTTTTCCCATTCACACTCCCTTCCCCCATTCACTGAAAAGCAAACAAACCAGTCTGTACTCTGAAGGAGGCAGGAAATGAAGGCAAGGAGGGACAATTCAGAAAATAAAAGACATTTTATTGAGCTTCGCAGAAAAATGTCTTCTGTGGTCCTTATTTTGCAATCTAGTGCTAAACTGGTGATAAGATGATTTAGAAAAGCCTTTGTGTATAGTGCTATGGAGGGGAACTTCTCTGGTTCCATATTAAAGCATCAGACTGTGCCAAACATGAACAAATAATCGCAATGGGGTGGCCCGTGGGGTCTCTGCACTTTGGCTGAAGGTTATGTGGGATGTGATCTGGCACAGATCAAGACAGGAATGAGAAAACCCATGAAGTGTATGAAACCGGAGATGGGAGCATCTTACCTTCTTGCGGCCTTCATCTTTCTAGTCTGCATTTGTGAGAGAGGTCATGTTCCAGAAGCCTTAAGCCTGGTTATGATTTCTTGAAGAGAATGGATTAACCCCAGAACCTGGAATTTCTTATGGACACACGGTGAAGTGCTACATACAGTGTAATTAATCAAGCATAGCAAAAAAGAATTGCTTTCCACATGAACCTGGCATGGCTTCTAATTAAAATCATGAGTGCAAAGTCACTTTGGACGGATTGAAATGCTTAGCATTTGTCAGCTACACCCTGCTAAACATATTCATTTACAAAATATGTCCGTAAATGGATCTGTGAGAGGAGAGCCTATGAAATGTAAAAATAAAGCTTTTGGGGGAAATATTTTAGAACTTTTGGACTTTAAAAAACAGCAACTGTTTTTCAAAGGAAATGTCTGAAAATTCTACAAAAACATGTTTTTCTAAATAGCTGAGATTTTTGGCATAAAAAGATAAAAACACAACAAAAGTCTCAGACTTAATACCTACTTGGCTGGACAGTCCATTTTGCGATGGATAGATCCTTCAACAGGAATCTTTATGCCCCGAGTTTCCCTCCTCCAAGACTCTTCTTGTATCCAGGGTTGGATGTATTCCTCTCTTTTTTTTAGATCTCTAGAGTCTCAGCTCTACATCCTCTTGTTCTATGCTCAAATTTACAAGCCTAAGCTCCTTCCAGGCTCTGTCAACCCTTTCTTCCCTGTTGAAAGGTCAAGTCCTTCAGCTGGCATGGGTACCTCTCCATTGCCCAGTGGTTCAGATGGAGAAGGCTGTGAAGAGGGCATATCTGGGGTCCTCTGCACTTTCCCCCACTCTTACATCTGGTTTTGGTCCATGGATGGCTTCTGGGATGCCTGCTGGCTGGATCTGGGATGTTGGCAATGGGGTGCTGATGTGGTCTTGCCTGGAGCCTGACCTGAAGCCTCTCCTCAGGATGCCCTTGCCAGGGTATTTCAGATAGAGAAAAAAAAATTACAGGGGAGTTACTGCCACTCACACAACTGTTCTGTTTCCACACACTCTATCACTACTTCTCAGCAGGACCAAGAAGCAGACAATAGCTTTCCATTTCCTATTGAATTGTCATGTTGAGTTTCATCAGTACTTCTTCCCTAGCTTTTCCCCTGCACACTCCAGATACCAGACTTAACATCTATCCAGAACTGTTGCTTTGGTTTAAGAAATACCTGAAAACTGATCAAGATTTTTCTTAAAGCTGTCTGTTGCTTTCAGATTGCTTGTCCAATAATTTGTTCTTAGCTTGTAGGTTGCTCAAAACCAATCTCCTGAAAATAAGAGTTGGACTTGATGATCCTTATGTGTCCAACACAAGATATTCTACGAGTCTATTGGGGCATTTCCCCTAGAGCCTAGTCTGCTTTCTTTTCTTGTTAAAGCCTATTGGTATCTTGCTTTTCATTGAACAAGCAAGATTGGAATCATGTTTGTCTCACATAGGGGTTTGGAATTTTCTCTAAAAAAAGTTCTGTGCTGTTCTTTCGGAACTGTTGTGTTTGGGAAAAATTTGACTGCCTATGAAGATCCCTGCTAGAATATTTATTGGTAGTGAATCCAAAACCTGCATGAGCAGAATGGGCGTATGTACGTCATATTCATGAAGGTTTCTTTTGCCAGCATTTGTTCTGTTCTACTTTTGTCTTGTCACATGTCTGAGTAATCTAGTACCCAGTCGTGATTATTAATCCTGATTTATTTCATCTCAGGCACATAGAGGCATAGGGACTGCAGTTTAGGAGAGCTCTTAAGCATGTGGTTTTCTCTGTCCTTATTGCAAAATAAGTCCAATTTCCTGAGTGGGGACATAGGGAATGGTGGAGCTGTTTGCAGATCTCCCCATTGCCTATAGATGAGGAAGGACTTCTGCCATCCTCTGCAGATGCTCTTATGCCTGAATTGATCTTAGATCCAACATTTGGATAAGGAACAGAGGATGTGAAAGGATCAATGTGATTTTTATTAGATAATCCTTTGTTATGTGTTTTGTTGACACTCAGGTTTGCCAAGGAGAGATAATTCAGCTCAGCAGCCACTGCCTTTTCCATGGCCTCATTAGATATGCTAGGGACAGACCGATCCCTGGTGCCAAGGCCAAGTCAAGTGGATTTGGTGTATTCATGCTGCTGAGGGCTGACTACTCTTTGACAACAGCTTTGGCTTTGCAAGAGCTTTCTTGGGTGGTTCAAAAGAAAGCCAGAGAATGAGGTAATATTTAAGTAGTGTGGGCTATCTTAGCCTTGGAGCTCCAGCTCCCTCCTCCTGGGCTCTCTCCTCTGTGGCGTAGACACATGTGAGCCCCTTGCTATGGAGAGCCTCTGGACAATGTCACATGCCTAGAATCAAGTTCTGTCTTCCTTTAAAACAGTGTTCCTGCACTAAAGATGAGGGTTTGACAGCAATATGCATTGCATGAGTCGCTGTGTAACATAGTCAATAATTATCAGTTAATCCATGGTGATACTAACAGCCTGTGTGTCTGCAAAGTTCTTTTCATTTTATTTGGTGAATCATTCTAGCTGAGAAAAGTTTGCCACCAATATAGAGCATACAAAAATAGTGACCATGAGATGTAAACAGTTCCAAAGTGTAATTTTGTAATCCTGACCAGAAACAGGAAAGATTTTAATTTTCCTGGAAATAAATATTTTACAAATGGAGTGAAGCGTCTTTACATCTGCAGAACTACAGAATTTTCAGGGGTGTGTGAGGAGTCATGAGTTTGAGAGCAAGCTCCTCCTGAACTCATGAGGATTAACTTTGTAAAAAATAAGCCTAGCTACCTGTGGATTCAGCCCACGTTATAACTGTTGTGGGAATGACAGTAAAATAAGTGAATTTGCATTACTTGTCTTCCAGGTGCATGCAGAACTCATATGGCAAGAGGCTGTTCTCGGGCCAGAGGTGTTAGGTTTGGCTCTGCAGCTTGTATGTGGCAAACTGCCAGTTTCATGAGGTCCAGCCTGGGAGGGCAAAAGGTATCCCCCTCCTTAGTCCTATTCACAGGCTGTTTATTGGATTTGGCTGGGAAATATTCAGCTAGATAAGCTGAATGAAGCACAATCCCTCAGAGCTTTAATGTCTATTACTGAATTCACGTGGTGTTTGGAGAAAGCCAGCCATAGTGCTGATCATTTTTGTTGTGTTTTCTTATTATCAGTTGTATATTTATAGACAATACCAGTTATAGAATAATATTGAATATATTTTAGAGGATAAACAGTAATTCTACTAGAAGTTAATTAATACAGTTAATGTTAAAAGTTTTAACTGAAATGACGTCTAACTAAAAGCCTCACTGGGGGGATGATTTTAAATTAGTCTTCCCCTTTCATCTTCTATCATGATTCAAATTTCCACACTGATTATTGTAATCAATTCACATGCATTGTTTTCTTCCTCTGAAACTGTGTAGTTCTTTAGTATAAAAGATGAGACAATGTGATGGAAGTGACATAGTAGCCTTTTAATCCCCATTATGATTTAGATAACAAGTTTTGTTCATGGCTTCACATATTATGCAGATGACTGAGCTGTGAAACTGGAGTTGATTCTCCAAATATGAGCCCCAATTTTATTTGCAAATTGCAGGTTTTTCCCCCTTTCATGTGGTCATTGTGCTTGTGGGTTAGGAAATAGGCTTATTAGGAGGAAGCCACTATAGTGAATGGATAGGATTTGGGTAGTGTAGGATTTCAACCTCTTGCGGGGGTCTACAATGTAGACATGCATACATTAGTAGCTCTCATGAGGGTCCCTGTGTAGTCAGTGAGGAGAAAGGAGCCCTGTCAGGGTGCTATTCCTCTTGCTCTAACACTGATGCCTAAAACAGATGAGTTGTAAGGTAACATGAACAGTAAAGGTAAGATGAACCTTAGAAATGTAGAGTTTCATTGAGTGTAAAGGGAGTCTGGATGTGAGCCTCAATGAATCCCACTCCTGCAGTCTGTTACTGTGCAATCCTAAGTCATTAGTGGGGAGCATTTACATCATTGTCAAAATGCCTGCTACACCATAGTAGCAAAGGAATGTGCCTAATAGCCTCTCTGCACGGCATTATTTCTTGAAATACTGTCTAGGAAATAATGATACCATCACACTTGCCGCTTAATATTTGTGTCCTATTTTTACCGTATAAATGAATTAATCCTCACAGCTGCCTGCTTTACCTCCCCTTTAGAGATGGTGAAACTGGAGCAGAGGCACATCAGAAACCAGAGATGTGGAGCTTCCTCAAATTTCAAGAGAAAGGATGTCCCAGAGTGACTCAATCAGTGTTTCAAATGCTCCAGCATCTTTTCTGGCAATCTGTCTGTGGTAATACTTGGGATGATACAAAATGCACCCTTCTCCATTTGGAAGAGAAGAAGGTGATGAAACCACATCCTCAGGCTTAAACTAGAAGCACATATATTTGTGCATATTATCTCATTTCCTCTGTGCAATTTTTGAGGCTATACATGGAGGTCATTGCCTAGTCAGCAAACACTAGTTTCACCCTTGAAGGCAGTTGTTCCTGAATTTGTCCTAAAAGAGACCATGAATTCCTACCACCTTCTACTCCAGTTCTCTTGGAATATCCAGCACTTTGCAAGATCAAACATATGAAGAACATTTTAATGTGTCAGGACCTTGCTGAAAATTGATAAGCTGTGTTTGGATGTATTGAAATTCTTCATAAGAGAATGTATCACTGTCTACAAGGATCTTGAGTATGGGTTTGAATCCTTGAACAGTCTCAATTTATACTTTGTTTGATAATAAAACAGTGCTACCTAGACAGACTTAATATCAACTATAGTATGGCTTAGATGTTTTTTTCCCCCGAAGAATGCATGATCTAAATAGACAAGCAATAGAAAGGGAGCACTGAGTTTCATGGGGTCTTTTGGTCAAAGTACTATTTGCAAAAAAATGCTGAATTAAATCCACTGAAGCTATGTGTACATCCATATCAAATGATTGCAAGGGTTTCAGAAAAAAAGTCCCTAATTCCATTTTTGATGGTGAAGCTGCTTGTAACTTTCATTCTGAAATAACTTTTTGCTTCAAATCTTGTCTAGGGTTAATTTAAAAGAAGCAAAATACCAAATGCAACTAAAACCTCCTAAAACAATATGCATTTGATTTTTCTGATTTTCTTTTTCAGCAAGAAAGTGGTTTTAAAAATTTCAGGGAAAATTTAAGCATGAGGTTCTTGTTTCTTTCTTGGCTTTACAGGTTGCTTCTGAGTTAAAAGTAAATTATTTATACAGCTCTTATCAGTACCATTTTCTGGATGGGGAAATGAAAGAGAGAAGAAATGACTTGTCTTAATCACATGGGAAGTCTGTGGCTGTTCTGTGTTGGGAGCCTTGAATCCCATGTCCCAGTGTAGCAGCTCAAAGCTTCAACCACAAAATAAACAAAACAGTCAAGTTCTTTTTATAGCTGGAAACCATTGCTGACATATGTTGAAAAACCAGTGTGGAGTCCCACACTTCTAGTGTATAAAAGTGATACCATTTCTCAGCCAGATGGCAGTCTCTTGCCCTGGGTTAGAAATACCAATTTTAATGCAAAATGTGTGTTTCGTGTAGTTGATTCATGATCAGGACCTCAGATTACTCAAATCTCAGGATTTCACTGGCTTCTGGGCTGAACCCAGGGGTGGTGCTTTCCTTCCACACAGGCTCATTACCACGGCAAGAAGCACATCCCAGCGCTACTAACATGGGCACTGCCCCAAAACTTCAGCTGATCCATGATAACAGGAGGTGGTGGTGGTGCCTGACAACTGGGATCTTCTTTTAAGGTCTGTGGTGGAAGCAGCACCCATGCAAGCTCCAAGTGTCCCGAGCACATAACATCACCTTGTCAGGAAGTGACATCAGGGCTGAATGACAGGGCGTCAATCCTATGCATTATTTAGCATGCAATATTGTTGTGGGGAGGGACTGCACACTGAAGAAGATATTTTCTGAAGGAAAATAAAGGAAGGCAGAACAGCTGATTAGTTACTATTATCAGACACTAATGGGTGTCGTGTTGATAAGATGGTAACCAGATAGCATGTAGAAAGGGTTTTAGTGCTAAGTACTCCATTGCCTTTGTGTGATGCCTCATTACTGCACTTGAATCCCCTCCTCTATAAATTTTTAATGACCTCACCATTTTTTCATGTAACTCTCACTCCTTGCTTTGCTCTCCTTTTTGTCCTGTCCAGGTGCTGAGCTGAAGTGGAAACATATTGTGTGATTAGGCATAGTGACTCCATCTTATTGTCTAGCAACACATACCCTTCTTGAGAAGATGGGAAAGAGAAAAAAATTCCAAAAGTCATCTTCAAATGTTCATTGCATTACACTGTTAGTAAAGGGGTTTTATTAAGTCTGTTCTGTGGTGGTTAAGTTTCTTCCTAAAGCTATGGGATAGCTACAGCACAATTATGGGGTAAGACAGTTGCAAAGAGGCCCCCAAAGTCTTCTTCACTGAGATGGAGGGTGTGAGGCACGTTCTCACTCTTCTGCCCTCCCTCCAGTGCTGGAGATGTTTTGCAGGGAGCAGAGCATAACCTGAGGGTGGCTTGCAGGAGGAAGGCAGTAGGTTGAGGGAGGAGATGCACAGACACGTCAGTCTCTTTCTCCTGGCTATGGAGGCAAGGCTCAGAGAGGTAATGAGAACCAAGGGTGCAAATCACAGCACCTCTGCTCTTGCTCTAGTCTGAGACAAGGGCTGAATTAGCCTGATAAGCTGGAGGGGAGGGAATTTAGGCCATTTCCTCATTGCCCTGTGCCATCACCAGCTCTGGGGAAGAGGCAAAATTCCTTAATTGGATGACCCACAGTTAGTGTCTCCTAAAAACAGAGATGCAGATTTATTTTTATACATTTTCAGAGGATGGTGTTTAGACAAATGTGTGCTAATTAGTCAGAGGAACAGCAATCAGTGACAAGTAGTAAGGGACAGTAAACTCTTTTAGTTGAGATACACTGAAAATAGGTAAACTCTATATGGTCTTATTTATCTCCAGTGACACAATGGTTGAACACCCAGATCTTTGTCATGGCAAGAGGGACAGAATGGCTGAAAAAGTACCTTGAGTCTTTCAGATGATGTGTCATGCTTTCGAGTTTGTTCATAAACTAGGAGATCTCGGAGAGAGCCTCCTTTGGACCCTTCATCTGACACCAGCTGGAGGAAAACCTGTTGGCTTTTGACTGGTTTTGGCTGTGTTCCTGCCCCACCAGATGGAAGTCCTTAGCCCAAGGGTCAGGCTAGGTAAATGCAGCCTTGAGCTATGAAACCCACAGCTGGGCACAGAGCAGCTTTTCCCTAGTGTTTCTCGAGTGAGTAAGACCTGTCTGGAATTTCTGAAGGAGTTTCTGCTATCTCAGACTTGTTACTGAGGAAGGAGTTTTCCTTGTGAAATTATCATAACAAATTTCCCACTGATTCATCATCAGCACCTTTGGTTCCTCTATAGATAATGCACGTCTCAGAATAAAGTTCCTCAGGGCTGCTACCCAGGCTTTCCTTTTTGAAAGGGTCTTTTATGAAAGTTGAGACATACGGCTTCACATCTTAATTTTTTTTTATCTGAAAACATCTGAGTCACACTTGAATGAATAACAGGACAAATGACAAGGAGCAAATGACATGTCTGGTAAAAGTAAGCTCACTGTCCCAGCTTGTTAGACAAACTTTTATACACTCAAATGAAGAGCATGTTCAGCTCCTAGGCTGATCAACACGTAACACCTGACATGCTGTTTGATTGTCTCATGGTGGTGCTGATGATGACACAGGGAGAGCAAAGCTGTAAAGCAAATCCAGGCAGCCAAGTCCATGCTCTGTGGCAAGGTGTTGTGTACTCGAGGAATCTGACTGCTGGGAGAAGAGGAGGTAAAAAAAAAAGGATGTCTCTGGGATAAAATTTAGCTCCAGAGGCCCAGTTGCTGTACTTGAACAGTCTATGAACATACAGATTTTTTCTTTCACATCATCTCTCTTGACTATAAAACCTTTCTAATAATAATAATAGTAAAAATCACCTCCCCCCAAAAAAGCTCCTATTTTTGTCCTGCAGACATGTGGAAAATTATTTAGTTTTCTACTTTAAGATAGTTATCAACAACTTAGACCTTATCTACCTTTGTTCTAGAAAAATGGGCAAGGATCTGTACAAACCCAGAGCTAAAAGATAGCTCTTACCTGAGAAATGTAACAAAACTGTCACAGATTTTTGGAATAAGCATGTTCTTGCATTCTCATCCCTCCATTTTGCGTGATAAATTTTTTATACCAGAAGAATATCAGAGACTAAATATTAAATCCTAATATTCTGATTTGTTGTATCAAAAAAGACAAGGATATTTTCAGATTTACACACACTTTAAATTCTCTGATCACCAAAGGAACTGGAAATGGTGGGACTTCTTGAATACTTAAATTAATTGTTTCTGAAGGTAACGTCACACCTTTCCCTTTCTCTCTCCACTGTTTTTCTTTTACTAGTCAGCAGCTTCAGCTCAATTGTCCTTAGTAATTCCTGTTGAGCAGAGATTTTAGTACAGAAGTTAATCTGCTTGCCTTTACCAATTTCAATTGGTAGTGTTCCAAAACAGCAGTACTGTTCCAAAACTGACCAGCACTATTCTTAGTCACATTGTTGTCAGAAGCCAGACTCAATCAGAGGATTGTCCAGGAATTTGCAACTTTCAACTACCTTTTAAATTCTCAGTTGGTCACTGATGTCAGAGCTGCAAGTGAAATTCTAGGAAATCAAACTCTTATGAATATTTAAAACGTACAAAACATTATGGAAAAATCAAATATTTACTACAATGGAACATGCAGATGTCTGGACTGCTAAAAGCTGAAATGCCAAATACAGAAAGGAACCAGCCTTTAAAGACCTTAAAGATCTGATGTGAGTCTCCAAGATTTCCTAGATCAGTGACATTAATTGCATAAACCCATGAAAAAACATGTACTCTCACCAATGTCCTTATTCAGCCTGGGGAAGCTGTAGGTCTTCCTGGCCAGCTGAGGTGAACTTTGTTTTACTCCCAACATAGGATTTTTCCCACTCTGTCTATGCTTGGGTGTCCTCAGGAGCAGAATGGACATTCACATGCCAAGGCCATCAGTGTGCCCTGGTGCTCAAATATAAAACAGCTGGGCAGGACTCTGGGGAGCCCTATAAAAGAGGTGAAGAATCCTCCTCCAAAGACATGGAGTGACTCCAAGGAGACTCCTTTTCTAATTCTCCTGCTTCTCACTGCCAAAGAGCATCTTGCTGGCTACTTTAATCTGCAAGATCCATCTTACTTTAGCTGTATTGAGAAGGACTGATGTTTTGGGGTTGTGCTGTGCTATATTAAAATCCATATTTCAAACAATAAATGCTTTCCATTTATCCAGGCTAGTCTCTTTTCTATTGAGCCAAACTTTCAGGCAGTTAGCTAAACCTTTCAGTAATATGAAGCACCTTTTTCATCTTGTGCCAACACTGTAATGCCTCCAATAATTTATGTTTAATTTTTAATACAGTTATCTATCATGAGTAATTATGTGGGCTGCTCACAATATTCCATTTTCTGTTATGTGGTTTTTCTGAAGATCGTGGGCTTAAAAAAATACCACAGTACTACTACTTTTCTGCTGAATTTCCTCTAAAAAAGAAATATTGAGGCATACTTGAAGACACTGTATGTCAGACCCCAAGAAGCTATTTGGTCTGTCTTTAGATCTACTGATACTAGTGTGAGAAACAGTGTAAGCTGCTGTGATTTATGCACTGCACAGCTAGAAAAAGGTCTGAACAGAGTTCTTCACATTCACGGGAATATTTTGGTGGTGTTTGCATGTCGAGTTCAGGTGTTGGGGACAAAATGTCCCTACTGACACTGGTGCTGTTGGTGGTGCACATCGGTACTGAAAGAGGCTTTCACTGTCGTCTCCAAGGGCTAATGAAAACCTAGGTCTACCCCGACTTTCCCATACTTTCCACCTAACGAACTTTCTCCTCTGAGCTCATAAAAGAGTAGACGGCAGCACCTGACAGTTGTGCAGCCCTGCTGCCAGGGAGGGCTCCTGCTGCAACGCCTCCGCAGCTGCCCGGTTGTGCCATCTGCATGGGGAACTGCCCTAAAACTGCAGGCACTGTTCTGTAACAGCCCTCCCTGCTCTGCAGGGAGAACTGGAATGGTATAATGCTTTCCAATGGCAAAATGGAAAATATCCGCTCAGGGCCCAGAGCTGCTTACACCAGCAACAGCCACAAAGCGTTTGCCTGCCTTGAGCGACAGCTTCTTTCACACGTCCAATAGGAGCAGCTGGTTTTGTTAATCTATATTTGGAAATAAACATTGATATGAGTACCAGATCTGTCTGAGCGACCGGAAGCTAAACTCCTAGGGGCCATATAAGTTTTCTGTCCAAATCTACATTTTGAGATGTCTGTGTTATTTCTCTCAGGCTTGGGAGTGCTCTGTATGAGCACTGTTCTTTTGGGAGGGGAAAAATGGTTCTTTCCTTTTTTTCCTGGCCAGACCACAGCTTGTCCTGACATGCTCCTGCTCTGGGAATTGGGACTGGGATGTGTATGGGACTGCTAACGGAAATCCATACTAAGGAGGCCATTTGAGCTCTGGATACTTGTCAGGGTTATTTCCACCCTCTGTGTTGGTGAAGAGGCCTTGGGACAACAGCACTCCTCTGAAATGGCAGTTTTTCCTGAGTGAATAATGCATTAAATTCACATGGGTCATCAAAGCTTGCCATTGCCTTTGTTCAGAAAAAAATAAGGTAAAATAAATTTCTCCTCACAACAGGCACGTCTAAGTTGCTGGTTCTTATACAAGTACTTGAATGTAATGTATTTTGATATACACACCAATTATTCCCATGGAGAAAATGTGGGTGAAACTAAATGGCTATTCCATTATAGAACTTGTACAGACAGTTGATAAAGAACAAAAACACTTTCCAAGAAAACATTTTCTGCACACAGTTGCTTCAGTCTTGATCCTCAGAGAAAACCTAGACAATACCTTCAAATGACAGAAGCTTGGAAACTACAATTAATACTCTAAGATGCTACACCTCATGGGTTCAGTACAGTTGTTGGTGCAGTCTCCCTAACACGCCACCCTGTCCTTTGCTGGTCTGAAGCCAGGAGCTTTCCTCCCAAGTTGCAGCACTTAGTTTATACTCAGAGATGTTGCTCCCTGCTTGAACTCGTTACATGGTTCTCTGAGTCTTTGTCAGACCTAAAGGAGATCTTGTATGTTCCACAGGTTTATCATCTTTTTGTTTGTTCAAAATTGTTTGGCCTACTGGAAGCTACTACCTACACTTATGAATGCTGTATCATAGACAACTACTAATAGAGGCAAAAGGGCTGCAGGGTTGGCCTTGTCAAAGTCCGAGGTAAAACTTCCCTTGACGTCAGCATCATAAGATTTCACCAAGATAGCAATACAGTTTATTTTGGTAGCAGTTCAAGATTTACTCGTCATATCAGATGTTTCACCACGCATATAGCATTGAATAATAGAAGATGCACAGGTAAATCTAAGGCTGTAATTCAATCAAGGACATTTGTTGATGTCTTAAACTGAGAGTCAAACAGCTTAAGTAGTTTATGACCGACGGTAGAACTCCCTTGATTGAATTACTACATAGGCATTCAATTGCATAAATGTATTGTTATTTATATGGTGTGCCAAATCCTGATTTTAAAGTTAACCGTGGCAAGCTATAACTAATGGAGAAAGAGCAGTATGGCATTACAGTGCCCCTTAAGCATGGAAAATGAATGATGTGTACTGTGTTCTGTGCTTATGCAAAAATAATTATTGTAGTACTGTAGGGAATTAATTCCTTCATATTCATGAAAGGAAGGAGAACTTGAGGTTGTTAGTCAGAAATAGTCCCTGGCCCCTATACCAGAGTGTAGGACCTGAGCAATTTCCATTATCGTTAGGGCCCTGTCTAAAGACTGGATCCACAAATTTTAAAAACTCTCTTAAAGCAAAAGAGATGAAACAGGGTGAAAATAGGCACAATAGATGAGAATGTTATTGATACAACAAGGGTACAATATTGTGCAAAGGACAAAGGGGGTTTATAGAGGCCTCTGGCTCTTAGCACCCCTGTGCAAAGGGAAGGTGAAGAGCTTCAAGCACTGATCCCCTTGAAACCACTTACACCCACAGGTGGGAGCTGGTTGCTGGATGCAGCCCAGCTCTTCTCTCTTGCATCCTCCCAGGGGTCAGAGGTTTTTTTCTCTCCTCTTTTGCTGGAGAACTGGATAGCTTTACCAGCAGCTTTCTAGGGAAGAGACCAGAGAGCATGCACATTCAAATCAGCCCTTTTTGGAAGATGGTCAAAACTGCTCAGTAGCAGTGCAGGCTGTCTGTATCATGGACTGTCATGGCAAATTGGAGCTGACAGCTAGAAACTGCTCACATAGATTTCCTATTGCTCCTTTTAACCAGCCTGTATTAAATTGCACCAAAAGGGCTGACAGCCTTAAAATCCATGCCATTATATCACATTAAGGGCTGAAGAAATCTGCCTGCTTTCACAAATTTCAAAGTCAGTTGATATATAAGCCAGTAGATATCCTAGAGCCTAGAGACACAGTACAACCAGGACACGTATGTGCATGTTCATTCTGCATCTAGGCCCATCTGCAGTTCTTAAGTATTGGCCCATATCAACATTCCTCAAAATCATATGCATAAAGGAAACTCTTCTAATATAGAAAAAATAACTATAGGTATTAATATTTCCTTCAAGAAACATTCTGGCAGAACATGGCTGTTGAAAGCACCATTATAATTTATCTTGAACTCATTAGTTACAAGAATAGCCTGTTTATGTATGAGCACTCCCCTGGAGAAAAGAGGTGCTGCCTGTGTCAGTAAGGAGTGAATACGAATACTTGCACGTCAGGTAGAGTAAGGACTCAGGCCTGCGTATAATTTTTAACATCCAACTTCTGCAAAATTTTTCCTCTAATACATCTCCATCACCTCAGCAAAAATACTGATCACAGTAGGTAGTATTCCATAATCAGTTCAGCACAGAAATGCTCATGCCAACATGCTAGTCACAAAATCATGTTTTTTATAAAACTTAGGATACATTACCATTCTCATTCCCTGGTTAAATATGGAGGTGGGACTGGAGGGGGATGAATGATAGCACTACTTTCTTATTTTTTTATCAAGCATGTTGCTCTTGCTATCCTGACTCTTAGAAAGTCAACAGAGTATCACTTTTTAGGGAATATCAGCAGAAGATAATTTTCTTTTGGGTCTCTAACTAGCCACCCTCCAGTTTTAAGTGAATATAAATAATGTATATCAAGGACTGGTAGATAAGCTACGTCTGTCACACACATAGATCCTTGGAAACTAATCAAACTTCCGTCCTGAAGGGGAGTTTACAAGAAACCAGACAACCCTTAATTTGCCACTCAGGAGAAAAAAAGCAGTTAAAGGCACTTAGACCATATTCTTATTGTCTTCCCCCATCAACATATAAGAAAGAAAATTATTCATGTCATCCATGTCACATTTTTAAAAATCCTTCACACAATCAAACCTCAACATATGTAAAAAATGTTGCACGCAAACAGAAGTTAGTTTTGACATTATATATGATGGTTTCATCAGTTCCTTTGGTTGCTGGACTGGGAACCAGTCTGCTCCAAATCCTAAGAAGAACATCAAGAATTCCATAGGTCACCTCAGTCTGTAGCAATGGCGGCCTGACCTTGGCACTACTTGAAAGGCAAACCAAGCTTGGGAGGGCCACTTCACCAGCCTTCAAAACTCTGTGGCCTAATAAAGCAGACAGGCCCTTTGCAGAGGAAAATAAACAATTATCAGAGATGGCTATGTCCTCAGCTGTGCTAGAGGGATTACATCATGACTTATACACACAAGCACACACATTATTTAAAGATGTAGTCTAGGTTCATACTTTCTATCAGAAATCTAATTTTCCGTCAATGTGCATTGGTCCACCTATTTATTTATTTTTGAAGTACTGGATTTGGATAGTAACAGGATGTGATTTTACTAACTGCATAGCTTATCACAATCAAATATGTCTCTTAGAGTCTCTGATTCTGAAACCTGTGTTTGGGTGTGACTTTTAAGGGTATTGTTGATTTATTTGATCTGATGTTATGTTAAGGAATAATGTTGATTTTATTGGGGTGTGATAATTTCCACTGTGTGGTTCAATACTAGTAACAATGAAAATTGTTACTAGTTGATTTTAATATTGCTAAAAAAATATTCTCGCACTAAGCAAGAGAGTCAACCGTGGCTTTCCTTCAGATCATTAAAAGGGCAATGCCTCAAAAGCAGTCTGGGAGGTCATCTGTGACTCACAGTCCTACACCAGTAAATGCATTGGTTCTCCCTCACCCATGAGAGCCCTCACTCTGTCCAGTCTAAAGTTCCAGAGATTTAAGAGCTTTTCCATTCAGAAGGCCAAAATTCTTTGGCATCCTCTCTTTACATGACCCACAAGGCACTTGAAATCACAGTGTCTGATTTTATGCACCAAGTCATGAAAACATATTCACTATTTAATCATTAACAACTTCAACAAAGATTTAATCCTCACGTTTCCAGGGAGGGAAGAGCCATACATATTCCAGCTCCAGCTCTGCCACCTTCAGTAGGCCTTCTCCAAATAGATGACAAGTTGATGCCAAGAAAGCGGTTCGTCCTTGATTGAACACTGTCCACAAAGCTTGGACAAGTTTATGTACAGTTGTTTCTTTCTACATTAGGACTAATGGGGCATAAATGATCCCATGGATAACAATCAGGTTGTTTCAATCAGCCATGACAATAAAAAGCCCTGGGGAAAACATGGTTATCAGACACCTACTATGGAAATGTGAGGAACTACTAAATGAACTAACAAGTCGTAATGAAATAAAACTTTTCTGTACTGCTTTTTGCATTTTTCCAGTCTGAGTGCAGCATCTTTCAACAATAGAATTAAATATGTTCCAATGTAATTTCATCTTAAATATTACATTACTTTTTTTTTTTTTTTTTTTTTTTTTTCTTTCCTGTTGGGAACTACCTATTCTATTGCTTCTGACAATGTCAATCAAATGGATTTGAACATTTTGCTGGAATGTCTAAGTTGTTGAAAATATTACAGCCTGCAGTATGCTTAGCTCTGCAGTAATTGTGCTGTTTTCTGTCTGTATAAACTAATTCAAAATGTCAAATAATTTTGATGTAATAAATACATGATGATCAAGCAGGTTTTGCAGAAGTAAAACAAAGATACTGAAGTTACAGTGATGAACAAAACTTTCAGGGTCTAAACAAACTTGGAGGAGAATCATTAAATCAATGCTTGTTTTAATTTTATTTTTCTTACCAAAGGAAAAAAAAAAGGGTCATGAATTCTTATCAAGCTTCCTTAAAGGACAGCTTGGCATTGGCTCTGACTTCTTAAAATTAAAATTATATTGATTTTCCATTTTATTAAATAAATGTTCTTCCCTGAGCTTGCTTTAGGAAAAGAAAAATGTTTTCAGTGCAATTTTCTCTTCAGCCATTGCCTGGACTTTGACTGTGGAATGCAGATCTACATTCAAATTAAGAGACAAAGGGATTACCCAGAACAGACCTTGTTCCAAGCCCCTGGTGGCACAGTGCAAGTTTCACCCTCTCAGACAAAAAAACAAAATGCAAGTTCTCTCAGGTTACCCTGCATGATACTTAATTTTAAAACTGTCCACAAATGTTTACGTTGCTCAGGAAAGGACTATCTTGTCCCCTCATCTCCCTGCCTGCACACCTCACTGTGCACAGCTCAAAGCACTTATTGAAAGCACTCTTGCATCTTATTATACATGAGCCATGCTTGTGGCTAGTACTGTGTACAGTCTGCCTCCTGTTTCCAAATTTCTTTTATACATGCACTGCTAAAAACAGTAGTTGTATGACAGTGTGACTTCAATGTTGTTGAATCCTTCTGGATTAAAACTGACAACTTCTAAATGGGCAAAGTTACAAATTATAGCCATTAGAGCTTGTTGGCTTCTTTTGGATATTTGTAGCTTAGGAAGACTGCAAACACCTTTTCTAAATCTGTCAACTATTAAAAGTGTCCCTTGACCTCAGGGGTAAAGACACATTTTTGAAGTGAAAGGAATAACCCAGGCTGTCCTTGCACTTTATACTTAGGATGGAGAACAAGTAGCTGCCAAGGTAAAAAATGCAACAGGGTCTGGTGCAAGATCCCTTATTTCCCTCCCTGGTCTTGTGGCCAGTCTTCCTGTAAGATAAGGGAAGAGCTCCAGACAGGTCAGTATTGGATAAGATGGTCTCCAAAGGAGCTATTAGTACTTTCTTCACTTCTATGTGTGATTGAAAATTAATAATTTGGTAAGACAGCTATTGTATTATTTGCATAAAGGATTTTAAGACAATATTTAAGCCCCAGAGAGATGCCAAAACCCCTTCCTTTGTTTGAAAAGCCAGTCAAGACTGTTAAGCAACATAACGTTTTCACCCCATCGTATAATTTACAAAACTCAAGCACTCAGAAGCGAGGAAATTAATAATTTAGAAGATCATTAATCTCACACTACCCACGTGATAAACACAATTATCAATCTTATCAACTATGGAGAAGTGACCATTTCATCACAACACAAGGATCATTGCTCTGACTCTAGCTACAAAATTTTTTATCAAGAAACACCAGACCAAAACTAGAATAAAACTGTCCAGAAATACAACAGTCAGCTATGAACACATTAGTGACACAGACTCATAGGGCCACATGCAAGCCTAATTTCAGTAAGACTTAATCTTGCATTCCATTTTTTCTGTATCTATTTAATTTTTAGACTATTTTTTGTTTTGGTTTGTTTTTTTTCTTATCAAGTACCTGTGTTGGTTGATAAATACAGTTACAAGGTAACATTTCTAAAGTATTACAATACCAAACTAAGGATAAAGCAATACTCCATAGCTAAGAACCAAAGCTGTTTCTTTTTGTTGTTGTTTTTTTTTTTTTTTTTTTTTTTGGTGGCGCAATAGCTAATTCCTTGCAACAGACTTAATAGTGAATGAGTTACTGAGCTCACTAAAATCAAGAGCCTGGATCTTGCTCAGTAAACCTCAAAATGCAAACAAGCCTGAATCTTGGCCATGGTGAAGCTGACCTCTGAAAGTCTGGAGGATGAGGTCTCTGTGCCAACTGTTACTGCCATAGCACAGAGAACATGTTGGGATTTAATAAGTTACAGCTATAGCCAGCAGGTTATGTTGGGAGCAGGATATGGCTGAAGAGCATTGCTGTAACACCATCCACTGAAACAAGCTCTTGCCAAGCTTCCCGGGTGGCTCATATGGGTAGGTAGGTTCTTACATTGACCTACTGGCCAACATAAAATGAGCAATGTCCTCATCTGTTCATTTCCTTACTTTCAAATGCCTGGCTTTTGCATATGACATGAGAGGTAAGTATTTTTTTGCTGTTACATATCAGCTTTAACTAGGTTTTGGATCAAAATTGTATTTATTTTTTCTGTGCTGGTGTGATGGTATTCAGAAGGTTAGAAAGTGCTGCCTGAAACCATGCTCTTCTGTCATAGATTTGAGATTAATTTTTTGGGAGAAGCAAAATAATACTACAATATCTAATTTTAACCACATTTTAGAATGGAAATATAATTCTGGATTTTGGAAGAATAATAATGCCTCTCCAGATTCATTCTTATTCAGTGGAAGTACATAAGAAAACACATTCTCTCTGACAATTTTACAGGAAAACCCAGGAAACTGAACATTCCTTACCTTATGGCATTTCCATAAAAACATGCTGTACTGCAGTATTTTATTTAGAAGTGGCAAAAAATAGCTTTTCTTCTGTTACCATGTTTTTAGCAAAAACCCTGAGAATATCCTTCCCAGACTTATCAACCACGTGGATACTCCAAATTCCACTTAATTTACTGTGCTTATTGCTTAGATGAAGCAGTCACATAAAGCTTTTATAAACAGGTTTCTGGGATTATTTGGATGGCAAGGGAAATGTGATGTTCCTGGCTGTGTATTTTTTTCACCTGGGCTCCTTGGCTTACAAATAGATTTCAGGAGCCCAATGTCTTTGCTTTTCTCCCTTGTCAAATGAAGATTCTTCCTGAAGACTTTCTGCCCTAGACCCTACAGAGAAAGTTGTGAACCCGTGCTATGTGTTGATCAATTAGCATCCCAAATGATGGCAGCTGCCAAGACTATTGTTACTTTCTTTCTCTTTCCAGAACCACTTTTTTTTTTTTTTTTTTTCCCTCCTAGTCTTCTCAATTCTTCTCACTGAACTGTAAGACCTTTACCTTGCCCAGAGAAAGCTGCTGATGCTCTAAGGTTGTTGATCCTTGTCTAATGGTCTCGTTTCAAGGGTTTTGATGGAAGTCAAAGATCACAGTATCTCAGCTCTAATAACTTGACATATTTGTTCTTGTTTTCAGCTTCAAACATGGTCTCCTACTATGCTCTGAAGACATCCTATATAAATTACATTGGATCTGCATGGGAGCCAGTAACAGTTGGTAAAATCTAACCCCACTGGGATCTGTGGAGGTTTTTCTGGCAAACTGAATCTGTCCCCTTGCTTGTACTGTGCTGCAGAGGGACATAGCTAAGGGCAGACTCTTAAGAAGAGCTTGAAGATCACTTGAGAGTTGCTGCATGTTTGTGCAAATTAAGAAAAACCACTTGGAGGGAAGTGAGCTTGGAGCAGGATTTCTTTTCTATCTCCGGACAGCAGGGCAGGTTCTGTCAGCCAGGGCCAATCCCGCCATCGCAGTGAGAAGGGCAGCTGGGGGGCATCGGGGCAGCCCCAACCCAGGGCACTGAACACCTCCCTGGGGACAAGGACAGGTTGAGGCTGTGCCAGGACATGGGCCCATGGGTGGGTAACACACAAGCTGCAGCAAGTGAACACTTAACAGGAGATCTGGAAAACAGTTTTCACCATGAGGGTGGTTGGGCACTGCCAGGGGTACTCAGTCAGGCTGTGAAATCCCTCTGTTTGGCAGTATTCAAAGCACAGGTGAAACAAGACTGTTAGCAACCTCATCTAAGTTCAAAGCTGATCATACTCTGGGTTAAGGTGTTGGGTTGGATGACTTCCAAGAGGTCACTCCCAACCAAAGTTTTCAATGATTCAGTCACACTGCTATGAGCATGGAGGGAATCAAAGACCAGAAGTAGATACCTGCTGGTTTTGAGTGGTTTGTTGGAGACAGTACAAATATAAAGATGTCTCAGCAGATCTATTTGAAAAATGACTGACATCCCCTTCTCCCTAATATTCCCGAGACTCTTCCCATTGTTCTCTAAGATCAATCATGGATTAGGAAGAATAAAGGGTACGGAGGCTTCCTGTGACATGGCAGAAGCAGCTGCAGACATGTGAAGGGGAGGTTCTTCATCTCCATCCAAGCCAATGAGTTTCGGGGGCACCAGAATTCCTCTCCAACCCCTAACAGAAGGCTCTGCCTTGCCATGCCCACTTCATCCTCTTCTGACGCCAAGATGGTATGAGGACTTGCAATGTTCATGCTGCAAGGCCATTAGCAATTCTTGTACCTCAGGTGACTTATTAATATCTTATTTGACAAGTCAGATTTAAATGCATATTGAAAAATGACTTTATACTGTCGGAGCTCATTAGGTTTTATGCACAAAACAAAATCATTATTCAGAGATTTGGAACTGCTTTACTAAAGTGGGCATCTATTGAATATCCCCAATGCAATTCTTCCTTCTAATATGGTAATTCGTTATCTGTATTTAATTATCTGCAAGGTGAAAGGTTGCTGGGCAGTGTTGTTTAGCAATAGCCCAATGGAAAATTTTAAGTACTTTCACTCTGGGCTGACTGTCTTTACAGATCAATCTTACTGCTAATGACAACCAATACTTTCAGATGTGATTACAGACTAGCTCCATCTTTTCATGAGCCGAGACTCTTTGGAATCATATGTATTGATCTTTTTAATAGAAGTCAAGAAAAATGAAATTACTGTGGCTTCTTTTTGCAAAACTATGATAAATGGGAACTTGGAAAGTTACAGAAGATTTTTTTCCTGTTGTGGATTATTTTAATCACTAAAAATGATGGTCTTTTTAATAATGTTTGTCTTTCCATTATGCACATTTGCAGCAAAGCCAAAACTTATTTTTGTATTACTTTATATAACCACATTTAAGCAAAGACATGTCAGAATTGCCTGCTGGTATATTTAGGTAACTATCAAGTAAACTCTAGGCTAAAGGAGAAAGCTGCTTTTAGATGCCAAGAGATTGTGTTTTCTTGGCATCTATGAACGTAATCCAATTTTTTGAACAGTGTTTTGGGATGTCTACAATCAAGTATTCATTTGTTTCATATATAGAGCTTAACTTTCATTGCAGGTAATACTGTGACAAGAGACTTTACCTATGTGCATTTTCTTTCTTCACAGAAGTCTCATATTGGCTTTCACTTACCCCATTTTCAATGGAAATATATGTCACATAGCTCTGCCTTTTGCTTCATTCCCTTCTTCATGTTTATAAACCTCTAGTATTTTACAAGGAAATGTGCCTATTGTACTCTGCCCCTGAGGCCTAGAGGACAGTGTTTTGGCTTTGTATTATGTTATAAACATATGCACACTCCATTGAGAATACCATTTGCTAGTTTGACTTCTTATTCTTGTGCCAATAGAATTGAAGTAAAAATGTATTAGATCCATGTTAATTGTAGCTATTCCTCTTGGATAAATTTAATTACAAAGGTAGTAGGTAAGATAAATCTTAGTGACACAACGGTGAAAGAAAAGATATGGATAAATCATATGAGCGGTGGAAGCTATATACTGGTGGATCTCACTGGTATTAATGAGGGCTCGAAGATACACACGTGACCTACAGATATTTAAAATCCGAGGCAATGGCAAACTCTTCTCAGTTTGAAGGGCAGTACCATGTTTTCTTACTGCCTGATTGATTCCCAATTCTCTTCAGTCTCCTATGTTGTAAATCCATGCTCGTTTCAGACTTATTTCCAGAAGGCAATTTCCTTTTTTTCTGATCACACCTTCATAATTTTTTAAGTTCCCCCTCACTTTTCATTATGTGTCTTGTCACAGCACTCTTCAACACCGTCATTTGCTTTTATTGCTGTCCTTGAAACTCTCAATATTTTTCAGTCAGATTACTTTCTGAACACTTTGGTAACCTGTATCCTGCTGTTTTTAGAGGTCCAAATTTAACACCTTTTGTGCATATTGTCAACTTCAGAAGTCTGGGTTTTTTTAAGTCGATACACAAAATTTACTTTTAGTTCAGGAAGTTCCTAAACTGTATGTGACTGGAATTGTACACCAAGAGTGCTGCTTGTCTACCTTGTTTTGTGTCTCCTCGTTTCATAACCTTTTGCTGCTGGTCACTGTTGGAGGCAGGTTACTGAGTTTGATGTTTTTGGATAGGTGCAGTGTGAAGGTCTTCTGCTGAGATCTCTATCCCAGAGGTTCCTGCTCTAGCTGTTCTTGCTGTGCCTACTTTTCTTTGAATACCCCATTCACAGGAATTATTATACTTATAATGTTGAAAAAACTCTCAAAACCTCACTGATTGCAGTTTTATACTGCTCCTTTTTGTGATAAACTAGATTGTTTAAAAGTAAGCATTTATATTTCATATAGCATGGGGTCTGTCTGTATTGCAGATGGACTAAGCCAGGCGATAAAAACATTCTGTGACATACTGCACTCAGCTGAAAAAAATCCAATACTTAAATGAAAAGTCTGAGTCAAAAAAAAAAAAAAACCAAAAAACCAAAAAAAACCCCAATTATAATAGCTTTAGGTATATCTTAGTATTTTCATTAAAAAGAGTGAATGATATTTCATCATGTCTTGCAACCATTCATGCTCAGTCAAAACCAGCCTGTTTTTTTCTGTGTCTTTCTTACACTTTGTTTTACAGAATTGTGTTTGACTGATTTTACCTAGGAAAGCTGTACTTTATTTAATTATTTAACGAAGATGCAAAATTAACCACATTGGGAAGAAAACTGAGGAGTTGCATCTCAATATATTTATTTCAGTTTGTCTGGAAAAGTCAAGTTATTCTGCCAGTATAGTTTTAGTAATGAAAAAAACATTTCTTTGGGAAAACAGCATCTTTGGCTAAATATGCCTTTGTTTTGAACATTGGAAGCTAATTTGTTGGCATGTTGAAATAGAGAACACTGAAGTTGCCATCTGAAAGATGATTAACATTGCTGATATAGTTTTGTGAAATGCTGGCTTTGTGAAAGATTTTTTTGCCAGTGGATACCATGTAGTGTATAATACACAGACAGAATAAATTTTCTTCCATCCTGTTTATACAAGTTTTCAACTCATTTGTTTAGATTAAATGCTTTTTTTTTTTTTTTTTTTTTTTTTAACAAGCATGGTAAGGCACATGTACTAAAATTTGTGGTAACATGTCCAAAGCAGTCTGGACTAAATAACTCAACCATTCAGTTTAGTCCATCTAGCACTTATGTATGTAAATGAATCGGCTTATTCTTTAAGCTTAAAGGTCCAACTACTCCTGTGTTACTGGATCCCCTGAGGAGTCTCCTTGTTTACTTGAATAATCCCAATAAGATCTGTCTGGGTACCTGTATCACTTGTGTGTCAGAGGAAGGCGGACCTTGCTATTGTTTTGAGTTTTTGAACCCTCTTCTTTAATGTAAATCTTTATGAGATGAGCATGAAACAAAGATTAGTGGTACAAATAGTGTTTTATATGTAGATTAGCTTGCAGGATCAGACAGAATGTAATTTTATTTTTTTTCTTTAGTGTGGCTGAGTTTCTCATCTGGGCAAGAAGGAAAGACTGGTGTACTGAGGTAGAAAGACAAACCTAAAATTAAATAGGATGATATAATCTAGAGACAGTGTTCAGCATTTATTTTTCTCAATTCATTCAATTATTTTATTTTTTTTTTTAAGGAACTCTGTATAATTTTTGTTTCAGTCTACCCTCTTACATAATAAATGTACTAGTTTCTTTGCTAGAGTGAGTAAGAGGAGGGAATGCACTGCTTTTCTGACTAACTGTTGAGAAACTTGGCTCTACATCTCCTTGAAATCTTTTGCACAATTCAGAGGGAAAATTCATCAGTTTTGGATGTCTTGAACTTTATTCTCATTCTTCAGGACCCCTGCTCTTTGGTACGTGTAACACCCAGGTTGTGTGACAGCTAGTCACTATTCCATTTCTGTAAAGACTTTGAATGCTATTATGGAGTCTGACAGATCATTACCAAAGCTTATATCACCCTCCAGAAATACACAGCAGTTATTGCTAAAAAGTCAGCATTTCCTTGCAATTATCATGTAATGGCATCAAAGATCCACGGTTATTTCTCATTTGAATGACAGAGAAAAATAGTTTATCTATCCATCTATCTATCTTTCTATCTATAGTAGTGCTGCTTCGTAAATTTTGTCAATTTTAATGTTTACCAAATTATAATAAGATCTTACTTTCTAACTTTTGAAAGACAGATTAATTTGGAAAAGAAGATAGAAAATACACAATAATCTGTGAATTAGGCATGTGAAGGACAGAAGGAAGAGAAAGAAGGCATTTGGCAGAAAAGAGACACAGGTCTGGGCTTAGCACCTGCATCAACAGCTTTCTCAGATCTGTGTGTCCTACTATAATGAAGAGGTAAACTGATTTCCACCTGCTATCTTGAGTGTTGCTGAGGCTTTGCAAAAGGTTAGATCAAAGAAGGATAGTCAGCTCTCAATGTGAGCTCTAGTTCATCTGAGATGGTCTCTTTCTCTGACTTAAGTGTTAAAAAATACTGAAATGAACTGAAAAGTTGGGCTGTGTTTACAATATTCAAGACTAGAATTTTCGTTATCTTGGATAGAGCTGCAATATTCTGAAGTGGCAATGAAACAGTTAAATATGTACTGGGTGTCACCAGAAGAATAAGTCAAACACTAGTTATTTAAAATGGGAAAATATTTGGGCTGGTAAAGAATTTTTTCCATTCAAGTATTTTTTATGGAAAACTTTTTTTTGATTAAATATTTTTTTTTTTTTTAATGAAAAGTCTTCAATGAAAATCAGCTGTCTGCTTTTTTTTTTTTTTTTAAAAACCTTGGCTTTTTGTTGAAAGAAGACATTTTAAAGAAGACAATAAAATAATATTTCAACAAAGGTCCCCATATTTGGAACATAGAGATGACTACTAATTAGTTAAATAGTATATTGTCTAATGAATCAAAATACCAACAAATATAAAAGATAGTGTTGCCCAAAAGAGTGCTTAATCCCATGCATATCTAAGTGTGAGTGGTCTGAAGAGTGCTGAAACAGCTCTCTCTGGTGAGGGTTCCAATCCCACTTCCACAAAGATAAATGAAAATACTCTTTTTGACTACTGTAGAAAGAGAACTGGGACCTGAGATCTATGGCTTGCATGAATATGCTGTGTACTGAGGAAATTAATATTAGGAGACCGGCTGCAGTGGATGGCCAACAAAGGGAAATTCATGTCTGCAGATGGAAGTATGACAGTTGGCAACAGACTCTAACAGAAATTGTTTTCCCTCTGGAATTTGATAACTGTTAATTCTTCA
Source organism: Tyto alba (assembly GCF_018691265.1). Classification (NCBI taxonomy): domain Eukaryota; kingdom Metazoa; phylum Chordata; class Aves; order Strigiformes; family Tytonidae; genus Tyto; species Tyto alba. The sequence goes on from NW_024881276.1 coordinate 28,561,964, forward strand.
TATACTTGGCTTTTGCCAATGAACAGTGTACTTTTCACTGATAAGAAATTCATGTTGTTAAACTTCACATGAACTCAAAAATATCAAGGTATAAACGCTTGCCAGAAAATATGAACAGCAAATGTCAGAGAAAATTTAATAATTGAGCTTAATAAAATAAGCTTGTTTTTGGAATCTTGCTTTATACATTTCTGAAATAACAATCACTCTTACGAAACTAAGTCAAGAATGAAATGTAGCGTATGGCTAATTGCGAAAGGATCGATGGATTTAGCAAAACTGTAGGAGTCCTAAAGAAACAGCAGTTTAAAGCTGTCTTGATTTAACAGTGTGCTCTGTTTATCTGCCCTTCTGCCTCTTGAGGGACTGAATATCTAATACAATGGCATGGTACAGGTTGTCCTTGATGGGAGTTACGGTCACTGTATCCTACCATGAGATACTTCATCTAAACAACTGACTCCCCCTTTGTTATGCTAGAAATGGTTTGTAACATTAGAATACATGAATAATATTATGTTTGTGTCCCTTTATCTATCAGTCTAACTACATGAATCTATGATGATTCAATTAATTCCAGCCTACCCCCACTCCCCATGAAGGAGCAAAGGACAGAGAAATGACATCAGCTCCAGTCTCCTGCTCCACAGCCAGGCATGTTCTGGTGAATGTAGCCCACAGGTCCAAGTGGGGAATGTAAAGTGAAGAAGTATCACACAACTGGAGTAGACAAAACAGGGAGTTGATATGTGATACAACATAAATCAAAGGTATTGAGTTATGCAGATTGAAATGAAGAGAGATGATGAGCGAGAAGGGACAAAAACGTTGGAGAGGTAGGTACAGGAGAAAATGGTTGTGTGTGGGACTGCCAAAGAAGACAATGGAGACAAGAGCAAGTATAAAGGCAGCCTGAGCTGGAGACCATCTGCTTGTCAAGTTCAGAGGTGCTGTTGCAAATTATGGAGGTGTTCTTGAAAGATGTCTTCAGCATTTCCTACCATGGAAAGCAATAGGTAAATGTTGGGCTGGTATTCCCCCTTTAGAGTAAGAGTCCACAAACTATCTGCAGCAAAACAAGTTTGAACATGCTAGTGAACCAGCTCCAGCTTCCTGATAAGGGATGCTTCATCTGTTCTGTGCTAAGGCTGCAGAGGATCCTGTCTTCATATTGGTCCCGCAGAAGGTCCAGCACAAACTTTAGGTCAGGGAAGAAGAAACTTTAATCCCATCGCATCAATTGCATATCGCTCATCACATCACACCCTGCCTTTATTAATTTACCCATTATATGCTCTGAGAAATGTTTCACTTAGTCACTCCTGATTTTGTACTCATGGTAGGGTAAGCAGAGCCACTGTCACTGCCATATTTGTGCTAAGAGCTTTCATTCTCAGTGGGAAATTTGTGTTATTCCAGTTACTTTAAAGATGTCCTGTGCTGTTTACACAGCATGTGCAATTCACCAATACTGCAATATAAGAAAACACCCACTCTCTTCTCACTTGTCCTGGACTGGGTGAAACAGCATGTTATAACTTTTTTTACTACTCTTCTTCTCTTGTTGATGAGTCAGTTTGACAGTCTTTTTTTTTTTTTTTTTTTTTCTAGCAATACGTTGATGAAACAGGTGGCAAATATCAAGAAAGTGTCTGAAAAATGTGATCTAAATGAAATTTTCTTTCCTGTAACGTCTCACAATATCTGTTGACTATAAAATTTAATCAGATGATCAAGAAGAGATGGCAAACTTTGCATTTGACATGATCTTTCTTTGTATTTTCCTTTTAATTATTTCCATATGTCTCTTATCTGAACAAAGTATTCTTCATCTGCTTCTCTGGCCTGAATAATTCTACAGTATTCTTGAATAAGGCTGAGACAGCTTTAGGCAACATTTTCTTTGTGAAAATGCAGTGCTGGAGAGCCCTTCATTTAGCTGTGAAATGAGAATGCTGGGGAGAAGCTAGAACTAGTCTTGAGGTAGCTGGTCACATCTTTTGTTTATGAACATGAAATCCAAGAAAATAGGATATGCTTGATTTCAGAACCCATTCAGTATGCCCTTGTGTGTTATTCCTGAATGCCACACAGTTTCTACTGTTCTCTTTTTCTCTGGTGAGGATCTACTCACAGAATTTATGAATAGTAGCAAATTTTGCATGTTATACACAACAAGAATAAGTTACCGCTGGCAACTCTCTTATAGCTGCTTCAGACTTCAGTCTTCAGTAGGGTCATAACATCTGCTATGCATTTATAGAATTCCTACTAATATATTAAAAAGAGTGGATTTATTATGTGAGTGCCGAATTGTGGAGATTTTTCCACGTGCTGAAATTGGTCAGTAGGTTATTCTGAAAAAGTTAAATATAGCTATTTCTATATTTTTACATATAATGGCATGATCAGTTCTGCTATTTTGGTCACTCAGCCCAAACCAGGCTACACATAAAACAATGGAAAAACTCCCTTTGTTTGCAGAACTGGGCCTCAAGCCTTATTGTAGTCCCAGTGAAACCATGTGCAAGGAAATTTACTCTTGTGCATGTTTCCAGAACCAGAATACAAGTTGGTAGTAAAGGTTTCAGGGAAACATGTCCAAGTCTTAAAATCAGAAATTTTTTTTAGAGAAAATGGACCAACTTCAAGAGACCATTTAAAATGAGAAGAGTTACTAAAGTCCAGCCTAGACTCTTGGGTCAGACCTAAAGCTGGACACACCAGAGCTGCCTGAGAGTTCAGAATCCCAGCTTAAGTGAATAATATGTTTTTTCTTTCCAGCCCTGTGGATGCATTTTGTATGAAGTACCTTGCTATTTCCCAGGGCAGGAGCAGAAGCTTTCTCTGCAGCAATGTTTGAGGATCAGTTGTGACTCAGGTGAATGAGGAGCAAGCAACCAAACATCTCAAAGGTGTCCTGTGAGTGACTGGATTCTGGTCATTTTGGTGGAGTATCTACTTCCCACTAGCTTGTCATGAAATTCTGGGGTCTTTTTGCCTCCTTAAAAATGTCTATGGGTTGGGAAAATAACTTCTCATTTGTGGTCTAGTCATAACCCTTAGTGCAAACAGCAAGGACTGGTAATTCAGTTTGCTTGTGCCTCTTCTGTTATGATCTTTATTTGCCTAGTGGGTGGGTAGCGATGACATTTCCCTACAGGAAAATATCAACTGCATAACCTTTTCCCTCTTTCGGCTCATCGTCGTCAGCGTCATCAACGTTGTTAGATGTCAAGTGCCCTGGTTTGAAGTCAGCAGATGCTCCTCCTGTCTGGGCACACAGCACTGCCAACAACACTCTGGTGATCCTCAGTGCCACTCTTTATGTGACTGCTAGCCATCTTTGACAAAGAGAATGTTTTTCATGAACGACTAAGGAAATCCTTGGTCAAGATAAACAGCTTCCCCCACTACTTGCCTGCTGCCAGGAAGCTCTAAATAGAGTCTCTGTAATAGTCTTAATTTATTTTTTTTTATTATTACTCCACATTGGAGTTCAGTCCTGAACACTAAGCCAGAAAATCTAAGCTGTGTTGGAACTGCTGAAAGGCCACAGACCTTACTAAAAGTTCAGGTATTTCAAAGCCCTGAGAACATGTGCTATCATTTACATTGCATATTTATTTGAAAGAGACTAGCTTTGCTGATACCTTTTCTCTGCACTCGATAAGACCATCTTTGCCCAGTGACACATCCTCTGAAAAGTACCTTTTGAACTTTGTTTACACCAAGACTTTATCAAGCACCAGTGCACAGTGAGTCTCATGGCAGCCAGTCCTGCTGTCATTCCGAAGCCAGTAGCATTCTAGCCTTGTGCGTTTGCAGGAGAAAAGGTAAAGAGCCAAGCAAAGCACCAACATTTATTCTTAAAAAGACAAACCAAACCAAGACCCTTTGTGATCTTCCCAGCCTGGCTCATGAATTCTGAGTGCTAATATAACTGAAGAGCTTGAAATGCAGCTTTGCTGACCAGCCTAGGTGTTTGGGTATATGCAAAAGGTTATAAAATATGTTGAAAGGAACATCATCTCTAGCTGTACCGGAATGTGTGTCATATAGCCACATTTTGGGGAAGTTTTTTCTTAAAATTCAACATTTTTCAGCAGGTTGGGGAAAAACAAGTAATGTGTGGAATATGTAATTTTTCTTGTTACTTCAAAAACTGTTACATCTAATAATACTTTGTATGTACAATTAGTTGTGAATGACTCCTTGATAATTTCAGTAAACAATGGCTGTTAAAAACATTCTGGTGCTCACAACAGCAACACAGAGGCCAGCTAACATGTAAAAATACAGTAGTGGTGGCAAACACAGAGGTACTGACCTGAGCTGTGCATTATTTTTGGTTGTGCTGAGGGTGCAGGTTGCCCTGTCATGGTTGTAAGAAGACAGCAGGACCTGGAAAACAACAGTGAATCTGGAAGTGAGAGTGAGATGAGGAGACAAGATGGAGTGATGAGAGCTTGAGAGACAGAAAGGGGAGAAGACTTAGGTGTTGGTTAGGGGGTTATGAAAGGGAGAGCAGGAGAAATGGATGCAAGGACTGGAATGATGGGAGTGAAGTAGTTGGTGGTAATTGGAGCAGCTATGAAAAAAGGAGTGTGATAAGAAAAGGAAGGAGGTCTAGGGACAAAACACTGAAGCATTGAAGAGCAGGAAACTGGACCATAATATCTCTGAAAAATACAGTTGGGAAATTGGTTCACCAGGAGTCCTCAGTTTTTTCTTCCAAAGTTAGTTACTATTAACAGATGTTGTATAATGTTGCACAATGCCCAGATGTATTTGGTTTCCTCCATTCTATTCCTGGCATAAAGTGTTTACTTCATCGTGTGAGAAAAAGCTGCTTTGCTGTCTGCAGATGCCAGGGAAGAGTACTAGAAATGTTTCCCCAGGAGAGGACTGGGGATGCTGTCTTCTCACCTGCACCAGTCTGTGATCTCTCTTAATACCAGAACCAGGTAATTCTGGGGGGATTTATCTGAATGCCTTTGTTAGGATTTTCATCTACAGAGATATTTCCAATACAAAGCTGGTCCTGCTGTTATAGATCATCCTAGTCAGCACAGTATTGCTTGCAGGTGTCCTGTTTTTCAAAGACATTTTCAGTCCCACACGATGGTGGAAGATGGTGGAAGACCTGTGGGTGGTGGGTTTGCTCTCCCTAAACTCAGGCCTAGGGAGAGGGTACTAAGACTGGCTCAGGACTGTGCTTTCCACCTTCAGGTGTTTTGCTTTGTTTAACAGAGCAAGTGCTTAGAGAAGGAAACGATACAGATCTGTCAAATGTACATGATGGAACTGAGCTCCCCAACTTCCTGAATCTCTGCTTTGATGATACAGGGGATTAATCATACTTCCTGCAATGTCTCACACTTACAAACACTGCCATGCCCCCTTACACAGAGAATTGAATTCAGTACAAAAAAAAAAAAAAATCGAAGTTTGTATACATGCTTCATGGTGTTTCCTTTTGCCTAACCATACAGTTAAAAAATAAAGAAACATGTGGGAGTTGGCAGCTAGTTCCTGGAGTGAGGGCTAGGACTGAAATTAGTGGGCAGAAGGGTTGGACAAAGGAAGTAAGTGTCAGACAGGAGAATTATAAGAAAATCTCATGTTTTGGAACTTCTAGTGAGTTCTCAAAGGCTCAGTGCAGGTTTTCTTTGTCAGGGAAGGTAATTATCTCCCAAAGCACTCATCAAGTTGCACTATAATAGCACTGCCTTCTGGGGAAAACCCAGGTGATCTTTTTCTTGGGAAGGGACATAAAAAAGCTTCCAACATCATGCTTAGATTCACGGATAGCAACAGACGCTGGTCTTGTGGAAACATTTTATTTTAATTCCACAATATCCTCTTATGTAAACACTGAAACACATTGAATCAATTTTTCAAACAAACTTGTAAAATCAGAAAATACACCAGCCTCTGATAGGCAGCAGCATTAATTGCCAGGAGCACAAAGAGGCATTTAAACATTGAAGCATTTTGGCAAAAATACAAATGACTTATTTTCCTTCCATGCCCTTGAAAATAGCTTTACTGAACTCTGAGCTTCCTATGATGGAGGGTTCACCATTAATCACCTTTATGACATCTCATATGTAGGCTGTGGATAAATCCATGGGCCCTAATCAACCACTTTCCTGAGGAAATTGGCCAAATCCCGATTCTTTGAGGAGGGAGGCGGGGGATGAATCACAACAACTTTGCTATTCAGACAAATCTCTTTTCAAGTGCCCTTAAAGCTTTTTTTCATATACAGTGAAGACAGCCACACAGGAAACAATAATAGTTTAATCTCTTGAAAAATTTCCTTCCTGCACTGCAGCAGCCTTTCAGACAGGTAGTCAAAGCACGCCAAAAAAAATCAGCAACAGCCCATGCCAAGAGCAGGCTGTTACGTTAGCCTTTTAGCTCTGTCCCTTTTACTTCCATGTGAATAGAGAACAAGAAACTACTCATCTCCCTGACTAAACACCCTCCAAGCTACATTTTGCTGTGCATTAGTAACACTTGCAGGCCTGGGGAACTGATAATGGAAAAGAGAAGACAGAGGGGCAGGTCCTGCAAACACTTACTGTGGTACCTCTGCCATGAATAGCCTCACTGATTCACACCCCAGGCCTACAAAGAGAACTGTGTTTGTAACCTCCCACACATGTGCATACTTACTAGCAAGTATTTGCAGGATTTTTACAAGTTGTCTGTTGTGGGATTTTTTCCTTCTGAGTATTTCTTCCTTTGACTTGAAATCCTTCTTTGCTTAAAGTGGACTAAGGAGGAAGAAAAAAAAGAATTTTAACATAGAGTTGGGTATGAGTCAGAGTAGGGCATCATCACATGGAGTTTCATTTTGTCTGAGATTTTGTTTTGCTTGAGTTTTCCGGTACACATGGCAGGCTCCATTCTCAATTTGTACTGCAGTGGCATGGCAGGTTAGCATCGGCCCTGAGGTAGATAAAGAAATGAGACATCACCTGCAGCCAAAAGCTTGTCCTTATCCTTGTAGATTGATGCCTGGTATATTTACACTGTCTGTTAACAAGATGATAGTATCATTGTTTGAACCATATTTCAATGTTTACAACTCAGCTGTGCTATTTAAGGAGGTATGAAATAATATATAGCACTGTACACACTTGGCACAGCCAGAGAATAAAAGGATAGCAGAAAAAGGCCAGAATGGTGGAAAAAATTTTGCATTATATTTTAAATGTGCTTTGTTACAAACACCATAATGTGAAATATAAATATTTGCCTGCTTTCAGTGCAGAGCTTTCACTGTCAGCCCTGTGTTACTCAAACTGCTGATAGACTTTCATAACATCTGTACCTAGAAAAAGTTTTGGTTTGAGTTCATATTAAAAAGCAAAAGAAAGCACACCTGCTGAAGCATTTTCTAGAAATAATTGCAATATGTAACAAGAGTGTATGTTTGCTTGTTTTACAAGTAATCACAAAAACAGGGCTAAATCGTGTTCCCAGAAAACATGGGGATGTAAATGGATGGGAAGCTCTTTAGAGTAGGAGGAAAGACCTTTGGCAAAAGTGAAATGCCAAGCTATGAGGTGTGTCAATAGCAGATGCAACAGCAACTTCTCTCTCCTTTGACTTCCTCTGGAGCAGCAGAAGAAAAGGCCTTATGTAGATATTATGGCAGGTGCCATTTGCCAGCTTCTCGTTGGCCTTTGGTGTTGCTACAAGGAAGGCTGAAAGACCTCAGTTATCCTAGGCCTGCTTACACGTCAGATTGATAAACTCATGGATTCATACTCAGTTCAGTGCTGGCCGAGTTTCCTCTTCCCTCCTGTTACCTGAAGATTGCCTCCAGCCATGTACGGGGCAAATCTGAACTCAAGCAATATCTCTGGACAGCAGGCAAAATATAGCCAATTATATATTCTCCAAATATATTATCCTCCAGCTCCAAACATTCTGTCCCCAGATCCAAGGAGGTTGTCCCAAGAGTGTAGAGGATAAGGGTAGAAGGGCAGGTGAAATTTCTCTGCAAGTGGCTACTACAAGTGAGTGGTGTGAGTGGAAGAACTTGTAAAACAAGGCTTCTGCAGAAGGACACATTAGATTATCCCATGGAAGTGCTGTCATTCAACATCCAGTTACCACCTGAAAGGGCAAACCAAAATCAGGGCAATCCAGAATGAGGGAGGCATGGTACATACAAAATACTAGAAGAAGGCAGCATCTAGTCTGAGGTTATTGCAGTATAAGGACAACTAAGATACAGTGGGCTCCAGAGACAGAAAAATCTGTTTTACTGCATTGTTGACTTCTTGGGTGCAATCTGGGAAGCTTCCATATAGTAGCAGAAAGAGGAAAGCTGTTGAAGCTGGGAACCTCAAGTACTCTGGCCTGCCACATAGTTTGTGAGGCTTTGGACAGGACGTATCATCTTGTCTGAAAGGTCTTTTCGATTTTGACCAGATTTTGTAAAAGAACAGGTCTGTAGTTATTGCACCACCAGTATCCAGGGATAGTTTGGGTTGTGAGGCATGTCAAACTGATACCTCAAGAACAGAGTGAGGAAAACCAAGTCCTGCTGTAAGTTAAAGGATTAATACTGTGCTGCTAGGAACTTTGCTTCAGTTTCTTTATCAATCCACATGCTGAATAGCTGTTAATTGCACTTAGTGACAAAGATCGTCCCTGTTATTTGCTAGACGCAAGGATGAATCCTTCTTACTGAGTGCAAAACTCAGCAGTCCCATGTCTCATTTTTAAGCCAGTACAACAAGCTCTACATTTGCAATTGGAAGAAATGAGAGTGTGTCTTTGTTTCTTCAGCATCAGTATGAGTAACAGTGGCTCCACATCTGTGCACTTTTTGCATATTTTAATTACATAATGGCAGCAATGAAATATCTACATGTACTTGTTATTTTTCCCATAATGTGTCTAATTGTATTTCAGTTATGTTATGGAAACAGTATATGCTTATAGTGAAAAACTTGACAGAAGTCAGATGCCATGAGATATTTTCCATCAGTATTTTTAACGCTTCCTGTTAATAGAACAAAGTGTTGTAAAACGATGCTTGTTTTTCCTGAGCTGTACTTTCTTCTCTTTATAAAACATCAGCTTGATTTTACAAAACAATGAGACTAAATAGCAATATTGGCCATGTCATAAAGGAAAACCTTTCCAAAGAGATTGCTTTTTCTTCCCAGAAAGAAAATGTCCTGCTGAGCAGGGGCCGGATCCAGTGCCCACAGAAGTCAGTGGAAGAACTCCCACTGATGACAGTGGATGTTGGATGAAGTCCCATCTTATTCTCATGTTTAAACACTGAAAAATGGATTTCCAAATTCTAATGAGTATAGTGAAATCCTTGTGTTATATAAGTTACTTACAATAGATTACTACAGCCATTAAGAAAAGCTGATTAGTTTTATTAAAAGCATATTTTTGTTCCTTCCTTTTAAGCTGTTCCCAAAGTCTACACATATCTTTCTTCACTTTGCTTTTTTGAATCTCTGCTTTATAAACAAAACACAAACAAAAACATTATTTCCTGTTGGTTGTTGAAGAAAGACTGTGGATTTATTCTTTACATGGGAAAACGTTTGGTTGCTAAACACATGCGACAGCACATGGCCTTGTTCAAACATCCTATCAAATTAAAAGCAGATTCCATCTCTAATGTTCCAGATGAAGGCATGGGGCTGGGACAGGCACTCACATCAAATTGCATTGTATTTAAGAGGACAGTGATCAAAGCATTGCACCTCATACAATGAGTGAGTGGCGAATCTGTCTTATCTGAGCAGCAAGGAATAATTATAGAGAATTATTTGATCTTCCAGTAAGGTAAGCCTCACAATTATGATGCTGATTGAACAGGTTCTTCTGTTTCAGGAAAGGCAACATGTATACTCAGTTCTGTAATGCACTTACCAGATGTTATTAAAATAACATCCTGACGCTTCAGTAATTGACATCTTCTCAGTCTGTTTTTTGTTGATCACTCCCTGCTCAGGCTTGTGCCTTCCTGGCAACATGTGAGATACTTTCTGATGATCCTAGGTGGACAATCCTAAACTCTCTGTTTATCTGGATATGACAAAGGCAGTGCAAATGCCCAGCTAATGGTACTTTGAAACCAACTGAATACACCAGACCTTTGCCCTTAGTATATACTTGCCTTCTGAAATACAGTTAACTTTTGCAAGCTGTAGCTTGATTTCACAGATATATTATGGAACAGAAAACTTAAAAATAGAATTCACCTCTGCTGTTAACAAGTTTTGACCTTTGCTCACATTTGTTGGGGAAAGTAGCTCATAGTACCAATTAACATGAATTATTAAGTCCTACATTAATAATTAATTTATTAGAGGGCTAAAGGCATCAGTCGTTGCCAGATAACACTATTGAGAGAAAATGAAGAAAACAACACAACCCTCATTATAACAGCTTAATGAGGATGTCTGGAAGATCTGATGTGATTCAGTCACTCTAAATGCTCTTTATTTCCTCTCTGAAACCACACTGGGTGCAAAGAATCAGGCAGTTAACTACAGTTCCTGTAGTGCAGGGTTTCTTCCTACTTTCTGAAGAGAGGAAGCCCACTAAGGAGAGCTCAATTTAGATATTATTAAGGACTGATGAAGGATGCCATCGCCTAAACAATACAAATGCTGTCTCTCTCAGTAATGAACTGTTCTAGTGGTGTCTGAATCACTAATGGCTTCAATAGGCTGCTAAGAAAACTCTGTCTCAGAATTGTGCTGTGCAGTGATTTTTTGTTTTCACGGGTTCCTTTCTTTGTAATCTGTATTTAGACTTTAACTGCAAACATTAACTGCAATGTGGTGGTACTGCTTGAGATCGCTACACATTTTGGTCAGAATTCAACAGCAATGAAATCCAGTAGAGCTTATCAGGAAACATCATGCAATGGAAAACTGTTGAGTTGTTCCCCTGCACAGATGCTGATGCTTCCTGATCATCCCACCCCCAACTTGCTCAGGCAATTGTGTCATGTTTCTTGTTAGTGGAACTGGTCACATCTTTCCTCTCCTACTGCTCCTGTTGTGACATGTAGAAACTTTCCTGAGATTCTTTGCCAAAATACATTTTTTACTAGTTCACACCTTTTTTTTTGTGCCAACATTGTTCATTAGCATGCAACTTTTTTCCTCCCTCTACAAGTTTCATAGAATCACAGAATTGTAAAATGGTTTGGGTTAGAAGGGACCTTAAAGATCACCCAGTCCCAACCCCCCCTGCCATGGGCAGGGACACCTCCCACCAGATCAGGTTGCTCAAAGCCCCGTCCAACCTGGCCTTGAACTTCCAGGGACAGGACAGCCACAGCTTCTCTGGGCACCCTGTGCCAGTGCCTCACCACCCTCACAGTAAAGAATTTCCTCCTTACATATAGCCTAAATCTAACCCACTTTCCATTTAAAACCATTACCCCTCATCCTATCACTATGCTCCCTGATAAAGGGTCCCTCCCCACCTCTCCTGTGGGCCCCCTTTAAGTACTGGAAGGTCGCTGTCAGGTCCCCCTGAAGCCTTCTTTTCTCCAGGCTGAACAACTCCAACTCTCTCTGGCTGTCCTCACAGGGGAGATGCTCCAGCTTCCTGATCATCTTTGTGGCCTCATCTGAGCCCACTTGAGCAGGTCCATGTCCTTATACTGGAGGCCCCAGAGCTGGACACAGAACTCCAGGTGGGATCTCATGAAAGTGGAGTAGAGGGGGAGAATCACCTTCTTCTATCTGCTAGCCATGTTTGTGGACAACAACTACAGGACTGCACAACTTGAATTTAACAATATTATAAAGTTGAGGTCTCTTAAATCTGCACTTGTTTCCCAGGGTCTCAGTCACCCTGATTATCTTGATAACATTTCTTTGCATATATTTCAGTCTAAGTTCATCTTTCACCATCCCTCCTCACGTGCTCTTTGAAACCAGCTCATGTTTTCAGATAATTCTTCAGATACAGGAGTGGCAGTTATGAGATGGGAAAACATTTACTGTCATGATGTGTAATGTCCCAATACTTTCACAATAAAACGCTCCTGTCACACATTGGCATTTTTTCTTCAGAAATAAATGGCTGGATTAAGAAAGGTAAGATAAGCTCACAACTTTTAGCATCTCCCTGAGGCTTTATTTTTTTTTTTTTTTTTTTTTTTTAGTTAAAGATGCCTCTAGTTTATAAAACACTGGACTATGCAATAATATTTCACTTTCTTTTGGGCCTTGGCCCACAGACACATCACAAAAGTTTGCTGAGCAGATAAGCAGTATTAGAATGACTTAGAAAGACTAAGATAAACATTAAATTAATCAGACAATGCTCTTGGGGGAAATTGCCACTAATTTCAGATTTTTCATCTCCCAGAAATCAATTATTATTATGTTTATTGATATTGTACTTGTCACTACTTTCAGTATTTTTGCTATGGTGACAGAGCCTAAGAGAAGAAAGAGGTGAGGAAAGATACAGTAAATCATTTAGGGCTTCTTCCTAAGGCATCAGAACTTGGCAACCATCTTCGTGTGTCAGTAGGTAAGAGTAGTAGGAAACTTGGGAAGATTTTACACATATGCACACCTTTTTGATGAAAAAGTTTACCCAGTTCTACTGACAAGTTGTGTGGAATACAGCTAGGACTTAAAAATGTTTGTGATGTGTCAGAAAACATTTATAAATTCCATTGATTTTAGCACATGAAAGATTAAGAACATAGTAAAACACTTTTTGTGAGCAGACTTAGTTGTAAGTTCTTTAAATGCCTTCCAGAAAGACTTCAGAAAGACTTTCCAAGTATGAATAAAATTCTTCAAGAAATAGGTAGAAGGTGCTGAAACTTTAGTTTGATAAATATGGCAATAATGTAACTCTGAAAATAGGATGATAAATATGCCAGGGTAAAATACAACATCAGTGACAACTAAAGGAAAGGTGATTTCTAAGGGACCTGTGTCAGGTCCACTGCTGAAACTTCACTCATTTATGGCACCGTTTTTGGGCCATGTGGTCATGCTGTGCACATCCCTTCTCCCTCCATTAACACCACAATGGCAGAATGCAATGGGTGCTATGGATTGTATGATCTGTTGCATGCAGGGAGTTAGGGTAACTCATTTAAATGTTTCCCTTTTAAATCATTAACATTTTCTACTGGATATTGGTTGGATTTGTTGAGGTAAGCACTCTTTGAACTGTGTAAAAAACATCAGAATTTGACATTTTGAAATTAGGGCTAATTAATTTATGTTAGCAGGGTTCAGAAGAAAGAAGAGTTTGTGTTATAATATTACAGTCATGACTTCTCATTCAATCAGGCTTCTTACTTTTCAAACATTAAATTTAGCTATGGAATTTAAGAAGAAATTTTACTTTAATCATAAAATATAGAAAATATCTTTCTGGTTACAGACTGATAACAACCATTACTATGACGGTCATTGAAGACTCCTATAAATCTTGTTAATGAAATCCCAATATTGGAGTCCTCCAATCACAAAACAAGAGTTAATGCTTAACCTTTCCCCAGGACACAAGGTAACTAAAGCCTGCTGTAAGTGAAGATGCACATCTATTAGATTTAGAAACTGTCATTCAATTAAGTTAACATTTTTTGGTTTTAGCAAAATTAAATGTATGCCCCAGTGGCACTGGCAGGCATATGCTATTGTTTATCTGTATAATATTTAATTTAGAGCATGCCCTTTCTGTGTAACTGAGATGTGAAAAGTGAAGAAGGGATTATGAGCTCATCACAGTTATGACACAGCCTTCTGCTAACAGGGCTGTATGGCTTCTGGGACCCAGGCTAGTAGCTCTTGCCTAGTACCACTTCACTGCAAGTTATGAGCATTGACATTAGCCTGAGGGATATCAGAACCCTATCTTCATGGGTTGAATCAACATACTGAAGGAGAGCAAGCTCCTTATGAGATTGGCAGATCAGACAGATGTGTGCTTACCTGGCATACTGAATAGAATATTTCAGTTGGAAGAGACCTACAACCATCATCTAGTCCTAGTGCCTGACCACTTCAGGGCTAGACAAAAGTTAAAGCATGTTATTAAGGGCATTATCCAAATGTCTCTTAAACACTGACAGGGTTGAGGCATCGACCACCTCTCTAGGAAACCTGCTGTCATGGTTTGAACCCAGCTGGCAGCCAAACACCACTCAGCTACTCATTTACCCTCACCTCCTGGGGGATGGGGTAGAGGATTGGTGAGGTAAAGGGATACTCATAGGTTGAGATAAAAACAGTTTAATAATTGAAATAAAATGAAACAATAACAGAAGGCACAAACAGGCAATGCACAATGTGATTGCTCACTGCACACTGACTGATACCCAGCCCATTCCTGGCTAGAGATCCTGAAATACCAAGATCCTGCAATCTCAATCCTGGAAGCGAGAGAGAACCCCCTCTTTCCCGACCACACCTCCTTTATATACTGGTCATGACACTAAATGATATGGAATATTTCACTGGCCAGTTTGGGTCTGGTGCTCTGGCCGTGCTCCCTCCCAGCTCCTTGTGCACCTGCGCACGGACAGGACATGGGGAGTCGGAGAGTCATTGATCTCTTAGCGACAAATAAAATCATCAGTGTGTTATCAACATTCTTTTCATACCAAATCCTATACTGAATGCAAAACACAGCCTTATTCTATCTACTAAGAAGAAAAATTAACTCCATCCCAGATGAAACCAGGACATCTCCAGTGTTTAATCACCCTCTCAGTAAAGAAATGCTTCCTAATGTCCTGTCTAGACCTCCCCTGGCACGGTTTTGAACCATTCCCACACGTCTTATCACTGGATCCTGGGGACAAGAGATCCACACCTCCCTGTCCACTTGCCCTCCTCAGGAAGCTGCAGAGATCAATGATGTCACCCCTCAGCCTCCTTTTCTCCAAACTAGACAAATCCATATTCCTTAATTGTTTCTCGTAGGACATGTCTTCCAGCTTTTTCACCAGCTTGGTTTCCCTCTTCTGGACATATTCAAGGATCTTTGAATGCTTAAGTGGTGGGGCGTAGAACTGCACACAGTACTCCAGGTGAGGCTGCACCAGTGTTGAATGCAGTGGGATAACCACCCCTTTTGACCAGCTGGTTATGTTGCGTTTGATGCACCCCAGGATGGAGTTTGCCCTCTGGGCTGCCAGGGCACACTTCTGGCTCATATTGAACTTAATGCCAACCAACACCCTCAGATCCCTTTCTGCAGGGCTACTCTCCAGACACTCCTCTCCCAATTTATAATTGTGTCCAACTTTACTCCATCCTTGGTGCAGAATTTGGCATTTGGACTTGTTAAATTTCATCCCATTAATCATTGCCCAATGTTCCAACCTATCTAGAGCCCTCTGCAAGGTATCTTGTCCCTTAAGAGAGTCAACAGCACCTCTCAGTTTGGTATCATCATCAAACTTGTTAATGGTGCATTTAAATCCTGCATCCAGATCGTTCATAAATATATTGAACAGAACTGGCCCTAGAATTGAACCCTGAGGAACACTGCTGGTGACTGATTGCCAGTCACATGTGGCTTCATTCACTACAACTATTTGAGCTCTGCCCTTCAGACAGTTTATCAGAAATCAAGATAAATTAATCACTATCAAATAAATGGATTTTTGCTTCTCATTGTCATTTTTATGCTGTTTCCTCAGGAGAAATATATGCGTTATTTCATGTTAAAATAAGGTTGATTCCTTCTATCTTGTTGCTAGGTCACTTGCAAAGACATGAGCTCATTTTCTTATTCTACCACCTTTTTCTTTTGTGCTCTTAAGCAAGAAGACTGTCTCTTTTAGAGGTAGTACAAAGGTATTCCAAAAGTACAAAGGCATGCTAGGTAGAAACTTAGCTGAAGTTTTCCTATGCTCAGTGAAAAAAGGTACCTCTACAGGGTGATACAAACATTTGGTGGGCCAAATTACTCACTAGGGTCCTGTCTCTCTTAATTATATGGAAAACTTCATGCTAGTAAATTCCTGTATTAGTCAACCTCTTTGTGGCTGCTGGAAATGATTTATTTGAGGGAGACTCAATTTTAAGAAAAAGAAGATGCAAAGCTGAAAGAAAATGGCCCACTCTGGAGCGAAAGTCCCAACTGTAGAGACATCTACCACACCCTTTAGAGACAATCTCTATTATTACTCTGTGGTTGGGAGACACATAAAAGGGTATAGATCTCTTTCCTCCCGTTTCCACTGTTTTACCGATTTTGGCCTTGAATCTGCCTTGAAGCAGAGCCCTGGATAAAGCAATGCATGTGGACTCTATTAAAAGTATTTCAACCAGCCAAGGTAAAGTTATATCCTTGAACTTTCTTTTCTCTGGACAGCATTAATTTGTCTGTGAATTATCCCAAGACTCTGATGCTTGTGCACAGATACACAGGAGAAAGGACAGTCCACAGGAGAATGGACTGTCTAGTCTTATGTAAAGTTTTCAAGCTTTAATCTCTGTTCACACCTCCCACAAGTTCCTCATGACACTGATACGAACCCTGAAGGCAGGTTTGTAGAATCAAATTTTAAAACACATGCTGAAATATTATAGGCAATCTCTGAGTAACAATTATTTGTCTAAACCTCTCTTTCCTTTTCTTGTCTACTGTGAAGCCTGACGGTGTTGTTGGAACAGACTTTGCTTCTTAGGATAGAAGTTAATCAAATGCCTGAACCTCCTAGGCTACTGATGTGAGAAATTACTTTCCAAAATATTTATTTATAAATTTCTCTTGGAGTTAATTATTTTTGAGCATTGACATTTTGTTAAGATGGAAAGTCCTCTTAGCTTCATTTGTAACCTAGACCTGTACTGATTACTAGCCAGCTGTGTAGTTTTAGTTGGCATTACTTATTAGGGGTGTACTTAATGAGTCAAACAAATGACTCCTTCCATCTGTCATCAAATGCAGAACCTCCCTACATTTGTTTTAGAATTGCTGGATCTTGGCTAATTAACATTCTGGACTTGTGCATACAGTAGATGAGGGAAGAATTTAATTTTCTAGTAGGTTATGTGAAGACCTGCCAAATTGTTGGGAACAATTTAGGCAGTGTACTTGCAGTATACTAAAGCACTGGACGCATGGATCTAACCCTGAGCACTCCTCACTGAAGGCTCCTCACTGAAACTACTGACCTTGAAAAAGATGAAAGGAACTATGTATGGGAACATCTTTCCTGTTCTGGTGCAGTTCAAAATTTCAGGAGGATTGATCAAAGATGATTCATATTGCCTTCTCTTTCAGATTTCTCTTGAATTCTACTCTTCCTTGTCATAATATATTTTCTTAAGAATAATGCCATCCTGTCTTAAACTCTTTCTAATCTTCCAGGTAGGACTGCAGATTTTTGTCTTGTAAAATATGGGTAAAGTAAAAATGAGGAATAGTCAAGAAGTTTTCTGTGTACTTCACCTACATCAAAAGAATCCGTAGAATATACTACATTTTTCAAAGATTCTTAGAAACTTAAAAGAATAGTATTTTTGCAATTTGTATATAGGATAAATTTCCAAGAAGAACCTCTGCTCCTGCAAATATAACACAGGCTCCCAAGGTCCTTATTAAGTGCTTACACTGTATTTTTTTTTTTTCATCAATGACCCCAAATTGTTCAATAGAATATCCCCAGTGAAATAACTGTCCTGAAAAATTCAGTAGGAAAAAGAACACAGTGGAGAGCAAAAGCATTGGAAGCTGATGTGGCTGAACATGGATCAACTACTGATAAGTCCTGGGGAGAAAAGTATTTCTGCCTATCTTTTGTCTTGAGACATTCATGTGGCTGAAGAACAGTGTCACCCAAACCAGCACCAGATGACTTTGCAAAATAAAACTGAAAGGAATTAAAACACATGTGAAGAAGGGCTAGTGGGGGAAGATAATGCTTTGCTTCTGATGTCTCCAAATCTTGACTTTTAATATTTGGCCATAATTTAAACCGATAGGAGGAAAGAAACCTCAGAATGATAAGAGAAGAAAAAAGCAGATATTATGTGGTTGCTGTGGTTTATCTTTTTTATGATTTACCTTCTTGGCTATGTTAGTTTACATGAGAAGAATAGCCCGTATGTTAAGAAACATCACCTAATCACTTGTCAGTGACCTGCATAGAGTAAAAAAAAAGTAAAAACATAGTCCATCTTGGCTATTCTGATACACCATAGTTATAATATTTACAACATGGTGCTATGTGGAACCTTAACTATCTAATCAACACTTCATTGCAGGGCTTCACATCAGTGCCAAAAGTGGCTAACAACTAAAATATAAACTAAATGGTATAACTTAGATGTTCACAAGACAGTACTTGTAAAGAGAAATAATGTACTGGGCAGAAGAGCTGTCTTTTCATTGGATCTTTACAGCTCGGTCATGAAATAGGAACACTAGTTAAGCTTTGTGTAGGCCATTTGGCATGGCAAGTTATGGAGTGGAAAGGGAAAGATTTTCTTCCATTATAACAACAATATGAAATAGTTAAAATGTCAGAGCTGAAAATTATTTTGTTCGGTTATCAGAATGTCACAGTTTTTTGGCTCATAGTTGTCTCAGAGGTCAGAAACAGTTGCTGACAGAAGAATCCAATCTATTTTCTTCCTTAAATTAAGATCTGAGCAGAGAACCAACCATTAAGAGGAACAGAGAAGGAAATGCTTTCTGTTTGGGCAGAACAGAATGTTGTGCCAGCCACACACTAGGAAGAATGAACATTTTCATTTACATTTTCTTAGCATAGACTAACTCCATGTAAAGTGTTGTCATGCAATCACCTGATGACAAGCCACATCTGACTTTCTGAAAAATCCCCAACAAACTAAGGACATGTAAAGGGATAATGGGGGCTAGAGAAGATGTTTAAATTAAGAAATCCCCATAAAAGCAGATGGCAGAATTGTAGAGGTAAGTTCTTCCCCAATTTTGGTGACAAGACAAATTTCTGAAAGTTTGGGGAAACACTGAAGTGAAGGTCCTTTTCTGACCTTTGGCTTGTGAAGGAAGAACCTACACATAGCTTACAGGCAACGTTTTGGAGGGGAGCGCCAAGAGAATCTCCCAGGCCCCAGAAAGTTGAGGCGAGATTGGATTGCCTGCTGAGGCGGTCCCTGCCTCGGGGCCTCGTGGGAGGGTGCGTGTCTCCTTCAGCACCGCCCTCCCGGTGGACAGTTCCCACCCGGGACGGCTGCGTGGGGCTGCCGGCACCTTCCGCTCTCAGGCTGGGCCCCGGGCAGGTGGCCGGGGGCCGGGGGCCAGGGGCCAGGGGCCAGGCACAATCAGAGCAGAAGGGAGCGCCGTGGTGAAAGGGGAAAGGAGCGTGCAGGGTGTCACTGGGCCACCCTGATCTGCTTTCACGTGTGGGTGGAGCAAGGGGAGACAGCAAGTGGAGAGTGAAAGTCCAAAGTAGGGCTGATGGTTGTGAGGAAAAATCAGAGAGGAAGAAGTATGGGAAACAGTGGGCAAGGACTGGGATTCACTAGGACACACTAAATTAGAAACATCTTACTGATAGGAGAGGAAAATGCTTGAGCAGCTGAGAGGAAGATGGGACATTTTGAGTCAAAATTTTTTCTGTGTGGAAGAGAATTTAATTCCCTGTATGAGAAGACACAACAGAAGGGGTCATCTGTATTATCTGTTCCCTCGAATTAATTAATGAGCTTAATATTGCAAAAACTGATTTAGTATTCTTGTCACTGTGAGGCTGTGGAACACTGTTCTAATGGCTTCACTTATAAAAGTTAGGGCAAGGACAGGCCTTCATCTGTACCTTCTTTATTAAGTGTTATGACAGTTGGTATCTCTTGTAGAAATAGGCAGGATTTAGAGAGTAAAGGTGAAGCATTTCTCTTTCATCACGTGCTCAACACAGCCACCATCTTGTAGTAGGTGCACAAGGGGAGCTGAATGTACTTATCTAGAAAAATCCAGACTCATTTTACCACCTACAGTGGCTCAAGTACTCTTTATTCTAGACCCAGTACAAATCTCCCTGGAGAGTGGGGTCATCTTTCTAAATGAATTCCCATAACAAACCACTAAATTTGTTCACCTACTGCACACTGCCAGGCTGTGACATGACTGCATCTTTCCAAAACCTGGTCAGTTTTCAGCCCAATCCACATGCGACTGGGATACACGGCAGAAGGCCAGCTGCATGTCAATACTACAGTCATACACACTCTCCTTCCCTTTCTGGCTCTGAAATCTTTATTGAATTTTCATTCATCATTATGAGGGATTCCTTCAGCACTGCAAAGGTGCCATTTAGATGTGAGCATATTCAGTCAAAGCAGCTTAAACTCTTAATTTATTGCTTGTTAAACACATCAGCTCTGCTATCAGGGTCACTCTTGCTGAGGTAGTACTGACTAGGTCTCACAAAATGCCAGTGTAGGAGGCAGAAGTGGAAAACATGAAAATGTAAAAGCCTATGGAGCTCACCACCTGACCATGGAAGTGGATGTACATGGGGACTGGGTCTAAAAAAAGCAGTGAGCTACAGTGCTAGATTTTGAAACTTTTTTCTGGTGTAAGGACATGACTGTCCCCAGATGCAAGGTACTGTGGAAGGAAACCCACCTCTAAGCCAAGTGCCAACTTGCAGTCAGAGAAACCTCCAAGAATTATCCCTGTCAAGTAACAACTGTCTATTTTGCAGCTGTGGGTTTGCTGTTGTCACCCACTTGGCATACGTGAGAATATTAAATGGGATCCCAAAGAATACTTTGGAGACTCTCTCTTAAAAGTATAGTGAGTATTCCAGCTTTCAATAAATTTTTTCTTTTTTTAAGAGAGAGTGAGACCTTGGAAGTGAACAAAAGTTCTTGAAGCTCTTCACTTTTGGGTGAAGAACAAAATATATAGAAATTCTGCAGGTAGAAACCATGTCTGACAGGAAATGCTGCTGTGTTTTACTTGTGTGCCTTGACAGTGTTGGCCAGGACGGTGAGTAAAGGACACTTATTAATTCCAGCACTCCTCTGTGGCTACTAGAGAGCAGGGGCAGGGAGCCAATTGGGTATATTTAACCATATCTGTGCTGTTGCTTCAGAGCAGTTATGCTTCTTGGTTTGATTTGGGTTTGTGTCTGTTTTTTATACATTTTCCCCTTTTTTGATTTACAAAATGGACCTAAGGGAAAGTAGTTTTAGAGTAATATCAGATTGGTACAGGGAAGAGTCATGCCCTGTGTTTTGCTTTTGGTTTTTCTTCCCTTGGAAATGCAAGTTGCATTAGGAAAGGTTATAAGAGTTTTTTTATTTTCATCAAAAATAACATGGAGTTGATTATAAACAGAAATAAAACTGTTAGTTCAGGCAGAAAGATATGAAAATGAAAGCTAAAGGCAAAACCAACTGAAAAATAAATTGTTTTTAATGTGCACTTTTGAAATAAGAAAGACTGCTGTTAGCAACATATATGGTTTGTGCTTCTTACATTAAGAAATAACTTTACCTTGTCAGCATCCCTTTAATTTCAGAAATCATTATTGAAATTAAAAAGAATAACCTGATTTAAGGGAGTGTGCTGTAATGCACTGCTTTTCATCATAAGTTTTTAGCTCTACAGTAAGTTTGTTTTGCACTGCATAGACCCCTGCTTGACACTTGAACTGTGGCAAAGGTGTCTGAGTTTACAGTGCTCTGCTCCCTAGCCAGAGGTTACTGCTGTCACGGGGTCATTTGCCTGAGTCAGAAAAACCATTGCGGCTACTTTATGAAACTTCTTCAGATATTTCCTTCTAATGACCATTTACAGTTTTCTTTTTCAAGGCATTGTGTCTATTTCCCTCTTCCTTTCAAAGAGACCTTCACATCATTCTGGGGTCAGTGAATGAATGTGGAACCTTTGCTTCTTTGGATGCTTGAAAATCCTGCAGGCAATTGCCTTTCCTGCTCCAGAGATCTCCTAATTCAAGCTTTATACACTCACACAGACACACACACAGACACATTGATCCTCTTCTTCAATGTCATAAATTTTAATGTAGTTTAACATACTGAGTTGTCACCAATTTGATTTTCCAGGTCAAAGAGTTCAACCTCCTTTAATCACTGTGTCCATAGCTCTCCATTACATTCAAAGAGTTCTTCTGTGCAATTTAAACTGCCTACCATTAAGTTATAATCTTTGCCTCAGCTTTCCTTCCAGTGTTGTCTTGGCTGAACTTATTATAAGTTTCTGCTTAGGGCTTTAAGGAGCCTTCTTCAGCCAATTTATGGAAAACTTGATGTTGTCTAAATATTTGCAATGACAATGAAGGAATCCCATGCTTCTACTAGTAAAACAGATGACAGCTTGTACTACGTGTTGTTAAACATTCTGCTGTGTCCACAGTTGTTAGTTTCCTTTCTTTTTTCTTTTTCTTTTTCTTTTTCTTTTTCTTTTTCTTTTTCTTTTTCTTTTTCTTTTTCTTTTTCTTTTTCTTTTTCTTTTTCTTTTTCTTTTTCTTTTTCTTTTTCTTTTTCTTTTTCTTTTTCTTTTTCTTTTTCTTTTTCTTTTTCTTTTCTTTTTCTTTTTCTTTTTCTTTTTCTTTTTCTTTTTCTTTTTCTTTTTCTTTTTCTTTTTCTTTTTCTTTTCTTTTTCTTTTTCTTTTTCTTTTCTTTTTCTTTTCTTTTTCTTTTTCTTTTTCTTTTTCTTTTTCTTTTTCTTTTTCTTTTTCTTTTTCTTTTTCTTTTTCTTTTTCTTTTTCTTTTTCTTTTTCTTTTTCTTTTTCTTTTTCTTTTTCTTTTTCTTTTTCTTTTTCTTTTTCTTTTTCTTTTTCTTTTCTTTTTCTTTTTCTTTTTCTTTTTCTTTTTCTTTTTCTTTTTCTTTTTCTTTTCTTTTTCTTTTTCTTTTTCTTTCTTTTTCTTTTTCTTTTTCTTTTTCTTTTTCTTTTTCTTTTTCTTTTTCTTTTTCTTTTTCTTTTTCTTTTTCTTTTTCTTTTTCTTTTTCTTTTTCTTTTTCTTTTTCTTTTTCTTTTTCTTTTTCTTTTTCTTTTCTTTTTCTTTTTCTTTTTCTTTTTCTTTTTCTTTTTCTTTTTCTTTTTCTTTTTCTTTTTCTTTTTCTTTTTCTTTTTCTTTTTCTTTTTCTTTTTCTTTTTCTTTTTCTTTTCTTTTCTTTTTCTTTTTCTTTTTCTTTTTCTTTTTCTTTTTCTTTTTCTTTTTCTTTTTCTTTTTTCTTTTCTTTCTTTCCAAGTAACTTCTTTATGTAGCTCTGCTAATCTCCTGGATTTTTGGCTCAAAGGCTCTCTGAAGCAAAAAACATATGTGCAGAAATAGACTGTAATGAAGACACTGGATATATCCATACTACAACATAGAGATATTCCAAGTAGTTTGAAATGGAGTAGCTTGAGCACAAAAAGAAATCTAGCTGCATTTCACTCTGGTCTGTCTGGCATATAGCCAAGGCCTGGTAATGCGAGTGACTTCTCAAGGTGGGCTTGCTGTGTAATAAGCTCAGGTTTAGTTCATGCTGAGAGTAACAACCTTAGTTTCAGTTCTTCATCAGCATGGCTGAGTCTGAAGCTGGCTCTTCAATCTCCTGTGCACTGCTGATACACCAAGAATAATTTGACTCCCATCCTTTGAAGCTAAATGCAAAGTCACAGAGCAGGCAGTGAGAGTTCACAGTAGAAAGAGTGGTTTTCATCTCTTTGTACAACTTCTATAGGAGCCAGAAACTCTAGAAAACATTTAGTGAGAGAGAGATGGAGACCTTTTTGATGTGATTTTGCTCCATGAGACTTCTGCAAAGCAGATGTGAAGGAGAAGGAAGGGATTAATATACAAAATACTGTCTTTCAAAGGAACTAATCAACATCACAAATACTTGTAAGGTTTATTTTTTTTTTTAAATCTACCATTTAGAATGGATATCCTTCCATCACAACTTTAAAACACAGAGCACCCATGTCAGTTGTATAAATTTAATTAAGAATCCAATAATGGTCCCTAAAAATCTTAGGGTGAAGTCTGTCATGTTGTTGAAGAAAACAGCTAAACTCCCAGTGATGTTAGGTGGTCTGGACTTCCACTTTTAATGAACAAGGCATGGAACAAAATGCATGATATAATTTTGCAGCTGTCCAGCCATATAATTCTAAAATAATGCTTTCATCATTTTTAACTAGTATGGTACCCTGGAATTTAGAATACAAATAAGATTTCTATGATATGGAGTCCAAAGCCCACACATAACAGCACAGTATATCTTCATTAACAAGAAACATTTCTATTGATTTCATTTTGCAATGTTTCATATTACACATAACAAATATGTATGGTCACCTAAATGAATTATTGCAATTCAATTTGGAATGATTGCATAAGGTTATTGTATTATCTCTAGGATGCCTTAGTCTTTGGGTGTCAAAACTGTTTTTATTTAATGGAATAACATGGGAAAGTTAATCAGAGTAGGTTAACCTCTATGGGACTCAAGGTCACAAACACTCAGACTCAGCTGTAAATGGGGAGCTTGTATTATTTATTTATTTATATTTTTTAACCTGGGAAATATATTTATGCAAGAGAAAAAGGCGATGTGAGATTTCTTAACAGACTCAGTCCTGGTGAAAGTCTTACTGGGCTTTTCTGCAGGAAATGTTTTTTCTGCAGAAAGATCCTGCAAGACAATTATTGTTAAATGAGGAAAAGTTGTACCACAATCAAATCTTTCCCAGGAAATCTCTTAATTTTGGTATCTGTTTGAGATTTTACATCACCTGTGCAGGAAATGAAACAATTGTTCTGAAGAAGACTGTTAGTGTTATGCTAACATTGCAACATACAGTTCTACTCTACCAATTGTTTCACCAACACTTTGTTTTTCTTCTTTGTCCTGTTTACTCTTTCTACCTTTCTCTTTCATGGCAGGCTAATGTTTTGAATTGAGTCAGGAACTGCTTTGTATCTCCATGTGGCTGCACTGTGCTTAGTAGGGCCTCTGGGTAGGGTCTGCTAAGGCTGCTGGAACAGAAAGCTGAGTGAGCAACTCCAAAGTAACAAGTTGAGCGTTTGTGCAGCAGAAATAAAACAGTTCCACAAAGAAAATAAATTGCCCATTCAGGGGGCCTTAAGAATTAAATCTGATCTGCAGGTTTTTTGGAGGGCATGTCATTGTGTATGTTGAACACTGCTGCTTGGTAATGGAGGAGACAAGAAATGAAAGGATCATCTGAAAGACAGCCTGCAAACTGAAACAAATCTTTGCAAAGGGCCTTTGTTCCTAGCCAATCTTCTCCCTAGATTCATCTTCTTGGCTTTTCATCCTGTGTTGGCAAGACAGTGATGGGTGAAAAAGGACCATGCAAAAAAGTTGCTCTCCGTTCCACATAACAGTTAATTTCAGGCAGATCATTTCCCACCTCCCTAGCTCTAAACCTAACTTTGGTTCCCAGAACATCATTCCCATCATAGAGAGTTAGAGCAATGGTCCATCTTAGCTTGGTATTTTGTCTTTGAGAGTGACCAATAGCAAGCACTTATGGAAGGGCATCAGAGGGAGTGGGCAGATAGGGCAATGCTTCCCTGGCATATCTGTCCTCCCATGATCTGGGATCATCCTGGCCATGCATCCCCCATTCCAGACCAGTGGGATGGGGTTCTGCACAGAGTTTGTTGAACAGAAACAAATAAAGTGCTTCTTGTTCAGATTCAGGCATTGTCTCTGTCAAACCTGCAACTGTGGTACAGCCTCCCCTCTCCAAAGCCACAGAGTTTTGGGTAACCATCAATACTGAGTCCTCAGCTGATGACAATAAATAGACACAGCTCTCTTGCAAACAAAAAGGAGCTGCCGCATGTCACTGTCACGCGACAAATGATTTCCGTTCACCCAGAGGTTTGACTGAATTTCAATCACAGGCTTAAAGAGTCAGACTGGGTTTACTCAGGGGAACCGGGCTGTTTTCAGTGGTCAGCAAAAGGAAGGCCTAGACTGTTCATTAATATTTTAAGAAGCCAAACACCAAAATGACATAATGAATGATGTATTGTCTCTGCTGTCTCTACATTAAGACAAAGCAATCAGGAGGTTTCTAGCTGAGGGTCAGTTAAAGGAAAGCTCCCTCAGATCCCAGCAGTGCTTCTGTGTTCACATTTCTTTCCCCTAGAACTGGCGACCAGATCCTCCACTAGTTTTCTTCACTCTGTCTGCCTGAGAGCCAGCATTTCTTTGCCTAGCCTTCAAACCTCTCAGAGGTGTGTATCAGCCTTGTCTCTAGAGAACAGAAACAGTTTTTATTGGTAAAACTGGGATATTTTGAATTAGACCCTACACAGAACAGTAAATTGTCATCCAGAAACTTGTCTATGGGTGGCGTTGATGAGAGCAACTATGTCTGCAGACAGCACCCAGCTGGGGCCCCTCACCTTGCAAGCTCAGCTCCACTGGGTCCGAGCTGGCCTGTCCATGCAGCCCTCAGCAGCATTAAGTGGTGTTATCAGTGTGGAGGGTGCAATCCCAGGGACCCCGCACTGTTGCTGCACACTAGGCAATCCCGATATTACTCAACTCCCCTTCACTTGCACAGTGGCTTCTATAACCCTATAAATCTAGATTCCTTCGTAAATGGAACACTGCATCCTTCTGTATCCTTAGGTACCTACTTATGTTCTTTCAGAATCTAACTGGCTGGGAGGACAAAAGCAATGCTCAGATTAGAGGGTTTTTCTGCAGGACCATGAAGTCTTATATGATGGAAAAGGTCAGTGAGAATGATTTAACACCAAATATATATGTCAGACCACAAATTTAGGCAAGTATTCCCAAATTTTCTTTATAAAGTGTTATCTACTGGGCAATTCTTCTGTCATAATAATATAAGGGTTACTTTCTTATTTATAAGTCTAGACTCTGAATATATAGCATTTTTACAGGGTGAAAATATTGGCTTTGAATTCCTGAAGTGGTACTGACGTTGTTACTAGCAGATTCAGGAACCTGACAGTTCTACATTTGCTTGTTTAATGAGATATAGATGGGCAGGCATTAAGGTATATGTTTCATAGAATTTGAATTATGTTAATTCAATACAGTAGTTGATGGCTGAAAACCACAGTATTTTTTGAGAGTGCATGGCTGATGCACAGAGACCTTGTGGAGAGGAGTCTTCACTACCCTGGTGTCCACCAGTGTGGTTGTGTGTGTGGGTATGATTTCACCTCAGTGTTCCTGCAAGACCTCCTCCACTGACCTTGCTCTCCTGTGTCCTTTGCATTTTGTGTAGAACCTCTGCACTGTTAAGAGTACAAATTTATTATTTTAGTCTCAGTTTTAAAAAGTAATCTGCTACTCAACCTGAGATCTCTTAAAGGGCTCATCTTCTACACAAAACATTAAAAACTTTCTGATTATCTGTTGCTACTAGTAGATGTAAAAAGGGAGTTTTTTGTGATAAAATATATACTCATGGTCTTAATTACTCAGCTTTCAGGCACTGTGTTATGGAAATAGTTATTAGATGCCACTTAGGACTGCAAATGCATGTTTGACACTCAGACAGACCAGCTAGATTTTAGGTGCTTAGAGATCAGGACTACAGATCTGAGAATATTTGCTGGGGAGAGAGAGATACTATGGAAGAAAAATGTGGATATAATGCACATTTCATTGTCACTTTAGTTGCAGAGAGGCAATGAGCACTTCATAGCACTAAAAGTTACACGTTGTCCTTAAAACAACAGGCAAAGGGGTAAAATAGAGTAAAAAGGAAGGGAGGGTTTTTTGTTAAAAGTGATACTAGGATTTTTCTACTAGGGGAAAATGAAAAGATTGTGAATAGATACAAATGTGCTGAATTAAGTCAGGTTGTTTTCCTAGTGAAATAAGCTTTTTTAAAAAAGCGGCATAAATCAGCAAAGCAATAGAAATGTCAGCAACAGATGGAGACTCAATGTGGAGAGGGAACTAATGAAGCGGGGGGCCTAGTCGTAGTGTCCCCAGAAAATCAATGTCTAAATTTGAAATTATAGGCTCATTTATTAATTCATTCTTGTAAGATGCTTATAAAACCTGGTCCTATCTGTTAGGAAGATTTATCCTAAACCACTTTTATGTCCTTAATGGAAGTGCACAAAAGTAAGAAGAGTAAACTGGCACTATTATAATTAAAGTCTTTTTTATAAGATATTCTATGTGTGCATGCATAACATATAAAAGAAGAAAAAACTTATTAGTGAATGTGTTAGATATATGCAGATATGTATTTATTAATGATAACAGATTGCATTGTAGCTGATTCATAGATACAATTTCTCATCCTCTAAATTTTTTGCATAACTACTGTGAAGTTTGGGAGCAGGCTGGCTAAGAGTTTCACTTATTGGTGAATTGCTCTTGTCTTTGACTAGAAGAAAGTTCCACAGAGTTCAGAGGTTTGGATCAGACTCATCTGTGTTCTGGAAATCCCTATCTACTTGGAATGTGTCATTTTGTCCCTGTCCATGGCAGGGGAGGTGGAACTAGATGATCTTTAAGGTCCCTTCCAAACCAAACCGTTATATGATTCTATGATAATTTGTATTCATTAATTTAATCTGGATTTAGCTTCTTTCCAAAAAGCATAAATCAAAAAAGAAAAATAACTTTTGTTTGAAGGAACTAAAGAATGATGAATTTCAAATGAAAATATTGCTAAAACCGAAGGATGCTGTAGTTACTCTTATATAAGGACTCACTGAGGCATGATACTGTGTGTTGGAAAAATAAACATTTTTCTTCATACCAAAAACCCCATCCAAAGTTGAAAATGGCTTCCTTCATAGGAATGTAATCTATGTTGAACTTCTGTTTTTTTGCAGACTGCCTTCTCCAATTGTATTCTCTCCCCCTGTGTTTATTATCACTGTCCACCAGATTCTTCTCACCTCCTCCTTTCCTCTCCATCTTGCTCTGTCTCTGTGTCCACAACTTCCAGGTTCAGAGCAAACATTACTTACCGACTGATGTGCAGGCTTCCAAAACCATCATCACTTTTGCGCCAGAGCCCAGGAGGAAGCACTGTTAAAACTTTATCTCTAGAAAAACAGTTCACCTTGTATGGTCAGAGTCAGGAGGCCTGAGAGAAATTAACAGATGGGACTTTTAAGCATCCCTTCTAAATGACTTGCAAAGCTATATAGCTTTGCCTTGGACTATCACTTCCTAGGATCCAAAAAACTGTTTAATGTTTTACTTTTTCATGGACAGTGTCTTCCATTGCAAATCTTCCATGACTGTTGTGAGGCAGAATGGCAGAATCTAGTTAATGATGTATTTTCCTAGGATAGAGTTAATAAATTATGTGGATAAAGTCTTCGATATTCCTGGTTTTATTGATAAAGATTAAGCCATGAATATAATCAGCAAAACTTCACTTGTTCTGAGGGGGTCAGGGTATCCCTTCCTTGACTATTAAGCGAACGCCAACATGTTTTTCTTAATATGGAAGCCATGAGCCATGGGTTTTGTTTGTTTGTTTGTTTGTTTGTTTTTGTTGTTTTTTTTTTTTTTTCCCAATGTTTCTGTGTATTTCTGAGTTTCCAAAGTACAGCCTAATCAGGACTCTCTTCAGTCCTCCACAGTAAGTTTGTTTGCAGTGGTTTGTATCACCATGTCCTTTTCATAGACCAGTTTGTGACAAGTTCACAAGTGTAAGTTTTGTTCACCATCTCTAAACGTAGATTCTGGCCTACCTTAAAAGGCATTTTCCAGCTACCTCAGCTATGTTTCAAATGCATGTGATAATTTCCTTGATTTTTGTTTTAATTGTGGAAATCTCCATTGTGCTCTTATTACATCTTCCATGGGTTAAGAAGAGAGAACAGTATGAAATTTCAGTGGATGAAAAGATGGATGTCTTTGTTCCAATGTATTTCCTGAGAAATGAATGAAAAAGCTTCACAAGGAGGATAAATTGACCAATTAGTAAACATAATGCATAGAACACTTCTAAGATTGCAGATGCTGTAATCTGACGGGAACCTCTACATCTCAAAACAGGAACATGATGGAGTTCTAATTATTCTGCAATTGGAAGAGCTGATAAATGAAACTGTCCATTCCCCAAATATGCAGAGTATCTAACAGGCATCTGATCCTGAATTTCAAATCAATAGGGTTTAATATTTCACTAGCAATCATAAATTTGAAAATCAATGCTGTCAGGGTCAGTAATGTTCTCATAGAGAAGAGATAGTTACAAGTCAAGGAGACAGAAGACAAACATTCAGGGATGAACTAATAGAAACTGTTCCAAAAGTCTTGTCTGTTTGTTTGAAGAAGTGAAAATTATTTTACATTCTGACTTTAAAAATTTAGGTCGGATTTTCTAGCCAGTAGAGCAAAGCAGAGCCACTGCAAAACACAAAGGAAAACACGAGAAGTGCAGTTAAACATATCCAATAACTTGTGGTATGTAGACTCTGGAAAGGAGCTGTTCAGATCCATATCAACATTTGTTGGGGGATAACCATCCTTGCTATAGATATTCAAAACTTATTGTACTGACCAGGACATGCCTATACAATGTAAAATCTTGCTATGAAACATTGCCATATCTTGGAAAATGGATGGGGTATCCAAGGGTTCCTAAACCTGTACCTCTCTTCAGGCTGCCCTTCTTACAGCACCAGGTATGCTTTTGATCTGACGATCTTCTCTCCACAACCTTACTTCCTTTAATGTGCTCCTCCCATATCTACCATGCAAGAGATGGACTTAACAATGGCAAGAAGTTTTAATTTGTTTAGAAGAAGCACTGACATGGTGTGATGGGCTGATCCCAAACACTATTCCACCAGTCCAAACCAAAGCTTTTTGGTATTATTTCTTGACTTCTGGAACTAGCGTATTGTGAAGAGAAGAAAGGATTTGTTTCTGAGTGCAGATCATCTTAGAGCTTGAGTGAGCCTGGAGCTGAAGGTTTATCTTTTTTCTGTGTTTTGGCTGAAAGAGATCACTGTAGGAGGTCTAACATGACACTAAAAAAAGAATGCCATAGAAGTGCAGAGCCTGGAAAGCAAAGAACTGTATTACAGCAGGTGCTTCAGCTACCTTGACATATTTCTTAATATACCATATTCTGTATTGTTGCAATTCCTGAGGGAGGTGATAACTTGTATCCATGTCAGATTTATCTTCAGATCCTGAATTCTCTGAGTTCTTCCCAGAGAGCAAAGGTGAGCTTCAGGACTCATCCACTTCATGCTTTCAAAGTGACTGAATGTCAATCTTTGACGGTAATCCAGAAGCTGCGAGAAATTATTGTTTGGTTATATTTCTTCAGTAACTATTCTGGGGTCACTGCAGTTCTTTGGATTTGATTTTTTTTTTTTTTCTGGTTTTGATATTTTATTTCTCTGTATGTCAAAAAATACGTTAAAAAGAGACAGTTGCAAATTATCCACCCTTCTGTTAACTGACATGAATGACAAATAACTAGGCTTCCTTAGCCTAAACAGAGAACACAAATAGTGCGATCTTCTTGGAAGAATATTATATATTTGTCTTCTATACTACAACAGAAGTAAGGTTTTCTTAATTGCAAATTATTCTTAGTTTGAGAAATTGTGTTTTATGGATTTCTGATTATTTTTATGTTTAGAGTTCATCTAAACTTGACTACAACCAGACATCACTATCAGAGATAATATGGATGTACTTAGCCTCGTTTGGGGCAATCTTGCAGTCCAGACTTGTGCTGTTCCAAATGGCACAAGTATGATAATTTCTCTCTCACATTCCCTGTCTCTTAGAGATTGTAACGTGAGGCAAAACCTATGGCAAGAACAATTTTAAAATCTTACTCTGTGTTAAGAGATTGTCATGGGTTTGAGTCAGTGGTGGGGTTTTTTGGTAGCAGGGGAGGGGGGTACAGGGGTGGCCCCCTGTGAGAAGCTTCTTGAAGCTCCTCCAGCTTCAAGTCAGCTCCACCTCTGCACCAAAACTGAGCCAATCAGCTGCGCCTCTGTGATAATGTATTTAAGAAGGGACGGGGTGAGGAGGAGTTGGACTTGTGACGAGGAGTTGCAGCAGCTGTGTGAACGCCGAGGTCAGTGGAGGAACAGAAAAAGAAAGGACGGGAGAGGTGTGCCGGAGCAGAGAACCCCTTGTATCCTGTGGTGAGATGGCAGGGCACCCCCCCCCGCCACCCATGAAGATCTATGGTGGGGCAGACACTGATTTATGGCCTGTGTTTTTTGCCTGGATGATCAAGGTGCTGTGCCCAAAGAAGGCCGGGGTCTTATGGGAAGAGGTAGCCCCCATTGTTGTAGTTCAGTGCTGGGAGGACTGCAGCATGTGGGAGTGTCCCATGCCAGAACAGTTCGGGAAGGGCTGAAACCTGTGGGAAGGACTCCAGTTGGAGAAAGTTGGTGTCCCACGCTGGAGCATTGTAAGGAAACACTGCAGCCCTTGGATGGGACTCACGTCAGAGAAAGGTTGTGGAGGACTGTCTCCTGTGAGAGGGGAACCACGATGGAGCAGGGGGAACAAGTTCCAGAATCTCCCCTCACTGAAGATGGAAGAAGCAGTAGCACTGGCTGCACCCCCCCATTCCCTGCCCCTGTGCCACTGTGGGGAGGAGGTAGAAATATCAGGAGCAGAGCTGAGCCTGGTGAGAAGGGAAGGATGGGGGGAAGGTGTTCTCAAGATGTGGCAATGCTTCTCACAGTCCTACTCTGTTAAGTGTTGTTAGTGTCTGTAATAAATGTATGTTTTTTTATTTCTTCCCCTAACGAGTCTGACTTTTGCTCATGACCATAATGGGTGATCAGCCCCTCCTGGTCCTATCTCGAATCCCAAGCCTGGCTCATCTGTCCCTTCTCATTTCCAGAAGAGAAGGGGGAGTGAGTGGCTGCGTGGTTTTTGGCTGCCGACCAGGGTCAAACCATGACAGATTTTCTGAACTTGCACCCTTATTTCCCCAGATGAACAGCACTGACTTTTTCTTGACCAGTCAGAAAGAAAGACAACTTAGGGTTACAGGTCTAAAAGGTGCATATCCCTCCCATGACCTGCCAGTGGCCATGAACACTATTTCCCATTGTTGTCATGGCTGTGATGTTTAGAACTGTTGTGCTGGTGTGGCAGTTGCAGGAATATCATCACAGGGCTAGTATCAACCCAGATCTCAGTCAAAGTAAATCAAAAAGGTAAAAGACTGTAAATGAGTTTGTTTCTTTCCTTGCTTTGCTTCATTTACTATGTTTCATTCTCTTAGTTTCCTTCCCAGCTCATAACTCTTCTGTTTAGCCTGGAAACTTCAAGGCTCATCTGCAGCTAACTGACCGTGACTGTGGTCTGGTCAAGAATGGATAGCATAAGAATATTAATGCCCATGTGGTGCTTTCCCACTAAGAAAAGCCATTTTTAATATCTGTACATTAATAATATGACTTATTAGTATCCTTGTAGAAAGATACGATGGTCTTGATGATTTTTTTACATTGTTACACTATGTTTCCACTTGCAGAGGTACAGGAAAAGAAAACCAACGTTTGTCTACCTCTATATACTTATTCTGTATTAGGCAGTACATGAAGGAGAAATGCAATGCTGTTTCCGAGACTAGAAGTGGAGATGGCATAGCACAGTTCACCAAATGACAGAGAGATGAAGGATTAAGGCAAATAAAGGAAAGGCTATGTCAAGAAGATTGTGCCTTGCATCTCACCCATCTTATAATGTGTAATGATGGCAGTGTTTGGCCCTCATTCACTCATGAGAAGTTAATAAAATGCCTACACTGGTGAATTGAAGCATGCTAGGTGGTTCCTGAACACTGAAATACAATTAGCCACACCAAGAAATTATGAGCCTGATTGCTGGCATCATCTCAACCCAGCGCATTAGTTTTTTTCTAGGCAATTCCCAGCCACAGCTCAGGGTTAGCATGGAAAGGGCGATGCTCCTACCTCCTAGTAGAGGTGGGTCTGTGCCTCTCCTGCACTGGTTTTCTGGTATGATGCCCAACACCCTCCCAACAGGCCTATTCATCTCCTTACATTGCTCCCCCTAATGCCCTCACCCAATGTCCAACAAAATATTGGTGTCATGCTATAGAAGGACCACTCTTACTATTTTTTGTGCCTCAGATAAACAACAGTGACTGGGCAGCGGAGTGGGTCCATACAGTCCTGGTGGTGGCAACTGTCTGGCCATGCCTGATGAGAGATGCGGAAGGAACACAAGGACTGAGTTCTCTCTGGATTTGCTTTATCTTGCACAATGAGGTTATCCAAGAAAGTGGCTACAAGAGCACCAGCTGACCTGGATGTGCCATAAAGCAAACAGCAATGGCCTATATATACAGGGCAGAAGCAGAAGTCCTTCAAATCGACTCCTCTTCCCTCAATCAACTTCAATCTCCCAGACTGAATTGATCTGCCTTGAAGACGAGGGCCAGAACACAAAGAACACTGACATTATTACTCAGTGAAAGTCCAAAATTTTACCACAAATATTTTAGATCTTTCCTGATGTTTCTCTTCATGCATACTTGGATCACATCTGCCTTTCCACAGGCACATCAGCAGGGTGATTTTCAGTTCGATAGCTAAGATATCAAGTTCTCTCACCTTGTGTCTTGTCTAATTCATAAGATCTTAATTCCTATCAGAATTTCTCATTGTTGGTTTTTACTAATTTTCATTTTCATTCAGTTCACAGATCTGATCACTAAATTTCATCTTAACACAGTTGCTATCAAGACAATCTAAATCTCCCCGGAGAATGCTCTAACCTTCCTACCTTCATGTTACTGGCACACATGCTACAATTCACATCAGTCATTAATGAATAGCAGAGAAGATGGTCCCAAGCTGGGTCCTTATTACAGCCCTAGTAGACTCCCAGCAATCCAAACATTCTTCTTTCAGCAGAGTTCATGATCGTCTCTCTTTAACTATTTTTTATGTTTCTTTAATAATCTTTATCTGCTCCTATTACCTAATAACTTCCCATACAGCACCAAAATAAATGTTTTATTGAAATATTAATAGATCCATCAGACTCGATTGACTTAAAACTGAATAAATCAGTCATCACATTATGTGAAAGGTATTAGATTATTCTGGAATGATTATCTATTCAAATACCATGTTGACTTAGTAATATTTTCTATTTTCTTCCAAGATCTTAATTATTCTTTCCTTCAAAATTTGTTTTAAAGCTCTGCACACTACTTGAGTCAAACTAATGAGTCCAGAGTTACCTAAGTTAGAAGGGGGAAAACTCCTTAATTGATGCATTTGTTATTCTATGAAGATTTGCTATGATCACTGATTTGACAAGTTTATTAAAAATCCTTCCTAACAATGTCCAACTGTATATAATGTAACCTGCCTCTTCCTGATGCATTCTGGAATGGACACTGCAATGTCTCCAGTTGGAGGACGTGTAGATCTTTGTATCTTGCTTTCATCTCAAAAAGTGGCCATTCTTTTCCTGTACATTCATTATCATTAGCTATCCTTCATTTTCTAATTTTCTGTATTCAATGATCCTTACTGAATATTAGGTAAATAATTCTTTTAATATTTTTTAGTTTATCTGCATTACTTTTAACCCTTAGTTTGTCCTCAATATTACAATTGGTCCTGCTTCTCTCCTTACCACCCTTCACTCTTATTTATATAACTGAAGAAGGTTTTGCTGGTCTCCTCTCCTTCACAAAGTTTAGATACACTTGGATTTTGGCAGCTTTCTCTTCAACCCTGTGCTTCCTGACCTCCAGGATGCAGCTGTCTGTGCTTCAGTCTCTTTTTTCCGTCCCTGCCTGGGGGCTGTTCTTGTGCAGTGAAACTTGTATGCCCTGAGTGGGGCTCTTTTTGATTACAATTTTATGTGCAATCCCCATGCTCTCAGAAGAAGGGAGGGTGGTTGGATTTCTCCACCCTGCTATTGCTCACTCTGCTTATATGATGTTAAGTCATGTCAGTCAGGCTTATAATGATGCAACAGAAAACAAGTATTTTCCAAAAACAAAGCATAAACCTTGCAAGCATGTTCACCTCATAAATTTCTTACTCAAGCACTGACACTGGCTTCTTTACTTAAAATTATGAGAAGATGTTATTTCAGGTGGGTGACTAAGTCAATAGTATACATACATATAATACTGGGACAGCAAGCTGTCCAAACCAATCTGAGTTTCAGACGTCAGAGGATGAATTAAGGAGTCAGACTCCATTTTCACTGTGTGTTAACATTTTTTTTTTTTTTACAGGGCCAGTAACTTTTCTACCAGTGTAATCCAGACTGAAGCCCAGCAGACCCATTTTTCCTTCTTGAGATGGATCAAGGACAATTTGCAGAGGTGAGCAGAATTGGAGGGACATTAAAGAATTACCCCGAGACCAAGTCCAAGCACAGCAGAATGCAACAATTTAAAGGAGCCTTTTTAAATCCTACTTTTTTGAAAGAACCTTTCATAGATGGAGCATTTTAAAACAAGTCCAAGCAGAAAGAGGTAGGTTTATTGAGGCTGGGTGTGGACTTTAGAAGAATGTAAATTGTCCTTTTGCTTTCAGTTATTGTGGTTGTGGCTGGGTGGAAAGAAACAATATCTGTGTGATACAATTACTGTGTGTTCTGGTTTGCCTCCATTTTGGATCCGCAGCCCTTCTGACATATTCAGAAACATTCTATTTTGGAGGCATTATTGAGTAACAAAGTACTGTCTGGAATGTGTTTTGTAGACTCAGGAGGGGGGGAAAATTTATCATTAAATCTTCCTTAATTTAGAGATATACCCAACAGTACAAGCACCAGTGGGCATTCTCTTATTGATCCACAGGTTTCCCTTTCCACAGTGGTTACCAGCCATGTCCTTTGCTGCTAACCCCTTGTCATTTGTGGCTAGAAAATTAAGACACCCAAGTATGCTATTGTCAGTCCCAGTCCTCAGCCAGACTGTAACATGGGAGCCTGGGGAAGCCTAAGTCTGTAAGCCTCTGACGCCTGGCTCAAAGAGCAACCCCAGTGCTGCCAGGCAGCAAGATGAC
Organism: Tyto alba; assembly: GCF_018691265.1. Taxonomy (NCBI): domain Eukaryota; kingdom Metazoa; phylum Chordata; class Aves; order Strigiformes; family Tytonidae; genus Tyto; species Tyto alba. Next base: position 28,598,974 of record NW_024881276.1, read on the forward strand.
AAAATTAATTTCTATGATGCAAAAATTAGATCTGATTGATAGGACCCTACTAATAAAATGTCATATCTTATAGATGTGGAAGGACCACAGTGCCAGTGATAAAGTGAGATTGGTCAGGTCTGACAAACGTGCATTGAAGCTGTATTATTGACAGTGGGGTATAGTATTGATTGAGCTGCCAAGCTTATCATATTACACAATTATGATATTAGATTTGCATTTTTAATTCTTTTATAAGAAATTGGCCCAAGGCAATTACAAGAGAGAAACGCTGTGATGGAGCCTGCTGGTCCAGAATCATAGAATCATAAGCTTTTAGGAAGAAGCAGCCACTGTCAAAGAAAAGTTTTTGCCTAACAGACCCATGACAAGAAAACAATAGAAACACAAAACCAATAAAGCTTTAAAGGATTTGTTCCCAACAGTGTTGTCTCAGGGGACAATAAGGCAAAAACAGATGACCATTAAACCTGGGCTAATAAAGATGAGATCTACAGGCTGTTTGCTTTGTTGAGATCACAACCCTCATGGATGTTGCAGCTTATAAAATCCTGGAGAGTTTGCACAGACAATGTCTTCTCTTTCTTACAGCACAGTATACAAAAGAGTTTCAAAATCTTTTAATCCTAGGCTTCATCTGTTTACAGAAGCTACCAGAATGGGAGCTAGACATGTTGCTCTTTTGCAAACCAGTGACTAGAACTCAGGAGAATAGATGAGTTAGACATAAACTCTCCTCCTCACTGATATGCTGATTACATAAAGTGGCTGTAGGAGTTAGTTTTCCTGGGATTCTCTTCCCAAAGGAAGTCTCTTGAGGACAATCCATAGGTCTAACCCTCTCTTGGCCCATTCCAAGTCATGTGAACTAGACATGGGGCTCTTGATGCCTTCACTGTTTTATCAGTGGAAAAGACACTAATCATACTTATTCTTCATCTTCACTGTTGTTAAATGAAAAGAATAAGGTTTTTGAAGTGTTTCAAGACCTGTAGATTAAATGCTTTGAGCACTAGTTTTTTGACTATATATCTACTTTTTGGAGTACCTGATTTTTGAAGAAAATTTCTGTGCTGAGGAAGACAGATTCATCAATGTTCTATTAAATGATTCTTCCCTCTCCCCAGTCTCAGCTCATCTGCACCCAGATAGCTCTTTGTCTTGTTAACAGCCAACTTTCTGATTTGGAGCTACTGGATGATTTGTGTTCAGGGATCACTTTTAATTTTTTCTGGAGACAAGAAATATGAGAACTTCATGATCTTGTGAGGCCTGGAAAATTTCAAGGGTAAATTTTCTTTTCCCAGATCTCCAAAAAGACATCAAATACTTCTGTGGAAGAACAGCCAAGTCAATGAAATGCTTAAGGCATAAAGGAAAAGGAAAAAGGAGGAAAGAAGTATGCAACCTTGTTTCAGAGCTTCACAGACTTTTTGTTAGGGTCAGTCTTGAGCTGCCAAGGTGAGACACAGAAGGTTCCCACAGCTCAGGTCTAGTGTTCACAGCTGAATGTTATGGTTCAGGCCCAGCCTTAATATCTCAAAAAACTGGTGGAGGTATGTCTTTGTGTATTTAGTGAATCATCAGTGGTTTGAAACAGAAGCAGGAAGATGGGTTTGGGATGAGAAGGGGGTATGTGTGTTGGAGGGGGTCCCTGACCTCTCTGCAGCCCTCTGAAACCTCTGCACTGGGCAAAGGGAACAAGCTCCCATGCTCACTGCCCTGTCCAGTGGAAAAGCTTCTGAGCTGCTCTGTGCTTACCATTGCTAGTGTGCTTCCGAGTTGTCACACTGCTGTGATACCGTATGCATGATCATAGAGTTACTGTGAGGAGGGATTGTGGGTACTGATGAAACCAGCCTTTTTACAGGGTCAATGGCTTTGGTATTTAACACTGAAATATTGTCCAAAGGGCTGGTCAGGGCTGCTGGGATGTACTGGAAACAGCTCTGCTCTGCCAATTACAGGAACAAGCACCCCAAAAGAAATACGCTGGGTCAATATTTTGTTAGTATTAAAAGAAAGGCGTTACTGATATACTTTATAGCGCTGTACCACTGATATTACAGGTAACTTGTCAAGATAAAGGACAAAGTGTATATAACAGCAGTACATAACAGAGGTCATTTGAAAGACATATCACCCACTTAAAAATCAATCCTCTACCAGTTCAATTTTTATTTACTATTATGATTAGAAAAAAAAAAAGGAAGAATTTTTAGAATACATACTTTAATACAGCTATTGTTTAGTCTGTGTATTGGGCAGTTCATCATAACTAATGAGCTTCATGATCATCCTTTCATGATATATTAATCTGTTTTCCCATTGGTTTGCATGAGTGTTTTAAAGATCAGCATAGTGGAAGGACACTTTTAAAATAATTCTGATTGTTAAGGGACAAGTAAAGGTCAAAGGCATCCAGGAGCAAGGGAAATTCCTAAAACTTATTTAAATGTTTTCCTTTCCCTTATTTTTTTTTTTTTCCCCAGTTGATAACATTATTTTCTTATGAGAATGTGAGCTATCACCAATGTATTAAAATACTTTCCAGATATGAAATCTTAAAAAATATCTGATCTCTGTGTATTATCTGTTTTACAAAATGTAATATGGTCCTGGGCTGGGGAAACTATCTAAATTTTGAATTCAACAGGACAACAGGGTTTATTGGCTTTCCTAAACCATGATCCTTTCTATACTTTCTGAGCTATGTGATTTTCATTTGCAGATATGGTATAGATATTACAAGTTGCAGAGCAGTTTTTTTGTTGTTGAGTACACTGAACTTTGCAAACAATGGAATCAGCAGATCATAATGGAGAAACAGCTATGATTACCCATCAACACATATCATCTAATGGTAAAACTTAGAAAGATACAGTCTGTGCCCAGTTTCTTCTCTGTCAAGTCAGCTATCACAGCATTTTAAGAAAAGTAATAAAAAAACCCTCTAACTCAGTGATCATGTCCTAGGTAACAAAGGACCTCAGACGGACTATTAGCTCACGTGAAATATTAGTTGTAAGTAGAGCAATAGGGAACAGAAGCGGGGGGAAGTGGAAGTGGAGAAGCCTTAAATGACCTCTCTTATCTACCCACTCCTGGGAGGGGTATTGCTCTTCTGTCATTCCGGCTTTCGCAGCTGATCTACAGGAAGACCATAACAAACAGCCACAGAAACCAGCTGCCCAAACAAACAAAAGCATAAACAATATAAATTGAATTCATACACACATGCACACATACAGAAGAGCATCAACACCTATGAAATAAAGGCATTTCATTTAGAATAAGCTCACATGAAGAGAATTTTTGCTGGAGTTAGCCAGCATTGTGACACTTTTAAGGTTCCAGAAATGTTTTTGTTCCACACTGGAATGAAAACAAAACTTTTAAAACATTTTTATGACTTGGAATTGTGTCAAAAATCACTATTTTCAGGTTGAAAATCTCCAGGTTTTGGTGCAGGCTTCCCCCTGCTTCTAGTCAGAAACCCTGGGCTTCAGAAATCTTTGTCAAAGCCAATATGTCTTCACAGAATATTTCAGCTTTGATAAACAACATATTTTAATGAAACAACATTTTGTTGAAAATATTCCAGCCAATTCTAGCTGCAGCCTTTGAGAGATTGGGCAATTGAGCATTATTAATATTGCTAAATCTTTCTTTTCAAAGGCTACCCTGCCTCTTCATGATCACTGGACATAAGGAATTAATTACTTGGGGTAGGGGGGAAGATGGGGAGATGGTGAGGGGGTTAGTAGTATGGTTTATTGGACTAAGGCATGGGGTAGTGATAAAGCTACTCACAGTCAGGTCGCAAATCATATTTTGTCTTTCCAATGTATTTACTTAAAAAAATGAAGCACCCCACCTCAGCTGGCTGTGCATTCCCATCCCAGATGAGAATTGGGGCTCCCCAGATGAGCACCTGGGCAGCAGGTCTGGGACAGCCTGCCACTGGCCAGGGGCCTGATCCTGCCACTGCTCTGCAGCTGAAGATGTTGCATAGCTCTGAAATCCCTGCACACCAGGGGTCTGATCTCTTTGGTTTTGTGCCAGTGCTTTGTGGAGCTCCTGGGGATGAGATGGGACAGGACAATGGGAGAAGGGATCACCTTGTCTCTGAGTTGATGGTTGTGTTGCTAAGCCTCCTCTGTCCTTGCCTGCCTGCACTGTCAGTGTTTTGGCAGTGGAGAGTTGCTTTGCTGGATGGAGGAAGGGTCTTTGCTCATCATACATACAGCAAGAGGCTGTCAGGCCCCTGATGTGTAGGGAGCACCCTGAGAGCTGTCCACAGCCCTGCAGATGCATGCAAAAGTCATGACATAAACATATGTGCAAAGCAGGACTGTATCACATATATTGTCTCAGAGCTCCACACGCTGCTATCTGGCTTGGGATGTGGTGCTTAATCCCTTGTCTCCTCAGAGTGATGGGGGTGGGACATAGGAATTGTGCCATGTTATGCATGGCCTCCAGTCGTTTGCCCCTGGGAGTGGTCTGGTGACCCTGCTCAATGACCAGGTGAGAAAGTCAAAGCTGCTGAATGTGAGCATAGAGGGAAGAGGAGAGTTAAAATGGAGAGGATGCTCCTGAAGCTCGTCCATCCCCTGAGAAGGGACTGAATATTTGCTCATGGGAGTACGGGCACACCAGGAGAGGATCACTCTCTTGGAAGCACTGGCGCTTTTGGCAACACTATACAATGAACTTGGCTCCCTCCAAGATGCTGTTGAGCATAGAAGCTAGACCACATATATTATCTCTCCAGTTTAAGTTTTTGGTCCACTATGTGGGGGAAATATGAGAAAAAACAGGAGTTTTCCATGGTCTTCCTTTCCTTTCTGGTGTAACGGTGCCATCTTTACTGACCCAGCAGAGCAATCAGTACTGGAAGGGCTGTACACTTCACTTCTCTCCCAGGCTGTCACACACTGGCCCTAGTTACAACACCTCCTGTGCCAACAAATCCTCAGGAAAAGCAGTTTGGGTGTAGAATATAATTGGTGTGTACAGCTTTGATCACCATGAGTTTACATACTGAGTTCATTGCAAGACGTTCTTATTAGGTGGCTGTAAAAAACTAGTGTGCTGCAAGAACAGTAGGGTATTTCCCTCTTCATCTTTGCTATATGTTAATTTGTAGGCAATTACTGCATCTTGGAACGCTTTCATTTGTATTGCAGGAAGCAGAAGGTTTTTTAAGATTTATTTTTAATTAATTATTAATGATTCAGATCAGGAGCTGTTTATCACCTTCCTATGTTATAAAAATAACTGACCAGTTTTCAGTGTTAGGGTGTGTATGGTGCTTATGAACGCACAAACATGGGTAAACCATTTACTTGGCTAAGCAACTGGTAGGAGGGAAATAGTTCTGCCAATTACACTTTTGATTTTCAAGAGCAGGGGAGATAGGCTATTGTCAAGCTTTGTCTGGCTCCAAATGATGTTATTGTGGTGCTCCTCTTGTCAGATGGAGCACACTTATTTCCTGTTGATAGTATATAGCTGATGGGAGATAATTGCATTGACAGATTTAGAGAGAACAGGCAGAGTTAAAAGCCAGAGTGTTATGAAGGAAAAAGGAGGAGACTGTGGTTTCACTGACAAGCAAAAGCCACAGGGAGACAGCTTTTCACTGGGCCTAAGCAGCTAACATCCTTTTATGTCTCTGGAAAGCTCCTTCATGATTTGTATTAGTTCACACTTCAACCACAGTGCTCAGTGAAGATCACAATATGTAGCTTCCATGACCAAGTTATTTTAGCAGTCAATCAGCTTTATAATGTCGCTCTGCCTACAGTCTATAGGATCTTCCTGTGACAAAAGATGGACAATCAGAAAAACCATAGCTGTGCCGGTCCTCTTTGTTGTTAATTTCTACACTTGAGTATGCAGGACCACTGGAGGAAAGGGTGACATAAAATGGTTGCACCTATGGCACTTGCTTCACTAGATGAGACTGGCAGAACTCACAGTTGTCTCTATTTGTACAACTTTCCAGGTGAAAAAGTCTTTTAGCACACATTTTATCTATTGTCTATATAAATGTTTTGGCTAGGAATATGTATAGGAAAACCTAGGTGCAAAGATGAGGCAAAGATGGTTTTGGCTAAGGAGGCAGGTTCTGTGTTGGAGTCGAGACAGTAATTGGTCATCATGAGCTCCTCCTGACAGCAGTGTAGGGTTATTTGGCTTATTGCTAAACTTGGAGACTTTGATTTTCAGCTGAAACTGTAACTGGCTTTGGTCTTGTCAGTTATGCAGGGATGAATTGGTGAGAAGGTGAAATGAACTGTTCCTATATACACAAGAGTTATGGAAAAAATACAAGCATTTGTTCAGATAAAAAGCTGGATTTATAAAGTGAAGTATTAGACATTTGCTTAGCAGTTATTTCTATGTGCCAGGCATTTGCAGAAATATATTTGTGTAAGGTTGTCTCTTTCTGAGGGATGCTTGAGTCCCTTCACAAATTTGATTTAGTATCATTGAAGTAAATTGGGGTGATGAGATTTTGCCTGAAATACTACAGGATTTTTTGCTGGTGCAAAGAGAAAACAGACAAAATTCAAATTCTGTTTAATTAAAATTTTTCTCTGCCAGATAAGGTGACAAAAAGACAATGAACATAATGCCTTCAGTCATTCAAGTCCTCTAAGTCCCAGTCAATAAGTTTATTGCCTTTCAGCTCTTCCACTCTTAACATAATTTAGAAGTGTTTGAGTGAAAAAATAGTCTAACAAGTGCTCCTGCTATAACAAGACTATTAGTTTAATTGATTTTCTAAGAGGAAAACCCCCAACTAAAATTCAAGAAAGAGATTAATACAACTACCTTTTAATAATATTAACTTTATTGAAATCAATATTTTTTCTCATATTACACTATACTTTGCTACATACCAACCACTATGCAAGTAATGATAATCGATACAGAGCCTGTATATTTACAAGGACCTTTTCAAAGGCTGGCGTAATGGACAAGGATTAGCCAAATCTGGCCTGAAAAGTCAGAGTGCCAGTTTTATCTCAAACAACAGCAAACTGCTGCTGGGGCTTCAGATCCAGAGTTTTGGGGTACTAATTACCCCAGGCTTTTGGGGTACTAATGATTAGGCTCATTGTGGTCCTGATGACAATTAATGTGTGATGATGGAAGTGACACTCTTGGCCATGATGGAGTCAACTGTTTTCATAACAGCACTGTGCTGCAGAGACCAGATTGCAGACCCTTATTAAATCCTGCAAATGATTTTGTAGGAAGTTTTGGGTGATTTCCAGTCTTGAGTAGAGTTCACTGGTATTCTAGAGGCGGAATCATAGAAAGACCAAGGTTGGAAGGGACCTCTGGAGGTCATCTGGTCCAACCCTTCTGCTCAAGCAGGGCAACCTACAACTGGTTTCCCAGGATCATGACCATACAGCTTTTGAGCATACCCAAGGAGGGATACTCTGCAACCTCCCCGGGCAAGCTGTGACAGTCCTCAGTCACCCTCACAGTAAAATTGTTTCCTGATATTCAGACAGAGCCTCCTGTGTTTCAGTTTGGCAAGAACAAGTTTCACACACTCCTTAGTTACACCTGTCAAACCCCTCAATATTTAACTTACCAGCAAGTGTATCAACCCCAAGGACATTAATTATCAATAGAGACTGACAGGAAACCTAGAATAGGGTGTATGTTGGATAAATCAAGTGGAGTTCCACACTCGGGTTTCATCCTTTAGCATGTCTCACTATGTTGAAATTTGTGCCATTATTATAGGTCTTTGAGTGTTTCTTATCTACTTACAGACTTCAGGATGTATGCGGAGTATGGAGGGCCTATATTCACGGTGATGTTTTCTGAAAGTCATCCGTTTATGAGATCTAGTTGAAAAATTAAAAATTTGGGTAGTTTGCCTAGATTGTTTTGAGAAACCATATTGGGATATTTATGGAATACTTTTTTTCTAGACAGACATTCTAGTATTTGTGGTCAAATACAGATCCAGAATTATGCAAGGGAGGATGCCTGCAGGCACCGGGTCATGAAGCTCAGTGACCAAAGCTCTGTGATGGGTAGCTCAGGGACTGTGAGGCATGTATGAAGTGTTGGGGCCAGCACTGGGGCTGAGGGAACGACTTCCCCACCAGAACCAAATTGCCAGCAAAAAGCACAACTCTTATTTCAGTGCTTAACCAGGGTGGAGATGAGATGGGCCTGGAGGCAGGGCCACAGGCCATGTCTAAACCGTAATCATCTGAATTTGGTGTCCATCTGCAATTCCACCTCCAGGGTCCATCTTGCTTTGTTGGAAACTGAATGTTGGAAAAACATCTGGAAAACTTCAGATCCAATAAGCTGTGTTCCCTACCTCTTCTGCCAACACAGTCCCTTAATGGACAAAAAACACTTTGTAATGGCCATTGTGAGTTACCATAGGGGCTCCATATACCTTTTCAGTGGATATTACCTACACTAGATTTTAAATATAGGTATATATGATGTAAACAAAAGTTGCACCCTGTCACTGAATCTCATATTGAGTGTTTCTGTCCCCTTTCCCTCTTAGTCTGAGCTAAATTCGGATAACACTTGGCCATGGTAAAATACTGCTATGTTGAAACTTAGAGAAGTCCCAGGAATGCTGTGAAATTTGACTGTAGGAGCAATAACGAAAAAACTCCTCACTCTCCACACTGTTTTCCTTTCCAAGTATTAATGTTTGCAAAATGTTGATATAAAAGCTCTGCCAAAGCAGATACTCTTTAGAGAATGATGCTTTAAAGGAGGTGAGTTTTTCATGATTATGAGAACGATTATATCAAGATTGTGAAAAATTACCTTGTATAGCTTTTAAAACTATTGCATTGTAAAGTTTCAATTTTCTGAGAAAATAATATTTCTGTCTCATAATGCTTCTGTTTTGGACGAAAATCTTCTTGCCAAGCAAAATTTCTGACTTTTGATCGATTCTACTATGAAACTTTGTTAACTACAGTAGCTAGGACAGAGACCTAAATGTCAAGACATAGAGAATATGAAATGAAAAATATTCCTTCTCATTTGCAGGCATAAATTTTATGCCTGGAGATAAACAGTCATTTTGGATATTGTTAGGATATGCCAAATGTTCCCTCACTTTCTGCATAAAATTAGGTTTTAGTTATCCTACCCATTGGAAGAGTGGCATTAGACATAGTATATGGTGTATTTCTGTATATATCAGAATAACTCTCATGTGAAGAACGTTGTCTGCATTATCATGAACTGTTATTCAAATTGCTGGGATTGAACTTTAAAAGGATGAATTTGTGGTTTTGGGAACCTTCTCGCATTGTGCTGTACTACTGAGTGAATCTTGAGAGCAGGGAGTTAAACAGTGGAACCAGGCACAGAGTTGAAAGCAGAGGGGTAGCTGCTGCCGATCCTTCTGTGGTGCATAACAAGTAATGCTGTTTTCGTGCACAAGCTAAAGGTGAAGAGAACAACAGAGAGGGGATTCATGGTAGGGTTAGGAAAATTTTCTCTTTAATTCATAGCTGTTTCCCCTTTCCTGCTTGTTATTCCTAGTTCCAGAGTACGTCTTCCTTCCTTAGCATGCACTGGTATTGCAAGTGTCTTCTGGGGGCAGGGTGGAGTATGTGAAGAAAGTAGTTAAGAAAAAGAAACAAACCTGATTGTTTTCGCAAGTGATTATGGTATACACATCATGAAAAAGACCCTGCTGGTGTTCTGTTTTCTGTAAGAACATGTTGTGCTGCTTTCACACCTTGTCAAGAAAATAATCTAGAAAAAAAGAAGACAAAGGTAAGCAGAGACTGTTTAAACAGCAGTCTGAGAGCCAGAGCCAGTAATGATAAATCTCAAAGGCTTTTTTGTTGTTTGCGCTAGCATTTCTGTTCATTTTTCCTAGTTTACCATCAGCATTCCTGTGTCTTTCCCTGCCCTGTCCTTACTGCAGCAGCAAAGACCAGATCCCAGGCTGCAAAACCACAAGAACATGCCAGTCCCTTCAGGCTTTCTTATTTATTAACCTCTTCCAAATGTGTCAAAGTATTTTTCATTTACTACTCCTCACTGTACAGAAGATGTGCTTCAAGAGCTTACCAGCCCCTAGGGGCTGGCGCAGCAGGCGTGGGGGAAGCCCGGCTGGGGGGCTGAGCGGCACGATGCCGTGATGCTCCGTAGGCACCTCCCAGTGTCAGTGGGGAAGGTGTGGGTCTCACCCACCCGGTCAGCACAGCTGCCTTTCCCACACTTGCTATGGGGAACAGTGGGAGTGGTAAATCTCTGCTGGGTCTCCTTCACAGCCCAAAATCCCAACCCCGCTGCACTTAGGGTAGATCTGTGTGCAGCAAAATGCGGCTGTGAATGGCGGGAGTTAGTGACAGGTTGGGTTGGATAGGGCTGGTGGCTGTGGCTAAACAATTTCCAGTGCCTATGAGCCCACACAGGGAAAGTGAAGTTCTCTCTCTGTCCGGCTTAGAAAGACACTGTTCCCCAAATGAACGATTAATGCTTGAAAAAAGTCTGAAAAATGGATATCCCTTTGACCTTTCTAAGGTTTGTCATTTAGTTGACATACCCATTACCTCAAAAATCAAATGTGTTTGTCTAAACATTATTCTGATGTTTGGTTTGGGCACCAAAGGTCAGACAGCTGACCACTAACTCGCTGACAGTGATCAATTCAGTCTGAAATCTTGTCACTTTCCCTGTTTATTCTGCTATCCATCTCTGCTTTGCCAGCCTCCACCGCCACTTTCTGCTGTTGAGGCGCTTTTAAACCTAACAATAATCCAATTTAGAATTGATCAATGGGAACGTGTGGTCAGTAAGCAAAACGACAAAGTCTGCATACAACCGCTGACCACAATCTGGTGGTATTTTACATAGGGCTGATTGCAAACTTAATATATGTAAACAGCTCCCAACCACAACCGTTCCAGCAAAGAGGAGGTGGTAGTGACTGAGGTTTCGTGTGCTCAGGGCTGACACTTGTCTCGTGCAACAAATCCATGTGGCCCTCCGGTTCCTTATGTGGCTGCCTACTCTTGGTCTGATGCAAAAGCATTTCCCATAGGAAATGAGAGTGTCTCAGGTTTTGTTGTGGTGCTTTTCCAACCAAATTCTGCTGAGAAATCCAGCCCTATTAGTGGGAAAGGTTGCTGGTAATTATTAGGAATATTTCAGAAGAAAAACGTCCACCACCCCACACTGAGCTGTAAGCACAAAGTAACAAGATGAGAGAAGGGCTTTTAATTCTCAATGTTTATAGGCTTTTTATTTAAAAAGAAGAAAGATGAAATATCATGGGCTTGTTCCTTTCATTTTAGGCAGGTAAACACAGAGTGATAGCATAACAAGAAGAAAGAACAACAATTAAAAAACTACTTTTTCGGCTTGCACAGAGAACAATATAATGCCCAAATAAATACATTCCAGATGATAGATAAAAATGGTATTTAGGTAAGCATCTGGGGAAAAAGTCCTCCACAGCTTTCTAGGCACTTTTCAAACATTGTTCTCATCCCTTCTGCTTGCCTTGGGAGACCCCTCAGTCTTCAGCTTGCAGCTCACAGGCCAGAATGGTGCATGACATATGATCAAAAAGTGAAACACTATTGTATATTGTGTGTGATATAATTTTTCATTAGCTGCTAAACCTAGCCCTAAATCTGTTTTGCTTGTCTGCCTGTATAACTGTGTGCAGGACAGAAGCCTCCAGTCTTGGAAACACTACATCTAAGCCTTGGTAGGGGAGACTGATTCTCAAAACATGCTCACAGTGGCGGTTCAAAGTGTGTTTTGAGGTTCTGCTGGGAAGGAGAAAAGGACTCTGCTCCGAGTATTTGTTTTCACATGTGTTCAAATTGTGAGCACACTTATACCCAAGTGCTCAATACTGGAGATGTGTTTGTCTCATTACTGGATGCAAACTTTATGGCAACGCTTTGCTCAGCCTGTTACATGGGACAGTGCATGTCCCATACACTCATTTCCACAGCTGGGGTTAACTTTCTCTCACAGCTGAGATTAAATTTTCTCTGCTACGGAATGACTTTTTCTGCCTCCTAAATTCTGGTTTTCATATTTCTGCTCTGATCTGCTTACTGAGCCTGCTAGATAGGGCTTATTTTTGAAGGAATTCATTATTCAACTATGTGTCAATACTTCCACTTGTCTTGCAGGTTTCAAGTGTCACCTGCCTTGTGAGCGTTGTTGTATGAGGTACATGTGCACTGGATGTGCTACTTGTGTGCAAGTCACCCATCCAAGCATTGAACTGCAGCTGTAACACCCCTGATATCATTGTGGACCTGTGGAAATCCATCAAGGTGAAGGACAGACTCTGTCCACAGAATTTTCAGCCATCAGCATGTCCCCTGGGAAGTGCTGGTTGATGTTGCTGGGATGATACCATCTGTTTGGCCACGGAGCATGGCAAAGATGGCACCAGATTAGATGGCTTCTCTTTGCTTTGGTTTGGAAGTGGGACTTCCAAAGGCCAAAGGTCTGAGCCTCAGGTGCAGTTTCCACCTTCATCCCCCCAGGATGCAGGAGATCTGGAGCTGGGTGCCACCATGTGCTCCCTTCCCGTAATAAGGAGGGAAAACACAAATCATAATGTAGGAGAGTTTCTCTCCTGGCAGCTCTCCAAGGAACAAGTGAAAACATGAGCTCTTGGCAGAGCTACAGGCCCATACAGATCTGGGAGTCTCTGCTCCACAGCCATAGCACCATCAATGATAGGAGAAGATGGTGCCACTGGTGTAATTTTGTCTGCTGCGGTTGGCTTTTGGCGTACTACAGTGCAGACCAAGCAAGAGCCTCCCTCCAGTATGCTCACTGGCTCTGCTTTCAGTCTTTCTCACTGACTCCAGATTTGTGACATGGAGGTCATTCATGTTTTCAGCATCCTTGTGACTTGATGATACCAGTCTGTTGTTGGCAGACTCAGAGATTTTAGATGTCTTTAGATGTCACTGATGATTTTGATAGGACATTTTCTGAAGGATGGTGGGAACAGTTTGGACTCCTCTTGAAAAGGTCACCCAAATTCCCCAGCCTGTTGTGGACCCTTGACTCATTCCTTTCTTCTGAAACTGTCTTTTTATTGTGTCTGTGCTTAATCCTGCAAAATTTATGAGACAAACTCTAGTCTCAGTGCTGCAGTCAAGTTGAGGGACAGAGTTTCAGGCCTGGCAGATTTCCTCTTTTTCTATTGTTTCTCCATCCTCTTTTGTCATGGTGAGGAGCAAAGGGAAAACTGCCCGTTCAACAGGCATGGCAGGCTAACTTCAAATATATAGGTCCTTGAGATAATCTTTAAAATCTCTTGTATTTGATTCTTCTTTTAGCTGAACTCAACTTTCTGCCCTATCCTCATTCCACTTGAAGAAACCTTTCCACGACATCATGCTTTCACAGGATGATAAACACTTTTACCTTTGATAGGATAAAATAAAATTAATTTCTTATTTGATCTTCCTTATAAGATTTCAACTACAGATACTCTGGTTGAGTATGCTGGAAAGCAAATCAGCTGGATATTATTTGGCTTGAGTATGGATACCTAACTTCAATATTTGGGGATAGGAGTTGTCTTTTACTGTGGAATCAATATACTTCTGAATTATATGCAGCAACATTCAAATGGCTCAAAAATAGCTCCTGAGAGGTATACACAGCATCAAATGACTTAGCTGGGGAATGTTACAAAATTTAACAAATATTTGAATGAATTTTTAAGTCATCTGTTCAGTCTGAAAATGTGTGTGTATATTCATCTGCAGAGACACGTAAGAAAACATCTTTTCTTATTTTCATAGAAGCTTTCGTGCTCGTAGATCAGAACCACTGAATACTGAGTTTACAGCCTGATCCATTGGAGCACAATTGAGCCATCTATTGTTAGTATTGTAAATGCTACTGAAATCACAGTCTATGTAGTTCTAGCATCTTTCATACACCAGGACAACTGTCTGCATATAAAGCTGGCTAGACCACAGCACAGGTAAGTAGTCAGCCAGTAGAGGAGGTCTCCTTTGACAGTTGTGGAAGAACTACTAAATTTCCAAACTTGCAGAGGGTTATTAAAAATAAGGAGGAAAGAAATCATGGGGCACCATTAACAGATTTTATACAGAAATAATTTACTATATGTTGCTTCATGCAGATTCTTGACGTGCAAGATCCATTGCTAGTATAAATTTATGTAGGTTCATGGAACACAGGGGTGTTATACTAACAGAAAATAATGTTGTATCTCCAATCCCATGTATTTTAACTGGCTACCAGGTTCTTCCCCCTGCACTTTGTTTTCTGTCTCCAAAAAGTTATTTTAAAATTTAGTGTTTATTCATCAGGAAAGAACTTGTGATTAATTGACAGCATTGCCATGCCTATACTAACATTGCCAGAGATCCAGAGATGGACTATATGGAAACAATGGCTTTCCAGGTATGATTTGTTTTGTTCTTCATTTCTGAACACAGTTCTCTGATTGGAAAGTTCAGATTATTCTGCAGTATAGCAAATTTAGATTCATATCAGCTGTGCTCATTTAAAACTACGCTCAGATCATATTTTCATTCATTCCTCCTACTAACAGACATTAGGTTGTTAAAATAATAACATATCTCAGCAATATAATCTTCCTTTTCATAGCTTGTTCAATATATTTTTAGAATGTAATTAAACCATATCAGTACAGTGACAGAAAATTGATGACCTTTTAATTATTTCAGGATAGCTGAGTGCATAATCATTTCTTATATACTTTGAGAAAACAGAGAATGTTTTGTGAATGAATTATAAATTTAAATATGGCAAGCTTTTTTTGCTTTTTGCTTTTAAACATAATATCTAGTTCTTACTGTGTATCAGGAGAATGTGCACAGATGTCTAGTCTGTCCCAACATTTGTTTTATCAAGGAGTTTGTGTAGCTGAATCCCTCAAATCCTGGAAGCAGTGTGAGCAATACATGTCAGATGATTAAGATGTGTGTGACCAATGTGGACATATTTATTTGGCCAGTTCTGGGTTTGTACTGTGGGCTGTGAACCTTTGGAGTATGTGGTCCTTTATGACTGACCTCCCTGAGCCATCGCTGATGAGATTGTCACCTCCAGCACAGCTGCAGCAGGGCACAGCCAGGGCCAGAGCAGGCTGCTCACCCACTGTGCTCTGCAAAAGCATCCTTCTCATGGCAGGACTTTGGCCGCAGTACATCCAATCCACTTAGAGTCCAAGGTGTCTGTGCAATGCAGACAGCAGCTGTGTCTCCTGAGAAACTTTGCATTTTTTCTTTTCTTTTTGGGGGAAAGCCCAGATAACAGTGGAGGCCCAAGAAGCTCAGTTCAAATAAAGGTCCAAAACCAAAGCAACAGAGGTGTGAACATTTGGTCTTTGTCAACTGCACATACAAAGATGTGGGGAGATGATGTGCATTAATTTAGCTTTTAGACTGTTACCATTGATGCTGATCTGCACAGCTGAGTCCCAAAACTCTTGGGAAGTCCATGGGCTCTGTACTGACATGGGAATTACCGCAGTGAGAGTAATAGAACAAGTCTTTTAAACACTTTGGGGAATAGCATTCCCTGAAACAGAAGTACTTCTAAAGACTTTGCCTCATCAGCCTTTGACCCAATAACCAAGTACACAGTGGGGGCTTGTACAAAGCTGAAAAAAGACTGTATGTGGGAGATGATGCCTATTTTCACTTAATGAAATTAAAGTCAGCTATTTAATCTTTAGTAGGAGTTTTAAAGTCATTAATTCAAGAAAGTAGGACTGCTTTATAACAAAGCAACTCAGGTAAGTGATCTTTATTATTGTATATGTGGAACATACACTGTGCCTCAAGTACCTTTTTTCTGGATACACTTCATAACTGAATCAAGCTTATGATTTGCCATCATATAGTACACTTCAGTTTTGTTCTGAGTTTTTTTGTTTTTCTTTCTCTCTTGGTCATTTCTAGCCATTTCCAGCAGTTTGAGTGTTTCCACTGCACTGTTCATGTCAAAGATTTCCATTAAGGTCATGCCTTTGTGATGATATGCCTTTATGATGATATTATGATGACTTTTAGCTCTCTTTTAGGTGGTGGGAAAGGGACAATAGAGCTTACATGAAGAATGATACCCATGTACTTTTACACATTCAAAAACTAGTCATAGAGCAGACCCAGAGCAGAACAAGATCAAGGGCTTCCCATATGACTGCAAAGAGCACTACAAGTAAATGGTAGCCATCTTGCTCTGCTTATCCTCGGTGAAAAAGCATTGATGAAAACTTTCTCAACTGCAAATCTGTTTTTTTTTTTTTTTTAAGGTGAACAACTTAGTTTGTGCCATTTCAGACTGGTTATCTAATTCATAAAGTTTCTGCTGTGAGTTAGACCATGTAACATGCTTTGGCCAATGCAAAGCTGTTAGCTAAAACGGCTGTACAAGGAAAAACATTCTCTCCTTTGTTCCAGCAACATAACATTTATTTTCCACCAAGGGCAGCAAGCTGCTCACCACAGCTCCTTGCCCAAACCAAAGGATCTCCACTTCAAACATTATCAGCTGTGCCCTACAGTGTTGCCACAATTCCTAACAGATGGTGGAATGTCTATACACTGTATTGTTCAGATCAAACTGCATGAGGACTGTATGCGAGTAATATTCTACTGTGACTTGGAACCAGCCAATCTGGGAAAATTCAGTGACAGCACTGAAATCCACAGTTCATGCTATGCATTGCAGCCTATATAGTGTGGTACACAATGTGATACACTCGCCTGAGCACTCCCGAAACAGAGAAAATTACATTAAAGTATCATAATGCTTTTTCCAAACTTCTGAATTTATTAATGCTTCTTGACCTGAGCTTCTGTGGTTTAATTTCCTGTAGGTATCAAGTAACAGGGAACCAAGCAAAGACCTTAACCTTTAGTCCTTTTTGCATTTAAAGCTGCCTTGTCTTGACAGTGTTTAAACTGGTGTTAATTCCCCTCCTTTTCTTCCCCCCTCTCACTTAATGTTTGCTCTTTAGCATTGTAGAATATCAACCTACTCCACATACTGATCTGAGCTACCTTTATTAATTGAGTAGCTTTTGAACACCACCACCACAACAACAGACAGAGTAAGCACTTTTCTAGCTACAGTTAAATACAGTTTGTTTTGCCCAAGTGCTCTGGGACTGCTCCGGGCAAAATCTTGCACCACGCAAAGCAGCAGCTGCATTGTCTGTCACAGAGGAGTCACGACACCACTCTGAGCTGTTTCACAGCGGTGCTAGGAGAGAAACTAGGCACGACATGAGGGCCCTGCATTTGCAGCAGGTTTACTCTCCTCCAATAGCTATGTTCCAGCTGAGACACCTCAAGCTTGCAGCAGCATCCCAAGGTGATCAAAGATACCACTTCTGTGAGTTGAGGAATAGAGAAACTACTAACCTCAGAAGTCACTGAAAGATGAAGGATTTATCTTATTCTGCAGGAATGAAAAGAATACATAGTGTAGTTGCATCTTGCTTAATTTTCTACTGTTTTCCACACCTTGCCTTTCCTTTTTTTTCTTTTAAAAATCTTGTTGCAGAGCTGACTGCCTAACCTGCTATCTATGCCATACCCTGCTGACTGTTTATGCTCCTTTCTTTCTAAATAGAACCTCTAAATATCATAACCTACATTACACCAGTAAAGAATTTTTGCTTGCTTGCTTGCTTGCTTGCTTGCTTGCAACTAAGGCAATACCTCAGGAAAACACACACCTGCTAAAGGCAGGGCTCAGGCAAGAGAGCCGCCCTTTAAAGCAGCTGAGATGCCACATGCCAACACCTGTGCTAACACACAGCACTTACTCCCTTTCACATTCTTTGATTTAAGGGATTCATTTGTTTCAGAAAAGTTTAGCATGAAGTGATTAGAGACAAAGTTCTGAAGAGAATTTGTGCCCTGTATTAGGAAAGAGTATTTAAGTATTAGTTTTAACATGTTTTTTAACTTGTAGATGAAAACTTCTTGGTGAAATTTCTGTCTTCTAGGTCAAAAGTAGGTTGCTTTAAGTAAGGTGACAGAAACTGCAAGAGTTAATAGCTATGTGTCTCATGTGTGCGGTAACTTGCAGATATGCAGGAAGCTTAGTTATGGGTCTTGTTGAGTGGGTTAGTCTATGTTAGCATTTTGTTAGCAGAATCCCAAATGCTCTGTCGGACTTGTCAGACCCTGGGGCTGGGTAGCTCGGTTCTAGGATGGTTTCTCAGTGAGTAAGAGGAATTAATGGACAGGACCCTGTGGGCAGCTGGGCCTTCTTTCTTCATCCCTGATGCTGTGCTGCACTTTAATGCTATGGCAGCAAAACACATCCAGATTATATTGGTTTAGTCTGGTCACAGGCATGTCCCCTTTATAGCTCCTTTATTCTAATATGTGGAGTCTAGTAGGGACCCCAAACCCAGGAGCCACCTCCAGGCAGCAACTGCCAGGATGAGTTCCCTGGGGTGAGCAGGTTTTGAGGAATTTGAGTTTTTTTTCAGGCTATGGAATCTGAAATAGCTTGACATCTTCAGGCTTTTGGTTTTTGTTTGTGGAACTTGCAAACTATTTTGATGATCGGTTTCTACCAACCATGTTCATCTTTTCCCCCTATAAATGCATGGAGATATTTTTAAAATAGTATGCTGAAAAAGGGATTTGATGAGTTCTTCTGGGTTTCTGAAAGGAGTTTATATTTTTCACAATATTTTTTATCTCTCCTCCTTTTTGCGGCTGTCAAATCCATTTTCACTTTGCTGAACTAGCTCTGTTTTGATTGTACTGTTACAGGCTTATACATCTGAAAATGTTAAAACTATAAATTCTCTGAAAGTCAGTGTGCTTTGACTCGAACTTCAAGGAGCGGCTGAAGAAGGCTTCACCATCCCCAGCCCTGCCCAAGGACCTGCTCATTTTCCTGTACGGTGGCGGGCAGCACGGTGCGGGACAGTGCACACCGGGGCAGCAGAACCACACCAAAGGGGTTCTCCTCTGGCTGGATACTGCCTTTCTAAAGCAATTTGGCACACATTCCCTGCCTGCATTTCTTCTCTTGGCCTTTTGGTGTCATTCTGTGATTAACAAGGAGAGTGAAGAGCCTTGTAGTTGCTTCTCCCTTCTTCTTTTCAGAGCAAGGCAGAGCTGTAGCAAAGGATGGTACATGCTGAAAAGGCATTGAGCACAACTAATCTCATAAAAGTTAAGGATGGGGTTAAGCCTATATATTGGGCCCAGTTCCTACTGAGGTCACTAAGAAAGGTGCTTCCATCACTTTCAGTCAGTAAAGTGACTTTCTATCTAGGTCAGTGGTGCTCAGTTATAAATGAGGTGGGGTAAAATGTTCAGGAGACCATTACCTGGCCCTGCCTTGGCTCAGTCCATGCCCTGAAGACCATCTCTGAGGATTATGTTGGCCAGAGGTGGTGGCACAGTTGGCCGCTTGCTGCAGCCTGGGTGAGGGGAGGGCACAAATGTTGCCTGGAAGTGCGGTGGTGATAAAAAGTTCAGAAGTGCCTGCTCAACGTCCTGTTGTTAGAAAGGAGAACTCTAAAAGTCAAGTCAAAGAGATGGGATGAGTATGGGAAGGTAGTGTGGAAGCGGCTGTGGGGCTGTATCGTAATGCAAACCTGCAAGCAGGAGGGCACCATTCTGTGTGTCCCCAGGACCCGGGAAAGGCTGCGCTCTTGTACACACTGCCGTGTCTTGTGGAGAGAAGATGCACATGACAGGGCTGAGCACACAGGGGATGAAAAATGTGGTAGAGCTGTACCAATGACAGATTTTTATTTTAGTTTGCTGATTGGTCTGGGGTGAAAAAAAATGAGTACATAGGAAGTTTTCCTAGCTTTTTTTTTTTTTTTTTAAAAAAAGTCTAATGGACCATTTCCATTGATCTAAAAGAAAATATTTCAGTACTCAGAAACGTGTGTGTGTATGGGGGGAATAGTGCAGATTTTCGCAGAATTTTACCTCCTTGATTGAAGGAATTTTGTTTTATATTCCTTTAAGTGATTATCCTGGCTTCAACTTGATAGAGTTAAATTTCTTCCTAGTGACTGATACAATGCAATGTTTCAGATTTAGTGTGAGAATAATGTTGATAACAGACTGATATTTTAGTTGTTTCTAAGTAACGCTTATGCTAAGCAAAGGACTTTTCAGTTTCCCGTGCTGTGCCAGCAAGAAGGTGCCCCAGAAGCTGTGAGGGAGCACGGCCAGGACAGCTGACCCGCACTAGCCACAGGGATATGCCGTAGGGATATGCCACAGGGATATGCTATACCATCCCATAGGCCCTCATGCTCAGGAGTTAACCGGGGAGGGGAGCTGGCCAGGGGCGCCGATCGCTGCTCCGGCATCGGTCAGCGGGTGGCGAGCAACTGCATTTTGCATCACTTGCCTTTTCTTGGGTTTTATTTCTCTCTCTTTTCATTATATTCCTTTTCATTACAATTATTATTATGGTTGTTGTTGTTATTATTTATTTTATTTTATTTATTGAACTGTTCTTATCTCGACCTGTGAGTTTTACATTTTTTTGATTCTTCTCCACATCCCACTGGGAGGGGAAGTAAGTGAGAGAGTGGCTGCATGGTGCTTAGTTGCTGTCTGGGGCTAAACCATGACAGTGGTGTAAACAAGTAAAGTGCATTTAGTGAGCACACTGGATCAGGTGTGTCATGGTTGTGTGGATAGACCTGACTGGCCAGTCTCTGCAAACCTGGACTGAAGTCCACTTTGTGCCCAAAGAGAAATTGAACAACACTTTGAGTCTGTTAGGCTGAAACATCTAATAGCTGTTTCAGGATCTACTGAATTGGGAGGCACTTGAGAAATGATAATGCAATCCTGCTAGCCACTTTGAAAGGAATAATTTCTTTTCTGTAGAGCTATTCTGCAGAAGACAATTTATTTTGCCATCTTCCTGAAACCTGCTCTACCAGCAAAAGACATGGAGGAAAGCATTGCATTTGTGGTAGAGCATAAAGAAGTGTTTTTTCTTTTTCTAATGAGTTCTCATCAAAAAGTAGTTTTGCTTTCTTTGAGTACAAACAGATATTTATAGCCATTGGTAAGGGCTCTGCATGGGTATGTGTATTAAGTAACACCAGAAAAAGCTTAATTTTTCTTCAGAATTTCATTAGATGTTTCTAGAAATTTTGGAAATATTATAAAAAGTTATTCTTTCATTTCTTCTTTTTCCCTCCTCTCTTTGTGAATTAGTCTGTCTCTAGGAATAGGAAGTAAATTGATACAGTTGGACACCAGGCACTGCATTCTGCAACATATCAGAATAAAAATACTGAAAAAATAAAAATTAAAAAAAAACCTTAAGGAACTTGGACAAATTTGCATTTTTGCTGTCTTTATTTCACAACCCTGCTGGATTATATTCTTCTTTTCTTGAAACTCGTAACATGGTAGAAAATACTTAGTTATGAGATTCTTTTTTTAAAAAAGTGATTTAGCCTACATTAAATCATCTAGGGAGAATTTTCCAGTGCACTGGAAAGATTTGATACTGGCACTTCCTCTGCAATAACCAAGATGCTGAAGAACAAGAGTGTTGATTCCGATTGCGAAGCATTTCATGATCCAAATGCCTGAGCAGAGGGACCACCAATACAAGAAGGTTTCAATTTGCTCCAGAACAAACTTGAAGCTAGCTCCAGACATGGGAGTCAGCCAGCCTTTTCTTATTTCATAATAATAGCAGTGAGGTTTGAAAACCATTGGGTTTTAACACGTGTAAAACTGAGTAAGCCTGATCTCCCCAGCCCATTTAGGGCAATGACAATGCTCTCATTGACATCCACAGGTTTTGAATCAACTTCAGTCATCTTGGCTGGCTGGTACCTTCACCCTGCACCAGCGCTGCCAGGGTCTGGGCCTGTAGACTCTTACCAGTCCTGCAGAGATTGCTGGACTTTGCTGAGACCCTACGAGGGGCTGCAGTGGGTGTCTCTGTCTCTGTTGCCTGGACAAGGCGGTGGATGTGATTTGGGAAGGAAAGCTGTGGCAGAGGGGAAGGAGAGGTGTGGCATTACTTTGTCCTGTCCAATCCCTTTTGCCTCTCTGTCTCTGGAAAATGCAGGTGACTCAGGAGAGAGAGCTCGACAGATCTCATTAGATAAAAGTTTTTGGATGTATTTATCTTTTGATTATGAGGTCTTTCCTCCAGCCCTTCAGACCCCTCCATGCTGATAATATGCTGACTAGTGTTTTGTGGAAGAGTGGTTTTTTGTTTCTTTTTCAGTATGCTTTTGAGTGATGTTCTGTCAGACAGCAAGAAGAAAAAAAAGTGTGTTGTTTTTTTTTTTTTTATCCTGTACCAAGGTGCTGGCCTCCTTCCATAAACCCTATTCTCTACAGAGATAGAAGACAGAAGTACTTTTCTGAACCAATTCTAATCTTAAAGTATAGAGTTTGGTTTGAGGTTTCATGCTGAGGTTTGGAGTGACTCATATTTTGCAAACAAGTCTACTCAGTCTCTTAGAGTTACACCACCTATTTAAGGTAGAAATATGCAAGCTAGTACATAATGCATACTGCCTGCATGCTCCAAACCACAAGTTGCTCAAAAAAGCCAGAGAGGTGAATCCTGCTGGGAAAGTTCAAAATAATGAAAGAACAGCCACTTCTTGCTCTATTGCTGTGACAGCTATATTTGTGATGCCAAGTCACATGGGGAATATAAAACTAAAATATAGTTAATAAGAGCCTTCAATCAGTGCTGGTTACTCAAATGTTCTGTCAGTACCTTCCACTGTGATTTCAGCACTGTTGATCTGTAGAAAATATGTAGCCTGTTTAGAAAGAGAGTATGTATTTTGTATTCTTGTGCTCAGAATTTTGCTTTTTGTCTTACAATTCAGGACATCCTTATTCTGCCAGAAACTCCCTTTGCTCAAATGTGAATGAATACATTACTATCTTTTAGAACAGGTAACCTGCAAAAGGTTCTTTTACTTTGGAAGAGATGCTTGCTGCATAGCTCTGGAGTTTGCAGAATGACAACAATAAAGCATCAGAAAAAACAACAGAGGAAAGAGCAGTGCTAATAGAAACAGACGTATTTTTCCATGCTTCTTAAGAAAAACAAAAGCAGCTGCCACTTTTTATTGAATGGTATCTCTGATTGGACTGAATCTGTTCTGTGCTATTCTTTTGCTCTAA
The DNA here is from genome assembly GCF_018691265.1 of Tyto alba. NCBI lineage: Eukaryota > Metazoa > Chordata > Aves > Strigiformes > Tytonidae > Tyto > Tyto alba. The sequence continues at coordinate 28,622,184 of NW_024881276.1, forward strand.
TGGGGGCAAATAAAATATTCTTCTGTATAGCCCAGGGGAGTAGTTAGCCATCTCCTCTTAATTTGAGTGATCTTTAGATTTCTTATATGAGGTTCTGAATCAGACAAAGTGCTCAGAGTCAGCTCTTATCTCTACATAGTAAATAAGGTTGAAATTTAAAAAAGGCCATTAGCAATCAATACGGCTGGGAGATTTAATTTCCAGCACATGCTTGTTTTGTTTTATTGTTACATACTCTAAGAGTTCCAAGGGATTATTTCCTTATTATTATTATATTTGCAACATTTTTCTATGTAACCTGTCCTTCTCTGTTCTCACTGTTTGCTGTTTGACTGATCTCCTCTTGCGGTGCTGGTTCGTTATTGAAGGGCTAGAGGACAGTGGTCTTACTGGAGCAGTGACAGGCTGTGCTGTCTTGTGGCTAGGGTGCCGAGGGAATGATAAAAACTAAGAATGGCCAGACCCCTCCCTTGAGATAGGAAGTACTCCTGCCAGCTTGAGAGCGAGAGCCAATTCACTGCTCTGAGCTCTCCACCTATGGTAGTAAAGCAGAAGCCGTTCCAAATGCCGCTCCCTCAAAGCTGTTCTTCAGGATAAAATACAGCTGTTCAATATAGTGGTTTAATAATGTACTGCATTTTCTGTAACTTAATAGGCCAAATGCTGTTGGGGCAGACATTGGAATTGCTCATCCCTGTCATTCTCTTCAGGTATAAGAACACCTTGGCTCAAAACAGAGTAAATAAGTCAGAATTTAAAAAAAAAAACCCAAACAAACAAAAAAACAAACAAAACCCCCCAAAACAGCAACAACGACAACAAAAAAACAAACAAACAAACAAAAAACCCCAAAATATTGTAAGATACAACAGGAAATCTGGTGGTGAATTTGTACTGTAAAGTTAGAGGTGCAGCTTGCCTGACAGTTGTGACTAGTCTCTGTTGCAATGAAAATGTGGGTTTGCCATCCCAAGACTGAAAAGCAGAGATAAGCTAAATGATCCAAGGAATGAAAGCTGTGTTTTCCCCAGAACTACTCAAAATTGGTTGTGATATGTCTTGTAGCATTCTCTGTTAAGCAAGATAGCTATTTCACCCAGAAAAATCTGAAAGTGATCCCTCATTACAGTAATTTTGGCTTTATGCTGGTGATCTCAGTGAGATTCATAAACAGGATTTGGCTTTAATGTCAACTAGCCAATGTTAAAACATTGATCTGAGGACTAACTATAAAAGTCACAAAAATGTAGTGCTTTACATATTCTGTATTCTGAAAGAGAATATTATGAAAGCCAAACAAAAGTACCCAAATTAAGATTCACCTCTTATGAAGTCTCTCTGTAAATACATATGTGGGATGTTTCACATACTCAAAAATAAAAATTCTTGCTGTACATTGTACATTACTGTGCATAGTAGAATTTTGATGTAGTATATCAAAGACTTCTAGAAGCAGTCTTCTTTTATTCAACACAATTTTGAAAGCAAATCATGTCATACATATAAACAGGTTTTGCTCTGTGTGTTCCTAACACAATAATACAAACATATTTCATTTAGATTCTATAACACCTTTGAAACATAAAATTGGAGCAACCTAATATATGAAGCCTCTGTTATGGTCCATTTCATTAGACCTATTACATCTCTGTAGGAAGAGTTTAAATTTGCTTAAAAAAAAAAAAAAAAGAATACACTAACTAGTTCATTATCACTTTAATTTCACTTTAATTTCTGATACTTTGTCAAGACCTGATAAATTAAAAAGCCAACTTAGACTGTGGCCGTGCTGTGGTGTAAGCTGGATCTAGGTACTTGCTATCAGCTACTAATTAACACAGTGGTACATATTCTGCCATATATTTATCTGGTAGGTAGACAGTACATCCTATCAAGAATGATCTTTTAGTGTGTAAACACAAAACACAAATTCACAAAAAATTCAAGTCTAAAACACCTGCTCTGAAGACTGTCCTTTTGTATTGATGTCACCTGTTCCAAACTCCAAAGGGTGGTTGTTTGTTTTTTTTTGTTGGTTTTTTTTTTTTTTTCAATTTGTAAGCAACACAGACTGTAAGAGAAGTCCCAGAGCTTTGAATAAAAGACCAGAGTCTATCATAGGCAAGAACGGGCAGAAAGGGCAGGTTTTCTGGATGCTGTTTCTTGAAGTGATGATAGCACAATACATATCAAACATTTAAAGGGCAATGAATGTTTTAGTTGTGGGTTAAAGTGAATATTAATAGTTTATCAATATGGTCAGGTCTTTTTCCTAAAAGCCTCCTCAGCTAGGAATACCATGGATTGCATTTGTTCACTGTGAAGGAGAATTTATTTTTAAAATTCCCCCCCCCCCCCCCCCCCCCCCCCCCCCCCCCCTTTTTTTGTATTTGGGTACTTGATTAGACTAAAATATTTTGTTTTATTTATGGATGCATTATTAAATATATACTACCATAAGAGTGTTTAAAAATCCATCTCAAAACCCTCGTGGATTATCAAAAAACAGTTTTATCTTTTTTTGGTCTTTAAATCTGAGCGAGGTAAGGTGTAACCATGACAAAAAAACAAAACCTGAATGAAAGGGTTCTTGACCGAATTAAAATTAATGGACCCTAAATAAGAATGTGTATGTAATCATCCCTAACAGGGATTACATTTACAGCTGATAAAATGGGAGAGGCTACAAACACACTTAGAAGTCAAGATTAAAATTTAACACGATCTTGATAAATAACATAAATAATCTGAAGGGAAAAAAAAAAAAAGGATTTTATTTGCTAAGGACAGAAGTAAATACAATTAAATAAGAGCAATTGTTTGCACAAGCACAAGAGGCAAATGACGGGCTGGTCAGCAGTTTGGCCAAGCAGCACCCGGGCACTTGGTGACAATCATGAAATGAATACGGGGGTGACTCAGCTCCAGCCTTGCCTTGCATCCCGAGTGTTGGGTCCCCCATGGGAGCTGTCAGGCTCCCAAAAAAACACCCCATATTTTGTCCACTTTCCCAGGGATGTGCGGGAAACCTGCAGCAGCGTGCGGGCTGCAGACTGCTTCTCAGGTCTGAGACATCTCAGCAAAGGGCTGCCTTCAGAGAGCAGGCGAATCACTGCTTTGGCATTTGGGGATATGGATGCTGATATTTTAATGGTTATGAAATACAGCTGTTTTGTTCTTTTAAATGAAACATGCTGCTGAGCTGGAAGGCAGAATTAGCTTCAGTTGGACCCTTTTCCTGAGTATAAATGGAATAAAATTGCTGGATTAAAACACTTGCTTATATTCTCCTTCTCAGCCTCTTCCATGATGAAATGAATCTTCCTGTCCAATCTTAACACTTCAGACTTAGGGGCACAAGGAAGGACAGCTGGCAGCAACGTCTCAACTAGTGACCATCTTGTTGCAAATCTGACATTTGAAACAGACAAGGCAAATGGATCTATCAATATGATTAAGTTAATATTTCTGTATTCTTTCTAGTCTCTGCAATTTTACAATCCAGAATTGTTAATGCTGTTATTATTCCACTGTAATTTCTTTCAAAAGCAAGTATTATCTTTCAAAATTGCTGTTTGTCTTTAAAGTTTGACAGATATCAAGAATTTTGATTAATGTCACAGCCTTCCCAATTTCACTTTATTACCAAGGTACATTTAACATAGACATCAGTGCCAATACCCAACTTCAGCAACATGTTGTAATATTTTTGAAAGGAATAAAGTGATAACAACAATGTCAATGTGATAAATTTCTGTTCTAAGAAAAAATACCGTTTTAGGCAGAATTTCCATTGGCAGAAGAACCTGCAGGGTGGGACTCCAGTGTAGAATAAATGGTAAGGACACAGCTTTCAAAAGTGGTTATAATAATCATACCTTTCAGTCTAATGCTATTTTTCAGCGGTTTGGAGGGTGTTGAAAGAGGTGTACAACTTTTTAGAAGGACAAAGATGCAGCTTCATCCTGGAAACTTAGAGATATGCCCTCAAAGCCTTTGTTTGCCCTAATATTCCATAATGTTAGGCTTTTAGAGTCAATAACCCATTAGTAATCAAGAGATGTATCATTTATTAATTATGCACCATATTAATATTTAATCTTTTGGGTTGCTGAGCATATTTCTAAATCTACTTTTTAATTACATTAAAAAAAAATAAATCTTCAAGGCAACCATTAGAAAAGTCATTTTTCTGCGCATTATGACTTCAATTACTTTGAAACAGCTGTCTGTGAACTCTTTGTGATGCTACAGTACTTGGTAAAATGGCCATCTCAGCTCATCCATGCTCTTCACTCATTTGAAAGCTAATTGAATATTAGAGCAAAGGGAATGTTACAAAGAATTTCCTATGAGCACTAAAGTACTCTGGAATTAGACCTGGAAATGTGATGCCAACTGCCTGCCACCGACCGCTTGGCGGGAAGATGCTGGCCAGGGATAAACAACCATCTGCCTGAGCTGAGATTTCTGGCTGGGCATGCATGGTCAAGCAGGGGCACTGAAGCGCCTTCCTGACCCTGGGGTTGGGAAGCACCTTGTCCAGACCTGGCTGCCCCATCTTGGGCCAGCTCCTCAGGGGTGCCCTGATCCAGGACCTGCCTCAGCCCCACCGCAGGTGGGGTGGGATCACTCGGGGGGCAGCCCACTTGGGGCAGGGGTGGGGATGGTGTTCCCGGCCACCCCTTGCAGCTCTCCCAGGCAGCTGCAGAGAGTGGGGTAAAATCCAGGGTCCTGAGTCCTGTGCATCCAGCCTGGGAAGGCAGAGCTTTCCTACACAGCTTTGCATAGATGTATTATTAATAAAGATAACAACATTATGGCAGACTGGTGCCCCATCAAGCTAAGCATGTTCAGAGACAAAACATAAAGTACTTTATTTCCCAAAAGATGAAGTCTGATAAGCTATTCCACTTAAATGCTATTTTTCTTTGGCGCTCCTTGAACCTGTCAGTGGAAGTGTCAGTTTCAAGCCACACATCAGAAAGTCTCTTATGGTTTCCTTTGTCAAAATCTGAGTCTTAAAATGTAACAGAGGAAATATTTCCCCTCTGCTCTCTTTTACCTCTCCTTTCCTTCTCTAGTTGCAAAGCATTTGCCTATATATGATAAACAGACTCTGATTATTCAAGCATCAGTGAAGGAGAAAGTTTGTTTGAAGGGTGGGGACATTAGAAGAAAATTTTCTATACTCACACAATAATTTCAGAAACAGCCTCTACAAATAAATCCAGTCATAGAAGAATCAGTTATCTATGAAGAAAATGGTGTAATTATTGTGAACACTGTGTTTATTGGAGTTTCCAGCTGAATAAGGAAGGGCAACCAGGGATGTTAAGATGAAATATTTGCAGGGTTGAAGTCAGTCTGCATAAAGAATATACATTAAATCCCCAGGGGCATATTCTTACTAGGGGCATAATGGCCTTAACGTAGTGAAACTTTTTATGCTTTATAGTCCAAACCAAGAAAGAGAAGTTCTGAATGTGTTTAAATTAGCTGAACATGCTCCTGAAATAAAAAGGTGTCTGGAGTCTGACTCTGGCTGAAGTCCTGGATATTGCATATGACCCTGGCAGCATTTAATAATGAACTCAAAACCAAACAGTAATTACAACAGAGAAAACTAGCATCTAATTCTCTGAAAAGTTTTACATTCAAATCCAGAAGTGATAATGATTTTCTCTCTTTTAAACCTAGATTTTATCTTTTCTTAAATGAGACATTATTAATACAAAGGAGTATTTATAAAAATATTTGAAGTGGATGCCATCTATGTCAACCAAAGGAAAAATATTCTCCTTTCACAGACATAGTCTTGTGTCAATCTACATAAACATAATTCAGCAACGAGAAGGAACTGCTGTATTCTTATCACTTGCATATTATTAAAACACTTGCTTTTAAAACTATATGTGTATGTACATATTTGACTTAGAGTAGATTGAACCTCTTGGAGGGTATAACTTGTCAGAGCTGGATCACACTGCAGCCCCTGAAAAGGGATGATATTTGTGGACGCCAGGCCTCTTGGGTTCAATTCTCTTTTCCCAGCCGTTGACGCTCTTTATTGCTCTCAACTTCTCTTTCCCTCCATTTTCCCATGTGGGCCTATTAATTTATGAAGTGATGGTGAGTCACTTAATGATGCTGATGACGGGAAGAGTGCCATGGAAGTAGCCAAGCATGATTTCCCAGGAGAGGAGGTCAGAATGGGGCGCAGGGGATGCTTCTGCCAGTGGGCTGGAGGGACCTTGTCCCAGTGAGTGATCCTGGCAAGGCAGTGTTCAGGGTGAGCATCTTCCCAGAGCTCGGCAGGGAAAGCAGTTCCTTAGGATTGTTAACTTGTCTCCTGACTGGTCCTCTTTTGTCTCCGTGTTAATGCTGTGCATAGCTGAGGGGGCGGGGGGGGGTGGGGGTGGGGAGAGGAAATATTAATACTGATCCTCCGTTACATACCTGATAAAAATGAAAGCTGATTTTTCCATTAAGCTCTGCAATAGCCAGTTCCTTGAGTTTTCACAAGACATTAAAGGAATGAAGCATTATCAAAAAGACATTCTATTACAAAGGAACACTAATCAATGTTGAGAACATTGGTTATAAATTATTCAGATTTCGTTATAAACTGCTTGGATATTAAAAATACTCAAACCTCAAGCCCTTGTGATGTGCAGCACTGGCAGATGGATACAACAGCGTGACTGCCTCACCTGGGAAGTTCCCACATGGTACGTTGCATCTTTTAGTATCTGAAAAGATGCAGCACAGAAATGTCTATTTCAGTGGATTATAAGGAATAAATCACTGAGTGGCTTTGCCCCCAACAGAACCTGATCGCTGTAACTTGTTGTGCATTCTTCCTTCACCACACATTAATTTTTAATGAAACCATTTCAAAATAAAGTCATAATGTAAGTCATAAATCACAAAACGATGGTAATAAACCACTTTGGTTTATATTAGCTCTGTGCAGATGATACTTAAGCATTTCCATCATTAGCAGGGAATATGTGAGCATTCTCCACACAACATTTCCTCTGTTACTTCCATCTTCAATTGTGGAAATGTGGGAAGCAAAGCCAGTCCCAATCAACCTCTGGGTCACTATTTATTCTCTTAATTGAATGGCTGTATGCTAACGAGTGAAGATTTTTAGCACTTTTCTGACAGCTGCAAAGTATTTTTCTGTAATTTAGAGTTATAAAACCAACACTTCCAGGTACAGCTAAGATGGAAAATGGAAAGAAAAAGGTGGGTGGGAGTTGAGGGAAAGGCATGGTTAACTGACATGAGGGCTAGGTGAGGGTGAATATTAGAGTTTTATTGTTATGGAGTGACCTAAAGGCCCACCTCTTGTTAAAAGGAGGACCCATCTTGTAGATCTGTAATACCTAATACGAATTTTGTATCTTTTAATTTATTTTTTCTTTTGTATTCCTATAATTACTTTTGCAGAATATACTGAGCTCTTCTTCTTGATGGTCTCTTCTCTGTACCGTGGACCTTAACAAGACCTATATAATTAGGAGCAATTTGAAAGATCTAGACTCCACAAGCCAATGCCTCACAAAACACAAGTATTTGGGGTATCAGGTGTCTGGAGACTTGCACAGAACAGCTTTTCATTACTGGACTGGCTTTCTGGACACAGATCTGTTTGCAGGAAATATAACAGCATCCACTGATTTAAGACTGTCCTGACAGGAGCAGGGAATTATAAAAGACTAATATAGACTATTTCCACTCACCGGAAACCTCCTCTGTCTTAAACTTGGTAAGGTACCAAAGCTAAGACAACATACCTTATGCTTTTGTCCTGTAGAAAAGAAGAGTCAGTCATTGGAATAAATAAGATAACTTGTAGTCATCACCTAGCACTTTATTAATTCTCAGGTTTGAAGAATTTACATAATAATTCCCTTGGTAACTTTCACAAGTGTTTTCCTCTCTATTTCCAAGCATGCAAAAATCCTGGGACCCATAACCCATGATGATCTCTTAATTGGGCAAAATGTAATTTTCAATTAGAGTTATCCTTGTGTGTTTCATGACCCTGAGTAATAGGAAGTTTGTATTCACACCTGCATTCTCAAGCTTCTAAGGGACTTTGGGAATACTGGAGTATGAATAAACATTAACAATAAGCAAATATATAATTTCTGGGTTTGGAGAGGGAGTCATAGCATCAATATATAGAGAAAAGAACAAATAAATTGAGTTTGAGTACAGTCTGAGGCATTATGACTGAAGATTTTCCATAGAAGATTTAGTTATCTGTATTAATTGTGAAAATAGCTAAATCTTGATAAAAAAATGTTTTGTTACCTTAAGAATGTGTCTAACATCAGTCAGACCTAGAAAACATGTCGTAAGTTGAGTTAAAAGCCCTAGCAACTGAGGAGTCATAGGGATTTAAGAAATTTAAATAGATTGTCTGCTCTAGTCCAGTGGATCAGAGCTCATTTCTGCACAGGGAGAGCTCAGCCCTGAGGAGCTGGCTGTGCCAGCCTGCCGACTGCCTCTCTGCCTCCGTGGCTCCACATTTTCTGCCATCAGACCTGGCCCCACAGGCTCTGGCTCCACTGAGGCCATGTCTTCTCCAGGCAGGAACTGCCAGTGGTGAAAGCTCTTGGATAGAATCCCCTCTCAGGCATACCTCTCCAGCCAGCTACAGCCTGTGGGCTTGTTAACTAATTGCTTAGCCAAAAAAAAAAAAAAAAAAAAAAGAAATTATTACAGTGATTTTATGACAAGCACTAAATGCCAAGATTGACAGAAAACAGGCTTCTCGGTGGTGAAGCTTGGCTGTAAGGCCAAACCTTTCCTATCATGAAATGAAGATAGGGGGACAGGAGGATGTAGTTGGAAGGTCCCTTAGGAAGCCATCTAACCCACCCTCCAGGCTGGAGAAGGAGAAACTCTGCCTAGGCCATTTGCTAAGGGACTGTCTCAACCTGACAAGGTTTCCCAGTGGCAGCCTGATCTCCTGCTTCTGTCTAATATTGTCTTAACAGGCATCTTTCTTTCTGTACTTATTTTTCTGTGTGCTGTGACAAAAAGCGTATGAGTATTGGCTTTTTTGCAACAATCTTGTTATGGACGTAAAGACAATTATTGTGTCTTCCAATAGTTGTCTCCTCTAAACAGTTCACTCCTTAATTTTTTTCCCATGATCCTGAGAAAATTCTCAATATGAGATCTTTCCTCAAAGTTACTCTTCTCTGAACTTTGCTCTGGATCTTTCTATGTGCTGTGCCTCAGCATGGCTCTTCCATTTAATCTGAGACTGAGCAGAAAAACTGCTTCATTGTCTTGCAGACTCCATTCTATCTCCCAATATACGTTTCTCATTTTTGCAGCAGGACAGTGCTAATGCAGAAAGTCTGCCATGTGTGGTATGCCTTCATTCATATACAAATTAAACACACCGTGCCTACCTGTGGGGACTAGATGATAGAGGGTCCTTTCATGGTATCACCCTTGTGCTGAATTTTTGTCACTCACAGCTTAAAATGAAGAGTTTAAAGAATCTCGGGTGCTTGGACTCAAATCTGTCACTGTGCAAATCTTGGATTTTCAGCTGTAAAAGCACAAGCTAAGCTGGTGTCCTTACCCTTCCTCGTATAAAGGCTTCTTTCAGCCTGCATGGAGCACAGGGGTGTAGGAAGTGACTTTCCAAAGCACAGTGAGTGGGTCTCTGTGATTTGGAGACCCGGTTGGTGAGTACATCTCCAAATAGCCCACTTCGGTTTGGCCAGGCCCTTCCCCAATGGGATGGGTTCGGGCTGCTCTGCAAGTCGGCAGGTTCAGCTCCAGGCTGGCCTCATGGAGCATCTCTTCCTGCCAGGCACACCCCCAGCAACAGGGACTTTCTCTGCACCGTGCAACAAGGCTAAATCTAGCTTACAGGGTTCCTGTAGTAATAAAAAGGAATTAAACAGACTCAACAGTGGAAAGGGGGATAGAGCAGGAGCTAAAAACAGATTATTTTTACCTTAGGACAGCAAAGTAGAAGGATGAGACTGTTGAAATTCTTGATTAAAATTAGCTAACTTGGTGTTTCCTCCAAGCACCTGCCATCACTGGGCTAGGAAAGCAAAAGTCATACTTAATTTGCTGTTTTTCCTCTTTCATAATCCTTGAGAAGAGGGGCAGATGATAAATCCATACCAGGTGCTGGCAGGAACCAAATGTGGAATTCCTGTTTACCCTCTTGACTTGGATTTCTTGTTGCAACAGAAACTTAGTCCAAAGACCACTGTGAAGTGAATCTATAAACTCTGGCATCAAATCAGGCATGCATAGTGGTATTTTAAGTGTGTGTTATAAAGTTATCAAACAAATAAAAATGACTTATTATTTTAGGCAGTGGTCTGGAACCATTAACAAAGTTGTCATTTCTTCAATATAAATATTAGATTACTGACTTAAATGCTAAAGAGTGCATACATATTTTACAAAACTCCAAAGCTTCTTAGAATCTAGATGAATGTGGTCAGATTTCTTTCAATGTGTTTTACCTGCTCCTACTGGTAAAACTGTTTTAAGCAATACCTGATATGTAGCAGAAAACAATTTCAGTGATTATGTCCCAGCACCGCTACAGTTTTGAAGGAGGTTCTTTAAAAATATATATTTTCTCAAGATAACGATTTTGAAAATGATTGCAGGAGGGAAATATATTAGCAATTAAATTAGCGTGTTTTAGCACAACAAGCAATAAACTGCTTAACACTGAGCTCCTGTGAATTAAAAGCCAGAACAGCATTGGACAAAAGTCAAGGTTATGCTGACACATTTATTTCTCAGTAAATGAAGACTGTTTAGTTTTAATGCATTTGTGGTTAGCAATAGTTTCAAAAGATCAATGTAAATTCATTTTGAACTAGTAAATAATGTCTTAATGAGACTTCTGACAGCATGCTTTCACACCTTATGGTTCCTTACCTTTAAAAATGCCCAAAGGTGAACCTATTTTTCCTGACATTTTACAATAAACAAATAACATCATGCAGTATTTTATGACTTCTGTCTGAAGTGTATTTGGGGGAACTGCAGTTTGGTTTTAACAACTACAGAACTGCGGTCGTTCAGTCCACAGTGTGTTACTGTTCTTCTCCTACAAGGGCTTAACTCTAACTCAGGGTAAAAAGAAGTTAAACGATCCCTCTTTTTCCTCTGTCACATGAAGCAGCTTATATGAAACGAAGTGCAGGATTTTACCATAAACCTCTGATGGTATCATGATGTAAACCATCTGCTATGCAGAAACTTGCTGTTGTTTATAAAAGCACTCTCCCATTTTCTAGCTAGAAACCCAACTCGTTTGCCATGTAGGTCTGTCTGACTCCTTCTATTGGTATTTAATAGGTGTTGAATCAGACACACAGTGAATCCATCATGGTAGGCATAAGGATTTTAAAGCATGAGTCTAAGATGGCATCATTGCTCACAGGTGTAAGGCCGCAAGGATGTGGTACAGGTTGTCCCAAAAGAGTCATCAGACTGGTCTTTCTAATACAGTGCTGCTGGATATGCAGATTTCGAGTCTTGCAGGAGGGCACATGTTTTTCAAAAGTGCAGCTGCATGTCAACCTGTCTGTGAAGCCAGCAGCCCTCCCAGTAGTACCAGTGACTTCAGCAGGGCTGTTCACGTGACAGACAGTATGCATCTGCTTTCTGACTCAGGGTGCTATTGAGCCAACACTACAGGTCTGAAGGAGAAACAGGAAATATAAATCTTGCACAAATTGTAAGAAAGTTCTAAAAATAACTCCTCAGCTCACATGTAATAGATTTTCAAAGTCTGACATCTTGCAACTTGCTAGGTCTATAAGGGAGCACTCTGGCAGACAGGTATATAGAAATATTCCCCTTACTAATAATACCCAGCTACTTTATTCTAGATCTAATAAAGTGGCACGAATAATAAACTGGATCTTAAAACTGTCATGTCCTTGTGACTGCTATCCATCCTTGACCTCGAAATAACATAATTCAGAGGAAGGGATTGCTACATCTTGGCAGGAAGTAAGTACTTCTTTGGCTCTCATCTTCTGGTGAAGCAAGTTGCTGTTTCATGAACCATTCCTCAGGAAAAGCATACATGTTCTCAAACCTACTTCGCTATGGGTTCCTCCTAGGGAGGCAGGATGGCAAGGTGAAATTGAGCTCTTCCCAAAGCACCTGCCCTCATTGAGTAACAGATGTACTCTGGGGGCTTTTTAAAAGTTTGTGCTTTCCCGAACAAGGATGGCAGGGTGTTATTACAGTATTTTGATAATACTCTTCATTGACTTTAATGGATTTTTGATTGGATCCTTGTCTCTTTGGGTAATCCCTCCCAGCGAAGGCTGATGCTTATTGGCAGAATGACCCAGAATGAGGTAGTGAAGGATCCAAACTCTGCACCTTAAACTAGGAATCTCCTGTGATTGCCCATGTCTGATATTTCATTTCAAAAAAAAAAAAGCAAAAGAAAAAAGCAACACTCCAAAACTGGAAGGAAATTAATCAAACTAATCAACCTACCAGGGAGAATTAAAATAGAGTCTGTAAAACTTTAAAAAGAACTTCTCCAAAATTGTAAAGAGAAGAAAGTCTTGAAAAGTGGTCAAATACAACCTATGCCAGTAATTATACTTAAAGAAAACAATTGTCCTTCTCAAAGTGAAAAAGTCAAACTACCACCAGGGTGTTACAATAATAATAATGCACAGCAATTCCAGCAGTCTTGCAGGAGATGAAAAGTTAAATAGAGGAAGTGATGTGGAAATGCTGGGGTTTTTACCTGTATTCATTTTGTTTGAGGGATTTTCTGCATTTGACCCTTAGCAACCTTTGCATGAAAAGAATGAGGCTGTGTTTAAATTCCTTTTCACAGATCCTTTTTTTTTTTTTTTTTTTTTTTTTTCCCAGTGAAAAAATTCACAACTTCTTCAGAAAATCATTCTTGAGAAAATTCAGAAATATGCCTCTTGTGGTCTCAGCAAGTTTTTTTGGTCATTAACCCAATTTTTCATCTTAGATGAGATTGTCCAAATAGGTGACCAAAACTACCCAGTGACCTAAGTGTCATACAAACAGAATAAAAGACTAAAAGAGATACTAGGCTATCAACTGTTTTAATTAAGTACATAAAGCAGACCAAGAATTGGCCACACACTAATGTACCAGAAAGATCTGGCAGTATGCAATAGCAAGCTGTTTTGTTTGAAAGAATGATGAGCTGCTAAATGATCCAAGCCAGCCTTTATTATTTCCTTTTTGTTGTTTTCAGTGTGACTGACTGTGTTCAGTTTGATGTCATGATGATGAGATCTGTCTCTTTCCCCAACCTGACATATCGTTGAAGCCCTGATACAACTCTTTTCTATTGAAAGGGATGTAGGCAGGTGCTTGCATGCTCAGCTCAAGGGGCAGGGGGGCAGGCAGGCACCTTGAGAGGAAAAAGTGTGTGTGGAAGCAAAAGGGCAAAGGTCTTTTTGGGTGCTCTGTGGGGGTTCTGCTGTGTTCTTGCCTGCATGCAAAACAAAACACCTGAACTAGACAAAGATCTAAATGCTACTGAGATAAGTGAAACTTTCTGTGGACTTCAGTAGGCTTTGGACCAGGGTCTTTGTCCCCCTTAGTTCTTCAGACCAGCTTTTGATTTCACTTGGTTCTATATGTTTTACCTGCATCTCTGGAGGCATGCACTTGATCCAAGAGGTCATGTGTTTTTAACAGCTTTATGACACTCCACCTCTAACCTTGACTTGTAGGGATGTAGGATTGTCAACCTGCCCCTGACTGTATAACTGGACCGTAGAGTTAACAAGACACCAGTGAATTTGCTAATGAACTTGCCCAGAAGGTATAGGAAAGGGTCAGTTCTGCACTTTCCCTGAGACAAATTGAACCATAAATTTTACAAGTTTTTGTTGACATTAATTGGGTTACACTTGTGTAAGAAATTCTTCTTTCTTGCTCATTTGTCTTGCGAGCTGTTTGCAGTGCCAAATATTTCTGCCATGCCAGTCACTCAGCCATGTGATTTCCAGACTTAACAATTTCTCTGAGACACCACAGACTCAAACCTCACTGTATTTTATTGCTCAATAAAAAACAAAAACTTCAGATATTTCACCAGACTGCCATTCTCAGAGGGTCAAAGTAAAACTCCCATTTAAAGAAAATTTTCTCCCAGCCTTCTCTTTTTTTTATTAGTCCTTTATTCACATCTCAAAACCATGGGGCCTTGAACAAAAGGCTCTTTTCAGAACAGTCACTTCTGTTCAAGATTAAGTGAAGTGATTTATTACATTTATGTAGTGTTAGGCAGTGATCATTCAGATGTTAAATTAATGGACATTTCCTCACCAGTTCCTTGCCAGTTCCTGTGGTACTGTTAATGTACCATTTGATCCAGAATACATGAAATAATCCCCTCTCTAGCTCTGGAGAAAGAGTTGTCCTTTGTCACTGTTGTTAATCCCCAGTAGGGTGAATTGCCATGCCCAGAGATAGGAAGACCCGAGGGAGATTTGAATTCAAAGTCTGTCAAAAGCAGAGTTGCTTGTGTTGTGCTGTGCTCTGGGGAAATTTTGACACTCCTAGGACCGACTCCTGTTCAGAGGTACACAGATTGGTGAGAAACCTGCAGAAACTGGAGATAGAAAGGCTGAAGGTACAGACTTTGGGCTTGAGTACCCTGCTGCTGCACATTGGCACTTTACTATTCCAGCTAATGCCCCTTGGGTTCTGCAGACTCATTCTTCAAGGCATTAGAAAGATGCTTGCTGCAGGAAAAGAAATGCTGGAGGAGAGGATGGCTACCTCACTCACTAGAGGGGTTGAAACATTTTCAGGAATGAATGTCTGCTGGGAAGAATACAGAAAGAACAGTAAATGCAGTTTTAACTGCAACTCTTGTGAGTGAGATCCTGCATTATGTGAAGCCTCAGACAGGAGGTTTCCACAGCTTGTGTAAGGACAGCACAGTGTGACTTCTGTGCACCAAAAGCATGGGAACCCTTGAAGGAGTGTACTGCAAGTAATTGATTACTACCTGTGGGGGAAAAGTAGCACACAGGGGGGGTTACTTTTTGTTTTGTTGTTTTATTTGTCTTGGTATAAGCTTCTTTGTTAAAGCCAAATTCTCCAGTCCAATGTGCCAGACTCATAAATGTGTTTGCTTTTAACTGGAAAAGCACTGATATTCTGCCATCCTTAAAAAATGTGGGTTTCCAAATCCATGTGATCTCTGGGCTTGTCAGGGCAGAGATCCAAGCAGAACAGTTTGGTCTGAGAAAAGATGACTGAGAGGTTTACCGTCATGTAGGATCTCTCTGTGTAAGACTGCTGCTCAAAAGGGTGTGTTTAACAGTAAGTTGCCATGACATAATGACGTGCCTTGGAGAGATGTCCAGGGTAGTCCTAAACCAGCTGGCTATGGTCCTGGAGGGAGCGTAGTTAGGCTGGTGGAGGTTTCTGCTGGGACTGATGTAGCCTTGGGGAGGCTCATGGTGTACCAACCCTGGCAGGGTGCAGCACTGATGTGGTTTCTGCTCCCAGAGCCAGCTGTGATACCTGTGTGTGGCACCGTGCTGTGTGATCAGGGCTCTGATCCTGCTGACCAGCTCATGGCCTTGAAGTTCTTTTGACTCTTTCATTCATCAAAGCCATTAAATAGAAGTTGACTTTTAGGCATTACCTCAGCCTCTTCTTATTGAGAAAATTCACTTTTGTTGCACAGAGTATGCATGTTTGAGAGGCAGTTGAAGCACAGGAGCTGTTATCCAGCAATAAGTCACATAGATAGAAATACGCACTTAAATACTCTGAATTATGTTGGTTTCCTGACTAGCGAGGCAATGCAGTTGGGTGTGTGCTCAAATTTAAATATGTGGTTAAGTCCTATTCATGCCAATGAAATCTAAGCATGTGCTTAATGTTGAGCAGTTTACTGAATTGTGGCAAAACTGAGCAGCCTTTGTAGAATTAATTAATCTATCTGAGCCATTTTTTATGTATGTGACCCAAAGAGAACTGTACAGCTTCTGTGTGATTTTTAAACATATCTTTCAGGTAAATCAAGGATCCAGACACAAATGGTAGTACACATTATATGGATTTATGACATTCCCTGGAGGATTCTGGGTCAATAAAGCAGTGAATGGATTACAAAGAGGCCTCTAAAGTGTTTGTTGGAATTTTCAAGGAATGAATGAATTACTGTTTGTTTTATGACTGGAAAACATCTTTCTATGGATGCTTCAGATCAGGCTGACTGACAGACATAACATGTTTTTGCTGTGTTTTGAACAACCGTCTTTATTGTATTCAGGCCAGAAGTCAAAAAATTAAAGGGAAGCAGAATGTCATAGTAGTATGCTGTTAAAATAGACTGGAAAATAATACAGGTTCAATGCAAATGATTATTTATTACTCAGCATGGTTACAGTTCCTGCAGTAACTTTCAGCCTTCCACCATGACTGGTGCTCCATTGTTATGCAGACACATTGTACATGATACGGGAAGCTTGTACCACATGTAATCTTATCTAAATGCCTGGTTTACATAGATTTATTTTGAAAGGAAGCTTGAGTTTTATAAGCAAATAGAAGAACTATTGCTGAGCCCTGTGCAAAACAGGATGTTTAATCTCCAGTTGGCATAGAAATGTTGTGTGTAGATACAACTGAAGGCAAGATATAAGAAGCAAAAGTTAAAAATGTGAAAAGAAAAGTTATGGTGAAGGATGAGAGGCCAAAGGAAGAAACCTCAGGTCTGACCAACACTTCCAATAGTGTTGAAGGCCAGCTTCCCTGCTGCAGACAGGGGCTCCAGAGGGCCTGACAGGCAGCTGCCCTCTCTGTCCTTGCCATGATGGTCAAGTGGGCAGAAGGGATGTGGCATTGATTGCCTAAAAGACCAATAAGTTTTTGGGACTATTTTGATTTCACGATGGGGTAGCTCAAGCAACAGGAGGGCCCAGCTGCCCCCTCACTCCTTGCCAGGCCGGTGGTGAGGAGACTGCTGTTGCCGCCATGTCCCCTTGTTCCCTCTCTTGCCAGAGACAACGGAGATGCTCTTTGCTGCTGCCTGGTTTGGCCATCCAGTCACCCGAGGGTGAAGAGTGGTCACTGAGGGAGAGATTAGTCCTCTGGGGAGATTTTTTTATTTTCTGAGGTATGGCTTACAACACCAACAATGAAAGAGCATCTAGACTTTGATTCCTGACTTGTATTCAGTTCTTGGTCCTGGAAGCAAACAGGGATTCCATGATGTGATTTGTCTGGTTGGTTTTTATTCCACTTTAAATACTAAATTCCATACCAAATTTATGTAGGAAAGATTTCAGTGGTGTATGGTGCCTCCTAAACACAGACAGCAGGGTTTGTTACCTTGCAGCTGTCAAAAAGCAGTTGTCTGTTGAGCACCAATCGCATTCAGCAACCACAAGATGCATTCAGGGAATTGATACTGTCAGCGTTTGATATTAGCACTCAATGGCATAACTGTAATAATTAATACATAATGATAATACAAGGTCTAATGAAATTAGTAATGCAATTACTATTAATACTTTGCAAGCCTACCTAATCACTTGCACAGCACCCATTGGGTTGTGTTCGGGGGTTTTAAGGCATGTGTCTTCACATTCTACAGGTAGACACAACTTTTGTAGACTTTGAAGAATTAAGGATAGGATTGTCAGGGGATGGAACAAGGTAGCTGAGAATAACAACAATAACAAATACAAGAAAAGAATTGGAGGATCTCTGTTTCTGATTTTATCAACCTATTAGTATCAACAACACCAGAAAATACATGTTCTAGGTCACTTAACTGAATGGAAAGCATCCAACAAGACAGCCAAATTAAATGAAAATAGAGGCTCTCTACCTTGAGTTCAAATAAAGCACAGACAGTAGGCGGCAATGGAAAGTCCATTAAATTTTAATTTGCTAGTCATTAAAGTATGCCATTCGTTTGTAATATTACATGGCAAGGAAGCCCAAGTACAGAAGTGTATGGCTTACTGTTCTTAATGGTCTTCTTATAAATTTCTGCCTGTGATTATGATCAGTTCTTTCTTATCATCCATGAAATTTATGAACCAATTTATTACATCAGCTGAGTGGAAATATCAGATAATGCAATGCAATAAAAAGTAGATACTGATTTTAAGAAATCAGTGTGTCCTCCACGGTCTCCTGTGAGAAGAGCTAGAAGAGAGCACCTAATTACTTCAGCAACATTAAAAACAACTGCAACATAATGGCGTATGGAACCATTTAATCAAAATGGACACACAACACTCTTGTAATTATATGAAAAGGTCATGGAAATCATCAATTTAGACGAATATGATGTGAAGAATATGACTTAAAACTTCCAGTAAAGCTATCTCCTGGAGATTATTTGAACCACAAAAAAGTGGTTTGTATTTCCAGTTTAATAGCTGAGGGCACAATGCCATACTGTGTGTTTTGGCTTGCGAGATCTCAAAGCAGAACTTTCTTAATTGGAACTGCTCAGATACACAGCATGGAGGTTCATTTCAAGTAACATACCTGCTGCTGGAAAATATAACTGCCTACAATTTAATTATATAGAAGCTATACCCTGGCTTTTTGATTGGTCCTGTGAATTTCTCCACAGAGCTGAAACACCAATTCATCTGTTTTAGCAGAAGCAAAGGAAAAATGAACTGCTTTCAATTTCCTTTTTAGTATGCAGTAATGGATAGTTTCCAGCTCTGGAAAAAAAAAAAAAAAAAAAAAAGCCAAACGCCCCAGCCTATACCCGGGGGTAACCTAGTTCCACCAGGTAATATAATCTGTTTTCCTTGCTGCAGCTGAACAATGATTGACCTTGACATCTTGATTTTGGGCAAGACAATGGAGCAGGAAGAAAATCTGCTCTTGGAAGGCTGTAGATGCTTTGAAGTGAAAGGGAAATGCACATTTATGTGACTGTCAGGGTAGGGCAAATTAAAACATAGACACAGGGGATACTTTCACATGGCACAAAAAGTACTGTGCTTACACCAAAGCCTGACATTGCCTGGGCAATGGAGAAAGAAAATAATACTATTGTAATTTACCCCATGCTATTACTGCATTTTTCCATTGAGCTGAGGATCCCATGAGGATGGCCTCATTAATGCAGCTGTTTTGTTGCTTCTGGTAGCTGTTTGGAACTAGTGCTGGTATCTTTGCATGGGCTTTTCTTGTGCTTTGCTTGGGCATGTGTGCACTTTATTGACGTGTCTCTAGGAGCTGAGAAAGATATTGCTATTTTATAACCTGATCTTTTTAAGCAGAGTCTCCAGCCCACTGAGACTGCCAAAGAGCATTTACAAACCTGGTGGAGAATGACCAGCCCCCATTCTTCTTCTCACAGGTGTGTCTCAGCCCATCATCTCCTGTCCATGTCATGGGAGTTGCTGAGCCAGTACCGAAGGAAGTCCCTGCTTCTAACCCTACACATGATGTGGAGGAAAAGGGCCCTCGTGCCTTTTCTGGTGGTCTGTGTCATTGCCCCTCAGTACCTGGGTGGGAAAAGAAACCCCACAGCCCCGAGGCAGGTTCCTAGGCTCAGGCTTGGTGACTCGCTGTGCTGTGCCAGGGAGCTTGGCTCGTGGTGCGCAGTGCCCACAGCTGGGAACCTGGGGTTAATTCACAACCAAAATGAGATGAAATGGCACAAGTGTGAGAGAACAGCCCTTTTGGTATACCTGTGTAGAGAGGATACTTTATCTGTGTCTAGCTACGAAAGATTTGCTTTAATGCCTGGTTATTTCTGTGACCCAAGTCACTGAATACAAAACAGTTGAAGGAGATCAGTGTACCTCTGGCTCAGGAAGGGGAAAGTGTGGTACACATATAGGCTCTTCTCTGGGGAGAGGGAGACAGGATTTGGAACATACCGAGCAGACCAGTTTTACTGGAAGAAATTACTTTAATAATCTCTAATTCTAATTACAAAGTGAAAGGGGGGAAGTTAAATTCAGATAGGAAAAGGAGCTGAAAAATCCTACAGATGTAGTTTCATTTTACAGATTAGTAACTGAAACATTCTTTGCCCTTTATTATATTGACTTGAATTTGTTATATGGAATACACAGTTAAATCTGGCTCTGTCTGCTAAGAGCTTTGATAAGTATGAGTACTCTGAGTCAGTTATACGTTTTGAAATAACAAATTTTAAAAATATAAAATAAATAGGAAGAGAAGATATTTGCCAGTATATCAGATTTCAGCTATTTTTTATTATTAGGCATTTATTTTTTCAAAGCACATGATGTTAGCAAGTGAACCTATTTGTCCAGGCATGTAAGAGATGAGAGAATAAAGCTTATATTTCTCATTTTAAGAGGCAATTGTCAGTGGATTTATGAAAACTCTGAATTAGATAAAGCAAATTCACAGCAGTACAAAGCAAACTTGACCGGGTCATGTAAAACAACGATTTAAAGCGACAATTTGTTATAGAGTAGGTGATTAGGTCATTTCAGAAAATGAGAAAATATAATAATTGTCCAGCTATCAGATGGCTAAACCTCACATGAAATAACATTCACTCTCATTCTTACTAACAGACCAAAACTGAATGCTTCCAAATCCATAATAAGGCAAGTAAATAAACTGCCCTAGCTACCCATCAGCTTCTCCCCTACTACATTTTAGAGAGGATAATTCATTGCAGCAGGCTCTTTGGTGCCTACAAAAGGCTCAGAATGTTTTCTGTGCTGCAGCCACCTGTGCTCACACTCATGCTCACACTCATGCTCAGGGCTGTGCCTATGCTGCTATATCCGACAGCAACAGAGCAATCCATGTCCCCGAGGGCTACTGACAGTTTGACTAATGTGCAGCCTGTGACTTTTTAGGAGCCTGTGTTGCTACCAGACACCTCTGACTGTTACAGCTTGCTGGGGCACCAGCTCAGGACTTTCAGATCCTCACCAGTTATGATCGTAGTGGATGACTGCAAAATCATCAGCTGCAATTTTTGCACTGGAGTGTGTTGCCATATTTGGAATCGCGTGGCTTTTGCCCAGCACAGAGGCCAGCCAGCCAAATTCATGCTATGTCTCATCTCCTCAGGGGTCATGGCCTGCAGAAAGGAAGGGCATGGCCATCCCGTGAAATGGGATTAGGGGCTGTGGCCAGCGCAGGGAGGATGTACCTGTCCTGGCCCAGGGGGGAACTGGCACTCCAGGTAGGCTGACGTGCCCAGGCATACTTGCTGCCACCGCTACCAGGTGTCATGGCTGTAGCTGGTGCCCCTGAACAGGGGGACGGGAGGGACAGCAGTGCTACCAGGGCTGTGTGTCTCATGCTACCACCATCCATGCCTGCACAGTATGAGGTTGCTGAGCCGTTGCAGCTGGATCTGGTTTCCCTGTCCATGGAGCCAGGTGAGTCCCCAGCCTCAGCCTGGGGACCTGAGGCCAACAAGGACAGATGATGAGGAGAATTCATCTAAGCCTCTCTGGCAGAAGATAACAACATCACAGCCATCATGTACCACATTGCAGCATCAGCTCTAATAATGTCTCTAGTCTTACTACAGTAGCTGTAAAAAAAATCAGGGTTACTTTTTTCTGCACATACATAGCTTTTGTTTTTCCTCTTTCCCTCAGCCTTTCTTCTTCTCAGCTGGGGCTCTGAGGGCTACCTGCCCTCCAAGACCAACATCTGCTGCCATATTTTGAGGATCCCCAACCCTGGGAACACCCTTTGGAGAAGAGATCCAGGCAGTTCTGTAACATTGCAAAAGGCAAATAAACCCTGTAATGTTGGCTGGGCTTGCCCATCCCTGGTGTGCCTTGGAAGGGCAGGGCTCTCTAGCCCTGCTGGGGTGGGCAGGGGCATTTCTGGTTGTGGTGCAGCATCCTGGAGCTGTGCCTGGAGAAGCTGTGCCTGCCCTTGCACCTGACAGGTCACGAGCGCTGTGTGCTGTGGCGTGTCTGCTGCCATCACATGCTGCACTGCCATCAGGCAGGGACAGGAGCGGAGGTGTTGATATGGATGATAAGGAAATAATCTTTTGCTGCTGTGGCTTTATCTGCTGTGTTTATCTCATGAGGCTGCCAGTTTGAGAGGCTCCTGCTGCCTGTTTCCTGCATCTGTGTAAGTTGTCAAGCACCACAGGTCATCTCTCTCCTAGATTTGGTGCTTATTCCCTCAGCACTGTTAGGAGATGTGATGGAGTGGTCGGCCTGTGCTATTGATGTGTACATGTGCTGTTGCCCTAGCCCCTGCACCTGGATACAAGTGTGGAGAAGGCAGATGCCTGGAGGACAGTCCCCATGCCCATCCACTCCCCACATGTCCCAGCCACCAGCACTCCTCTGGCAGCATGGGGTCTTCGGGTCCTTCTGTCTGTCAGGTAGCTCGCAGCCCTGGAGTTTTAAGTCACTGGTTGCCAAAGCACAGCTTCTTCACTGGAGCCAAACATCTGATGCAGCTTGTTACAATATTCCCCAGTGTGCCAGACCATGTTGGCATGCCTCTTGGCATCCCATGTGTCTCTATAATCAGATTTCAGTTTCTGAAATTTGCCTTGGCACCATTGCTCACTGTCGGTACGGTCTCAGTGGCAGGTCTCCAGGCCACCTTGGGACAAGCTGCCACTGGCAACCTTTCCTGTCTTCCACTTCTTGCCCCCTAGCCTACTCCCCCCATATGGCCATGGGGGATCTTTCTGTGTCCTCTTGCAGCTTTCTGGTGTGCTTCAACAATCGCCCAGTGTGTTTTTCTGTCTTCTACTGCTGGAAGGATGAATTTGGCCCACACAGATAAAAAAGCTGTTTGCTGCCCCTGGGAGAGGTGTTTTGGTAAGACTATGAGGGTGTGCACTGTTCCCTGGTATGTGGGGTAAGGGTGTGGGGCACAGGACATACAGAGCCTGACGGGACAGTGCCAAAGTCACGTACAGGGCAGAGCAAGTCAGTCCTGTCAATCTGTCCCTAGCACCTGTACAAAGTAGCTTCTGGAAATAGCTGTAACCATGATCAGTTGTTATTTCTAGGGCCTAGTGGGGCTGCTCCATCACAGAGCCCAGGAGTACAGCAACACCTGCGCAGTGCAGAAAGTCAGAAGGCCACTGCTCTAGCAGGGGATGTGGCCCTAACCTTATTTAGCAGCATAAACATATACTCCAGCTGTATATGTACTAGCAAACAAGAGAGACCCAGGGCACAGGTTCAAGTGTTAGCCTGTGACTTGTTTCTATTTATTAACTACTGTCAAACTCCATGGTCAAGTTTGGGCCTGTGCCAACCAGCACTTTCCCAGAGCAAGATTTGTAGATGGTACGTACTAGAGTCTCTTCCCAGTCCAGACGTAACCACTCTCATTAAGAGAAGAGAGCATGGAGGAGGAAGAAATTTAACTGTATGGATGTAACATATGGTTCCAGCTAGCCACTGGGCCAGAGAGTAGCCCCTGTCTCTCTTTTATTTATTAGTATGAACCTAGCCAGACAGGATCAGCCCCTTCCTTGGAACATATTTAGCAAAGAGTTAGTTGGTAATCTGCTTGCATGACTGAAAGCAATTGTCCTCCTCAAACAAACAAACAAAAACCTCTTAAGTTAGAAGAACGTTATTAAGATTGTGAAGTCAAAGCCTCAGAAATTAGCCATTGCTTGAGATGACGATGCTTGTGCAACTTTTATTTGTAGCTTTAATGTACTTGCCTTACGACAGTCTTCAGTCACTGTCTGCATGCTATTTTTTCCACTGAGCTTCTGTTTCCTTGGGCGTACAGGATAGACTGCACACAAATAATGACAAGTTTTATTCTGTCCTCTGCCTAATGTGTGATTCCAGGTTTTACTTGTTGCACAGCGTTCAAAGACTGCTCTGAAGATATGGCTATCATTTTCCTCATTGACTTTCCTGTGGTAGACACCAGTTGCTTGTGCATCAACTCCACAAACAAGAGTGGTGTTTTAACTCCTAGTGCCCTGCTGAAAGGAGAGGGTATAATACCCTTGGTTTACAGTTGCAGAACCTTTAGTAGTTTGGATGTTCCATTTCTAAGAGCCTGAGAATTTTATTTTTCAGTCTACTTAACACTAACACCAACATCCAAGAACAGATGTTATTTGACTTTGATTGGTTATGAGTTTCAACATTTTGGCAAGTCAGACCGTAAGGCCTTAGGTTTGGCATGCAGAAAATGAGGAATGCATGACTTCTTGTGATAAATCCTCAGACCTGACATCATGCAGATACACTGTGGCAGAGGCAAGAGAAGAATTCAGCTCCCCCAAGGCAGCAGTCAGGCCTTTCTGTTCCTCCGGTTCCCTGACTCATAGGCTTCATACTTTCCAATTGCTGCAGCAAATAAAGTAGATGTACTTCAGACATGTCCTCAGTTTGAGAGAGTGGTGGAGTTTTTGGTAGCAGGGGAGGGGGTGATGACCCCCTGTGAGAAGCTTCTTGAAGCTCCCTTGGCTCCAAGTCAGACCCACCTCTGCACCAAGGCTGAGCCAATCATCTGTGCCTCTGAAATAATGTATTTAAGAAGGGACCTAGCAGGAGGAGTTGGACTTGTGAGGAGGAGTTGTGACATCTATGTGAACACCATGGTCAGTGGAAGAATGGAGGAGGAAAGGGCAGGGAGGTGCGCTGGAGCAGAAACCCTCCCTGTATCCTGTGATGAGATGGCAGGTTACCACCCATGGAGCAGAGGTGGTATACAGTCTATGAGGGGCCCCAAACTCCCATTTAAGGTGACTGTGACCAAAGAATGTCAGCATCCTGTGGGAAGACGCTCCTGTTGTTGTAGTTCAGTGCTGGGAGGATTGCAACATGTGGGGATGTCCCACACCAGAGCAGCTGGGGAAATGCTGTGGCCTGTGGGAGGGATTCAAGCTGGAGAAAAGACTGTCTCCTGTGAGAAGGGGACAACGTTGGAGCAGGGGGAAGAAGTTCCAGAAGTTCTGCCCCCACCCTGAGATTGAAGAAGCGTCAGCACTGACTTCACCCCCCATTCCCTGCTCCTGAACCAGTGGTGGGAAGAGGTAGAGATATTGGGAGCAAAGCTGAGCCCAGGAAGAAGGGAGTGGGGGGGAAGGTGTTTTCAAGATGTGGCAATGCTTCTCACTGTCCTACTCTGTTAAGTGTTGTTGTTAGTGTCTACAATAAATTTATGTTTTTTTCTCTTTCCCTAATAAATCTGTCTTTTTGCCCGTGATCTTAATGGGTGATTTATCCCTCCATGTCCTTATCTTGAATCCCAAGCCTGTGCTTATTTTGTCCTTCCCAGTGCTGGGGGGTAAGGGGTGACTGAGCAGCTGCGTGGTGCTCAGTTGCTCTCGAGCTCAAACCACAACAAGACATTATGCTACTTTACTATGCTGCCTTGCTTCATGCCTGGAGCTGGTTTCCTTCCTTCATTCAGCAAAGCACAGTTGCTATGGAAAAGATCACAGAATGAACATGACAGGTCTATCTGGACTCCAACCTAAACCCAAACCTAGCTCTTCCTTTTTAGACTTGTAGGTAAAGAGCTGGATAGGGAGCCATACTCCCCAGCTATTTGTATTGAGCAACCTGGACTTCTAATGAATTTAAAACCCAGACTTTCTTTTTCAGACCTAGATATCTCTTACATAATTGAAGATAAATAATCTTAATTACAGTAGCCCCTAGTTTCAGAATGCTTGAATTTGCAATATTATTGTTATTCCTCGAGGGGAAAACAAATAAAAATGGGCAATTCCTAGTCTTTGGGGGTGAAGCAGGGGAGGGAAGGAAGATGTCTGTGCATTGGGACCTTACTGCTGCTTCTGTGGTTTGAGAGCAGAACTGATGTCATCTACCTGGACTTGTGCAAAACATATGACACTGTCTCACATGACATCCTTGTCTCTAAATTGGAGACACATGGATTTGACAGATGGACCACTTGGTGGATGAGTAATTGGATGGATGGTTGCACTCAGAGTTGTGGTCAACAGCTCAGTGTCCAAGTGGAGACCAGTGACAAGTGTTGTTCTTCAGGGGTTAGTATTGGGACCACCATTGTTTAACATCTTTGTCGGTGACATGGATAGTGGGATGGAGTGCACCTTCAGCAAGTTTGCCAAAAACACCGAGATGCATGGTGCGGTCAACATGCTGGAGGGAGGGGATGCCATCCAGAGGGATCTTGACAGGCTTAAGATGTGGTCCTGAGAGGTGGGCCCATGCAAATCTCACAAAGTGCAACAGGGCCAAATACAAAGTCCTGTACATGTGTTGGGGCATTCCCAAGCACAAGTACAGGCTAGGCAAAGAATGGATTGAGGGCAACCCTGAGGAGAAGGACTTGGGAGTGTTGGTTGATGAGAAGCTCAACACGACCCAGCAATGTGTACTTGCAGCCCAGAAATCCAACTGTATCCTGGGATACATCAAGAGAAGTGTGGCCAGCAGGTTGATGGAGGTGATTCTCCCACTCTATTCCACCATGAGATCCCACCTGCAGTATTGTGTTCAGCTCCGGGGCCCTCAACATAAGGACATGGACCTGTTGGAGCAAGTCCAGAGGAGGCCATGAAGATGATCAGGGGGCTGGAGCAGCTCTCCTATAAAGACAGGATGAGAGAGCTTGGGTTGTTCAGCCTGGAGAAGGCTCTAGGGAGACCTTATTGCAGCCTTCCAGTACCTAAAGAAGGCCTATAAGAAAGCTGGAGAGGGACTTTTTACAAGGCCATATAGTGATATGATGAGGGGTAATAGTTTTAAACTGAAAGAAGGTAGATTTAGATTACATATAAGGAAGGAATTAATTACTGTGAGGGTAGTGAGACACTGGAACAGCTTGCCCAGGGAGGTTGTGGATTCCCCTTCCCTGGAATTGTTCAAGGCCAGGTTGGATGGGGCTTTGAGCAACCTGGTCTAGTGGAAGGTATTTCTGCATGTGGCAGGGGCATTGGAACTACATGATCTTTAAGGTTCCCTCCAACCCAAATCATTTATGATTCTATGATTTTCTGAAGTTGATGCAGAGAGCTCCTCTGCTGCAGCCAATGAAGTGGCTATTAGCAACATGAGGTAACAATCCCTGGCAGAACCAGCAGCTGAGAAGGATGAGGAGAAACACGCTTCACTAAGACACTCATAGATGTTTATGGACAGCAGGGAAGTGGCTGAGGCTCTTTCAGACCTTTGAGGGAAGTGTGGTTTAATAAGTCCTGAACACGCTCCACTCAACCATTTCTCCTGCCATGTCACCTCTATCCTAGGATTTTGAAAGCTGCTTCTTATCTGCCCCAGATAAGGTCAAAGCTGGTACAGTTAGTCATGGGAACACAACTAGGAAAATCCGGGGCCTTTTGAAAATACTGTCCTCTGAATACAAAGAATCAGCTCGGGGAGGTCCAGGGAGTCACTTTTCCCTGCAGTCCTTGGTAAACAGTTTTCACTACTTCTAAAAATAAAAATGCTTTAGACAGCCACCTAAGCAATCCAGACTCAACAAATACCTTTATTATATGAAAATAAAGAAAACTTCCTTCATGTGGTTTGCTTTCAGCTACTGTTATCTGTTTAAAAGACACTGAGCTAAGCAAGAAATGCATAATAAAATAAAGCAGATTTATGTTAGACTTCTTGCATAACACAGGGCAGGCATTTTCTTCTCTCCAGTGACCTTAGAAGTCCCTATATTCTATTAATTGCTGGTTTGTTGTATGCATTCACTGAGTGGGGAAGCACATAGTTGAAAATAAGTTTTCTGTGTTACACATTTGCCACATAAGAAAGGAAAATAGTGCATCAGATTTAAACCATGTAGTTAGTACAGGCTGACTGACCAGACTAGCTCTCCCACAATTAGGTACGAGAAGATGTGCCTGATATCTCATTTGCAGGTCAAACCAGACTCCACAAGGTCAGCTGCCGCTCCTGAACACTGCCTGCTCCACTCCAACTCTGCCTGGTGGCAACCGCTCACCACTGGAATTTGTTTCTGAGCATTATAGAGCTCTTGGACTGCCTGCCCTAAAGCAACTGTTGCCAGACAAAGACAATCTCTTTTCACATAGAACAGAATCCCAAGCCCTGTGAACTTAGCTCCCTCTGTTTGGCGTTGCTGATCCGTTAGTCTAAATATGGTACATGGCAGTTTGATGGAAATCATTTCCAGTAAGAGAGGATGTTTCCTCAGCAGTTTTCAAGCTGGCTCTGACTCAGGCATTCTCATGGGAGCCTATTTAACTGGTCATTAGGGAGACAGCAAAAAGGCATTGAGGAATTTCGTAACAAAGATGTGCATCCTGTATGAAAGACCTCCTGAGAATCCTCCTGGCCATTGGCTCTGTGCATGCTTGAGAGATTTTATTAATGCTGCTGAAAAAGTATTGCTGAAAGTAATTTATTATTTGTGCATAATTTTAAAGATGCTGTATTGTACTTGTTCCAGCAATGTGATGAACCACTGTGCTTGTAAAATGCTGTGCTCAAACAAACCATAATTAAGTGTTTAAAGTTGATTAACACCCTATATTGCAACACACTAATCGATGGTGGAAGGATTGCAATTACTAAATGAATAACGGGGAGAAATATCTAGAATTTGCTAAACAAACTCTTCTCACAAACTAAGACCAGAGTAAATATTTCAGGCAAGGAGTCTATATAAGGAAGTAAAGGTTGTGAATTGCCCTTACAAAACCAATGAGACAAAATAACTGTGTCTTTATAACACACACTCTCTGATTTATGCCTTTGTGTGCATACATGTTCCAGGGCAAATCTTTTTCATATTAGCAGTGATAAAAACTTAATGAGTCTTTAATCCTGTAAAGTCCCTGAATACACAAATTTCTTTAGGTGTCATGGCTGGACCCACTGACTTTACTAGGATTACTAACATGTTTAGAACTGAGTCACATCTTAAGAGTTTCATTGGACTGAATCTAGTAGCTGACAGAAGGGTGGGTGTCACAGGGGGCCAGAGTTTTGGTTTCCATTTCAAGTCATCCAGATTGTGGCTGCTCCTGACCCCGAAACACTCCAGTGTGGAGGCAGCACGCCAAGCTACAGACCTTCTGCCAAGGCACTTCTGTGAGATTGGGATGCTTTAAAGCCAGTTGTCTGCTCTACAAGTCTCAGGCAGTCCAGAGAGATGAGGACTTGTTGGATGAGCAACGCATGAGGTGACCTTCTCATCCAGACCCTGACACTCATACAGAGAAAATGTAAAAGGCCTACCTTATTGACCTGTCTTTGTAAGCTCAGGCTTTAGGTAGGCAGGAGTTTTCTTCATTTGGAGACACACTGATTCTTATCATTAATAGTAAGACTGTTAGTTGAATGTTCACTGCCAAGCCAGACTGAATCACAACCATTTTCTTCTTGCCTGAATAAACAAGAACTTTATCGTGTTGCCTAACTGTTGGGTCAAATACCTATGGGGTTGCAAATGTGGTTCCTGGGCATGTTGGCCTGATGCTACATGCAAGAGTAGTGACTCTGGGGGAAAAAGGCCTAGAAAAGGCGCAGAAAGGCACAGGGAAAAAACACATACAGGACAGAGGGAGAAGGAAGTTTGGGTAGATGTACAATATATTTTGTAAAAAAAGTTGTAGTGTTCAGGTGTTCTGCACTGACAAGTGGGACATACCATAACTAATCAGCTTTTTAGGCTTGCTAATTGAGGATCTCTGAGAGCCGGAGATGTTGATCTTACAGGTGAAATTGCAGAAAACTTTTCATCAGGCAAATATGACAAGGTTTTCTCCACCCTCAAAATTTCCTTTCCTTGGATAGCTGGATCTTCCTTATAGGTCTTTACTCTCTGATGATGCTTTCTGTAGTTAGTGCTATTGTAACTCTGCATGCTCTTGTTACTCATATGAACCTGTCTGATGTCCTTCTTCTTCATGCTAAGCTCTTGACCTCAGTAACTTTTCATGGCCAGGAGATCCCTACCCTAACCGCATGCATGAAAAAAATATTTTTTTTCAATCTGATCTAACTGGTTGAGCCTCTAATTTAAGCTATTAAGCCTAGTCTAGCCTTACTGATGTGTAGCTTTTTAGCCAGTCTTATCTGGTGTACGTTTGCCAAGGTATCCTGATAGTTGAATTTAATATGTAAAGATGTAGCAAAATGAACTTGCTGGTACTTGTTTTGAAAAAAATTCCTGCAATGCGAAGCATGAATTACACATAATACCGATGATAGAAAGCTTTTAAAATGTACAGTATTAAACCAGTAGAATGTTTATAGCTATAGAGACATCAGTGGCTTAGCAATTAAATGCATATTTATGAACACCTCTAAATAGATATTAATCCAAAAATTTCAGTTTTAAGATAAATTAAAAAACCACTTTTCAGATCCAGGACAGTAAATTGTCTACAAGTTGTTATAATCTTTAATTTAAAACTATATAAATACCCCACACATAACATTTTAGGGCCTGTTCCAAGGACCTTAAGTGAATGTAAAGTCTTTCCAATGACTTCAATTAGCTTTGAAAAGACACTTAATCTCCTGTCGACATTACCTGCTCACCATTAACTGCTCTGGCATGTCCGGGCTACTCTTCTGGCCCTTACAGAGAAAGGAAGGGGATGAGGAGTGTGATGCCAAGAAAGATTGTGTACTTTATTTAACAGTGTTATCCTGATGGCACTCAGCATCTTTCTCGTCCAATTTTTGTCATTAGTCACTGATGATGTGTTTTGTGAGTGATGGAGAAAAGCCAGTTGTTTTCAAGTATTCAGTTGGAGTTGGCTCTAGGCAGAAATGGGCCCTGGTCTGTGTAATGCATGCTCTAGGTCCCAGAGTGGGAGAGGTCATGGCCCAGTGCTGCAGCAGGAGCAAGTCTGGGGAAGGCCTGTAGAGTACAGGACTTGATGAGAGATAGGTCCAAAGGGTGGGCTGGACCCTAGGAAAACAACGAATCAAGGGAGATAGTCTGGGTTATGTTGGCAGGAAGCAAGAGTATATGGTACCAAGGTGAAGGGAGAGGCATTGTGCAATGCTAATATCTCCCTCCGATCATAGAATCACAGAATGGTTTGGGTTTGAAGGGACCTTAAAGACCACCTATCTCTAACCCCCCTTCCACTTACAGGAACACCTCCCACCAGACCAGGTTGCTCAAAGCCCCGTCCAACCTGGCCTTGAACCCTTCCAGGGAGGGGGCAGCCACAGCTTCTCTGGGCAACCTGTGCCAGTGCCTCACCACCCGCACAGGGAAGAATTTCTTCTTTATATCTAAATCTACCCTCTTTCAGTTTAAAACCATTACCTCTCATCCTACCACTGCACTCTGATAAAGAGTCCCTCCCCACATTTCCTGTAGCCCCCTTAAGTACCAGAAAGCCCCTATAAGGTCTCCTCGAAGTCTTCTCCAGGCTGAACAACCCTGACTCTCTCACTTTATCCTCATAGGAGGAGTGCTCCAGCCCCCTGATCATCGCTGTGGGCCTCTTTTGGATCTTTGTCTTAAACCTGATAATTCATCAGGAGTATGAAACCAAACAAACACACCAATGTTACCCCCAGTGGGCGTTTCATCTGCAACCACGGAGAGTAACATGATTTCCCAAATCATCCTCGCCGAAGGGGCATATTGGGCAGTCTGCTATACTAACCGGTCACCAAGGGCAGAGTTACAAGATTTGATTTGAGAGATGGGTTTAGACTGAGACGGAAAGTGACAGGCTGGAATTCAGGTTAATTATATGTCACCACTTACAAGTCCCCTTCCTTACCTCTCAGGTCTCAATTTTTGTACTGCCACAGCTATTTAGACATGTCAGGCAGGCCGGGAGGAGATGGAGTTTAATATATCTGCAGAGAAATCATGGAATGCTGTTCACCTGAATTG
Source organism: Tyto alba (assembly GCF_018691265.1). Taxonomy (NCBI): domain Eukaryota; kingdom Metazoa; phylum Chordata; class Aves; order Strigiformes; family Tytonidae; genus Tyto; species Tyto alba. Next base: position 28,654,026 of record NW_024881276.1, read on the forward strand.
TGAAAGTAACTGATTTGAATTAAAATAAGAGTTGCTGTTTTCTTTGGGTTCAAGATTTGAGTAACCTGAAACCATAGTGTTTAAGTAACCTCTCTCCTTTCCCTTTACCCCTTACTCCCTCACCTTCTGCCTCTGAGTTTCCACAGAGTACTGCAGCCTGATGGAGACTATCAAGTCTGATTTTCATCCAGGTAAATTCAGCTAAAAATTAGAAGGGTACTGCTTATCCCAGCCACTAGGCCTTCGTGGGACTTGCCCAGCCACCTGTAATTCCTTGGCTGCTCTTCTGCTGATATTCAAGAAGACAGCCTGGACAAAAAGTCCAACTATTTATTTATCTTCATATGGATGGCAGGGCCTGAATTCTGATGAGTTTCTGTCACCTCCAGTAGAGCCTGAGTAGCTCTGGGTGTTGAGCCTCAGCTCTGTTGCCTCCAGTGCTGGTGGAAGATGCTTAGTGCCCAGGATGGAGGAAAGGAGGAGAGAAAAACCTTGAAATAGTTGTGATCTTTGGCTTCAAGCCAAGGAAGTTTAGCTATCTTTGGAAGCGGGGAAGTTTAAATAAATTATCCAAGTTGTTGTAAAGATTATTACTCCCTCTGGGTCTTCTCTGGGGAAGGTGATGATGGGAGAGCACAGGAAAGGAAGCTGCTTAAGTCTGATAGAGCAGAGGCTTGCACTCAGCATTGAGCCAACCTGACAAAACCATCCCATGAGAAGTGTGTGCAGTGGAGGCACCCATCAGTGTTTGTTTTTCTTGGCTCTGCACCTGTGGTCTTCAAGCATGGCAGGAGATATTGCCAGGGTAGAGAAGGGAGGTGTAGGTTTCTGGGGCTTTCTGACAGCTTTTTTCCCTCTTGCCACTGAGGTACTTTCTGGTGACTGGTTCAGAGTGGCTCTGAAGAGTCAGAGAAAGGGGCAGAGCTCAATCTGGCACCAGTTGCAAGATCCTCTCAACCATATTGGATTGGAAAATCTCTATATCCCTATATATCATTGTGCAAAACTTCTGCACAGAACATGGAAAATCAGTCCCCTGACAGGCAAGCTGCCCCTGTCATCTCACTGAGGACAAAATGTGGATATTTGGTGCAGCTGATATTTTAAATGCCCAAAATGCCAACACTTCTCTTGCTCATGTGGGAAAAAGAACAGCACAGCTGCTGAGTGGTCTCTCTGAATTTCCCCTCAGTTCTGGGAGGGGGAGGCATGTGAGTGGGGATGACAGGGTCTTGCTCCCCATCTATGGAGAGGGGACAGTCTGGGGAAGCTGTGGGGCTGGGGAACAGGCTGCCCTCTGATAGACATGAGCACAGACCTCTGTGTGCAGCTTCTCATCGGGGTGAGTCACAGGAGCAGGGCTTGCTGTGTGGGCATAGCTTCAGCAGTGTATCATTGCTCCCCCTGCTCTGTCCCTGGGTGGGTTCTGCATGGAGAGCCCAGATGGAGGAATTTCTTTCTTTACACAGTGGGTGTTAATCAACATTTTGGGAAATGCAATTACAGGTTCACAAGCTGTGGAAACCTCTGGGTTTCCCACACTTGGTCAGCATGGTCATCGTCCATGGCTCAGCTCTTTCATTAGCTGCCAGGGACACTTAACTTCTCACAGTGTCTGCATGAGACTGGGAATGTTTTCTGAATGACTAAGGTGCCAGCCCTGGAGGCATACGTGTACATTTTGCAACAGCCAGCGCTAGGATTTTCCTAAGAGAATTAGGAACGCAGTTTTTCTGGGAGCCAAATTCTATTAGGCTTTTTTTGAAAATCCCTGCCTTTTCGTTACTAGCTTTCCAGCTGAGCATGTTAGACTCCTGGCACTGCTGCTGTACTCTGCTGCATTACTCAGCTTTTGTGCTGCCAGACTGAAATGTCAATGCAAGTAACTGTCAGCCTCCCAGGAGGTGAAATGTAGAGCAACATTCCCCCCCTCCCTAGGTAAGAGGCTTCAGGATACAGCTCGGTCAGTTACGAGAAAGGTTATAGGATATGTTGCCTGAGGTAGTGAGAGGATGGACTTTCCAACACACAATGCCCTTCCCAGTCCTGAGTTCCCAAGAACACCCTGAATCATGTGGAAAAATAAGGTTTTCCCATTATGTGCACTTTTCTGCTAAATTATATTCCCATTGCCATTTTTCCGCATTCCTACATGGCTATGTCCTGACTGTCCAGTGAAAACCTTCATTATCAGAAGCCATAATTCACCCACTAGCTCTCAGAGTTCACCACTTATTGGACATTTATGTCCTGACCTTAAGGCCCTGGCTGTACAGAAAGGCTGTACTGCTCTAGCCTTATTGGTATAATTAGAGTAAACCAATCTCTACCTTTCCCCAACTCGTCCTTGGTGCGTATGCAATCACACAGCTATAAAGACATTTATACAAATCTGAGTTATTCTTACAGAGAAAGCTTACAGAGTGTGTTTTACCACAACAAGGCATTTTTATTTCAGTATAACAGCATCCCCACCAAGCCTTATGCTGATCTAATTAGGGCTAATTTTGTACAGAAGTGGATGCCAAAAGAAGCATGCTGAAACACAGATGTGTGGGGGCAGATGTGTACACAGGACTACTGTCTATGCCTTACATACGTTCTGATGTGACACTCCCACCCACGGTGGCACAGACCTAGCCCTGTGAGAGAAGGAGGTGTGTTGTCTACTGAAATAATTGTAAGCGTACAGGAACTGTATTTAGACAATTAGAGAAACATAACTTATTTTCCATCATTTCCTACTCTTCAGAGGCTGGACTGCCCTGCTGTGAGGCAATCCTGACAACAGCCAGAAGCATATGGTCCATGAAATGACACGTAAAGTTTGGTCTAAGAGATGAACTATTGAAATTATTCACTATTTAAATAGACAGTTCAAGAGAACAAGCTCCTATGAATTAATGCTTCATAGTCTGAAGTGCTTTTAGTGTTTCAATTCATTTTGAAGGATTTAGGAGAAAATGGCCCCTGTGTCTGGAAAGAAACCTCACACTGACCTCACCCAAGAAATCTGGATGCCTTCTTCAACTTTTAAAGGAGCAAATAAAGACAAATCTAAATGAAGTGGCCAGAAAAACTTCAAGCCAAGTCAGTTACAACACATCTGCAACCACAAGTGCTTTCTAGTCCATGAAAAAAAAAAAAAAAAAAAAAAAAAAAAAAAAAAAGAAGACAAGGTAAATAATAAACATATTATGTAATATATTTTTGAACATATTTTTGAACATATAGCATTCATGCCATTTCTCCAGGACACCTCAATTTCAGGACAAGACAAGGCTTTATTCAAACCTACCTGACATTAAAGCACTTTTTAAAGGAATGAGGATGTTTGGCAGAGCTTCAGTAGTCAGAAACTCCTTGGCTGCGTGTAGCCATACCCTGCCTTACTCAGATGTTGATCCTGAGGTCTGAACCAGCTGCCCCTACAAGTCTGAGCAGGCATAGGCCTGCTCTGCCAGCTTATCTATCAGCTGGAAAAGTCCCATGAGGCCATTACATATAGGCTGGCAAGGCCTAGCATCGTCAGCGTGTGCTTTGCTTTGTCTTCACTTTCATGGTCATATGTGCCCCTACATGGGGAAGATGGGCTGAGTAAATTCAGCTTTAGCCAAGTATTACAGCTGGCTGCTGATGACTGGTCTAAGGAGCTTCAGTTCTATACTGGTGGTACAAAGAGATTTCCGTGGAGACCGATGATCTGTCCAATAGTAGTAACTTTTAGAAAATTTTTAGGTTTTCAAATAGCAGTATCAAAACCCAGGCTGTGGTAATAGCCATAATTTATTTCCTATTGTTCTTAAATGTGTTGTGAATATGCAGTGAGGAATCACAGTCTGTCTTGTGTTATGCATCCTCGGGTCCTCATGCTCTGCAGTGAGGTTGGTCAATGCAATTTTTAGACAAGATAAACTGAATTTACCATCCATTTTCCTCCTATAATTTACAGTCAGGTATAAGAATTTGCTTTCTCTTCCCACACACCTTCCTAACCTGTGGGCAACATTCTACTTTCAGTAAAGTCAACTGACTTTTGCCATTGCCTTCTGTGGAACCCAATTCACCAGCAGGTTTGGAAGCTCTCATATGTTACAGGTGATACATCAACCCTGAGATAAAACAGCTGATGTGTGAAATACTATAGTTTCAAGCACATCATCCCCACATCAGTCAGCTTTCACTAGTGTAAAAATATTCTGAAAAAAGGACTCCCCAGGTAGCCTGTACTCTCATAGACCCTGCACAGGACCAGAGGTGGGACACCAATGGCAGCAGACAGCAATGCCGAGCATTAGGTGGGAAGAGGAATGGGCCTGGGGAAGGATGGGGTCAGTGGGACTCTGGGCTGTGACACACACATTCATTTGTATTACCTGCATAAGCACACAACCTGCTCTGTTTCTATATTATGGGATCTTGTTTTCTACAGCTAACCTCTAGTTATACAAGTGATTTCTTACACGGTGTGCTGAGCAACACCTAATCATTTTCCCTTACACAGAGAAGTTAATGATTGTTTAATGTGTCTGGAGCAATAATGTCCCGTGTTTGGCTTACAGGTCTCTATGGCCATCCAGGAAGTTCAAATATGCAGTACTCAACAGCTGAGCTTTCCATTTAATTAATTTTGGTGTTCTTTTTGTATTCCCAGATCTTTTGATTTCCAAGAGTTCTTTGGAAAACAAACAACACCTGATTTTGTAGATTAAAGCAAAAACCCACATTCATTATTTCACATCAAACACTTTCTAACGGATGAATGAGCAGGGGAAACGTCCTTGTGTCTCTGATAGAAGAGAGGTCTCATGGCTCCCATCCTATGGAGAAGGATCTTGCCCTATGGAATTAGTGGTTTCTGCACCAAAAAACACTCAGAACAGCACACTCTTTCCTGGGTGGCAGAAAAGGTCCAGCAGCTCTCTGTTGTACTCTGTCAAGAGAAAAAAGGGAGAGAAACTGATACTGAAGTAGTGGTGGTGGTGGCCTTGTGGTTTCCCATATAGACCTCCTCATCTGGAGCACAGATCTGCTGGTGATGTCAGACGCTCCTTAGTGATCCCTTTCAGTCTCAAGTTATACTGATTTAGGGCACTTCTATTGGTTTACTTCAATTTAGACAATATTATCTTTTGCTGTTATTATCTCTGAGGAACCAGAAGGTTTGAGGTACCCAAAATCTCAGGTAGTCATGTTGAAGGATGAAAAAGTCCTACTCAAGCTTCTGTTTTCTAAGTGGTTTTTTTGTTTGTTTGTTTTTGTTTTTGTTTTGTTTTGTTTTGTTTTTTTCCTGAAGCTTGGAGCCTTGGAGCTACCTTGTCATTCCAGTTGGACTTGTTTCCAGCCAGGGGCAGCTGTGGGCCCAGGCAAGGTAGAACTGCTTTGGGGGTGCTTTGACTTTTTTGCAAGCAAGTCCATTAGTGAAACATGTGTTATTGGTGACGTCTGTTATTTTAATTTTGAAACTTCACATTGAATTTCAAAGATAATGTAGTGCAGAAAAATGCTTTTAATGATCAATCTAGAAGGGAGGGGGAACTGCTGTTCAGGAGATCAGAGTAGATAATGCAAATGCTCTCAGTGCCTGGGGATGTAGACAAACTAGGGAGAGGCCAGAGGAGAGCTACAAGAACAATAAGAAATTTTAAAACCACAGTCTGTTAGGGAATATTAACAGAAGTAGGGTGCTTGTTCAAGGGCAAAGGTTGGTGAAGGATATATGAAATCTTTGAATATTTAAAGGCTGCTACAGGATGGCAATCAATTTGCTTCAAGTCCACCTAGGGAAGTACAAAAAGAAGCCTACTCAATCTGTGGCAAATGTATTATAACTTGTTTATTAGCAAAAATCTCTTGTTTGTGGTGGTTGTTCCACTTTTTAAGAAAAAACACGTTAGTGAAATGATAGAGCAGGTTATCTAGGAAAACCATGGAATTCCTTTGAAAAATATTTTCAGGACTCAGCTAGATAAATGACTTTCTGCCAGAGATGCCTGGTTATATTTAATCTTCCCTCAGTACAGGCATTTGTACTAGATGAACTTAAGCTGCATAAATATTGATGAGAAACAAGTGATCAACTTTCCATCATGTTTCAATAACCTGCTCTATGCAGTGCAACCCAGGAACCCAAAATAGCTGAAAATAGACCCTTGTCCATGGACAGTTGGATCAAAAAAACCTGATCTGATGGAGGTTTTAGGGAATTAGCAGTCTGCTGATGTAACCTGAATTAATGCCTTTCTGTGACTCAGGCAGCCACAGAGACTCTTGCTGACCTAGTTACTGAGCAGGGCACAGTCTGCAAACAGGTCCAAGGACATCTCAAGTGCTCTGTCCTCAGGTTTTTCCCTGTTCTGGGGAAAACAGATTATTTTTTTCCTTCTGATAGCCAGATGAGCCTCCTTCTCTCCAAACTTCCAGTCTTCTGTCAGGCCGTCTGATTTGGATCCTTGTGCATCATTAAAGCAACACTCACATCCTCCCTGTTGAATCAGGGGAGCTGGAGAGAGCGTAGGGAAAGGATGACATGCATAAGTAGTGATTTAGCAAACATGAAACAAGATGGAAAGACCTGGTCTATTCAATGGTGTGGAGAAATAACAAGTTCCCAGTAAAAAAGCTGTCCCTAGGGAACATGTCATGGTAAGCCTTTCTCCATGTCCCATAGGAAGAGGACCAGGTGAAGAGCAACACATCCTTTTCTCCACCCTGGCAGCTTCTATGTGGATGTTGCCCCCTCCCTCCTTCCACCTGGTTCTCCAGGACTTGCTGCAGAGAGAAGTCACTCTTGCTCTGAGCCTGCAAGAGTCCATGTTGTTGCGTGTGTTGCTGCTCTTGGCCCACTATGGGGGACAAGGGAGCCCTCCCCCATAACCACCAGAGCATGTTAACAAGGGCCTGTGGGATTTGTCAGAAGACATGATATGAAGGAAGCTCACTCCATTTTGTTGGCAACAAAACATCTTTTCTCTGAATAAAAATGTCCTTGAGAAAGAGAGTAATTTATAGTTAATAGCTGGAAGATTTTGTGAGAACTTAGCAAGGGCAGAAAGCTCTGGAGTCTTATGGTCTGGGATATAATAGAGGAGGATGGTTTCCATGAATACTCAGGGGTATTATTTTGTGCTGTACATGTTTTTTTTTCTGAGCCTGGTCTCTTCCTACAATACACAGCATGTGCTGTACAGAAGCAAGACAAGACAAAGCTAACCACGTAGGTCATGACTCTGAGCATGTGGGAAGCCGCTCTCCAAATATAAAAGTTAAGGTAAATATCTGGTGTTGATAAACACATTGTGCATACTTAAGGCCACCACTGTTCCTTGGGTGCCCTTTGTTAGTGTAAATAAGCTTCATCTTGGTTTGTGGCAAACCTCAAATATTTGACTTCAGTCTCAGCACGGTTGAGCAGACTCTATACAGAGTTATTCATCTGTTCCTGTGCATGATTTTTAACACTGTAACTTATCATATTAAATCATTCTTGACAATGAAATCCCAAGCTTTTCCAAAGAAAACAATAATAGAGGGTTAGAAGATCCTCCTCTTGCCCAGCCTAAATTTTCTCTGCTACAGCCCTACTGACACCATGCCCAGGCGGAGGCAGGGAGAAGGGGCTGTGCGTGGGTAAAGATGCCTGGGGCACCCTGCTGTGGCAGGGATGCAGCTGGAGTCCACGTCTCTGTGAAACCCTGCACAGCCTCCTGAAACAAGTGTGCATGTTTTGACCACCATCATCTGACTTTTGGGAGTACAGGGAACAGTTGGAGTATGTGGGGAACTGCACCTTTGGAAAGCTCTGACCAGAGCCAGATGGATCCCAGATTCCTTGGCTCTGAATGCCCTGGATTGTGCAAAGCGGGTGACTATGTTGCTGGAAAAGTACTAAATAGCTCGGCACAGGGGGTTCTTTGTCCCCTTCACTCGTAGCTATTAGCATGAAGAAAGCAGAAGTTGCAGCACATTTTCACCCTGGTCACTCCAGCTTTGGAGTGCTGTTTGCGTAATTCTGGCTCAATGCAGTGTGACTGTCTAAGAGGACAGTGGTACAGACCTATGTTTGAATAGAAAAGTAGTCTAGAAAAACATTTAGTGCATGAGGCATCCATAACTGTGCTCCAAGGGACATGAACGGCCTCATTCCCAAAGAGGCTTTGGGGTTTAGCTGACATTGTACCTGTGTAAACCCCAAATTTAGATCATCCAACTCCTTCTTGTCTGCCATTTGATTTTGGAAACAAATGAGGTTTGCCAGCATGTTCCCGAGGTGCTGAAGGTGTTGCTCACAGCTGAAGGATGTGCATGCAGCCACTCCGGTTGCAATGGCTCCAATAGGTTTTAGCTTGGAGCCATCACAACTAGGGTGGCTGTATGCATGTCCTTGTAAACAAAGCATGTGGTTCTCTGCCGCGCTTCACCTTCCCATCAGTACTTACACCAAACCCAGGCACATGGCAATTACTTCCTCCTCAGCAGCTCGGTCAGTAGTGCCTTGCATGGAAACTTGGGTCTCAGGCCTTCTTCTGCCCGGTTGGGGCCATGCTTCGTCTCTTGGGTGATGGGCCAGCCTTCACTGTTGGATACTTCGAGGTGAAAGCTTCCTCTCTGGAAGCTCTTCCATTTGGCAAAAAATGCTTAAACATGTACTGTGTTTCAGAAAAAGTGAGAGTGATTGTGTACCCTGGTGATTAGGATTTCCAGCAGAATATCTCAAATCAAATCTTCGCTCAAGTGAGTGCAGTGACTCAGAGGACACTGTTTTAAAAGGGGCAGCAGTTGTCCAAGTAACACAAAATTATACCCTTCGGCTGGACAGGGAGTTGCCAGTTTTGCTGATCCCCTATCGCATATTTAAGTTAATGTTTTTGGCAACATGTTCATAACAAGGCTGAACTCTATGCAAAATTTCTGTTTGCTTTTTGTTCAAAGCCACGTAGACATACCTTTCTGCCAGTCTGGTCTATGCTTTGTTTTTAATTCCCTATTTTCCTCTTCCCCGGGTGCTTTCGGCTGTCTCTCCCCACTAGCAGTGACCCAGGCAGAATTTTCAAATCCCAGAGGTTTGACCTGTCTGTGGGCTGTGGGGTGGTGTGGCGTGGGTGGTGGGGGCTGTTCCTGTCAGCGCTTGGCCAGGCTGGGTTGTTTCCGAGCTCCAGTTTCTTCCCACCCACATGAACAGGACACACAGTGCCGGCTGGATTTCCCAGAATGAGCCTGGCCAGGAAAATGCAGAAGCCTTGGCTCCAGCTCTGGATTTTGGCAAAGTCCTCTCCCAGGAGTGGGGCCGGTAATGGCAGCATGGTGTGGCAGGGAGGCTGGCTGCAAAACCAAGCGAGCAGCTGGTACCAGGAAAGCATCTGTATTATTTTAAAGAAAGAAAAAGACAAACAAACTCCTATTTCAGCTAACCTTAGTTAAAATGCCAGGTCTGCCTCCTTCTCAGCTCTTTGAGCCCTTTATTGGGAATTATGTCCTCAGCCATGCCCCAGACACCTCCAATTTCCCGTTTCCCCATGGGAGGGATGAACAGCTGCATCTCCTTGGAAAATGCTCTCCTCCCTTCCTTTCTGGCAGGTAGATGTAGTTCTTGAGCTTTCTGAGGAATCAGTTGCATCAACAGTGGCAGCCAAATAGTTACCAAGGATGACAAATTTTGGCCATGCTGAATGGTTTGTTGGAGAAACCATGAAGGTCACAAACTGTTCAGTATATGACCCGCTCACTGGTTATTCATGAAGGTGACTCCAAGCTTTGTTTTGTTGAATGGAGAAGAGACTCGTTGTGCTGTCACCATTAAACTTGATGGACCTGTGCTGACCTACAACAGCTTGGAGACTGAGCCAGAGCACAAAGCAGCCTTTAATTTTAAGAAAAAAACTTTAGAGCACCACAGGAGGTACAGAAACTGCAGGAATTCCTGGTTATGCTGTAACTGTGCTGGCTCTGCTCATTCTGAGGAGTGAAGTTTTCTCCTCTGGGATATGCTGAAGTTCCTAACTAACTAACAGCACAGGTCCTCAGCACAGCCATGACTTACTAGAGAAGACAAAATCCTAAAACTGGCAAAGCAGAAAGAAACCTGTAGATGGTCCTGGGATGGATGTTTTGCCTGGCTGGTGTTATACATGGAGTTATGGACACACTCACATCTATCATGGAGGTCAGAAATCTAGACTTGTAGGAAAAAATATGATTAAGAAGCAGGAGAAGGAAACAAAACTGTTTTTAAATTTCAGAAAATTGTAGTTAATTTGAAGAAAATGTAAAAATTCTGGTAATGAAATCTGAGCCACTAAGAGTAAGACCAAAAGTCGGTTGTTGCCTAGCCCTCAGCAGTGACTAACAGCGGACACTAAAGAAAACAACAAGCATTCAGTGTTACCATCATCAAGTGTACATCCTTCTAGCTTTCAGTGATATGACTCCTGAAATTTTTGAGCCAGAAGTTGTATCTGTATCTTGGTGTGAAATACTATTTGATGAAGTTTTTCTCCTCCTAATTTTTGTGATTTGTATTTCTGGTATCCACACCACACTGTCAGTGAGTTTTACATCTGAGTGGGGGGAAGATTTGGTCTGTCTCTTTTTTAAATGAACCTGATGCATGCAGAAGTGAACATAACCATAAATTGCAAAGATCATGAGTGAGTCATTCAAATTAGTAATCCATTCCTAAAGGTGTCATTCAGTTTCTCTCGCTGCCATCCTTTGAGACCTGGTATTAGCACATGGAGAAATTGGCGAATAGGAAGAGAATTAATAAACTAGCCCTGTATTCTTTCCTATTTCTTTTCCCATAAACAGTTGTTGATTTAGCCACCATTAACTTTTGAACTTTTAAAGAGAAATTGCTTTGAAACTCAGTTTGTAGAGTATTATTGCAATGCAGTAATTAACTTGGCCTTAAGCTGTAAGTGTAGCAAACAAGCAAGCTTTCACAACATTTTAGCTCAGAAAAATTGACATAATAAAGACATGTTTTCTTTACTACATCTTCCTGCACCTTGTCTATCCTATCAGATACAACTATTATGATAAGCCTGTTCTTTATTTGATTGCTTCACCCTAGATAAAGGCAATATAACATTATTTATGTTGAAAATAGTGTTATCTGTCTAATTATCTGTGTAGACATATATCACTATGTTGTACATATTGAATGGAGAAAATCAGAGGGCCCACAAAACACCAGATATTTTTTATGGACTCTATGATACTTAAAGATAATTTATCAAGTGGAAAGGCGCTGGATATTAGGTGTGCCATTCTGCCAGGCTGTTATCTGAAAAATGCTTTGGCATCATGCAAGTACAGTGCTCAGGTTAAAACACCTTTAGAGGTGTCATTGCCTGATAGATAAAGGCTACACCAGAACTGACGTATGGCCATATGGACAGAGGTGGCAGGCATGCTGCTTCCAGCAGTGGCTGGTAGCACACGCTGGAGGAAGTGTGAGAATAGCATCTGTGCAGCACCCCTGCCCATGAGTACCCTCTCAGCCGCCAAGTTATAATTTTCAGAGATGGAAAACATGTGGCACATTTTATTTAAATAGTCACTGATGTATCTAGATGCTATTTCTCATCACACTCATATTTCAAGTGTGAAGAACTGCATATTTTAATTGCTCTGAGGACATCCGCGTTTCCACTTGTTTATAAAAGTCTGCAGATCACCTGTCCTATTTGGCCAGGAGTTGCCATGGGTCTAACACATTGACCTGACATGCACTCCATTTGTGTGCAGCTTGCATCAGGGCCATGTTGACGAGTTTGTGAGCCTCTGTAGCAGCCGTTCATCACTGGTTTTATGGCAGCGGTGGGACCGGCACACGGTACTCCCCTTGAGGAACTGGGCAAAAAGAGTTTAAAAACACAACCACTAAGATGTATCGAATCTCTGTGGTTAGACCTCAGGTACCCTCCACTTCACCCACTACAGTGAGGCACCTCTGCGCCTGTCATCCTGCATATGTAACCACTTCACAGGGTGAGCCCAGCGAGGGAAACCACAGGCTGAATGAAGACAAACTGTCATTTCAGGATTCACACGGGAATATAACTTATCCTCTGTGTTATACAAACTCAGTAATTATGTCTGTCAGTGGGTTGATATTTTACATAGATAATGTGAACGTTACTGGCTGACTCAAGCAACTCTGGGGAGCCACTCTTCAGTGTGAAATATGTTAAGAAACTAAGCTTTTTCTTAAGTTTGAATAATGATTACTGTAGCACCAACAGGATACTTTTCTGATAAAGATGTCCATAATTAGGAGATCAGTTAAACTGGTGCTTTAAAACCTCCTGTGGCAGTCTTAGGGGTGGCATCACACTGCTGCTGCTGGGTTGGTTATATGGACCAGGTGGTGCAAGTAAGCATTTCAGCCTTGGGTTCAACCTTTGGTTCAGGTTTCCTGAATAACAAATTGAAGAACAAAAATTCCTCAATTCAGGCACATGGCTCAGGTCCTTTGAACTCGAGGACTTAGGTGGGATTTCACTTGCACCCATCTGCCATGCAATGTTTAGCAGCACAGCGAAGTGGGTGGAGGAGTAGGACCTACTTGTTCCTTGCTCTGCTAAGAGGGTGTGAATTGCGGTAAGACTGAGAACCACTAGATCTAGACTGCTGCACCTCTGCCCACAGACTAAGTGTTTATTTTTATTGCTTCCCAGGTAGAAAAGAGGCTGAGAGAAACAATGTGGGGACTACTCCAAACTGTTCAACACTTCTGTATTACTTTCATGGCAGGAATATGTAATACTGGGGACATTGTGTGAAGGTTAGCAACAGGCAGCAAGGAGACAATGGAACACTAAACATTCCAGTCTATGATCAAGATACCCTTTTCACAGAGGTGGTAATTCTTTTTATTAAGTGAATTTGAAACAAACTGTGCTGCTTCTGTCAAGGGAAGAAAAAGGGCAGAGCCTGGACATAATGCAAAATTAAGCACTGGGGACATAGCTTACTCCTGCTCTCCTGCCCATGGTGGTATGCACGCCTCAGCAATGACACAGCTTGCCCCAATCTGATTTAAGCAATGCTTCTAGATATCCTAGGTGAAGTACATCTCATCTGACCTCAGATCTTGGGCAACCTATGTCTGAATTTGCTGTCTGGACTGTCTTTACAGTGAGTGGGGAGAAAGAGGCCCTGTAACAAACAGTCCACCTCATCCAAATATCTATCTCAAGGAGGAAAGGAGTTGTGTCCTAGAAAAGCCTGTTTCTCTCAGGGTTCTAACAAGAGTCTGTGCAACCAGTGCTGACATGGACACCAGCAATATAGACATTTCCACAGAACTACCCATTGAGTTAATGACCCTTAGTGAACATATCTAAGAAAAAAATTCTGGTTTGTGAAGAGATGTGTTAGCCATTCTCTGTCTTAAAGGCTCCTTCACTGAGTCTACCTCTGTGGAGTCATTGGCACTGTTGGTTTTTTATGCTTTACCTAACATAAATGTTCTTAGACATGAATGTTCCTAGTTGTGTTTAACTGAAGTGTTTGTGTTAGATGGCATGGGAATTCATCAGCTTTTAACTTCCTGATGACAGTACAAGTACTTGGTGGACACTGCATCACTACAATGTCTTTCAAGTCTTGCCAAATCACTGAAATGTTTTAAACCTCATTACAAAATTGCATTTTCTTTAAAAAATGAAGGGAATAAAGTTAAATAAATCCTTGCCTTTATGATTGTGATGTTATTTTAAATTACCAAATTGAAAACACCGAGTTCAGTAACCTCCACAATTATCTATCTTCAACAACTTGAAGTTGCTGCACCAGGTGCAGGATGAAGTACCTTGTTTTTCTTGTTAACAGATGGATTGTGTCATCTAAGAATTGCCCCGAGTTAATAACACATTGAGTTACATCACCTCTGGGAAGCATTGCACTACAGGGCTTCCCAACCCTTTCCAGAAAACTAGTGGAAGCTCAGCAGCTATCCCACATCCTTATGGAAAACACACTGTCTCTTCTCCTGGCTTTTGCAGAAAGTGGACTTTGAGCAGCCCAGATGCTAGAAGAATTTACTTAAAAAGCTAGGCTGAAAAACAGTGATGTCATGCTTTTTATTATGTTAAAGCCACTGGTCTATCCACTCACCCCCTCTCAGCCCACATTGTGTCATTACAGATTCCCCTATGCTGACAGTGAAGAGACATCTTTCCTGAGGGTCACCAGTCTCTTAGGAGTCAAAAGTGACTACCAGTCCTGCAGTGTTTTACCTGTGAATAGCAAGAGGAGCCCGGGACTCAGAGTCACCTTCCGTTTTAGGTGCTCACACCTCTGAAAAGAAATGTCTTTCCTGCTCTGTAGAAGTCTGTCTGGATCCAGAACATAAGAAAACAGATAATACAATTCTATTGCTGTATTCAAGATCCGTAATAAGTGGAAGAAATTGAAGAATGAGACTTCTAAAAGGCCAGTGTGAACCACTCTGATTAGACTACGTTGACACTGATTCTTTCCCTTCTTCCAAAGCTGTCCAGCAAACATGTCTGTGCCTCATCTGCCACAAGTTATAACAAACCACATCAGCATCCTCCCTGTCTCACAGATGCCCCATGACAGGAATATGATTAATCTATATAAAGATAAATCGCAGGGTCAGAATCCCAGTTCTTACTGGTTTTATTTGGCAAGCTAGCACAGATAGATATCTTTCCATATATGGAAATTTCCTCTTCTTTGAGTGTGCTAATGTCCAAAATTCAAGCTGTTTTAGGCCTATTGGTAGCTGCCTAGAAGGAAATTAACTTTCACCAAAAGAAAAATAAAAATCCCAAGGTAGAGTCTATTGCATCAAAATACCCTACCTGAAATCAGGCAATTAACCCACTTTTTACTCAGTCAGAAGGAGCTGGAGTATGTCCAGGTGGGCTGGATGCCTGGGCTCGGCACAAGCTACCTCTGCTGAACTACAGCACCCAGGATATCCTACTGATGGAATTACTTTGTGTTAGAGCTATAAGTAACAGGCACACACACCTTTCTGCAGCAGAACTGGAGGGTGGCTAGTTGCATACCGGTTCTGTATTTCCCCAGCTGTACCATCAACACATCACTCATTTCTGAAAAATTGTCAAAGTAATAGCTTTGTACTCGATCTGGGTTTTTTTTCAGAGCACTTCCCATTCTTTGAAATGTCCCTATTGGATCTGGTGGCAGTTTTGTGAGAAGAACGGTGGAAAACTTTCCCTCTAAAATGCCCAACTCCCAACCCAACAGTGATGATCAAACTTTTATGTCTCAATGTATCATTCGAAGACTAACTACATCGAGTGCTTATGTGCTGCTTTATCCCCTCATCTTGCAGTCATTTTTGCAACAATTTGCAAAATGAGGCCCTGAGGGTGTGAGGCTTTAGCACATGAAGAGAAAAGTTCATCTGCCCAGCTTTCCAAGGGCTGCTTTCATTTTCACAGAATGTGTGATTACTGTGGGGCCAAGTGCCTTTGGTTTTTGTTCTGGTATTACAGAAGAGCAGAAGCTATTCTCATGTTTTTCACTTGTTTACTGACCACATGCAAGTGGCAGTGATGGGAAAGGGGAAATATATGGGAGCAGAGATGACAGATACTGTCACAACCCGGAATGAATTTGAGACCAAAAGGAAACATCCGTGGGGTGCTCTAGAGGGAGACTGCTCTCCTAGTGATGTCAGTCCTTGCAGGGAAAACATTTCATATTTGTTTTTTTCTTCAGTCTTTCTCTCTACAGATTTTCTTCAAATAGTGACTTTCCTTTTTCTGAATGAGATCCTGTAACTAGAGCCCTTTCAGTCAAGGAAAAGAGCTGTTGGTTGTCTTCTTGACTTTATTAAAGCCAGGCTAATAAACTATTAATATTCTCTACTGTAATTAGTTGTCTGAAATTTATGGGACACAGTATTTACAGCATATAACTTATTATGCTGTGTAGCTAATGGTATACTGCAAAAATTAAAATAAAAAGGGGACAGAGTATTGTACAGGTGGCAGCACAAAAACAAAATCAAGCTCTTGCCACATAGTGGAATGTCAGCATTTGCTGAGGACCATCCAAGATCAGTTTCAGGCCCCATTTTTCTATTATTGTTTAAAATGTGTGGTGTGGATTGCAACAGCACAGATGCAACTACTTAGATGCAGAGGAAACTATACACTGCAGCCTTTTACTAATATGATGAAATTTAGGATTGATGCGATTTAGAAAATAAGTTTTTTTTAAAAATCTGATTCAATACAGTTTCTTACTCTCTTCCAGTCTTGACACAGTACAGTAATATGCTTGTTGTGAGGTAATCAAGAAAGAATAGGCAAATTACAAAGAAGGGAAAGAAGGCAATCAATGAAAGCGATCTATATCTCATTCACATTGTTGAATAAATAATAGCAGAGGAGGTCTAAAATTAGATTTGAGAAGAAATCTGAACTAGTCAGAACATGGGCTGATGCACAGCTCCAGTCTAACTAACATACTGGAGATTCTCAGATGAGGCAGATTGACTGAAATCAGTGGTGCCCTCTCACTGCTTGCCTGGCTTCTCCTGGCCAGGCCAGAAATGCTTATGCTGGGTGGGGAGAGGGGGGTGTCAATCTTGCAAGTCACTCACTTCTGGAGAGACTGACCAGTTTTAGGTGACATCTATTTGCAAGAGCTGCTCCTCATGTTGCAGGAGTGAACCTTGCCAGCCCATTAATGAACCATGAGGAGGGCAACCAGGTCCTCGAGTTTGCTGTGCAAAGCCTACCCTCCACACACCGCTTACCAATACAGAACAAGAGGGGCTTGATAGCTGACCACAGATATTCCCCATTCTCAGTCCCAGGAGAAGAAGGAGGATAAGGAAGACACCAGTTAAGCTTGGATCTTGCAAATTCAAACCAAAGGTCTGCGGTCTTCTGCAGGAAGAAATGAGAACCAGCCTGGCAAGTCTCTCCACAGTTAAGAAGCAATGAATGTTAATGTGAGCTATGTAAGCAGTGTTAGTTTGAGGTCTATCCCACTGAATTTGAAGATTAAATAACATTAAGGCATGCCACCAAAAACGCAGCCTTGCTGACTGATCACATCTGCTTCAGCACCTGCTTAGAAAGTGCTAGACACAGCTGCCTCTTTAGATGCAAACTGCTTATTTTTTATAAAAACTTAAACCACACAGTGTGAACACTGAATCACCCCTCCAAAATCGTTTAACAGCTACCCCCTAAACGGCCATTTTACCTGGCTGTTTGGTGAGGATTTTGTGTTTCTCATGTCTCTGGGGGGGGGTGGATCTCTGGGTTACAGCCCTACCCTTATCTCATTTACCAATCATCTGGCTCAAACCATGGAGCTTAACTGTGTGGAGCACCTGAAAGAGACTTCCTTCCCGGTGGCCGTGACCAGTGATTGATGTGACTCAGAACAGCTTTCCAAAACCAGTGCATTGTTCATGTCACCAAAGACACACTTATACAAAGGAAACAGTTTAAAACAACAGAAGTTCATGCATCTCTGACCCTACCTAAACTTCATATGTTCTTTCAAGTTCAGAAACCAGATGTATCTCCCACTTCTGGGTTGGGAGATATGAGCTACCCTCCTAATCCCCTTGCTTGTTGCTCAGTCTCCCCTTCCCTTGACTGTGAGAGATTGGAGGTTTTGGCACATTGGTCTGCTTATTGTCTTTAGGTCTAGAAAAGTGAGTCTGTTAACCTGCCTGGGGTTTCACAGACAGGGGCTGACTGAACCTTTCTTATTGTTCACTTCAGGACTCGCTACTTGCCCTGGATATATCTCATCACTAGCCATCATTTATTTTCTTGCTTTTGCACTTCTTAAAAGCAACTTTGATGGATTTCATACAAGTAATGGGGTATTGCCAGAATTAGGACTATGCAAATAATTGCTTAATTTTTTCATTTGGTTCCTGAGCTAAATAAAAGTAAGAAAATGACTCTTTGGGGCCAAATGTTGATCTAACCCCTAAAGATCTGTGCCTTCCTTAAAGAGAAGGCGGCTTTTGGTTATGACACTGAAGTGAGGTGCAGTAAACTGGAGCTGATATCCTTTCTTGTGATTCATAGCAGAGTATAAAATTTGGTTATCCTTACCATGTATAAGGGGTGACTGATGTCTAGAATGTTTGTGAATCTCATCTTCAAAGTCTCCAAAATACCAAAGTTCACATTTGCAACAATTTTTCCTTCATTTTCATTTGTTTGACATGATTTGTTGAGTTTGATCCCAACTTGCAAACAAATTCAGATCAAGTGAAAATGTTGTTTGTTTGTTTGTATGTTTGTTTGTTTTTTTTCTGAAAACACCATCAGGTCTACATATAATATTGAAGCATGAAGATATACAGATCCCACATGTTCCACAAAGAGAGCTTTTCAAAGGCACGGATGGTGGCTGGGCACCTAATTCGTATTTGTGCTTTTACAAATCCTCTTATTGATGGGCTGATCAATAATAACAAAACTTTCAGAGAAAGAGCAGTAAATAAACCCATTAATCCCTCTTCAGTATAATTGCACAGAAGGTCAGATCACTTTATCTATGTCTGAGTGAAGAGGAAGAAAAATATAGTTCGAATGAGGAAGGGAGCCTTGGAAAGGATGGGTGGAGGGATGGGCATCCTTTGCTCTACCTCTTCCCAACCGCCTGAGAGCTTCCCACCTTCTGGCAGCTTTAAATCTTGCTGCTCCTTTTGTTAAATCAGTCATGTTTACAGGAATTGTTCTTTTCCGAGTTTCCCATAATTTGGCAATGCCAATCTGCTTCAATCTCCTTTTCTTTTTGAGTGGTAAAACCCTCTTGCTGCTGGCCATGGAGTCAGCAGCTGGACAGAGCTCGCAAGAGGGATGGCTCCCCAGGATCCGAAGAAATATTATTGGAAACAACACATTTTGGGCCAGCAGCCAGGGAGGAGGATTGGGAGAGGTCAAGGAAAAAGGCTGTGGTTAAGAAGGGCTGAAAAAATAGACAACGAGAAACAAAGGAGACTCCAATATTTTTATGGGTTTGTGTACAAAACCTAAAGTTTAGGAGCCAGACTTAATTTCTTCATTGAAAAAGATGGAAATAATTCATAAGACTAAAAAAAATAAAACCCTTTAAAAAGAAGAAGCACCTCAAAACAATGTGTGTCTGATTAGATTTGGTGTCTGAATAGAAATAAGAATTCTACAAAGAATCAGCAGAGGAGTGTCACTGACACAGAGCCAGAGAGTCTCGATTTCTTAACCAGGTATCTGCTTTCTCTGGCTGAAGGACTTTGGATTGATTATAATTGATTACCAAAATGTGTGGCAAGTTCATTACTGTCAAAGGGAGTGGATAACTCTCGAACAGTGCAGATATTTTATTTATGAGTGAATAAAAGAATTTATAACTGCCTATCTCTAATCTTCAGTGATGAAACAAAGTAAAATCAATTCAAAGTTAAAGCAAAGAGAAAGATTTGAGGAAGAAGGAAAGATTTTTCATAACCTTGGTTTTCTTCATTTGTTAATATTTTGGTCCATTGGTTTGTTTCTGCTGATCTAGATTCCTCTGGTCTTATTTGCGATTTAAAAGCAAACTGAAGTGTAACAAACAGACAGGTTTTAATAAAGAGATGTGCGGTGTCTCTGATGTATTTGAGGGAACGTTTGCTGCTTGTGGTTTTGTATATGGTTATGGTAAATAACTACCATGCTGATTTTTGTGGTCTGGTCTTTTCTGTGAGTATTTGACCACTGGAGACTCATTTAACCTAAATAACCCAAACCCGTGCCCAGCCTCGAGCTAACACCACCACAAAAGCCAGAAAACTCTCACCATCCCCTAACTATGGCAAAACAGAGCACCCCAGAAATGACCCCTGGTGAGGAGGTGCCCGCTCTCAGGGCTGGAGCGCTTGTTTTCAGCGCACATCGGGGAGGGCGGCCCCGACAAGTCCTGGCTGCCCAGAGCCTCGTTATTCCTCGGGTATGTCACTGCGAGATCCCCCTTTCCCCATGGCTGGTTCCTGCCGGCTCTCTTAATAAATGAGCCCAAATGGGAGACAGGATGACAGGGCTGAGGCCCCGAGCACGGCTCGCTGTACCTCATGGAGGGATAGCCTTGACAGGGGGCACTCAACCCGAACTGACGCAGCGGGTGAGTCTGAGTGTCCCTGTCTCAGCCCGCACCTCACAGGCACCAGACTCTGGGCCTGGGGGGGCCTTCACCGAGCGCGATTTCACTCTTCTGGGAGAAATTAGTGTTGAGCTCCCTACCCTGGCAAAACCAAATTAACAGGACACAAACCAGACAGTGACTTCCACTCGGAATATTCTATTTAAGGCACAATATATTTGTGCATTCTGCTGATCCCTAACAGAAAAAGAACCTACCTGATACATTTCCCCTGCTGATCTGTAAAAAGGCTTCATGATATATATATATATATATATATATATACACATACATATACACATGTATACACACATATATCTTTCTATATATGTATATATATGTGTGTACATACACACATACATGCACACATACACTTACATTTCAGCCAAGAACAATAACTGGGGGAATGTGTTTTTCTTTGAAAAAGGTAAAAACCCCAGCTGGAAGTGTAATAAAACACAAATGACATGCACAGAGTAGAGGGAAATTTCTCTGAAATTTCACTGTACTTTCTAGGGGGATGTCAGTCAGCGACACATGCAAGCAGTGAACCACAAAGTCATACGCACGACATTAGCAGGAAAAGGAACTCTCTGGGCAGAGTTCCTTCAGAGCATGACATTTATGATTCATCTGACTATAAATTTGTGTCCATCTGAAGACAAGATTTTTTTTTTTTCTTTTCCTGTGGAAATTTCTCACATAACGTAAGCCTTTTTGGCTTTCAGCAAACAAAGAGTAAGTTTTTTGACTTACACTTTTTGGGAGACTGGTTTCCTGATAAACACAGATGTTTTCCAGGAGGGCAGCTGACTTCTAAAATAAATTCAATGCAATTAAGTTGTTTGCTGAAATACAGCAACAAGCAATTTTCTGAATTTCATTTAATACAAAAGAGTGCTGTTAGGGCTCTAGAAGTAACAGGTAATGAAAAATGCCATCTTCTGACAGTGCTTTCCGCTTTTGTTTTCATTCCCTCTCTTACCTAAATGTCACCAGGCAAGCTAGAGCATCTTTCTAGGGGGCTTGATTGATAACCAGAGAAGATGCACAGAGAACAACAGTTAACACTGTACTGACTTTAGAGTGATGGTCATGCCAAGTCTGATTTCCTCCACTTGTCCTGCAACCTTATGCGTAGCTCAAGCTTGACTCAAGTATCTATCTTTTCTTCTGTGGTGATGTTTTTTCTCTTTTCTTCTTTCCTATGGTCTTTCCTTTTCCTTTCCTCGGATTAAGTGGAAAGAGAGGGAGATAGGGTTTCCTAAGACAGGGGGTGGCAGGTAAGAGAATCACTGGAAAGTGCTGTCAGTCAATTGCTCAAAGTAAAAGAGATTGTCTGGCTACTGAGAGAAGCAAGGAGCAAGAACCCAATAACAACTCTAAAAAGACTGAAAGAAGATTTCCTAGAGATGAGAAATGGCTGTACAACGGTTGCTGCAAATTCAGAAAGTCATCAAGCTGATGGCAGGACCCTCAGAAGTAAAACCCATCTGCAAAGACACAGTGGGCAGGCAGAGAGACAGGTATAAACACTTCTAATTTCCTTCTTGGTAACTTTGTTTTCCCTGTTTACAAATATAGGTATCCTTGCTTATAACCCCCCTTTTTAGTAGTTTTGTAGTTTCATCCTTTTTTGAGGAGTTCTATATAAAAAGAAGACAGCCATCCTAGAGCCTTGGCTGACTCAGCTCCTGTCACACCACTTTTCTTGGCTTCCAGAGAGAAAAAACAGAACACAGTTTACTCTAACTCTTCTGGTCTCCTCTGCAGGTCCATTCCTGAGCCCAGCCATTCCCTCTCCCATGTTCACCTGTTTTCCTCATCCCACTCTTTGTGCACGGCCCCTTTCATTCTTTCTCTTCCAACTGTTAATAAGCGAGACTGGGAATGCATATGAGCAATTGGCCTGCAGAGAAACCTGTTGAACTGAGGCTGAAATTTCCCTTCAGAGAGCCAGGGGGATTTTTTTCTGATTTTTTTTTTTTTTTCCACTTACAAGAAAGAAGAGACTGAAGTCAGCAAAGGAAGCCAGTGCAGCTGGCAATGGAGGAATTAGTCTGCTGGAAAATATACTTTCTTCCCTAACTCAGTTTTCTAAAACTGACCAAAAGGCCAAGCCAGGATATGAAAACTGAGAAACTTGGACTGTACTAAATATATGGTTTTTTTTCTCAGTTCTTCCCCAGAGTTGAGCCAAGTTGCAGAGCCAGTGGCAGCCTTACTGAAACAGAGGTGCAGAAATCAACAACATAGTGCAAGCAAACCGCATTCTTCCTCTGTTGCTGCTGAGGGGCACGCAGAGAGATGATAGCTGAAGAGTGATGATGATTTCTTCCTGTTGGGAAAGAAATCATGAACAAAGAGTTTGGTATTTGTTTTATGCCATTTGTTTGTCTTCCATTACATACATCTGTGCCTTTGAGCAGAAGTGACTGCAAATAGCCTCAGACATCAATGTGTAGTTCTCAGGAAACAGTGGCCTGAGGAGCTAACTTCTGTGACACAGTGAGAAGGAGGAAACTCCCTTGCTGTCTGCCGTTGCTTTGCCCCTGTTACGAATCAAGCAGCAGCAGAATCATTCTCCTTGGTGTTGCATGCCTGTTGCAGCTGAAAGAGAGACACAACAGCAGTGCCACAGGGTGATTCACATTCATCGTCAGAGGCTGGGACTAGGTAGAAGGGCCAGCTGGATGGTGAAAGGCTTTTGGAGAATTGAGAAAGATTGTTTTTTCCAAATACACAACTAATCACCTGAAATATCAGTAAGGAACCCTGACCCTTGTATCCCATGACAGTATTATCTGATTCATCCAGTTATATGTCCCATGTCCAGCAACTTGCTTCCTGACAGCTGTGGTGCACAAACTTCTCCAAACTCAGTGGGCCATGGGCTTCACAGAGCTATGCAGGAGAGCATTGGGACCGAACTGACAGTGTTACTGCTGGAGTTCATAGAAAGTGTGATGACAGTGATTATTGTAGGAAAGTTTGGTAAACATGGCTTGTTTTGAATAGATTTCTCTCTTGGCATGGCTGGAATCTCTATTTCCACACAGCATGAGAAGCTTAGACATATCAGATATGAATCTAGGAAGCACTTTTTCACATCAAAGTGGTTTACCTTTTGGGTAATAACACTTTAAAATATTTTCTTGCTCCAGTTTTATTATCTTGCAGTTGTACTATAGTTTTGCTATTCAGCACTCCAAATCTCCAAAGCCTGGCAAAATACAAAGAAACAAGCTAACCATCTTTGCACCTCTTTGATTGTGCATTTAAATTTAGGTATTGCATAGAGTACTAGTGTGACACGTTTCTGTGACTGTCTTGTGTCCTTCCAAGAAATGATATCACGTTTCTAGGTGAGCAAATTCATATTCAGATTCTGTAGAAAGCAGTTTTCCACTGCTGATTCATAGTTTCCACTAATCAAATCTTCACATGGAAGATGTCCTTCTCTGCATTTGCAAGATTCTGAGGAAATTATTATGAGGCAAGTTTATATCGTCTTTTCTCTGTGAAACATTTCCAGGGGCGCAATGTCACAACTTTCTGTTTGCCTGGTACTTACTGCCTTAAGATAAGGCAACAGTCAATATCATCACACTTTATATGACAACTTGTCAAAGTGCTCTCCTGGTCTGAGATGACCCCCTCAGGACCTCCTAAACAGAGAAGAATTTGTCTGACATGTACAGCTACTCTTTCATCTCACTTTCATCTCCTCTCGTGAGTCATCTAATTTCTCCCATTTCACTTTCATTGCTATGCCTTCCCTGAGACCTCCCCGATGTAAACCACCCCCAGGTAGTGCTAGTGGGAGAGGTCCCTGTTGTTTAGAAAACAGGCTGCATTTTCCATGCAAAAGTCCAGCCAAGCCATACCCGCAACCACTATCTTCTGAACTGGGAAGATCTCTGAGGCGAAGCTCTGGGGAGCTGATGTGGATGACTGGTGGGCTGAATTACTACGTTTCAGCAACTTGCTCAATGCCCTCCCTCCCTTGTCTGGTGAACATGTTTTAAGTCCCCCATAAAAGATCAGTTGCAAAATCTTCTGACATGCTAGTAAATAATGGAATAGCTGGAATGAATCAGAGCCTTAGCTTACACTTTATTCACAGGGACTCTGCAAAATCAAAGGGGCAAATTGATCTGACAACATCAAACGGCTCAATGTACAATGTATTAAAATGAATTTCTTGTTAGCTGTTAGGAACAGCATCTTGATTAGTATCTCTGTACTGAATGTTTTCCTGGGGCTGTGCCAATGGTGCCTCGTTGTCTGATTTTGAAGGACTGTAATTGAGTGATAATTGCAAGTTCCTATTTTGAACCAACACTATCTGCAAGCTCTGATAAACTTCATAACCATTTAGCTAGAAATCTGAGAACCCTAAACAATTTATTTACAATGAAAGACACAGATGTCTTTTAACATACTACACCAATTGCCTGCCCTCCACCACAAGGACAACAAGTACACCGGCATTCGGATGGCACCAATTAACTGTATGTTGCAGTTTGAGTTATTTGTTTTTTAAAATTTTTAAATCATTTTTCTCTCTTTGACATTGTCTACATTAGCCATTTGTACAAGCTTCTTCCTGCCTGCACCGCCAGAGTAGTTTTGTGGTGTTTTTAGACTCACAAAGGCTAATCAAGATAATATCTGATTATAGCCACTTGGGATTTCTTACACTAAATTCAGTGAAGAGAAAACAAGTTCTGAAGTGATAGATAAAGATGAGGGAGAATAAAACACAATGTAGAAATGACGAAAAGTGTTATTTCACTTATGGATGGGATGATGCAACCTGTTTTTCTACTGATTTTCTCATTTAGCTGTTCATGTCTCATCTCTCTCTGGAAGTGACATACTCAGAATTACATACTGGCTTGCCCCTTCACTTCAAAGCTTTGTGGAGAGTAGTTTTCAGTGGTGGAGAGACGTATAGTAAAAAGAGACCTGAACACCTACTACCATACAGACCTACAATAGCAGTATACACACTATGCACGCTGGATACTGCATTCCTGCTATACTTACTGGAGATGTAACCCATAAAGCTTACCCCCAGGGTCAAGTTAGCAAAAAGTGTTTCAGCAAAGTCATAGAATGGTAGAAAAATAAGGCTGGAGGGGACTAGGAGCATCATCTGCCTTAAAGACCTCTGTTATTCTTGTCAGATACTTCTCCAGCCTGTTCTTAAAAGCCTCCAGACATGATGTGTCCACCCTGCTCAGATAAGCACCTAGTGGCGCGTTGCCCTTAGCGTTTGGGAAAGCCTGTCTATGATGAACCTGACCCTCCTGTTCTGCAACTACTACCCACCTCTCTTCAGTTTCTGCTATCCAAGACTGAGAAGAACACTTTTATACCTTTGCAGCAGACTTTTTCATGCTAGATGGCAGTAATCCCACCCTCTAGTCTTCTCTAGGCAAAACAACCCCAGACTTGCACTTTCTTCACAGTCAAGAGGGGCTGACCCACCAGCTCACACCACCCACTCTGCTGTAACTACCCAAAGACCCGGTGGGGACCTTTGTGGGGGCTGGGACAGACACTTGTGGACAATAACCCCCCTCCAGCTGCCCCAGCAAAACCTGTTGGAGCGTGTTTGTCAGAGCTCAGCGACAATGGCTGTGCCAAGCTCTGCTGTGAACTTGGCTCCCCTTGCTTTTGTCACGACTGGTGTGGCAGGGGAGCATGGGAAACCCTTGCATTTCTTATTCTCTCCTTACCACATTCTCCAGGTTTCAGTCAGAGATAATTTAAAGGGGTTATCAGCGTTTGGCCATAAAGGAAGCAGCAGGCTGACCTGCCTTTACCAATGCCCAGCCTGTCTGGGGTCAACAGTGCAAAAGACTCATTTTCACTTGTCTCTAACAATACAGAAATTGATTTGCAGGTCCAACGGTTTACATTTATCTATTTGTCCAGCAGCAGTATACTGTGCGTGCATGTAGGGAAAAGCAACTCTGAAGCTTTTAAAATGGATTTCTGCTCTGGGTAATGCTCCTTCCATGAACTATAGCTATTAAAACATGATGGCTATTGGCCATGATGTTTTGTGTACTTAGTTTAAACAACACAACTCATAAAATGTCAGAGTACACTTACCATACAGGCTGTTTTGCAGAATGCCAAACTTTAAAAAGTCTCTCCTTTAGAAGAAAATACAGCTCTTCTAAAGGCCACATTCTCAAATAATTAGCACAGCACAGCTGTATGCACGTCTAATTTGCAGCCAAATCTGAATCAGAAAGGGTATCTGTTTTATTTGATACCATGATAGGTCTTTCTGTGTTTCAGCCTTAGAAGCTTTTACAATGACAGTTTGAAATTAGATAGCTTTTCTTATGTTTCTCTATAGCTTGCTCTCTTACTGGGAAGAATTGACTTGATATTCTCAGCCTGTGTTTCATGGAAGATGAGACATGCCCAACTTTGCTGGAGATTGATAGAGCACTTCGGGGAGAGCTGCAGTGTATCTTTTAGATTCGATCGTGAATCTCTTGACTTTTATACCTGGCCATACAGAGATCGAGAAAAGCAGATGAAGTAAGCAATTCACAGATGTTTCTTTGGAAACTGAAGATGCTTTTTGCCACTGACATTTGTGACTTGCTTCAAGAAATCAGCACCCATTTCAAAATAGAAAGATCACTTTTCCTTACAAAATGTGAGAGGTGTGGGTGAATCAAGTCCATTCTCCAATACTAATATAGAAATTAGCTCTTAGAATAATCATATCTGCAACAATCCCCACTCTTTTCTTTCTTTCTCTCTGTCTGAAATGACCACAGTCTCCTAAATTAATACTGAACTCACTCAAACCACACATTTAACTGTTGCCATCTTGCCTTCAGTTCTCCCTCATATCCATCATGCTGCTGCTTCTTCACACGCATTTGGAAACTATTGAACTCTCAGTTGATTCTGTAGCAATGCTTCAGAAAGAAAATTGTCTGACACACATTTTATCATCATGTTTTCTGTTAGATTTTTCTTTCCAAAAGATTGGCAAGGTCTTGTTAGACCTGAGCCAGGCATACAAGTAAAGTAGTATCTTTTTGACAGCCTGCCCCTCTTTTACCACCAGACAGGTATCTTAGGCAGAGATATTTGTTCTTGATATAGCCCATTAAAATTTTTATAAGCTTTGGAAGTAGGACAGCAGATGAAATGTGAATTCAGATGTCAGTGTGAAAATAGGGAAGGTCTGGACATGCTCTGCTCTGGCCCACTCCTCTGTAGAAAGCAGGACCATACCACTTCAAGTGCTTTTGTCATAAAAGAATGCATACTGCTCTGTTTTGGACACTGGTTTTGGTCAAAAGTTAAGGTCTAGGATGACAGCTTTTCATTAAAATAATAATAAACTTTATTTCAGTAATGATAGGTTTTCAGGAAATATTTTGTTTTCAGAAAAGGTTTTAATTAAAGATAAAAAAAATCTTGGCTAACTATTCTCACATATGAAATTGGACCAGTTATTTATTTTATTTATAAATAAAAAGTTATTAATTTTTCTCTGTTAACAAGTTTAAATCAACCCCTCTACCATGGCTGTGTCTGGCACAAAGATGACTTATAATTGTATGTGTTGAAGTATAACAAATGGTAGCACAACCTCAGAAGAAAACATCCCCAAAGATTTCTTAACCTATTTCTTGTCTGAAGCTGGTCTATATAGGAGCCAATAACAATTAGAAATACTATAAAGATGGCTGCAGATATTAACATAAGATTTGTTACAGTAGACCCAGTGCAATTGCCTCCTTTGCCTTCATCTATGACAGAGACCACCAGGTGTGGTGAGACACCTCAGCTCCCATGTCACCCTGCCAGTTCCTACCCCTGGATTTTGGTGCAGGAGAAGGACCGTCTTTGCTGCTGGCTGTGCAGCTAGGCTGCAGCATCCCTGCAGGGTGACAGGCTTCTCCCTGACATCTGATAGTGGTTGTAGATCAAGTATTACTGTACTTTCCCTTTAAAATTGTCAAACTAATTCACGAGGACTCAAGTAGCCACTGTCAATCCAGAGTCATGTATCATGATGGAGCATCAAGAATTAAATAAATACAAAATGGATTAAAAATGTAATTGAACAAATTTTATAAAATTACATATGTTCAGCTGTACATTCATCCTCTGAACACAGAGAGTTAGATAGTAAACTTCAGCAACTAGTTAATAAAATGAAGCTATATGTGTTGCCCCGGGAGTGTCAAGGAAAGTGAAGCCATGGGTGGAGCACTTGGTGGCAGAACTTCCTGAAGCTTCTGACAGAAAGCAGTTCTGTTTCGAGTCACTGCCTGTCATTCACCCTGCTCAGCTAGGTTGGGAAGAAACAGTAAGCTGAAGAAGCAAAGGCTCTGTTTTCCTCTTCCAAGCTACATAGAACATAAAAACTGCATAGTGGGTTGAGACCTACTAGACCTAAAACCACAGAAATGACTGTTGTTTCTAAATCCTTTCTTAAACAGGGTCAAATGCAAAACATTTAAGTTTACAACTTTTGTCCAGCCCATTTAACTGATAATAACTAATACATAAAAAGGTGTCATACGCAGTTTATTTGAATCCCAATTTCCTTCCAAACAGAACATGCCACAGATCATAAGCAAAGAAAACAATAAATTTTCCAATTAGAATGAATTCTATCATTAACTGTTTCATAACATTAAAAACTAAGACACTAAATACCTAGATTCAGGCTACACTGTTGCTTCCACTTGACCAAAAGAAGTATAAATTTTAATGTAAAGCACCTATTCATCAACTTCTTAACAACTTCTAATAGAAATTAAATATATTTAAGAAAATAAACAGGAATACAGATTAAAAATAAAATTGAATCTCCAAACATAGTGCTCGAATTACTCAAAACTCCCAAGCACAAGAAGGTGTGATTACCAGTTCAAAATAATCACAGATCTTCCAAGTCAGCACTTTATACCTTGGGGATAGCATCTTTACATGATAACTGCAGCCAACAGAAGTGTCTTGCCTAGCTCCCATCTAGGGAAACATAGGCCACAGAGGTTTTGATCAAGGACAAGGAATAGCAACAACTCCCTGCATCTGGGTCAGCTCTGACGTGCATCCCTACCAGCACCCAAAAGCAAGGAAGAAGAAGAGGAAACTTCATATTAACAGCAATTATACTAAACATGGGCTCCTGTACCAAAACACTGGCCATGAACTCTACCTCCAGCTTTCATGCCTGAGGTTTGTCTGCCTAATTAGCCAACATGAAAGTTTGGGGTTTTCATGCTTCCCCTTGGGGGAAGCTTGGCTTTAAGTCCAAATATTGTGGTCACTCTCACTACATTTCCTCAGAGTTGTGCTGGTGTAGCTGTCATTAAATAATTGGAGCTTTTCAAGGAAAACAGAAAACACCACTCTTTTTTTTTTTTTTTTTTTTTTTTTTTTTATATGGAGAAACGGAAAAGCCTTTCCTGGCTTCCATCTTGGAAAAGCTTGAATGGAGGTGTGTGTGTATATTTATATATGCATTTGTATGCAAATATTTAGAGGGAACCCGTGGCTGATAGTGGAATAAGGAGTGGAAAATAGGATCTTAAACCAGGAAGCATCAGGCAAACTTTGTAACAGGCCACGTTATAAGCTGCGTTAATGAAATACAAGGACTAGCCAAGGCTGGCTTCTCCTGGGGCCCAGCCTTGCTGTGACCCCTCACATGGGGATCAGCTCAGACCTCACTCAGGGGAGCCCCCCATGCCTGTGCTGGACCCCAATACCCTCAGTGCTGCCTGTGCTGCAGAGACCTGAGCCCTTGGCCCCACTGCCATCCTTGGCGTGTTGGGGCTGCCCCTGTCTCCATCTGGGGAGCTGCTGGGGTTGCTGTGGGGGCAGGCAGTGGCTACACCGGCACACTATGGATGCCCCACTTGCAGTACCCTGTGGCATCGTCCCCTCCTGTAGCACCCCATCACTGTGCCCTGAACTTGGCCGCCCCTCCCCTGCCCACACACAGCACTTGCTGCAGCACAGGAGATGTCTAGTCCTAGCCCCTTAAAATAGCTGCTCTCCTCTATGTTTATCTTGGCCCAGATGGCTCAGAAACATGGCCTGTTTTTTTTCTAAGAAAATGACTGCGCATATAATGTGTGACATAACATTTGTCTTCAAAACTAGCAGGGATCTGATGTTATGGAATGAAGGCAATTTACAAAGTCTCAGAGTTACAACACAGACTGGCTGTTTACTATCTTTATCCAAGTGAAAAATATCAGCCAATTGTTCTTTTTTTTTTGGGGGGGGGGGGGAGAGGATGGTTGTTGCTTTTTTTCTTTCTTAGCCATTTGATGGTATTTTATCTGAAAGAGGAAACAAGGGTTAAACAAGGGTTACAGTTAGGTCAGGCTATAGGGTCTCATAGACCACTGAGGAAAATAATAAACACACAGACAGAAACCCCTTGGAAAGCGAGAAGGGAAATGTTGCCTCCACAAAGACTAAATCAATTGTTTTTCCATAAAAGAGCAAAGTGAATGAACGGGAACCTCAGACATGACACCGAGAGAGCACCTGAGCTAATGTGCAGCCACGCATGAGTGATGTTGTGAATGCTGCTGCGTGAGTGTGTGAGTGTGGGACAAAGGGAAAGGAAAGGTGGGAGGCAGACAGTTGTTGGCAAAGTCCAAGGTCCTCCCCAGCACCCTTTGAAATCAAGAAAGTGTTACTTGCCTCTTAAAATTTGGGGTGAATCCAGCATCCTCAGGAGGGAGCATTCTGCCAAGTCTCTGTCAGTTTGGAGTTCAGGCATTTAATCAATTAGATTTGTATTGCCAAGTTTGTTAAAAGAAAATAGCTGTTCACTTCTGTGCCCTGTATTTTGTCTATGGAAAACCAGTAGCGATGTTTGATTTCTTTGGCAAAAACAATTTAAAGAAAGAACCACTTACACCAAACAGCCTGTAAGCAAGCATGATCTGTTCTGAAGATGATGATTCCTTAGTCAAACTGAGTGCATGTAAGACATACAGGCAATGCCTCTATTTTTTTCCCCCAGAAAGTTAACTCGGCTGCCTTCCATGAGGAGCACACACACACAGCCTTCCCCCTCTTCCCCTCACTGAACCTGTCCACCAGCCTGACCAAGGCTTCTCCAGCCCAAACCAAGGCCCCGGTCTTTTGACCAGCTTCTCTCCTGTGCCAGAGCAGCCCTGTACTGAAGCCCCAGCATGATGCAGGGGGTCCCACGGCATTGGAAAGTGGGAGACAGTGGCCTGTGGGCACTGCAGAGCACTTCCAACACCCACTAACTGCATCTCATCTGCTTCATGATATGCTCTTATCTTTTGGCATGATCAAAAAGTGGATAAGTTGTCTCACATGTGCTGTAAGGACATGCCTGCCAATGGGTTTTTAGAGCAATTCTCAGTGAATCATAGAATCATTTAGGTTGGAAAAGACTTTTAAGATCATCAATAAACCTAACGCTGTCAAGTCCACCACTAAATCATATCCTTAAGCATCACATCTACATGTCTTTTAAACACCTCCAAGGATAGTGACTCAACCACTTCCCTGGGCAGCATGTTCCAGTGTTTGATAACCCTCTTGATGAAGAAATTTTTCCTAATATCCAATCTAAGCCTCCCCTGGTGCAACTTGAGGCCTTTTCTTCTTGTCCTAGCGCTTATTACTTGGAAGAAGAGACCAACACTCACCTGATTACAACCTCCTTTCAGGTACTTGTAGAGAGCGCTAAAGTTTCCTCCCCTCAGCCTCCTTTTCTCCAGGCTAAACAACCCTAGTTCCCTCAGCTGCTCATCAAGCAACTTTAAACATCAGGACTCTGGAGCCCACCAAGGCTGGGCTGTAAGAGCAGGGAATAAAACAGTGATTTTTTTTTATTTATTTTTTATTTATTTTATTCTTATCTTTATGTGCTTTGTCTATAGCCCTATCAACCGAATTATGAGTTTCTCTATTGCAGGTCTTCAGGGTGAATCTTTCCCTCTTTTTGTTGATGCAGCTGAAAGGTCTGAAAAAAGCAAATATTTAGTAAGGTGATTATAAACAATTACACTACACTTTGTTGCCATGGTATAATCACAGATGCTCAGTAGAGTTATTATCATGTGCAGAGTGTATGCCTAAGAGAACAAAAAGTACATTGGCTGGTACACGGAGGAACTTTAGTGACATATGCCAAATCTTACTGAATGAGTATGACTTAAAAACCATAAATTTCTTGTCAAGCATTTTTAACCAGAAGATGAATACTTCCTCAGCAACCTTCTTCTATATCCCCGTGTGAAGGGTTTGCACATTTTGGTGAACAAGGTGCCAGTTTACTTCTCTAAAAAATCCAGTAAGATTTTACATTACCAACTGTGACACAGTCTGTAGATTAACAAACCCAACAGGATGTTACCAAACTTTCCCAGATCCTGTCTTTATGGCAACTTGTGCCAAAATTGCTTCTTGACACATCAGCATTGCTTTTATTTCCCACTGTCTGAGACTAAATAAAAGCATGAATTCATAATCTCTTTGTAACAGAGTCTAGGACCCCCCTGATGACTGCAATGCCTCTGTCCTGGCTTAGGGTGCATGAGACACAAAAGAAAATGGAGCTGAAGTAAACAATGGCAAAATGATGTTATGACATCCCTGACTAAAGAGTACAAGGAAGGGTCTTGTTGCATGTAAAAGGCAGAATTCCCTGGGGTGAAAAGGGCATCCCCACAGCAGAGGCTCTTCTTTATATTGCATTGCACAAAAGTGAAGGTGGGCTTCACTTTCTCACTGTGACACACACGTTGTAGGGAGCATCTAGCTGTGTGTTGCACATAACTTTCTACTTGCTTGTTGCACATGTCAAATGCTTAGACAATAATTTTAAAGGATTCCTTCTAGGACTGCTTTTTCAGAGTTCCATGAGTATTCCATTTGGAAAGACCAGGAATTATTACCATGTTCTCAGGGAACACACACGCTGCTGTGCGGGGGGCAAATTGCTGCTCCAGAGAGTGCAGGACTTCTCTAGCTCACATATAACATCCTGGCAGGGATGGCTTGAATGCTCTGGGGCACCTCAAATGGCCAGCAGCAGACTAGGTGGGCAGACCACCATGTGTTAGGTGCTTATGCTCAAGCAACAGACTCCTGACACAAAGGGAAAGCTCAACACCTGGTAAAATAAAATGACCTGACCTCGTGCCTGATTAGGCTCTCGCAGAACCCTTATTTCATAGGGATTTTCTTTGGGATGGTAGAGCAAGGGTTCAGATCGTAATGTTGATGGGCCAGCGTGGGGGAATGCCTTACGCCCCATGTCTTCGGAGAATCCATCTTGCCAAAGCACTAAGGTGCGTGGGTGGGTGGGACTGGCTTCTCAGTGATGTAAAAACTTCTGAAACTGAGAAAAGGCCTGCACCAGTGGTGTTCACAGCTGAGGTAGCTGTGAATATATGTGATAAGTTTAATCAAGTGGAGCCTGCTGGGACCCCTGGGATCACAAAGGCAGACACTGGCCCCACTGGGAAGCTCGTGCTGCCACATGCTCAGGGCGGTGTGTGCCCTAAGCTGTCCAGGCTCTATCTCTGAAAGGGGCTGATGGGGCATCTACCTGTCCTGGCACTGTACCAACAACTGTGATTTAAGGATGCAAAACTGTCTGCAAGGAAATGTAGGCATAATTTACAATTTGCTGAGCTGTAGAAAGGGTTTTTAGGTAAACACCTACACAAACATATGTTGCAAAATACAGTATAGGATATGAAGCGATATAATCTCAAAAAACATAGGCTGGTTTGGAGTATAGCTTAGTTCCATAGAGACCACTTAATGTCACATGCTCTCAGTTACCTTACTTTTAATCCTCTGTTGGCATTTCTGTGCTGTCTGTGTGTCTGGCTGTAAATCCTTAAGGGCACGGACCTTTTCTCAGTGTTTATTGCAGACAGAGACATTGGTCCTGAATGAGTCATGAGATGCTAATGTGATTCTGAGTAGGTATAAGGATGGGTCATCTCTAGTTTTGAGCTGGTGTAATTGCAAGTTTTCAGAGATCTGTGACACCTCACCCATTTAAGAGAGTGGAATTTGGCTCATTACCCATGGAGAGTTCTGTAATGAGGATTAGCCATCCACATGAGTTAGCCTGGAGAAGTTAGTAATCATAAAATTTCCTCCATAACCGAGAAGCCACAAGTTTTGTTTATGAATTCCCAGCAAAGCTGAAAGTGTTTTCTGTTTGTCTTTAAGTAGGAGAAAGGTAACAATACATATGCTGTGATAGAGGGCAGAACAAAAAGACAGACTCTGTCACCATTTGTACATGCCATTTTTAAAGCTCTATATAGGACTTTAATCCAGAATTTGTGGGTGCCATCCTCTGTTCTCAGAAGTCACAGGTGAACATTTCTCCTATCTGTGGGCATTGCACGAGACCAGAAATCACCTCTCCCTTGCCATCTATGCCTAAAAGCAATAAAATACACCATTACAGGCATCAGATGCATTTCTTTTCATCACAGAAGTGCTGGAAGGAACGGAATTAGCAGGAGAGTTTCCAGCCTTGAATTATTTGACTTTGTAATTCCTGAACACTGACATCCTTATCTCACACTGGCAAAACCCATCTGACACCATCCAGGGACTCAGACTCATTTACACAAACAGCTGACAACTATACCAATGCTGTCTTAACTGAATGGCTGCATTGCCTTAACTTTGTTTCAGCAAAGCAGAAAAAGCCCACTTCTTGCTCTTTGCTGTAGAAGATGCTATAATTTCCTGCTGTTTTCTTAACAAGCAGAGCTACCTAACAAGGAGCACTCCTGGGCATCCAGATAAAACTACTTCCCTGGATATACCTTACAGGCAAATAGCCACCCCCAGCCTAGGCAATACATAGCTCTGGGCAGGGCTTTGGCTGATCCTGGAGCAGAGGGGTGATAATTCACAACACCTGCAGGTCTGACACCTGCATTGATGTTTAGTGGCTTCCTTATCACAGAGAACATGGCTGGGAACGCACCTTCTTGCATCTCTTTGAACTTTGTTAATTCATTGGAATTGGTTAAATGCATTGATAATTAGGCAAATATGTTTGTTCCAACACAGCAGATAAATCTCAGCTATCTCTATTCATGATGGACCATGCAATAATCATGTTTTCTACTTATATGCCACATTCCACTTCCTTCCCTTGTCTGCACCTCCATTCAGTTTGTGACCTGTGAGCACTATATATATTGATAACTACTAAATATGAGTACCTTTCAACTCAGGGCACCTGAAGCTCTTTATTCCTACAAGCTGGATAACATATGAGACTTAAAATAAAAGTAACAGGGCAAGACTTTTCAGCTAAGTATCCCTTACTGGATACCACCACCACTTGTACTGGGCCAAGAGGACTTTTAGTCTGACTCAGTGGACCATTTTTCTGTCATAAAACTCAATAATTTAGAAGGTGGATCCAGTACTTCCCAGTTCTGGAGGACTGTGGTTTTTCTAACCTCAGTTAGAAAAGCTGTTTCTAACTTTGGTTAGCCAGAGATGTTTCCACATGAGCTGCACAGCACCTCGCTTTGAACTTTTGAACACGTACAAGGCTCAATACATACATATGGAAAAAGAGGCACTTTGTTATGGAGAAATCAAGTTTGTGGGTTTGTGAGAAGATTATATCACATTACATCCAAATTTGCACCACTTATGAAATGTCAATAAAATTTGTATTCCTTATGAAATATCAGTTATTTGTCTGGTCCAATCAACAGTGATACATTTAAAACTCTTTAGTCTTTATTACCACTTAGCTCTTTATGTGATGCTTCAAACCAATTCACTTCATCAAACCTGCCTGTTTGTTATAAAATTTGGATGTTCTTAAATCATGCATTGAATGTACTGTATATTTAATCACAAGCAAGGAACACGTGTTTCAAACACGACAGCTAATACTTTACAGCAAACTGTCTATTAGCACTGTATGAGAAAAAGAAAATTAAATCTATATTAAAAAGTCATACATCACAGGATTTTTTATGAACCAGTTGGAAAGAGTTGCCAGCTATGTAGTTTATTGATTGCTGCAGCATTGCAGTTAGAGAGATAAGCTCTCTTGGTGAGACACTACTGTAGCTGAATGAAGGCAGGGGTGCTATATGGACCCAGTTCACTGGAATCATTATGTGGTCCATGCCACTTCATCCTCTTTCCTTCGATGGGCGTTAAGAGAAATGGACTTGGAGTATCAGGAGGAAGGTCAGCTGGCACACATACTGGAAGACCCATGCAGTTCCCCAAGCTGCCAGTGTTTTGCCTGCTGCTGTGGGGAGGGAGGTGAGGGAAAAGGACCCAGTCTGGAGTGCAGCAGAGCTGATGCTCCCCGCAGAGCTACCAGCAGCCTGGCTGTTCAGCTCAGAAGTGGCTGGCAGTGAGCCTGCAGGTGGCTGGTAGCTGGTGGGATGTGTTTCGGAGACATATTACAGAGTGACTTTTAATGGCAGCTGTGAAAACCCATGCCCACAGCTCCCTGGTAATCCATTCTGGTCCTCTGCTTCAGTGCAGGAAAACAATGCTGAAAAAGTGTCATGGAGCCCTAAAAGTCAAAAAGACTCTCCTTTCGGTTTTCTGCTTCATTTAACTGCAAATGATATTCATTAGGGCTGCATTTTCTCCTTCTGTCCCACTTCTCTCAAGTCAGTTTTCTCAGCCAGAGAAACATTTTGTTTACTCTTCTCAAAATGCTGTGCATTACTTGCACAAATGCTCAGTCATGTGACTCAAAATTTTAATGAATAACAAAATAGTGACTGACCCAGCGTTTGTACTGGAACATGCATGTGGGAAGGGTATTGAGGAACAGCAGCTTTACATAACTATGTTGCTAATTAGGCTCTGGGCAAAGCAATACCATCGTTGGAAGAATAGGATATATTGTCCTTTCTCCATCAAGTCTGTTGAGAAAAAACAGGCCGAGGCCAAGATCATAATGGCATGCAGCAGATGGTGCCATCTGGGCAGCGCAGGCGTCGCAACACTGACAGCCTGCCCTCCAGCCCGAGTGCTCGTACGCTTGGATCCCTGTTAAATGTGTGGGAGGTGCATGGAAAGAAATGTCACAGGCCAGCGGGTACGTGGGGATGAGGTTGGACCCTGCTGCCGGCCAGTCAAGCCTCACCAATAGCATTGGCACCACTGCAGTTTGTGCCAGTTAAGAAGCTGGCTGGGCATCAGCAGCCCTTATTCTCTCAGCTTTAAAATTGCATTTAAGGCTATACAGTGCAAAAAGATGAAAAAGCCAGTCTTCTGAGGCTTCCTCAAGCTGGTTACAAATCCTCTTTTCAGTCCTGCTGGTATCACCATGGAGGTTTCAGATTCAGAAGAGCCTGAGCCCAAACCCTTGGGCCCTATTTGTTCTCCCTCACCAGCGGCTGGCATAGCCCCCGGCCATGCTGCCCCAGAGGGGCACTTGCCAGTGGGCACCTCCCAGAAAGTGGGATTAGTCAGCATTGCTGGGAAGAGCTCAAGTGAGCTGGAGGGGAAGGA
This sequence comes from Tyto alba, assembly GCF_018691265.1. Lineage (NCBI taxonomy): Eukaryota > Metazoa > Chordata > Aves > Strigiformes > Tytonidae > Tyto > Tyto alba. The sequence goes on from NW_024881276.1 coordinate 28,691,721, forward strand.
AGAGGATCTTTGAGGTTTACTGTGCTCTCCCACCACAGTCCGTGGGTCCCTACTGTTTTTTTCATGCCACCACTGATCCCCGAGATTTCTGCAGGACAGATGGAATAGGGAAGGTGACATTTTACACTAACATCTTCCCCCCAGCTTTAAAGCCCCCCTCTACTTTTCTCTGAAATTTTGCTTCTCTTGCAGCATGGGGTCTTCAGGGGCAGGCTCACAGAGAGCTGCTCTACATGAGGAACTGGCATATTGGGGTTATCCTGGAACTTCCATTCTGGTGTAATACCGATCTTGTTCCTGAAGCACACAATTATTCTGCTATATGTTTATTTCTAACATATGCAGTTTCGGATGCAGTTGAATCCAAAGGGGCATAAAATACATCAGAAAAAATTGGTGTCTGTGTGTGGGCGACTCATGCCATTGTAATGGCAGCAGGTGAAGCTCAAACTTTAACTCCTGCAGTATGAGCTTCTGCAGGGCAGTAGCTCTGTGCTTACAGCACGTGCCTGATATGAAAGAGAATAAGGTTCATGTCTTCAGCTTGGACCCACCTTTCAGCAGAGTAGGTTTGCTGTTAGGCTAGGTGGGCATGAGCTGCATACCTAGAGCAGGGAGACAGGGTCATTTGAGTTAGTTTGCCCAGCTAAGGAAGCAATGTTCCCTCCTTCATCCCCTCCCCAAATCCATGCTCAGCAAGAGTTGCTAGCTCAGGCGTAGCACAGGGCTCTGGCATGGCTTTTGTTGTTATGGGACTGTGTCCTGACAGCTCAGAGGGTGGGAAGAGCCCCCTAACATCTACCCAGTTGCACCCACAGAGACATGCTGGTTGTAGTGCCTTTGTTACTTACCTGCTACTCTGCCCTGGGTGTGGGATGCTCATGCTGATTTTTGTTTGAAAGCTCTTGGGTGTTTCCAATGTGCAATGAGAATATTTTTTAAATCACCAAAATTTTTTTTGCAGGATATGAGAGCTGTTGCCTGCCTAGCTTTGCAGGCAGCTCCTCAGAGCTGTGAAGCAGAAAAGAAGTCAGGGCACAGTAATAATTCTGTTTCTTATGGAGCAGTAATATTGTGCCTGACTGCAACATCTCTTACTCTCTGCCATCCCCCAAACAATATTGCTTCTGGCTAACTAACAAGCCACTGCAGAATGAAACACCTGTAAGCTGTGTGCAATACACGTAGTTAGAAGAGGTTCCCTGGAGACCTATCCGTACTACTTGCCAGTGTCTTTACTGAGGGTGAATTGGAAGGGGAATCCATTAAAAAGAATGGGGAAAAAAATCAATAATACAATTAGAAAACATTATAGGAGGTAATGATGCCAATTAAAGAGCAATACACCCATTTACAGAGGGCTTGGACTAACAGACGAGGGTGAAGGGGTGCTAGCCCCCGTAGCACACACATCCTGCTCCCCCCCAGCATGGGGCTGGCACCGCTCCCAGCACCGTGCTGCTGCAGCTCGCCTCAGTGCTGTGCTGGGAATCAATGGGTGCCTGAGACTGAGTCTAACGGGGGGGCAAAGCTGCTCCTCCTGGTCTTGGCAGGCCAAGGCAGACCCAGGGCTTGAGGCAGGCATGGCTGGGGGGTGGCTGAGTGGGTGTGTGGGGTGAGGTTTCTGGATGCCTCAGATCATTCACACAGCTAAGAGAACCACTGCTCATAAACACCCCAGAAGCAAACAGAAAACAGCAGAGCAGCTGGAGAAACACTTGTTCTACTGACCAGGGAGAAAGCAAGGAGAGGTTTGGGGGCAGAGCTCCTGTCTGGGGAAGAGTCTTGAATGGTGCTTTAGGAAAGTATATGGTGATGTCTGATCTAATTTGTATTCAGAGAATGGAGGCACTTTGCCTGCTCTCTTTACAGTAGCAGAATTGCACAGAAGAAATGTCTTTGCTTCTAATGGAAGCAAATCACACAATCCCAAGGATTTTGGATTCAAAGGAGCAGTAGCATGCTATGGAGAGTGTCAGTTTTAGCTAATGGCAACCACAGAATAAACTCCTTCTTCGGATTTCTTAGTATTCTTTTAAAAAATATGAAATAAGTATGGCTTCCAAATAATATTAAAATCCCGGGAATGTTTTTAGGTAGGCTGTGCTATGCTCGGCATAGCATAAATGTTTATATGCTACTTGTAGGTAAAGAAGCAGTAGATACACAGTAAAGTGTATGAACCATCTGACAGTACAAAAGAAAATATGTGAACTTCTATTTTATCTTATTTTATTTTGAATAGGAAGTCCCTCCCTCAGATCCCAACAAACACCTTCACTTTCTCTGGCTGGAGTCAGGTGTGATTACATAAAACTAGAATTGTCCAAAATTTGCTAATGATTATTTTTTTATCCAACAACAGAATATTTTGAGGACTTTTCATTTTCTTGATATGGTTTTTCATTGTGCTTTTCTTTTAAGCCCTTTCCTTCAATGGGAAAAGAAGACTTGAACAAATGATGGGAATCTGTTTGGTGACTCCATGTCAGCTCTTCTCTTTTCATATGCTGTGCAAGCAAATCTACTGTATTTTTGTATGAATGTTTCACATCTTTGCACCCATATCTACAGACATGAAATGTGTGATAACCTAACATCCATGGCTCCACTCATGGAGGTGAATTTGGTCAATGAATGCATATTTGCAGGCTGAAAATCTTAATTTTGGCCAGTGTAAAAGTTTAGCTTTTGTCCACTCTCTTTATGAAATGTTTAGAGTTTGAAGTGATGAGAGGAAGAATACCCTATGTGCTATATTGTTCTATTTTTGCCTTCAGTTATGACTTCTCCTTCTTTGTTTTTGTGGCTATCTTGATCATATTTAAGGTTAAAAGCAATTTCCACCATTTCAATGCCAAGTCCCAGGTTTTCTCCCCTTATGCCTATAAATTGTCTCTTTTTAATGGAAATCTTCTTCTTGGTATTCAGCTTAAATACATGGATAAACACTCACAGGACAAGTCCTTAAGAGAATAGATGTTTGGTTCAAGGAAATGGTTATCTTGAATCTCCTGTTCAAGAAAACAGGTACTGGGAAATGGCACTTCTCCCTTCTAGTGCTCAGATGATTCTTCTTCTCTCTTCTTCCTTCCTCACAACCCATCATCTGCATGAGGGAAACCATCACTTTATGCATAGTTCCTCTGAGGCTGTTGCTACTCTCCCCTTCTTTTTCTCTCTCAATCTCAGCTGATGCTCAAGGGGGAGGAAAGCACTTAAGTGTCTCTTTCGGGGCTTAGTCTACATTCCTCTCAAGTCTCCAGGATGCTAACGGGGACCTGTGGGGGCTTAACATAAATAAAGTATGGTTTTAGTGTTCATTAGACATCCCTCTGTCCCCTCCTCTCTCCCTCTTCATCTCTTTAACTTGTGCTCTCATCAACAAACAAACCAAGTTTGCAGCCAGTGCAGTGGATGAGGATGCAGCAATGTTTTTTGGAGTATGTCCTTTCTGCACAGAAAAAAACCACAATGTTACCTCCTTCTCTGTCCAAGCATGTGTCCTCCACATAAGCTGGATGAGTGAGTGGAGCAAACCAAAGAAATGTGGGACAGGGAGATGCCCTCATCCCGCAAGGAAGCAGCAGAGCCCTGCACGGTGGCCCAGCCCTTCTTGCGGCCTCCAGAGGACACGTGTTTTAGCTCTGCTTCTCATCTAATTTTACTGTAATTACCAGGGCTGTTCCAACTCTGCTGAGTGCTACAGGCATGAGGTAAAATGAAGGCATGATTAAAATAATTACTAGGTGTGGCCCGTCTTGAGGTGTTCAGGCAGTCAAGGGAGCACCACACTGTGTTTGTGTGAGCCGGGAATCAAGCTCCCATCGCTCCTCTGTGCAGAGGCTGCCCCAGCACAAAGGTGCTAACAATCTTCTGCAGGGCATGAAAGGCAAGGTTATGGCTTCCATCAAGTTTAGGAAAAACGACAGGAAGGAAATATCAAATAAGAACCAAAGTTAGTGTTTTTCTGTACATACATCTTTTGATTTGAGAACTTCTTAGCTAGCCACAAATATCCTTTCTGAATAAAGCTCCTATTTATCACATATATATACACAGGAATTTTAGCATGTCTTTAAAAATACTGCAAAAACAAGGCAAATTCCACTTTCTTAGTGGATATGTGTTCGATGAACCATAACCTTATATGTGTTCTCACTTATACTAACTCCACCTGAATACTCTTTTGTAGAGTGCTGATGTAAAATTGCTCTTCTTTCCCTGAAAATATGAAAAAGCTGTCAGGAAATATATTACCTGGAATTCACCTGTTTTGGCAGGACAGTGGTTCAAGCATATTGTTTCTTTCAATTTTTGGGGCACTAAAATATATTTAATAAGGTCATCAGATGTGCTGCGTATGGATTTGGTATTATAGTTCGGCATCCCATTCTTATCTCTTTCCAACTCTAAGAATATAGGAGGTAAATCTTCAGCTATTAGACCAGGTAAGAAAACAGAATCAGAACAGTCTGTTAAATTTGATGCCATTGTGTATTAAAATTCATCCCCTCTATTAAATCAAATTATGTTCCTCAGTCAGTGCTTCTTCTTTCAGTCCTGCACCTCAGCTGAAAGATGCCCTAATTTTATTATATTGGCCAGCTACAACCCAAACCCATCTTTACTGAACTTCCTCAGCAGGCCTATTGTGTCAGGGTTTATTTGAAAAATAGTAGAGTTGTATATCATTCTGCATTAACATAATGCCCTCCCAAATAAGATTACTCTGACAAGAAAACACAGTCATCCCTGGACACCAGTGAGTGTCATGAGCTTTTGTGCTCCCCATATGAGATTAATTTCAAAAGTCTGACTGATAATTCAGATTTCATTTGCAGGTCTCTATGGCTGCTCTTTTTCACTCTAGCAATGGGAAGTAGGCACACGCCAGGTTACAGTAACTGGGAAAATCAAGTGTAAAGCTGTTTTTAAGGCTAGAGAAATACATAATATGTCAGTGAATAGGGCTGTTTGAGTCACAGATGTTCTTACAAGAGTAGATTTAATGTCATTATTGAAGTCACTGCCTGCTAATAACAAGTACAGGTCTTAAAATATTATTTAAAAGTCATTCAAACTTAATGAAGTGCTTTAGTCATTAAAAATGTTTGGCTGAGGGTCAGCCTGTCATGTTGAATTGCCACAGTATGTCACATTATAATTTCCTATTTTATTTCATACCCAATTCTCTTCACCCTAATGATTTTATCAGAAAGCAGGATAGGATAAAATGAAGTGCTTGAGGACGCAAGGAAAAAAGTTCATGTCTGATGTAACGGTGTTGAAAACGGTGACTTAACACCAGATGTAAAATTGGATCAGTGACACTACAGGACACTGAAGCTATAGTACATTTTCCAAGTAGCAAGTATCATGAAAGGCCTCAATTTTTTGAAGACCCAGAGTATGGATTGTATAATATTATGTGTTCTTTTCAAAATACTTCATAAATGCTAACTAATCCTTCTCTACAACTCCTTTGTGAGACAGACATTGTAATTTTCATCAATGATTAGCGGACACCTTATCCATCTCTATTTCTTTACCTGCTCTCCCTCTCAAAGCCACACAGAGATTTAATGACAAAGTTTGGACTGGAGCTCGTGGGTATTTATAATCAGAATATTTCCATCAGAAATGCTCTACTTGCTTATACCGTAGGACCATCTTTCTACCTAACTAAAATTAGGATGCTTCTGAAGTGTCATTTAACCTTAAACTACTCAAATTGGAAGGCATTTGGGTAATCTGTTCTAAGACTTATTTCAGTCAACAAGACATACTGCATTTTCCCCTTAGCTGATACAACAAACCTCAGAGTACTCATTTGTTGTAAGAGAGAACAGTTTAACTTCCAAGTACAATTCTCATTTATAATGCAGATAGCAATACATAGCCTAGAATTTATTTATTTGTTTAATTATTTATTTATTTATTTTACTGTATGACTTTCCTTAAGAGATTACAGATTTGGAACAGAAAATTTAAACTTGAGGAAAAGGAGAACAGAGATAGAATTTCTTGGAAAGCACTGGAAAAGCAGATAAGGGCTGAAGGACAAGATGAGACCACCACCTGCACTGTAGGAAGCTGGGCAGCGAGATGCTGCCTGATTCTGCACAAGAAGTGAGTACCCCTTACTTGAGAGAAGTCCCACTGGCTCTGACACAGATGAGTGGGTCAATCTTTCTTCGTCTTATTTTCCCTCCTTTGCTCTTTTTTGTCTCTCTTGTTCTCTCTCTCTGTTTTTTTTTTTTTTTTTTTTTTTTTTTTTTAATTCTGGTCCCTAATCAGAACAAAATGTTACAAAGTCTTGTTTATCATTCTGGTTCAGGGCAGGAAAATATTTTAAAATCTCAAAAAGTTTTGCAAGATGGGAAAACCATTTCCCAGACAGGTTTAGCAATGTCTTCCAGGATTTTCAAGCAGCTGTGAAGCAAGACTGTCCCTCAGCCTAATCCATTTTGGCTATCTCCAGTTAAATGAGTCTTTTCAAAGTATTATATCATGACTTCATTAAATCCCACAAAACTCTTTTCCCAGGAAATAACTTTGAGCCAACTGTATTTTAACTACCTGCTGTATCTCATGACCCCTTAATAATAAAAAACACGGTTGAAATAAGCCTGCACATTGTGTTGCTCCCTTTTCCTTGCTCTGTAGCCTAACCTGTCATGGGGGCAATTGGAAAAAATCTGTTAAGGCTTCACTAATTTCTTTCCTCATTTCCTTTAGCAATCCTGGTAGCTGCCCAGGACACTTAGTCTTCCTTAAGAGCATTCAGTTTTTGGCACAAGACTTTTCATTTGTATCTGCTCATAATCTGTCTCCTCCTGTCATATCCGGAAATATGATCCCTTTGTTAAACAGTTAATTTGCTTCACTTTGCAGGGGGGAGAGAGGGGGAGAGAGGCTGGAGGACTGCCTAACAAACCTGCAAGATCTTCCTCCCTTTTATTCCACTCTCAATTATTATTTCTTGCTTTTATCTTTCTTTCTATTGTGAAAAGCATTTCATCTTTTCTATATACATCTAAAATACACAGAAGATCAAACTACCATTATGAATGTGCTCTTGGACTCAATCCTTGGCTGGGGAAAGCTGACACATCCTTGCCACATGCAGCAGAGCAACCTGGATTTACAGCAGTTGAGGCTCTGATCTAAACGTAACAGTTTGCCCCTGCCTATTTGATTTTGATTAAACTGCCAATGTGGATGGTTTTCACGATTTGTTTCCTCCTTGCATGGCTTTAAATGACAGAAAAGTCCAGTTACACTCATTCGTGTGCAATATAACTGAAGTGAAAGTGCTATAGAATTGAAATAAAGAGCTAAATTTGACTTTACTTCTTTCTCTGTGTGCTGCATCACCCTACAGCTCCTTGCCTCTGATGTGTTGCTTGCTGGTGACATGGCTGTAGTCCAGCAAGAGACAGAGATTAACCAACGATGGTCATGTGGAAGAAGTAGCAGCAGCAAAGGGTAAACATGTCAGATTTCTAATCGACAGCCTGGAATGTCAATGCTTTGCATGAGTAGCTAAAAACATGTTGGCAAGAGACTTCTCTATACTTTCCAAATGGTTTTAATGGTGAGTGAAGACAAAATGCTCTCATTAAAAATGTGTGAAGAAAGCTGCCATGGCATTAAAGCCACATTCGCCATAGTAGAGTCTGCTACCAATGTTTATTTGTAACAGCAGAGCAATAATTAAGATTGTGACCTTCCTTGCTAATCACTGGTGTTGTCTATCAGCAGGCAGCAGAGCTGCCTTAAAAACCTTGGGAAATGCCCTGCAATTCAGAGGTAAAAATGACAGAAAACCACACTCCTGGCAAACAAAAAGGCAATAAATTCCTCCCTCCTCCCTTAAGCTGTCAAGTGCCTTTTTTCCAGCAGGATTTTTCAGTTCTCTGGTTAGGTTTTCTTTAAAACATGAAGGTGCCCATGATAAAGTGGCTACTGAGTCTGAGAACAAGAGAGGAATGAGAGCGTGAGAGAGCACAGAAGTCAGGGCTTTCTGGGTCTGATTGCAGTTTGATTCACGTTTGCATCATCACAGCAATGTGATATTTGTTGTGATATTACAAGATGTGGGTTTCCAGGACAAGAGCCTGGAGCTTGTTTACCTGTTTTCTGGACACAGAATTTTTTTTTTTTAAGAATTTTGGAAATATGCCCATCTCTAGCTATAGGAGCTAGAAGATGAAGTAATGGAAATAAAAAGAGTTAAATGCTCAATGTTATCTGAATGCTTTGTATATTTTTTTCTTTCTTTCATTAAAAAAAAAAAAAAAAAAAAGAAAAAGAAACAGACTTTGAATATGTAAGACCTTGAACCTCACAAAAAGGCCCATCTAGTAAAGTGCTTGGTCTAAAATACAGAAATGTGCCTAGAGGAAATGCTTTCCACAATACCTGATATTGAAGAGGAAGGGTATGTTATATGATGCATTTTATCCAGAGCTGCAGATGGGCTATCATGCATCTGTACTCTTCAGCCATGTTTCCACAGTGATGTTCTTGTTCAGCACTGAAATCTCCCTGGTTTCAAATGGAGCTCCACAGGCACTTTAAAAGTGGGATTTCAGCATCCATGTCACCCAGGTGCTTCTGAAAATGACAGCTAAATGCTATTGTTGAACATAATTAGATTTCAGTGAAATAACAGGCTGAAGTTTAAGAACATGCCTAACTATTTAGGATCAAAAGTGAGAGACAGAAAACATTTCCAAACAAAACAGAAATAGTTTTTATTTAGTCTTGTCTTCTTACCCTTCATTAAGAGCAGCTATTTCCATTTCCAGTCTTGGATTGGCACAAAGGGGTGTAGCAGGACTTCAACCACTCTCATCTGACCCCAGTTCACAGCACCTGTGTTTTGCATGATACACTTGTGGCACAGATTAACTTGCAGATGAGAAACTGGCTTGGGACGTTGCTTATGTGGCAGACTTTCTAATGGGATGACTGTTTTCCTTTTTTGCATAAAAAATGTGGAAAAAAAAGATGTCTACATGTATTTACAAAAGAAAAACAGGACAAAGAGAAATAAATTATTTGCATTATTAACAGAACATTTAGATAGTTTATCTTTGTGAAATGCAAACGAGTGGCAAGATGAATCAGAGTCTGTAATTCTTACCTGACAGAATGCAAATTTGCCAAGGAACAGAAAGTCCAGTGTAGGATTAAAACTATCTAGTTAAAAGATGAAAAACTATTATACTGCAAAACTTAGAGCATGTGTTTTAGAATCACCCTGCAAACTTTTATAGAGTACCATACTTTTGGCTATCATATCAATTTAACATCTTCTACAGGCAGTATTCTCTGATTTCTAAATAGTACAAAACTTAGATAATTCTATCCTTAAATATTAGCTAAAACAGAATTTCACCCTCACTGTGTAATGAATCTTTCAAGTGCAGTCTAGTAAATGTGCGTATTCATTTTCTTGAGTACATTTATAATATAGTCTAATGCATAAAAATTCATACCAGGGACAAATGTCACTTATGAAAGGGAAATGGGACTAAACTCCTCACACCCACTGAAATCCATAGGATTCAGTTTCCACTGAACTCAGTGAGACAGTCATCAATAAAGGGTATGGCAACCTTTTAAAAGTGATGTGAGATTTTCCTGCTCATGGAAATGCTAAATCAACAGCTCTGTTTCAAGCCGGGCACAGGTCTGAGCTTGCTTCCACCGAAATCAGTGGTGCTGCTCATACTGGTCTGTATGGTTCAAGGTCAGCCCTTCAGCAGCGTTAAACACCTTGGGGGTGTGTCCCACTTTACAGCCTGGTAGTTCAATCCTGATTTATATCACAGCCTCTAATTATGACCAAACCAAACTCAAGCCTGGTGTTGCAGTCCTTCAGAACTGTGATCTGAAGAAAAAAAAAGTTGTTCTTGGGCGTGAGATATGTGTCTGAGGGGGATGTGATGGACCATGATATACTGGATTTGAGTCTTCTGGCTCTGTCCCTTGTGGTGGTACGCAGGTCTAAGGAGGTTTAGGAATTGGATTTTTTAGACCCTTAGTAACCCAGCCTTGTCACTTAACATGGCTCTCTCCATTGGCTCAGGTGAGATCACACAAGAGCACATTAACTAAATGGATAACTTTTCTGTGGCAAAAGCTAGAGGAGATGAGTCTCCCCCCACACTGAGATATAAAACTCACACCTCTATTTATAGCGTGGTGTGGCTACCTGAAACCATAGATTTTCCTTGAGCTTTTGCACCGCATCAGGATAAATGCACAGCTGTGGAAACTGTGTGTGAGTAAAGAATGTTTGTGTAAAGAAAGCAATGGTATCTAAGATGGAGTACATTGATATTTTACACATCAAAGGGCTAGGAGAGTAAGTGGGACAACAAAAACAACTGTTATATTTTTTCATTCTCTTTCAGTTTCTTGATGTGTAGGGTTAATCACCATGGATTCCTGCATAGTATGCTTTTGTAAATGGGTATGTTAGCTTGGGGTGGTAGGTCAGGTACAGATCAGAAGCAATCCTGTTGGTGCTAACTTAATTGCATTGCAGAAATATTGATTAAGTTCTGAACAGAATGAAGGCCTATGTATGTGAAAATGTTTGTGCCTCTGGATTTGATGCATGGGGGTTCATGGATTGTCAATGTTGTGTCAAGATTTGACTCGATCCAGTGTTTATGTGAAAATTTGGTTCCTGCTATTCCTATGTCTAGATCATTTCAGTTGCAGTTGCCCTAATGTTTTCAGACACATTTATGTGGTGCTAATGCAAAGCAAGCAACTCAACTAAAATGAGAGGTTTTATATTACGTAAAGCTGAATGCTCCTAAATTACCCTAAGCAGTAATATGTGCTGTGGTTGGGGAATACAGAAAAAAAACTCCAATGTAAAGTAATTCATAAAAAAATCAAATTCTTGATCCTAGTGACATTGATGAACAATCTAGAGATTGGTATCAAATGGGTCCACCTTCAGTCTAAAAAGGGTAAAAAGAAGAGAGCAGAGTCCAAAGAGAGATTTCATTATACAAATGAATTGGAAAAATTCAGTGAAATTCCATCCATCCCTGAGGACTGGCTCCATTTAGAGGTTAGAGGAATTGCTGAGTGATCTCACATTTATGGGTTCTGTAACTGTCATTCATTAGCAATTGTAACGTGATTATGACTCAGGTTAGAGCAACCAGAAGACAAAAATGGTAGTTGAAAACTTGGCCAATTGGAAGGCCACAACAAAACCCCTTTGCTCCTCTTCGGGTCCCAGATTTCACCCTTGGAGTTTACTTGTTTTCCATAGGATGCACACAAAAAGAGAGACAGCCCCTCTAGAAGCCACATGCCCTTTAATGGTCTGTAAAGGCAGGGAAGAAGAGTGCTTGCCTGTGTGTGTTGTGGGAATGAGGGGTGCTGCACAGCCCTGCCATCCAGCAGGGATGGGGACCATGATTCAGCCACTGCCCTGCAGTGAATTTGCATGAAGAGATTGTCAGGACTCTTCTGGCTTGATCTGGGACTAGAGCAGCCTAGTCCTTCCCTTACTCCACCTTGCAGGAGATGACTAGTGAGTTTGGGATGGTGCTAAGATCTGTTTGCAGGGAACCCAACCTTCTCCTCCCTCTGCGGTGGCCTCACCTGCACCAAGCAGGTTTAGATAGACAGCGTGCCTCTGAACACACTCTCCAGGCAAGGTTAACCCAAGGCTTAGCCACAGCCAGCTGATGTGTTTTTCTCTGTATTGTCTCAGGATGCCGATGGGACACTCAGAGGTGCAGCTGTGTCAGCCACCGTGACAGTCTAGCAGGGTTTTTCCTGGGCTGTCCCTCCCATATTGCAGGAGTCAAAGCCACCAGGAGTGGTTGAGCCATCCTGGCACACGGGTCGTGTTACCCCACACTTTGGCAGCAGCAACTCTGACAAATGCATCTTGGAGAAAAGTAAGATAGGGTTTTAGGTTTCTGCTATCAGTTATTCCCCATAATGCCAGCTTCCCAGAAGTAGGTAATTTAATCCTAACCTCATGTGTGTGCATATTCTGTTCAGGTCAAGATAGGACCTCTGCTTCTCATAAAGAATTAAATATTGCTAAAAGTCAGGAATTTGTCAAGCATGAAATGGTGAGGAGTACAAGAGTGTACTTCGATGAAAACTGGGTGGGGAATTCTGAATTCTCTGGAGGAAGCACCACTCCGAGGAGGACACTTAGTGCTCCCTTCTGTCTTCTGCCTGTCTGTACTTTATGTCACCTAAACTTGCTAGAAGTCACTTCATCTTCTCTAGCTGCAGCAATCCAAACATTTGACATGTACAGAAAGAAATGATGACAATTTTATCTGATGTTGAAGGTGAACAGACTCTTGGTGATATTGGGATTTTTTTTTTTCACCTTTTCCTTGCTTCAGGCTACCAAAAACCTGCTAGAGGTGTGCTCAAATTTTTGTGCTTCCAGTTCTAATTTTCAAGATAAAGTGACAGGCCAAAATGTTGATTAATCTTAGGAATTACTTTGCCATGCAGGTCCTTGAGCCACTGTGGTGACAAAGCCCATGGGAAGCCCATGAGGACTGGGATGAACAGTTGGAGGAGAATCCACAGGAGATCAGGGGAATCCTGCAGGTTGCATAATGCTGAGAAATTGTATGCTGTTTATTTATTTAATGCTATTAAATGCTTGGTATAGTGGCTTTCCCACTATACTATTGTCATATTCTTAATCCCATCAGTGTTTTCATCCCAAAGCACCTACCAAATTCTCCATCAAGTGCACAGCCTGACAGCAGGCAATCAACCTCCATCAGGGCAAAAAGGCCAGAGATGCCCTCAATTCTGCTAGAAGAATCAGTGAAATCTTTCAGTTTGTGGTAAAAGTGTGTGGACAGAGTAACAGCGGGTATCAGAATAAAACTATTGGGCTGACAAATCCTGAAGAGGAGAAAACCTGTACACAGCAGAAAAATTTCTATGCACGGCCTCAGTGCAATTGTGCCAAATATTCCTTGTGTGTCACTATGATCTTACAAAAGGTTGACTCAAAATCTGGCTGTTGTATTGTGCTTTCAAAAGCTGGGACATAGGCTGAGATATTATCCCATGCTGCAGTAAATGACTAAGCTTCTATTGGCTTCATTGGGATCAGGTTTTTATCCCATGCCTTTTTTGTCCCTTCTTGGCACACATGTTAACCTAGCTAAGTACTAAAAATGTTTTTTCTAAACCGTAAGAAGCCTGCTGGGGCTGCATCTGAGTGCAGAGCACAAAGGACTGTGGATAGAAGTTAGAACTGCAAGGGCTGGTTTGGTTTTAAGTCAGACAGTGTGCGCCTTTTCAAGGGCTCTGGGGCTGCACAAAACGCTCGCTCAAAGCACTGCCAGAATCCAAATCTACTGATAATTAAAGAAAATATATATATGTGAGGGAGAGAAGAGATATGAGAAATACTTGTGCTCTTTCCAATAACACTTTTCTTATTAGAGAACAGGAAATGTTGATTTTAGAATACTTAATCACAGCAAAGGCTGCACTCACTCTGCGTCATATGAATGACACGCTGGCTCTGGTGGCACCTACTCACAGTGAGGAGTTTGTGCCTGCTGCTCTGTGGGGGAACCATGCTCCAGTTTCCCACTCGATCAGTGGGAGAGGAGTAGTTGCAACGCCTAGCATCGGCATCTAGAGTCAGGGATACATACCACGCCAGTGCTTGGGGGATGTGTGAAAATAAAGAGCATGAAGTAGGTTTAAATAGTATTGTCTACAAAGAAAAAAAAATAAATAAAGTGAATACAATTCTTACTTCTTAATTGCTCAGAACTTGTGTTTCACACCGACAGCCAACGCAGCCCTTCTCCTGGCATCTCTTCTTCCTCCCTGTTCCCTCAGCGATCATATTGCAAACCTAACTCACTTGGTTCAATTCCATTTTTAAATTCACCATTGCAGATTCTGCCCCAGAGTGACTGCATCTGTCTCAAAAGAGAGCTGGAAGAAGAATTTAAACTGTTTTATGTGGCATTCAAGTGCCTCTTGCAGCCAAGAGAAGAGCATAGCTGAACCTGTCTAAGAATGTATATTCAGCCCAAGATGGGCAACACTGACATACACGGCTGTGTTAAGGACAGTAAAAAATGGCTAGCATGTAGGCATGAAAACAAGCTGCTGTTTAATTCCCTGCTCAGCAACTTGGGTTGAAAACTGTAACAACTGTAATTATCAGCAAGTTTCCAAGCCAGACAATTGAATCACTCGTCTGAGCAGATGCCTTTGGGGAATAGCAATAGAGCTGCACTCTTCAGCTTGTAGCACACGTACATGCTGTACGGGAGCATAAAACCCTTCAAAGGGTATTTCGTCATCGCCGGCACACTCATCAACTTCCTATCACTCACCAATGTTTGGATAAACCAGGGGGGGCAGCTGTTCCCACCAGCTCCCGCTTGGCCACTCGTTGCTCCCAGAAGCAGGGTGATGATCCTGACCCCCCTGAGCACCAAAGGGTGGGTGCTGTGGGGTGTCCCGTGGGCTCGGAGTCCCGCCGGGCATTCACTGTGAGGAGCAAGAAAGTGTAGAGGGAATCCCCAGCCTCACAGCCCTGCCCTTGACCACAGCAGGAGCAGTAAGCATATGTGTTTAATGGGCAATACACGTTGTAAGGTGGCAATAGTGAGTTTAGAAGGACATCTTAGATGTGTAGTTTGCTACAGTTGGATGAAAGGCAAGTAAAGGAGCTACACTCTGCTGTAACACAAGAACTGCTAGATTGAATTAACGTACTTAAAGAGCAGCTTAATTGCACTTCTTTTTGGTGAGCCTGGACAGGTTTGTTGTAGGAATTGCAGTTTGCTGAATTTTCTGGGAGAAGATACCTTCGTTCATACTGTTGGTTTTTTTTTGGTTTGTTTGTTTTTTTTTTTTTTTTTTGTTTTTTTTTTTTTTATTTTATTTTATTTTTTTTGTGTTTTTTTGTTTGGTTGGTTTTTTATTTTATTTGGTTGGTTGTTTTTTTTTTTTTTTGTTTGGTTTTTTTTTTGCCTGCAGTCAGAGATTAGCTTCAGACAGTGGATACACATGTATCCAGGGGAAGAAACACCCTGGTTTTGTTCACAGTTTATTGCAAGGCTGCCTGTTTTCCACAAGAACTGCTCAAGCTCCAGAAAAAAATGCATTGGGACTGAAATGCCAGAAGCCTCTCTCCGATCATTTTTCTTTCTGAAAAGAGCATATTTATTCCAAACCTTGGTAATTTCCTCCATGTGCCTTCAGCTACATTTCTAGACCTGGGAGAAAGGGATCTTACCATGTTAAAGATCTCTCTCCTGCGTGACTAAGATTATGTCCCACTGTGGATATTTCAGTTTTAAAAGTGAGATGAGACCTGATAGTGATACCACATTAAACACATCTCCTATTGATCCTTTCTAACCTTGCAAAAGAGCTGCTCTGCATTAAGTACCTTTTACTTCAGCACTACTGATGGGACCACAGATGTTAACTGCCAGGCTAAATATCCTCAGAGGTCAGCAGACAGGGCATTTGAGAGGTCATAAAGTAATAATTTTCTGGCTAAGAAACAATAGGAGCGTTTACCCCTCTGCCCTCTAACTCAGCCTGAGGACATGCTAGTAGCTCACTCTGAATGCATTTACAATATTTATAAATAAAAGGGAATTAATATAAGCTCTCCTTCCCAGTGTTCCCTCCCCACCATGTAGCGTTTTGAATGTATCACAAATCAGCTTGATATGTCAAATTATTACACTTGACTGAACTGATGACAAAAAGGCTTTGTACTGAACAAAGGGTTGAGCTTATAAAGGTATATTTTCAGACCATCCTCTCCACTATTAAAGGCTATCTGCTCTATACAAAGACCTGAAAGGAAACCACCTACTCTGCATTGAAGTGCAAAAAAATCATCTATAGCTGATGAGTGGAAAAAAGGAAATTTTTCCTGCTTTTTAGATCATACCTTTATGCTCTCTGATATGCCTCTGCTGTGTGTAGGCAGATGGGGTTGGCTGTCCTCCTGTTTTCTGGAATTTCCTCTGTATCTGCTCCACAAGGTTCGATTTCCAAGACCACTGAGGAAATGGCAGTTGGACATTGCTGCAGAGAGGACAGCAGTATGTTTGCTGAGCTATGTGGGCCAGATTCCCCACAGCCATTAAAGCGGGCGATCCGTTTTCTTCAGCTGAAACACGGCAATTTTTGCCAGCTAAGGAGCTGGTCTGCAGGCCCAGCCATAAGTTTGGAAGAGCTTTTTTGGCTTGGAGTATTCTTGGTTTGCCTACCAAGAAAGCAGAAAAAATGTCTGTTATTTTTTCCTTATAGACTTCAAGCAAGCCATGCTAGTTTTCTCAAAGAATCAATGGGTAACCTAAATCACTCTTGGAGGCCTGCTGCTAGACACCAGCAGATGATATAAGCACATAAAGAAAGGCTTCTGATTATATGCTAATCTTTTTCATTACAATACATTCTATTTCAGATATTCCATAACTCTTAACAATCTTCTTTTGCTGAATCGGATCTGTCTGCTTGCATTGGGCACCTTGTTTTGTTTATTCTTTTGGGAAAAGATGCGGTACGTATTTTCTCAACTTTTGGTAGTTGCTTTTGACTGGATGATTGGGGCTTTAGCCCTGTTTTTATTTCTCTTTCCTCTTATTTCTCTCTACCAATATATGGTAAACAAACAAACAAACAAACAAAAACGCAAAAAAACAACAGGGGAAGGAAAAAATAAGCCTATGTTTGATACATGCAGCAGCTTGAAAATGAGGTGAGTGTGTAATAGATAGTGCATGTGTTATGTGAGAATTGTGGTGCCTGCCAAAACATTTTTCTTGTTACCGTGTGTGTGAGAGGAAGATTAAGCTAATAGACTCATGCCAGCCATCTCTGAGGTACATTGTGGGAACCAAGGGGGTGAACATTCTCTGGCTGAAATAGCATGTGTGTGAGTAATTCCCTCCTTGAATTTTTAGTAAGACCTTAGGAAGCTGGTCTGTTTCATCTGTGGCTGGGAACGGTCAGTCCTGTGCAGTGGGACATGCTCCTACTTTTTAACTCTTTGTTTTAGGGCAACAGAATTCCCAAACACTGACTGAGCTTGGTGCTAAAATCTCCCCACTGGGCATTACCAGGTAGATGAATGCTGCCTGTCCTGTAAGAGTTAGGAGGATGGAAATTTTTCCTTTCTGAAATGGGGAGGAAAAGTAAAAGCTCAGATATTCCCAAGGCACTTCTACTAATGATAATTTAAAAATTGAATGCATCAGTCAAAGTATTTTATTTTGATCATTCACATTTTTAAATGTCCTGTTTCATCAGCTACTGTAAGTCACTGATAAGCAGACCTTTCTTTCAGACCTGGTCAAGTGAGCTGTTTCTATCATATAGATACAGAAACAATGCAGAAAGCTATGGATGTGTCTGCATTTTAAGGAAACAGGCTTTTTGTCAAGATTTGTTTTCTTTCTCTTTTGCTTCAATGAATTAGTATTTTTCAGTGAAAAACAACTTGCCCAGCTTTACCACTGACTTTCCTATATTTTTTTCTAGAGGGGTCTTCTAGCTTGAGTCATTTTTTACTTTTAGTCTAATTAGATTTTAATACTGAATGTAACATTGCCCTTTACCCTGTTTGTTTTTCTTCATGATCTATTCTGCTGGAACTTATAAAAAGTCTTTTGAAAATACAAGCAGATGGTGCCCATCAGATCACCTCTCCTTTTTATCATATTAACTTTTTTTTCCTGATAGATAGTGAAGCACTAGCTCTTTTTACAAAAACTGTGCAGGCTTTGACCCTTGGGGATTTTCCTTGTCCAAGTGCTGGACTGTGCTGTCCTTAATTAGACTCTCACTCTCCTCTCCAAGTACTGAGGTGAGGTCGGCTGGTCTGTAATCCCTCTCATCACTCTTGGCTCCTTTTATTAAAACATAGATGCTAAGAGTCACTTCACAGACTCGAAGAACTGATGATGTTTCAAGGCTTCAGTGTATCTCCCTATCAGGATCTCTGCTCTTCACACTTAATTTCAGCAGATTTCAAGTCTAGACCTCTTTGAGTCTCATCCAAAGTCACTGAAGTCAAAAGAAAAACTCCTTTAACCTTTCCTCACTTACACTCCTCATCTCTACCCCCTCCTGTGCTTGTATCTGAACTTTGACAGTTGGTTTTATCTGCCTAGAAGGGGGTCTGCAGCTTGTGTAGGGATGGGTCCTGACAACAGGGAGGTTTGCAGTGTGGCAGGAAAATATATTCCAGCAGCACAATGGATAGATATTATACTAATAATGTATAAATGCAGCACCATGTGCTTTTTTTTTTTTTTTTTTTTTTTTTTTTCCTCACAGGAATAAAAGCAGATATTTTGGCAGGAGGTAGAAGCAGTGCACACAGGAGAGGGCAGAGAGGCTGGGTTAGCCCTGGGGAGACCCTTCTTCCCACAACCACTGCCCTGCTGCCCCCTCAGTCCTCACGTGAGGAGTAACAGACTACACCAAAAAGCAGAATCCCACTGTCCGGCTCCGTGTGGCCCCTCTGCCAGCCAGGGCAAGCACCCCTTCCCCAGTGGAGAGAGAGGCCAGTCCTTCATGTCCACCCACCAGCTCACCCCTCTCTCCTTTGACCCCTCTGCCCTTCTCTGGGGGCTTGTCATATATGCAGTTCAGCTGGGCCAAGGACCTGGCCTTTAGGTGTGGCTCGTCCCGGTTTCACTCAGATGTATTCCAGTGCAGGGGGTAGGAGTGGGTTTTCTGATGTCCAGTTTGG
This sequence comes from Tyto alba, assembly GCF_018691265.1. Classification (NCBI taxonomy): domain Eukaryota; kingdom Metazoa; phylum Chordata; class Aves; order Strigiformes; family Tytonidae; genus Tyto; species Tyto alba. The sequence continues at coordinate 28,710,508 of NW_024881276.1, forward strand.
TATTTTCACGGGCTTTGACATGTGACTGGTTTGGAGATGAGCCTGAGGAACTGCCCGCGCCCCAGTCTCGGCTCGGTGGCAGTTCTCCCTGACACATGGACCTCCCCGGGGAGAGGGCAGTGGGGTGGATGGGGGAAGCTGGCTAAAATGGCCGGTACAACTCCCTTCCCACTGTAGCACCACTATTCCTTTCATCTGAAAGCAGAATAATTTCCCCCAAAAGATGCTGGAGTTCACAATTTTGCCACAGAGTAACCTCTCTGTGAATGGAGAGAAGAGCAAAGCCCAGTTTCAGAAGAAGAATGTGCAGTTTCTTCTTTGGAGACTTTGCTAGCCACTACAGGTGGGATGGAAAGACCAAACCCTGAAGCATTGCTCAGTGTTTATCCCAGTTGTTCGGACTCCTGAAATTTTCACAGGCTCAGAGCAGTTTGCTCTGCTTGAAGGTGAAAAAGAGAAAATATGGAATAATCTGGAGTAAAAGGCTCTTCTACCAAGCTTTTCACAGTGTCCTGTCTTTCCCCTTTGAATGTCAGAGCAGGCAGGCTACAGATGACCTTGAGTGTCCTCTGCCAAATCACTCACCTGAAAAATACTTGTTCTTTCTTTCTTACATTTGTTTTCAGATTTTCAGGCTAACAGGCTTAGGTAATATATAAATTAAGCAAAACTACTTCTTTTACTCGAACAAGGAGGGTTTCAATGTTCAGAGACCCATGTTTCACCTGGACAAGTGAAGTTTGTCGCCTTATGGTAGAGACAAGCTCAGCTACGGTAACAGACTGTGGCCAGTCTAGTAAGAAGAAAAGTTCAACCCTGTGCTTCCCCTTATGTCACAGCTGAAGAACATCTTCAGATCTGTGGATATTATGTCATGATGAAAACCGTCTGAGAGAAACTTATTGGAGGTGTTCTTTGAATCACACTGTGATGAAGTTGATACTACATATTTATGCTTCCTCATTCTTTGGGAACTCAAATGCCAGCACTCCTGCTGGCTTTGCCAGACAGCTTGTAGTTAAAGGAGGCTCAAAGTGATGGGAAGGGTAGTTTCCACTAAGGTACATAACAGCTCTAGTATTGCATTGGTGGTAGCTGTGGTCACCAAAGGGTTGGGACTGTGTACGGAGGGGTTCTCCCCTTCAAATGACACCTTTGGCTCTTTGATAGGAAAAGCAGTCTGTGTGGAAACTGTGTGGGTACTTTGACCCTCTGAAGTAAGATGTCTACTGAAACACTCAATGGACAATCATCAGGGTGGGAGAGAGATCAGTGCCCTTTAGAAGGGCTTTTGTGCTGAAAGGTAATTTGAGACTGCTGAAGGGCTGTTCAAGTGACTTTTCTGTGCAGCAGTTTGTTTCCAGAGCATATACAAGCTGCAGAGGGAACTATGCCCAGACCACATCGAGCCTTGTACTCCTCAGGAGAATGTGTTGAATTGCATAGGGGTGAACCATACCAGTCTTTGTGTGAGCCATGTCAGAAAGAAAGGATTTGGAGAGTGATAATGAGAATTTTTGAAGATTTTATTCAAGTGGATAAGACAGGCAACCTGTCAAAAACTTCCCTTGGTATAAGCTTTCCATTTTTTCAGAGCCCCTTCTAATTCTTTGGAAATTTCATCAAAGCCATGCCCTGAATCGGCAGAGTTCATCTTTTGCACTCAGTTGAGACTTGGTGACACATCTGTCTGTTCAGACCAAAGATCCAGCCCAGTAGCTTATCCTTGTTTGCTTAGGGAAAAAATATAAGCCTGAGGCTGTTTTTTCATGCTACTTCCCCTGATGCCTGTCCTCCTTCCAGAAAGTGATGCTTTAGAGATGATCTCACCTAAGATCAGGTCCCCGGACCTAGGTGTTGTGCTTCCATTTCTGCAGAAATGCCACTAGCAGGACCTTACTATCTAAAAAGGGAAAGGTGATGAAGTGACTCACTGGCCTGAGCAATGCCTCTGGGCAGGATGTGGAGGCGCAGATGGATCAAGGCCCTGCAGAGCCCCTAGCCTTTGTGCTGCTGTCACTGTGCTGGCCCAGCTGTACTGACCAGCCTTTGGCAGCCTTTGCTCCAGTGGGTTCCAGACTGGGATGCTCAACTGCTGTTGTCACACTTGTTAGTGATTTGGCTCTGCCAGGACTCCCCAACAACACAAAGGAGGGAAAAGGGCTATGTCTCTCTTCTTCAGCTACAAAATGCAGCTGTTTGACTCTTGGGAGAGACTTTGGGGTTAACCATGTCACTTGGACTCTTTGTTCCATTTTCAAGAACAGCCAGAGGAAGCTGAAGCCAGCTACCAGAAAGGAACACTGATGCAATGCTTTGTGTTATGCTAGTCTGTATTTAGGGAAGACCTGTTCTCCTGATTGAGTCTCCTGATACTTGCCCTTGTGAAAAACCTGCTAGTGTTCCTGTCCATTCTGTGCTTTGTTGGGCATCACGTACTTGTTCAGACAGGGGCTGGTGCTGACACAAGAGCACTTGATGGGAGAGTCGCAGAGAGGTACCTCGTTGTGTGGGTGGTGGACAGATTTTCTGCCCTTGTGAGCAAAGGGGTAATTTCCTGGGGATCAACTCATGTGTCTTTGTACACGTTGCAGAAGCCAAGGCTGCAGCTGTTGATCATAACCCATAAAGAGCAGACTGTTTTTTAGATGCCTTCTGGGGGGTGACTTTGTGTCCCTACAGTAAATGTGTGTGCTCTTGTAGCTTTGATTGACCAAGAAATCAGCTGCTTAGCTCCTGTTTGCTCAAGTCTCCTAGAGGCGCTTAGGGCCTATTTGTGACATCTTGTCTCCTCATGAAGATAGTTTGGAATAATTTTGTCAATGAGTGGTTTTCAGGAAAGTCTACGGTCACTCTTGTTTCTTTGGAAATCCATGTGTCTTCAGCTGGAGTCACAGAAGTTTTACGTTCCCACCTTGTGTGAGACTTGGAGAAGCACACTGGAGGGATCATTCTCCATAAAGGTTCATCTACTCCTTTCCTTTCTTTCAACTGAGATTGAAAAAGCACATAAACCTCAAGATGTTATTTTTTCCTGTGTGTTTGTTTTTCTCTGAAAAACATCTCTTAGGAGGTGGATCACAGACCATTTTGAAAAGAGCTTTATGGATGGAGACTCTTCTGCTCATCTTGATACTGGATTTCTGTGACACCCAGTTTCTTAATGTACATTGCCAACATAGTATCCTCATTTGCAAAACTAGAAACTCCAATATCTCCATCATCAGTTTCTTGCTGGAGTTTGGAAGGAACTGTGTTGCCCCTTAGTCAAACTAGTATTGCTTCCTTGTTTCCAGATTTGGCATAAAGATGAGAGATTAAAAAAAAAGGAATGAAAATTCTAATGTTAAAATTACTGTTAAAATGCACAGATTCATTGTAGAGATCCAATTGACTCTATATATACTCCCTTCATATGACTTTATATCCCCCATACTAAGGAAACTCTCAAGAGACCAGCATGTCCCAGTTTTCCCTCCTCATTAGAATAAGTACCCAAGGAACACCTCAGAGAGAAGTATGGGTCTCTTGAAAGGAGGGACTGGGCAATACCAAGAGTCTAAAAGTGACAGGGGCTTTGTAGAAAGCCTTACTCCAAGGGATGATGAATTCAGGCAGGGCAGGAGTTGCAATAAGTATAAGCAGACTGTCATATCCTTCTCATTGGAACTGTGACAGGGATGGAGCAGAACAGAGATTAGCCTTTTTGTAATTCCACAGGGTCTTCTTGGGCAGTACCTGCTCTCCCAAGCACATCCCTCTCCAGTCCAACCAGTGATGTGGAGGTGATGGGAGAGTTGTTGCTGAAATCAGGGTCCACAGAGAGTGCAGAGAGGTGAGACTCTGGGAGAACTGTCTCTGGGTAGCCCTGGGCTCTTGGATACATGTGAGGGGGATGTTTTCTTTGACCACGTTTCCTGTATCAACAGTGAGAGATTGTGATGATGTGTGCAGATGACTTCCATTTATTAAGTAATTATTCCAGGAGGTAGTCTGGTTTTGCCATTCTCTTCAGATTTAAATGAATGAGATTTTTTTTCACGTGAGAGATGCTGCTTTGCAGGGTAAAATTAAATTTGTTGCAGTACTCGTTTTCAGTGTTTAGATTTTGCTGAAGTAGTAGCTTCTTTTTTTGAAAAGTAATCCTGGTTTTGCAGCCAGCACTGAGGAATCTGAGGGGTTAGTGGCAGGATTTCTTTTCTCAGTGCACCTCCTCCTTCTCCTTTTCAAGTATCCCATATTAATAGTCAATTCCCCGTCCTGAAAGATGCAGAAATTTAGCATGATGGACTGGACATATACCTACTCCCATCTTTTCCCTGAGGATGTGATCCCATAGCTGAAGGGGAAGAGCAACATCCTCACCAAATGCCACTGCCCAGGTAAGAAGATTTTCTGGCTCTGCCTGGATGGCATTGTCAGCAGGCACTGAGGACATGGGTAAAGCAGCAGCCCCAGAGCCCTCTGGCCCTCTGTATAGTTTCCAGTGTACTTCAGTGTCCTGAAAGTACCTTTCTGTGTGTCCCAGAGCCCTCCATTTGACTTCGGATCTCTCCATGTTTCTTTCAGTACCTTTCAGAGCCACCCATGTGCATCCATGTGTCTTTCCGGGGATGTCTAAGACACAGTCTATTAAGGGCAGGATTTAATCCTCAAGGGTTCCTATCTCTACTTGCACTTCTCTAGATATTTACCTACCTTACAGTGGGTAGAGATACTTCATGTTGGCAAGATGCTTTGAAATCTGTAAATAGGAAATGCTATAGCAGTATGAAGTATACAACTATATATCGTGGTCTTCAAGTCCTTGTTATATATTGTCACACATTGCTGGATTTTTGCATTTCTTCATATCCTGAGAGTCCCTGAGCCTGAATTCCCATTATCTCTGAAATGAACCAAGTCAAACATTTTATTGCATCTTGCAGTAGTATAATCAATCCACAATGGTTGCCTTCTTTCAGCTCCTGATAAAAAGCACAAGATGTTTCATCTACGATTTGCCCTATGGTGACTACACAATTACCATGAGGAGCTCATGTACTTAGAAATCTCATACATTCTCTAACAGAGATTTCTAGTGTGCTGGAAGTGAAATCTTCCCACTTTCTTAACTTGTGGAATTAAATTAATTCTGTATTTTCTATGCCAGCAATACCTTGTGTATATCCACTGAAGAGAAGAACATTGAAGGATCAAACAGGAAGCTTAAGAGTAATGATCTCAGAGAGAAATCAAAGACTTTTGACTAAATCCACTCAATGCCAAATGATCAAGGCTTTTGGATTTTGCACAAAGCTAAAGAAAAGACTTGGCCACTACAGACAGAGCCCTTATTTTGCCACCTCCCTTTACTAATTCCTGCTGGGCACTGAAGAGTTACAGGGATCTTTTGTTCATACCCCCAAAAGTCAACATGGTTTAAACTTTACCCACTGTACTGTAACTGTCCACAGCTGTGGTGACTCACGTGGGGTAAAGCTGTGAGTGCCCTGGCAGAGTCCCTGAATGCCTGCTTATCTGTCTCAGTATCTAGCCTGGTTTTTGTGTCAGGGGGGAAAGCAGGCAGGGGAAAAAGGAAGCTATTGTCATGAAGAGAAAGAAACAGGGAAGAACAGCAAGAGGAATTTGCTGACCAAGCACTAACAGTTGAATTTCTAGGCTAAAGGGAGCATTTCAGGAAATTAAGGAGCAAAATAACGTATTCTCTTCAGAGATGACCAAATTCCTCTGAATGAACCATTTCTGTTGTGTTCAGCCCAAAGCATTCAGAAGTTATGAGTCATACTGAAAATATCCCTGAGATTCTTTTTGCTAAAAAAATTAATAAATGTTAGATAATTTTTTTCTAATTTTCTTTTCCTGTTCAAGTAGTAAGATGTTTGACTCATGCTTTCAGGGCTTTGTCAGGCGTTATGGTTTTGTACTGTTACTAGAGGAGTGGTGCTGGGATTTGATCACAAATATCAATTGCAGTGAAATTCCCTATCATATCATGGGAGGTGGTGACACTGTATTTCTTTTGCAGTCATTTTAAGCCTTCTCTTACAGTCCAGACAAAGCCAATATTGCTGCCTTTCCAAGAAGTGCGATTCCCCAGTGTTATTCCGTGACACCACAGAGCTGGTGCATCAGTGGGGCTGTGTGGAACTCAGCAGACTGATGCTGAGTTCTAAGACCCAAGACCCACTGGTATTTTTCCCCCTGACTCCCTGTCATGCTCACACCACAAAGGGATTTTTGAGCAATTTTGAAACCTTAAGTGGTCTCATTGCACATACTTGCTAGCAACTGTTTTTGAGAAGGTGTCAAAGCCGGTTAGCATGCATACTTTGGAGTGATACTGCCTGGAAAGTGCGTGCAAATATGAAGCTGCCTTCTGAAAAAAGGTTGTCTCTGGCAGAACACCAGCTATCCTGGCATCGTGTTTTTAGAGAGCTTCTGCTTAAGTGTCTCAAGTGTTTGCTCGATGGTTGAGTTTTAACTTTTGATTCTGTAGATTCAGGGCTCAGTCATGCCCTGGGGAAGTAGGTAGTGAAACTCCCACTGCTTTCATCGGGTGTATGATTAACTATTTACTGTCAAGGGAGGACTCGGCACAGAACACTTGAGGTTCCCAGTCAGTTCTGGGGGAGCCAAAAATGCTTTGGCTTTGGCTGTGCATGCTCACCACATCCCAGCCAAAGGGGCTTTTCCAAAGACAGTCTTGGCAAGGAGAGTACAGAAGATTTGTCTCCCATGTTTAATGAACAGCATGTCTTTCTCTGCTCCTGGGGGCAAAGTGATTTATTCCCCAGCTGACTTCAACAGCTCATAGAAGACGTGCAAGTGAGAACAAATAGCAGTTCAAATTATTTTGATGATTTAGGTAACCCAGAACAAAGGGATAGGGCATATTCACACAGGATAACTGAGGTTTTCCACCCTAAGCATGTTAATAGTCAAAGGGGAGAGAACATGAGAGGAGCCTTCCCCAGCATGGTCAGAGCACACCCAGGGAGCTCCTCTCCTGAGTCATGCATTGCTCCCTTAACCTCACTAAGTGAGAAGGTTTACCTTTATGATCAACCCCCTTAGCTACTAAGTGGCAAATACAGTTAATGTAAGTTTTCCTCCAAGCATACTGAGGGCTCTTTTGTTGCGGTATGGTAGACGGAAAGAAGTCATGTTTCCCCAACACCAGTGTGTCACCCATAGAGGCTCTTTGCACAGAAGAAAGGAGAGGCTGGAGTAAAATATAGTTGTCTGTATTTGAACACACACTGTTTGTCCACAGGCAGTTTTCAGTGATTTTTTCCTCGAGAGCTGCACATAGGAATCTGTCCTTTCCTGTTTGTTTCTGGTGTGAGTCCCTCTGAAGAATCACTTTCAAGTTAACATTAGAGAGTAATAGAAAATAGTTGATGAATTTTTAGTCATGAACATTTATGCTGAATCAGTGTGGCCATATGAAACATAGGAAGTGGCTGCTAGATATCCCTGATGTGAGGGACTACTACTTAGCCTGATGACCAGCCTTGGCTCCCTTCTGCATCATACTCACCTGTTGTCTTGTGTCCTCTCCTTTCTTATACTTAGGGACTTATTCTCCTTGACTTCTCAGAATTTAGTGTAAGGGGCCTTCATGCCTGAATGGCATCCATAAGGCCAATTTTAAACAACAGGGGCAACAATAACAAGAGCAAAATCAAGAAAATATAATTACTTTATCTTTAAAAGATGTGCATAGGATTTAGCTTCAGTTTCTCTAGTCAGCTTTGCAAACCTTAACCAATGTAATTTCCTTGAAGTCCTACAGAGTCTGTGCTGTCAGGAATAATATCTTGATGACCTAACCCTGGGTTACAAGCAATCATCCTCTCTAAATAGTTAATTGGAAAAAAAGATGTATAGCTCAAAGACATGGCTGGAGACTCTTTTTTTTTTTTTTTTTTTTTTTTTGGTAGATGTAGAGTGACTGTGCTGAAACCACCATTAAAATTGATCTGAGATCAAACTCTCTTGCTGGATAAATTCTCTTGAAAAACCATTTCAAACAGCAAATGTAACAGAGTAATCATTTTGACATTTTCACAAGCCACCTTGCAACTAAAATTCAGGGCAAAAATGGTAAATAGTTTAAAATTATCTACCTATTTCTCTGTTACTGTATTTTGTTCTGTTATTCGTGGAAAAGAAGAAGTGAGAAACTGGTGCAGGTGACTGCAGTGAATTTCCGAGTCTCAGGACTGAATGAGGTGGCTTTCATAAAGGGAAGAGCTAGATGCTCTCGAGCGAGATGGGGGGGAAAAGGGAGGGGGGAAGTGAGAGGATCTTGCTGCATTAAACACCACTTTCTGTGGAAACAATTAGTGCTGTAAGTGTATTCTTGAAGATGGGCGGCTTTACAATGAGATTACTTACAAGCACCATCTCTGCTAAAACGCCCATAAAGAGTTCCGCAGTTCTGAGAAGTCATCTTTGGAGACGCTGCTTATTGGAAGTCACAGGCGATATTTCATGCTGTACTCTTTTGAAATTAGCTAATGTTTGGGTCATACTCAGCCTTCCAAATTGCCAAAATCTCCAGGGCTTTGCTATAGGGAAACCTGATGGAGTGTAGACACCACAAATCATTTGCAGCCCACAAGGCAGCCTCTTCAGGGGGTGTTAGTGATATGTAGGGGTGGTCTGAGGTTTGCAAACCAGTGCGGGTTCAAAGTCAGGTTCCGCTTTATCTGAACCGCGAAAGTTTTCAGAGTTGTGGGTTAGATGAAAGGCTGTGTTTCCCTTCCCTGCCCCACTTCTGTAATGTGTAACTTGGGATAGCTGGGTTTTGTAAAACCTCAGGAGCTTGCTATTTGACCCTGTAAAACAAACAAACAAACAAACAAATACATGTGTGGCTTGAACTAAGAGCTTTGTTGTGTTTTTTTGTTTTGTTTTTTTTTTTTTTAATTTTATTTTAATTTTATGCCATACAGCTTACACCTTAGACAGATAAACAAGCATCACCTAACATGTAAGTTAAGAAGCTTTACTTGATGTAGGTTATCTAGTAATTGCCTACTGCAGAACCTGTCTTTAGAAGTAGCTGGCTCTTCTGGAGACTAAGTGTTGGCTGAGTTGGATGATTAGATTTCAGGCACCAATCCCTATGCTTCTATGTTTGAGCCATCAGCATTTGAGAGGGATATTAGGTAAGACCAAACAGTTCTTGCACTAAGAAAAATAAAGGAGAAGAGTTAGGAAAACCTCACACTCAGGAGGCTGAAGAACTTGAATAAATTCCTGAGGTGATAAGTAGTCTTCTTCACTGAAAATCTTTAAGAACAGGTTGGATAAACACCTGCCAACAATGTTGATGATGCTGATCCAGAATTTTTCCTTTATATAATTTGTAAATGAACTTTAATATTTGTTTTATGGCTACCATCATGTCTCCTTGCTTTAGTGAGCAATTCTACTTCACCAATTGCTATCACACCTGTTGAAGGCTCTACCCAAAAGCTAACACTAATCTTTAGGGAAATGGAGAAATTTTCAAATTACTTCCTTCACAAGAGTTTTATTGTCATCTTGAACAAATCACACAACTCATTCCAGATGGTCTGGGCCTTCCTGATAAGTCTGTACCTCAGACAGTACCACAAGGCTAATTGCCATCAGTTGATTACACATTTATGTACATGAGCTGTGCAAAACTAGATAAGGTATGTTTTTCCTGACGTTGGAAGGATTTTTTTCTGCTCTCAGATTGGATTTACATCTGTGTGATACATAGGCAAACGAAGAAACCTCCTAGAATGGCAGTCTGATGGGATCTGCAAAGTAGTTACCACTTTGGTGTCCTACTGTGTCTAAGCCAGAGACCTAGAAAAGAGAGTCCGAAACATCTTTTATCAATATTATTTGTAGCCTTGGTCTTTCTGCTCCCCCACTGGCAGCTGGAGCAAAAATGTGGTCTTCCCAACGTCTTCATCCCCTTCATTCTTGTTCCCATGCCAATTCTTACCCTGACCTCTTCCTTTACCAGGGTGGACCAAACCTACCTCTTAACCTCCGAACTGGAAAAACCTGAACTTTGACCACACCGTTGAGAAGACATGCACCTGCTCATTTTATATAGTCTCACTCCTGAGTCCTTCCGCTCTAATAGAGCTGAGAAAGGGCCCAGAATGGAACAAATTGCAGGACAAATCCTGTCCTTGTCTACTCTTAGCCTCAGCTTAGCTAATGCAGATAAGCAGTCTAGGCAAATGCTCAGATTAGGTTCAAATCAGGCCAATCACAACTACATTTTGCAATTAGCTTGAAAGAATTTTGCTTCACATTTTGCCTAAAAATAATCTGTAAATTGACCAGAGTCTCTAACGTGGAATCATTAGAGATATTTCAGGGATTGATTTAGCATGAATAATTGAAGTGTAGTGTAGAGACAACAGTCTCTTTTGAATATGTGGTATTTTTGAGATATGTTTCAAAACAAGCAGTGGTTAGACTTCACTATTATCACAGTCTTTGGGCCAGTTCTCAGGACTCAGTGGGTGTCCTCAGATAAGGAAGAATAAGCATTAAAGCCTACTTATTATTGCAGTTTGACATTCTAGACCGAACTTACTAACCTTTATGTAATTATATACCCCATACTCTTCTATTCCAGAAGAATAAGATGACCAAACTCCAAAACTAAAATAGCATTAGGCACAACACCTTAGTGAACATCCCCTCACCATGGCAGGTAAATTGTGAAAACAGTATGGATTAGTAAAGAAAAATGCAACAGTAGCATCATTTTAATTAAACAGTGTGTCTACTGTTTCTAGGTTTATACAAAAATACATGGATCTGCAGGATTTTGTGTTTCCCTAAAACTATAGATATTAATAGATTTAACTATTGCCTTTGATGATTTCACTGACCTCAGCAAAGGTACCTTTGTGCATGCCACTCTGGAAGGCATCACCACAGAGGAGTTGTTAAATCCCTAACTAATACCACCATGCAGAATCCCAGAGACAAGTTCTATAAAGACAGGGCTACGCTGCTGTTCCATGGCAACATAAGATTGAGTTTCACATTGCTGTTGAAAAACGTAAGCGATGTGACAAGATGGAGTCCTCGTCAGTGGGTCTGAGTACCTGGTCCCAGGTACAGCAGAGCACCTCAGTAGCTTCCTAACCTCCATGGGAGTAGATAGAAATTCAGCTACATTTCGGTGGCTTCTCAGAGCAAGAAGATCATGCAAGCACCATGCCTTGCCTGATACACTAACTGTTCAGGCTGACACCTGAGAGACTGGAAATACAGTGGTGCTTCTTCAGGTATCTCCCCACAAAAGTTATTCACAGTTCTTGCTAATTCACATGTTTCCAGCTTAAATCTTGGAAAGGAAGAGGCATTAATCATAGCATCAGGCTTTCAGTTTGAAGTCATGTCTGGCTTTTTCAGAAAACAGGGCCTTCATTTCACCATTTAAAGTATTCTGCTCTGAGAGAATAATAGCTAAAATTCCTGAGAATGGCATTTGCTGAGATTTTTTTGTAATCTTTTAATGCTTTCCAATACCCAGAGTACAATTAACATTATGCCTAATGGATATTGGATATCTGTAGTATCATCCCCCTCCCTCACCTACACTATAGATGCAGTACTTCCACGTAACCTCCCCTGGGATGCTCATTTGAATGGCTTTTTTAATTGCATTGCCTGGTACTGGGAGAGGGGTAGTATGTCATTACACAGATGAGACATGCTGCCTGTGCTTATGTCAAGAGCATAAAGACTGTCAAACTGACCTTTAGATGCAGGTTTTTTGATACCCCCTGTTCTTTGAGCACAATCCATAGCTCGTCCCTGACTCTTCCTGTTGCAATAACTAACGGTTTTCCATGAAGCAGCATTTCAGATGTGAAGGGTCAGAGAAACTATACCTACTAGATATATCCCTCATCTAAAAAGCAACTTATGTCAAATAAAGATTTTAAGATTCCACATATCTCTTGGTTTATTCAGAGTACATTTTAGTCTGTTTTCCTCTGTCTTCCAAATTAGTTTTCAAAGAACCACAGAAGTGCTAAGCGCTGATCTAAAGGGACCTCTGGAGATCATCTAGTTCAAATACTGCTTTTGGGGTTTGAATTACTCCAAGGATTGAGACCCCACAGTCTCTCTGGGCACCTTCACAGTAACAGGGTTTTTTTTTGTTTTGTTCTGTTTAAATGGAATTTTCTGTATTTCAGCTTGTGCCCATTGCTTCTTGTCCTGTCACTGGGACTTATTTACTCTCCTGTATCAGATATTTATATACATTGGTAAGATCCCCCCAAGCCTGCTCTACTTGGGACTGAACAATCCCAGCTCTCTCAGCCTCTCCTTGCATGTCACATGCTCCAAGATCTTAACCATCTCAGTGGCCCTTTGTTGCAGTCACTTCAGTATGTCTATGACTTCCCTGCTTTCTTTAAGAATTTGTCAAGAGACTTACATGCTCTTCAGCTAAAGGTGGTGGGTGTAAGGAAATGTCATATTCCTTCACCAAGAAAAGTCCTATTCCCGTATACATATTGGAAGAGATAAATCATTCCTCAAAGCTGAGTCTTTGGACTATATGTAGATCTTCATCATCCTCTGATGCCACTGTGTCCTTATTTAAGAGAGAATTTCCACAGCTTCTCAATCTTTAAATATATTCCTTAAGTCTCTGTCCTTCCCAGTGTACCCATCCACTGCACTAGAAAAATGTTAATGCATGTGCACAGTGGAGCCTTGCTCCCTTCGTGTGAAAGACATATAAAACTTGACCCTAAAAGTGGAATATCAAAAGGATTAGGTCTAAAATGATTAGCATTAATGCAAAATTAGGAAGTGGAGATAGAGAGAAATTTAATAGGATAACAACTGTCACTTGATCTAGTAGAACTTGACACAGCTGGCTGATGGATAGAGAATTTGCAACACTGGATGAAGCTGAAACAACAATTAAAATGTAGTATGAAGAGTCTGCTATTTATCTAGAGTACTAATATACCTGAAAATCTTGGAAAAAAATTCTATGCTCTTGAGAAAAATCCAAAAGAAAGGACATTTATCTGTTTGGAATAATACACTACAATTCTTCTAGAAGATTGTGGAGGAAATAGACAGTTCAGGTATTCTGTCATGAGACTTCTCTTTTCCAGGTACATCCCTAATCTTGTGTTATTCAAACACATGTGCCATCTATGCTGGAAATGTGAACATGATAGAACAGAAAGGAGTCTGAAACACAGATAACTTTGAATGCTGTTTCTCAACTAATGCAACACACTCCATCAGAGCACAGTGCTGTGAAACAAGTTTCAACACTCCTAGTTTTTCTAGGTAACACGGTCTTAAGAACAAAACATGCCTGAAAACATCTGTAGTCCTAGCTGACATCTTTCTGGTTGTCTACTGGTTTCAGGTCCTGTCATGTTAATTTTTTCCAAACCACTCGCTCTTTCTGTGAGGCTGAAGCAGATCATCTCACACTTCCCCTACAAGATTGTCCATCATGTTCTTTCACTGAATAAATTGTCTGGACCTGAGTTACAAATGAAGTTAAAAACCTGGTCACATAGATAGGATGGAAACATGGTTTGTTGACATCCTGAGCCAGTGTCCTGTCTGTCAGAAAAGGGACTACATCACAAAAATCTTATGTTTTCTTCTTCTTGGTTAGAGTATTCAGTTTTCAATCCAAACCCCACCGTTTCAGTGCTATTCTTCATTAATGTTTGGTTTGGCTTTTTTCTTTGTTAGAGGATGCAACAAGATATAGAGAAAAATCAAGTCTGTGACAAATGGGCATGAGCACAAGTAACAGAAAATTGGCTAGAAAAAAAAGCAGAGAGACCTTTCTGATTTAACCTTAGCATAAATAGATCAGCAGTGATTTTTCTTTCATTTCATCACTTGTGTCTTTCATAAACATCTACAATTGTGTTGTCTGCTTTCAATGATCACGCTTGCCTTTCGTTGCAAGAGTGTTTCCAGCGTAAATAGATCACAACATATTCAGAGGTGCAGAAAATCTGTAGTATGAAGGATGCTTTTGTAAATACCCTGGCTCATGTGCCCAGCCCGATAGAAGTTGATTGGACCAGACTGGGGAATGGTATTGGGGTCAAGAGAAAAAAAAAATCAAGTCTTTCAGTGGTCCCACTAATAAGAAAGGGCCTGGGGCATGCAGCTAGGTACTGGAGAGCAAATTCATAACCCTTAGACTTTGCCCGGCCAGCACAGGAAGCATTGGTATGGGTGTTTATCACTAGCCACAGGGGTTAGCAAGCACTCGCATGATTATGCCAACACAGACACAGTGCAGGATTCTTCTGCTTTTTTCTCCATTGAGATGCAACTTCTAGTGATTTGACTGGTTGCTATAAAAATCACATTTAAACTGTCTTACTCTTGCATGTTCAACTCAGTTTGCTTTTTCCACTAAATTGTATAACACTTCCAATATTTTCTACTTCCTTAATTTCTCATTAGTCTTGATTAGAACTAAGATTTCATTCTAAAACACTGAGTCAGTGATCTAATGCTGGAAGCTTGATTTCCAGAAACCAACTTGCCACTTTACCAATTTAATACTGACTGTGGTCTGTTAAATTTAGGAAAACGTTATCCACAAAATTGACCGAAAATCTGAGAATTTTCTCTGAGTGAAATCTTTATCCAGCTGTAATATGTACTGCAGACAAAACTTAGTCTGACCTTGGGGTATAACTTTGTTTTGTGGCATTTTTCAAGATTTCAACATGCATTTTGAGCTCATAGTGGAATGAAAATAAAATTCTTTGAATGTGTTTATAAAAACAGAATGTGTCAAAATATCCCTTCTGGTCCAAGGCTTTAGAATTTCCACTGAGCACATCTACTTATTAGTCCATGTAATTCTGCAAAATGGAAGTCTCTGCATTTAAGCCAGAGCAATTATTCATCACAGGTAACTTTGAAAGTGATAAGGCCAGGTCTTAAATGCCTTTACCCCAATACAGCAACAAGTCCGTAGGCTAAAAGAAAGCACTGCTCTTTCTGGCTCTCATTTTCATCTTTCCTACAAAAATGTCATCAGAGCTAGCAGTACCTCTCCATGGAGGTTTTTGCATCCTGTGACATTTCCTATTCATCTCTGACTGACTTTTGGTGAAATTTGAGCTGCTTTCTCTTACTGTTGCTTTCTTTGGACTACCTCTACCGGTGATACAGAGAGAAATTTGCCATAGCTGGTGGATGAAGAGAGGATAAGAGTCTCTGTCATCCTCACCATTCAAGTGAAAGCAGTGTGGCATCCCTTCAGCCTTGGTAAGGAGAATGTACCATAGGTTGTATTAAAATCTATGTTGGCTTTAGACCCTTTTCTTTGCCCATTTTCCTAGAGTGTGACTCCCTACCTGGTTAACTTATGCTAACTTCAAGAAGGATTGAGTTTGTAGGCCTCTGCATGGGTTTAACTCAGTTGGTTTAAAATCACACCTTGAGTTAAATGTCTGCAACTGTCTTGTGTAGACAAGCCCTTGGAGGCACTTTGTCAGGCACCTTGCCACTAATCCACCTACCGACGTAATGAATCTTGCCCTGAGGGGAGTAACAGATTCCTCCCTGTTAATATTCAGATCTGTCAGAGCAGAGATACCATAACACTGCCCTCACTTAAATTATTATCCAGTCTCCATGTACATTATGCAGACTAAGTGATTGTAAAGTAGCTTTTTGGCTCATTATATTCTAAACCCGGCCCTGCAGAAAGCAAACATCCATTTGGTTGTGTTCAGGGCACCTTTACAGTTATAGAACTCAGAGAATAAGTTTTCCTCTATGTTTGTAATTTTATCTTTGAAAGCGGGTCCAAGTATTTGCTAATATCCTTTACAAATGATTTCTGGCCTTTGGACAAAACCCTCCACTTCTACTTTTTACACATCCTAGGCTGCTAAGAGCACTGCTGCCCGTGGGGAGCAACGGGGTCCTCGTCAGCCTTGGAGCCCAGGGGAACACCTGCAAGCCTCAGTGGTGGGGCTTCTTGCAGAAAAACTCTTGCTCAGCCCCACACCACCCATACAGTCAATTCCAGCATGTACATATGTCTTGCCTTTGGAGTACTTAACATTTCAGAAGTGAGCTTGTAGCAATTAGTGCTTGTTGTGTGATGGAGACTGCTGTGTTGACTGAGCCAATTAAGAGATCAATTAGTGCAGTACAGAGTGCTTAGAGAAGTAGTCTTGGGTGACTGTACTTGAAGGAGCACCAAAACACTTTTCCCTGCTGTCTGGTTTTGAAGGTAAAATTAGTTGTGCACTGTTGTAGCCCACAAAATAATTTTTTACAGCAGTATGTTACTAAGTAGGGATTTCCATGAATTGGAAACACTACAAGCAAACTCTAAAGCCTGTGTTTCTTTTTCTTGTTGTGTCTGAAAGTTTGTATAAAATCAGAGATTATGTGCCCTAAAGGTCCAGTGGGACTTCTAATGAAGTCTGTAACAGGCCAAACATACCACTATTTACTTTGTAGAAAAGCAAAGTGAGTCCAAGTCTTTATCTGTTCAAGTCAGGCTGGGGCTTAAGGTCTTTATTAGATAATTATTGTTTGCCTTATTCAGCACTGGTCAGAAGTTAATGGGTGAAAATACCAACTGGAGATAGTTCCACCAGCCTTGCTTGGATTCCTAGCCAGGCTGCCAGGGAACCTGGGCTTCTGAGCTCTGCGATCCCTGGGCTGACTCACTGCTGCAGGGCTTCAGGCACGTCAGACGACACTGCTAGGAACTTCGAGTTTCTGGAAGTGGAGGCCAGCAGAGGTGAAACTAATAAGAAAGTCTCAGGAAATGATATATTTCAGAAACACCATGCATGTTTCCTTTTAGAAATGGTGTTTGGGGATTTCTGGGTCATGAGAAGGTCTTGAAAAAATTGATGTAGGTCCTGACCAAACAAAACCACATAAAAAAAAAAGAGAAGAAAAAGAAGAAAAAGTATTATTAACCCTAAATCCTGCATTTCAGCCAGTTCTAGTCTTGTTCTGCTTTGAAATCTATTTATGTCCTTACAGAAACTTTCAAAAAATCAAGAAAATAAGCAGTCTGTAGTTCAACATTGTCTTCATTTCACAGATCACAATACTGAACAATAAAAAATAAACTTTTTTTTTTTTTTACAAAAAAATAATTTTGTTCTCCTAATGTTGAGGAATTAAAAGAATAACATGGAAGATTCTATTTCACTTGGGTTTTAAAACTGTCAGGAAGTGAAGACTTGATATTTTTCCTTACCTGGCTCAGAAACAGCAGAAAACCAGCTTGTTTTGCATATACTAATCCTTCATAATCTCAGGAAGACATAAATTAAGATTTCAATGGATTAATTGTTTCTTAACCTATCACTTACTTGGTGCTGCATTAATTACAGCAGTCTTAATGTATTCACAGAAAAGTACCCTCCTTTTGCAACTTCTGCAACTGCCTTTCTGGGCACGACTGATAGGGAAAGAGGACACAAAAGAGAACATAGGGGCATACAATACCCCAGCACCTTTTTTGTAAATATGTTTTTTAACAGCCTTATGAGACCAGGAACAGCAGTGAATAATCAAGTTTTATACAACATCATAACCCTCTTGTATCTTAAAAAAGCACCTGTGGAAAACCAATATATTTAAATATTATTAATAATGAGTATAAGTGATTAATAAGAATAGAGCAATAACCCAAGATTTTCTGTCTCTCTCCCCACATAAGGCAAACAAACTAAAGGAACATTTGAATATAATTTCTGGAGGTGCTACAGTTAGCACAGGGTTTAGTTCCAAGGCTTTTATAGTAGACTACAGTGATAGATCTATTCTGAATGAAGATTAAAGCTAAAATTAGACTCTCTTATTGACGTCTCAGAGAGTTAGCCATAATGACGTACAATAAGACTTTTAA
Source organism: Tyto alba (assembly GCF_018691265.1). NCBI lineage: Eukaryota > Metazoa > Chordata > Aves > Strigiformes > Tytonidae > Tyto > Tyto alba. The sequence continues at coordinate 28,728,437 of NW_024881276.1, forward strand.
CTTTTCTCCAGGCACTGATGACAGTACTTATGGGATGGGAGTACAAGTCTAGGCCATGTGGACCAGGCTGCCAGTCTGTTACTTCTACTTGTTTAGCATGTGATTTTGAAAAATTCTTTGACTGGGAGTCATATCACCAAATTTAAATATCCACGTTGAATCTTTTCTCCCTTGACTCCCTTTATAGCCACTAGAGGCTTTGCCCATGATGCTAAAAATAAAGAGTACAAGTCTGGAGCGCTGGACTGCTGACCATTTCATGTTTCTTAAATTCAGATACATTTCTTAAGTTTCTTAAAGTTCACTTCCTTGCCCTATTTTGGATAACTCCAACCAGCTATTTCAAAGGCGAATGGATTACTGAGGGAGCTACCCCAAAGCAGTGTGGGCAGCAAACAGCCTGATCCAGCTGGTCATGGGACAAGGACTGGTCCCTGACTCTTTTATTCAGGAGTACGAGCAGAACCAGAGAGAACTAGAAAAAGATGCATTTCTGGACTGTGTTTCCATGTACCCTACAGTGGCTGTTTACACAGGTTGGATGAATCACACTCCTTGCATCTTGGTTTCTACAAAATAGGGAATGATATCAAATAGTACACAACCACACTGGTGAGGAACAGTGAGTGCTCTGGGCAAGATATGCACCACCTGAAGAGAAGGAAACGAGTAAAACATAAAAGATGAAGGCACAGAAAAAGATAAGGTCAACCCATGGAGCAACCCATGGCAGTGGGTTTTTGGCCAATATTTAAGAGGTAAATCTACATAGCCCTGTTTAGGGGATCACCAGACTTCTGGAGCTGGTTCGGAGTATGCAGCCTGGAGGGGCTGTGTCCTGGCCCTGGGCTGGGAAAATCAGGCTAAGGTTGGGACACGCCAGCAGTGGGGCTAGATCTTGCAGTGTGGAAACAGGGTCCCAGAAGCTAAAATAGCACTTTCTGTGCAATGGTACCAAACCGTCTCCCTCTGTACTAGGCACTTGTGTGTGGTGTTGTAGGGAATATTTCACAGTATATCACAGACTGGTTCAGTAAAGAAAAAAAAAACGTCCACGGTCTTTCATGTCACATGAATTTTAAGATCACAAATCCTGGCTTTGAAAACACATTTGGCGTACCATGAAAGTGGACTGTACAAAAACAAAACAACCATTCCATGACACACAGCCACTGATTTATTTTTTTTTTTCTTCTCAGGAATCAAGGAACAGCCAGGCATGGTTACAGAAGGCATTTCTTATTGAATCTGGCCAAAAGATGTTGTAATATTTACACTGGTACACGGTTGTTGGCCTAAAAACTATTGTGTAAGGAGTCAGAATAGGAATACAGATTCAAATGTAACACCAAATAAATAAAGCTTCATTAATGAGCGGCTTAGTGAGGAGAACATTGGCTGGGGACTCAAACAGCTGATGCATCTACAGCTCTTTCAGTGGACATCAAAGCACACTCGTGGGTCCCAACCCACCTGCCGCTGGCAGCGATGTTTTCACCCCGGGGCTGAGGTCCAGCAGACACCCCCCCAAGAGGGCCCAGCACCCCGTCCCGCTGCCCCGAGGGGCTGGCACTGCACTCCCCGGGTGAACCCCAGCACCCCCCTGCCCCTCCGCCCCGGGTGGCCGGGGCCGCGCCCGCGGGCACACGGGTGGGACGGCGGCCCCGGGGGGATCGGGGCCTCCCGGGCGGCCCGGCAGCCCTGGCCCCGGCAGGGAGGGAGGAAAGGAAGAGAGGGAAAGAAGAGAGGGAAGGAAGAGAGGCGGGAAGGAAGAGAGGGAAGGAAGAGAGGCAAGGAAGAGAGGAGGGAAGGAAGGAAGGAGAGAAGGAAGAGAGGAGGGAAGGAAGGAAGGAGAGAAGGAAGAGAGGAGGGAAGGAAGGAAGAAGGGAAGGAAGGAAGGAGGGAGGGAAGCGGGAGATCTTCGGGGCCGGGGCCGATAGATGGCACCCAAATCTCAGCCTGCCGGGAGCGGCGGCCGCCCTCCCGCAGCCGGGCGGAGGGGCCGGGTACCGCGGCGGCCGGGCAGACCCCCGGTAACGGCGAGGTAATCTCAGGACCTCCCCCCGTCAAAAAAAAAAAAAAAAAAAACCAAAACAAAACAACAAACAACCCCCCCCAAAACAAACAAAAAAGAACCCCCCGGGCTTCCTTAAGGGGCTCCGATGGCTCCTGCCTATTTTCAGTGGCTCGGGCTGGAAGTCCAACACAGGCTTAAAGCTTTTGAACAACAGGTTTAGCTGGCCCAAGAGACGAGGATGCTCTTTTCATTTTGTCTGTTTGAAGGGGTAAGCCTATACTACTTAAAAAAACAAACAAACAAACAAACAAACAAACCCGAAAACAAAACCCAAAACCAAACAAACAAAACACCCCCCCCCCAAAAAAAAAAAAAAAACAACAACCAAACCAAAACCCAAAACCAAACCAAACAACCAAAACAAACAAAAAAAAGAAAACAACATCCCCCCGCCCCAAGACCCCAACAAACAAAAACCAAACCAACCAAATAAAAACAAAACAAAATAAAACAAAACAAAACAAGAACAAAGTTAAACAGGGTAAAACATCTGCTCCGGTCACCACGCTATTTCAGTCAATCTTCAGCAGTCCTTGCACACCTCTTTCAAGCCTGAGACTGCTTAGATGCCACTGTTTCTGGTGCCTGCTAGAACAGCATTTCATCTGAGTTAACACTGGCACTTGACTTTGCATTTCACTCTTCTCAAGCTTTTCAGCCTTGCCCCTTCTCTTCTTGTTCCCAAGTAGCTGGCATATAAATGGGGCAACATAGAAAGAGGGGTTTGTCATGATGCACACCGTATGTTTCATCCTGACTCTCTTGATAATGGCATTTTCCACTCAACACAACAGCCATGTGACTTTTTTTCCCCTGCTAGATTTCATGGCAGATAATTTTAAGGACCCAAAAGTCCACCTCAAAATAAATAAACAAAAAGCCAATGGAAAGTACTGTAAGCTTACTCTTCATTTTTAAAACTCCTGACTTTTAAGCAAAACTCACAATTTTTAAGGCATACAGAATTTCTTGACTGTTCCCAGTCCTTGTTTCACAGATCTTGCCTATGAACACAATATAGAGACAGGACTGAGCAAGTGTCTTGACCACAACATCGGCGCACCTTTAGGCAGGGCAAAACAAAGGTTGAAGTGGAAATCAGGAAAAAACCCCACATGGTTTTCAGCCAATTAAAGCACAAGGGAAAGTTTGTTTTCTAAGTAAAGCTTTCCCATACATTGAAAAAAAAGGGGGGGGGGGGGGGGGGGGAGGGAGGATAATTTTGGCTTTTTAGCCTTCTCAAGAACTCTCTGCTGTTGTACTCAATAAGAAATGGAATTAAATGTCTTCCCGAGCATGTGGCACACAAAATCCTTCTTTCAACTTCAATCTGTTTAGTGTTTCAGCTGAAATTTGTTTCAGTCCAGCCTGCCTTTTCCTCAGCACTCCAAATAGCTCAGAGAGCGCTGTGCATGCTCGTGTGTGTTGGGGGAAGATACACATATGTGTGCATACAGCATACTGGGATGGGGGGGTGGTGTGCACTGACACATGTACATGTGTGTGTAGGGGGGGAGATGGCTAGGAAGGGGAGAGTTTTATATAACCATCGCCATGGTATGTGGTCCCTGATTCTAGCATCTAACTCTAGTATTTGGCTTCACAGAAAAGGTGGGAATTGTTATCATCCCTCTGCTGCAGAGAGGGGAGCATGGAAAAGCAGGCTAACAGCTAAAGGTCACCCAGCGGGCCCGCAAATGTGGACAGGTGGAGAACACAGGTTTTCTGATTCCCTGAGTCACAGGACAGTGTTCACTTCCTACCAAAGCCTGAAGACGCTAAATCCCAACAAATTCCAGACATATCAAGTCTATAGTTTTTACAGTGCATAAAAAATATCCCCAAAATAGGTCAAAAAACACATGTTGTGCAATCATCGGCACTTCCCTCTGCAGATGAAAGAGTGCAGAAGCACATGAAAAGGCCAGTATGATTGAGAGCCCCTTGGGTGCTTAGCATGAGGACTGGGACTCGTGGGCAGTCAGCAAGAAGTACTTGAGGTCAAAAAGAGGAACTCATGAGTGGTTTGAGCTGGGGATTTGCATGACTTCACCGCTTGCTTATTGTTTGCATTGAAAACATACACAAGCTAGCAACTATCACTTAATGTGAAAAAAAAAATATATTGTTTGGGTTTACGTGGATGTATGTGAATTCAAAACATAAGTGGATGTGTCTGGATTCAAATTATGTGTAATTCACATGCAAAACTCAGTCACATCCATTCCCAACATTAGAAAAGTCCGACTTTCAAAGAAAGTCAATTACCAGAAATTCTTTTTCTACATTTCAAAGTATTAGAGATGAACTTGAATTGGAAAATAAATTAATATTTGCCCTAAACTGGGGCAAATCTGGACCCAGGTTTTTCAAATCACTTCAGGTTTTATAAAAGGCTAGTAGAAATGCTAGTCCCCATCTCTGAGCTGTTCAAAATCTAATGTAAATGCTTGCATTTTAGGCTAACTTCAACTACAAATGTGGCTCGGGGATAATCTCCTGTTAGGTTCAAACCTCTCACCACTGCTGCTTGGGAAACTAAATATCACTTAGTCTTATGTAATTCAAAACATGTTTCATCAAGCAGGTGAACACAGTGCTGAGAGTTCAGCAACAGTTTACCTTTTGGGGGGGGAGGAACAATTCATTATGTCTTGCAGTCCCAGAGATAGGCCCTGCTGAAAGATGTCTCTACTTATGTCTAAGCATTACTCTGAGACAAGCCAAAAGGTTTGAAGGTGTAGCTAAGGCTTTGACAAGCCAAACATTTATCTTAGCCCCGTGAGGCAAAAACATCATCAGATCTTTGGATCTGAGCGTGCAGCATGAAAATGTGAAGGGTACATAATGTGGCATGCATGCACGCGCACATGCACGCATACATGCACATCCTTCGGGTCGCTGTGACCGCCAGGAAGAGATGCCAGACAGTTTTCAACGCTTTGGCTCTGTCCCGACTCTCACTCATTCACGGGCACGGAGCCGAGACAGAGCCAGGTTTTCAGCTGCAGCCAGACTTAATGCTTCATTACTTTGCCCACCTCTACACAGGATATAGCGTTTTTAACATTAGTAGTTAGCATTATAAGCACTCATAAATTATCCCAGGCCTATGCTGCTGAAAATATGTTCCAGTGCATGGCCCATCCATCCTCTGCCCCGTGAGGTGGGTGGGATACCAGCTTCATGAACCGTGGCTGTTTTCCTTCTGCAGCCTCTGCTCCATCACAGTTCAGAGCCTTTGAACTGGGTCCAGTAAATGTTTACCTGCTGCTAATGTAGATACCCATGTGATGTACTAGGATAGTGTGAAACCTGCTAGACGTGAGTGGCTCATGTTGGGCTCCAAATGAAAATCTCAAGGATGGGAGTGAGTGCTTCTCTAGAAAAAGAAGGTGCAAACTCAGTTGAAGCAAAGCCATCGCTGGGCATGCCAAGGGGTAATAAACACATTCTTTTTTAGAAGGAGAAAGGGAAGGGCAAGGAGCAGGTCTAGGGTATGCAAGTAGTTTAAAGTTACTGCCAAGCTAACACCCACACAGACAAGGGAGAGCTACAGCATGCCAAAGGCCATCCTCCATTTCAAAGCCAATTAGTGAGTTCCAAGCTGCTATACATCCCTGCAGGACCAGATTCCCTGCTTCAGCTGCAGCCACCAGTGAAGGATGACACATGAGATGCTCTACCTCGGAAGCATACCCAAGGGGTTTTATGACTCACTGCACACATGTTCAAGTTACATCTCCTTTCTTCCTCTCATCTTTTCTCCTCAGGATGAGAAATTTGCCAGGAGCACCTTACCTCTGTATTCCATTGCAGGACAAGAAGAGGGAGGCATCACCAATTTTTCCTTCAGTTATCACGCTGATGCTCCAGTCTCGCCCTGTTGTTCTGATGCCCTAAATTTTTACCATGCACAGGAAAGCCAATCGAGTCAAATACCGAATCGGTGAGCACTGGCAAAAATGTCATCCTCTTCAGCTGTGGGGGAGCCAGAGGGCTTTTGGCTAGTTCTGAGCTTTCAACTAGGTCTAGAAAAGTTCACAGCGGCAGAAGGAAACTAAAAGATACAAAGATATAATTTTCCCACAGAAGCCTACAAAAGAAAGATGGAGCATGCTAGGTAGTATTGCCCTGGGCCTCAAGATGAAGAGCTGATCCTCAGAGTCCACTCTATTGAAGAAATTCCCAGCTTAATAACATGGAAGGACACTCACAGACTGCAGAGATGGTATGAAGACACATCATTTCTTACTAAGAACTTTTGAGTTAGTTGTGGGACAGCTCAAAAACAACCTGTCATTTGGAGGAACAGGCAAAAGTATAAGCAGACTGTGAGGATAAGGAGAAACCATGGATGAAGCTATCCCACAGCAGGATACGCAGGGCATACCTGAATGCTCAGGGGGGCTGTAAGAAAAGATGCAGTGGATAACCAACCTGAAAAGGTGTGTGGAATGATCAGGAGCTACTCACATGTAGGCCCTGCCTACTGTTTGGGAGAAAGAAAAACTGTCAAGGAACTAATGGACTCTTTCCTATCCCAGGTCCAGTGAGAAGGACTTGGTGGTTCACCAGAAGAAAAAGAAGAACAGCACCCTAAATTTCTACTGCTCAAACTACTACTTCTACTCGGGTGTTTCTGGCTTTATCCTTTAGACTGGAATGGCCCTTTGTGCTCAAAATTTTAATTAAAAGCTAGAGACAAACAACCTCCACATCAGTTACAGACATTTTGCATGCACAACAGACTTTGGTTTTCATCATATGACCTGCTTTTATAACCAGCTCAGTTAAGATTTTAATTTTAAAATGTAGTTAACACTTCGAGGAGTACTGCTCATTTTCAAATGTTGGAATGCATACATAACCTCAGGGGCTTGTGTTTGTGTTTATTTTGACCAGCACAGTTCAAGAAAACCTTAGGCACACAAATTGTATCTTTTACCCTGGGAAATAGCACACAGGAAAAAAAATGCCAGCAAGTCATAGACCTGAGTGTCAAGGAAATCACTGGGAAACCAGAAGAAGGAGCAGGGAATCAGGAGGTGATGGTGGTAAAGACTAACAAGTCAGAAATGCTTGGATTTAAGGGTGTGAAAAATAAAGCTTTCAGAAAGGACAAGCAGCCTGCATGTGCTCACTAGGCATGAACACAGAGGACAGATCACATATTTTTCACCCCTTTGGGGCTGCTAGTCATATTTTTGGCACTGACCATCTACTCAGGAGAGATCCCAGCTTTGCATGCTTGACACTTTGTTTGGCAGCTACCACTTCAAGTGTATGCTAAGGGAATGTGTTGAATAGCAGGATTTCTTGTTCCTTTTGAAAAGAACAATATACAGCAGCTATAACAAGTGCCCTGGCTATCTCTGTGAGAGTTAACTATATCAGAAATGGGGGGAAAATAACATTCTCCACATGGAATATGCTGCCTCAGAGAGACAAAAGACTTCATTAAAACCAGACTCACCAGAGCTTTCTTTAAAAATTTTACAGCCGTTCAAATGTAAAACATATTTAACAATGGCTCTTTTGCAATGTTATAAGCTTATTTATTAGTCTATGTGTGTTCATAAATCATCCTTTTATCCTCCTTGTTATTTTTCCAAATTAACACATTTTCGATAAAAGAGATTATGAGAGAGATGATGAAGTGCTAGATTCTATCTCCCATATCTTTTGTGCTCCTAAAGAAAAATCATTAAAAAAAAAAAAGAAAAAAACTAAATGGGGCAAGCACCACAAAGCTTTGCTGATGGTAGTGATCAGAAAGAGTAATAAGGCTGCCTCATCTGTGCTCATACTCTTTTCCTCATCTTTTTTTTGGCCAATATTCCAGCAAATGAGCTACAGTATTATGAATTCATATAGCGTGCTGCGGATGTGGTTCTCCTTGTCAAGCATCTCTCTCCACACAGTTGCTTGTGGAAGTACAGATACTGTAGGCAATGTCAGATAATAGGACTGACAGACATTTTCCATGATAAAACTCAAGATTTCTGTTACTTATAACTTAGTCACATGCTAGAAACAAGTGCTCTAGATTTCATGGTTTTCCAGTAGCAAACCTAGAGAACAACAGTGTCTTTTAATATCTCTGTCAGCTGTGCAGTCTAAATGACACACTGCTACTGAGAAAGAAATCCAGTTCTGAGAGAAAAGTTGTATCATGCATCTTTTGCAACCATCAGCGCAGCATGGAGATAAATGAAACCTAATCTATGGCAAGGAGCTCATGACTGATCAAGTCTGACAGCACGTTAGAGGACCTGGCAGCCTCCACGGGTGAATATCACCCTTCTAGCTTAAAGGCGTGAAGGGAGGTGCATATGTTGTGAAGTATCTTCATATGGACCTAACTAGGCATAGGATCCCACCATGGTGCAAGGCAAGCATCATCACCCATGGCATGACTAGGGTATTCATCCTAGTGGTATATATAGTTTTTGGAGAAACCTTTCTCTCTCCCCAACTATACAGGGAGGACTGGCTTCCTAAATTGGCGCCCTCGTCAAGTGGGTAAGTTAGATGGGATGAATCTGTCCCCAAGGGACACTAAATGAAGGAGGCAGGGGCAGTGTTGATTTTCACTCTTTCTGTCTCCCAAAGCCCTTCTGGCAGCAGACAGCAGGGATAACTTATGGCATGACTGAACACAGCCCAACCTACTGCTATATCCCTGGGGGAGCTCCCCGAAACTGCATTTGATGGCTATTTCTGTTACGCCAGGCAGAGGCAGGGAGTGGGCTAGAATGGGGTCCTCTAAGGCCTGACTTACTGTCCTCCGCACTCAGGGAAGTCCCTGGATGCCAGCTAAGGGCAGCTCTGCGTCTTGTTGTGTAACTCTGATGGGATGCAAAACTTTGCCAGGAATGGAGAGCCCACCTTGGAAAAGGGGAGAGAAGAAAAAGAAAACGTAGCTTTTACAACATCATTTTTGCATTAGTCCTAGTTGGAAAGACTGAGAGGGAAAAAAAGTGAAATCAGGCTGGCTGACCTTTCCATTAGCTTTTTGGCCTCATGTGTCATTCTTTCCACAGCATTAATTCCCAGAGCTGCCAGTGATGCCACAAGAACCACTCTGAGGCCATGACTGCCATAGGCACCGTACTGATGTCAAGCCAAAAGCAGCAAGGAGGATGGTGGTTGTACCTGCAGCAGCGGTACGGCAGTACCGGGAGCTGGGAAAGCAGCAGGCACAAGGGCAGGCCCTGTGTTCCCCTTCCTAGCAGCTCAGAGGGTGGGCTGGATGAGTATCGGGAGCTAGGACAGTGTTTTTTGAAGTGGCTCTGTCTGCTGGGGATGCGGAGGAGCAAAGCCCACTGCCTGGAGACCTCACTGGAGATTGCCCCTGCATGGTGGGAGCCAAGCCCACTGCCCCTGCAAGCCAGGTCAACTGACTCACATGCGTTTTCATCATAAACATTTACAGTTTTTTAAGCTGTCTCTACAAGCGGTCTTTCTGGTTATTTGTGTGGTGCCTGAAAGTAAGAATTTTGGAAAGACATATTGGTTTAGTGGAAGCAAGTGAAGTATTAAGAAATGTTGGTGGTCCCTTGCTAACAGCGCAGATCACATGAACCAAAAGGATCAGCACATAAGTGAGATAACTTCAGTGCAGACTAACTCTCCTGTAAAATCCTGAGAGCAAAAAACCATTTTTCATGTAGTCATACAGGCAGTTTTGTTGCTCAGTAGTGCTTTATGTTAGCCATTTGATAATTGATATATGTGGCCACTGATTTACAGTGCTTTCTTCCTTAAATAATCAAAACTGAAGGAAAAAAAAAAAAACAAAACCAACAAAAAAACAACCACTCACCCCCCCAGTCCAATTAGAGACGTATTCATACAATTTGCAGATTAGCATTTTTGAAATGCTCATCCTTAGTGCAGAGTGGGGCTGCAGCATCTTCCAATTATACAGAGCAATTAGAGAAGATCATCAAGACATTCTGAGGTCTCATTAGGGAGAGTGTTGGTTGTTACAGACATCTTCACAGATTACAGTCGTGTCGAGGGTGCATCACCCCCCCGCCATACACACACACACACACTCTTTTGGAAGAGTTAGACCGTGACTCACTTCTATTGAAACAATGGTCAGTGCTCTCACAGAATAGTCTTATATTGGCTTATTTTTTTAAAACATGGTGATTTGTTCACACCATCAAAGACACTTAAAGTAGGAAAAAACCCCACTGAATTTATTTGTCTTCAGCTTTCATAACTGAGCATGCTCTGGTAGACAAATACAATTTCCAAGGCAAAATCATTGGGTATTTCCTTATAGAAAAATGTGAACAAACTGTGCCTCACTTACGGCGGGAAATATACATTTCAGTGATGAAAGAGCTGAAACAAATAAAACCTATATTTTCTTATAAGCTTCACGGTTAATTAACATGGAGAACGCAGCAGCTTTTGAACTCGGTGAATCCTTCTGCCACAGTGCTCATGCTTTTACTTGTGGAACATGGTGCTGGGGATCAGAGATGAAGTAACAAACATGTAAATAATAAAATTTTCAGATCAGTCTAGTCTTGAAAAGGACTTAAGTCACATGTGAGGCTCATCACACCTTTCTGCAGAAACATAAATTTCCTCATAAAAATACGAAGTTCTTGCAGTGCATTACAGTAGAGTGGGAGGGGCTCAGGGCCTTGTCATAAACAAATTTAACAGAGAGTTGTGCTGGCTGCTATTAGATGTGCAAAAGTAATTTTTTTCCCTACTAACTGGCCAGTTCCATGCTCCGGAGCAGACGAGGCAGTTTGTGCGTGGCAGCTGAAACAGCTATCGGAGGAAGACCCTGTTGGAAGCGGCAAGCCACGCCGAGGAGCCAAGCCCTGGGGTCAAAAGGAGCACGTCCAGGAATTTGCCATGGCAGAACAGCATCGCACGCCATACACCCTGGCTCGCCCGTCTGCAGCGATTCCTATCGTGCAGCCGTGCAGGAGGCGACAGCCTCTGACTAACGATGCCGTTCCCCTCAGCTGATCCGTAACACGCTCCGTCTGCTGTCTGTCCGGTGCGTGCGCGGCGCCGTCGGCAGAAGGCAGCGTGGCCGCTCAGTCCTCTCACCAGAAATGCAGGTAGCAATGCTCTGCCCGCACGGTGAGATAGCACGGCAACTGAAAACCCCTTTTGTTAGTGATACGACACTGCAGTTTGTGATGTTATTTTCTGTCATCATTGACGGCTGTTGAGACCAGAAGTGGTCACAGGAACCATAAGAGGGTCAAAACAGTCAGTCTGAGAAAGAAGTAGCCACTTGTATTTTCCACAGTTGTCTGGAATATTACATTTACACAACCCAAATCCAACCCAAAACCTAAACCAAAAATGTTACTTTGAGAAAGTATTTTTGAGACTGCATATTTCTGTTCTGACACAATATGACAAGAAAGACCACTGCTAAGATCTGTATGCCAGAAGCTACACATTGTACACAGCAACTTAACAAAATTATATATGTAGCTGCAGAAAAAGTTAAGTATTCCCAGTTCTAGTAGAAGGTGATTCTTTATTAGCAGTCTATAGCTACAGATAGATAGATAGATATACAGGCAGATAGACAGAGAGCCGTTGTTTGTGAGAGATTTCCAGAATACCTACTCAGTAGGAAGTTACTGAAGTCTGGAAGAATGTTTAAAGTGGCATCCTTGCTTACGGAGGTTTTTTTTTATATATCTAAAACATTACTTGTGTTTCTCCTTATTTATTTTGGTGCTTATATACCCTGCTGTTGTCTTGCGCTTTGGTTGTGTTGCTTGCTGCTACTGGTTGTCACAGAGAATGTTGCACAAAGCCAGACAGCAAAGAGATAACAGCAGAGGTTTTCAGTGATATTTTGGTTCATTTTGGAATGCTGTACTTAAGTTTAGGGAGCAAATTTATGGGAAAAGCAAAACAAATTATTACAGGCAGCACTCTTTTTTTAACTTCAGAAGGCAGAGGAATGGGGGAGTGATTCCAGACGGTAAACATGCCATCCCATCTTCAGCAATGACTGGCATGAGCAGCATTCCTCAGGAGCTCAACCTTGAATGGTCCCCAGGGATCAGGTTTCTGGTATATTGCACTCCTGATGGTACAAGAAAATCAAGTTCAGAAATGTTGCATTAACAGCATGTCTCAGTGTCAACATCTTCACTTTAATCCACTCCCTTGGGGGTCACAATGTGCTCTTTAACTGGTTATTACCAAACAAGTATTTGTAAGATAGCTGTGGCATGATTATATAGATCCTTTTTAAAATCAGAAGGCAAAATTTCACCTTTACTTCTGACCTGCTCTGCTCCTCCTTAAGGTCCTGGGTCGCCCTATGGGTAGTGGGGTTATTTCCACGCACAGAGCTTCCCCAGTCACAAGAAGTGGCAGATACACCTGGGTCCCAGCCCCTCTGTCCCCTCTGTGTTGCGTCTGCATTTCTAACCATGTACAGTGCCATGCCAAGTACCTTTAGATGTCTTCCCAGAGAACACTGGATACATACATGTAGAGAGAGGGAGAAAATGAGAGGGAAAGCTTATGGACAGAGGCACGGTTGGATGCTAACACTGGAATGTGCTGCTTTATTTGTCCCGTCATTCTTGTCAGTTTATGTCACAAAAATAGGAGCCTCCTATGAGGAGGCTAATGAGGACAGGGGTTGAAAGCTGAAGCACCAGGAGACCAGAGGTCATTGTAAAGATTCACAGAAGTTTAAAGGCATGGTTTACTGCATGTCAAGCTTGGGAAGGAGGGCAGCAAACCTTTTGGAAATTTAGAGCAAGATAATTCTTTAATGAAAAGTGCATATATTTCATATGAATCATCCCTTTGACTCTGCTGAGACAAAACAGAGGTATTTATTTTCCAGACTGGTATCTTTAAAACTGTCTACAGTTTTGGGTATCGATTCTGGCTTCAGGAAGTGTTTTCTGTTCCTTCTATCATCATGAGACAGGATTAAATTACAATTGATTTTACTATGGATTAAATATGTTTATAGTGGATTAATTGTTGATGAAAGTACAACTGCTTTGAAAATTTACCCTACCACCAAGCTCAGAGTCTACAAGTAAGAAATAAATGTTTACTTTGGTATAATCCACAGGTTTGTTTTGTACCATCCATACCCACCTCTGCCTTTTCAGCTTTCAAAAATAGCTGTGGATTTTTTTTTTTTTTTTTTAAGTATCTGAGAGTTTTGGAAAACCATTACCTACTAATTTTAAGGGGAATTGGATGGTTACCTATTAGAAAACCTCAGCTAGGGTGTTTTGACCCTTTTGAGCTCACTCTTCCCTCCTCTCCCAGCACTCCTATTTTTAATGCACGGAGGTCAGCTATCATCCTGAGCAACAGACTGCTGGCCTGGCTTGCTTTTCAAGCTAGCGTAGCTGCCAATTCACATCCGCTTTTCAGTCAGCAGCCATGAGATCAGCTGTTCCAGGCTCCGGGAAGCTCTGCGCCCAGCCAGCATCCTCCATCTCCCCGCCGTCCTCTCCGGCCGCCCGCGCAGCTGCGGCACCGCAGGCAGAGACCAACCGGCCCCAGGCGCCAAACCTCAAACGCGAGACGCTGTGCCGGCAGAGCAGATGTCATACGAAGTATTTGGGCAGCATAGGAGGGATTTCTCAGGCCAGCGGTGAGCTGCTCTGCAGCCCCTTGGGAGGCACCACTGCCCTGGCCTTGAGGAGGAGGTGGGAGATGCTCGCTCCCGGCCCCATGTGCCAGCCCCACACCGACACGCAGAGCCCGAACAGGGCTGGAGGCTGTGTCCACCTACCCTGAGCTGGTAAGTATCCCAGTCACCTCCAGGACAAAGCTGTGCCATTCAAGGTCTCAACATTTAATCACCACAGGTATCAAACAAGCATCTTCATGTAAGAAAATTCGCAGGAATTGCAAACTTTTGCCTCCTCTTCCAAAAGTTCTCAAATTCTTTATCCTTAATTAGAATCACAGAATGATTTGTAGTTGGAAGGGACCTTAAAGATCATCTAGTTCCAACAGGCAGGGACACCTTCCACTACATCAGATTGCTCAAAGCCTCAACGAATCTGGCCTTGAAGGATGGGAAATAGCTGGTAGATAAGGTTTATTTTGTGTGATGCATTGCTGATACCTACTCCTTGCAAAGTATCCAAAGGTCGGTGTGAGAAATGAAGAGGTTCAAATGGTTTTGAATCAGAGGCACTGAGTTGTACAGTCACCCTGTGGCTCCCGGAAGGGAAAATTTTATCATGGCCCATGAAAAACATGCCTGGTCTTCAACTGCTTCTCCGTGGCAGGAATGAAAAACATAAGATGCCCTTTTTTCCAGCCAGCATTGCAAGATTTAATATACTCAGCAAGACGGCTGGATCCTCAGTTGGTGTCAGTCAGAGAACTGTGAGAAGCAGTGGAGCTATATTGTTTGGTAGCAGCTGGGAGTCATGTGGCTCTCCCTTGTTTTGACTTCTCAGATCTCTTTCCTCCAGGGTGTCAGGACAGTGTTTTGGTTATGGAAAACAACAAGAGTCAAACCCAATGTTACTGAACCTCCCTGGCTAAACTGATGCATGGTGACCAGGTTAATCTGTAGGTCCCATGGCTGGATTGGATAATAGGAAGCACTGAGTGCTCCAGCATCCTCTATTAGTCTGTCCAGCTGGAGTGATTACCTCCTCTTGCTTTTATAGACTCTTTTTAAACTAAGGGAAATTTTTGCAGTTAAAAAGAACTGTTCCACATATGCACACATAAATCTTTGTGGACTTTTTCAGGCTATGCTCAGCTTTAATGATAGTCTTCCCTCAACTATGTAAAGATCTATTAATCTTGAGTCAAACTATTAGATGGTCACACTAGAATGGGTTTTGAATTAAACACAAATGAAATTAGTTCATGCACCACAATTCCAGATGCCTTTGCTGTAATGTCTGTGTATCTAGGACACGTGTTTCATCTTAGTTTGAGATTTTAAACTCATCTCAAGTTGCCCAGCTAGGACTGAAACCAAGTTCATAATAACACAGTGGTTCTTCATCAATGAAGCAAAATCACTGGCTGCTGAGGGCTGCAGGGCAAGCACCAGCCACGTGGAAGGCACCACATAGCAGCACTGCTCTGTACCCGGGCCCCGGGAAGGGGGGAGCAGGGAAACATCCTGGCTGGCGAGGCACTAGTGTTGCCAAAAACTAGAGAAAGAAGTGTGGTGTGGGTCTCCTTGCTGGTGGAGCAAAGGTGGAACAGAGTGGTGGCACTTCACCCAGAGTCATGGAGCCCTGATTGCCTGAGTCCTGTTCCCAGGGTTTAAACCACAAGACCATCATTCTTCTGCATGCACAAAAATCATCCTCCTGATGTGTGCAAGTAGCATGCAGTATGCTGTAAATTATAACCTTATCCGGCAAGTAACCATTTCCCTGGAGAAGTAGTTTTTCCATTTTGGTGATATAAACACCTTGCAGAGAGAGAGATGCTATGCAAACCCCTGGCTGGGACTATTGTTGTACCTTTAGTCCTGCAAACTTAGGTGGCATGTGATAATTGTACTTCATCAAAACGTGCAACTTTTAACCAGTAGGTAGCTAAAGTTTCATTTGGGAAACCACAAACCAATAGAGTATAATAATGCGGGTGATAGGGGGAGAAACATGGCTGTGTACTGTAATTACAGTCCAAGAGGCCATCGCTGACAGATAAAATGCCACAGTCTGTGGTGGTAGTGGGAAGCCACACGGTGGGACAAAAACGTGCTGTTTGCAGCATCAACATCTCTGCTGCAGGGGCCATGTGGATATTTGCATCTCTCTCACAAGCTAAACAAAACCAAGCAGCTGACTTCATGCAGGGCCGCTCCAGGTTTTACTCACCTATTTTTATTTCCAGCAGGAGGAAAAGGCTCGAGGAATGTACAGTATTGTAGGCTTATTTGTGTGTTTTCTCCAAATAGACCCATATCCTAGGGCTAATAGCAATAAAATATGCTAGGGTGTCTGCAGGGATGGATTATGATCAGTAGAAAATACCAAACATTAAGAGTTTGATATATGTTCACACTGAATATTTTGACAAGGACCAGTAGGAAAAAGCAAAGAGAGGTGTGCATTTCACTTTTTCAAGCAGGCCTCTTAGGTTTTGGCAGCAGTGAAAATGTTTACATTACTCTTGTATTTCATATGTGATGTATAAATCTTCTTTGAAAAGTTTCTGCGGTGTGAATAGCGAGACATACTCCCTGGGATGTAACAGAGAGGCAGCTCTCACTTCTAAGCTGAAAAGAGATTTAGTCAGTTGTATGAAGTAATTGAACCGAAGAAGTTAACTGATGATCATCATTTCTTCTGAGAAAAATTCCTTAAGAATGCCATATGTATGAACTTTACTGGGACTTTCTGTGAATGTGATTTTGAATTATACTAGCTAGCTGGTTCACCACAGTCAGCTGTAAAGAGAAGCCACTGAATAAAAGAACAAGTGAAAAATATGACAAAGGAGTTGGCAGGAAAAAAATCTGTTTATGTGAACAACATAATTTTTGATAAAGAAAATTTATTTTAAAATATAAAATTCGCTATGATTGCATTAAAATTTGCAAAAATTATGAAAATTCCAATGAAAGATATTTTTTTTTAAAGAGCTATTTTGAGTCAATTATTTTTTTCAATGACATTTTTCACCCACTTCTGTTAAGAACAACAATAAGGGCTCTACATCTGACTGGTACTAAAACCACTACTGGTATTGAAGCCAGTAGTTTACTTAAAAGTAAAATAAATTCCATTATAATTGCCTGCTTCCACACATCAAAAATCTCTGATTTTTCAACTGAAATTTTATATGTTGTTTTTGGGGGATTTTTTTTTTTTTTTTTTTGTCTGAAGATGGATCATTTCCAAAGACCTTGGAAAACATTCCTTCAATTTTGCAGTCAGAAAACATTAAAACAATGACAGGCTTTCTGTTTCTAAAACGCAGACCGTAGCCTTTTTACAGAAGGCTAAAGACATATAAGAAACTATATACAGAGAAACACCAGTGCCTTCACAATGAATGCAACTTCAGTGGTCTGAAATCAAGCAACAAAAACTCAGGAAATTCCCCACCACATACCTAAATCTAATCTGTAATGGCAAAATTGTTATCAACAAGTTTCATTTGAGAAATCCTTTTTTTCCTTCCTTGTTACATGCAAATATTTGCATGTTGCTTTCTGGTTTGTTTAATTAGTATCACTCTGCATCTCATTGCTTATATGCAATTCAGGTTAACTTAATCTTACCAGAGCAACTTCTGGCATTTCCTAATTTTGGAAGCCTTATTTTGTGAATTTACCATTACATTCATTTTAGTATCATTTACATTTATTCTAAAACATCGATATCCATATCCATATTTTACTGATTTTGTTCAATCCTGCATCCTGCTCATTTCCCCCTGTATTTTAATAAAAAAAAAAAAAAAAAAAAAGGCCAGAGGAGGGTCAACCTTAGAAAAAGTCTGCTCTGCTCTTTGAAACTGAGTAAGCTCAACCACAAAATAAACCACTGTAAAAAATGAATGATGAGATGAGAATACCTTTGCATACATGGCACATGGGAGGAACAAACTAGTCACAAACCATCCAATTGCTTCTAACCACAAGATTTTAACAGTAGTCGGCAGCGCTGTTGATACAACTATTCTTAACACATTTGGAAAATATTCTTAATATTCAAACACTCTCTTTCCTAACCTAAAAAAACTAAGGCAAAAAAGCAGGCACCAGCAAGAGAGTCAATCCTAGCCTGACTGAATTTAGGAACTGACTGAATTAGGAATTTAGGAACTTAGGCTTCCAAGCTAACAAAGAATAACAGCAATAGGTTTATAACGCAAAACATTCCTAATGTAATAAATTGGTATTAAAATGGAAGATTTGGGTTTTTTTATGTGCCTCATGGCAAAGAAATACTTTTCTCTTTTCCTTGAGGCTACCATGTCAAAATTGAGAGACACAGTAACCTTGCATAGGTATAATTATCCTACTTACATTTATACAATTTTATGGCTATGTTTATTTCCAAATTAAAAGTAGTGCTGACATTTCTTAGGTAGATGCCATACTTTATGAGAAAATGGGATGCATAAAAATTAATTTTCCTACTTTCCTTTCCATAGTATTCTGCTATTTTCCTGTTGTTCTGGATGTAGTTACAGGAGATTTAACATTATAGCATATTCATCTGGATATCTATAAAAATGAACAAAAAATATGAACATGATATATATAAAATGGGAATATGACTTTGCAATTCCCATTATGTGTTGTCTGACTGAGCCCCTCTAATCTGCTGAATTTGACTGCTGAGCCTTATTGGAACTGGTGGCGGCATTTGTTGTGCCTTGGATCCAGGTGGCCAAACGAGGTGTGATGGTGAAGCCATCTCTCGTGGGTCCGACCCCCCTTCCATTGCTCCGGTGTCCCTCTGCCAAATCTCAGGGGTCACTTCTGCATCAGGCTGCTGTAAAGGAGAGGAGACAAAGGGACTGTCAGTGAGGAAATAGGGGACTGCAACATTTAATGTTTTGATGCCTTGAGTACAAAAGCCATTTCCTTAATTTCTATGTTTTTGTGGTTCCTATAAAGACATGAGACACTTGGGTCAGATACTTCCCACAATTAGGAGGCAAGAGGGCTAAGGGACCTCCACCTCACCCTGACTCCGCTTTCTGGAGTTTACTCACCGGTGAGCACCCTACCCCTTTGCTCAATAATGCATAATAAAGATATTAAATATAAAGACCCTACATGAAAAATTATGTGGGGTCTACTCCTTTTAGGTAAAAAGAGGGTCATATGCTTGTTAGAGTTGATACCTGGGTTGCTCAAAAATGTATATAGAGGTGCAGGTGTAGAGAGATGCAAAGGCTCCTTTTAGGGGCCTGGCACAATTTTACCCCAGGTAGATGAGGTAACACTCATTATTTCCCTGCCTCGTCAGCATGGAAAGAAACCTGAGCTTGTAAAGTATTAAAACCCACTGTCTGAGTCCCACCCTGGGATCCCTGTCCCTCCGTCAGCGAGGTGGTCGCTGCACCCAAGCCGGCGGGGTGCGCGGGTTGCAAAGCGAGATCCGAGGCAGGGAAAGGGTGTGAGGGGGAGCCAAGCAGCAAAGCGCCTCCTCCAGCATCAACAGCCCGGCCAGAAACCAGATCCCAGGCCCTGAGCCACTGGGCCACACAGAGACTAGTCTAAATTTCATGTGCTTTCCTCAGATGATGATGTAATTTATAACTTATCCAGAGCGGACAAAAATTAATGACTAAGCGGCTTGTTTCAACTCACACCGGTCATGCTATCAGCTTTGTCCAGCATCAAACGTGGCTTTCATCAGGGCTGCGGAGGGGGGATGAGGGTGTCACTGTCTCTGTCTCTCGCTCCTGTCAAATACTCGTCACACACTCACCAGTCGAGTGCAGTTTTAGAAATAGCACGAGCATATGGCTGTGCTCCTCCAGTATCGAGTAACAGCCTTTGCATTCTCGGTGTAGGGAAGGAAATAGCAGGGGAAAAGGGGAAATGAAAATAAGTAGAGAAAAAATCCCACATAAAAATAGGGAGAATGTTAGTAAAGTGGAGCTTATGATTCAGTTTTCTAACCGCAGCTTCAAGGTCCTGATTTCTGAACAGGATGTGACTTAATGCTCTTGTGGGGACCATCTACCAAAAAAAAAAAAAAATCATCTCTTTGCCACTCATGGAGAAAAGTATCAATTTCTGCTTTTTATGAAAAAGAGACAGATGGTCATTTTTTGTGTATTTAGATCAGCAAACAGCAATCATGAAAGCCAAACTTCTGTTATCTCCTTGGGTGAGTGCATTGTTCTGAACTTTTGGAGTCTAATTCTGTTTTGAAAAGTAAAAATCCCCATGCATGCTCAGCACATCCTTTCCATTGGTATATTTACAGTTACAGCTAATTCTCAGTACAATAGTATGTATCATCTCCTGGATTGTTATCCCATTTCTGTCAGACTGCAGACCCAGCAGGGAAGCTGGGCTCCTTGGCTTTGCCAGTGCAACTGTTAAGCATTGCAAATCACAAAAGTTCAAATGGTGGCAACTGAAAGCATTACTGCCGGCCAGTTGAAGCGTCATAACGTGCGCAGGCTATCATTTCAGTACCAGGAGACTTGCTGCACTTCACCTCCTGCGCAGGTTACTGTCACCTCAGCTGTCCAGCCGTTGCTGGCCAAGCCTCCGCGGCGTAATTGTTAGCTGTCGTCTCTCAGGGGTTGAAGCCCTGCACAGCCCCAGCGTTGCAGCCCTGGTCATGCATTCGGTTATGCAGGTGCTGCTCTGAGCAGCAGGTTTGCTGCTGCCTCCTGCCCTCTCTGCAGCATCCAGCCCTTCTCTTGCATGTGCATAATGAGTGGCCAACGAGCAAAGTGGTGGAGGGTTGGACTGCAAGAGAAGATGATGGAGCTACTGATACTGCTTCCGTGTAGTCGAGAGTGGACTTTGTCCTGTAAAACCTTCCTTGGGCTGAAGGTGTTCAAGAATGATGAGCTGACTAGCCAAGGGCAAGTGCCACAGCTCTTCATCCATGACCCAGAATTGTCCTTTGCAGAACAGCTTAAAAGAGTAGGGTAAGAGGGTAAAGAAATATTTTTGGAAATGCTGCCTATGCATATTCATTTGGCAGTTCATTGGTTCAAAACTTGAAGCAGCTTTTCTGTGCCACAGGTAACTAATAAAGCCTCCCCTTAAAAGGAATCCACAAGCTGATTTTGAGTAAGTTTTTTACTGGGTACCTCAAAAGCCCAAAGGATCTTGAAGCTCAAGAACCGTATGTGAAAATTAACTGGAACAGCACTTAAGAGGCATATTTGTATGGAAAGATTTGCAGAATTAGTGTGCAGTGACTGGTTGTTGATGGCCTCTGTCAGACTGGGTTCTGACCCAGTTACATGGAAGTAAGTAGAGCTAGGATTTTAGAAAGACTTTGCAATTGGAAGAACTTGCACCTCTTCTGCCTCAGCAATATGCATAAACTATTCCTGACAGGCATCTGACTAAGCTGTACTAAAATCTGTTAAAGATCAGGCAAAATCTATATAAAAAACCCAGACAGAACAGCATAAATACTACTCTTTCTAGCTTTTTTCATCCCTATTATTTTGTAAGAAAATAGACATTTTTCTCTCCATTGGGATTTTTGTCTGTGAGACATCCTCATACCCAAGTCAATGTGAGTTTGACAGACAAAGTAATCAAAGCAGACAAGCATCCAGTAGACTTTGAAGCACCATCATATACAGCAATGGCCTGAGGGTAGCTGTCTTTTCTGGTTCCTCCTATGATGCATGTGTATGTAACATATCTAAATAAGGAGTAATTTATTATGCTATTTTTTAACAATTACTGCTGGGTGGACCCCTAATCTTTCTCCAGTCAGTGCCGCAAATATAATGTGCTGGATAGCGTGTATAAGCTCTTTTTTCATGGCTGACTTTTACAGTCCAGCAGTGGATGGATCAAATCTGTTGTTTTACAACCAGTTTTCTTTACTGGTCACACAGAGTTATCTAAAAAGTAAGCCAGGGCATAGAGCACCTTTTGAAATAAGTGTAGAAGAAGTCCTGCTACATTTGCAGCATGACTTAGAATAGGAAATTTCGAGATAAATCTTTACGATCAAAGCCATTGAACTTCTTGCTATTGTGTTATTAAAGCTCCCTATACTCTTACTGGAACAGAGCCATTGGAGCACTGTGCTCCTCACACCTGAGCTCCTCCCAGTCCTCAAAACAGGGATCCTCCCAACACTCTATAGGTGATCATAAGATGCTCTCTCTTCGTTTAGCAAGCGCCATAGATTTACAAATGCAAAATATGCTTGACCAACTTTGTATCCTTCTATGATGAAAGGAATAGCACATTGAATGGATAGACAACAATGGATATAATTTAAGTTTTCTCTGGTAAGGCTCCTGGCACTGTGTCAAATAACGCCCTCACAGGCAAACTAGTAAGTACAGACTAGGTAATGGACAGTGAGATGGTTTGAATAACTCGCTGTCTCAGTGAGATAGCTCAACAACTGAGCTTAATGGATTGTGATCAGTGGCATGAAGTCCAGCAGAAGGCCAGTCACTAGTAGTATAACCCAGGGGCACATACTGGGGCCAATATTATTTAACCTCTACATTAATGACCTGGATGATGGGGCAGAGTGCAACCTCAGCAAGTCTGCAAACAATACAAAAACTGGGAGGTGTGGTTGGTGGTCCAGATTGTTGTGCTGCCATTCAGACGGACTGAGACAGGCTGGGCATCAAGAAATGAACCTCATGCGTTTCAACAATGGGAAGTGGCAACTTCTGCACTTGGAGAGGAGTAACCCCAAACACCAGTACAGGCTGAGGGCCAGTCAGCTGGAAAGCAGCTTTGCAGAGAAGGACCTGCAGGTCCTGGTGGGCAACAAGTTGAACGTGAGCAAGCAATTGTGTGCACCTGAATGCCAGCAACATCCTGGGGTGCATCAGGCAGAGTGTTGCTGTCAGGTTGAGGTGAATGACCCTTCCTCTCCACTCAGCACTGGTGAGGTCACATCTGGAACACTGTGTCCAGTCTGGGTTCCACAGTACATGAGAAACAGAGACATACTGGAACAAGTCCAGCAAAGGGGCACAGAGATGATTTAGGGCCTGAAGCATCTGCCATACAAGGAGAGGCTGAGAGAGTTGGGTCTGTTCAGACTGGAGAAGAGCAAGGCTCAGGGGGATCTTGTCTAGATGTATATATACTTGAAGAGAGGGTGCAAAGAAGATGGAGCCTGCCTCTTCCCAGTGGTGTTCAGTGACAGGACAAGAGCCAATGGACACATTGAAACACAGGAATTTCTGTTTAAGCATAACATTTTTTTTTTCTGTAATGTCTATCAAACACTGGAACAGGGTACTCAGAGAGGTTTTGGGGCCTCTGTCCCTGGACATGTTTAAAACTGGGATGGACATGGTCCTGAGCAACCTGCTCTAACTGACCCTGCTTGACCAGGGGGGTTGAACTAGGCAGCCTCCTGTCCAACCTCAGTGATTCTGTGACTCAGTAAAACCACACCTGCACCATAATGTTAACACAAACACTAAAATGAAGTATAAATACTGTGGTGTCTGGTGTAGAAGAAGGAACTAAAATTCTAGATTTGACCCCTACAATACCAATATGAGTCCTGGGAGGGAAAGGTGGCTCAAACTGGATCCACAAAAGTCAGCATATTGACATTCCCACACTCCCACCCTGCATGCATGTTCTGGTTCTCTGGTTGGATAGATTTCGTCTGCAAACTGATCTATGGCAAAGCAAAAAGAAATGTTGAGATTCATTGAGTCAGGAAAAGTTATCAAGAAGGATCACGTCTTCTTGTGGTTAGGATGCTCCTCTGGCAAGGGAGACCCGTGAGTTTGGGTTCTTGCAGTAAGGATGCACAATGCAGAAATGGTCTGGGAACACTGACTAGAACTGAAGCATCCCTTTCTCAGGCATCTGTATTGCTGGGTTATTGGCTCTTGTTTGCCCTCCTTCTTTGGCTACAGCTCTGTATGGCCAAGTGGCTCAGCTCCAGTGAGAAGGACACAGACAGATCCTTTTTCTCAAAAGCCTGTAATTTTGTGTGGGAATCTTTCTGGGAAGCAGTGGTGTTCATTTGAACCTTCACAGGTTGAGGTGAACATTAAGCCCAGATCTCCCCCTCTCTGGGCAAGTTCTTTAACTGCAGAGAAGCAGGGCAACACTCTATCCTTTTGAAGGAAAGTTGCAGCGTCTGCTGTGTCTTTCAGGATACTCATTCCTTTTCTTGGGTGTCAGCTATGCTGAGGATGTGAGAGGATGTGTCAGTACAGCCAGCTTTGATATCTGATTTGAGCTGAGGCATGTGGGAGAGTCAGCAATTCCAACAGAGATAGCAGCAGGCTAAGTTGTGTGCTTTAGGTGCTTTGAAATGTGATGGACACAGGAGGTGGCACACAGGATCATAGATTTGACATGGGGAGCCTTGACTATTTCTTAGTCCTGTGTGAGGTGTCCTGGTCCCTCAGTGACTTCACCCTGGTCAGGATCATATTTCTGCATGATGGTATGATTCCAGCAAGTCATCATCTTTACCTTTGAAAACCACTCTAGATGGCCACCTAAGTACGATATGCTCAAAAGTCCTCTTAAGGTCTCGTAAGGTGTTTTGGTTTTTCTTTTCTTTCTTCCCCAAATGTGCATAGGCCCTGGTGAATGTAAGCCATGGGGACAGGTAGTGCAGCATATTAGATTTGGAGCAGATGTGGGCAGATACGTACATATCTGGCAGATGTTCAGATCTCCCCATTCTGTTCCCAGGTACTTTGGTTTGTATCAGGAGCAAGCCCATCAGATTCTGCCCACAGTGCCTTTTATCCCCTTTATTATTCCTCAGTTCTAACCCACAAGACATTTCAAACATTAGAAATGGTTCAGTGCATAATGGTTTTCAAAAACATGCTGTATCTCTGTCTAAATGAGAAAAATAAATATCTAGGGAGCTTTTGCACATGTCAACAGTACTCAGTGAAGCAATATGTGTAGGCAGCACTGGAAACAGTGACAAAGTGAGTATCTGTGCATAACTTGGTAATAATATCATCACCGTCTAGACAACTCAACAATTAGCATCCAGACATACCGAAGCCTTCTTTAAGAAGTCTCCAACAATAAAAAAAAATATGCCTCCATGGGGAAGAAAGCCACAACTCTCTTTCTGCTACCTTGCACATGCACATTTTAGTTTAATTTCACTTAAAAGGTTGCTTTCTAAGATGAGCTGCTTTTCTCAAGGCCATTGCTGAGTGCACGTTTGCAAAAACTAAAATTGATGAAGATCTTCCTGTTAAAACATCTGTTTTAATATTCTCTGTGTATAGCAGTTGCTAGGCAAAACTCTGTTTGATATGGTAATTTCCATGCACTTCCTGGGCTGCTTCTCCTTTTTTATTTACTTTGAAAAATGTTATCTTCAAAAATGTACCAATATTGGGGAAAACTCATGAAAAGTAAAGACATTAGACACAAGGCTATGACTTCCAGTAAGATATCTTTAAAAGACCTGTCCTAAGACTTGACTCTTCCCTAATGCATAGGCCCAAATCTGGTCTCAATTCTTTATTTTTGTCTGTCCACCAAAGACAACCATGTTGCACAGGGGTAAGCCCAGGCAAAGGCAGAATGATGCCCTTAGATTTTATTGACAAAGGAGTTTTATTGCCTGTTCTGCAGAAGGGTGCAAGTAGAAATTACATTAGTTTCTTCTTATCTAGAGGGATAAGAAAACTTACAGAGGGAGGCAGAAAACTCTGCAAACCCCACGATTATTCCAACAGAAGACAAGTCTTATCTATTCCTTCATCTCATGACTTGGCCTCACTATGGGCCATGCGGGTTGCAGACTTCAGGGAGCCTTTGTCAATAGGATCCAGTTCTGGCTGCGGGAACCATGAACCTTCCTGGAGGGTTTAGGGCTAGGCACCACAGCTGCTGTGTGGAAAAACTCATGCCATGTAGGAATGCAGTGAGAAGTCCCTGTTACACATGTAAAGTGGTGGATACATGTGTGTGTGTGTGTGTGATTACTAATGACATCATCAGCGCCTTCATTGCAGCAATTGGTAGCGATGATGGATAAGACATGTTTTTCTTCAGTGGTCCAATGCCAAGACAAACAGGAATTATTTGAGTCATCACTACCTTTCCACCTCATGTAAGCTGAACTCTGTTGGGAAACAGAGTCCCAAGGTGCCTTTAGCCCCTTGGTGGGTTGCAGGCCAATCGTGGAGTTGGCTTTTAATTCTTTCTTGCTTTGAGGACCAGTCCCAAAGCCATGAGTGCTCCAACCATGAATCACACTCTGCTGCTGCTCTGAGTGCAGCTGATGGCTTCACAGCTCCTTTTCCCAGTGAGCAGTATGAGCAATAACCCAAAGATGTAGAAGGGTCATCAGAACATGACAGGGTTGTAACAGAAAGACATTTCTGTTCAGTACTTCCCACCCTGACATAAAATAGGAACAGGGTGAAGTGGTTCAGACTGAACTGATAGTTGGCTCCGCAGCTTTTGGAAGTGGGAGAAACCATGTGCCACATTTTTCAAGTCTGTTACCATAAGCTCTTTGTTCTTAGCACTGTCAATGTCTCCAATGTAGACAGGGCTTAAAAAATATGTGTCTTTTCATTGGGCAGTTCAGCCTGACTGCAACATCCATGGAAATGCTATACTCATGAAATCAGGAGGGTCAATAGTTGAGCTAAGTATGTCTAAGGTTTGTTTATGACTAGGAGAAAAAACATGTGAGTGAAACTCCCACCCCGAGTTCTGTAGATGACATGAACATTTTGTTGAAATGTCTTTCCACACCCAGTGGTAAGGAAAAAAACCATGGTCAATATTTCAAAGGTTCAGACTTGGGAGGGGATGGGACTCACCAGCACTTGCTGTGCTCCAGCCTGAAGCCAAGTTTAGATACGAACAACAGAATATAGTGCAATAAAAGGCTACTCATTCCCCTTCTTCCCCTGCCCCCATATTTCAGCCCTCTTAGGATCAGCTAATCAATGACAGGCTTGGATAGCCAGTGAGATAACTGTACATTTGCACATGTATGTGCATGTCTATGGAGAAAATGTTCTCCTGACCACATACGGTCATCTAACTGCTGATTATTTTCCCTGCAAATGAGAAAACACAAAACAAAATCTTCTTCAGTTCCCCTGAATAGCCAGGATTTTTTCCTCACTGCCCAGGAAGCCACAGACCATATTTCTGCAGGTACCTCACTTACTTAGACTGCAGGCTGAACATAGACCATACTAACAAGCATCCATGGTCCCTTGGAGAGAGCCAGCAACTGCGGGACATATAGGGAGGCTTGTGGTGTTTGCACTGAGTTTCAGTAATCCTTTTCACTCCCCTTGCCTCTTGGTTCATCATCTGGTGACTCCAACCTTTTTTAGCTGTACTCATTTCCCTTAGGGGATCAGGTCAGGCCATGGAAGAGGAGTCCAAAAGCATCATGACGATACAGATGTCCACTTATCTTGGGGAATCCCAACACAAGGCTGCTACAAAGAGCATCATTTCAACCTGCTGACAGTTGCCCACCCCTTTCTGCTTGCACATTCGGTGAGCGATTTTGGGGGAGGAGACGTAAAGGGGATTACGACTGTCATGACAGCTGTCTGCTCCTCACATGCCTCTGCCACAAGCTGCCTTTTCCAGACCAAGTGCCTTGTTTGCTCAGCCACTGTGTTTTTTTCAGAGGGTGCCCTCTGGTACACTGTAAGATATTTGTCACAACACTTTTCCTTGTCTTGAGAGAGACAGGTTTTTTTTTTTTTTTTGCAGGAATGCACACAGAATGGGAAATGTTTTGTCTGAGTTTCGTTTTCATTGTGGTTTGCTTAGGCATTAATATGTACATCAATTCTGACAATATGTTGTTTTCCGTGTTCCTCATTTAAAGTCAGAAATGTCAGCCTGCAAAATGTAATGCAATAATTGGACAGAGAGCAGCTACTGTCTTACAAAAGCTCTTTTTCCCTCTTGATTAGGCTGGTGGTGTCCTGTACTGCATTTTGCTTCCCAGGCTTGTGGGATGGTGTATGTCAGGGGCCTAATGCTGCCTGAGCATTGCTTCCCTGGGTTCCTTCAAAAGCCTCCTTGTGTGGCTTGTCTGAATGATTTTCAACAAATCAGCTCAGGACTAACTCCTAAAATGAACTCCGTGAGACGCACGGCCATCTCTGCATTCAGTGTTGCTCTGGAAATTAAGGCATTACTGATCAAGTATTAGGAAGAAGGCACCCTGTGCCCCCGATTAACCTGATGAACTTCATGTACCTGAAGCTGAGTTTCTTATGTAGCAATGCAATCCCTCACCTCAAGGAAGTGCATAGGGCTTAGGACTCCAGTTTCTCTGGTGGCTCTGAGGTGGTTCGCGATTTGTGGGGAAAAGAATAGTTGGATTCTAAGTGCAGTTGTCCCATTCCCGGTTTTAGAGAGTGTGAAAGTGGAAGCAAAAAGCAGTGAGACTACTTGTGTTTCTAACTGGGGCAGCAGGTAAGAAAAGCCTGCTGTGTTAGTGCTGCTTTTTGGATGCCAGAGCAGCCCCGGAATGCTTTCCCTGATCTCAGGAGAAGCATGAGTCTTGGCCACTGATCTGAAGCCTTTTTAAGGGAAATGCTCTAGTCTGGAAAATGATTATACTTTTTCACAGACATATTTGTGAAATCAGAACATCACCACATAGGCAGTTATTTCATCTCTGCATACCTTCAGACTTTCCCCCTAGACCATTTGGGGAACACTTTGGACAGCACAGAAGCATCTGAGGAGGTCAGGGAGGCAGAGAGGAACATCACTTCCAAAATCAGAGTGAAAAGAGTGGCCCTATTCCAGACAAGCTACTGATCTGAAGAAAAGAAAGAAGGAGACACTCAGTTTTAGCCTCTTTCCCACTCCTGGGTGATGTATAGCCAGTTGTTGCATTCACAGCCTTTGGGGAATGCAGTACACGCTTTAATTCATCATCAGTTGCTTCTCTGGCAGATCAGGTTGAGAGAAGGGAGGGGATCAGTGAAGCAACTCCCAGACCAAATTTTCAAACAATCAAAGCACAAAAACTTCCTTGAAAATCTCCTCATTAGAGAACTATTTGAAACTTAGTTTGTCCATGTAAGTAAAGGATGAAAAACTCCCTGCCAGGTCTTCCAGCACAGCTTGTAAAAAAAAAAAAAAAACAAAAACCAACCAACCAACCAAACAAACAAAAACAAAACAAACAAACAAACAAACAAAAACAAAACAAAAAAACACCCAAAAAAGCTAAAACCAAACCAAACCAAAAAAACAAAAAAAGCCCTCTTAAGTGACTCATGTCCCTTTAAGAGGGGTTTCCTATCAAATCCCTTGTGAGCCTGGTTGCTGAAGGCAGCAGATTCCACAAAACTTCTTTCACCAATGGATACAATTCATTCTATTAAAAAAAAAAAAAGTAATGCTGGCTGTCCTGACTGTGTAGGTGGGTGAGAAAATGTTAACAGCTGCGCTCACGAATCTCCACTGGAGAAACAAGCTGCCAAAAATACTTGTACTGTGAACAACTGTTCTAAATTTGGTTACCTGCCTTATATTACTCAGTAGCCAGACTCTCTTCTTGCTCTGATGCTATTAGATACATAAAGCACAAACACAAACCCATTTCTATCAAAGACAGATGATTCCACAAGCTGTCATCAGGAACCCAGGGAATGGCAGGGCTTGCTACGCAATCAAGGGTTTGCAGCTTTTTTGACAAATGAGGAGGAAGCAACTAATTTGGCACTGGGGGAGGCTCTGATGACAGCCTTGCAGGAGAACTGAGCCAGAGGGTGACTGACCTCAGGAGACGTGCAGGGATGAAGCACTCTGTCCTCCTTGAGACTGGAGCCCCAGGAGAGATGGAGGGATGCCACCTCACCCAGCAGAGCCCCCAGTGCCTGGAGAATGCAGAGACCCTCATCCCAGTCCTTGTGTCCTTGTGTGATGGGTCAAGCACACTCAAGTGTAGCCCTTTTGGGCAGAGCTGGAGGTCTAATGCCAGCATGAGAATAGTTTGACTTCTTGATGATGGAGGAAGACACTTGTCCCTTTCCTCACTGGAAGGTGGCAAGCTACCTTCCCATTCATTATACAAAGCACTTCCATTTTAGTCCTGCCCAGTGCCCTCTGGTTTGGAACCAGGACTTCTACCATAGTTGGCTGCAAGCTTGCTACAGCAGAGGTGGTCTGGTATGGGGGTATTTGCACAGTGCCTGGTACTCTGTGTCCTCCTATTTGACAGAGAACCTTCTCATATCACACTCATGCCATGTGGCAGGGCTATCAGTACAAAGGGATTGATGAGTTTACTGTGAAAACAACTTTTTCCCTTTTTTTAAAAAATATCATACTTTAATGTTGAGACACAATAACTGCTTTTACTTATGGACTGCATCTTTAGACTGTTTTTTGTAATGTAGCCTGAAATTTTCTGGATGAAATGCTTTGCTCTCAATTAACTGTGGATAGAATTTAATGAGAAGGCCAAATGGTGATAGTTAGGCACATAGCTAACATCTGGAATGTGCAGGATTAGTGGCTTAGTTAAGACCCCTTAATTAAAATTAGGTCATTCAGTCCTCCCTTCTCTCTTCGTGCAGATGATGTATGTTTAATACTGAGCATTTGCTGATATGTTATTAGGACCACATAAGCTGTCTATTAAGTACCAAGGAAATTGTGGCTTTGATGTGTCAGGTACCTAATGAAGATGAAATTCAGGCTGGGAGCAGTATCATGTCAGAGTGCAGAAAAGATCTCTCTGCAAGCTTTGCTCAGTCTTTCATATAAAGCTCACTGCTTCAGCAAAAGTTCCTGTCAGTAAACTCTCTTTCTAGGACAGCCTCAGAAAGTGCCCACTTAAGGCACATTATTTGGATACTCTGGATTGCAGTGACTGTTTGCAGGACTCCCTGAGTATCTCTCATTCCTCTGTAATGCCACTCAGGGAATGCCCTGTCATTGTCACATTATCTGGAACTTTTTTCCAAAGTCCATAGGACTCTTGGCCAGTGATCGGTAGCTAGCACTGTCCTAATTAGAATACAGCTTGGGAAAGAGTTTTTCCCATTTAACTTTATTATTTCTTTTCAGAAAGATGACATTTGTCCTGTCTCTGGATTAAAGTGGGGTGGGCAGGAATTGACCTTGTCTACCTAGCTGTCTGGAAGGGAGATGTCTCTCCTGAATTTGTCATCCAGGTTTCCTCTGTTGTGAATGAGGAGAAAGGAGTAGGGGCAGTTCGGCTCACCTGTTCAGGACACCTGGTTCTGATTGGAGTAAATTGTCCTTGCGCAGAGCCTTTCTTTCCCTCTCATTCCCCAGGAGGGAACCTGGACCATTTATGTAGCTTTGAACATTAGGTTGGATGTCAGCTAAAGTGCTGTGTACTGATGTATGTTGCAGATAGCTGCAGCTCGGCAGGGCGTAGAGACCTTCCTGCTGAGACAGCCTGGCCATGCCCCCAGTTACTCTGGCTGATGAGGGGGCAGCTGGGGCTGCCGCGGCTCCTGTCTCGGGCTGATAGTCCTGGCCAGGAAGCTGTGCCTCTGGCCCCGGAGGAGGAGGCAATGAATCTTGTAGTATCTCCATGAGATCAGTGACATTTTCGTTAGGGCTTCATGTCTATTAGTCACTTGTGGCAGGGTAGGAAGTGTGCGTGTGTCTCTGTGTGTGTGTGTGTGTGTGTGTGTGTGCAGGGAGGGACAAGAAGAAAATTCAGGCATTGTTTAGTGTTGCAAAATTACCACATGGTTCTTAGAAAATGCTCATACTTCAAAGCTCTCAGACTTGTACTGACTTATCAACCAACACGGTGACAGTATCAGCCTGAAAGCCAACCTGCTTCTGATCTCATCAACACCAATGTGCATCAGGAAATAACTCCTCTGATGCTGGCAAGTTTGTGCCATGCTGATGTGGTGTTGATAGGAGCCATGCTAAACACACCAAAAAAACCCCAGTGAGATTGGTGCAGTTCATCAAGACCTACAGCAGTGCTAGTTAGGCCAGTGGCTACATCTCTGTGGTTCACTCTGTGCCTGAGTGCAGTGGTTTTGCTTTGGGTCTGCAAATGCTTGATCCTCAGCTGTGTCTAAGCTGCACTTAGTTCACCTTGGGGATTGGAGGAATAATGTCTCAGTGTTAGATTTACCCCTCCCTTCCTTCTGAATCTCAGCCTTGAGGCTGATCTCATTAACCCTTGTCTGCTTCTGGCCTTAGAGAGGTATTCCTGCACCCAGGGATGCCACCTGTATTTTCTGGCCCCAGGTATGTCCGAGCAGTCAGAGACCTCTTAGCAAGTACCCAGGCTGAGCCTGGGCATGTCTTCACATCGGGACAGACTCCAACCCACTCCCAGAGACATCTTTTGTACCACTTGGTCCAGCGGTTTTGGTAAAAGTCTGGCCTGCAGGAGCCAAATGCAACCTGCATGTTGGGTATGTATGGGAAAACCTTGTGTTATGAATGTGTATGTAAGGAATAAGACCGGGTGTCACTCTCCTAATCCAATACCTGTGAGTTCAGTGTCCAATGACAATAGCTGTCAAGGGGGCAATCTGACGTGGGCATATATAATCAAGGAGCCTGCAAATTACATGACAGGAGAAGCCTTACCCTGCTGATAATGTTGAGGGAATGCCTGTGCCCTGCACTTGGGTTTGGGGATGGCTAGGGAGATACAGGCAGGCTGTGGGAAATATGAGCCAAAGGGATGAATTACCTTCATATTCATACTGGCTCTTAGACATGAAAGGGATTCTCCTAAGGTCATATCAGAGGACTGCAGATAATTTTGTGAGTGCAGAAAGTATCCAGTGTTCTTACCAGTGGCCAGGCTGCCAATATTTGTTAATAAAATCCATGGATGTTGTGGCAGGTAGTGAAAATAATTTTTAAAAAAATTTTCTGTTGCATGCCCCTCCCTCCTTTTCCTTCTTGGGGAACATCAGGAACTGCAGGAACTGCTAAATCTCTATCCTCATAAGAACAGCAGACACTACCCAGAATTGCCTTTGCTAACTTTAGAAAAGCTTTTCTTCTAGCCGAGGGAAAGTACTTTGGTCTGCAAACATCCAGCTTGCAAAGGCTTTGGTCTTATTAGCTCATCACTATGTCAAGATCCTACAAGAAAATCGGGTTCCCATTATCTATACAAAATGGATTAGATGGAGGGATGAAAAGGGCTTGAAAAGGTAAAGACAGATATACATTTAGTTTCCTAAATGTCAGAACAAGGCAGCTTCTGTCTTCTGTCATGATACTGAAGAAAAATATGTTATTACTCTAGTGGTTTAATTTGTTAAAACTATTTATGTCTGCAAGACAGGCATTGTCTTCCTTGGTTTTAAGTGATCCCTAACCCCAGAGGAAATAAGAATTAAACAAATGAAGAATTAAAAAAAAAAAAAAAAAAAAAAAGAAAAACCTTTTTCGTAAAAGGTTTTGTTGGAGGGAGTGCTTGTCCGGCCAGTTTCATTACTTCTACTGGATGAGAAACACTGATGTTTCTTTGGAAATGAAGGGACATGCAGAGGGAAGGGATTAAAAAAGTAAGAATGGAAAAAAATTTAAAGTAGAGATTTTATTTTCATTCAAGTACAAAAATCCACAACTGAAAATGTGCTTCCACCTCAGCAACCCTTTTATGGGATCTTGGATGCTTAGGGATGTTTGTGTAATTGCTTCTTGTAAATGATCTTCTACTCTGCAACACTTTACAGTAAACCACTTTCCTTTGCCATCTGTTATCCAGTTGTTTTAACTGGGTTTCCAGTTATTTGTA
The DNA here is from genome assembly GCF_018691265.1 of Tyto alba. NCBI lineage: Eukaryota > Metazoa > Chordata > Aves > Strigiformes > Tytonidae > Tyto > Tyto alba. The sequence continues at coordinate 28,761,920 of NW_024881276.1, forward strand.
TCAGTCATTTACAAGAACCTTTTTAACCTCCATAAAATGAAATAATTGAAGCCTATCTTTTTGACTTCTTTAGCATAGGGTTGATTTGTGCTTTAAAACGGAGGGACTGAGGGTTAAAATTCAGTGCATGAAAAAGAAACAGTAATTTGTAAATCAGCAGTGAGCAACTTAGCATTACCAAAATTATTTCTGAAAGCTCTGATCTTACACGTTTAATTGGAGAAAGTAGGTTGGGGGCCCGGCAGATGATTTTTCATCTTTAGGTCACATTTTGAACATGTGCCATTATCAGCCACAGGTTGGTCAATGTAAATTAATTTAGTGACTAAAAATGTGGTTTGTCAAACACAGAGATGTTTCCTGCCTTTCCAGAAAGCTGGGTTCAGTGAAAGTGAAGTTTCTGAAGACTAGAAGGGGAAGAGTTAAGGTATTCTGTACCCGGTGGGGTCCGGGTGGGGCAGGCTCTGCAGAGGGGTGGCTTTGGGGCCCCACACAGTCATCGGCAGTGCAGCTACACAGCAGAGAGAGTCATTTTAAGAGTGGCTGAGAGAAGACAGGCTTTTTCTCCACCTCCCTTTCCTGTTATCTACCACAACATAAAGGCCCCTGCTCCTCCTCCCTTTCCCCTTGCGTTGGTGACATTTGCGGTTCAAAAATGACTAGCACTTGGAAGCGCTCGCTGCGGCACACACATATCCCAACCGACTTATTCATGTGGTGCCAGAAACGGGACTCTGGCCGTCTGCAACACAAGAGCAAGCCCCAGATTTGGGTGCAAGGGGAGGAACATGCAGATGTTATCACTGCTGGAGGAGCTGACCCTGCTCTGAAGGACCACGGCGCTGGAGCTGCCGTACCGCGGGCTCCCTGGGGAAGATGTCCTCAGCGCAGACACGCTGCCTGGCACAGTGTCAGGAGAGGGCTGGGCGGAGAGCCTGCCTGCCTTCCCAGTGGGAAATGAGAAACACCAACAAGCCGCAGTCGGGCACGCCGCGGCTGCTGCGGCAGGCTGCAGGGAGGAGGTTTGGCACAGGGCACCCCAAGCCCTCTCCGGCTGCGGCGTGCCCCCTCTCCCAGCCCACCCCTGGCACCTTGAGGCAGGCATGCAAACACCCTCCTCTGCACCCCATGAGCTGCCCCCCTGTTTCCCTGTTATCCTGGGTGGTGTCTTCCCTTCTGGGCAGGGATGTAGGGGCACCCTCTCCCCTGGTCCATTGTGCATTGGGAGTAGCTCCCATTAAGCAGGAGCAAGGGCTGCGCTTGCCCATGACTTCAGGGGGAGCAGAGGGAGGCTCGAAGTGCACCGGTATGGTACGGGCTGGCTTGTTCATGGGGAAGCAGGAATGTTAACGGGCTTGCTTTCTGCCTGGGAGAGACAGTGGAAAGGAATACAGGCCAGCGGGAGGGAGAGAAAGAAATCCAGTGCAATTACAGGGTGACAAGTAGAGCAGGGGAAAAGTCAGCATGAGGACAGCACTGGAAAAGGGTGAGACTAAAGAAGAAAAAACGGATCTAATAAGAAATTAAATATAGTGCCTATATGGTGTCCCGGGTACGGGCTGTGCAGAGGGGGAATTTCATCCATAATTTGTACAGCAGGCTTCCTTTCAGCTCAGAAGACAAATTCCTTTCTTTTTTAAATTGAATAACAGCTTTAAAAACATGGATTGCAATTGTGGGCAATAAAAGTCTTCCCAAAGTGCAGCTTGCCCTGCAGGCTGTGAGGAGGCCAGGCCCAGCAGCAGGGACTCCCACCCTCTCACCGCCGCTGGACCTCTCCAGGGCTGGCAGCCGCCTCCACCGTCAGGTTTATCACATGCTATTTCTCTGCAAATAGCTGAACAAACACATCCGTGCCCGAGAAGAGGAGGCATCTACGCCCAGTTGTGTTTCACCTCAGCCAGAGAGGGGACAGAGCTGGTATCAAAACCCCATGAACAAAGAAGAAAATGAGGTTCCAAATGCTCTAAGTTTTCTGAGTATTTGTAAAAACAAAAGCAATCTTCAGAGTAAAAGCAAAGTAGTCAGTATTTTTTTGTTTGTTATTTTAACCAAGATGACATTTATCTGAATATTTCGAGAGTTTCTGACGGTAATAAAACACATTAAGAAAGTGGGTGTCACAGTGGCAAAATGAAGCATCGTTGCGATGTCCTTACAAGAATGCCTCATCCCCAAGGGACGCCATCTTTCTCATCTACACACTTCAACAGCAAATCGACTGTTTGGTAGGTGAACTTCCAGATGCCTGAAGTCAATGGGAGGCTTGCTATTGACGTCAGTGGAGCTTGAGTTTCACTCAGTAACTGGTGGCAAATATTGTGAAATATTTTCTAACTGCATTATCTTGTTAAACATGACCAAATTTTCCCTGTCCATGCTTGGCTCGCCTTTGCTCTGCCCCAGTCCATCACATCTGAGCTATGTCCTGCAAACCTTCACTCCAGAGCAGGGTAACCCTCCCCCTTCCCATGGTGCTGAGTCAGCGCTTAACAGGAGCGTTATTGTCCTTCAGTGTGAATTATGCAGATTACTTTACTATGAAAATTCATAATTTGGGAAGAGCATATGGTTCTGATTCAAGCTGGAGTCTGCATTTGATCCTGATATAAACAGACCAGCTTTGGACTCAGAGACTCCCACCATTTGGCAAATAGTAAGCATTTCGGATCTATTCCAGCTCTCCCGGGACTGCATGGGATGCTTGCCGTTGATTTCAATAGTAGCAGGCTCTAATGAAATTGAATATTATAGAAAACAAGATATCCCTGTAATCCTTCAAATTTAGCTGTTCAATGGGAAAAAAAATCAGAGAGGCGAATGGAAAGAATTGAGAAGAAAAAGCACCAAAAGACCAGAATGGGAGAGGCAGTGGAGCGTGGCAGAAAAGAAGAAAGTGCAGAAAAGTAAGAAAGAAAATCAACAGGGGAGAAACATGAGAGAAGAGAGGAACACAGACAGAAAATATAAAAAAAAAAAAATACAGGAGAAAATAAGAATCCCAGAGACAGCACAAAGAACTATATTTTTTGGTGTGGGTGGAGAGAGAAAGAAAGAGGATGTAAGGCAGAGGCAGTCCCGGGTCTGATGCAGCAAGATAAATATTAAACACATATTTATGCTGAAGTAGTGCACTGACAGGCCTGGAGTTAAGCACGTACTTAAATGCCTTGCAGAACAGTGACAAAATAAAAATATGCAGAGGAGGGAGAATGTCAGAAGGGAAACAATGCAATCCAGCACTTTTAAAGAAAAAGTGTCTATAAGAAAATAGATATGGACAAAAAATAAAGACATCTCTTCCATCCTTCTGGGTGGGAACAATGGAAGAGGAAATGGCTCTGTTTTTAATATATCTATAATAAGAATAGTTCTTATTTCGCTATAGGTGTCCAGATCCCTAAGCTTTACTTGAACCTATATCTCAACAGCAAATAAGTCTTGGAAAGATAAGTTTTACTGAAAAAAAAAAATTGTTCTTAGATCAATTTTACCTTGAGACTGATAAAACAAACAAATACCTTCTGCCTATTTCCTACTTTGCGTTGTTGTGTTGTTGGCTCTTGTTAATTGTATCAACCAGAGTTAAGTGCAGCCTCTTTCAAAGAAGTCCCTGGTGGTTTCTTCTGGGCCCACGGGCAGGCTCTGGTGATGCCTACCTCTGGTGTTCTACCATGGCAGAATGGAAGAGACAGGGTGGTGACTGGCTCTGGTTCCTTTTCTCATGTGGGTTAGTGGGAAGTGGGTAATGTATGGCTGAGATCAAGCAGATCTGCAAGCTGCATGGGATTTTCTGACTACAAATGTCCTCATGAATTTCACAACCTATTGGGTCTGTTGAGGACTGCTACAACTGTGTAACTGTTCCTTCTTTACATTGGTCCCATGAGAAAAAAGTAGAAAGTGTAAGTTCCTTCCTTTTTTTTTTAAAGCAAACTCAGCCACAGTACATGCTGCCCGACTTTATCAGCAGCTGTGTCATCCTCAGCTTTGTATTATGGAAAAAACTTACCAAACTGTAAATTGATTAAACAGAAACAAATTGTGAGAACCTGGGAACTGCTGGGTACAACCTACACTATGCTATTCTACCAAAAAAGAATCCAGCTTCCCACTAGTAGCATGAATGTTATTCTTAATAACTGCTTGAAATTTCCACATACTCATAAAATTCCTTTTTAAAAAGACTCTTTAGAAACACTGTGGAAATGGATTTAAAACAAAACAATTTTTCTCCACACCTCTGGGCTGACATTTCTTGGCAGCTGAAATTTCAAGCACTCTCTGTGGAGTTAACAGAAAAGAAAACTAACTCTTTGTATATTCAAAGAGCAAATCCTTATTTCACTGAGACTGTTGCAGTAAGGAGTGTCTCCATTGCCTTGAAGATGAGGGGACAGACACCTCCTCATCCAACTAATCAGCCTGGCAATTATGAGCCAGAACTGATTGACATTTTAAGTGAGGTCATCTTTCTCAGAAAAAAAAAAAAAAATAAAACCCTTTCTCCCTAAGCAAAGTCACATCATTCTCTGGGAAATTGACTTTGTATTTTTTCCAGTATTGCTCCTCAAGCATAGAAGTTCTTTGTAAACACCCTGTGTCACATCACCTCATTATTTTTCTTTGTAGCATCAAAACTTCCCTTTGCTGTGATGCCTACAGAAAATTGGCACAGATTAGACCAATCCCATGGTTTACGATTCTGATCCACAGTCTTTGCTGTTGCTTTCCCCATCTCTCTGTATCCATCTGCTGTGTGTCTCACAGGTAGACTGAACCATCTCAGGTCAGGACCTTTCTGTTTTTTGGCCTGCTAGCAAGTTCTGGGTGCTACATCCACACAGATGTCTCATCAGAATGATCCCAGATGCCTGGGTGGAGTTCCTCCAAAAGGTAAAGTTTTCACCCCAACATCCCTCAGCCATGAATTGTTAATGCATTGGCAAGTTACAGTCAGTTTTTGTCACCCTATTGATATAGCATCACACTAGCAAATAAATCCTAAGGGGAAAAAAAAATAGTTGCTCAAGCTGTGTGATAGGAGGAAGAAAAAATTCCACAACAATAACAACAGACTGGGCTTTTTGTAGTGATGTAATTTCTGTTTTACCAGCTGTAGAGGACATACTGGAGTGCAGACTACAGCTCTGGTGTAAAGCATGACCATGGCATTGCCTGATGGTTCCTGCAGGGGGGAAAGAGCTCTTACTCCCACTGTTAGCAAAAAGGGAAGAGTACTGCTCCAGACAGCTTCCTTGGCATATGCCACCAAGCACCCACACGTTTCAGCTCTGGCGCAGGTGAGGGATCCTAAGGATGCCCCAAGGAGGAGAACTCTTGTTCTGTGCAAGGATCTCGTTTTCAGATGCCCTGCTTAAGGGTCATGGATTGTCTTTCTCTGCCATGAAGACTTCAGTGCAATAGGTGATACAGATTCAAAGAAAATGTTGCAAGAGAGAACCCTTCAGATGAGCAGGGCAAAGATAAGATTGTCTCTTAAAGACAGCTGAAGTGGTGGTGGTGGTTGTTGCTGGCAAAATGGAGCAGTCACATTTTTTCCAGCTTGAAGCAGGTGGTGTTTGCTGAGTGGTGGCTGGTGAATCAGAGGGAACACAGCCATGCACTGGCTTATGGACATTCCCATTGGGCACCCAAGAGGATGGAGCTAGAGCTGTTATTGCCCATGGTCCTGGAAAGAGGTAATGACTTCCCCTGACATATTGTGTGCTTGTACATTGCTGCCAAGGTTGGGACCTGGCCCCCGTTCAGGCACCACACAGAGACATCTGACTTGGAAGCTCTGAGTCCCTCTCTAGGTATGAATCCCTCATGCATGTCAGTCCATCAAAGGTATGAATTCTTCTGGGAGGCTTTTGCCATCTTTCACAATTTTATTGAAAATCTAGCTCAGCTCAGTTTTTAATTTAGGTACCCCAGATAAACACCTAAGACAGAGGTCCTACAAGTGAAAGTGCTTCGGGTGGGAGTGTATATTTGGGTTTGCAGTCTTCTGGGTAGACAGACAGCCACGATATTTATGAGGAAGATACATACCTTTATGTAGTTAATTTAACATTGATAGGTCTAAAAAGAGAGGGAAGTGGTAGTCAGGTTCCTTACGTTGGAACAGAGGAGGCTTGACCTTGAGAGTCAGGTACAATGACCATGCAAACATTTTTCACAGGCAGTAACAACTCCAACAGCAGACTCCAAAGGGGAAAGCAAGTACAGGGACCTTATAATGGTAGAGTTTAGGCAATATGCTAGGAGGTAGGAGATGGAAGTGAGAGGTCATTATCTTCTGGAAGAAAAGTGATTTGATTCTGCATTTTTCACATTCCTGTAAGTTCTCTAGGGACTAGACAGTGAGGAAAAGGGCCACATTTCTCTCCTTCCATCTGTGTTTTGTGTGAGGCCTGATCTCACAGATGCACTCATAAAATACTGGTGGGATAGGGCCCAGACTTTGAGACCAATTGAGATCACTCAGTTTGTGGATGCCTGCAGTGCTTTTTTCATTTGTTGGACGGTTCATTACAACCAAGACATAAAGAGTAATGTGTGAGTCTATACCTCTATGGTGTATGGCTTTGGTATGTAGAAAATTACTGGATGAAAGTGGGGTAGCTAGTTTAGGCAGTTCTACCTTTAGGGTGGCAGCTCAGTGGGAGGTTTAAGGATTTAATTTTTGGCCTTTGGCATATAAATTCTTTTGTGGAGCCCATGTATCGAATATAAAGGCAGAACCAATGACTTAACAACCTACACATTACCCTAACTTTCCTGCTCTGAGCCAAGTAGAGTGAAGTTTAAATTTGCTATATGTAATCATCATTACACTAAATTTGAGTAGTTTGTGCACATATTAAAGAAAGTGAAAACAAATATTGATAGCCCCAGTGGTAACTAGATGTAAAAGCAAAAACCTTGGGCAACTGATGAAAGACAGGGATGTGGATATAACATGGGAAGAAATACACACTGAACTGTAAGAAGAAAAATCCTAGTTGATTGGTTCCTAATGTAGTAAAACAATTCACCCTGGGACTTGTAAAATAACTGTGAGAGCTTAAAGTGATTCAAATTGGCAGTTCCAGCACAGTCCCAGAGGACACAATGCAATAGCCATGCTTAAAATCCATTGCTGAGTTTGTAGGAAGGCCAAGGAGCCAGTGCAGAGCCACCACAGGGGTTAGGACATGGGGACAGGACGTGCATTGGGGCTGGGGAGGGATTGCCTCTCCTCTTAACCTCTCTTCTTACCATTGTGTATGGGAAGAATTGAGAAACTTTGTCTCTAGGATGCCCAGCACTGCTGTTCCCTCTGGCCTCCCAGGGCCCTTGTACAACTCTTGTTCTTTAAAATTTCTTCCATGTGAAGCTATACTGGAAACTCCTGCAGTGTTTTAAGTATGGGAACTGTTCTTCAAAAGACCAAACCCATGTAAGATGGAAGGTCCTTTCTATTGTCTGTGCCCACTACAGTTAGACATGAGAAAAAAAAAACATTCTAGGTCTGCAAGCTCATGCCTGAGGTATCCCAGGAATAACTCACCCGCACCTGTCTTTGCAGATGCTTGAAGAACCATGCACTGCACCTTCCATGAGGGCTTACTTTTCAGTACAGTTCCTCTCACCTAGGGCAGACAAATGTGGAGCCAAATCTGAAAGCATATCCCCATGAATCAGAGGGACTCCACGGCCTGTCTGCAGGGTGCTGATGACCACAGGATGAGTGCACCCACACAATCAGATCTCTGCCTGCTGATTAATTGTCCCATCAAACCATGTGGCTTCATCGAGTTTCCCCAACACTTCTCACAGACCTCATTTGGTTTATGGGTTGTCTCTGGGTTTCATGAGCTTGAAATGTTCTTCAGGATTCACAGACACAGCAGCGGCCCATGGGCCATGAGGACATTGTCAGAGTCCCCCACCTCGCTGCATGTCACACAAAAGGGGCCGCACAGTATGATGAGTAACTTCTGTACAGCCCTTTTCTTTTGCTGAACTGTATTAAGCAAACTACCAGGCACCATGGAATAACATGTCAGAACTTGACTCTGAAAGCACTCCTCAGGTATTCAGGGAATTATAATAGCTTTGTCAGGTCAGGGTCTAAAGCTGTTAAATCTGACATCACTTGATCATCCAAAATTATGTAATGTTGATATTATTATTTTTTACATAGCCTATTTTCCTCTGCTCAGGTGGAAGCTCTTTGCTTCTTTCTTCTGAGAAAGTCTTATTTGTGCCACTGATAGTTTGCATGGGCAGAGCTCATGCCCACCTTCTCATGTTTGTGGCCCCTTGCAGTGATAGTCCCAGGGGAGCCATGACCTTCATCGCAGGAGTAGTGATGAGTAGCCATCAGTGGCACCATCTTCAAGCAGCTGTGCTACTTGCAAACGAATGCTCTTAGACTTGTGTAATTAAGCAGAAAACTGAGCTGACCACACATCCCAGCTGTCCCTGTCTGTTCTCCAGTTCTTAAGATGCTCATACACCAAATAAATCATCTGAGACTGGAGAGAGGGATTTTTGTCCCTCATTTCCATACTCACTGGCCAATGAACATTGAGAGGTATTGTACGGATAGTGAAATAGGAAATATAACTAATATAGCAGTCAGAGTTATGACTGCACTACAGCTCTAATTCAGCTAGAGAGGATATTGCAGCATTACGCAGCTTTGTAGCAGAGGTTTTGGCATCGGGTATTCAGTGCTCCTGGTGGTTTTTCCCACTACATACCATAAGTTTGTAGCTCCCTTGCTACTCTTGTGTGACCTGGTTAGTGTAAAGCTTGCTTGGGTACATCTGCCTGAGCCGCAGTCATGTTTCCTAACCATATTTCAGATGTAGCCAGAGGAAGAAGGTAGTGAAGGAGAACCTACACCTCTAAGGATTAGCTCCGTGACATGAAATTTCCCCTGGTCATTCACCATGTGGTAGTTTCCTCCTGCTCTGTTTATCTCAGAGCTGCACCAGGAGACACACATTAGCTCCAGCTTTGAGGTGTCAGGGGGCAAAGAGGTGTGTCAAAACACAGGAGACAGTGTGTCAAAACACAGAAGGAGCCGACAGTGATGCACTGGTTTCCTGCACATTCATCCTCACCAAGGCAAATGTTATTTTCCAGCAATATAAGGGTATCATTTGAAGAATTATCAAAGAAAGAGCAGTTCCTTGTATTTGGTGGCAGAGATGTCTACACAGGGTGTGATGTAACACTGTATAATTAAAGCCTGAATGCTACCACTCTTCCTATTGAGTTCTGTGGAACTAGGCTTACAAAAACACCAGCAAGACTCAACCGATTATCAGAAAAGTGATCAAAGTATTTTTCATGTGGAATGACAAGCGAATAAGACATGTTTCATCAAGGCCAGCTCCATCCTCTTTGTTTTGCTTCCGTCATCGTCAATGCAATATTTGTACAGTACTCACTGCAGGTGAACAGAGGCTGCTACCACCCAAAGGCACGCCATGCACCTCACGAATGACTGGGAATGAGTGAGCACTCCCCCAGCCCTTTGGGTCCCAAAAAAGGAAGGGCATTTCTCCTCCATGAAAAAAGTTCCTCATCTTGAACATAAAATGCCAGGCCACTGTCTTGTGCTGCTGCTAGCACAATGCCTGGGGCGAAGCTGTGTCAGATTTAACTGGTAGATTGTGGATGACAGTGAGTGTTTCAGCATCTTCATTCCTGAGCACCTTCAGCTCATTCTTACTGACACCTCATTTTGAGAAAGTCTCCTGGACTCATCCCCCCAAAAAGAAAGGCTCCAGGCTGGAAGGCCCAGTGAGGGAAAGCGGAGACTAAGCTTTCCATCTGTGTTCTCACCTCCTCCGAGCAGTGGTGCACACCATAGTCATGTCTCAGCTCCCTTGACACTCTGGCAGACTCTCTACTATTGATGGGTTTGAGGAATTTTTCGTGTCAGATTTTACACCTTGTACAAGTTGCTTCCTGAGATGTCTCTTTGGCTTGCTTTGTTACAGCTTCACCGTTAGCTTGCCAGAGCTCATGATCACTTCTTCTTTCCTTGTTTGGATGCATTTTTATGTCACTGGGACAAAGAGGTAACTGAGACATTCCTTCACCTACCCACCCCTCCTTGCACTACCCTCACAGGTAAGGTTCACAGCAGTTGCTACCGCTTCTCAAATGCAAACAGTTTTCAGAATTGTGCAGTAAAGAGTGTTAGGGTTTTGCAGCAGAAGGTGAGTGAATGTTGTGCTTTTGTAAGCACTAGCTATTCAGTTTCCAGTGCCTGCAGAGACACTTTAGGCTGATGTCTACACTGTTAGTTTGCTCCCTGTTTCACTTGGGCTTCTTGATCCATCAAATTTGGGGTTAAATATTTTAGTGGTTTTGGCAAGGAAATCCAGGCATGACTGAAGTGATGTATCACTAATTCCAGAAGCAGTGGGGAGAGGGGCTGTGAAAGACTGGGGTCCCTTTGCCCAATTCTGCCTCTGACACGAAGTGGCCCACGCAGCCATGTGCATCCTCAGGCCAGGTGCCTGCACACAGATTTTGAGGGCTGCAGAACAGCAGTGTGAGGTGCGAGAAAGGCACTGCAAGGTAAGCAGCAGCTTTCAGAGCCATCTCATCTCACTTGGCTCTGCCATGCACCATTCACAGGTGAAGGGACCGCAGTGGCTTTTCCAATCAGCAGGGCCCTTTAATGCTTTACAGCTGAAAATGTGGGAAAAGCCCCATCCCACAGACAGCTGGCAGCAGAGGCTCTTGACCCTGGGCTCCAGGCTCTGCCACTCCAGAGGAGCCCTGCCTGGACCTGTCACGCTGGCAATCTGACAGCCAGTGGTTTGGGCCTGGCCAGGCCACCTATGCAGTCTTGCCTCCCTCAGTTTTATTTAACCTAGAAAAGCCTATATGTTACCTTAAAGCTGAAGAAACCTTTTTCATCCACATATTTGTGGGTTTATATACAACAGTGTGACTGGCCCTCATGTAGAGGAGGAGAGGAGGTCTCCAATGCCTCCATGAGGGCACTGATAGTTCAAGTTTCATCCATGGATAATGAGGTGCTCGGATGAGGCGGTGCTGGTGTGGTGCCTGCATTGGTTCCCGCTGCAGCCATCAGCATCACAGCAGGGACCAGTCTCACACTGGGTGCAGAAGAGCTGCAAGAGGGAGTCCTCCTGCAACAGCTCGGTAGGCAATAGTGATCCAGACTCCCCGCAGACACAGTGCGAAGTGCAGTAGGCTCCAAGGAACATTGGGCAGTGGTGGGCAAAAGGGTTCAGTTCATCCTGCAGGACCCTCCCACACATGGATGCACTTTGCACCTCAGCAACATTCAAGTCACCATTGAAACAGTGCAAGTGGCTTAAGGGGCCTGGCTATTATTGTATGACCAGGTGTAGCTTAGTCACATTTGCACATGTGTGTGGATTTTTTCTGTTTTTTTTTTTTTTCAGATTTCACTTATGGATGATGTGGTTGGCATCTGAGGGAAAGAAAACACATTCTGATGCTTTTAGAAGACCCCCAGGCAGGGGAAGACATGTACATAATAAGTGTCCCCACTGTGTTTCTCCAGCAGCAGTCCCACAAAACAGAAAAATGACAGCCCTTCCGAATGGCATGGCATGGCATGGCATAGCATGGCACAGCAAGTCGGGGAACATAGATGGTGCACAGGGACAGAAATCCTGTTAGGTGTTTCCTTGACACAAAGGAGTCTGGGCTGGATGAGTGCCCACACCACCTTGTCTGATGTGCAACACTCAGTGGGACAGGATCTTCCAGAATAGGGCTACAGATCTTGACCATCAGCAAGGGCATGTGCCATGGTTGTCAAAAGAGCGGTGCAAGACCCAGTAGAAGCAGAGAAGCCAGGAGTGGCACAGCAGAGATGTGGTAAGGTGCATTCCCCACAGTGTGACATCTGGCTGCAGCCAGCCCCTGGCCGAGGGCTGTGGGAAGGCAACCAGCCTGCCAACCTCATCCCATGCAAGGAAAGACCATTGGTATGCTACTTCTCATTGCTGATCCTCTAGATAAGGATCTTTAAGTAGCATATCCCCTGAAAGTTTGCCCATCCTCAAGCAGATGCTCCTAAAGAACTGAAAAACTCCAAGGCAAAGACTGGATAGCTCATTTTGCTGCCAGGGACACTACCCATGTCTTCACTTAAAACTGGTTTCTCTTCCTGGAAGTGGAGCACAAACTGTTAATGTTCTGAGGTAATTCTGAGTTTCCTGAAAATTGATCTTCATCAACTTTATCTTGAAGAATTATGATTAATAATGTTATACTATTTTCAGTTTAATCTGAATTTCTCATCTTTGTCAGAAACTGCGGTCCTGATTCCCTCACTGGCAGACCCAAGTACACACAGAGCAATTGTTCTGTTTTCAATGGAGTTGTGTTAGCAGTCTGCAACCAAGAGCAGGTTTTGGCTCTTCAAACCAATTCTACAGTTGCTTCATATATCTCCCCTCAATACTATAAATATTGGTGCTATTTTAGGCTAATGGTGTTTTTCTTTATAAGTCTAGCCCCATCGGAAGTCTCCTGCCCATATTTGGGTAAGTAACAAAGGACAAATATGATCTTTTTTTTTTTTTTTCCCTTTCAAGTTGTTAAACTTCAACAATAATAAAGGTATTATGTGGAGTCATCTCAAAAATATATCCCATATATCATTCTGAGATAAAGATCTTTGTCTGAGACTTTGTCTGAAAAGGATAATGTTTCACTCCTGGCGCCTGTGAGTCTACTCTTTCTAGCATAATACATATTTGTTATACAGTTACTAGACCTGGCTAGGTACAATGCCCCAAAATCAGTTTGAACTTTTTTTTTGCCAATTAACAAAACTCATCAGCAATTGCTTCTTCTCTACCTGCTGAATGCTAACCAAAACACTGGGAACTGATGAAGGTGGTAGGAAAGTGCTTGTGTCCCTAGGTGCTATCCATAAGGGTGCAAGCTGTGGTGGAGTACAGATTGGCTTGCAGTCAGAGAGCAGTTTGGGTACACTTTAAAATACCTGCACAGTCATTTGGTTGAAATTAGGGGAAGAGAAATTGGGATATGTCTGTGTGTTGCAGAAGGAGTGTGTGAGAAATCAATCCCTACAGAAATTACAGCTCTGTTGAAATTCTCCTTAAAATTTTGTTGAGTTCATGAATATTTTAAACCCCAAGATCCAGTGTTCAGACAACACTGAAACATTGCCCAGTGTGTTTTAGATAAAGACTATTTGGGTGTTTTCATTTTATATTTAGGCGTTGTCAATTCAGTGTTTAAGCCATAAATATATACCTGTGTATATACAAAATATAAAGGATGAAAGTGGAGCAAGAAACCATAGGACTCTTAAATGCCTATCACAAGGCAGGGTGCTCAAGGGAAGTCCCCCAGGTTTTGCTCCTGCAACCTCTCCTGCTGCCACATCCCCTGCAGCCACCGCATTTCTGATGGTGCAGCAGGTCATGGCAGATGATGCTCCTTCAGGGTCAGGGGGGGGTCCCAGCAGGCGCTGCTGGCAGACAGCCCCCACGTAGTCACTAGATTTACCCCATCCCACAAGATATGAGTCTTGCTAGAGAAATTAATCCGCCGCTCCTCCCCACTTCCCCACCCCATCCCCCCTCATACACCCCATGCTGCATCTGTTGTGTGGTTTGTCTCTAATCTTTAACCAGATCCAAGAATCATAAATATCTAAAGTAAAAGTATAAAACTCATTGGAGGAGTTAAATGTGAAATACTGAAGCTACATTAAATATAGTAGCAGATCTCACAAGTTTAAAAAAAAAAAAAAAAAAGTACCAAAGGCTTCTTGTTTATAATTTATAAATTGTTTTATTTGGTGAGTAGTTTCCAAAGCTAATGGCTTTATTAAACTCTTTATAAACCAGAGTGCTTATCTCCTGTATGTTGAGGGCCAGATGGTACCATCAGATTTATATTTCAGATTTCTGCAATTTGGCTTCATTAACGTGGCAGACAGCAGTTTCCACACCTCACAGAGGTATGTTCTCATCTCCCAGAAATGGTGAAGCTCTGGAGCCGTGTGACTCCCCTGTTTGCATTGGAAGGATCCTCTGCAGGGGTGTGATTTGAGCAGAAGGGGGTGGAACAAGCCAAAAAAATTAAGCTGCATGATAGCACTAGAAAAAGCAGATCTGGAGGAAAAATTAAGCTCAGGTTAGTGCTGACCTTAGCTTGGAAAATCATATGCTCTCCAACATCCACATCTATACAGCCACTAGGGAGCTGCCTGGTTACATGTGATTTTACCCATCTGTTATTTAGATCACAGATCCAAACTCAAACCCTGGAGCTTGCAGAAATGATGTGGATCAGTGTCATCCCATGGATACTTTTTCTATAAACTGCTGAAGGATCTGGATCAGGAAATTTTCCAGACAGGATGGCACTCTTGACTCCCCCAGCCCACTGTCTCTAGAACTGGGGTGATGAATAACTCTCCATTCCTCTCCCTGCCCCAAAAAGCAACTGACTGCTGCCGCTGTGCTGCTTCTTCAAGGGAAATTCACTTCCTTGCTCCCACAGTGATCCTCAGAGGTGTTGACTTGAGATATTTCATTTTGTTTAGTATCCCATGGTAAGAATTTCTAAAAATCTGGAAATGACATCTGACAACTGCAGCAGGGAATCCCCCATGTTATTTTACTTTTTGTTTTTCTTTCTATCTCTTTCCACCTGTATTGCCTGTGGATTGAGTCATAATGAGACAGGGAAAGAAGAGTGATTTACTAGGTTTCAACTAAAGGTAAATATGTAGTCAAGTGTCTTCTTATCTTTCTCTGAGTTCCTTGTATTTTTTTCTGCTTGACTTGCTTATCACTGTTCTTTTCCAAAGCTGTCAAATGACTGATTTGTGCACTTGCTAACCAAATGCTCGAAAGAATCATTGTAGAGAAGAAAACATTTTATTGATATTTTATTTTGTTTTTTTTCCAGTGTTGCACATAGTAATTCTTATTACATTTACATGAATTGAAAAACATTTGAAGCATTTCTAAACTATATGTTCAGTTTCAGGAAAATGTGGAAAGTATGCTTTTTGTTTTACAGTCATTCATCAAAGTGATTTGATTCAGAACAAGTTTGCAGTTTGTCTAATTGAAATTGCCATTATTCAGTGAATGAAAAAAATAATCAGCCCTAAAATGTAGCCAAAGGCTGTAACAGAAGAAAGTACCAGGCTCAGATGAGATGCTGTGAGTTTTCTTGTGGGGGCCTGTGTGTGGGATCTTGACAAATGTGGTTCCCTGATGACCAGGGGAAGGAGAGTGTCCTGCAGGGCAGGCTGGGAAGGCATGATCTGGATTGTAGAAATGTCACCAGGAAGCCAAAGTTTATTATAAGAGAGGGTGTAGAGAGAGAAATTCTGAAGAAAAGGGAACTGGAACATGGATGTCAGGATGACTGGAGGCCTTTTTGTTTATATTTTTGTCTCTGATGCGTGTCACTAGCTGATGTGTCAAGGTTGCAGATGTCTAACCATAACCTCAGTGCACCTGGGAACCCCCCCTTACCAAGTACAGCGGTGAGAGGAATCTACACTGAGCTCAATAATCACTATCCTTATGAAATGAAAACTCACCCCAAACTATACTTATCCCAGAGGGAAGCTGTGCTGGCCTATGATGGTCTAAAGCAAGGCACCTCTGGGCTGAGGATCCACCAGACTCTGCACCGCTATGTCATTTTGCAGCCCAGCAAAGAGCTGTATGTGACAGGCACTTGTCCAGAGGTAGCACTAGGGTGCTGCTTGGTCAAAGATACCACAGTCTAGGTATGGTGTCCTGGTTCCTAGTCTCATCCTGCAAGGTTTTAGCTGCAATGGTTAGCAAGAAAACCCTTTGGACACTTTAGTAATGGAGAAAAACTCTTCCATTTCTTTTTTTTTCCAGAAAGAAAATGACAGTGTATTTTCCCTTCATCATTTTTTTAAGTCTTTCTCATGCATTTCTAGTTATGGTGGCAATGAAGGAAAACATTTCCCTGTGTAAGGTGGTTTGCAGAGGTACCATTCCAACCCCCAGCAGCACCTTGGGGGGTATGGCTGTCCCAGGCACAGCCGCCACCCTTACTGGGGACTGGCCCAGCATGGCCACAGAGGTGACACATCTGACATCTTGGCCTTCCTCTGCAGGTGGATAACACAGGCAAGAAATGTGCCGTGGGGGCTGCTGCCCACTGATGGTTGGGTTTGCTTCAGAGTTGGAAACTCAGGCCTGATTGTGTGATCCTCTGTATTAAAAAGGCATGGGCCCGCATGTTGTTGGGAACTATCACTGCAGCTGAAATTAGTGAAGAGTGAATCAAGATAAATATTCCAGGTGGTTTAATGCATATTGGAAAGTAGTATTTTCTACCCTGTTGGAAAATAAATCTATCTTTCTGTGGCTTTTCTTCTCTTGCCCAGTGTCAACAACTGAGGCGATACAACATTTGCAACAACTCAAGAGCATGCAGTTTCTTTTCCGCTAAGTCCAGCTTGCTGCTTACTACAGCAGGTCCTAGACGCTGAGACATCATCACCTCAGAGCAGCTAGAAGACAAGATAGCATCCAAAATCATGTGGTGTGTGAAGCCGGTGATGGAGAAGAGTTTATTCCTTGTAAGAGCTCAAGAGCAGGATGCCCAGTGGTTAATGAATGTGGATTTAGAAGAAATATAATGAGGAAGTGTCTCTTCTTGAAAAATTAGGTGTGGAAACCATTTTTACCAAATGCTGTGGAGACCAAGTGGATATAGTGGGTATAATCTTTAATGAAAAAAAAAAAAAAAAAAAAAAAAAAAAAAGAAACACATTTTTAAGGTCCTTCAGTTGCTATTGAATGCAGTGAGACAACTATAATCTTTAGAGAAACAAGTCTCTACATGGAGGAAACTGAGAAGTTAATACCTGGAAAATAGCTGCTCTACATTGGTGTTGTTTCTTAACTGTGTTCCCAAGGCATCTGCTGGTAGCTCATCCTGGAGATGGGTTACTGAGCAGAGTGGCCCCTACACTAATCCAGGATCGCTGCTGTGGTGATACAGACATGGCAGCTATATTGACACGAGTGGAGAAAATACCCCTATCACCTTGATTTGTGTGTTTTGATTGAAGGAAGATTCCAGCTAGGTGAAATATGACATCTCTCTCTGTAGGGTGTTTGTAGCAATATAAGAGAGGGTAGATGATGCTCAGAGCACACTGAAGAATAGACTTTAGATCCCTTGGGTGTATAGGCCAGTCTATATTTAATGATACCTAGGGGCTGGATTAACGACATTAGCTGCTAAAACCCTGTGTTTATTCAGGAAGGATAACACTGAGAACACCCATGTGAGCTTCTACGTGGCACCCCACTTGCATGCTGCTAGAGCTTCGCCCATTTTCACTGGCCTTTCATCGGGTGCTGTGCAGGCACTTTGGAGGAGCAGACAGGCATTCAGCTGGGAAGCAAGACACACGCTGGCCGGTCACATCCTCTGGTGACGCTTGGGGGAATGCCAGCCAATGAACTTGCTGTGAAAGTTTTGCTTTAAGGCTATTATTCACCACTTCATCTCTAGCAACAGCACTTCTGTACGTGATGTCCTCCATGTCATTGCCAATCCTCTGAGTCATCAGCTCATGAAGGAAATAACTTTGTTTTCTTTTGGCTCTCAGCTGAGCATCCAGCATAAGCACTTTCTTTTGGTCCACCTGGCCTCATCTCAGCTTTATTTAAAGTTTTCCCAGGAGCTTGTTAAAATAGTGCTTATGTTTTCTTGTTTCATGTTTGCATAGGTGATGGGGGAGGATAAATTTCCTGTGTATGCCTTTTGAAAAAAAACAACACTTAGAGAATCGTGGAAGTGTTTTCTTACCTTAAATAAATTTCTCAAGCTTTCATGTAGCCAAAAGAGAACCACAGTGAAAGTGTGTGTTAATAAAAATGCTCCCCCCTCCCCAAAACCCACTTTGAAGAGATGGAGAACACTTGTATATCTGTTCAAAGACTTACAATTTTGCTAGCACTCACCCTGTTGATCCCACAGTCCCATCATATACAGCTGTTGCTTTTAATGTTGAATATGTTGCCAGAGTAACTTTCAGTCAGTCCCAGACTAGAGACGTATTTGTAAGCAGTTGCATGGCTGTGTATTTATCAGGTAATTCAAGTGTAAATGTTGATCCCGAAGACGGACGGGGAAAAGAAATGAAAAAGGCACAAGTGTGTCTTGCAGCATTGTGAAGTGGGTCATGAAACAACAGAAGGCCCATCTTGGATTTTGCTTATGGGGACTTGTCTCAAGTATTTGGGCTGTTTTATCAGTAATGAAATTGTTCACAGATCATGCAAAAGCAGAAGGCGAAAATCAGTGGAGGTTCAGGGAAGCATTTAGTGTGTATTTAAATATCACTCGTGTCCAGCTAATTGTGAGTTTTAATGTTGTCCTGAACAGAGATGATTTTAAGCATATACTTTCATTCTTTCTAACTTGAACACTGAATAAATCATTCCTTTTCAGTAAATTCAGCAAGAACAAAACTTTTTTCTGGACTATTGTCTGTAACTCTTAACACTATTTTCCATGCTCTAAAATAAATACAGACAATCTGGCCTCAGAGTTCAGTCTCATATTTCAAAAATAGTTTGCTGGTAAAACAGCTTTTTCTTTGTGTTTTTCTTTTTGAATGCAATAGTAAATTCTTGAGAACTGGGACAAAAGTTAGTCCTTGCACCATCCTGTCTATCAGCGCTTCTTCCAGAGTTACAGAGACAGAAGAGATTAGAGTTTAAAAATATTGGTGCACTGTCACTCAGCCTGTTTTTGTTGGCCTGACAAGCCACCAGCTGCTGCAGTTTGTTGCCGTTTCACAGGCATCTCCCGATGTATTTAAACAAGCTTTTTAGTAATTCAGACCCATGGCCCTTCTTAAATTATATGTCATCTTTTAGAAGTGACAGCATCCTGAGGATGTGGCAGGCAGCACCTGCATAAATGGCTAAAGAACCACCTTGTCCATCAGCAAACGTCCCCAGTGCTGTGCCCTGGCTGCCACAGGGTACACTTGTGCTCGGTCACCAAGTGCTGCTTGCTAGGCTTTGTTGGTCTTTGTGATGGTTTGATAAAGAAGATTTACAGGTAGCAGTGATAGGTCACATTTGCTTCTGGATTTCCTGGAAGCCTATGAGCTACCACGGACGGGGTCTCAATCAGGATGACGGAGACAGCTGATGACAGAGGGAGGACCAGAGGAGAGGCAGGAGCCACGGTCATGACTTGGAGTAGATGGAAGAGCAAGAACGGCAGTCGGACAGCTGGGGGGTCTACTGTGCAAGGCAGGGGCTGCGAACAGGGCTGGAACCACGTCAGGGATCTGAGCAGGCGTCAGGAACTGCAATGGGCTCAGAAAGCATCACTGTGCTCAGGAGTCCCTCAAACGGCTGCGGGAAAGGGTCACAATGAGTCATGGCAACATCCACCGGTGTGTGGTAGCCAACATTCAGACTGGTTTGTGGTCTCCGGGAGACCTGGTGTGGCCGGGGGACCAACGGCAGCTCCCTTGCCTGGCTGCTGGTTAGCGGAGGCTGTCAATAGCCAGTCAGTGTCCTGGCTTAGGATCCCCCATGTACATCATGCTGTGCAAATATTTCCGTGAACCTACACACGATGATCTGAACAACAGATAAATTATTAAGAGAGCCACGATTTCCCCATTTCTTTAGCAATAAGTACAGTGATTGAGAAGCACAGTGTTTCACTTTGGAAAAGCAAGTCTTCACTTATCTGGCTAAGATAAGAATAATGCTGGAGATAGGTAACAGTAAGAATTGTTTGGGCAGGGAACAACTGTGTTTTGGAGCTGGTCTTGGACTGCCTTTGTGGATGCAGACTAATGTCCCAAGCCTGGGACCACATGAAAAGTGTTCAGATAGATCCCAAATTTGGACCCTCAGCCTTCTTCCTTTGCTTTAAAAGGAAGTTTCCTACTCCAAATGAAAGCTGATCTCATGCTTCCAGGTGCTTCACCAGGCCGGCTCCGGGCAGCTGGCATGCTGACGGCACTGCAGTTGCAGCAGCACAGAGCCTGCTGCGGGCTGCCAAACCAACCCGAAAAGCATGCTGGAGTAGCCAGAAACATGCTCCCGGCTGCTGCAGTTAGTCCTGCCATCCAATTTACATTTACCTTGGGTGTGCCTACCCCACACAAATGTGCTTACAGCCTAGACACACCCCTCATCAGCCCCTGCACTTCACTTCCCTATACATAAAAGGAGTGAATGGCAGAGGAACAGCGCCTTGTGAGTTGTCATGTTTAGTCCGCTTTGATTCAAGCAAGCCTGTGTGTGGTGGTGCTGAGGACAGTTGAGGCAATCTGTCCAAACTGACAGCAGCGGCTAGTGATTTTTAAAGTTAAGCCTGCGCATAAGTGTTGTGCCAAGCTGGATCCCCATGCCAAGAGCTGGGAAGCCAATGTTTGGCAGTGAGACAGCAAAAGCCTTAAATGACTTTGGCTGTTTTACCACGCTGCAATTGGGCCTAGGAAAGTTCACTCTTCACACCTGGCAGTTGAGATAATTATCCTATCCTGTGAAAAAACATAATAAGTGCATTGTTTGACTTGTGAAGAACAGCAACAAAGTGCAATTGCTGAACTGTCAGCATAAGAGAATAAAAGTACTGAGGTGCAGCCTTTGATGTGGCAGAGGACAGTGGCCCAGACAGCAAGCATTACACTCTATCTACTTTCTGCTTCTGAAGATACTCCTTACACGGCAAATCCCTTTCTTAAATGCAAATCTGCAATTAAATGCACTGTCTTCCATTGTTGCCTGGTGAAGCTGAAAATCAAAACGCAAAACCAGGTTGCCCTTCTACAAATGCACCTTGTCACCAAATGGAGGGATTCAATAGCAGCAACTTCGGAGACTCCAGAAGATCAAATACTTGTCAGGTGTGTTTTATCTAAAACCTGCAATTCATGTGCCAGGCACAAACAAAACAATGATGAAAACAAAGCTCTTTCTTCTCAACCTTCCCCTTTCCCAACCCTGGGGTGCCACAAAATGAGAAGAAAGGCACTTTGCCACCCCTTGCTCTAATGGTTATGATGTTCGTGGCAGCACCTACATCAGAATTGAGGATTTGATGCTCTGAGCTCTCTGCAAACATAGCCAGACTCTTCCCCAGATTTACAGTCTCCGGACTATAGGAAGCAAACCTACACCTCTTAATGAAAACCTTTTTTTTTTTTTTTTTTTTGAAAAACTGGCTGTAGTTCAGTGGGTACGAACCCTGCGTGGGGGTTCTCTTAATTATTTAAATTCGGTGGTAAAATCATTAATACAGTCTTCCCGGTTCTAAGCCAGGCTCTAAAAAGGCCTGTCTACTTACAGCTTTTCCTCAACATCTTTCAATCTCTTTTTAAAGTATCCCTTCAGTTTAATTAATGTTGCCTTCTCAGCATATTAAACCTCCAAAATAGAATGAAATCAAAGGGATCAAATAAAGAGTACAGTCAAGCAACATGGAAAAGATACAACAGCTTTTTTGTTTACCGGAGGTCCTCTGACATTTCTGTGAACGTTACAGCCTTGCAACGAAGTGGTAGGGAGTGTTAACATGCATATCAAGAGGCATGTATTTTCCAAAGTCCTCCACTTGACCCCTGGCATTGAGCCTCCAGACTTTTTTGCAATGTAGCCACATGCACCTGAAATATTATATGAGCGCTTGCTGTGCCAACACCTATCTGGGTGCTAGCAATGTATACAATCAAATATTCAGCCCTGCACTGGATTCAAAGTTTTACTTTGGTTATGCAGCACTTACAAACCAACCGTGTTTTCAACACCTTAGCAACTAATCTCTGCACCAACAAGTGAGCCTGCATCTTAATAAAGGCAAGACAATCACCAGATTTTTAAAGGAGAGTGGATTTAGAAAGACTTAGTTCTGACAAGTATCCTGGTGAGGTTAGGAATTCAAGACAGTTGTGAGCTATAAATACTCATCTCTGACTTGCTCAGGGTAGCTGGTTAGTGATCTGAGAGTCTGCTCTCTGGGAAAACCGTCGATGGAGGAAAGCTCCTTCAGAAGCCACAGGGCACCACATGGTGCTTTTAACCAAAATCAGCAGATTCACACTGCACAAATATTAGAGTTTTCCGGATAATGAGCCTTGAACTACTATATATGCGAAGATAACAATTCAGTTCAGCACTGTATTTTTTCTCAGCTAATAAAGGAAATAAAAGTATTGACTGGTGTGTCAGCAATTATTTTTAAAAGGCGTATGAGCATATGTTCACATCTAACAGATAGTCTGTTCATAAAAGCCTAGGCCTATCACTGTGCGAATTCAGTTTAACTTCTGAACAACCTGGGTCCAAATTTCACCTAATGATCATTTCATTTAGTTCACCAGGCATTGCCACACTAATGCATTAGAAATATGTCTGGTCTAGGATAAGCTTTGTGGAGGTATCTCTTCAGCAGCTGAGGTGCTCCCGTTCATGGATAGCAGCTGGATCACAAGGGTAAGCAAAGCTCCAGCTCTACCCTGCTGCCCCATGGCACCCAACTGTAGCAAGGGCACCCCAACCCTGGAAAGGGGACCCCAGCCCTGGCAATGGCAACCCAGCCCTGGCAATGGCAATCCTACCACACTAGCAGAAAGGAGAAAGGAAGAAAGGCCTGTATCAAATTAGAGTTATGTCTCCAGAGGCATGTCAGTACTGTTTTGAGTGGGTAAAAGAGTAGGTGGGTTGCAGGAAAGGAGCAAGTGCTAAAGCAAAAATTACAACCAACAAAGATAGCAACAAAGATAGTGTAGTTTAACCACAGAATCCACAGTACAGAGCAACTGAGCCTACCCCAATTATAACCACAAAATACAGAATCTTTAACCACAATAATCAGATGATATGACCAATATTCAACACAAGGATCTACAGAGAACAGCTCGAACACTGGAAAACAATTTCAGGAACATTCATTTTTGATGCTTGCAAACATCCGTTGAGAGCAGTGCCTCACTACCACACATGCTGTGGAGCTGTCTTTTTCTCAGAAAAAGCCACAGCAGATATGTTTTTGGCCTGTGATGCTGATGGAAGGGAGCAAACCCTGCTGCAGTGGGCTTCACGCTTGTGGCACTGCGGTGTGAGCAACATGTGCCTTGCCATAGGATTCCCCCTGAGAGATGAATACCCAGCCCCTAAGGGAATACGTGTGCTTCAGGTAGCCACCTGGTCAGAAATAAGGCCTTATATGTGAGGATCTGGCCTCAAATAACTCCCTCTAGTTTTTTCTAGTCCCTGTTGGAGACTCCAGCATGAGTGGGCCATGAATGGACTCCACTCATGCTTCAGGTTTAGGATTATGAATTCAGCCCACCAGCTCCCCTCATCCCATTGTGAACTTTCGCTCTTGCTGCGTCCTTGGCCAAACACAGCTCAGAAGCACACAGCTCTCCTCCCAGCTTTAGGGCAGACCTCGCCAGCCTCTCCCCATGCCGGCTTTGTGCTGCATTTTCTGGCTGCACAGCTCTGTGCAAACTGATGTTCCTCGGGAACACAAGATCTGTTGTGCTCAGTGACAGTCAGTGTAAATATTTTAAATAGTAATGGGAAGCTTTTCATAGTCTTCAAAGCACTGACCTAAAACTTCCAGCTGCAGATCTCATGTGGTTTATATTAGAACATGATGATATTGCAAGTTGGAATATAAGGCTAGCTCTAGCAATAAAAGGACAGTTTCCACCTATTTAAACTCACCATATCTCCTTACAGATCATCATTGTTCATAAGGGATTTCTGGAACCTTTGTTAAAGAGATTTGGGCCTCTAATGACCTTTTTTTAACCAAAGAAGATCAGTTTTTGAAGTTAAAAGAAAGCATCACTGATCCTCTGATACCAGAAATACAAGCTACTGCTTTGTGTTTTCCTTTTTCTTTTCTTTCATTGCATGATTTGTTCTCCTCTGTATCAAGCCAGAAGACAGGATCCCTAAATATCCTGCAGGAAAGAGCTGAGAAATACCGTAGTCAAATAATCCCATCCACCATACTGGAAACTTTATATCGAAGTTTGAACAGCTACAACTTCAGGATAACCTGAGAGGTACTTAGGTGTTTGATGAAGAATGTACCAAACAATTCAAGCTAACTGTCTTTGCCTATTCTAAACCAACCATGTTTCATATAACAAATCAATAATGCATGTTTCCCCTCTCTGCTAGTCCTTTGCCTCAGTTTCTGTGACCTGCTGCCAAAAGTGTTTTAAAAGGATGAAAGATGCTTTGTAAGTTAAGAACTATTAATGAGAACTGGAAATGGGATAGAACAAAAATATGTCTTCAGATGCTTTGAAGAAAAAGTCATCATGGTGGGAGATCCAAATTAAAAACAAACCTTCCTCAGGGGCACAGGCAGCATGGATCTGAATGAGGTGGGTGGAGAAACTTATATATCTCAACACGCATCGTATAACATGGGAATCTGTGTTGTGCTGGCCAATGCAAATGAGGGGAATGGATGGGGTGCTGCAGCACCTTCCCCCTCCTTTCTCACACATGCATGTGGTCCAGTCAATCCACAATAAATACATGACTATTCCTGGGGCTGGACAGCACAGAGGCTGTAAATTTATGAATATAGTTTAAGCTCACAGGGATAGACCTGCAGTGGGTTCAGCAGTTTAGGACCCCTTTCACAAGGGCAGTCTTTTTCCAAAGGGGAATTTGCTTCTGTTTGCATATAGGTGAATCCTGAGGACTGTATCTGAGAAAATGCATTTTATGAATCAATTATATGTTTCTCCTCTGTGACCATAAATTCCAAGTAGCTGGATGTGATTGCTCAAAGTCTTTTTGGCACTTTTGCCTACTGAGAAAATGCCAGAGCAAAGAGTTACAAAACATATACCTCAAGAGGAAGTCCACTCTACATGTTTTAGGGAGTAGTGAGTTTGCCACAGAAAGGAGCAGGCACTAGTGATCCAGTAGCCCTATGATGAGCAACCACCTCTGTGATCAGGGCTCACTTTAGTCTGCAGCAACCTTGAAGGAAAGGGGGGCAGGGCTCTCATCATGGAAGTAAACCTGTTCTCCATACTATCTGGTATGAAACTCCCAGAGACTGATGAGTTCAGAGAAGAACGGTACGTCATTATTGTGTAAAAACTAATGTATATCCTGGATGAGTCCTTCCTTTTGGTGATCTGCTCTAGCTCTCCTGAGTTGAAGAGAGAGACGCCATTTTAAGCATGAAGACAGTGCAAAGAAATCTTTTAGGAGCAAATACCAGGTAACATGCCCTCAAAGAAAGCTGCCACCTCACTTCATTAAGAATGTCCTCCAGTCAGATCAAGCAGGACCAACTGGGTCTCCAAGAGCCTTTCTCTATAGCGTGGGACATGAGGTCCCACACTTCTCAAGGTCACTGTGATGCTGTCACTTATCAAATCCTCCACTGCCCCAGGGAATACCTCTCTGCACCACCCCTGTGGGCTGTTTTGTGGCTGCTGAAGTGCCATCAGAGATGCAGATATGCAGAGACAATGCTCTGGGTGCCCATCATGGGATTAATACATTCTGGCAGGACTAGCTGCAATGATCCACAAGTTTCTTTTCAGTTCTGTGTCCCCAGAAAGCCGCTGCACCTAACCTCTTCATCAGACTTTTCCTCACTGGAAATGGAAAAAATAAGAAAGTTTCTCCATTCCTCATTTCAACAAGAAAACAGTATCGAAATACTCCAAGGTGGTATTTTGCCCTATACCTGACTCACCTAGGATCATGAATTATGGTAAAAATCACCAAAAAAACCCCTCTCTCACATATTGCAGCCTCATTTCTTGGCCAAAGTGTTCAGCATAAGTTTGGAGCCAAATCAACACAAGCATAAGCACCCAAACTCACACTTGCTGCTCTTTATTTTCCCAAGAAAAGAGGAGAATTCATCTTTCCAAGCCTGGCCATGGCCTTGCAGAGTCATGTACAGCTGTGCATGTCAGACCCCACCACTGAAACTGGGTGCCCTTTTTGCACGGGGGCAAATCACTGCACTGGGGGGGGGAGGAGGGGCAGGTGGCGAAGAGTCAGCTGAAGGAACCCCACTGCTGCTCCTGCCACTCGCTGTAGCACGTTCAAGGCTTGCGCCACTTTCTGGAAGCCAAAACCTGAGACTGTGGATGTTTGTGTTTTCAGGTGGGGCTGGGAGGAAATGAAAGTGAGTGCTAATGCAGTCTTTGGCCTCGGCAGAGGTCAGCAAGGGTCTGGGATGGGAATCTTTGAAGTAACACAGCACAAAAGTCCTTCTTAACCTGGCACAGTCACTGGACTCTGGCTCTAGCTATGCCCAGAGTGAATTCTGTCTATTTTCACATAGAAGAATTTAATTATGTGTACAAATAGGTAGCATATACAGAAAGGAAAATTAGTTGATTGTCCTCTTTGTTATAAAACACTTGTACTCACAGCAACAGCCTCTCAATTTAATATAACAGATGCAGCTGCTTAGTGCTACTGTCCATTTCAGCATTCAAAAGCCGGGACTTGGAATGAAAAATACAAGACCACTCACTAAAGGACTTAAATTACACATGCTTCAAAAAACATCTCTCTCCTTTTAATGCTGGATCTGCTTTTGTTGGGTTGGCAAGACACGGTAGTGTGTGGAGACATCTGTTTCTATGTTTATACTAGCGAGTAATTTGGTACAGTAGGAGCATATCAGTAGATAGTGCATTCGGTGCTGAGTCACATATCCACAATGTATTGAGAGGGTTTACTTTGAACTAAACTCGGTCTGGTTCTCAGGACCAAGCACTCCCATTGCACACGTGGTTCAAAGCTGTCTGCAGGACTCTTTCAGGGCTCAGCCTCTCATGACCCATCAGGAATTAGGGCACATTTGGTGCACACCTGAGGCACAGCTTCCAGGTTAGTTTCCTCTGAAAGTAGTCCAGTTTGTGTGTGTTAAAACAGCCCCGTGAACAATGCGCAATGAGCAGAGGTGGCTGAGATATTTGCTTAAAAACACATTGCTGCCCTGAACCAAAAAGCTGATGTGTATGAAGGCAGTGCGAGTTTAGACCTAGTTATGCTACATCTGTGTGTAGTAGCTGCCCAGCAAGTTCACAGCTGGGACAGATACGATAAAGTGCAGGAGAAAAGTGAGACCCCTACAAGGCAAGTGTCCTGCTTGAGGTCATACAACCGTATTATCAGTGTTTTTATTCATGTGAGCCACTGTCCCTCTGAGTTAGCCCAGTCTGGACCCTATCGAACAGCCAGTTACCGGTGCTTGGGAAGGACTGGTTAGTGGGTCCCTTTTTGAACTGAGGGTCCCACACACAGCTTATGCTCTTTTAACTGAGCAGAGGTTTACAGATATTTCTGTACCATGTCTTTTGCTAATAATGGTGCCCCAGACTGCCAAGTTCTATTCCATTTTGAAGCAGTGCTATACCTTCTGACTGGCTGACACAAGCCTCAAGACATACCTAGCTGAACCTCTTCAAAAAAAGAGACTATAATCAACATTGCTCAGCATGAGGCTGGAATACAGCAAACGTGACCCTGTGCAAAATTGACAGCCATATTTCAGCTGTGCTGTAGTCCTCATTAAATGTTTGTCTTATCAGTGTCTTATATCTTTTTTTTTGTGGACACATGGGTCACTGCAAATGTCACAAAACCTAATTGTTACTATTTTGATGGACAACTCACTCTCCTTTATCTAATCACAAGCTCTTTAGGCTTATCTACACAATCAAAATCATTCTTTAACAATATCCTCTCTATTTCAAAGAAATGGATTTCTTTCCACAGAGTTGCTGCTCTCACTGCAGTTCAGTACTTCCCTGTCAAAAGCCAGACAGAGAAGTGACACTCCTTTTCTTTAAGTGGAGTAAGATAAATAAATGCAAGGCATCTCTGTCTTTGTGGGAAAAGCTGGTGGTAAGAGCTGCAGCGAGAAATGAGGAGCTGGGAAACAGGTTGGTGTAGTTGACTGGAACTTTTCCAGGGTTGCTAAATGACAATTTGGTTCGTAATTCCAGGGTGAAGTCCTGGTACAGCAGTGGGGTGCTGCTGTATTTACTTCCCTATTCAGGCACTCACTACTCTGTTTTATCTCCAGGTTCTTCAGCTGGTTTCCTCACTGACCTGAGAGGAGAATGTAGATGAGAAGCCTGACCCAGTACAACTCTCATTTTCATTTTAGTAAGAGGATAAACAACTCTTTTCTGATGGTCTTTATATTCCCTTAAGGCAACTCTATCTCCCAGATTTATTCCAGTGAGGTGATTTAACCATTATTTCCCACAACATAGTTCCTTCATCCTGCAAAATGTCAGATATTATGCATTCAAAAGTACCACTTGCTTTTTATGCCATTCAGTGCTATTCTACATGTGCTTCTGTGCATACTCTTCAGCTACTGTCAAAGCCATTGCATTGTGCCTGTTGCGGGTTTGGCAATGTAGTGTTCTTGGGTTAGTGTAGATGGAGATTGTGAAAGCAATGCTTTATTTCCCAAATGTCTTATCATTATTTAGGAAGAAACCATCACCTTATGTCATCAATCTTTCTGGTTTTAGGCTGTCCTTCACTGGGAAAGGGAAGTTGATGAATTCTGCTGGTGAAATTATCCACTGGTCTACTGTGGTACACTGTTCCAGATGTGGTGACAGAGCTCAGGAAAAATGTCACCTTCTCCATAGGCAGGTGTCCAGCAGGAGGGGAATTTCTGCCTCCCTTATCCTGTTTGGTCTCTTTTAGAGCCAGGCTGAATGCTCTTCCATGCCCATCTCCCATTTCCCACTTTGGCAACATCTTTCCAAAGTGTTCCCAGCCAGTGCTCCAGCTCACAGTGCACAATCAAGTCCTCCCAGGAAAGCCTGGCTTCATTCCTACATATTAAAGGTTTGAACTATTTCTGTGTATCAGTGTTGAGGTCTGAGCATGATGATACTGTACCCTCACTGTTTTTATTACTTTCTCTCTTTTTTCTTTCTACTTCATCATGGGGCTGTTTGGATGTTGTGGCCATTACTAACGTAGGCAATGACTTCAAAATAATGAGGAGGCAAGAGTAATGCTGCTATGTTGAGCATTCAGTTTTATATTGTAGTATTTTAGTAAAAGAAAAAAGAAGGAAAAACAGGCTCAGAGTGACATATTTATCTTCTCCTCCTCCACCTTGCACCTGTTCCCCCCAAACTCTCCTTTTTTGGCTGAAAAAAAAAAAATAACATTTTTCCCATAATGTGTGGGCAACTTCAGTGCATCTGAGTTTCTGAGAGAGTGGGGGTTAAAAGGAGAAAGTGAATGACTAAGAATTGCAGCCAGTGTGGGTTTTCAGCGTGGTGCTCACCACTCATTTTAGTAAGGCTCTGTAGGGAACCTGGAGCTGGCCCCTGGTACTTTATTTTTGCTTCTTCACTCGCTGACAGCAGCAATGCAGCAGCAGCAATGCCTCAGCACTGAAACTCAGCCTGCCCTGCAGAGATTTGCAGGTTCAACAGCTAACCTCCATGGAGCTGCTTCCTTCCCTGCCTTCCTGTCCTACCCCACCCAGGCCAAGGCAGGTTTAACCACCTCTCCCACAGCAGCTGTGACCCTGCTGGAGTGGCAGCTGACTAGTCGGCAGTCCTTGGAGAGAAAGTTGGGGGCAGATAGGCAATGAAAACCTGTCTGCAGCCCAAATGCACGCAGACATTAACAGCAACACCAGTGATGCTCCCTGCGTGGCAGCGGCTTGGAGGAGAACAGGCTGGGCAGGCAAGGGTGCCAGCTAGCATGTGTCTGCACGGAAAGGCATGCTCGCTGGCACCCACGGCTCGTGGTCTCAGTTTGCAGTGGGATTTGTAAGAGGAGGGTGGTGGGGTTTTTTCCCATTGATGAGAAGTGCGAGTGGGAACAGCTGTTGACTGCTTGAAATAATAACGGAGGCACTGGGATCTTGAAATGTTCAAGTCAACACAAGTTGGCCCTGAAAGTTTTGAGCTCCGGCTTAAAGTGTAAAATTATCCTTCAGCCGCAGGAAGCTGATCACCCATGCCAGTAAGTGAAGTTCAGTGGAGGTGAGGTGACTCATGCCATCACTTCAGAGTCTGCCCGGTTCCTGAAAAGGTGGTTTCTTCTCCTCCTCCCCACCCAGGCTGGACAGCACAGCCACAGTTTTACAACTGTTGCGTCCTCACAGCTGCTGCTCGGTGCTTCCTGAGGTGATGCGACAGCCTTGGCCTAAGGGGAAAGAAAAAATCTCTACCCTCCTGAAAAAAAACATGAAACACACAAACTTCCCTGCTCCCCATGGCAGATTCTGGGACACCAGATGCCTTTTCCTGCCACCCAGAAGGTTTTTAGAGCCCAACCATGAGTCTTCCCTGCTACAGCCCTGCATCGCTTCGCTGCCGCACCACCAGCACCCTGTGAATACTGGCTGGTGCCGTGCAGATGCTCCCGCTGCCTGGGGACATTTGGGCTCCAGCTGTATCAGGCTGGCTCCGCTGATTCACACTGGCTGGGGACCAGGTGCCAAACAAGAAAAATCTCTCGTTGTGCCTCTCTTGTTATTTGGGATTTTTAAATTGGTTATTAGTGGTGATTCTCATTCATTAAAGAAAGGGCATGATTAATTTTTATACATTGCTGGTTTTGCTAGTAATGATATAAGGTGATTACAAATGAAAGAAATGAGAGGAGAAATGTTATGGTCTCTGTAATCACTCTCGCTGTTTCCCAGGAATAATTAGTCAGTTTCCTGTAGTTTTCTGTAGGAGTTTTTCATGTGTCAGAAAAGAAAGAGTGATATACCTCTAAAAATAAGAAAATATGATGATCAAATCCTAGACTGGCAAGAAGAGATGAAGATGTCTTTAATGCCTAATGGAACACTTAGGTGAAGATGTAAGAAGTGTCTAAAGCACAGTTTGTAACAGACTTCCCCTTTTGCTTCTTACATACCAACATCTGATGGAAGAAAAGACACGTGTGGATCTTAGGCAGCCTTCTCTAGTACTTGGGCTGAGCTGGAAAACACTTTGGATGTTACACATCAGCTTATGTCTTTGCAGGGGCCCATTACTGCTAGAAGTACAGTTTGACTTTGGTGTATAGCACAAAACCTTTTGCGCTGGCAGTAAGTAAACAGATGTTTGCAGTGTAGCTGTGTAAAAACTTCACAAGTGCTGCTGTGGGGGGGGGGCATGTCTGAAACGCCTTCCCAGGGTGCTGGGACAGGTCAGCCAGAAGTGAGGTGGGCATCTCTGATGTACGAAGGAGTGCTTTGGGCCTAGAGTTCCCCTCCTTGTGCTACCAGATTTCAACTCCATCACACAGTAATATGGTCTTTTCTCTCCACTGATAGCAAGAAACAGGACCCCAGCAAATCATGAGGGACACAGGGATGCCTGCCTTTGCAAGGCAGCTCTCCTTGCTTCCAGTGAACATGCTCCAGCACAGCAGGTTCCTAGCTGGGGAACAAATGGGAATATTCTGCTGGCTGGAAGCTCTTGAACTTTAAGGGAATGGGGTACTGGTTTGTAGAAACATCATCTTGTATGTGCTGGCTCTGATTAATCTTTACCTGGGAGAAGAGCTACCGGTGCCAGGGAGGATACTCAACTGCAAGGGTGTTGCACAGGACTGACTTACCAGGCAGGTGGTGCACCCTCTTCTTCGGGTTGTGAGAGGTGCAAGGTGATAGCCTGATTCATCCTGAGTCAGACCAGGACACAGAGCATGGGCCCTTCATGGCCAAGTGGGTACTGTTGGTCCCTGGTTTCTTTTGATTTTTACTATTTCTCTCCCCTTTCTCCCTGCCATCCTCCAACTTCCCTCTCCCTCCTCCTTCCACCCCAAAAGCACTTAGTCTCTTTCTAATATAGAGACTTTCTCCTAAAGCCTGCCCAGCAGCAAGGAGATTGCATGATTAGGCAGGGGGAGCTCTGGATTTGGCTGCTCTCTCCAGTTTGCAGGGAAGAAGCCGGGAAGTTATTCAACAAGCCTCTCCTCCCTTTGGTGAGATAATCCATCCCCTGGCCTCAAAAACCTGGCTCTAGCGATGCTGGCACAGAGGCTGCCGTGGCAGAGACAAAGAGTTTTACTCACCGCTGCCCGAGAAGCAAATAGCCAGTGCTGGTTTCCCCCCTGCAAATAAGAAACTTGAAAACAAGGGCAGTAAATGCCAGTGGTTGTCTTTTTCCCAGGCTTCAGTATTGTGCAAGGAGGCTCTCCTCTGTTTCAGAGTGACTGCCTAGGTCAGCCTCTCTGCTGCACGTCCCTGCCCGAAGCAAAGCCCCTTTGAGTCAACGGGAAGTCCTGCTCACACAGTCGGTGCTGGAGTGTGCAGGCAGCCGACCTCGCTCCCCATGGCTCCCGCATTTATATTAAACTTTTCCTTGGGATTTTAAGATTACCAAACACACTGTTTCAACAGAATGAGGATTTTCAACATATCCTGCCCAGAGGACTCAAGTTTACCTTCCCATGGGGACTCTTTTTCTCATACTGGAAGAAGCAGAAAACCATTATGTTTGAGTTGGGAAACATCGTTTAGCCATTGCTGTAGCCCCTCAAATATTTAACGATGTGCAGTCACTCCAAGAGACATTCTTACATTTTTTTTGTTGATATTCAAAGACGGAGCATCAATTTGTCCCCTGCCTAATTTGTCCCCTTCGGTTTCAGCATTCTGTTTCTTCTCTTGTTTTCAAGATTTTCAGATCTCTGTTCATATTTGTGGAAAATAGGAAGTTAACATTAAACTAAGAGTGAAAATTAAAACAATCTGTGTTGTGAATATTTTGATCATATTTAAATTTGTGTAGGGGGTTTCCTATAGATGTCAACACTATCACAGTAAATGCTACTTGCTTTCTTAAATATGTACAACTTCTCATCAGTTTATATAAAAAAACCCACTTTGTTCCTGCTAGACTGCCTTCTGTGGAAACTATGCAAGATTTTCATGAAATGACTTTAAATCCTGGACTTAAGTGAACCTTATGGGTATTTCCACTCATTTCTCTTTTGTTGTAAATTACTTAATGTTGGAGCTGCTCTGAAGGTTTTCCCAGCTTTCCAGCCATAGAAATCCTGTTACAACTTCAAACTGGACAGCTTTGCCTGCTTTGTCAAATGGCTGTTTTGTTTAGGACTGCTTTGAACTCAGAAAGCCAACCATTCCAGTTGTTTTTACCACTTTGAATGAAAACGTTATTAATCCTTATGTTAGTCTGATTATGTGCAGTCCTTGCTTTTTGGAAAATATTTGCTAACTTTTTTCTGTCTTCCGGATTATACATCAAGAGATGAGAAGAATTTTTATATTAATATAGGGAACATTTTTTAGAAGCAAAAGTAATGCTTTGATTTATTTTTATTTTAGAATTTAGAAGTCATGAAAAATATTATTTTCTATGTAATGTCACAATGAAATCATTACGTGACCACTTGCATGATGGGAGGGATTATCAAACTATTGGTCTATTAATGACGCTAAATGAGCACTTCCTTTTAAATTCATATTTATCTTCTAATAGATATATTGATTAAAGAAACCAAAACCCTTCCTTCTTGATTTTGCCCTTCCCTCATGTTCCCAAATAATCGTTAAAACACGTTGTGGTATAACATACCTATAAATCGTGCCACTATATACGCAGTAACTAACTGATGTGCATTTTATATGACTAGATGTTGCTGGTTTTATGCTTTCAGGAAGGGCTGGTGCCACACTTGCCTGTACCCCAGGCAAGGTCTCTTCCTCCACGTTGCTTGGTGTGTGCTTCTATCCAGGTGAGGTTTGGAAGACCTTGTATCCATGCCAGCCCTAATTTGAAAATACAGCTGTATCTTCCTCAACTCTTACATGTCTCCCTGAGGTAAGATGTAATGTTCTTATCTTTTCCCTTGTGCCAGATCTCAAACCACAAAAAAGTACTGATTTGGGCTTTGGTGGCTCAGAGAAGGAGGCAGAGCGCTGAAGACCAGGGATGGGGCAGTGATTTAGACTCTCCTCTCTAGGGGAAGGGGCTTCTGCTCCAGACTGAAACTTTCTGTTATGTTAAATGGGATATAATATGTGGGCAGAAGTGGAACATCTCTATTTTGGCAAAGGTAATGATCCTGGCAGAGGAAAGAAGGTAGACAAAATAAGAACATTGAGTTTCAAAAATATGCTGTGCTCTCCTATTTTTTTTTTTTTTTCTTTTCAGTCTATGCATATCATTCTGAGACTTCTTCTCTGTTAATCTGGGGGTGAAGCTGTTCTTAATCCTTGTCCTGTAAAGCATGCTTGCACCATTCTGCCTCCTTCAGTCTCCTGGGCAGATTGTGGCTGTAAGCACAGGGGTGCGTGTACATATAGCTGCCTGAATGAAGTGTGTGTGTTTAAGTGGAAAGTGATGGGAGAGTGAGTGGCATTGTGCCTCCAAGAGAGGACCCTCTGTGCCTGTCAGATCCCCAGGAGAGACAGACTCTGACCACCCAGACAGAGCAATACTCTTTCCCCCCACCTCAGGATGTGCGATGGCAGCGGCAGCAGCAGCAGCAGCATCCCCGCCTTCAGCGTGGGGATCCCAGACCACTCATGCTCTGGTCCAGCCAGACCAACCCTTGTCACCACTTGGCAGGTCAACCCCCCCGGCACCTGCATGTGGTCCACCGTGCTGCAAAGGTGGGGGAGCTGCCAGGGCACCAGCTCCGCTGCTCCTTTGATCGGGCCTGGCAATTTCACGCTGCCGTGAGCTGCTGAATGGCAAAGAGGGACAACTGTAACGCTTACCCCCCATCTAATCCCTCACATGAGCCACCGCGCACGGGAGCCATGAGTTAACAGGCGGCAGAGGAGCCGTGGCAGCTCGGCTTTTTATTCACAAGGCAAAACAATCCCCACTGGCAGCTGAACCGGCAGCCCCTCAGGGGACCAATTACTCCAACGTGCACTGTACAAACTGCGGCAGGCGGCTGCCGGCTCCCCGGGGAGATGCTCCGCCGGGCTTTGCGAGCGGGAGCCAGCCTGATCCTCCAGACACGAGTTGTTTCTCATGTCAAAACTGCTGCTAATGACACTATTAACTAACTGGGGACTACTGAGGAGCTCTTAATTAGGTAAACACTGCTCGGTGAAAAACAAGTGCCCGGTTCTGAGCGTACTGGTTCGTGTCAGGCTGCTGGGAGGTGAAGCCTCCGCCTGCAGATGAGGAATCTGCTTGAAGGTCTAATTTAGGTGGTAAAACTGTAACTCAGCTGGGAATTCCCTTTCTTGCAGAATTTAAAATAAGTGCTAGAAACAGCTCAACATCTCGCAGAGACACCCTAGAAGTATTTAGAATATTTCATTGCATATACAGAAAAAGATTACTTCCTTAACCAGAGCAGCAGCACAGAAACTGCTGTCTAATTTTAAGTGGATCAACTGGGAAAATCTCAGAGACAAAACCCAGGGGAAAACTACAAAAGCATTTTGCATTTTTCATACGATAATGGGCCTGATGCAGTGCGTGGCATTCAGAGAATGAACTAAGGATCCTGCAGCCCAAACAACTGCAAACTTCATGGGTGCCTCATCGCAGGGTCTGGAAAAATGAAGACTGCCATGACCACATATTTCTTTTACCCCAGCAGTCTGTTATTACTTAGACCTGCGTGTTGAAAGAAACCCCACAGTGTTTAGCTGGTATTGGTTGGCTGAAATTTAGACTGAGATTTTAAGAGGACCCTCCGAGAGTTGAAGTTCAGGTCAATAGGATTTGGGCCTCCAACTCCCGAAGGCTTCTCTTGGATAAAATTTTGAAACCCATCTTTATCGAGGTATTTTCAGGGCCTAATGCTGCAGTTACCTCACGTGGACCACTCGTTGCAAATTCTTTCGCTGGACGCCTGCCTGCTCGGCACTGTGAAACAGCGAGCAGGGAGCGGGACGGTGCAGCACAACCATCGTGAAAGGTAAAGTAATGCCCGTGGCAGATAGGAGAGCTTACTGATGCACTGCAAAGAGCTCCACCATGTAGTGCTAATTAAACGAGAATGTCAGGAGAGCTCTTATCACATGTTAGGGGTCAGCAAAGACTATGTCTGCAATGGGTAAACGTGGGTATGGAGGAATTCAGAATCTCTTCTTTCTTAGCACTTTTTACCAGCAAGTTTTGCCATGCCTTGTCTAGTCAAGTTTTATTTTCATTAAGCACATAAAGAGATTACTGGAGAATTCAGCTAATCTATCTGTAGTATACAACAGAGCAATTTGCACCAGGCAGCTCTAAAGCCTCATCTGTGACCTCCAACAGGTACAGATATAGGGTTTTTTTCAGAAAATACTGTAGATGTGTCTCAGTCAGACCCCACGATACTTTGTTATTTGTTCTGCATACCTGTGTGAAATTAATGCTTGGCGGGAAGACAGAAGCAGCACTATCTCTTAGATACCAATGATCTCGATGCAGATCTCAAGTTTTCTCTCAGGAAAGCAGGACCACAGGCACTTTACAAAGCTGCATTAGAGCAGCAGTGTTCCTTTGGCACTATGCTGTATCTAACAACACTACAACATTTGTAGGAAGTTCACCAAATCCTGTGGTGATTATTTATAGCATTATCTGCATATATGGAAACTTCCTTTCCACCCATGCCAATTAGTCATCGGTGCATGCTCTGATAGATATGAAGTTAATAACGTTTCCCTCCCAGTATACACATTCTCTTTTAGATTAATGGTCTTTGTATCAATGTAAGAGCTCTATACTTCTCCAGAAGAGACCTGTTAAGTTTCATGATACCTCATGTCTATAACAACTCCAGTGGTACCTCTGTCTAATGGAGGAATGGAAATTATTTGTTATACATTGGCTTTGATTTTCAGTGGTTGCTTATTAGCTCTTGGAGATAGATATTAACTTCATAGCAGGAGATAGAGAAGTACCTTGCTTTCTGTGTCACTCATTCTGAAATCTATCTGTTAACCTGGTGCCACTATTTCCTTTGTGGACAAACTCTGTCAGAGCATCATCTTTGGCATCTGGAAAGAATAGCAGTAAGGTAGATGTCTCACCATTAAATTCACTGATGAAGACAGAGTCAAGAAAACATGGTAGAAAAGTCTTCCCTTTACTGTCTTTATTAACCTGAGTTGATGCGTTGACTTCCCAGGAAACAGTCAGACCCACTGTTTTGTTCTTGGGCTTCAGATTTTAACACATGGAAAGACGTTTTTATGTCGTATGTATTTTTTAAGACTTTGTCTGTTTTCTCGTTCTCTTCACTCCCCCGTCTCATTTCTCATATCTCTATCTTTAGAACTTACCTGTGTTTGTTTATGGTGTTTCTTTCAGCTGCACTAGATTCAGATTTCCATTTTCTGGTGCATACCAGCACGGTTTGAATAACCTCTTGAACTCTGCCATTTAATCCCATGTGTGTTGTTTTATTTTTTGTCCATTGCTTCCTTTCCAATTTAGCCACATACCTTCTGTAGCTCTTCTTATGGGTTGTGCAGGGCATGCACTCAGTCCCCCTGCTGAGTCTAAGAATTTTAATTTCCCTGTTTTTGGCATTAGGGTCTTTCTCAACCGCTTCTTCCATTTTTAGAAATCCCCCTGTCTGAAGTTCAGTGTTACCAATGTACTTTTGGGGTATGACTCTTCCCTGCTGAAGTAGAATTGAACTATATTGTGGTTACTGTTGTCTTTGATTTAGCTGGAACTGTTTATCAAGTCAAAACTAGTTGTGCCATAGAAGCAGATTTTGTACGCAGCAGCAATTTCAGATGCAGAGAATTTCCCCTAATATTAGCCCAGTGTGTATGTGGACAGCTAAGGTCACTGCTTATCATTGTTTTGTTTGTCTCAGCTGCCTAGTCTTCCTCAATACTGCAGGTTCCCTACTCCACACCATTACTGGTGTAAAACAGCTCCAATTTTTCAGAGCTGTATTGCTGTTTAATAACACATTTGATTGGCCTGGTTGGAAAATTTCCAAAGGGACAATTTCTTGGCAAAAACCAGAAATGAAATTAATGTAGTGACCACATTGAAAAGAATGTAATGACATTTCATAACTGAAGATATCCGGTTCAGAGGGAACAATAGGTTTATGTTGTTTCTTGCTGTTTTCTCACACTATCTTCTCTAGCTGCAGAAAACCAAGGAGGGTGAAAGTAGGTGTCCCCCTCATTTGAAAAGGTGGAAATTCTCCAGCAAAACAGAATAGCTCAACTTAATTAAGAGTTGGTTGTTGTTAAGTAGGCCTGTCTTCCTCCTTCCTCTCCTGTAACAGAGCAAAGCTAAAATGTCTATGCTATGCATGGAAAGCTCCCTGCCACAGGGTGAGCTTGTATCCCATAATCCATGTGACTTGCGACAATCTCCACTGGACCATGGTATCCGCAGCACTTTCCAGGATACCTCAGCAAAGGACTGTATCAGTTCTCTGTGCAGAAAATAACTTGATTGTAAGCCAGTTGTTGACACATGCAGACTAATCAACAGCGCAATATAGATACATGCGACCAGAAAGCCATTGTAGATGCGCATCTGCACTCTGCACCAGAGGTTATTTCTGGCGGCTGCTCTGCTCGGGTCTTGCATGAGAGGAACCTCAGAGCCTCATTAGCGATGGGCTGGCTGGTGCACGTAACACAGAACGGGTGTTGGCAAGCCAGTCACTCAAACCCTGACAGAGCAAAATCCTTCAGAGCATGCCTCGTGGTGGTTCAAGTTCAGTGCCCAACCAAGGAGGGAACAGCAAATCACTTCAGTCCTCACAGCCCTTCTGGAGCAATTTCTCTCTGGTCTTCAATGGCAAGCTGAACCTGCTGCCTTGGCTTTCAGTAACTTTCAACAAGTGTTTCAGTGGCAACCAGCAATTTTTCCTACTGTGGCTGAATCTATCTGGGCTTGAATAGCTTGCACCATGACAGTTTGAGGGTGTTCTCTCATTTTTTTAGAAGAAGAGATTTTTTTTTTTTTCTCCTTTACATGCACCAAAGCTATTGACTGTGCTACAGCTCTGAAACCAAAACCGCAATTACAATGTTTATTTTTAGGACCCTGGCTTGTGTCACCAATTTAGAGAAGATGTGGTTAAGCTAACCGTCACTCACTTCTACTGCTTGCAATTCTGTGTTTCACATTTGTATAAAGCCAATTACCAGAACAACAGAATGTTTCTGTTCCAGAACCATAGATAATTGATAATTTGAGAGGAAGTTAATGCAACTTCAATTTTTCAGTTTGTCAGGTCTTTCTCACTCGGTTTATGGACTGAATATAAGAAGACTCTTCCTTAAAAAAATCAAAAGAGGTGAAAGGGGCTTTTTAAGATATCACCATAAGCACTAGCCTCTGTCTTGTCAGACACTAAGAAACAAATGGCTGTAGATAGGGTGGTTGCTGGAAATAAGCAGGATTGTCACTCCTTGGCCTGACAATTAAGCTTAGCTTAACTGCTGTGCATGTTTCCATGGCTCTGAGCATAGAACATTTTAACTACAAACCAGAAGTAGTACCAGGTCTTGTGTATATTTTTTTTTTAAATAGCACTGCTGCCTCCGAAATTGAGCTGTGGACTTTTCCTGCTCTCTATAACTTGGCCATTTTGAAAATTTTCCCTGTGGTGACTCTACTCAGTGCTCTGTCATTTAGTCTTGAGAAAAGTGAACACAGAACTGAGCCACTCTGATCCAGTAGCATTCTACACTCATTTTTCTGAGCAGTAAAAGACTAATACGTAAGACTGAAAAATCCAGCTTGGTGTGAAAAGGTGAGGTTAAAAAAATATTACCACTTATAACTCAAAACATTTTGGACCATGCACAGGTTTTAATGTGGTGCTTCTGCATCACTGGAAAAGCCTTTATCACAACAGCTTCTCCATTAGCTTGACAAGAAAGTGGCATCTGATGTCACTTCCATGTGATTGCAATTCATTCAGTGTATCTCACTGTCTCAGACTGTCCATCTGTAAAAATAGTTGGAAAAGGTCAATCTCCCAAGATGAAGAGGGAAAGGGAAAAAGAGTCTCTGGATAGCTCTGGACTATACTCTGGATTCTGTTGCCTACAGAAAGAGGCTGTAGAGATCCAGCCTTACAGCTGCAGAGGAGAGTACCTGGAAAGCTGAAGACAAGAAGATTGGCCCCTGAAAATGAAAGGTGGGACCAAGCCATCAGCCACCTTGCTGGGTGTGGGGGTGTGTGTGGCTGTGCACCGAGGGAGGACCAGACAGGAGGATCTGGGGCTGATGGATCCACACCTTCCCTTGCACCCCTAGAGGTTGGGGATCAGGGCAGTCAATTGCATTTATTTTAGGGGCTGCTCCTCACCTTCCTCTGGCTCACACCTTGCCAGCACAGGAGCTGCAGGGTGGTGGCACAACCCACCTCCTGGTCCTGCCATTTCTGTTCCCCCCTCCCCACACAGTCTGTTCTTGTCTCCCCTGCACGGCTGCATCAGCAAGCTTGGGCATGACAAAGGCGTGTGCTTGGCTCTGTGCTCACCCCTGTGGATGCTGTGAAGCCAGGGATAGCTCACCTGTGGACACCTGACTACTGCCCCAGTCCATCATCCGAAACTTCACAAATGGCATCAGCCACTGACAGCAGTTCAATGAGAGTAAATATGTCCCAAAGGACAATCGTTTACACACTAAGTGAATAGGAAATGGTTAAAAAGGGTGGTTTTGTGGCATTTGAGAAGGGGGAAAACAAGCTACAAGGTAGAGATGGGTGTGCATGTGTGTAGTGACAAGTGGCTAAAAGCATACTGCTCAGTGACATAAAGAGTTTCTGCTGAGACCCTGAGGACTGAGAATGCAAATGAAGAGGGTTGAGGTGAACCAGCAAAGGCTGTGTAGTACCCAGGGCCCAGAAAGTCACTTTAGCAAACAGAAGACAACAATTAACAAGGACTTTGCTGGAAGGGAATAAGTCAGGAAGGAAGAAGTTCTCATTAGGATTAGATAACAGGCAAGAAAAATGTAATAGAAACCAAATGAGGGATAAAAAACTATAAAAGAATTAAGTTTCTGGGACAGGCAATAAAAACAATCCAGAGAAATTCATCTGCTCTGTTTGGAAAAAGGGATCAAGGATTAGGTAATTTATAAAGGTGGTGAATCATTTGCAGTGAATAATTTATTTTGTGAATGTGGCTTCATTTTCTGCTCCAGAAAAGTCTGCAAGCAGGTTATGAATGAATTGACATTCATTTGCCAACTGTTTATGAATAATGTTTGGTGCAGTTTGTTCACATGTATTCTTTGGAAGTAGCAATCTTTAATCCACTCCGGCTTTGGTTAATGAAGCAAGTAACTTATTTTGAGTTTTCTCCATCCTTGCCTGATGAGCATCATTTTTAATCCTGCGTGAGCATTTGAATTAATGGCTGAGCCTGGCCACTAGTATGACCCCTCTGGACACTTGGGGTTCTCCATGCTTCAGACATCCCCCGGGCAGTTCCTGGG
Source organism: Tyto alba (assembly GCF_018691265.1). Lineage (NCBI taxonomy): Eukaryota > Metazoa > Chordata > Aves > Strigiformes > Tytonidae > Tyto > Tyto alba. Next base: position 28,803,396 of record NW_024881276.1, read on the forward strand.
CTTGCTGCTGGCAGGTTTACCCTCTGTACAGATGGTAAATCTCATTGTCAAAAGGCATTTCGTGGGCTTGCTTAATCAGACATTCAGAAGCACATGCTGGCGTTAAATCCGTTTCCCAGTGAGACGCTCGGAGACCTGCTCAGGGCTCCCTGCTGGGACGAGCCGCCTCACACCGGGGCTGCACCTTCGTTCGCCTGAGCAGTTCCTGGCACATCACAGGGTCTGCTGGGACTCTGGGGTGCCAACACATACAGCCAAAGGGGAAAAGTAACATAGGCATGGATTTCTGATCACACAGTTGTGTTCTTACGCAGCCTGAGGGGAAAATTAGTGGGATCTACTAAATGCTTTGTGTGATCCAGGTCCTCAGGAAGGATAATTTTGTTGATAGGACTTACAAGAGGGCATCACTCCCTAAAGAAAGAGTGGGGAAGAAATTCACATATTTATCCTGTTTAATGCCCAGGAAAATGTTTTTCACTTCTGTGTGTCCTATGGGTCTTTTTGATGGGAGGTATTTGTGTCACAGGAGTTTTGCATGGAGAGAATGGTCTGTCTGCAAGGGTCCAGCCTTGTAATGAGGCTCCCTTCAGCTTTATCAGGAAAACAGTAAAAGTGATTAGGTACAACATTAGGGCACATTCTGACTGGAAAAAAAAATCTGTGGTTCCTTTTAGTTAGAATGATAACAGAGGCTACTGCTAACTGAAGCAGGTCCAAAGAGCTAAGCACATTGTTTTTAAGTTGACTGTACCTCTTTCAGATGTCTCAGAATTTAAATCTAAAATCTTGCCCTGAAATATTTAATCTTAACGGCATGCCACTATTTCTGCTTCACTGCAGTACCCATCCAATTAAATCTAACTTAAAAAGAAAGAAAGAAAAAATAACTCCACATACATTATATAAAATGACTTTCTTGACATATTTGGGAATTAACAAAAAGCGAGAAGCCTACTTAACAATTTGCAACGTATATGATTTTAACAGCCAAACTTACAATAGCTGTTCTTTCATCTATAAATTAAATGTATAACAAAGCCGTAATTAAAGACCTTACTAGCAAAACTTTTCAATGGTGTGTTCTTTGCAATGGACTTTGAAGCACCTTCAACTGGAGCAATGGGAATTCTTCTGGACAATACTACAAGCTGCAGATATAGCTTAGTTAATTACAAGCAGAGCTTTCAGTATTTATCCCTCCTGCCAAAATCCTTATGCATTGCAACAGAGAACTGTTTTTCCCTTGTGCTTGCTTACTAATGCTGCTAGAATGTGAATATAAAACAATACCTGTCTGTCTCTCTTGATCCTAGCCACGATTATTAGGCTTTCATGCTAATTTCCCTGTCTATTGAGTTAAGACTGGATTAAGGAGGCAGAATTTCTATATGCAGTTGGGGTTCCCTAAATATTTCAAGGTAATGCTTGGAGACTGAAGCTACAAGGCAGCTATTGTTTAAATACCATGGGGCTCTCCACCACTGCCTCTGCTCACCTCCTCAGAGACAGTGCAGTACTGGTGGTGACAGTGATGGGAATTGCTCTCAGTCTACCTGAGTGCAGAAGGGAGCCCAGAAATACCATCTACTGTATAAGACTAATGAGTGTTCCTGGCACATTGCATGCCTGGATCCCTGGTCTAGGGATTCAGACCAGTGTGAAGCTGGTGCAGTACATCAGAATATGGGAACCTCTCAGATTCCCTCCCCTAATACTAAAAAAATCATTCGCTCAACTTTGCCCTGTTGTTTGGAAGCCTACAATTAAATCCAGAGGGTTGTTCAAAGATTCAGGGGCCACTCTGGAAAATAACAGAGACAAGGTTCTGGAGCGCTGCTCCTGAAGCAGATTCCCCTTTCCGGTCCCTTCACATAAAACCTTCCAACATCTGATCACCCTCCACATGAATCCCACTCCTCTGGAAGGTTGCTCCACAACCTCAGGCCTCTGAGGGCTGGAAATCTTCTGTGGTTTCCAAGCTAAATCTACCTGTGGCCAATATATTTCCATCTCTCCTTATATCAATATTATTCTTTGCTAAAATTATGTTAGTTTCCTCTGTAGCATTTACATCTTCAGGTATTCTCAGAGACCAGTCACATCCCTTTTCTGCCATTCATTCTGCTCACTTCTGACACATTTCTCCCAGGGGACATCATGGCCATTCCCTTTTCTCTCCTGCCCAGCACATGCAGATATGTATTCATGGCCACAGCGGAGCCACAGCTTGCAGATTTTGCTATTTGGAAGAAACCAATCAAGGCACACTCTGAATAACCTCTGGGTGGCCAAGCCTTTTCAGGGAACAGCTGTACTGCAAGTCGTTATGAACTTGGGCTCATGTTTTTGTCTGCACTCAGCCCTGGGGTAGGCACCATACCCCACGTGCTGCTACTCACCCCTCCATCCAGCCCTCAGCAAGGTTACAGCATAGTAGTAGCACACAACATTAAAACATGAGATTTCCTTCAGCAGCATTTCCATGAGTCCTTGCTCCAGTGCCTTTCACTCTACCTCCCCCTCAGTCCCTTTCTCCCCTGAAACTGGATAATTATCATCTCCCTATTATTTACTTGTTTGTTTGCTCCCTTTAGGAATTACCAGCTTCAGCCAGCCCCAGCTAACCAAAAACATGCTTCCAGTATGCAGTTATCAGGCTAGGGAATCGCATGAGATATCTGGGTGGTGATCAGAGTGGGATAAAGTGAACATCAACATTTTGGCTACAGTAACAGACAAATTCAGTATCACACCTTAGCTTTAAGGCCAGGTGCCTTCCTGAAGTCCAGATACATGAGATCTGCTGCATTTCTTTAGTCTGGAAAATCAGTCTTTGTCATAGGAGAAAGATATGAGCCTGAAGTGATGTAGCTTTGGTAAATTCTTATTGACTTTTTCTTTTATTTTTCCATTTAATCCTATCTTTAACTTACCAATAACACATAAATCTTCAGTTCAGATGCTGAGGTCAGATTAACAGACCTGTGATTACCTGGACTGCTTTTTGTTTTTCTCATATACAGGAACAACATTTGCTCTTCCCCAGTCACATGGCCTCAATCAAGCACCAAAAAATTCATTAAAGAGCTGCAGACCTGCAATTTCACATGTAAATCCTTTCAGAGGTAAAAATGGAGAGTGTCCGGTTTGCCCAGTTTGAAGGCAGTGAGCTCTTTGAGCTCTGCTTCCACCTCAGATGTGATCATTTCCAATTCACTTTCCTTCTACTTCCATTAGTTATCTTGCTTTTGCCACAGCATTTTGCATCCTCACTGAAATATGAGGGAAAACATTCACTGAATTTTGATGCAGACTGCTTACTGTAGTTATGATTTCTAAGTTACCCTTACCAAAAAGTGCCCTCACTTCTTCTTTCTTTGTTCTCTTTTTATTTATATAACTGAAGAACGTTATGTTACTGGTTTTATTTCCTTTGCAAGATCTAAACCAGCTTGATTTTTGGTACTTTTCATTCTATGTATACACTGCTGACCTCTCAGATGTACCTTTCCTTGCTGATGCGTCTCATTTTTCATTCCATGTAGGTTACCTGATTATTCCTAATTTTGTTTGAGATGGTTGTTTGCACTAGAATGAGCATTGCCCTTTGCTGCACCATCTCCCCATCCCTTTTGCTTGCATCTATGACTTAAGCAAATTTCAGACTTTGCATGTTGGAGTATAAGCTGCTCAGTCCAGATGACTTCAATCACTAGTTCCCTAACTTTGTCAAACTTTTCCTTTTTAAAATCAAGAATCCTATTAAGAGAACTGAATTAATTCCTAATCATTTGACTGAAATGTAATTTTCTACAATCAAATCTTCCAAAATGTCATCAGTATTGACAAAATCAAGTCAACAGTCGCTTATAAAGAAATCTGATGACAATCATATTCAAGAATATATGGATCCTGCTGTGATTAGTCTACCTCTGAGAAGCTGAACTTTCCCACAAGAACAATTTTGTTCATTAGTTGTTTCTAAGAACTCTGCAGAGATCTCAATCCATATCAAAAGTGGGTTTTATGTCCCTCCCTGCTTTTTTTTTACCTCGGTTAGTCAATCAGGACTGTAACTGCCTTCTCACCTAGTCTTCATCCATCTTTTCTGTTTACATTAAAAAGTCTCCAGGAGTGACTCTGCTGCCTTGTATAAAGTGCAGTCTTGATTTTGTTTGGTCCCTGGACACCACCATAGTTATTAGTCATGCTTATATAGTGATCCTGTATCATCAGGTTGTTATGACACATTTTATTAATGTGTTGGAATCTCTTTGATGCTTAGAAGGGCTGGGAAGCAGAATTACACATCCCCAGCAATGTTTGCAGCAGTGGGGTAAGACACATGAGCTTGTATCCCAATGCCGTCTATGTTCTTTGTGGAACATGAGACAGTTGTTATTCTAACCATCGCATACCTCATCCTTTTCATTTAAACCAGTATCAGCACAATGGCTACTGCTAGTCCAAAGTGTTAACAGCTGTGTTAAGTTGCAGCCAACCAATTTCCTGTAACTTGTGGTGAGGTAGCCAGATGCAGAGAATATCTATATAAAGGCATCTTTCTTTTTTTTTTTTTTTTTTTTTTGTGAAGAGGAAATCAAAAAAAGCCCCTTTTACATTTCACTTCAGTTTCCATATCTAGGACAACAATAATCTGAGGGCTAAGAGCAAAAGCTACCATACTGACATGCCAGAACAGGGTCAAGAGGTGCTACGAGTCAGGAAATGGGATGAGGTTTACCCTAGGTCGGCCTCTGTTGTAATTTTGTGTCCTTCTCGGCTGATCCCAGAAGACCTGCTTCAGCTTCTCTTCCTTTATCAAGCATAACAAGACACTACTTGCTTTGTTGACAAATTGGAGTTTACTACCATATGCATGTGCCTCCTGGCTTAAACAACATGGGATGTCTCCGCAGTCTACAGCCGAATCCTTCCCTCCCTCCTTGCGGGAACCCACACCAAGGGTGGGAGCTGAAGACAACCTTCAGAAAGCTGTACCTCTAAGGCAGGGGAAACTTGCATAGCGTGACAGAGAAAACAGGTCTTGCTTCTGTACAGAAGGCAGGCAGTGTTTCCTCTGCCTCAGTATTTACCTACACAACACAGCAGAGCAGGGCAAGGTGTTTGGTCTGTAGCTGGTGCCATTGCGACCCCACAGGGCTGTAACGTGAGGGTCCCGAGCCCACATCCACGGGGCATTCATCTCCATCTCCTCTGCCTGGACCATGTCATTAAACAGCCTGTGATGGAGCAGCTGTTTCAGGTCTGGATGGAGGGGGTATCTACAGGAAAGCCCAGCTGAGAAAGGCCAGGAGTGTCCCCTGCAAGGAAGGAGGTATTTAGTAGTGGCAGGCAGACCCTGACATGTGTCAAGGTCACAACTGGCTGTGCTCTTTTTTCCTAGCACAGTCCAGCCTCCCCTGGTGAGACACGGCCAGGGATGGACCCTGGCACCTTTCAGGATCAGGCTGTTGGGTCAAAGCTCAGCAAGATGTTCTGTATGTGCTTTGCTGAACAGGCAGGGGACCGGCTGGCACGCTGGGGCACAGAAAATTAAGAGGCTCCTGTGCCCGGTGCTAGACAGGTTGCTTAGGGCTGAGATTTCCTGCACTTGACTTCCCTCCCTGATGTCCATGCAATTTAAGAAAGGACTTGCTTTATCTCTGTGAAGGTTGGGTGTGTATACATACATGCATGTGTGAAGGACCATCTGAAATCTACCATGCCTGGAAAAGGAAGGTAGTAAATGATGAACAATACCCTTAAAAGGCTTTATCCACTACTAAGCAGAAATGTCCCAAATCACCTGAGACGGAACACCATTGCATCAGTGTTAGAGAGTGAAAGAAGATAGAAATGTAGGCAGAAGGCAATGGAAAGTTGCTGTGGACTCATGCTCTGACCTCTGCAAACAGTACTATGGGATCTTTAATGACTGGACGTGGTCAGGACTTCTATTTTATGTCTTGTCTGAGCAACTTGCAACAGAGCCCCTATTAAAACCATTCTGGGGGTATTGGTTTTCTCTTGACTCAGAGGGAAGACTGCTGCCTGAATCACTAATAAGAATTCAGCAGCACCTGGGTTTTCATTGGCAATGAACCACCCCTGTACTGACCAAGTGGGAGGCTGTTAAAGAAAAATTTCCCACCATCTGAGGGAGGAAAAAAAGCACTCACTGTGCCACACAACTGTCCAAATTTTGTGACATAGGAGTGATTTCTTAAGGAAAAATCCCTTCTTTAGTTGGAGGGTGGGGAAGTAAGGCAAACTCAAGGGGAAGAGTGCCGTTTTACTAAGTGATCTGCTTGGACATACTTTGTGTGTGTGTGTGTGTGTCTAAATTCAGTCAGACAACATCCCTGAAAATTTCCCTTGAGCAGCTGAAAGCATGAGGCAGTCAGCTCAGTATGCAAACGTATCATGCAGACATCTGAACTTTGCTGTATTGGGAAACAGCAACAGATAATAACTGTATGAACAGCCTGGTACTAGGACACTGCCTTGGGGCTCTTGTGGTACCACAATCCCTTCAAGGAGCTCAGAGCCTTGTAATTACATGGCTTTACACATTGCTTGTTGCCTTCGTCTTAAGGGCTTGTCACAGTACCTGTAAAATAGCCTTCTTAGAAATTGAGGGTTGGAAGTGCAGTTAATGGTAGCAGTCACCCTCCTCAAACCACAGACAGGGAAATTCCTGATGACTCTGACTGCTTTGTCCTAATTCCCAGTTTGTATTTTGTCCCTTTCTGAGCAAGATCCAAAAGGTTGATATGTCTGGGGTAGACATAACCAGGTCCTCCCAAAGCTGGATGTGGTTAAGTACAGTCTTATTTATGCAGACCTTAGGATGTGTCTATGCATGCATCTCTAATCCTGTTGTGGCACAGTAACAAATACAATGGCAAATTCTCATTCGGCCAAGAAAGAAATACCCAACGATCAGGTTGTATCTGTTGCCACAGTGGCTGAATAACAAGAAGAAAGCTATAATGTCAAATGCAGATCTCTGTATCTAAAGGTTTCAGTTCCCACTCATAAGTGATTATGGAAAAAGGACTCACTTGCCCACTTCCAATAAATGAGAAACATGTTTCTTAGAGGCAGTATGCTTCCTATGCTTGTAGTGCAGTGAAGCTGTTGGCTAGTCTACTATTTTTGACATGCAGCTGTTACACAGAAACATCTGATAGTTTCTTTTCTTCAGGCTTAGTTGCTGTGGTGTCAGGAAACAGCCTTTGGTTTCAGTTCTTGTAAGATGTAAGCAGGTATGGGAGGCCAGTGTGATACCTCAGTAACACAAAAAAAAACCATCCTGCAGCCTGCAGAAGAAACTAGAGGTACAGAGGAGGGTAGGCTGATCAGTTCCAAATTCTCATGATAAATATTTGCTTTGATATATATATAAAAAAAAAAAAAAAAAAAAAAAGTTCTAAATAACTAGTTAAAAAAAATCACAAATCAGAGTGATATGTGTGTTTCTTTTCCACTGTGAGACTAAGGAATGAGTTCATTGACCTATGAGGCAACATGCTGATGCTTTGGGTAAGAAAAGCTTCTTACCAAGAGATGGAAAACTAAAAGCTCATCAAGTGACTAGCAACACAGAAGACTTAATTGCACATTGGCATAGGATAAAGCTGTTCCAAATCTGCAATGCTGTGAAACACAAATGCAGAAGTGGTAAAGTTAAATAAAGTCCTTCAAGTACCTAAGGTGACTTAGGCCAATGACCAAAGCTTGTATATCAATTTAATACAAAATATAGAAGACCATTATACAATATTTTGCAGGACACTAGAGGAGGAGGGTTAGCTCTCTTTGAGACAAGGTCTGACTGGGCAGGTGATATGCTAAGAAATCCAGAGGCCAACCGTAAAAATCATGGAGACAGCAACAGATCTTAGAGCCTGCCCAAATATCTCTTTCTACTTTAAATCCTGTCAATAACTGCAAAAACTGCAGTGGTATAAGCAGCTCCCTCTCCTCCCTACCATGAGAACAGTGCAGTTCAACTCTTGCTCTGCCGTCTGTGCATGGGTTTTTTGAGAGGTTTGGGGTTTTGTGCATTTGTTTTTTTTCTAAACCTCAGCTGACAAGAGCTATAGCAATCTGGTTCTCTATCAGTTTTGAAGCCTTTAGCTTCCACAAGCTGTGGCTTACAGTGTGGAGAAAGAAAAGGTGAACATCCTTTCATGTGAGACATTTTTATACTGAAGCTAAGAAAACTTAAGAGTGAAAAGTTTGCAAAGCTGCTTGCCTCACACAGTGAGGAGCCTAAGTCCTCAAGCCAATGTTCACTTGCAGTATGTGGGCTTGGGAGCACCCCAAGTCTTCTTGAACAGAGCTGACTAAGTATGGCCATTCCCTGTTGCCTACGGCAACAATCCATTACAGGTGTTGTATCTGCTATAATGCCCTTCCTTCATGTGGGGAAGTGGGCTGACAGTTTGGGGCAGGACAGCATTAGCAAAACTGATTTTCACTTTTAGGAGCCGTTTGTCACCTTTGCTCACCACTGCAACTTGTAACGTGGCTCTGGGGCAGCCAGCACGGCATAACTGGGCGACTGTGAAACCCACACAGTGACGGCACAGGGATGAGTCAAGCTGACATGTCTCCTGGGCATACAGGTGGCATATACACCACGGCTCACCGTCGGCGAGGTCTGGGTTGAGCCTTGTGTACCCAGATGTGTGGGCTGGCTCCAAACAGCTTTTGTAAGAGGCTACTGCTGTTGTGTCTGTGGATGCTTCAGACCACGGTTTGTCAGCTCTGGCACAGAACCAGCAATCACAAAGCAGGTTTGTGACTCTTGCTTCTTGCGATCCTGTCTAACAGCTTCAAGTGACCAGCCACTGCATTTGGGAAGGTGCTTGGAAAGACCTTGGTTTGTGTTCTACCACACTTTCACAAAGGCCATTTGCTAACCATGCTTCAGATTGAAGAACTGCCTTTGCATTCACACAGTGTCATTTTTTCCATGCTCTTTGACAGCAAAAAGTGCCTGCTTCTCCCGGGGAAGCCCACAACACCTTGTTTTACTCCCCAAGAGTGAGGCTGTCCAGAAAAGGCCACTGGTGTATCCTCATGTCTGTGGACTCAAACATTCGAGGGGCCTGCTTCCACTCTTCCCTTTGTCAGGGTGTTGCTGGGTGGGGATGTTGTCAGTCCTACCTAGATCCCCAAACACTCACATCTGGCTAATAAGTAGCTACAGCAGCACTGTAATTTATGGCTGCCCATGACTATGCAAAAGAGTAGCAGCTCAGTCCCTGGATAGAGTAGACTTGTGCATGCTGATCCACTTGTTAAGCTACTAGAACAATTTTTGTTTTGTCTAGCTCTACATCTCACCGTGTCTTGAAGGAACAGAAGTGCAAACCTGGGATATAAAACAGAAAATTTGTCTGATTTAAAAATGTTTCCGTAATGCACTAACTGATGTAATGGCTGCATCCATTTGAAAGACAGATGGTTTCTTTTTCTTTTTTTTTGCTTCTCCTATTTTTTTCCAGCATGACAAGAAACTGGTGGCTGAAGGGAGAAAAAGGATACAGTTTATTCTCTTTGGGCTATCTGGCTTCTGACAGAGGCAAACACTCTCTTCCTGCAAACACAGCTAATCCTCTTTGTCTGGATATTTTATTAGCTGAAGTTTAAATCCTTGAACCCTCACTTTATCATGTGTTTCCCTTTACTGATGATGTCACCTACCCACCTCCATCTAACGAGTCACATACAGCAGCCAAACATAAGTGCTGGTAGGATATCGGGCTCTGCCAAGAACTTCAGCCTTCTAACACTTACCTTATTACTTGATGAAATAGGAATATAACTTATATACTAGATGATATCCCCTGAAACATAAAGGAGGTCATTGAGAGCCTATAATTATCTCCTAATTATAGGAACTGAATGCAACAGGAGTTGTTAGTAAAGGGGGAGGGAGGACTGATGCTGGTTCTGCTGTGTAACCCACAAGTGGGCCATTTTAAAATTATTTCCTTCCTAAACATTTCCATATGTCATGTGGGTATAAGAATATTGCTATAAAAGATCAGACCCCCAATGACTGCTTTCAAAAGTGAGAAGAAGTGCACTGGGCACTGTGTAACTGGTGATGTCATCGTGGAAAGCCAACACTTCTATGTTTGAGACCCTGAAAAATAAGGTAGGGAAGGAAATGGAAAAAATTAAGAGGCAAATCAGAAAGATGGAGAGACCAAAGGAGCTGGGCAAACCCTGCAGGACAGATGACTAAGCTTTCCATTCCAAGTCAAACAGCTCCATTTTGGGACAGCAACAGGTTTTCATTTATCCTCCCTAAACTTCTTGAACATGCTCTGGGCTCCCTACAAGAATGTGGCTACTGTCTGTGTTTGAGACTAGACAGGCAGTCTGCTTTTTCCACTTGGCCACCTTTGCACAGTGTGTCAAAAACCTGACGTGGCTTTGATAGAAGAACTTGCTCTTGGACCCGCTGGATATCTGGGAATAGACACTTCAGTGTTAGCATAAGCATGCAGGGAGGTCTGGACCTCCTAATTAAATTGTCATGTTTGGGACCCACCCAAGCATACTGGACAAAATCTGCTCTTAGATTTGAAGAATGGAATTTTCCAAAGTGTTTCAGCTCTGCTCCTGAAGAAATCAGAGACCACTGTTGGGCTGTGCTTCAAGGGCAGCATTCAAATCCCAGTGCCCACGGGGAAGTGTTTCAGGGGAGGATCTCCCATGTAGGATGTGTTTTCTGGGGCTCTTTGCTGGGCAGAGGCAAAGGGTTTTTCAGTTCCTCATGGCTGTAAATTTTCATCACACCAGCAGTTGTGGAAAATAACTATAAAAGAGAGGGAAAGGTGAAGGCAGTGAAATTCTCAGTACAGAAATGTTGAAGAAAATATTGAAATTTAAAATGAAGGAGGAAGGAACCTACAAGTTAATGTGACCCTTCCTGAACCCACTGGACTCCTACCTCCTTCTTCCCTGCAGGTTTTTCCTATGCTTTCCTCCTTGCCAACCATCCTGGTCCTGTCCCAGGAGTGACTGAAGCATGGCCTTATATTTGGTTCCAAATTTGAAAATGAAGGGGCTGGCTGACATCTTCGTGATGTCAGCAAGCCAAATATATGAGGGTGACTGCATTCAAGAGCCTGATGAGCTGATAGGGAGGAGTGGGGTGGGGTGAGGGGAAAGACCAATGTAGACCATCAGTAGTCTCTGGGAAAGGTCCCAGTGGAGGTAGGAGTCAGCCACTGAGTCAAAGGCGAGGATTTGCCCAGATGTTTTGGACTGATTTTCCTTAGCATTTTCACATTTTTTTAAAATATAATACTGGATTTCTTTAATTTATTATCTTTATTTTCTTTTTTTTTTTTCCTTTTTTTTTTTTTTTTTTTTTTTTTTTTTGAGTCAGCTGCTGGCAGCTCAGGATTGCTGATTTTACTGTTGAGAAATAGGAGTGCAGAAGCCAACTGAAGGGGTCGTTGTAGAGGAGACAAACTTGCAGGTGGTGCAAACTCCCAGTGACAGTGTTGCAGAGCCTCTGTGGTTAGGTTTATAGCTGTTGCTGTCGGCTGAGTTGTGCTGTGATGTAAACAGTATAATCTGAAAGAAGTAAACCCAAAGCTGCTTTGCAAATCAGAACCACCAAGTAAGAGTTGATCAGGGAGCTGTGGGAGGGTATGAAGTAGAGGTACAGCTGCATGGTAGCCCTGAAAAGCTGAAGTGATGCTCTTTTGCTACAATCTTTAGCCACACTTTCAAGGCAGAAAGCAAAGGTGAGGAAAGAAATAAACAAAAAATTACCTTTTCCCCTAAGAAGTAAGTAAACCAGGAAATTTATTGCCATAATTGATTCAGAAATTATTTCAAAGAATGCTTTCACAGACTCATAGAAGATAAAACTGATCAGATTTATGGTAGCTAAAGTAGTGCTCTAGGATGGCTCAAAAAGTTCCCACACACCGGAACCTGGAGGAGGTACCACATCTGACATGGGTCCAAGCATTTGCTCCTGGTCACGTTGGAGATAGATCGCCAGGAAGACAGTCCTTAGGTCTGATCCAATACAGCTGCTTTTATGTTACCAAGGGTCCACCATATCAGGAATGGAGGAGGTCAATGCATCCAAGATGATGTCATTAAAGTCAACCTGCCTAATGGCAGGGAGGGAGGAGATATAGAGGATGAATCAGGGAAAGACAAGAAAGTTGCAGCCTATTTCACAGGAAAGATGGGCTTCTGTGCTCCACAGGGGCTGATGCATACCAACACCAACTCGGAGGTCATTGCAATTTTCTCCACTGTCCCTGAGAGGTTTGAGATGAAGCCCATAGCAGATGGGAGAAAATGACCGCGAGCTAACCTCAGTGGATGAGTGGTAGAAGGCATGGGTGTGTGCCACACGTCATGAGGATGTCTCACAGATGTTTCTGCAGGCCCCTCTGCAGTCATTCTTTCCCTCAGTGACTTGACTCCCAAACTTCAGTTTCTTGTAGATGTGTTCTCCTTATGACACTGGTGGCTATGCCAAATTTGTCTGCAAACTCTGTGAACCCAGAAGTCCTCCTTAATGGCCCCATCTCACAGTCTTCCTGCTTACAGTTGCTGATCTACTTCATGAGAAAAGAAGATACTCCTGTCTTGTAGAAGACATTTTATTCTTTGTCCTAAGGATCACACAGCAACTTCCATGCTGTAGAAGAGCACGAGTCCCTCCACACTTGTTAGGGCTAATATCCGCCCTTCTCTCCATCCACCAGCAGTTAGGGAAATCATCAGTGGGGAGCAAAAGCCACACAGTGGGAGAAGGGGGAGCTGCTAATGCTGGACCATGGAGAGATGTATATAAAAGGATTGAAAACTAAAAGGTGGCTGAGCAGCTCAGTTTCACTGGCGGGATTGCAGGAGGAAAAATCGCTTTCTCCTGTTACTTGGGACTGATGAGTGATGGACAAAGGATGCTGCACTGCTTCAAGGGAAGGGGAGATCAGTGGTTAGGTGGGCTCATGGGGAGTGCACAGCCCAAACGTCCTCTTCTCCAGCGTCCCCCTGCCAGCTGATGCCTCCTACACCCCATGGCAGGACAGGATCCGGCCACAGGCCTCCCCCATCCCTTTCTCACCGTGGCAGGGAAGAGTCCCATCTCCCCACTGCCACCGAGGCAGCTGCGGTGGGCACAGCGGGCAGCAGCATCACCCACCGCTACCCGGCAGAGCAGCTGGCCCGGAGGGGTGGCAGGGCTTTTGCGTCAGGCAGCGAAGCAGGGCAGCCAGCGACACGCTGCAATAGCACGGACAGCTCACTCTCACCTCATTGAGAAAATGGAAAACGTGCAAGAGCTGACTTTGGGTGCCAGGAATGGGGGAGCTCACCTCGGGTGCTGCATCTGGTAGCACTAAAAACCGTCTCAGAGCGGAGGGCTGTCTCCCGTGCTGGGAAACCTGCTCCTGAGAGATCCCATCTATTTCCTCTTCAGAAAGATCCACCTCATTTAAAGCAGAAAGAAACGCTCTGAAAAGGTGTTGGGGGGGGGAACTAGACAATAGGTCTTCTGGCTTCTTCGGGTAGGAAGATGCTCCCCCCCCAAAAAAATAGTCGTTAAAACAGCTGCAGGCTGAATGCTTATCTGTTGCTAGTGCCCCCAGCACTCAGCACTGCTGCTGCTGCGGGGAACAGCTGGATCCAGGCAACACCCCAATGTCTGGGAACTGCCTGTGTAAAGAGATTATTGTTTATCCTTTGACATACAGAGCCATTACCTACCTAAGCAACCTTGGCTTCATACTGGGCATTATGCTTAATCCTATTTTTCTAAGGAAATAGGATTATTGTCTAAGAGTTCATCATTATTAACTTCATTGAATGAATTACTGAGACAAAAGATACATCGTGATTTCTGTTCCCTCGGTATTAGATGGGGGCAGCTGACTGGAATTTGCTGTTTTCTTCATTAATTCATTTGATGGTGTCGGTCCTTCTCCCAGCAAGTGAACATGAGTCTCATGTCTGCAGATCAGGATTTATTTTTTTTTTTTACTTTTGGGACCATAAATTTCTCCTGGTGTGTTTGCAGCTATTTATTGCTTCTTTTGGGAACCACCATTGCTGATAGAAAATGTCTGATGAAAGTTATGTATAAGGGCAAGGTATACTTTCATGAAAAGCTGTTTACATGTGTACTTCTCCTCATTTGGCCCTGGCCACCCATGCTTGAAGGAACTTTGCTTCAAGCTTTTCCATTTTGAACTTCTTTCTTTTAGGTTCTACTCTTTTTGTTTCATTTCCAGCCAAGTTACATCTCAAGCAAGTTTAAAAGGCCTTTTTTTCTTTTGTGATTTTGATTACAGCAATTTTTATTTTTCCAGCATCTCAGCCTAAATTTAGAGATTCTGATGCCAAAGATAATGATGGTATTCCCTTTGATATTGAATCATCTGGTGCTGCAGCACCAAATAATTTAAATTTTCTTTAGCTCTCCAACATCTGTGAAGGAACTCTTTTCTCTTCTGAACATACTGCTAAATCTAGAACTCTTGCTGTGCTTTGTTTTATCATTATACATTGGGCTTGGCCTGATTTTCCTAGGGCTATACCATTGTAAGAATTAGATTCACCTTGCAGAACTCAGATTTACTGAGGCTCCTAATAAAATGACCTGATAATTCTGTGGAGGGAATAGGAGCCACCAGGAGGTCTCAGAGAGCTCCTGAGACACTGAGTGTTCCATTCCTGGACTGCAGGTATCAACTGTCCACACCTGATCTTTTGCATGTGCCTCTGAATGGGTGGCGGCATCGTATTCTGCTTTTCACACAGTATAGGTGGGCTTAGACATGTGGACATTTCAAAAAGTTTGTGTCTGGCTAGGAGTGCAGCCAGGCACAGGTATCTGCTCAGACCTGGCATGGGGGGGTGCCTTCCCCATACAGTTCCTCCATAAGATGTTAAGGTAAGCCATGAACCTTGATTTCAAGATCTCTGGGGCAAGGAACATCTCTCTGATCTGGGCTTGTACAACGCCTTGGACAGAGGGTATCCTGCCCATCAACTGGAACTGCAAGCTGCTACAGCAATGCAAGTAACATATCATTAATAATCATAAAAATGTTGGGCAGACTGGTGAGTTTTGATTCCTCACGTGGATCTCTCGTCCCTTGGAAATCAGTGGCACATTTCCCATCAGCTTCAGCGGGGCTGGGATGTGGCCTTTCCTTTCTGGCTGTATGCTGCTTTGCAAATGGAAAAATATTTGAAGTTCTGTTTTGGTGCCTCAGACTCTGCTTCCTTTCCACTTTAAGAACACTTCACTCCAGCCAAAAGTTTCCTTTGTCTCATAGCCTCAGAAAAAAAAAAAAAAAAAAGAAAAAAAAAAAAAAAAAAAAGGAAAAAAGAAAAGCTTTCTCCAAATAAGAACATGAGCAACAGAAGTGTTAGGAGAAAGGATACACTTATGATCCAAAAGAAAAGAAAAAAACTTTTCCCACTGTCTAGATGTCCCAGTCAAGGCCAAAAGAAAGCAGTCAGCTTTGCCAGCAAAATCCTAAGCAAAAGAAATAAATGACATCCCTCTGGTGCCCCTGGACGTACAAAGTATCCGGCTTTGCTGCTGTTCTGCTCCCCTTCTGCTTCCAACGCAACAGCTGCCAAATTTGTCCTGCCTTGTAGGCATAACACATCAAGCTCAGGGAAAAACCAGGTGTTGAGATGAATTCTGGAAGTCCTGCAAAGGGAGGAGAGCAGGGTGAAAGAAAACACAGCTATGTTAAGAAGCTTCCTTCTAGGATAAAAATAGATGGACACACACACAGGAACTGAAAATCCCTTACTTCTGTTTGCTTTTTCTCTTTGATTACTTTTTATTCTCTCTCACCTTGCTGCTCCCCTTTCCTATCCCAAACTAAGAGTTGTGTTTCCCATCATAGTTCAGCTCTCTTTCAAGGCAAGATATTTTGGACTTGAAAAAGAAAAAATTTAGGAGTTATTTCCCCATGCATAAAACACCAAACTCCCTTAAGGAAAAACTGAATGTTTAATTTTGCAGTGGAAGCCTTGCAAAATCAGGTTTTCATTTCCGCTGACTGTTTTGAGTGGAAAACTGCATAAACATGAATACATATGGTGCACGCATGCACACACACATATATATACATACTGGTTCCTCAGCTGCTGAATACTTGCAGCTTGAAATTGCAGCTTAAGACATGAAGTTTTGCCAGCGTGGATTTTAAATCATGAGATAACACAGGAAGATAAATGCTCCCTTGGCGTTGTTTGTTTCAGTTCAACCAGTTACATGCTCTCTGCTTTTTAGCTACTATCCCTGAATACTGTTTTGCTTTTAAAAGTATAGCTCTGAATGTCGGGAGGATGAACTGCTGGCTTCCTTAACTGAGATAGTAAAGAGAAGGAAGTGCCCCTTATTCCTTTGGAGGAACAGGCATAGAGGGGGTAAGGTGGATGGGCTAGGCTGCCCTCCTAAATGCACAGCAACTTTTCGCACCTATGTTTCCTAGAAATCAAACAGCACTTATTTTCTTTAAATTTGGAAGAAAGAAAAAAAAAAAAAAAAAAAAAAAAAAAAAGAAGAAAGTTCCAATCAAACTCAAAGGAATCAGGAAGCTGCTCTTACCAGGAATCGGAGGCTGGGGAGCTGGCTGGGCGCAGCCTGCCTGCATCACCCACCCAGCCCAGCTGCAGCCTATCTAACACAAACATCGCAGCAGTGGCCGTTTGCCCAGAAACAGCATCGGCTGCCGGAGCCTCCAACGGAAGGAAGCCGGAGCGAGCCCCAGCCCCCCGCCACAGCCCCCCAGAAATCAGCTCAGGGGGCGGCAGGGGTGATTGGCAGCTCCCAACAGGGAGAAGAGCAGTGCCCATAAACATCGCTGTTATTTTCTTAGGTGAAGAGGCTTTCCTCCGCTTCCTGTGATCAAAAAGGGTTGTTAACAGTTCCTGTTAAAAGCCAGCACTCACAGCCTGTAATTTTACACATGGGCTGCATTAGAAACAGGAAAGATGATTTTTTCCTCAATGTTAAGACATGCCAAAAGCTTTACGTTAACCTTCAGTGTTGGGATTTTACGTTTTCCTTGGTAGGTTTCGCAGGGCAGTCAGGTTTGGTAGGGAATTGAAAGGACAAGTGAATCTTAAAGGGACTAATAGTTATGGCTCCCACCCCTATACTGGAGAAATAAGTTTGATGGAGCTGTGGCCACCCCCACAGATTTCATTTCTTACTTGCATTTTTTTGACACCCAATATTTCATCATAACCCTCCTGTAAAAAGTTCTGTATGAAGTCTCCCGGGTATGAAAATACCTGCAAGAAATCATGCCAGCTGTTAGGTAGCACTGTCAAAACATAGTCATAAGGTCTTCAGAATGCTGAGAAAATCAAAACTCAAACATGGATCCATGAGACTTTAAACAAAAATTGAGCAATTTTTTTCAGAAACACTACAGATGCTCTCAAATTCATAGAGTCAAGCCTCCCACTTCTCATTGACTAACAGGTCTGCGCTAGATTCACCTTTTTACCTAGGCTTTGTCAACACTGGCTGCATCCCAAGGCGAATGTCTGTGTGACAAGATCAGAGTGAGGAACAAACTATTTTTTAATGAAAGTGAGCCCAACGCCTGCCAGATTTAAGGTGACTTTGCCCAGGGTGTTCAAATGTAAGCTGGGGCTGTTCCAGCTCAGGGGCCTTTGAAGAGTGTAATATCCCACTATGTTTCAGGGAAAACATGAAGTTTTCCTTTCACTTCCACAGCAGATACTGTTGGTGTCTCACCAGAGGGTGCCTGAGGAGCAGACAGACAACTGAAAGGGTACCGACCTCGGGAAGTGGGGGGTCAACCTCTGGCTGGTGTCAAAAGGATTTCACTGGAAATCCTTTCTGGTTCACAGATACTTTGAGTTGAGGTGACATGCATTTACTCCTCCAGAACCCCCAAGCCAGATGAGGTGGCAGCTTGTAGAGGACCTTTGCAGTTTTCTTGGTCAAACTTGTGTGCTGCAAACAGCCACAGAGAACCTCAATCTGCTATTTGTAAATAGGGATAGAGCGGCTTTAAAGATGCTTTTGTTCCTCAGCAAGCAGTTGTCAGCCATGGAAGTGCTTTTTTCTTCCCAGGGTTCCTCTGGAGATGCATTCCCAGGAGATGCATCTGACCCCTCAGAGATGTGGCCTGCTGCCGGGGGACATGCACTTGGCTTCTGCCATCTGGGCAGCAGCAGCCACTCTGCGTCCTGTTGGTAACAGCTTTCTGGTGGAGACAGCGAGTCTGGGAGCATTTTTCTTTAGAATGGCATAGTTTGGACATGGTTCCTCATATAGACACAGCTCCTCACTGAGGCCCCTTCACACAAATATTTATGCCCATGAGTAATTTCAAGAGCTTTAGTAATGAGTTGAGTGGGATGACTCCTGGGTTCACAGCAGACACTGAGGAAAACAATCCTTTTGCAAGAGGGGTTTACATACATGCTCAAATGTCTTTTGCAGTAAGGATGGACTTAAGTATGTGCTTAAGTGCTTTTTGGAAGTGAAGGATAAGAATTTCTCCACTGTCTGGGTTCTTTTTTATTTGCTGTCTATTGACAGATATTTTGTGAGGATTGTCCAGGCTCTTTGTGTAAAATTAATGGTTAAATGATTTGATTTTTGATTATATTTGCAGTTCTTCCTCCATCTAAATATAATAAAAGCCATCACAGCCATTTTTTTCTTTTACATTTGTTGCATATAAAAATACATTCCAGCATTGAGACCTGAAAGATCAGCTTTTTCCTAAGGCACATTTTGTCTGACTTATAAAAATTTTACGAGTTATAAAACCTCTGAAACAATAAGTTTCTGATGGAAATGATGACTAGAGCAAAACTAACAGGTGTTGATATAATACCCCTAAAAGCAGGGGACATGGAAATCTAGCTCAGCTAAAAATATGCACATTTTTATTTCTTCGTATTGCATGTTTAATACCTTGGTTCTTCAGACTGAACAGCAGCAGGAGATCATAGGAATCCCGAGTGAGTTTTTGCCTCAGCTTGTGAACTCTTAGCAGGCAATGTGTTTGCACTTAGGAGTGAGCAGCTTCCTAGAGAGCTAGCACCACATTCTCGGCTGGTGTAGACTGGCATAGCCCTAAAGAAGTTGAGGGAGCTGATTTAATAATAGTTAAACACAATAAGACACATCTCTGGTTTGAATTGTGTAATTCAGTGCAGCTTAATGTGAGTTTATTGATGTGGCAGTCTTTACGAGTACTGTTAGGCTACAGGAAAAAATGGCAAATCCCCTCGGTTAACCTGTTTAGGCTGGCTTTGCCCATCCCATATTCAGTCCCCAGGAGCTGTATGTTAGTGAAGCCTCTGTTTACTGGTAGACCCATGGTCAACTAATGATGGTAGCCCCAGGCCTAGGCAATACCTCTGTATGCTGATAGCTGCCCCTTTACTAAACCCTGTCCCTGCGAGCCCTGAATATACAATGGACTTGAAACCCATCCTGAGCAATCCCTGCAAAGCTGAGGAGTGTAAGTGAGGTGCCTGAACTTGGCCAGCATGAGTACCCCTGCTGTCCTCCTCAGCTAGGCTACATCTTCCCTGGAAGGGGACACCCAAAGTATGTCATTATCTCTTCTTTCACATGTTTCTCTCCTTGTCTTCAACCTCCTTGCTCATAAACTGTAGGAAACTGCCCCAGCTGAGTTATTTTAAGACATGCGTTTGTGATACAAATGTGTATATATAAAAACATCCTTTGCTCAGCCTGAGCAGAAATGGGAGTTCTGATTCTGCTGCCATTGCACTACAACTGCCTGGGGAAGCGATGCTGTTTCAGCCATGGAGCTTGCCTTACATAGGGGATTCTCACCAGCCCTCATATCCCAGCCCGCTAACGAGGGCCCTGTACGTTTGTGTTGCATTAGAGGCGCTGATAAGCACTTCCCCAAAAGGCCAGCCTTGCTGATTGTTGTACACTCTTCACAGGGAAGAATATAAATACAGTAATGAACTACAAATAAATATCAAGAGCTAGGAAGTGATCATGTCTTTGGTTTCTTTCCTAGCTGAACGCATCCAGCTGTGACGTCTGCTTTTTCCCTCCAAGTCCGGAGTGTGACTCAGCAGTGCCCCGAGAGATTACTGCTGAACCCAAATCCTCTCTTTGCTGTTTTAACTGTTTGTTCCCAACCGTTTGCTGTGGAAATTATTTTACAGAATTAGTGATTGATGATTCAGCGCTATGTAGGGAATCCCCTTGAACCCCCCATGGATTGACTCATCTCACTGCTCATCAGGTCCACCTGCTCCAGGCATAACTGTGGTATAAATCCTCACTCCCTTACATGGCTGAGGATCCCAGCTGGGGTGGCACATGCTGCCTGCTGGTTGTATGAAAGTGGGTTGTTTGTTGACCTTGGTTTTGTGTCTCATGACATTGCCAGCTTCTGAGCAGTTCTAAATTAGTGTTAATCTAAGAAGTACCTGAACTGCTTCAGCTCTCAGTAAGGTGGCACAGACGGGCGATGACCCTAATCTGTGAGTTTTACACGTGTCCAAGTAACTGAAGTATCCTCACCAAAGAAACCAAACACAACAGCTCTGTTGTGATTCAGTTCTAAGATATCCTTGTATTCCTCCTGAGGAAGAGAGGGAGAATCAGTTGGTGAAGCTGAAGTCAAACTGGAAGGGACGTATTAGATGGCTGAGAAACCAGAAAGTCATATACCACTGCTTCCAGCAGTCACACTTACAGAGCCTAGTCCTCTCAAAGGCTGTGCTGTGAGAAACATTTTTTCCCCTTTATCCTTCTTAATTATACTGATTTATTTGTATTCACATGGTCCTATGGTGACAGCTCCTGGACCTCCTGTACCATTCAAAGGATGATCACAATGCACTTAGAGGATAACCTTGCTTGGAACTTGTAATGAACACAGTTAATCAGGTCCCTGCAATAAAACAAAGTGATTCAAAGCACAAGGATAGACTCTTTAGAGCAAAAACTCCTCTCTGTCCTCTCAGAGGCCCAGGAAAGAGCCTTAAGAGTATGGCTACTGAGTCAGAGAGTAATATATCTGAATTGCAAAGTGGCAAGCAAAGACCATAAAGAACCACAGTGGAACGGAGAGGCAGTTGTTGAGATGGGGCAGCGAGAGATCTTTCTACAGGACTGTCTCAGTATTATGTATAAAGTTTGTCTTAAATTTCAAGCAGAGATCGCCTCTCAGTCACAGCACTGGTAGGTGGTGTTTGGGGACAATTTGGCCAAGTGAAAGGTGGTGATCCCAAAACAGCAATGTTAGGAGCACTGGGAGACTGAGACAAAGGAAAACGAAATAATAAAACCAAATGTCTTGGATGGAAGACAGTTTATGACTCTGTCAGGCATAATACAGAAATACATGGTGGCACCACAGTCCATCCAGCTTTGAAAAGATCCCTGTTCTAGTGCAGCATGTAGGTAATCACTATTACAGCAAATGCGGAGCCTGCCAGGTGTTTCATCTCTAGTTTTCCCCAGAAGTATCCTTCAGAGACCCGGGAACACCAGGCTGAATCTGCTGTGCAGAAGTGAGTGTGTGTCTCCCCTGGGGACCTGCCCGGGGTCAGATGTAGAGGAGGCATCTAAGTGTTAGGGAGGACTGGGGGCTTGTAGGTACACACTGAAAGTTTGTCCTTGTGCTCTGAGGGCTGTCTCACTGCTGGCAGAAGTGAAGGTGAAGATAGGTACCTGGGGCTCATCAGGAGGAGGCCACTTTCTTCCTTGTGTGGACCAGCGATGGGTGGCACACCATCACCCCACAACTTGGATTTAAGACCTCCAAACAGCTTGAGAAATGCCGACTGCCAGTCCTCAGCTGTGCTTGATGTAGCCATTGCTTTCGTGTCTTTTTGGAACGTTTCTGCTGTCAGTCGGTCCATCTCATGCCTGTGACTTCTTAGAAAAGGCATCTTCCCTGGAGCTTTTTGAGGAAAATAGAAGATCTATTGAAACTGTCAAACTTTTACTTTTAATGATAAGGCAGGATACCAGCAGTTGAAATTCAATTTGTCCTCACTGAGATCTCAAGTTGATTGAATAATTGAAAAAGTTAATAGTTTAGAGTGTGAGTGATATTTTGGGATGTTTTGGCCTTGGTCTAATACTCAAAGCAAATTAGGGAAAAACTCCAATCGACTTCAACTGCCAATGCTGGGCAGTTTTGAAAATCTCACATAGAGGTCCATGGGGCAGAGACTCTCTTATGCTCTGACTCGGTGCCTTCCCAGCATTACTGTGACATTGCTTGAATGCATTCAGTGTTGTGCAATGTGTTTTTACATATCTTTGTCAGTCTCTTTTCAGAAAGCCTGGATGTTAAAGGGTAGAGGAGAAGGGCACTCAGATGTTCAAAGCAGGGACTATATCCTCTTTTGTCTTGTTCTTTAACCTCAGTTAAGGCCAGTTAAGTACTGTCATAATCCATCTACTGAAATCTAAGAGTTTAGTTTCTTTTTCATAACACATTTAAATTAGCAAATAAACCAAATTTGGTAACCCAGGGCAATCTCCACATAAGATAGGACAAGTAGTGGAGTAGTAGGTACTGCTGCAGTGTTGGCAGGACTTAGACATCACTTCCAGCCCATTCAGCTCTAGAAAGCTCTGAGGGTTGTGTAAGTTTTTAAAGATGATTGCGGGACTTTAAAGTAAAGTAAAGATTTCCCACTCCTACTAAGCTGCAGAAGCTAAATATATCCTTCCTGTTTATTCTCTGTGTGATTTTAGACTAAGCTTCAGTCTATAAAACAAAATGCATCTCTGGCGTCTCAGCTCAACAAGGAGCAGTACAACCCTGGTTAGTAATACAGCATCGTCTGACTGTCTGCCTCTGCCAAAGCTGGCAAC
Organism: Tyto alba; assembly: GCF_018691265.1. Taxonomy (NCBI): domain Eukaryota; kingdom Metazoa; phylum Chordata; class Aves; order Strigiformes; family Tytonidae; genus Tyto; species Tyto alba. The sequence goes on from NW_024881276.1 coordinate 28,826,305, forward strand.
AAAACACACTTCAGGCAAGTTCAAGGGACAGCTGGCGCTATCTGGATCAAATCAGTTCTGTGGTTTAGTTCAAATTTAAGGGATAAGGCATATACTGATGTTCTTTCTCTCTCCTTTTTAGGTAAGCATTTCCATTTGTAAGGAGTCATCAATTTTGGAGGATGCAGACTTGATTCAGAGAGAACCTATGAAGTGTCCAGGACACATTTGACTTTGACTTCCCAGCTTCTCAATTCATGACAGACAGATAGCTGGTTTCAGATATCTCATATTTAACTTTTCTGATTTTCTTAATCTATTTTTTTTTCCTGAATTCTTCTGTTCATAGCAAAAATCTGTTGTAGTCCAGTGAGACCCTCTGCATCCCACTCACAATGCAGAATTACTCAGTAATCATGGATGCTCTGGTTTATTCTCTACCCAGAGAAGGCATCTTCTGGGAGGAAAGGGTCACAGGATGATGATTTCTTCTTGTAAGCAGATGTGAGGAACATGAAAAAAACCTCTTAATAGCCAGTCCAAAAATGACCAGAGGCACTGTTTTGCAGTACAGGGTGTACAACCTAGTAAATCCAAACCTCTTTAATGTGAAATAGCTATTCTTTCCCTACCTCTCTTTTTGTCTCAAAGAAAAAGGTCAATTTTGTATTTAAGAAACACTATCAAAGATTTAATGATTGTACCATTGGCCATAGTTCAAACAATACAGGCAGGAAAGAATGTACAGCTGTCAAGTGTAAACAGAAATGGGTACAGCTCTGAAGTGCTTCAGACAAATCATTGTATGTCATCGGCTGGTTTTAATTAAGAACAGACCAAATATTCTCTCCCTTCCCCCTCCCTCTTTCTTCTCCCCCTTTTTCTTCCACTCCTTCAGTAACTTAAAACAAAATGATTTGTAGTGTATTGTCTTATTGGTGTCTGTCCTTGTGGAAGTAAGCAAATGAATATGGAAATAGCTTGACTCAAAGTTCAAAGCATATTATGACATCGCAAGGAGACCACAAGATTGTAATCTTAAAACTGCAACAGCAATAGGTTAGACTTGCACCTTCCCACTTTCTGCATGGAAAGTCTTGTTTCAGGAACAGAATCCTATCGTGTTGTTTCATGTTCTCATTTAAATCATTGTTTTAGAAGCAGATTTCAGGTTGATCACCTCAGTCAAGTGAGTTTTCTTCATGATGTGCTTTGTGCTAGCACCAGGTCTGGCAGGAGAGAAACCTATTTGCAATATACCCTATTTTCAGAAACGAGGCATTAACCAATACTCAGACTCTTCTGGATGGACCTGAGACAGAAGCAGTACAAAGGGACTGAGGAAAGATGTGGTGCACACATTATTTGGTTTTATTTATTTATTTTACATTAGCTTCTCTGGGTTGGTCCGTTTCTGTGTTTTGATGTTGCTACTGTTATGGATCTCTTCTGACTCTGAGACTTCAAAAAGTAATATTCACCAGTAAATGTATTGTAGCTAAGGACCTGACACTGAAGAAATTCCCTTAGAGTTACCCCTCTCCTAGCGCTGCAGCACAGAACTGCTACTCTGAAAGTACCAAACAGCAATTTATCATGTTGTGTTTTTTTATGGGCAAGCTTCATCTAGTTTGTTTTCTGACGATGAGGTGGTTGTATTTCCAAAGCAGCAATAGTATAGTCTGCACACATATTGCAACCATTTTGAAGGATAACCAGGAGAAGAAAACACACTGTCACAGTCCAAAGTGAAGCAGCACTGTGTACTTTGACTCAAGGGTGGAGAAATAAAGTCTCCACAAGGAACAAAACTATAATAGATGTTCAGATTTACTTGCCAGCTCATCCTATTTCTCTTTGCTGTGAAGAATAGCAATAATGGCAGTAGTAATAATGTTATGGATGGTACATCATGAAAGGATTGTAAAGGGGGGGAGGAATGAAAAAAGAATTACATGAGTCTCTACTGCAATGACAACAGTGTGGGCATCTTGTGAGAAGGCACTCCTGCATTTGCAATATAAATAGGTGGCGAGTGCTTCTTTAGCTGCTCACTATTGCTGTCATTGACAGTCCGCTGTTTCTGGGCACCAGACATTTTCTTTGCTGCTATCCTCAATCAAGAGAGAAAGGGTGTTTTTTCCTTTGAGAACAGTTTATAGCTTCCCACATAAAAAGAATTCTTGGTAGACATCATCCCGTGTGCTAATGACCACAGAAAAGAGCAGACGTCATTGGCAAATGCAGTATCGGTTATTTCCATATTTGCTCATAATAAAGAGGCAGAAGCAATGAGAAAAACGCAGTTAATTTGTGCCCACCAATAGCTCCATGCCAGTGTCAATTCATGAAAACTGCAGACAGCCTTACCTTGCCTAAGATTTCCAAAACCTGTTTTGATTTCCTGGTTAAAGAAGGCTTTTTCATTTACAAAATAAAGGAAATATTCTTTGTCTCTGAGACAGTGGGCACTGGGGAACGAGCTTACCTTGTGACCAAAGCTGAGGTAACATGTTTTCTAGCCATTAGGTGAAGGTCAATGTATAGTTACTTTTACTATATAGGACATATGCTACAGCTGGGTAGTTACCAAAAGGCCATATGCCTTCTGATCTAGGCCCTTCAGCAGTTAGGCTAGAAGACAGTTCGTTTGGGTTTTCTTGCACTGGTCTCTCACTTAAATACTGTCAATTAATGCTAAATCTAGTGCATGAATCTCTGCACAGGGACTAAACCACTTTCGTATTTTATTTTCAGCCTGTCTTTCTCTCCAAAAGGGGATAGTAATCACAAACCAATAGCAGGGAAGCAAAAAACCTTGAAAATTTTATTAAGGCTATGTGGAGAGGCAGCAGATCGGTCTTGACTCTGGCTCTACAAACAGCCTAACTTGTACCAGTTCTGAGACAAAAAAGAAGAGAGAAGAAATGCAAATGATCATAGAAACATGAGATGAATTAAGAAGACATATGGAGATCTCCATGAAATATAGCCTCTAAATTTACTGGGAAACATGTTTTCTATTTGCTTCACACGTTCAAATGTCTGTTTTGTATGCAGCAGAAACAGATTTTCTTTATATTCTGTAGGGTTTAGTGTAATATGTATATTAATTTATGAAACATAACTCTGCAGTGCACGCGTGCATGTATTTTGTATATTAATTATTATGGTTATATATAATATGCATGTATTATATTGTGTTTACTGCATAATGCTTGTATCAGGTTTGGTAAGCAAGCCAATATTTCTACCAAGTAACATAGACAGAGGCCCCCCAGATGGATCAGAAGGATTGTCTGAAAAAAGCTGTACTTTTTTACAAGGCTCAGAAGCCCAGTAAAACTTCTCTACATCCTCATGCAGCCTCCCAACAGAAAATAAAAATCCTTTATTAAATAATGTGGCCCTTTAGGGAGACTTATATGACATCATCTGAACAAATGTATTTGATAAATAATGCATCATGATACACTACTCTGTGAGTGTGATTATGGAGCTCGGTGTGTGGGAGGCCTCCAAAATGGACAAGTTTTCTACCTTAATTTTATTCCTAAAGATAAAGAAGATCTCACTTTCTGAGAAACAGGGAGGGATGACTCCCTCTGAAATCAGTAAGACCCTCTATGCGAGATTTACTCTTAAAAACCTGCAGAGGTATTATGTTACTTTCAAAGCTCCTTTTCACTTATTTTTTTAAGAACCTATTCCAACTCAAACCAATTGAGACAAAACAATGCCTGTATCAGGGGAAAAATCAAGTAAAAGAATGAGTTAGTTTCATGAATCATCAGATTCCTTATTTTTTTTTTCATCTTTGTTGCTTATTCTGTTAAAGTAGAATGCAGCAGTTATCATGTTGTGTAACTACACCAAGTTCAGCACAGTTTAAGCAGAAATACACCTTGTATTACTGCACATGAATAAGCAATGGTCAAAAGTCTATCTACACAATGCCTCTTGTGGATAGGTAGGAAACTCAGGGATGATTCTAGCACAGAGTAGAAAATTTTTGAGAGGTGGCTCCCAATGACATTAGTTGATCAGTTTTTCTCTTCCTGTTGTTGCTAGGTCATCTTTGTGAAAATCATGGGACGGCAAGTTGCAAAGAATAAGATCAGGTTTTAACACAGACAAAAAAGCAAAAGTCCCACAAAGTGAAAACCCCCCAAAATCTCATCCTTTTTGTTTGTCTAAAGAAATGAAAGATCAGGGAAATTCCCAAAGGCAATCAACATTTCATGTTTTGTTTGCATTGGCTCAGGTTCATATTTGAAGCGCTATATTTAACAAGCCATCCTGAGAAGGCTAGATAGCCATGGCTAATGACAATGGAAACAATTTCCCTTTGTGGTGTCTGCTGTCACAGTGATCCCAGAGCTCTGATGTCTGCTTGACACCGTTCAGAAGCATTACATTAATTAGGAATATAAAACCAAGAACTACTGCCATCTTAATTGAAAGCTCCTACCGAAGCCTGGTGGAGACTCCCCCAGCTTCATCAGGCACTGCAGCCTGTTTCAGCAGGATGATCTACAACATTTGCAGGAGTTTTGGGTTTATTGCCATAGGATTGCTGTGTGGAAACAGATGTGGGGAGGAGGCTCTTCCCTCTGAGCTGTCCCTAAATCTGCAGCACGTGGCCCCTGGGTGCCAAGGTCAGCTTTGTGGGCCCATCATTAGCACTCCAATTAGGTTAAGTCTCTTGTTTGTCGTTGCTCCCTATGCCTCTGATCCACACCAACCCACAGTCTTGTCCCAGGGATGCTCTTGCTCCAGTGCCTGCCTGGGGGCAAGCATCCCCACTCGTGCTTGCTCTGCCTCATGTGTCTGCCCTGGAGTTTCGGGAGCTAACAGGAGTCCCCTAGAAGAGTACAGAAGCAAGTGCTGACCACCCCCTGGACTTCCCTAAAGAAGTTTTATAAGATTTTTGGAGTCCCCCTCAGCCTCACTCCAAACAAAAAAGGAAAAAATTCTCCAGCCAGTTTTGCAGTAGGCAAGTTCCCAGTTCAGCTAAAACTAAATGTGATGATAGAGAAAGACTGAATGGTTCTAGGGTTTAACTACAACACACTGAGTTACTGCGTCATACAGTAGTGCTTGAAATCCAACTACGATCAGCAGCAACCAGCTGACAGCTTTCTCGCAGCGTGTGCTAAGTGAGTTGTAATCGATGATCTGATTTTAATAGACAAACTATCAGTGTTGAAAGGAAATAAAAAGAAAAAGGATACCCACTGTTTCTTTGGGGAAGATGTCAACAAATAAAACACGCAAGAACACTTTGTACTGAGGGGTTTTTAATATCTTGTAGGCTCTACAAGTATTATTTAGAAAATCATAGCCTTTAGAAAAAGTACTTTGTAAGCTGATTAAGGACTTCTACAAATAGAGAAAGTGAGAGTAACATGTGGAAACTTGCATTGCCACTCCTGTGGCTACTCCAGGTAATACATGTAGAATATTTTCTGAATTCTTAGTTCTGGTGGCACATTTTGGTTTTCAAGGATGGGGAAAATATATTAAGTTAAAACTAAAGAAATAGATAATGTTTCAAAAAAAAAAAAAAAAAACAAAAAACAACAAAAAGCACTTTTCAAGCCAGAAAAAAATCTGCTTCACAGTCATTCTGGTTTGGTTGCCCCATGTCTTACTTCTCAGTGTGTGTGAGAGCTTCTTGAGTAGGCTATGTGAACCATGACACATTACAGGGAAATTCCCACTGTACACCCTGCCCCCTCACCTTCTTCCTATTAACGGTATGAGCTGGGAGATGCGGTCTGGCAAGGGCGTCTCGAAATTGAGGTACCTGTACTACAGCTCCCTGTGAAACATTGCACGAGCATATCCAGCCTAATTTTTTTTTTTTTGTCAAAAAATAATGATGTTCGAATTGTTACTAAAAATTTTCATTTTTACTCTCTCTAGTTTGAATGATGTGTCTACTGTGAAAGCCTGCTAAGTTTCTGTGACACTCAAACATCATTATTATATATATGATAAAAAAATCATAAGCACTAAAAATTAACAAACCTACCCTAACAGTCATGAGTAAGCAGCAGTCATTTGTGTTCTCTAAATGACAGAATAAGCTAATGAAAAATGGCCAGAATTAGTTATGTTGCTATGCTTTCGAGGGCCTTGGTTTATTGGAAAGAATTTGGTTAGAAGTTAGACAGTTTTCTTCATAAAGAACTTTGTCCTGCTTCTAGTGGAATTTCTGCCCAATTTACTATTTCTGTGCAAATTGACCAGTATGTTCCCTCCTCTTGTAAGCAGTTATTTTTACTTGATGTATTTTTCCTGTTCTTGGTTTCCGTGACTTCAATTAAATTTCTAAATACAGTCAACATTGTTGGCCTTCTTTCTCAGAAACTGAGCAAAATCCATGAAAATGGATGTTTCTGCTTGCAGTAAACAGAACGGATAAGAGGTGATGCCTACTACAATGCTCGTGAAGCCAAGCAGATACACATGGGACAATCCTAGCTCAGAAACACCATGGTGTTGTAAGGCTCATGGCAATATTATGATAGCAAACTATTTTCTTAGTCATCTGAAATTTGTCTTTTTGGTGGGGAAGAACAGATTCAGCAAGTTTAAGAAAAGTACGCCAAAAGGTTGCTGTGGGTAATGGAGGGAGTATGACCAGAATTCATGTTGTGCTGCTATGGTAGCAGTGGAAAGATTTCAAGCTGGAGTTTGAAAGTCATGTCAAATGCCAGCCCCACCAAAAAATCAGACACCACTGAGTGTAGGTACTACATGACCAGAGTGAGAATGTGGGGTTGAATCCAGGGAAGGGACATGACGCTGCAGTGGACTGCCTGGTGCTTGCCAAGAGTTATGTCCCTAAGACAGGATCCTCGGAGACCAGACCTGGTGAGCATGGGCCGGCTAAGATGGCCTACAGGAAATGTTGTGGTGCTGGCCACAGCTACAGCCATGCTTCCTTCCCCTCAGGACCTGAGGTTAGGCTGAAGATCCAGATGAAAAGTGGATCAATCCATTCTCAGAAAGATGAACACAGAGAGAAGAGCGAGCTTGCTCTTCCCTACTAGTATCCACTCAGGTTCAAATCCCACCTCTTCATGACCTGCAGTAGGAAAGAAAACATAATTCTTTGTTCTTCCATGGAAGGATCATAATGGTTTGAGTAAATTGCAGAGCATTTGGGGTTGGGACAGTCACTCCTTCACTCCTGTGGGGGCTGCTGAACTTTTCGTACCCCCTGCCCTCGCCAAAATGAAATGTTTTCCAATCTGGTACATCCACTCTCACCTTAAAATTTGGGTCTTATATCTTGCTTCTTCTCAGTGTTCTGAAGTGTAAAACACCATACCAGGATTGGGAATTGATCCTGTCTGGATTTCAGCCCACACGATTCATCTGTGAAGTTAATATTACTAAATGGTTCTTCTAGTCCACCAGGAAGTACCAGAGGGTTGTAGCTTAATATTTGCAGTTATCTAGTGTTTAATTGAACAAGTTACGATCTGTATCACTTAGGCAGTTGTTATCAGAGAAAGTATTATCATATGCTTTTAAATTGAGGATTATGCAGAGTGCCACGTGCATGTCATATTTAATGTGGTAATAAATGTACAACAGTATATTGAATGCTCATATTTGTAAAGGCAGATAGATGGAAGGTGTGTACTTTGTTTAATAACCTTTACCAAGTGCTTCTTAAACAATCAATATTTAATATACTATAATTGCACTTTATATTTAAATTAAATGGTTCTTTGGAGCAAATTGGAGTGGCAGTAAAACTGCCTCTGGACTAAAGGTGTGCATCAGCCACAGTAAGGGTAGGGAGGACCTCGGGTGAAAAAGGCTATGGGATGCGCAGAGCATCTGTAACATCCTCCCAGCTTTCAACTGTGGGCATCTACCTGTGGCCTCCTCCAAAACAGTGGACAGTTACCATCCAGAGGTGATGGGTCACCCCTAATCCTGCTGAAGCCAGTGTGTTGTTTCACTTAACTTGCCTGCTTTTGGGTGGCTCTCAGCTCTAGAGTCAGCTCTGGGTAAAAGTGAGTGACTTCAACTCTGTTATTTCTTCTTTTAATTTCACTACTTTGCCCACTGACAACCTAGTTCAGTCCAAGAAGAAATCCAGGGAACCTTTCTCACTGTCTTGCATTGCTCAAGGGTGAGACCAGATTATTTGCAGCAAAGTTCCTATTCACTTTTCAAAAGCATATTTATATTTCTCAACTACCAACACTAATGGTCATTCAAAACAGGGAGTTGCAGAGGATCATAGAAGCCACAGTGCACAGAATCATGTCTGAGATCTCACCTAAACTACTCACGTGACCACAGGAATAGCCTGAATCTCTCTGACTTCAATATTTGCTATTTTGATTTGTTACAGAGTTAATCCAGCCAGGAAACAGAAATAATGCCACATGACATGGGTAACTAACTGACCACAGCACAGCTGAAAAGATCAGTTCTGCTGCTGAATGCATTAACTGAAATTTCAAAGTGTAATCGAAAAAAAAAAAAAAAAAGCCAGAAACTCAGTCAAACTGAAAATAGCTGTTGAATTTAGAAGAAAATCTGTGAAATTCTTTTCAGTTACTCATTCATCACTGGTCACAAGTTTTGTCACAACTTCAGTGATAAAAGTGGCACCCTAATCACGATATTTAAACTAGTTGCAGGACACAGATGACTCATCTGCAGTTCAAAGAGCCTCTTGTTTCTGTCAGACTGAGTCCAATAGCATTCATACAGTTTTTCTCATGTGAGAAGTGTTAAGATACACCAAACTGAGTCATTGTGGGCAGTTCTCTGAATGTCAACGCAGTGCTCAGCAGCAGTCGAATGAAAAATACTGCTGTTAAGACAGTAGCCAGGAATAAAATAGAAAACATTAGTAGGAAACATTGTATTTTAACGTTCCTCTTGGCCCCGTCTCAGAGGTATGTCAAAGAATTAGTGCAGGAAGGACACAGAGAGTGAACTATGGAAGAGCATCTGTAGAGACTAAATAAACTATTATTTGGGGAGGGGGCAGTAGGAAAGGGGGGTGTGCAGTTACAGTTACAGCAGGAAGAAGTGACTGGAGGAGGAACTTGACATCACATGAGAGCTGGGGGGCAGCTTCCAAGACAGTCAGGCACAGGTATGGGATTTGCTGGAAGAAGGACTTATTCTACACGTAAGTTTTCCCTAATTATTTTTAAGCTGTGGAAGTTTCTGCCATTGGACACTGTGGAAACCAAAGTCTAAATGGAAAAAAAGGGCCATTAAGGACCATGAAACACAACAGAGCAAATACAACCTCCAGCTCAGGACCTCCGTAAAGCGCTGGTGGCCAGAGCTGTGGAGGAGGGAGGAGGTACAAGAAGATGTATCCTTCCATGCTCACTACGCTTCTTGCTCATTTTCCCTAGGTGTCTACTACTTATCATTGATAAAAGCAAGATAGTGAGCTAAAAGGAGCTCTGCTCTGACCCACTATTGATTATCCTTTAGTTCTTAGGAAAGGCTTAAGGAGAAAAAGTTTTTGCTTGGAGATACCCTACCATACCTCAAGATAAAGCAGCTTAGTGCTGGGTCCTGGTCATCCAGACACTTCCATGCAAGTGACTTCACACATATAAATAAGCCCATTAAATTACCTGGGACTACTCAAGTGCATAAAATTAGGCAAGTGCAAAAATACTTCCAGGTGCAGGGACATTAAAATGCACTCACGGCAGCCCCAGCTCAGCAAAGCACTTAAGCTTGTGCTTAAGCCCTCCCTACCAAAGAACTTCGGTGTGTTTGGCTGAGCAGGCATAGACTTGTGGCACAGCTAAACTAGTGATTTACAAACATATAGAGCACAAATGATAAAATCATGGGATACTTGCTTAAACTCTGATTAAATAAATCAGCAATCAAAAGCACGGTGCACAGCTTGCACACTGCAGTTGCAGGTTTATGAACTCCACAGACATGATGAGAGAATAGTCAAAATTCTTCCAATATAGACATTTATTTCTCTTTCCTTTCACCAGACTCACTAACTGGACAGAAATTGCCTTATTTATGGACATCGATTTATCATAGTCATGGCTGTATGCAGCTATGGTTTTACTTCTTATAATCTCTTCCAGAACAATAGGATTAGGTGAGACTGTCATTAGAGTATTCTGATAAATAACAAGAAAAACCTTAAAAACTTGCCGACTGTGGAACGAAGACACTTAAAACAGAATGTAGTGCTTAGCCCCAGGCCTTGGCAACAATTGAAACAAAATGTTTTGAAACAAAGCAAATTGGCATTTTGCTGACTTTTAATGTACTGTCTTTCCAAGCAAGACACCTGGTTCAACTACACAAAACATCTATTCAGAATTACAGTCTGAGCTTTTGTTATGCAAAAGGTAAATGAGGGCAACATGAACTCTGTGAGAGAGTCAGGTTTGTTTTTTTTTTTTTTCTTTTTCCCTAGGGTAATCCGTCAAGAAGATATTGGTTACTGACAGGAAACCAGGAGCCTTTTGAGGATGTGTTGGTTTCTTTTTTACGGGGTGGGGGGCGACAGTCCAGTGGGAAAAAAGATACCAAGTGCAGTAAAATGCACTAGCTGCATTAACCAAATGCGCATCTGAATATCAGGCTTTATAAAAATGGCACATGTGCATGTGCACATGTGTATGCATGCAGGGATTTACTGATATATGAAGCAGGTGTTCATGTATGTAAGAGGCTAAAAAGGTACGTGTCAGTTACTGTTCATGTGTTACCTTAATTTTGATGCTTTTAAAGGCATTTTATGAGATCCCTGCCGAATGGCGAGCGATTCATTTTTGTGTTTCCTTTCATGTCTGCTGTCTTGGGATTTTAATGGATTCAAACTGTTTGAATCTGATGGGCTATCAAGTTTATTAACAATAAAGATGGACCTAAGTCCAGACTAATGGATACTGCAACACCAGCTTTGGTATTTAAACTTACAGGAGGGTATAGAGTCAATAAAATCCTTGCCTGCACATTCAGAACACCTCCTTCATCTTGAATTTCATTTGAAGGGGAAAATATGTCATATTTCAGTATTAAATCTCAGCCATGCTGATCAGAAGCCTGAAGAGCTTCGCCGGTTTGACCACTCACTTCTCAAACTCCTCGTGCTTTCAGGCAATAGCAACGTAACTTGAAGCCTTCTGTCAAATAAAGAAGGGTGATCTGTCAAAGTGCCAACATTACAACACAAAAAAAACATGTTTGGTCATCAAGTCTCACACCTCCAAACGAAGTGCACAAAAAGCCCTCCGTAGCTGATGCAGCCCTTGTTCAGGCTTTTTGGAGGCCACAGGAGAGGCAGCAGTTGGATGCCTATGTCATGTTTAACTGCGGTGGGTTGATCACTGCTGTATGTGGAGCTCCCTTTGCTGCTCACAGGCTGAGTCTCTCACTGACCAACAGCTAAAGAGTTGCTTGGGAATGTTTCAACAAAAAGTATCTTGTCAGAGCTGCTGAATAAAAACTTCTCAAGAAAGACTTGCCTTTGACTAATTTCTCTCCTTGAAAAAGCTATTGAAAAAAATAGGAGTTGTCTAAATGTTTCCCTTTGTACTTTCAAAGGAAAATTGGGGAGGGGGAGGGGAAGAGGTTCTCTTTAAAAGCACTTCTCGTTTTGTAATACAAATAAGTAATGTTTTAAAAAGCTGAAATAAAAATGAAAAAATGCTTGAAACTCATTAAATAAAACCTGTTTTGGTTTGGTTTGTTGTTTTTATTTAATTTCAAAAAGATACTTGATATTTTAACTATTAGTCCTGACATCAATGGAATGTTTTTGGTTTTTTTTTTACTGATTCAAAATAGTAAAATATTCAAAATCCTGAAAATTTCCCATGGGATAGAAAAAAACATACCCTGCCCAGCTCTACTAGAAATCGCAACACGAAAAGACAATCCTGACTTTATGTCTGAACATGTCTGTTTGGGATGGTGAGCACAAAGGAGGTAAACACTACTGTCAGTGGATGCTTCAGGAAAATCAGATCTGCGCTGGAGCATATGGGTGGCAGATAAACTGGGCTGCAGGATGACAGGTCACATGGGTTCTGTGAGATGATTCCCTGGGATAAAAAGGTCTTACTGTAATAGTGTACAATGGACAATTTGCTACACCATTCGAATAGTTGTTGCTTAAGGAAGAAAGGTAAGTCCCCTTTTGTTGGTGGCTGACTCTAATATTTATTTACAATCGTGACAGTATTGCAAAGTGCTCCCATGGCAAGGTAGGGAAGCTGCATTTCCAATGAGGTGGGAGAGAAAGTGATGGGAGTATGGTGGGTACCCCAGGCATCAGAACAGGGACTCCAGCTCCAGCCCGGCTGCCCTAAAGACCAGCACCTCCCACCTGCCGTGGGCATTTATACCCCCAGTCCTCTCTTCCTAAAATTGCTCTGGACCTGTGCCTGCCTGAGGCTTCCCAAGCATCTTTCGACATCCGTAACCCTTATCCCCAAACTCGCACATGGGAAGACCCTGCCCTGTACTGGCAGAGCCTCCAGCCCTGGGCAGATTCCCTGCTTCAGAGCCTCCCAGACCTCCCATCCCACCACCTCCTCCACCTCACCCCAAACTCCTGCTCCATGGCCCCAGCCTCTTTCCCTGACTCCCCGCTCCCAAACCCTCTTCCCCCAGCTCCCTCGCACCCATTTTCTGTACAGAAACCCATCTCTCCAGCTCCAAACTTTCCTCATCCCTGAAGTGTCTCCTGTCTCCCATCTGGCTTCAAATGCAGCAGATGATTAAAATTAATATAATTAATCCCATTCTCTCTGTGCTAACGGAGACAAGTGCAGGCACTAATTCATGCTCCTGCCCCTTGATGTAATGTTCACTCTTGGCCCCCAGCCCACACCCTCTTCCACTGGAGGGTTTTTCTGCTTTTGGTCCCTTTCTCTGTCTCAGGGTCCCACCAGAGACCCTCGGGCCCCCTGGTTTGCACAAGGTTCGGCCCCGTCCCCCAGGGCATGGGCTGCTGGCTGTCCCAGGACTGCCTTGGCTAGCCAAACCTGCCTCCTCGCTTCCTCACAGAGCTGCCTGGGCTCCTGGCAGAGATTTTCAAAATCCAGACAGGAGCTGCAGCTCAAACTCCACCTGGATCAAGCCCAGAGGGAAGAAAAAGCGGACATGTCTGGGAAAAAGGAGCTTTATGGTAATTCTACAGAAGGCAACCAGACTTTTAGGATGGGAGCCGATTTTCTAGAGGCCCTAAAGGGGATGGGGAGCCCAATATCCATGGGCAACAGCAAGTGTGAACACAGCAAGAGGAGGGTGAGACTAGTCCTAATCTGCCTGGTCAGATCCACATCTCACACTGGATGGATGCTGTCCAGGACAACAAATTACAACATATTCTTCACTCTGACTCAAGGAAGGCCTGGGGCTGGTAGTGGCCATAACTGCAGGGGTGAGGGGTTCCTCGAGGCTTTTGTGGAAAGGCAGCACTTCTCCCAACCAGCCTGGTGGCAGGAGTGGCTGGCTGGGAGAGGTGGCCAGAGGGACCAAGCGCGGCATCTTCATCCCTCCCATCAGAGCGCTTCCCTCTCAATTTTGGCAACATACCAGCTCCAAGACTGCACGGGCATCAGATCCACAAGCTCCAACTTGGGCATCTCAGAGACCTGCCAAGAACACCATGAGGGCATGCATAGAAAAGACAGGAGAAAATTAAACAAAATAAAGACCAGGGGCGACTTGAATGCTCCAAACACTAACAATCAGGAGTGATAAACACTGCTCTTGCCCAAAGCAGAGCAAACGGGCCCAGAGCAGTGAAATTGAGCTGTCACTGAGCGAGCGAGGATGGGGCTGCCTGGCACAATGGTTGAACAGGGGGGAGGACACCAGAAAGCCATGACTGCAGTGCCCCATTTTGAGTGTCTGGCAGGGCCATGTCCCCGTCGGGAGGGATGAGGATGGGCTGCCTGCATACTTCGGGCAAACCATCTCAGACCTTTGGGCTCAGTTTACTGTTTGGTAAAATGAAGGCGATAATATCTGCCTCACAGGGGAGCTGTGAGGCTTATTAACATTTTGTCTAGTGCTTTGAGATCCACTGAGTGAAAGTCCTTTATGACTATTTTATTGTTATTGTACAGAGATCAAAGTAAGAGCTCTAATCTAATGCCATCCCTTTTATGTTTATACCACCCACTTGTATCCAGAAGTCAGGCCGACTGCAGAGTCTCTCTTCAGCCTCTTGGTCTTTCAAGGCTGCGAGTGTTTGTTTGTCGGTGAGGTTTTCCAGGGTAACTGGCTGCTAGTCAGTCATAGTCTGAACCTTGTAAAAGAATGAGGGCAGACACAAAATTGCATCATTATTTAGCAAGGCTGGAAGTAAACCATTGAGCTCAGTTTTTTCTCTAGTTATGTGCTATGTTAAATAGGTAAGTGTGTCAAGCCAAAAATGTACAGTACCAAGGCAGTGCTCTATTTGAAATAATTTTTAATTTATTGGTGTTCAACCTTTGGTCCCTCTATTATGCTAGGGGGATGTTCTTGTAAGTACAGATAGATACACAGGCATACATGTGTGGTTTTTAAGCCACAGAAGTCTGTAAATCACTGAACAGAAGATAGAAAATGGGTAATTCAAGGATTTTCCTTACCCTGTTTGAAGGAGCCAGTGTCAGAGTGTGATGTAATCTTACAGAGATTTTTTTTTTTTTTCCTGTAAGGGAAAGCTGCTGCTGGGAATCTCAATTTATTAAGTATATGTACTTGTTTCTTCTTGGACATCAATTTTACAAAGTGCCTTAATGTGTGAACTTTACACAAAGGGTCCAAGATGTTGAAAGGTGACAGTAAGCGCTCTGTTGACAGGAGGCTGTGTGGTCCAATTATTACTAGGAAAAAAAAAAAAAAAAAAAGAAAAAGAAAAAAAACAGTATGCAATTTCATGTCCAAACCTGAATGAAAGGGAGGAAAAACATGAGCTCTATAGAACAAGTCATACTCCCATTCTTGGAAGAAGACCAAACCCCATGGCAGATATGTTTATTTTAATACTTTTATTGTGCTAGATATTACTCTAAAACCTGTTCATTTGAAGTTCAGTACCAGAGGGTACAGCTCGCTCAATCAACCTAATTCTCCACTTGTGCAGCGATTCACACCTGCCTGGGTATGAAATGTAGTGCTGTCTGGGTAATGGAGTTTTCTGTTTAGTGACTGAACTGAAAAGGGGGAACAACAAGTATTTAAGAAAATAAGTTGTCCCACAGTGGAAATATCTCGATTCTTGGCAAAACAAAGAGCAGCGTGTTTTATTTTGGATCACTCTCAAAAGATTCTCTGGAGCCAAAACTAAATGTTTGGGGTGGAGGGGATGTTTTGTTTCAGGTTGCTTGCACTTTGTAGTAAGAAACAAAGGAAAACCAAACCATTAAAACAACAACAAAAAGATCTTTTTAAATGAACAAGTAATCAAGATGAAAACTTAGGAGTTTCACTTCAGAAGTGCTGAAACAATGTATTTTGATGCTCTGGAAATGTCTGTCTTGATGTTTTTTACCTTCTAAATCACTGAATTCAGCTCAAATTTACGAAGTTTCTGACTGCCCAAGCCTGTGTTTTTGAGTCATTTTTATTTGGCAGAGCAAGTAAAAGCATGTGTTTAAGTACTTTTTTATAAATAGAGAACTCAGATAATTCAAAAATGTGAGATTTATCATGGAGCAATTCCACAGCCTCGTCTATCACCAAACCAAGATCCTACTTCATGAAAAAAGTGGAAATGTGCATATATCTGGTGAAAATAAATGAGGGTCTGAGGAATGCAGACATGTCCCGTGAAAATACGCAGGCAATCAAAACCCGCATTTTCCATTAGAAGAGTAAGGGGTAGGATTTTTTTAAAAACTATTTGTGCAGTCCAAATAAAAAGGTGTGCAGCAGATGAACTGCGACCACGGGAGCACTTCAAAGACACACCAGCGCTAAGGTAGGTGTGAAATGGGATGTAATTGGAGAGAAAGATTTTGCAATATGAGTTATTTCTAAATGATTACATGTCTACTTCCAGAACCCCTGTCGGCTGCCGTATATGTGTATGTTTGCCTATTCATATAGGTAAGTATTTTTACATATATAATCTATTAAGCAGTGCCAGTACTTGTTTTTAACCATTCAAAATGTCATTCTACTGCAAGAAAACCCAAACCTACATGACAGTCAACTCTAAGCCTTTGACCTTGAAGGATCCCTGTGGGTACATTTTTGAACTAACATTCAACATCAGTAAATCTTGCACTAATACCCTTAGCAATTCATAGCCTTTATCTGTCTTTTCAGGGTCAAATTTTCCAAAGTCCTGAGTGTTTGCTTACCTCTCCCCTCCCAACAAGGCTTTCCCCTGACTTCAAAGGCATGAGAGACAGGCCAACACAAATTACTCTAGAAAATCTCACCCTCATCTGTTTGGCTGCTCTCCCCACCCCATCTGTGCATCTCCTGTTACCCTGGGCAGCAGTACATGCCAGCTGCAGGTAGCACAGTCCTGACTTGTGTGGTAAAGGAGGAAAGCTACGTGCTGCTGCCCTGATGTGTGTACAGCATCTCAGTAAGTCATTGGTTAGAATGACAGTAATTTTTAAAGATGACTGTGGGATTACATCACAGAAACTACACCCCTCCAGGGTGGGTGGCACTGCTGCATTATAGGTGAGAAATTATCTTTTTTTGGGTTTTCTTCAAGTAAGGAGTCAGATTTGTCAGCACGCAGTGTCCTGGGACTGCATTACCCATAGCAGAGATGCAAGCTCATTTTTACTGTAGTTGAGCAATGGGGTTTGATTCTTTTTTTCCCTTTTTATGTGCTAAAAATGCCTCATCATGGTAAAACACAAAACAGGACCTTCCTTAAAATCCCACCCCCTCTCCTGGGGTGTTTGCCTCATCCAACTCTTTGGAAATTAGTGTGACTCATGTAGACTATATCAACATACTTCTTTACCCCCCCCGCCCCCCCTTCATTTTCAGTGCTTGAAGAGAGAGAAAAATGTTTGTGAAATAGTGCAGGGTGACAGCAAGGTGAAAGAGAGGTTATGGAAAGTTGACACTGCTCTGGCATTTCCTATCCCGGGGGCAGAAGCACATGCCCAGCATTAAATGCACCTTCCAACCCAGCACCAAAACATTGCCCAAGCCCCTAGCCAGTATCCAGCAAAACCTCCCCACATAAGGGGCAGGTACCAGCCTGGGAATACTTTTGGCCTGCACTTTGACCATGCCCCTGCTCTCTGAAGTCTTCGCTGTGATGGGCTGCTGAAGTTTGTGCCCCTGCACTGACAATCAGCTCTGCTATAGCGGACGTGAGAAGCCAGAAGCATCTTCCTTGCTGAGGTGTTTTAACCTGTGTCTGCTTACTGCCACGTGCCCTGAGTAGCTTCTGTGAGAAGAGACTTAAAGTTGGCCCCACCGGAAAGGAGGACACTTCCACCACAGATGGTACCTCAGCAGTGCCTTGGGAGCTACACACGTGTCCTTGTGCTGGGTTTCTGTGGTGGGGGTTTTGGTGGCAGGGGAGGGGGCTACAGCAGTGACCCCTGTGAGAAGCTTCTTGAAGCTCCCCTGGCTCCAAGTCAGACCCGTCTGCAGCCAGGGCAAAGCCAATCAGTGATGGTGGTTTCATCTCTGCAATAACGTATTTAAGAAGGGGAACCTGAGAGGAGGTTGGAACTTGTGAGGAGGAGTTGGGAGAAGGATGAACACCCAGGTCAGTGGAAGGAAGGAGAAGGAAGTCGGAGAGGTGCACCGGAGCAGAGACCCCTGTATCCCATGGTGAGATGGCAGGGCCACCCCCCCTGGCACTTATGGAGGTCTGCGGTGGAGCAAAGGCTGACCTGAATCCTGTGGAGGAACCCACACTAAAACAGGCATCTGCACTTAAAAGAAGACAGCACTCTGAGGGAAGAAGCAGCCCCCACTGTTGTGGTTCAGTGCTGGGAGGACTGCAGCATGCAGGGGTGACCCACGCCAGAGCAGCACGGGAATGGCTGTGGCCCATGGGGAGGACTCACGCCAGAAAAGATTTATGGAGGACTGCCTCCAGTGAGAAGGGAACCATGTGGATCAGGGGCAGAATGTGCAGTGTTCAGCCCCTGTCCCGAGAAGGAAGGAGCAGTGAGCTGACTGTAACCCCCATCCCCTGCCCCTGCGCCGCTGGGGGAGGAGGTAGAGAGATTGAGAGCAGAGCTGAGCCTGGGAAGAAGGGAGGGGTGGAGGGAGGTCTTTTTTGGATGTGGTTGGTGCTTCTCACTGTCCCCACCTTATCTGTTAAGTGTTGTCTTTGTTAGCGTTTGAATTAAAGTGATGTTTTCTTTTCTTCCCCTAAGGAGTCTGTCTTTTGCCCATGACCATTATGGGTGAGCGGTATCTGGATTCCTGAGCCATTTTCCTTGATTTTCTCCTTCCCATTCCTGGTGGGTGAAGGCATGAGTGAATGGCTGCATGGTGCTCAGTTGCCCTTCGGGCTCAAACCACAGTTCTGCTGGTGGCTGGAGGTCGGCTGGCTGCAGCACAGGGGCAGCTGAACCGCGGCTCCAGCTGTGCGCACGCTCCTGGCCCACTGCAAAGGGCCTGTGAGCCACCGGGAAGGGCGTGAGGGAAGCTCGGTCCTATCCAAACAACTGTCATAACCACAGGGACAGGGCTACGGGGACACTTTCTCCCTCACCCTCTTTGCAGACCTTCTCTACTTTTAATAAGAAAATTTAACCCTGACGCAAGAGATTTCTGGTGCATCAGCCCCACTTGGCAAACAAAAATCCCATCTGCGATCCTGTTCGGCGGTGATCCATCCTTGCCCATATGCTGTCCTGCAGGCACAGGGCTGCACCTACCAGCTGCACCCCACTCATCTCTTTCCAAACAGCCTTGTGTATACAAGAGCAGGATCTCAGGAGGCTTTGACACAGTTTTAAGATTTACAGAATTTTTGCAGCTCTTGAATGTAATTTTATAGAAAAAATTATGTTCCAAGAAAATAACCTCTTGATGGGATTAATTTGCTATACCTAAATGCCCTTGAGAAAGGCTTGTCTTCATGTTTGGTGGCAACTTGTCACTTTAGTGACTACATTGTAGGGTGGGTGTCTGGGGTCCTCTCCATTCACTTACCAGTTATTGATAGAAGTCTCCTATGTACCTTGTGTTGCTTTGCTGTTCTCCCCACTCCAAGATGATAAATTCTGCTCACTTGGAGATCAGGCTGTCCAAGGGAAGCTCTGTGTATTTGTACAGGTCTGTGTGTCTTTGTACCTCTGAAAATCTATTCTACTGCAGCAATGATTTTCTTCATGATGCACAAGTTCCTTTGCAAAAAAGAACAAGAAAAGCCAAACAAACAAAAAACCCAAACACACTCCCCTCTCCCCGCACCACCCCCCCCCCCCAAAAAAAAAAAAATGCAGATTTTCTTTCCATCAGGGCTAAACAAATTGTGTTTTACTCCCTTAGGGATAACACCCCTGGGGAGTTATATCCCCCTTGCCGGTGGGCAGTTAACCAGCATACCAGTAGAAGTGTGTCTCTCCTCCAGATTGCACCCTGTCCCACTGGTGAGGCTCAGCTCTATGAATGGAGTTACGCTGCCCTTGCAACTGGCCTGATGGGGTGATTTACCAAGACCCAGTACACATGAGTTAATTATGAAAGGCCAGGTCCTCAAACGAGGGAAATCAAAGTAAATCTGCAGTTGCTAACCACAGCTAAACTAGTGTTATGAGTCGGTGGAAGTTTACACCATGTATCTCTGGGGATTGTCAGCTGCTCTCACTGAGAGGCAGTGAAGACACCTGCCCAGCACCTTCCATGGAGATGCTCTGGATTTGGGTTACTGGTGGGATGTAGCACCTCAAATTTGTCCTGATTATACCAAAATGAGCATTCAAAAAGTACATATAGGAAAAAGTTAGTGGCTTTTTTGCCTTGTACAGTTAGACACATTGTCACTCTAAAAATAGAATTAGGAGCCAAATTTTCTTGTCCTTTATTAACTTCACTAGTACAAGCTAGATTTACATTAGTTGAAATACATATGAGAACAATATGGAACTATAATTCTATACTAAATTAAACAAAGACACTAATGGGTAGATTGCAATAATAAATATATAACAATAATAGAGAAGGAAATAGAATTGAAATTTGAGCTTTAATCCCAGGCCCACACTCTGGTAACTTTCCTCACTCTAGTTTTACTCCACTCAGCTTTATGATAATGGAAGAGTTGAAATGCAAAGATCAGAGTTAAATCCTGACTTTGCAATAATTCACAGCATCTGGTCCCTGTGTTCCTTCCTGGACTGCTCTCTCCGTCATTCTCCAAGCATCATGCTGATGATTTGCAGTGCCACTGCTATTTAACTGCACAACCCATTTATCATCTGCACACTTCAGCATGCTCATTTTTCTTAATTTAACCAATGAATGAAGTAGTTCTAAATTACAAAATGGAAATGAGGGAAAGTGCTTAACTGGATCTAAGAAAAATGCTGGCTAGACTCCTCCCTGGGAAAACAAAATAAATTTATCTATTTTCAGTCTCAAGTTTATCACATACTTTCTCAGCCTGAGAAAACCTCCCTTACTAGATTTACAGTCTCCACATTGTGCAACTGCTTGCTCTGACTCATCTGTACAAATCAGTCATTTTTGGATCGGGGTCCCATTTTTGCACATTAAGATGCAGAGAAAAAACGTATAAGTGCTAGAAATAGTCATCCCAGACCTTCTAGTCAACCAGTCCCTGCAGATGGTCAGCTAGAGCCAGTGGTCCTGCCTGCAGCAGACTTGTTAGGCACATTCACACTTCTCTGTGTTTCCCCACATAAACTCGTCCCTCTCTGCTCCCACCAAGCCCGGCAGCAGAGTGTTCCCCAGTGCTGGGTGAGGACCCACCACTGTGGTGATGCCTTGGACCCACCTCCTCCCAAACCCACCGACTGGCTCCTGGCTCCCCTGTGCTCAGCATCATTGGTCTCTGCTGCTCTGAGGGGTCCTAAACTAGCTTCTCATTCTTGACACAGAAGCTGCTTGCACGTGCTTGATGACCCTTGCTACCCTCCAGCATGTCCCTTCTTGTCCTAGTATGACCTTTCTTGAGAGGGGCAGCAGGACTGCACACAGCATTTGAGGCAAGGACAGACCAGGGGTTTATACCAGATAGTAGTGACAGTGGTTTGGTTTGGTTCTTCCTTTCCCTGGGCACAGGGCTGATATTTCTGTAGCACTCTTGCCCCAGGAGTCCATTCCTGGATGCTCACAGGTGACTCAGAGCTCAGCACTGCATGTTTAAAGTTAAGATCTTTTTTTCCCAGTGTGACAACACTTTACAATGTTGAAATTCATCTGGCATTCTTATCTTCAGCTTGATTTCCTTCTGTAAATTATGAATGAGTTCCTACGTCTTAGGGTTCAACAGTGTTCACCATCACAATGCTTGTAAACCTCTTTAAAAATGGGCTGGTAGTAATGCATTTATAGCATTATAATTAATCCCTTCTATTGCCTGACTTCAAATGCAAAGAAGTATACTACTTTCAAAGCCAGAATTTAAAAGAAACCTCACCAACGATCATTTGAGAACTGTGGAAAAAAGCAAATAATTAAAAGCAATTGATGCCATCCCAGCTCTTTGTCTGTGAGCAAAGCAAATTATCCACAGCACACCATTTTCTTCTGCTTTGAAAATGTGTGCACAGGGGAAAAAATCACTGTAGAATTCTCAGGCTCATTAGGCCATACCAAAAGGGTATAATTGTGTTAATATTTTTGAAATAGTTTTCATAACTTTCAATTTCATATGAATTTTTAAAATTTGTATTTTAAAAAACATCATATTTCAAATTTTGGAATATTCCTGTTACCTCTGTATCCAGCAAGAGGGAAAAGAATAATACATTTTAAATTGCAAATGCAGTTTTTTCCTCTACAGAAAATTGCTAATAGTTATGTCAAAACTACACATTCAAAAAATTCTCAACCTACTCTAAAGAGGCATCACGGAATTAAGGTGTAGAAGAATTGAAAGCAATTTAGGGCACTCATGGGCAAAAGAAGGCCAAACTCATTGCTCACAAAGTGTGTGCGTGATGATGGATGGGATAAAGATCAAGGGTAGGAGTTTTTCAAAGCAAAATATCATAGATTCCTCTGCAGAAGGACAAAGTTCAGTGTGGAGGAAATTGGAGCTCCCTTTTGCTAAGGGAAATGGGGAAGATGCATCAAAATAATCAACTGCAAAAGTATTTCATAATCTATCCTTGACTTTGGAGATAAATGCAGGATTTTATCTTTTTCTTACAAAGATACATGTGTGACTGAGAAACTGGTTCCAGTGCTTTTATAGCCAAATGAAAGATGAATAGTAATTAACAGAGATGAATATGTGGCTTACAAATCAGAACTTCCAAAGCTAGCACAAGTGTTGTCCTTGAAAAATGAGAAAAACTGAGCAGAAAATTTCACTTCAAAACAAACAAGTAAACCTGCTTTTGAAACCTTACCTTGCTGGGTTCAGCCCTGCTCCTAGAGCACCGTGAACAGGATGGGGAGCCACGCCAGGCACACACTGGGCTCAGGTTTTGCCCAACTTGCCCCTCACAAGACCAGACAGCCAGCCCGCAGCAGCGCGGCTGCTGGCGGGAAGAGAGGGCACACCGCGGCCTGAGATGAGAAAGGATTTGGAAAAAGCAGGAGCCAAAGCTATCCAAACCAGGGTTTGCAGCAGGAAATGTCTCAGGGGGAAAAGCAGAGCAGCCCTGTGGACACGAGGAGATCTGGAGACAGAGGGCAGAGCAGTGCAACAAGGGGAGTGCTGGCCGGTGGGAAAGCTTGCCGTGGTAAGGGAGGCACACCAAGAAACCCCAAAGTACAACTGTGCGGTGAGTCAGGCTGGGGGGAGAAAGGCTTGAGATGGAAGGGGCAGAGATGTGTCTACAGGCACTCCTGCTTGGATCTACACACACGGTGCAAATTTATTAAAGCCTGGGCAGCATTTCTGGCTAAGGATATCATGTCTGCCCCTCTTTCCTCGTCTCCAAATTCAGTCTTCTTAGCCAGGTTTGGTTGGCTGTTTTAATCTCTTTTTTTTTTTTGACTGGGGCACTGAAGCTCCAAGGGGTGTTAACTTACAGTCACTGTGGAAAATCTTGAAGGGAGAACAAAAGCATCCCAACTTTTCCCAGGGCAGATGGGCAACAGCCAGAGAAACATCACTTGGTCACGAGGGGGGAGGGAAAGTTGATGGGCCGGCTGTGGGCAACCGCAAGAGGATGGGAGCAGCGGTTTGAGAGAGCAAGTAATGGCATGTGAAACAAACGATGATGAAACGTGGCTGAACTAAATAGTTAGGGCTAGATTCTTGCCCTTCTTTCCTAAAGTCAGCAAAGCTTAGCCAGCTTTACAGTGAAGCCAAGTGGGGCTGAGAAATCAAGTTCAGTGTCATCCAGCTTTAACCACCCTGAGTGCGTGCAAAGTGTACGCAAGGTTAAACAAAATTTACCATAACTCGTATTTTAAATGTCTCTGAACTTGGCCGCCCACACAGGAAACAGCTTGGAGCAGGTGGTCAGCGAGGCCCGCGGATCTGGGCTGGCTCCGCTCAGGGTACTTGTGGGTTACTGACTCACTGCCGAATTATGAGCCCAAACAAAAGGCTTTAAGACAAACTCCAAGTCAAGAAACTGAAGAAGACAAGGTGAAGGAAATTATGATCCCAGCCTGTGCCCTAAATGCACGCGATGGATGAGGAGTTGGTAAAATGCAAAATAAACCAAGGGGCTGCTGTGCTGGCGTTTGCTCCTCCTACTTGCCAGAACACCTGAAGGAGAAATCATGCGAGTGTGGCAGGAAATGGCAGGTGAGGGGAAAAGCTGTTCTTGATGTGTCATGCTGCTTCTGGGCTGCTAACAAAAAAAAAAAAAAAAAAAAAAAAAAAAAACCCAACCCTGTATTTTAGAGGGTATTCCAACCATCTCATTGGGCTGAAACTGTTTGCTTGAACATATTAAAAATGTTGAAATTCTTACTGAATAATCACTCCTAGATTAAACTCTTGTGAATACTGCCAGAAATTATTCCTAATACCGATTTTTTTTTTTCCTCTCACTTTTCAGAGCTAAAAAGCTCACAACTGTGGAAGAAAATCCTACCAAACTGGAAAAAGTTTGCTGCTTGTTTATCAGCCATGTCACATGCTGAAGTTTTATGTGAGTATTACTTTCAAGGTATTTCATATTATTAAAATAGATGCTTTTATTTCAGATACTGTTAAAAATTACAGACATGAGGGTAAAGGAGAAGTCAGTTCCAGATGACAATATGTCTTTAACCCCTCCCATGCTCTGGTTTTGCTGTCAATGCCATGTGCAGTGGGTGATTTTAGGCAGTTCACTGTGCAGTGACAAGAACGGTTTTGCACAGTGATTCCTAGTCCTGAATTTTCCATGCTCCCCTCCATGTCTATAAAACATACTGTATGATGGCAGAATTTGATGGCTTATCTGGTGGCCAAAGGGAGACCACTCAGGCATGTCCTCTTAGGCTGGTCCTGGAAGGAAGAAAAGGACAAGCAGGAGGCTTGGGGGGAGCAGAGGCAGAGGACGAGGTGAACACAGTAACACAGTGCATGTATTTACTTTGCTATTTCTCCCAGGCATCCCTGCGTGGTGGGGGTTGTTGTTTCATTCAGGGACCTTCCATTTTCTTACCTGACTGCAAGGTCTGCCGCTACACCAGAAGTCCCCCACTGAAGGGGCCAAGGGGGCATGGTCAGCTCCAGCCCTTGACTGGCAGTGACATTAATTTATTTTCTGTTTGCTGTATTGGCAGGTCTCCTTCCTTTCACTATCCCTCCTGCTGCTTTCTCAACAGCATTCATTTTATGACCTCCCATTTACTTGGTGCATAAACTGTTGCACCAACAGTGTTTTTAATTTCTGTTGAAAAAGAGGAAAAAACGGTCACATTTCCTAAAAGGGCAGTTTTCATTCAGAAAGCACAGATCACATGAGTTTGCACGCTGTAAACCAGGTCTGTCTCGATGACTCACAGCAGTTGCCAGCAGACATACCTGTACAAACACACACCCTGAAGTATTATAAATTAGTCTAGTTGTCTAATGCACTCACTGAGTGCCTAATATTGCTGGTAAAATATGTGCTGGCTTTGCTAGCATGGGAGGATGTTGTAAGGTCTGATCTGAAGCCAATTTAACTCAATGAGCTTTAAATCTGCGTTTAAATGGTGAGAAATACTTCAAAATAGCTCTCACTCGGCAGAGGACATCAAACCACTGGGGCAGCGTTTTTCATGCTTCAAGTCCGGGTTTAAATACCTGGCAATATCAGGGTCTATATGGTTAGCTAACAATGCTAAGAGCCTGTACCCTCCTTCCCAAATTCCCTGATTCTGTGTTATAATCTTGGGCCAGGGCATGTACCATATAAACAACTGCCAGCGTAGCAACACAGTTTAGAGGTGTGAACTCTCATGTACATTTTTATACCAGGATGCTGTGTGAGCTGAGCTATTCCACAGAAACAATTGCATGTCTAGTAGAAGCTTTCGCTGGTACTAAAGTACTATGAAGAATTGCTCCCCGCTACTGTAAAGTTTCTGTGGCAGATCAGGGCCACATAATCATTTATTAAAACTAAAAAGGTAGGAAGCCTAGTGCTGATCTGTATTGGGGAACCCTTTCTGCCCTGTGTTATGTGGGTGAAAAATAGAGGTCTTTCCCATTTGGAATGAGTGATATATTTCCAAATATCCTGTGGTTCAGCTTCCTTCAGCTGGGCAATGTGTTTGAAGTCACAAAGATAGAATAATACAGTTCTGCAGAAATCTCTTTTCTGACTCCTTTGTGCATGCTGCAATGCAACAGGAAAATTTCAGATGTTATTTCTAAACTCCACAATCACAAATTGTAAAATATCCATCCATGCAATGCTTTCCAAGAACATTTCACACGACATGTCTTCAGGACAAAACTCGGAAGCTTGTGTGCATCAGGAATTCAGTGGTCTTTTAAATCTTATTGGAAATTAACTTGTTTGGCTTTTAATTTCACTACCTTAAAAACCATTGCTGTGGCTGTGTTCTTTGCTGCAAGTAGCTGGCAGAGCTAGGAAATGGGGAACAGGAAGATTTTGGGAATACAAATTTCCACTCACAGTTATGCCATTTTTCAAGGCATCCATTTGATTCTGTGTTTACCTGCCCATGTTCCTTTAAGTCAGTGGAAATAGCTCGCTTTCTCAGCGAGGCGGGCTTGGTTGTGGTTACATGCTGGTCGCAAGCAGGCAGAGCAGTCTACAGAGGTTCAAATCAGCTCTCCAGCAGTGAACTTGCACAGTGCAGCAATTTTGCACAGCAGCATGAGGCTTGAGGATGAGCTGCTTGACACTTCTGAAGTGCATTTCTGAGCCCCGGGGAGCTGTGTGTTGCCTGCTAGAGCCAGCCCGACGATGGTACCCAGCTGAACGCTTTAACTGCGCAGCAGCTTCTTTTCATCCCATTGTAGCATCAGTGATAAGGCTCCTCTTGACTAATTTGGCCCTCTAACGGGGAGGCGTGTGGTTATGCCTCCCAGCTTTGGCAGCTCTTCTGCAGCCTCCTTCCAGAGGTAGGCACTTCCCTCCCTTCACCATCCAGGGAGCCGAGGTAATTAGCTGGGACTACAAGTCTTGCTTTATACGGCTGAAATTGGGTGAAATTAAACCTTCCCTGTGTGAATTCTGAGACTGCGGTGCCGTAAGTGGTTCCAGCATTGAGACCCTTCAGCTTCTACTATATCTTTATTTCACCACAATATCCAGATTGAAAACACATTGCAAGGATTGTTTGGGGCATATGTTAGTGTCAGATCTGTTCTGTGACTTTCTGAAATTTGGTATTCCCATGTTTGTAAGACAAGACAGCAGTTTCTGCATTAAATTTTGGCTTTGATAGTTTGATACTGTCTCTGAAGCAGATGGGTATTCAGTTCCATATGTCATCCAGAGCTTTGTTTTGAAAACACCAAGGGGAAAAAAAAAAAAAAAAGCAGCAGCAACTTTTGTCAGATTTTAACCTGGTTCATTGACCATCACTAAATAAAAAGTGGACGGTCCTTTAACAGTTTTATGCATGGGTCTGAGTACAGAAACTAGAGCAATATAACTTGCAGGTATATCTGCAGCATAAATGAGTCACAAAATTAATCTGAAACTTGTTTAAAAAATTAATATTTTAAAATTATAAAATCTTCTGGGGTGTTTATGTCAGATTTGCCATATTGCTTATATCAAAGAGGTATTTAAAGGCTGCACGACTTTGATGCATTCTCTTGGACATGACCTTATTGTCACTTTCTTCCATTATAGTTTAAAAAAAAAAAAAAAATTAAAACTACAAGAGAGTTTTCTGTTTCTGGGTCAGGTGAGGGAGTTCATTATCTAAAATACATAGTTTTACTTGTTTGCACCAAAATCTCTCCAGCAATTTTTCTTGACGTAAAATTGATTCTCTCCCCTTTCAGTATATTGCCACCAAAAGGAGAAATTATTTGTTCCACCTTTAGTCAAAAAGACACCTATGGAGTTGTATATTTGGTTCCCACAGCTCCCGCCTTCCCTTTTTGGCACCTTTTTGGTGGGGACAGCTGTGCTCCCGGTCAGTCAGCACCAGAAGCACCACAATTTGAGGCAAGTTGGATTCGGATGAGTCCTCCCTGAGTTTGCTTTTCCTGATAGCGGGAGCCAGCTCCCAGGCCTCCCCGGCACCCGCGCGGGGGCAGCTGGGGGCTCAGCTCTCCCCCTCGCCCACCAGTCTGGCATCAGCTCACGGAGCTGCAACGGCCTCGTTGTGCAAGACCCAGAAACAGCGTTCAGACCTTAACGCGAGCCGCCAACCCCGCCTGCAAAGCGGTTGGGGATGAAAGGGAGGAAGGCCGCTGGAGCACCAAACCAGGTAACCACCCTTCCCTCTGGAGATCATCACAGGGCAGAACCAGAGGCCTTTAAAAGTTAGCTTTTAACCCTGCAACTGAAAAAGAGCATACATCTCTATTTTAGGCCAATACCTTCAGTAAGAACATTGGGTGGCTTCATTGCGTTTCATTTTTTTCAAAGATTAGCGAAGGATTTTGTACACACCCGCAGACATGCACATGCGCACACAAGTGCACGCATTTGTTTTAATTGTTAATCCAGACAAACTAAAGGTTATGTTGTCGCATTAAAGGCTAATGTCATGAAAAGATCAAGGCATTTAATGAAGTGCAAAATTCATCCTATTTATGAAAAGAAATGTTGCATTCTCCAGTGAAAACTCCGCACAGAAAATGTGGCTTTTTAATGAAAGTTATTTGTGTCTGTTTAATATTCTGGACCATGAGAAAAGATTTTTGTTGTTGTTGTTTTGGCACGCTAATAGCGCAGAGTGCTGCACCACTTCATTTTTTTCTAACAACTTGAACTCTTTGGCAGACAGCCCCATGCAAGAGTGGATTACCTCTCTCCTTTAATGGGATAGTTCATTAGCAGATTCGGTTATGTAATTGGGGAGGATAGTAGAGAAATTTTAAGAACTTCCTAGCTGCTGTACGCTCAGTTCATCTCCTGTCGAGCGCTGGGAACCCAGACCCACCACAGCCTTCGAGACACTCAGTTAATTACTCTCTGTCTTGGAGCGATTATTCCTGCCCCAGCTTCCTCCTCAGGGAGGTTAAGCACTGTCTAATGAGTGTGGAGGGAGAATTAAAAAATCACTACCCTGAGTATGCAAAGATCAACTGTGTCATTCTTTTTAAGCTGAGTTGTAAAGACAGAGTTAGCAAAGTACACGTGAAAGAGAAGTCCCTCCAACTGCAACTGCCACTGCCACTGCACAAGTAACATGATAAAAACCTCCGAGGGAGCTCTCGAAGCAGGCTGCTTTGCAAGGACTGCTCTGCCTTACACTCATACGCATCTTGAAATACTTAGACGTAGCGATTGAGTAAGCAGCTTCATACCACACAGCATTTTACTTGCAGTCAAGTACCCCTATGTTCCTACCCTCCAATAAACTGCAGGGAGCTAAATTTGGAAGTCCTTGTCAAGGGGATTTGGAGAAAACAAATGCATTACAGATGAACGCTTTCAATAGTTTCCACAGATTCAGTCTAAAGCTAAAAATCACCTGTTCGCTTTTCCTAAGGTGATTTTCCCTTGCAGCTGAGATTTGCAACTGATGATATCCTTATAGCGAGTGACAGTATGAAACTATTTATTTCCAGCAATAAGGAAATTATGTATTATATTACTCACCAGAGGCATGGTGTATTCTGTTCTGCGAAGTCCATATTCATCTGTAAATTTCACAGGAACAAGGTTGTCAGAAGCACTGAACACTCCTGGCCCACTCGTGAAGTCAGTGCAAACTGGGGATTTACTTGTCGTTATCGGAGTGTGATGACAGCTTACTCTCAGGAAAACCTGAATTACAGAAGCCATGCAGCAGATGTGGAAAGCTTGGACAACATCATCGCAATTGTCTGTAGAGGAAGGAATGTTGCAGTAGGCTGATGATTATTTTTAAGTTCTAAAACATTCCTAAACCTGGGATTTGTGGGAGTGAGGGAGGAATCTTCACCAAGACATCCTCACACCGTGATGTCTCAGAATAACTGGGGTTTCAGAAAACTGTTCCATAAAATTATGGTATTACTTTTGCAAGCACTGTTTCAGGGTAGACACCTCTCATTTGGGACCTTTCTGGATCAGAAGTATTTTTACCAAGAGATATGGTGGATGCTAAAAGGAAAGGTGGAGACCCCTCTAAAAGCTTCCACATATGGAGCTATAGCTGAACACGGACCAGCTTTGGTGAGGAGGGCTCTGGCAGAGCTGAGGATTAGACCAGGTACCTAGGAGTAAACAAAGTCACTCAGCACTGTGAATCCTGTTGCCCTTCTGCATTTCCAGACCTTTCGGTACCATCTTGCTATCCCTACCACTGGGGAGGATAACCAGGGCAATTCTGTTTATTTTGACCCACTGAGAAACACGTCACTGTGACACAAGTCCAGTAAGGCTCTAGCAGGCACCAGGGAGTCAAAGCCAACTTACTAAGAAGTTAGAGGTGGCCACGGTGGTTCTAGGAGTATCCTTCACTAAGACATTGTGAAAAACACATGGCTTTCAGCTGTTATTGCCAGTTTCCTAAGTAGGACCAGTGAAAGTCAACTGTTTTATTTCAGATTAGAGGCCACTATGTACTTTCAAAAAGTCATACTCTGTATGAGAGGCACACAATGTATAAGTGGTAATATGTGTCCAGAGTCCAAGAGAGAGAGAATATCAATAGGATGTTGATAGGCCCATGGCCTGTCCTTGGTATACAAAAATAAATCTTTGACCAGAATCAAGCTTACAGTTTGATGGACAACTCAGATATTAGGCTTGCCTATAAAACACAAACACAGAGATTTATCAGTTGAAAAGGTTAGGATGGAGACTCCTTTTTACAGCTGTGCTTTCTGTTTTAATGCATTCTGTACAAAACCTTTTCATATGTCTGAAAAAGTACATGTCTACTTTAAATGATTAGGGTGCTGTCCTCAGGGAAAGCTAAAGATGTCCATGATAACAAAATAAATAATGGAGTAAAAAATGGGTCATGCTTTATTACAGCATTTCATGATAACACAGATATTTTTTTTGAAGTGTTAAACTGTGTCTTTTTTTTAGTAAAGCATACCAGCCAAGACTGGCATTTGGCAATCTGCAATTTATTAGCCATGATCCTCTTTCATCAGAAGTCATTCTAAATAAAATTGTGGCTGTTTTTTATTTACTGTAACTCACTGTGTTCACGAAGAATGATGATCTGGCAGGTGAAAGTGAACAGCAGAGAAAACTGTCGGAGATTTTTCAGTTGCACTTGTGAGAATGGCATAGGGCAATGACAAAGATGTGGAGAGACAGCAAGGAGGATCCCACATGTGCTGGAGGTCATACATGTTCCCAGCATGGGGAGCAGTGACAGAGATCTCTTTCCAGCAGTGAGCTTCCCTCCCCAGTGCAGAGCCTCTTTGAGGACCTGGGAAACCTGTCAGAGGACAACAATGAGCCTAGCAGTGAGTTTCATATGAACAGTTCATGAGGCAGGTACAAGAGGAGGTTCAAGGTTAAGGCAAAAAATGATGTTTTCAGGATTTGACTGAACAGCTGAATTTTTCCTCTTGAGATGTAAAAGCTGCTGCTGGGAGCTGGGTAGAGGCTTAGCCTTCCTGAATCTATTTTTAACTAGTACCTTACTTTCTGGGAAATGGACTTTCTGGGATATACCTTATGTAAGGGCAGAACACCCACTGCAACATGCCTTGACAACCACTTGAGGGAATGACCTCAGTTTGAAAATCTTCCCTTTATTTTCCCAACTGGCAGTTTACCAGTTTTTCTGAGGCACATGGAAGGAGAAAATCATCGCCAGCTTTGAGCTGATCAGTCCCCAGAATGATCCCAGCCTGCAAGAAGGCCTCCTGACACTCAGCAGAGACTGCTACTCCTTGTTTCGAATTTTTAAATTCCCTTCTGTAAAGTTGAGCCTGACAAAGATACAGGTACATCCTGCCTTCTGTATCTTTTCGACTGTGCTATCGCTGGAAGATCTTGCATCCAACTCTCCCAATTTTCAAAAATCTACCCAGTCAGGAAGCTTCCTCCATCCTCTATGTTTTATGATGAAAATAAGGGATATTATCTTTTCTTTTCAAGTCTGAGAGGGGGAAGTTGAGCAACACATAACAGGTTCATTAAGGTCCCAGTCACCCTGCTGTGTGAGTGGAGCAGCTGCAGAGGCATGGACACAAAATGTGTCTCATGTAACATCTTTGGTGGAGGTGCAGGAAGGGAATGAGTTACTTGTCCTGGCCCTCTCTGGGTGAATGTCACATCTAAACACCAACCCAAAATGCCATCACTCTCCCAGTCTCCAGTTATCTTCATTCGTTACATGGAAACACATATTTAGCATCACCTAAAAGTGGGAGATGTAGCCCCCACTCCAGCAAGATTTCTATCTAAATGATACCTCAGTAGTATAATCTGAACATCCAGCAAAGGAGTAAGATGTACAATAAAGACAAATCTTTGATACAGTCATGGCAGGGCTTTTAAGGTATTTTTCCTCTCTTCTTGTGTTATGTCTTTTGCAGACAGACACAATTTGGTTTGCCCATGCTCAGAGCTATGTATGCACAAGCCAACAGTGCACTGGAAACCACATCACCATGATTAGTGTAGCACTGTGCCCAAGCTAATAAACTGGGTTCCAAGGCACGATATATTAAATTGGGCTCACTGCCACCCTAATGTATCTACTTGGCATCCATCTGGTACAACATGCAGGCAATGCATAGCTTCCTTTTCCTTCAAAAGACCATGTAGCTGCACCCTCAGTTACCTCCCAAGTGCTTGGGGGTTAGGTCTGGAGGAAGGAGCATGTTAGAGGAAAGAAATGAAATGGAGATGTCCCTCACCTGCCAGGCAAGGGAGAGGAGGAAACCTACGAACTGTGGCCAGCTTGAAAGAAATTAGGGGGGATTGGAAGGAAGACATAGTAGGAGCAGCAAGGACAACTGGAGAAATAAAGACTTCATTCATCCAGCTGTGGTAGATTTTATGGTGGTATATATTACTTATATGGTAAGTCCTTCTGATGACTGAATGTGTCAAGACCACAAGAATTCACCATTTACTGCCTCAGCTGGGCATGAATGTCCTGAGTAGAGGATACCTCTCACATTGTCATTCACGTTGCTTAGACAAACACCAAAAAACGTTTGCAAGATTTTTTTATCCTCTTGCTTCTCAGGTCCCACCCAGAGTGGCATCCCTTGGTCACATCCCAGTCCTCTGCATACTGGTCCCCAGGAGGCTCCGTGGTCAGAGGTCTTCCCTGACACCTGAGTATCAGCACCAGCTAAGTTCAGCTGGAGAAGAGAAATGGGAGCCAGTATGGGGAATTCTCCCATCAATTTTCTCCAGTCATAGAAGTTTGTAAGATTTGGTGTGAGAAAATTGCCAAATGAAAAGTCAGACCTGTTGTGTTGGATAACTCTGGAGGTGTAGGAAAAGAAAATTTGTCTAGACCACAAACCCTATGGAAGCGGAAGCCACAAAGATTTTTGCCTTCCCTTTTATTCCCTCTCTCATCCTCACAGTTTCAGTCCATCTTGTACAGCTGCTTCCCATTTCTTTCCCTCCCATTTCTCTTGAGAGCTTGCCTCATGACTGCGGTGTGTTTGATGGAGAAGGTCTGGATACTTTCCAGACTGAGTCACCTCAAAGGGGAACTGCTGAAGCACCTCCGCTCTCAGGTGCAGAGCATCCAGTCTGTATGCCTCTAGTGAGCTGAGGAATAAGGCACGTTACTGCAGAGGTTGAGTGTATTCCCCATGGTTTGCTGCAATCAGTGATTTTATTTTGCTGCAATCAGTGATTTTATTTTGCTGCTACCATTAGACCACCCTAAAGCCTCCTAAACGTATCTGAGACAAGAAAACTTCATTTTAGAAATAGATCCAGGGAATCATAGTAAGGCTTGGATGAAGATAGGGGTGGGGAGAAGATTGAGTTTTAGCCTATTGTAGACAGAGGGCTTGCCTGAAATTTTTGAGCTGGAGCTGGATGCTGCCATGAGATGGGAGGGGGGAGTGGCAGGAGAAGGCAGAGGTCCTCACAGGCCCTCCTCTGGGGAGCTGTAATAGGTTCCCGCACATTCACTTAGTGGGATGGAGAGCAGATTAAAAACAGATTATTGTCACTGTACCTCATGCTGAGCAGAATGTTCACTCTGCTCAAGATGTTGCTCAGATGTGAGCCAGGGTGGCCCTTTACCTTCCCAGAGGTGATTCAGGGGAGCACTACCTCTCCCATCAGGACAGGTTTAGCCTGAAAATGTTCACACCATTTTTGCAAAGGTCCTCCCTGGATACACATGAGACTGCATTTAGTTAAAAAGAATCGTATTTATCCATTATTCTTTCTTTTTTTTTTTTTTTTTCCCCAACTGCTGTGTTGCTTTCAATCCATACTAGAAATTTGTAATTTCCTTAAGCAAAATGCTCATGGTCATTTGCATCATGACCATGCAAATATGTGCGTAAACATCCTGCTTTCTAACAATACTTTCTTCATTGGTGGAGTTTGATTGTGAAATTCTGACCTTTATTGTATTTGTGTTTGCATCTTAACTCATTCAGCAGGGACACAGAAAGAAATGGGCTGCACAAACCCTATTCATACACAAAGCACAGCAGCAGCAGCAACAAAAGACAGCTAAGATAAGAACACATCTGATGGGAAGCTTTTCAGTTCAAACATGGGGGATGGATGCAGTTGAGGCATGGCGTGGTAACTCAGGGAGTCTGTCAAAGCTTTAGAAAGCTTTAGGTAGGAACAGGAAGCCAAGCAAGATGGGCAGCCGTCTGCTTCACTGCTAGCTTGCAAGAAGTTCTGTCAGGCTGCTTCCCATTCAGCCTTGGAAATGTAATTTCCTCTCTTTTTGCCTCCACTCCATCCATAAAATGGGGGTGAGTGCTTCCTTCTTTCTACCCTTTCATTTGTCTCATACAGCGACAGTACAGATTCAGCTTTGTTTCTTTTCCTGTAGACACTGGGCCCCAGCCTGAGGATGCTGGCTCCTACTGTTGTACAAGGAAATGAGATGGAAGGAAAGGTAGAGGCAAAGAAGGGGGACATGCACCTTGAAAATTAATCTGGAAACAGAGAAGACACATATTAATCAGTGCTATAACTTGCCCCAGTTCTTTTGACTGAATTCATGTTGAATATGCTCCTCTCAGTCTGAAAACAGAGAAAGAAGTGATGCCACCAACAAAAGCAGAGTTTGGAGAAACAGGACCCTGTGAAGTACAGCTCACCATAAGTAAGATTGTAGCAAAGCAAAATGAAGGATATGACCCAGGAAATAACCAGAAAGATTTGCCGGACAGGGGAAGCAGACTTCCAAGAACTTGGAGGTCATGGAAGTGAGGAAGGGTACCGACTGAAAAATGCTGATATTTGAAGAGAGAGAAGAACATCAGACCGCAAGGCACAAAGCTGGTGCTGAGAACCAAGAGGTGATTCAGAGGGCAGAGCACAGTTCTCTGTACAGAGGAACTGATCTTAGAGATTTGTATCAAGAGGAATGGACTGGCACAAGATGGAAATGTTTTCTCCTTCTTATGAACCCTTAGTCATTTTTGGAGGAGGTGGGCAGGGAGCAGGAGAGGATATACAGGTATGAAAGTATATTTATATATACACATATATATATTCATGGTAGGACCTTTATGTTGCACAGAACAGACCATTTCTGGGCACTTCTCCATATTTAAAAATACGTTCTGGCAATTCAAGTGAATAACACCCAGCCACTTCCACTTTGGCCCGACAACTGCCTTTCTTTTCTTGATTTTGTATGTCTTCCCATAACAATGTGCTAAGCAGAGCCCAGGGGCTTGCCAAAGCAAGCCTCCACACCATGGTGCCCTCCAGACCCCCAAAGGCAAGCTCTGGTAAACTCTTGGAGGAAGCAAATTCCAGAAACAGAAGTTCATCCCTGGAGCAGGCACACAGACGGGAATACTCCTCTGCTGCAGAGATTTCAGATACGTGGTTTCTGGCCCCTGTCTAGCACACGTAGTGTGTGTTGGTATATAGATGATACAGTTGTGCTTTATATAAGATAACCTTCATTTTCTTATGCAAATAGCTTTCTGGTTGCAGAACAGATCTTTCAAAGGCAAAGTACAGTATAATGAGGTTGTCTGGAGTTTGTGGATAATGTGAACCAAAGCCTCAGGAAAGTAAAAAGTTGCCCATCTTGTAATCTCTCTTCAGTGTTCACTCAGATGGATATATTTGGGGGGACTGGATAGGAGAAGGAATCTAAAAGTAAGACAGAGAACAGGGTGAAAGAAGAAATACAAACAAGGTCAAAAAAAAAAGAAAGAACATAAAGATTATTTCACCAGAAGATGACACTAAATGCAAAAATGTGACACCAAATAAACAGTAGTGATAGAAACTAGATGCTAGTGGTTTTGACTTTTACACATCCAGAAGAAATCTCCCAGGCTGGGAGAAGGGCACAATGAACTGCAGTCCTGGAGACTGGCTAGAGGATGTCCTGCTCTGTTCCCATCACCTGGGACCGGAGGGCACATTCAGCCTCAGGGCTTGAACCTCCTGTCATTGATACTGCAGAACCCGTGGGGGTTTCTCTGGAGAAGCAGCTGGAAGCCAGGCAGGTATGTTAGAGCACCACAGACAACATGGTCCATGTTTAAGTGAATGAATTTCACTCTTCTTGACTGAGCCATTTTTTTGCTGCAAAGCAGAAAAATATGTCTTTCTTCCTTGTCCAAGAGTGTTGTGTGTTTTCATCCTTGCTTATCAATGTTACAGTGAAAAACAAAATAGACAAGCAACCAAGATGAACACTCTGCATTTCTAGGTTGCTTTCCAAGGAAACAATACTTGTCCAGCCACACGATCTCTTGTTGTTCCCCTGTAATAACTTCTGGAGAGGTAGCCACTTTCATCCAAACTTTTGATGGCAAGTAGAAGCACCAGAGATTACTGGGAAGGGCAGGTTGAGCTCGGCCCTATCCGTCCTAGGAGACAGAGGCCAGCCAGACAGTGTGCCTACATGGGGAGCCCAAGCACCTCGGTCTCTGGTGCAGCCCCAGCCACCAACTGTCCCTTGTGCAGCCCCTGGCAGGGGACACGGGAAGAGAAGTACAGCACCCAGGAGGGAGCTGAGGGTACTGAGCCTGGGGACAGAAGATGAAGTGGTGTGAAGGTGAGGATGCTTAGGGGACAGAGAGAGAAAAGCAGGTGATGGAGGAGGAGGGGAGAATGAAGAGCTAGGGAAGATCTGGGAGCTGTTCTGGAGAAATTATGGGAAACGGACATGACAGCTGGAGGAAAGATGCGTTCAGCAAGAGACATAATTTCTTATTTTCAGGTCAGTAAGAGAAAGGAGGCACACAGCTGGGCTTCATGGAAAGACTTTGCCTTGCTGGGTTCAAACAAGCAGTTTCTTTGGACCAGGGCTGAACATCTGGGTCTGCACCTGCCCTGAGCAGTAGCTCTGTTCCAAGGGAGTAACAAGCAAGAGATCCGAACTCTGGGTTAGCTGGAGACATGCTGTTTACAGGAGTGTGGGTGTATCCTCCATCTGAAGATGACTCAGTCCCAAAAATGTATGGCAGCTCCAAGGGATCTGTGAGGGGATTTTTCTTAACTCGGCCCTTTCCCTCCCCCTTTAAACACCTTCCTCTTTTACAAAACTCAGCAGAAGTATTTAATTTTTCAAGCTCTGCAAGTTCTGGGAAGAAACACAGGGCATTTGACACCGCTCAGATTTTTAAGCCCAGTTGGAGGCTCAAAGGGAAAGATATGGGCTAAGAGCACTCGAATGACAGAGCCTATCTATGGAAAAGTCTAGCACGTAATAACTAAAGTCACAGTCATTTAAAAAAAACAAAACAAAACAACAAAAACAACAGCCCTGGGGCTACAACAGCCAAGCACTTGCTTTAGGAAGCAGACTCAGTGCACAGCTTTTGTTAGCAATGAGGAAGGTCTATAGGTGATGGTTGTGCAATGGTGGCCCTGGCCTCCACCACCAAGAGACACCGAGGTAGCTCAAGACAGATTGGGGACACCATTAACCAAGTGGGAACGCCATGTGCTGTAGTCAGATAATACGCTCTCTTTTTAACTGATTCTGTCCTGAAAGCCTAAAATTTGTTGGCCTTCCATTGCTTTGTCAGTATGAAAAAATAATCAACCGGGTATGCCTGTGTAAGGTCAGTAATGAAAGGACACACTAGTCAGTAGTTCTTCCTCTGCCCTGATGCTGAAATGCTAACAGCTCTGCAAAATAAATTCATAAGGCTGCACTAGTGATTCAGCTAGGACTTTTCTAGGTTACAGAATTGTAAGGAAAGAGTCTTTACAACTTATAATTGCAGGGAAATAGGGGTGGTTTACAGCAATAGTACTTCCTGCCTACAGTTTAAAGGTAATGTGACGGCTGCCTTAGAATAAAAGCAAAACAAGAGCTGTTCAAAATAATTGTCTTTGACACCATTTCAGCAATAACTACTCCACACTGGTGACAGCTTTTATAAAGTTTCACTATGAGAGAAGTACATGGTTTCCCAGGAGCTCCAGGCATCTAAAAGAAAAATTTGTCATGTAGGAGTCTGTCTTAAATCCAGTAATTCCTTAAAGAGCACAAACACAAGCCTCCCTCCAGCCTCTAGTTAATCACTTCTTTTTCTCTAGGTGAAATAGTTTTTATATATCTCACAAAGATGCGGAGAGGCTTAATTAATCATTTTGTAAAAATTTTTAAGTCGTGTGCAACCATTAGGTATTAGGATTATTGTGTGCAGTCTGTGGCCACCTTCGGACACCACGCTTTTTATGTGTTGAGAGCAGGCAATGCTGTGGCAGATGCTCGCTCTGTCACACACTCTTCCTAAAAGCCACCATCAGAAAGAAGTTTAGTCACAGCAGTCATGTCCAAATAATGTTAAATATCTGGCTAGCTGCACAAGACAAGTCAGTTTAAAATTTCTGATACAGATTTCATCCTTAACCCACTATTCAGTGTCCCAAAAATTAAGTTGACTGTATTTGCATTCCCTCAGACATATATGCAGACCATCAGGTTGGGAGCCATTTGTATTCTGATACATTCAGAATTATCTGTAAATGTTAAAATGTTCCAGATCTTCCAACAGTAGATGTTCTTGGGTCTCCAACAGATATCTATGTACCATTGCATGAGAGGTAGGGCAAGGAAGAGCTAGGTTGCTTTTGAAGAAGTAATTCATGTCTGTAATACTGATATTGAAGGTGCAGTTTTAATTTGATGTTTATAAATGCAGGTTTTAATTAAATACTTAAACTATCAAGGATAAGCTGTGAGCTTTAAACCTGACTTTACAGATCTCCAGTGCACTGCAGAAGAAACGTACCCACGCAGTTCCATAGCTGAAATAATTTGTTATACTGCCAATAGAGCTGTGATAACTCTTTGCAGTTAACTCTGCCCTCACAGTATTTTCCTCTGCTGTAAACATTACATGTAGAGCATTTAAAATTAATTACTTGACAGGTAATACTTGACACCTACAGCAGTTTCCAGGTGATTATGAATGTATGTCCTGTACAAGGCTGACAGCATTTTGCTGTCTTTATCTAAGTTGTGAAGGAACCAAGGCAGAGCAGTTAAAAGACTTGCAAGTCAGCACGACGTGTGCTGTTTTCTGTCTGTCTGGTAGAAAATGCAGATGAGACACAAATCTCCAAGTTTTAACCACTGTCTTGTGCACAGGCATCCTTTTGGGTCTACCCCAAGGTTTGCTGAGGGCTCCAGGGAATGGCAGCTGGTGAAGAGCTGGCCTGTTCATGGGCCATGTA
Source organism: Tyto alba (assembly GCF_018691265.1). Classification (NCBI taxonomy): domain Eukaryota; kingdom Metazoa; phylum Chordata; class Aves; order Strigiformes; family Tytonidae; genus Tyto; species Tyto alba. Next base: position 28,865,787 of record NW_024881276.1, read on the forward strand.
AGGAAATGCAGAGCAGATCAAAAAGCAGAAACAGAGAGTGCAAGTTTTTAGTGATATTCAAAACAAGTCGCATGCAGTGTTTGTGGCATTTTTTCTGCCTGCAGTCTAGTCCTTGATTCTTTTTGAACTCTGCGGTAAAGTCGCATAAGGTTTTTCTCAGCTTCCTCTTCCTCTAGCGCCTACGAATAAATGCCACTTACCTTGGTAGGTCTCAAACTCCCAGCAGACGAGCAAGCCTGGGCAATTTTCAGGGGAGCAGAGAAGGCTTTGGCGCAGGCACTGGGAGAGCCAGGCTGTGCCTTTAGCTGTGTGTGTGCGTGGACTTCTCCCAAGCAATTGCTTCAGCTCCAACATGGGGAGAATGAAACAGATGTTTCTGTGCTTTAACGTATACTGATGAAGACTGAAATCTTGCTGTTTTGAATACCAGACTTTCCAGAGGACTCCTCTTCCCGTATCTTCATTTTTACTGTTGTGGTCTTTTTTATTCCATCTATATTTAGTTGGAGAAAGGATTTAGAGGAATGTAAATAAGTTGAATGTATGTCTGTAAACATATGAACAAACTTGGCAGTCCACTGTCAAGTACTCTGTTAAATGTGTTGACATGATCATACTGTATTTTGACAGATTTAGGAGCCTATCTGGTTTCCCACTCTCACTTTCTGTCTTTCTCTGTCTCTCTCACACACACACATAAAGACTCACATTTTAAAACTGATCTAACCAGGCAGGCACTACATTTGGCTGTGCAATAGACAAACTGAAACTTCTTTTAGATATTGGGCACTTTAATTTAACCAGTTACTGTTACACAGATAGACAGATGGATAGGCAGATAATTTGCTCATGGATTACCAGATGGGTAACATTAATTTTCTTTTGACATCTGCAAATAGCTCAACCTTGCAGGCTGACAAGATAGTCACAAGTGAAGTCAGTAAGGATACTGCTTGTGTGTCCTACAGCTTTGTCACCCTACATAGTTTTTGAAAGCTGTGAGGACAGTGGTTGGAGTCCCCAGAAGCCAGTGCTCCTGCTTGGCTGCCAAGAAGCAGTCTATCAAAAGGAAAAAAATCTTGGGCTGGAGCCTCTGGAGTACATATGCTGTCTAATATATCCTTGAAGAGGAAGTATAATCAGTTCTCTGCAAATGGTCAGCTGTCCTTCTAGCCAATAATATCAGGTGCTGAAAAAGTCCCTCCATATAAATTATCCCATATTATCTAGCCATCTCTTAGGCTGGTGAGTAAAACAGCAGGATGTTTGCCAGCTGTTTTAACAAGTTTCCTCGAGCAGCAGCAGCAACATCCACATAATCATCCTTAAACAGTGCAGTGGCCACAGTGAGATGACATGACATCTCAGATGTCAGATGTTTACCCAGAAATTAAGATTGTTTACTGAATTCTCCTGAAGTGAGGACAATTGGTCTCAAAGGCTGTTTTTCCCCTGCTTCGCCCTCTCTTCCCTTTACAAACATGATTTTTCTGGAGTGTTTTGTGAGCAGGCATGCTCACACAGAGCAGACTCCACAGCCTGATGGCTTCTGACCCTCACAGCTACCTGGGGGGGACCCTGGCCCCTGGCCGGCTTGCTGAGCCGCCCTCCTGCAGCGGGTCCACCTTGTTGCCCTGCGGATGCGCTCAGAGACCTGCCCGCTGTGAAGGCAGCTGGTCACGTCCAGGGAATGGCCTCAGGGCAGCTGCTCTGTCCAGAAGGATCATTTCCAATTGCAACTGGCAGCGATGGCTGTGAACACCGAGCTTTTGCTGCTTTTCAGGGATGTGGGTTTGTTCCATTCGTTAAAAAATACGGAAATGCTCCATGATGTCTATGAATGCGGAGTGAGGTGTGAACACAGTAGACAAGAGCCAGTTTGGTTGGGAGTTTGGTTTATATATATATATATATATATATATATATATATATATATATATATATATATAATTTTAATGAGGGGAGGAATGACTGTTTTGAAGGGGGGGGTGGGGGAAGCTAGAGTTGTTTTCAAGCTGCTCGACAGGGCCTAGTTAAAAAAACCTGAGTGAGAGCAAGAGAATGGGTATTGTCCTCTAACCCTTTTTACTTCAGTGGTTGAATTGCTGGTTTTGTTTTCTTTTCTTTTTAATGTAGGAGAACGATGAATTTCCAGCTCTTCTGTGTTGATCCCATGTGGTTCAAGTAATCATGATGTTGTCTGTGAAGCCGCTGTTCAGCTTTCACTTTTGACCGCTGAAAACCAGGCATGTTTCAGAGGTAATAAGCTGCTCAGTCTCTGGCAGGAGAAAAGTCAAGAGGTACCTGCAGCTGCCTTTAACCACCCATCACATTGCAACCAGCCGCCGTGCCCTGCTGCTTGCTCTGCACAGCTTCACATGCACCCCAGACACCGGCCCAAGCCGACAGAGCCTCTTGGGCGTTAAATCAAGCCTGTGGTTTGCAGGCACATTATTTGCAAACGCAGCCAGTGACCAGCTCATGCGTAATGTCAGAGGTGGAGTACTTGGACGGTGCCTTTTTCTGGAGGAAGTGGGGAATGCCCTGGGAAGCTCCTGTGGAAGGAGCAGCATGGGCCACCTCTGCAGCCATCTGCAGCCACGTACCCGGCTCCGGGGCTTGCTGACTGGGAAAATGGAGGGAAGGAGGAGGGGAGAAATACAAACAAAACCATCATCGCTGAAATCTTTACCATCTGGCTTTAAGAAGATGAACATAAAATGTTGTTGTTTTTTTAACTGACAAGCAGAGAAACTTGTTTGTTTTTTTTTTTTCTTTCTGAGTTTTTTTTTTCTTTCTTTTTATTTTTTTTTTTTTACATTGGTGTCTTTGACACAGTCTTCTAAACTCCCTTGTCCTACTTCATCCCCCTTGCCTGCCTGTTCAGAGCCCTTAAAGGCTTATAATGGAAATATTTTTGTATCTATGTAGTGCAAAACACCCGTTTAAACCGGATGTTTGAGATCAGAAGGACTGACCCAGAATCTGCACTGGGGCAGACATGAAAGCATGAAAATTTCATTCACAAAGGTTTTCTGGGACCAGTTCTCTTCTGCCTAAGCAGAGTCACGCACATGCTGGCTCAGACGCTCCCACAGCGTTTCCAGAGCAGAGTCAATTGCTTTTAAAGTTATGCAGGGCTACATCCTTAATGGACAGAGGCCATGAGCACGACTGGGAACAATTACCAGCTGAATAAGATGTTCATCTGCAAGGGGTGCACTTTTACCAGCTACTACCCTTGGACGGCCCAGGGAGCGAGAGACACAGTCAATCCCACGCCTACTTGTTTTCCTTCCCTTCATCGCCACAGTTTCAACTGATTTTGATTACTCTGGCGCCAAATAAATGAAAACATTTCATAGACATATAATCATCCATCACTGCGAAGAAAGGAAAAATGCTTGTGTACTGTATGTTTATAAATACACTTAATGAAAAAAGGGATAGCTCTACCCTTCCCAGCCTCGTGTGGCTGTAGCCGGCGTAGCTGCGTGTCATGTTGGAAAAGCCGGCTGCTGCTTACATCCCGGCACAGTCTCTGGCACAGCTGTGGAGCTGGTAGTGCCACGGAGGGATGCATAGCCCTGCCCTTTCCCTCCCACCGGGTTACGAAGGTTAGTGCCCAGGTAGAGGTAAGTGATGCGAGGTGTCAGGAGGCAGGAGAGCAGCTTCTGCCCACGGACCGCAGCAGAAATGCAGGTCCTGGGAGGAAGCAAAGGGAAGGTGAGGAGGGGGGGAAGGAGGAAAATAACTTGCAGGCACAGTCTGCTGCAACTTTCTCAGTTCCTGGATAGAACCTGACTCGGCTCCCAGCAGATCAGGGGACCTCAGCATTGACAGGTGAAAGGGAAGAGCAGTCGTTGCCAGCAGCAGCGCGACAGCCTGCATGCTGCTCTCATTGCACAGGAGCATTCCGTTTGTCACACAAGCTCTGTGTGCAGATGCTCATCAGGAAGTTTTTCTGACTATTTGACAATGGACTTGCCTTATGTATTCATTCATTTTTTACTAGGAGGAGTGTTTGGCTTGACTCTGTTTTGAGGAGTGCACTGCTTGTCACATCAGGCTAAATACAACTCAAAACAAGAACAGCATGGTCTAAATGAAACCTTTAAAAAAGCCAGATCATCTTCTGTAAGAAGAAAATAAATGCGCAAAGATGTCATGAAAAAATGCTGCTAGGATCTATCAATTAAGTTCTTTTGAGCTTATACTTTACATGTCAGATCTGCTGATAGGTTACTGTTTGCATCTGCCTTGGACCCATGAACACAGGCGTAATGTTGGCCTTTTCCAAACTTATCTGAGCTGCAGTTTGTAGAAATCATTCACATCAAGCTTTTTAGCCTTTGAAGGTCTTGTGAGTGTTGAGTAGAGATGAATAAAAATTAAATGGATGAAGTGGACAAATTAAATGGATAGAGTATGGTGGCAAGATGTCATGCCTACAGTGAGCTGCCCTTTCTAAGGCACATGCAGCTTGTAATTCACATTTTTATTTCATCTTGTTGTAAAAGTAACAGTGTTTCGTGTTCCACTGGAGGCACCACATTATGAAGAAGATCATTATTTTTTTCAAAGAATGGTTAATGATTTATTTTTCTTGCATGATGACAGAGGATGGCTTTAAAGTATATTTTCTCTCCAGGCGTGCTTCAAAGCCTATCCTGTGGCTTTTGGCAGCTGACTTGTGATATCTGAAGATTTCAGATGTGGTACCAACACCACAGCAAGAACTGCAGTCTGACATGGGCTGTAGAGCGGTTTCCACTTTTCCTTCCAAAGTGGAAAATGACTCTTTTTTTCTAGAAGCCAGGACACCCAGTCATGGTACCTGTCTCCTGGGTGTAGGTTGTCTGACAACACTGACTGGCTATGTGGAGGGAGGGGCTGGCTAGGTTGTGTCTCCTGATAGAAACATAGACCTAGAGAGTTGGAAGAGACCTAGGCGGTCATCACTTCCATCCCTAAAATTTAAGCAGGACCAGATATATCAATGGGCAGGACCAGTAGTATTTCAAGCATTCCTGCTCTTCAAAACTTCCAGTGATGGTGAGTTTGTAGCCTCCCTAGACAGTTTATTCCAGTGGTTGATTATTCTAAACTGTAGAAAGTTTTTCCTCATGTTTAGCCTAACTCTCCCTACCTTCAGTTGAAGACCATCACTCACGTCTACTTACAGTGAATACGGAGCACAGCTTACTCCCTTCCTACTTGCTAGCCTGCGACAGGTTTGAAGACCAGTATCAGATCTCCCTTGAGACACTGGGAATCAACTCCAGCTGAATCAGTCCTACAGACCGCATTTTTCATGGACTTCTCCATTGGTATCTCCAGTTTGCCCACATTCTTGACTTATGGTGAACCGTGGAGGGCACAAAGCTCCCACTGGGGCTTTGTCAGTACTGACTTAAACGAAAAGATTGTTGTGTGACTTGCCTGTGACACTCAGCGCTTGCTTTTTCTGTAGCCACATAACATGTTTGCACCATGTGGACTATAAACCCCATATCTTCCTCTGCAGAACTTCTGCCAAGCCAGTGTTTCTCCAGACAGTATTTATGTATCTGGTTATTGCTAAATATGTGACCTTGAACTTGCATTGACTGAATTTCACCCTCTTTATTCACACTGTGGCTCACTGGGTCAAGATCTTTTAGGATTTTAGGCTTGTCTTCCATTTGTGATTTCCACTGTTCTGGTAGCATCAGTAAGACAGCTGTGTCTTTCCTTCCCCAAAGAGTTAATGCAGGGGGATCACACCTGATGCTTGTTTTCTTTGTCCTTGTTAGCTGTTCCTCCACACCTTCTTACCTTTTCTACCTGCTCACAGGCAAATGGACCAGGAAAGCATCAGAGATCCTGGAGCTGGTTTCCCTCTTTTCCAGTCCTCTGATAATTTACCTGCTACTTCAGATGCCCAAGGGTAGCTGCTAACAGCCCAGGGATAGCTTCAGCCAATTGCCAAACTATCTTAGGGTTTGATTCCATCCACTGTATCTGATGTCAAAACACCTGAGGGCAAATCCCCACTGGTGAGTCAGTGTGAATCAGGAGTGTGTTTTTGAAGCAAACCTGTCCGTTCCCCCGGTGGGGCTCTGCCTCACACCATGGAGCACTCGCAGGACATGTGAACAGAGTGACTTTCAGAAGGAACTAAAATGCAAGGTGCGTCCTGGGCCAGCTAGCACCAATTTGAGGTAAACCTCCCTGAAATACATGTGATGTAAAGGTCAGGTTCTCAGCAACAGCCATTCCCTGTCACGATTACTTCTTGCAATTCTTTTCTGTATGAGCTTGAACACTTGCCGCCCTGTCAACAACCAGACTGTGTAAGCCAGCTCCTTGTAGCTGACCATTTCCATAAAGACTTACATGAAAGATGTAATACTCACTGTGGTTTCCTTGGGATCTGTTATCAGGTTTCCCTACCCAGTGAGCAGCAGACTGGCTCTTTCCTTGGAGGGCAAGTGTTGGATTACTGCTTGTTCGGCACATACATGCACATGCACACAATCTCTCTGCAACTGTGAAAATGCTCCCAGGGTACCTACAACTCCTCTGAAACATCCTTTGGAGCCAGGCATCTGGCTGTGATTAATGTACAGTTTAACCCTATGAAAAATCCCGTCTTCCGTCTTTCCACCATTACATATAGAGAATCTGAACATATCTGAGTCCTCATTTGCATGTGTTGTTTAAAGGGTTCAGAAAGGACAAAAATATTTTTCCTGCACTGATGTAGAAGTGAGCACGTACTTGCTAAAACCACACCTCTGTTCACAGGAAAGTCATTCTCATCTGGTGACTATGTTAAACAGTGCTGAAGCCGGTAGGCTTTTAATGAACCTGACCTAAGCAGGTAACTTAAAGCAGGCCATAACTTATTAAAAATATATAAATTTACTTTTATTTATTATACTGATCAAAGTGGGTTTTCTCACATATTCCTCAATTTACACAATTTCAGGGCTGCTGTCCAGGATCTGATATCAAGACATAACTGGCTAAGTGCTACCCTCTGGAAATGCTGTTTGAGGTTTTTCTTATGATCTGTCATTGGCCATGGCATATTTCAATACCACATAAAGTACGTGCATTATGCATTATTACCAAATGATATAGAAATGCATGAATTTCCTAAGTAATACAGAAGGAAATCTGTTTTTGATCACTTCTACTCAACTTTGATGCAGATTGTTTTAATATTTTATTTAATTAGCATTTACTGTGCCTCCCATAAAACAGCTGTCTTTCCACTGAATGCCACAGAAATGTCTGAACAAAAGAAAAATTAAGCTAAAGGAGTGGAATATCTTCTATTTTGCATGCATGTATAAGGTACAGTTGTCTTTTGTTAGGTATGAGGGCTTTTTTCAAAGGCTTATATGTTCAACCTCGCAGCAAATTTATTCACTGGCTTAAAAGGGAATAAAAGGGAATAAAGAAACAACCTACTTTATGCAACCAAACAAAAGCAAATTAATAGATACAATTCCAGTCTTTTACAGTAGTTGCCTTCTACTTTGTAGTGACACAGATTAATTGGCATTTGGGGGGAACTTTTGCTTCAGCTGTAGTCATTCCTCACTCTGCTGGCAGCCCAGGAACCGAGGCAGGATTTTCATTGCACTTCACATCAGATTTTCAAGGATGTGCATCAGCTCATCCTGTACCGCCTTTTGGAAGAAGACAGAATTGAAATGTCCTTTAGCTTAAAATCATAAATGTCTCAAAAGGTCTAAATAGAAAAGAAAACAAACTCAGACATTTATTAAGAGTAGGCACAGAAAGCAAACTTAAAGGAAAAGAGCTGGCATGTATTTGGCCTGCTCAGCCATAAAGAGTCAAGCTCTAGAAAGATGGTTTATTCTCAGAACAGCTAGAGTTTGGTGGCTTTGATGTTCTCTGCCTTCTTGCAGACTTCCTCAGCAAATTGCTGCCACTTTCTGTGTCATTGTCCAAGCCTGAAAGGAGGATTAGTAACGTCTTATATGCTGTTTAAATTGTAAACTGTTCAGATCAGTAGCAAAAACTTGCTAAACAGTTGTAGAGTGCACAAACCCCAGAGGCTGGTAACACAGTTTCTAGGAACAAACATTTACAGAAATGCATCACTGCCACTTCACTGATGTTCCCCCCTTTTTTACTTCCTTACCTAGTCTGGCTCTGAGGTACGTTCCTTGATCTTTGTGTCTCTGTTGTCCCCCTCCTGGCACCTCTTGCAGGTGCATGAGTGTACATTTCTACATGTCTTGACACATTTTTTTTCCACTCATCACATGCAGATCAGAAGGCAACACTAACCACTCTGTCATGCTCTCCTCCTAAATGCAGCATGGCTTTTGGGTTGAATATATGTAGTCTCCAACTCATCAAGTCATACCTTCATATGCATCTGGAACTCCTAAACTGTTCCAGGAGCTTGAAAGTTGTTGAGAACATGAGAGATCCCCCACTGGGAGTGGGCACTGCCCCCAGAGCAGCTTCTGTTATCAGACTCCTGAACAGTGATGGGTTTGCACAGCAAGTTACTTACTTGCTGGGCAAGAATATGTATATATATATATATGTATAAAAGACTTATGTAACTTTGTTACTTTAACCATGTAACTTTGGTGGAGTGTATCAGATAGTAAAAGCCAAACTCTGCACCACAGGTAAGCCAGTCAGAATGGACTCTGTAGACAAAGCTTTGTACAGAGAAGGGCTTTCAGACAGCTCAGAAGGGAAGCTTGGCCACAATACTACCAAGCCTGCCACATCCAGAGACTGTCCTCTCCTTGGCCTGCCTGGGTAAATGGAAGATTTCTAGTACGCTCAGCAAGAGAGAGGTTATTCAGACATAACTTCTCAGTGGTTTTCCATTAACTGCCCTAAAGGGACACAGGAGAAAATATTACATGAGAGCTGATGTGCTCCTGATTAGCTGGCACGTTACCCCTTCTCAGACACCACAGAGGAAGAAATGAAACCAAACCAGGTGACATCTGCTCTTTGGATCTGAAAGGAATCGAAATAAGCTGCAACCACTTTCAGTGGAAGCCCTAGGAGTCACTGTAAGGCTCCTTTCCCTCCCTTCCCTTGAATGTGCATGTTAACACTTTTTTTCTTCTTAGCAGTGTTCATAGTCATAAGACCTTCAAGTCAGATAAATGCACAGATAAGGAGATAGTTCTATTTTTTAAAGGGACAGAGCAAAATACAAGACGTAACATACTGTCCTAGCAAGACAGCTCTGTGAGGGGATTAGGTTGCAACCCCAGCATGCCTGAAGCTGCGTACAATCTCACAAACTCTACATAGCTAGTTTTAAGCGAATAAGCCATTGCCAAGTCTCAGAGACAAAATAAATAAACCTAAACAAAATATGCTTATTTTAAGACTATGGTTCAAAAACCAGGGGCTCCCTTTCAGTGATATTTTTTCCAGTGAGTTCAGAAGGCGTTAGAGCAGATCTTCAGATGTTTGAAATGGTGATTTCTGTCAATATCTCAGTAAGCAGTTTCCTTTCATGGCTTTCCTTCTGATGGCATTTTATCCATCTGTGTGGTCTGCTCTGAAGCTTGATGTGCCGTGCTGCTGTAATCAGAGGAGATCCAAGGATTCCCCAAATGCTTTCCCTTGAGGGCACCTGGCATGAAACTTTGCCAAGGAAGAAGCACCTTTGAACACTGTTCACTTGTATATTTTCAGAGATGAACAGGCAGCATTCAGAGGTTCAGCTGGGGAAAGACTTCCCTGCCCCATACACTGAAGTTTCTCAAACAGACACCCCCACACCTCCAGCTAAGGGCTGTTCAGTTACACTGCAGGGCAAGAAATTCGTATGATATGAATTGACAGTGAAATGTATTTTATCATTGATCCACTGGCAAATCAGCCTAGAAAGATGACAATGCCAGCTTGTTTCAAGGGATTTGCTCCTGGAAAGAGTAAGATTACTCTGCTGTTGACAGTGAGTAATATGGAGCAAAGAGAAACAGAGCTCCAGGGTATCCAAAAGTTTCCACTGGTCAAGCTTCTGATTGCAGCAGGATTTGGAAAGATTTCTTCCCCAGGGATCCCACCTTTCATTCCAGGTGTTTGTTTCACATCACATTTTTCAGTTAGGTCCTAGCAGGCTGGGAGACATCATTATCCCTCCAGCAAAATGGTAACCTGCACTAACTTCTCCTGATCACCTTGAATGTTCACTGAATCTAAACCAGGAGGAACTACTTATTAAATATAACTACCAGCAGTAGTTATTGGGAAAGAATACACTGTTGTCATGATTTGTATTTCGATGGTATTGGGAATTGAAACTTTGGGAACAGGGACTTCAAAAAAATTTGATAGGTGAGTATATACTATGACCAAGAGTGTCAGAAGCAGCTAATGGTGCAGAATGCCTTTGTCTTCTGACAGTTTCTATAAAAAAAATTAAGGGGACTTAATTTTCAGAAAAGTCTAGACTTTTTATTGACAGAACTTTCCACAGGCTTATGGTGGTAGTATGAAAAATCAGGAGCTGCTACCAACAATTTTTACCACCAAGTCTACAGGAGACTTTCTAACTGAAGGACTATTTCAAGATCACCTTCCCTCTCAAACCAAAGAGAGTTGCTCTTTTTTCCTACAGGTTTACTAAGAGCGTTAAACCTCTGTCAACACAAAAAGCAGTTTTGCATATTGTTGCTTTTTGTGTTGTGGTATGATCTTTTTAATGTATATGCTTGCAGCCTTGGGTAAGAGGGCTCTGGTATGGTATTTCAGGGAAGGTTTTCCTCATAATTTCTAAGACAACTGCATAAAAGGTTGCAGATATGAAGGTGTTGAAATTCTCTTCTCAGTAACTCTAAGCTTATAACAATGCAATTCCACTGAAAACTGTAGCATTTTCCTGTATTTACCTACTGAACAAAGAGTAAAATTTAAGAGAGGTTGAACATGATTCAGTGCTTGTAAAAATGGAATGAAGCCTTCTCATTTGCAAGTTGCCCTCCCATTCTGCTGTCTGCCTGTTTATTGCTATGCACTACCTTAAGGCTACAGGGAATCTTGTAGAGCTGTCATTGCAGCTTTGTAGGTTCGCCAACACATGACAAGCTTATTAAGTGATGTGAACAGCGCTCTGTTGCTAATGACTCTCATCAACTCACACTCCCATTCTATGATTCACCAGCACTTCTTTCCTTTAGGAGCAAACCTTAAATGAAAGTCACATTACAGTTAAATTTCACTAGCTTTCTACAGGGTGCCTCATCCTACTGACGAACATGCATACACTTAACACTTTTTTTTAAAGACTAAGAGAAATGGTATGTTATGGCTCCTCCAGTACATCTGCATTACCAGTTACACTGACTGGGTGAAATAGTGGCCCAATATAGGATGATCTACACAAAAAGCAAGACGGAGGCTCTTCTTCATAGAGAGACCTGACTACATCTCATCTTGCTTTCAGCCCTTTTATCTGTTGTATGAGTAAAGGTGTGGATGCTTCATGGACGGGAAGACTGTAGTCTCTGGGAAAACAAATGCATTCTTTGCCTGCTCAAGAGATTTTTTCTCATCACAAAAATGCAGCAGCCCAGTGCAGCAGCCACAAGATGTTTAGGAAAGACTTCAGTCGCTTTCAGTGGGGGCTGGATCAGACCCAGTCATGCCTGTCACTGAAAGGCCACACATGTTCAGGGGCCAGGCTGTTTTCTGGCCTGTAGGTGAAGGTCCTAAGATACAGATTCTCTCATAGTCACAACAAATTTTACTGTAATCAAAAGAGGGTATAGGTTTGGGATATTTTTTCCCCAGCCATTGCTCTGACAGGGCCCACCAGGATGTTTGCAGCAGATGTAATGGTGGAGATGTGCTGTGGCTGACAACAAGAGAAACTCAAAACATTGTTTTGCAGGATATGTCCAACTCGCAGCTGCCCTCCACTGCAACTTAGCACATCTTCAAGCCAACAATTAAGGCATCCAAGCATTTCATATTGAGGAAAGGGGAAAAAACCCAGACAGTTCCATGAGGAGTACATATGGAAGAAAAGGCAAGTAAATACAGCATGGAAAAATGAGGTAAACTACTCATTTGACTACTCTTTCTTTTGTTAATCTGTTTCTCAGGATGCAGTCATAGCATTAAACCTCTCCTTCAAAAAGTCTACAACAATAACTTCTTTGCACTGGTTCAGGGCAAGTTGTCACTTTTACTCTCTTTCATTTAAGGCCGGATGAACAACAGCACTCGTCTGTTTTACTCAGTGGTAAAACTCCATTTATATGATGCTACATCCCTTTTTCATGAATGTCTGGCTCTATTTTCTTTAACAAAGTCCACCTGCCCTCATTGCAATTCCTGCAAGACTTGTCCATTTCCTTGATCAGACTCTTCCCTCTTTGAATTTATCTCTGACTTTCTATTTTCTTCTAGCTTCTCCCTCTCTCTCTTTCCTTCTCCTATCGACTTTTCTTACATTGTGAAAGTGCTATTGCAAATGGATGCTCCTCAATCTCTTGCCCACCCTTTTACATCACAGCTGTCTTTCCTCTATGCTGCCTCTTACACCCAAAAGGCCCTCCCAGATCCTGCTTGCTAGGCATCTTCCCTGCTCCTAATCACGACTACGCAAAATTAGTGTACTAATCATGATCACATGGGGCTAGTGGGACAGTTAAAACATGTTAGGAGTGACTTTTATTAAACACATGTAAAGAAATTTGGTGAGTATTTTTCAGTCAGGTTCCTTTAGCAGCTGGGTACCTGAATCCTTTGTGCAGTGTTTGGAAAATCTTCCCCAGCAATCTGTTTGCTCTTTAGAGAGGCTGCACTGGATGGGCATTCATCCATCCATCTTTCATACTGGATCAGAACAGAGTTTGGTGCAGAGGCAGTCACAGACTATTTCGGCAGAGGACAGTCACCAGGTGCAACTCCCAGGCCACCAGCTAATTCACTCAGAGCCAACTTATGTCATGGCACCACACTGAGAAGAGGTTGGCGTAGCCATAAAAACAGCAGCCTCCCCTGAGAACCTGTTACCAACTTCAGAGTTAACATATCCATCACTCACAGTGTTCTGGCAGTCTTACAATGAGAGAGACCTGACATAAATTTTAAAGAGTTTTCTGAGCAATTAGACAAAATAAGGTAGTTTTGTTAGAATCCCCCATGAAATACTGATGCCAAGCACTATTCTCTAAACCCAGAGAGAAGTAGCAGATAAGTAATTTGAAGATTTATCACTAAATTACCTGGATTACTTCTCTTTCTAAAGTATCTGCTTCTTACTAAGTAGATAATTTCTCATTTTCTACATCTATAGAAAAACAATGAGTTCCTTTGAAAAATATCACCAACTACATCCTAAAAAGTTAACAGTGGAACTATGGCTCATTATAGTATCTATACAATCTTACCTGTGTGCCTAAAAACACAAAACAAAAGAGATGGAAAACCCTGCAAAATTTTCCTCCACTTGTGAGTAATCCCATTGATTCCAGTAAAACAACTCACATGAAGACATGTAAGCATGCATTACATGTTTCACTGTGTTTGCATAGTGATTTTACTGACAAAAGTTCAAATTTCATCCTTACAGATTTGATACAAGTTCAATTCTTGCCACTGGTTAGTATCAGGATATTATTTAGCTGCCTCAAGCTGTTTTGCTATTTTACTTTCATCCAAATGGAGCTTTGCTGGTGCAGATACTTAGACAATGTAAAGTGATGGCACTTGTCAATGTAAACGAAGCCTAGGACTCTGGATGGAATTTGTCCCCAGTAGATGAGAAAAAAAGAAAAAATAGTAAATAGGGTGGGAAGGTTCTTGTTTTTACCAGTGTGCATCACCTGTAATTAGACACAGTTGTGTCTGTCCCCAGGGAGTAGGACATCCCTGGCACTCACTGATTTTCACATGGAGCTCAGGGATGTGCAGGACAGACCTGAACTGCGGCTGGTCTGCAAACTTTGCAATAAATGCTAGAAAATTAAAAATGCTCAGAAGTTTTATGTGTGCTATTATTTGCAAACATCTTTAGGTGCTTATCTGGATTTTTGAGACCTTTCCTTTTCCCCTCCTTCCCCACAAGTTTCTTGTTATTCTTTTTTTCCTACTTTCCTGCCTTTTTCCCCACTGGCCACAGGCATTTGACTCACTTCAATCCACCAGCAAAAGGCTGATGAAAACCCCTCCAAACTCTATTAATGAAAATAAGCTATTGGAAATAATTAAAACAGCTCTTGTATCTAATGAGAAAAAGGACCAAAAGTGGCAGAGTGATAGTGGTCAGCAGAGCCACAGAGCTCTCTGCATCAGCACTGATGTAGCATTTTTGGTATGGCTGCAAAACAGGAAGACCAGAAGGAAACAGTTCATTTAGGTCAGTCCTTTTTTTAGCTTAGTTATTTAATCTGGGTCAATTTTTAAATGAAAACCTAACGCATTTTATTTTGAAACTGCCAGAGTGAGACATTTGGGTGTTGTTTTAAAATGTTTCCATGCTCTCCTCTGCTGTGTTGACTGACAGCCTCAATTCACAGGCAAACCCAGTTTGTCAGAAATGGCATCGTTTGGTGAATTTTCTCATCCACATTTGTTTTAATTATTATTTTCATAACTCTTAGACTTCATTCACAAGGTTATGAGAGGCCACCATAAGCCAGAGCTCCCTGCTGATGGCAAACATGTGCCAGCAGCTCTAGCTTACTACAACACCAGTTTGCTGTTCTGTAACTCATGCTCTCCTATTCCACAGTGATTTTGCAGGACTACCTGGCCCGTGATATTCCCAGCCTCTCAGCACTAACTCAATAAGTGGTTCAGACTGAAGGTTTCTAATGCTGTCATTCAATAGCATTCACCTTTGACACACAGTGAGGGTTTAGGTGAGCAGCTGGACATTTTTTCCTTTAGAAAGGATGAAAATTTGAGGTTTCTTTCTGACACTGCTGGATAGAGGCAGACTCATGCAGGTGTTGGAAGCCTGAAGCCTTCACTTTGGCTTCCAGAAAAGTAGGAAGCAAGGGAGAGTATTGAGGGAAAATATAAATTATGTATTGAGCAAAATACACAGGCAGCTTCTAACCTCCTCTCAGTTTCCTCCTTGCAAGATCTGTGCCAAAAGCATTAGCACACAAAGCTGTGACAGGGACAACCTGGATCATCCTTCTTTTGGGTATGTTGGGAGCTGGTGAGAGAGTGCTGTGAGGAGCAGCATGGCATGCCTTGGCTGACTAGGGCCTTTACCCAAACTGGATTGTGCAAGATTTTGAGTTTGCCCTTGCCCGCTAGCCTCAGGGAGATTACTGGTCCTCTCTCTGTGAGAATTTGCTTTGCTTTAATCTTCCTCTATCCCGTGGATGGGACAAGTGGATGTGAAGGAATGGCATTCTCCTGCCATTCTCCTGCTCTGGCTCCCCCCAGTCCATTTAGTACTTGTCCATTCCTGCGCATGTTTGAACCCAACCAGCTTTGTCCAAGGCTGGCCAGGCACTCCATGCATTTCACCCTGTGAAGTCCGGGCTTTGCTTGTGGTGGAGCAGTGCAGCAGAGTGCATCTAACGCAGGTTATGCCCCAGGGTCGAACATATCCTGCTGCATTGAGACATAAAGTGTGTCTGGTAGATCTCAAGGGATTAAAGCCAGTCTAAATTGAAGGGAGAATGAAAACTGAGAGGCTGCTATCAGTGGAGGGAAGGAAGCCGTTGTTTACGTACAGCCGGTCACTTGTAGGGCAGATGGAGAGACTATACGCCTCCCTACATTGTTGTGTCAAACCTCAAACTGTAAGCCTGACCTCCCAACACCTCCTGAGAGTGGCCAAAATAATCCCTAAATCATTCTGGTTTGAGCCTCTCAGTAGGTTGTGGGATTTTGCAGCCTGCAAGGTGGTCGGCCTCTGGAGCATACCTTGGTGGGGTCAAGGGATAACTGTGTTCTGCGAGAGGAAAAAGTCAGCTTAGATGTAGAGACTGATAAGTCTTAATGCTCAGATTTTTCCCTATGTTAATTTATCATTCCTACTGGTGAGACCTTAAGTACTTCTTTTTAAAAAGCTGGACTTAGGTTGAGGGTTTGAGGGAAGGAGTGGTGGTGGGCTTTTTCCAAATTTTGGCAGTCTTATGAGATTCCAGATGGGAACTATTAACCAAGACTTCAGAGTATATACATGCCTGGTGTCAGGGCTTGTTTGCTTGAGGTCATGTTCCAGTCAGCCACCCCAGCCAACAGGGCCATGCTCTGCAGTACTAATGCAGGAGATATATTCCTCAGTACTCCTAAATCTTTGAGTCCTATCCCATACACAAAATTAAACAAACGACTACCGGCACAATAATTTGATTGTTCCATTGTCAGGTGGTCGCTTGTTAATTTCTTTCATGATGTGTCAGCTTCTAGATCTAAGACTGATACTAGTCCCTGAAGATTAACCCTTATCTTGCATCTTATTTATTAGAAAGCAAAGGATGTCTAAGTACCAGTTACATGAGTTTTCTAAGGGTCTTTGTTTACCGTAACTACAGGACAAGTTTAAAAAAAAAATGAGACGGGCATTAGCAGTGGCACAGCTCACATAGCAACATTTGGACGCCCTCCTTGGGGCATGAGTTGTGAAATGATCCAGTGTATTCCTCTCCTCTGAGCAATGCCAGCTACGCTAACAGTACATTTTGACATAGATTTATTGTAAGGCTGTAGGAACAGCTGATGTACACCCAGCATAGAATGGTACTGTGGTGCACTGAGCGTTGCCAGCAACTCTTGCCCACTTTTTCTGGATTCATGGCTTCTCTGGTGGGTGTAGCAGTGGCCTGGGAGAAGAGTCATCCATCCTCCCTCTTGAGTGTAGCACAGACCCACATAGCACAGTCCTTCCCTTGAAAATTCAAGGTGGTTAGATCTTAATAAAGCATATTCCCGTGTCCTATTTACAGCTGACTGTTGGCAGAGCAGAGACCGGAGTGGCAGGCTACATGTCGAAACACTCATGTTTTTCCCTTGCATCATCTGCCTGAGCTATGAGATGACAAAACCAGCCCAACTGTTGCCTGTCGCATAGCATAGCTATGCCACGGCCTCCATGGCAGATGACTGAGGTGAAGGTATTAACATAGCTGACATTCACTGTGCTCTGGCATGCTGCGCTGCCCGGCACTGCCCAGAGCGCTGCGGACGCTGACGGCACATGCTCTGGCTGTCTCCATGTCCATCCCAGCCCTGGCAGCTCTCCTGCCTCAGCCCGTTGACTGCTGGAAAAAAGAGAAATAAAATGCGGCACAAAGGCTGTGATCGCTGATGCCTTGTGAAGCAGCCAGGGACTAGAGCTCCTGCAGGAGGGGTCACTTTTCCAGATGACAGGACAAAGGGTCAGAAGTAAGAGGGTCTGATTTTTCCCCACCACAGCAGGGAGCTTGCCCGAGAACACCCCTGCAGCAGCCTGGTCCCTCCGGCTCACTGAAATACTCTCCTGGTGGCCTCATCTCAAACCTCTGCTGTCATTTAAAATCCTCATAATACAGCCTGCCTTTTGGGACAGAGCAGATCTATAGCCACTGGTAGCTCTGCACGTTATGGGTCGCTTCTGTGTCCCCAATTTAAAAATCTTTTTTATATGGTGATGGATCAGTCTGAAATTTGGGGGTTTGGCTTACACCCAGGTGAATGTGTCGTAGGGCCCTGTCTCTTCTCTCTGACCAGCCAAGTTCAACTTGCGGAATTAGGTTTCGGGGGCAGTCACCCTGCGAAAGCGAAGTCGAAGTTATCTTCCGTACGGCTAGTTGCTTGGCTTCCAGCCGCGCCATACGGCGAGGCACAACCCAAGCACACAGGCAGTCGAGGCATCCGCTGGAGCCAACATCCACTCCCGGCTCGGGCACCCACCCGTGGGTTGCCGGGTCACTTCGGCTCCAGGCTTCGGGCTTTCTCCCCTTGCGGGGGAGCTCGGCTCCCCCCTTCCCGGGGCTGCAGGCTCGTCCCGCCGGCCCGAGCTCCCTCTGCCGGCCCCGGCCCCGCAGCGCCCGCCCGCGGGCACGCATCCCACCCGGGGCCGGGGCCGCGCTGGGCCGCGCTGGGCCGCGCCGGGCCCGGCCGGGCCGGGAGGGGTGCGCTGCCCCCGGGAACATCCCACCTCCCAGGCGAGCGCCCAAAGGGAGCCGGCGTCGCTGTCAAATTTCGTCTTTGGCGGATGCTTGTTGAGTTCGTTGCAGGGGAGCAGAAGGAGTCCGGCTCTGGGAGCAGGGAGACGGTTATCCCAGAGCAGCCCAGAAGCTGGTCTGGTTGCAGGAGGCTCTGGGTTCAAGGTTCAGGTCGGCCTGATTCAAGCACAGCAGGGGTTGGAGCTGGACTCCGCGCAAGGTAGCCGAGTGTCCTAACCCTTCTGTTCTTGCTGCTCAGAATCGCTCTGTTTTGTTTTTTTTTTTTCCTGGAGATTCCTTTGTGAAAACTTCCCAATTTCTTAGGTCATATCTGTCATTAGAGCTGCCAGATCATTTTGCATCACAAGAAGCTTCTATTTCAGCGGATTTAATTTTTCTGAGGAAAACCTGCTGCACACGCACGGTCAGCTCCCCGCTAACCCTAGGAAGAAGCCAGGATGCCCAGGGAAGATTGCATTTGTGCTAGAAATGTAGGCAGTGCCAGGAAAAACCATTCTACTTCCATGGTTGCAAGCAGAAAAGGATCCAAACACATTAAGCACCTAATTTTGTCTGGGGATCCCTGCTTCTTGATGCAGGAGGTGCTTCTGCAGAGCTCCCGCAGAAGCCTGGCATCAGCCGCCCGCACAGGCGGTATCTGTGTGCCAGGGGCTTTGACTGTGAGCATCCTGCGGCAGGAACTCTGTTGTTACGTATTTGTGCTCCACCTACCAGTATTTTCGATAATATTGCAAAGGCTTCTTGTTTTTCTTCCAAGGGAGCTCTTTCACTCTGGTAGTCACTCAGAGGGTACAGGGAAAAATCTCATTCCGCTTTGGTCCTGCTGTGAGTGCAGTCCTTCTATTGCTGCATGTTTCTTGGCAAAGATTTCATGGGTTTCAGGGTGCTGAACCCCAGGCTGTACAGGTGTGAGGCATCGTGTGGTTTGCAGCGAGGTGGGAAAGGGCTGCTCCCCACTCTTCAGAAGAGAGGAAAAGGAGACGAAAGGTGGCAGAGCAGCCACCTCTCTGTGCTGTAGTAAGTGACTTTTCTCCCCTCTTTTTGCATTGCCACAGTCAGAGCCAGGTTTAGGACCTTTTTTTTTTTTTTTTTTTTCTGTTTTTTTCTTCTTTTGGGAAGGGGAGAAAAAAAAGGGAAGAATTTTGGGCAGGACAGATTTGTTATCACCCCAAGATGCTGAGCTAAATCTTGAGGATTTTACTCAGGTTTTCTCTTGGGTAGGGATTTTTCTGATGGGAACAGGAATTGTGCTAAAGAAGGACTACTGGATTTGACCCTATGGAAGTGACTAACAAACCTTTCCTGTGGGCTCAGACACTAGTGACCTTCAAGCACTCCTTAAGGGGTGTCATCATACAGGTTCAAAATAATTTTAGGGCTTCTTCTGTCTCCCCTGACAGTTTATTTTTCTTATATATACATTTTTTTTTTTTTTTAAAAAAAAGCTCTTTACAGTGTTCTTTCCCCAGCCAGTGGTCTTTCCTACAGCTGATTCCTAACATTTTACAGGATGAATTGCACATCCTGCCTTAGCAGCAGACTAATACCCAGGTTTGAATTACTATTGAATAAGCAGCAATGAAATCTCTATCAAAATAATCAGTAGTTCCAAAAACCACAAACAACAAAACAAGCGGAGTTGAACTAACTCAGCAAGACCATTTGTAGCATCAGGGACGGTGAGTCATTTTTCTTTTCCCTCCCTCAGCAGACTTCATCTCTGCCTCGAACAGCCCCGGGGAGGGCAGGTGGAGTGGGTAGGGCATGACTTCAGAAAGTTAAAAAAAAAAAGAAGAAAGTCGACATCACTCAGGTCACGTGATGCAGAGGGACCAATGGAGGCAGGTTCTGGAAAGGGGAACAGTTAAATTTGTAATTTTGGTTGTGTGAAACACTTCTTTGGGCCTCATAAACAACCACAGAACCACAAGTTGGGTACAGAGGCAGTCACACAAGAGCGGGTCCGGGATATTGGTCAGCAGGCAGGGCGAATCGTTTTGACTGCAAACCACAGAGTTTCGTAGAGTGGTAAGCATCATCAACCACAACCGATCCGCTATTTTTTTTTTCTTTTTAAGAAACAATTTCAGAGTTCTTTTAGCAAAAGAACCTTATAATCCGCTTTGTGCTGCTCCTCAGGCACCAGGATAAAACAGAGCGTGATGGCTGGGAGGAGGGTGGTAGCAATGACCATTCTTCATTTTTCACTCCCCAAGGTAGAAGAAATCATATATTCCTTCACTGTAAAGAGAGAGTGAGTTTTAAAGAGGAAACAATGGCTTCAAACAGCATATTTGAGTCACTTCCTTCTTACCAGCACTTCTTGAGAGGTAAGTGCCATTCAAACTTTCTAAATACACT
This sequence comes from Tyto alba, assembly GCF_018691265.1. Taxonomy (NCBI): domain Eukaryota; kingdom Metazoa; phylum Chordata; class Aves; order Strigiformes; family Tytonidae; genus Tyto; species Tyto alba. The sequence goes on from NW_024881276.1 coordinate 28,886,297, forward strand.
TTTTACTTTCCCATACTTAAGAAAATGCATGTTTGGAGAGTATCTGGGGACATTCTTGTAGTACATGCTTTTTCCCACTTCAGTTTTCTTTGAGGTGCTCTCCCTGAAGCTAATATCTGAGCTTGCAGGAATACCATCTCATTATTTATCAGCCCATTAAAGAGATTATAATAGGACTCATTTAAGCTGTGCAAACAGCCATTGCATGCTTGTGAATTTTCTCTTCATAAATCAAAGCGTGCTAGAATACCTCATGTGAATTACTGCAGATACAATAGCAGTAACACAAGCCCCTTTTGATTCTTTTTGGCAAAATTATGACTTTTTGAGCCACTGCCATGAAAAATGACAGCCAACAGCATACAACATATATTACAGGCTGAAAACATGGGGAGTGAGCAGCAAGCTGGTGTGTACAGCCAGCAGAGCGTGATGCTGTCTCACTTATGCTAGACCATCAGCTTGGGTAAAGGCACGTTCACCGGAGAGAAGTCAGGAAAAGCTTAGAAACCTGCTTAAAGTTAGCTGCAACTCACGTGGCTCAGGAAAAGAAGCGGTGTGGATAAACTCGGAGTTTCTGCTGATGCCACACAGGTCTCGGACAACTGCGAATTAACGGCTGCAGCCACCCTGCGAGAAATGAAGCAGTCTTGTAAAGGCTGAGGGGGGGATGGAAGGGCTGCACCCAGCAATCCGTCTTTTTTCACCAGTGACCAAGCACCCTCAGAGGCTCTTTCTAACGTTCTCACAACCTCCCATGGAGCTAATGGTTTAGTCATGGGTTATTCATACAAGTAAGCCAGGGACTGGCACGAGAAACTTGTCCGCTTCCTCGTAACTACCTTCCTAAATAGCTCATGCTACAGCTGAACTTTTCCCCTTTCCACACAAGCCCTCTGACTGCTCAAGCCCTTTTTGCAGCAGGGCTGCGCCCGTGCAGATGACAAGGCACACAAAGCCTGTCTCAGACCGCTCATCAAGCTTGGCCGGGGTGCTGCCAGAGAGCAGCACTTCATAACTCTTTATAGTTACAGACTACAGTTTCCCGGCCTCGCTGGCAGTGTCACTGTGAGTCATGAGTTACTTGTATTAATAAGCGGGCTGGGGAATGCGGAAGGCTAGTCCCAGCTGCTGTGTCACAACAAGCAGCGGCTCTGCCGGCACCCTGCCGCTCCTGTGGATCAGTGCTCCCTCGAGTGGGATGTGGGCAGAGGGCAGCCTGCCAAAATGCTAGCCAGCTCTCCTGCCTTGCTTCAGTTCTTTCCCCCCACCCCCCCCCCCCCCTCCGCCCCGCCCCGTGTCAAAAGTTTTTCTACATCTGTCTTTTCTGGCACCAGAGGAGAGCTGAATCGCAGCGAGCTGGGTGAGTCACTCGGGCTGGCAGCACCTTCTAGCCTGGGCAGGGGAGATGCTGGAGGGTGAGCAAGAAGTGGCTAACTGCTCTGCGGCGCTCACAGTGCTGACATTTCCTCAGCACCCTTACCAAGCAAAGGAAGCAATACTGCTAGAATAACAAGAAGGATCTTCCTGCGTTTCGTCAGCCTTTTTTTTTTTTTTTTTTGCCTTTTTTTTTTTTTTTTTTTAAGCTCACCCAACTGTTTACTGTTTAATCTGTAGCACAGGAAGACTTATTGAGGAAATTCTGTGCTTCTGATAAAATAACAAACAGAGTGAACCTCATGGAGCAGTGCTTGCAGCGAGTGCCAGAGCACAGCCAGCCCACAGGACAGGCTGGGGATGGCAGAAGCTGTATTGCAGGCAGGAGCCCAGAGAGCCTGAGAGCAGCTGGTGGGAGACCAAGGACCAATTTGTCCAGAAAAGGAGGAGTTTCATTAAAGCTGGTTAATCCAGCAAGTTGTTTAGCTCAACACTCCAGAAGGGATTTTATTAGTGTTCACATTATTGTCATTAATGTTACTATAGTACCAGTATTTTGTGTTTCTTTGTGGACTAGGCTACAAGTCTTGCACTAGATACCTTAAGATATTCATCTAGTTTTGGCAATCCATGTATAGATCCTGGTACATACCCAGCACAAGCAAGATCAAACTGCTGCTGTACAGTGCTAGCAAAGCTTGGGCAACACTGCTTCGGTTGAGTTATAAAGCAAATGTTTCATCGTTGCGAAAGAATATTGTGTTTGAGCATGGAAGGCTGTGACGGTTTTCCAGCAGTTCCCTTTTTGTTCCTTTCTTTACTCAAATGAACTTCGCACAGTTTCAAAATCCTGGGCGCAGCAAAAGTAATGCTTGGGCCTCGAAGCAAGAAAAATAATCATCCCTAGGGTCGGTTGTTCTAACCCCTATTTCTCAAGAGTGTTTACATAGACTAGTCATTCGAAATGTCCAAAACTGTCTCTTTTCTTTTCTTCCCGCCAAAATTTATTGCACTTTTTCTCTTAACTGAAATCATGAGGTAAAGGGAAAAATAACAACTTGTTTTCTGCCGTGGATTTCACTTTATCAGTCCATGCAGTTCTCTGAGAAGGAAATCCATAACTCTTTTTTAGCCTGATACTATGTGAAAATTGGGAAAAAAAGAGGGGAGTGGGGAAGCAGAACCATTGTTCCAGCCCCTGCGAACAGTGACAGACGTAGAAAGCCTGACATATTAATTGAATGTGGTACACCACAAAGGATATGGCCCTTTTTCTATCACACCACACCAGGTCCTCGCTTCTGCCACTAGGTAAAGAAATGAGGATTATACTGAAACCTCCAGTGGTGTGCCCTGCATGCTGAACACATTCAAATGCTTACCGGCTCTTCTTTTAATGATGGCCCCATTTTCCTAATGGCCTCTTCCATTTTACGGTCAGGGCTTGGTGTTAGGAGTACAGGGTTAGGATCATTTCTAAGTGTCTCGCCGCAGTGCAACTGGCAGAAAAACATCACTACATCTCTTTCTCAAATCTATAACTGCATCATCAAAGATGTAGTTTAAAATTTTAGTTTAAACTAAAATTCGTAGTATTAAGGACAGATATTCTGGTTATATTGAGGGTTCAACACAGGTTCATGTGTATTAGCTGGGTCAACACAGTGATGCCTTTTGGGCAGGAAGACCACAATGAGGCCTGTTAGAGAGTCTTGTATTAAAGAATGCATGTATAGTTTTTAAAGGGTCCCTAGATAATTACATGATATCTCTCCACCCCATAACTTCTTTTAACTTCTTAAGGGTGTTACACTGTCCTATAAGGTTTTCTAATAATTTTGCCTACAAAGGAAGACAGAATAGTTAATCTTTTTGCAGAGTTTTTATGGAGCTCTAAATAGCATGAAGCATAATATTTTCCAGGAGGGCACTTTTTCTTCATTTTTCCTTTTGCTACAAGGTCTAATTATTTCAATATGCAAAGAAGGTTAGTCCTGGTTTTGCCTTTAATGTATTTTTTATTAATTAATCAGGGCAATGAAGACTTGTGGTGCAACATTTTGTTGGTTTCTTATCAAATGGAAATGAACTCCAGCAGAGCACTTTTACAACATGGAAAAATACACCGAGCATACTTTCTTCTTAGGTCTAATGTGCCAAGTAGTGCCCTGACATCTTGGGTTTCTTCCTGTGCAAATGCTAAATGAAACTGTAGCAAGAAGCCCTTCCTGCTCTGGACCCTTGGACCTAAGCATAGTGCTTCTCATTGAAAGTTAGCAGCTCTGGCTTGCCTGGTGATGGGATTGATGTTGGTAGACTCTCAAAGTCCCTGGTGCCATATGTGAGCAGAGGGGTGAAGTGATCTGAGTCTCCCTGTTATCCAAGTCTACATCAGCAGTCTCACACTCTCAGCATACAAGACCTCCCTATCAGTAAACGTTTCTCTGCAGAGGGTGCTGCGTGAGGAGTAGGGTAGCAAGCTGATAATGATTTCATCCCTCTAGAATTGGTGAAATTAGCACACGTGGTCTTATACTACAAGTAATGCCAAATGTGCCAAAGACATTTCTCTGGGAGATGCATGGTACTCAACACTGCCACACATTTCCCTTCACTTGCCCAGTAGAAGAAGCCTATCTTTTCACAATAACATAAACTACATTGTCCCTGCACAGGGGAGAGAGAAAGTTTTCCAGCACTTTTGCAGACTGCTTGAACTGTAGCAGAGTTAATTTGTGTCAGCATTATAAAATACTAACTGCACCTTGTGAATAGGAAATTGAACTAAAGCTCATAAAAACCTTGGCTTACTAGAAGAACAAACTTGCATTTTGTTCTTCTAGTCTGATTTACACAGCCTTTTCTCTGTTTGAGCCTTTTTTCATTTAAAAGCCTTGAGAAACTTTGCGAGACCTGAACACAGGAATTCCTGTGAAGCAAGGGGTAAACTATCTGACAGAGATGAATGCACTGCTTTGGTAAGATCGAGAGATTTTATCCTAGGCCAAAATATTAGACTGAGTGTTTAACCAGTCACACTCAGTGCAGTGATATGTTGTGATGACAGTCTTAGCAAGGACTTAAGGTTATGGCCTGCTTGCAGATCCTCCAGATTGGCTTGTCCTCTGTAATGTGGCCATTAATAAGAGACTGTTGGATGGCTGCTCTGCCTTGGACCATGTCTTACCAGGAGAGCCAAACTCCAGCTCTGAGGTAGCTCTCTGGTGGAAAATAAAAGTATCTTCCCAACATTGCCAGTGTATGCAATACAAATAGAAAATAAACTGCATTTTTTTCATGACTAGAAGATAATCATGGTTTAGTCTGACTGCTAAGACATGACCCCAAAAGAACAGTCTGCTTATCTTTAAATGCATGTGAAGGCCAGTGATATTGGCAAGTTCATGACAGTAATTTATGAACTCCCAAATAATTTTACTTGAGAACACAGAATGAGAATCTGCATCAGCCTGTTATTTGAGAGGGGAGAGTCTATACTTAAACCAAGAGTGTCAAACAAATTAGTGTTCTCCGATTTAGAAATAGACATACTTGATTTTAAAAGCTAAGCAGAAGCAATGCTAAGGAAACAGCAAATGCATTTCCCTGTAAAACTGTGAGGTTGTTCCATGAGCAGAAGCGCATCTGACTTTGACACCCTGCCACGTGCAGAGGGGATGCGCTGGGTCCCAGCGGTCTCTGGTACACCTCCAAAGTGGTGCCCGGAGGGCCAGGCAGGGGTGTTTGCCTAAGGTCCTCGTGTGATGTTGTGGAGAGCAAGGGTGAACTGCAGAGTGAGCTCAGGAGCTTAGGGGGAATGCCACTGGCAGGAAAAAGTCAGGATGGGCTGGTGCTCTGCAGAAACTGCCAGCTGTAGTGCCTCACTAAGTGACAATTTGAGGTTGCTCACCCCTGTGACAAGATAGGGAAACCTGTCTTCCTCCTGCACGCGCGGGGCAAGGATTTGCACATAGGAGTCTGCCACAGAGTACCTGACTGGCCCTGGTAGCTCAGTGGAGGAGGAGGGCTGCACCACACAGCTCTAACAACCTCTGTCAGAGGCTTGGGTTGCTTGTGCCGAAATGCATGGGTGCCTGATGGGCTGCTGGGCAAGGGCGGCAGTAGAGGTCCAGCAGCCCCAGCAGAAGGGCAAGGAAGAGGTAGCTCTGGCTCTGAGTAAGAGGACGTATTGAGGCTGACTGGAGAGGGACCACCCGCTCTTTGAATCCAAATCCCGCCTGTCATCTCTTTCTTCCCCGTGCCAGCACAGGCCTCCTGGATGCAGGGTGTGAGTTTAAACTGGGGTGTGCGGCATTTTGGGTGGGGTGGCTGCCATGAGCATCAGGCTGGGCACAGAGAAGAGGCACTCCAAGGTGCAGTGGGGGAGCTCAGGACAGGCCACAAAACCCCTTCCCTGCAGGGGCTTGAGCCTGACAGATTTTCTGTGTTCCTGCAGATTGCAGTGTACAAGGATGTGTTTGCTCAGATTTATTTTCAGTTTTTATTTATTTAGTGTTTTCTGTTTGTTTGGGTTTTTCCTAAAACAACTCTGATAGACAGCTCACTGAGTCACTCCTATTCCTTTCTCTGTGCTTAGTGAATCGGGCAAGATATGGTGGAAATTTTTTTAAATGGTGGATGATCACAGCCTAGAACTCATTGCCATAAAATACCATTGAAACCAAGAGTTTAGCAGGATCCTTAAAACAGGTGGGTCTGTATATACATAACAGTTTCTTAATATGTACCAGACAGGTAAAGAATAAAGCAGCTTTGGAAGGGTTAAGTTCTCCTTTTGTCTCTCACTGCCGTATTTCAGAGCACAAGCCGATCTCTGTTAAAGCTCGGAAAGAAAGCTTCCCATGTAAGCAGGTCTGTCATCTGCAAAGTGAATTGTGGCTTCCCCCATGACATCTGGTACAGGCCACAGAGAGAGACGGGCCACTGGCTAGGTGAATCACTGGTCTGAGAGAAGGACATGAAAACATTACACTACCTCATTACCTCTTCTGTCATCTTAAGAGACTGGATAATATTTGTATAGACTTGTGTCAGCTTCCCAAATAGTAGATGAGTAGTAGGGATATCTCCTCTCTGAAGTGTCTTAATGGACTGTATGGGGTGACAACAGTGGTGTGTTTGGAGCAGCAGAGCACCTACAGTGTGTTGGTGAAGTCCATTCATGTAACAGCGTACCCACAGTGACACTGAATGCAAGACATGTCATTCTCACTGCCAGTGGAAGGGAGACTAGAAATCATAGAGATTCCCGATGTAATAAATGTTCAAAAGAAATGCCTTTTCTTCCACTTAGGTCCCAGCAAAGTAAGGCCTGGGCTTACAACCAAGATACATTTTAGTCCAAAACATCAAATTCTCCATAAAGATGTGTTCAGACAGTTGAAATAGGGAAAAAATAAAAGGGCATAGAAGAACTGACTGTGAAAGCGAGGAAGTAGAGAGTGACGGTAGCTGCTACCTGGTAGAGTTTCCAATTCATCCTTAATACTGGCCGCAGGGCTCACCACTTCTGCTTGCAAGTGAAACTGTGAAATTGGGTAGTTTCACTTCACAGAGGTCTGTGAGAACATTTTCTCTGGCTTTGATCTATCTGGGTTTTTTTTTCAGCCTGTGCTTTTTGTTTTGAGTTTCTGATTCCAGTGAATGCAAAAGCTGTCCAAGCCAGGGGCTTGGGGCTTTTCCTTTTGCCTTCTGAGTATTTTGTCTTGCAGTGTGTTTTCTGTTGTCTCATTTCATGCTGAAACTGTGATTTTGAGATGTGCTCAGAAGCTGCCCCTAGGTAGGGTTTTCACTGTAAACCGAAAGGCTTACCTCTCTTACAAATCTTTCCATGAATGTGGTGCAAGGAAACTTGAAACCTGTCAAGTTTTATATTGATTTGCTATAAACATTTCACTCAGCCATACTTAGGGCAAGCCCTGCAGTCCTCATCAAACCAGCAGCCTCAGAAGGCATTGACCCAACCCTTCGAATGTCTTTTTGTGGTCTTTTAACCATTTGCAAAATACCTTGCATGTTCGGGGCGAAGCAGCACAGTGCGGGGCCGAGCATCTATTTCCTTTGTGACAAATGTCTTGTACCTTCTCAGCCCCAGCACTGCTTGCATCCCTCCTAAGTCCTTTTTCTAGCCGGTTTTATGGCATACACCTGTGCTGTGTTGGCTAGATGCGTGTCTTGGAGGTATAGGGGAATTTACAGAAACCTTGAACAAGCACTGAATGGTGCCAAGCTCCTTAAGCCTTGCCAAAGTGCCCCGCAGTTGCCTGCTTTGGCGAAGGCAGGTGCCGCGAGCGTGCTGAGTGGGGGCTGAGAGCGGGGTGTCACAGCCTCTGCAGTGGGCAGGCCAGCCTCCTCGCCCGTCGGCGCTCAGGTCTCTATTTATACTTGCTCCAGTATCAGAGAGTAGTGGCGGGCAAGCTGGCACAGCAAAATGAAGGCTTTCATCTGTCTAGCAAGGATAATGGAGACAGATGCAATCGCATGGGTGTAAGCCACCGCCAGCCAACCCCTGGAAGACGTCGGTGCACACCGTGGTGGTGAGCGGGGGCGGGAGACGTACCTCTGCGTTTTCACTACTGGTATTACACAGGCTGGGAAGATTTAAGCTAGCACTGCTTTACTCCCACATGCCTGCAGGCATGCTTCCCTTTTTCTCTGTAGACATGACCAGGAGCAGAAAGCATGCCCCAGAGCCAAGGTCTTAGGGTAATATCCTGGCTTCATCCAGACAGGGACAAAATGACCATCAGCTGCAGTGGTGCTGGGTCTGTCCTTTGAGAACAAAGAAGCCTGGGAGTAAAACATAAAGGTGTGAATAAGGCAGGAGGTGAACTCCGAGTGCCAGTATTGACATGGGGGCTGAAAGAAACAGAGCATCAAGGTGCAAGTATGATTCCTGTAATGCTAAGTAGCAGAACTATGGCTTGAGAATGACAATTTTTGTCTCTTTTACCTAGGAAATATTGGTGTAGAACAACTATTTATGGCATATTATGCATGGTTGTAGAAGGAGCTGGGATTTTTTTTATGGTTGCTAGTTCTTGATTTGTACTTAGCTTATACATCAAGGGTGTGAGGTGTACTTCCTCACTAAGCAATGAGGAAACACTCTGAAAGAAGCACTCTTTAAAAGGAGAGAGGGACAGGACTTCCGTGAGTGCAGTCGCAGCTTTGGAAAACAACCCTGAAAGCACTTCCCAAGTAAGAGGCGATGAGGAGGAGGCCTCACCTGTGTGGTCAGTCTCCATGCAGCAAGGCTGCCATGGCTGCTGACCATCTCTCCGTGTTGCACATCATCCAGAGCAGGCTACTGATACGAGATGACATGCTACACCCAGTTCATAGGAAGTGCCATTTATTTTACAATACAGTTACTAGATAATATCAGACTTCTGTAAAATGCTTCTGTTTTTCAGGACCCGTATGTAAATGAGCTTTGGGTTTTGCATAGGTTGGGTGTAACAGAATTCATATCTGGAAGATATACTCAAGTTAAGACTTTGTTAACCCCATTTACACAGGGATCCGTGAATCAGTTACTGCAATATAGAGTGGTGTAATTGATCCTGTATACACTGTCCAAATGCTTTGTAAAGAAATTCGGTACCACTTTGTCCATCACTTCTCTGTGGACTCTGGGGCAGGGAGATGCAGAGGTTACTTCATGCGGGGTCCTAAGCAGACCTACATCCAGTAGGTCACTGAGCATGCTCCTACACCAACCTGATTCCTATGTTGTTGCCACCATTTCATCTGAACCCAAGCTTTGGGGGGCAGATAGTGTGTGGAAAGTGTTCTGCTCCATGACTCCACCTGGGGAAACGGGGTGAGCCTGGCAACTTGTCAGGTAGGTCACCCTCTCACTAGAGAAAGGACAGCACAGAGAGCTGCTGTGTGGTTTGCCCCCCACGTGCTTTCTAAGGACCTCCACTCACGCAGCCTGTGGAGTTGGCCACCTCTGAAAGGAAAAAAAGACCTTAGTTTCTGCACTGATTCTCTCTTTAGCTTCTGCACCAAGCCTGTAAAAAGTGATGATATATGGTGCTAAACACCCACACATTTTTTACACTAAGCATAAAATAACTTGCGTGTTGAAACCGAGATTTGGGTCTCATATAAGAACAGGAACTTATTCTGGCTGTACCTTGATGCATTGGAGAAAATTATTTGCTTTTCTGAACGGAATGGGGTGTTTCAAGTACAGTATGTTGGGCTATTGTGGAAACTAATGAATGTCAATGACTTGCCTAGGTAAAAAGAAAAAGCGATAAGATAAACTTCTTGAGTGAAAAAGTGGTAAACCACTTAAATTTTAATGTAACAAACAGAATTTTTATTGTTGTGGATTTTTTTTTTCTCCTAATAGGGATTGCAATGCAAATAGTCATTTTTTTACAGTTTCATATACAGTCCAAACAACCTTGAGTACTACTTTGAGCAGTGATATTATTTTGCAGTGATGTTTTTAGGTGCATCTATTTTACACTATGCAGCAGAAAAGCTATGATAGCCCCAAACAGCTTCTTTCCTTTGCTGCGTAGGAATAATCTTTACCAGTATGAACACTTTTATACCTATATAAGTCCATTCCCATTTGGGAGAGTGCTCTGCTGTAACTAGACATGTACAAACATGAAAAGGGATTTAAAGATCCCCTGTGGGGTAAAGCTATGTCATTAGACAGATGTCTATACAAGGAAAGATCATTTAGGTTCACGTTTTACTGGGGCAATTAAAGCAGCCCAGTATTTTGTGTACATGGCACCTGATCCAAGAGCCAACAAAACCAGTGGAAAGACTTGGTTGACATCCTTGATCACTGGGTGAGACCTGTGATGGCTGTTCTTCTCCAGATAAAGGTGTTAACGCACAGCTGTCCTTACAGCCTCGCACACATGAAACACAGAGGGGTGAGGCTGGCCCCTCTTCTGTGCCATAACCTGCCTTTTCTTTGGAATGGTTTCCTGGTGCTTTCTGCCCTTTTTGCCATGCTCACAAGAGCCGCTGAATAAAAAATGGCACCGTGCAAGTTACAGATTGCATTTCCAGCAGCCTGGTGATGGGCTGGCTTCTTTTTACAGGTTCACTGGGGCAGGGCCCTCCTGCTCCTCCCCTCCCTCCAACAGCTCCATGCCTTGGGCACGTCCCAGACCCAGGCAGAGATGGGCCCAAAGCAGCTCCATAAGCCTGAATCCTCCAGATTTCAGAGTGTTGCTGTGTTGACTACATAGCACCAGCTGGAGATCAAAAACGCTATTTAAACAGAAGCAGTTGGAAGTTTTTCAGGCTGTCTCATCTCCCCTTTCAGCCTTCAGAAAAGCCCACTCTAGCCAGAGGTATTAGGAAATACAACAGACCCCCGCTGTGTCCAAGGGGATTAGATGGTGTCATACAAGCTCAGGGCAGTGGCTAGACAAAGAGAAGCACCCTTGGCCTGCCTGCTGCTTTCATGAAGTCTTGCAGAGGTCATCGAGGAGTCAGGGCTGTCCCTGCTCCCTGCCCGGGATCTGGGCGTCCTGCCGTACAGCTGGGAGATGGCTTCCCCACCGAGCATCTCCACTCATCCTCCACTCACTTCAGAAGTAAGAGGAAAATCTCACATTTTGCTCCACAGTACCTATGGGTAAACAGGAGCTCCTTCACAGCAGCAGCAGGGCTTGGATTCACAACCCTGGGCCAGCTGAAGTAAGCAGAGGGAGGAGAAAGGGTCTTTCTCAGTAAACTGCTTTTCAACATGGTTTTCATTTTCAGCTCATGAATTATTCTCTCCCTGTCAGACATGCTCTCATTCATTCTTTGCTAATTTCTTCAGCAACTACTGCTCAGTCTCCAGCTTGTTCCTGAACACATCCTGGTATACCCTGCAGTCCTCACAGGAGAGACTTCCCTGCAGGAGTCACACAGCTGCTGACTGAGCAGCACACACAGCTAACCAAGGCAACACGAAGTGCCAGCTCGGTAGGTTTTCTCCCATGTACATGACTTAAACCAGTAACTGAGCATTCCTGCCTAGAATCATAGCCTCCTCTGAAGGCTCAGGCTAATATAACTAGTTCACACATCTGTCTTGGTAAAAAAACATCCAAAATATGATTTAATAGAAGTTTCTTGTCAGGTTCAAAGTTTTCTTCAAGGAAAATCTTTTCACCATTCCCCAAATTCCTTTCTGTCTGAAGTCCCTCACTTGTCAACATCTCAGCCCCTTTTCTTGCAAGGTCTTGTTGGATTAATTTTTTTCTACAGGAAATACAAGTGACATTAAGGCATCCCTTATTTGAAACTGCAGTTCGAAGGGAGATTGAAATGAGAATTAGAAAAATAACCTATATAAAAGCATTAGCTGTCCTATTTTAGGAGATAATTAGCTGTAACAAAGTTTCCCTCACTTACTTTTCCTTGGTGAAAAAATAAACTACCTTGTCATTGAGGTTTTTATAAAATGCTGCTGTTTGCAACACTTGCCACAAACAAATTAACCCAAACATTTCTAGTGTATGACTTACACTGCTAATTTCACTGCAGGTTTTCATTTCTGCATCTGGAGACCAAAATGCTTTCAGTTGTCACATAGTGAAGGGGAAAAAAAAATGTGGATCATATATTTGACTGCTAAGGAATATGCATGAAAAAAAAATCCATACCAAACATTTATTTCCAGAACCCAGCACAGAAGGGAGGGTGAGAAAGTCAGGAAGAGATCAAGAATGGGAAGAAGTATTTTATTGTTTGGCAGAGGCAGCATACCTGAATTAGCCCTATGTATTAGCAAAGGTACTTTTCCTCAGCAAACCTCTGGGATGTAGTACTGTTTCCACTGGGTACTGCATTTTCCATGTTGAATAGGGCATACTCCCAACCAACTGCAGCTGACATGGTTTCGGGAGCGCAGTGGGTGATGGAGACACCAGCCCCAGCTGCTGACATTTGAGACACAGGTGCCTGGAGCTGCCTTTGCCAGCCAGCCAGCCAGCGCCAGAGTAATGCAATATAGGCAACTCCCACAGGCTGTGCTCCAAGAATAATCTACTGGCATTTGTTTGGGTTTTTTTAGAACCTCGGTGTTTAAACTAAGTCCCCTGTTGTTCATAATGTCATCCTACCAGCTTACTAAATTATTGACCTTTTCTTCACTGGTATCTTCCCACTATCGTTAGAATTAGATGGATACAGGTGGCCAAAAGAAACCATGTTCCTGTGCCTAGCACCTGGTACGGGCCCCCTTTGATCATGATGTCTGCAGCCTCATCCCTTTCCAGATGATTCAGAAAGTCAGAAAGGGATGGAAGGACTGGCTTCTAGTGGTGCTGGTATGCAATCCTACTCTTTAATTTTTAAGTCTGCAGATAGTTCTGAGACAACATGTGTATTTGGTTCTTTCTGTGTAAGTGGTGAATACACCTACAAGGTTTTTGATTTTTTTTTTTTTTCTGAAATCTCAAGTTTAGTGCTCTGTACATAGGGTGCCATGGAATCAACAGGTGTGTTTTTCTGTGGGTTCGTGCTTTCCTTTTTTCAGCCTCTCCCAGAAGACTTCTGCACGAGACTTAGCCTGTTAGTTTAATTTTGGTAATGTAATGAAATCAATGCAAAGCTCGAAGGTGGTGTGTGCTGGGTGTGGGAGGGAGAACAAAGGTAGGAAAAAGAAGTATTTCTAGACTAGTTTCTTAGGCTCTTACATTTTCATGTTTAGCATACCTTAATAGATGTGAAACTTGGTAGGCAGCTTGTGTCAGAGTTCTGATGCAAGTTATGATGTGGTAGATAAAAAGTGATGAGGGTATTAAGCTAAAGGGTTGGTTCAAGTACTAAAGATTATATCTGCAGGTTTGTTTTTTTTTTTTTTTTCTTTTTTAATTCTACTGTAGCATTACATTTCAGTGTGCCTTACAATAAATAAATAATATTAATCGTGCTGGGTTGCATTCTGCAGGGGATATCAGCACAGCAGGGGTATGTCCTCTACCAAACCAAAAGCCCTTTGCAGCATTAGTAGTTACTTTATTTGTGAGACTTAGTGTTGGTCCTCTGTGTTACTATGCCTGAGCCCTATGCAACTTTAAGATTCTAACATAAGATTTTTTTAGTGTTATTTGGGATATACTTGCAGCTGGAGCATCCCAGGACCTATCTTGAGCCACAGTGGATGATAATGATGTGATCAGTGACATCATAAATGTTCTTGTCATGTTGTTAAGGAATTGTTAAGGAAGCAGTTAGGATAGGGATGGATTGAGATCTGCCTCAAACGCTATGGGTAATTATGCTGTGTATATTAACTCTATTAAATCCAAATGCTCTCATCATCATGTAGTTAATGTGGGCCTTCCCCACAACCAGTGTAATGTGGTAAAAAACTCTCATGCTACTGGGGCTGTGGGAAACTTCTCATGAGAATTTGTCGTGTTCTTTTCTGGGTAAGCCTTGCTTCACTGGGAAATTTCAAAAAGCTTATTTGGGTTGTTTGATTGAAAGCGTGCAAAACCACTAAAAATCTTCTCCATGGAAATGTTGGAGTTATGGTAGTTTCAGATGGAAGCAGCCTGCATTCTGAATTCAAGGCAAGTCTAGTTTGATGCATTTAAAAAGCCAAGACATGCTGTCCTAGGCAGAACTAGTGAAGGCTGATTTCCTACAGACATGGGTCTTGTGGCTGCATTCTCTAACATCTGATAAGGCTTTAATCTGATCAAAGATTTTTCTCTTCTTGAGGAATCTCTAAAATCTCTCTTGGGCACCCTTCAGCTGGAAGCACTGACAGAGCCTCTCTGCTACTGCCATGTTTCATGAAAGCTGTAGGAACTTAAGACCACTTCTTCTCTATCAAATTTAAAGTTGGCCCACAAACCAGAAAAGTTAGGGGAAGTGTAGAGAGAATGGGAGCGACCACATAAGCACTGCCTCCACAGAAAATCAGGCTGATAAAGGAGCTTTGCAGTTCAGTTTGGTGTGCACTGGGACAGAGTGATACACAAAGATAGTCAAAATACATTCAGAAGCTCCTTAACCTGCTCTGGGAATAGCATGTTCCTCATCTTCATGGATGAAGAACCAGGGAAGAGTGGTCATATCAGATGTCTGGGGAAGAGAGAAGTGGAAACAGAACCTCAATTTTTTTGTCTTACTGTTCTGAGCCTGACTATCTACAGAATGATCTCTTGTTTATTTTAAATTTCAAATCTGATCAAGTCAGTGTTTTCATCAGAAATTTACCTTAGCATTACACTCATCATTTCAGGGCCTGGATATTGTACATCTCCAGCTGCAACTGGGCAATCCAATTCAAATAGCAATCCATAAAGAAAATCCAGGAAAAAATGTTTTCCAATTACTTTTGAGCAGCAGGTGAACTTGAAAATATTTTGAGCTGTTTGTATACAATATGGGAACAGGAAAAGAAATAAGACTTGCTGACAAAGAATTTGTGATACAAGACTCATTCAGCTCCTTAGAATTTCAGATCCAGGAGGAGCGGTGCACTATGGTTTTCTCTAGCCTGGTTTAGCACCGTCTTGGCAGTAGGTGATGCTTTGCATCTCCCCGTGCCAGCGGAGCAGGGTGGATGGCCATGGGCAGGGAAAGCAGGAGTAGGGTACAGATCAGTCCTACCAACCCAGCTGGAAACATCACGGCTTGGAGACTCCCTAAAAGCCTCCCGGGGTCCAGCAAAGCTGGAGGTTGGTGTTATGGGACAGGGAAATGTGAGAAGAAACTATGCTTCCATTTAGAAGTATTTCTTCTTTTATTGCAGAAAATATTTCAAAAGGAAAGCTTTGTTTTTCTGAAAACTTCATTCTAGAGCTATATTTTTTCCTGCTTTCTCTAATGTTGATATGCCACCACACTGCCAGCACAGCACTGCCAGAAAAGCTTGCAGGTTAGAGAGCCCTGATGCAAAGCCTGTGCTGCCGTTGGCACAGGCTCCACCTCTGCTGACAGAACCTTTGGCCAGGTAATTATCAGACCAGGGGCAGAGCATGTTTTGCTTTTCCATATCTAACTTCTGAGTAGAAACCCAGTCTGGTACATCGCCTGTTTGCAGACACAGCAGGCTTTTCCATAGGACAGCCCAAGCAGCATTGAGGAACAGAACGTACTTCTTGAGGATCCTGATCAGCAAAGCTTGGCGCAGGGATTTTGCTAACACTGGGGCGAAAACAGGCAGTAGGAGCTGCCCAGCAACGCTGCCAGGAGCCCTGGCTCTGCCACAGGCTCTGGTGTTCCTGGCTGCGAGGGCAGTCGCTCCTTTGCCTCTTCTGGTGGCATCTCCGTTCAGCCAGTCCTGCCTTGTGCCTTTGCTCCAGCCTGTGCAAGGGGACTAGATGTGCCCTTGGCGCCTAAACGTAGCACAAGCGCTTCCTTAATAACTGCTTTTAGGTGGAATAATAAGAAGTGATCAAGGTGGAAGCTCAGCCTTTCCTCTCAGAGGGGGCCAAGCCTGTACCACACGCTTCTTGTTTTGCTCATCAGCGGAGGGCTGCAGGAAGGAGATAGGTCTATCCCCTCCACGGCACCCTGCCTGGGGTGCACCTGAAGCCTCCTCCCTCCCCGGGGAAGAGAGCCCAGCAGCCCCCGGCGTGGCGAGAGCCCGTGCCACCCCTCGCCCCGAAGTTACGGGGAAGCTGTCAGCCTCAGCGGAGGCATCCTGTTTGTTGAAAAACAAGTGACAGTTGAAGAAGGGTTGCAAGAGCGAGCAAACCGCAGCCCCTGCGCGGGGCTGATAACAGCCCTGCGCCGCTTTTGCAGCAGTTCCGTCCCCGCCGAGCGCTGGCGGGGGGGACGGCACGGGCCTCGCTGGCGCTTTCCTGTTTCGCGCTTTTTCCCGCTGCCGTTTCTTGCTGTTGAGTTCTGCCACATTTTTTCAGTTACTCGCTGGTTTCTCAAAAGGGCCCTCCCCTGCTATAAACAGCACTGTGAGGGGTGGCCAGCTGCCTCCTTCGTCCGAGGGGGGGGACCGCAGGCGTCCGTGGGGCTCAGTGGGGGGACAGGGCCTGGCTTTCAAGAAGGTGGCTGCAAACAAGTGCTCTTGAAAGTGTGTACCTGTCATGGCTTAGGGTTTTGCAAGCTTGCATCCGCAGCTGCCCTCCTGCCAGCGCTCCTCAGTCTGAGATCTCAGAGCACCGTATGAGGCTTCATTTAACCCCGCATTCAGAGCAATTTGGGAGGAGACTAGAACTGGTAATGCAGAAGGAAAAACATTATCAGGCCCAGAGGCCTGCAGTTAGGTAAATGGATCTGTATTTAAATCGCAGTGCAATGCAGATGTAGACACCCCATTCTGCAACTGTGCATGACTCTTGCCGTGGCTATTGCCGGCTCCCTTGGGTCTGATGGGAGCCCTTTTGCAGTGGTGAAGTGTGTGCATGCATGTGAGTGTGGTTTCTGCTTGCAGCATGAGCCTTGACTTTGTGTACAACTATGCAAATGGTGTTACTTACCTCTTCAAAGCTAAGCACACATGTGTAAGGCTTAGAAAGCTCAAGCTCACAGACGCACAGGCTACAAAGGTGTTAGACAAGTGTATTTCCCACTGTGGGAGGCCAGGACCTTCCCTGGGCTTCTTATGACTTTGGTTTACTTGGTTTTGAATGTCTCCCCTTAAGGTTCAGCCATGTGTTAACATCAATTGCTTTCCTTTCTTTCTCTCTGATCAGAATACTGGAGCTAGCAGAAAAGGTGTTTTCTTCCTTCAACCAAAAATGTTATTTTTGTTTAGCTTTGCATAAAATTCATCAATATTATCAAAGCACTCTTTCTCTGGAAAGATATCTCAGCACATGCTTGTTTAAAACAACTTGATCATCATTCTTATTGGCATCAGTTACATAATCCTGATTTTTTTTTTTTTTTCATTTCCTAAAAGATGGGTTTCTAGTAAGGAATTTGATTTTCAGGAAAAAATACGCTGGAAAATTGCTCCAAAAAATTGTTGATTAACTTGTTCTTATATAAGAATAGTAATGATGATGATAATAATAATAATAATGTGGACAGCATTTTAATTTCAGATGCTGCCAAGTCACTAGCATTTGAGTTTCACAGTTTTGTCTTTGACTTTACCTTCTTTCTTTTACTAACATGCGCCATTGCTGTGCCAGGATCTATACCAATGTACAGGAAAGCACCCTGAAGAATTTACAACTGAGAAATCAAATCAAAGATAGGTGAAGGATATGGGCTTACTGGACCAGTACTGTTGAAACTTCATTTGTGCGGAGCATGAAGTGAAACAAAAAGATAAAAACGGTTTTGCGAGAGCTAACGTCAGTCACATCAGTGTGTGGAGGAAGCTAGAGAGCCCTCTGTAAGCCAAGGCTGTCTGAAGTCATCTCTCCACAAATTACTCTCCGCCCATGCTTTTACTTTTCTACTGGCTGCAACAAAAGTTCTCAACTGGTTTTGGTTTGGATTTTTTTGTTTTGTTTTGTTTTGTTTCTGTCCCTGTTGCAGCCTGTCTCGTTTCAGCCCAAATACTGGGATCCCTCAGGCCCTCCCAGGGCTCTGTGCTGTGTGGGCTCCCTCCCTAGGCACACACATGCTCCTCTCCCCTCTGCTCCTTCCCAGTGCAAGACCTACCCTGGCGCCAGCTCCTTGCAAGAGGGGGCATCTCAGTGGGGGCATCCCAACACATCCCCCTCCGTGGCTGCCTCCTGCCCCATCGCCCGCTCTGTTACCGTGCCAGAGAGGCGCTGCGGCCCCTTTGGTCGCTTCCCCTCTCCCTCCCATCTGGTAATACATTTTTTTGGACTGCCTACCTCCCATCTTCCTCCCTGCCTAGATCATGGGAATGCTTGCAATGTTTCTAGCAAGTTGTGATGAGAAAGTGGAATTGGGATTGACGAGGGACTGGTGCTGGATCAAACTCACCAACTTCACTTTATTTGTTCAGTGCTTCAGGCTGTTTTTTAAGTGAGAGAAAATGAAGACAGTGTACTTTCCTGTGTCATTTATTGGTAAGTAAGGGAAACATACATGACCTTCTGCATTTAGTAACCCATCTGCACTGCCTTCTCTTTTAGAACGATTGTTTCAGTGTATGAAATCTTCTTTCCTTTTTCAGACTTTCCTTTCCTTGCCCCAGAGCATACCTGGGGAACAGGGCGAATAGTGAGCTGCCTCTCTAGCTGTTGGAGCCACTTAGCAAAAATTGCTACAAACAGCTGTTCCAGCCAGCCTGGCGGCTTTCCAGGGCTTGTTTTCCTTGTCTTTGAATACGGAGTCAGGAGGTGAAAAACAAGCTGGCAGCTCGCTGCTTTCATCCTCCTTCCCATCCAGTGTACCCCAAGGTGATGGAGGATCCCCTGGAGACCAGGGTCCCCCGGGGACCTGTCCCCTGCTGCTGGGAGCACACCGGGCCCCCGTCCCAGGCGCTCCGGCCAGCCAGCAACCGGGGCCACGGCACTGCTGCCCTTGCTTAGTAGAGACATTTGCTTTATGAGTTGTGATAGCTTTTTATTTTGTTGTCATGAAAAGATAGCCTTTTAGTGCACGGCTGGCTTTTGCTGAAGCCTTCTGTGCCCCCTCAAAGACGAAGAGTGGAGAAACTTCCAGGTTATCCAGCCAAAGCTTTTACAAGACAGAGTTTAAGGTTTTCATGGTACTTGCTATGATGGGGTTTGAATGCTGTAGTAATAAGGATTCTTTCCATCTCTTCCCTTAGGTCATTCACTGGGAGAATTTATGGTTAGGGATTTTTCCTTAGCATTCAGCAACTTTCTCTTCTTTTCATCTAAGTCGCTTAGTTACTGTGGACTATTATAGTTTATGAATGTGTGTTCACAGTATACGATGCAGAGGTACGTACACACATGTGTATATGTATAGGTATGTCCATACACTATGTGTGTGCGCATTGTATTTTATTTACTTTACACCCCAAATAATAGCTCTTCGGTGTTTTACACCCTCTTGGTGTTTGGAGGATGTGCTGACCATGCCATGTACTCGTTACTCATCCAAGGACAAGCTCTCCAAGCTGTCCTCATAAACCTGTTCCTCGAGCCGGCCAGCTACACGCTCCTCAAATCACCCGCTCTCTGTGCCCCGGGGGCCTGCGGCGAGCGCGGCAGCCCCGCAGCCCGTCCCCTGGGCCCGCCAGGAAGGCGGCTGCGCCTGAGGCCCCACGCACATCCCTCTCGCTCTCTGTCACCCACGCATGTGGCAGCCACGTGCTGGGGGAGAGCGAGGAGGTGCGGGGCGGGGGGGGGGTTGGTTTGCAGCGCATGGCTGCGGGGGTGAGCGGGGGGGGGGCAGAAAACAGCTCCTTCTGTAGCCCCACGATGACAGCTATGTGAGCCGGGAGCCTCAATGCTGATATTTTACATCACCGCTTGGACCTTGAAGACTGGCCCAAATCAGCCTATAACAAAGGCTTTCAGCAATCCTCTGTATAAAGCCCAAAAGGGGACCTGCTCTGGGGGACATGGCTCTCTCCCTGGGGCTGGCTCAGAGCACCCTCTGACGTGTTGTGACCCCTCTGATTTGGGCACCTACTCGTGTGCGTAGTTCTTCTAGGTGGACAGGGATGGAGCGAGGTGTCCAGAGCCCCCTGCTCCAGCAGTGGGAGGGAGTGTGTGTGAGGGTGAGGAGAAGGCAGGGATGAGAGGAGGGAAGGAAAGGCTGAGACGAGGCACGGAGCTTTGACAGGGGGCTGCCCTCTGGGAAGAACCATCCATTACTGTCCAGACCAAATAAAGCCCAAAATACTCTGTTTTACATACCTCTTCCCTTCACCCTCTCCTTTCAATTTGCAGCTACCCTCTCAAAATCAGAGTAGGTAATAATCACTTTATTCTGAACTGAGACTAGTTCTTGCTGAGCTGGGTGCTGCGTAAGAGCAGATGAAAGAAAGCATCCCTGCCTCAGTTTCTTATCTTAAAAAAAAAAAAAAAAAAAAGCCAGAGACAAATGGCAGCAAGATAGGCTGGCAGGTTAGCTCACATGGCAGCAGCTCATGCCAAGTTTTTGTAGGTACCACAGCAAAGGAGGAATTGGAGGTGGATAGTGGGGTGTTATCACAGGTGTGCCACAAAATGAGGGTAAAAAAGGGGAAGGGTAGAGGCATTTGGTTGAAAAATCTTGTAAGTGGTTGGGTAACAGCATGGGGCACCACAGGCTCCCGAGTATTGCATTCGGCCCTTTGATCCTAAAAGGCAGGTGATAAGCAGGGTGGGGTGGGCTGCCAGACTGTCTTTATTCTGTCAAGGGAGCACCACAGGTATGTGGCTGCACTGCTTGCTGCCATGTCTGCGCGGGGATCAGAGGAAGAGCACCATGTGCCGGGAGCTGCAGAGCTAACAGGAGGTGCGAATGTTTCTCTGCCTGTTCCCCTGTCAGCGCCGGGGTAATCAGTGCCTTCAGTGATCATAAAATCATAGCATATGAGGTTGGAAGGAACCTCAAGGATCACCTGGTCCAACCTTTGTTGGCAAGAAGCATGGTCTAGACAAGATGGCCCAGCACCCTGTCCAGCTGAATCTTAAAAGTGTCCAATGTTGGGGAATCCACCACTTCCCTGGGGAGATTATTCCAGTGGCTGATTGTTCTCACAGTGAGAAACGTTCCTCATGTGTCCAATCGGAATCTCCCCAGGAGTAACTTGTACCCATTACCCCTCATCTTTTCCATGTGATTCCTTTTAAAAAGGAAGTCTCCATCTTCTTTGTAGCCACCCTTTAAATACTGGAACATGGTGATAAGGCTTCCCCTAAGCCTTCTCCTCTCAAGGCTGAACAAACACAATTCTCTCACAGCCTCTTCTCACATGGCAGGCTTCCCGATCCTTTGATCATCTTTGTGGCTCTCCTCTGGACCCTCTCCAGCCTCTCTACATCTTTTTTGTATAGCAGGGACAAAAACTGAACAGTGTTTCAGGTGTGGCCTGACAAGTGCTGAGTAGAGTGGGATAATGACTTCTTTATCTCTGCTGGTGATGCCCTTGTTGATGCAGCCCAGCACCCTGTTGGGTTTTTTTGCCACAGCTGCAGACTGTTCGTTCATGTTGAGCTACTTGTTCACCAGGACCCCTCAGGTGCCTTTCCACAGAGCTGCTCCACAGCCAGGTAGATCCTAGTCTGTGCTGCACTCCTGGATTATATTTTCCCAGGTGTAAGACCTTACACATGTCCTTGTTGAACTTCATAAGGTGCTTGTTAGCCCACTCTTCCAACCTATGAACCTGATGAGCCTGCCGGGTGTGCATGTGAATCGTGGTCCTCCCAGGTAGGTTGGTGCTGTGAATAGTCATGGGCTTTTCTCTGGAGGATGCAGTGCAGAGCCATCCTTCCTGGCTGCTATGAGTCAGCACTTGGTACCTCTCTGCAGGGGTCTCCAAAGGAGCCTGCTGGTATCTTTATCTGTTGCCAACATCAGTTCTGTTTGCTTTTATTTACCCTTTCTATTCCATCAATGGAACAAGCTGCTCCTTAGAACACAACCATAGTCAGTGGCTTTGACTTTATGGTGCCGTGATTAGCTTTGGTTTCATGTTGTCCTTACCAGAATTGCGAATGTGATGCCACTTGCCCCGATGAGTTAAACCACGTCACATAGAAAGTGAAGCTGCAAAAAGTATTAGGTTTTCTCTTGTGGGAAGGCAAAAGCCACGTACACCACCAATTCCACCACAATCATTCCTTGGTTGCTGATGATAGGCAGACTGGAGGTAAATGGGGTACTCTGCTGAGCCACAGATAGGGCTAGATGACCTCATGTTTTTCCAACAGCATTGCACGTTTATTTTGCCTTATTCTCAACACGTCCTTTTTGCATATGACAGAACAGCAGAGAAGTTCAGTGGTGCCACCCCTCACATCCCAAAATTACCAGCTGTGCCAGAGCAGAGGAGCATGGTGCAAGAGGCTGGACTGGAGAGGTGATAGTGTGAGGGGAAAAAGCATTGTCTACACTTGTGGATGGGCCTTCTCTGGATGGTGCACTTTGTTGTTTAATTTTTAAAATCTTCTTCCCAGAAAGTATTTCTTTACACCAGTGCAGAGCTGGGGTTGGAAAGAAGCATGACAGATCTTAAAACGTTGAAGTTCAACCAAAGCCTGCTGTAGGCATGAGACTGCCATCCTTTGTTTTGGCCAAGGTGCGCAGTTCAGACTGCAGTTTTGTTTCATATGAAAATATAATCCTAAAAGGATTACCAGATTTAACCACATATCTGCAGTCTCCTGAAGGGACTCTGCCTCCACCCTCATTGCATAGAGGTCTCTGTAAAGCTCTGCTTTTCCTGATTCAGCACAAACTCTCATACTCCAAGGGGTAGGTTCAGCTGTAGGATTTCAAGTTGACAAGCTCTTATCAGAGGTTCCAGTTCAAACTGTAGGGAAAAACTTACAGCTTGTGTTTTACATTTGTGATCCTCAGTAGAAGAGCTGCTTAGGTGTGAACTGTGAATGTCTATCAGTAGGTTTTAAAAACAGACTGTATGGTGGTTCATTGTCTATTCCCTATCATAAAATTTGCAATACAAATGGATTTCTCCTGATTAGGGTTTTCCACTCAAATGACAAAAGCCATTCTTTGTTAACTCGAGCTATTGTCAAAAATAGGTCATTTCCCTTACAGGACTAGCTAAACTATAAGTGTCACTGTTAAACACCTCTGGTTTGCTGTCTCAGAATATTTTGTTTTCTTAACAGAAAGACATACAGAAGACAGCTTGTATTAATGAGTGGCCTGACAGAGCCATTCCACAGGGATTTCATTAAAACCCAAGAGGTAACACCTCTTCTGGGGAATTTGTCACAAAGCCTTTGTGGCAGTTTCACACCATCCCTTTAAATGAAGATAAATCCTTCCTAGACTATTTGTGGGTATCCCTGTTTTTCTAGATGCAAAGCCACCTTTTAGAATGAAGGATATTTGACAGCTGCTACAGTCAACAATTCTATATCAGCTCTTTTGGGAAAGGCCAGGACTCAAATGAATGGGACCCCTCCTTTCCTTAAGATTATTGAAGTCCATTGTATTGCTTGGGAAGCCACCAAGGCTGTGCCAGTGTTGGCGAACCTGGAAGTCCAAATTCTCTGTGCATAGCTAAGGTAAAGCAGAAGCAGCAAGCGTACATCCCTCCTTAGTAGGCCAGCTAATACCTGACATGTCTTTAAAGGAGAGAGGGCAATTCACATACCTGTTCCTTGCCATTTTAAGAGCAGGCTGTGGGTGAGAGAGGGGCCAGGAAGGTTCTTGCTTGAAAGGAGGCACTTGCTGGATAAGGCGTGAGCTGAGCTGCCCAGTAGGCACAGAAGACCCATAGTAGACTAAAGCACTGACTAAGGGATCAAACCTGGCTCACATCCTCATCAGCTCTCAGTGCAACAGGAGAATACATCTGCTCACACTGCCCTTATCTCATTTGCAGAGCTGGGTTGCTTACTCTAGAGGCGTTATGTGGTTGGTGCTGGTGGCCTGGATGCACGGCTTCCTAGAAACCACAGGGCAAAGGCTGCTTATTGTGTCCTTGGTCTCTGGGTAGTCGAGAGCTTTTTGTGCAGTGCTAGAGCACATATTTTAAAAAGTCCCTGAAATGCAAGCACCTGAATTCTATGAATGACCATGAATCAGCCTCCGGTAAGCTTGCTGCTGAGTAAATCAGGAAACGCGTGGTGTTGCACAGCCTGCTTGTACGCTTTGGGCTTTGTGGTAGGCTGCGAGTAGCGCGGGCACGGAGGGCAGCTCTGCCACGGGGATTTCAGAGCAATCCCTGCTGCTGTCAGGATATGCCTTACGAAGGGTTAGGAGCGGGGAGGCGTTGATAGGTTGGTATATAGGTGGCACCACTCGAGTAGATGAAAGTTTCTCCTGTTGTATAAGAGGAAGCTGCCCGGGAGCAGCCTCATTTGCCTTGAGCACAGGTGCATTTGCTTTGTGCTAGAGGTGCTGTTGTGACCTCTCCTTTTCATGTGCCTTCACTCCAAAGCAAAACAGGGCAGCTGACAGAGGAGGGTCAATGTTTGTAGATGGAAAAAAGGCATAGAAGATGTGAAGAGAGATAGCTGTAAAACCAAATGCTGTTATTCCTAGTTTAAAACAAACAAACAAAAAATCTCTCTGACCTCTATGAAACAGTTTTCCCACTATGCTGAATTAGCTATCTTTTCTTATCGGTATGAAATAATTCCTTCCCTAACGCAAACAATATGCTTGCCATAAGAACAACAAATAGCTGTGAAGCTCACACTGTAGAAATTTCTGGAGGATCAGCAATACTGACATGACTTCTCTCCTTATGAATTTGCCCCTGACTCTTCAGGTCAAGTCTTCAAATTCAGCTCTTCAGATTCTGCATTTAGAGCAGAAAAAAAGCAAGCTATGAAACCAGAGCTATAAAAAAGCAAGTGGTTGTGTCTGGACAAGGGGGCTTGGACAAAGCTTCTCCTCTGGATGAGTTCCCACTTGGGGCAGATGTTGCAGAAATGATTGTGGGGAAGGAAAAGTATGAAGAGAATCAGAGAGGTGGGTTTATTTTTGGTGGGGTGCAGGGAGGGATAGAAGGAACCATGGGGGTCAGGAGGAAAAAGGAGCCTGGTTTTGCGGAAGAGTGATATCAGCAGAAGAGAAGAAACAGAACTGGAAAAGGTGGGTGAGAATGGATGGGAGAAACTGATGAAGAAGGACCCCCTGGGACAGGGGGGGAGTGGGGGCACACCTTTCCCCTCTGTATCTCCAACACAAAAATCTCCCTCCAGGCTTTTGCTTCTTTGAAGTGCAAAGCAGGTTCATGTGCTCCCTGACAGCAAGGAAAAGGGTCTCCCACAAGCTTCCTCCTACTGGTGTTCTGCTGCTACATGGAAAGTTTGGTCTTTTCTGTGAATACGTGACTCAGTAAGCTTTAAAGCCTAAGACCCCAGCTACGGGGTTTGCATGATTACACTGGTAGGAGGCTAGTTCCTATTATTTTACAGCTCTGATGCCACAGCTTCATAGTCAGTACAAAAAACTGGCATGCTATGTTAGACAAAAAGATTAGCTACAGCTCTGAGTCCACTTCCTGAGGCGCAGGGCAGCAGAAATAAAACCAAGTGTCCTTGCCCTTGCTGTAGCACCCTTTGAGCGCAGTTTGGGATGACTCCTGTCAAAAGCAACTGTTGTGCTGGCTCAAGTTTGAGGATGTTTTTGCTTCTTTTTCTGGGGGGGGGGGGGGCGGAATATTTTGCTGTTTTGCTCTTCAGGGGTAAATTGACAGTATAGTGTCATGGAAGGTGTTCAGAATAAAAGCATGTTATTTCTCAATGGCATTCAAGAAAACAAAATATTAGATAATTTTTAATGAAATATGTACACAAAAAAAAAAAAAAAACTTTCTGCTATGAAATCCCAGCTCCCTGGTAAGAGATAAGCAGGTTTACACAGTTGATGTTATTTGTTTAAGTAGTGCAAAAAAGCCCCAATTCAGAATTTGTGCTTGGCTCCCTTAATCCAGTAGCACCTGCCAAAGGACATCCAATAACCCACTCTTTAGCTTCGAGGGCACACACAAAAGAGAGCGTGGGGCACAGGACTCGTGTTACAGGCCAGCTGCTTGCTAGGATCGTTAGGCTTCTGGAGGAAAAAGGGTCCGGATCACTTTTGTGGCTTTCAACAGAGTTTATTTAAAAGCTGGGTGGGGGGAGGAAACTGTGTGTGTAAACACTGAAGAAGAAGAGCTAGTTTATAAGCAAGCTGAGAAGAATGTCTACACTTTGATTTTATGCATCTTGATCATTGGTGTTAGCATGAGGTTTTAAATGTTAGGTATTATTTATTCTCTATGGACAATTCGTCCTTCCATAGGAAACAGGCTACAGCTGACTGTAGTAGGAGGTTATGGTGCAGCTCTGAAGCAATACACAATATTTGGTCTACTTAGGGGCACAACTTCACATTTCCAGAGTCCATCTTCCACTTTTAATGGGGCTTAGGTGTCAAGCTTCCTTTCCAAATCCAAGTCTGGGAGGGGGTCTCGGCTCCAGAAGGACTCTGCGTGGCCATCTGCCCACAGAGGAGCCGACCCACCCAATATCAGTGGAAGTGCTGTGGAAAGACAGCAAAAGATGGTTTTATGAGAAAAATGTGTTATTCTTCTTGTCAGATCCCAGCTTTAAACAAGCGTGGCTTTGACAACTTCAGATTTTAGCCACAATTGCAGATACAATAGGTTTGGAAGTATTTTGTGCAGTCTCTGATTTAAAAAGCAAGAGCCTCATAATGTGGAAACATAACCATACCAGGTCCAGCCAAAAATCCATCTGGGCCCATATCTTCTCCCCAAGAAAGGCAACCTGCAGGTACTTAAGGAAAGCATGTAAGAAACATAGCAGGCAGGATATGCTTTCCCTGATTTGGATAGGGACTTTTTCTGCCATAAACTTGCATAGTTGCTTTAAAAACTTTTGACATCCCCCAGCTGGCTGTAACTTAAATTATGTATTGTGTGAAAAATAGACCCCTGCAGTAGGTGGTGCTCAGGATTTATTTAGGTAGATTAAATAGCTGGTAGGATTCTTCAGCTCTATCAGTCCTCCATAATTTTTCTTAAGGTTCCTATGGTTTCATTCCTCAAATGAATTGAAGAAGGCTTGGATGGATGTGTCTCCTTTGGAGATACGAATATATAATGGATTTTTATGTAGGACAATGTAAGAAAGCGATCCATTTGTTTAGTAGAAAAACCTGCTTTTTGGAGACTAGCTGCTTAGAAATGGTAGCTCCATAATGAATGAAGGTTTTAAGGATCTTAAAGACTATCTAACTTCAAATAAACATACAAGTGATTGTCTTCTGTGCAAATATAATGCTAAAAATATACTGAATATATCTATTACATTTTTTTCATTATATGTCTTTAATTAAGTGTTCTTTTTAAAAAGAAATGAGAACTCATAGGCTTGGGGGGTGTTCTTTTCATTTTCTGTGGAAGTCTAAATAACTATTTTTCTTCCACTTAATTCCTGCCTCACACACACACCAAATTAAGTGATTGGAGGTTGCCAGATTTTCTGTTTCTCCTTTTTGCCTCAGACTTCACACTGAAGAAGGTTAGAAAGCTACAGTCCTAGAGACAGATGCATGTTTGCTTTAATCAATCTGTAACACTTGAAAACCAATGAAGGTTAGCAAACTGACAGAATAATAAAAGACAAAAAAAGGCAAATGGGAGAAAATAATTAGGAACTCATTCAATATATTGCACTCAAGAGAGAGGAAAAAAATGGAAGAGGAAAGTAAAACCTTAAGATAGAAATTGCTTTTTAAGCTAGTGTTGAGAGTGCCCAGATGTTCTGTTTCAGCATATTTCAGATGTTTAGTGAAACTTTTCTTGATTTTTGACCGCTTGTAATCCCCTGAAAATCAGTATGTTCTTCAATGAAAGGATACACTCAATTTAAACCACTTGAAGTATGTTTCTTAAAAAAAAAAAAAAAAATCAAAACAAAGCAAAAGAAAACAAAAAAACACTAATCTACTGATTGCACTAAAGAGAAGGGGGAAAAGTTTCAAGGAAAGATTACTAAAACATCTCGATGAAAATGGTTTGCCTGAGGTTAGAAGTGAATGAATCCCAGTACATGTTCTTCCTGCAGTTTTTAGTAAAGGCACCATTTCAGTCTGCAGTTCCCATTGCTGAGCACCTGGTAACTTTAAAAGGAATGATAACTCAGGCCAGAGATAGGGTCAGCGTAATGGCACCATATTCTGTAGAAAACGTAGAAAAAGATGGATTGATTTCTATTTGTGCTCATGGCTTGAATATAAATATTAATCTGAACTTCAAAAGTTAGTACAGTAAATACCAAAGGGAGCAACAAAATCACTTGGCTGAGAAGTATGCTTTTCAAATATTTTATTTGTTGTAACACTTCATGGTAAACACACTTTACATTTATTTCACAGGCCAATGCTTAAACATGAATAATCGTGGCTTTCATACCTTGGTCTTCCTCTAGGGTAGAGAGCGCAGCTGCCAGATATGGCAAATAACTTCACATCTCATGGCTTGAGGCCAAAGGATGGAGGTTTTTTTGCACAGGCTGTTGGGTAACAGCATCGTGTCAGTGTGGGACCCACCAGAAGAGGTAGAAAGGTCTGTCTGGAAAATGCTCCTGTGCTTTCTCCTGACCACGCCAGGACGTGTTGCTCCCTAGCATGGGGACAAGCCCTGCTGGGGACAGCAGTTTGGCGAGCAGGGACATGCATGTGCTTCCTCACTGGTATCTCAATCCTGCTGTTTCTCCCCTGAGTTTCTGACTGGTCAAAATGGGTCTGCACTAGGTAACTGCACACACGTGGAGGTGGACTAGCAAAAATTTCTTTGACTTTTTACAACAAACTTAACTGTGGAAACAAATTTGACACTGGTCCAGCCAAACTGGTGTAGGGTTAAGGACACCGTACTGTTTTCCCCCCTGTAGATCAAGTTTCCATTTGACACTCTTCTACATTCTTTAGGGCAAACAGTAAAACCACCGATAATTGCCTGTTATTCAATGCACACACGACCAACTTTCCCTCAGAGACCCATGCATCTGCCTCTCCATTACCATCATGAGATTTATATTTTTTTTGGACCAGTGGCTCTTTTTATGTACATGTCTGTTTGATGTCCTACAACAGTGAAATTTCATCTTGCCCTCTAAGCCTGTCCTGTTCAAAACCATTAATTATCACACCATAATCACTAGAGCCTGTTCATATGGTTTAAGAGCATGTGCTCACTTGCTGTTTAGAGTATACACTAATTACCTTATTGCTTTGTCAAGAACAGGTACTGGGATAGATGGAACGAGTCTGTGCTGGGTCTCCAAGGGTATGATTGGGAAAAGGTGGAGTCCAGGAGCAGTAGGGATTGCAAAGGCTGTGGCAAGGCAACTCTGGCTTGTGGCAGCTGGGTCTGCGGGCAAGGAGCTCTAGCAGAGACACAGTGGAGGTAGATGCTGGAGCAGGGTGAGAAACAGCCAATGATCCACTTACTGTTCTGCATGGGGATTCATTCCATTTCCCCTGGCTGCTTTGGGGATGAGGACTGATGAACTGAAGAGACTGTCCCCTATGCAACTTGAAAGTGTTTAAAAGGGCTATAAGGTAGGCCTTGTCTCACAGTGTTGGTAAACCCAAGCAAGACAGACAGACAAATAGTGGTGAGTGGGGTCCCACCACCTCCTATTTTGCTGAAGAGGAAGTGAGACAGAGGGAATAACCGTCTTGTGCAAAGTCATACGGGAAGTTCGTGCAAAGCAGAGGGTTAAAGCCGAGCTGCAGGAGGAGGGCTCTGAAAAAACAGCATAAGTGGTCAAGTCTAACTCTTCTTTTTAATTCCATTTCAGGTTGACCCAAACTAAATTCCATGTATTTTAGATACAGTTTAATATCATATTTATTTCTTACCACGAAAGTAGAAAAAAAATGCTTGCCCCTCAATGAAATTTTTAACTGGAACCCACACATTCCCTCATATTTTCAGTGACATAAAGCGTTACCAGGACCTGGGTGCTGTTGACAGAGCAGCAGAGCAAAGGGTGATACAGGATCTGTCCTCTGGAGGCCAGGGCTGCAGACTTATGCACAAGACCCAGAAAATACTTTCTGCAAACCTTGATTCAATGGCTGGATGACTCCTGCCATGTCAGGAATTAAGTGTACAGCTCAGTATTTCACACTTGTGTTTTTGTTTGGTTTTCCAATGAGCAGCTGAGGTATAGGCAGTACTCTGCATATACAAGGTTAGCCAGAAAAAAAAAAAAAAAAATTAATCATTGGGAGTTATCAAGAGGCTTCAGTTGCTCTCTTTTTAAAAGCCCAGAGTGGATGTTTTCCTCTTGGCCTTGTCATGTTTTCATAGCCACTTGGAAACTCAGCACTAGCATCATCTGCAGTGACCCAAGCTCCCCTGCTGCCAGCACAGGATAGTTTCCTACTCTGTCCCCTTGATCAGTTTGTCCTGTGCAGTTTTAAATGACTCAGGCTATGGTGCTTCCTACCGTTTCCCTTGGGAGACAAGTTTGCAGTCTAAATAGGCTATATGGTAGCAAATTTTCCTCCTATTCAGCATAATTTCTTTCCCCTTGGTTTCATCCCGTAATGCCTATTCCAGACAGAGGCAATGTTGTTGGAGCAGGGCGAAGCAGCCAGAAGAGCTGGCAGGACTTGCATCGGCACCCCACGGTGATGGAAAGTGTGACTGCTTTTCGTAACACAGGTGCATTACTTGGGTGCAATAATAGGTCCTGGGCTGCTCCTGGCTACTGAGGGCTGTGACTGAGTGTTGGAAAGCCAGCAAAAGCCAAACCCCTCTGTTACCCTCTCCAGCATCATCCTAAGAAAGGAATATGGAGTAAAGCCAGCCCTTTCCCTACCACAGTCTTATTTCTTCACCTTACAACAGTTTCTTTTCCTTTAGTCAGGCAAAGGAAAGCAACTTCAGACCTGTGGTGTGCATTCACCTCCTGCTTTTAATTGCCTTTCTCATTTCTCACCATTTAAATCACAGCATCACCCTGTCCTCTATCTTCCCAAGCACATCACCTAATCGCTTCCCTAAGCTGTGCATTCTGCTTTAATAATAATAATAAATAATAAAAAAAAAGTTAGTCTAGGTCACTTGTACAGGTTTCTAAAATATTTTCACCTGGGGGAGGGGAAAGGAAAGGGTTTCTCTTCATTTCTGTACATGGCAGATTTCTGTTTTTTTAAAAAAAAAGGAAGAAAGAGAGAAGCTGTCTGCACTGAAAGGGGGAGGGGGAAATCTTGCTTAGAGGTGGTTCTAAAAGCGCTAGTTTTAAAGTAGGTTTCCTGCAGATTGTGTGTTATGTGTGGAAAGCATGTTGGTGTGGTATAAAGGTGCTGTTGGTATTGGATAGAGATTACCTCAGTCAATGGCTTTGCCACTCACAAGCGATGCAAGCTTTTCAACAATCAGCAGTTAATTTAATTTCATATGTAATATATTAGAATTTGTATGCATATATTATATTTACATGTTGCTATTACACTGCAAGGAAAGCAGCTACACCCCGTGCCCACATCGTATATTTAACTCTGAGGCCGGGTTTTCCAGTGCTGGTGGCAGACAGAGCCCAACTGCCATGGGGTAGGACAGGAGGGGACTGCACCAATACATGACTGCAGCCAGATCACACAGCCCTGAGCTCGCACATCTCCGAGAGGCTGCCAGGAAAGCTACAGCTCTCTGGGTCCCCTCTGAGGGACTTGTGTAAAGACTCGAGAGATCTGCGTAAAGAGTTCACACGGGTCTTTGCAAATCGCCGTGCGGGGGAACGTGCGCCCTGCAGAACAAGCTTCTCATTGCTGAGCTCCCCTGCTGCGAGGGAAAAGCGAGGTCCACCTTTCACGGGGTGCATGCTCACGTGCCTGTGGTTTGGGTAAGCGTGCTGCTGGCTGGATGCAGCTTCGTGCTACGGCATAACTGTCCCCGGCTGCCCACCCCACCTCCTGCCAGCACCGACTGCAATAGAAATCAGCTGGCTGGGGCTGCTGGTGCCTCCCCATCTCCCCAGCCCTGGCACAGAGGCAGCAGCCCCTTGCAGAGGGACGTGGAGAAGAGCTGAAGACTTTAAATCCTAGAATTGATAGGGTTTTCTGGAGTTCTCCTAAATCACTAGGTGAACAAATGGGCTTTTGTTTTTCTGCCTTTTTTTTTTTTTTTTTTTTTTTCCCACAACACTATGGAAGTGGACCGAGGAGGGCACAGAGCATGAGAAACCGTTATGCCCTTGTGCCCACAAGAGAAAAAAGGTCATCCTGGTAGCCAGTGAGAGTCTCAGTGTAAAGCCCAAGCTGGAACAGGCAGTAAAATCAGGATTTCAACTTTGGACATCTTCAGCTTTAGAGGAGTGTTCTGTTTCAAGAGATTAATGTTGTGGAAATTGTCTTAGGTAGAAACAGAGAGATGAAAGCTACAAAGTTGTGTTCAACTAGTTCGGCTAGTTCAGCTGTGTTGAAGGGAGGGTGTGGGTCGAGGGGAGGGAGAGTAGCCTGCTAAAACAGAACCAAGTTTTTTGAGCTGCTTTACAAACTGGAGGCTGTGTAATGACATGTTTCTTGTACCAAAGTGAGTTTGCTGTGTTGCCTGGTCTGGTCTAGGGAAGGATTTACACAGCTAGAAGTGCTGAGGTTGTGCGGTAGCTTTATTCCAGGAGGTGTTGCCAGTGTCAGGGCAGGACTTCTGAGCATGATGTCAGGACACAGCTACACAACATATTTGTGGACACACGCACCCCTAAAATGCCCACGGGTACCAGACAAGCAGTGTGAAGA
Source organism: Tyto alba (assembly GCF_018691265.1). NCBI lineage: Eukaryota > Metazoa > Chordata > Aves > Strigiformes > Tytonidae > Tyto > Tyto alba. The sequence goes on from NW_024881276.1 coordinate 28,918,952, forward strand.
GGAACTGCCTTTTAGAAGTGAGACACGGGATAAGTAACCATGTTATTTCAATGTCCAGTAAGTAATCCACTGGGTATTTATTGTAAAATGTGAGGATTTGTTTTATTTTCTTCTTTTTTTTTTTTTTTTTACTTTTTCAGATGTGCAGACTAATTAAATTACTCAGAGAAGGGGAAAAAAATCAGTTTGATCTGACTTCAATTTGACTGAAGTCTGGAACTAAAAATGTGGTGCTTTGAAAGACAGAATAAGCAGTTTCCTGAGTCATAAATTGAGTCACACAGACCCCTAATGGTGTTTCCAGGACTGCAGACAAGCTGTTGCTCTTAAGACAAAAAGTAAACCCTTTAAAAATAAACTAGAGTTTGTGGCAGATTTCCAGAGAGATTTGTAATGTCCTGTGAGAGTCACTTCAAAGGTACAGATCCTGCCCCTGCGAGCCTGCATCTTTACATGAAGCAGGCAAAAGGAAACTTCTGACGATGTGCAGAAATGGGAGCTACATGGTAATAATAGTGGGTTCGCATCCGGGGAAGCCCAACAGCAGAGTATTTTACCGTAAGCCAGCAGCACACTTAAAAATAAAGATGTCACTCCTCAAAAGGCTGATGGAATTAGTTGCCACTTCAAACATGAAAGCCCTCGCTCATTTGCTTGTGCACGTAGTAATATAACCAACCAAAACATCCCTGTATGTTAATCTGTCTCACTCTCCCGGAGGCTTTTCAACAACAGACAGAAAGTGATTGCTACCTGTCTGTCCAGCAGCCATTCCCAAATAAATAGAGAGCCCACACTGGACAAGGAGGAGAAGCCGACACGGCTCTAGTGTGAACGGCGCAAGGCACCCGAGTCCAATCCAGTGAATATTTTAGGAATGACCAAGGGCCACAAACTGTCTGCTAGATCAGGAAGCTCCTTTGTGGAACAAGTGGGCTGCTTCACATCTTAATTGTGAATTTGTTTGCTGTCAGTCCCAGCGGCGACTGGGCTGCCTGCATGTTCTGCAGTGTCTCTTACCTCTGAAGCTGGTCCTGTGCACTGTGGGGAATGAGGAGTGGGGGAATTGTTTGCTTTCTCTCTTTTATGGATTAACTGAAGATCTTAGTCTCCACAGCTATCAATGAGTCACCCTTCACAAGCAATAAATTCACACAGCCACAAAAATGCTGCTTTATATTAATGCTTTGGTGCCATTGTTGATGATTTCTTACTGTAACCTGTGCCAACACCGCAAACATTCATACTAACATGGGAGCTTCCAAGCCAGCTGATGGAAAATATGTAAGATAAGAAGAAAAAAAATGCCAGAATGAACCCAGAGGCTCCATCTTTAATTAAAAAAAGAAAAAAAAAAAAAAAAAAAACAACAAAAACCCCAACCCTCGAGCAACTATTACACCTCTGACTTACCTGTATTTTCTGAAGCAGATTTAGTCTTTGGTCTTGGCTGTAATTCTTTGCTGGTCATCGTAATTCAACTCCAAGGGGGTGTGAGGGAGAGAGTATCTCTATGATATAGAAGTAATCCACCACCTCATTATGATTTTAGGTATGTCCCATGCATTCTCCTTGAGATTATGGTAAGAATTTAGTCTACAGAGGATGCTCCAAAGCAGCACTTGAAGTACTGTCCTTCTTACTGCCTCATGCTCTGGTGTGTGTCCCACAACACAAGGGGATCTTTAAGTCTTACAGCTGGTTCCCAAGCAAGGATGGCTCTAGATCTCCCCAGCCATGTTATACCATGGTGTACCTTGCTGAGTGTCCAGCCCATGGTCCTTTCCGACCTCCCCCTTACCCTTTCACCACCACTCCATACCCTCTTCCCTTTTATTCCACAGTAATTATCCAGCAGGTCTGGTCTGATTATACACACATCTCTTAGAGTACCTACAGTGTCAGGGTATCAGGTGTCAAGTGCAGCTTGCCTTGGGTTTGTGCCTGGAAATAGAAATCCCAACCATACTGTAAGGGGTTTCATTTTACTTTTTTGAACAGAGTACACCACTCTTTGGCAAGGGAGAACACATTTAGAGAAGAATAGACTATACACGCGGATGTGGACCTGTCATAAAACTCATTTTAGTTTCCAGTTGAAATTACCCCTGCTAAAAAGATCTCGTTACCATGCGGTCTGACAGCACAAAACCCTCTAGAAGAAAAAGGCCACCACCATGAGGCTGGGGGATGGAAAATGTCTGTAGATAAACCAGAACCCATTTGCTCTGTTTTTACCAAACTCCTCCCAAGTGATGCTGAAAATCTCATCTACTGTCTGGCCTAGGGTATGGAGAGCAATCACAAGGTCCCGCTGCTCTCGTTGTTCATGTGGGCTTGGAGCATCCCATGTAATTGTATGCCTGGTCTTGCCCAGTGTGGTGTACCTAGTTCAACCCAGAAGCATAGGAGTGGCTCTCTGGCAGCTTTCACTCAAGATGAGAAGGTTTGGGGAAGAAAGCCAGAAAAGGTATTCGAATCATAGAATGGTTTGGATTGGAAGGGACCTTCAAAGATCACCCAGTCCCAACCCCTGTGCCATGGGCAGGGACACCTTTTGCTAGACCAGGTTGCTCAAAGCCCCGTCCAACCTGGCCTTGAACCCTTCCAGGGAGGGGGCAGCCACAGCTTCTCTGGGCACCCTGGGCCAGTGCTTCACCATCCTCACAGGAAAGAATTTCTTCCTAATATCTAATCTAAATTTACCCTCCTTCAGTTTAAAACCGTTACCCCTCGTCCTATCCCTACACCCCCTGATAAAGAGTCCCCCCCCACCTTTCCTGTAGCCCCCTTTCAGTACTGGAAGGCCACTATAAGGTCTGCCCAGAGCCTTCTCTTCTCCAGGCTGAACACCCCCAACTCTCTCAGCCTGTCCGTGTACAGGAGGTGCTCCAGCCCCCTGATCATCTTTGTGACCCTCCTCTGGACCCACTTGAGCAGGTCCGTGTCCTTCTGATGTTGGGGCCCCAGAGCTGGACACAGCACTGCAGGGGGGATCTCATGAGAGCAGAGCAGAGGAGGAGAGTCCCCTCCCTCGACCTGCTGGCCACACTTCTCTGGATGCAGCCCAGGACACAGTTGGCTTTCTGGGCTGTGAGTGCACATTGCTGGCTCATAGTCAGTTTTCCATACACTAAAACCCCCAAGTCCTTCTCCGTAGGGCTGCTCTCAATTAGTTCCCAGGAGGTCCTATGGTTGCTGCTGTAGAGGAGGACAGAGCCAGTGACCTGAGTCACCCCTACAGCCTTAATCAGCTACAAGTCTGGTTTTTACGAGCTGGATGGAGGATGCACGAGGTAAAGGCGCAGGGAGGTGCAGCTTGGCTCCCTTTCAACTCCCTGTGCAAAAGCCGGACAGGCCGGACGGGCAGCAGCCTCGGCCCTGGGGCTGTGCGTGGTCACCTCCTGCCCTCTGGTGTGCAGCACCAGGAAAGGGCTCGGGCAGCCCCGGGGCTGGGCGAGAGGCTGCCACCAAGCAAGGGATGGGATGCCCCGTCCCAGAAGTGGGCCACCGGCTCCTGCCAAAGCGCAGGGCATTTCCCCAGGTGGCCATAGTGGCTGGCTGGTGTGCAAGTGGCCGTAGCCCAAGTACTCGTGTCCAGCGATAGGACCAGCCAGAAATCCCTAGTTCAGAAAGCCCCAAAGCAAGGAGCGGCAGCAGCGTGCAGTGGCCCAGCTGAACTTGCTAGCATCTAAAGCCTGAGCTTGCAAAGGCATTCAGGAAACTGTCCCCAAGATTTTTATGGAATTTCAGCTGTATTTATGAGCCTATCCCTAAATGCTTGTTTAAGTAAGTGCAGCCACTTATGGTATTTCAAGATGAACTTGTCAGTTCCTCTGTTTCAGTGCAGGACATCTCTTCTGGCTTTGCAGTTACTCTCTGAAACAGTGCTTGTGCTTTCAGGAGGAAGACGTGCTTTTCCCTTTGCAGTCACTTTTCCAAGGCTCTCAGATTATTTAGGACAGAAACATTGCCCAAAGCAAAGCTGTGGAGGATTTCCTGAACACTTTAGGACATTCTTTCCACACATGTCAAAAAAAAAAAATAAAGGTTTGATTTCTTCTCAGGTATGTTGACATACCAAATTAGGCCCTCTGTTATTTCCGTGTCCCTCTGTGTCCCATAAATAGGATGTGCCTGGAGTTCAGTATCCACCAGTTCCTCTTCCGAGCTGGCTGTGCTGCTTTTGGGTACAGCTAATGGCAGAGCTGTAGCGCTGGAACTTAGAAGAAACATTTTTTCTTTTTTCTTTTCTTCAAGAAAAAGAAATGGATGAGTCATGTCTTACAGGCAGCTCTTTCCCTTCTTGTTCACTCATCATCAAAGTGCAAATCATGGCTTAACTATGTGCAATTGTAAATTGGTTTGGCATAGTTATGTCTAGATCCACTGAGTTTCCCACTTGTGGGAGTCTCCCATTACCCTTTCTCCTCTGACTCACTTGCATGTGTACCAGTGATTTCACTACCAGCTGTCTTACTGCTACAAAAGGTCTAAAATGGGATATATGTATATATTCCCTGAATTAGATATCTATCTTGCTGCCATTTTGGCACTGTGTGCATAAACTAAGATACACCTCAGCCCATTGACATCTCACTCTTTTTAATATTAAACTTGGGTGCGGTAACTGCTTTTGCAGACTGGAAAAATAATTAGGACACACATTTCCAAAGAAGCATGTGGAGCATTAGCCATGCCGTTCCTTTCAACTCTAGTGGAAGGTTCATATCTAAAGCCTTGTGCAATTGCTTTGGAAGTTTTAGGGGAATTTATTACATTGTCTACTGGTTGAGAGGTTATGTTGTTGTTTTACTGGTAGCCGTAATCACCATAATGAAGTTAAGCCTTAGAAAAAGAAGGTCAAAAAACTAATGTCTTCTAGTCATTACACTAATGCTGTTAGATCAGTTTGTACAGCTGTTGAAAAAAAAAACTTTGCATGTATGATAGGATAATAACTATTTCAGATTTATGTCAGGAAGTTGTGTTCTGGATCTGCATGCCAGAAGACTGCAAATTCCAAAAAATGTACTGGAGAAGGTGACTGCTGCTCTGGGAGATTTGTCAAGTAACAAGAAGTATGGGATGAGGTTCATCTCACCTAACTATCTAGCTCAAGTTAGTCTGTTCTCTCTTCTCTAGTTAATGGGGGGAGAGAGAGGGAGAGAGGCATCTCCATATAGGGTTTCTTCCCATCACAAGATAAGTCTCTAAGATAAGTAGGTTGAATCACCCTCTGGCAGTGCCTTTCTAACCTCCAGTGACTATAAAGGGAACATAGTTTAGACTGGCTTAGACAAGACAAAGCTAAAATTAGGTGAGACATATCCCACCCTAAACTTTGCACCCAGACAAATTGCTCTACAACAGCATGACTGGGGAATCTGAGACCAGTAGATTAGGATTGCTGACCATTTAGTTTCCATGCTCTGTCATCCCTGGGCTACCATCTTGCTCTCTGAGAGACAACCCTACCCCATGGGGGTCACGGGAGCCTTTACTAAATTTGAATCGAGCCTATGGTGCTCCTTGATAAGGTACACGTGTAATTGTTCTTTCAACTGGGAAAACTATGAAATGTGGGAAAACAGGATTTGAATAGGATGATCATAAGGATTTTTACCAGTGCTTTCCCCTGGCTTTTAAAAAAAGGAAACTTTGGCAAGGACAAAAACCCCTTGAAGATGGGTCCACCTTCTTTCTCTCTAATCTTATCTACCTCTTCTGCCCTGCAGGCAAAATGCATGGGATTCCACAGGCTGACAGTTCCTCCTTAGTTCTAGGAAAGTACTTAATTATCTCAATCACTTCATAATTGACTCACTTCCACTACTCCAAGGAGATACATTTGGAGTGCTAAACCTCCAAGAGTATAGCTGGGCAGCAAAAACTTGCTGGTTTTTGTAGGTGTGCTTCCAGGAAACGTATCCCTGTCCACTGCTTGACTTTCTGACTTTTGTCCCTTCGTTACTGGCTGCTGTTGTTTGGATTGGTGCCCTTTTGTATTGCAGAATTGCTGTCAGTGTGCAACTTTGGTTACAATTCGGACAATTTGTTTTACAAACAAAAAAGTGACATTGGAAATGTGTACCATTCAGTGCCAACAGTCCTAGACAGCATCTTGTTTGGATACTTTTTTCCCCTGCTTTCATAGAGCAGCTGTCATCAACAGGAGCATCACGGGTAAATGGTGAGCTGTCAGCATGTTGTCATCCATGTCTGCCAAAATCCTTATCTGAAGTGAATACAATTCTTGGGCCTCCAGAACTGGGCTGGAGTTGTCACGAGACTGGGATTGCCCACGAGCTCCCCAGCACTTCCCACATCGGGAGGGCTGGACCTGCCATGAGAACAGCCTGTGTCAAAGGACTTGGCACATCTGTCTTAAACCCTGGCCAGAGCTCCCCATCCAGAATTGTGCAAACAGTATGATCAACTTGTAAATCAGCTTAGTGCAATAGGCTCATTCACACAGTTAGAAAACAATTTCTCTGCACTTGCTATTTTTCCAATGTTACAGAACAAAACTTCTGTTGCATGGTGAAAACTGTAGGATTTTTTACATCAAATGAAGTTTGGAACTGTTTATAAACTGTTAGCATTTCTAGAGATTAAATATGTGTACAACCAATCCAAAAGTAGTATTACCTGAATTCCAATAAACAGGCATTTTCATTTTTAAGATGATAGTTTTAGAAAACCCTAAAAAAAAAAAAAGGAAATGATTTAAAATCAATTAGTCAACACACTATAAAAATGTCTAGTCAGTTAGCCATATCTATATAATTGTGATGGACTATAGTAATTAACCACACCACTCTGGAAACTATGTATTTTCACCTTAAAGTTTTTAAAATTGTTTCCATAGTTGGCTGGTGGCTGTTCTTTTAGCTTTGACATTGTAGTAGGAAGAGATATAGTGTAAAATCAAATTTATTTTTATGTGCGTGTTGAGATGATTGCAGTAGATATTTGAGGAGTCAGCCATTTGCTACAAAGTACAGTCTGAAATTACCATCTTTTTTCCAGTAACAGATAGCAGTTCTGACCTGGAAACTGCCCAGTTGTTTTATTCTTTCTCTTATCCTGTAATAACTTTAGCCCCTCTCCCCCCAAGCCAAATCCCATTTGCAGAGGAAATATCAGGGGGGTAACTAAGCAATGAATTTACATCACATTTTGAAAGTGAGGCAACCTGCCTTGCCCTGATGTCCACTGAGAGTATCCACAAGAAGTAATTAGTTTGAAATAACTTATGCACTGTAAGTGCATGTTCTTGATTACATTGAAGTTCTTATACAAAGTCTGAGTCGTTTGCAGCAAGCCAGTGACAGAGGTTTATAAAGATAATCACATAGTTATCTACAATTTTTTGGTGCTTTCCAGTTTACCCTTGCACTTTGCGATATGATCTCATAAGCCAGACCCCAAATGCATTACCATTAGTGCACACTCATTAGCAGGGTGACTACAGTGTAGATATTAATAGCTTACTGGCTACCAGGGAGACTGACCAACCAATCGTGCCTGTATGTAGAAAACTGAAGATTTTTTGTGGCCAGCCATTTCTTTTGAAGGAAAGGAAGAAGTCTGAATCATCTGGATTTCCTTGATCAGACCATCTCAGTGAGTAGTACAGGGAGAATTTTGTAAAGCTTATGGATTTCATACCCCAAACAGTCTGTGTTGAATAATTACTTTAGACTCCAGATGTTTTGAATTTGCTTTGTATTTATAAAAATAAAAAAATTCTTTAATGCTTAATAAGAGTAGATAAAGCTTTCTTAACACTTTTGAAAGTGATTAAAAGGCTTTTGGATGCACCCTCCTTTGTTACAGGAAATTAGTGGAATTCACTCAGCTTTTACCCAGATACATCAGAACAAGGTTTTGGATGGAGTTCCACTTTCTTTCCAGGTCAAGACGAAGGGTTTTGCCGTGCCTTTACAAGCTAAATCCCTCTCCCTTAGCTGCTACCTCTGTCCTTACATGATATCCTAGCAGCTAGAGAGAGGTGAAATGCTCAGACTGACTGCTTCCTGAATTAAACGCTGGCAGGAGAAGGCTTTCAGTGAAGGATTCCTGTCTCTGACAGCTGCTGGACATCCTGATTTATAAGTGAGCCTGCCTACTTGGCCAGTCTTGCTGTGAGCAGAGAAGTGTGTAGGGACAGGGGCAAGTGTGGGATAGAGATATTGAGTTTCTCGGTTGGGAAACAGACTCCTTTCTGGATGTCTCAGCTCAACGTTTTAATGCAGCTTTACAGATTGAGAGAAGACACTACGGGAGGTTTTGGTGTTCGGTAAGCGGGGTGATACGAAAGCAGCTCTGTGGCTTCTCTTTTGAGAAGGGCCTTGATCTTCATGGTGCTTCACCCGCTGAGGATCACTGTTGCTGAGCACGACTGACCTGACATTGGTGGTGCAAAGATGCGACACCTTCCCTCTTTCTGAACTGAGTGGGAAAGACGGCAGTTTGGGGCCTTGAGGGGGTTTCTGCTAGGAGTAGATGCTGGTGTTGGAGCCAGATGTTTGTTTGCTGTAATCCTGTTTGTTTACAAACACTGTGCAAAGCCTTGTTTCCCTGAATGCAGCAAGAATCAAACAGATGATGGTTTCTTTGATGGTGGCTCCAAGCCTCTCTCAGCCCAACTGGTGTTTAAAGCTCTCATGGTTCTTTTCTTTGTGGCACCACGCTGTTGCTCCGTCTCCCATAGTCCCTTCTATGTTGGCTTTGGGCTCCTCTTATTTCAACCCCAGAGGAATTGACCGCCGTCTTCACGTTTATCCTGAATGAAAGGTTACTCCTGAGCTCTTTGGGGAACAAAGCTCTTGCCTGCTGGGTTGCAGTGACTGGCTCAGACCTGCTGCTACACAGCCCACGGTGGCTTTTCCCTTCTCTCAGCTGGCTGAAGTCACCTCTGGTCAGGGTAACCATAGGTCCATGTTAACTTGGCTGTGGCTATCTGTCCCACCAAGGGGCTGGGGATGCCTCTCAAATCCTTCTGGCCTGTAGGAGGTTCATGTCTGGGCTGTGCCGAGCAGGGACAGAGGAATGGGGTCTGTCTGCATATGTGTCATGTGGATGTTCTCTTTAGTTACGCCAAAAAGAAAGTGATTTTGCAAACAACTTGTTAAAGAGAATTTCTTGAGCAGCAGCATCTTTTTTGTTTTCACTAAATAGAGTTATTTGCTGGCAATTATTGCAGACCGGAATAGCTGGAGACTGTAGAGTTGTATTTGCATTTTTGTTTGAGTGCCTGCACATGTACTGCACACTGTGTTCCTTGTGAGGCAGTCATTTATTGTCCAAAAAGATTTGCTTTCCACATCCGAGCACTAGAGCAGGAACCTCACAGGCTGACCTAGGTTTGGGGAACAAAAACTGAATGACCATGCTGATGGAGAGCCGCACTTTATTATTATTAAAGTATTATATTACGCAAACAAACCCTAAACCTTCTGTAAAGTGTTTGTTTCTTCCTCTTCTCTGTTGCTTTCCCATAAGATTACATGCCAGTCAGACTGAAATCTGGTCTTAGTTCAGCACCAAAAACCTGCCCCAGTGGTCCTTGAAGGATATTCCCCCCTCACACCTCTGAAGGTAGATCTCACACCCAGCATCTCGCTGTGCTGCTCTCAGAAGCTGCTGAGCTACAGTTCATGGAGTCTGTTCAGGAATCAGACATAATTCATATTTGAGTTATTCCCTGACATTGTCATTAATAAATGGTCCTTTGTAAACCTGACACAGGACTCATGGTTTGAGCAGGTACTGGGCATGGATCCCACTGATACTCCACACAAAATACTGGTTTCTGAAATGAAATGCCTAACTAGAGTGCTTCCTACTCATTCTCTAGGAAAACCAGAGTATAAAAGTCTCCTAAAGACCGTGGTTATGTTTTTTTCTCTTAGCTATCATGGCAAATGCACTGTAATCTATGTCAAGTAGCATTTACTGGTGGCAGCCAGTGCCAGTTGTAAAGGCAGCAAGAAATGACCCAGAAAAGGTCTTCAACTAGGGCTCGTGAAAGAGACTTTTCCACAGGCTCTGGTAGAGATTTGAGACCAGCAAGACCCTAACAAGGTGAAAAGCAAAAATCTAAAGCATGGTGGGAAGATTAAATCAAGAGCAAAATTCTAGCAAAAAGTCATAGTTTTATAAGGCAAACAGAAGCAGCGGTTGCAGCATGTGTTAGAGTGCAAGCACTCCTTGCTTTAGTTTGGTTTTGATTTGTTTTGAGGGGAGTGTTCAGCAGAAATGTTCAGCTTGCTGTTAAAGAGACATATTCTCAGCCAAACTGTGTCCCCAAACTCTTTTAGATTCACCTCTTTCAAAGAAAGAGAGTGGGGATTCCCTCCTCCGGTGTGGGAGTTTCCAAAGGCAATCCCCCACCCCTTGGTCATCAGCTGGTGCTGCACCCACCAGGCTGTGAGTCGGAACTCAGTATTTTTTTGGAAAGAATCAGCTCCTAACCTGAGGTCCCACATCCAGAAATAAACATTTATATTGATCTGTATCCAAAGCACATTCCTACGACATCGAATCAGTGCCTTCCAGCTTGTCAGCCTGACAAAGCGCGGCACTTAAAACTCCCCAGTTAAATGTGGAGAGGGATTGCAGCACAGGGGGTGTCGCCTGCTCGCAGCATCACGCTGGGCAGCCCAGCAGGGCAGCAGTGGGACTGGTGAGAGCAGAGGTGCTCGGTGCTGCCTGCTATCTCTCATTTTCCAGGAGGATAACCTCAAAACCCATCAACTAAACCACAGCAGCTACAACCTCCAGCTTTTCCCCCCATCCCTACTCCCTGCAGCTCCTGTATTTTCAAGGTTTAACAGAAGTTTTACACAAGGGTTGGTTTCAGCGTCACCGTTTCGGAGTGGGTTTTTTTACTGTCCTTTGCTCTTCCCTTTGGGAGCTCACAGCAGGACAACTTTGGGAACAGCTAAACCAGCTGGCAGGTCATGGGGGCTGCCATCCAGCACTCCAGCCCTCCCTGCCCCACGCAAAGGCTGCTGTCTGAGACGGCAGGGACACGGGCTGCAGCCGCAGAGCAGACTAAACGGGATTTAATTCAATCTTTAGGCAGCGGTTTGCAGAACAAAGACCTGACTGTGCCTGGCCTGGCCCTCCCTCAGCAGGGAGCCTGTGGGACAGTCAGCCCGGACTAAACAAAATTTGCCAGTCTGGCACGGATTGAAGTTCAAAGCCCCACAAAGGCCAGGAGCAGCGGGCAGGGTCGCTTTGCTGTAGTGGGGTGGTAGGGCAAATGCTGTGGGACTTCTGCCGTTGAGCCTGGTTTACCTGCTGTAGGAGCTGCACATCAGAAAATGTTCATTCTGTAGGAATAATTGCATCCTTTCTAAACACATGTGAACAGTCAAAAATGTGGCAAGTAGCTTGCAGCCTACTGCAGGTTATTCCCAGTGCAAAGGAATCACCCATCATCTATCATCACTTCAACCCACTTGTTTTCACTGCCTTTAGTCTGCCTTACCTGCGACTATCCTAAAAGTAATCCAGGGGTTTACAGGTTTTTAGATTTGTTTTTATTTTAGTTTTTTTAAATGCCTGTGATTTCTGACAGTTTGCAGAGTTGTCTGAGCAGCTGCAGCCCCTTCTTGTGGGATGACCAGTTTCAGTGTATCTCTCCATGCCCGGTGTGTCTCCCAGCACTGTCCCTGACAGAGGACGAAACAGCGCTGGATGCACCTGGAGGAGACCTCTACATTTTTCTCACTTCTTTCACCAGGAGAATGTCATTTTTCTCACTGGGGAGTGCTGATCCCATCTCCTGTGCTCCTGGGCACAAACCGAGCAAAAGGCAATGGCGTGCAAGGCAGCTGGTTTGGGGACTTCACACACATCATTTGCTACCAGTTGCAATCTCCTTCTCTGTGTGCCAGGGACAGTGCTGCGGGCAGGGAGAGAAAGGAGTCCACGTGCCTGTGATATGGCCTCCAAGGGATTCAGGACAGTCCTGGTTTTCCCATCTCCTGGGTGCAAGCTGTGATAAACCTTCACTGGCTTTCTGACCTTTCCCTCTGGATGTGGTGCCCTGAAGGAGTCTTTCCATGGGCCGGAGCTGACTTCTGCACAAGGCTTGCTAGTACTTACAAGGTAGCAGAGCAATTACATTCTGTTGGTACAAAGCTACGCCTGTAAATTTTTCCTCTCTTTAGGCTTTTTCTTCTCTTCCGTCATTTTTCATTTTTTCCTCCTCTTTTCTATGAATGCATTGTGGCTGCCTTGTAGCAAGCTGGCCAAAAGGGTCCTCTGCAGCCAGGCCTTTTCTACCCGAAATCTGAGGCTCAGCACTCACTGCCAGCTGGTAGCCGACATCGTTTTGACACACGCTCTGCCTCAGTAAAAAAGACCTATCAGTGGCACAGAAATATGCCCTTCCTTCCCTGCTAATCAGAGAAATTTTATTCTGTGCATGTATATCAGCTTTCTGCTATGGAATATATTAAATTTAAGACATTAGTTATTCCCTGCCTAAATGTCATGCTGCTCCATAACATCGGCATGAGCAACCAAACTGAATCCTGAATCCTCTCCACCCAGGCTGCATCACACGTGAGCCTCATTAAGAGCATTTAGGCAGTCAGTCACGAGAGAAAATAAAACTAAATTAATGGCAACAACCACACTGGGGAGAATTATGCACGCTAATAATGGTGTCAGCACTTGCTGCTGGAGCGCTATTAATGTGCACAAGCGTTGTCTGTGCTCGATTAGAGCATAATCCTGTCCCAGCCAGGGGTCCCGGCTGGTGCCGTTGGCAGTGTGTTTGCTGGGGCCCAGATGTGCCGGCCTGGGGCTGCGCTGCAGGGCCCGCTCCCTCTCACAGCCCTCCTCTGGGCTGGGGGAAGGAAGGAAGGAAGGACAGCAAGTGGTGGGAGGGGGGGCATTTTATTTTGGGTGTTGTGGTCGATGGTTGGCAAATCCCATACAATTCCAGTTTGTTATCCTCTGTGACTTGTGCCATGCTCAGGAGGGGATTGCATTGAGCTGGCCAGGGCTTTGCAAAGCACGTGGTCACAGTGGTGGAGGGGACCTCAGCTCCTCTGGAGGTGTCCCCTCTGGAGGCTGCTGCCAAGCCGGTCGTCACCGACAGGGTCCTCCCCAAAACAGCTGAGCATCAGGGCTGCCTGTGAGGGCCGGGTCCTGGCAGCTCTGGGCTGTGCAGCCACCTGTCTGTGGGCTTTAATTCTGCTGGCATTGCTCTTTGTCCTCACCTAGCTCTCCAAATCATGTCCAGAGGGTAGATATCTGGTCTAAATAAATATGCTGGAAAGGCTGAGTTTCCTGCCTCCTTCTCCCCCTCCTAGCACATCTGTGCCGGAAGAAACCTAATTTAAGCCCTGTGTCTCTGGCACAAACAAATGGGAGCTCCAAGCCCTCAGAAAGAGCAGTCTATTCCTGCTTTCTTAATGCCTTCTTAATTCTTGCTCTTCCGTGTGGCTTCAGGTCTCACTGCATTTGACAAGGCAGGCAGCAATCGTGCTTTGAAAATATTTTTATTTGGTACACTGGAGTAGTCTCTGAGTTGAACTCTGCTGCATGAAGATTAACGTCCTGCCATGTTGGATTTGTTTATTCATTCTTCGGTCACGAGAATCCCTCCAGCCCATGCATCCTTCAGTGAGCTTGCCGTGGTTTGTAGTGGGTTTATCTCAATCTGCAGAACATGTAGCAGTGCATTGGTGACTCATAAAGGGCTCAGTCCTACAAAAGCACATGTTTAAGCACATGTTTAACTTTCAGCACGTTATTATGTCTCACAGAAGTCAATGGGACAACTCACTTTTTTAAAGTCAGGCTTGTTCTTAAGCTCTGTTGAGGGCTGGAGTCAGAGAGCTCAACACCTCACAGGAGCAAGCCCATAATGTTCTTCTTTTTTTGCCTGCTTAAGTCATGTTTCTGAAAACACAGTCTAAAGGATCAAGTTCTGCTACTGTTGAATAGCACATATTCACAGATAGTCTGGTTTTAATCAATCGGTGGATGACTTTGAGCAAATAAGATCCCCCTTCCTGTAACTCAATTTCCCATGTGTAAAGTAGAGATAATGATACTTGCCTTGTTTGCAGAACACTTAAAGATTTACTGAGAATTCACTCCATAAGAGAAAGGTTCTGTATGTGGCTCTGAATAAATCAATATTAACACATTCTCACACTGGTGAATGCAGAACTGGGACTGGGAAGGTATTTTCTGGTTTTATGCAGTTGCCAGCTCTCAGCTGCAGGCAATCTTTTCATGAGAAGACCAGAGGGAAACCAAAGTTTTGCAGCATATCTTTTAGTACAAGAGTCACAGCGTTAGAGAAATAGGTTCTTGTTCTCCCTACGTGCATTCATGTTAAGGCTATTACAAGGTGCCTAAGCAGCAAAATTTAGGCTTGGTGTAAAAGAGAAACTTTTATGCTTGTGACACACCTTTGCTTAGGAGAATAAAATCTGTAAGGGATAGCATTCCTGCTACTCCTGGAGGCAGATTTCTGCACATAAAATCTGGATTTCCTGGTGACTGGGAGGTGAAGGTATTTGTTACCTTCACCTAAATGAGTCAGGATGACATTGTGCCAGGTGTCAGCTGCTAGGATGGAAATATGTGGATTTGTCCTAGCTAAGGTTCTAACTCCTTACATTTAATTATAAAGATTTAAAGTAAAAGGAAAAGCTACCATACCTGTGAAGTATATTTTGAAAATGGTGTTGGAAAGATGACATTGCCTCTATGTGGTCTCATGAGTAGGCTGTTGACATTTCCCAGCAAAATTCACCTTCACACCTTTCTAATGACACCCATATTGTCTTGTTTAATTTTTTGACTACATTTAATTCAAAATTTCCTGTCATATTCACATTTCACTCTCTATTTTTGAGTCTTCAATTATTAGCACATAGATAATTCTAGGTTTTCAACCCTGCAGATACAGTGTTGGTTGACTGTTAAACCTGTAAGTCCAGTTACTGCATTTTCCACATCTTTGTGTTTTCTTTTCAGTGGAGATTTTGTCTGCCATGTAAAACAAAGTGATTATTCCATCCAAATCTTTGGAAAATTCTCTTCTTTGGCACAGTGTTGTACTGTCTGATACTTTTTTTTTTTTTTTTGAGTTTTAAATTTCTGGAAGGGAAGACCTTCCTATAAGGAGATTTAAGTTTCCATCAGTCATGAGAAAAACTGTTCCCTCTGGAATATTAGAGGTAGGCTTGGAAGACAACATTAAACAGAAATAAAATTCCAGATTGCTTCATTTTGAATTTCAGCCCTGTTTCTTTGGAGGGGTTATTGTTTCCAGAAAACACCTTGGTTTTTAAATTTTCTTGGCCTTTTCAAGTTGAGTGCATTGACTGTAGTAGCCAAGACTTTTGGATATGCAGCAGACAAGAGAAATGCACAGCATCTGTCAATAGATAAATATACATGTGTGTGTTACACAGGACATAAAATTTTGTGTTGTGCTGCTATAAATGCAAAGCAATCTTCAAATGTTGCAACACTGGCTTTCCCTCTCAGTTATTTTGACTTGACCAAGAGAGGACTGGAGATTCTTGCAGAAAGTTGTTTTGCAGATAAATTGTGAGACGTATTTAGAAAAGTTTCATGTAAGTTCTCTGTCACTTTCATGGTTTGGATGAGCCTATCTTCTCCCTACAGTTTCTGAACTCTGCTCCTATCTCCATAACATGTAGTTCAGGCATATTCATTGAGATTTCTTTTCAGTGATTCTTCAAATTATGTTCTGATCTTTCTTAAGACTAATCTTAATTCCCTTGATCCCTGAGCTGCAGGCAAAAGTTTCTATTCTGATAAACAGGCAGTGATCTGTAGCTGTCAGTGACTACATACTGTCTAATTGAATAAATGCTGAAGTCTGCATTCTTCTTACAAGGACTGACAGGGTTACAAATTACACTAGGGGATAGGTGTCCCTAAATAAGTATTTCCTACTGACACCAGGGTCTCGATCCTGTTGCCCATGCATGACATCTGGTGCCATTTGAGATGCCCTGAGGTTTTCCAGATAGCCTCCAGCTGCTGCTTAGCTTGGCCCCCCTGAGGCATGGGTCCTCCATGAGTCACCTAGGATGTCTGCTGTCACCAGGTGGACATCCTAGACTCCTTAAGGCATCTCAAAGGGTACTAGATACCTAGTGGAGGTATCTGAATCCGCTCATAGTAGTCCAACATAGTTATCTACTCTCAGCCAAAGACTTCCTAGGGATACGAGATTCAAAGAAAGCTGTCCTCAAGCGGAGGAACATTTCTGTGGTAAATCACCCATAGTTTTGCAGCATAGGAAAATGCCAGCCATCCTTACTTCTCCAGATATCATGGGACATTTCATGTTGTTTCAGAACAGCTTTACTCTCTGCAGCTCTGAAGACACTGCGAAATATCAAACAACATAGAGAAGGCACTGCATGGCTTCCTTCATGCAACTGATTCTTAAATATTTGCTTTGGAAGAAAACAGCCGTGTTGTTTAGTATAAATGGAAATGTGATTTGCTTCTGCTTTGATCAAACTGAATCCAGTCACATGACAGGCGCGCCGCTAACGCACGCTGTGTATCTGCTTTTGTCTATTCCCACTAGGCAAGCAGAGATTGCTTTCAGTAGCGAGGCATCCTAGTGCTTGGGCGTGGTACAGAGGAGGGTTCAAGTAATGAGCAAGCTCTCCTTTCTCTCAGAAGACCTGGCAGAAGGCCCCGTCTGTTCTTTAATTACATTTCAACAGCTGTTTTTTATATATTTGTGTTTCCTTATTCAAACGTGGCTTATGAAAAAAAAAAAAAAAAAAAAGGCAAATGATGAGCATGCTTTCAACCAAGAAACACAAAACTCTGCAACACAAGAAGCTGTCATGGACTAGCCAAAGTCTCTCCAAGAAAAATTATTTCCTTCCCAGATCCACATCAGTGTTGATGCCACTATGGATGAGGTGGAAAGAAAACAGAGCAGGTTGGGACTGGATTAAGAGTAAAGGCTATGATCCATATTGACTTGGAAAGAATCAAACATTGTTAGTTATCAGCCATCCTGACAGCGAAGTAACAGCCCTGCATGACAGTATCCATAGGGTGAATGGAGAGGAATAGCTTTGCAGGTCATTGCAGGGAGCCTTCATCCTTAAACATCAGCTCCCAGATCTCTGCTGTAGAGCTGTGCTTGGTTTCAGGGCAGTGATTTGCAGTACACACATCCATGCATGCACACACCTTCCCCCAGACATCTGCATCCAGCTCAGGAAAGCCATGGTGGGAAGGGGAGCTCTGGCTGTGAATGTCACCTCTGCCTGCAGGGGCTATCCCAGCCACCACAGTCCATGTGCCATTTCCCTTCAAGGCTGATGCCAGCCCTTCTGCCAAGAGGTGTGAAGACCTCTCCAGACTTCTTCAAGATCAGTCATTAGGAGACAAGCTTCTCCCTTTTAGTTTAGCTGATATGAGATAATGGGAAGGTTTCCCTTCTGTGGTAAGATGATTGTCTTTGCTCCAGCAAGGGTGAAACTGAAAGAGTTCTTGGAAACCTCAATGTGCCGAGGCAGACTTTTTGAATACTGAAAAGGAAAAGAAAGGTTTTCCCTCCTTGGGCAAGCTCAGACTCTAAGCTAAAGAGTGATATCGCTCTTTAGAGCTTCACTGATGCATGAGAGGCTGTCTTGTTCTGTGCATCATGTCTGTCTTGTCCCTTCTTCACTGCCCAAATTTGTAAAAACAGGAATGTGGGGATGACATCAAAGGGTCATTTTGTCTCCAGCAATTGTCGGTAGCATAGGGTTAAGGAAGGTATGTAGGACTTGGCACTCATGGCTCTTTGCAGCTTGTAGTAGTTGGTAGCACAGGGATTTCTTGGGCTGGAAATTGCATATAGGCTATTGTGCTTAGTAGACAGTAACAGACCTTTACTTCCATGAGTTCATCAAACTTGTTCTTTGTGACCATGTTTAAACCCTTTTGAATTAATTTCTAATTTGGCCTCTACCGCATCCTGTGGCATAAGTTCCATGATTTAATTAAAAGCTGTGTGAAAAAGTCCTTCCTTAGCTCATTACAGAAGTGCTACCTGATAGCTTTTTGTTCTTGTGCAGCGAGAAGTAGTGAATAATTGTTGCCTTCACCTTCTTCACTCTGTTTATAATTTTATAGACCTCTTTCATACCTTTTCTACCGACACAAACACATGCTGAATCTTTTCTGGTCACCAAGAGGAGGATAAAATGGAATGTAAAAACATCTGGAATACAAGTGGCTACATGCCATCTAGTTAAAGCAAGATGGTTGTCCATAACTATTTGTGTACGCATCTGTGTAAAGGGAAATTATAAAAATAAGAAGAATCTGTTATCTTTGTTGGTTAATGAGGACAGAGCAAAGAAATATATATTTAAACTCCAGTGAGACTAGGTAGGTGAAACAGGAAGACAAAAAGTCCTAGCCTCTGTTTGCAAAAAGTCTAGCTGTGGAACAAGTTTAGGACCAAGATGGCCAAGTTCAGACTAGATGTTTCCTTCTGAGGAATGTGGTGGATAATAATAAAGTCCATTAGAAGTGGCTTTGAGCCCAAAGGGGATAATAAATGCAAGAGTACGGTTGTCTCCTGAAAACAAAGCTGGTACTGCGCTCAGGAACACAGGTGTTAATGAAACGCATCAAAACTAAAAATATCTTAGAAACAAATGTGCCAAAGTGTCAGAATCAGCTGATGAAAAATAAGTACAGGCATTAAAATCAAGTGCATTTCTTGTGGGAGGTAAGCGAGTAACCTCATCTTCAGAAGAGCCTAATATAAAATCTCTCAGAAACGTTTGCCTCTGGTTTTGTTTAAAGGGATATGCTTAAGCACAGTTAACTTACAGTTCCTTGCTTTTGTTTGCACAAGTGAAAGCAACATATGTTATTTTATGAACTGCCAGACATCGTGGTGGCATAGAAATGTGCTCTACCCCCATGGTGCAGTACTTACCAGTGTCACCAAAAGTACTGCTGAAAAAAGGTGAAGGAAAGGACAGCCACCTTTCAAGGCATCTTCTATCTTATTCAGTGCACAAATCCCACCCCCAACCTTACCCAGAACCTGAAATGCTGCAACCTAGAGAAGGGGTTTCAAGGAGGTGAGAATGAAGGCCTCAGCATTTATAAGGTATCACAGTGCTATAGCTGCTGTAGTTCATCTTGGGTGTTTTCAGATTAATTTCTATAACAGACTGTTCATCCCTGCAAAAATATCCAAATATCCAGAGCAGATTTGGATCTGAACATTGTAAACTGCTCATTCAAAATAACTCTAATGGATTGCGTTTGCTAACTTAGCATGACACCAACCTTTGGACTTTCTTTCAGTTCTCATTCCTTTTTAGCTTATTTGTGGAAACTTATAATTAGATTTTCCTTTTCCTACTTCTTCCCCCCACCCCAGCTGATAAAGTGCCATAAATCCTGGACATCATCCATGAGTGCAGTCATTTATGAATTTTGCTATTTTTTGCACATTGCACCATATGTAAGACAAACTAACTTAGAGGCACAGTTTCTTATTCCTGGCATGCAGGAGAGTCACTGAGAGATATCATATGGTCTCCTGGCAAAAGTACAAAGTGGCTCTTGTTGTTTGATCTACTGTCTTAAACTTAAATGCAAAATCTGATAATTGGGTCAGGCAGGAGAAGAACCTTACTAATAAAGCTCTTTTCATTTCCTTTTCCTATATTTCCTCTTTTCATCTTTTCTTTCTCCCTTTCTTGGTTGGTCCGAGGAGCTGGAATCAGCTGTTAGCAAAAAGGTTAGCAGTAGAGCTCAGTTTATGGAATTTCATCTTCTCCACAAAATCCCCTTGTCTGTCATCCTTCAGCATACGCTGTTCTCTCGATTCACTTGCTCTCTTGGGCTTGCTATGAATGTTCTCTCAGAAAAGTCTCAGTCTTTACAAAACCGGAATCACTGAATGCATGGTAAACATTCTCCAAAATAATCACCTCTTTAAAAACAGAAATCATCTAGGAACCTCTTTTTTTTCACCCAGGAATCTCTTTCATGCTATTTTTAACAAAGGCAGAGGTTTGTACTCCCGAGGATACACAGGCTAAATGGGCAATGAACTTTCTTTGCAAGCTGAATGTCTCCATAATAGAAGAAGTTGAGACCTGAACACTCACTCAGCTGAGTGATTTTTTAAGCAGCAATAGAGCGCTTTTGTTCTCTGCTAGGAATGGCACAGCAGGAACATTCCATGGTCGGTTTAATGAATGGAATTAGATACTTGATGGTTGCCCATGTAACTAGATTGGCTGTACTTTCCCTTCATGATTTTGCCTACATTTCACTGAAAAGTAGGAAATCGGAATTGTGAAAAACCAGCCCATGCACTTTAAAAAATCCCTGGAGCTCCTGAAGCAGCCGAAGGCCTGTGCCCCCCACCCCTGCAGCACGCAGGCGCCTGGCACGTGGGGGCTGTGCCGGCACCTTGGTCTCCTGGGCGGCCGCTGCTGCCGGCCCACCAGCCCGGCCCAGTTGCTGCAGAAAGGCTTTTGGAGAGGGTTGCAGGAGCGAACGGTTGTTGGACAGGAGTCACTAAGAGCATTTTAATTGATAGCTAAGCCCCAGCTGTATCATGCTCAGCACACAGACCTATGAAAATGATCAGTTTTACTACAGTACGAGCTCTCATTTGACTTACTACACTCTTGGACCTGTGACTTTCCTCTACATCTCCCCTTTGGGAGGCTTGGGAGTTCTCAAAGCAGAGAACAGATTTGATGTTTGGTGAAGGACCAAAGTAAGTATTTTTCTCCTGAAGTATTGACCGCAAACACAGAAACTCCCCAGCTATGTTCTGGAAAAATACTCTACAAGCTGTTTCTCCCTATCCAGTTAGCTACAGAGCAGGAGGAGTTTTATGGGTATTGCTGTGCCTGCTCTCAAAACTGCATCTTAGCTGGTGTATTTATGGGAGCAACTGACCAACTTTACAAACCTTACCTTTGGTCCTTACAAACCAAACTGGCTTGCTGGTTAAGAAATTTTAAATAACTATTTACTTAGGACAGAAGCTTAGCTGATAAAAAAAAAAAAAACAAAAAAAAACAAAAAAAACAAAAACAAAACAACCCACAAGACCAAGCAGAACCCTTTAGAAAAAACGTACTAAATAATGTGTATTGGAAGAGGATATTTTTAGTGAAGATCAGCAGTGCTACATTTTCACTGTGCATTCCAAGTTCAGCCTTAAATGCTGCATCTTGATCTATAGAAGGGACACTCGAGCAGCTGGGCAATTTCATAGAAGAAAACATCAGAGCCAGCAAGTGCAGAATATGTGAGCAGAAAAATAACATTAAAAAGCTGTAAGGCACCCTCAAGATATGGGCTGAAAACGTTAAATAAGAGAGCAGAATAATAATGCAAGGCACTCAGAGTAATTTTTACTTGTTCCCAAAACATTTTTTCCTGCATTTCTCATTTGGAGAAGATTAAACAAAATCATACAGTGAGGCGATAAGAACACAAGCAAGGACTGTCAGCAGGGCTTCTGGGTTATTTTTATTTTTGGCAGACATAAGAGGGCTCGGCTTCTAGTCCGTTTCGTGTGATGACTTAGACCTTTTGCAGGTTTGAATATTTGAGCTGGGGGCCAGCTTACAGTGTCAATTTTCCTCATGTATCAGCATGACAGGCAGCTGTGTTGATCCACTGTCAAACCTCAGCCTTGTACACTACTAAACATAGATGGAGAGGTCAGATGTCATGTACATTATGTGTCTTTACTGGCCCCCATTTTACACCCTAAGTTGTTTCCATTCTTACTTCTATTGTCAATAATTACTTCACATCCTATCTGAAGTAATGTACAATCCAGGTGATGAGCCGTGTGTATACTGATAACAAGTGGCTACCTTGCAGTGTGCCTTTTTAGTCATTTTACAAACTGAATGTTTCCAAGTAGACCTCTATGAGACATGAATGAATTTGTGAGGGTAGCAAAAGATGCTGCTGCTGCTTTTCAAATTCCCATGTCCTTATCTTTGGAAATTATCTTGTCTTTTATCATTTGGGATTGTTGCGCTATCATTAACGTCTCCTCACTTTGGAGAGAACTGCTTCAGGTCAAAATGGCTGTAACATTATTGGCAAAAAGAGCAACATATTGCCAAAGCAAACAGATCTATACTAACAGTAGTGCACACTTACAGGGAAGGAACATCACTGGTGAGCTGGGGCCAGACCCGGCAGGTGACCCTGGTGATCCTCAAGCTCCAGGGCCAATGCTGCAGACCAGAGCAAGCCTCCTGGGGGCTACTTTCCCCAGGACATGAACCCAGGATTTGTGTGGGATGCCCAGAGCTACCCGTGCCTGAGCATCAGCTACTTGCTGTTTTTCTCTGAAGCCACAGCATGGGGCTTTGTGGCTCAAGGGAGCCTTCGAGGATACCATGGGCTGAAGTGGGACAGTGGCTTCTCCCTCTGTCACACGGACATCAATCGCCCGAGCCCATAGTCTCTCCTGACATTCGGGGAAATGAAAAGTCCCTGGGTGGTAAGCCAGAAGGGCAACGCCACCACGGCTCCTTCCACCTGGCAGCAGTCAGCTGGGCTGCAACCGCTGCACCAGTGGCCACAGGGAGAAAAAGAAAGAGAGGCAATAAAAAGTCTTAGCTTTACGAAGTCTGCTATGAACTGCATGGCTTCATTTATAACTGGTTTGTGTTGCTGGGTTTGTTTTCCATTTTTTTTTTTTATATCATTGTTATTTCAGATTCACTGGTTCAGTATTTAATCCTACTCAGAACTTCCTTTGCTTGGTTCCTTCTTGTACACTGGCTGAAAATTGCCCAAACTTTTCACTTCTGTGTGTTTACTAGTTGACTTTAAAAAAAAAAAAAAAAAAAAAGTTTTACTTGAAAGGGCAGAAGCAGTAACAGTGTTGTTTTAGCTAAAAAATAAATGTGAACAAAACTACTCCTGACAGTTAACAAATATGAAATACACTTGACTTCTAGGCTATTAAACAAGAGCAGCAAAATGTTCCCAGCAGTTGCTTAATGCAATTACTTGATTAGAGAAAGGCATTTCATTTCCTAACCGCTACAAGAATAAGCAATATAGCTGTCAATAATTTTGCAGTGAGGGCTGAGGGCTGGTGGTCAGCCTTAGACCACATCTTTGCATGGTCATTAGCGCATATCCATCAATGCACCCGCCAAAGCCTTAAGATTCTTAAGGGATTTCAGCAGTATGCGAATGACCTTTTCCTTCATCAGTTTCCAGGATGTTTTTCATTACTGAATATGCAGCACATCATAATGTTTTACATCAGTCCTCCATTTAAGTCATATCATGTTATTTTGAGACAGCCTACGATCTTGGCTGACTTTTGCATTAAAGAGTTGATGTGTAAATGGGGTGTTTCCCTCTCAGAAAGCACCATCAATGGGCTGCAAGACCTTGTAGGTGGTAGTGCTTGTACAAAATATATATTCTATCAGAAGAAAGGGATTTTTTATATTTTCTGTGACTAGTGTTGCAGCAAGTGACTAAGGGAGAAATGGTAGTCAGACAGCTTCGTGCTCAGCTCCTGGGGCAACGCTGATCCATTTCTGACTCTCTTATACATTTCTAGGGGCAAAACTGACTCTATCCCAAAAAGTCAGCTTTTCACCCCCCATAATGTCTACTGGTGGGCAAGGTTGGACCTTCGTTTTCATTTTAATGTGATCAGGATTGCACCTCTGAATGGCATCTTCCAGCCATCCCCCCACCACACTGTGATGCGTGTCATGGAGGGGTCTCAGCAAGCATGAACTGGCTCCCTTTCTGCTGAAATAAAGCTGACAGGCCGGGTCCGGGGGGTTCAGGTGCATGCCCTGGCTACTGAAGGGCCCAGGCTAGCCTAAAGCAAGCATCTCTCAAACACAAATAGTGTGGCTGTGAGGTCTAGAGCACCAACGGTTTCTCTCTGCACTACTTGTACTACAAACGCAGCCAGAGTGTATGCCTCCCAAGTTAAAGAGCTGCCAGAGAAGTATATGGCAGTGAGCCACAGCAAAAACGTTCTTCATTTTTCTTTCAGTCACAGCGTGTCCAGTCCAATCCAGCACAAGAGCTAGGTGCTGGTAGCCCCGTAGTGAGGGTCATCTCTGCCATGATGAGCCAAAGTCCACGTGCCTACAAAAAACATGCATACGTGAAAACAGTGACATCCCTTTGCTTAAAGCTAGGCCTAATAGGCAACTCTGGGGTGGTGGGGCTGAGTAGTCCATAGCCAGAAGGGACTGTTCACATTTGTGTGCTCCCTATGGCTTGAAAGGCAGGAGCATTTTTGTTTCCATAAAAGGTGGAATAGTTTCCCTCATTCATCAGTCTTACTTCAGTCATATTTATAAATACGTTCTGTCTGTGTTACTAAAGGAGATGACTTGACCATGTGTTCAAAATTTTAAGTGTGAACTCATAGTGTTCTGTTGTACATAAATATTGTCTGCCACGATGTCATTCCTCAGCTTTATATTGACGCCTTTAAACTCATTTATGGCATAAATAATAATGCTTCCTTTTAGGGGGCTAGTTCCTGAGTTGAGTGATACACAATGCATGGATTTATTGAGAGGATGGGACAGAATTAAAGGCAGGTTTTTCCTCATTCCCTCTCAACCTCCAGGTTGCACAATGCAAGAGGAAATCACCCGATCCGCTGTAAGCTTTCCACCTTGCTTGTTGAACTCTATCACGACCGAAGTAATTCATCCAAAGCAGCTGGATGACTTATGAATTTTGGGGTTATTTTCCATATGTTAAAAAAAAGCCCAGAAAACCCAAACCCCAAACAAAAAATACCAAAACAACCCCCCCCCAAAAAAAAAGAAAAAACAAAAAACAACAAAACAAAACAAAACAAAACAAACCCAAACAAACAAACAAAAAAACCACAAAACCAACCAAAAAAAAAAAATAAACCAAGAGAAAAAATGTTGTGGAAAAACTAAAATCCTAAAAAAATATCCATTTAAGTTGGTGCAAAATATTTTTATTCAATCTGAATGTAAATATTTCACTTTGTGTTTGGTTTAGCACTGTTTTATAATTTTTAATTTCTACATTTTTAATGTAGACTAGTCTTCAAACAAACAAGCAAACAAAAAATACCAAAATAAAGAGCCAAAATATTAATTTTAAAGATACCTTAGCTCAATTTAAAAAAAAAAAAATCTCATTTAGAAAATGTCAGAATTAAATGAACTGCTTCAAAACAATTTCCCCATTTTTTGGGACTGAATCTATATACAAACTTTATTCAAATTCATGAACTGTAGTTCCTCCCCCTGAAATATCAACTTTCACGGAAAAAAAATGTCTTCAGCTCTGCTCAGAACTTTTCCATGATGATTTCAGAATTGGGGGTATTTCCTGCATTTCTGCATCCTGCTGCACATTAACACTGAGAAGACCAAATTTTTTCCTTTTTCTGTCTCTCTCAGGTATTAATGTTTTGCGTCAACTCCTCTTTAGATACCTTTCAAGTAGAGCTTTTCTTGGCTAAGCCAATGTACATGATACAGTTTATCTTTTGCTAGGACTTGGGAGGTTTTCAGGGTTAGGACTACTTCATGAGTTTCAGAGAAACGTGAAATCGAGAAGGCATCTGTTAACAGATTGTTAGTGATACACTTGCTAACAGCATTTGTAAGATTGTTAGCATGCAGCCCCATGCGGGAAGCCAGCATCCATCGGCAGAGAGTTAGTGGTACTCCACCTGACTTCTCTGCCCGTGCTTTTTTCTCCTGCCTCTTTCTCATCAGTGACTGAATTATTACAAATTGGGTTCAGATCCAGTGTGACACGAGGAAATGGGGAGCAGCTCTGTTGTATTCAGTGTGCTGACAGACCAGGTTCTAATGAGCTTGAGGGAGGGTTGTGCAGCCATTAGACATGGAAAGGCAAAATCCCCTCTGATGGAACAGAAGGAAAATCCCCACCATTGCAACTGCTGAGCCCTCAGTCAGCCTCTGGTGTGGCCCAGCGCACACACCCGTTACCTTACCGCACACAGGAGCTGCTTTCTGATTTTACTTCAAAAGGAATTTGAGTATATGTATTACCATAGTTGGGGAAAAACAGAATCCAGAAGTGCTTTCCTTGATGTGTTATTCATTCTCCTACCTGGTGTATCGAGGGCAAAATTCACTCTCCTTTCTGTTCCTGAGCATAGATCAAAGGGAAAACAAGATCCTGTATTCGCTGTTTGCCTTCTCAGGATCCAACCTTTACACACATGTATACAACAGTAATGCTTGCAACTTGTAGCTGAGAAAACATCAGCATGTTTGTAGTAGTTTGCAAACAAATTAACACAGCTCTCGTTTCTCTAGAAAAGTGATGTTTGTAATTGCAGTTCTGGCTAGAGAAGGCTGCTGTACTGAGCTGAGTGACGTGCTGATACTGGAAAGTAGTTTTTGCATTTGATACTTCAGGGTCAGGTATTACATCGGTAGCAAAGTGTCTGATTTTTTTATCTGTCCATTTCCTGGACCTGCAAGTAATTTACCTGCATGAGTAACTCCTCTGAGTTTGTTCTCATACATAAGTTTTTATCGTATCAGACTCCTATCTTGCATTCATCACTGATTGCCACACTTCATATGAAACCAGTGGGGAGTTCAGGCTTGTGCAGTATTCTTTCCTCTTAATCTTCTCAGAAGTTCTAAGGTGTTATCATAGGCTTCAGTGTCTCTTTTTTCTGTCTTTCTGGGTGCGTGCATATCCATATATATGCGCGTCTGTGTGTATAAATATATATGTAATGTGTGCTTGTGTAGGTTTGTGTACACAAAACCAGCTGTGCACAATGTAATCCATTTTTAATCTGAAATGATAAAACACAACTGTCACAAAGAGTCTTATATCATGCAAGAGGAAACTATACCCTAGGAGCCTGAATTCCACATTTCTATATCTTACATACTTTCTCAGCCATTTCAATTGCAAATATGAAATGTGTCATGCTAGCGAATGTGAGGAGAGACGCTCACTTTCCAAATCCCGTACCTCAGTATTTCACATTGCAACAGCACAGTGATGATGCATTAGAAGCACAGAAACATAAAGCTGGTTGTAAGGTGGAAAACTATTCCTTTTGTGAACAAAAAAAAAGTTGTGTTTTTTTTTTTTTTATGGTATTTTTCTAAAGGAACACCCCTCCAGTTTCTGAAGCTGGAGGTCTTTTGGCAGCACCTTCCAGCTCCATTACATTCACCTGGTCCCCCTGTCCGGGCAGTGGCTGTGCGGGGAGACCCCTCTCCGCCCCAAGCCACCCACAGCACGATGCTTTTGAAGTACTGTGCCTGGTGTGCTCACCCTCTCGCCCCTTTCAAGCCCAGCCCATTCCAATTTAGGTGGCTTTAATCTCTGCCTTTAAACAGGTGGGTGCATGGGGGTATCTCCAAACACGGCCCTCGGGGCACGCGCCTGCTCCAGCTGCCCACGCTGCCTGCCCTGACACCCCCAAGAAACCCGGGCGAGGGAGGCCGGCACACCGCTGGCCTCAAGTGTTGGCATCCCCTGCCCTTTCCTCAGCCGCCCTGTCCCCCCACATCCCCTGTAGCCCCCCTGCACCTCCTCGCCTGGACACAGCCACCGGGCTAGGGGACACTGGGTGCTCAGCCCAGCTCAGACCGCTCTATTATATATGTATACATCTAGGAGGGGGATTGCCATTTTAGGAGGAGGAAGGGGAAAAAAAGCTATCCTTTCGGGTAGAATTATTAAGTGGAGCAAGTGAAGAAAGAAAGGGGGGGGGGGGGGGAGGGAGAAGGGAGAGAAAACAAACTGAAAAGCTCACAAGGCAATGCAATTGGATGTCAGAGCAAGGGCTTTGATGTTGGTGGAGGAGATTAAATGTCCGCATAAAGGATTGGACTCGGGTGGTCTGCGCTGCTTCCTCTCACGTGCACGGCGGTATGACAATTATTGCTTTTCAAACATTAGAAACGTACCACCTTCTAAACCAGAACTTAAGAAAAGAAGGAAAAGAAAAAAAAAAAAAAAAAAAAAACTTCAAAGAGGGAGGGCTTCTGGGCAGGGTGCGAGCATGGCGCGGGTTCATGTGTCACACAGTCCCGCAGCTTCCCGGCGACAGCGCAGTACGGCACTTTTGGAGATGGAGCGGAAACATAGCTGCAGTGTCAGACAGAAAAAATGCCACTGTCGAGGCCCCTGCACAGTGACGTGTCCTGAAAGGAAAGGTCACCAGCAGTGAATTATTCTTCTCAAATTCCCTGTGCTGGGCTCCCAAGGCTTTCACCAGTGCACACTCCTGAGATGACGGAGCAGCTGCTAGAAGCCAGGGGGTAGCATGAGGCATGTACATTCTCACCTGGGCTCCCTCCACAGGACAGCACCTTCCAGCACAGCACTTAAGAGCTTTCCAGATTTTAAGCATGTTCTTAAGCCATATCACCTCTGCAAAATCTTAGCACATGATTAATTTTCACATTTAAGTGCTTTGCTACGGCAGTCCCTGCCAGTTTCTCTTGAGATCTGAACCATGACCTTATGAACCGCTCTCCGTAAGAGAGGATTTATTAGGCTATTATTATTATTATTCCTGGGTGCAGATAGTTAGGAAAGTTAACCTTGTAGACGGAGGCGATCAAAGGTCCTTACTGCTTAAGGTTTAACAAAATGCACAGAAACAGAGGGAGCATATAGTGCTAATGTTTTGCCCCTTTTGTGTCATTCCTGTAAGCGATAGCTTAAAACACGGTCCCGTGCTTCAGCATGCTAAATATAGCCTAAAGCAACCCATGGATGTAAACAGGAAAATTTTGATTGATGTTAATGGGCTTTGGATCAAGCCTAAAAATAAGAAAGAAACAAGTGACAAACTGCAAACTCTCCTAACTAGGGTACAGGAGGCTGAGGTTTTTGCCAGTGAAGTTGAAGTTTCAACTTGCAGTAATTTGGCTAATGTGGTTTCATGCATTTTCTGCTGCAGTCAGCATTTTCATTCTGCTCTGATCATAGGTGCATTTGCAATTTTTAAAGACTTGAGTAGGGGTTTTTTGCATTGAATAATTACAGAATAGTATTTGCTGTTATTCCTTCAAACATTTTTGACTTCAGATATTTAATCTGTTCTTTTTTTTTCTGCACAAATTTTCTGCAATCTGAAATTTTCTATAAAGATCAGTAATCTTAACATTCCCATATATTTTGATAGAGACAAAAAGAGGAAGTATTTCCGTTCGGAAAGGTAATGTAATAAAAATCTGGTTCATTTTGGATGCCAGAAAAAAAAACATCCTACAGATTAAACTGAACTGTGGAATCCAGCCAGCCAGTCCAGACTTTATCAGGAAAATGTATATACACTAAGCATGCCACATGCACAGCATTTAAAATGAATATGCTAAAGTTGTGCCTGAAAAAAGTTGCATCGGTATGTATACATCTCATTTATTTCAGGTTAATAAACTAATTTGAAAATATAACTCATGTAATTTTATCCTAATGTATTTCCTGTTCCTTAGTAACAGTCCTGGTTACTAAGCTTTCACTCCCTACATAGCCCTAAGCCCCTACTTTCAACCTCTACTTGCTCTACTTAGACCGTAAGTCTTCAATACTTCTAGGAGTTTCTCTTCACTAAAACAGAAAGCAAGCGAATGAGATGGTGGAGATGAAATTACTTCATTTATGGTAAAAGCACTATGGACAAATGAATGGAGTGTAGTTACTGTGGTAATTAGATCACATTTTTGTCACCCTTAGAAAGAAGGTTTGCAAATCTCCCTAACAATAATGCAAGGAGTGAAAGCTTGGTCATACTCGCAAGGAAAATATTTGAGTCTGATGTATGAACTCTAAACCTTTTCTCTTTCTCTTTTTCTGGTATCTCTAGAATGGATAAGATAATTGCATTGCGTGGTTCAAAACACTGAACATAAATCAAAGGATTTAGCATAGTTTTGTAGGACACAGAGACAGTCTTAGCTTACTAAGCTTAAGTTACAGCATATGTTTTTCATTAAAGAATCCAATCCTGGATCTTCATAAAAAAACACCAAAAATCATTGTCTATAACAAAACATCAAACAATAAAATTATCATTAGCTTTCTAGACCATTACAAAATGAGAATCCCTACATTAATCTTACTGTTATTTGCTTTTAGTAAAGTGACCTTCAAAAAGAGTTGGGGTGAATAAAGCAGTGAGGCATTTGCAGTGGAGCAGAGCGCCTGACATTTAAGAGAATTCTCCACTTTTACTGTAATCAACATAACATCACACATGCAGAAGCAATGATTTTAAAAGTAAGTCTGGGAGATAAAAAGGTCTGTTGCTCAGGGGAGAGACCTTGGAAACATTTAAGAAAATGTCCAGACTGTAACAGAAAACATATAGGATCATCTTAA
The DNA here is from genome assembly GCF_018691265.1 of Tyto alba. Classification (NCBI taxonomy): domain Eukaryota; kingdom Metazoa; phylum Chordata; class Aves; order Strigiformes; family Tytonidae; genus Tyto; species Tyto alba. Next base: position 28,949,381 of record NW_024881276.1, read on the forward strand.
AACAGGAAAGTCACCGAATAAAAGCATATTGGCAAAAATTATTTGTGAAGAGCATACACGTAGAGGCATGTCAGCTTTGAGGCAGCTCAGTGAATAAAAATAATTCCTTTACTAGTCACCTGCAAGAAACGGGCTCTGAGGATTTTTCCAAATGAAATGTGTAAAATACAAAAAGGAGCTACTTCTGGCTGGAGATGCTGCAGGGTGGGGAAGGAGGAATCCTTTATCCAACGGCAAAGGGGCAAAGGATCGTGCGGCAGTAAGGCTGAGCCCGTCCATCAGCTCTTGTTACCCTCAGTGAGAGGCTGTCAGCAACCCCGAAGGGGCTCAGGTGCCTCGCTTGGATGGCAGCTTGTGCTGCCAGGAAAATGTAAAGTTTTAAAAAGCCACACGGCTGCTGTGGCAGTGGCTCTTCCCTTTTGTAATCACCTTGGTTTGGCCCCCAGGAGGACCAAGGGGCCTGGGTGGGTGGCAGGGAGGATGCCAAGGAGGGGACAGGCGTGTCACCCCCCTGACCAAGGGAGAGAGCAAAGCCCACAGACCCTGATTAGGAGAGCCCAGACCCCGTCCCCCTGAAAGGCCCCAGACACGGTGCATCGGTGCCTCCGAATTTAGTGCAAACAACTTCCACTGGGCTGCCCTTGGTTTTATTTCTAACTTTATTACTTTGTGCTTCTGATTATTTTTAGTTACTAATGGATATATACAATAAAATATAGTTATGTGTGGTGTTTAGATCTCTAATTCAGAACACATTTACCAAGGACATTCAAGGACAGGCGAATACTTAGCACATGGCAGGCCACATGTTATTTTTTCCTTTCATCTGAAGGATTTGGAGCCTAAGCTAGAGTGGATCCTACTATTATTAATTATATTCCACATCATTAAAGTCCATTCAGCACTCTGGATTCATTGGCTTTCTCAGACATCCTTTCCAGGCACCCATGCTGCCCCGGGTGCACCCAGCTATTTGGTGTCGGGTGGATAGCAGTGAAAGCCAAGAGAAGTCTGCTGGGGGAGCTCCCTGGACGTGAATGCTCTGCTGCCCACGGCCTCGAGCTGGGGGGACACGCTGCAGAAACAGTGGTGGACATGAATGTGACTGAGAAGGTTTAGCATACACACACCATGGCGGATAGATGGTTTTGTTACCTGCAGCTGAGATTTCATCCATTCGTGTAGGCCAGGCAAAGGCTGTACTCATGGAAGAGTCCTCCGGGTTAGGCAAGTGGCACAAGGTTTTGCTAGCACTTCAGCACAGATCTTGAAGAAACCATAAATTTGCAATGGGACATTGCACTGGGATTGTAAGGCCCCTGCCTCTGACTTCATCCTGCAGGCTGCTGGGTACTTTATTCCTCTTCGGGATAAAAAGCCCCCACCTTCCCCCTCAGATGTGGTTGCACCTATTTAGTGCTTGCAAATCCTCTGTGATCAGAAACGCTCAACAGAATTTTTTCGGATAAAAAGAGACACATAAAGGAAAATCAGTAGTGTGTATACTGCTGAGATAGGGGGCAAAGGACCTTTACATTTACAATGGCGTTAATGAGGTATTGAAAATCCCACTTTTATTGGCCTAAGTTTTTTCTTTTGATTGCATGCTTGTAGGACATAAAGCAATAACAAACTTTCATACCAATATAAAATTTGCATATGGAAAGAAGCAAAGTTGAACAAAATATGCAAGAATTTAGAGCAGTGTTTTGGAGCCAATATTATTATAAGATGCAGTTCCAGAGAAGTACAGTTCAGCGCTGTCAGCTTTTTTTAATTTATTCATTAATTTGGGAAAGAAGATGGACATGCACAGCTTCATTCCAGGCTGAGGAAATGAGAGCTCAGAGTATGAAGGAATCACTTTTTTTTTTAACTCCATTCAGTAAAAATCTGCTGGATCCAAAGTGGAATATGAGTGCAAAATAGATTATTGGTGCTTGGCCTTTTTCTTTTTTTTTTTTTTTTTTTTTTTTTTCACTCATACAGCTAAATAAGAATAATTTTCCAAACAGAAATTTAATCCTAAATGATTTAATAATAAATCTAATTGCTTAGATGTTAGACAGAACATGAACCAAATTCAGCCTTGGTATGTACAAACTTGCCTTGATTAATTCTACCTACTTGCTGAAAGGGTTGGGTTTGGCTGCACTTTTTTTTCCCCCATCATAATATTAAAAGCTGGTGTCTAGTGAATCTGAAAAGCTGCACTAAATTAATGAGAAGTAAATTCCCAATTTTTGCCTTGTTCTTCTCCAGGCTTAAAAAGGGCCGAGAATGGTGCTACATGTAAGCTTTTCAAAAACATCTCCTGGCCCAAAAACTGAACTAAGAGAGTTACAGCGTTGCAATACGAACAAATCCTACTTCCTTTCATACACTCAAGAAGTGTTTACTTTCAAAAGCACCTCAGCTTTTTGTTTATTTCCTATGCTCTAATCCTATGCAGCGTGATAAAATGCTGAACATCTCCCGGAAAATGGGCGAAGTGTGCCCTCCATAGAGGTCTTATGGCTTTCTGGGGTAACTGGCATCGTGCCTGTGGCTCTTTTTGCTGTTCCAGGCATCGAGGTAAACAAAGAAAAGGATATCAGTGTGTGCAATAGCACCCATGAAAGGACCCTCGCCATGTGAATAAGTAAACCAGAGCCTTAAATTAATCCTCCACTTAATTTTATTCAAGAAAAGTGTCTTTGGCTTTTAGGGGTAGGGAGGGCGCTGGGATTTTTTTGCAACCGTTTAGCCAAATAGCATTACAAGAGCATCCCAGGCAAAAGAATAGGAAGGATGAGAGGAAACCTTTCACTTCAGTTTAGACTTTTCAAGTGTGGCACACTGTGCAGGGCAGGAGCGGGCAGGAGGAGGTGTGCATCTGAGCCTCATCCCCCTCACCCATCCAGCATGGGACCACAGGGCAGCACGGGGCTCAGTGCACCCCACAGCTCCCACGCTGGCTCATGTCCCTAGGAAACGCTTCCTCATCTCCATGGTGGGAGCTGGTTCTGGGTCTGCCCTTTGAAGCTTCATCTCTGCTTTTGGGTTTCCCACCTTCCCTTGCTGTCCACTGCAGACGTAATATCTAAATTCAATTTATTATATCTTCTCAAGTTTGAAATCTGAAGGAGAGGGGAGGTGGGAGGAGAGAGGAAACCATATGTCAAGAAGACTGAATCAAAGTGAAAGTGGTGTGTGTGCACGCATCAGAGAAGGCTAAGTTTGGCCTGATGTTTTCTATTTTGACTATTGGAAAATTTTGGTGAGATGTGGGCTTGGTGTGACATCTGTTTAGCTTTGGGGAGTGTGTACATGTCCGTGTGTGTGTGCATGTGTGTGGCAGGGACTCATGTCTTTCTTTGTATGAAGCTGCACAGTATCATATGGGGATATAAAACATGAACACCCACTTAGAAAATTCATGCAGAGTCTGCTGGGGTATTTCAACTCTCTTTATTCTGGTGGGTTTAACTCATGGGGCACATGCACAAAAAGTCTTTTTCACAGTCCGTATAGCATCTAGGAAAGCTCTAGACGTGTGATGCCTTGTGAACTAATGATCCAAAACTGTGGGATTTTTCTTAAAGCTTCTTTATGACGAATGCATCCTAACCCATTCATCCAGGCTCTGAACAAATATCACAACAGGCGTCGAAGGATGGTGCTCCAGCTAACATAGCTTCCTATCCCAGTCTGCTACTTACCCTAAATGCTGCGATATGCATGACTGGCAGAGGCCTTGCCGTCTTACAGCTCCCTGTTTGAATCACCCCTGGAAATCAGGCCACCGATTCTCTATTCTCCTGTTGAGAAATGAGACAACCACCCAAGGGGTTTGTTGTTGTTGTTGTTTTGTCTACTTTCTCCATATTAACAGTCCCAATATTTGTTTATAAAATAAGGGGGCAGGGGGCTAACAAGCCTATTTAAGCAGAATTTATAGAAAGTTGTGTAGAGCTCTGCTGAAAGCAGAGCCCAATACTTCAAGGGTAATCAAGTGCCTGCAAACCAGCTTTTCCACCACTGCTGGCAATAATTAGCCATTCAGACTGCACTAAAAGCTGCCTGAAGGCGGAGAGACATCCCTAGTTTGGGGAGTCATTTTAAAAAATATCTGTCAACATTTCTTCGCCACTGTTTTGCTTTAATTTTGTTCCATCTTCTGTGGCATCTCTATACAACGTGGAAATGTGTGGTGCCCAAAGAGCAACACTCAGTGTTTGTCAGTTTTTTCAGGCAGTAAAGCATTTGACGTTAGTGTAGTTTCTATTTTTGTGTAAAATCCCAAACATCTGTTCCACAGGAGATGGGTTTGCTACCAAGCACTACTGTTAGATTTCTAGCCAACAAGTTTCATTGCTTCATGTGGTTTGTGTTTTGTTCTTTAAACAGTTAATTATGTTTTATTCTTTCTTCCATAAAAGCTAAATTTAGCCAAGATCTTCTCTAATCTGAAACATTTTATGGAAATGACAGTGTTGTTAAAAAAAGCATTCTGGGTAGAGATTACAAATGTATAAAATAAGTGAGCACAGTGTCCTTTACATCGTATCTCTGTTCACCAGTCCATCTTTGATGACTATAGGCAAAAGCTGTTGTAAATGGAGATCAAGTAGCCTACTGCACATACACATGTGTACTAGTATGCTCGGACATGCACACACAGAGACACAGTGGTTTATATGCTGCTGTCAGCAACCACTCCCTGATTCATTGAGCTCAAAGAGGGAGATCACAGCACAGCTAGGGGATTTATGAGAAAATTTTGTAATATCTTAGAAGAGCAAGCTGGAAGAGGTCTCAAGAGGTCACTCCATCCAATCCCTGTCCCTAGAAAGATCAGCCCCATCTATATTATTGCTGAGGAGTGTTTTTATAACTAGTCCATGGAGACATCCTGCACAGGAGCTTGTCCCGCTGATCTCTGCTGCAGCGAGGGTTTGCTGCTGCCTTGCAGCCACCTGCATGCTTCATGTGCACCCTGGTGTGCATCCCAGTAGCTGCTGGGCACGGAGCAGTTCTAGCGGGATGGGAGCCACTAGGCTGAGCAGGCAGAGCAGACCCGAACGTATATAGCACACCTCTGATGCCAGAGGATCACCTAAGGAAGGGAGGAGTTTTGCTGTTTGTTCAAGTGGTGTCTGGATTTCAGCCAAAACATCCCCGTTTACCATAGGGGTGTGAAACACAGGGACAAACTTATACAATATTGCCAAGAGCGCTGGCAGTCTTATTTATCTGCTCTCAACTTTTATCAAACCAAAAGATAAAGTCTGTTTACAAGAAACTTCTGAGAAATCAGTCTGTAGTCAGTGTGCTTAAAACAGATCACCAGCTTTTCCAAACATTCAACATCTCTGTCTTAAGCTGACTCCTACATTTTGTATGTTTTCATTGTTCAATCTACGTATGGACACAGTTTAATGCCCCCATCATCTCTAGGATGATGAAATGGACAGCAACCACTTCTGGCAAATGAAAGGTGGGTCCCTGTACTCCAGCTCCATCAAGGTGCCAGTTCTTCCTTCTCATGCTCCCTTGGCTTGAACTGCTGCCTTGTTGGTCAGACCACACAGTGCTACGTCCAGGAAGCAGGAACTCAAGTGCTCTCATTCCAAATCTTCAAGTACTTTTCACACCAACCTCCAGGAAAACGTAAATAGGGAATATTCATATGGAAAACTGTGGGAAGCTCATGGCTATATATGTAACCTGAAAACTCTGTGTGGAGGAGGAGCTGTGGATCTTCCTGCTGCCGTCCTGTGAGTAATGGCAAGGAGGTTGTATCTGGCTACCTGGTTTGGTAGCCATAGATTTCTGCCTGCTCTACCTCGCACCAAGCATGGGGTGCTTCCCTGTAAGGGCAACCAGACAACCCTCTGCTAGGTTTGCATGGCAATGAAGCAGCCGTTAACTGCTGCTGCTGCTCCGCAGGCACCCCACTGCCAGCTAGCAAGGAAGGAACTCAGATAATTTGTGTGGCATTTGCATGGACTAGCAGGGAAAGGCGTGTCTGTCAGGCACTGAGCCCGCCGAACACAGCCTGCCCTTGTTTGCTGGAAAAAGCAAAATCCTTACAGTGGTCACAGCAACAGCAAAATGCAGCACACAAAAAGCAGGCAGGGTTGTGGTGGATCTTGGCACAGTGTTTTTTCCACCTGTACTGGATTTTGCTCAAATGTTCACAGCAAGCTTGAGAGGTAAAGCAAAAAAAAAAAATAAAAAAAAAAAAAAAAAATAAATAAAAAAAAAGTGCTAAATTTGCTGGGAGTGAAAGAGCCAGAGGAAAGCTCATCAAAATGGCAGCTAATGCTTTGTTTCCCTCCCATGAGTCGCGGTGAGACTCCCTGGCAGGTGCCTTAGGGGAGACCCTGACTCGGGCACGGGCTTCCCACTGATGCCCATGCACCCAGCCCTCCTCAGGCAGCCCCCGCAGAAAGGGGAGCCAAGCCCAGTGCCCAGACACGGGGCCTTTTAGTCATTCAGGGGAGTTTCGGGAGGCTATAGCTCGGGAGATGCAAATCTGGGGCCCGTAAAACTCTGTTAAGATCAGTTCTGCCACTGGTTCACTCTGTTGGTGGTCACTTTTTTAATACCATTATTACTGTTTTGACAAGGATCATGTGCTCTTGTAGCCTGCACACTTTTTTTTTTTTACCTTCATGTTTCACTGATTCTTCAGGAATTCAGCAGCTTTAACCATCTGCCCTCGGCTCGATGGCCTTCAGATATCACTTAGCCTTTGCTGAAAGACTCCAAGATCTCAGGGGCAAGGGCTTTTAGTGCGGCAGAGTCATCTTCAGTCTCCCTGTTTAAAGAGCAGGTACTCTTTAAACATCTAGCAATACTAATTGTTGTTCTGTGGAGCATCACCTGTACCAAAGAGTGGCAGCTGCCTACTGAAGAACCATCATCAAAATGTGCACCAGCTTCTGAACAGGGGCTGCACTGCCTGCATGTAGTGCAGCAGGGAAAGGAGAGGGGCTAGAGGCAGGGAAATATTATTTTCTGATCTGTATATAGCTTTTGTAACACTTTGTTGCTCTGAGTGGTTATACCTGTGTAGCAGGTACTGAACAGTGACCGTGTCTGGAGGTGGAATTCAGGTCCATGGCATACCTGACACCAGAGCGCATCCTCCTGTGTGCCTGCGTGCGACTGTCCTCACATCAGGCAGCGGTATGGCCTCTGTACCGCCTGGTTCCCTTACTTGAAAAGAGATATCAGTGCAATTCTGTGTGACTGTGGATGTCATGGTGTGCTTCATGGTTATGGAGGTGGTTAAGCAATCTGAAATATGTATCTTTCATATCCAGGGATTAAGTTTTCCCTGCATCCTTTCTGCATGTGTGCAATACATATTTATGTCTGGGTTACACCTTGTATTGGGGGAATGAAAATGGGAAGAAATGCTATGGAAATAAACATCAACAGCCCGTGTTTTCCCCAGAGCTACAATATTCCTCTGTGCTTTTCCCTTCACTACTTTGCACGCATTTGCAAGCTTCCAGCCTCTGTCTTCCTGGGAATTGTGTGACACTTCCTTCTGAATTTTCTGTTCAGCACTATCAAGCTTTAGCCTCAGAAATACCTGTCACTTCCTGGATCTAATTTAATTTGGGCTATAAAATAGACCACCCATTTGGAGAAGGAAATATTGTTATCTCCATGCTAATCATTAAATGATTTTTTTCAGTACTCGGGCTCCACTGGAAAGGAGCCAGATGTGTGGTGGGATACAAACCACTAAGAACTGAACAAAGACCACCAAATACACTGTTCTACAGGCAACTCATCAGCAACATACAAAAACACAAAGCAGGCTGCCTTTCCCGCAACGTGAAACTGTTGCTCAAATTCAGCAACACAATTTGAACAATTCTGCACTGGGTTCCTCATCTTTGTGGGCAATGATATGGGCTAAGGTGCCCATATCATTGCCTTGATCTTATACAGCAGATTTCCTTGTAAAATTGGCATTAATCGACCCTTCCAATGTGCTCTAAACTTTTCTTGACTATCTCTTCGTGTAACCTTTTATTGCCAGGCTCCGCCTTGCTCTTATCTGCCATCAGAACCCGTGCTAAAATCGCTGGCTTTCTGAGTTGCAGATAAGCTCGGCATTGTTTTAAACCCCCTGTCCCAGTGCCTGGGTCTGCAAATCCCTTTTTACACAAAGAGGTCAGCGCTTTCCCATCCGCGTTTTCTTCTCACCACTGCTGGCAAACAAACTCACTGAATTTGTGGATCCTTCTTCACTGAGCCTGCAGTGCTGAAATGCTACTAGTATAGCATACATATGTCCTTGTATAATTTTCTGCTTCACACAACTTTGGATGGAAGGAAGGCAGTAATAGGTCCTCAGCAGAAATGGCAGCATAAGCAAAGGGGTGTTGTTCCTTGCTGCTCTCATCTAATCTAATTCAGGGCAAATTATGAGGGAGGTTTGCACCACCTAATGCCAGGAGCCATTTTAACATGATTCTGAAGGCAGTCAAAATGTCTAGGGGACAGCTAGGTGAAAAGATCTTCCTCCCCACACGCATGCATAGGCATGTGGTTTCCACTGAAACAAAATTCCCAGTGAAATATTTCATAAAACAAAAATAAATATAAAATGCCACTCATATTTACGTACTGTGTTTAATCTTAAACCACAGAAAATACCATCACAAACTTAATTTCAAAATATTTCAAAGCAGAAGGTGTTCTTTTCCCTTGAGAAATAAGGAAACACAATGTCAACTATTAAAAAAAAAAAATTGGGATGTTTTCAAAATATTTTCCAGGAAGATTGTCTGAAGCAGGTCATTTTTGCCATGAAAAGATTGAACTTGATAAATCAGCATGTGAAATAAAATACCGCATTGAAAAATTGACATCTGACTCCAGTATGGGTCATCATTCTCACTGTATCCACTAAAAGTTAGTAACCACAAACTGTTACTGAATCATAAAATGGAAGATGACCAAACAGATGCCAAATAATAAGTTTTTTTTAAAAGAAGCCACATATAAAACCAGAGTCATTGAAATATGAATGTGTCGGCTCCAAAATGCTGCCTGTTACCTTAAATCTGACATCATTCAGCAAATTTCCAATGTTTCCATAATCTCTCCACCTTCTGCTTTGCAGCATAATATGTTGAAAAGGCTGTAAAGGATGGAATTCATCTTTTCATTCTTGCTGCTCCAAAGGCTGACGCGGGAGCTTATCAGCCCAGCTCTCCAGTAGAAAATAGGTTTCATTTTTGGGCAAGTGATTTGTGAGTAGGAGAGTGCAGTAATGACATAAAGGCTAAACGTGGCTTGCTCTTCTCGCAAGCCTCCAATCACTTCTAGAAAGGAATGTGCCTTTTTTTCTCCAATAAAAAGTGAGATCATAGAAAACCACACAGACCTTTGCTACCTATGCTGATCTGGAGTAATAACATTTCTGAGTGTCCTCCTGTGAGTTTAGGGTTTGAAATACTAATCTGAGGTAAAGGCTTGGAAGATGTTTGTTTTTCATTCTGACTTTTGATCAGGCTGGTGAGGAAGCCCTTCAGTTTATGCTGTTTCTTCCACATCTACATTTATAATTTAAGAGGAGAGAAGAAACTGGCACTTGGAAAGGATGAGTCCAGTGGTGTCCAACATCCCTGTCCTGGCTGATAGGAACAGTCAGAGACACATACAAAATCAGGTATTTCAGAAAAGTTAATTGTTTCTAGATAGAATGTATCTGTTCTGTCAGTGCTAGCTGTGTAAAAAATAAATAAATTGTGGAAATCCTCAGAAAATACCCTATTTTTAGTTAACTCAAAGCAAATCATTAAGAATTTTGGCAGATTACTTTAAAAATTAATCTAGAACCAAGAAAAACCCCTAAGGGTAATGGTTTCAGCTGCCAAGGCTTTTAGAACCTTTTCTAAATAATATTAAATGCAAAATGTTATTTCCAGTAAAAATATTTTATTAAAAAATTCATTCTGAAAACAGTGGTAAAGTATTTCATTTTTGTATTTGACACTTCTCCTTGAGCAAAATAAGTTTTAAAATAGGCATAACTTAATGAAACCTCATTTTAGCCTAAATCTGCATTACTTCTGTGGGCAAAAAAAAAAAAATATTTTGGCTGTAGCATTTTATCCAGTTCTATAAAGCAGGATTTCTTTAGTCTGTTTTCTTTTACTCATCCATCCACTGTACAATTTGTTGCCTACTTTTCCCACTCTTTCTTCCCCATAAGTATTACTGTGGGCTATATAATACGGTGTTATTAATGGCTCATGAGCAGTGCTGGTAAGTGAGAGGAGGGATCCCATTTAACAGTAGATTGTATATCTGACACTACTGTCCAAGTGGCTGCTTTCACATCTTTTCAATTGTTCTGTCAGAAAATCAATCCGTGACTTCAGCAAAATCCTGACACTTTCTCCCATCTACAGAGGGGACTGTTAATAATTCATGACCTCCCTTCTTTTTCAAAACTCATTTATTCTGAAGCTATAACCCCACAAAATGCTCATTGCTGAATCTGCTGCTGTTCCTCTATCGCTCTTCCGAAGTTAAAATAAGTCCTAACAGGGTTGCGGGTATTTTTAATGGCCAAATCCCAGGAGAGGATTGGTGATAAATAATTCTGAGGGTGGAGATTGTTTCGCAGTGTGGGACTCTGCTCTGTGCTGTGTACGCAGAGTCAAGTCAGCTAATACTGTAATTGCATAAACAGGATGGTCTTGGTGAAGTTAATTTCCTGTAGCGGCTTCTAGATTTTGTGACAAGGCTGTGTGTGTATAAGAAATGTTCTCATATTCTTGACACACGAAAGATAAAAATTACAGGCTTTCTTGAGGTAAATATGGATATAAATAGCTGAAGAAGGGTTTGTGCACCAGAAGGCTTCTTGGTTTTTCCCCATTTTTACAGCTGATACAATAAAAGTACTTACTTCTCCCCACAAACACTTTAACATAAAATACATATAAGATATCTATTAAAAGAACACTTTTAGAGGAGAATTGATCTGTTCTTCAATTTATGTTTCTGTGGTGTTTCGTAGCAAGGAAAGAGAAAAAAGACTTTGAGAACAGAAGCAAAACAGTGTTCAACATGTGAAATATTCTGGAACACATAAAAGTTAGGGATTTGACCTTCTAAGTTATCCATTATGGTATTACCTATATCAAAGCAGAGATCACAAGCAAGTAAGCTCATATCCTCTATAATGAATGAAAATATTTCCAGGAGTGTCCCCCACGCACTGTCTAGTCAGGTCAGAGTTTTCAAGCCTAAATAATTAAGCGGTAGATTTCTGAATTTGTGATTGTGGAGCATAATAAATGCTCATAAGTTCCTAAGATAATTTCATTAAACCCAGAAAAAGCTGGTCTTCTTTTATTTAGTTATCTAACAAAATATAGCTGGTTTAAACATTTTGACCACACTAATTTATTTAACCTGCTGTTGCCACCCAGCCCTGAAGTTTATTAGAACTGGGGACCTACTATAAAGATAAAAAGCTGTATAAACCACCATTAATCTCCAGAAATGGGTTCTGTCTTTTCGTCTTCCTGCTTCTGACTCATCCATATATACGTCTGCAGTGCTCCTAGGTTTCAAACAAGGTAAGCAACCTGGTATGGAGAAAGGAGATGCTCCAGCAAGCTCTCCCAGTTTGGCTATATATACACACATAAAGCCCTTCTGCAGACTCCCTTCCTTCTGAAGTTCAGCATGTGCTATTGTCTCCAGCTGACAGAAATCGTGTTTTCATACCTACCGGATGTTCTAAATTTAAATACTATCGGTCTACTGTAAATAACAATGAAATACTTTACTCTGACAGCATTGGAGGCAGCATATGGATTCAAGTTTTAGACAACACTACATGTAAAATGCCTTTCCTTTTATAGCAGAATATATTTAGAGTCTTTTAAGCTCAGCTCCTGAACCGAGTATGATGCATCTTGTCATCCAGCCCAATCAACAGCAGAATCACAACTTCATGTCAGTGCAATACATTGTTAACTGATATGTCAGAAAATCAATTAATTACTTTTAAGTAGCAGTTAAGAGTATCCACACAATACTGCCATGTGAATTATTAAAGAAAGCAAGGTTGAGTTTTCTCCGCAATTGAAACCCTGTCTTAGAAGAAAGTGCAAAATGCTGCTTCTGCCCTGAAGCCTAATCAACATTATTGGGCAGGCAACAGGAACCAAAAGAATGGTGGGGGTTACCAAATGGGAAAGATGCTGCCTCCCAAAGCAAAGGCACCAGCAATCTGTGATGGCTACAGCTGTTAAGAAACCTGAACAATAAACCTTCCTTCCTTCTGAGGTACAGCAACCTCCAAATGGGAATAATGGCAGATATGGGTCTGAGAGACTAGCAAGCAGAGCAGCATGAGCAGGGCAGAAAGGACCGTCTGTATCGTCCTATGGCTTCACCACAGGAACTGCTCAGGGTTTTTGAACTCCCTGTCACTGCCTGTTATAGATTTTCTCCTGGGACTCTCCCCTGGCATGCTGAAGGGAAACAGCCTTAGTGGGACATCATCATCATGAAGCTTTCTGCTTTCTTCATGCCTCGGTCTGTTGGAAATGCCACATGGGTGAATAAATCAGTGAAGGTGGAGAGGTGACTGTAAGGTGGGATTTGGATTGGTCTTCTAATTTTCCCTCTTCCTGTGGTGGTAAATCTTCCCAGAGGAAGGTCTGGAAGGCTCAAGTAGTTCTTGTTAGAGTGAGCCTGTCTGGAAGTTTATCCCCATCAGTGCCACCACCAGTGAGGCTGGGCAGGCTGTGTCATGGTGGCTGCTCTGCAGGGTGGGAGAGAGCTCTGGGGTAGTGGAAAGCTGACAGTATTTGTTGTAGCATTCCTTTCACATCTGGAAAAAGCGTGATGCTCTTGGTTCAGCTTGGCCACAAGCCGTCTGAATCTGTCCCATCTGAGTCTGTGGAGGATGGACTTTGCTCTTCTCCCTCCCACCCTTCTCTTCTCCCTTCTGCCAGGAGCTGTAGAAAGGATTGGAGTTGGGGCAGAGAGCAACCCCGTTCTCAGCCCAGGTTTTCTGGTGTCTGTCCTCTCTATCACCATAGCCAGAGAGCTCCTGTTGGGTGGCACGCTGAGGGGAGGCTACAGCAGTGTGTCTGTAGCACTGGGGTGCTACCAATACCCAAATACCTCAGCACATGGTGGGTTCGGGCTCCATGTCACTGCAGCAGCAGCTACAGCGCAGACACCGTGGTTTGCTTTCCGGGGGTTTCAGTCCTACCTTTAAACTACTTGCCAAATCTCCAGCAGCGCTTGAGGCCTGACAGATTGCTAAATGGTGATCTGGGAAAGATTTTGCTCCCAAAGCTAATGAGTCATGGTATATCTGTGGTGCCTGTTTTTCCTTGTCTGTGTGGCCAGTAGGAATTCTGGCTTTGCAGGATTCAGTTACAGAGGTCCTGGGTTTAGTGCTTTCCAGGCAGCTGTCTGGCACTGCAGAAGTCTAATAAATGACTCAAATTCATGACCCATAGTTGTCAGGACCTTCTCTGATGGTGATTCTTTGGCTCCCCAGATCACAGCTGTCCCTCTGGCTGGGAAATGGTAGATAATTTTACATGTACACACACACACACACACTTTTTTGGGGGTCAGAAAATATCAGTTCATCAAAACTAAAGCTTTCCACAGAAACATATGTACTGGTTTTGACCAGAAAACATCCTTCAGCTTCTGGGGTGGGATGTTGGGTCAAACTAGAGACTGGGTCTATGGCCCTGCCTGGATGTGGGAGGCCCCAGTCCTGTCCCTGCTCCAGTTGTACTCAGCAATTCCTGCAGACGGGACCCCCTCACGCAGGAGAAACTAGGAGAGCCAGCCACTTGGTGGCTAGCATCGTGCAACCTTCACCTCCTAGGTATGGCTCATCCTGGCCTACCCGCTGGGAAGGTTTGAAGCCCCACACAGGAGGAGAACTTTGTGAAGTATCACACTCAGACAGGACATGAGCACCCAGCTAGCCCTGTGTCAGGTCTCTTAGCAAACCTCAAGCAACCAAGAGGTGCAAGGTCTTCAAGATGGTGTTGGTGGCTTGTTGAAATCTGCATGGGAACATCTCTGCCAGGCTTCTAGGTGTGGTTGCATTTGGCATTTTAGCACTTTAGCTGTGCTGTGGCACATGTGCCCGATGTCTCCAATCCTGTATTTCAAACCAGGCTAGTCTACACCAGTCTGAGTCCATGGGCTAGTGTCTCTGCGGGTACAAGGCCAGGGAGAGGAGAGCAGAGCTGACAGAAAATGCGTCGGTTCTACGGTGATTCTGGCTGAGAAATTCTCATGTAATGAACTTAAGTTTTGTCTAAAGCACGTGGGTGGGTGGGTGCCTGCCTCGGGTGGGGGAGGTATTGGGTGGTCTCACCTCTTCCCCATGGCCATGTAATTACAGCTTGGGGTAGCTCTCAGCCGAGCAGAGAGAGATGGAGGCTGCTCATCAGTGCAGATACAGCTGCTGCAGAGGTAGCAGGGCAGAGGCGCTGGCACTCGGCGTGGACGGAGGGTTGGCCTTTGGCTACAGCACAGGCTAGCTGGGTTGGCATCGTTGCTTGGCCAGGTCATTGCCAAGCTCCCTCTCCTGGCCGGCACCGGCCTGAGACCTTGTGCTTCCCTGAGCCTGCAAACCTGCCGCGGAGCTCAGCGCAGGAAGGGCCACGCAACGCAGAACAGCCCGAATCGCTGCGGGCTGGGGGGGCTGCTGCCGATGGCTGTGCCCCCCGAGCGGCAAGTCAGCAAGCGTATTCCCAGATGCAGGGCTCCAAACTTTTCCTCAAAGTGACGATTTCACCACTCTGACTTTACTTAACGGAGACAGTGATGGAAGGACAGCTCTTGTCAAAACAAACAAGCAAACAAACAAAAGGATAAACAGGCTTTTGATCACTTTCAAATGTCTAGTAGGCAGCTCCAAAACAAACGAAATTTTATCTGTTGTTCCAAATGTCTCACAGAGTTTGGTTTCGCTGGAGAACACATCCAGTTTCAGCATGGTGAAAGTGCACAAAAATATTATTCCTATCCAAAACAGCCCTGGCATTTGAATTTTCCCAGTAGCCATCTCTATTTTTCAGTGAAATCCACAAGTTTGGAAATCCCCTCAGAAATATGGGCAAATGCCCGTGACATCCCGCTTCCAGAAAAACAACCTGCTTCAGAAAAGGGTTGCTAAACGCTCTGCAAAGAGGATGTAGTGCTTCAAAGCTTGTTAAAGATGGTGTTGCACATCGAAAACAGGACGTGTGCTCCATCCTGTTTCATTCTTACTTGCCTCTTTCTTTTTTTTTTTTATCTGCATTATGCTTTTTTAAAATATGTCAGTCATTTAGCTCAGTTCAGAGAACCCTAAAAATACTTCTGTTCATAAAGTGAAACTCTCTGTGCTTTATTGGGTAATCTCTCTGTACAGTCTTAAAGAAATGATAGACAGAGGCTGGTTGTTAAAATGGGAAAGGAACATCAGATTACGCTCCTTTCCTTACATGTATTTTTGTATAGCACAAGACTCAGAAGCCCATCATTTCTACAGGGACCCCAGACCCTTGTGTTTGAGAAATGTAAGTTTATCAAAGCATTGCAAGGTGCATGAAGGGACACGTGTGGGAACCCAGTCATTTCACAGTGTTTCTGTCTTGCATATTCAGTGAAGTAAAGGTTTTATTGTTAACATGAAGCTGGTTTGGATAGTCATACTGCAGTATGTGTGGGAATGTTAAGAGCAATATATAAAAAGGCAAAATGCTGCATAACTTCAGGAAACCTGCTTTTGTTAACAGGGCTATTTTTACAGTTTTGGAAAGCTGTATGGCTAACATCCCTTCAGTCTAAAACCAGAAGACATTAATCTGCTTTCACTTTTCATATTACCTGCTAATGGGACGCCATCAAATGGCACAGTGTTCCCAGCTACTTCCATTTTATTTCAGACTGATGTTTACTTTTGCTTTACAAAACAGATTATAAAGCTCCCCAAGGACTAATCTTAAAATCTGTGCAATGCTCCAGATTACTGAGATTAAAATTTTATCACAGTCCTGACTTCCAGATGATCTGAACACCAATAGTTTCCCTGAAAGTCCATGAGAGTTGCAGGTCCTTAGCACCTCCAGAAAAACAGATTTACATTTTTTAAGCTAATGCCTTGCCAAAATAGATGTCTTCCTTAAATAAGTATTGGGTCAGAGTTTACTGCTGGAGCAACACTTGCAGTATATATCTACAAATTACGAATACCTCCTTTCTTGGCTCTCATAACCTCCTCTCTGCCCCATACCACCTCCGGGCTAACACTGTAGCTTATGGCTGGACAGTGGCCAGTGGGACAGCGAGTGCAGTTGATGCAATAAAAATTTAGCTGGGGTTTCGCTTACATGTTCATTTGACCATCTTTGAACTGTTGAACGCACACTCACACTGTGAGTAGAAAGCATTCATCTGAAAGGACTGGTAGCTTTTTCCTAGAACTCTGAAATAACTAAACTAAAATAAGTGGTAAAGAAGCGCTCCTACAATCCCTTAAATTCTCTGTCAACTAGGGTATTATATTAGGGAAGAAAACTATGAAACCCAAGTCCATCCCAAGTCTGTAGTTTAGTTTTCCCTGGAGATCTATCTTCTCTGAAGTCAACACACACGTATCTTACATAGCCCCATCATTTCTTATCTTTATGTAAATGTCCACAAGGTACTCACACTCTGATAGATGGGCAACAAGCAATAGGAAAAAGAAGGTGAAAACTGATAATAAAAAACCAAAACGAAACAAAACAAAACATGAGAGAGCCGAGGACTAAAGGTCTGTACATTTCAAAAGCTCAAACCTAATACTATATGGAGGGATGGAAAGAAGGAACCTTTTCTGTAGAGTTAGCATCTGAAGATAGCAGCTAGCAGGGGGTGCTTTATCTGCCCTGTAACAGAGGGGCTATTGCATCTCCGCCGAACCACTGTCGGCAAAGCCCAGGAAACATCTTGCTGTGCAGTTGATGAAACATTTGCCTGAGGTCCCTCGCAGCCCTCCTGTGGCAGTTGAATAATGTCATAACCCGGGATTGTGTAAGAGTTGCTAGAGTGGTAGAGATTGTGCTGTTTCATTTCATTTCACTGGGCTTTCTGCTGGGTTTTACTTTTTTTTTCCTCTTTCCATCCTTTTCCTTGGGAAAATAAATATGTTTCTTGTGCAGGGCTCTCCTTTACTCAGGCAGTGTTAAGACAAAGTTCAAGAGAAAGGAAAACAATGTACCACTTCTTGTTTTCCTGTTCAGTACAAGAGCAATGGCCAAACAGCCGCAAACAGTTTCTGGATTAGCCTTTCCCAGAAGTACATTTTATTTCATTGTCCCTTTTATACTGGCTGTGGTGCAAGAGTTCCTGTGATTCCAGGGGAACTGGAACCTGCTCTCACAGACAAACAGCTTCGGCCCTTCCTGGAATAGCTTAAGCACACGCGCAAGTTTCCTCATAGGCAACGTTGCATGTATTGAAGTGTTTGTAGGGCCTCTAGGTTTGTGGCCATATGCTGGCGAGTGAGATTTTAGCATTTTTATAGAATACAATATTTAAAACTCTAACAGTTATCTCAACTTGAAATGTGAAATTTGGCCAGCAGCAAATCCCTAGTAAATCACAGAGCCTTTTGTTTCCACATGCATTCCCTGATTTCATTAGAAACATCCCATCCTGGAATCTGGAAAACACAAACCAAAAACAAACAAGAAACCCCACATCAGCTATGCATTTGGCAACATTTCTTTTTATCTACCCAGATGCAACTGCTCCTACTTCATTTTGTTTCTTCTTATCACTGTCTGTGACCATCTCTCCATTTTCTAAGAGGAGAAATGGATTACAAAAGATCAGATGAAAAAGTACAGGGAACACATTTGGTATCCTAGCCAACACTCCCCTCCTTAAATTAAAAAAAAAAAATAGAGGAAGGGGATCACTGTGTGGGCCACTAAGTGCGCAGGGGTTTTACACTGCCTTGGTCCAAGAGGTGCTCTGTAAATCTCAATTGCAAGCTAGGTTCTGGTGTCCTCCAACTACCTTTTGCACTCTTCCAATGACTGCAGCATTTTGGCATGCTTTGCAAAACTGCTGGCCTAAACTTTGGAGTCTGGTTTAACACTGTTGAAAATCTCTCTACCTGTCTACCCATCCTTTCCTCCATTCATCCATGTATCTATTCATCTATGAATTCTATGAAATCGCTGAATTTCACACTTGCTGGCAAATGTGACAGGCTCTTTTATATACATATACATATATATAGCACTTGCAAACTAGTACCCTTCTAGGAAGGATTATTTCCTCTTAAACGCCAGAAAAGTGAGATGTGCATCACTTCACCTACAGAAGAATTTTCAAGTTTTGCAGATACCAATTCATATTTATGGATTTATCAGAGCACAGTGGCTAACTTCTGTTACCACTTCACATACAAAATTCCCATCCTGGGGATGTCAATGGAATTATCCCCATGTACAGGGGGAAAGAGGTTTGGCTTGAACTGCCCTGTGTATCTACTGAAAAAAAAAAAAAAAATCTCCTCTTCATAGTCAGAGACATTCTTATGCTACCACTGTCTGGTGTTAGTGATTATAAAATACTCTGAGCAGGGTAAGCCTGCAGAAAGAATTGTTATCCATAACATTACTCTATTTACTGGTAGTAGATCCTTGTGCCTTTGAAACAACACATCAGCTGAAACAACAGGAACGATCCCAACCTGGTTTCTAACAGCAAAACTCTGAACTTAAATCTTCATCCACTTCCACTCTAATTGAGCAGAGAAAAATCATCTGAGAAGCTAAATGAAAATTACTAGCCTATGAATGCCTGAGGCAAGAAAAAAAAAAAAAGAGGGAGGGAGAGGAGAGAAAGATGGGAAGTCTCATGTGAGTTTGGTTAGTGGAAGAGAAAAAAAAAAACACATACTAAGTATGGCTGCATGTCATTTTTCAATTTGCTCATCTTAAATAATGATCTCTAGGGCAGAGAAAGAGTGGAGTGAAAAGGAAAAGCTCTCCCCTCATCTTGTTTAGTTTCTGCTGGTCTTTTGCAGTGTCTGGCCACTGCCTGGCTACCATATAAACTTAAACATGAACCACGGGCAGTTTGGTATGCCTTCTCTAACCTGGACCATGTACCTGATGAAGAAAAACAGAGCAGCCACTGGCTTTTTTGGTAAAGACTTCTTTATCTTCCTTTTAAAAAGTTTTTCTCTGCATTGTCATGAAATAGATATCTTGATTGTAGAGTACTGGGTGAAGAAACTATTTGAAGTAATATAATTTCTGTTGGAGCAAAATAAGGAAATCTCTCACTGTGTGCATGTGTGTGCATTAACTTCCATGAGACAGTTAAATATGTATCAGGGCTATTGCTAGTCTGTTAAGCGTGTTGCAAGCCTTTTTAACTGAATCAGTTTCTTCAGAGGAAATACTTCAAAATAGCTTTTATTTCAAATGTTTGTGATGCGGGTGCCACAGAAGCTGGCAGGAATTGTTCTGCTGAGTGTGGTGGTGGAAGGTGATGTCCCTATGATGGCACTTAATGTTTGATGGTTTGCAACTCTGCAATAGCAAAGTGATCATGGGGCTGCAGTGCAAATGGTCATTGGCGATTGATTTGAGTCCCAGGGTTATGATCACCAGTGATGCTCTTTAATACAAACAAACGGCTCAGCCTATATGCTTGATGAGTTTTTAATCCCTCAAAAATGACAGTGGAGTAAAAATTTTCCAATCGGAGGATCAAAGGTAACTTTTTATCACAAGGATATTTTAGACAAAGTACTAGAAATTTTAACAAAAAACTGACAAATTGTATAGATCCTGCTGTGGTCCGTTTTGCTCTGTATCTTTAAAGAATAAGACTGCCTTTTCCAGTGTCACTGGTACCTCTTGCACAAACTGTGCCAAAGAAAAAGACATCATGTGTCTTCTCTAATATTTGGCATACTGCAAAATTTGTTTCTAGCTTTGTTCTTAGTGATTCTTTTTCTGCAAAATATTTACTGAACTAAACAAATTGGTACCTGTGTGCAAAAGGGTTTTATAACAAGGTTTTAAATATCTTCATGGGTTTCATTTTAAAAGATCCAATTCAGATGAAAGATGAAAGTTGGGGATGTGGAAAGGAAGATCTATTAATTTTCATTCCCGCTCAAAGATTCCTTCACTTTTCCTCTCCCACCCTGTGTTCTAGCGAGTCTATGTGGCACCTTCCTCGGGGTGCTGCTGTTGGCATTAAGTGGAGCAAAGTTTCCATTTGCAGTTAGATGAGGGGACAAATTTTCTTCTGATTTATAGTCCATGAACCCCTTGAACTCTGAATTCCACTCGTCCTAAATCAGTGCCGAACTGAGAGGCTCACCACTTGTTTCTGTTGCAGCGCACTTGGGAAGATGGCATTGAATCACTTTGCAATATACCCAAGTGCTAGATAAAGCCTGATGCTGAGGACTCGCCATCCCAGTGCTCAGAGGTGATGCACTGGCTGTGACTGCCAGAGGAGCGGCATGTGCTGTGCCCCTGGGACAAGTCTGGCCTTTCCTTGCTTTGCTTCCGCAGAGCTTCACACACAATGCAAGTGCTGGAAAAGCCTGCCGCATGGCTGGGTGATTTATTAGGCTTTGCAAAAGCAGGCAAAAGAGGGAGACATTATTTTTCTGACCTGTCCAGAGTATTATGACCCATGCCTAGAATAAATCTTGGTGTTTGTGGGATGCTTTCTGCTTTGCAAGGTACGGGGATTCTTGATGGTCATCTTTTCCAGAGCATCTGATAAATTAGTCCCTTAATATGATGCTCACTTAAGAGCATGGAATAAGAAGCAATTTACAGAAGGCTCACAGAATCCCAGAAGGGTTAAGGTTGGCAGGGACCTCTGGAGGGCATCTGGTCCAGCCCCTCCCCTCAAGAAGGGCCCTCCTAGTGCTGGTTGCCCAGGACAAATGTGAGTGTCAAGTTAGAAACATTTGTTCTATTTTAGACTCTGTTTTTAACAGATACACATAATTCTTGCTCTGCAAGACACTGAGGATACTGTAGATAAACAGAATGGTAAGTGGTTGTCACGAGAGATAGTTTGTGTAGTGTATAAACCAAATGAGCAACTACCTTTGCTTAATATTGACCTGTGTAAGTTTAATTTAGTGGTGATAATTCACACCTAAAAATCATGCAAGAATGCTTTGTGTTGGCTAAGAAAGGCTAAAACATATTGCTACATATGTCTGTTGCCTAACAAAGCTAAAACTGAGGCATTTACAGTCTCTAATTTCATAATTGTGCAAATAAGCTAGAGGAAAAACAGATTAAAATATTCTGTTGTCTTTTAAAATGAACTTGCCGATTTATAGATGGCACCTTGTGTCACTGGGTATCATGTGCAACATCTGTAACTGGAGAGCAGTAGACGAATATGGTCTTGAGCTAATCTTGCTAAGCTTTGTTCACTCTACAGCAAATTTCCTTTTAAAAGAGTTGTGTATTGTAGTTGGTATTCAGGGAGCCATTTATTATGACTTGCTGCCAAGAATATTTCATTCTCTTGAATATTCTATAAGGTTAGGGTGTATTTCAGAGCAGATTTTTAGCAAGACTGAAGTTAAAGGTCTGGAATTACAGCTCTTTTTCCCACCTACCCTGACACAAATCAGGGCCTCGTAGCTAGAGCTGAGTAAGCAGAGAACCGGGCTGGTGGAGGACTTTGTACCTCGGGGGAGATGGGAGGCGTCAGGTTTTGTTAAGCCCTGCTAGATTGTCATCCTACTGCATGGCACTTCCAGGCCATGGGAGGACAGCCCTAAGGTGGTCAAAGCCCAGCGTCCCTGTCTGGGGACAAGGAGGCATCAAAGGGACGGCAGGCTGCCTTGGCATCCCCACTCAGGACGCGTGGGGGGACCTGGCTCACCTTGGCTGCTCCCTCCCACTCCCTGGACCACACTCTGTTCCCTCGCTGGCGTGCACAGGTCAGGTCTAGGACAAATGAAGGCAGCAGATTTGATACGAAGTTGTGCCTCCTAATGACCTGGGGGAGATCTGTGGTTGAGATCAAAGGTAGCAGATGACATAGCCGGTAAATTAAAAACTCTTAAGAATAAAACCACCCAAGAAGAGTAGGGGTGATTTCCATTAAAAGAAAGTAACACTTTTGTGGCAATTATTTGCACGTGTTTTAAGTCCGATTGCTGGTGGTGAGGGACCACAGACTGACAGCCCTGGAACCTTCTGCCTGGGCTGGAGCAGCCGTCCCAGGTGCAGGGCCACCCTCTTGCTGCCCCAGGACTGCCCGGGAGTCCCTGGGACAGAACTAGGGGGGTCTGGCTTTGCCCAGCCTGATGCTGGTGGCAGACCCTCTCCCTGGGTCGCGCAGGACTGTCAAGACGCCCCACAGACCTCCTTCTGTGGGCTCGCACACTGGTTTTCTTCCAAGAGAAGGCAAAGCATGGGGAGGGAGGTGGTTCACGCCCTGCCACACCTGCACTGCTTGAAGGTCACACAGTTCAGGGGTGGCCTCTGATGTCCCCTCTGTTTCAGTGGCTGACAGAGGGAAGGTCTCCACGATTAATGAACAGAGGCCATTCCTGGGTGCCCAGCGGAGACCAGGTACCCTACACCAGACATGCATGAGCTCAGTCCAGCCACAGCCCAGGACTTGCAGGGAGGGAGCCTCAGTTCTCCAGGAACCTCTCCCCTCCTCCCTCCCCTGCCCCCACCAGGAGCGAGGTGATCTTTTATCCCCCTACAAGTTAAACAGCCATCTTGCCCCATTCCCCCAAATGCTGTGAACCTCCTGTGTCCCACAGAAGGTGCCGATGCAGAGTGAAGTCTTGACATATTATTGATCAATACTGGAAAGGGACTGGGGTTTGCTCACTGTCAACTGGTGTGGGCCAGAGGCGTGCTGTCATATCATGCCTGGAGACTATATTTTAAAGCACAAATTTGCACTGGAATTAAATGAGGATTTAGGCTACAGAGAGCTGAAGGAATCATCGCAGCTTACACAGAGGCAGTGCTGAAAACAGATACCTCTTCAGTCTCAGTGAGAGTGACACCGAGACTGAGAGTGACACCGAGACTAAAAGAATTTGCTGGCTTTCCTAACAACAGAAAATGAGACAAGCTCTAGCACTGCTGTGCTAGGGTATCTGGACCCTGTTTTGAACTATCCTTGGGGCACCGAGTGTTGATCCAATGCCACCAGAAGATCTTCAAATTGGCCTGTGAAAGGGCAAAATTTAGGAGCTCAGAATAGCCTGTTGTGGACATGAATGTCTTGGAAAGTCCTCATTTAACCGACTGACACAGACGGTTCCTGCAAACATTTGCATCAGCTTAGGCGTCCCCTAATATAGTCAAATTGTGGAAGTCCCCTAAAATAATCAAACTGTAAAACAGTTTTATGAGTTATACAATAATTGTAGTACCAGAAGAAAGTAACAGTGAAAAAAAAAAGATATAAAAAGGAATTAAATAATTTGGAAAATATACCTGTCCTTAGACTAACAAAACTAAAACCTAGGGGAAAGCAACATGCCGTGGAGAGTATCACAAATAATAAACCTCCTGAGTAATTTTGGTGCCTTTTGGCACTGGGGAGGGCACATTTTGAAAGAAGTGCAGAATCCGGCCTGGGGTCCTCCCGCTTCCCCTGCTTGTGCCACTGGGGGATTAGTCATGTACAATTTTAGTGAAGGGCAATATATGTAACTGTACCTGTCATTTGCAAACCCCAGGGCAACCCAGGGAAAGATCCCAAGACTGAGTTTCATCTGCTATACACAGGCATCACCATCAGTTGGTCAGTACAGGTATTGCTTTGCCAATGAGACCAGCTAATCATCAGGTCCTTTTGCTACTAAAAGCAAGTAATATTCAGCATCCACATACAGTCCTGAGCAGCTGATACTGAAGCATCAATTATGTGGAAAGATCTTCTAACACAGCGAGTGTGTATTCTACGTAAAGCATGTCACACACACACACTTGTACTCAATTTTTCTAGTAAATTCTTATTATAAAACCACAAGAAGGGTTACAACCTTAAACACAGATGAGACCATTCCTAGTATGTCCTGCTCTTTCCTAGGCGTTGTCCTGTAAGCATAAGCTCAGGCTAAAACTGCAAATGTATCTTATCAGGTGGTTCAGCAGAAGCTTACACGTGTATATGTGGCAAATGTTGGTGCCGCCTTAGGAGTACGTGGCTTTCTAGCTGGAGTTTTTATTGTTGATCACACTCAGAATTGTCCAGATATTTTCTCTTCTTATTGCTGTCATTAAGGTTTATGACTAAAGAGTCTGACAATGTGTATTCCTGATTTTTTTTCTAACTGCTAGCCCACATGTCTCACAGCTGACGAGCTGGGCTGCACAGGGAAGCTGCTCCCCACTGGGTACAGGGCGGCTGGTACGGGGTGACGCCGGCA
Organism: Tyto alba; assembly: GCF_018691265.1. Lineage (NCBI taxonomy): Eukaryota > Metazoa > Chordata > Aves > Strigiformes > Tytonidae > Tyto > Tyto alba. Next base: position 28,973,847 of record NW_024881276.1, read on the forward strand.
GACCCAGGCTCAGACCTGCTAAGCACAGGCAGAGTCAGGCGCAGGTGGGATGTTAAGTGGGGAAGAAACAATTTAGGACATTAACTTGTGGCTTCGTCTGCAGCTGTGAGAATGCATTAGTGGTGCTGAGCGTGGTTAGTAGCGCCGTCGCATCTCAGTCCGGCTTTTCTTCCCCCATCCCCAGTTCAATCAAGGGACGTTGCGGTGAAAGTCCCAAGCACGATCCCCTTAACAGCTTGGCAGCAAAAGCCTTTTCTGCATGATGTCATTGTTGTGTGCATGAAGTCATTGCTGTGCGGGGGGGGGTTAAATATAAAGTGTGCTGGCCAGTGGAGAGCAGACAGATGTGGAACAGGCTCAGCTGCTGGCTGAAGGCACTTGCAGGGCCTCGTGCAGCTGCAGCCAGCCCTATCGCCCGAGACAGATGCTGGGAGAAGCCTTGTTCAGGGCGAGGGACAGCTTCTAGCCAAACCTCTGTCTGTGCCTCCTACAGAAAAGAGGTATGTGGGATTTACTTCTAATCACACTGACATTCACGCCAGGAGAGGTTTCCTGTTAGCTGGGGATATGGGGGCTCTCTGGGTCAGGACATAAGTGTCTGGCCCCGGAGAATCCGTCTCGGACCACGGCAACTCCTGCTGAGGCTCACATGGGAAGGGTACTGCCCGCCTTTCCTGGAGGGCTGCAAAACCACCAAACTAGTTCTGTTTCACACCATGTACTGTATTTGAAGTAGAAAACTGGATTCTAGACTGAAAAACAGTTTCTGTCTCATCCAGTCAAATTAAACCTGAAGCTCCAGCTTCAATAGCCTGTTGCTGCGTTCCACCTGCAACCTCCCTGGGAAAGAGACCCCAGCCATTTCTCTGTGGCCAGTTTGTTGGGCAGCTGATGGAAGTGCTCTGCAAACTCACCGTGTGAAGCACTCCCATGTGGACAATGAACAAGTTACCAGAATTTACCCCATCATCCTTGAACAAGGGGAAATGGTGAGAGAGAAATAAAACCCATCCTGACCCTTAAGAACAGGAGGCTAAGGACAGGAAGGGACAGGAGGAGCAGAGAAGCCATCCCTTCACAGAGTGCCTTTCCTAATAATATTGCCTGCTGATATGAGCATCACAGTGTCATACTGGGAATAATGTCATCATTTTCTTCTGAACACCTTCTGTTTCATCATTCTAATCCATCACAGTTTCTAGATGGTGAGAGTAACGCAGGAAGAAGAAAAAGGATGCAGTTAGCATCCTTATTCCTCCTAGCTGTTAACTCCAGTCCAAAGTGTTGCGAGACCACAATTTTCCTTCTGGCAAGCCTGGGAGGGAGGGAGCCTCCTCTGGAAACTGTCTTTCTTCCTTTCTGTTATGCTTAAGAATTCCTCTTCCTTAATATCAAAGCATCTCCACATCTTACTGACCTGAACAACAAAACCTTTATGTAGAGAGGTAATGGAAAGACATTTGAGGATTTACAAATCTTTCTGTCTTAATTACACTGTCTCAAATTTGAGCCAAAGTTAGTAGTGATTTAGGCTTCTGTACAAAGTTTTGATATCTCTTATTTATTTGCTGAAAAACAATGTTTATGTCATAAAACTCCCTTGTAACTGAGGGTCTTTTCCTGGCAGAGTGAGAGCCTCCCAGCCAAGAGGCCACAGATGATGTCCCAGAACTTCTCAGGTCAGCAGTAAAGTGCAATGGGAGTGCCTAGGGAAGGAGCTTTGTCCCAAGAATACATCAAGGCTTTCAATCTCCTACTTATAACCCGATCAGAACTTTTGCAATAATTTATAATTCATACTTAATTCTGACTGAAAACCGAGCAAACTGACCCTGAGAAAGGCAAACCCATAACAAGTAATTTAGATCAGATGCAGTGTGAATGCTACCGTTACATTTTGCTTATTAGCACCATGGCTGTAGTGAATTATTTTTCCTAGACTGAGTACATTCAGTACCCAAATATTTGTCTGGTCAGTCACTGCTAACTGCAAGAGCAAAGTCTGGGGCACAGGAGAGAAATCTACCTGCATAGCTCCTAGCATAAATCAAAATATAATCAGGGCTTCTCCAATATGAATTGAGCTGTCTGGGGCACTCGGGTCCAGCTGACAGCTGAGCTGCAGTTCCTGCTCTGCCAACATACTCTTGCTCTCAGAGGGACTGAAAGGGGGAATAAAGTAGTTATATTAATTCTGTGCCATCTGCATAATCCTCCTTATGCCAGAGTTGTTCTCTGCTGTCAGATTTACTGCTCCTTTTAAATGTCCTGGAACCAAAGGAGTCAGACTTTTTCCTTTTCTTTTTTTTTTTTTTTCATTTTTTTTTTGCCCCATTTGCTGGTACAAGGCATCCATAGTTTCCTACCAGAGAAGAAGATCAAAAGCCCAAATGTTACGATTGGTGCTGGAGGTTGTTATGATGTGAACCTGAGTGCATAAAATGCCACAGAAAATACTAGGTGTGGGTGATGTTATCTGCATTAATCTAGGCACGTAATGAACATAGTATAATGGCACACAATGTGTATTTTTTAAGACTCCAAACCAGCAAGTACTTATACCGGATGGCAGCTTTTCAACAATTTCCATTCCCTTCTCCACCCCATACTCCCAAGTATTTCAAGTAATTGGCTTCTCCTCTAGGGATTAGCCACAGTAGAATCATATTAAATGACTAATTTTCCTCACTTAGCCTTCCCCCCACACACCTTTTAATGTTGAACTGTGCAAAGAAAGAAATTGTCCCAAAGCCCTGAGTGTTTGTGTGTGTGTGTTTTCCACAGTCCTCTAGAATGGCCTCAAAATCATCTGGGCTTCTAGGTCATGCTGCTGCTTTTTGGCTTCGCTTCTACTATTTCTTAAACTTTCCCCTCCAAGGTGCTTGTCAAGCTCTGACTTGAAAAGTTCAAGTGATGTTGAATCTGCAGCTTCCCTGGGAGCGTATTCTCCTGCCTATTTGATCTTAGGATCAACGTTGCCCCTGCTCTTAAAACTGAACTCATTTTACTTCAGTTGGCATCTGTTATTTCTTGTCTTATCATTTTTAACTAATGAAAACAGTCCCTCCCCTTCCTCTTCATAGTTGTCTTTCATGTACTTGTAAACCGCAGTCACGCTGTCCCCTTGGCTTCCCTTTTGCCCCAAATTATATGTATGTATTTAATTCCTTTAATCTTTCCTTATAGGTAGTTCCTTCCAGACCTTTAATCACTGTAGCTGCCCTTCTCTGTAATCTCTCTCACTCGGTGATATACAGCCAATAACACAGTGGCCAGGACTAAATCCGTTGCTCTCCCTGGGGTTTGAGTGCTGGGAAAAGAAGACTGGATGCTCCCTCGGCTCTAGACATGACCCCTCTGGTTCTGTGCCTGCAGCTAGCCTATCCCTGCTCATCGTGCACCGAGTACCCAAAGTCCACTTTGAGGAAGGCAAAAGGCATTGCATCCTGACTGCACAGTGATGCATTTCACAGGTCTTGTCCACACCTAGACAAGACAAGACAAACCGCCAAAAGGTATTTCTGCAGTGGAAACTTTAACCCAGTCTCCACTCCTGCTCACACGTTTATCAGTAGCCGTGTAAGACCAAGGAGAAAACCGTCTCACTGGTGATATTCTAGTGAGTATTTTTAAAGCCAGATTGGGATGCTTCTCATGAAGGAGCAGAGGAGAGAGCACCCCCTGCTCTCTGCCTGGCTCGGTGGCCCCTGGCTCTGGGCACACACCCGCAGCAGGCAAGCACAAGAATGAGCCCAGCCTTGGCTCAGGCCCTTAACAAACCTCCAGCAAAGCTAAGCCAGCCTGACTAAAAGAGAGGGGGACCATCAACATCGGCTGCTGCTGCAGTAACTTAATGATTATTAAATTCCCTCGAGGAAATGGGGAGGAAGGGTGATGTGGAGAAATGTCTCCAGGGATGGTGGCACTGGTGAGGTACTGCATCGGTCACACAGTTGGGCACACCACGTAGCTGGGCATGAAGATTGCAGCCATGCCGGTAGGGAGAGTCAGCCAAATCGCGTTTCACCACCAACCCTTTTGGGACTCTGCCCAGTCTGAGCTCCTCCTTTGGCTGTTGGTTTGGCTTCACCCGGCAAAACCCGAGGAGGACCTGCAAAGCTGGGGTTAACGCTGGACACAAATTCACAGTTTAGCCTCCCTTGCAAATTGTCCTTCCCAGGGCATACCCCACTCCCTGCCCATCGCTGCCACCAGTTGATAGCTTGAGTCAAGAGAGATGCAGCTCTCTGGGTTGCAGTTTCTGAATGAGGAGGGAGGTGAAATGGTAAAAGGTAGCTCCCTTCGTATATAGGTCCGTGTCTTTGCCCTCTATGTCTCTGATAACATGTTGACTATTCAGGGAGATCATTTGCCAGATCCTCAAAACAGGAGTCATGTCTACTTTTTAAAGTATTTTATGTGACAAGAACATGGATTGTTCTGCCCTATTTGAAAAGAAAAAGGCTCTCAGCTTCTGACCAGGAAGAATTAGACAGGTTGTTGATCACTGTTATCACCTGGAGGTTCTAAAGAGGATGGAGAGTCACTGGGAGCTTTTCCACTGGTAAGCTTGGGTCACAAGTGACTAGATGCCCAGGCTGCGATGTTGAATGAATATGTGGTTTTTCATCTTTCCTCACAACCCCTCTGCTTTGCATAAATTGGGCTGCAGCCAGTTTCCCCACTTTCAGAGCGAATAACCTTGTATCAGTTAACAGAGATCAAAGACAAGATCCGTGGAGGGGTTTCGACACTTCCCCCGTCCCTGAAAGGGAGGGAAGTTAGACACCATGCACCTGTGTAGTCCTGGCCACATTTCCCCTGCATCACACCGGCCATCTCACATCTCACGCATGGTGGCATCGTGTGTGCACCTTACACGTCAGGATGAAATATGCGTATTTCATTGTGTGTGAGAGATCACTGCAGGAAAAAAGGAGAAGCCTGTCTTTTTCTTTACTGGCTGATGTTTTTCTCTGTGCAGTGTTTCATTATTCCAGTAGCCCAACAAAAATTTAATATGTCACAGTAATCATTTCTTTCAGGTCAGTCAGTGGAATCACCCATGACGGTAACTGCTATGCAATAAACATTTCCGGGGGCGATTCAGAAGCTTGATCCTACAAATCACATTCACAGGCATTAATCTGCTTATTCATCACTAGTAGAAGCAAGGCACGCTTACACCACTATAAACATCTTTAAGAGGGTCTTAATACATACATTCAATTAATTCAGGTGCAAGAGGTACGAGCTGACCCACTGAATAATGCCACATTAAGCCCAGATGCTCCAAACAATTAAGTGCACATGTAATTGCATTCCCCAAAGAGATTTCTATTGCATTCAGCAGAAACGCCGCTAAGAATGAGGTTGGGCATGTTTCTAGGTGTTGGCAAGATCAGGGTCTGTAGCCAGGTCTCTCAGTTTGTGCTCATACAATACGTATGCCAGCTCTGTTAAGGTCTGCATTTTTTTCTCCTTTAACAAAATGTTTAGTTGCCTGCCTTGTGCAAGTTTTCTCCTGTCCCACACAAATCCAAACCCTTGCAAACAAGTGTCCATTGCTGCCTGCTTGGCCAGGGAATTTTACCTGTACAGTGGGAACTTGCATTGTGTTCAGTCTCTAATTCACCCTTTGCAATTTAGGCTCTTTAAAATTCATCCCTAAATTGTTGCTCCCTCTTTCTTATTTCTGAAGCTTTTGCTTAACTGTATTATGTAAAAAGCTCAGTGCTTTGTGGTCAAGTAATCCTGTACGACGGAGGCAAGGCATGGAAGATAGGGATTCACTTGTGGTTTGTTTACGGCTGTAATAAACTGATGTCAAAATACAAATGTAAGCGGTGCTGAATGTGAATTGGTGAAGTTATAACACCAGTTGTGATTCCCGCTCCAAAAGGATTCCTGCACAAAAGACTGACTGTCCCAGCGCAAGTCTTAGCATTAGGGATGCTAAAAAGTCTTACCACGTGAGAAGAAACATCAGCTTTAAACACCCTGCATCGTTTCCTTACTTTCCCTTATCGCACATATTCCCACAAGCTGCTTAACTGATTCTGCCAGAGAACCTGCACAGGGTATAGTAAGGGAACAGTAAATTCCTACGAGAGTTCCTCTCTTTGTCATCCAAAATAAAATTATAAGGAAGATGATAAATTAGTTAAAAAAAAAAAAAAAACGACAACAAAAATAAAGCCCCCATATGTAGTTAGTGTTAATGGGCATGTAAAATATATAGCTCGATTTCTATCAAAATATCCTCACCATGTTATTTTCCTTACCTACCGTCTCTAATTTAACTCCTTAACTTACCTTGCAAAAGCATGGCTTGTAGTTAAAAAAGAATACTGTTACCTTTAGTCTATATTACTGTCCTTCATCTCAGCACTGATTATGCTGCTAAGCTATAGAAAACCGTAAGCGTGTAGTATTTTCTGCATCTTCTGTTAAATCGTGGCATTTTTTATCTTTCTGACTATCCACATGTAATGGATCAGGTTTATTTTGTATTTATAATAAGGAGTTCAGATTAAGATGGGATGCAAAGCAGCGAGTGAAATTCAGATCAACATATTCATTAATTTAAATATAAAATACTCCCTGCCTCTTAAGGAAAAAAAATAAAAAATAAAATAAAAAAACCAATAAACCCCCCCCAAACCATTATATGCATATTTTCACATTTTAGGCGATGTATGTAGATGTATGTACATCAGTAAAATAACTCTTCTTATCTCTACAATGACCGTAAAATGTTATCAGCCACTAATATACACCAGATGGCTTTTAAGCTATCGTTTATAACAGCCATTTGACTGTATAATTTTTTTTTTCCCTAAAACAGAAGGAAACCTCTCCCTAACAATTTACATTCGGGGTAATTTCATACAAGAAATAACTAACCGTTTAAGAGAGGGAATTAAAAAAAAAAAAAAAAAAAAAAAAAAAGCACACACAACCCATAGAAAGCTGGTGTGAAATAGAGTTTTCTGCGCCGAACTCGCCTGTTTAACGCAGGGACCTTTTGCAGGTACGGGAGGGCGGGCGGGGCTGAGCCGCGCTGTGCCGCGGAGCCCCCGCGGAGCCCCCGCGGAGCCCCCCTGCCCGCTCCGCGCTCCCGCCGCCGCGCTTCGGGAGCCGGGGGGGGGGGGGGCGGGGCACAGGAAACCGGCCCCGCGTCCTTTGGCGGAGGGGAAGGAGGGGGAGAGGGGGCAGGTCATGCGAAGATGAAGCCGTGACCCTCCGGCGCGGAGGTACCACGGGGCCGCCTCACCGGGCACCCCGCAAAGGGACGGAGGGGCAGAGGGGGGACAACCGGAGCCTTGCACATTCCCCCCCCCCTCCCCGCAGAGGGGAAGGCGCTCCTGACCCGCACCGGAGGGGTGCGAGGAGACCCACACCTGGCGCTTTGTGCCGTGGAATTTGGCTGAACGCGAGTACGCTGCGCTGCCCCCCGCGCAAGGAGCGCTGCCCCGCCGGGCACCGGGCGCACCCCGCTGCCCGGCAGCGGGCTCCGGGGAGGCAGGAGCCGGTTTCTCCCACGCAGGGCGCGCAGCCCGCTTTCAGTTGAACCGCGTGTAAACCGGGTAGCCCGGACGGCAGGAGCCCGCTCCCCGCTCCCGTCCCCGCTCCCGTCCCGTGTTCCCACCGACCGCCGTGTTCCCAGCTCCGGAGCGTTTCCAAAGCGGGTGTCGGCAAAACCGAGGGGCCCTTCTGTCTTGCCCTCGCCCCGCCCTGCGCCCCCCGGGGTGGGGGACAGCCCGCGGCGGCGGGGAGTGGGTGCCGGGGGGCGGGGGGGGGGCCCGGCCAGCCGCCGCGCAAAGCGCGTCTCCGACCCCCCCCTCCCGGGACCGCAAGCCCCGCCGTGGGCTCTGTCGGGGCCGGGCGGTGCTGGCTGCAGCGGGGCTCGCACGCAGCGGCCGCTGTCCCCGGGGGTCTCCCCGCGGTGTCCCCCCACCCCGCAAACTGTCTCCGCTCCGACGGCGGGCGGCGGGCCCCCTCTGCCGGCCCCGCCGCGGAGCTGCACCGAGGGCCGCCCCCGGGGCCGCCGCCGTCTTGCGCAAGGCCCGGGCGGCGGGAGGCAGCCCCGGCCCGCTGCCGGCGGCCCTTTCCGAGCCCGGCTCCCCGCGGCGGGAGGCGGCTCCGGCGGGGTCCCCCTCCGCGGCCGCGCCCACCCCACGCACCGCACTCCGCAGCCGCCCGCTCCGCCGCAGCTGCTGTCGCTCCCCATTCAAAACCCGCCCGGGCCCCGGGGGGTGGGGAGCGCGGCTGCCGAGCTGGCGGGGGCGGTGGCGTCTCGGGGGTGGCCGTGGGGAGGGGCGGCCGTGCCGGTGGGCACACGGCGGGGCGAGGAGACGAGGGCGAGGGAGGGGTGGGAAGTTTTACGGAGGGAACCCCAAGCCTGTGCCGAAAGAGCGGCGGGGACGGGCGGGGGCTCCGCTGCGACGGCGGCAGCGGGTCGGGATCGCCCCGTTCCCAGCCTGGGTTACGCCAGCGGCGAGCCTTACGACGTTCGCGACCAACACCAAAAAAAAAAAAAAAAGAAAAAAGAAAACCACTAAAACCAAAAAAACCAACCCCAACCCAGCCTGAAAGGACAGCCACGCCTCCACCCAGCATCCTCGCTACCGGCTCCGCGGGCCCAGGCCGGCGGCCCGCTGCTGCCCGTGCGGCGGGGCTGCCCGCCGGCCCGGCCGGTGCCTGAGCAGTACCGGGGGGCGGGGGGGGGGGGAAATGTCCCCCGGCCGGGGGCCCGCTGGCAGCCCCGACGTGCCGGGTGGCGATGGGCGCCCCCCGCGTCCGCGTCCTTACGCCGCGGGGGCGGGAAGCAGCGGGACGGGCGGGGAACGCCGGGGTGGGGGGGGCCGGGCTGCCGGTGCAGGCGGGCGGCTGTACGGCCGCCACCTCCTGGGCGGGGAGGGATCGCCCCGGGGGGCAAACCCCGCCGAGAGCTCGCCGGGGCGGGGGGGGGGAGGTGGGGGGGCGCAGGCGTTATGCCGGGGCGCGGCGAGCACCTTGCGGGCCTCGGGGGTCCGTAAGAGAAGGGCAAGGCGGCCAAACCCCCCGCGCCCCGCGGTAGCGGCGGCGGCGGGCGCGCCAATTCCAGGAGCCCCCCTGGCCCGCGGCCGCGCCCTGGCTGCTCCCGGGAAGGGCCGTGATTGGCCGGCGCCCTCCCCGTATGCAAAGCAGCCGGGGGAATGACATTCCTCCGCACGCCGCGCGCCGCACCGACTCGCTCCCGGCCACCTCCATTCATCCCGGCGGCGGCGGCGGCGGCGGCGGCGGCGGCCCCGGCCCAGCGCGGCGGGGCGCGGAGCGGAGCGGGGGAGCGCGGAGCGCGGCAACAGCGGAGCCCCGGCGCCGCGGGCGGGCGGGCGGGCGGGCGGGCGGGCGGCAGGAAGCCGTGCGATCCCGGCGGCTCACGTGAAGACCCGAGAGCTCTCGGCTGTTGGAAATGCGCTTTCTCGGAGCGGCCGTCCGGGCTGGAGGCTGTCCCTGCTAACTGGCAACTTCGGGGGGGGGGGGGGGGGTTGATCTTCCCCGGCTCTTTCCGTCTCTCTCCGCGGGGGTCAGCGGCTCCTCCGCCCCCGCCCGCCGCCTCCTCTCTTGCGGAAGGAAAGATTTCGCTCGTTCAAAAGTAGTGGTTTTGGTGGTTTGGTTTTTTGTTTTTTTGTTTTTTTTTTTTTTTGTTTGTTTTGGTTTGGTTTGGTTTGGTTTTTTTTAAATTGCTGCTTAGTTGCTTTTGGTTTTCAGTGCGTGCGTGTGCGTGGGGGCTCTCCGCGCAGGCTGGCAGTATCCATCCCGCTGGCCGGAGGGCGGCCGAGAGAAAAACCATGTTTCCGAAAGCAGGCTTCCACCTGCTGCGGTTAAAATATTGTTAAACAGCCGGTTCCTGTGGCCGAATTAGAGGAAGACTGCCTCAGATACTGCGGGGGGGGGGGGGGGGGGGGGGGGGGGAGGAAAAAGGGGGGGAAAAAAAGGAATTGGCAATGACAGCCGAAGTTGTTGCAGACTGTTGGTTTGACTGCTGAGGAGGACGTGAGTGAGAGAGAGAGAGCGCTGTTGCACACACAAAACCACAGAGAGAACCCACAATTTAACCAACATCCCCAAACCCAAGTTTTCAGCTGTGGACCTTTTAGCCTCAGAGCTTGCGATCGGCTGCGACCTTTCTTTAAATTGATGAAAGACGTTATACCAAAGACAAGTACAAAGATAGAGGTTTCAAGCTTGAACGCCATGCACTGAGCTTTTCTTTTCGCTTTTCTTTTTTTTTTTTCTTTTTGCGCAAGAATGATTGGAAGGTCGTGAACATGAGTACTCTTAGAGCAACGCCAACCAAACTACTGAAGCTGATTTTCAAGGCTGCTTAAAAAAAAAAAGTCTCGCGGAGAACATTAATGGATTCCTGTTGTGTTTAAATTCTCTACAGATTATACTGTAAATATTTTATGAAGTACAGTATATGTGTGTGTGCGTGCGTGTGTGTACGTGAATACATATATATATACCGTTGTAGCCAGCTGACCTTTGATCAGAAAGTCTAGCTCGCGTACTGCCTTCTCTGAAGACTGACCCCGAATCTCCCTCTCTTAAAGAGCGACTCTTGCCTACGGAAGACGCTGATGTATTTTGTTTTCTCTTGGGACTGTAGAGAAATCACCTGGAAGAAGCCGATAGGCAACTGACTCTCTGGGAAGCCCGGGCTTTGCATGTGTTTCTGACCGCGTCTCATATTTGACTTGCCTAATTTTTTCCACGGCGCTCGGGAGTTTGGAAGGAGCTTTCCCCCCGCGGTAACTTTTCGCGTGACGGCCGCAGACTAGATGCCCAGGCGTCGCGGTAAAGCCCCGCACGGACGACCCTTTCGCTTGTCGGATTAACGTGATCTGTTCCGCCGCGCCAGGAAGCCAAGAGTTAAGTCTCGGCGCGCTCGCTATCTCAGCCGCCTTCAGCAAAAAATTAACTTGGGGGACTGGCGTAGAAACAAGTTTCCCCCGGGTCCTCAGCCTGTATCCGTTTATGTTGGTCCCCAGAGAGCAGATCGCTGAAGAGTTACGCTCGTTTGGCTGTTTTGTAAAAACTCTGTGGAGGTCTTTCACTCAAAAGGCTTGTTGTGATGCGTATCCCCGTAGATACCAGCACCAGCCGCCGCTTCACGCCGCCCTCCACCACGCTGAGCCCGGGGAAGATGACCGAGCCGCTGCCGCTGCCCGGCGCCGAGCACAGCGGCGCCTTGCCGGGGAAGCTGCGCAGCACCGACCGCAGCATGGTGGAGGTCCTGGCCGATCACCCCGGGGAGCTGGTGCGCACCGACAGCCCCAACTTCCTCTGCTCCGTCCTGCCCACCCACTGGCGCTGCAACAAGACGCTGCCCATCGCCTTCAAGGTACGTCTGCCGGCTCCCCGAAAAATCGCGCTTCTGGGGAGGGGGGTGGTGGGGTGGTGGGTAGGGGCGGCGGGGTGGGCCGGGAGGGAGGGGAGGAAAGGGGAAGGCAGGCTGCAGGGCACCCGCGCCTGGGGGGGCTCGGGGCGCCGGCCCCCGGGCTCAGACCCTCACCCGGACCGGCACCGGCACCGGGACGGCTCGCCCCGGCGGGGAGTCGCCGGCGACCCCGCGCCTCTTTCCACCCTGCCTTCTTTCCAGCTTTCCTTCCTTCCATCCTTCCTTCCGCGGTCGCTGCCACTCGGGACAGCGTGGGAAGGCGCGGCGCGGCTCCCGGCCGGGCTCCGGGCAGGAGCGAGCGGCGGCGGCTGGGAGATGCGGTGGGCTGGGCAGGCTCCCTCCAGCCGCTGCCTCCCGCTTCGGCCCATTCACAACTCTGACGCTGAGGGGTGGCTGCGCTCAAGGGAAAAAGGGAGGGAAAAAAAAAAAAAAAAAAAAAAAAAAAAAAGGCCAGACTCGAGGAGTTTGGCTGCCCTGGGGACCAGATGCCGGCGCAGCCCGTTGCAGACACATGCAGGCGTCCCGGAACCGAAGGAGCCCCCGGCTCCCCCCAGAAGCCGCCCGCGGCGGCGGCGGGTCCCTCCGCAGGCAGCCCCCTCCGCGGAGCGCCCTTCCGCGGGGATCCCCTTCCCACGGGGCTCCCGTCCCCTTCCGCGGCCGCGGAGCGCCCTGCCCGGGGCTGCTGCCTCCGGGGGACTCGGGATGTGCCGCGCTTCCCCCCGCCAGGCTGCCAGGGACTCTTAGGAAAAAAAAAAAACCAAAACACATATTTCCTTTTATTTTTTTTTTCTGGCTGTTTTTTGAGGGTTTTTTGTTGTAATAATAAATGTCAGGGCCTTCCCCGGGCAGACCCCGCGGCCGCTTGGACGCCTCCTCTTTACAGAGCCCCGCAGAAAGCTGCCCTGTCCTCCCTCACCCGGCCTGCTTTCCGTGTCCTGGCAAAATTGGTCTTGGTCACTCTCTTTTTTTTTTGACTTGGGTCTGTCGCTGACTTCTTGAATGCTCTGGTTTTCTTGCTACTGATGTAGATACGCTTCCGAGCAGGGAAAGGGAAAAAGTAATTATTCTCGTTATCCTCTTCTGCGAGGCGGGAGCGCTGAGACGTGCGGCTCCTTTGCAGCCCCGGGGTTAGATTTAGGATCGGAATTTGTGAAGTTCGCGCTTCCTTTTGCGGTCACGGCTAAACGCGGACCGCCTCAGTACAACTTTTCTGAAGGCGCCCAGACCCGAGTCTTTCCGATGGCTTTTGGGGGAGAAGAAGCGAGGGGAAAGGGAATCAGTGCGGCTCTCAGAGCTTTGGGAAATGCTTGCTGAGGAGGCGGCTTTAGGGAAAAGTTTGATTATGTCTGGAGAGTTTTACGCGTTTAAGAGTCTGAGGAAAGGGAGGAACTAATCGGCAGGGTCAGTAGCTAAATTCACACATTTAGATTCATTATTACACTGTCACCCACGCACCAGGCGACTGCTGCTAATTACCCGGGAAGCTCTCCTCCCGGCACGCAGAGTTACGCTGTGGAACAGGCGTGAAAACCCGCTCCGCCCCGCCGGGAAGGGAGATAAGCGAAGTCCCCAAACCGCGGCCGCTGTTCGTCCTGCGGGACCGGAGGCCACCGCGGCGGCTCCCCGCCGTGCCACGCGTGGCCGTGGCCGGGGCGCGCTCCCAGCCCCGGTCACGTCCCGGCGGGGAGCGGGGTGCTGGTGGCGGGGAGGGGGACACGGACATACACACACACACGCGGGACAAGAGGCGGCTCTTCCCGCTCCTTCCCGGTCGCCGGGAGCCGCGGGGTCCGGCACCCACCGGGCCCCCGCTCCCCCCTCCCAAACCCGGGCAGAAGAGGGGGGGGCTGCTGGCAGCAGGCGGCTGCCCCGGGAGTAGGTGAAAATCACCCGCGGGAAACAAACCGCGGGGGCTGGTTTTGCGAGGGCTCCGACGCCGCGCTCAGTCCCCGCCGGCCCTCCCCCCTCCCCCTGCACCCCCCCCCGCAGGCAGCACAACCCCCCGTTTTGACTAGCGAGTCCGCTCCCGGCTTCTGCAAACAGAGGGAAGGGTCAGGCTCTCCAAACAGGCGGAAGCAAGCGTTTGTAACACTGAGATAGTTTCACCTAGAAATACACAATCAAAAAAAAAAAATACAAAAAACAACAACAAAAAAACCCAGAACCCCCCAAAACAAACAAACAAACAAAAACCAAACCAGCAAACAAACAAACAAACAAAGCAACAGTAGAGGGTCTCGTTATGAGCTCCTGAATCGGTGGGCTGGGAGGCACCTGCTTGCCGGGGCACTCGGTGCTCCTCGTCGTCCCTTGTCCCCCCCAGAAAAACGCTCCTGCCATGGAGCGCTGAGAAATGAGTCCTGAAATAGTTTGCCACATATAAAACAATCTCATTGGTTTTAGACTAAATATTGAGTATTCGCAAAGGCATTTTTAAAAGTCGTCATTTTTAAGATCATTTGTAACAGAAACTAGAAAAATCAGTTCGTATCATCCCTATGCTGCCTATATCTTACTTGCATCTGACAAAAAAGCACTGAGTTTTATCAAGTATTTGCTAACAGAAAAAATCGCCCATGATGTTTGATCTTTAGATCAGGATATTATTTCAAACCAAAATGATTCTTTCTGTGCATTTTTTTTTTCTTAAAGAATGATTCTCAGAAACTTAGAAAATAATACACAATAACTCTAATAAGTCGTCCTATAGATTTATTGTGCAAACGCTGTTAAGAAAGAATCTAAATCTTAATGTAAAAGGCCAATTTTGTTTGATTGATGCAGCAGAAGTAGGTAATTTAGATGCCCAGCAGCGCTGCAACTCTGATAGTCTTCTCTGTTCTCTGGAAATACATATTTTTGAGAGCTAAAGAGTACACCGAAGTACTAGATAACTCCAGCCAGCAAGTCTCAACTTAATCTGTTTAGTCTTTTTTCTAATGTAAATGTTTGTATTTCTGTTTCTATTGTCCATGACTTTTAACTCTAGTTTCTTTTCTGGGCTGTGTAGTTTTTATACTTGTTTGTAACATTTTCTTCACCTGTCTTATCGCTGAGGTTGCCTTCAGTGTAATTTGAAAATGGTGATTTAAAATATTTGTCCTGTAACAGAAAACTGACCCTGGATTCATGAAGGTTTTTCATCTCTTAAAATGCTAGCATATATTTCCCTAAGTGAACATGCAAACATTTGCACTGGAGGGAGGTGAGGGTAATGCCCTGATTTTCCCCTTTCCCTTTCTGGTGCCTTTAATATATGTGCATGCATTAAGGCTTTACGGTAACTTTTTAAGAACTGGGTGAGCACGTTGGGTTCGCAGTTGCTGATTGTGTGAGCCAGCGTGCCTCATGACACAGCGCCGTGCAAGGAGAAAACTTCCTAGCTTAAACGTTTCAAGCAGGGACTAATTTATCCCAAGATCAGGGAACTTTGAAAAGCGCAATGCTGAGCGTAGCCCAGGCCACAGAAATGCATTGCAGCACACAGAGGAGAACAAAAAACCAAAAGCATGGGCCACAGAGGAATGGGAAAGAGGAAGTTGAAATTGATATGTAAAGAGGGAATTTTGACACAGTGATTTTAACTGTGCATGTGGAAGTGAAAATAAGGGTTATCGGTGACAAATGGGAGAGCACTGAAGGGAGAAACGGAGCCTCCTGCAGAAGGAAAGGCTGTGAAATACCTGAATCTGGAGACCTCTCGTATTATGAGAGGTAGCTATAGCCGGGGAATAAGCACTAGAGACAGATCAAGTAAAGGAGCTGCTGATCCTGTTTGGAAAGAACAAGTGTGATTAGAAACTAATAGAAATAAGACTGGGTGGTGACAAGTTTCAGCCAATTATAACTGCATGGACATAAGCTAGAAAATGCTAAGAGGAAGGAAAAATATCAAACTGCAACTCAGAGGGCATGATGCAGGACTACTTCCTCTTAGAATGTGTAAAAGAGGAAATAAAAATTAGCTAGATTTTTTTTTCCTCTTTTTTTTTTTTTCTAGTAGTCCTGAGGTCTCAACTGTAGATTTAATTGGGGGAATCTAAAAAAAGTATGATAGGGGACCTAATTCAAGCTTTTACTTTTGCCAGAGTAAATCAAGAAACACGCCAGATAAGACATCCATTCAATTGCAGCAGGGTAAAATTGTTTTGAAAATTCTGTCCTGCTCAAGAAGATACGATAAACTTACATTTTTTGTCATTTACCTGGTGTGAAAATTGTAGACAAAAGGCAGAAAATTTAAGCTTAGAAATCTATATATCTCTCATCACATTGCATCAAAAACGCAGTGAATCCTGTGTTCCTAAATAGTTGTTTGATAGATGCTGGCACCAAGGAGCTACAGCACAAACATTTCAGACCAGGCGAAAGCCTTTGAGCGATTGCAGATTTCATTAGTTAGGATCATGATTTCCATCCGTCAGGTTGCGGGTGAGGTCTTAAGTCAATGATTTGCTTTCATGCTTTTAAAGGAAAAAAAATAAATTTTTCAGTAAGCTGTGATTAAACATTTGATTGAGGCCTGCTTTTCCATGAACTTACTCTGAATGTGTGCTGGGACAGCTCTGTTCAGAGTGATGGGAGGAAAGGGCAGGGAACTGATGCAGCTGTGGAGACTCTGACCCTCTGCATCCATGAGATGATTGGCTTGG
The DNA here is from genome assembly GCF_018691265.1 of Tyto alba. Taxonomy (NCBI): domain Eukaryota; kingdom Metazoa; phylum Chordata; class Aves; order Strigiformes; family Tytonidae; genus Tyto; species Tyto alba. The sequence goes on from NW_024881276.1 coordinate 28,989,948, forward strand.
CTTTGTTTTCTTTTGAATTTTACATTTTCACCATTGTGCTGACTCCGTTGTAGCTTAAAAGTAATGCTACTGATGTAAATCAGACCAGAATCGGTTCCTGTTACTTGAACTTATTTATTGACAATTACAGCAGTATATTTTGGAAGGCTTATTTCATGTTGGAGTACACATTATGCTGTGTATTTCAGAGGTGCATTGGTGTAAAAACTTTTCTGCATCTCTGCGAACGAGGAATGGAAAGAATTCCTCTTTTCCCCAAACAGCTTCTTAGTCTGTGCAGATTTTTGCTGTTGCTGCTTTTTCCTATTTTATGACGTTGCTTGCTGATCTTCTGCGCCCCAAATGAAATGTCATGTAAGGAAGCTGAGGCTTCTGCTCCTTGATTTCATAGGTGGTGGCCTTGGGAGATGTGCCTGATGGGACGCTGGTAACGGTGATGGCTGGAAATGATGAAAACTACTCTGCAGAACTCAGAAACGCCACAGCCGCGATGAAAAACCAAGTAGCAAGGTTCAATGACCTCCGATTCGTGGGTAGAAGTGGAAGAGGTATGTGTTTGTTCTCAACTTCACTTCGGTCATGTTCACCTGTTATGTCAAGTTCTGGTTACGCGGAGGGAATTTGAAGACGGTGTCTATAGAGTTTTCTGCAGCAGGGAATGCTGCAAGATCTGATGTAGGCTGATTCCAAAGGCATAGAATTATCTCTATGTTTTCTCTTGTTTTCTCCTGTCCTGCCCTCTGTGTTACTTCTACTGTTAAACAGCAAAATCTCATTTGAAAAAAAACAAAAAAAAAAAAACAAAAAAACCCCAAAAAAACCCAAATCACCTAGACAGTAGACAGCAAGTCACATTTTGACGCTGGAAGCTGTCCCATCAAATTTAGAACAGCACAATATTACCCATCTTTAAGTTTAAGCAGCATCTTTTCAATTTAAAACGAGAGTTTTCAGCTTGTGTAAAGACTCGTGACTGTCTCAGAGCTCCCAGGCACTCTCTGCAAAAGCTGGTCTCTGTAACAGAGCATGTCAACCTAAAATGACAAGTAATTCCTGCATAGATCTAAAATCTTTCCAAGTTCATTACAGCCTGGTGAAGGCACAGGGCACTTTTTCTGACATTTCTTTCTCTGAAATAGGTGTAGAACAATATGCAGTAGTCCTGTTATTTAATGTGCTCCCACAAAGTGGATAGGATAGAGCAGAACAGAACAGACGAGCTTAGTATCTGACTTGCTGTATGTCTGTGATAGCCAGTAATTACTAGTATGTAAATAAAAAGGCCTTATGGATGTAAATAACAAATAAGAGTTGAAGTTGACTTAGACTAGAACTATGTAAAAATGTTGTTAGGAAGCTGCAAATAGTACTTGACACGTGTGGCTCACGTTGCATGTGAGCGGGTAGGTTTACAAAGCTTGATCCAAAAGCCCATAAAATCCACAGAAGGACCCTTCCCAACTTCACTCGTTGGCTACGGTCCATAATCTGAAACCCCATAAATTCCAAGCAATCATGTTTACCTTTCTATTACAAGATTGTTTTAAGTGCTCCTCTTGCATTAACGCCCTTGTTGCTGTGAGTGGAGTCCCTCTGCATGGGTCGCAGAGGTTCAGTCAAACCCACAGAAGAGAAGCCAGGGAGCTGTTGCTCAGAAAGAAGATCAGCCTCTCTCTTTTAAGGTCAAGAATGAAAAACTGTCGCATCTCCCATGTGACTTCATATGATATTTACTTACATCTTTTTCTTCTGTTTCATTCTTATCTTCAAGTAAAATTGGAACGTAACATTATGGTGTTCCAAACACAGCGGTGTTGTTTAAGGACGATTCAGTGCTGTAACACTCACAAATCAAAATGATAGTGTCTGCTGCACTTAAGCAGGTTTCTGTGTACTGCCCTTTTGAGCAATTTGTGCGATGGTGTCTCTCTGAACCAGACTGAGTACTAGGGGCTCACTGACCCCTCCTCACCATTTTCCCCTCCATCTCCCCCATGTGAGCACCCAAGCCATCTCCTGATGCATGGTTGCATGCATGGCTCTTACAAACTCGAATGGTGTTATAATCATGCTTCAGGACGGATACAGGGGTGACCCACTTCTGCTTGCTCGCTCTCAAAACGTTTTATTCCAAATGGGAGATGGCTTCAGACCGAGGAAGTTATCCTGATTATACACAACAGCCTTTATTTGCCTTTGAAGTGAAATGCATCTGTAGATATCCTTCCAACAAAAATACAGTCAGCAGTTGTGGCAGAGCATGGCCCTATTGAAACACAGGTGTGAGCAGTAACTACATTTTGAGAATAAAATACCAATCCAGACCCTCTGTATCCTGCAGTACTTTGAGCTGAAGATATAGAGGGAGATGTCTTTTAAATCTTGCTGTTTGGGCTGTCTTCAAAATGCACTTGGTGGAAAACACCCGCAGCTGAGAACGTAGCTTCGTAATGCTAGCAAAGAATAATAATAGGGTAATGCAGAGAAAATTATATCCATTTACTGAAAACATGAGAGATGCTGTAATGTCTAAAAGTATCAGTCATTAAACATGTTCATTTGTTATATTAAAGGTACCACCTTTTCAGTAAATGGAATTTGCATTATGATTCAGAGATGACTGTTTAGAAGATTCAAATGAATAGTTGGCAAAGTGGCGGAGAAGCTAATAAAAACAAACCTGTAGTTCAGTTCCTGGCCATGGTAATGAAGCTAGAAATCATAACAGTGAACTGTGTGAGTTTCAAGGTCAAAATCCAGCGGCTGAGAGAGAACAGTCCCTATTCATACAGAAAAGTTTGGCAGGGTACGTCGCTGAGCCCCTTACCCTGCTGTAAGGGGTTGCTAGTAGCCGGTCACTCGTGCACAGGCATAACCTTGTATGCCGTATGATGTTCAAGTGCTTGGGATCCTTTAAGCCATGGAGTGATTTGGGAATGCTGCATGCTATTAGTCAGTCTCCGAGGTTAAATCTCATCACCTCCATTGGCTGCCCATCTTTGGAGCGAGTGACTAATGTATGCTTTTGTTTACTCCTCGAACTGGGGATTGTTTTCCAAAGGTGGGGATTGTTTGCATTTGGTACAGGATTTCTGAGGTGCTGTTCAGTTGAATTTGTATAAAGCCTAAAGCATAAGGTAGCTGCTTCAAAGAGCATTGCTCCCTTTGATACTTCGCTAGAGGAAAATTAACCGAAACTTTGTTTGCTGTGTAATATTTGAGTTTGAATAAGTTCAGTTGCCACCAGTGATAATGCGATGCCAGGAGTTTTATGTGAAGAGTGATTGAAAGTTCACGTTGGTTACGGTCAGAGTGGACGCTCTTTGTGTACCTCGGGTGATTTAAAATCCCTGCCGGAGAATAAGGGACGGCTTCGGCCGGTGACAGTTCCCTGTGCATCGCCCATCGCCCAGGTGTAACCATCCCCATTAAAACCCTCCCCGAACCGATGGCAAGACACAGCTCTCTCCCGTCTAAGAGAGCAGGAAATGGTCATTCTTGACATTTTTAATAAATAGTTTAAATTCTCTTCTGTGGGTTTGAAATGAAATCTAGGAAGACAGTCTGATGGCTGTTTCAAATGTAAGACTGTTGTCCACATTTTCATCTCGGTGAATAAGCGGCTCTGCGCTGGCTGTGAGAGAATTACAGCGATTCCCCCTGTACGGGGGGTCTGATCCTGCCTGTTGGTCAGAGCAGACGCAACAACCAAATACCAGCCAGAGCTTAAAAAGAACCAAACTGCATTTCAGCGTTTCTTTAGTATCGAACAGCAAGCGGTTGCCCTGTGTTGCTCTGCCTGTGCCTGTTGTTCAGAATTACAAAAAAAAAAAAAAAAAAAGCAAAAAAAAAAAGCAAAAAAAAAAGCACTTGATTTTCTTGACACCTGGAATGGGAGCTGAGAATATCGCAGGTTGCCCGAAACATCGAGATGTTGTATAAAAGCAATTTGGCTCGCTTTCCCAAACAAAACAGATTTACATTGGAATTGGCTGGGCTCCAGAGTTACTATTCCTCACCCTAGTTTGAGAATGCTACTGGGAAAACCTGCCCGTCTGGCTTGTAAGCCCAAGTAAGTAATTTCTGAAAGAAAAACGTAGTTTAAAACTTCAGCCAATCTCAGCCCCCACTGCCTGATGATCTGGTTAAAAAAAAAAAAAAAAAAATCTTTATTTTTCTCCCTCCATTCATAAACACTTCAAACTTCAGAGTGCTACTACTGCAAAGTCCCATGTTTTCTTAATGTATAATGAACTGGTTTACGTACTTATGATGAAATAAATCTGATGCAAAAAGCCTGACACCATAGAAGTTCACTGGATAAAATGAAAAATAAATAGTTATTTTGGAGAGGGAAAGCTTTGTGGCTCAGTAAGCATTACATATTTTCCTCATGGAATCATTAATCCCAGTAACTATCTTCTTTGTAGAATGTAATATTAAAAAACCCCCAAAACAAAAAACCAACAGAAAAAAACCCAACAAATAAACATGTTTTCCAGATGAAAATAATTATTAATAGGTTATCATAATAGTAGCTAGTGGGGAAGTGTCTTGGCTTGCTGCAGAAGATCTCAATCTAAAGCTGAGAGCTGGAGCTGAAGCTTCATGATAGCTTTCCAGCAAGGCCTTTTGAAAAACTGCATCTTGGAAGGACTGAAAATTAAGCCTGCGTATATATTTCTTACTAGCTACTGGGATTAGAGTCATGAATAATTTTTGCTATAGTTTTCAATTTCCACAGAACCAAAGAAGTACTCCTTTTTCACAGGATGTAGCTGGTAGGAGAACATTAGAGAAGGATATTACCACACATAATCAGAAGTTTCTGCCATCAGGACTCTTCCTTCTGGATATAATTTTGGGGAAGAAAAATCAGTTTAAGCTGGAATGTCAAAAATAGTTAAACCCCAGAAATTACTGGCCCGGATTCTGAGCCCAATTATTTTTATTGGACTTCTGAAGTCAGAATTTTGCTCCTTCTGTTCAGCTTCAGCTTGTGGTTGCATTATTTGAGCACTTTGTAAAAATTTTCTTTATTTTTTACTTAAACGCATTCAAAATTATAAAAGTATGTGCAAAACAGAGGAGGATGCTATTCAACAGGATCGTAAAATCAGTATTAAGCAGCCGGCCGGGTCCTGGTCCAAGCCATTGGAATGCTTCAGGGGATGCAGTATCAGATACTGGAGTAACAATGAGCTGCGCTTGCCAGACAGGACGAAAATAGAAAAAAATCCAGCAGCAATCAAAACTAAAAAAAAAAAAAAAAAAAGAAAAAAAAAAAAAGAGTCAGTGGTTAGGGTTTAAAAACAACCGCTTATTTGTACTTCAGGTTGATGAGAATGCGGCGCTAGCAGGGTGCTACGGGCAGCGGGAGGGCGGTTTGGCCGCAGAGAAACGGGCAGCTCCTCCGAGCCGTCCTGCGGCTCTGCCGTCGCGTCGCGTCGCGTCGCGCCGGGCACGGAGGTGGCAGGCCCGGCCCCGGGGCTGGGAGGGCCGGGCGCCTGCGAGGCCGCGAGGCCGGGGCTGCCGCTCGGGCATGGCGGGCACGGCCCTTGGGCTCCGAGAGACAGAGGCCAGGGGTGATAATTTCGTTTTGAAGTGGCTTAGCGTTGCTCAGCTGTGCCCTTAATGTTAATCGAGATTTCGGTGTAATCCGGGTAGCCGTGGAAGAATTCAGCGTGCAGGCTCCCCGCACCGGCACAGAGGAGCCGATGCCCGTTTCACGCCTGGGCCGACGTTAGATTGATCAGCCGCCTCAGCCCTTTCAAGACGGCGGCTGCCTTGGTGCTGGCCTTTGGCAGGGACGTAGTGGCAGGAGGAGGGGAGAAGACTTTCTCATTACGCCAGTGCCGCTCGAGTCGTCTTCGGCACACGCTCGCTACGTGCAGCCGGGTTCGCATGAATCGCTGATTGTGTAAGAAAATATACATATGATGCAGCTCTGCGCGGGGGTTTGACTCGAAAAACATCATGTGGTCTGTGAGCCTAAGCATGACTGCGGCTGGCTTTGCCAGCTCCCAAACACTCTCTGCTGGGTTACTTAAAATTTCGTCTGGGCGAAAAAACTCTCGATCAGAAAGCGTCAACAGGAGAAAAATAATGGCAGAGCGATTTGGAGAACTTCCTGTCTCCGGGAGCATTACTGCTGTAAACAGTGGCCATGCCAAGTGCTGAACCACTGCCCTCAGTCCAATAACAATAAATCTATTTTTTGGTTCTGGAGAGCTCTGCTTGTACATTTTTGAAACTCGGGCTAACGACGAGGATGAGACAGACACTATCCTCCGAGCATTTTCTTATTTTCTTTGCCGTGATAAAAGGAGTTGGCCTTACCAGGATACTGCTTAGGGAAAACAAAGTACCTCTCTAGATGAAAAGGTTACATAGTTTCAAGAGATTTGTTTGCCCTTCAGCTTTTTTTTCTTTTGTTTTTATTTTCCTTATTATTTTAGGGTGCCCTCCTTAAGAGGCTGCTGGAGTTCTGGTAAAAAAAATATTTTTTTGTGTACCTATGTACCTATATATGTACGTACCTGTATTACAACTCAAATAACAGCTGCTGTTTTATCATCAAAATAAAATCATTTTGAGAGATGAATTAGTGCCCTGGCTTCAGGGCTGGCTAGTGACCTTCAGCTGACTATCCTATGGCATGCAGTTCTTGTCAGCTCACTCAGGATTAGCAGAAGTGAGGATGCTGCAAATCAGTGGTTTACAATTGCTGTCAGGAGAGTCTTTTCCAGCATAGTCATGTGCATAAACCCTCATCAGTCTGAATCAGTTCCCTTCTAAAAACCCTTTCGCAGCAGTAAAAAAAAGACCTTTTTTTTCTATTACCTTAACGCTCTGTGGCTCTCCACCTCTTTTGCTCCCATCCTACTTCTATCCTGTTTTTCCCATCACAGTATTTCAACACAGGTTTCTCAGGCTCTCCAAATCGACCTTATTGCCTTCATCTCTGTCCTGCTTTAGTCTCTGTCTCTCGTCCTCCTTCCTCTACTGATGCTCGCCCTGCCCATCCCCTTTGAGAGCTGCTGCCTCGCAGCACAGGTTGGGATTCCTGTGTGAGCCTTTATCACAGGAGCAGATTTTGGCCTCAAGGTGTGCTGCTAGGGACTATCCTAAATCCTTTGCGCCCTTTCCCACCCTTCCCTCCGTGGACGGGGAGCTACCTGCTGTGTGGTGTGAGGGGGGAGCGGGCAGTGCGTGGGAGAGAGGGAGGAGGTTGAGCAGACCAAGGGGAGGAGGAGGGAAGCAACTGCTTTGAAGGCTTGATGCCATAAGAGCTCTTCAGTGGGGCGGTGCTTGGAGCAGCGTGTATGCACATCAGTTCCCTGAAGTTTAGGGAGGAACTGAAGGAAATGCTTTGGCAAGGCCACAAAGTTTCCACAGGCTAGACTTTATGCACCACAACTCTAACAAAGCCGCGTCCATATCTGAGGCCACAGAGGTTGCTCTGTGTTTGAAAGTTGTCTCTGGTGGAACTTGGCAGGTTCCAAGTTCGTAATGGCAGTGTTATCTCCCCCATCACTGACTGCTTGGATATCCATCGAGTGACCCCAGACCTCTTCCAAGCTCTGAAATCAATGCGCATTGCATTAGTGTAATGACAGCACGGAGGAGTCCTTCCTCTAAGAAAATGAACTCAGAGTAAACAGTCCCAGTGCACACTCCCATGCTCATCTAGCTACTGAAGAAGTGACTTGTCATGTTGTCTTTTGGCGTTCACCTGCTTTAGGCCACTGCAGGAGGAAGTCCCTCTCTTGCTAAAATGGCCCTGATGATCATAAAAGTGCTCCTTGCCTTTCATATTCAGAGCAGCACATTGCTCTTCCAGTGAACCCACATCTACCTTGTTCCCTGTACTTGGTGCCTCTGCCTGTAGCCATGCCGAGAGGTCGTCACCTTCGTTGCTCCGTAGGGCAAGGAGCATGTTTGCTCCCAGCTTTTGCACCGTGCCAGAGCACTGAGGTATGCCAGCATCTGGCTGAACAAGTAGCCAGACTTGAGCTGGTGCCAAATGAAAGCCAGTTCTGGAAGAGGGACTGAGACAAAATCCAGGTCTCAAGGGTCTTTTTCTAGATTCACAGGACAACGCACCATTAAATTAAGGTGCTTCAGAATAGGATCTGCCAAAAACCACAAGACCCATTACACTGAGGTTTTCCAGGTCTGACGATTAGGCAAGGGATGACAACAGGGCTTTGAGAGGTGGAGAGATCACGAGTTCAAACACAAAAGCAGTCCTTGGAGGAGGGAGTGGAACGAGGTGCTCCTCTCACCACAAACGCTGAAGCCACCACCAGCCCCGAGAGCCATGCATACACCACCCCTCTGCCCGAAGGACCTCTTCTCCCAGAGGACCTCCAGCCGCTGGGGCCGCCAGCGTTGAGGACTCTGCCACCCCACCACGGCCACCTGGCCCTGGTGCCCTTCAGAGAGGTGTGAAGTGTACGTCTGAGGCACGTCCTACGAAGCAGGGACCTTCACTGAGGAAATGCCCAATGCTTAAAGCAGGAGCAGGGGCCACCGTGAGAGCCTGTCAGTGAGTGACCCTCGAGCAGCAGGTCCCAAACCAAACCTCCCTGTGGAGAAGGGGCAGGGGAGGGCTCAGGCTGCAGGTCAGGGCCAGCTGACCACGCTGAGATGCCCCTTCCCCAAGGCTGAGCTTGCGGCCTCGAGGGCTTGGGGCTGTTTGGAGGGGCAAGCCCCCTTGGATATCCACCGTGGCTGCTAGGCACCACCTGGATGGGGGGGTGTGGGAGGGGTGAATGGTGTAATTTTGGACTTAAGCATTTAAATCAAACCTGAATCCCACTTCAGGCAGCTAAATCCTCTTGTGAATCTGGGCCTTAACCTTTTCATGTCTCTCTCATCGCCTATAAACTGAGGGTGATAATTTCTACCTCAAAAAGCTTGTAAATGGTTTGAAATTATAGCTGGGTTAAGGACTATTATTAGGCTTAAGGATCCCAAGGCATTTTCTGTGAGAAGGTGGTAACTTTGCATTTAAGTCATCTGGTTTTGAACTGTCCTTTCCATCTGGTGTTCTGTTGCTGTTTTTCCCTTTCTCTCAACCATTCAGCAGTGACACAGCAGTCTGCTGAAGAATCGCTTTTTCATTCCACCCTAGAGCTGGATGCACTTTGTGGAGGCTAAGTCATTCCTGAACATTTATTCACAAACAGCCCAAGCTCTGGTAAAGAGAAACACTTGATTTAAAACTAAAATGATATTGCACAGAGAAAACAAAAATCAAAATTCCCAGATATGTGGTAGGTCACAACTTGAAAGCAGAGGTTCAGAGGTGGGGTAGCCCACTCATAGGAGCATCAGAGATTTTCATTAGAGTCATCTTCGGGGAAAAAATAATTCCACCCTTTCAAAATCTGTGTTCAAACTTTAGTGACATGTACATTTATATAAATTGCGTATACACATTTCAAGTCTTAAAAATACTTTAACAATAAGCATTGCATTTTAAAACTCAAACTGTAATCTCCTTGTGCTGCCACTCTGCTGCAGAGGCCAGGCACCCCATAGCATCTCATTCTTCCTGTGCTGTAATTATTGTCTCCACCCAAGTTCATAAGAATTTTATAGTGGTTACTGCAGCAACTCCACTTATAGTTAGAGGCTGCTTGGCTTTTCCATTAAAAGGTCTTCCCCCCATCCCAGTTTTTTAATGCTTTAGTCCATTTTGCAAACTTGATCTGCAGGCTTTCAGTTTAAGAAGGCATCCCACCCCAAAAATTCAGTTATAACAGGTCACTTGGGTTGTCTTTCAGAATAGAACGGAAACTTTTTTTTATATTGTCAAACATTGTTGTAACTCTGGTGCACACACTCACGCACACATATACATATACCACCTCCATCACAAAGACTAAGAGCTGGTATTTGAATAGGACTTAGACCTTAGGATGCTGAAGTACAAATAATCTTCCTGCCAGACAAATTCCTACCACAGCTTGAAATAGTCAGGAGAGACTGAAATTAGACAACATCACAATATAGGTGGATTCCTGGTGGTTTTGTGTGTTTGCAGATTGTTGATGCTGGCATACAAAAGTGACTAATGTCTACCTTAACTACTGGATGTCACTCTAAACTGACTACTGTAGGACACCCTGTCTTGAGAGACCTCCTTCTTGCCACCTCAGCCCCAAATCTCTTGACCCTATGCCTCTTCTCCTCAGTTAGTTCATTTATGTCCTTTCCCATAAGCCCAGAATTGTTCTACCTGTCTTCTGCTGCATCTCCCTTCCTGATAAATAGCCATGACCATTTAGTACCCACACTTGGTATCTCCTGCTACTCAAGTGCCACAGGTTTTTTCACTCTAAACAGAATAAACTGCTTTTCTGGCATCTCTGCTGAAGCACATTCACAGGAAAAAAAATCACATGAAGGTAGTATAGGTAGTAACCTGAGAGAAGGAACCTGAAGGAATCCAATTGAGACTGATGCCTTGCGTCTAACATTTTAGACATGAACACTTCAAATGAATGCATTTCAAATCCAAGTTTCTTAAGCAGAGAAGGGCCATCAGGTGCCTCGAAGGCAAACATTGGAGCAGCAGCAGTGGTGGCGGCTGCACTTTTACACACATTGTCAGGCTGTCAGGGGAGGGATTAGCGCAGAGGCCCCTGCAAGGCTGGAGGAGGCAGTGGACGGTATCATCATGACAGCACATGGGACTGGGAAGTGAAACCGCTCATCAGCACAGAAGTGAAACTGGCTGCACAAAAACTCTTGTCAAATTAAAATGTAAACAACTGGCCAAAGAAAGAGAGAAAAACTATTTTAGTGGCTATTTTAGTGATCTGAGTCCCACAGTTGTAACACGAGAATGTGAGGGATCCCTGTTTGTGCAAGGGAGGATACTCTTCTGAAGGCTTCAGATCAAATACTAAAGGTGTTAGTTGCTACAGTAATTGATAAAAAGCAGCATTCAAGGAAATATGTGATTTTTGAATTGACAGCAACACATTTCTGGGATGCTGGATGCTGGCATATTTTGTGTATTCTAGCAGGGAGATGTTCTCCTTGTTTTCTGAGGAAAGGGATTTAAATGTTGGTACTACTGTGGCACAGCAAAGCGGGGAAAAGTGACTTTAGGACCTGCTACCTGCATGGGCATTCTCCAGTGCAAAGGGAATCATGTAGTGTAGGGGACGGGTCTTGTAGCATGGCTGGTACACCTGATGACAAGGGGCATGCACAAGACATTGCTGTGCATCACCAATACGTGTCTGCAGGAATAGCTGCTGAGGGCCCAAGTCAGCTTTATTTTAACAGCTGTAAGTTACACTGAGTGTAGAAACAGCTTCTGCATCTGTTTGCTTAAATATTTTGTGTCTGCAGCTTACAGACTTAGGGTTATGTTTTCACTTATGAAATAAGATTGTCAGGGACAGTTTCCAGAAGAGTGTCAGGGACTATCCTTACCACCCAGATAGTGGGCTTAAGGTAAAGTCCAATTTCAGTGCCTGCTTAGATTGACAGCTTCTCTATTAATGTTTCTTGATTTTGGTTATGTAATTTTGGTTGCTTAATATAGTTCCTGTGTTGCCTTAGGTTGAAGGTACATACACTTCACCAAAATAGCACCTTGAAACGATTCCACCCCAGATACAATGTTCTTCTAGCCTTCTAGCTCCAGGAATCCCCAGACCCGTGGCAGGAGAGCAGGCAGCTCTGCAGCTCTTCACCACAACATTTGACCTGCTAGCCGGAAAAAAAGCTTGCGGAATGGGCAGGGAAGAGAAGCGAGTGAAGTTCACGTCTTGGTTAAGCACTCAGCAGTGCTGCAGGGAGCTGGGAAGGGAGGGGGAGAAGGCAGCACAAGCCATACTCCCACAGCGGCAGGTTGCTTTTCCACAACTTATTGCAAAGCAAATTCAGTAGTTCATAGCTGGGTCCAAGTTTGCAGCAGCAGGGCCACTTCTGGCCATTTGCATGACAACTTGGCCCCGTATGAATCCAGAACAAAACACCTATTGATTTAATGCGATGGAGATTTCATTCTGGGTAAGTAGATGCTATGTAAACACAGATATAAGAACTTCCTGGAGTGAGACACTCGACGGAAATGTTCAAAAGTATACCTTCATGCTGACCCAGGCTGGTTCGGCAGGAGTCAAGTGGTTGTATTTCCCAAATCTCCAACCTGACACACGCTTACACCCGCAAAACATCCATATAAACACACAAACAGATCTGTTGCCTGTGCAACTGATTTGCATGGGCAGTTTTTGCATTTCTTTGGACAGTCCCCCCCAGTTTGCTGACACCTCCCCATGTTCACATTTATCTGTTTGGACCGTTGGTCTGTGGGGTCAGGATTTGGAAGCCATTTACAGCGTGGTAGCGGATGAGGTGAATAACAGTTTTTTCTCATATTTAAATTCAGTGGTATCTGTGGTGCTGATGGTAAACAAATTACGTTATTTTTTTGATGCCACTTACTTCAGCTGCAGATTTTTTCTGATGAAATAGCCACTGGACCAAACATAACAGGCAAAGTTATATTCTGACTGTGTGAAACTGTCACTGGGGGCAGGGGAAAAGAGTCACGGTCTGAGCACAGGATTTGGACTTGTGCAGGTTCTTTGCAATTGGGCATGCAACTTGAACATCTACAAAATATTTCACTCATATGATGAGCAGCAGTTAACTAATGAAGGGTCAAATTATGTTGGCCCTTCTCATCCTATTGATTACATTTGGCATATTCAGGGACCTAAGTAGTAAGAATGGCAAAATTTGGCTCCAGTGTATAATAGTCAACATTTGAGCATGAATATGCAAGCATGTGTGTATTATGTCCTGCCCAGAGATACAGTCAGATATGTCATTAAAATGCAGTAGACATCTTCACTTTGGCAGATACCCAGGAAGATGTTGTGAGAAATTGTAAAGATGTATAAAATTGATCATTTAGTGTGGTTTAATAAAAGTAAGTACATAGGCACTAAAATGTAGGATTAAAAAAAAAAAAAAGTATCATAATCTTTCTTACTAGAACCTGAAAGTCTCTCAGTAATGTAACAGAAATGTCTGTAATATAATTTGTACTGCATTTGTGTATTACATTTCATATTTTTCCATCTATACTCTTGTCCTTGTCAGCACAAGCATTCTTGGCTCCTTTCCCTTTTCTCTTCTTTTCATCTAATAATTTACTGTAACAATTGAAAAAAAAAAAAAAAAAAACACACCAAAAAACAAACCCCACAACTCTAATGACATCAGAATGAATCCCAAAAGCAAAAGATAGCAATTGTAGCCACATCATCTGTTGGCCTCCCTTTCCTCACCACCACCACCACAGGCAAACTTCTGAAGGTTTAACTCCTTTTTTTTCTGCCCTCATTTGGATGAACCTTCATCAGTGGAATCACTGGCTCTTTTTGCTTGAGAAAGAGGTGGATTCAAATGAAGTGATAGGTTCAAGATGTGGCCTCTCTTCCCTAAAGCATCTCTGTTCCCATTCCCCTTTGCGTCTGCCCATGCAGCCACTTATATTTTAAGGGAGCCTTCCCACCCCCAGACCCATGTGGTCATGACACTGCCCAGGGATGACTAAAGCAGCACACAGGAGCTTCATGTGACCATGTTGTCACTTGGGATTCATTTTTTCCCCCTTAGTTCCTCTCAAACATTCCCAGCTTACAAGCCTCTTGCTCCCTCTAGAGCCCTTCAGTGCTTCTGGGGGACCACTTAAATAATCTCTCATCAAGCTAAATGTGAGCTCACTGCTCATTTTGCTTCCAGCCTCTGTCAGATGGGATGCAGACTTCGAGTTCCTGTATTGCAGTGTAGAGCACAGGCACAACACCTTCATATTCTTGGGTCATGGAGGCTGATCTTCACCTTTTGCTGGTCCAGGAACAGTATTGCTGAGCAGGCACTGGCAGACAATATTATGTTTTGTGTTTCCTCTTAAGTTCTTGCAGCTTTGCACGGTATCAGGGGATCTCGTGAGCAATCCTGTAACATCATGAGCTGAGGACAGCTGGTTTAATCCATCTGACTTTGTCTGTCAAATGAGCACTGACTCTTGAGAGCACTTTTGATAGTACAGGCTCTAGCAAACCCATCAACAGAGTCTCTAGGTATCATTTCAAAAGTTAGTATTGTATTTTGGCCAGAAATGCTACTGTTTCCATTATTTTTTAAGAAGGGTTCCAACCTTAATGCTCTTGAAAAAATGAAGATTACCAAGCAATTTTTCCTCCCATAGTTGTGAGGGAAGACTTGATGGAGGCAGTGAGTCTTGTGCTCTGCTCTTACGCATATGAGGGTGTGCTTGATGTCTGTGAGAAGGGTTTCCAAAGGCAGAGCCCTGTCGCACATCTGGAGAATTTAAGCCTTGTGCTCATGAGGTGCTATGTGCCTAATATTAGGAACTGCCAGGGATAGTTACAGAGAGAGCAACAGTCTCTGAAGTGACTCTGGCACCCCAGCAAGTCACAGCTTGACACTGACATCACCCATCAGCCCTTCCACTATCGGCAAAGACTCCCACGATGACACAGTAGCGATTGGCTTCAGTATACCGAGGCATGCATCATTGACCCGAGCTAATTTGTGTATGGTTTTCTGTAGATTTATGGGACTGTTTAACCCAGAGGGTCTCAGATTTTGATGTTAGATAATGGAGGGCTACGTGCCAGCTCGCTGTGACTGCTAGGACATCATCAAATTGTCATAATGACTATTGGAGGCATCCAAACCAGACCAATGTTTCAGAATGCCTTCTTGGGGTGTTTGGTCCCCCTTTACAGTCACTAGAGAGGTCAGTCCATCACTTAGGCTGTCTGACTCAATTTTGGTGGCGCCCACCCCTTTCTGAGTTGGTCAGAGACACGAAGTGCTCAGTGTAGGTCTTTTACCAGTAGTTAGGAGGTCCACTTAGACATCAGAAATCATGGCATCTAATACAGGCTCCAGTGCTAGGGAGTCTGAATACAGCCTCCACTGACTAATCTGGTATTGTTTCTACCAATTTAGTCTGCTGCATGTTGTATATGTATGTCTGTGTGTGTGTATGTGCACACACTTGTGTGTATTATGCAAGTGTATGTTGAAAATAAAAATCTGTATCATGGCTGTATCATAATACATAAAAGCAAGGAGGAGACATTTCTAGTCCTGCTGTCATCTCAAAGCAAGGATATCCATAAAACACAGATTTCAATAACAATACCTCCAATCTAAATCTACCTTTGTTAACCAGACACGTAAATGATGAATAATGTAAAAGCTATGAATAAAAGTGATAAAACCACTTAATAAAGCTAAATGTAAATGAAACAGAATAACCAGAGAAAAAACACAGCCAGAATTATTGGTAAGCAGCAATGAGTGACATGTAGGTTTATGGTTATATAGTCCTGTGGTTAACCAGTATGTGGTTAATGAATAGTCTTCTGTCAACAAGAAGTAAGCTAAGTATCTTCCTGCTTTTGCCAGCTTGTGTCACAACCTTATACAGGCTTTGAGATCCTGTCTGTTCTGTAAAAAATCTTGAAAGTAGCTTCATCTCCCTCTTCTTCTTTATTCTGGTCTTGTAGACTGGTAATGTGGCCACATTTTACTACATTTCACTATTGCTATAATTTTTCTGAGTTTCTTTTCTATCTGGAAAATCCCCAAGAGCCTTCTGAAGAAATAAATAGACTATGTATTCTAGTTGAACCACAGGAGCACCTTACCTAATGCATCAGCAGTTGTAAAAAAGAAATAAATTAAAGAAAAATGGGAAGCCGGATGGAAATACTGCAGATTAGTAAAGAGAATTAAGTACGTTTTCAAAGTCTCTTTCAGTCTTAGCCATCTGGGTGTTGTATATGATGATACAGGGAAACTATTTTTGGAAAGAAGGAAGATCTACAGGTATCTCTGATATTTCTTAAGTCTAATGCTATGGGTGATAAAGTTTTTTGGATGGAGGTTTATTGAACTTTCTTACTGTTGCCTCATAGAAAGATCTGTTGTGCTGGTGGAGAAAGAGTAACAAAGCTGTAAAGCTTTATCATGTAATTTGGTATTTAAAGAATGTCAAGACCACAACCATCCTTGGTCTGGGTAGATGTAGGACCCAAGAGTTGAGAGTCAGAGGCCCTGAGACAGGGATCTGAAATGACTTTTGCTTCTGTTGCAATTCTTTCAATCAGAGGGACAGCTTTCTAGCGAGGATGTGGAGATGGGAAGACACTGACCTGGGATTTGCGAGGCTTGTGTTTCGGCTTCTGTTTTGTCAGGGCTGTGATTCAGGATTAAGGTCAGATTTAGTTACAGCAGCCAAAGTGGTTAGCATCACTGGCCACAGGCTTCCTGTGAGACTGTGGCCAAAACACTTTTATCTCCCCAAAGTTCCTCATCCATAGAGTGGGGAGAATACCTCCCTCATTCACAAGGATGGGATGAATATGGTTTCCAGTAACAGTTATGTGTGTGTGCTTGCCCCAGTGTTGACGCAGACCATTAGCACCGAAGTAGGCACTGCATTAAGAGAAGTGTTGAATTGCAAGTGAGTGTGCAGAGGGAGGTGGGGAATATTGCTGCTAGAGGCAGGCATTTATACTTACATTTATATTTAAATTTATATTTATTTATATAGATAAGTGAAGCAAACAATAAAAATGGGAAGTCTTAGAAGGGAAGAAACTCAGCACTCGGGAGTGCTGGAGCCAAGTGGTAAAATGAAGCAGGCAGATCTGTATAGGGAAAGCTCGCACAGCATGTGCCCAAAGGAGGAGAACCTCAATTTTCTTACAACAGTTCCTGGTTATCTAACTTGGGGTCATGTCCTTTGATGTCTCTTACTGATAACGAAGATTCCTGTCAGTATCTGAGTCCTCCATGATGCTGAGATAACTATGCTAAACCTGCTGACAGGCAATGTTTTCATTGTTGTCCAGGCCAAAGACATAACGAATGCATAAATGAAGCCTTATCAAAAATGCAGAATGTTACTTTTGTTATTTAAAAAATGCCTGAAGTAAATACTGGCATCGGCCAAAAGCAAATCCAGGGGTAGCAGGATCTGAAGGCATTGCGGTCACAAGGGGATACGAAACCTTCCCCAGCAGCCATCAAAATTAGTACTTTTCCCAACTTAGAGCCGTGGCATGCACATAACAATTTTGAAAAGGCCTTCACAGTTTTCTTACTGAATAATAGAGAAACTAAGCATAATGCCCTGCTATGTCTTCATAAAATGTTTTAATTCTCTGTGGACAAGCTGTAGGGATTTTTTATTTTTTCCATTCCCTTGTTTCTTGGCATTGCAGTAGCAGATTATTTTTAAAGGGTTCTGGTTCACAATATGGAATTGATCTAATGCTAGCTTCAACCACAAAGCGTGGGATTTTACGATCTGCCTAGGGGATCTGAGCACCCAGTTCTCTTTAATTTTAACAAGTGCTGTTGATCAGATCCCCGTGGGAGTTTTGGAAGAGTCAGCCACAATTTCTAAGCCTCTCTGAACTAACACCCTTTAGAAAGTACAGATAACATACCAGCAGTCATGTAGATCAGATAAACTCTAACTGTTAGGGGTAACCTCCTTTTTTTTACAAAAAAGCCCTGTAGATCATTTAAATACAAATTAATTTTTTTCCCGAAAGGTTTGAGCTGTTGCCACAAAGGGAATGCATCCAGCACCAGGTAGTTGTGAGGTTATACACCCCACTCTCTGGGAACATATCTATCTTCAGATACAGACAGCTAAAGTGTTTTAGTGTCATTTGGTGTGTTCGAGTGCTATCTGAAATGTGGAGTACACCTTTTCTCAACACATATGCTCAGTAACATTTTTTTTCTGTTGCAGGGAAAAGCTTCACGCTGACTATCACGGTCTTCACAAATCCACCACAAGTAGCCACATACCACAGAGCCATCAAGATAACAGTGGACGGACCTCGCGAACCCAGAAGTAAGTGAGCTAACGACAGAATTTGCAGCTGATGGTTTAGTTCAGGGGTTCATCACCAGCCTCACGAAATGCAGCAATATCCAACGCATGAGGAGCAGTGGGAATGTTTTAAGCCAAAGATGTTCTGCAAATGGTTTTAATTATCCCTTCCCGAAGCCTCATTTTTCATGGGTGTCCAGCTGATCTAGAATATGACTTGCATTGCATTTCTAAAGTACCTACCCAGGGATGCCTTGGATCTTACCCAAAAGCTGACAGAAGGGATGCTGGTAAAAGGTGGGCAGCGTATACCTTACGCATCATTTCTTGCTAGTCTTGCCTTTCAGATGTTAAGAGGATTTTAAAGCATTGGAAACCAATATGTCATTGATCTAACTTTTCAAGCTCAGCCACCCTGCAAAAATAAATAAGTGCCTGAGAGAGGAGAGGACACCTGGTTGCTGCCTTGTGGAGTTCACTGTACCTCATGCTGTCGTATAGTTTAGGAGCACCCATTTTCATGGCCAGCCAATCATCTTTCTTGGTTTTTGTTTTTTTTTTTTTTTCCTTTCTTTTTTGAAGAATTAAGTGCAAGGAGGAGATGAATGGTTTGATATCTCCAGGGGAATACCCGCACTTTTCACACAGGCGG
Source organism: Tyto alba (assembly GCF_018691265.1). NCBI lineage: Eukaryota > Metazoa > Chordata > Aves > Strigiformes > Tytonidae > Tyto > Tyto alba. Next base: position 29,008,532 of record NW_024881276.1, read on the forward strand.
TGGTTGTTTTGTTCGGGTGGCGAGGGCAGGCTGTTTTGTCTGCGGGGTGAAGTGAAGTGAGGGTGGAGCAGACCTGCAGGTACTGGTGCTTCTGCAGCACATGCGCTGCCTGTTACCAGAGGCAATCGTTAACCTCAGTCACTAGCCCAAACGGGGCATTTTCATATTTTTATCAAAATGCCCTGATGTAAACTGAGGTTTGTGGTTAGTTTCTTGCGCTCCTCCTGCACGCTTGGCAGAATTTCTGGCTGTTGCTTAAGTGGAATCATCCCGGGAGCAGAGAGCGGCAGGGCTCAAACACCCACTAGAGAATGAGACTCACAGCTCAGGGTTGCTTAACTAGAGGCAGGAGGAAGAAAAGAAAGGTTTGGAACTTCAACTAAAATAGCTTAGAAAACTCATGTCTTGCCTGTGCGTTTTCTTCTTGAGCCTTCATTTGTCTGAGTTACATCATGATGCTGCATGCATTTAGTGGAAAAATGTGACCTATATTTTTTGGATTTGAGGCCAGACTTTAAAACAAACACTGCTGTTGGGGCGAGGCTTCTTATTTAATTTGTGTATTTTTTTTGAATATTGTTGGTGAATTGTGCCTGAAAAATATCTCTAGTGAACCAGGCATCTGTGCACATAAAACAAGATATTTGTATATGCAAGTTCCAGATTTGCATAAGCAGTTACCTGAACATGTTCATAGTTTGCAGACAACAAATAAGCTTTAGTTTTTTGAATATGAGTCTGCTAGAACAGTAAGAAACAAAATCATCCTGCAGACATACCTACTATTTTAAATCAATTCTTCAGTTGGTGTAATAGTTAATATTTAATAAGATTCTACAATTTAAAAAGGAAGTAGTGCTATAATACACACAGAAACAACACACATATCTTCTCAACTCAAATGTATGTAAAAGCTTCCTTGTAAATAATTTGACTTTGTTGTAGGCAGTAGTGGAGGAGGCTTTACGCGTGTCAGGAGAAGAGGTCGGACTCCCCACTCAGTAGGAATGCACAGCTCCTTTTATTGCTAAGTCATTTGTGACACAGCATAGAAGAGATTGTGCTCCTTTCATTTTGAAGAGGGCTGCAAAGTCGTTTGGTTTGACTTCTCGGCGAGGGTTTCTGAATTGCAGTGGCTGTCGTGATCAGTCTGGTATCTCTTCTTCTCTTTAGACATTTCACTGAGGTGCAGGTTGGTCTGATGAGATACACCACAGGCTGTGAAGGAAGAAAGAAGTGCATTCTCCATTCTGAGGCAGTTCTGGCGGGTTTGGGCTGTACATTTATTTTTCTATAGTCTCACTCAGTGGGTGTATCCTACTTTATACTGGTTCAATTAGATCAGTTACATCTGCAGCCTGTACAAAAATAGATTGCCAGGCTGTTACCTGCACAAACTCACATACAAGGTCTGCAGTTAGACCTATCAAAACATATATGCTGTGTACTGAAGGGATTTAAAATTACCTTGGCCTTCTTGTATTTAGACTAGAATCAAAATAAAAATTGCTAGATTAGAGTGTTTCTGGTTTCAGTAATCGATATTTGGGAACATTCATGCTTTCAGATCCATGACTCACTCACTCTCTTCAGCTAAAGGAATTACAGAAATACTAAGATGTATTTTCTAAGATGTCCCAATTCAAAAGAAATCTGTGGGAAGACAGTAATGGGAACAAAATTAGATACTGCTGTCTTATAGAGACCTAGAAAAAACATGCTGAAGTCCAAAACCAACTCCAGCAACAGTTTTTGATTCATTTACTTCATGTTTATAACGGTTCTAAGACAGTCTGAATTCTAGTGAGTGCCTGCATTCTCTGTGAAACATGCTGGAAGGTAAGGGGCCATTTCTGAGGATGGAGGCCATCTGAGACAAAAGTCAGAATTTCACACCAGGACAATTTTTAGTCATTTTTCAGGACATAGGAATACCTTTTTTAAAAAAACCTTTAAAATTGATTAACTTAAGAAATAACAGAAACATTTTCTTTTGTCTTCAGAGAATGTTGAATCAAGAGCAGTCTCTGAGCCAGAATTAGACACGTTCTCAAAGTGGGGTTTTTTAATGCAAAAGGACAGCCACTGCAACTAGGCATGCTTGGGGAAAAAGCTTCAAAAAGTAATACAAAGCAGGATTTGAAGTCATTTTTGGAAAAAAGCAAAATACTCAAGCAAAAGGCTCCTAAAGCAAATATGCGAAGTACAGACTTTTTGGCTCACTGGGATGTGTGGAGATGTCATGATAGGTGACAATAACACAGTGTGTATTATCTTCACTCTGCACAAAGGCCTGCAGACTCTGGGTTCTTGCACATCCCATTGTACATTTGGTCATGGTTATTGTGATGGCCAGGTCTTTGCCTAGCAGCATATGTGCCAGATTTGCATTTACAACTATGATAATTACTTGTGCACAGGACTTGCACCATTGTCCTTTTTTTGCTGCTGAATTTCTTGCTGTGCCTATCCAGATGATACTTCTCATCAAGTTGTCATGGCTTGTACAGAGAGCCAAGGTACTTAAGAATCTGGCGCTCCCTCCACTGCGTTCATTATGTATTTTTAAAATCTCTTTTGAACTTAGCATTTTCATTCTCCAGCTCTGAATAAATGCTTATTTTCAAAACTTTTTATAAAAAGAAATAATACTGCACTGTCAGGAGAAGGGCAAGATGACCTAACCCATCATTTTCTTCTCCAACTTCTATGATTCTATGATTCATAAAGCAATTTATGTTTTTATGAGCTAAGTCCATGGGGAAAATCATTAGCAGTAACCAGATCAAGAGTAGTGCTCCTGATGAAAATACTTTTGGTTAGGAAACTTGGTAGAAATAGTATGACTCTTAAATTAAATATTTCCCTTAGGCCATTTGACCTGCTGTGTACGTCTGCTGAAAAATTAGGTTTTTCTTCTTTTGACTGCTTCTTTCTGTTTTTCTCATTGAATTGTTTTAACCTACATAGCTCAGAAAATTTCACTAATGGACCAGGTGCCTGAAAATGGCACAAAATGAAAAGGCTACGTGGGTTTAGCCCCAGTGGGCCTGAGATGTCCAAGGTTAAGCTGGGCATTAAATGTGATTATCCCATATTGGATATGTGGTTTTCCCAAATACCTTTTGGCATCCTTATATCAAAAGGCAGGATGCAGAGAAGTGGAGAGAGAGAGAGAGTAATATTACTGAGCAGGGTATGAGGGAGAGCTTAAAAAGCTGTTGGCCCAAGAAGCACCTTTTTAGGAATGGAAATTTCCTTTTGCCTTCTGGCAAAGCTAGCTAGACAGGGGAGTGGGGAGATGGGGAGCACAGGTACACCTTTGGTCAACCACAGCTAAGGACACCATCAGACGCTGGTGTGAAGTGATCCCATCTCACGTGCAAGGTTCAAGGAAAGCCCATGGCCTGTAGCTGTTCTGAAGGAAATCTTCAAACTCCCCTTTGCCTGGTCTGAGGTCTTTTTTAGGGGATTCCCAAGGTCTGGTAGTGTTAAGTGCCATTGCTCTGCTTGTCCTTTCTCCTGCCCTGTCCAACCTTTGCCCCCAGACTTCAATTCCCAGAGCAGCTTCTGGGAGGAGAGTTGGCAGAGCCGGCAAGGGGCTGGCATCCCCCGCCCCATAGCAGGAGTGAGGAAGACTCTGCACATGTCAGGCTGGGAAGGGATGATTCCTCTGAGGGTTTCACATCACCTTCAGCCTTTCATGCAAGGAAAGCCAAACCATTCTCCAAAAAAATGTTTCAATCTCAGTGAGCTGAAATAATACTGAGTGCCTTCATTTATTGCTCGCTTTCTGCTGCAAGTGCCTCCATCTGTTGGAAACTGAGACTAACATGTACCAATGAACAGTTTAGAAACCATGAAAAAATGAATCATCGTGTTATTGGAAGAGACCCACCATATCAAGTTCAGTGATGACTTATCAGATCCTTCCATTCACCTGGAGACTAACAGTGCCTAGCAGAAAATGTGTAGAGGTGGTGCTTACGAGTCGATTGTCCGTATAACAGAAATGCAGCTGGGACTCTTTCTTCCCTTGCTAGCACTAGTAGTGTGCTCAGCAGCACACCACCATCTCAGTATCACAACCTAAATTTGCTAATCACTTTTAAAAAAATCTTGGCTAAGGTACTTGCTTCTGGGAGCTTCCAATCTAAATAGATTGTGTACAGACAAAAGAAAGGGATGGACTGCAAGAAAAGCCGACGGTTGCTCACTGCCAGGTCTGTGCCTGTGTGTTTCTGTCCCTGTGTCCTATTGTGTGGGTGACACTGATGTGGGCGTACTAGTGCTTAAATTATGGGTGCGCTCTGGGGACATTTGTAGCTGTCTTATGCAATGGTTATACGCAAGCGTGTAGCAGCTGGGGGAAGTTACAAAACATCTCCAGCTCAAATTCACACAATGTGACTTGATGTGTTGCTGCCTCTAAGTGGGTATGGGTAGGTAGGGGATTGCTGTTGGTTTCCATTCTCTGTGTGTGTGTGTCTCATCAGAGGACAGACAAAGAAGAGCAATTTAATCCATTTAAATAAAATAAAGCAGTATATTATTGCAAGGGCATGCTTGCAGACGGAGGGAGCTATTTCTGAACAGGCAGAGCAGCCCTAGCAGCCCCCTGCCAGCAAGGCCAGCTCCACAGCCCCTCAGAGCAGCAAGGGAACAACAGCCTAAAATGTACGCCCTGCAGTTGGGCACGTCTCCCTGCACCGTGAAAGCTGTGCATGCCACCAGCCCATTTTTCATAATGAAAGTACACAAGGAGCGAAAGAGCAGAGAGCAGTTTGTCCCTTTGTGACTTGTGTTTTCTGAAGAAAAGTGAAGAGTGAGGGGGAAATCAGCCTGTTTCCATTATGCACGCACTTTCACACAACCAGCCTGAATTACTGCAGTGATTTAGCATTGTGCCTTCTGGCTTAGCCCAGGACCGTATAGCACAGGAGCATCACGTAGCACGGGATTGTATAGCACAGAAGCATCACATAGCACAGCACCACCTGACACTGGATGTTACAAGTTTGGCTGCAGAACGGGACCAGAGGCTGCGTATCTGGATGCAGTCAGCTCTGCAGAGCATCCACAGCCTCCTCCGCAGCTCGTGGGTCCCCCGTGTCCCAGAAAGACCTCTCCGTGCCCCACGTCCCAGCTGCTCGACAAGCCCCTTTTCCTCCATGAGAGGATGTCAGAGCAGCCCTCTCGGGGCAGGGGCAGCTCTGGGCTGGGGCTGGCCCCCTCAGAGCATCTGGCAGGGCTAGCACAGCACCAGCCTCTTGTCTGATGTCTCAGAGTCCCCTTGCCCGGCCACCCTGGGGGAGCTTTCACTGGCAGCAGGAACCTGAAGCAAAGCCCACGCTCTCAAGCATTTGGTTTCAGATCAGAAATCACACAGATATACCACCAGGCACGCTGCCCACAAGCTGAAAAGACCAGTAAAAGCAGAGACCAGTAGCTGCAGTAACTACCCCAGTGCAAAGATCCCTCGGTGCACACAAGGTCCAGGCAAGACCTGCCTCATATGGTCTTGAACTGGCTAGCAGCTACCTGCAGCTCCTAAAACCAGTGCTGGTTGTTCTCCATCTGATGTGCAAAGGATTATGAAATTCATACAAATGCTCAACACTCCCTGGTGTAACAGTGATTCCCCCCTATCACTTTTTGTCCTACTCAATAGGTAGAACCTCCATAAATTTTTAATACCAGCATCCTTGAGGTTTCACGGTGCAGACGCTCCTTTCCCATATGGAAAATATGGAATGGGATTATTTTCACTGGCATTTATCAATCTCACTGCTGAGTCAGTTAGGAGAGTTGATGTTGGGTGATGTGAGACAGGGAATTTGTCATTTTAGTTCAATAAAACTGTCAAATATGTGCAATATGAAATCTTGTGTCAAGACTGCTTTTCTGGGAGTGCGGTAGCTGAGATATATATTTGCTTGCCTAGTTATTTGTCTGGTTTTTTAAAGATACACAGAAGTGTTGACAGCACAAGCTCCTTCCTTGCATAAAGCAGGTAAACAGGAAACCAGAGTTGCTGCAGTGTGGGCTAGGAACAGTGCTAAAACTGGCCCAGTCCTATAGAGATTATTTCAACTCCTTTTTTGAGTCACTTAATCCCACACAGCTCTTTTTCCATCCCCCTTGAATTAGTGTGATTTTAAACTGAGAACGGCTAAGAAGTTATTTTTCATTTCTTTCATCTTTTTTGTCTTTGTCAACTTTTTTTTTTTCCACTTATAATTCATTATTTTATTGCCTAGTGATTGAATGGCTGCAAAAACTGTGGTGAATATTTATAAGTGTTTACCTATATTTGCATGGTGGGATTTTCAAGGGATATACAGCCTCAGTCTAGCCCTGCTGAAATCATTAGGCAAGTCCTCTGTAACTGTGACAAAAGCAGAATTAGGTGAATATATATTACTTCTGAAAATGCTTCCTAAGCAGTAGTAGGTCTGACTTTCTCCTGTCATCTGCACTTACCTACAAAAAAATTGTAGCTGTTAAGATCAGTGAACAAGACTTTTGTGGGGGGAGCATTTCCGATAGTAATACGAAAAAAGACTGCATAGATGCCACTTGTATGTTGTGTGTGTGTGTGTGTGTATGTAAAGAAAAGCATTAATATGTAGCACCCTGGCAAGCAGGTTGGCCATATATAGTGACTATATACTGGTCCCCACTGAAGACCCTAGCTCACTGACATGCCAAGTATCTTTCCAGTAAAGTTAGTTGGTGGTGGTCTGAATCAAAGATTTCTGAGTTTGGTCCTTCATCCATCATGTTTCTTCAAGGAAGGACTTTTGAACAGCAGTCATTAAGCAGGAGCAAATAAAAAGTCTGAAGCAGCTCCTGGGGAAGGATGGACTTGTAGTTGAAACCCTGCAGTGGAGCTGCCTAGTGTGGTTTTAAGGGTGTCACATAGCCCCTACCCCTCCTAGAAGGAGGTTAGCTAGCAAAGCTGGGCTGTTGGAGCATCGGTCAGCCATCCCACTGTCTCTCTGGGGTTGGCCACTGAATGCCTACCGTGCTGCTGGAAGGAGAGAAGGTTTCCTTCAGGGTTGTGCTGGAGGGCAGCAGGACATGACTGCAAACAACCTCTGCAACCCACTTCCTTCACTCTACTCCCCACAGGAGGGGGGAGAGAGGGTCTTCTCTTCCTCATGCTACTAAGGGAACTGGGAGAAGGGGAAGGGAAACTTTCGCCCTGCATGGAGTGGCCAGACACTCCCGTTCACCAAACAAGCTTTTGGCAGTGCAGGACCTTTTCTGAAGCCTCTGTTTTTGAGGACTTGCCTTCATTATGGGTTTACCAAAACAGCACGTGTCTAAGAGAAAAGCTGGATGAAGCTGTGTGGCACTTTCAGTGAACAGCCATATTTTCTGCTTGGAATATAACTGGAAGGGATGAAAATCCATCTGCAGTGTAGTCCCTCCCAGCTTTGCCTGCCCTGGATTACCAGAAATCACGGCAGGCCCATACAAAAACACTGCAGGCTTTTGCTTCATCCTCTGTCACCCGTTGTGAAGAATGCAAAAAGGACTTTTGCTCTGCATCTCCATTTGTGCCCTTGCTCCTAGCTCATTCGTTGCAATTGGGAATTGTAATGAGTAAATGCATTTTCTATTAGTGTTAATAGTAAATCTTGATCAGACTGTTCCTATGTCAGTGCTGCACAGATCTGTGCAAAGCATGAGGAAGAGCAATGCTTGTGAGAGGCCATCTCAGCTGTGCTTCTGAATCATAAAGGAAGGGGTTGTCTTTTTTTTGTATGAGGGCACGATGTGCTTATTAATAACTGAAACACATCCTGAAGAGAGGGAAGGATGGAAACATCTCCCTTGCCTTCTTTAATCATGGAACAGATAAGGAGCAGCCTGTAAAAATGGGAGGGGACACGAGAAAGAATTTAACCAGCCATAAATGAAAAGCTAGTGTATATATATATATTTTTTTTAATAGCGCCTGACCTTTATTCTTCCTTTGCAGAGTGCTGTAGTTTGAGTCTATTAAGTACAACATGCACCGGGCCATCTTCTCAATGCTGACCAGTCCAGAAAAGCCAGGCTGTGTCATAACCTTAATACATAAAGCTGTAGAAAAATTTAGGCAACAGTGTTGATTTAATTATTAAGGATTCTGTTTGTCTGAGTCTGTCTGCCTCTCCTACCTACACCCTACATTATGGGCTGTTCTTCATTACCTGCTCTACCTATCTTCGCAATCTAGCCGCAAACAGTTTTGGTTGACCACACCACTTCCCTCTTGAAAGTTAATACTGTTTGACTCATTCTGTGCTGCTAACACCAAGCCAAAGAAAACAAGCCAAAGAATAACCTGCTTGTATGCAGTTTGGAAACTTCTCAGAGGCCCTGCTTTCAAAATGCTATACAGTAGCTTACTATATCTCTCTGCAGCTGCAAAGAAAATGAGGAAAGCAAAAAATGGTTCAAGAACCTAAAATAAAGACTAGGGGAACCACATGAAATTTATGAGCTTTCAGTGAACTGCAGTCCTGTGTAGGCACAATGGAGCATTAGTACAGAGGAGGGACTGCTTAGTAACCTACAGATTAAAATACCCAAAGTCATTCCTTTGGAAAAATAGGTATTTTCAACTATTGTGTGGAAACACCAGTCACTGGACTTGGTAAAAGCAAACTTCTTTACTTCAAGAGAAGCGCATAGCCAGGCTACATACTTTTTTTGGACAGGAGCAAAGTTTTTTACAGGTTGTCAAAGTCTGAATGGTCAGTATCCATGGGCAGTAAATGTACTTTTGTGTTGCCGAAGTCCCCTGGTTTACATAAACAGTGAGCCACATGACTTGATGTTTAAGTTGCAAGTGACTTGTTCAACTGTCTGGGGCTGAATGATGGAGATCTTTTACTGTCTAGAGATATTTTGGTGGACTGATGAAATGGGTTTCTGTCTAAGCTATTTCTCTGACCTCCGATAGCGTGATGTTTGTGCAACTCACTTCTCCTTTCGGATGTCCTCTTGGAGGCACTGCAACGGTGGCAAATGCTATCATCCCTCGTTTTTTCCACTCAGGCTGAGAGAGGGGGTCCAGATTCATCCCACCTAAGCTTATACATTTGGTTAAGGTGCCTAAATTAGGAGGCTGGTCCCCTGTATTCAGCAGAGGGACAACCTTCTCCCAAGGGCCGCTCAAATGGCGGCTCAGTCCTTGCTGCCTGAGCTTTGTGTTTCTGCAGCTTTTCTTTGGACAGAGGTGTCTTTTTGTGCCTGTATTTTTCTTGGTTGCTTGCTGAGCTGTTGGTTGGCTGGTTGTGTCTCATTCTGCACCTACTCCTTCAGACATATCTTTGACTATGATGTCTCAGCCCATGGCTGGAGGGTATTCTTATGGTGGTTTGTACGTGTGGGAAGATGCAAACTATAAAGAAACAAAAGAGGCTTTGGCAATGTGATGCTTAAGTTGGGAGTCATTCAAACTTTGTCAAGGAGTTGGGATTTTTAAAGTATATACATTGACATGGGGGAAAGGGAAAAGAAAGCAAAGGGTATAATTTTGCGGACTAATTTAACTTTCATGAAAAACTTCTTCCCTCCAAACTCCTAGCGCTCAGTTCCCTTACTTTTACTTTGCTGTGATGACCTAATTCCTGGGGTGAACCCACAGAATAATTGCACTTCCACGACAGAAATGGAGGACACACGTATGTCAGATTCATCAGAAGTTTTGGTAGATCCATGTCAAGCAAAATAATTGTGTTTTAAGTAGAAATACATTTGTACATTGCTATTTGTTAGTACATCACAGGCCTCACCAGCAGAGCTGGGGGGAGAGGAAGTATATTTCCTGCCTCTCAAGAAATTGTTAAGATTGCTTTTTCTGGCTGTGGTACCTTAGGGTAGACGTGAGGCTTTTCATATGTTTGTCAGGAGGCAGGGAGAGAGCTGGAGGGACCCAGCTCAGAGGAGCCGGCAGTCTCGCAGTCAGCATGCCAGCTGGAGCCGGGGAGACTGGCAGCCTCCGCTCATCCCTTTTCCTGGGGACATTCCCCACTGGAGCTCTCCCGACGCAGCTGGATAGTGAGTCAGTGATGAAGAGGGCTCTCAGCCTGCAATCAGGGCACTCACTTAAAAATAGGAAACAGAAGTTTGTTTTCTAGTACAGACCAGGCAAGAGGGGCTTGATCTGGACTCTTGCCTGCTCTCGTTTGTTCTGGTGCAGGGCTCCCTCTCACTGCAGATGTTGCTCTACCTATAGCGTCTGTTCATGTGTTTTTTTTAAAAAGCACTGATTTAAAAAAGAAGAGGTAGGGGGAAAAATATTGGCAAAATATTGTTTAACCACTGTTAAAACACGTAGGAAAAATGCACTAGCTGCTAGGGTGCATGTTGATACAGTGGGGTGACCAACCCCCCAACAGAGGTGCAGGAAGCAACCCGGTGTTTCCCCAGGCAAAGTGGGGAGTTACCGGAGAGCAGAGAACCTGCCGCATAAATCTTTGTTCACCTTGTTGCTATTACTGGACACTTGTTCAACACACAGCCAAATTGGATCACCTGCTGGAAAAATTAAATGCTCGGCAAAGGCTTGTACCTGAAACGTCTAGTCTATCTGCAGTTACTTGGAGTAACAGGCGGATTTTTCCACAGAGACACAGAAGGGGTGAGTTTTGCCAGGAAGCTGATAGGAGAAGCACATCTGGAAGGACTTCCCAGTGTCAGTCTGTCTATGCTTGGCGTTGCTCAGCATTCTGCTTCTGAAGGGCGGCTGGATGTCAGCCTGGTGATCGAGTCACGTAACATCCACCCTCATTCACACGTTTCCCAGCACCTCGTGCCTACGGTCAGGTCAGGTCTGATGACCAACACTGATCCTGCTGGTAATTACAGACAGAGCACGAAAACATTGTGCATAATATCCTGTCTACCACGATGTTCCTTCTGTCTGGAAAGAAAGCTTGCATTGTACAGTGCTTAAGAAAAACAGCAAAAAAATATAATTGCTGATGAGTCTACTTGAAGCTCTGACTCCCATCACCATTATTTTTCCTCACCACAGCAATACTATTTTTAACTGAGGAAAGAGAAAATATCCTACAGTGTGTCTAATTCCTTTTTTAGGCACTTCTTACATTATATTTTTAACACTGTGAAAGAGGTTGGTGAGCTCTGACACTGTCCCATACTGATCCTTCTAATGCCTGAATGAGGTATAAGTCTTTTCCAAATGATAGAGGCTAGAGAGGAAACCACTCTACAGATTGGTTTTATTTTCAAGCGTGACTACCTTGAGCCCCATGGGCTGCCATGTGACAGTGGTTAGTGCCTTGCACTAAGCATGTGCATATATCTCTGCAGGATCAGGTCAGGTCTGTTTGAAAACATAGAAAACGGTGTCCTAGAAAAGTTATATTACTTGCTCTTTCTGTGCAGGTAAGAAATCAGGGGAAAAGAGTGTGCAAAGTGTTTTGTATCTGGGATATCTGACACAGAAAAAATACTACTATTCTTTTATGCACTCATGGCACTATTTATATTGTTAGCAAAAAAAATGCTTTTTTGCAAGCAGGATAGTTGACTTTCAAGCATTTTCATTTCCCAGCTTGGTAGTAATATAGAGGCACTATACTTTAATTCACTTTTGTTTGCAGAAGTATGTAATGTGCTCACTTCCTAGAATAATGTGAAAGAGTATATTTTCTTCTCATCCTTCACTGTGTACAAAATAATTGGATTTATTTTAGCTCAATGGCACAAAACAATGTTTACCACTTTATTAACCGGACACAATGAAACATGGCTTATTTTCTACCCCACTAGAGCTGGAGCCAAAGCAAAGCCCTGAACACAAACAGCCCTGAAAAGAGGAGATGCTTGGATCAAGGTCCAATGCGGTTCCAAACCAGCCAGTTTTTGTGAAACCGAAGCATTGGGTCTCATCAGTCACTCCCTACTTTGGCAGAGTCTGGCCAGATGCTGTATTTTCCTGTGTATAATCCACTTTTTTTGGTGTGAAAAATTTCCATTTCCACCCAGAAAAAGGGAGGGTGGAGGAGAGAAGGGAAGGTATTCTGCTCCCCTTGGAGAGAAAGGGCTCTGCTTAACTAAAGTCCCCTTATAACCTGCTGATTTGGGGCAGAAAACTTGTGGATAATACACACAAAAACCTGTGGTGTTTCTCCTCAGGTCTGCCTCTGGCCAAGATGCTCAACAGCCATCAGTCAGTGAGTCTCCACCAGACACCTGGTCCCCCAAGCCCAGATTTTTTGCGGGCATCAGTATCTCCCAGTGCACCAGCTCCAAAGAATCAGATTTGTGAGTGAATGAGAGTGAGTGGCAGAAGAGTGTAGTTATCCTGTGACGACTTAATTAAAAGAGGAAAAAAATGTCCACTAATCCATTCCAGCCATGTTTACTTGAAAAAAGGTCCTGGGTACCCACAGGAATTTTGGGAGCTTCAGCTGGTGTAATGAGAGTAGAGGTGCCTTTCCCTAGCCTCTGTTTTATCTGCTTCTACCCCTCTGAACCTGAAAGGCATCTAGTGACACTTTTAAAAACTAGGTTAAAAGGAAGGTAATGGGAAACCTGTTTCTTTTTCTGCACCTGGAGGCAGCCCAGAGCGCTGTTGTCGTCTCTATGGGGCCGGCCGCAGTGTGAAACCCAGACTGAGCAACCATGCTCCATGAGTGCCCGATGTGCACAAAACCAGGGGCTGCCAGGGCACTTTGTTCTTGTCATTTCCGCATCCAGAGCCCCAACCAGATGGCCACAGGCCAAGCTGAGTGCTCCACAGTCTCTTAAAGTCTATAAAACTGCATTTCCCTCCCATTAAGAGGGAGAGCACTTTCATGTTGCGTTTCTGTAAAAGTATCGGAAAAGCTAATGTTTTCTCTGCCCTCCTGTTTAATATTCTGTGTGAAAAAACAATCCGCCTGACCTCACTGAGACAGTATTTGAAAGGGATAAGGAAAAAAAAAGTCAAAAAGCCCCCAAACCTTGTGGTTTAGCCAAGCAGGCTGGGTGTCCTGTTTATTCCCATGTCTCAAACACTGACCCTACAATCCAAGGGAAGAAACTGCTCCCCTTTTTTTGCCTCTGCTAGTGCCTACAAATTGACATTTGTCAAAATCTATGGGGACATGGGGATGGAAAGGGGACAGCAGTGCCGTCTTGTGGCAAGCTGTCTCTCTCTTTGAACTCTGGGCCAAGGTCTTCATTCAACCGCTGGATATTTTGATTGACTTCCATAAAGTTTTGATTTGCAAAAGTGGCAGATCCCGGTGGCCAAACTGCTGGCTCAGCAGAGCCACACCAGTTTCCAGGCACCTTCCTGCCACTCTTTTTCATCCTGCATCATGCTGCCCTCTGGGAAGGGGGAAGGCTGGGCTTGTGGTCACCGTGCTGAGCTAGGAGGTGAGTGTCCGCCACAGGGTCACTGCCTGGCCACAGGCAAGTCACCTCATTTCTCTGTCATTCAGTTTTCCACCTATAAAAGGGGGATAATAACAGTCCTGGGCTTTACAGGGGTGAGCTGAGGATAACTTGCCTGCTCTTTAAGCAAGTTGTTCAGAGGATAACTTCAAAGTAAAGCTAATAAAGACGAAGATACAAGTCACCCTAGCAAAAGCTCTGCCTGTGCATTTATAGTGGCTTGGGAAAACCATTTATATTTGTTACATTTTTCTGACACAGTTCTTCACTTTCCTGCTGCAGGCCTTCATGCAAAACAGGTTCTGTGTTGCTACCTGCAGCAGTCAGCAAGGGAGAAAAGGTTAAATAGCTCTTCTGATTGGGGGTCAGAAAAAATAAAACTGCCACTTTTGGAGCTACATCTTGAGGGGACAGTTGCCTGATGTTGATTCTAGGTAGTTCCCACCAGAAATTGCAACGTATGGACAAAAACAACAGCGGTCCCCTTGAAAAGGAACCTGTTGGCGCTGGTCTTTCTTCCCTGAATGCATTGACACGAGTGGAATTCCACAAGCCCAAGGGATGAGACAGATCTTGGGTGTGCTGATGCACCACCGGTACCCCCATGCTACGGAGACGGCCCCGTGCAGGAGGCTGTTAGCCAAAACACCCCCCTTCAACACCCAGATTTCAGCAGGATGATCTGGGGCAGCGCAGGGCTGGGTGGGGTGGTCCAGGAGTTTCCCTTGGTGGATGCGCGGTGCAGAGACAGGCAGAGATGCTCCTACCAGCTTGGAGGGAGCTGGCCTGGGAATGGGGTGCCCTGCGGTGACCTCGGGAGGATGCTGTGCCTGGGTTAATTTGCTCTGCTCGCCGCCCGCTCGCTGGTGTGTTCAGAGCGAGCTCGGGTTTGCCCGCCCTGCCCAGCGTCGTGTGCCAGCTCGACACAAATTTAGTGCCTGAGCTAGGTTCAAAGCAGGAAAGTTAATTCCTGCCTCGGCAGCCTTTATGCGGCCCTTGTCCTGTTGGCTTCAGAGCACCGCTCACCTCCGTGCGAGGCTGCCAGCACAGGGGCTCGCACTGCCGGGGCGCGTGGTTTCGCGCCGGGTGCAGGGAGGGCGGCACCAGGGAGGTAGGAGGAGAAGGTAGGGCAGCAAGGGGTCAGACCTGGCACCGGTGCGCCCAGTTAAAAGCAGAAGATGGCTGAGCGGAATTTGAAATTAGGAATAAATTACAGCGAGGGGATGGATTTGGAAGGATCTGGCACTTGGCTCTGCAAAAGCCCTGGGTTCAGCCTGCAGAAGCTTAAAATAATCCAAATGTATGAGGTATTTTACACATCTTCTATGACTCCGCGTGTTTGCATTCAAGCCCAGGGTCAGGAGCACAAGGCTTGGGGCAGCATCCAGCTTTGCACTGCTGACAAATGAAGCGTTTGCTCTTGACCAACCAGAATGTCAGATAAAAGTCTTTTTCATGTTTCTTCGCTTGTCCCCTCCTTTTTTTTTTTTTTGAAGCCCTAATGGGTCTCTTTAATGATGAAACCACTACTATATAATATGTCTTTTTATATTTTCATTTTTCCCCCCCTCTTGGGATAATTTACAGCACAGTGTGAAATCTGAGACAGTTCAAGCTGTGCCAAAGGGCCTGGCAACAGGAAGAAATGCCGAGCCACTGCGATTTGGAACCATAATACAAGTTATAAAATTTAATTTTAGAAATGCAGCTACTGGGAACTGCTTTTAAATGCACATTTTCCTTTTAGTGCATAAAATGGTCCTGTGTCTTGATTGAGCTGTTAGGGTGGCTTGAAAGAGTTCTCTGTAGAGTAAGGGGCATACAGAGCTCTTCAGAGACCTTTTGCTGATTATTCACTGATACTCAAAACTGGAAGCTGGATGTTTATGAATGTTTATGTATTAAATACTATGGGGATATGTGGAATGGGGCACAGTGGATTATCTTCGGGAGTTTTGCACCAGTCTGTTTCACTGCTGTAGCCGTGGCTTGAGAGAGGACTCGCCATAGGAACAGCACTGGCCACCTCCTTGACAGGGGGATGGAGATGCAAAGAAAGCTGCAGAAGGCAACTCTTCATGACAGGAAAATGAAAATCAGGAGAAGATAGACAGCAAACTATGGTGTTCATCAGAAACTGAGGATAATGACACCTTCTTCAAGGGAACAAATAGGAAAAAAAGATGTTTGACCTTTGGGCTAGAGGTTTGACATGCATTCCCATCAGGGTAACAGTGTCCTAGGGGAAGAAGGGGAAGGGATAAGCCACAAAGATTCATGAGGCAACTGATTTCCTGAGACAAATGCAACGTGCAGAAATGGGATTGGGTTTGGGGGAAAAGGAGGGATGATGCCATCCACTGCTCCACAAGAAGGTCCCCAAGCAGAAGGCATGGAAATTACATTTTTGGAGCTGGTGATCCTACTCCATTGACTAATATCCTCATAGACTCATTGCAGTCTGTATCTTGCCCTCCATTTGGAGACAGCGTCTTTGGAAGGACAACTTGTATGCCAGAGGTGGTCTGCTTTTGGACTTTCTGCTGAAGAGCTGTTTTCTGTGATCTTTAAGAAGAAAAAGCCCTTTTGGGGGGTGAGGGAAAACTACAAAGTGAAGTTTTGTTTCCACCTGGTTGGGAACGTGGCTGGACCATCCCATCTGAGACATTTCACCAAACACAAGTCTGCTAGGGAGGTTTCCATTTCAGCCTCAAAGCACAGTGTCAGCAGCCTTCCAGGATAAGATACTCCACTTTTGAAGGATACCTCATAAGACTGGAAACCAATGGACACAAAAGTGGTCTGCACAGTTGTGACAATAGGTTAGCTCTTAAGAGGGGGGAAAAAGGATTTAAAATTTGTGCTTTCATAGTGCCTACCAGAGAGCAAATGCTCCAGCAGATGAGGCATCCCTCTTGTATGCTCTGTGTGCTGTCTTTGTGGTTACAAGTTGACACACAAATGATCCCAGTGCGGAGAGCAGCCATGGGCAACACTTTGAAATTCATTACCTTAGTCCTTGCGTACCGCTCGCTGCTGCTAGCTAAGGCTTATCTTGAAGCTAGTCCTGCCTGTGACAAGATATGTCCCTGCCCTTCCAGCTGAACCTGGACATGCCCCAATGCTGTGCTGGATCTGGGCCCCTCCAGCACCTTCCCTGTCGCCTGCCAGCCCCACAGGCCGCAGCACTGGAGCTGCATGGGGATGATGCTCCAAGGGATGCCCTGGGGAGTGCTGGACCCTCTAACTCCCACGTGGCCATGACCGAGTCCACTGTGCACTGGTCGGTGCTGTAATGTCAGCATCTGCTCTCTTATAGTGGGATGTCTGGTGGGACCTCATGTTTCTGAAGCTCCCAATGCCACTATGAGAGACTTCGTTACTCCAGTTTCAATTCTGCCAGCTTCTGGTGTTTCTTTCCTATTTCTGTCTGTAAATCCATTGCAAAAGGATCCAAAAATGAGATTTGTTTGGGTTTGTTATTTTATAGCCCCAAAGTACTTGTCAAATTACAGTACCTTATGACAGTCCAGGATTGAGTTTTTGAGGAGTTACTCCAGTGCAGGTTTAGCACAGGGGCCACTTGATGTTTCCTCCTTTTATGCATCCCTGCAGACAGTCCTCCTTTTAGAAATGCCTTCTCTCCCAGTGCGAAGTGATAGGAGGCACTGCAGTTTTCAGTGGATCTGGTTCTTCAGACTAGGTCCTGTCTTGGGCTGCCCCAAACTACAGTTACAGTGCATGACTTGCTTGTGTCTTCTGCTCTTGCAGAAAGGTGGTTTCAGTTTAATTTCAGATGGCCACTAGCTGGTTAGGTACTTTGCCAGTGGATGAGGGGTTAAAAAAAAAAAAAAAAAAGAAAAAATATAAAAAAAAAAAAGAAAATAAGTCAACAGACCTCATATATCAGTGAGATTTTCTGATCTTTTTCCCCCCCCTCCCACAATAGGACATCGTCAGAAAATAGATGAGCAGACAAAGCCCGGGAGCTTGTCCTTTTCAGAGCGCCTGAGTGAACTGGAGCAGTTGCGTCGTACGGCCATGAGGGTCAGCCCACACCACCCAGCCCCCACACCCAACCCACGAGCCTCCTTGAACCACACCACTGCTTTTAACCCTCAGCCTCAGAGTCAGATTCAGGGTAAGTACCTGAAATCCTCCCCCCTGCTCACCCACATCCACTCCTCCAGCCTGCAGATCACAGGGGCTTGCAGGCGCTGCCCCACTGTCCCTCCATCTCTTCTGGGCTCTCCTTGGCCACTTTTAATGAGTGAGTGCCTTTAACGAGTGAAAGGAGGGGCTTCCTACCATATGTCTGTATTTCTAAAGACCTGACAGATTTTAAGAGGTCCGTACTGTCTTGTCTTCCCAGTGGCAGTACAGCTCATGGTGTTTGTTAACCTCACCTATGCTAGAACCCTAACATCTTGAAAGCCGTTGTTTTCTTGCAAAGATGCATTATGCCAGGCCTTTTTCTATGTGCTGGTGCATTTTCTGGTGGACATTTATCAATGACATTGTATGCTTGAATGAGAGAGAAATGCTGTCAGGGCCTTGCTTTGACCTTTCCCATGAAGGCAGCGGCAAAGCAAGCTTTGCAAAGTGCTTTGTCCCCTGAAGATGACCTCTTAGTGCTAAGACATTAATATGTGCGGGCTGGTTTGGGCGTATTTCTGTGTCTGGTGGTTATCCAGTGGGGTTTTATCTGAATGAAAACCTGCAAAATGGTGACTCAGGAGTCTGATTTCCTCTGAGGCTCAGGCTCGGATGATGCCAGTGAAACCAAGTCATCTAACTTGAAATCTTATCTGCCACCGCTAGAGCTGAGTCTGTCCCTGCTGAAACCAACTCTGTCCCTAGGATCAGCTGGAGCTCAGTGAGCGGTGAATCTGGTCACTAAACCACCAGCTGATACATGTTCTCCGAAACGTGTATCAAAATGCGCATTGACAGTGAGATGCACCTAAGGTAGGGCGCAGGACAGTATTAGTTTTAGCAAGCGCTGTTCCTAATGGATTTTACTCTGTTCTTTCAGCCAGAATGAAATGGCCTTAGTTGAGATTCTCTGCTGGGGTTTGGGGGAGAAATAGTTACCGCCAATCAGAATAAGTTCTTTTTTCAGCATTTATTTTTAAAACCAGGGTACTCTCTGTTGCATGCAGGAAAGGTTATCTCTTACCTAAGGCAAACATTTGCTCCACCCTTTTATTCCCAGGGCTAGGAAGGTCTCTGGCTTAGTCAAATCTACTGCAAATCTACTGTTGCCTTTGCTGTGAGCAGAAGGCGGCATTTTTGAGAAGCATGGGAAATAAATCAAGACATTGTAATGTGCCGTACTGTAGAAAGAGGCAGGCAAAAGGACAGTTAGAAGGACCACCCAGCTCCTTCCCCCCCTGGAGACATGCCAGGTCAGCTCAGTTGAAGGATCCGATCCTGCACCTCTCCCAGCCCCTGGCAGTACCCTCACTTAGTTTTCTGATTTGCAGAGCAAACCACGCAGGGTTTCTCCTGCGCACAGCTCCGTTCCTGTAAAAGAAAACGCACATATTATTATGGCTACTCAGCAGCCAGCGGCTATGTGGGTGGAGGTATCGGTCACAGACTTGCATTCTTCAGCTTCTTGGGAACAGTATATGCTTAGCAGAGTATCGGGTTTAACATCAAGTATCCCTCTTCCCTCGCTCCCTGTGAAAGTCCCTCACTTGTACAACTTCAGAGCAATAGGCTTTTCACGCTCGGCCGAGGATTCAGCTGCTCTCTCCAAAAATAGTTTTAGTACGTTGCTCTGCTTTGCTCTTTGCAAACAAGATTTTAATGCATTTCACCTGCAGGCATAGCTCAGAAAATGATAGCAATCAAACAGCTAACACTTCCTCACTGATACCCTCCTCTTCACCTACCGGGCTGTTTTCTCCTGGTTCCCCTTTCCCCCTGCCTCCAACAAGCGTGTGTTATCCATTGAGCAACTTGTTGAGGCTTGCAGTCGCTATCAGTAAAATAAGCCCCAGACTGAAGCCTCCCTCATTTGGGACTGTTTCTGCTGCAGATGCCTTTTAATTTCTAGGGCTCATCTTTTCAGGGTCACACTATCACAGTGGGAGAAAAGGGCTAAGGTGGGAAGGAGCTCTACCACCATCATTTTTTCCTTGGTGTTCAAGTTATGGTTGGTTTTTGGGCTGATCTCCTGCGTGACCCTTAGGAAGCTGGCATACTTAAATTTTTTTTCTGTTTTTAATGAAGAGTGCTACATTTCAGAACACAGGTCTACAAACATAAAACACTTCTGACCTGCTCCATAGTGTTGTTATACCTATCCGCATATCTTGGCATCCTGAAACACTTCTGTTGAAACTCTCTCACTGAAGAGAATGCATAGTGCTTTTTATATAGACATAAAATAAGGCATAAAACCATACATTGCTAACTTCCAAGTAGTAGCATTAAACTTTGCTTTAACTTCCACCAGTATGAATCACAGGCTACTCCTCTTTTCATCCAACTCCAATTATCTTTTTTAAAACACAAAACTAACTCAAAATAGACAACTTAGACTAGTTCTTGGATTTAAAGGGGAAGGTTGCCATGCCACTAAACCACTGTTTATTTGTTGAGGTTTTCATCTATAAAAGGATTGAGGTTAATTTTAACTTCCTATTTTACCAAGTCTTGAATTTGAGCATAAAGCTGCTTGTGTCATGGATACAAGTCCAAGCAAGTTAAGAGACCATAAATTGCTATAATCGAGTTTTATGCTTCTTTCATATCACAAGGAGGGAGAAAGTACACCTGTTCATTTAAAATATCTAACCATAGCAAATTCACAGACCAAAGGGGAACAGAAGGGGAGGAAAAGCTTCCACCACATCACACATGGTCTAAGTTGAAAGATTACTTTGTGCCAGTACCAAGCGTATAATGTCAAAGGACTTGACCCACATGCACAGAGTGAGGATATTCAGTTAAAGCTCCAAACCTGGCCAACGCTTCAACCTTAACTCACCCCCTCCTCTGTACAAGGGGGAAAAGAAATTAGACAGAGCCATGTGAGCTGCGCTGGGGTGTTGTTTAGGAAAGTTTAGGTAAGACTCTCGATGAGCACTTAAGTTTATAACTACAATAACTATAAATATATCTATATATACATTATGATTGAGTTTCTTGTAACACCAGCCTGAACCAGATACTAAATACATAATTACTAATTTTACAGTGGTTAATGTTAACCAGAGTAGGTAGATCTGTTATTCAGGAGTTTTACATAAGTACAAATTTATATGGTTCCTTTACAGTATAATTTTTTTTCAGGGCCAATAGAAATATCTTAAATGTGTAAGTCATTGGGCCAAGAAGGTATTCTTTTGGAAGCATTGATAGTTGAGTTAATAAATTGGATAAATACCTTTCTAACTAGTGGGGCTAGAAATATTATCCAAAGACATGTGCAATTAAATAACAACTTTTTTTTTTTTTCCAAATTAGCCCAAACAATGTTTCCAACTGGTGATTTATTGATTAACCATAGATTTAAAAAATCAATAAAATAAAGCTATTTCTCCTGTCTAAGAAAAGCAAATAATCATCACTTTTAGCTACATGCTTCTGGTTCTTTTTATGCTTTTATAGCCTTAAAAATATCTGAGTTTTCTCACTTGCTTTTTCTTTTTTTTTTTTTTATTTTTTTTTTTTTTTATTTTGTAACCTTATATGTTAAGTTTCAGCTGGGACCGTGCTTTTATGACCAAGTCTAAAATCCCTGGAAACAAGAGGCTGTAATAAAATTGCTGACAGATCTTTAAGTGAAGCAGCAGAATTAGCTCTGATGGTAAAGCAAGAGAGATCATTTAAAGAGCAGCTCTTTGAATTAACACGAAACATAACGACTGAGAGATTACTTTGTTACAAGCCAGCCTTTTGTCTTCCTCCAGGTGCAATACGCTTTGTTTAAGAGACATTTCAAGGTCCTTCCTATCGTAATCTCATTCCACCAAAACTAGCCCAAGTTTATCAGGGTTCCCATGAACCAGTGAAACACAGGAGTGGAGTCAAGGGCGATATTTAAGCCCAGGGAATTAAAATGGCTTTGTTCCTACTACAGCTGTATCCTGCCCTGATTTTTAATATTTCCACTTTTAAATCAGCTTAATAGGCTGTAGGTTAATAGAGTTAGAAGTGTTCAGAAAGCAGTGTTTCAGAGCGGGCTTCAACGGAGCTGTCATTCTGCCTCCGCATTTTGTTGCTGCAAAATGCAGTTTTCAGGCGCTTTTAAGAATCCGGATCAACGTGCTCATAGCTCCCTGCCAAAACAGATAAACAGTCTCTCAAGAGTAGGGACTCGCCAACTCTTTCCATTGTGCAATATGCTAAGTGCCAATATTTTTATGTGCTCTTTGGACACATCCGCGTCTCCCCATCTTTCCTTAACCCGGCGCTCTTGCAGAGTGAGTACATGGTGTTTTAGCAGCGTGTCATCTCGTTTCCCCTTCATTAACCACCTGACCTCTCCATCCCAAAATACACTCCCCGGCATGTCCAGCGAGTGCTGCCTGAGCTTGGCACCCTTCCTATCGGCACAGCTCCTGCCTCCCCCCCGGCCGGCGGCTTCGCGCCAGCACGCCGGCGGGCAGCACGGGCAGCGTGGGAGCTGGCAGCGGGTACATCCTTTCCAATCAGAGCAGCCAGGGCTGCCAACCTCCCCGGCTCCGTCGCTTCTGGATGTGCAGGAGCCCTCCTCCCCAGCCCCGGAGTACAGCTTCCCCACCACGAGCCGGGGCGCGAATGTTTTGCTAGCAGCCAGGGGAGATCCCCTTTGAAGGAGCTCTGCTCCATTGCCCATCTCCCAGGGCGGGCAGCCAACATGGCAAACGTGTGCCAGGAGACCACTCCGGGAGAGGGGGAGAGATGCTCTTTCTCCTTTCCCCTCCTTTCAATGCCAGTAGCCACCGAAAAGCTCCTGCATGGGGAAAGGGAAGGAGGTGAAGCCACCCCGGTGGCATATACCCAGACCTTGAGTGCCAGAGCTACCAGGAGGTTGCAGGAAATTTGTTGAAATAGTGATGTTTCCCCAAAATATTTTGCAAACCAAATCTGTTTAGCTGGAAGGGTTCCAACTGGCTCTATCAAAAAGGAAATTTTATAGAGAGAAATATCTTTTTACTGAAAGCACAATGTGTTTCTTTGATTCTCAGTTATTGTTCAGCAGATAATACTTTTATATAATTTTATGAGTAACCTCTGCAGTTTTTCTTTTTAAGGGATACAGTCATTAGGAGCAGACTCACCCTGCTGTCTATTTATCATGTCATAAACCAGCTTGCATCCGAAAAGATGAACACACGAGCATGTGAACCCAATTAGCATGCGCAAAACAATTCTTTTTCCTTTCAGTCTAATAAAAGTCCACTCTGGGGAAAAATCCCTCCTTTTTCACATCCCCTACTAGCATATATATATAAACCTCCTATTTAAGGCTGTCTGAATCCATCCTGTAGCTCTGCAATCACAGATGCTCCCATTTTTGTCCAGTTACTTGCATTGACCAAACTGGAGCATTTCTTAGGAAGTTTGCTCTAAAGCATAAACTAAAAGGGAGCACCAGAAATGTGACTCCCAGCCATCTGCAGAAGCACAAAAGTAAGTTGTGTAGCGTTTCTGGCCAAGTGAGACTTCTCATTTTGCTGTGAAACTAACACCCTCCTTATTTGTATCTTGGGAAATGTTTGTGAGGTTATAGTATATACAGACTATATTGTATAGACTAGAAAATATCAGTCTGGTTAAGATATACACAAGATGTGCATAATATAACTAAATAACCCGCAGCTTCATAGTGTCCATTTCTTCTTGGCTCCGGCTCTCAACATCATTTTTTATTCAGTCATTTCATCCCGTGTGGAAATAGGCTCCTTACAGAAAGAGGCATGTCTTCCATTTGATTTGTAAAGTTCATAATGCCATTTGGATCCTCGCCAAATACTAATTTTGACAGGGATAAAATTTTGTTACCGTGACACGTTATCTCTGCCAAGACTTTGATTATCTGCAGGGCTGGTTGTGCTGTGACACATGAGAGGGGTGGTTATACCCAGCAGCAGCCCAGGAACGAGAGCAGACCCAAGGAATTCCCTCTGTCCGGTGTTAGAAATCTCCTCTCTTCCCTCCTCCCCTGCCAGACACGGGCCACCAGTTTTGCCATTTTGAGATACGATAGGTGGGATACTGTATTAATAGCAGTATAGAAATTTTTAAGAGAAATCTCATCTGAGGTCCAGATGAAGTAATGACCATCCAAGAAAAATTTAATTCAAGTGACAGCAAGTGCAAAGGGGGCCTGTTAGTATGACAAGAGGAATAAAGATCTTGCTCTAAAGAAGAAGTTAGCAGAGCTGGGTTTACTCAGTGTGCCAAAACAGAGGCTGAGGAGGGAGATAATTACAGTCAATAAACACAGCAGAAACGTTCACCATGGGGGAGGGAGGAGAGCCATTTGTGCAGAAGGACAGTGTCGGCTCAAGAACACATGATTATTCTGTAAACTGATGGTCAATGAATTTAGGCTGGAAATTAGGAGATGATTCCAAGGTATCAGAGCAGCCCTGGCAGCCTTCCAGGGGCAATCCGAGACAGAAAGACGTCATTTAAGGTGGAGCTTGCTATGTTATCTAAGTGCAGAACACAAGATGTGGCTGGGCTGCAGGGCCCAGGAGATGTTCTCCGGGCCCATATTTTCTTCCATTCGATAATTCTCTGCACCTGTGGCTCCACTGGGGCAAAACAAGGGACATTTCATTCCCCAGGACAGGCAGGAGTATGTTCAGGGATCTTCTCAACTGTTCGCTCTGTCAGATCTCGGTGACAAGATAAAACTCTGCCTGCAAACTCCCAGTGCACTCCTTACTCCCACGTGGACCGCCAGGTCTTCAGCAGTTCTCTCTGTAAATCCCACCCAGGATGCAGGCTCAGCCAGAGACCTTGTGCTTTGCCTGCTAAGGGGAAGAACTTTTCTCATTTAAGGGTGGCAGGAATACATTCTGCCGCCCTCTCCGTGCACCTTGGGGATTCATCCCCTTCAGCCACAGGTTTGTGCCTCCTCCGTCTGCTCCCACTCGGGGCAGAGCAAGGTGAGGAAGCCAGTTCCTCAGCACCTGCCCGAATTGCAGGCAGCGTGCCCAGCTCCGGGGCATAAGCCTTGCTCAAGAGCCTCCCCTGCCTCCTCTCTTTCAGCTCTAGAAAAAAAAAAAAAAAAAAAAAAAAGGGCTTGAAATTCTTTAGCTTTTTCATCAACTTGAGGCACTAATGGAAAGAGTTATGTAATGGTGCTTAATCCCCAAGATTTCCAAGTGTCGATATATTTGAAAGATACCAATCTTCATATCCCAATTGCCTGACACTTCCTGAGATTAAAAAAGCACTAGATAAGGCAACAAATATGTTCTCAGTCCCCAAGCAACATCTCCACTTACACAAATTTTTCTGCTTTTTATCCCTTTTATCCTCCACACAGAACATCCCAAAGGATGACTTTAGTTAAAGAGAAGGAAATCTTGGTTTTAAAGCAGAAATTGTGAAGTTTAGACATCTTTGTTTTGTTCGAAGTTTTATCAAAGTCGTTCTGTGTATCTTTTGGCAAGCTATTTAGAGCTTGATTTTTTACAGAGTATTTGGGAAAACTTAGCACACCAGAAAAGTGTCTTAGCAAGATTTTTGATAGCGCCCCAGCACCTAAACCACAGAGAAATCAGTGACAGCTATGGAGATGCCTTTGGAAATCCCTCTAGCTGTCTAGCTGAATCTTTAGGCAGCTATAAAATTTGGCAGCTTATGCCCAGACAGTTTTATTTTTCATTTATCAGTCCATGTCTTTTACCACATGAGAACAACGCTGAGCTGATGGGTACTGCTTATTGAAACAGAGCTTGCAGGTAGGGACAAGTATCCCCAGTTCAGTTTTTAACTTGCACGGCGATCCTCTCTGGTTTGTTTTGTTTTGTCATCTTCCACTCAGTATGCCAAAGTCCCTTCTCCGTTATGTCACTGCAGAAGTGGAGCACCTCTCTGAGCCAATGCACGAACCTTGTGCTTGCATTGATGCTACCAGCCTAGTGTTAGTGCTCTGGGCAGTCACTCTGATTGCCAGATACAAGAGTGAATTACTCAGGCTCACTCTGTGCTCCTTTATCTCTCTCATGGTACTGCAGTGCTGGAGTCACCCCTCTGAGATGGAGCCTCTGCTTGCTCTTCTCTCCTCCTTATTTCTGGGGCAACTGAGAAGGCTCATCATCTGTCAGGATGGCAGCTTAAATGCACTGTACCTCAAGGGACATTTCTATCTGTGGTTGAGATTAGCTGGGTCACTGAGCTCCCTTAGTTTTCCATGGAAACACCTTATTCTTGTTTATCACACCTCTTGCCCAGCACTGAATCTCGCCAATGGCATCAGCGTGCCGGAGATGCCTAAAGCAAATACCCCTGCCTGCCCCAGAAGCAGGTGCTTCCACTGTCCTGAACTTGGGATGGCAATGTGTGGCCATGTGTTTGGTAGCATTTCGGCATTTGAGGCTGCTACTCCTTCATTTTTGGGTTATTCCTCACTGGCCCTTGAAGCTTATTCTTGGCCTTTGAATGGCCCAATTGTGAGGAAGATTAAAAGCGCTGATTGCAAAACTCCAATAAATAAAATCTCTCTCAGTTCTTTACTGACAAACCCAGTTTCTTTCCATAGCATTCTCCTCGTTAATCCCCTCTTGGCAGAATATGACATGTTTTGATACCAGAGCTCAAATTACCTTCCATGGTAAATAAAACAAACAAAAAATAAATAAGAGCTCCTTACCCTAAAAACAAACATCCACTGAAACCGGCTTATTATTCAGCTGATGCCCATGTGCCAAAAGATACCACTTTGATTTTGTAATTGAATATATTCTTTTCCCTCAAATACTGAACTGAGCTTCTCCAAACTTGAAATGCTGAGGTCTTGGAGCAGAATGATCACAGATACCCTGTTTGCCACCTAGAAAATAAAGGAGGAAACAGGGACACTGGCACTCAGAGTTTTGTTTCTGAGGTGAGAACCCCACCTCAGTATGCCGAGCCTGCACGGCCTGGGTCAGTGCAGACACCTCCTAGATTTGGATGGAGTGAAATCAACCCCTCCAGCTCCGCAGGAGGCAGCAGCGGCTGCCCATGCTCGTGGCAGCCAAGGGGCTTTGCGTTCAGGAGGACTGACACAGCCTCTGCTTTCTTCACCAGTGGGATTTATCCATGAGGCGGGGGGCTCCTTTCGAAGCATCAAGTGCAGACATGCCCTCGTCTCTTCCACTGCCGTGCCTTTAACAAGAGGTTGCGTCAAACAGATCTTCTCTAATGATCTCACCTGGTTCAAGTGTTCACAGGGCTCCTTTTACATGGCTGAGTACACAGTACACCCTTAGCAAACTTATTGATACTTTTTCCCTGTGTATTCAGTATATTATGAACCCTATAAATGGAGATTGTTCACATGCAAAGAACAATGGGCTTGGATGTGTTCAGTAAAACAATCAATTATGTGGGGAAGAGCACATTATATAGTCAAATAGACAATTGTTTCTGTCTGACCATTTTCATTCTATTTATACAACTCTTCTCTTAAAAGCACTGAAAAACAAAAGCATATGAAATAGATCCATTAAAAAATTGTGGTTTTGCTCTCAGGGTCGGCTTGATTTCCAACAATAAATGCTCAGGTCTGTTTCAGAGGTTTACTTGGTGTATCTGTGTTGGGCAAGATACTCAGTTCAAGATCAGTGATTCGGAGAGCTTCCAGGATTTGGTGCTCCACTCCAGGGACCTTCAGGGAGCCTGGATATCTGCAAAAAGAGATGTTTTGAATGTGTTTTATTAGGTACCCAAAAATGGAACTGGATAACTAGGCACGCTTTAGAATATAAACCACTGTAGTTTGCATCATCTGCATTTTTAAATAATTACAATTATCAGAGCTTTTAGATGTGACTTGGACAGTTTAGGTTCCCTTAGCTTCTGGCAGATCAAATTCAGGTGATCATAGCCAACAAAAAACAATGAAACAAAAAATCCTTTGCATAGGAAAAAGTTATATATTCACCGCTTTATTCACTGATAAGTTCCCAGTATCCAGAGAAGTTGCTGTGAACTGCTACATCCTTTGGCCTGTAGGAAAGACAACATTTTGTCAGAAGCAATTCTTCATTTTAGTAGTGTAGTGATGATTTACAGTTAGCTGAGCAAGTGTAGCATTTATGATGATTTCAGTTCTCATTGCATAAAGCTACTGAAGTATATTTAATTTTAAAAATCCCAGGTCCAAACGGTGATCCTCATTCTGCAGTAAAACATGTGAATAACTGCTCAAAAGAATAGTCTCTTTGATATCCTTGAGATTTATGTATACATGAGCAATTTTACATTCAAAACCATTTGCAAATTCGAACTCGGTATTAATTAGTTCACGAGGGAAGGTATCCACCAGAAAACAGTGCTGCTCTGCCATACATTATAAAGGTGAACATTTGTGTTAACTTGAAAAGGAACCACACAAAAGGGAGGGAGACATTTCAAGTGAGTGTAAACCAAGAGCTGCCAGCTAATGCTCACCGAGATATAAATGGATCGCTAGCATATTGTAATTTTTACCCCTCCTCTGCAAATACTTTTTTTGAAAAGCTCTCTTTCAGCTTCCTTCAGCTTTTAAGCACGTACCTGGGTGTTTGTGCCAGGCTTTTGTGCTGATGGTGCTCCCTACCCTTGCAAGCCCTGTCCCATTGCCCGGCCAGCAGAGAAGCCGCGCAGGCGGGTGTGGCAGGGGACCAGCCTGGGACCTGCAGGAGTCAGCCCTGTCCCCCTTTTCACTTGGCAAGGGACTGCAAGGGGCCCTGTCTGCTCCCCCGAGGATGGAGGAGCTGGAGAAAGGAGAAGGGCTTGCAGCTGGGATCAAGGGCAGCTAAAACTGAGCTGCTGAGGCATAGGGAGAAACCAGGCAGAGCGGGGTTTGCCAGATGCCTCGGGCATGGCAGAGGGCCTGGCTGTCACCAGCACATCTGTGGGTCACCCACGGGTGACCGTGCCCGAGGCAGCAGGGTGCCACATGGCAGAGCCTGGGAGAGGAGCAGGAGGCCACCAGCACTGCCATCTCTTGCCCTCGCCGGGGTGACTAACGTGGCCAGATGTAGAGCAGGGAGTAGGTTGAAGCAGGTGAGAGAAGTAAAGGCAGAGAGGAGAGAGTGTGAAAACAGGTTTTCCTGGAAAAGTGAAGGAAATATATCCATGAAAAAAAAAAAAAAAAAAGAAAGAAAAGAATGAAAGAAGGAAAGAAAAACAGCTGTACTAATTCTTGTGCTTGTTTGATCATGTTCAGAGCCTCCTAAACTCCCATGGAAGGGAACGGTTTTGTTTCATGAGGGTGGTGCATACTGAGTGCGTGTCCATGTGATTTTTGTATTTGTACATTAAACATTTCCCCAAGATGTAATTCCTTCCCTCCTGTACTTGGAATAAAGTGACTTTACAAGAAGGACTGCCTCCAAACAGCAAGCAAAGGAGGGCTGTTGGGGCAAGATAGGGCAAATGTAAATGTGTCTGAGCTAGCTGCTCCACCCAGCCTCTCATCTTTATATGAAAAAAAAAATAAAAAATGTTTCCAATAACTGAAACAGGCAAGGTCTGATCTGCACAGACGGTCTGCAGGCATCTGCCCAGGAAGCTGACGGTTGGCTGGTACATCCTCATCTGATTTATGTTGTGTGTGTGTGTTAAGCCTTAAATTGTTGAGTCTCTGGCTGGCTGCAGTGGTATTACTGGATGGTTGGTGTATGTTTTTAGCTCACAGAGCTGGCTCTGATACTGGGGTTGTTGGCCCAGAATCAATTCCAATCTCACACCTGTCTGAGACAATGAAGTCCTTGTTGCACACATCTCCACCAAAGGCTGTCATACAACTTATTTTTCATATTTGAAGACGAAGGAAAAAAAAATAAAGGGAGGACTGAGGAAATGCTGTCTCCTCACAAGACACGTTCCCCATGCTTGGATGTAGCATGCCCCTCTCTTCTTTATGGGAAAATATTTTTACGAAACAAAGCCAGGAGAGTGCTTATGGAAAGTATAGCTTAATGTTGGTAGTTAAATGTGACTAAGCCTTGGTCGCTAGGGTCTTACTTTGTAGGACCATGCCTGGTGGATTAAGTATGGGAGATAGGCACCTAGTTTGTCACACTCTTACTGGAAAGTTTACCTCCAGATGGTTTAGCGCTATTAATAGCTTCTTATCAGTGTGCCTGGCACCTGTGCCATTTACCTAGCATTTTGGGGCCATTTCTTGAGATCGCAGAGGTTGTGAAAGGTGCTGGGCTCAGATGCCACCGTGGCTGAGATCCTCTGCTTGTTAGCACTGAAGCAGCTCAGCCCGGGTGGAGGATCAGCCCAGCTCAAGACACTCCTCACTTGTGAATTGAAGGCAGGAGTCTCGGCTTTGTCTTGGCCATCCATCTTTGCCACTGTGGTCTCCCTTCAGTTCTGTTGCACAGATGTCTTAGATGTGCATCCTCTGGAAACTGTAATGTTTTAGATCCTTTTCCTGCCCTTTCTGTTGAGCCCTTCTCCCCGCTGAGAGTGGGTGGCAGAGGGAGGCAGGGGCTACAGACCTGTCCCATGCATTTTTTTTTTTTCCATTTCCTATGTTACTGTCAATTTTTCACCAACTCAGACAGCAGGCATGTGGCTGAGCATTTCCTTGGAGCTGGAGTTCACTCCCTACTGCTGAAACAGTCTGAAAATGCAGAGTGGCCATCCAGACTTTCCCCACATACCCATTTGCTGTGTATCGGCAAAGGCTAGCTGAGCCTCCTGGGTCAGCAGAACTGCCACGGTGCTGTTAGTGACTGGGTCCACCAGCCCAGGTGAAAGGCTCGTTGTACAGTTCAGCAGCTTTCCTGTGTCCTTTTTCTAAGTTTTCTAGCCCGATCTCCTCCATTTTTGCCAGTGCCATCACTGGTTGCATCGCCAGGGCAGTGCAGAGGGGAGTGGGTAGATGGAGGGCTGGGTGGGAGGAGGAGCGTGAAATGCAACCCAGCGTCGTGTTCTCATTCCTCCTCATCATGATTCTTATTGCAGTTTCTGTTCTTTGCCCCAAAACATCTTTCAAGGAGGAAATTAGGAAGGGGAAAAGGGGAGCACGAGGCACTGCAACCCTGCTTGTATCCAGTGAGTTTTGAAAGGTGCAGAATTAGACCAAAAGACAGCTCTTCAGCCAATGTAAGCTGGCCTTGCTTTACTAACTAGGCCGGCTGAGGATTTGCCCTTGCACCTTGTCAAGGTGGTCTTCAGCATAAAAATAAATGATTAACTATGTAATGAGTGAATATAAAGACAGATGGTAAAGTATACTTCTGTTGGTACTTGCATGCCTTTGTTTAAGAACACAGAAAAAGGCCCTGCGGTGATGAAATGCAGACAGGAGCATGATGTTATCTTGCACCTATAAACCTTGCTCTGAGTCCACTGGTGGCCACTATCCAGAACTGCTGAGTTCAGACACACTGGCTTGTACTAAGTAGAAATGGCGCTTTCAGTCTTCAGTAAACAGCATTTTTGCCGCAGGGCCCAAATCCTTCAAACATTTGCCTAGGTAATTGTCTGGTTTTGCCTTCTAGTGTCTCATCATCAGCTTATCTGTAAGTTCAGACTGGCTAAATGAGCATGTGAGGATGGGGAAGAGCTGCTGGAGAATGGGGGAATAAACCATTTCATATTTAATTTGCTGGCAGGAGAGACTAGTGTGAGTGTGGCTAAGCAATCATTTTGGGATCATGTTGGGGAAAAAATGAGTAATACAGCATATTAATGTAAACAGATTAAAGAGCTGCACAAATAAATGAATGGGGTCTTTGTTTTGTTTCTCTGGCAGTCCCCAAATATCAACAACTGCAAAACAACAACAGCAAATATATAATTTCTGGTTGAATTTAAATGAATTGTTTCAAAATGTTGCCAATTTTTAGAACTGTGAAAATTTAGATGTAAAAAATACTTCAATCGGGGAAAATTCTGAAGGTTTTTTTTTTTTTTTCCCTGAGCAAGCCAACAATCTATAACCTACAGTAACCTTGTTCCTTGCCATCACATTGGATTTTTACATTAAGTGTAAATGACTTGTTTGGTCTTACTCTTACTTAAATAATTATTTAATGTTTGCTTACATATCATAATTATGTTTAGCTTTGAGATAGTTTCTTAAATGGGAAAAATTTCCTTTTGCTTATAATGATGACTTGTGATCTTACTCTCCCTGTCACAGTTGCCTAGAACTGCTCAGTTCGGCACATTCAGTGGAGTTTAGCTGTGTTTAGCTAAGTTTCTAAAAAGTTTTTCGTGTGTCAGTGTTTCATAGGTTCATAACTGCTAACAGAGAACAACAATTTTGCATATTTCTGAGCAGATAGGCTAGTCACAGGGTGTAATTTGAAATGAGCTTATTCATTTTTAAGACGTTTAATACAGAAAATGAAACAAAACTCTTACTTGTATAAAAGATCACACACTTCCTATTCCAAATAGAAATCTTCCTCAGTTTGGCAACACAACTGGTTGTTGGTTAATACTGGGTATTACTTTATTTCTTCCACACTGGGACATTTTGCAACATTTGACATGTGTTGACACTTCTTTTCTCTACTGGATTACAGTTTTCCTTCAACCCTGTTATTCCTTACTCCACCCATTCTGGTAGCACCTACCTGCACACAAACCAGAAATTATGATCGGGACATAGGTACAGAAAATTTGGGGCCACAGTGCACATTTCCAAGCAGCCTGGTTGTCCCAGGTCCCCCACAGGAGGAGCTGAAGGAGAAGTGGCAGGGAGGTGCATGGGGTTGGGGCATCAGCACGCTGCCGCCGGGTCACCATCGCCTCCAGGCATCACTGCCCTGATGGGTGGCACAGGCCTATCCTCCCTTTTCAGGGCAGACGCCTCCCCAACCGTCCTGATGGAGAGTATGCGTCCAGGGCACTGCTGGCTGAGCCCTGCATATTCAAAGCCCTGCGCCGCCTTCTCCAGGGTTCTCATTTTTTGGCACCTTGCTTTGGCAGGGAGGTGATTCTCTCCCTCTGCTCTGCTCTCATGAGACCCCCCCTGCAGTGCTGTGTCCAGCTCTGGGGCCCCCGACATCAGAAGGACACGGACCTGCTCAAGTGGGTCCAGGGGAGGGTCACAAAGATGATCAGGGGGCTGGAGCACCTCCTGTACACGGACAGGCTGAGAGAGTTGGGGGTGTTCAGCCTGCAGAAGAGAAGGCTTCTGGGGGGACCTTTCAGTACTTAAAGGGGGCTACACAAAAGCTGAGGAGTGACGTTTTACAAGGGCGTGTAGTGATTGGATGAGGGGTAATGGTTTTAAACTGAAATAGGGTAGATTTAGATTAGATATAAGGAAGAAATTCTTTACTGCGAGGGAGGTGACACTGGCACAGTTTGCCCAGAGAAGCTGTGGCTGCCCCCTCCCTGGAAGGGCTCAAGGCCAGGCTGGACGGGGCTTGGAGCAACCTGGTCTAGTGGAAGGTGTCCCTGCCTGTGGCACAGGGGTTGGAACTGGGTGACCTTTAACGTCCCTTCCAACCCAAACCATTCTGTGATTTCTATGAAGGACTACCAAGGGGGCTTCACCTCTGCAACAGCTTCTGTATGTGTTGATTGACTGAACTTCTGCTTGGTATATTCAGTAGCACTAAAGAGAGAAAAACTTTTAACTTCAGATCTCATGCTGCTTATATCTTTGCCCTTCAGATTTAGACCTAGCTTCGCTGAAATCAATCAATATAACATTTAAATATGGCCAGTCAAGTGAACACAGAAGCTGACGTGGACCTAGTGCATGTCTTGAGCACTACTGCTCCTGAAACTGTGGCAAAGGGTTGAACAAGATGAGTCTTTACCTTCCTTTTAATCTTTCTTCCTCTGGCTGTACTCCTCCAGCCTCTCTGATTCAGGGGGGAGGCAGGGGAGATGTCCTGCTGCCACCTGCCAGGGCCACAGGTCAGGTGGAATTGGTGATGTCTGCAGCGCGGCAGGATGGTGCATTCCTCGGCTACGCAGCAAGTGCCAAGGGATTTCATAAAGGAAGCAAAGCATTTCTGAAACGGTATTTTAAATGTATTTCTGGACTGAATGCCCCTGACAACCCAGTGAGTTGGGGCTTTCAGCACATACTTCTGGGCTTGACTCATTTTCCATTTCGGTTTTGCAGATCTCCTCAAAACCAGCTTGACAGTTTAGAGGAGCAGATCATTTAATAGAGTTTTCAACAAGTCTGGTTTAGTTTAGTCGTATAATGAGCAACAGTTTCTTAGCTACCCCCTTTTTAAAAAAATCCATGCATCGTTCTAAGTCAAAATTTACAAATACATGTGCACATCAAGAAGACCTTACTTCACCTTGTAAATCAAAGCTGCACTCTGGAGAGAGGTTTCATACCACTGGGCTCAGTATCATTTTTCTCAAGGTGACCTCAGTTGTTAAAGTATGAAGGTTGCATTTGATATGTCACTTACATTCTCTAAGTCAATAAAATGAACCAGTGTGTCTTTAGATCATCAGGGATCTGCTTAGTACCAAAAGGTGTTTTAATCCTGATTTGTGTTGGAATTTAAAAGAATCCAAGCAGATTTCATTTGCCATCCTGAATAAGGGTTTGGAGGGTGATACTCCGCTGTGTGTGCAGAGCGCCCCTGGATGAATTCTACTTTATTAGTTTATAGGCTTTCTTCTGAGCACTTGAGATGAGATCATGAAAGTGTAAATGGCTGTTATCTTCAAAGGCCTCTTTTATACTGACAAAATTCCACCTTACTGACTCGTATTAATAATCTATTGCAATCCTAATTAGTTCAGATCAAGGTCAGTGTTTTGTGGTGGATAAAATGACTATAAGCTCCAGAGAGTAAGTTCTTTCTTCTACTACATTCATGTTGAAAAAGAGGAGGGAGCACTGAAAGTGTAAAAGAAGAGATTGATGAGGACTTTTTGTTTATCTGTAGGCTAAAGAACTTTAATATGGAGTAATCAATTCACATCATCAGGAGCAACCTGTAAGATACCTGAGGCCACGTTGTAGTCATCTCTTTATCACCATGACTCCCAGTGGACTGCAGAGACTTCCTCATTCAGCTCTGCTCTTTTTTTTTTTTTATGGCATTGGTCTTTCGGTGGGAATAATCCACCCAAGGAACTTTCAGCCTCATATTTAATTGTCTTGAAATGTAGACGCAAAGCTAGGAAATGTTTCACTGTGACATGAACTCATGACTGCCTTCCTGAACACCCTTAGGCAGTGGTTCTGGGGCTGGGCACCAGGGTATCAGCAATCCCCTTCCAGGACCAGCAGGGCCAGGTCCAGCCCACAGGCACGGAGGGTATTGCCCTAAAGATGAAGGTGCAGGTAATCCTATGTCTGCAAATAGTGACTCAGTGTGACTTCCAGGTCCTGTCCCAGGAGATACGTCTCCACTTCCTTTGGTTTTGCTCCACCCCATGAGAGAGAAACTTTGGAGGTGTAACCAGGCTGGGATTCATTTCACCTAACTTTAGACATCAGTGTTTTGTGTGTCTCCATCTGACACAGTCACCTGGTATCTTTGCGATCGGGGAGAGAAACAGCTGTTCATCAGGTGTGATTCACCCACCTGGCTTGGCTTGGATGTCTCCCTTAGGATGAAATGACTTGCACCCCACAAGTGTCTGTTTTATCCTGTTAGCAATAAAGTCCAGAGTCTAGACAAGTAGCTCAGAGGTAGACACTTACATTGTAGATCTCTCAGGTGGGATGAATCCTCCCCCAAGAGCCAGGACACCAGGAGACAGCATCACACTTTGTACACAATTAGCACCCTAATTCTGCGTCTGCATTTCCAGGACATGACATACCTGCCCAAGGCAGGCTGAAAGCAGCTGCTCTCACCAGCAGCAAGGAGGTGAGATGGACTAATTGACCTGCTTCTCATTGTGCCCCACCTGAGCCCTATGCTTCCTGTAAAGTGCTTTCAAGGTGTGAGCTAAGTAGGACAAAGTGGATACATCTCCCCCAAGCTGAACTTTCCCTGCCGGGGTGACATCAGGTAATTCGCATGTGCTCTGACTCAGCCAAGCGCTGAGATCTGTGCCCTGAGAGCTCTGCTGAACTGGAGCCTTTCTTTCTGCATGCATCAGTCTGCTAAAACAAGGATTGCAATAATATCCTTCCTCAGGGGGCAGTGTGAGGATCAAGGAATTAATTAGCTGGGAGGTGATCACGTACTAGTGTGGTTCAGCGAGAGGCAGAGAGGAGAGCAGTAGCTGGGACCTAGAGCAGCAGAAGGGAGAAGCTGGAGAGGGGACGAGCAGGACAGGAACAGAAGTGCTCTGTCGTCTGGCAGGATTTGTCATACAGGCTGTGACAGCAGGCCAGGGGAAGCTGCCACAGTCCCCATGCGATTCTGCTCCAGGCTCCGAGAGATGTGCTTCCTAGGTATGGATTAACTGAGCTGGACAAAGGAGCAGTAACTCCTCCAACAGGTCCCAGCCCCCAGTCCCTGCGCGGGTCACTGCAGATCATGCACCCCCCCCAGCAGCCTCACACAACCTGCTCTCTGCCTGGCGCCTCTGAAGCAGGAGGAAACCGCAGTGCCAGGCAGCAAGCAGGCAAGTGTATGTGCGCGTACACGTGTGTGTGCACAGGTACACGGGTGCAGGTGCCTGCTCTGTCACCCTTCCGCCCGAGCCGCGGGGCTCCTGGGCTGGGCACAACGGGACAAAGAGTGAAGTCTGCTCTCCGCCAACGCCCGCCTGGTATCTGTCCCTGATTTCCCCACTGTTTCAGTTTGTGCTTTAGCAGTACGCTTAGAGATAGGGGAGAACGATGCCGCGGCATCGAGTCTGGCGGCATGTCTCCTCCAGGGGAGCCAACAGACTGGAAGGTCAAGGTTGAATTCTTTTACTCCGCTCCTTGTTGATGCGGAGAGAGAGGGAAGAGGAGGATGGGTGGTGGAATGGAGTCTCCCTCTTGAACAAATAACTGCAGCTCTCCAGGGTGACTCATACCTCCAAAGACAAAGAACAATGCATCCTTAATTTGCAAAACTCAGCTTTCCAACTTCTGCGTGTCACTGGCACCCAGAGACTTTGCAGTTTGCCCATAATGCCATCATGTTCTTCAAAGCGGCAGTGACGCCAGCCCAGAAGGAGTGTGCTTACTCAGGAGCAGAGATGGTTTATATTTCATTTGAGCAGCTTATGTACTAACCTGCTAGGGCAGCACATACGTTGATTGTGAAATCAGAGTTTTCACAGTTCGGTATTTGGAGTTGCCTGCAACTTC
Source organism: Tyto alba (assembly GCF_018691265.1). Lineage (NCBI taxonomy): Eukaryota > Metazoa > Chordata > Aves > Strigiformes > Tytonidae > Tyto > Tyto alba. The sequence goes on from NW_024881276.1 coordinate 29,045,304, forward strand.
CTGATTCTGGCACCAGGTTAGCAATGAGACCTGAGAGGTTTTTTAGGGGACCCCCACCCCACAGCCAGTTGCCATTACTAAAATGCTACTTGTTTCTTTACAGCGCATTGTGCACATACAGTTCTGCTAGTCTAGGCAGCTCATCCAGGCAGCTCTAAACGTGAAGGAATACACAGTTCTTCTCCTTCTATCCCCAAAATATACACAGCTAGGACAGGTGTTTTCTCCTGCTGCCTTTGGTTTCATGTCCAGGTATCTTACTGTCATGGGAACACTGACTTTCTTGAGATGGAAATTCAAACAAACCATTAGAATGCACTTGTTTGGTTTTCTTCCTTCCCTGCCATCTATTTCTAAAGAAAATGTAGCAAAAAATCTTCATATAAGTCTTCCACTACATTCAGCACTGGAGGACTGAAATCCTCAAAGGCACTGGCAGATTTGCATCATTTTCATCCGCAACACCCTGTCTAGTGCAGCGTTGAAAAGAAACAAGCTAACACAGAAGACGAATTGGGGGGTAGATGGTGCACAGAGACTGACTGCAAAGTACTGAATGAACAGTAGAAAAGGTGCTCTGCACCCCAGCACCAATCACACCGCTCTTTGTCTCTGCTTTTCCATCGTCATCTTTATTATACCCTTGATCCTTCTCAGTGGCTGGTACACTCCGGTATGTCCATGCAGCACCTAGCATGTTTTGGGAAGTGCTGCATCAACTCTAAGCACCACAGCTAGAGCAAACAGCCTCAGCAACTGTTTTTTTCAAAGCTTTCAGCTCGAGGCTGGTATTTTTCTGCTTTATTCTCAAGAGTGTGATGCCTCAGTGTGGAGAAACTCCCTCATTCTCCTATCCCACAGGAGGTTTTTTAGAGGCTCAAATGCCTCTAGAATTTCTCTAGCCTTTGATATACTCCACAAAACCACAGTAATATTGAAATAAAATTAAAGCAAACATTGAGGCAGGAGGTCGTTGCCAAAGATCTCTCTTCCAGAGAATAGCTGGGGATTTGGGTGGCTCTCCCACCCCCCTCCCCAACTTAAAAATTTCCAGACACGCGACATATCTGTCACTGTCGTTCTCAACCAGAATAAGTCCTGTCACCTGTTGGCAATCTAAAAGGGGCTTTTCAAGGCCACGGAGAGGAGTGAATGCTCGTCTCCTATAAATTTCCAGTGGAAATCAGAAGGCTGTGAAAAGCTTTCCCTGGGGGCAAATCAGAGCTCGCACCCACCTCGGTGAGACCTGCAGGTCTCCCAGCTGTTGCGCTGGGAGGTGGCTCTGTGGTGTGACAGTGGTTTCCACAGCCTGGCACACGGAGGGAAACCACCCTGCAGGGTGAAGTAGATGCTGGTGGAATTTTACAGTTTGCTCTGTAATTTTCCAGCTCCTCATGTTCCAGCGCTGAGAGGTATGAGAATACCAGCCTTGTGCGGCTGCTGCCACTGCCAGTGATGAACTTGTCCTTTGGAAAGTCCCCCTTATTTAGGCTACTGACTAATTCTTTCAGCTGCCGGGAGATGACACACCTTTTCACAGTGCTGCATTAGGCTGAGGATTTGCTGGGTCCCGAGCGAGGGAGGGAGACTGAGTCATTTCAGATGCCTTGCTTCAGAGAGACTAGGTCAGACTCACGCAGGACCGTATCGTGGTCCCTTATGCTTCTCACACCTTCACCTGCAGCTGCTGGGGCTAGGAGGTAATGTGAGAAAGCAAGTGGGAGGAAGAGGCAGACACAGACACGTAAGAGATGTTGGCAAAAGTGGGGGAAGGAGGAAGGACTGAATTGAAGTTTTTAGGCAGGCGGCACCTTTCTCCTGAGCACAGAACTACACGGAGTATTTCTGTGCTCATAGACCGTTTCCTCTATTAAGCAAGACACCTCTCTGAATGAACAAGTCTAATCAAGATCATTCCTGCCTTACACTCAAAGGAAGGGAAAATCACACTATAAAAAACGATTCCCTTCAGAAAGATTAGCAAATCAGACTGGGGGGCAGCGGCAGCAGACAAATCCCAGACTCAGAAAAGCCTTTCAAAGCAGTTAAGGATCCAGCTCTCTCCTTGTCTGCCTCCGAGTTTGACACCAGTAAACTAATCCCAGCTTTCATTCACCCTGTGTCTTATGCCAGTTGCTGCCTTTAAAGTGCTTGCCAGGGTTGTGGAGGAATTGCAAAGCTCGATGCTATGTGACTTTCAGGGTTTGTTGCGTATGACTGACAGAAATTTTTGCAACTTGAGAAAAAAGTCTGGCAACAGCAGCGGCTATTTCGCAATTCATCTTCATCGCGCTATGCTGAGGACGGGGGGATTTTCACTGACATAGATAGTGGCTAATTAGCCGCTCGGTACCCGAGGCTGACTCCTCCAGCTCCCCTGACCCTGGTTTGGGAAAAAGCCCTTTGTAGAAGGTAGTTTGTGAAAGTAATTGTATTTTTTCAAGCGGGAAGTTGTAATTTCTGAGGTGGAGGGTCGAGGACGCGCAGGCAGCCCATGTGCGAGTGCGGCCGGGCGGGAAGGGGCAGGGGGCAAGGCGGGCAGCCTGGCTGAGCCAAAGGGGTACCTGCTCCCTCCGGGGCCGCTGCCGGCTCCCCCGGCATCCCGCCCCACGCCACGGCGTACTGACTCACATCCTGCTGCTCCTTTCCGAAGCTTCCAGGAACACGCTGTATCATACCGGGATTTGGCCACGCGGCGCCTCTTGGCTGGGAGCAGGCAGCAGCTCCTGACCTGCAGTGACACACGGAGAACCGTCTCCCTCTGAGGTCCAGGGGCGTAAAACGGGTTCCGAGGGGTGCGGGATCCAGCCTGGCGCAAGCCACGCGCATCCACAGCCGCATCTCTCCTGTCGGCTCGTAGCTGCGGCCGGACCTGTTATCTCATTTGAATTGGAAGCTTAAAGCTTTTAATATGGCTGGAAAGAAATATTTTCTGATCAGCACATAAAGTCTTGCGGGGGCTTTCTTTTAGACAGCTTGGTATGGCTTGTTATATTTATTATATAGAAATGATGAGGTGATAAAGACGTTTTTGCTGTCATCCCAAGCAACATCCTGACCCGGTACTGTGGATCACCGTGATCCCACTGAAACTCGGTGTTTTATACCTTGCCTGACAGCATCACAGTGTTTTCTTTTGGAGCCGGGGGTGGGGGGGAAGAGGCGGGGGGGATGTTGTTTTACATTTTAAAGCGTGAGCCCCCTCTGCAAAAGAATCACACAGAAATAGCATCCCAGGACTTCATGTTTATTATGCCCCAGTGATTTCTACGTCCTGTACGCTGGGGATCAGTTTTACGGACAAAAGGATGCTCTGTGCAAGCTCAGGCAACGCGCGGGGCTCTCGACCCGTTCGTCCTGTGCTCTGAGAGCGGAGGCAGTTCGTTCCCCTTCCCTTTTTTGTACCTGACTATCGAATAACACCCCGGGAAGCCAAAACCGCGGCCGGGGTCTCTCTGGGCGGACACACCTCTGCCGTGCACCCCGCCGGGGAACCCCCGCGCCCCGGCCCCGCTCCCCGGCAGCCGCCTGCGTGACGGGACGGCGGGGAGCGGAGCCGCGCTCCCGGCAGCGTCCCGGGTGGGAGAGCCCTGCCAGGCGCTGACGACGGGCCCGGTTACGGCTGCCCCCGTGGAAAATTCACGCTGCTCAAGACGGTTCTTTTGCAGTCGGACGCCGCTCCGGGAGCCCGGGGAGCGGCGGGGGGGAGGTCCCAGGGTGTTGGGGGGGGGGGGGGGGGGGGGGGGGGGCGGGGAACTGAGGGGGGCGGGAGGCGGTGGGGGGGTCCCGGGGAGCGGCGGGGTTTGGGGGGGGGGGGGGGGGGGGGGGAGCCGCCGGCTCCTGCCCGGCCTCCGGTGCCACCTACCGATGCGCGGCCGCCGGAGCCGCCGACCGCCCTCCGCCTCCTTCGGGCGAGATTCTTCCTTTTCCACGGCGAAAACGGCAGGGAAAATGCTCAATACTAAGACCAGAGGGAGCGGCGTGAAAAGGGGGAGACCGGCTTCTTTTATTATTTTTTGCCCCCCCCCCCGCCGTGGTTCGCCGAGTCTCTAACCAGAGCTTGTTTCGTTAAACTATTAAACATTATGCAACATTTGTACAGCTTAATTACAACTTTTTAAAACAAGCCGAACGCAACCTTTTTGTGGCAATAAAACATGACGAGGCATGAAAGATGGTTCAATACTTTCGGCTTAATTGCTTGTTAGGCATCAGGCGAGAGGCCGAGAGCTCGTGACTACGCAGCAAGGTGTGAATTATTGCACCATAATTCTCGCCCTGGAGTGGTTTATTGCAATTAATAACTGTTTTCATGTTTTAAATACATTTTCTCACACCGTAAAAAGCAGAAATGGAAAGTACTTGCTAATGGGAGAAATACCAGGAGGATTGGGCACAGATCACCAACTGGAACAACTTCCTTGGTTTTGTGCTAGTTTGATCTGCTTTTCAATGATTTTAGAATCCTCTTTGGCCTTAAAAATGTGTGGACCCAAAGCCCTGTTATTCCCCTTTGTAGAAGTAGCCCTCCCTGCAAATCTCTTCACAGATACCCCGAGTTGGGAAGCAGCTCCTATTTATTTGCAGCATATTTTCACCAAATTAACTTCAGCCACTCAAAGCCACACATTCAGTTCCCTGCGCCAATCTACTAACTTCTGAGATGTGCACATCTTTATTTTGAAAGCAGGAAAGAGATGGATTTGGAAAGAGTTTGTTGCCTTTCTCTGTAGCCTAGTCCTGTGACAAATGTGAACCTATTCCAGTCTAATTTCAGGTAACCTGAAAGCTGAAGAAAATCAGCTATCAGAAAAATAAAATGCTATCTGAGGCCCCTGATCCAGATCCTACTGAAGCTGCTGGAAATGCAAGCCTTGCCTTTACTGGGAGCTGAGTCTCCCTCTTGACACTGAAATAGTGCCATAAAAATGCTATTACAGTGATACTTTTCTCCACTTGTTATTAAAAAACTGTGAAGGTGATGCCTGGGGTTAGTCAGCATAACCTGCTTTAATATGTGTATATAACATAATGCCCTATATTAACATTACTGAATAGATTGCAACTTATTAACCAGTCTGATGTCAAAAAGCCAATCTTTAAGAGCAAATACAGGGGTTAGGAATGCAGGTACCAAGACGGAAAATTGATCGGCAGTTTGAACTTTCACTTAAGAAAGACTTAATGGGATGAGGAGATTAATAACGGGGGTCTCTCGGGCTGTCTGTCACTGTTTCAAGTACCCCAGAGGTCAGTAATAACAGCAAATGCATGAGGCAGGTCAGATGTCTTGGTAGTTTTTTTCTGGATGCTACTAGACACATACTCGGTCCATTATCCGGTTTCTAGTTGGGACTCAGCACAAAGCTAATCCCGGTAGCACTAAAAGAATTTAGTCTTGTCAGTGTTCAGTAAACCTGTCACAAGGTCCTGCTTCCTCTTCTGCCACTGCGGCAGCTGCTGGGGCTTTTTCTGCATCTTCTTACTGTTGTCCATCCATTCGTTGCACTCGGGGCTGTTTTATGGACCAGGATCGCATGCATGCCGGGCAAGGTACAGGACAAAGCCACGTCTCTTGGCCTGAAGAGCCAGCAGTGTAAGAAACAGGAAAAAAGTGGCGGCCAGAGCTGCCCTACCGTGCAATGACAGTTTGTAACAGGAGAAAACAGGCCGCGTGTTCTCTCCTTTCAGCCTGAAAACCAAGGATTGGTGGCAGCACCCCCTTCACACGTACACAGATCACTCTGAAAACAGACTTTTCCCCTCTTCCCTGCAGCGCTAAGACCTAAGGACAGCGCACCTGAAATCAGGCGATAAAACTTTTCCAGCCAAAGGGGCTCAGTGGCTTCTGCAGTGAGAGTGCTGAACAGAGCCCTTGAAGGAGAGGTGGCAGAGGGGAGGTTCTGCCGCCTGTGGCATCAGTCTTGGCGGAGCACGTCGAGGGCTCCCCAGGCAGCAGGACCAGCCAAGGGAGCTTCCACCCCTGGGCTGGGATCCCTCCAGCACACGTGTCATGATTCTAGTACTCAGCCGCATCGCTGAACCGAAATCGATGGGACTGCGTGCTGAAATAAGGGAGCAATGATTTAATTAACCCCATTTTAGAACTGAAACACACACTGTCGTACCATTACAACGCCTGCTCTGTCGATGCTTTGTGGTATTTCTCCTAGTGCTACCCCTGGAGACTGAATTCCCCCATCTGTCTCCCTGTCATCTTTAATAAACACTGACCATACATGAACAATGAGATGATGTTGTAATTCACAATAAGACAGGCTTTGTGCCTGTGCCTTTTTGTTTGTTTCTACTGAAGTCCATTTAATGCAATTGGATGTTGCTTTTAAAACAGCATGAGTCAACTGAATTTATTTTTAAGGAATACTGCCTGAGAAAAAAAAATAAATATTAATAATATCTGAATTTGAATATGTTACTCAGCAGAAAAATCTTAACAAGACTTTAGCTTATTCTGCAAGTGACTTAACTAGTTATTTTTTAAAAGCTCTGAGTTTTGTATAAATCTTCCCTTCTAAACAGATTAAATAAACAAAATGTAAAACTCATCTCCATAAAGCACAGAAAAATAATAATTTCCAGATGGACTTTCTGATGGAAGATCAAAGTCCTTCATCTCAGGCTTGGGAAATTTCCCTTCCATGCTGATACCAGTTTTATCAGAATGCAGTTCATCCAAGGTTTGCTTTTTTCAAAAAGACAATCAGCTAGATGAAGCTGCAGGAGAATGCTCTTAGAGCTGAAGAAAATAGTAAAGATTCTACTAAAAATAGTAAAAAAATAAATATGGGTAGGTAGAGGGGGGAGGAATCTTTCTCACTTTGATTTATACAAAAATTAAACATTTTCTATATACTGAAAAATGCCAACTTCATATGCAAAGATGACATAATCAGAAAAGAGTTGTTTCTGCATTGGTGCAACTGGTTTGGACAAACTCCCTGCTGTGCATCTGTGATTTCAAAAGTCAGCCAGACTAGTTCTGTGGCTAGAGAATAATAGGTTAGTGTTTTTCCATAAATGTTTTATGCATCTGTGCATTTTGAGATTTTGCTTCCAAGAAGCAGCAGTTTCTACAGAAAGCTTGTACTCCTAGGGTGTCTACATTTTCAGTTTAGCAGTGCCATAGAGTCTGTGTAAGGCTTTCTGTTTCTGAAGTTCAACCACAGCTAGTAGATGTACCCATCACTCTGAATTGTACTTCCGTATTTTAACGTGTACTAAATAGATGTACAAAATACCCATTAATTTCATCAAGCCCGCAATTTTCAAAACATTGAGGAAGTCAAATTCCCAAGTCCTATTCATCCACTTAGGAGCCTGCCTTCTGGAGGACACTAGTTTCACTCTCCATCGCTGTCTCTCTCACACACACGCACACACACATATTTTCATCTTGTTCTTCTCTCTCTACTTACACGCCTGCACAGAAACACTCACAGTTTGGGTTTTTGTCTCCTTGGTGCCATGTGAGATGTGCCTTTTTGGCTAAAAGGGCTGCAAGCACACAGCCCAAAATACTAATGCATCTCAGCATTGAATAGTCTTTCACCTTGGAAAGCTTGATCTGCTTTTCCCTGACCACTTTTCCCTGCCCACCGTCAATGTGAAATAGTCAAAAAGCTTCACAAGAAAAAATTAGCTGATCAAAACTCACAGATGTACAAGTAATATTTCAGAAAGCAATTCATCTGAAGGTCTCTTGACAAAGGGGATTATGGAACTGAAATGTAATTATCTTGGCATTTAAGTTTCAATTTCCACCATGTGGTTTGGTTCACATATTTGATTGCAAAGTTTTATCATTCAAAACAGCCTATAGGTCTCTTTTTCCTTGCAGACACAAGGCAAGTACAGCCATCTCCGCCGTGGTCCTACGACCAGTCCTACCAGTACCTGGGCTCCATTGCCACCCCCTCCATGCACCCCGCCACGCCGATATCACCCGGCAGGGCCAGCGGCATGACATCCCTCACCGCAGAGCTTTCAAGCCGGCTGTCAAGTAAGTACCTCAAAGTTAGTCCCTCGCACCCGGCCTCACCAAAGCTTCGAGGCTGACTCCAGTGCAAACCAGCTGCGGTGTCCGAGGGTGCTGCCGCCGCAACTTTTCTCCAGTTGCAGCAGAGCCTGTTGTGGGCCCTCTGCAGCAAGCCTTCTCCAACGCTTTGCTGGGATTTGTGCAAAGGGTAAAGAAATATGGTCGGGGCCCAACATATCATTGTCAAAAAAAAAAAAAAAAAAAAAAAAAAGGGAGAAAGCAGCACTTTGCAGATGTATGGAACTATAAAAATAGTTTGGAGTGCTGAAGAGCTATCGTATCTGCCAAGAAATGAACGCCACAGATATTTCAGTTCTGTTTCCTTCCCTGGCTCTAAATTCAGACCAGAGCACAGCAGGTTATGGGTGGACACACTGACTGCAGGATGGTGGGGTTTGACATTTTAAGTGGTGCACTGGATTGTCTTGTTACATCTTCGTCAAATTGTACTGCAGAGCTTTACAAGCCAATGTTAAAATAAAGCATGGAAGTGAAAGCTACCCCCCTAAGTTTCCACTGTACTCAACTGACCATCTGCTGACTCTAACTCACACATATTGAGCCAATATGTGTGTGTTCAATAGCAAGAATTTTCTTAAAATGAATAAGAGCCATATAATTCGAATTTGCACATGGTTTTGTCAAAAATATCTTATTTGGCCGCACATATTGCTCTCATTTGAATACTCAGAGCTTCTTCTAAGATCAGAGGGAATCACTTGAATGTGCTCCAGCCTGTCCTATTGTTGTCATATAGATCCTGCTTTCAAAGAGTCACAGGGATGATGCCCACCAAAAGTAAATTATGTGTTAGGTCTGGGTGCTAATTACATCTTAGAGGTAGCTGAAAATACAGGAAACCTTTCAGAAGGGAAAAAAAAAAAAAAAAAGAAAAAGGGAAATGTCTTGTTTTAAAAAAGTTTGTAGAAATTCTTATTCTTCATTGACACACCCTTCTTTTAAAACGAAAAGAGTCATTTTTACTTTCTCCCCTGTGTTTCCTTCCCTTTGCACTCCTTCCACTGGCAAAATGCAGAAATGGAGAAAATGGAGAATGAAAAAAGATCTTCTTCATAGCAACCAGCAAATTTCAAGTAAAACAAATTATTTCATCAAGTTTTTTACTTAGAAAAGTAATTTTTCTTGACAGAACTGTTCGAAATCAATATTTACCAGCTATTTTGCTTCTCAGACCCTATTTGCTTTTCAGAGGTGCCTGACGCATGTGTACCTGTAGGTGTGGATACAGACTGAGTGGAGGTGTTAATCCCATTTCACCTTTACCCGTGTGGCGACTGAGGTTGCACTCGAATGAGCGAACGCACTCAGTACTGAAACGCGCTATTTTCTGCATTGCCATAGTGCCCAAACGTCGTGGTTTGAGCACCAAAGGCTTCTTTCGGCGGCGGCTGCCCCCCGGGCGCGCAGCCTAACAGCAGACAGCTGCGGGTGCGTGGGGTAACCGCGTGCCTCTTCTGTGGCCCACGGTGAGCGTGGAGGGAGAGCCCCAGCACCGGGGCTTCTTGATGCTTTTTGTGCCTGTGGTCAAAGTGATTTCCCTTGGGGCAGGCATAGTTTCTCCATGACTTGTGAAGGAACCTAGGAGAGCTCTGTTCACGTGTCAGCATTCTTTCCTTCCTGTCTTAATTCTGTACATGGGGGGCTCATCTCTACATATCTTAAGTGGGTTTTATAATGCTTCTGAAATGTTACTTCAATATTAAATGTCATTCAGCAGTCCCAGAAAAATCCTTCACGATATTTTGTCCCCAGTCTCATTACTGTCACACACACTTGCTGTCTAAGAAATTTCTCCTTCTTAGAACACAGAGCAAATCTGAGGTTTTCTTCAGGCCCTACCATCTAAAGACACGGTGCCTCAAAAGAAAAAGCAAAGATATGGGACAGACATGAAACACCTTGACATTAAGTCTCATTCTCCCGCTTTTTGCCAAACTGGGCAGAAGAAACCCTCATCTGATAAGTGATGTGTCCACGCAGTTTCAAGAAGTTTGATTTCTTTCTCAGGAATGAGGTGTGGAAGTACCATTTGAAATCTGGCAGGTCGTCAGATGCCACCTTCAACCTTAGCTACTCCGAAGCTCCTGCCATTCCATACCATAGTGTTAACATCTTGCCATGTTAAATCTAGAGGTGCTGGGGTCTAGGGGAAGGAAATGTGTTCAGGGGTCCCATTAATCTTCCATAAAAAAATAGAAGGCAAACTCAAAAAGGAAGCATACAGCATGCGTCAGAGCTTTTCTAAGAAATTTATAGAAATTCATCAAAGTGTGCTGGCTGTGTCGCTGACGAGCTTTCAGAACTTGGCGCTGGAGTGTGTCTGCTCTGGCTTTAAATCCCGTCAGAGCCAAGAGCTTTGTTTTCTCTCTGCTTCTTCTCATGAGTATTTCCTTCAGCACGCGGCTCCTTTTCTGCAGACTCCACGCCTTGTCTGACAGAAGAAGTTGTCTTCTGGAAAGATTTTTTCTTAATTATTATTGTTGTTATTTTAATCATGCATAGCTGCCAACTCTAGGGACTGACACCTTCCATTAATCTGAGTCATGATGAAGATCCTTCCTAAAGAGGCCATTATCTGCTCCGCTTGTTTAATCCTTGCACACCAGGGAAGGAGACAATGGGACTGGGCATACTTCCACTGATGTCAGCCAAAGTGGAGCAGAATTTGACTGTCCTATAAAACATTTGCTTAGTAGGATGAGGAGGGCTTCATGCACACATGAAAGGAAAAAAAAAAAAAAGGCCAACCCCCAAATATACCATTCTACTCTAAAAAGGCAGTACTATTGTTGTCCTTTTTTTTACATCCTCATTAAAGCCAAGATTTTCAGAAGTTAGTAACAATTATGTAGACATTATATGGGGACCCAGATATGAAGACCTTAAGTGAACCTGATGTATCTTGACTTTGGTAGTGTTGAGAGTCAGTTGGGAACTGTGCTCCTAAGTGCTGAGAGCTAGGCTGAGCCTGCGTGTATAAACCCTGCCCGTGCATGTCTGGGTACCCAAAGGGCAATCTCTGCTCCCCAGACTTCCCCCTTGAGTCGGCAAATAAAACTGGGTCCAAGGAGAGACTATGCAGAAGCTGGACAGTTTATATTTAGGTCCCATCACTGCCCCTGGTGAGTCAGATGATACTGGGCAAGGAGCTTGAGATCTGTGTCCCTCTTCCCCACCCACCCACTGAGGATGAGGACACTCTGGAAATGTAAATAATTGCATGTGCTGTAAGGTATCTAAGAGCAAACACATACACATACAAAACAGGGCAAGAGCTTGGCACTCCTCTTTAATTGTTGCTTTACTGAAATTAATCCAAAGCATCCAGGTCTAGGAGCATTACAGTGACTGCATTAGGGAGCAGGTGAGGGATAGCTCTGTTCTGGCCGCTTCAGTTAACCACAGACCAGCGTTAGGATGTTGGTTATCACCTTGAATGGGTGACCCTCCCTTCCGCGACCTCAACAGTTCTCTGTCTCCCTTCCCCACCACCCAGGTGCTTCTGACTTGACTGCGTTCAGTGACCCCCGGATGGGAATCGACCGCTCCCTCTCCGCGCTCCCCTCCATCTCCGACCCTCGGATGCACTACCCGGGAGCGTTCACCTACACGCCAACGCCCGTCAGTTCAGGGATAGGAATCGGTATGTCTGCCATGTCCACGGCCACGAGATACCACACTTACCTCCCGCCTCCCTACCCCGGCTCGTCGCAGGCCCAGGGCAGCCCGTTCCAGACCACCTCGCCCTCCTACCACCTCTACTACGGAACCTCCGCCGGCTCCTATCAGTTCTCCATGATCTCGGGGGGAGACCGGTCCCCCCCGCGCATCCACCCTCCCTGCACCAACGCTTCCACGGGATCGACGCTCCTCAACCCCAACCTCCCCAACCAAAGCGATGTGGTCGAGGCCGAAGGGAGCCACAGCAACTCCCCCACTAACATGGCAACCACGGCGCGGCTAGAGGAAGCGGTGTGGCGACCATACTGATTGAATTCTAAGTAGTTATGGGTCAGGACTAACGTGCTTTCCATTTCCCAGTGCCCGTAGGTTTCCCATAAACACCCGTCTTGCTTACGGGCCCTGCCATGCTCATACATCACTTTCAGAAGCAAAACCTCCAGAAGTCAGCGCTCCCGGGAGTGGTGGCGCGTATTAGCCAGCCCCTGGCGAAGCGACGTCGCTCCAGCAAAGGATCCCTTGCCGGGGGGCTGAGCTTCTGGAAAGGAGGACACCTGAGTTGGTGGTCCGGAGGTAGTGAGGGTGGGTAGAAAGGTACCCAGTCTGTTTCCAGGCCCGTGGCTTTCTAACGTGCCTGGGCTTGAAGGTCTCCACAGCCCTAAAGAGAGTTTCGGTTCACTTCTATTTTTAAGACTTAAAACATAAAAAAAAAAAAAAATCTTAGTGAGTTTACTGCATCTTATGGACATATTAGCTGTAAGGAAGTATAGGAAGATTCCCAGAGGGAAACTGTGAACGCTTCTGTTTTAGCAATGCTGTGAATGAGAGGTTTTATATGTCGGACTTTGTTCTTTCTTTTTTTTTTTTTTTTTTTTTTTTTTTTAAACCATGTTGTATATTCCAAAGAATATGGAATTTTTTATTGCTGGGGGTTTTTTGTTTTGGTTTGGTTTGGTGTTTTTTTCGTTTGGTTGGTTGGTTTTTAGGATGCAGCTCATCCTGCTTTGCATCTAATTTGTTTTATTTCTCTTGGCACCTTATAAATTGCAAAGAAAAAGATTTTGCTCTGTTTTTCGTTTTAATCATGCTTGCTTCTTTCTTGCTTTGTCAACCGAAAGAATCAGCCCCTTTTTCAATGAGTTAATTTAACTTTTTTCTCTTGGACTTTTTTTTTAATACAACGGCTACAGCCTTGGGTCATTTTCAACTACTGTACTACTTTGATGATTTCATTGATATTTATGCTTGATATTTAGACTTTTCTTATTTGTTGATACTATTATTATTTAAATATGCCTATATTAAAAAAGATCAGCAATTGCCTTTTTTTGGTAGCAGCCAAAGTCAAATTTATCACATTGAAAAAGGCTGGAATAACGATGGGTAAAGTGACCTCTTAATTACCTAGACATATTGTTTACAATTATCTCACTCTCATTTTACTCAGCCAACAAGGCTCAGATCCTCAAAGGCATTTAGGTGCCCAACTCCCACTGAAATGATTTAGGCACCAAAATCCCTGTGAATTTCTGTGCCTTCCCACCCAGTGGAGCCACCTCTCCCTACTCCTTCCTCGCTTTTCCTTCGTCACCATGGTGACCCTCAGGATCAGTAATCAGGATGTACATATTTCATCAGGCAGACTCGATATTCCCTAACTAAATACATCCCCCATATGGCCCCATTCTGCTCCAGAGCTTGCCTGGGCTTCCTAACAGCGCCGGTGGAGGCCTCTTTCAAAAGTGAAAGCCAACACGCAGTTAGCATGGCAAGGGTGAAGTCCTGGCTCCGATGGAGTCGGTGTGAGAGATTTGCTCTCAGCTCAGCAGAGCCAAGACTTCTGCGCAGTGCAGAAGCCACGTTCCAGCGCGCTGGAAAATAGATCAGTTCGTACATCACAAAATAACTCGCACTGAACAGGGTTGTCAAGCTCATATGGAAAGCAGGCTAGCAAAGAAGGGGCCTTAACAGTTCTTCTGTCACCATCTTCTGAGGGAAGAGGAAGGGTATGTAAAACTGGCGCACGCAGTATTCTGTCCTGTAGCAAATATGCAAGGCTTATAACTAACAGCATGTTTAATACAGAGTCGTCATCGTTGCCCATCATTACAGCACAAACATATCAGATGTCACTGTAAAGTTTATGGCACTATTTTATTTGAGGGTTTGGTCTGAATGCAGTTGTTGTACTACTCGTTAATTACAAACTGCTGATGTTGACACATGTACGTTCCAAATTAGCTGATTATTATTTAATGTACCTCTTAAATGAGTGAAACAATTGCAGGTCAACTCAGAGAGTATTTGAAAGCGGGACTTCAGATCAGTGTTTGATGTTTAAAAAAAATTAAAAGGATTCAAATTAAAAAGATCCTTGGCTGCAGGCAGCAAAACAGCTGGACTTATTTAAAACCATTTGTTTTTCAAGTTTTCTTTTTTTTTTTAAATATGATTTTGCTTCTTTGTTTAAGTCAGATGCAGTAGCACTTTGGTATTGAAAAGTTACAAATTGAAGAATTTACATTGTCAATAAGGTCATTTTTATGCAGAAAATAGGGAGTGTTTCAAGAGATCTCAGCAAAAGTTCAAAATGTTTCTGTTAAAACACATGCATGGCCTTGTGCTTTTCATTTCGTATAATATTCTTTATAATTTTCTAGAGTTTGCTCTGAACAAAAAAAGGCAGAAAAAATCAAAATTACATCAGAACAGTTAAAAATATATTTTGGAAGTATGGAGACCTCGCTCAATATGGAAATACAGAGACCCTACCTGCTGTGACATTTACATAGTTGGAATCTCACCTCTTCAGTAGCCTAAAAAAAAGTCCTTCACCACTAAACAGTAGCTCTGTTGCAGAATCCATCTTACGCATTCCCTGTCGCCGTGCAATTAAAAATCACCACTTACTACAGCTCTCACACCTGCCCTGTGACTGGACCACCCAAGTGCGTAGCACTGGCAGCGGGCAGGGCTGCCGCGGCCGGCTGACGCCAGCCCAGGGGCGGAAGCGCGGCCGGTGCGGCTGGCCCGCTCCCGGGCCTGCCTGTCGCCACAGCTCCCTGCTTTCTGCTACAGCCCTCTGCCCCTTTTCGCCCGTAGGAGCGTCCTACCCGCTCTGGAAACTACGGGGTCAGGGATTCACAAGAACGGGGAGTTGGCACCTCTGAGCCTGGAGATTAGACCCTACACTGAACGTTCCTTACGTCCACGCTTCCTTACGCTTGTCCTAACGGTGAAGTTTTGTCCTTACTTCCTTTACACTTGTCCTAAAGGTGAAGTTTAATTTTACTCTCCCTGGTGTGAACAGGATGCGAAACTTCAGAACCGATCACCACACTTACCCTGTGTCATTACTGACATGTCTCAAAAACCTGGGATTTCCCAGGGTCTCGCTTGTCATAATTGCCACCAGCTAAACTTTTGACTCTAACCTCTCCGTGCACGTCAAGCACAGCCCAAAGCAGCACCCTCTTTACAGAGGAAGAGTTAAGTTCATTATCCCCCCAATTAGTCTGTTTAATCACTGTGGGTTTCACTGTATTCACACAAGTGCCACAGAGTAACCACAGTTTCTCAAATCTGTATTTTTGTAGCTATCCCCTGTCCCACTAAGGACAGCCAAGATCTTCAAGGCTGTAAAAACACTCCCGTGCTGTTCCTCTTGTATCTTAAGAGCACTTAGCAGGCAGAAAGAGGACATTTGGGTAGAACATTTTCCCCCATTCACCCGTCTCCAAATTGTAGTATATAAGTATATATTTTTTTATATATATATTATATATATATATATTTATATAGTTTTATCATCCCGGTAGCCAAATGGAGTCAAAACCAAACTACTGTGCTTCTGTTTGCCAGTTGCAGTCAGCAGAGTGCCTTAGATGCCTTCCCCTACCCAAACACAGGTAACGGCAGGCCTTACTATCAGCTTGCGTGTTCCTTTCACAAGACACAACTCATTGTCCAGGTGCAGCCGTATCAAACGACCTCCAAATCAATACAGGGCCCGGCTCTCGTTTGCTCTCAGGCCCGCTGCTTTGCTCTCAGATGACATTTATGCTGACTCCAAGAGCTCCTGCTACACTTCCAGGGCGAGGTACAGGAGCTTTAGCGCAAGGGGGAGGCGGATGCAGAGCACAGCCCAGCTATGAAGGATCTGATTTGTAGAATTACGCCAAATTATCTGCTGGAAAGGAGAAAAACCCTTTCCTTCAAATGGCCCACAGTCTTTGTCAGTGTTCCGAATTGCCTGCACTCTTGAAACATTCATTACTGCTTTCTGGGTGACCTTTTCCGTTGGTGTATTTGAAGATTCAGGAGAAGTGGATCATTTTTCTCTTTGAGCAAAACACTTGCTTGTTTTCCTGCATTGTAACAATTTTGTATTTTATTTTTGTTAACCTTGCTTGGTCAGTACCGATCACTTGGCATTTTTCTCCTTGTCCTAGAAGGGTTGCATCAACAGAGTTACTTGTATTTATGTATGTAAATAGATTTCAAAAGCTTCATAGCAAAATATTTAGTGCTTGTAATTACTCTGCATTTTTTTTCACTTTTCTGTGTTTTTAATGAACTTACCTTTGTGTTTGCTTAAATACTGTAGTGAGACTTATTTCTTTCTGAATTAGTTATTTTAGGCTTCAAGATTAACTACATTTTATTCACTTTTGTAAACAGTTATAGCATGGTCTCTATTCAACATTTTTCACTTTTTTTTGTGGTAGGGGAGAAATGAATGTGGAAAAATCTGTGGGTTATTTGTGGTATTCTGGGTTTGACAGTTACGTCTTTCTTTAAAACAAAAACTAAACTTTCAGTCTGAGGTGGCCGTATGGCAAGTCTGAGGGGAGGACGCAGCAGGAGCCGCACTCCTATCAGAATGGCATCCAAGTGTATTTGTTCAGCATTTACTGGCTATGTTTACAAAACAGATGCTGCAGCATCCGGCAACAGTCACATTTTCTCTTGACACTGTCATGCTGAACATTTCCAGAAGGGGAAACTACCAGGTTCTGGAAGTTTGCTTTTTTGTTTTTGATTGCAGGGGATTTTTATTTTGGGGGGGAGGGCGGGGGGGGTGGGAAGGGAGGAGGGGGATGATGTTTTTTGGAACCAGATAGGAAAAGAGAATAGAGTAGATTTTTCCCCCACTACAGGAAGTCTCTAGATACCACGTCAGAGTAGACTCTTGCTGTACATAGGGATGGCTGTGTCCAGCGCCACGGGAGAATTCATTACAACTAGCACACAGAGCAGCTGGACTGCTGCGTTAGTTCTAATGAAGACTTTTTCTTCCTTCCTTTCCTTCTTTCCTTCTTTCTTTCTTATTTCTTTCATTCATTCATTCTTTCTTTCTTTCTTTCTTTCTTTCTTTCTTTGTACCACAGTTTCCTCTGTAAATTCAATATCATAATTAGTGTGAATGACAAATAAAATGTTTGACAAGTATGCACACTGGCCTTGTACGTTCTTTCAACAGGGAGAAAACAACTCTCAGAGAAAAAGTAACCATCACAGAAAGGGTACCGACTGTGTATCACTAACATCAAAAATACGTTTCCATACTCTTTTTTTTTATTATTGATTTCTTTCTTTTTTAACAAAAAAGGCACTTTCCCGCTCTGCAGTGACAGGGCAAAAGGCCTGCAATCCAATAAGACCATCAAAACAGGACTGAAATGAGACTTTACAGATACAGAAGCCTAGTAATTGCACTGTATCTCTGGTTCTTGATTAAATTTCAAAATTTCAAGGTCATCTACAGCTCTTATTTTTCTCCCTTAATCTTTTGTTTCTTGGATTGGATCCTTTTTGATATTGACGAGTTGATCCTTACTTCAGGAGCACCATAACAGATAGTTTGAGGTCATACTACTTATGAGATACATTGGTTGTTTCTCTCTTTAAATAAATAATGAAACAGTAGTGTTAATGAAACATTAATATGGGGGAACTGAGCTTTCAAAATGAGAAAAAACCCCAGAGTCAATATTGAAAGTTCAATCTGAAAGCCTCTGTATCTATGCACATGTAGATATATATATAATCTTCTAATATTGGCCCTACACAACATATTGCATTATATAAAAGGAGGTTTCAGTAGTATCCTTCTACACAATAATGTATATATACAAAAGTTAACTTTCATCTACTACTCTTAGTGAAGTGGAAAACAAGCTACAAGGCAAACTATTAGACGTATTTTTTTCTGACAACTTGTCAACAGCTATCTCTCAAATGATAATTCATATTATCTTTAAAATTGGGGTCAAGAGACTAAGAGAAAACAGTTAGTGAATTCCAGGTACCTCTTTAGAGGTTAGAAACACTAACACACACCTCTGACGTGGTTTCTGGTTACCCTGCTCAGTATGACCATCTGACATTTCTCTCTGGCACAATCCCATGTTATCCCAACAATAATGCACTTATATTTTGCAAGGATCTACCCTACGGATTCTTCTTCTTACCCTGTGAAACCCAAGAGAACTTCTTTAGAGGTGGAGGATGAAGTAGAGCAGAGATCTATTTTGTTTCTTACTTTAACACAACAGGAAAAGAAGCTACGAATAGCGACAGTCAGAAAAGAAAAAAAAAAATTACACCCGAGGGCATCTCAACATAAATTTTTGTTGCTAGATTTTGAAGACTATGTAGAGGACATACCAGCAGAGTTCTCATTTTGTATAGAAGAGTAGGGCATCAGGCTGACATGGCCATTTTAACTGGGTGCATGTGTCCCACCGCCACTGAGGCCGCCTGCCCTTGTGAGAAAGGTCACGTCTTTCTTACTTGACCGCAGCCGCTCAGGCATTCGCGCAGGCCAGCCGGACTGAGGCGAGTCCCTCCGAGCCCCAAGCCCAGCAGATTTCACCGTGGTTGTGCCATTCCGGATCGGTGGCACCTGCTCTCTGCAGGGTGAAGGGAGGAAGGGTGGGCGGCTGCCCTCTCCTGCCCCTCTGCCTTCCTCCCTGCCCGGGGCGGCCGGCACAGCGGGGAGCCGAGAGCTCGCGAGCAGGCAGTGTGCAGTCAGGGCAGCCCTCTGGGATCCCTGGGCACCCGAGGTGGCCCCGCCGTGCCTGTTTTGGCAGCTGAAAAAAACCTGCTCAATCCCCTTCCTCTGGCTGCTTGAGGGGGAGGAAGAGGCAAGGGCAAAGAAGGTGACGAAGACTAAGGCTGGAGGCAGCTGTTTGTGAGAGGAGGGGCTGGCAAGGGTGAAGGCAAAAGGTTGTTGACTTTTTGTTGCACCTCACACCCTGACTGACAGCTTTTAATGACCTTTAATTATAAAGGCCATTGTCATGGGTGTTCTCCCACACTGCTTTGTTTGACTTACGCAATGAGGAAACAGCCGTAAGCCAGCCTCCAGAGCAAAAGCAGCTTATTAAATACTATCAGCCCGCAAGGCACTGTACAACTCAACGCAGCTGTCCTGGGAAGACAACACAGGTGTGTTACCTTCGGTGTACACGGCTTTTTCCCTCTTTTCGGTGGCTTGTCTCACAACAGGCTTGCACTAGGGGTGCAGGGTACTGTGCCCAGAAGTGATATCCCTTTTTCTGAGCAGGCGTGGAAATTCTGGTTACTGGCGCAGGATGTGTGGTCACAGAATGGGCAATAAACTGTATTATCTGCTCTGAGACAGACCTTGTTCGCAGCGTTCATAGCTTAGAAGCCTATCACCACTGAAAATGCTATGACACTAGAAGTCCTTGCAATGGCACTGTGGTTTCCAGACATGACTAAAATATGATTCAGTCCAGCACTGTGAATGGGCCAAAAATACAATTTATCCGTGGCCCCATATCTTTTTACGACTCTGGGCTTTTTACAGTTCTGTAAGATTATTTGGGAACATATCTCGACATTACTTTAGGAACCCCCTTCTCCCTGGAAGACAGCACCTTTTCCCACTGTTTAACTGTGTTGAGGACTTACATTCACTTTGCCACTGGGATGCCCTGTGGAGCAGAACTTCTAATGTAAGCAGGATCTCAGGGAAGGAATGTCCGAATTACAGCTCATCTCAACTCTAGCCTGCTGGGGGAGGGAGGCACACTGTAGATAAAAGCATGTTTAACTCTGAGGAGAAGGAAAATAAAAGCTCGGAACCTACAGGTCTTCATTGGAATGTCTAGCTACTGAATTAGGAAGCTTGTTTTCTGGTTTTAAGTTACAGGGACACCTAGAAGTCTCCCAGACTGGATTAGTCAGCACGAGTCACTGTCTGGGAATTGTTTGGGTTTGTGAGAGGAGGATAAAACAATTTAGAAAGAAAATCTAATACACAGATTTAAAACATAGCCTGCTTTCAGAGCAGGGAGGGGGTTAGGTCTGATTTGTGGGCTTTATAAAATGCTGGTTTCCTAAGGGTAGGAAGGCTATCAAGAGAGAACCTGTTCCCTGCTGATGCAGAATTGTTTCCTACAGCATGTAAAAAGTGCCTCCGGCTGTTTTACTTTCAAATGCCCCAAACATAAGGAACATCTGTAGCTTTTCTGGTGAAGCTTAGACAGCAATCTTACTATTATCTGCTGCTAGGCTTGACACGTCCCGTAAGCAGAGAAGAGAGCCTGTATTCAGGGCAGCCTGAGTTACAGTTCCTCAGCAGGTCTCTGACATCTGGGTGTGCTTCACGCGGCCACCGGGTTTATGCCTGCTGGCTCTTTAGTCCCATTTCCCCTGTTTTATCACACCAGAATCCCTCAGGACCAAGACCTCCCGGTGCAGAAGGCAGCTCTGTTGCTGTCTGCAAGGATACCACGGGTAGGAGGTGCATGCCTGAAGAGCACTGAACCCCATGCCACAGAGCCCAGCCCAGGTATACCAGTGTCCTTTAATACCAACAGTCGCTCAGCTTTTCCATACGCGGCCTTCAGAGGAGCCCAGCGGTCAAACGGCGCTGCGCCCTTGCATCAGACGAGTGTCGCAGGCATGAAGTCCTTTGAAATCAGCTGAAAACAGGTAATTTTCACTGAAATAGTAAAATCCCTGCGTGAAGCCCCTGTGGCAAACTTCACCCTTCCTCTTTTAAATGTCTGTGATAGTCACTCTGAAACAAGGCAATAGGGGTTATTTTACACAGGGAATGTTTCCTGTTTCACTTTCACTGTGGAAAGCAGTAGCTAAATTTGTGGAGGGGGAGTGCATCTGTCCTCCCTTTCTTTTTCTATTCTGCTCCCTCCTCTAACACACGTCTCTGATATTTTTCCAGCCTCCTGCAGAACCGGGAGCTAGGTGATGTCAGTCCAACACACGTAACTTGGGGGGGGTGTATGATCACAGCCAGTCAAATGCCAGTGTGTCCATCCCATGGGCATTATGATTCTGGGGCTGGATGAGAGGAAGAACGGTTGTTCTATTTTGGAACAGGAAGTCACATTTCCAAGGCTTTCTGCGCACGGCAAACATCTGTCCATGTGGTCCTGAAATAATGTTCAGTAGTATCTTTCTGAAAATGCTGAAACCAAAACGATATTGGTTGCCAGAGGTTGGAGCCTGCCAGCTTAGCTGGGAATCCTGGGCCTTCCAGGCTCTCACTCGTGGGAAGCAGGCAATGCTGCTGATCGGCAGCAACGGTGACATGGTTGGGGTGAGTCAGCATGTTGCACCACAGTTTATCAGAAATATTTATGACCGGTGCCAGGTATGAGTGGCCAAAAGCAAGCTCTTCTCACACAGGCATTTCAGTGCTGCCAGGACTGTGGCTGGGATCCCATGGGCTCACTTGGGTGACCTTGCAGACCTAAGGTGTTAAAGAGGCAGATATTTTGCCTCAGAGTTCTGCCTTTCCAAATGTAATCCCTTTAGTTTGACTTGATTAGTAAGATCACTTTGTAACGCCCTGTATCCTAACCTCCCTGGGTCTTTAAGCATATCACCTGATGGAATATATTTGTGTCATTTCTCAGTGTCCTGTAGCCAAGTTTGACATTTTCTGCTTTCTGAAGTCTTTCATGCATCTTAATTCTCCTTAAAACACAAAATGTTGGGGTTGCACTTCTCTTAGTTCTCCTGAGGATTAAGTAAATAAATGAGAAGTGAAACCAGCAAAGCAGAGGTGTCTTTTACCCACAAATAGAACATAAGAGACTTCAAAGGCTGTCAGGCTACACTGTTTCAATGACTAGCCTATAGCTGAACTGGTATTTGGCTTCAGCTGCTGTCTCCAGAAAAAATACTTGCCAGTGTTCTCCCTCACCCTTAAAGAAATGGCTTTTTCTCACTTGCGTTTGCTTGTAACTCTTTCCTCTAAGGAGGTTACATCAGTCCATAACCAGCAACCAGAGAGGACAGGTGATGAGGAAGGAATGAAAGGAAGAAAAATCATGAAAATCACAAAGCATGGTTTGGAAGGTAAATCTACAAGTATGTAGTCACTTTGCAAAGTGTGTTTATTTTCCATAGATGTCTCAAGCAATGGTCTTTGGGACAATCTTTGTTGCCATGACTTCACTGTTGCTTGTCTGACAGAAAGTGACTATTCTTTGACTCTCCCATGTCTGCTCATCAGATTTTAAAGTCTTAAGACGCATCATTCATCCACACCTTGCCATAGCATATATACAGTTACGTGGTACAGTCAAGAAGATTTCAAGTGTCCATTCAGCCAGTGTGGTTCCATTAAAGATGAAAAAGGAGTCACTCACTGCTGAGTCCCCACCTTGGGGGTGGTGAATTTTGCCACTTCTCAAGGCTGTTGATACAGCAGTGTACTGAGACAAGAGTGTGCGGAAGAGAGTGAGCCAGTCACTCTTGTGAGGGATATTTTTGTGCCCCGTTTGCAACAATATCTACCGGCATATTGAGATTGGCCTCCCACAAAAAGCTTCGTGATTTCAGTAACACAGCTACAAATGAGGGAAGAGTAAGTTGTGTTTGGTCTGTCTTGTGGAGGTAAAGAAGGGTGAATGGGAGGTCAAATTTATTCCAATTCTTTAAATAATCAAAATAATGTTTCCTATCTGTTATCCCTCCCACCTGGATTTTGCTACTAGGAAAGAGAAAACAGTTCTAGCAGGAAAAAAAACCAAGGTCTGTTAAAGAAAAATAGGTTTCTCATTGTCTGTTAAAGAGGTGCAAGAACAGTCCCCAGAGTGGTTTCTTCTTCCAGTGCAGGAAGCTGTAAATAACTGACAAAAAAAAAAAAAAAAAAAAAAAAAAAGGAAAACTTATGAAGATTTTTTTTTCTATCCTTGATAAACCAAACATACGTTAGAGCTAAACCATCCCAAGAACTAGGTTCTCCTCTGTGATGCTAATGGAGACAGATGCCACAAGGAGGAGAATAACCTCATCTTCTCATGGTGATTGCTCAGCATCTCTCATAATTAAATTCAGGTGTCTCTTTTCTCATTTGTACCACCACCACTCACACACACTGTGGAAATTTATGATCTCTCAGCTGCTGGTAATAACCCACCATTAGAAACTAAGATGGCTCCCACAATTTGCTTATCTTCTTGCCAGTTGTTAGGATGCTGTATTAAATGCAGCTATTCCTGTTCTCTTCCTCCTTTCCTGTCCCTCAGAACAGCTCTCTCTCCATTTGTCCAGCTCAGCTGTGCTCCTCCATCACCTCTGGTTCATATCCACCCCTGTGCAGTCTCATCAGATGTGTCTCTCTTTCAGATGAGTCCACGGGCCATACAGACACCTGAGAGCATGATGAGGGGGTAAGCCCCTGCTGCTGCAGTAAAATGTGCCCCATCTTGGGTGCCGTTTCTAAATTTAGACTGATGTTTGCTGGGTGACATATCTTAGTACAGCACGTACTTGACTAAGGATCTGTCCCTGGGTTCTTCACTTGCTGATGGCTGTAGCAAAATCCCTTCCTTCCTGTGCCTCGGTTTCCTCATCTGTAAATGGGTAGTGGCACTGACCTTCTCTGAGAATCACTTAGAGCTCCATTGATGAAAAGCTCCACGGAGAGGAGGTTGTTGTTATTGTTGTCTGCAGTTTAAAAACATGCTCATAAATCATCTTTCAGGGATGGTGAAGCGGGTTTCATTGGCTCTGGAGCTGGGTGACTGAACAGAGAAGAATTTCCTTCTTTGGCATTTTCCCCTAGTTTTAATAACTTTGAACTCTTGCTTTAGATCTTGTTTACATTAGGCTGGTTCAGTAACCGTGTATCTCCCTCCAGCAATTGTCTCCTTCTTCCCCACCTTCCTCAGGTATTTGGTGTAGGTACCAAACATCTGACTCAGGTCTTCCTGGAGAATGGCTGAGCTGGGGTGGATGGAAGAAGGAATTATTTTTCCCTGTTGGTAAGTAGAGGGACTTAACGGGGGAAGGAGGCGGAGGCCGTGCCTGTCATGGACACGGGCCCTGGGATCATAAAATCTAGGCTGTTACCACACCCATTTGGCCTCTTGATGAAAAGTTAAACACAAACCATACTGATGGCCTGTGCTAAAAATGTTCAGGTCAGAGAACTGTAATGGGTCCCTCTAAGCTTTACAAGCTACGGGGCTGCGATGCCTGCCTTTCGGGGCAGGGAGGGGAAGGGGAGCTTCCCTGGAAGCAGCTGGTCACACACCGCTAATACCACCGCTCCCGGTTAGTTACGGACACGCGTTTACCGTGGCATTGGCCCACGGAACTCGATCCCCTCCAGGAACAACCTAGCTGCTTCTCGTTCGGCTTGGTTTTGAGAGGCTCTGAACAAAGGGGTCGGGCAGCGCCGGGCCCGAGCTCTCCTGCCGGAGCAGGGCCTCCGTTCCCGAGAGGCTCACCCAAGCCGCGGGCCCGAGCGGGGACCCCGAGGTTTTGGGGCGGGCAGAGCCCTTGCTGAGAGGGGGGAGAGCCTGAGGGAGGGTTTCCCCTCCCGGCCGGGGCCGAGGCCGCTAGATGGCCACCGCCGCCCACCGCGGGCGGCCCCCGCCGGCAGCCGGGGCCGCGCTGGCGCCGCCGGGAGCGCCACCGGCCCGGGGAGCTGGAGGAGGGCGGGAAGGTCCCGCAGCGCGGCGGATGGCGGCGGATGGCGGGCGCGGGGAGGGCCCGGGCAGCGGCGGGGCGGGCGCGGGGAGGGCCCGGGCAGCGGCGCGCTGGCCGCGGAGGGAGGCACCGACCCGCGGGACGGCGGCGGTAGCGCCTCCCAGCCTGGCGGGAGCGGGGCCTGCTCCGGGGAGAGGCGGGTGCTGCGGTGCTCTGGCGAGCAGGGTGAGGTGAGGACAGGGATGGGGGGGGGTGTAGATAATTTGCGCCTCAGGGGCACCCTGCCTGCCGTGGCCGGGTGAGGTACCCGGCAGACAGGGCTCGGCTCCAAGCGCTGCTGCCTCCGAGCCTGGAGGTTTGCGTGCCTCGGTAAGGCTCTTGCGTGAGGGAGCAGCTTTATAAAACCAGAGCCTTGTCTAGCCTGGGTGTTAGCAGAGCCCTGCATCCATAGGTGAGATTTTTTTTCCCCCAAACCCGGTAGCCACTGATGTCCCCGACGTTTCAGTCCCGCTCTGTGCAGCCAGCAAGCGCTTTGTGATCAGGAGGGCTGGAAGGCGCCGGGGGTCAGGGTTTACGATGTATTCTTGGGCTGCCCTTTCAAAGGGTTATCACCCTCCATGGGGACCTGCGGTGTGACAGCCTTTCAGAGCAACAATAAACTGGAATTAAACAAATATAAGCAATTGTCAGGTATTAAATCTAACAGTACCTGAAAGCTGAGTTTCCCACAACGGGGCCCTGCTATTTCCCAGGAATCTGAAAGCTGTTTGATACGCTGTTAAATCAATACAGGGAGAGGGGGTTGTTTGCAAAATTTGTTTGGCGTCCGTGAGCTTAGCAAGATAGCTTCTCAGTTCACATGGTGCTGGCTTGCTGGGTTTAAATTGGAAAGGTCACTGTATGAAGTAGTAATGAGGTTCTTCTGGGCTTGAGGGGAGCCCCGTAGGCAGGATGGCGAAAGGCCTCGGCCATTGAGCGAGTCTCACAGTGGAGCCTGCCTGGCCCTTCAGCTCAACAAGGCTGCAGCCAGGCACTACCGGGAGGAATGGATATACGTTAGCAGTAGCTGTAGGAAGGATAACAACATGCTTTTCCTCCTGACAGAAGGGAAATTTTAAAAAGCCATTGACCTTGTCTGCAAGACATTTTCGCCTACTGTGTTCATTGCTGCTGGATGAGATTCTCAAAGCCATGCCAAGGGTGTATGTAGCTATATATCTTCTGTGAAAATGAATGGAATACATCCATCTGGCGTTTCTTTCCGAGTTGCAGCCACGGATCCTTTCCTCGCTTCTCCGTCAGGGAAAAAGTCTTGTCGCCCGCTCTGCCGCCGCGTGGGGGACTTGAGCAGTATGACAAGGGAAGGATGGCCTGGAGCAGTCCGGAACGGCATTGCAAATAGTAAGGGCAGTGAAATCCAAGGAAGAAAAGGCTCAGGCATACAGCTGAGATGAGATGATTTTAAAGCTTCTGACAATTGCAGATCTCTAAATCTAAAGGACAGAAATGTTCTTAACTTAGTTTGCCTGTAAGAGGCTTTTATAATTAACTGAATCCAAACCTGGCAGGAAGGTAAACAGCACTGTATCTCTGGGCTTGGGCCTTGTAATTATGCCCCATTCAGAGAGAAATCCTGACCTTTCCAGACAGATGGGCTAGCTGTGAATGCGCCGATCAGACAACCAGACAGATTCATAAATGCTTATGGGGAATAAATTTCAAGAAGTCTTGATCAAAACTGTCAGGAGCCATAAATGCATCCAGATGGGAAATAGCTCAGAAGAACTTCCCATTGCCACATCAGAGACCTGGAAGCTTGGAAAATGTTGAAAGTTGACTGTAACATGAGGTTCAAAGCTAACAGGCTGGGTTGTCTGCAGTGTTGTGTTATGGCTGTAATCTCAGCAATGCATCAGGCGCCCTGGCTGGCTGATAGGAAGACTTTGACTCCCGAGGCAGACCTATTCCTACTCCTTTAAC
Source organism: Tyto alba (assembly GCF_018691265.1). Classification (NCBI taxonomy): domain Eukaryota; kingdom Metazoa; phylum Chordata; class Aves; order Strigiformes; family Tytonidae; genus Tyto; species Tyto alba. The sequence continues at coordinate 29,071,984 of NW_024881276.1, forward strand.
AATATGCAGAATATTAGTACTCCTTGCTTGCCTTCCGTTCTTTCACGTCCCAGCTTTTGGAGTGCAAAATACTTTGTCATCCTGGATCTGTGAGATGGCTTGAACCCTGTGACAGCATGTTTCCAGTCACATCTGATGAGCTGTCCCTGAAATTTATGGCTTTTCTCAGTAGAATCTAAACAGATCCAAAAATCGTAAGGTGCCAGACAACAAACGAGATTGTTCAGATGTGTTTCTCTGATTTATTGGTACTGTATCATCTACATATTTGGTTTCACTTCAAGAATAAATGAGTTACCTCTTCACTGTGACTATAGCAGGTATGAAAGAGGTTCACTGGAATGCTCCTCTTGGCAAAACCCGGACCTGTCAATGTCAGGTGGTTTTTACAAAAAATCTGTCAAGCAGACTTTTTGATAAAGTGTTAGCCTTGATCTGAACATAGCCCATTTCCCGTTCTACAAGTTCAGGCACTGAGGTTGGATTGTACCTCTAAGAAAGACGCTCATCAGAGACTCAGTAACAATGTTTATTTCCGATGAGCATTCCCAAAAGGAGAGGTGATTATTTTGCTGATCAAAATCAGAAATTCTGATTTTGATACTGTCAGGCACTAACAGGCTTGAGATTCCCTGCACAGCCTCCCCTGGGCCTGCCCCCACCCTTGCCTGTGGGACGGGAGCCCCATTTCAGTGCTGAGCTCCCAGTCCTGCTTCCTCTGTGATTGTGGGTGTGCTTGTCTCTAGCCCTGCTGCTGGCCCTGCGTTGGTCCTGGCCCTGGCTCACTCCCTGGCTGTGTTGGAGGCTGTCGGTGGCCCCTGCTACCAGCCCCTGGCTCTGCCTGCTGCCTTCAGACCCAGCAGGACAGTGTCTGTCAGTGAGGGCACTGCCTGCACTGGAGTCACCCTTTTCTCCTGGCTCCCCATTCCTTGTGGACCACCTGACCCTTGATGCTCCCTGACAGGTACCCTGAATAACAAAAATCATGACTAATAATTAAAACAGTCCAACAAACAACATCTTATGTCAACAAGAAGCATTTGTGTCCAAGACCAGTTATCTTTCCTGGTATGGATATGTGGGGTTTTTTCACTGAAAATGCACCACAGTGAATACTAATGGGCTCTGCCGTTGATTGCTTCTGCAGAGAGGTCAATGGCTCACCAGATGTGGAAGTTAAACTGTTCCTAACTTGAGCCAGCCCTTCTGAGGCAGAATAACAGCACCGAGTGAGGAAAGCTGCTACTGCTGTTGATCAGGTACTTCTCCAGAGCTTGCTTGTCTTCAGAGTCATCAAGCATTTCCTCTCCCACAGGTTAAAATTAAATTTAAAGTAAGATTTATGAAATCCCGAAAAAGTTAATGGAGCTACACAGTGAGAATTGTAACGTTGTAGTGAAAGAAAGTTGTGATCTTAATACAACATGACTTGGCAGGTTGGAGTGGGAAATGGAGGTAATACCCACGTATCCCAAATTACACAACCAATGAGGTTAGCCTGTAGTACTCAGAGAAACCTAAGTAAAACAAGAACTCTGAGATCTTCCCACCCAATTTCCCAAGAGCCTTGCTTTGCCATTTAGCTTGAAAGAGTATGCTGGGAGCTAGCCATCAGTGCTGCTTCTGACAAACATTGCACTAAGGAAAGGCAGAACCTACTACTTTCGTTTGTGAGTGACCTGGTAGAGTATCTACCAGGGAAAGAAAAACCTGTGGGGGTTCTTACTGAACCCCTTATGTCCCCCTTGTCTGAAACCCTAGTACAGATCTAACACAAAGCAGTGCACCATGAGGTAGACAGCATTTCTTTCAGCAGCATTAAGATGGGATGCTGTGTTTCATTGCCATGCTTAGCTTTTAACACTAACCAGCTCCAAACATAGGTGTAGTCTGACCAATTGAGGGTGCATGAAAGTAGGTGTGTGTTCTTTGGCTTGACCCAGGCCTTGAAAAAGAAGCTGTAAAGTAGAGTATAAGACAAGTGCATTTTCTCAAGCCCACATATTTTCACAGGAGAATATATTTTTTAAGGTAGGAAAAAAAAAAAATAACAGGCAAAGATTTACATACTTACTGCATACTCCAATTCCTACTTTCTTTTGCTTAAATATGCCTGTCTTCAACATATAGTAAACTAGGTATCTTAGAATCACTAATGCATTTATTTTCATTGCTATCCTGGGAGTTAGATATGCATGAACCATAATTTTAAGCGCTATGAGTTCAGACAGCTGCATAATAACTATGAGCAACTCTTACTACTGGCCAGAGCCATACAAGATGCAGGCCTGGGCAGAGTCTTCTTCAAGAGGTTCCAGAACTGCTGCAGTCTCTACACAGAAATGCTGCTGACCTGAGGTATCTGCCCAGCCATGAAAATGGCTCCTGGCTGTGCAGTCCTGCTTTCAAATGTGTAGTCAGGAGATTTTATTTTTTTTTCCTTTTGACAGTTGTCAGCCTTGCTTTAACAACTGGCCTAAAATAGAGAGCAGTGGTCTCATCACCCCAAGGAAATAAAAAAATAAAGAGTAATCCATTGACTTCTGGTAGAGAAAAATGGAGATAAATGAAAGGAACTGATGGGCAGGCCTGAAACATGTTTACTTTGCACATATTATTTTATTATGTTTGGGAGGCATTTCTGGTAAGAAGAGGAGCATAATTAAGTGGAAGAAAGTTTGCAATTGTAACTAGGGATAGAAGTCTGGGCCAAGAAGCCCAGCATCCCTGGGGTGAGTTGGTCACCCTCACCAGGGCAATAGCTTCCAGAACTGGAATGCAAAAGTTTTAACCTCAAAAAAATAAATCAACAAACCAAAACCAAAATGGCAGAGAGGCCAAAAGAAAGACCAAAAGAAAAAGGCTTGGTTAAAAGTTTTCTTTAAAGAGTAAACCGGAGCAGAATCCATTCAGAAGTCTTCTCCAAAGTGAGAGACAAGCATGGCGTGAAGGTTTTCCTGAATGCACAGGGCCAGGCGTAACTGGAGATGTTGCATGCAGTCTTGCTGAAGAGCTGGAAAACCAGAAATTGTCTCCAACAATGTCTTGGAGAGTGAAGACTGGTGAGAGGGAATGGTAAGGGATCCCACAGCCTGAATCAGACCCTGCTGCTCAGCAAGATTTGACCAATTCAAGCTGGAAGTGGGATGTTACTGCAAGAGGTAGGGAAATAACTGAGATCTGAGCTAACCAGCTTCTCAGAAAAAGACGACTGTCAGATAGTAATATACCAGGAATTAAATACTGTCTGCTATGCTGTTTATCTACCTTTCTTTTTCTTCCATTAATAAAACATTGTTAAGGAAGCTGAGTCATGTTTGCAAATGAATAAAATTAGCTTGTTGAGCACCAGAAAGTTTAGTTTTCATTCTCCCAAGCTTCTGGATGGGCATCTAGGTTTAGGAGTGACCCCTAGGATTTGAATGCAGCCCCTGTTGCCAGTCAAGTCCCAACAGAAGGGCTGTACAAGTAAATGAAGTTTATCCAGCCTTTCCCTGCCCAAGGCTGCAAACAGCAGCTTCAGCTTTTTTTTCACATCCTGGCGATGTGGGATCCTGTCAAAACAATTCACTAGTCTCTTTCTTGTGGTTTCCTTAGCCAAAATCACAGCAAAAATCAGTCTGTACTCAGCTTTGACCACTCGCCCATGTTTTGGTTTCAAGAAACTGCCAATGAACAGGAGGCAGCGTCACATTGAAATGTCAGCTCACCTGAGATCGGCCACGAGTGACTGACAAAAGGCTGACAAAATAGCCACGGGGACTGTTTGGAACAGCTAGGTTGCTATTTACTCAGTATGAATGAATTTTAGGTGAGGAGGTGTTGGGCTGGGGGAATTTTTCAGAATGAAGCTCAAGGAGGATTGGTCAAGTGCAGCCTTTCCTAAGGATGGCTTAGTATTTTGTCTTTCAGTAAGAAGACCAATCATCTCCCCCAGCAGTGCACTTGCAACACGTTGTACGTACGCTGGGAAGAAAAGGAACCCTTTTGTAGTGAATGTATGGGAGAAGAGAGCTGCTCTTTCTTCCCAGCATTGCTCTCAGCCCTCTCGCTGTGCTTGGGGAACCTTGCTTGGATTCCAGGCTTCTTTCCCTGAGCCTCAGCAACGTTCTCCCTGCCGGAAAGCTGTGGTTTGGGAAGTCCCGTTAGTCAGTGGGGGAACCCAGTAAGTGGGCACATGGAGTTAGCTACACAAACCGCGTTGCAGCCTTTTGCCCAGTTGGATGGCAGTGCTCACTCCAAGCTGCTTCTCCCTCCCCAGTGTGGTTCTGGGACTGCTTTTCCCCCTGTTACACTGCCTGGATTTTGGGGAAGTACAGCCCAGGATGTACCATGAAGTTCAGTTACCGTTCTGCTGCTGAGAATGCCCCTTGTAGCCTTCCCTCTGGCACCAAGTGCCTCTGACACGGGAGGAAAGCTCTTGGCTATTGCTCCCTGCAAGCTGAGGCAAGCTCTTGAACCATTGGTGTTTCACTCCTACTCCACTTTTGGCTGTGAGCAACTGCATCTGACAGATTCAGCCAGTCTTGTATCACCCCTATCTCACATTTTCTATTAGACCCCAGGAGCACGTGACAGAGTTTGGAGGCTTTGCTATTTATTCAGTTCCTTACTGTTTGCTATGCTGACAGCTGGCGTCACTGCTGTCTTTGAAATCTTGGCTCCAGAAGTAGTAGCCCCATTTCTTTTCTGTGCCTTGCTGTGAATCCAGGAGATTGTCCCTGTGCTGATGTTAGCAGTGGCTGCGCTCAGTCGCAAAGTTTGCATACATGTTTGAGATCCTTCTGTTTAAGCAGTGATAGCACTCAGTTGGTGTGTTTGCTCGGGCAAATAAAAGGCTTCTGACATTGGTGATGCTGTTATTAGAGTGGCACAAAGCAAACCACAGAAAACAGAAAAAGACTCATCACCAAATGTCAAAATTCAGATTGCTGAAGTGAAATTGGATGTAGATTTGTTCTCCGGGTAATGAAGAAAGCCCAAGGCTTTATAAGGCAAGGAATGGGATGGTTCGTTCAACCAGAGAGAAATTGTGCATGAAGGAGTTCTGCCAAGCTTCGTAGATGGAGGCTTCGACACCCAGAAGATCCTGTCTGACCACAATGGCAACCAACATGTTGGCTAATATTCTTACCACTGCAGTTATTTCAAATGCTTTTCTAGCAGCTGCTTCCACAGTCATGCCTGAAAAACCACGGCATCCAGCAGGTAAGGTCTGCTTCAGTGCAGCATCCAGGTGCTCTCCTGAGATATGTCTCAGTAGGATACCAGTCTCCTATCATTGGTGTAATTGCTAAGTGTGATGCTTGGAAGGATGACTTGACAGATGCAGTTAAAAAGAATGAAAAGAAGATTTTTGTATCATGATAGGGACTACTAAGATACAAAGCAAGATATTCTCAGGTGGAGTAACTCTCATAGCCCCACTGAAGAAACTGGCTTGCCAAAGATGTTGCATTCCTTTTAATAAATACTTGTGATTATTTGATACTTTTAAATTAAATAATGTAAATATTTATTATACTTTAATAACATACTTATCTAATTATAGTTGGTTTAAATTATTATTTAATAATTAATTCTTATTTTGTATATTAAAGCTGTGTACTTTACAGCAAACTCTACCATTGAGCTGAACTGTACTAGAGATCTGCATTTTCAGTAAGTGCAAAGCTACCTTCCTGTGGTAAATAGATCTAAGAAGAAAAATTATGTGTGAATCTAACCAAACTGTAGATACAGTTTCACACATGACATTGAAGAAAACCATAATGCTGTTTCTCTTTTTTTTTCCCCAGCCAAGCTCAGAGGCAGATGTCATTGGAGATTCCTGTAGCAGGTCAACAAGAAAGGATCCTGAAATCTTTATCATTGTTTGGTGAAGCACAAAAAAGTGCCGTTCAAATAGCAGACCCTAAAATCAGTGGAATCAAAGGTAACTGCCAACAAGTAATTGGTCTGGAAATTTGCAAATCTGCTACTGGTTCTGCAGAGACAAGATGCTGTATATAGCTGATTCTGTGTATGCCTCTTCCTATAATGCGTGTAAGAGCCAGGTAAAAAAAAGTGCTGGGTACCTTTTTGAATGGGGTAAGACCCTTCCTTATTTCCTTGACTGTTCTTTTTAAATGTGTTTTTCTAAGAAAGGAGTACCTCTGTGTTTGTCTGTGTGTTATGGGAAGATTTTTTGGGAAGGAGAGGTGAAATGAGAATTGTCTCCACTAGAAGGTCTTATAGGCATGCAAGTTTTCAGAGCGTTGGAGATACTTCTGTATGACAAAATTCAAAAATCGAGAGGAGAGCAAGCTGTAAAAACCCTTAAGGCAAACAATACGTCATTGCAGAGGTTTTGGGGTATTTTAAGTGCACCTCATTTATTAACATTGGTTCTGTATGTTTTACTTGTAGTACAACTTGCCATGTCATTCAGCACTAGTGACACAGCATGAGTCAAATACTGAAGAGATAATGATCATATCTGCAGGGCAGAGGTCATGTTTCAGTATAACTGGAAGCAAAACCACACTCAGGGAGGTAGAGGGATTTAAGCAGGAAACAAACCCACAAGCCACAGAATTTCCATTTTCTTCTATTTGGACCAGTGATCTTTTGCTTTCGAATCTTAGAAGAGGCTATATAATTTCTTTTACTAACACTTGTAGGTCATGTTCTACTTTCAGAAGGTTAGTGCTATATAACCTGATTCATGTATACCATAGTATCATGCTATGAACAAGAGTTTCCTCACTATATTCCAGTGTGTCAGATCTACCATCTGCCTGGTTAGACAAGGATCTCAGTTCAATCATAAACAGTGTAGGTTCAATATTCGTCCATAGTCCTCTCGTAAAACTTTTCCACAAAGTAACAGGGAATCCATTTTAACTTAATAAAAGCTGAATGAAAGCAAAGAACGGGATTTATGTGCACAGTTGATGTTAAACTTGTAAACTGGACATGCTTAAATGAAGAACGTAAGCCTGTGAGCACTGAATGCTGCTCCAAGTCATAGCATGAACATCCTGCTATGAGAACCAGCATTAAATGCTAGTAGTCCATAAAAAACACAAACTATGAGTAACAAAACCACCCAACTAAACCCAAACTAAAAAGAGAGATTTGCAGCTTTCTCAGGTCAAATTTGGTAGATGTCTCAGCACAAGAAAATTTTGTCTGAATTTTATACCTTGTCTGTAGGCATCTAGAAAGCCCATCAGCTGTGCGGTCAGCTGAATTAGACTGTGGTGATACTCGTCACTGTCAGAGCTGCCACAGTGCCCAGTAGGGTTTTCCCACAGAGGTGTTTATCTTGAGTGGGCAGCTCTGTCTGAATCAATTTGGATTTATGCTTGTGTGACCCAGGTTGTCTGACCTAGGTATTTCTGTACCAGGACAATTTCAAAGATCCCATCAGAGCATGGAACTGCTTTCCTGGAGACTCAAGACAGCCATGTGTATCTTGAAAGGCAGCTTTTGCATAAGTGGAAAAAATGGGTGAGGTTCTGCAATAGCAAAGCAACTGACAGCACAGAATGGTACAGTTAACCCCCCACCAGGCTCTACTTTCAGTTATTTGCCCTCCAATTCAGCATTTGCTGTGGAGTATACTGTGGGCAGTTTTCTGTCAGGTGAGTCTACGGTATTTCAAAAGCTGCATTTTAAGTAAGATTGTTTGTGAAATTGGACTATCATGTACTTGCTGCACAGTCTGCTTATATCCACATGATGTACCGGTGAGTAGTGAGTACACTCCACTGTCTAGTGAATTTGAAAAGACGGTTATATACTATTATATTATTTGCTTCCTGTTCCCAACTTTGATCCCCTTTGAGTTATCTTCAGGGAAAGGGATTGTTGTAACTGTTTTCTAAACTGGAATTTTCATCTCCTCAAGGATTCCTTGAGGATTTGGCTAAAATGGTCTCATTAAACTAACTTTGGGGTGAAAATCAAGCATCTTGTTTGAAACTGTGTAGTTTCTGTAAAGCCTGAAGCATCCCAAAACAGGGAGCACCACCTGAAACCGTTGTGTGAGAGTAACTCAGCTGGTTCTGGGTGGCACTGAGACTGAATATTCTTCTCTGTCAGCATCTTTGGAATTTGAAATCTCAAACCTGTCAAGCATGTGTTGGATCTGGAAATCTCCTCATCACTCTGCTAGGCACACATGCAAATAACACGGACCACTGAGGTTTCCAAGTCTGAGCGCTCTCCACCCAACCAGCAACAAGTAGATACGTCCTGCAACTGTTTACACTGGCTCTGCTAGACATTTATTCTAGCAGACATCATTTTTACCTTCTGTCTGTCATTCAGAGGCATTGTCTTTTGTGCGTAACATTGTGTCTAGATGATTGTGACATCTCTTAAGAAGGGGTTTAAGGCTCTAAACAAAAATTTTCCTCTGTATATCTGATTTGCTTTTCTTCAGTCTTCTGTTGTCTGCTGCTTATCTTGCTGGTTCTGGCTGAAAGTGACAGGGCAGTGTTCATCTACTACACTGGCTAACCCAGATTTGGGTGGCCGTGCTTCTCTAGGCGGAGCAGGAGTAGGGGTGCATTCACCCAGCACACACGTGATGTTGCTCTTCTCAGGCCCGCTGGCCACAAGGAGAGGTGTTGACCAAGAGCCTCAAATATATGTATGCACTCCAGTGCCTTTCTCCCATCTACCCTGTTGCCTTCTGCTCCCCCGAGTGAGCGCTCAAACTCTTTGTAATGCCTGCAAAAAGTTACATGCTTGGAAACTTATCGAAGCAGGGAGCTACCTACATAAGCAATAAGTTAAATACAGAGCAAGTCTCTCAAACTGAAAATAAGCCTTCTGTGCTGGTGTCTCAGGCGGATGAGGGCCCCAGTCTCAAGCTGTAACACCTTGTCTGTAGTTAGGCACTTACAGAACTGGTGTTGCTGTTGGTTAAAAAAACACAGGGACTCTTATTACTTCTGTGCAGCTGTAGCTAGTGGTTTGATCACATGTTCAAGACGAGTTTTCAAGGTAAAATCTGTCTCTTATCTGAGCTGCAATGACATCCTGAATCTCCAAAAAAGAGCCAGTTACCAAGATCTCTGTCAGTCTTAGCTGACATACCAGTACTAAAATGTTCATTGTACTGTCAAGAAGCCAAAACAGCTTCCTATCCACCTTAGAAAGTCTCAACAACTCAGTTTTCATACCCTAATCAGGGATAGAAGTGATGCTGGAGGTGAAGCTGACCTTTGAGGGACACGTGGGAATGCTACATTTATGGAAAGCTGAGCTGTGGAAACAGCCAGCTCTGCAAAGTTTCCTCATGGATGCATCTTGGGAAATGATGGATCATGCTGAATTGTGCAGGAAGCGGAATCATCATCTTCCAAAACAGCTTCTAACTGTGTTCCCTTTTTGCATTTCAACTTATGACAAGACATATGGAGAGAAAGTCAAAACGGTGAGAACAGGCAGCTCTGTGTTTGCTCATATTTGTGACTTTAGTTGTTGTCTGACACCCCTGTAACTCTCATCATTTTTCAGTAAAGAAAGCAATGCCGTGTTTTGTGTTTTCTGGACTGCTGGTGTTCTCAGTTTCTAGAAGCTGCTTCACTGACATTGTCCTACATTTGTACTGTTTTGCACACGAAACTGTAAATGAAAGTCCATCTGATCCTCCATCCAGACTGAGCAATGACATGCTGGAAATAAATCCTTTACATGGGAAGAACTTATGGAAGCCTTCACTGCCAACCTTCTGGAAAATTAAGAAAGGTGGGATGTAAAGAGTGATGCTGTACCTTGCCTAGATAGTTACTGAGTCACTTTGGTACCATACCTACTGTTGTAGAAGGTGCTAGACATGCCTGACTAAAAAAATATCTAGTGTAAAGCATGGCTTTCTAACTGAAACGCTTTCCCCTAACATATATCCACAAGTGAGACATCAGTTCAGTCTCTATGGCCTCCTAAACTCTGGGTTCATGCTAATCATGCCAAGTGTCGATGAGGCCCACAACAAAGAGGAATCTATCTGGGCCATGAAAACCATTGAACAGTAACTAGAGACTAGACATTTTAGCCATTATCCAGTTGAATCGGATCTGACCTTATATTGCCAAAGAGAACAAATGCAGATCTCCCCATGTACTCATAGCAAAGTCCCTCTCGGGAAAGCTCTCCGGTAGTTGGAGTTGGAGTGTGGTGAGAGACCTCTTTTCACCACAGTTTGCCTCATGTCTCTGGGCTAGAAGAATTTTCTTTGTGTCTCCTTCAGTTCTGTGAGTACGAAATAACAGCTTTCCTTTTGTGACAAGGGTGTTGTGGATGTGATTATACTTCTGAGGCATTCAAACAGTACAGCAATAGAAGTGAGATAGGAAGCTGGCAAGAAATGAAGCGTTTCAACATTTTTTGGCATTAGATCTTTTGGGATTATTTTTTAAAAGACATCTCATTTTTAACTGGTTTTCAAACCTTTTAAAATGTCATTTTTTTAATCCAGATAAATGATTTTGACTGATCCCCCACTGGATTTTATAATGTAATTTCATGTCAAGTTCTTGAATTCAGGGGAGAAGGGTGTGCCCTTTACAACTTCTCCCACTCCTATTTTGTCATGTAATTTCTTACAAACTAGTTGTTCCTGAACACTTACAGGCATATCCTTCAGAGAGACACATGGGTAGATGGAGTTTACATTCTGACTGAGAGGAGCACAAAATCTTAAAGGCACCGTGTGTTCATGTGTGTTTCTGTGTGTCTCTGTGTGTGCGACTGTGTCTGTGTGTGTGTGTCTCAGTTTACCTCTTTTTAAATTTCTTGTTGTTTCATCTTCTCCTTTGCTACTTCTTTCTTTTCTTCTTGTCCCTTCTAGTTCCTGCACTTTGGATTTATATTCCTTGTAGATATATAAACCAGTAATTTAGCACCTAACTAGCAGTTCATAGCCCTGAGAGGGAGTGAGAATCCAAAGTCACATTTTTCATTTTTATGACTTGTAACTAATTACTAGCCTTCTGCTAGTACAGAGAAGCAGGCAAAACAGAAGAAGGAACACTTACCTCTTTGGTCTGTCACACTTTTAAAGTCAGTTCATTCTTTCAAAGGTCTAATTAATGATTTTTGCAGCTGAGAAGATTGATAGTGATAGATGTACTTCACTTCAACATTGTATGACACAAGCTTGGTGTACAGGAAGATTTAAAAAGCCAAGCAACAATCAAAAAACAATTGTGTAAGTTAAAGTAGGCAGAATAATGTTTTGGAACTTGTTACATCTTGGTCCCTCTTTTTGTGCACTGAATACCCCTCAGTCCTGCCTGAAGCTGCCCTTGGGTGAGATCTCCTGATTCTGCCCCTCTTACAGGGGGGTTCAAGCACAACATGAGCCATTCACCTCTCTTGCTTTATCACACTGTGGGGCCAACTGAATTTGCATCCCATCTGGTCTATGTTTCTGTGGGCACTGGGATAGCTTCTAGCTCAAGGTTTGTGCTCAGCCCCAGCAGGCATGGGGCCTGAGTGAGCAGCTCCTCGGCACGCCCTGGGTAGAGACTGTGCTGCTTGTGCCAGGGGCAAGAAACCCTCTCTTTGAATAAGGAAAATAAGGATGGAGACTAAAGCATTCCAGTGCCTTCCCACATTTATCTAGAAACAACTCTTAACTTGGTGAGAACCACCTTGCTCTGGTATTAGGGGTGTGTCTACAGGATACAAGCAGGCTGTTGTGGATACCCCTGCTCCACTGTGAAGCAAGGTGCTCTAACCAAGACAGAGCATCATTTCAGTGAAGAAAATCAAGGTAATTTATGCACTTCGGACAGCTGAACCAGATTAAAGTGCTGTCACACAGGCCTGCAGAGCCAAGGTGACTAATAGTCTTCATGAGGATGCAGGAAGTCAGTTAGCTGTTAGAGCTCTCTCACCTCTGCAGCAGCTGAGCTTCATCAGACTGTGGGTTTTATCAGCTCATTGATGCGGTTACCTGGGTGTGCCTCTGCTACCACATTTCCTAAGGCACAAGCTTTATGGAGAAGGAGATGGGAGAGGGAGGAGTCAGGGAGAAGCCTTCAGTTTAGCTCCAATTGCATCCACAGTGGTGTGAGTTCTAGTAGAGGAGATTTTGCTGATACCAGCCAAGGAGCAACCTTCATGAGGACTCCTACTGATACAACGGTAGGACTTCCCATCCACATCACGAGGTATTATAACAAATACCCTTACTGTATGGACACATAGCCTTGCAGCCTCTTAGCTCAGGCACCCTTAGGCACAGAAGGGCTTGTAACACCCTACCTGCTGCAGTGGGGTTACGTGTGAGGCACTTGGAGCCTGTATGCTTTGTCAGGGGGATTTGACATGCAGCATCTCCCTTGCAACCTATGTGAGGTCTGACTCCTCGTAGCCTCTCACATGGGTATGGCTTCATTACCTGGAGCAATTTACAGCTATATCAGTGTCCGACAGGAAGATCTCTTCTGTGATCACTCCTGTAGGCAAAGGAGCAGCAGAGTTTTCACCTCTAGAGACCCCTTGTCTTCACAGCAGATCACTTGAGAGCAGTGAATGTTTTCAAAATGAAGAACAGGAAGTTGGATGAAAGCAACTCAACTTTTCAAATATTTTTCAACAATAGAAGATACAGGTTTCATTTAGGTCTTATTTTACTTTTTAATCTTAAATTGAAAACCAAGGTTTGGTGTTCTGTGGTCTTTTTTCTTCTGCAGCACTTCATCTCATTTTTCCCCTTTCATCACTGAAAAACTATAATTAAAGGGAAGGGAATGATAGAAGCAAGAAACCCAATAAAAACAAATGTCCTCAGTTTTTGAAAAGGAACATTTATTTTGATTTTAGTTCATTGGTTTGATTTAATCAAAAAGTTGAACAATTTTCAAATTTTGAAATAAGACTTTTGTTTCCTTTAGTTCATTTCCAGAGGACAATTTTCTGTTTGCATTCTCATCATCAATTAAAATACCTTAATCAGAAGGAGCTCAATTTAGACCAGGACCTGGAAAAATCTTTTTCCTTCACTTCTTTGCAGTTTGTTAGTGAAGGAAATGGTGGTCTGAGCCGTGCATTAGCAACCAGCTTGCTTTACCCCATCGCCCATGAGCAGGGCTGGCATTTGGGTCTTTGTCACATGAGGCAAGTAAGAGTAGTTCAGGAGTACGATGCCAGTTAAGGCTGCTGACAGGACAACGTAGAAATAAGCCGTGTGGCAAACCTCTGCTCCCCAGCCCTGGCAAGTGTTCAGGATCTCTCACCAGGAAACTCGGTGTAGGGCAGCAGCTCCCGTGCGTGGTCAGTAAAGTCACAATGAGTGTCCGCAGAACCACTGCGAACCTTTAAGTAGCTTTTAAGGGTCCATGGGGGGCATCTGGGTGGCTGGCAGCAATTGGATGATATTAGCATTTGGAGTGGCTGGTTGAAAGGGATGTTTGCTAGCCTAGTAAACCACCATGCTGTGGATAGTTTCTGCCGACTTTAATTTTCAGGGTCAGGCCTCACCTTAGCAGTTGATTATTGGTTCCTGACAGCCTAGAAATAACTTTCCTAATAACCTAGTGGGAGAAAAAAAAAAAGGCTTTTAAACTAAACTTCAACCAGTTTTAAAGGACTTATGAAATTCAAATATTTGTTTATATTCAAACAAATAGCATGTTGAAACAGATAAGGAATACTAACTTGCTTTCATGAGGTTGATTTTTTCAATGCTTTGAAGCTATTTTTTTAAAAAATTGCGTTGGAGGAAATGCGTTACAGTTAGTTACACTGCATTTGATTTTATTTCAGCTTGCTTTTGGAAATACTGCGTTGAGCGCAAATAGTGTTTAACCTTTAAGTAGATGGGTCATGCTGAAGACTAAGATACTGAAGCTGAGAAAGAAACCTTCAAACCTTGAAGAGTTTTCTACACAAGTGATTGAAAAACAATTATTAAAGCAACTCTGACCATATTTGCCTTATGTATAATAGGTGTTTAAGAGGGACATGTAAAAAATTGTATTTAAAATGATAATAAAACCATTTTTTTGTACAAGCAACACCACATAGAAGACTACTTATGCTAATAAGCATTTGGAAATCAGTAGATCTAATTCCATAAACATGCCTTTAAATAATGGAATATGATCTCTGCCCTGGCATGGGATCAAGCACTACTAATCTGTGTCTAGATATTAGATCTTGTTGCATGTCAAGGCCACTTAGACAGCTGATGATACTGTTAACACCACAACTTGCTTTCCCTCTCCCTTTTTTCCCATTAATTTGTTCTCTGATAAATTGTTTTAAAAAAATCTTTCAATGGTCTTTTAAAAACAGAATAACTCAAATGTTGACAAGGATATTTTCTTAAAATGACGTGTTTTAAGAAGGGCCAGACTCAGACACTCAAAATGCGTAGAAGGTAAAGATCCATTTGCTGTGGGATTGTATGGACACTTTAGCTCACCCCATCCCAGGATAAATGAAGTGACTGCAGTTTTCTGATATGCTAGGTCATTTCTATGACTTCTCTACCCACATCTCCTCCCTGTGTTGCCAGAAATATGCAAACACCAACCATAACGTATTGTTTTAGGTAGCACCATGTGCGCCCAACAATTCCTTGTGGAGGGCTGGAGCTATCACCTTCTTTTGCATGAGTAAGAGCAGTAAGGAAACCACAAAACATTAGGTTTCAAAACTATCGGTGGCCACAAACATTTAATCAAATATCCTTCCAAGCCACATCAGATTTTTAAGGGAAAAAAACACCTCTGCTGAGTGTCTCGGGCTTTCTTTCCCTTCACCTGACAGTACTGGAAGTGCAGGCATGTGATTCTGATGAAGCCTTAGAAAAGAGCGGACAGGGTGAGGGGGGTTAAATGAATGATCTGGGGGCAAAAAGAAGTTCCGTGGTGCCTATAAACCATAAACACGGGCATAACACAAAGCAGCATGGTGTCTCAGGCAGCTGTGGCTCTTGCCCTTTTCAGTCAGCAAGGCTGAGCAGCCGTGGGCTGCGGCTGAGCCCTGGCACACCAGCTGCTGAGCCGCAGGCGACCCAGGACGCAGACACGGGTGCTGTGTTTGGGTTTGGAAAGCAGGCAGGGCCAGGCCAGGGGGTGGTTGTTACCATGGGTCCAGGGAAAGGAAGCCAGTGTGGGACCTGATGGATTAAAGGGGTGGTGTTTATTCTAAATGGCACGTATTTTACTCCTTTTCAGTGTCCCATGAGTCATCTGCACCCAGACACCCACCCAGACAGTCGGTGCGTGAGGTGACAGGCCAGTGCCACCAGCTGCCAGGTCCTGGCACAGCTCTTGGGTTCTTCACTAGTGACAACAAACTGTTTTCTGGATGCACCTTTTATACCCTCTAGGGATCTCTCAGGGTCTTTAAATTGAAGCCAAAATTCCTGCTTCCCATTGTTCTGTTGTTTTCTTTATCAGGATGTTTTATGGCACCCCTCCTGTTCCTCCTCATCTCTTTACGTTAGCTTGAGGCTTCAGTTTTCTCTTTGCCTTCTTGCTCTCAGGTCCTTTGAATTAATTTACTTCTACAGTGCTCTGTAGCAATTAACCTATTCATTATTTTAACTCTTGTTTTTCTATTATTTCTAGTGCTTTCACACACACATTTTTGTTCATCTTCACCACCCTTAAGACTTCTGTTACAAATACTCTGCCCTGTGCCAAAGTGCATCGCTCTCACCAATGTCGAGGCATGATTTGGAGATACATACTGTTCCCCACAACCAGTATGGCCATCCTGTTTTCAGGAGGTAGAAAGGAGCCGTGCAGATGTGAACCACACATTGCTACATGCTTTCAGGGCCAAATAGCCCAGGCTCTCTGTTATTTATTGATGATGAACAGCCATAACTGTATTTATGGTGAGAAGTAAGAGAGGGCCGGCATCCATCTCATGCATTTGGATTGCTGCAAGAGCTGCTGAGCAGTGTGGGCAGTCCCTGGCTGTTTTGGATCATCCCAAGTGGATCTCCCCAAGAACAAACAGTTAGAAATGTGGCCAGCCCGAAACCAGCATGAATGTGGGACGGTTCATGCTAGGTGGCCCTGTGGTCAGGGATTAGATGCTGGCCTTTTGGTTTTTTATTCATCGGTAATGGGCACAGCCAGTATGTATTGTTCTCAAGATCTCACTGCAGGCCTGTGACATATACAATTCCTCCAAAACAAATTAAAGTTTTGTTAAATTTTGCTTTGTATTCCTTAAAATCTAGGCCACTGTTGCAATGCATCTTACCAAGAAATTACCGAAGAAATAAAGACAGAACACTGTTCAAATTACTTATGAATTTGTATATTTTCTATTCAAATTTGTAAGGCATATGAAAAGAGTATACAGATTTCATTTTTTATATATTTTATATAGATATGTATGTATTTGAAAACACAAAGTAACAGTTAGTAATACGTGATGAGTGACTGCTCAGACATCAACCCCAAAATGAGAGTTCACAGTTGAGGGTGGGAGGGGAAAGGTATTGTGTCTGTTTTCTCTAAAGGCAAACTAAAACTGCACATTTAACATCGCTTACAAATAATTGTGATGACAGCACATTTGCATCAGAACTGTGTAGCGTGCAAGACGAAGACGCCGCAGACACAATATATCTGACACTGACTAGTGCCGTTAAGTAATGCTTTGTTAGAAAGCAAGCATACGTTTGGCATGGGCAAGGATGAGTGGCAAGTCTGTAAGAGTCTTTTTGTGGTTATAGGCGCTGTCAAGGCAATTTATAGCCATTTCCACATCTATTTGTACACACAGGCAAAAAATCCATCAGAAGGAAACTTCCAGGTGGCCCTATGACTAAAGCATTGCATCCTCTACTCCTAGGTGCTTGCTGAGGGCCTGCTGAGCAGAAAGCAGCTATGAACGTCTCTTTTTGCAGTCCATACATCTCTAGTAGTACGCTCCTTGATGCCAGGCTAGAGGGTGTTTCTCACTAGTACTGACTGCCTTGAACACAGACCCATGTGAGGCTGGAGGGGTTCATCCAATCCATCCCCCCTCCTAGGGCAGGAGGTACGTCTACGATGTTCCCGATAGATACCTGTCTGACCAGCTGCAGAGCTCTCAGCAGGGAAGTCCTAACAGCTGCCCTGGGAAAGCCAATATGCTGAAGCTCAACCAGGAAAAGGAAGTATAGAAGGACTGTTTCTTTCTTAGGTCCTCTCCTCCTCTTTGCTTTCCAAAACCAAGTAAGAGTCATGGAAGGATGACCAAGAAATCCTACATCAGTAGCTGGAGATGGATGTTCACCCATTTCTTCTGTCTACGGTGACAACCAAGTCTCTCCCTTCTCCCTTGTCAAATATCTCTTATCAGACAGTCCATAGGCCAGTGACAGTCCGTGTTCCTCTCTTTGGGGAAGTTCAGGAGGGAAGTTTGATGGGTTATGCAGCGCTGAGAGAGAAGGCAGGAGATTTTATTTATTTATTTATTCTTAATACCAAAGAAGACTCACGTGGTGTGAAAAGGACTTGTTCTTCGCCGACCTGGCCGGCCGGTCTCTCACGCAGAGGAGAGGGCTTCTGGATATCAGGTGTGGTCCCACCTACGAGCTGGCCACTCTCCGGGGCAAGCCAGGGTGCTGCGTGGGCACCAGCTCCTGGCTTGTGGCCCTCCAAGGCTTGCAGAGAAGCAAACAGAAACCCTCCCGTTAACTGTGAAGTTTGGCAACAACTGTGAAACACAGATCAGAGGCAGCAATAATGACAGGTTAAAGGTGTGTTAGAAACAGGGCTATTTCTTCTCAGTATTCAGAAATTTAGCATGTCACTAGTCTGTAATATTGCTGTAATTGTGTGAACTACACTGTTCCCCTAACTTCAGAAAATGCTTTAATATTGATTGATGCCTTTAACTTGGAATGCACAACAGACATTCACGTGTGCAGACATCTGTACAGACACACAAACATACACATACATAATTTAAGAATGAGCAAATAATGCCATACAATCATTATAAAAGAAGGATTGGCCAATAACAGAACTTAAAATTACACTGCAGAATGTATGTTGGCTTTTGTTCTTTCCATCTTGGCTGGCACTCATCTAAATCTCAAAAGCAATAAAGAACGGAGGCATCTTCTGTTTACTTCATTCTTTTTGCAACATCCAAATACGCATACTCAATTTCTTGATCAGCAGGACAAGTGTTTGTAAATTCATCTCTTGCATATGCATTGTTCAAGTATCTTGAAATCCCTGTCATTTCAGGTGGAAATTCAAAATTTCTGTATTTTTTTGCAACAACCTTTTATTAAAAGAAAAAAGAAGAATACCATTACACACATGATCTGAAAAAAACCCCTACCTAATCTACTCTTTATGCACATTTTAAATTTTCAGAGTGTAAGTCTGTCGTTACATGCAACATAGGGGGAAAGGAGAAAGAAGACAAAAGAAAAGGGAGAAAACTTGGGATGAAGAAAGCTAACTAACAAGCTAACTCACTTTAAAGGATTTATTTGGTATAAATATTCTGCTAGAGCAATGCAGAGCTACATGGACCAGTAGACCACACCTGGAAGAGGTACAGCTTAAAACAGCAAAGGGGTTAACATAAACCAGAATTAACAGAATAATCTTACAGTGACAAACTGGCCCACACTTGGATACTTTCACTGAAACATAAAGGAAAAACTTGAATTAAAATACTAAATTTCAAATGGCTAGGGAAAAAACCTATTGGACGATACCCTGTTGGTCAGCAAGGATGGTGTGATGTTCATCCTCCATCACCCTTCAGCCTTTCACCTGACAAAAGGTGCTTCTCCCTGTACGGGCTCTGCTGACCCCTGCTACCTCTGGAGCGCCGCTGTGCCTGAGCTTTGCATGGGCGTGGGGAAGGGCCCGTTCCCTTGCTGCTCTCTGGAACAGGTTCAACCAGGAGATCTCTGGGGAAAGTTTTCCCTTGCGGACGTGTCAGAAAGCAATTCAATCCACTCTGACAAAACAGTAGTCAAAAAGGAAACTTTCGGAAGTGACCTTGTTTCTTTGAAGACCAATGAACTTCCAGTGTGGCCATTTCTCTTCCAGAGCCTGGTTGGCTTCAGAGCAGTCCAGGGACAGGCTGTGGCAACACTCAGACACCTCGGTCACCAGGACTGTTAGGTGTGTGTGGATGCTCCACAGCCCTGCAAGAAGAGGCTGGGAGCCTTGGCTGGAAGGCAGTGGGCAGTGGCTACCCAGCCAGCATTATTGGTACTGGCAGTGCTATTCAGCAAAGGAGGAGTTTTGGATTAAAGGTGGGAGAGATAGGTTGAAATTTCAGCTTCTGCTGGCTTCTTGAATTGTCACGGACAAAATAATTTAACCTTACCAGTCCACAGTGATATGCACTTTGCATAAGAAATGCAAATGAAAACACTTCTCTACGGCACTGAATATAGCACTCGTTTCATACTTGTGGGAGGCTTAGCAAATGCAGTCACAGCTCAGATATGAAACCAGATATTCTAGCTCCAGAGTCATCAATCTGAGGATCTGCCTAGCTGTGCTGTAATGAAATGGCCTTGTGCATTAGCATTCAGTGTTCCTACACAGCTACTGTGTGGCCTCAGAACAGATAAAGGATTCCCTCTGGCTTTTAGGAAAGGACTTTTAGCTTCTGTGCTGCCCTTCACTTCAGGAAGCTAACAAGCAAATGCAAACCTTGATTATATGGAGCTTTGGTAGGAGGTTGCAATCTGCAAGGGTGAGCTCATCTCCATCCAGGAATTTCCGGCTGGAAACAGTGACCTCCTCAGTGCTGTAAGCATCAATTTCATCAGGCAAGGGGCTATTTAAATAGTTGTCCAGCTTCCTCAGGGCTTTAAGCAAAGATTTTTCCAAATCTAGGTTAAGACAATAAAAAGGTCATTCAAGCTTGTACCAAGGTCTCTCTGACACCAAGCAGAAAGGAGAGTCCTGTATCCTGTCTCCTGGCACCAACCCAGCTCACAGACACCCGGCCAGGCCAACTCCTGCAATTCCTTTATCCTAAGCTTAAAACTTAATGCTGGGATAAGAGCTCTAAGTAGCTAACGGGGGTTCTGAGGAAAACCAGACTGTGGCTGTGTTCCTAGAAACGGCTCCTCAAACACCTCTGCAGAGTGTGCTTTTGCAGAGAGGCCTGGCAGAGTGGCTCTACCTTCACACTGATTCTCGCCTCGGGAGCCACGGGGCAAGTGCCTGCCCACAGATAACAGCAAGGCACCGGGATGCCACTTTGGGGTGTACGGGAAACCAGACCCCGAGTCCTGCGCTTTCGGCTGAGCGCAGAGGAGTGGGGTGGGGGCAGCAGGGGCTGGCAAGAGTTGTCCGGGGTTTTCGTGGGCTGGTGGTGCCCGTGGGCCACTGTGGAGAGGGGAGGAGGGAAGAGCAAAGGGAACAGGGCTGAGAGCTGAAGGGCAGAGATGAGTTAATGCACAGAGATGGCGAGGGTCCTGCTCTAGAGAGACGTGCCGTGGAGCTAGAGTCCTCATTATTTAAAGAAATGGAGTAGAAAGGTAAGGTCTCAGTTCAAGCGGGCTGTGCTTTTGGCAGAGCTGTGGGGAAGGTGCAGTGTTATCGGCTTGAGAGCTGAAGAAACCAGGAGGAGCTGGAGTTGGTGCTCCCATGTTGAATGTGGTATCTGCAGAAACTAACTTTGGGAATCCTTAAATAAGAGAGTGAGTAGGCACAGATTTCCACAGCCTTTATGCTCTGGAAAATGACTGTTTAACCTAAGCTGTAAATGGGCTATCTCCAGCCCAGTGTGCTAGAATTGCACAGCTCTAGTTTCTTCCAGTAACTACCAGGGCTGATGGAAGGACTGTAGCACATACTTTCATTAGTATCTTTTCTTGGGTTCTTTATGAATGCAGAGAATTTTGCAAACACATCATTTCCTGCAGAGTTAGACTCAGGGTGGTTTGGTGCAAGTCTGGGATACCTGAGGAGTTAAAAGAAGCAAACAGAAGTTATACGACTAGTCTTTATTTTCACCTCCACTAATTACTTAACATACATTATTTACACTGCAACGTCACAATATACGGCCACACAAGACTCTCAGAGGGAAGCATCCTGAACCAAAAATCATTTAGCAAGTGCAAATTTAAACTGTAGTTAAACCACGTGGATGACCCCCTTTTCCTGAGTGAGCTGGAAATGACCGTTTGCACTGTAAATACTGCCCAAATAGCCCAGTGCCTCTCCCAGGACTCCTCCACTGGAGGTGAGGCTCCTGACTTGAGGAGGAATGGAGGGAAAGTCCCTTTTTGCAGTAGCCCCTGCTCCTCCCGGCCTCCTCGCCTGGCCTGCTGCGGCGTAAGCAGGCTTGGAGCAGCCGGTCCAGCCGCTGTTGTTGCCAGGGGTGGAGAGGAAGAGAGAAGTGGAGGGGAGCAGCAGCTTGCCCTGGTTTAAGTCAGGTTGGGCTGCTTGAGAAGGGAGCGCCGCAGAGGGGGCGGCTCTCCCAGGGGAGAGAAGGTGCGTGGATGGGGGACACGACGCTGCTTGCTCATGGTGGGACAGTGGGGTTTGGGGCGAAGTGGGAAGAGTTGCTGAGGCGGGGGACAACAAGTCCGAAACTCAGACCCTGATGGGCACCAAGATGGGCCCACCCGGCCACTTAAAATGAGCCCCAGCACGTCTGCCATGTGGGAGGGTTTCACTGCCCTTTCCTTCCAACTACCTGCTGCCTGTAAGCGTAATTAATTGCATAGTGTGAAGAGGGAAACCTCAGGCAAACACAGGTGGAGAAAAAGAGGTCAGGTTTCTGCGGCAGCATGCAAGTCTCAGCACGTGCGTGCTGCAGCGGGCTGGGTGCTGTGCCTTGGGAATGACGGCGGTGGCACAGCGGTGAACTCGTGGCAAAGGCGAGGGCAGCTGGCGTCTCGGGGGTACCCCCAGGACCCTCCCTGCGTGGTGCCAGGCGTCAGCACTGTCTCATGCCAGCTGAAATTACCCCTCCCCACAAGCCAGACCAGCCGCCCCCCCCAGCCTCCGACACGCAGTTATCCCACGTACGGCTCATCGAAGGCCTGACCCACCGAAACCGAGGGGGTTTGGTCACTGACCCCTGTTGAGGAACACGAGGGGCTAAAATCAAGAGAAGCAGCCAGGGATACGGTACCGGGGCGGCGCTAGTTTTTCCTCTAAGAACTCCTCAATCTTATTGACATCGGTTTTCACTTCACCGTCAAACGTCATGAAGGGGGGGTTTGTTCCCGGGGCAAGGTTCTGCAGGTCAGCAGGCTTTCTGAAAGGAGGAGAGAGATAGGGTTAATCACAAGAGGAACCACATTTGCTATTCCTACACTTAATTGCAAAGAACTGCTTCCCCTTTAAAATAGCAGGCTGCTCTATGTCTTTCTTACAAAACAAAACTTGGCCAGCTGACTGGTGGTGTGAGTATTTGCTAGCCTGTATCTGAATGTGCTCTGAAAGGCTTAAAAAAAAACCCAAAACTTCTGTGTTATGTTACAGAGACCTACTCCAAAACAGATTAAAATCTCAACTGCTTCAAAGGAGTTAGTCCACTTTATACTAATGAGCCCTAAAGAGGAATCATGCATCCATACTGTTGACGTAATGCCAAGCCACGGTATGCATTTCAAATCTATCAGAAGAGAGTCACCCTTTAAAATCACCATTTTGGAAAACTTGTTATGAAAAGGAGAACTCTGGTTACAATCTCACCTTTTCAAATCCACAGTTGTGACATTAAATATGACACCTTTTAGCCACAGAATCATAAAGAGACGCTGAGAGAACGGGCAATTTCCAATACTTTCCCCATCACTGCCAGCCTACAATTAAAAAAAAAAAGAAAAGGTGTACATACATCTGTGATGATAGCAAATTTTAATAGCAGATGCAGTAGGAAAGGAGAAAACCCAGATCTGCTATGAGTACATATAGCACGTTACTCATCTCTACTAATGCGTGTTTTTCATGCAAAATGTCTTTATATCCTTCTCCAAACTTGCACATAGATGTGATGAAGAAACCTGTCATCCTGGAGATGTAGTTTTTCATTAAAATGCATAATGAATATTGCCATAAGTTTGAAAACAAAATTGAAATCACAACAGTCCTCCCAAAGGAAATAATCTCCACCTCACTTGTCCATGTGAACATAAATCTACTTAAGTCACTGCAAAATTAAAACAAGTTAAATCAGTTTCTGATCACAGGAAACAAAGAGAAAGATTTACCAGCATAAACTGAGATGTAATGTCTAAAGCACTTAAGGGAATGAACATTATAAATCAAATAATTAAGAATTTCAAGCTAGGCAACTGTGGGGGCCCCAGAGGAGGGAAGTTCAGTGGTAGCCTTGCTCTAGTTGGACCCACCTGTCTCTGCATTTTGCAGAACTGAGGACTAATGAAGCATAGGTGCCATGTCCCCCTGGCTAATCCCTCCTCTTTACAAACCCAAGGCTCCCACTTTTAAGACTGAGGCGTGTCAGTGTCCAAGTCATGTAACCTCTCTTTCTGTGTGCCTCTGTAATGATGGTCTTTTCTTTT
The DNA here is from genome assembly GCF_018691265.1 of Tyto alba. Taxonomy (NCBI): domain Eukaryota; kingdom Metazoa; phylum Chordata; class Aves; order Strigiformes; family Tytonidae; genus Tyto; species Tyto alba. Next base: position 29,095,478 of record NW_024881276.1, read on the forward strand.
TGGCTAAACGAATCATCAGATGTCAGTGTAAAGCACAAGAAGTGCAACTCACGTGTGACCACAGAAGTGCTGCTCGCACGTACTCTGTATTGCATTTTGCTACGAGGCTTTGTAAAAATGAGGCAAAGTCTTGCATAGTTGTTATTGGTTAAGTTAGGCTTCCTGCAACGTTGTTGGCAGAGATCAGACGTCTAATTTTTAAGATCTTCATATGATTCCCCTAAAGTGCAGTTTTAAAACTTAGTTTATATGTAAGGGCACAGAAGTGAAAAAAAAAAAAAACAGGTGTATCATTTACTTAGTTAATAGGTTAATAGGTTAGTTCATTAAGGTTTGCAGACCTTATAACCAAACAACACACATTAATGAAACCAGTTCTGCTTGCTCTTTCACCTTCCTCAGCGCTATCAAATGAATCTCAAATATAGTGAAAAATTCTCCATAAACAAACATTGCTGTTGGAATGCTTTACAATGCTCACCTTCACAAAGAGCTCTATGTCTGGGAATGAGCACTTGGTCTGGACCAGGCAGGTTTCTGTCTTGGAGCTCGAGGGACGCATGAGGAGAGACACTCCTGTAGCTTGAGAAACCATCTTATTCTCCCTATCAACCCAAAGGATTGTCCTCTGATAACTCTCTGCTGCTTTCTGCCTCTGGTACTGTGACAAGCACTGGCTTTCTTGGAAGGGAAAACCAGAACAGCCTATTGCCTTAAACACTGCTGGAGGATGAAAACTTTTAGAAATCCTAAAACAGCTGGACTGTTGTGTCAGAAAAGTCTTGTTTTGTAGGTGGCAAAAATGAAAGCTGGTCAAAAGCTACTATTGTATTTTTCCTCCTACTCAGAGCACTGCTTTCCAGCGCTGTACAGTTGACAGCAACAAGAAGATAGAAAACTACTGTGTATTTTGTAAAAATGAGACTACAAATGCTGGTAGCATGTGCTTAAAATAGAGCTAAGTACATGACACCACCATTTTGTCTCATCCTGCCTCTCACGTCAACCTTTACCCACCCCCAAGGAAAAACAGGGGTGAAGGGTATTACAGTGCCCCTCTCGCTGCTCGCAGTGGGCACCCCCACCCGCTGCCAGGCTGCACTGAGGGAAGAAGCAGCAGCCAGAGGACATCATTTCAGATGTGCCATGTCTGCAGGAGGCAGGAAGGTGTGAGTGGGCTCCCACCAGCCAACTTTTTAACCTCCATACCTACTTGGGAGAAAAATTTACTACAGCACTACAGTTTTTCTATTTTTCAGTGGATAAAATAGCAAACAGCAAATCTTTCAGCCTTTTACCTTCACATGCTTCAGTCTGCTAGCAACCTCTCACAAAAAATTAAAAAAAAAATAATAATTGGAACACTGAGGAATTGAATAAAATGGGGGATTAAGCATTGCTGATTACAGCAATGCTCTGCCGACTGTAATGACTGAGATGATTAATTGTTTATTTGGTACTTTTTGACTACTTCTATGGGATAGTTCTGATGGTGTTAAACATATCAGTGAAGTCCAGAAGGCATCTGACCTTCATGTACTGTGCTGTCTCCCCTCCCGTGCTGCCTACGAGGGGCGTTAGCAGTGTACTGCTATCTCAGCTGTGTTCTGTGCAATGCAGGCACCCTGTCTCTAGTGTAAAGTGCTGCACTATTGGCCCAGCTTCTCTGTCTCCAGTGGTTATGGTAAGCGCTTGACTTTTACAGCAGAAAATAAATTCACAGAGACTAGGATGTTGCCTCATTTCTGATGTGGCCATGATCCTTCTCACAGGCTAAGGAGGAAACTTTCTGAGCAGTTTCCTTGGGAAATCATTGGTGCACTTTATTCATATAAATCTTTTCTAAAAGCCCATGCTATCCAGGCTTTGTAGTACATCCCGATGTCTAAGACGGGGCCGTGTCCTCTAGGGTTGCTGTGCCTGGACTGAGAACAACAGGCAGATCTCCAGGAGTTACTCAGGCAAGAGCCTCTGCTGATGAGGTCCAACAGTAAAGGAGGCAGCAGCCATTCCAGTAGGGACAATTGGGAAGCTGGTGAACCACGCTGAGCTTTAGGAAGCTGAAAGCCATTTAGACCTCAGGGGCTTGAGCCCTGGGTGAAGGTGAAGGGAGGACAAATCTCTAAACTTGTCATGCCAGGATTGGTGGTGGATTACCTCCAGGTTTCCTTCAGTTCTGCGGAGCTGGAGGCAAATTACAGTAGCCCACACAGTAGCACGAGCAGTGATTAAACCTTTCCCTTCTGTAATAGTGACCAGAAGTCTGAAGTGACTGAAAGACCTTGAACACCAAACCTGATTCAGACCTTGACACAATTTGACCTGGCAGCTCAAAGACGCTACAGTTCCCTATAACCTTTGCTAAAAGCCCAGAACGTGTATATTTTGGCCTGCTGTGGAAAACAGGGTGAATACAGCTAGCTAAAATGCCTTCAAACACGTCACCTTGCATGTTGGCTCACAGGAGACAACTCTCTCCTCTTAGCTCAGCTCATCTAATCCAGGGAGCTACAGTTCCTACTGGACATAAAAGCTTCAGTGACACATGCCGAAGGTGTTTGTTCAAGTTTCCAAACAGAGGGTCTGCCATGATGACACCAACCACTCAAAAATCATGAGCTGGGACACTGAAATAGCTTTATAGCTGTGTATCAGGCAACACAACAGCTGAACTATGCCATCATCGTATGATAATGTACCTTCCAAAAAAGCAAGGGTGGCCTTCTTATACAGACGTGACACTGTGTGTTGACATCTTACCTTGCAGGGACACGATGCAGCAGTGAGAGAACCAGAAAAGACTCGCCTGTCCCATATTAATATCCACAGAACATAGTTCAGCTACAGGCACTGCAGCCTGGGACCAAAACGCCCTGTGTTTTTCTCCCACAGCACCAGTCAGGGATGTGTAACTTTATGCTGTGCTTGGTACACGCACAGAATTTAATTACGCTTCCTCACTGTTGTGTTTAGTGATGATGCAGGGTGAAATAGTAACTCTGGTGAAGTCAGCCGGAGTCTCTTGCTGTTGATTCAATGGAGGACTGTGTTTCCAGACTGGTTATAATCTTAATAACCAGGCAAATGCTGCTGTAATTGTAGGTAATGCTGCAAGCTGGCCTCCAGCTGCAACTGTTGTGACATTCTCTTAACATTCAGATCTTGTGGATGAAGTGGGCCAGATCCCTAAAACACAAAGCTGGTTTTTATGCTCTTCTGCTGCTTAAATAGATGGCTAACCAGTGTCTCGAATAAGTGGCATTTACATTTTAATTGTGATTGGTCAGGAGGTCAATATGCTTTTTCTAGTAATACTGAGATTTAATGAGTTCATTAATCAAACAATTAAGACAGTCATTGCTACAGAGGAGAAAAATGTCAGGCCGTGCATAGAAGTTTTAATTCAGAGCCTTCAGAGCCCTAGGCAGTGATTGTATATTGTGACAGTATTGATTTATGACAGCTCTTCGTTATTTAGTGGGATTATTAGCCTACACTCCCTGTTTTCATTAGTTTTCCACTGTTCCACGATCTCTTTGGTCTTTTGTACTGTTGTTCTGGGTCTTACTTAGAGATGCTGGGAAAGTAAAAAGCTCTCCACACCCCCCTTTCCACTACTGCTTAAGCTCATGGGTAGTAGCACCACCACACATTAGGCTAGTTTCACTAGGCAGCAAGACCTTACACACAACGTTTTAAAACGGGTCCCAAAAGAACTATTCAGTTTCTGGAGCTGCTGCTGCCACCTTGATTCAGCATCTCTGCTTTCCTCCACATCCTCATTCACAGCAAGAGGATAATTATAGTGACTTTACCCAGGAGTCACACACAATATATCAGTCTTAAGCCAGTAGTTTGGGCCCTCCCTGAGCTGGAGCTGTTTTAAGAATTTGTTTTGTAACTGTTTCTGTCCACAGATCTTGGGAACCAGGTTTTTGAAGGTTCTTCTATTGACCTCAGATGTTCTGTGCCTTCAAAATTGTGATGAGTGGAATTTGTTTTTCCTGGACTTTTTGTTTCCTTTTGAAGGTTAAGGACGGAAGAAACAGTTCAGAAGGAGCAGAGAAGACTTTTTTATTTGTTTTCATATAATTATATAATCCCTTTGAAGCTACAATAAAAAGGAGAACAAGAAGCATAACTTTTTTTTTTTCGCAAATGCTGAACTCCAATTCCATTTTCTTACTTCGACACAAGGGAGCTAAGTTACCTCCTTTCCCATATTTATGCTGGCTAAGAGGCAGGTTTATTCAGCAAGCGGAGCAGAACCACTGCCTACTGGGAGACAACGAACCGTCCAGCTGGGACCAGTATCGTGGATCTGCCCCTGCCTGTTCTGCTGAGCAAGCTGTCTCAGGCTGAACTGGGACTTTCCTCCAAGTTTCCTTATTCTGTCCTCAGCTATCAGGCAGTTTTTGTGCACTCTTCCTTCTCATACCACAACAACTCCCTCTCCTTTTTCACAACGCATTTGATCTCCTGTCAAAGAACAGGAACCACAGCAACTGGCTCAGAACTGATGCCTGAAAAACTACAACGAGTTTGCAAGCTTGAGCTGTCTGTGAGAAGGAACTTGAAGGCTGGGTGCGACTTTCAAGACCAACAGCTATTTTTCTTTAACTCCTTCTAGAGACTCGTTTGTTCGGCACTGGCACGGATTAACCGATCCCACTGCATTCCTAGCACCGACCCTTGCCCCGAACTAAGCCCTGCAGTGCCAGCCTGACAGCAGTAGCTGCCGTGAGTAGCTACCACTGGCTCTGCACACGTAGCAGCAATGCAAGACTGGCCGCTGTGGTAGACAGCTCTGCTGCCGGCCCCGCTGCGCCGCTGGCACCGGCCGTTCAACCTGGCTGCGCGACGGCCAAGGAGAAAGGGAGGGGAGCTCCCAGTGCCTCCCCCCCTCTCTCCTCCTCACCCCTGAGACCACATCCCACTGCCCTCTGGTTTACCATGAAGTGCCCAAGCCCTTTTTTTTGTGCGGGCATTTTTTTAAGAATCACAGGCAGGAAGAACAGAGGGAGCAGGATGACTGCACTCCCATACTAGTGCAAGGACCTCCTTCAGCCCTGGCAACAGATTCTGAGAAGCTCGTGGGTTTGACTGCAACTACACTCGAAAATGTCTATTTTCTAGACATAACCATGTCCTGTTAGCGTGCTGTGACAGATATATAGTTTTAATTTAAAAACCCCCCACATTTACTCCTTGAGGATACAAAGTGTGGTTTACATGTTTGATGCCTGATACAGTATTCACGCAGATTCCTATAGTATCGCAACACTGAAAAAAAAAAAAAAACCAAATTGGCAATATTACTTCTGCTATGAATGCAATGTAAATGTAGTTACAAGTCATTTTGGTTCACTGAAGGCAACTATAACGCACTTAATAACATATGATGTTATGCGCTAGGCACAGAAGCACCACAGGCATGTCATTTGGGTCAGATCACGTTCTAGCCAAAGCATTTTGTGAGGAAGAGGCAGATTACCTGGACTTTATCTAAACACTGTGTTCATTTTGTGGCTGAGGGCTAGGGCATGGACACCCAAACGCTGAATTTTAGAGAACTCTTTTGATGCCACCTACTGGGCTTGAAATGGAAATCTTGACTTCTGCTCTTGGGAGTCAGTAGCAGTGGCAGCCTCAGACGTTAGCACATCTCGTTGTGAGAGGCTCTGCCTCAGAGCCACCTCCGCAGCAAGGTGACTTGCTTTTTGCTACCACCATCTTGAGAGTCCTTGAGATGCTAAAATCGTACCTTCCAGACTAAGTTTTAAGAAAAAACATCTGTAATTAAAAATACATTTTAATGGACAAAGTAAAAATTTTGCCACTTATTTTTCCAATACTTTTAAATAGTCACGTTGCTCTGCCCATCTGCTAATATCCAACATTTAAAACAGATGCTTCCAGCTGCTGTTTAACTTCTCAGCCAAATAGCAGAAATATTCATATCCAAAATGAGGCTGGTACTTGAGATTCCTACACATAAATTGTATTTTTGGTACTTGCCAGGGTACTCTTGCTGTGTGTGACATCTGCAGTAGTGAATTCCAATGAGAAAGCTGTGTTAAACATCAATTGGATGCTCCTTCAGGTAAAAAAATTAATTTCCCCTTCCTTTTCTCTCTTTTTTAAGAGCAAAATAAGCACCTTGGTATTGAAAGTGTGCAACAAGGATTTTTGTCTTAAAAAGAAATGTATCTTATTTTATATTTATAAATATTAATAACAACTATCTTTTATCTTGAACAGTATTACAGGGTTCAGAGAACACCAAACATACTTAAAGAATTACAACTTTGAACACACAGGTTAAATAACACACTTTTTGTCCTAAACCCTAATTAAGCTTTCAAGTTAAGGAGGCAACAGTAAATGTAACAACAAGCATTCTGCTAAAAATATTTTCCTTCTCTTTTTAAGGTGCTAAGACAAAACAGCATGCAGGGGAAGGAGGAAGCAAGTATACTAAAATGTTTTCTCTAAAGAATGAAGGGGTGGTTTAACTTTCACCATCCTCTCCTATGATGTGCCTTGTAAGGCTTCTTTTTCCTGTTGAAGCTGGGAGTCAGCCCTTGCTGACTCCAATGAAGCTGGGGACAAACCCTGAGCACTCTCCTTCCAATGCAAAAAGCTCCCAGTAGTTGAGTAGCTGAGTCTTCGACCAGAAGAGTGTCCATGCTGACCTCCACCCCTGTAGGAAGCATGGCCCTCTTCCACCTGAATAGGAATGATCCTCTTCTCTACCCACCACCCCCTACAGAAGAAGGACCAAGCTAGGGCTGCAAAGACTATCACAGCTGCAGCCTTCAGCTACATCATAGACGAGTTCTCAACCTATACACCCCGCCTCGACCATGTGTTTGGGTGGTTCAAGGTATGGTCTCAGCAGTGAGATCATTCAATGCAAGACTGAAAGGATCCCCATGACCACCCATCCAAACTAAACCATGCCAATGTGCTGCAATAGATCTTACAGGGCGTGCAAAATTAGTCATCTGGACAGTCGGCTGAAAAGTGGACCCTGTGACCTCTGGATGTCTTCCACTTTCTCCCCTTTCTCCCATCTGTCTTTCAAGTCACAATCAGTCAATGCATTTAGGCATGCCTGTAACTTTCAAACAATCAAGTTGGCTCACCAACTGTAAATAGAAGGATGGGTCCTTGTTTTGTATCTGCTAAATATCCTCTCGAATGACAACCTGAAATGCAGCTAGTTATGTTGGCTGAAGTGAAATTAATTTTGTTGTCAGAATAAATCAAACTTTCATTATAAATCCTGTGCACTCAGTAGGGGAGGAGAAATGACAAAGTAGAGCATCAGTTGACTTTACATCTCCGTGATCCAGTCTGCAAATTGAGGCACTTTGGGAAGAGGGCATGTTAAAAAGTGTAGGTGCCCAGATTAGAAAGGTATACAAACCCTAAAGACAAGTGCAGGCAGAACTGCAGGAAGGAAACCTGCAGTTTCCAAGTGCACACAACTCAATTTGTGTGCACTTGGCTTGACCATGACCTGCTACTAGCCTGGAGGGAAGAGCCTGGTTTTGTTACAGAAACATGAAGCGCTCTCCATCCAGGCCAATGGATGCCATGTGCTACAGGGAGAGGCAGCAGTGCAGAGAGTCCCACTGCACAGAACAGAATGTGATTAACCAAAAAGCACGTCTACTAGAGCACCAGAGCAGCTGGAGGTGGTTCAAATCACTGGATGTGCTGGCTTTCCTGTTCTCTTCCTCCCCCTCACAAAAATGAAAACGTGCACTGGTCCAAGGGAACTTTGGAGGTCCTGTCTGGCATTTCAGCAAAACTTAAGGGCAAGTTTCAGTTAGAGAGATGCTGCAGAATAATCTGATGAAAACAACCAGACCTGCAGATGGAGCCTGCAACCCAGGAGACAGGAACAGCAGTAGCACCACCAGTGCTTTTTTGGAACAGACTGAATACCCCACAAATTGATAACCCTGAGTGCTGGGATAATGGAAAACTGATAAAAATGGTTACAAACTGTTACGTTACACAGTGAAGCTGGAAGCCACTTCGCATACAGTCAGCAAGAAAAAACAGGTCTCTGGATAGTAGAGGCAGGGAGAGCGAGAAAGACAGAGGCAGAGAGAGAGAGTGTCCTTGAAGATTCATCATTTTTCCTGTCTCACTCATCCACCCACTTGGGACGACACGCTCTCTGGTAGTGCTGCTTTCTCTGAATACAGTACTAAATAGCCCTATAGAGTTTAGACATCTAATTTAAGTGAGCTAAATCCCACCATTTGGGACTACTTATCAGCTAGGGATAACTGCTGAAAAAAATAAAAAAACAGACTGCAGTGCATTATTCCCAGTGTGTCTGACCTAACTGCCCAGTGGAGCTGTAGGGGAAAGGTGATGTTGCCTTAGGTTAGGTCAAAGCTGGCACTTTCATGGAGGCAGAGCAGCATTCAAGCCACAGCACAAGACACTGTACATGGTCCTGAAGATGTCTCTGCAAAAATCTGCTCCTCTGCCTTCATGAAAGATTAAATTAAACTCAGTCAAGCGCTACTAAGATGATTATGAAAATGATGAGCCTATTTTACAACCAAGGGCAGGGAAATCTATTCTTCTTTAAATTTGGAAAGCAGAGACTGAGGGAAGATATGATTACTCAGTGCAAGTATAATTTTTTCCCTGATAGTTGGGGGTGATGCCAAAACAAAAACAAACGGGTACAAACTGATGATTAATATTTTGAGCTGACAATTAGAAGGGTTCCTAACCACCACAGCATGAGGATTCGAATCAGGTTTCCAGTAGAATTAGCAGGTGTATCAATACATACGTGCATATGTGACAGCACAGGAGATAAAAAACCCACATTTTGTCTCAAGATGAGATCTGATCCCTTTCAGCAGAGACCTGGACTTACTCTCCACTGGAAGGTTCCTTGCTGCCCGTTGTTTCTTTGCACTTGACACGGCCATCACTCCAAGGACAAGATGATGGCAAGTGCTGTGCTTCTGTATTCCATGCCACTGAGTATGTCCAAGTGAAAATAACGCATATAGTGAACTCCGGGGCAATGATGGAAGGGAAAGATATTGCTCAGTAAACAGCAGCAGGTACCCCAAACAGAGTTTACACTCTAAAATAATTGAATGATTCCTTGGAAAAGGAAATAGATGGTGGATACGGTATCCCTGACAGAGAGCTCCAGCCAGACACCAGACAGGGTAGAATGCTGTTGGCAATGGAGTCCATGTGTTAAGATTAACCAGACAGCAAAAAGTAAATTGTGCCAGAGGCTACCTTCTTCTGAGGAAGAACAGGAGAGCAGTTAGCACAAAATGGCATTTTATTTAAAGTGGTTTGAATCACTGCAAATCTAACTGTTGATGCCATATATTTGATGCATGCTTACAACCTGTGATGAGCACATGCTAATATGGGCCAATACTTATCCACTGGCCAGGTACAACTCTCCAATTTACATTATACAAGGAGCAATACAAGGATCCCAGGGATGGCAGCTGAAAAAGCACTCTCCTCAGCTCAGGAGCCTCACACGGCATTGGCAACAGGCACCAGAGTCTGAGCTGCAATGGGACACAAGTCTTAAGGCAGCTACAGGATCAAAAGGCAATCCAGAATGGCTTCAGCAGCTGCATCCTCTCAGACAGTGAGGACATCCAGGCAGCTCACACCTAATGGAGTACAGGAGGGCTCAGGAGGTATCTCAGCCATCAGCTGCTCTGACTGGGAATAATCATCAAAACAAGGTATAGGCATACATGGTACCAGAATGCCATCTAGCCAAACAGCAGCAGCAATGGACAGGGAGAAAGTCTCCTACCTGTAAAAGCACTACCATCAAAGGGTGGGATGTTGACTCAAAGATAAGCATACCTGGAAGATTATGAGCCACCAAAAGGTCGGTGGTAAGGAGTGGTAACTTTCAGACAGGTCTAAGCCACTGAGTGCCTGGACCAGACATCAGGAGGCTGCTCCGGGTGCTTGGGGCTGGCTGCTGCTGGGGCACAGCATGCACGTAGTCAATCCTCTTGACAAAGAGCCAGTTCAACTGCTGAAACCCACCAGCAGTTGTTTGTACCCATCAGGTGTTAATGCCCATCCACAAAACAGGCTATGAAGATGATATCTTAGGAGTCCTGCCTTAAAGTGCCATCAGGATGTGGAGCTCCAGGGCACAGAGCAGCTGCCAAACTGATCCAAATACAGACCTATGGAAAAGTTGTGGTTGGCATCCTCAGACAGGAGGATTTCTTAGCCCAGCTTTCTTTTTTTCTGCATGGAGACATAGAAATGTAGACCTTTATAGTAGCATCTAGGTGCTATAAATTAAGTACTGTACAAATACAGAATGAAAAGACTGCTCTTAACTTAAAAAACAAACAGAAAAACATGTGTAGACCATTAGTAGGGATGTGGGAATGCCAAAGGATTTTCTGAAGTCCTTATAAAAAGTGCTGTGTAGATTAAGGCTTTTATCCAAAGCTAGGCCAAAAAGAGATGCCAAGGGAAAAAGAACGAAAGGAAACAACTGTAGGTGCAAGGCGGTAAAAGGAATTACCATTTCACTTGCACTGCTTAAACTGACCACAGAACACGATTAAACTGGTTTTTGTGTGACCACAGATTACAAGCAGTAGGCCAAAGACTGAGTCTACCTACAAACAGGATGACAATTTAGATATACCCATCTACTCTGCTTTTAATGATGCAGCTGTACGTTAGTGGTCATCTCATTATTAGTTATCTAGCTATTATTACTGATAATAAAAGACAGGCTCTGTCCTGGAGCAGGGCTCTTCTGGCACTGAATGTGAGTTCAGGCTGAGTTCCCACCTGCAGAGATAACGTAGCCTTTGCTACGTCACATTTTAACATCTGAAGATTGGGCAAGATTTATGCCTCCTGGCCACCTAGTAGCATTTCATAACATCTAATGACTGCATTATTAAGGCTTTTCTCATTCTGTTAGGTTTCTGAAATTATACTATACTTTCTTTCATGCAGTGTTTGCATTAACTTACAACTATTTTGTTTTATTAGATTTCATAATTCATATGTTCAGTAAGGCTCTTTGCTATAAATGGTTCTTTGAATGCTCTTGTTCCTCAGTTCATGTTGAGGGATTAACAGCGTGTTGGAGTTTCTTTATGGGATATTTCCCTCAACCCTGTTTTTATGTAGTGAGCAGTAGTCACAGCTTAAAGGGGTTATATACATCTGGAAATTCTAATCCTCTCTAGATGACAGAAAGGAAAAGAAGTCTGAAGCTATAATTTCCTCTGGTTTCAGTTCTTTCCCTCCCCTACATGCCAGCAGCCATCTCAGAGCAGAGAAAGCCTCCTTTATTCTAACTTTCATTGCATTATTTACTCATGGTCTGCTGGGTAAGTAATTATTGCTGAAATTAACTTAATTACTTGGTAAGTAATTAAATGTTTTTGATACATAGGAAGAAATTTTCCTTCACTAAGAAGCAACTTTGTGGCAATAAACATTCTACCTTTGTCCAGTTACTTCATAAATAATGAGAAACAAAAGGCCCAAACTCACTCCTGTTACCCAAATGAAACAGCCATTTACTTTTGATTTCGATATCATAGTCTACCTAGTACTTTTATTGAGCAGGGGGTCTGCCTGCACCCTGCCCTTCCAGTTCTGACAAAGATTATAAAAAAGTGAACCATTAAATGACAATTCTGTAAAGCGAACAAAACACAAGCGAGTGCAAGTGAAAACTAAAATATGCAATGTCTTATAATACATTTATAGGGGCTGTGGTGTTACTGTTATTCATTCTTACTTACATTAAAGAGATTAAAGATTAAATTTATGTGTGTATGCACATTTACAAAAGAGAAAAGTAAACCAATTCTGCGATTTTACCCACACTGCTGTTGCTAGCTTTGGGCCAGGCCCTTCACATTGTCACAGGTATTTTCAACTACAGCTGTGCATCTCTACAGGGCAGTCAAAGGCAAACAACAGGTCCTTTCAAAAAAATTCCTAAAATCAAATTAAATTACAAAGGAAAAATTACAATTACAGGTTTATTTTCTCAGATATCTTACAGCCGCCTACACCAGGTCTGCAGATAAAGCCACTCTGATAGCTACAGTATTCAGCATAAACTGGGACAGCGATGAGCCTGGTTTCAGCATGAAACCATTGGTGCCTCTCATCATGGGAAGGCAACTAATTAAACACAGAGGATGCTTGCATCTAGCTACCTGCCATCCACAGTGCAGTAAGTATGTGGTAATAATGCAAAAGCAATCAGTGACCAGGAATCCACTGCTTCGCGAGCTCAACGTTAATTCGCTTAAATAATTAATAAAAAGTTTGAGTAATAAGGCCTGGCTATCCCACGCAGAGCTGGCTGAAGGAGGCTCCTCTGCAGGAGCAGATCCTCTCACGCCGTGCTGCGGGGAGGGGGAAGGGGAACTCAGATGCTCCTGTGGCAGCACCAGCATTTGGGGGGGCATCGGAAAGTGGTTTCCCTGGGGCAGCTTTGGCTCTGAGGGGAGATCTTTGTCTCACACTCCTGCCGCTCAGGGATGCCCACCCGGGAGGTGGCCTGCGGTGCTTCCCGTGCCGCATCTCGGGCGGCCGGGCACCGAGGGAGGGGGGGCAGCGAGCCCTGGTAGAGAGCTGGGCAAAATTCGGCATTTTCCCACATTTCCATCCCCAGGTTATAGTGCAGCAGTCACACACAGCCTTGTCTTGGCCAGATACTAAACTCTTTAAGGCAAAATAAACATCCTTTCTACCGTTTTTTAGATGCCTAGCCCCCAGCAACAATACATGAATACAGTAACCCTTTGTGACAGTTTACATTTTTCCTAAAACAGCTTGGAAAATTATTTCAACAAATAGTACTTTATTCCAGCATAATTATCAATGCATTACTTACTTATCTCTTATTTTACAAACTTTATTTAGACGACAGTGACAGGCAAGCTTCCAGGAACTGTGCACAGCAAGGAGAACAGAGGCAAGGCAAGGCAAATTAAATGTAACAGTAAATAGGGAAATTAATCTGTGGCTAGCAAAGACTGAAAAACCTTAGCTACAATTTAGTAGGGTTTAAATGAATCTTGCCCAATTTAGGAATATCGTTCTCCTACACAAGTAATAGTCATATTGCATGAATTATACTTGTTTTATGTCTCACTTAAAACAGCATTACTTTCAGTCATCACTATGTGTTTACTTTTTTTTGTACACGATGATAATGAATTATATGTGTATTACTCACGTACAGTGACCAAGACTTTTCAAAGCAACTTAAGTAATCATTGCCACTCCTCCAAAATGGGAAATGTTTTATTTTAATGGGAGATGTGACAAAAACTCCACTGCTTGTTAAAAAAAATTAAAAAAAAAAAAAGGTTTATTCAGAAGAAAATGTTTTAAGCATTTTAAGCAAAGGCTGCAGAATTGCCCCCACTTCACTCCCCCTGAAGTGAGGAGAGGGAATGCCATCGTCCACTTTAACCACAACAGAAATAAATTGGCTAATTAATAAAAATACACAGCCCTCGGAAAGGTCACTCCCCCTAATCCTTATCCATTCTTTAATTTTAAGATTTAAGATTATTTTCAAAACCCTGCCAGTGGTTTTAGAAAACCGAGAGCCTTTTAACTGAACATAGGTGAAAACTGGAGCTGGGAAATGCCGCCCAGTTACAGATCCCTGGCTTTAATCTTATACCAACTAGTTCAAAAACCAAATTTCCTTCTGCTGTGAATTCTGCCTACAGAGTTCTTGCTGTCTGTGTTTGTGTTAATGAGAACATTACCAGGTCACAAGAGCACAAGCAGCAAACCAAATGCTATTAGCAATTTATCCTGTTACACGAATTATGTTTAAATACCTCAGTGCTATTTCTAATCCGCATTTAATAACATGGCAAGATGCCAGCTGAACATTCTACATGGAGACAAAAATCTTACATCCTTTTTAAATTCTTACAGGGAATTACTTCAACAAAAGAGCATTATATTCGCGAACACATTATAGGTCTGGGAAAAACAGATTAACTGGTATTTCAGTGACACATCCTGTTTTACACTTCACCATATGATACTTAACCTGCGACACACAGCCATGTTGTTTCAATCTAAATGCAAAAACTATACACATATATATCTGTGATTTGTGTTGTAAATGAATAAGTAAATAAATAAGAAATACCTAAATAAAGAACCTATTTTATGCAGCTTCAGAGAGTAGGTCGCTGAAGGCTTTAGAAAATAACTTGCCAATGATATTCTTAATTCTGCTGTTTAAATCAAGAGGTGAAAGTGAACGATGAAGAGAGTGTGTGTTTTTTTTCCCCTCTAACAGTATGTAATATTTTGGTCTACATAGAAAATAATTCAAATGACCAGGTAAAATATTACATAAAAAACCTGTCAGCTCCAGTGGGAACTGGCAAAGACATGCCCTGAAAGAGCAGTTAAAAACTGGACACAAGTACCAGCAAAAACCCATTAGCTTGGCGGGGGAGGAGGGGCTGAACTCTATTCCTTCCCTTCCCAGTGTAAATTCAAATTCAAGGCTATTCTTCATCCTGTCCTCCCCACCACTTCATTTCTGTTCACAGGCTTTGGGAAACTATGAGAAACACAGTATTGCTAATTAAAATGCAGTTTTAAATAAAGATACACTGCACGAATCATACTGCAAACCCATCAGCTATAACACTGATATTCTTCAAAACAAGGACAGTCCCCATGGTCCTGGCCCCCCGGGGAGTCCCCAACCCCTGTGGTGCTCCTGGCAAAAAGGAGGCTGAGGGGTTGGTAGTTTCTTCATTTGTGCAGGCAGCACAGCCCCCCCCAATTTTGAAGTCTTTAGGGTGTATTTGGATCCTGTTTCGAGTTTCATCTGCCACCATTATGGAAAGAGACTTGATTTTTTACAAAACGCTCAGGTTCTGTAATAGCTTTTTAAAATAATTTAAAAAATGACCACCAGGTGAATGTCAATGACTTTCCAAGGCACAAATGAGAATTTTTCTGAAATCTGAGTAAATGTTTAACTTCTTTGCAACTGCCCTATTTGAATAACTTGGAAAAGAGCGTGTATCAGTCCCGTCATAGTTTACTTCATTCTGTAGCAATTACACTTCTAGTCTCTTTTGAATATTCATATACATGCTAAAATTCCAGCATGTGAAGAGGAAAAAAACGAGAAGGGAAATACCACCTTTGCACCTTGGCCTGGCTGCGAGGCTTCCCAAAACCCCCCTCCCTGTGCACGGCACATCCCACAGCCGGCTGGCGCGCCGGCCCCCGGCTCCCCGCCACGACGGGCACCCTCCTCCTGGCAACAGCCTCCCACGGCGGTGTCGGTGGCAGGCTGTACAAGCTGCCACTGTTTGCTTTGAGAAGCTAAATATTTTTCTGAAGGAATTAAAACACTTTAGTGCTGACAAGGCAGGTGTTATTGAAAGCAACTGGAATGGGGTCGCTCAACTTTTTCAGCCTTTTATCAGTAAATAAGCAGACATTGCAAATGGAAATGCATGCAAGCCCTTATCAGAGCATGACATTTTATTATCTGAGAAAGAAAATAATCATGTAACCTTCACATGGCATTCACTTATGCTCCTTGAGAAGGGTCTGAAGAGCATGTAATTTCTTACTTTTTAAAAGAAGCAGTAGGAACTTTTTAGGGGAGACAGAGAATACAGTCAGCACAGGAGTAGGTCTCCCTGTGTCATTTCTCATTCCTTAAAACACATATAATACTTAATTTCACTACCTTACTCTCTTTACTGAAGAGGAGGGGTCTGTCTCTTGCTAAGAAATATACAGCCATTGCCAATTCCAAGTGACTTCATCAGAGATAATCATCCTAAAAAAGCATGGTGACATTAATAATTTCCATTACCACTTCTGCTTCACAATGTTTAAACTAACTTCTAAAAAAGAGCCATGAATATAATTTTGCATGGATCCATACAAGACTGTAGGAAAGGCCAAAACACAGACTCCTTGGGATAGCTAACCCTGGCTGGTACCCATCAGGATGAAGAGCTCAAAAAGGCAGAATTTTTCATGGAAGCAGAGCGGTCACAAGGTTGCCTAATCCTCTTTTTGCACACAGGGCAGCAAAGTGCTGGAGAACTGATTTCAAATTGAAAACAACATGGAGGAAAATGTTGGTTTAGTATTAAAGATATTTAATCATTAGAATTAGACTTATTTTAATAAACAAAAAATGGCTTATTTTTACTCTTAGGGATGCTAATAAAACCAAAATCCAGATTCTCAGGTGTACTGGGCATGATTTATTGCACCCATGCTGGTGAGGGGACAGGATACCTTTTCATATTTTTAAGGCATACCGCATCCTGGTTTCTCAAAGTATGTGGGTAACACATCTTTTATTCCACAAGCAATCCCCAAATCAATGGGAACCAGAGGCTACTGAATACCATTTAAAATCTACATACTGCTACAATAGGAAATAACAACAGATAAGCCATACATTGCCTAGTCATCTGATTGCTGGATATTCCTGGTTCCTTGCATTTTATCTTTCTGATGCTGTCTCACTTTGCAGGCAATTATTGTATGTTGGTGGTATCAAAGAGCAGGAGTAACTCTGTAACTCTGTGTCTATGGCACTGGCTTGGGACACGGATACACACTAATCTTCCAGTTATGTGGCAGGTAACGTCACAACCTCAATCACTCGCATCCCACATCAGTGTCCTAAGCACAGAGCTAATGATGCAGCTACCACTGCCTCCTCCATTCTGGCAACTGTGCCTAAACACCTTGTGAATGAATCTAGACCTAACACTGACAGATAATATTTCCTCAAAAAAAGGTCTTAATTTTTATTTAATGAAGACCACTTGCACACTTTAACCTGAATTTATTAATAATTTGAGTATAGTTCTGGCTTTCAACTAATTGGCCAAATTCCTTTCCTCCCCTTGCCCAGAAAATCATTCACCCTACTCTAACATTTTATATTTGTAAATGCCATGAGTCCTGTAGGCTGGTTTGTTATTCATCTATATACAAACATGAATCAAGTCTCAAATTAAACAGACAGGCAGCATGAAAATTCCCAGACACAGCTGCATGGCAATCACCTCATGCAGCGATCATCAACGTTCCCAAAAAAGGCTACAGCTCCCCAACAGGATTTGTGAAATGCAGGTTCATTTCAGACAACCAGGGATGGGAGGCAGAAAGCAGGCATGGAAAACTTCCACCCTTCCCCCTGGTCTGTGATGATCACAGGTAAGATCAGACTTTTGATGAAGACAAAACTGAAGAAGCAGAGTATGGTTGAATTTTGGGCAGCAGGCTGATCCCATCAGGAGTTTCTGCTCGTTTCTGCCAGCACGAAATACAGGCCATGCCCAAGGACTGAATCAGGAAAGTGTCCCCTGTTTAGCAAAGAGCTTAAATAGCACGTGACATTAAGCTTGTACTTAAAGTAAAACACATGGTGAGGCGCTTTACTGAAGCAGTGAGATGAAAGTAAATCAAAATAGGAAAAGGTCTAGGAGTGTAGCTTTGAAGACATTTTTTATTTCAAAACTTTTTTCACCTAAAACAAGCCTGCAAACCACAGAGAATCTGCAGTCACACTGAGAATAAATAGATGCTCAAGGCTTGTACAGTCCTATGTGTACATGCAGTTTTAGGACTTTCAAAGCACAGACAAAAAGTTGACTCCAAGAAGTATGACTAGTTCATAGCAAAAAAAATTAGATTCAATTTCATATTTCTGGACACTTATGTCTATCTGTTGATTTGTGTCTTTCTGGAACAGGATTTGGCCTGTCAGTTGTCAGAACTGACACTGGCATAAACAGAGCACACTACTGCTCCGTTAAGCATCCCTCCAGGAACAAAGCAGCAAAACTAATTTTAATGTAGTTTTCAAAACTATTCTTTAGCCAGCACCTCCAAGGAACCTTGTTTCTCTTTAGCAGTCTAAGCTCTAAAAAAGCTTAGACCTGAATGGCCAGAAAGGAAAGTATGAAGAATAAATATGAAAAAGACTGCACATTCAAAAAAATTGCATAGCTCTTTCAGAAAAAAAAAAAAGATTGGTATTACTGCCTTTCAAGCCAATGTCTCCCAAACACAGTCTTATTGAGGACTGCTGGAATAGTACTCAGCCCCCAGAAATACTGCTGCAGGTGCACCTGGCACGCACAATAACCTGAAGAGTTATGAAAGGAATTTGTAATGCCAGCCCTCTTAAGCTGCATTAGGGAACCCAAAATTGCCATATTTCAGCTGAAAAAAAAAAAGTAGCTGAGAAAGGGCAAATACTCATGGGAAGAGAGCCAGCTTCCTGCTTTGTACGACAGTCTTGGGAACAAAACCACACAATGTCTTTGAACAAACACACCTTTGCTGATTTGGTACTTATTGTACAGCTGTATGTAGTCAAAGAGTCAAAAATCTCCAAACAAACAGCTAATTAACCATCAGCCAGAAAAGCAGGGCTATGTTGGTTTTGCTGGGCAGTCCCACAAGGTTCAGTCCTGACCAGCTTCAGTTTGATTTTGGTTTCAGCAGATCCAGCCTACACAGTGCTCGTACCCTGCTCCAGGGGAGGGGCTTTCTCCTGAGTGATTTTTCCCTTGTTCTGGGGTAACTGTCATAACTACTCAGTTATAAAAGCAGACAGGTCTCATAGCCGATTGTAAAACAGGGTATCTGAGAGAATGGTGGAGGGAAACAACATATAGAAAAATGACAGGATTTTAGTGGCAGCAATGTGGCACCTGAGAAAAGGTGCTGATTTCTAAAGAAGGTACACAAAATGGAGGTCAAGAAGGACAAAAACAGCGAGTGAGGAGAAAGCAGCAGATGTGTTCCTCAGGGAAAATACAGACAGAAAGTGAAATGCAGTAGCGCTGGTTGGGATGGGGGGAAAGAGAAGCCATCTGTTTTCTACCATTACCCAAACCATACCAAATGGTCCCCTGCTCATTTCATGGCAATTTGTCCTTCTTTAGCATCACACAAATCCACTGTGCTTACCTTTGGCAAGCTCTGGGTAGTCCTCCTTCCTTGGATAAATATCCAATAACTTAACTTCCCCGCAAACCTCTTTTAATCCACAAATACCAAGCTAGTGTAACTCCACACATACAAATCTTTACTTTTCACTCTCCAGAGGTCATCTAAAAACTGGTTCCTATGGTTAATCATAGAATGATTTGGGTTGGAGGGGACCTTAAAGATGACCTAGTTCCAACCCCCGCAGACTGATCGCACCGATAAGCAAAAAACAAGATCTTAAGCATAAATATGTGATTATACTGTAAATCTTTACATCAAGCATCAGGTACAGCACAGAGTCCACTGAATGGGCACACAGGCCAGGAGTTTTTTCCAGGGATCTGAGCTCCTGCTGCCCACGTACTTGTTACCTACAGCACTCAAAGCCCAGAAGTTCTATTTATACTTCAAATGTAAGTTATATATAAATCACAGATCCATCATATCACAGAAGAGATTCTTTTTTGTGCTCTAGTATGAAACATGCACTACCATTTAAGTTGGGTATGTTAGTCTGTGATGTTTGGAGGCACAGATGCAAGCATTCATTATTCCTATGTCTCTACTCACAGCAAGGCTTTTACTTTCTTGTTTATTAGCACTTTTGATAATTCAGCACAGCTCTAAGTATGTCAAGTCAGTCACATACATCTCGAGAACGGTGCAAGGCAATTCTGTTTCAGTAAAGTAACCTTGGTCCCTGGTAGAAATGAAACAACTCTCTGAATGAAAATAAATTGCTTTGGTTTAGAGACCAAGAATGTCACAAAACTGAATAAAGACTATTACTTTTCATTGGATAAAATCTACTACCTTAGGCTCATGGTCAGCTTTTACTATATACCATTTAACCCAAAAACTAAGCAAGAAATGTTTGTGAAGATGAGCAATCTCAGAGAAGGCCTTGTGCTCAAACTGGGCTGTTTAGCCAACTCCTTGTGTCCAGCACTTACAGATAAATCACTATCCCTAGAAGTCTTTGGAATGATGAAATCTGCAGCTGTGATTCTGGTGTTCAAATTTTCTATCTGTGAGAAAATTTAAAATTCATTGGTAGGTAACTTTGGAGGTTTGGTTTTATTCTGTTTTAATTTAGAAATAAACTCTTAAGTCCTACATAAATGTTTAAATTACTTAAAATTAACTGAATAATTTCAGTGAGAGTTCCACTGTATTGAAATGGTAAGATAAATTTATGACATTTACAGAAGTTTGCTGACAAATAAAGGGCTTTTGCCACAGAAGGGGGGAAAAAAAAAAAAAAAAAAAGCATACATATACCATTGACCTTATAAGACCAGCTATCAAGCTTCAACATCCAGAACGTGTCCTACCCAAGGTGCCAGATAGGCTTAGCTGAATTACCCAAGACCAACCAGAAAGTATATCTGGATAACCTTTGCAAACATCTGACTTTGAAAAAACAGAAACATCAAGTATTACTATCTAAAGGAAATATATAGTACACATTGTTTCATGGGAAAACTGAAATCAAGTAAGCGCCTCAAAGCAACTTTGATATGATCTTGTGCTTATAGCCAAGGACTCTTATGTGGTTCAGCTTCATCAAGGGCACAGTTCCGTTGCCCAGATGCAGACGTCTGCTGTCTTCAGAGATGCCCTACCCTAGCCTGTCTGGCACTGAGCTGCTGGTCCAGAAGGACATTATCTCCCATGGATGCTGTTAACCCTGCTAAGTGCCACAGTATCTCAGGTAGCATGAGATCTCAAAGCTGAACCCTGCATGTCTGAGTTCAAACTAAATAGCAACTCAAATCAGCTTAAAAGCACCATTGCTGGTACCCATGTTTGTGGAGCTAGAAGGAATTTTACCACACACCCCACTGTGGGAGGCATGAGGTGACATCATATTCACACTATTCAGATACATATATGCAAAATTAAATGAACCAATGCAAAACAGCAGGAAGCAGAAGGAAAAAAAAAAACAATCACAAAACCAAAACCAAAAAGCAACCAAACCAACCCAAACCAAACTTTCTAGAAAAAACAAGCTTAATCGACAACAGTAAAAACAAGAAATGCTGCTCATCATACAGTTACACCTGAAAAGTTTTTTTGTGATAGTGATGCTTCTGTTTCTTATTTTTAAAACATTATTACTGAAAGACTACTAGGTGCTTTAATGTCAGCCAAGCCTAGTGTAATGCTCCCTATCAGGGAAACTGAGAAAATCATTCAATCACTACTATTGTATTATCTTCTCCTGTTTTTTTTTCCTATTATGTGACCTACTTTTAACATTTCTCTGTATTTGTACAGTGCTATCAAATCATGGCACGAACCTCCTTTCTCTAGCATTGTGCACGCAGTCACAGACAACAGGCTGACAATCCTGGCCTTGACCACTCATGAATAAGCCAAAAATCAACAGGTAGGTGAAGCAAACAGGCACAACAAAGAAATTAGGAACAGGACAGACAATAATCTCAGTATTTTAAACAGCCTAATAACTTCCCAGTTTCTAGTAGCATTATAGAAGGGTAGAGTACCAAATAGAGGTTTGAAGAAGATCAGGGAGCTGATGGATAAGATATTTATAAGGAAGCCCCAGCTGCGTGGGAGGAAGCACACAAGGTGGTTGCTGAGAAATGCAGCAGAAGGGTGAAAGAGGTCAGTGGCACTTGCAAAGTAGAGGTGGGTGTCAACATCTCAAAAGCACGTAAGAGCTAATAGGCAGGCATAGAGCAGTGATATAACAGAGCGTAAGAGGGGTGGTGACATGCCTTAAAACCATGCATGTGTAGGGAAGTGTTTCAGACTGGAAACAAACATTTCCATTCAGTTTGGATCATCTTCTCACTTCCTTAACGCTTGAGTTCTATCAATTGCTCAGGAAGGATCACCATGTCTGCGGACCACATGCTGTGGTCAGATAGAAACATTCAATAATCCCCAAATACCAGAGTTTGTGCTATCCCACATTGGAATCAACTCTCCTCCTTTTCCCTATCAGAATACATCATCAGGTATTTAAGCACAGCATTATGCATGTGCACTTGAGACCTAATTTAAGCCACCAGAGAAGTTCCAGTCTCCCTCTTTTTATACCCCCCTTTCCTGTTGCCAAGAGAAGGGTAGACAGATAGCAAGTGTGTCTTGAGGCCACAGCAAGAGCAACACGAACATGAACTCTCCTGGCAGCAGGAAAGAGAAGTGCTTGTCATTTCCTGGCACAACAGTCCCGGCACCTTTTGGTGGGCAGGGAGATGCTGGACTCTCCAGTAGGCATTTTTTTTCTTCCATTAAACTGGAGAAACTCATGCCAATCTCTAACAAAAAAACCTAAACCAATAGCAACTAAACCAATCTCAACTAAAAAAAATCTAGCTCCAGGTGAGGTAAAATATTCAAGCTCTGTAATACTTCTCCACTGAAATCATTAGAAAAGCAGCTGTTTTATTTTCTAGACATTCTTAGGTTACTAATGTTATGTCAATCACAAAAACGTTCCTTCTGTCTTTATTAATTCACAAATATTTTCAAAAAACACGCTGAATCCTAATATTTGGGGACTACAGAGTCACAGTAGATGCTCTTATTATAGGCTGCTCTCTAATTTTGGCCACATCGTTCTTCCATAAAGTGTGCACCCAAGTGCAGTAATGCACACGTAGCCATTATGACTTTAGCCTCTGCCATTCTCCAGCATTCCCTGATGGATATAAGAGCATTAAACAAGAACAAAAAAAAAAAAAAAAAAAAAGTTACAAAAGTGCCCCTGCAAAGGGAGCTGTCAATCTGTGAGCCAGAAAGTCCATAAATCACTTCTGCCAGACTCAACAGTGATAGCTCCTGCTGTTTGACACAAAACCAGATTTCAGCTCCAGTGTTATCATCCAGCTACTCTCCACCAACCTGATGTACAGAGTTGCCTTTAGGCCACAGAATCCATCCCAGCCTGCGTGCAAAGGAATTGCTTAAACTGAGGAGTGGCTGATATTCACCAATATCAGCCATTATGATCATTCACCTTTCCAGTTTGGCATCATCCAGCACATCCGACACTACTACGTGTCAGCCTCAGAGCATTCCTCAGCCTTTTTCAAGTAACAATACTTCAAAGGAGGCTCAAACTTGGGAAAAAAAAAAAAAAAAAAAAAAAAAAAAAGGAGTATGCACTGAGTTGGGATAAATCAAGGCATAAACATTGATGCAATCCTAACCCCCCCTCACCCAGAGGGCTGAAAATTAGTTTTTCTTTCACAGTTAATTCCAGCTGCTACAGAAGCAGCCTCAGACAACTCATGAGGTACAGTATCTGCATGGGAGGTATGGCTTGTAGTGAAGAAGGTCCCAAATGCCTTCTGCTTCCCTAGTTTTAGGTCCACTCTGGGAAAAATATCCCACCCTGTTCCACACTTTATCTAGTCCAGAGAGGTCAGAGAAAATGGAAGAGAAGCACCTTATTATGGTTTCTACGCACATAAATTCCACATCTTGTGGTTTGTCTCTGTGGACGGATGCTGTTTCCGTGCCAAGTCCCACTGATTTTGATGGGATTCCAGGCACAGACTAGAAAACGGCTCTAAAGCTCTATACTATAAAATACCATAAACTATTTTTAAGAGCACTAAAATTTTCCTCTTTTTTGTCCATTTCACTCTAACCTAAATCTTCCCTCCCCAAACAAACTGTACAATTACAAGGGATGCTACACTGCTGGGCAGTTTACTGACTGAATCCCGCCTTGCCAAACTTTGGGGCAATTATCTAAATGTCAATCATAGTTCATGCTGGAAAATTCCAGTGCCACTTTTTAAATGATTTTTCATTTTATTTGGGGGCTTTAATAACCAAATCACCTTTGCCAGGCTGGACTTTTGCCCGCCAGATTTAAATGGCGCTACTCATCACAGCCCGGGGATCCTGGAGGAGGGGAGGGTCGCAAACCCAGGTTTCCCCGGCAGCCCCTCACGCCTTACCTTGACGAAGAGGGAGATGTCGTGTTCCTGCTTCTCCTCCTCCTCCTCTTCTTCCTCCGGGGCGGCCGGCGACCCCGCCTCGCCCTCCTCGTCGTCCGCCCGGCCCCGCACGCCGTTCAGGCTCCGACCCGCCGCCTCGCCCTCGCCGCCCCCGGGCCCCGGGGCCCCGCCGCGCTGCCCCGCCGCCTCCGCGCCGCCTTCCGCGCTCGCCGCTCCCGCCACCGCCGGGGCGGCGGCTCCCGGCTCCGCCCCCGGCGACCGGCGACCGGCATCGGGCTCCCCTCCGGCCGGCGGTCCCGTCTCCGCTTCCCCGCGGCTCTCGGGAGCCACCTCGCTTCCCGCCGGGGCCGCCGCCTCCTCGGGAACTGTTCCCGCCGGGGCTGCCTCCGGCACCGCATCCTCGGGAACTGTTCCCGCCGGGGCTGCCTCCGGCACCGCATCCTCGGGGACTGTCCCCGCCGGGGCTGTCGCCGCAGCCTCCTCGGGCTCTGTCCCCTCCGGGATCGCTTGCCTTAGGGCCTCTTCGGGGTCTGCTCCCGACGGGGCTGTCACCTCCGCCTCTTTGAGGTCTGTTCCCGCCGGGGCTTCCTCCCTCACCGCCTCCTCGGAGTCTGTCCCCACCGGGGCTGTCACCGCAGCCTCCTCGGGGCCTATCCTCGACGGGGTATCTTTCTCCCTCGCACCCTCCTCAGGGTCTGTCCCCGACGAGGCTTCCTCCCCCACCGCCTCTTCGGGGCCTGTCCCCACCGGGGCTGTCGCCGCAGCCTCTTCGGGGTCTGTCCCCAACGGGGCTTCCTCCTTCACCACCTTCTCAGGGACTGTCACTGCAGCCTCCTCAGGGATTGTCACTGCAGCCTCCTCGGGGATTGTCACTGCAGCCTCCTCGGGGTCTGTCCCCGCTGGGGCTTCTTCCCTCACCGCCTCCTCAGGGTCCGTCCCCACTGTCTCCTCGGGCTCTGTCCCCAACGGGGCTTCCTCCCTCACCACCTCCTCGGGGACTCTTCCCATCGCCTCCTCAGGGTCTGGCCCCGCCGGGGCTGTCGCCGCAGCCTCCTCGGGGTCTGTCCCCGCCGGGGCTTCTTCTCTCACCGCCTCCTCAGGGTCTGTCCCCACTGTCTCTTCAGGGTCTGTCTCCACCGGGGCTGTCACCGCAGCCTCCTCAGGGTCTGTCCCCGACGGGGCTTCCTCCTTCACCACCTCCTTGGGGACTGTCACAGCAGCCTCCTCGGGCTCTGTCCCCAACGGGGCTTCCTCCCTCACCGCCTCCTCGGGGACTGTCCCCATCGCCTCCTCAGGGTCTGTCCCCGATGGGGCTGTCGCCGCACCCTCCTCGGGGTCTGTCCCTGACGGGGCTTCCTCCCTCACTGCCTCCTCAGCGTCTGTCCCCACCGGGGCTGTCGCCACAGCCTCCTCGTGGTCTGTCTCCGAGGGGGCTTCCTCCCTCACTGCCTCCGATGGGGCTGTCCCCGATGGGGCTGTTGCCGCAGCCTCTTCGGGGTCTGTCCCCACCGAGGCTGTCGCCGCAGCCTCCTCGGGGTCTGTCCCCACTTCCTCTTCGAGGTCTGTCCCCGAGGGGGCTTCCTCCCTCACCGCCTCCTCGAGGTCAGTCCCCGCCGCCTTTTCGGGGTCTGTTTCTGCCGAGGGTGTCACCGTCGCCTCCTCGGGGTCTGTCCCCGCCAGGGCTTCGTCTCTCACCGCCTCCCCGGGGTCTGGCCCCGCCGGGACCGCCTCTGCCTCTTCGAGCTCTGTTCCCGCCGGGGCTATGGCAGCGTCCTCGGGCTCTGTCCCCGCCGGGGTCACCGCCACGTCCTCGGGGTCTGCCCTCTCCAGCGCGGAGCCCTCGGGCTCGTCTACCCCCGCTGCCGCCACCATCAGCTCTCCTCCTGGCAGTCCCTCGCCCCCCGGGCCGCCGCCGTCGGGCTCTCGCTGCTCAGCCCCCGCCGGAGCCTGCAGGCCCTCGTCCGGCCCGGCCGGGGTCTCCACCGCCCCCTCGGGGGTGCAGCTCCCCGTCCCGCCGCTGCCCACGGGGGACACCGCCGCCGCCTCCCCGCTCAACCGCGGCGCCTCGCCGGCGGGGGACCCGCCCGGGGATTCCGCCGCCCCCTCGGGGGACACCGCGGGCTCCGGATCCTCCGCCGCTTCCTCAACGCTTCCCTCCCGCGGGACGTCGCTCCCCTCCGGCGGCGGGGCGCCAGGCTGCCCCGGGCTCTCCGCCATGCCGGCCTCCCCCGGGGCCGCTGCCCAGGAGCGCAGCGGGGTGGGCGCGACAGGCCACCGGGCACCACCGGGCACCGCCGGGGATCAGCGCCGGGAACCGACGTGGGGAAGGGGGACGGGAGTTTGGGGGGGCGGGGGCGGGGGAGAACGGGAAGGCGGCGCCCGCACGCAGCCGCCCCCGGGGCCGCGCGTGTGCGTGTGTGTGTGCGTGGGGGCGGCAGCCACAGGTGCCCGCGCTCCTCCTCCCGCTCCTCCCCCGCACAGGGCAAGGCCGGCGGGTCCCTCGCTCCCCCTCCCTCCCCCAGTAAATCCCTTCGTCACTGATTTTGGCACGGGAGGAGGTGGCGAGAGCGTGACCGTGGTGGCACCAAGCGCTGCCAGGCCTCCCTTGGCCACCTCCTCCCGACCCACCGGCTGCTTGCAGGTGCTCAGCAGGACTGAAGCTTTTGCAAAGTGGCCAAAAATCTTGCACACACACACACACACACACACACCCCTCTCTCCAGCGGCCCCACCGGGGCTGGCTGGGTGTGCCCGCCAAGCCCCCGCTACCTGCCCTGCCCGGGCCTCGTCTCCCACCCCAAAGCCCACCGAGCCCCAATTCTGCCCTTGCTTTTCCCCCTTGCTGCTGCTCTGGGTCTGGGGCATGGTGTCCCTTGCAGCCCCCCAGACGCCCCGCTGCTCTCCCCAGCCACCAGCCGGGCACCCACAGGCCCCGGGCCCGCTGGCTGGTGGGGCTGGCAGCCGCCCAGGGGCTGAGGGTTTGCTGGCTAGCAAGTTGAGGAGAGCAACAAGGAGAGGGATGGCATTTTCCAAATTCAGGTTTACAAAGGGAACCACTAATACCCCCATGGCTGCTGATGCACTGAAACTGGCAGAGCCCCCACGGTCTTGCACAGTGTTTTAAAAATACAGATAAACCCATGCCTCATCTCAGCAGCTACATAGCATCTGAAACATTTCCAAGCCATCTTTGGGCTATACCAAACATTGTTAAGAAGAAAAATGTATCCTTATCAACTTGGAAAAGTTGTGAGAGGGAACACTGAAATACTCAGTGTAAAAAACCTAGATTTGCATACTTTTAAGTAGCTTTCCTTCCTATGTGAACATGCCAAGTGAAGCGCTGTGCCCCTCTATGGGAGTCTGCATTTAAATGTGATGAGAAATACAGTGTTCTGTGCAGAGCCGGCAGCTGGTGTGAAAGAAGCGGTAACTTTTAGTTTGGGTAAGGCAGCTGCAGATTCATCCCGCAGGCCTTCTTCTGTTCCAGATGAAAGACATCTTTTCACACATTTGGTAATTTCTCTGGCTTGTGGAGACACTTTACATACACACAAAAAAAAGACAATCAGCAGGTTCTGGTACGAGGATAAGCTTCAGTAATTTTGCTTCTAGGCAAGAAGTCATTTTCTAGGAGATGCAGCCTGCTCTAGTCCCACTCTTCTGAGAAGTGATTTATGTGAGAACATTACTTATGCTATTTGAATAGAAAATAGTCCTAGTTTTCTAGTTCTTAGAACAGTTAGCTGGCAGGAGTGAGGTATCATATTTAAAAAACATGCAGCTAAACAGTTTTATGTATATGTATATAAAACCACTTTTTTATATTTGAGAGTGGAAAGAGTGGGGAGGGAGAAGATACAGCCAACGGGAGATGGGAAATACTACAGAATAAATCATTCCATCAGGTCAAATACCTGCTCTGATAAAAATAAATAAACAGACAAATAAATAAACAATCCAGCAACTGTTTTTCATAGAATTTATGATTGCCCACATGTGTGTTGCCAGTGAGACAAAAGAACAGGGGCAGTCATAGTCAGAAGGGTCGTTTCTTGAAGACTTAGGAATGGAGGCTCAGCATCTGGCAATGGAGGTCTTGCAGCTAGACCCATTGTAAGGCAATTATTTCACTTCCCTATTAGGGGTTCTGATATCAGTAGAATGATACATCTCAGTCATCTATATTTCTACATAGAGAATACTGGTTTACTCATCTCAACCCTTGCTGAAGGGTTCCTAACCCTTGGCCTGAAGGCTGGCCACATCCCCCAGGTGCAATACAAGTCCCACCCTACAAAGCTTTCAGATGTGAGACAGAACGGTCTTCAGCTGTGCAGACCACCCACAAGAACTGCCATGTTTTCTCCTCTCCACTGCTGGATGGGACACTGGCTGGAAGGAAGAAGGCTCACCTCATGTTTTCACAATGGGAATGAATAGCAAAGCAACATCCATGGCATGAAAGTGGTAGGAATTTTGCAGAAGAAATGATTGCAGGTTATAGACACAGCCACTAACGTCAGATGGCTATGTTTGTATGAACACTGGCTTTGGCTGCACCCCTTGAGAAACCCTCTCCTGCTCCCAGCCCACATGAGCCCAGCTTTGCTCAGCTTTGGTGGCTGATGGGCCCGACAGCAGGGTTCCCTCCCTCTGCAGCCCCGTGGGGCACAGTCGCCTCTGGCTCACGGGTGCTGCCCGCTCTGAAACATTCCTTCTTTTCATCTGTCCCTCGGATCTGCACCAATTCTCTAAATACCTCTTCTGGTATCCGTTTCAGGTTTTGCTCAGGTTGTGAGTTGGCATGGGACTTGCACCCTGCCTGCTGATCTGATGGAACTACATGAGAGATGACTGTCTCTCACCTATACTTATTCATTGCAGAGCTTATTCATTAACATCAGTACCGTATTTTTCTTTATTTGCCTATTCCCTGCTCTGTAGCTCTCAGTACAAAACAAGGTGAGGATTTCAAGGCTGGCAGAAAACAAGCTTTCAGTGATAAACACTGCCTGATTATTAACACTGGGCAATGTTTAAGCATAACAAAAGATTAGCTCTTTAAATATTCATGGCAGTCTGACAAAGGCAGAGCAGAAAAGGACTAACAGCTGTCATAGCCAAGTTGTTAATTATCTCTGTAGAAAGTTTAAGGTATAGTGTTTGATACAGTTACCATTTTTATGGAGTAACAGATCTCGCTGTGTTTTTCCTCAAGTATAGGAACAGACATTTTCTAATTCTGCTGGAGCTGAGACCTAGCAATGACAGGTGCAAGCACTGGGTTAATGTTGCTGCTCTAGCAGGTCACCCTGCTGGTGCTTATACCATGAGGTCTCTGTGCAAGCAACAGAGGCAAAGCGGGAAGTCAGAAAACCAGGGGACAGGGTAAAGAGGGGTGGGGTGAGCACAGCTCAGAGGAGAGCTGGCCAGGCAGCTCAACATTGCTCCTTGTCACTCTTCAGCGTCGTGGTTTCACGTCAGCTTTGGAAATACACCATTAAAATTAGACCTGTCCCAGTGAAATCCCGGAACTTTGGGTATCTGTTGTTCTGTGTTCTCAGCATTCAACACTCTTCTCCTTCATCTCAGTTACTTAACAATTAATCTCTCCTGCTTGACACTCCTCCTGTACACTCCCTTCAAGCTCTTTACACCCCATCTGTTTCTAAAATAGGCCCTCAGCTAATAAATATTAATTTTGCAGTTCAGCTTCAGGAAGGATTACTGCACACCTTCTTCATTTAAAAGATGAGTGCAGGTAATTAGATATCACAGATGTTAGACATTTGTGGACAACATGAAGATCCTTTTATAGCTTGTTAGCAAACAAGTTATATCCCTGGGGGTTATCAGTTAGGCTGTATTTGCTTGGATTATTGTAACTTCTTTTTCTTCCCTGACTGTATAGAGTTGCAGATCAAGGTTGTAGTTTTTGCAGCCTGAGGTAAGGAAAAATGTCAGCCCTACCACAAAGGGAGCAGACGGGGGTATTTGTTCATGCCTCTGCGACTCCAGTTCACAGTCCTGTGTGGTGCCAAACACACAGTTGCCAAATATTTAATGGTTCGCCCTAAGTGAACTGGGGTAACAGAGTCAGCAAGGCTTTTTGCCTCCCTGTGCAGGCCACTGCCTCCTACCGAAGCCTGCGCTGCCTATTCCCTGGTGCCTACTCTGGCTGAAGTCGTGCTGTTTCATCAAGCATGTGCACCTGCTCTTCCCAGGGTTTGCCTCATTTCAGAAATGAAGCTGTGTATCTCCCCAGGCCCAAACCCGCCTGCTCATTTCTGCCAGGTGCTGAGTAACTGCTATTTTGCACTGAATTCAGTGGGAAATAGGGGTGAGCAGAGACCCAGAAATTGGATGGCATTTAATTGGGTTCCCCAGCATGGGATGAAGGGAGGAATTTATCAGAGTGAACACAGACAGAGATCTAGTGAGCAGAGTCAGTGAAGCAATTCTTCTCATCCCAAGGTAGATGTTTAAAGCAGACCAGACGGTCCTTGACAGAAAAGTACCCGTTTGTCTACACTGACTGTACAAGGACCTTAGGGTGACTGACTCAGGGGGATGACGTCTGTGCTGGACACGACTAAGCTCATATGAGATCAATCCTGTCCCAGGTGATTCCCTTACATGCTGAAATTTTAAAGTGGACAGTCAGCAAAATGTGGGCCGAAGCTAAATTAGTTTTTCTGCATTATTTTTATTGTGTCTGGTGGTTTAACTGGAATTTCCAGAAATTATTTGTGCTATAAAACATTATCCCATATAAGAATATGACTGCCAAACCCTTTGTGATTGAAAAAAAGAAACCCAAAACTGTATTAACATTTGCATATAATCCAGTTCTGTATTCTCCTATTTAACATATGCTGTTTCAACAATGGAAAAGACAAAGTTGCAAGTGTAAAAATGGTATTGGAGGAGTATAATTTTTTACTACTTTCAAAATGCATATGTGTTTGCTATGTTTGTCCCTGGTTTCTTCAACTTCTGTCAAGAAGTCAGTGTGGCATTCTGCTGCTTCCTGGTTGAGAGGGTGTTCAGTCTACCCAAACAAAATTAAGAAGGAGAGATGCCTTGTGGAAAATTGCAGCGGCATGCTGCATGTTGGGGGGGTGATGCCATCTGTACGTAGTGTTCTGAGCTTCCCAGCACTAAGCTGATTAGGGGCAATCGGCTCCCTTCCCAGCTGCTTAGAGGCAGTCTGCTCGGGAAGAAGGTAGGGATGTAGATGTGCAAAGGGGGAAAAAGCCTGGTTGCTGGGCTAGGAAGCACAGAAAGCCAAGCTACCTCTAACCAAGGCTGAAAAAGCAGAGAGGAGGAGTTAGTGCACCTTCTTGCCAGATACCACCAGTCCCTCTCTTCCTTCTGTTTGTTAATCAGTTCCCCAAATTCCTGGCATCCCACAAAGCTTCAGGCACCAAAGTAGCCTGTACTTAAATTTTGAATTAATCATTCTGAAATGTGTTAAAAAAATAGAAGAATTATCAATAACAAAGCTTTCAAAACATGAACACTGTACTATTTACTATTTTTTTAAAATTTGTTCATTCTTCAAAAGACCCTTTGACTTTCCTATTCTTATCTTTTATTTTCATTAAGCGGTCCTATTTTAAGGAAGAAATAATGTCCTCCATGTGCCACAGGCAATATAACAGACCTTATATGTAGTTTTTTAATGTCAAGTATCATATCCAATTTAATAAAATATTGGTTTGGAATTGACTTTGAATGTGCCCCAGAAGCATCAAGGTCCTAGAAAGTCTGATGACCATCCTGGAGCCTTGTATTATCACTTTTGCTACCTAAAGAAGGCCAGCTCAGCACTCACTTTGCTGTTAGCAGTATGTCTCGCTTGAACTCTGGACTTGCTTTCATTTTGGACAACCCCAGGCCTCTGCCCAGGCTTTTGATTCTGCTTGGGAAATCCCAGTCAAACTTACTTTGCTGAACTCCCTCGTCTCCATCACTTTCAAATGCCTTTCACCCATTCCCATCCCCTCCCTCCTGCACCATTGCTTGGGAAGGTCGTGCCCACAAATTTAAAGGACCATCTTGATTTGCATATGATTCAATAGGATTACTGATATGTTTAAAGCTAAGAGTCTTTGCAAGGATCTAGGTCTTATTAAGTAACTGTGATTTCATTATTGTTATCCTCATCGTTCCTGCCTCCCTCCATTTTCTGACACATACTGTGGCACCGAATTTGGGGTGTGAATTTTCAGAAGTGATGAACTGCTCTAACTTCAGCTGAATTTTATCTGCTCAAGGCATCTGAAAACTAGGCCTTAAAATAAAAGCTCTCTGGAGAAGAGAACATGCCTTTACTTATTTTGTAAAGTGTCCAGTACATGTTTATACTAAAAACTAAATGGATAAACTACATACAGTGTCTCATGTTTTCTGTGTTATAAACACTGCTTTTCTCACATTGACCTGGTTTACAAAATTGTATACAAAGTCCTAATTAGATCCATCAGAGCATTTTACTGTGGAACCTGGAAATAACTCAAAGCTTTTTCTAAGGTCCAAGAGATTTTCTTAACTTTTAATAAAGTGTCTAGATTTCCTTGAACTCCTTTATTAATTCCTATTACATTAAACTGTCATTTATTTTAAATTAGTTTCATATTTTACTGTGCCTGTTGCCTGTTAAAATATAATGCCTAATCGCAGCTCATTTGACCTTTTTCATACTCTTACTTCTGTTTTAAATTTCAGTTTATCTTTCACAGCTCTTAACAGCTTTTTTTTTCCCCATATAAAGTAGAGTCACACTGGCTTTTAATACAAATCTTCTTTGAAAAACTCAGACAACTTATAAAATGATTATAGCTTTTAGAATAATTACAGATTTTGTGAATAAAACTTAGAATATTTCAAAATAGTAATAAAATTATTTGAGTTAATAACTAGCTGATATAGAAGTTACATATGTAATCAAGAGGTACAGTGCTCATCTGTCTTTTATTACTAGTGTTGCAGTATTTGCAGATTGACTGTTCTATTTACTGTTAAATTACTCAATTCATTAGAAAAACAGATCACACCTCTATGTAGTTCTCTATAAATTAATATATAGCTTTCACTTCTGCAGAATTTTCTGAAATATTTTTATACACTGTAATAATAGTCTTGAAAATAGCTTTTCATATTATCAGTAAAGAAATTTATGGTTTTGAAGTCTTAGTGAGGCTGGAACAGGTGATCTCCAGAGGTCTCTTCAGCCCTACTTTCCTTTTGCTTAATTTCAATATGGAATTCCCATGACATCTATGCAGCTGACTTTTTTCTTTTTTTTTTTTTTTTTTTGAGGCGGTGTTTAATGAAGCTGGTTTTGGTGCATAATGCTCTAGAACTGATATTAAAGGGTAGGAAACTGTAGAAAAAGGCAAGCACTATCTGCCTTGGGATAGAATTACACACAATTTGTTCTATAAGGTACCAGGTCCATTTTTCACTAATGTTTATTTTATTTGCATGCAGGTTATGCCACAATCTTTTTCTTCTCCTTTTTCTTTTTCTTTTTCTTCTCCTTTTTCTTTTTCTTTTTCTTTTTCTTTTTCTTTTTCTTTTTCTTTTTCTTTTTCTTTTTCTTTTTCTTTTTCTTTTTCTTTTTCTTTTTCTTTTTCTTTTTCTTTTTCTTTTTCTTTTTCTTTTTCTTTTTCTTTTTCTTTTTCTTTTTCTTTTTCTTTTTCTTTTTCTTTTTCTTTTTCTTTTTCTTTTTCTTTTTCTTTTTCTCTTTTTCTTTTTCTTTTTCTTTTTCTTTTTCTTTTTCTTTTTCTTTTTCTTTTTCTTTTTTTCCTTTAATTTCTTTTTCTTTTTTTCTTTTCCCCAAGATTAAGAACCCAGCCTTACTCTTTGTATTAGCAGCTTTGACACAGTTTTTGTTGAAATTGTATTATACTTATTGTTCATTTTCAAAGGTGCTTACCAACAAAACCCATTTGTTCTACAGCACTTGTAAATGAGATCTATGGTAAATCAGTAACCAGGCTTATTACTGATTGCTCCTGAAATAAATGGCTCTTTTACCTCTACTGCGTATTGCTCTTTCCTGCCTAATTAAGGAGCTGACTTACCAGAGTGTAGTTTAAAAATCAGTAAGAGGTGCATGGTAACCTGCTGCGTTACTATAATGAAAAGCGTCTCATTGTGAGGTCTGGGGTGGCATCCAAAGGTGGCAGTGACCTTGGGAGTCCAACCCTGCCAGGCACAATGTAAATATAGGAAGACGCATTCCAGAGCAACTTACCGTCTGAGAAAAGCAGCAGGGAAGGAGCATAGTGAACCATAAGAGAAGGGGGAGATAAGTGTAAAAGAGAAGAGATTGTGCCGATAGATATTTAACAAAGCAACTGATCTGAATCAGTTACATGAGCTTTGTACATTACCTACCACTTTAAAGACTCCTTAACAAGCCTTAGCTTCTGCACCTCAAGACTTTTTTTTTAGCCTCTCACCAATACCAAGATAAAGAAACCTTAGCTTCCCTGTATTTATTTTATTTAACAGCATTTTATTTGTATGTTTCTTCTCTGCCCTGGGACAACTGCTACTAATCCAAATATTAGTAGTTTTTCTGAAAAACACTCCAGCTAATCCTGTCTCTCCTGTTGGTGTCAGGTCCTTCTACAAAAGACCCATCTACACAGTATGGGACAGAGAGGCTATCTCTCTGCTTTCTCATTCTCGCTACTGTGGTTTTGGGACAAAGAGGATCAGTCTGCACAAGTTAAAGAAGGCAAAAAAAAGGATGGTATATTGTACTGGCAAATGCAGCACGCCAAAGTGCTATCAGAAATAACACTTTAGGTTGTGCTGTTAAAGAGATTTTGCTATGAGAGCCAGAGTCATGAGATATTTTCAGTCAATACAACTGGAAATAGCTAATGTAGATGGTTGATATGATACAGGCTGTAGTACTTCCTTGAATGCTGTTGGTTACAAAACCCAAAAAACGTATAGAAAAGGGATCTATACCAATTGTTCTAAGCCAACAAAAAAAATCAAACCTGTGGTAACGGTGTTTAAGATGCACGTTTGCCTTGGTAAGGCTTGGGGAAGTCTATCAAACTGGAGTAAGTGTGCTCAGGACACACGGTTACTGTGGTTACTGCAGCTATCGGGCAGAGGCTGAGCTGGGCAAGCCGCTGCGGAGACCCAGGGGGCAAGGGCAGGGTGAGGGCACGATGCTGCAGAGGTACGGCAGGAGCACAGCAAGCAGCACTGCACGGCATCCAGACCCTCTGAGGGCAAGGGTGCTGAGACTCGGAAAGGGGAATCCCTTGGGATATCTGGATTAAGTCAAGGCAAGGAAAGGGAACATGATGGGGGGAAGTATGACCAGGCGTGAAACCACTTTCAGCAGCTCTAAGAGGAAAAACACTCTTGAGAGATTTGCAGAACTGGATCTGCTTAGCTGAACAAAAAGAATAGTGAGGAGGGACTCCAACATAAAACATGAAACACCAGGAGACTTTTTATTGCAATGGAGAAAAACATAACAAGAACAAATGGCTGTCAGTGAGAACCAGGCAAATTTAAGCTAGAAATAAAACATAACTTTAACAACATTTAACGTCAGAACAAACTGTTAAATAAAGCTGGGGATTTTCCTTTTATCTGTTTTATTTGGGGGGCATGTGGTTTGCTCAAACTAAACTTAAAGTAGTGAGGTTTTGGGTACTTTATATATTCACTTTAAGATGACTGGCTTGCTCTAAAGAGGGTCAGACCTCTGTTTATGGGAGGCTGTTTTAAGGAGAAAAAGTCTGTCTGTGAGAAATTAACCCAGAGGGCCTGCTTGGCAGTTAATAAACACTTGAAAGAGGTAAACTGAAGACTTTACTGAGTAGAATTTTTAGCGAAACCTCCTAGAAATCAAGGTCTTCAGGGTGGCTGTAGGAGGCGTAGGAGGTAAAGCTCTTTGGGCAGCCTGTGAAGGAGCCACCACTGTGTGGAAAGGTCCTCCTGGCACTGGGAAGGAAGCAGGGATGGCATTTCCCCTCCAGCAACAGAACTGAATTGAAAAGCAACTGACACACTTAAGGTGTGTTCTTCCACATGGGAGACAGAGAACTCCTTCCTCAAAACTTGTTAATAACGAACTCCACAAGACACTGTTGTTGAACCAGTCAGACTTTTATGAAGCTTGTATGATCTAACAAGAGAAATGAAGTAAATACCTGAAATGCCGTATCATACGCTGCTTTGCCCTGCTTGACTGTGGGGAAAGTATGAGTATGGATCAAGTTCTCCTGGCCATCTTTTAGATTCAACTGGATGGTTGGGTTGCTTTGAGCTTTTAGGTCTGTTAATGTGTTGGACATTTGTTATTATAATCTAGGTGGTCATTCAGTTTGGGTTTAAGAAATTGAGATTTTCTATTACATATATATGCAAATAACTGATAGTACAAATCTTTCAATGTCAATGTGAGGAAGCAACTGAGGATGTGTACTTGCAGTATATGGGAGTAATTAAAATTTATTTTAGTGAAAAGAAAATGGTGTTATTGATAGCAAAAATTAATATTCAATCTTAATATATGCATATTTTCGATATGCATACCTTTATTAAAGTCTACAGCCAAGGAATTATTGCAGTACTGTCTTGTGAATAGGCTTCTATCCAGGAAAAAACCTCAAAGTCTTCTGAAGTATTGTCACTGATACCAATGTCATGTGTTTAAACTGCTAACTGTATCTGCCTATGTATAGCCATTAAATAGGTGCAATGAAAATCTATTCTGAGGAAAATTTTAAAAGCCAGTTGTTTAAATGAGTGTTTAGGAAGTAAAGTTACCCATCGAGTCACATGTTTAGTCTTTCTCCAAACATTTTCCATTTAGTTATAATCAAGTTCCGTATAGTTGTTTTTTGTTTGTTTGTTTGTTTGTTTGTTTTTGTTGTTGTTTTTTTTTTTTCGTTCTAGTTAGCTACTTTTCACTTCAGAAGTGAGAATTTTTTGCTGCAGATGCATGTGATAAGCAGCCCTTCTGAGATCATGCTTTTCTTTCTACCACTAGATGGTAGTGTGTGTTGTTTAAAACATTTGAATGGCACTGTTGTAGTGTGCATTGAGAGATTTACCCCAGGAATCTTTTATTCCTGTGTGTAGATAAATCATTGTTAATCATTGTCACTTACATTGAAAAATCTAATCTGTCCTCAAAGCTGAACACTGGGGACATTTTTTTCTTGGCTTACCAGCTCTTCCAGTCAAAAGACTACGTTGCATTCCCTTCATGTGTAACAGAAAGGACAAATCTGTCATTAAACCCTAAGATTAGAGATATTCAGGTTTAATTTTTTTTGTGAAGTCTATGACTGAACTGGAAGGGGGGGGGGGCGAGAGTGTGGAATTGTCTGTTTGAACTTTTAAGATCTTAGGGCAGATAGGTCCTTTGGCTGTGGAGTACTGCAGCACTTGGTAGGATGTGATAATGATCTCAGTTGAGCTTTAGGCGTTCTTATGATACAAATATAATTAATAACTTAATTTCATCCACAAATCTGACACCTGAGTTACAATAACTAGCTGGGGGTGGCTTATGCCATTAGACCAGTAGTGGGTAGACGAATATGTTTCAATGGCTTTCATAATAGTAAGATGGCAGGCTGCAATTACAGGAATTTGTAGTCAGCAGGTTTTGCTTCTTGACTTTAAGTTTTAAAATATATGTAACAGCAGATTTCCATTCAGATTCCTCAGGTTGGGTTTCTGTAGCGGGCTAGAGCTCTTGATGCAGACAATACAGATGGCTAGCTTCTCAAAGGGGCAAGTGTCACTGCTCCTGTCAGGAAGCAACTGAGAAAAAGTAGCCTTAGCATTAGCCTGTCTGGAGGTTTTAATGCTAATTTAGCATTTAAAAGTTTCAGTTTGTTCATATATGTGACTGTTAAGATACCATTTGTCTGGATTTTTGTGGAAACTGGTGTGAGAACATACAGACTTAGGTCACTTAGAACAACTGATCACAGAAATATCCTGTATCTAAGATGAGACCTTATACCTCTGAAAAAGGCTTAAATGGTTCAAAACAGATTAGAGTCTGAAGAAACTTCTAACAGGAGGGAGGAGGCAAGCGATTATCTCTTCACGTGGTATTTTTCTCCTTGTTGTATCCTGCAAGATCTCATTAAAATTGACTAAGACCAGTAATTCATCAGTTTAAAGTCTTTGATCTGTTGAAAAAAGTCAGTAGTGCTAACTTAAGATAGGGTGACAGTGGTATCTCAAGGAGTGGGGCTGTTGTCTCTGCTGTAAACTATGCACAGTGCATATTAGTAGTCAGTACAGCATTCACAACTGTCAAGATTAGGTTTTTACCTAGTTTAGTTTTTCATGTTGCTGCATTTCAGAAGATCTATAAGAGTAGTTTACTTTGAAAACCACTGAAAATATTTGTCGTGCCAGAAGTAGTGACCTGTCATGGCCTGCAACAGTATGTTTATAGTCTGGTTACAAAATCCCATCCCATATTTGGGAGAGTAGTGTTTTCCAAGTGCACACTAACATGTTAGCTACAAAAACACAGTTAAAAGCCTGTGATCTAGAATAAAAGACATTAGGAAATGAAACATTTTTTTTTCAGTCTCTGGATAGATGACACCTGATGACAAGATCACTATGTGTGATGAAATGTAGCTTTCTAAGTAATCCCTGGGACTCTGAACTATATTATAAATTGCAACTGTCTCCTCATTGATGTATTTGAGAAGTTTCTTGTAACTGGAAATGAGAACAGGATTACCGCTTCAGAGGCTTTCTCATGATAAGAAGGAACTCCCATATTTTGCCACCAGTTATCATTTTTTACAGGAACCCAAGTACACTTTGCTAGTAGCCATGTTTCTGGTATTGAACAGGTCTCAGGTGAGAAAACAGGTTTCTGACTGGTGGTTCTTTCTGCTTTTCAGGACTCATTCTTTCTTATGCGGCCCTTCAAGGGTAGAATATTAGGTTAGTACTTTGCCAGCTGCTGCCCAGCATCCTCTCACTCCTTACTGCCTTTAACTATTCTGTATTACCCTTGAACTAGTATAGGACATTGGAGGTAGATGTGTGAATGTCACAATAACTTCATAAAAAATACCTGTGACCTCTGAAGCTTATTTTTGGGCCTTCTGGGAAGGCGATGCTACATATACATATGCAGGAGAAGTGTTTATCTAGGTCAGTTAAGTTGGACTAACCAGCTAAGCACATTAGGTAAACTTTATTCTTCTATGTAAGAGTATCTGACACAAACAGCTCCTCGAGTGTAGACTGGGAAAGTGCAGCTGTCCTTTATGGCTTTACTGACACAGGTAAAAATAAAGGTTGTAAGAAAATGTCTCCTTCACATCCAAAGTGAGGAGGAAAGGACATAGACATGGCTTTACGTGCCATCTTTCACAAATTTTAGTCAGAATACTTTTGGTCTTGGCCCAGCAATAGGATACTTTTGAAAAAAGTACAAAGAAAGTATGAAGATTAGCTGCGTCAATTGCCAGCAGGAGGAGATGCAACTGTCCAAAGTTATGGCTTGCTTTTTTTCTTTTTTTTTTTTTTTTTTTTTTTCCCCCCTTCTAGGCTTCCTTTCTGTTGTCTGTTCAGTGAACTGTTTGCAGAACACCAAGGGCTGGTTGGCTTCTCCTTAAGGCAGATAGGAGAATTAAGATGTGCACAAGGGTGACTTTTGGCTGATTTATAAGCATTTGAGTGAGGGTTTTCTTATGCATCTGCTTGTTGCATAATATTCCTTGTCCTTTAACTCAAGACGTGTCATTCCACGCTCCACTCCTGCTGCAAAACACAGCAGGCCTTGGCCAGTCACCTCAGCCCTGGGTTCCTGCGATACCCCCTGAGCGGGCGGCTGCGCTCACCGGGCGTGTGCCTAACCTCAGCTGCTGGGTCACCCCCACGGCCCCGCCCTGACCGCCCGGCCGCCGCTGCACCTCCCACGCGGGTACCGCCGCCCCGCGGGGGGTACCGGTGGCTCTCCCTCACACCCCGCAAGCCGCCCGCTGCCCTCACTCAAGATGGCGGAAGCAGCGCCTAGCTCGGGCAGGCCACCTGTTGCTGCTGCGACGGCGGCGGCTTCCCATTGGCTCTGGCGGGGCCGTGAGCCCTGCGAGCGGGAGGGGGGGGGGCAGGATAGGCGGCGGTTGAACCGGTGCGGGGGGGTTAAGGAAGCAAAAAGGGCGGGAGGGGTGAGGGGGGGGGGGAAGGAGTGGGGCATAAACCGCCGCCTCAGCGGCTGCTGGGCCCCGCCCCGCGGGGGCTCCCCGCGCCCCCGGTCATGGAGAGTGGCGGCGGCGGCGGGAGGGGCCCGGCGGGGCAGGAGGAGCTGCCGCTCCGGTAGCCGGTGCCGCCCGGGGAGGAGGAGGGGGAGGAAGAGAGGGAGGCGGCAGCGGCGGCGGCAGTGCTGCTGCCGCCCGAGGCCGAGACGGACTGGAGCTTCGTTGACGGCGAGATGGAGGCGGTGGCGCTGCGGGACCTGCCCACCGCCACCATCGCCTGCAACCTGGACCCGCGCGTCTTCCAGGACGGCCCGTGCCGGGTGAGCGCGGCGGGCAGGCAGGCCCGCCCCACGCCGGGGGACCGCGGGCCAGGGACCGCGGAGCCGGCTCCCTCTGCCGGCGAGCAGCCGCCGGCCGCTCGGCTCGGCCGGCTCCCCCCCCGCCGGGGCCGCGGCCACCGCCTCGGGCCGCTCGTGTGGGGAGCGGCGGCCTGCGGCGGGGGCGGGCGCCGAGGGGGGGGGGCGCGGCCCCGGCCCGGCTCTCAGCCGGCGCCTCGGTCTCCGTGGCCGCCCCCGCCCGTGGGAGGTGGGGGGCCGAGATCGTGGGTCCGCCTCCCCGCCCGCTCTCCTGACGCGAAGCGAGTGCCGGCAGGCGCGGCGGCTCTGCCCCGGCTGGGCGGCCCCTCCGCCGCCGCGGCGCGGAAACTCGCCTCTCGGGCCTCGGGACTGCTCCGGGGGCTTAGTCCGGCGGATCCACTGACCTGAACCCGTTGGTCAAGGCCAAGAGGAGCATACACCAGAAGGGGGGAGGGACAAAAAAAAAAAAAAAAAAAAAAAAAAAAAAGTGCCCTCCACCACCACTGTGTTCAGAGCGCTGCGGCTGTGTTTCAGCCAGGGTCTGTTGATGCACCCGAAGGGGTTTGGGCAGACGCGAGGCAGCGTTCGGGGAGCTGGGAGGGTGGCAGGCAGGCAGGTAACAGGCAAGGGTCCCAGGGGTTGCAGAAACCACCTGCCTGCTGGCGAAAGGGGTTGTTGGGTAGCGCACACGGATCTGCAGCGCTTTGAGTTGAGGACCACTTTGTTTAAAAAGTAATCAGAACTACCAACCCTTGTTCCAGAGCAGAGACGGGTAACAGCAGCTGTCAGAGGCATACCTTAAACTTGTCTGAAGTAAACTGCATGCTCTAGGTGTAATAAGTGGGTATAAATATTTCAGAATCGCTTCTCATGTTATCTGTGGCCTTCTTGATAAAGAAGGAATTAAAAGCAATCTTACTTTTTCATCCCTCTTTTACTTGTCTCAGCCCTGGCCAGAATTAAAGAATGAGTGAAGCTAACTTTTCTCTTGTTTTTTATAGTTGGTTTTGCTCTCAGGCTTTTACTTTCTAGTGACTTTGATACTGCTTAGTTTTTAAAAAAGATTGAAATGAAATGGACTTGAAGAATTAGGCAATAATTGTACTGTTTTAAAATCCTGTTAAAATAATTGGCTGTCTCTTTGTGGAAAAACAGCTTAGGGTGGTTGTTGTAGTAGTAGTCCAACAGCTCAACCCTGCTAACAGTAATAATGCATTAAAAATGAGCTGGAAATAGAAGATGCAGCTACGCTGTATTCCAATTACTTTCTAAGGTTGTATAACTTTTAATGGCAATATATTTTTGTATTGCTTTGGGCACCTGCAGGTGTGATGGGAACGTCACCTTTATTGGGAATTACCCTATTTACTTTAATTCAAGTTCACTCCAAGTATGCTTAGGAAAAAACCTATAATCAGTTCTATGTAGTATCATCAGTTGCATGTAATAATAGTATTTTATCAGATTCTTGTGACCTTGAAGTGCATGTTTTGAAACAGCAATTAGATGGATGACAACATAGATGCATAATCCCGTGCAAGACCAAAAGGTGTCTGAACACTCAAACCATTTTTCTGTCTTTCTGTTTTGATTCTAAAGAATCTCTGTCTCCAGTCACTTAATTTAGATCAGGACAGTCTTATGCATCCTTAACAGTACAATAAAAAATTGTTTTAACTACTTTTTTTTTTTTAATTTATTTATTATTATTGCCAAGAGTTGCAGCAGGAAGGAATGCGGATTACTTAAAGTAATAACAAATTAATTTGAGGTTAATCGTCTCAGCATAAACTGTATTATCTTAACCATGGATGACAGTATGTACTGTTACTTCAACATAGCTGTTGCTTTTGAAATTTAAATTCCTAGGGCAAAGAATGGAAAAATTACATTGAACTTGAGTAAATATGTGTATCCAAGAGGGAAGAAAAGTTGTCCTCAAAGTTTTATAAATAACACAAAATAATAATAAAAAAAATAATCTTGAGTTGCTTGGGACCTGGTGTTTTATAAACGTGGTAGGTGTACACAGACTTTTAATAGGCTGGAAAAACAGCCTAGTTTTTTGCTAACTGAATCTCAGCCATTGAAATACGTAATTTAGCTTCAGTTAATACAGTTACAGAGATGGCAAGAACTAACTCTTTAAAGCTGGAAATGTACGACTGTGGTGTAGGAAAACAGCAGATTCATGATCTGGATATGTTTTTAATGTGTTCTGTTGGCCAAATGTTAGTCAGCTGCAAAGAGAGAAAAGACAGGATGAGGCACTAAGGTGGGATCTCAGACTGTTTGGATGTGTGAAAGGTGGCTTCAGCACACTGCTGTTGGATGGTATGAAAAGAACAAGGTAATATTAAAAGTGGGGACAAGATTACAGAGTCTTCCATGTGTGCATCCAGTTTTACCTTAGCATTTACTGATTCTGGTATCCAAGAAAATGAAGGTGTTTTGATCTACAGTGGCAATTTAGCATTTGAAAATTATTCTGAGACACTAATTTTTAAAGGCTATGCTTTGTTACAGAGTCAATTTTAAGAACATTCACTTGATTTACTATAGAGCATGTACAGAAAAATCAAACTTGCTCTTATCAGTGTAGCAAACAGTTGTGTGGAACTTTGTTTCTGTGATGAAAAATGAGTAAAAGTATTGTAAAATATAACATCACCAGACATAGTGTTTTATAAGTATCCTATGAATTTTAGTGTATGCAATGTGTTTTCTTCTAGTTTGTGAACTTCCTACTTTTTCCAGTGTATGTGACACTCCTAAAATATCTTGTCTATGGTTGGTGTTTTTTTTCTCTTCAGTAGGCCCCTTAATAATCCTGGATTGCCCTATTTGAGGAGGGTTGATCCAATCAAAGGTGAGATAGGACAGCTAGTGACAACAACTATTTCTACTTTGCCCTCTTCCTTCCTAAACAGTGATTTGCATTTGAAATGCTGGTTGTATATTCTTGTTCGTTTTTTTGTTGTTTTTTTTTTTTCTAATGTTTGTTGGGTTTTTTTTTTTAATTGAGGTGCTGATGTCACAGTTAAGAAATCTGACGTTTTTAGGTTTGAAATCAATCTCTTAAAAATAGACCATCGTATCAAGTAATGTAATAGTTCTTGTAAATTACAATTTGTTCTCTACTTTATTTTCATAAGAAGGAATCTGACTTGCTTAAATACCTCATGGCTAGTTGTTCAACGTTGGTTCCAAAAGTCTTCTGGAGAACACTTAAATACTTACTTTCAAGTTTTTCTAAAGCACAGTTGGAGGAATACTCATAGATTCTCTAGCTTCTTATGTTTTTTCTGAAGTACAAGAAATTATTTTAAATGAAAACCCTTTATCTGATTATCAGGTTGGCTAATTACCTTGGAGAAATGCTGATTTCCTGAAATGTCTTCTACCTCTGACAGCTTTTTGGTAGTTTTAATGTTGACTCTCTGCTTGAGGAATTGTAATTCTTTCGTAGAGAAAAGTATTATTTCTTCATACAATGTGCAGAT
The DNA here is from genome assembly GCF_018691265.1 of Tyto alba. Taxonomy (NCBI): domain Eukaryota; kingdom Metazoa; phylum Chordata; class Aves; order Strigiformes; family Tytonidae; genus Tyto; species Tyto alba. Next base: position 29,139,592 of record NW_024881276.1, read on the forward strand.
GAGTTTGAAGTTTTGTAACTGTATACCTGTGTACTTGGAATTTTTTTGTTTTTTTTTGTTTGTTTGTTTGTTTTTTGTTTTGTTTTTTCTTTAAAGTTGTCAGTAACTAGTTGTCGGAGCCAGCAATTATGCTTTTTCATACTTCCATCCTCCTCAACTGGTATTCAATTTTTAAGAGCCTTTTTATGTCAGTAGAGGACACTCAGGTTTTTTTATAGAACTTATACTGTCAAATGGCAAATCCAGTAGGTAATATGCTTGCTTGTGTCTTGTAATCCTGAAGGGATGTGGCATACTTCACTGATGACTTTAAAGTTCTGAGTACAGCCACAGGGGGGCTAAATAAGTTCATTTATATCCTGGTAGTCTTTTGCTAAGTAGGTTACCTAGGTCTGTTCTAACTGTCAGGTTTCCATTTCAGCTTAATTGTAGACAAGTATCACTCGTTTAATATGTGAAGAGTAAAAGAGAAACATAAAAAGTATTTAGAATTCAACTTTGGGATACTGAGAAAAGACTTGGTTTTTAGGGCTGAGGGATGAAGGATTTTTGATGCAGCTAATTTACCTTAGAACAGGCTGAGTTCTTTAAATTACTTTAAAATATCTATAATTGCCTTAATCTGCTAAATCTTGCAAGTTACTGCAAACTAGTGAATGTAGCAGAAGGTTTCCAGTAATTAAAGAAAACCTACCTTCATAGGTAACTCTTGAAAACAGGATGTTATATCATGATGATTGTTTTTTCTCCAGAGCTGGCTAGGGAAAACTTCACTGAAAGCTAGATTTTTAAAGAAATTTAGCTTGATTCCTTTTAAGTGCACTAGAAGTAGGACTGAGCCAGTCTCTTACAGTGGTCTGTGTCCTCACATAACCTCCAGTGGCAAGCTAAAGTAGAACTGGCTGTGAAACGGTGTCTGTGATTATTTATTCAAAAAAAAAAAAATTATTGTTGTTTGCAGATAAGGCCTGAATAAGGTCAGAAATCTCTGCAGTAGTATATCTAAGGAAAAAAGCAGTAATGGCAGGTATATTGAATCTTGTTAATGATTATCATAGCTTTAAAATTCTACTCTTCCTTTAGCTTTATGTAGTTTCAGTGTGGAAAAACTTGTTTGTGAACTGAAAATTAAGCTGCTGTTAAATGAGCCATGCTTTTAGAAATTTTTAATTGACTTACAGCCTACTGGAATAACCATGAGATGTTGAATGTATTCTGTGTTTTTTAAATACTTAGAGAATTACTTCTGCTTTATAGGAAGTTTGTCAGATTTCTCAGGGGTATTTATAAAACTTTCCTTACAAAATAGTATTTGTCTTTTCTGGTAATCTCTTCCTGTCTCAGTCACATGCCTCATTAATCCTTTTACTTAAAGTTTGTTAATCCTTTTAGATCACATTTAAAAAAATATTTTAAAAGTAAATTTCAAGAAGGTGAGTGGTTTCGTGTTTATATTTTTGTGATCACAGCACTGGTTTTGGTGAAATGTTCCCTAATGGGAATGTAAAAATTATTTAATGGCATCTGTACTTTTCTGCTTATATTTCGAAGGCTTTAATTATTTCTCTCTCAGTGTTTTTCTGAAATAATTGTGTGTGACAATATTTATAGTTCTTTCTATAAAAAGCCCAGAGTTAAGATTGTTGTTCAAATTCCTATCTCAATAACCTGTTTTTACACTGAACAGTAAAATGATTAAGGAAGACTTAAAAAAAAACCCAAAACCACAAAACAAACCACAACCAAAACCAACAAACAAACAAAACCAAATTTTAAAATCTTCCATTATGAAAATTTTTGCAGTAAAACTTCTGGAAGTATTTAGCTTCTGTACTTCTAGATGATGCAAATTTATTTTGTACTTATTAACAGGTTACGGCAGACTTTTCAGTGACTTGAAGTCTGGAAGCCATATAAATATAATGTTACGGCTGACGTAATAATCTTTGACGTTACAGTAGAGCATAATAACACGCTAATGCAGTTTTACAGCTCCTGGGATGCATCCAGTCTGCCAAGTGCACAAGCAGAACTTGTTCATATGTCTGCATCTGAGGACAAACATGAACTCCTCGCTGGTATGCCCAACCTGCTCAGCTTCTGAGGGTCTTTGGAAAAAATCTTTTTTGTCTAAAAAGATGGAATACTTTATGAATAATATTAAGAGTTCTAACACATTATACTGTATAAACAATCTGTGTGAAAACCTAAGCAGTAGTCATGAAGAAATTAAATGTCCAGAGAGAGTGAAGTTAGAGTATTACTCACTTTGAAGACAAAAAGCTGTATACTTTATAGACTCAAAGTAAATAGAGATTTTAATGCCTGCAGTTTGCTTTGTTACAATGCTGTCCTGATTTTTTTTGTCCATTCTATCCTATGCCTCAATAAGGAAATGGAATTAAAATATGAATACTGTTTTACATATTATCAAGTATTAAAGTTGCATTCAATCTCAGTGTGCTTGTTTAGTTTAAGGATGATGTCTTCAGTCTTCTCACTTCAGTAGCTTTTTTTGGCCTGTGAGCTCAGAGTAGGTTTTCTAGTTGCTCCTTTCTAGTTCTCTTGTGGGATGCTGAGAGGTAATTTGAATAAATTTCAAATAAATAATTCAATAAAATTCAAATCACAAAGGTGATTTGAATAAGTTTTGAATTGAATACTCTGTTTTCAGCTGGAGCAGAAGGATTTGAAGAGACCATACAGTATAAATTTGGTCGAGCAGTGCTTGACTGCTTTTTTTCATATACTTGGACTTTGAGAAATGGAATAGTGATTCAGGTGGCTTCTTTTAACTGTTGTCTGTATGTTAATTATACTTCCTGTGAAAGTACAGAGAATACCATGAAACTGTAGTAGAAAGGCTGATTTCACAAGGTGGGGGAGAATTATTTTAATTTCTTTAGCTGTTTGTTTTGCTTAGGGCATTTCAGAGTGCATCATAACATGTTGAAGCCTTGATAAAATAAGGTGCTAAGAGGGAAGCCTTGTGCTGCATCTTTGTGTATATTGGCCTTATTAAGAGGAGATATTTGAGAACAGCTTCAGGTTTATATCACACTTGGACTCTCTGTAGGTCTCCTAGGTCAGGTGAAAATAGCAAAATACTTATTTTTATTTCAAAAATCTACTACTAGTTAAGTCCCTGAAGTATGCTGATCACTCCATTCTTTGAGTAAGCAATGCAAATAGCTTTATAAGTAGAAATAAAATGGAACAATATAATATTTATATAATAGGCTAACGTAAGTCCTACATTTGGGGTGAAAATAAGAGTAAGCAGCAGTCGATTTTAGTCTTTGTTTAGAAATAGTTTAGGTAATGCTGTACAAGATGGTTGTTGGGTGGCTTAGAAATACCTAACAATAAAGAAAAAATGTTGTAAAATTGTCGTTAATAGCCTCAATATTGTAGATAATAACAAAAAATATTTTCATATGATCCAATGCTCTAATCATTAGCTCAAAGTCATGAAAAAAGATCATATGCAAGATGGGTGCTACGCCAAGATTAAGAGCTTTAATCTTCCTGGAGAATCAAATGGAAAGTTGGAAGAACTTTGTCTGGTGTAAAATCACTGTACTCTGCTCACACCAACAAAGTCAAGTATATGTTGAAGCACTGTGGGGTGCATTTCCTTATATTCTTTGCTATCTATCTTTTTTAGGAACAAATTTAGCTTTGTTCACCAATAATACTGGTAAATACATACCTATGTAAAAATAAAAATATTAAAATAACTACCTAATGTTAGATACGATACTAACTTGAAACTTATCCCAAACACCTCTCAATAATATAAGCATTAATAAAATGATTAAGATCAGCAATGACTGAACTGTCCTATCCAGAACAGATTTAAAATGATAACAGACAGTCTTTTCAGCACCAAACATACAGAAATCTTAATTCTACAATAGTTTGTTACTGAAATTACTTATTCAGTTGGACAAGTTTTAATAAGCAATGTTTATAAACTTCTAAGTAATATTGGTCATTAATAAAAAATAGGCTTTTTAGTGTCATAACTGAATGTTAGAAGAACTGAAAATGGAAAATGCAGAAAATAATGCAAAAATGGCTATACAAAGTCACATACGGTAAATTAAATAGAAGTGACATTGTAGTCTGGGTTTTGTTCTTATATGTGTGAAAGCATAGTGGAGATCTGGATGTGTGGTTTTGGGTTTTTCAGGTTTTTTAATAGTATTCAAACAATGATGTGCCACCTTTCTCAACTGGGATGTTAGGTAGCTCTAATTGCAGTTGGTTTGGGCTTTTTCTTCTTGCCTTGGACTAGGTCCAAGGCATGGTTGTATACTTCAGACTTTTCATGGAGATCCTGCTCAAGTTAGTGAGGAAAAATTAAATTTTTGCTGTTACTGTTGTTGTATCTTCTGATAAATAATCCAAGAGCTGTTTTGACACCAATGTGGCAGGTAAAACTGAATGCAAAAGAAGAGTTGGTGGAGCTAGTTAATGTTATCTTACATTTTTTATAAATTAGTACACAGAAAATTCAGAAGCCCTGGTTTTCACTGAGGCTTCAAGTTGGTGAAGCACAAGTCCCACAACAGTGACATGGAGACTGTGGGTGGCTTTTTGAATTTTGTTTTTTCCCCTCAAGACTTGATACAGCTGATTAGAGAAGTATCTGAGGGATAGACCCAACTGAGATTCTTGTCACTAACATAAGGACTTCACTTTTTCTGTGATGAGAGGTTTCTAGACACCTTTGGCCTAAAAGCAACTAGGAATGTCTTTATAATTAGTTCAGATTTTTCCATTCTGATAGCCAGAACCTGCCCTTAGTCCCCAAGGGAGACAGATTTTTTTTTTTTTTTTTTTAAGTCTGAAGAGATCATTCATGCAGTACAAATCATTGTAACCTGGCATTTGTGAAGGATTTTCAGTCTTGTTTTTTTTTTTTCCTTGAAGAGAAAAAAAAAAAAAAAAACAAACAACAACAAACAAACTTGGCTCCATCAAATTCTACCAAAAAAGTTTAAAGCATAAAATATTGCTGTTTTCACGAGAGAGGGGGAGATGTGGGAGTGAGCCACTGTGTGCAATGCTTGTACTCTTATTTTTCTCATAGAATATGAGAGTATGTTGGAAAAGCATTAGTGAAGCTGACATATTTGCTGTCTTCAATGAATCTGAAGTCGGGACTGAGGTCTAAAATATGGGGGTTTAAAATTTATTTTATTTTTTTGTGTGTAATGCATGATTAAACTGTGGAAGTCATCGTCCTAGAATGTTTGGGAGTCCAGGAGCCTAATATTAAAAAAAGAGTGGAACTGATTCATGAGTAATATCTGTCAAGCACAGTGATTAGAGTATAACTTAATCTTCAGAGTTTGCCAGGTTTAGATGGGAGAAGAGTAGCCTATATGTACCTGGCTTTGTATATTTTGTCTCTTCCTCCAAGCATTTCTTACTGCCGGAGATAACTTTAATGGCTTTATTCTTTTCATTAACTGGGTGAGTCATTTATTACCAGTCTCACTCATAAAAGCAGAGCCATCAATACTCATAGTGTGTGCGGTGGATTTCATTTATTAAAAAGTAACCTCACTGTCCAAGATAAACTTTCCTCTTCAGCTTTGTAGACTTTCAGATAGTTCAGAAGTTAATAGTTGGATTTAAATTGTTACTTCTTTTTGAGGTTTTCTTTTCTGGAGTTTTCTACATGTTGGCTGACTCTGGAAGAAAAACATACTCTTAGCTAGTGAGCTGAGAGTACATTGCAAATGTAATGAGTTGGATATTAGTTACTTGTTCCTGAAGTACAAAAGGTATTATGAAAATTCCACACACACAAACACACACCCTGAACACCATAAACTGTGAGACAGTGTATCTCTCTGATGCAACAGTGGCTTTAGGAGTGGTAAATGTGGTCTAACTGCCCTATTACCAGAATGGAGTGAGCTAAAAGTATTGCGGTTAGTTTTTCCTATCTATATTCAGTCTGGCTGAAGGATGTTTCTAATGGGATAAACTCAAGTCATTTGGCAGAGAACTGGCAAGGAGGTGAAAAAGGTGCTTTTGGCACTGCTTTCCTGGCAGCTACATTGTAGTTGCCCTGTGAGAAGCTGTAAAGAGCTTTCTTGAGGCATACATAGAAACTACCTTAATGCTGTTATAGGTGTATGTCCAGTCTTTTAGCTGTAAATATGTTGGATTGCATGTTGGCTTTGAGTTGAAATTATGGTGAGATGAGGATTGTTTGATAAATGGGTTGATATGAATGTGTCTTTACCACAGGACTTTATTAAAAAAAAAAAAATCTTGGTATCCTTAAAAAAAAAAAGTCAGACTTTGACTTTTAGATGCTGTATAGGTGAGTAAACCAAAATCACTTTTTTCTTTCATTGATGGATTATATTCTGGAAGCTTCTGTAAAGGTTTGGGCCATGCTTTCAAAACAAGAGACTGTCTGGATGAAAAGGCCTCTTAAAAATCAGGATGCTTTCCAAATAAAAACTGGCTGAAAGGCATGGATAATGGTTTCTCTTTTTCCTAGAGGTACTATTTCCTTTCTCTGTAGAGATAGGAAGCCAGGGTAACTGAGCTGGTCAATTACCAGAAGATGCAAGTTGTATTGTTATAATGAATTGATTTTTTTCTTCTTTCCAGTTTTTGTAGGTGAAGCAGTCGTGTTCATATTCCATACAGTTAAATAAAACACATCTGTGACTTTTTAGCGAACATATGAGAAAGGGAGGGTGTAATCCAACAAGTGTAGATAATATGTTCTGAAATGCATTGAGAACAGCTCCCCTCTCTGATATTTCTTTATAGGATTTTGATATTTTTTTCAGGGCTGGTGGCTTTGCTGGGAAGCTGCAGTACGAATAACATCCATTGCTATAGAAAGCTGAGGCTGCTTTTAGTCCTGCTTCTTGTCTAAAAGTGGGAATACATATGTTGCAGACTAGTTTGCCCAGTTCAGGGAGGAGGATGAAGTTAAATGTAAGCAAAAGAAAAAAAGGTGAGATAAGAACTAAAATGTATGTTTCTTGCAGGATATGATATTAAATAAGAGATACTTTCTGGTGTCAAGCAGAACATATATAGTTGTGAAGTATTGTGGAGAAAGCTTGTGTGCATGGCTTGCGTAAAGCACAGGGAATCAGTGGGAACTCATGAGTGGTATTTGTCCAGCTTCCGAGGTGTGTGGACACTTCTTTGCAGGATGAATTTTTTTTTTTTAATCAATTTCCTGTAGTTAGACTACTTGGCACTTTGGCCATATCACATCAAGCTGATAGCAAAGATCGGTTGGCTAATGGAAACAGTGATTAAGGGCTTGAATTTTCCTGAGGCTCCAGGGTGATAGTGAAACAGCTGCTGTTGCAGGCAGTGGAAAGTATGAATAACTCTTGCCTGGGGTTGTATAACCAAAAGAATAATCAGATCAGAGACTAGGTTAAATCATTGTGACTTCTATTAAAAATGCTGTTAGCCCATGTGTTCACGCCTCACTACAGCATATAATTTAAGTACTCTAGAGCCCACCTATTAGGTATGAATAGATAAAGCCTTCACATCAGGAGTCAAATATCCTTATCTTGAGAAAGGAGTAGGGGAGAAGGTCATTTGCTTGAGAGGTGTATAATGACTTTCAACACATTTAAAGTTTTTTCCTTTGGTATATGCCAAACAAACTTTTAAAAGCAATTTTAGTAACCTAGACCATAGCAGATTAAGTGCAGTAATTCTTCACAGGAGACCATTTCAGGAGAGATTGTTCCTTAATTAACTACTTGAGATGCAGCTGTGTCTCTTATTTCTTCCTTAGTAAGTTGCCAGAATAACTCTGTTCTTATTGAAAACTTCATCACTGAAGTCTAATATCATCTCCCTTACTGAAAAAAGTGAAAACCAAAAATTTCTATAGGAAGGGCAGAGAAAGCAGAAGATTGAAATGCAGAACTTCATTGGTTTTCAGCAATATTAGTTGAAGTGTAAGTTCATAAACAACTCTTGCCTTGAATATTCAGGAAGTTATAATGGTTTCAGGAGTTATTTTCTAATACTGATATTTTTTTTCCCTCTTCAATCAAAACAGATGTGTTCTTGTCATATAAACAAAGAAATTAAATGCATCCTGAAAGCTCTACTAGTAAGTAACTCAAAAGCTTTAAATGCCAGTGTTTTTTGTTACCAGTAGTGTTTCAACAGCAGGAGTGCCCTGAGGCATCTCTGGTTAGGTCAGATGGTCATATGTTTTTTTTACTGGGCTTTTTAAATGCCAAGATACTGCCACTAGCAGTTGAAGTAATTCAGCCCTTGTGTTGCTATTGTGTAGCTGCTGCAAGTGAAAGGGTCAGTTACATAGGAAACTTCACAAACTTTGCTGACAGGCTATTTGACTGTTTAAAAACTGTAATTGATTATTTTGTAGGTTATATAATTTATCACAGTATCTAGTACGTCACTAACTTAACGTGCTTGAGAAAATTACAGTATATTAGACATTAACCTTACCAAGAATGCATGTGATATAGGATAAAGTCAAGACTCTTCTGTGGCTCCTTTTATTATCTTATTAGTATATTTTTTTAAATGCTTTTGAAATTTCTAAGTGTGCTTAGTATGTTCTTAGAAGTACAATGACTAATTGCAATTATATCGTTCTTCTGCTACCCGCCCAGAACATTCTTTAAAAATATTTTGAAACTGTCTTCCATTCTTCATTCCTTGACTCCAGTGGAAAATTTCATTCTTTAAAGTTCACAGAAATACTAGCCTGCTTCTGAACAACTACTGTGGTTTTCTAAAGACTCCTGTGTTAGAGTATATTTTTTTTTCCTTGACTTTTGTGTTTTCCTTAGTCACAGAGAATGTATCAGAAGAGTGGTCAGAAGATGAATGCTGTAACTTTTACTTGCTTATGATAATATCTCTCATACTTAAGTTAAACAAAGACTGTGGTCTTGCTATAAAGAGCTAGTCATTAAAAAAAAAAACAAAACACCAAAAAAAAAAACACACGCTGTTTTCATACAGTTTAGTCCTTATCTTCCTTCTAACTTTGTAGCTCCCTCAAGTAGTAGTTTTGGCATGATGTAGTTGGATTTTTTAATGATAGTAAATAGTTAATTGCAGAAGTATTTTTCATTAAATTTCATCAGGATTATGGCCATATCTTCACTCAGTGTGACAGTTCATGTACCTGTCATAGCTGAAAAAATACTATAACAATTTAGAAAAATGTTTTGGGGACAAGTTCTGCTTTACTCTTTGGAAATGACAGCTAAAGATCAAAAGAAAAAACGCTAAAATGCTACAAGTTTAAAAGGATAAAAGCCAAGGTAATAGCTATACTTAGTTTTACCTTTTATCCTTTAAATAACAAAGATGGTTAAACTGATTATCTTAGGTAAAATTTGGCACATATATGGAGACTGCATTTTAAATTTAAGCTATATTAAGTGTGCCAGAATGATAGCTGACAACATGCAGCAAAGCATATTTGTATGAGCAGAAATGCCCCAAGCTCCCACTTTGCTTTTAGAAAAACAGAAGCAGCAGAACTGAGAGTGAGAGGAGGAGGTTATTCCTGTGGTGTGGTGAGGGAAGTGTTGATGAGTTAGGCTACTGTGGAAGCATCCTGGCAACACCAGCCTTGCAATCTTGGAAGAGGCCATTCTTTCCGAGCAGCTGCCCTGCACTCTAGTGCCCTTATCACTAAGTCAGGGAGTCACAGGGCTTTTGAAGGCTCTGAAGTGCACCAAGTAGATAACAAGGCTGAAGCCAGGAGAGCTGCTGTGGGTTGCGAGTTGCATCTAATAGCACATTTCACAGTTTCTAAGAAACACACCTTAGAATTGTCATCAGATTTTGCATAATTCCTGGCATTTGTTTGTATGTTCACACGAGCTTGTCTAATGTTGTCAAACTTTCATCGCATTCTGGAGTGAATGGACTGGGTTTGTGAGAGTGTTGCCCCTTTCTTTGTCTCTTATGTTTGTTCCTTCCCTTCTGAAAATGCCAAGCATACTCTTAAAGCTGATGACAGTTTTGAGGATCTGTGCGTGTTTGCTGGAACGAAATTGAAATTGCCATCTTCTTTCTTGGGAACCCCTGAAAAGCTGCCTTCTAGGTACTGTAAATTACAGCAAATTTTTAATTTGCTAGCTGAAAATAACAATATTTACTGTACTACCTACTGTAATAAACCTCAGACCCCATAGATGATGTAGTCCTGAATGTGTGTTTGAAGCCTAAAAGATATACAGAATGTTTGCTAGTCAAAGTGAATTAACCAGTATAAAATTATGTGCAGCTGCTTAATTCTTATGCCCTGCTATGGCTGCATTTTTCCCCTTCATAATGCACAGAAGTTCAGGTGTTACAGAACACTACACTGATTTTGAAGCTTTATCTCTGAAAATGTTCTGAACTAGCTTTTTATTTAATAGTGGACTTTCACTAAGTTAAGAATATTTTAGTGACTGTCTCATGGTAGATTACTGTAGAAGTCATTGCAGGAAGTAAACAGACATACTGAACAGTCAAGACCCATTATAATTTGCAATACCGGGGTGGTGAAGAAGAGACTAGTGTGACATAGCTGGGACCTGAATTGATGCCATTTAGAGAGTCCTTTGGTCTGGGAAACAGTTGATGACACTGGTGTCTATTTTTTGAGGGCTGTTTCTTTCCCACAGTTAATCAGCTATTAAAGTTATTTGTAGTAGATCCATTCTTTTAAATGCCATGGTAAGTAATGAAACAGAAGGCATATGATGCTTTAAAAAGTAAAGTCTGATATCACTTCTAGATAAATAAATGTTAAAAATCTTAGATTACAGGAGAACTAGATGGAATGATAAGAATTTACTTCTGATTACTTAGTGATTGTAAATTGGAAAGTAGAAGTTACTTAAATCTGTGCTGTCTTTGCTTCCATGTCTCCCTTTCCTAGACTAAACCTGGTTTAAACTCCCATAGTTCAGCTGTTTGGGACCTATAGTTTAACCATAATTATTAGGAGGGTAGTTGCCCCATCATTTTACCCTTAAAAATTGCTCAAGTATAAACTTCAAGTATGAGGTAAAGAATCCTGTGAAAGCCAAGCAACAGGAGAATAAAAGCCAGCTGCCACACTTCAGTGCTTCAAAACTGCAATGCAGTACAGCTACTTGCAGATAAGCTATCGGCAGTTTGTGCTAAGGTAATCCAAAAGCTGAGGGTGGTGGTAGTGGAGGAGCGGAGGTTCCTTTCAGGCCCCTGCACCCCAGGGCAGCTCCCTGGCGGGAGAACCTGCTGTTTGGGGCGCTGAAGAATTGGCACAGCGCTGGGAACAGTTACGCTGAGTAGTGGCGTTAGCTTGGAAGGTCAGCTGTGTTCTTCCCAAATGGTTGGACATACCTAGTAAGAGTAAAGGCTAGGAAGGTGGAAAAGTCAGCTGTGTGACAGACCATGAGGGTCTGGGGGGAAATAGTAGTTGGATCTGTAAATCTTAAAAACAAAGAATGACTGTAAGCAAATAAGTGTTGAAAAGTCTTAATATGTCAACCAGGTGACCTTAAATCTTGAAGTGAATAGTGTTATTTTTTTAATATATAGGATGCGGTACACCAAAGATTTACTACTGAACACAGATCGCATTGTATTTATTTTGTAGTGTATTGGAACCTCATCTATATGGGACAGAAAAGGAATGACTGTAATTGCTACATCCTGCAGTTTTGTTTAATTACAGACAAAACAGTGTGCAGTAGAGCAATCTGAGAGAAGTGTTCCTGGTTTAGTAGTGTGGGGTGGTTTGGTTGTTTTTTTTTCCTATCCCCTATAAGGAAGAACATACTCTGGAAAGTTTGTTTTCGTGTTGTGTTGTTGTGGGTTTTTTTGTTTTTTTTTTTGTTTGTTTGGTTTTTTTTATTGCAAGCTGATTTATCTTTAATGTAACTGATAGTTTCTGAGCCTCCAAACAGGCAGCTGACTCCTGCTGGTAGTTGACAACGTAGCTTTTCTTGTAAATTCACAAGACTGTAGTTTCTTAAGGGAACTGATGGTAAGATTTTTATTTCTCACACCCACTCCCCCACACCCCCCCAATTCTTTTTTCCAACACACTTAATCTTTTAACGTATTTGCACATTATTATTTAATCTCTCTTCCTCTTCTTTCTCACCTCCATTCCCCCACTTCCTGGCTTGTTTTAAGTATCACTTTTTTGCTGACTGTTCTGGTTTGTACTTTGCATTGCATATTGTCTTATTTGAAGACTGTGTAATTCTTTTGCATTTAAATCTGCAAAAACCTTGTAACATTTAGGTTGCATAATGTAGAACTGGAAATGCTCGTTGTAAGCTCTTTTTTGCTCTGCTTGGCAGGTTTGAAATGTCAGCTAAAATTTTCTGAGTTGGCTTTAGAAACAACCAAGGTAGTGCTTTCCTTTCCTTAGAGGCTGTCAGAATCAAGTGACTTTGAGAAGTGACCTGTTTGTGGTGGTTAAAAATACACTGTTTATGAAACTCTGACTCCTCAAAAAGTTAATCATGCACAAACTCTTTTTATGAAGAATACCTGAGCACATTACCACGTTTTCCTCAGTCAAACTTGTGAAATAAAACACTTTATCTCCAAGCTTTTTACAGAAGTAGTTCAATCAAACCCCAATTCATCTGGAAAAAATGATAAGCCTTAACTATTCACATGTGAAAGATGTCTTTATTTCTGTATTTACTTAAAGTCTAAGTATACAATAGTAGTCTTTCCTTTGACTAGGGATGTTATTGTTGTAGTAACTTAATGAAGTTCCTCCAAAATACCTTGGAGAGTGGCATTAATAGCAAACAGACTAAGAATAGCTCAGGGCTGTGCCTTGAAGGGAGCTGTCTGCCTTTCTTCCTTGGCTGGAGGAAGGGTTTCATGGTTCTATTTTCCAAAACAGGGTTTGGGGAACTACAGGAACAAATAAACAAGAAATTGGAAAGTACTGGGGAAACCTGAGAAATTATATCCATGTTTAATATTGCACTGAAATTTCTTTAACCTTCACTGGGAAATGGGAACAATTTTATAACACTGAAAACCCATTTTAATAGCACTGTTATACTTGTGTGGTAACCTGTTTCTAAAATTGGTAAAAATGAATAGAGCACAGAGTGTAAACACTTCAAGTAATTTCAAATAGGGGCTTAATGGAAGTCCAGCAAAACTTGCCTGAAGCAAGGACTGTAAAGCTCTCATGAAAATGAAATTTGTAAGTCATATTCAAGCCATGAGAAATGTGAGCAGTGCTTTGTCAGACTGCCTGGGAAGGGAGGAATTTGGTAATCGATTGCCCTTTTAAGCAGGAAGGAATATCTGGTGAGAAAAATCATCCTGTTGCCATTTGAATTGCACAGAGGCAGCAACCCAGATATAAATAATGTGAAATGATGTTACATGTAGTTTCACTATACCCAGAGCTTATCTGCATACTAAACAAAATCAGGTTCCCTTAAATTTCATAGTGAAAATGGGAGGAGATGAGGGTCCCAGGAACTACTTTGAAGACTCATTTGTTTAAGTAGTACCCTCTTGACTCAGGCCTGATCAGACAGAGAGTAATGAGAACTTTGATCAAATACTGAAGTCGGCCTAACTGGTGTGTGCTGTGTTGAACTAACACCACAAGGGATTTAGAAACCGGCTGGGCAAGTAGTTTCAGGGAACTTGTAATTATTTCACAGTCCCTGTGACTTCCAAGAAAAGAGCAAACTTTTAGTAGAAGATGTAAGTATTCAGAGAGGCTCTTTCTAAATTTCCTTACCCAAAAAAAAAAAAAAAAAAATTCCTGTTTCCTAGGGCATCTAAGACTGGCATTTTAGTAAATGGGGATATATAGGAAATGGAGTGGAAAAGATGCGTAGGTTTGGGGTCTTTTCATTATATTTTGGGGGAGGAATAAGCATTGAAAATAAGAATTTAGATTTATTTTCAAAATTTTTAAGCGAAATCAAGTTATACTCTCCCATGCCCCCCAGCCTCAACCTACCCTCTCTCCCAGTTTCTCAAGAGTTCTATCTCAGAGGATTTGGCAGAGAAGGTTTTCTCAGAGTTGGTCCTCTTAAGAGGCTGAGTAAATTTCTTGCCATGTGGAACATCAGTTTCACCTAAATCTTGAATCAGGCCAGTGTTTACAATACCACCCTTCTATAAAGAAACAAGAATTGTTTGGGAAACTCCAATTCAGTTCATGAGTGTGTCTGTAGATTTGGGATTCAAATGTATATACTTGACTGTTTTCCCACATACACACTGATAGAGGATAAGTGTACTGCTGATTAAACACAGTAGCCCTTTCTGGGTTAATGGGAAGGGCACTAGATCTGCTGACACTTTTGCTCTTTGAGGCTTCTTGCCATAAAGTAAAATTGTAACTGTCTTCATAGTCTTGCCTTCAGTTGTGTTAAACAGGTAACTTCATATTTATTGTTAGGTTCAGGGGTTTTGGCCTATCATTTTGGCAGCAACATCTGAACAGGGATAAATTCCTTCTAAGAGGAGCCTACGGATAAGGACTTGATCCTTCTTTCATTTAGGAAAGTGGCACTTTTATGGCATTAACTAACTGGGAACAGAATCAAGACATAAAATAGTGATGTCAGGATCAAGACAAGAGAGGATAAAATGGACTATTAAAGGATGTATTAAGTCTAGTTACATGTTGAAGTAGAACTGTGTGTAAGCCTGGAGTAACTTGTTTAGGAAAACAACTGTGTGCATGTTTGTCATGATGTCAGTTATTCTGGGTATAAGAGTACTTCAGTTAAAAAAATCGTATTTGGTGGAATAAAGTCACCAAAACATGCTGGTTGCTTTTAAAGAGTGAGTCTCAAAGATTCACAATTAGAAACTAGACAATGAGAATATACAACTTTACATACTGTGCAGACTTTGTGAAATGTTTTCCAGGAAAGTTGGGTACAGCCATGAATCACTTATGGAAAACCCAGTGGAATGAATTAGTCAAAGAAATATTTGAGTGACCACCCTTTGCCTTGTACTATCAGGAAATAGTGCAGCTTTCCATGATTTTTATACAAATCATGTGGCATAAATAAGAAAAGCTATAGTTAGAATAGCAAGAAGTTACAATTACTGCTCTTTGACTGTCTCATAACTTTCTAAAAATGCTTATTTTGAAATAAATATCAAATATAATACTGGACAAAAAGGTGTGGGTATTTTGGGGCAAATCTTAAAGTTTTTAAGATGCTGAGGGAATTTTTCTACTTTTGTCCCTGAACTTGCCTCTTCTACCTGTGTTTTCCTTCTGGCATAATTTAAAAGGGGTGGTGTTGGTGTTGGTGGTGTTTGCACTCTTTTAAAACTGTTACTTGTCGTCTTTCCTTTGACTATTAGGCTTTTACTTTCAGGGTGACAACTAAACAAAGTCTGACTGAACAATTGAAATAACTATAAAAATGAAGGCTTCTGTATCGGTACTCTAAGTTACTTATTTGGCAATATACATACACTGCAATATTGATTACTGTTCAGAGAACTGATGGAAAATAGTGTCCTTATGTAGTAAATTGCACAAATATTTATTTATTGGATAGTAATTATTTTTTTTCCATGTTATCAGTGTAATTATCAGCTAAGTTCTACAATGTTGTCTGTTTCACTCATGCAAATGCACTGATGTGTGTGAACTTTCATTCTTTTGCACTAGCCAGTGTGATCTGAACAGTGTTAATGATTATGTCATTATAAGACTAAAATTATATTGGAAATGCCAGAAAAAAAAAAGTGCATGGAGTGAGGGAGCACAGCTTTCAATCTTCCTTGGAGTGAATCCTGCAGTAGTTTTTGTGACACAGGCTGTTGATCCAAAAGCTTAGTGGAGTTCTTTCTGTTTGGTACGGAGTTGCTTGGACTTACTGACATCCTGTCATAGATACAAAGCTGTGAGTATTGAATGACTGATAAGTCTCACTTGTTACTGCTTTCTTTTACTTTTTGAGGGCTGGTTCTGCTAGAAGAATGCATGCAGGTTCTCTTAGGGGGCTGCATAGGAAGTTGGTTTGTGTTTTGTTTTTTTTGTTTGGTGGGTGGGATTTTTGTTGTTTTTTTTCTTTGTGGGCAACAGCTTGTGCATGGGTACAGTCTTGATTAGACCAGTTTAGTGCAATAGGTTGAATATTTTGTTATTTAGTAAGTGAAAACTGCTGTGTTCACTTTTCCTGTTCAGCTATACTGAACTGTGTCTTGCTATTTTACTGGGCTATTTTTGAAAGAGGGCAATGTAAAGAAATGACACTTAGGCAACTTTAACTTTGAATTTATTTGGAAAACAGATGGGTGCCTCTTTCAGTGAAATACAGATGAATAAATTTAATGACAAGGGGCTTTTAAAAGTTAATTCTTAGCCATACAAGATACCACTGAGCTGAACTCTGTCCTCTTCTGCTCCTTATACAGAACCAAGCTTAAACGTATCACTGCTCATCTCCATCCATTTGGATTCTTTTTTTCCTCCTCAATTTTTGTCCACTTTACCACGCCCCCGATAGCCATTCATAATTCTTTCTGGCCTTTGTGCTCTCATTCTTAAAACCAAAAGCATGCATACTGTGTCAAATACACTTTTTAGATTCACATTGCTTGCTCAGTATGCATTTCTGCTTTTGTGTGCAAGTTAGGAGGTGGTCCTTCTAAGTTATCCTTAGCCCTCACTCATTCTTAGCTTTTGTTTTGAGCTCTGGAAACTCCAGGAAAATGAAGACACCTTTTTTCCTAAGGTAGCTTTTTATTTTAAGGTAGATTTTTATTTTAAAAATTGTATTATAGTGTGTGGACTAAGCGAGCTGGTAAAGCTTGCAAATTCCTTTGTACACCAAGCATATTTCATAGATTGAGGAACAAATGTCTGTCTGTCTTTGCACTTGTGTCCTTGGCTGTCAAAGTTCTGAATTCTCCTTTCTTTACATCTTGTGTCATACACTGATACTTGTTCTAGCTTGTCAGGAGGCCCACATAAGCTTCCTGCTTCTGCTGAGCAAAATAGCTGACAACAGTTCTGCATGCTTCTTCCTTGGCCTTCCTACTCTGCCCAGTCCCTGATGTTTTCAGGTGACTCTTTTATCACAAATGTTGTCCTTTAACACTTTATCCTGGTATCATACTTGTTTGAAACTTGCTAAGAGGCTCAAAACTGTCCATTTTATACCTGCTGCCTCATGAATTTGAGAAAACTCTCACTTTAAGGGAGATTTTTCTTCTGTGGATTTATTCTTGCATGAAGGAGCTCTTTCAAAGTAAAACACAATGCTTTTTTTTCCAGATCATTCTTTGAAGGATTAAGTAATGTCCTGAGAAGATTATCCCTGAATGATGTCTGAATATAGGGTTATAGGCTCTTAGTAATCCTCCAAGTGAATGTAGAGTCCTCAGAAATTCCCTAACCTCTTAAGATGCTATTTGCTAATGACTGTTTTCTGCTTTCCAGGTGAGAACAAACTTTATGGGCTTTCTAACATACTTCCTAGGTATACAGCAGTCGTAAATATTCTTTGCTCTGTTGTTGAGTTTTCCAGAGAGACACCAGCTACTCTTAACTGAATGGTTTGTAGCTCCCAAGTGCAGGATGGCTGAGGTATTGACAAGTGGGAAGGAATTCTAGTGCTGATCAGGCTTTCAGGTGCCATTATGTGAATTGGTGATAACTGAGTGTCATGGTTGCTCAGTTCAGGTTAACACCTTTGTTCCAAAATAGATTTTTCTGTAGAGGGTTCCGTTCTTTCCTCAGCAGGTTAATTCGTGATCAGTTTACGATGCTGGTTTGCACAGGTGTTAAAGTATTTGAACAGCCTCTCTGTATAATCTGTCCATACGGACTGACATAATGCTACCCAGTTCTTATTTACTTGTTCTGTTCTTACCTCTTGCTAAAAACATTTTTCTCAATGAAATAAACTTAATTAAATAGAAATTGCTTGTGTCTTCTAAAATGCTTTCAGCATATAAAATCCTAAGATACTTTATTTCTATTATTTGGCAAGTCTACAATTCTGTTTAGTCACTGCAATTTTGCACACTTTTGCTAATTTTTACTACTTAAAAGTAATTTTTCCAGGTGGAATGGTGTTTTTAATGTGAATAGGAAAAAAGTTGCCACTAAATATACTGTATGAAAATACTTATTTCCTTCTGGATTACTTGAATGAGGGCAAAATTGCAATCCATTTACTATGGATCATTTGAGTAAGATTCCTTGCAGCAGTAGAAACATGTTGAAAAAAAGCTTTACATTTTGGAATATACTTGCCATATTCAAAAGTTTTCTAAATGAGTCTAGTTGGTTACTCAAATATTCTGTAGTGGAATTTCCAAATTACCGCTTTTATGTTACCAGTCAGTGAACAGGAATTTAATGTTTAATGCTTGGAAATGGAAGTATAAGTCATGGATTTTTCCAAGGAAGGAATAAGCACACTGTAAGTGTTTTATTTTTCAGATGGCTGGAAAACTGTCACACATTGAGTCTGTAAATAGCCTTTCTATGATAGAGCACAGCTCTTTATATTCTGTTTGAACATATGTAGGCTACATAATGCAAGCGTGACAACAGCTCATATATTTTAAGCTCCTATTAAAAAAAAAATCTTGTAAGAGTCTATTCAGTAAAAACAGCTACTTTCCTTCTTGGCAATGCTTTTGGAATTTGTGTTTAAAAAAAACCGCAAAATCATCAGTGGGTTATTTGCATTTTTTTTTTTTTTTTTAATCCGTTAGTGGAGTAATTGTGGAGTGGGTAGCTTCTGTGTGCAGAGAAATGGCTGAATTCAGCACTTGGCTTCATAGAAACCTTGCTGACGTCCATAGGTGATGCATACTTCTGTGGTCAGAACTCTAGATCCCTTGGCTTTTTCCTGAAAGGACATACAGCTTCAGGGTGCAGTCTGTAGTTTTAGACTTCAAATAAATGTTTGTAATTGCATTAAGAACTAATTAGAGTAGGATTTATTCTTTATTCTCCTTTTGAAATAATAGCAGTAGATGCAGGTAACCTTCTGGAATGTGAAAAGTTGTTGAATTACAAGTTAACTGGCATCCATTGGAGCAAACCTGGGTTTCAATTCACATGTCTTTAATAGGTGAAATTTTTAAGTGAAGGGAGAATAAATAAGGCTTCAACTTTCAAGAATTATTGATTAAATGGTAAACAAAATTATATCTCAGGTTTTGGAGATCCTATGAGGAAAGACTGATTGATTATTGCAAACAATTCACCTCAATTTTTTTTTATTCAAAAAGAAGTGCTCCAAAGTTGCTGCAAAGTAATTGGACTGTAGGCAAGCTAGTACGCTACTTCAACAAATATCATCAAAGGGTAATAATAGCTCTTGAAGATTTTGAATCAGCTGTACTCTGTGAGGGGGAGTAGTCCACAGAATGGCATCTGTGCATTGTCTTTGGGTGTAAGACTATACCCAGATTCTCAAAAGTCTATCAGAGCAATGTTGAGAAACAGCTTCTGGGAGGAAGGACCACCCGGACCACTGGTTTGAATAAAGATAGCATCTTGCTATTATGTTGGGGGAATAAATAATGTGTTGCAGTGATGGCCTGAGCTGCCTTTTTTACTTTCACTAGCCTTGAGGAGCATGTATCTGTTCTGGAAAAATTCCAAATTTTGCAGAATTTCAAGACCTTCCAATAGGAAAATACAGGTGGAACTGAGGAGTGAATACTGCTGTATCCTTCCCTACTCTACTACTATTCTGTTTAATTAGCATGGTGAACTGATTTGATTTCCCATATGTGATCATGGAAGATTCATTGCAGCTCAAAAGCTCTGGTTCTGTTTAAGTACAGTCAGATAGGAATGACTGGGTTTTGGTTTCCACCATCAGATGTCACTTACTTGTTTTGAAATTTTAACGTGTTACAGACCTGTCGTATTGCAATGAGCTCTGTGGAATCGAGGAGTAGAGGTAACGGTGCAAGTTATACCAAAGCATAGGTTGATGGCGTGCTCCTAGCAGCCTCCAGAATCAACAGTAGAAATGACAGCTGGCTTCAGAGTTTTCTTGCATTAAAGATCTTTGGAACTCATTGTCTAATCAGCTGATCTGAAATACCCATCAGATATCTTGGTCATAGGTCTGGAAACCACTAGAATGCTATCTGGCTGACTCAGAACAGATTTGAAAACAAAACCTTGGTTGCTCAAAGAAAATGTAGTTAGGCTTCTTAAATTGGTTTATCTGAAGCTTTAATATGCAATGATTCATGCTTTATAATGGTAACACTTGATTTAGATGTTGAGTAGGGAATAAAGATAAGCTGACACAGATTCATTCCTCCTGCATTTTCTCCTCTGTACTGACCTTTTATTATTATCTCCTTCATTATCTAGAATGTACAAAGTGAGATAAAAATATCTTGACTTTTTTGGTCTTTTCAGAAAAGTTTCAATGGATAGGGAAGCATATTGAACCAAAAATGCCACCTGCCTTTTAATCCTGCTGTGATGATCAGTGTGTGTTCCATAATGCCAGAGAGCTGGACAATTTATTTTTTTTTCTCAAGCAATATTTGAAAGACTAGGATGCTGACATCATGCTTTTACTCTAACATATTTTAGATATATATTTAGAAGACATAGTCTTTAATATGTGAATCTGGATCCATAACCCTGATCGATCATCTCAAAGTTTAGTTTTTAAAAACTGTTGTAAAATATATCATGTCCTCATCACTGTACTTATATGTGTATACATCAAAACAGATCACAGCTTATTGGCTTGGGATTTTTAATTGTAAAGCAAATTTAGGTTCAGTCTTGTGTTAATGTTTTTCATTTATGTAGTGGATGTTGCTTCTAGCTTCAGGGTAGAAGGCAGGAATTCTGAAAGTGTGTGCTTTGTGGGACTGGGTTGTGGCACACTGCTGGACCGCTTACTGAGGTCTTTTTCTCTCTTAGCATGACAGAGATTTGGGGAACTTTGGTTTCTGTGTCTTTCACTCTACATCCTTTCTTGTAAGCTGTCACGACATGATTGTGTTTATGCAAGAACTTCCATTCCTCATCACTTCTTGTTTTGGCTGCTGGAGATAGTTCTACTTACATCACTGTCAACACTTAAACATATCTAGGTTAACACTAAAGGACCATTTCTCTGAAACTTGGTCCCTGCTCAGTCTTCAAACATGGGTATCTCTTAGATACCAGTGTACAAGCCCAGCACCACCATTAGCGCAATGCCCCTTAGCTCACCCCAGTGCATGGGCGATGTGCAGAGGCAGCATCAGAGTGCAGCACTCCAGCTGTGGTAAGTGTCAGAATATGTGTGACGTGCTTAAAGAATGCATGAATCCAAATCTAAGTATGTGCCCTATCCCCTGGACCTCTCCCTCTGTGGAATCTAACTTATAAATAACTTTACAGCTGTTCCCTCTTTACAAAACAAAGTGTTCGTCATCTTCAGAAAGTGCCCCCTCACTCAAGAAATAATTATCTGAAGGGCTGTTTTTGTTTTAGTAGCTGATGTGTATAGCATGTCCCTTTCTTAAATTGTTCTGTTTTGCAAATCCACCTATCTGTTAATTACTGTATGGATTTTATTTTTCCCACGCTGGTATTCAAATAAATAACCTTGAAAAGGTCAGACTGCTGATGATTTTTTTCCTAGTTATAGTGGTAGGAAGAATACCTCATGCTTCCTTTATTTCATAGTTACACAGTGCTTATGAGATACTATTTTCTACATTGGGGGGTGCAGGAACATTTTTTAACAAATAACTTCCTTCAATTCTGCTGTAAATAGTTTATAGACGTTTTTTCTATCATATGCAAAAATGACCTATTAACACA
The DNA here is from genome assembly GCF_018691265.1 of Tyto alba. Lineage (NCBI taxonomy): Eukaryota > Metazoa > Chordata > Aves > Strigiformes > Tytonidae > Tyto > Tyto alba. The sequence goes on from NW_024881276.1 coordinate 29,161,424, forward strand.
TTTTGGTTTAAAAGCCCTTGTTCTTTTTTAGTTCATAATAAATATAGATGATCTTTGGAGAATTTTCCTCTTTCCACTTTTTTAATCTCCACTCTGAGTGAAGGATTTATATAGATATCTATATTTATAGAAGCCTTCAACAAGTTTAAGTAAGAAGAGTTGTTTAAGGATTTCCTGCCCTTCCCTTTCCAGAGTTAGCCCTTCCTGGTGTGGTGTGTGCACCACTTCCGTGCTGACTTATAGACTGTATTATTGTCTTGGTTGCCTTTTCTTCCCCCTTTCTGTCTTAAATAGAAATAAATAATCAACACTGCAACTGCATCTGGCCATGGAGATGATCTTATTTACATATGTCTTGGTTAAAGATTATCATCTTGGACTTTGGCTTCTTATTTTGTGGATTAATTTTTCTTGCAGGCTCCCCCCCTCCACCTCCTCTACCCCTAACATGTAATGGGTTGAACTCTAATATTGCTGGACAGTATTTTTCAGGTATTTTCATACTTTTAAGAAGCATCTTATCTTCTTGAAGGTTATTTGAAACCAAATTCTCTTTCTGTGGTTGGGGGGAATGTTTATGATTGACCTTGCGAGAACTTTCTTCCTCCTGTTTTCAGTCCCCCTACCCAGTTACTGCAAAAAGACTTGGTGTTTCACGATACGCTCTTTCTACTGTATATATATTTTACGTGTAGATAATTTTGTAATTAAATTGAATCAGTTAATGAATTTAAATGGAAATAAATACAGGAGAAATAAGTAGAATTTTTTGAAAAACTTGTTTTGGTTGGCATTTATCCTTCTATAATTTTATGTATGTAAAGGTATTTGAGCCTTGTGTTTTAAGCGTATGTACCATCTTAGTAAAGGTGCAGAATCTTCATAGCTTTTCTGCTTGCTTTTACATGTTTTGCCTAACACCTTAGAAAATGGTCACTGAGTCCTCTGCTCTGGTTTCTGTTTGGAAGAGGAAAAGATTTTCCTGGAACAGCTAGAAGTCTAAAACAGAGGTAGCACTGTACCACAGATGCATGGCCTTTAATTTTTATTGTCAGCTGAGTCTAGCTGTGTCTGCAATAAGTATCTACACTAATATGAAAAGTATGCTAGTGATAAGTGTGCTGAATTAGTGCTCTGATGTATATTATTGACAAGTATTCAAGCTTTTTTCAGAAAAGTTACTTTTTAAATATGAAAATATTGTCCGATAGTTCAGAGATCTATGGCCATTGAATACTTCTTTCAAATGGCACTCCTATATAGTACTTGACATAACTCAGTGTAATACAGATAGGCTTTTCTTTTGTGTACCCTATTATATGGAATCAGATGCTTAAATTTTGTTAAAACTGCCTGAGTTCTTGTCTCTTGAGTGGAAATTTAATGACCAAAATACTTGTAAGCATATGAAATAATGAATGGTCATGTGTTTGCTGTTCCACCTTATAAACAAAGTTAATAAGAGGAGCTAATGATGAGAGTCTTAACTCCATGCTTCGTGGCCCTTTTTCCATTTTGTCATTGTGTGGGTGTTACCTTGACTTAATATACTGCACGTAGCTCTGTGTAATTTGGAAAACCAGTTTGTGTACTTATATTGCTGTGCTCTGTGTGATTACTGTGAATAAATTTTCAGATATTTGTGCAGTTTACTCTGTAATACTAAAGGCTCTTTTTTTTTTTGCTTGTTAAAAGGTGGTATGTTGTGGATTATTTCTCTGCTGATATACTAACTCCGTATATATACTTATTCTGCTTGTAATATCTTTTTGATGATCTGATAAACGTGTGGAATATAAAATCAGGAGTACTCAACTTTTGAAAAACTTAAGGTTTTTCATAACCACAAAGCAGAAGAAACTGTCCATTAACATTTTCAGTTGTAAGATAATTCTGATTCCCTTCTCCCTGTTTCTGTTCTTGGTTTGCCTGGCACGGGAGACATTTGTATGGCTAAGTTAAGGGCTGTGTTACTGCCTGACTGCACGAGTAGGTGTGTAGCCATTCCAGTGTTCTGGATCTCACATCAAGGTTGCCAGTCTCCCAGTGCTCAGGGTATTGTAAGGATTTTGAGAAGAAAAGTAAACTCAAGTATGATTAGTTTGCCAGTTAATTCTACTTCATCACAAATCCTTAGACTTGCAAAAAGAAATAATGTCTAGGTTTCCCTTCAGTCAACATTATTTTGGGGGGAAGTTTTTTGGGTTTTGATTGTTGGGGGGTGGGGAAGGAGGGAGGATAGGGGGGTGTTGATTCACTTTTGGCTAGTAAAATGAGACTAAGAACTGCAGACATTTCAAGGCAAGTGACTTAACTCAGTGCCTTTACTCCTGGCTCTTTGGTTGAGCCAGGCAGCATTGATGTGACTTCTCTTGCTCATCAAGTAAGTTTCAGAACACAACAAACCCACAACACAAACCTCCACATAAAAACAACCTACTTCTTGAATCCCAAGGGCAGGGAAAATAAGGTTTCCCAATAATGGAGAACGTTACTGCTTCCTGATGCAGTGTTGATTTGCAGAGCACCCTTAAAGGCAGTAGAGAAAAATAGACTGTCAAGGACGTGCTCATTAGCCCTTCATATGATAAACTTCCTTATTTTTTCAGTGGGTCTGAGTTCTGGGGACTTTTTGGTTTTACCTGACTCTGTGCTGAAGCCTCATGCTCTAGATGAGTGTTAACTTCTAGGAAGAAACAGCTATTGGCTTTTCCCCATTTTCTCCCCCAGCGTGCCAGCCCCGTGCAGACACATAGCACCCCAGCTCCCGTGCTGATGGAGCAGCGCGGGTTAGAAGGTCGCCTGAATTCAGGCACCTGCTAGTGCACACAGAGCAGAGCTCACTGACCCTGGACACGCATGGGTAGCTCTGAAAGCTGTTTATACTTTACTGTCTGCCTCTCCTTCTCCTTTCCCAACCACTAAGAAAATGAAACCAGTAAGCACGATTATTCATTCTAGGTAACTACAAGTGGTTTATCCCTGTCGTAAGTAAGGGCTAAGGCAAGATAATTAGCATGAAGACAGGAATAGAAACTATATGTTGATAGCAAAAGATCAGCACGTATCTATAGTGGGAGTACAAAGGATTACATAAAGAGCACCCTCCAAGGGCAATTGTGAAAGTCTGCCAGGGGTGAGAGAAAAGAATGGATGCTATTGTTCTGATTTATAGCTTGTACTTGATCATTTTATTGGCTTACAGAATTACCAACGTGTTTAATATCATGTAAATTTTCTTCCCTAGATTGTTAGCTTTGCTAATGTAATTACCAACAATGAACAGTCATTTTTGTGACTTCCCTTTTTTTCTAACTCCTGAGGTCTTGTTTCCTCCCCTTCTGTGCCTTACCTGTTTTACTGCATGTGGAGATTAACATATGGAACTATTTATGGCATTCAATCATTTTGTATTCTCACTATTCCATATATTCATCCATATATTCATTTGACCCCATGTTTCTCCTTTCATCCCCCAAAATAATCAAAAAATGGTCCCTGTTAAATTTCTTTGCCTGGGAAATGCTACTAGTGGAGGATCTGTCAGGTGCTGTTGGATGTTAGGGAGTATTTTAGGCCTTCGTTAAGCATCTTGCCTGCAGTTTTTAGAACTCAACTTTTAAAACTTGAGCCCCAGAATCTCTACCTTTCAAGGGAAAGGTGAAACCCAAGAAAGAAGGACTGACTGTGTTGTCATGTCATACTATTCTTACCTGTTCAGTTTCCCTGATTCTTGTTGCCTAAAGTACAGCTGCATCTCATTGCACTGATGAAGTTTGTTTCTTTAGTATCAGACATTATTTGGTATCTGGATGACAGCATATACCTTTAAGCAGGTGATCTCCTTGCCCTTGATCTCTTTCTGTAGGCCACTAGGGAGTCTCAAAGAGAAGACAGAAAACAGCACTCTTTGAAGACGAGGGAGAAGAAAAACTGCACTCTGATAGGATCAGAACATCAAATCCAGAAGCTTTGACAGTCTTGCTGTGTTCTTGTTCCAGACAGTTGGTTAGCATGAGGTTAACAAATGTTACAGGACCTGAACACAACAGAAGAAACATTGCAACATTGTAAGGATTTTGTAATGGTGGTTTTGTAACTGACTGCTGGTTTCTGACTGCAGTAGAACTACTGCTGCCTTAAATTACACTTCATTAAATTAAGCAGGGGTAATGAGAACTTTTTTTTTCTCTTGAGAAAGTAAGTCCTTGTGTTTGTTTTTTAATAATTCAAGGTAGTTTTAGTCCAATAATTGAGACTTGTAGACTGCAGTTTTGTTCTGATCAGGTATAGCAATAAGGATGTTAGATCACTTCAAAGTGATTTTTTTGTTGTTGTTATTTTCTTTTTCCCAGAATACTAGTTCTACATTTACTCTGTTGTGAATGGAGTGCTAGTATGCAACCATGAATTATTTCTTTAAGAGTGACTGGTGACACAACCGTACCAAAAGATAATGATGATAATGATAAAATGAAACAGAGTAGGACTGGGGCTTTTTGTGTTTTTAAATGGACAAAGTAAAAACCTAATGTGTAACAGTAAAAGACTCAATGTTTACTATAAAACTGGAGAACACAGTGTGAAAAAAATGTTTTGTGAGATGTTAAATGTTGTCAAAAATAGTTGTTTACAACTAACACTAATTTATCAAGCTATAGTTCTGTTTTAGATGACAAAGTTCTATTTGAAAGATGACTCTAGTAAGACTTGTAAAGTAATTTTCTTTGGGTCTCAGTAATGTGTAGGTGGCCTTTAGGATAGCAATCAGAGGTATTTTTAATGTCTTACTCTTAATGGGATCTGGGCATAAAAATGTAAGTCTGGACTTAGAGGGATTCAAGTTCCTAAGATCTACCTGTCCTACTTTAAGCTGTGAAGTCCAAAATAGGGCTTTTAAAGACTTTTACAATCACTGGACTGCTAGGAAGCTTTGACATGCTTAGCTAATAAAAGTCTGCAGCCAGGTTGCTAAAGGCTTTGTTCTGTTGAGCAGCTCAAACTGACTCCTGTGTAGGCTCTGTGAGGCTCTACAAGAGAAATATTCATTCCACCTGTCACCCACAGAGATGCTGCAGTCACCTCAGTGGCCTCAGAGTATGTCAAATAACTCTGACTCTGAAGCAGGTTAAAGGGGGGACCTTTACTTTCTTATCAATAGCTATAGCATTCACCTCAGATGTGGAAATCCTGTTTTCCTTTTAGGCTCAGGTGATTCATGCTCATATTTTCCAGATGAGCATCCTGACCGTTGGTCTGTGGAGTCATGCTTGGTGCTTCCACTTCCAAAGTCTTTCAGATACCTGATGACCCAATTCCAGGGCAAGGGCAGGATTCAGGACATATTTGGCATGATTTTCTGTGTAAGCTCAGGTGGTTCACTGCTTGGCATGATGGCTGTTTATGAATCTCTTCTTAGGTATCTGTGTTTCTGGGTACAGGTCGTGAGCTTGAGAACTCACACCTGTTCTCAGCAGTGTTGAGTGGCTAGATAGCCACTGTGTCCCATCTTCCTGGCAACTCAAGAAGAGGAAAGAAGCTGCTGTTTCCTCCTAGCTCTCTGTCCTTCGGGTACCCAGTATGTTAGGTGCTCCTGGATGACTGGAGGCTTGTTACCTATTACTTTCTTTTGGAGTTTAATCTCATTGACAGCATCTACACCAGTTGTCTTTCAGAGCACCTTCTCTTTAACTGAGCTTACTTTTAAGGGAGGGTTTCTAAGAAGAGGTGCTAGGAAGTTGTTCTGAGTAGTCTTTCACTCTAAGGTAACTTTACAATAGCAGAGAGTTTGACTCCTAAATAGGGATTTTAGCCTATGGCACAAAAAGCAAATAAGTAGAGCAGGCTATTCATGTGAATCATTATACATGATTAAATATTTGTGAAATCAGGTATTAAACTTATGACTGTCTGTGGTTTGCAAGTATTTCATAAAACTTGATGTTTCTCTCATAACACAATGTCATAGTAAAATGAACTAAATGAAGTTACAATTTTGACTTCATTATAAATTTTGATCTGAAGCTGTGTAGGAGAGTTCCAAATAGCTTGTAAAAGCTTCAGCTTAAACTTAATGAATTACCTTAAATGTTAATGATTTTTTTAATGGTTCTTGATTTAAAAAAAAAAAAAAAAACACACAAAAGTAGCACCAAAAAAGCCACCTTAAAACCCAAAAAGCCCCAAACAAACCCACCCAAAAACCTGTGTCCTGTGATACTTTTGGGGAAATGTTCTGAAACTGGGATACGAATAAATCAGAAAATGTCAGAAATGTAGGTTTCATACCTTGTCACTGCTGTCGGTGGTTCAGGTTGTATCTTAAAACCCTGCCAGCAGATTTCTGATGAAGCTCCTGTTTAAAAAACAAACAAACAAAAAAAAAACAAAACAAAAACAAAACCCAAACAAACAAACAAAAGCCCCCCAAAAACCCCAACAAACCAACTCCCCCAAAACCCCAGGCAAACAAATAAAAACAACCCCCCAACCATCCAAAAACAAAAAGCCTCAATGGTTTATGAGGTTTGGAATGACTTTTTCGTAAAGTGAGAATGGTAATTAGTCCATATAGCTTCTTAGAGGAAAGCTTCAAAATGAATTCTCACTGTAATGGGGGGAAAAAATATTTTCCCAAATCAATTCCTCCTAATCTTTAAACTTCACTCCACCTATTTTTTCCACGAAATTACCAAAAGCTATTGACCTGAGGGATTTGTTTTCCATTCCGAAGTCTTGAAATTTTCCTCCTGGCTAATTACAGCCTATTACTCTAGACTTTGGTCCTTTAGCAGTAACATTTTCCATCTTAAGATGGGTTGTCCCATTCCAGTGAAGAGCATGTTGTCTGAGTGCTGAATGGAATTACTACCAGTGGAAACTATGCTGCAAGAGGCTCGATAAAGCAGCTGCTGTGCAAACCTCAGCTGTTTTTTCCATCCTCCCGAGCACTGGTAATTAGCATAGGGAAGCTGACTAATGTGCTGACGTCACCTCTTTCCAGTCGCAGCTTACATTTTGTTCCTGACTGCCTCAAAGCATGCAGGACTTTGTTCAGGAATTTGCTGTCACATACAGGATGCTCTGAAACCTTTCCATTTTTTTTTTTTTTTTTTTTTTTTTTTTTTTTTTTTTTGAGGGGCTGGGCTTGTTTCCCTTATAAACGCTGCCTGCAGGACCAACAGCTTCCTTAAAAGTCACTGGTTTCTGTGAAACAGCAAGTATCGCTTTGGCAAAGCACAAAATGCATTTTAGAAATTTTAACTACAGTTTTAGTTCTCTGATTGCCTGTGTGGCAGATAGTGATGTCTTCAATCAAGCAGAAACAAGGGTATGCTTTATCTTCTGTGTTTTATTTCTGTGAACTACTGGAATACTAAAGTATGTAGGTGCTGTTTTGAATTGTTTAAAATACAGATGCCTTGATAGCTCTGACTTGTAAGAAAATTTCAGTTCGATGTAGACATCTTGGATCTTACAGGTCTGCAGCAGTATGCTCTGATATGAATGACTCTAACTCTGTAAATTACTAGATCTTAAGCTATGTGTTTTTGGAAATAATCAGGAGTTTACCTCCAGACTTCTTGACTGTCTGTATAGTGTGTTCTTCACTTGCATATATGTTTTCAGCAAATGTTTAGATGATAATTTTGGTAGGAAGATTCACTTAATTTATAGTACACTTTATACTTTTCATGGGATTTTTTTGGCTGGCACTGTAGTTAAGAGCATAATGTTAAAACTACAAGAAGTCCTCTTGGATTTATATTTAACTGATTAGAATTAATATAATGTAAGTAATCCAGTCCTAATACAGTTGACTGTTGACTGCTAAGATACCTTAGGCACAAAAATATTTTGTTCAGTGTGGTATTGCTAGCATGACATTTGTGACCTCTATAATCACACACATTTAAAAAAAAAACGATATATATTGCACAAATCTTACATGTACTCTCTGAGTTTAAGTGTTGAATGTGAACTTTGAAATGCAATTTATTATGGGTTTGGATTACATTTCATACTTGTATCCAGCTCTCTCTGGAGTACAGGAGGCTAACAAATACCAGCTTTGTGTGTGGAGGGTCCTGGTCTGGTTTCAGAGCTCATTTCGAAGAAGCTTAAGTGTGGCTCGGCAAGAAGTAGGCCAGCTCTGGTTTTAAAATATCTTTGAAATATGGTGGTTCTGTATACAGCTGTGACAAGTTTGTGAAGCAGAGCTTTTCAGGAAGGAAAATTAAATTTTGAAGTAATCACCGCCTTCTTATGTAATCTTTGTTGCTTTTTTCTACTAATTCAAAATGTGACAGTAAAAAAAATGAGTCAATGTAGTTTTACATACTTGTTTATTTTGGCTGTGTATTGAACTTCTAGTAAGCTTTTTTGAAGATAAAATATCTGAAATCTGAATGCTTGATCTACTGCCATCACTGAAATAAGGCTTGTGACTGGTTACTGTGTTCCAGTATGAGCCTGAAACACTTTGCAAGAGCCTGGCAGCTTCAGAATCTCTGGCTTCTTTCTCCTCCTTTGGTCTGGCATCCTGAAGGAAGAATGGAAGCACTCTTCATGTAAATGATATAACAAAATAGCCAAGTCAGGTTTGCATAGATGCCCTAGGAGCATAAACCTGAAGTGCAAAATGGAGATAGCTGGCTGTTCATAAAGGTGCTTCAGTCACTCATGTAGCTAGGACAGCAAAGTAACTCAGCTATAGATTCATGAAGGTATGAGGTTTTGGTTCAGTTCCTACTCTTACCACACGGTCAAAATAGAAAGTGTGTCAAAGGCCCTTCCGGAGCTGTATGGTTAGTATTTATGATTTTTTTTTTTTTTTTTTTTAGGAAAGATAGTGGGAGCCTTTTTAGAATTTGGATCCAGAAATAGAAAAGGCTATTAAACTTGAGTTCAGTAATAATATGTTCATTTTCCTAAATGAAAGTAGCAGCTATTAAAACAGGAGATGTTCATAAACCTCATTATGCATGCTGAGTCACTGAAGAAAATTACATTTAGCTTGCAAATATTTTTTTCATTTTTCCTTATTAAAACTGTTGTGTTGGTTTCCTTGAAAATTGCACACTTAAACAAAGGCATGCTTGGCAGACTTTTTTCAAGGCCTTTGGATATTAATTTTGTAAGACAAGCATTTATTTTCAGTATCTTACCAATACTACCATTTCTATTGTGTCACTTAATCAGAGTGCCATGTCTGACACTTATTAATCATAATGATTATTTTTTAATAAGGAAGAAAAAAGCTGCTATAGAGAAAGCAAGTGGTAGGTTAGAAAAAAATCATTATAAAAAAAGAGAGAAGAAGAAAATTAAATCTAAGCTGTTACAAATACATCAATATTCAAGAGTGGTATTATGCCCCTACTAGTAACTGCAATTTATTTCTTTATTTCTTTAGAGAAAATGTAGAGTGTCGCAAATTCACTTTCTTCTCTGGTCCTTTCTTTTCAGGCCAAATTTGAATCGCTGTTTAGAACGTACGACAGAGATATCACCTTTCAGTATTTTAAGAGCTTCAAAAGAGTACGAATAAATTTCAGTAACCCTTTATCTGCAGCAGATGCTAGAATCCAGTTGCACAAGACGGAGTTCCTTGGAAAGGAAATAAAACTCTATTTTGCTCAGGTAAGTCTTTTTGAGATTATCCTTACTAGGTACTAAAGCATAACTAACTTGTGATAAGCTTCCACAGGTCTTCAGTCACGCTAACGAGCACTGTTAATTTTTTCAGTTTGATTAGAGAATCGCAGGTTGTTCCAAAGCTACAGGTATTTGGAGGCTGCTGCATATTTTGCATTTACACCTCCCTTTACTGTTTTGATAACCTTGGGGAAAAGGAATAGATGATAGTAATCAGCACAATCGAAGATGGAGTTTAATGGGGTGGGGGAAGCCAAGTGTGCTCTGCCAACAGTACACATGCGCACACACACGGGCATGCTCAAGTAGTATTTGAGGGAATCCAAAGTGTAGAGCTGCACGTTCAGGACTACCTGTTGATCCCTCTCACTACTGCAAATCGTTTGTTTAGCACACACTTGTACTTGGAGATTGCCATCAGTGCAGCTCTATATGTGGCTAGCGTCTGCTGCTAAAGAGGTGAAACTCTCAGGTTCTGGTAATCTGGGTGCTTTTTGGTAGATGCTGTATATTTTCCTCCATAAATTTAATGGGAAAATTAATCTATGTGTGTCTGTTTCAGATGTCCCTAGGGACAGTCCTGAAGGAGCCAGTTTATTTATATACCTTCTAGAATTCTCACCACTCTCACTTGTGGTAATGAGTTTCAACGCCATTTGTCATTAGGCCTTAAAGCCCATATCCAGCTTCCTCCTATGTCAGTATTTTAAGGACAGATGTTTTCTGGTGAAATTTTTGTAAAACTCCATAATGAGAAGATGCGGATGTGCATACTTCATTGCATGTTTCATCAGAGTTAATGAATGTAGTGGCTTGTCTGTATTTTGTATACTGGGTCTTTCATATAGCTCTCTTCAGTAATATAGTTACATGCTGCCACCTTGAGTGCCTGTTACAGCATAACATCTATCCAAACCTTAAAATTCCTCATGAATGATGGATTAATTGACGATAGTGCAATAGCTTTGGCCTTTATGCTTATTTCAGACTTTGCACATTGGAAGCTCACATTTGGCACCACCAAATCCAGACAAACAGTTTTTGATTTCACCTCCTGCCTCTCCACCTGTTGATTGGAAGCAAGTAGAAGATGCTACTCCAGTCATTAACTATGACCTTTTATATGCTATCTCCAAGTTAGGCCCAGGTAAGAAGGAGTAGAAACACTAGAATTTTGGTTGAGTAGAACACTTTTTAAACTTTCTGAAATTCTAGAGCTTTTCAAATGAATGAATATCTACAAATTAGATTTGTAATATCAGAAAAAGTATTAGTAAATGGTATATTTTTACACACGTAATAATTCCACAGGATCACCTCCACAGTGTGGTCTCACCCAGACCTCCACAATGTGATCTCTTCTGTGATTTGTAGAGATCATGAATGTTGCTTCAGTGATATATTAGCTTGTTCATCAGAATTTTGAAGCAGCAGCTTCCTAAAAATGAGGACATAGTTGTGTAGTTACACACTTTTTGAAGGGATGTGAAAGTCTGGTTTCAGACTAAGACAATGAACCAGTTAACAGCTGTGTAATTCTGTGCTAGAATTACCTCTGTGTTTGAGAATAGTATGTGTAGGAGGGAAAATTAGTATCAACCCAATTTTATTTTGGAGTTAAAAGTGAGAAGTTTCTGCCATTCCTTGCTCCTAATATTCATCTGCTGCAATTTATTAATTTATTGGAAATTTTGAGGTAGCTTCACCTTAGGAAGGAAAAAAGTTTATATTGGATTCCTCTTTTTTTCCCCACTGTCCAAGCTAAAGGAGATATTAAGACTTTACACTTACCCCTTATTTGTAATGCTGTCCCATAAGTTGCTTGTCACTTCAGCTAACCATGCTCTGTAGACTGTTTATCGGTCTATTTATTAAAAATAGATAGAACCACAAATAGGAGACGCAGTTCTAGCTGCTGTTTGTGTTTTAAACCAAATACTACTTTCAGAAATAGATGTACAGTTCCACTAAACTGAACTCTTATTTAAAACATGGTTCCGCTTTTCAATGATTAGCGATCACATCATTTGATGTCACTTTATACCTCAGTTAAGACAACCTTCTTAATGAGAATTGGTGCAAATTATGTATCCCAAAATCTACCACTCTGATTTAATTTGTTTGCAAATGTACTTGTAAGTTTAAGGGAGAGAAAAAATGCCCATGTTTAGTAGTAGTATCAAAGAGAATAAAAACTGTAGTCTGAATAATTTTACTTTAGTATTTTTATATACCTGTTTACCTACTAGCTTAGGGAAACACTTCTTATGTCAGTAGTAAGGGGTGGAGAAGAGGGTAGGGCAGAACTATCAGGTCTCTATGTAGTAGTTTGTGGTTGATTGTATATCTGTGATACCCAAAGATTCTAGTGAAAATAACATACAAACCACTAGGAAATTCTTCTTACCTGTGAAAATTTTGGACAGCTGATGTGTAGATCACTGTAGTGATCTCAGCAGAGACTGTTCCCTCCACTGAGAGGTAATGAGTAGAAAGTAAGAATAAAAAAAATTTAGTGCAGCTGATCTGGAAAGCAGTGAAAAGAAATAGTATGTTCTTTCCCTGTTCTAATGTAAGATTAAAATTATTTAATTCCTGATTAGATTTAAAAGCAATTCTTTATCTTATGGAAAAAGATTTCAGATCAGTGATCAAATTTGTGTCATAACAGTTTTACACACTGTCTGTATTTTATCTTAGAGTTTCACATAATATATGCATGAAGCCTGCTGTTTAGCTCTGCTGATCCACAGAATGCATGAACAGTGTTAGAGCACCTCTGTGTGAGGTGGGTGGAGCTGCATCCAGCTTTCTTAGCACTGAAAGCTTGTGGGGAGAAGGAAGATCTTGTGGTTTTGCCGTCATTCAGGAAAACAAAGTCTTCCTGAGTGTGATACAGGAAGATACCTGTCTAAAAAGATAGATAACAGTGTACACTTTAAAATGACAAAACCCCACCAAGACGACTTCTGACTGCTCATGTCAAATGCTTTCTTGAATGCCTGGGGTAATTTACATAAACTTGCTTTTTAGAGAGCTGCTGAGCTATGTTGCTTTGAAAACAGAACTTAAATATTCCTGAATGGTAAATGTGACTGTTGGCAATGCACTTGCCTGCACCATCGATGCATTGTGGCACCAGGCTTTTGTCATCAGAGTATTACTTACACATTTTTATTTATTCCTTTCTTTTTAGTAATTTCTTTCATACTTTTCTACAAAATGGATCCTTTTTAACCAGTTTTGCTAATATTTTAACTTTCAGGAGAAAAGTATGAGCTACATGCTGCAACTGACACTACTCCTAGTGTTGTCGTCCATGTATGTGAGAGCGACCAGGAAAACGATGTGGAAGAAGAAACAAAGAAGCCCAAACCAAAAATTATTCAGACGAGAAGGCCAGATTATACTCCTACCCATTTAAGTTGAACTGCTGTTGTTTTTCCAAGGGTTACAAGTAGGCATATGCAAGGGAAACATTTACTGTGTAAACAGCAGGTCACAGGTTTGGTGGCAACAGCAGCAGTTATAGTAGGAGAAATTCCAATATAAGTTTGCTCAGAAAAAATACAGGAAGTTTCATCCTTATTTTTGATGCTGCGGGTTGATGGATGTCGTGAGTATGTTATTCCCAGATCACTGGGAACGGAAGATAGGCAGAAGATGACATTTTGAAACATAACAGGACAAACTGGGTGGTTTGTTTTGTTTTTTTTGGGGGGGGTGGGGGGGGGGGCGGGGCAGGGGCAGGGCAGTACTGTAGGTTGTTCCATTATAAAGCAACTGGGGGAAGCTTTCTTTGTTCTGACTCACGTAAATCCTCAAATTAATAGGCTAGTCATTGTGTGGAGTACATAGCGATAACAGAGGTGGTTTTAAAGATTAAAGTATGGGAATTGTAAACCTTTTTCTTATAATAGATTTTGTGCATGTGTATTCTTGGTCTTCTAAAGTAACTTTGCATTATTTTCTATAGTTTCTCACATGTTTCTGGAAATCTGGGAAATTGTTTAAAGTATTTATTATCTCAGCATCCCAGACTTAATACTAGATGTGTATATACATATATATTTATATTTGTTTTTATCGGCACTCATTTTCCAGCAGGCATACAACTTCTTCGGCACCTTATTTTGGTGCTATGTAACTTGTGCTTTTAAAATTTTAACCTTTTAAATGCCTGTCTAGGGTTTTATCTGGCAAAGTAATGGAAAAATGTGCAATAGGAAAGATGTTTAAACAAGTTAATTTTAAATTATTTAAGTTTAAATAATTTGTATCTTCAGTAACATTTGTTCAGTAGCTTTGACTTTCTCATTTGGAAAAAAAAAAAAAAAGAAAAGTACTCCTAAGTGTATAAATAAAGCTAATGTTGCATATTCACAACAATGTAATTTTTCAGTGAAAAAAATGGTAATGGAAGGACATGAACTCTAATATGTGAAACTGCACTGTTGTGAGCAAAGGTTAACTGATTGAAAAATTGCACACAGCGTGTAGAACAGCAAAGAGAGATGGAGTGCCTTTTCCTCGATCATTCCTGATGTGAACTGTTCTACAAGCTGCACACTTGTATTTTTTTTCTACTGGCTTTGTATGTCCATAAATATAAACTTTCTTAGCTTTGCTTCCAAAATAAGCTGGTATTTAGAAATGCTTAATGCCAAGTAATGATACATACTGAAGTAATGGGTATATGTGGGAGAAACTTTAGGGGTTTTTACATGTTAGTGGTTAAAGACAGTAGCTCATGACATACAAGTTTAGAGGAAGAAAGATGACAGAAGTGTATTTTATTACTTGTTTTTTAAAATGGAGATCCTCACTCTGACATAGGTTTCAGTATTTTTTTTAAGAGACAGTAACTGATATCTGTGGGAAAATATCACTTAGTTTTAGAAAGGGGATGTTAGAAGCTTCTCAACGTGTTTTTTGGAAACTGGAGCATGGTTCTCTCTTGGTTTGCTTTTGCCACAGTTGGTCTGAAAATTAGTTTTGTAGCTCGAGTTAATATAAAGAAATCCATTCTGTGCCATCTGAAGCAAACGTTAAATGCCCAGGTTCACACCTTGTTTTTTAAATAAATAATATATATTTTAAGAAGTAAGATGTATAATGAAACCATCCCAAGTTGTGGAGCAGTGTAAGCACAGTGTTACTGAAGGCCTATCATTATACTAAGCAAATTAGAAATTGATATCCTGTGACTACAGAGAACAGGAACGTGAAGTGAACTTTAGTAATACTTGCAGTTATGGTCTTGTTTCCATTGGTATGCCCCCTAAACTGAAACAAACACTAGTGGTTGGTGTCTGTCTTGGACCTAACTCAAGTGGCACTCTCTCCGTGTTAACAGTGTTAAGAAGAGCTAATGCTGTGTATTGCTGGAGCAGTGTTTTATGGACATGAGGGTGCATGAGGCTGTCTTGTGTCATTAAGGTGTAACAAACAGCTGGATACGTGTACTGCTTATTAACACACAAAATAAATAAAGTGGAGAGAAACTTTGTAGGTTTGTCACAACTGCCTTTAAGACTTTCTAAGATTTTTTTTCCATGTTTCTCAGCTTACTGCTGGACTTAATGTTTCGCTGCATTCAGGTTAAAATTGTTGGAATAATTCCTGTTCTGTCCTTTTTCCATCTTTCAGTTATCACCAATCAAAGCATTAGTTTTGCATTAGAAACCCAGGTAGTTGCTGTTCTGTTTCCTAGCAATCCTAAGAAAGCAGTGCTACCTTTCAAATAAAAAGAACAGAATGTTAAATACCAATATGGTTTTTGACATTTTAGTACACTGACATCTGCCTGGTAAGGTGGGCACTAGAAACCATGGAAATCTTGGGATGGTTACAATGTATTTCCCTTTCTGATGGTATTTGTAAACAAGGGTTGTGAGATGGTAATTTGCCTGTGTTTCTGGTTGTATATCCTGGCTTGTGCCACCTTCTGTTATCATTACTACAGTGTGCTGCTTGCTTTTTCCTGTTCTGGGTTTGGCTTTTTTTTTAATGTTTAAATGAATGCTTAGTTGGTATTTTATACAGTTGTATAGTATGGGGCATATTTAAATTAAAATATTTTGTTGTCTTCTTATAAATGTTGTGGTATTTATGCATGAAACTAGTTGAAGATTTTTGCGCCAAAATCCGAACTTTAAGCTTCCAAACACTTCTGATTTGAAAAAGAAAAGAATATTGTCTCAGGCCACATCCTTGCCAACCAAATTAATTTATTCAGAGAAAAGCTTTCCAGCCTTCTCCTAAGAGACTTGCATGATCCCAATCAAAGTATGAGAGTCTACTAATGAATAAAATACAGTCCAGAATATTCCATTTAAAAACTGATTCTTCTGTGCCTGAAGTTGATGTGCTTCCTAATAAAAGTATCAACATCTTACTATTCTATAATAATCCCTGTGCATTCATAGTATCCTTGCTAGTTTTCTTCTACAACATGAATAATTCCCTTTTTAAAGCATTTAAATTATTTTACCTAGTAACTGTAAGCCTTTGTGTTGCAAAACAGGTTATGCAAAAATGCATTGAAGGTTTCACTCAATACGGATAGTAATCCTTTCCTTTCACAGCAGAAAAGTTATTGATATTAATGGCTGTCATTCTTTTCTGCTTACAACTGGGAAGTACTGATGTTTGTAAGAAATTGCTCCGTACATGGAAGTGGTTTGAAATAGCGAAGTGCTGCTGCTCATCAGTAGCAGACCCATCCAGGGGAATTCCTGCGTAGAGTAACGGAAATAAGTTGGTCCTTTAGTGTTTGAACAAAAGACAGAAGGTGAAGTAGCAGTTCCAGCTGAGCCATCCTGCTTTACAGAGATGACCTCGTTTTGTGTTCTTTTTGGAAGTATAACTCATGGTTTGTTATTTGCCCTCTGCATAAGGATAGCATGCACAATCTCCATAAATCTGTTAGAGATCACTAGCATTTGTCATTTTGCAAGACTTGTTGCCAGTTTAGCGATACACATTCCTGTTGTTGGATTATGCATTTGTGCATGCATTACTACATTAAGGACCTTACTTGTTAGCAAGGCGAATTCAACATGTAAGATTAAAAGTTTATTTTTAATCAGGGTTTTGTTTTTCAGAGTAGCAACAAGTGTAGTGACTTTGATATTTGAAATACTGGACAAGTGTATTAGTTGTTCTTCTGGTGTAGTCCGGACTTGTCAAGGGTGGGGAAGGAATGAACTCCAGCAACACTCTCTCATACCGTTTTAACAGTTACAGCACGGATTTTGCCTTAGGCATAATCACCTGCCTAGTCAAGTTTTGCTTTGTCACACTAGAAAGAATGTCTCGGGGAAGACAAGTTCTTTAACTTGAAACTGTGATTTGTGCCTGTGAAGCTTGCTTGCTTGTTCTGGTATGTCCCAAACCTTCTCCCAGTTCCAAACATACAAAATGATAGCAAGGGCTAGAGCTTTACTCTAGGCATAGACCGAGTTCAGAAGTTCACTTACCAGGTCTTGGGTTCAGTTGTGCTGCTTTCATCATCTTTGCTTTTATCCTGGCTTGCCCAACACACTTTAGAAACATTTTGCAGAAAATTACACCTGCTTAATGCTTTTAATAATTCATATTTGGTTGTCTAAAAAGAAGAAAACAAAACAACCAATAATAACAAAGAAGAGACATCCCCCAAGACACTGTACGTTACAGTGAATAAAGCAAGACCACAGAGAAGAATTGATCAATGGGTACGTGACAGGCTGGATCTGACAGGACTGGATTTATCTTCTCTGACAAAATTTCAGTTGATAAAGTACTGACTATCACACTTGAAACATTTTGTCACTTACCCAGTCTGTATTTATGTATCTAAAATTATATAATCTCTGTCATCTGGCAGTTTTTTCCTTTTTTTTTTTTTTTTTTTTTCTTCTTTTTGAGTAACTGGAAATCGTTTTTTACTGTGGTACACTCCATCTGAGATATGAAAAAAAAAAAAAAAAAAAATGATGGGAGTTTAAGTATGAAAGGTTGAAGGGGTGGAGGAAGAGACAGAGGCTCCAAGTGGCGCTGTGTCACTTCAGGCAATCATGTCACCCGTTCTGCTCTGGACTTTCTGCCTCTCGAAGACAAGCTCAGGAAGCTCCAGTTCTTCCTAATGTTGCTTCCTGCTCCTACCCCTGTCCTTCCACAAGATGTTATTGCAGATTTCCAAAAGCCAGAGAATCTCTGAGGTTTACAAGCATTTCCTAGATCTTCTTTCTGAAATCCCTTTTTCTGTTATCCAAGGATAGGCACAGCTAAATGTCTGTGGCTCCAGAACTTTCTAACAAGCTTTAAATTTTTTGCAAGGATCTTGTATGCTGGGAGCACATCGTGGGGGGAGCACTGATGAGAAACTGTGCAGTAATTAGTTCACTGTGTACCACATAGTAAGCAGGTCCTTCATCCTTCTCCTTAACTTTTACTTCTAAATTTATTTGTGTGGACCTCTGTTTTGAACATGTGCATGTTTTCTTGCTGTTGAAGCTGTGCCAGGAATTCATTTTGTTTGCAGTTTCTTCACTACCACATCCTACTTGAATGAAACCTCTAAGTTCAACTAAGAACTTCTATATTCACCTAATGCCCAAAACATCACATCCTTCCTTAATCCTAATGAAATATCTGATTTTCTGTTTGTTCTGTGTTGCATGTCTCTTACTGTCATTCATACGTGCTTATCCTTTATTTATTTTGCTGGTGCAGATTGTTGTACTGTGTTCTGATGCCATGCACCTGCAACTCTGGCCAAGCCACAATCAGTTCCTTATCTCACAGGGTGTGTTGTGGTGCCTTCAGCACTTCTGTAGGGCTGGGAACAAGTCAGACTCGTGAGTGCGGTGCTGGCTGCTAGCTACCATTGTCCAAATCTCCGCAAACATTGATGGTGTCTGTCCTACTCTACCACTTCCCATGTTCAGTGAGGAGAAGCTTGTTCAAGGATAAACAAATGTATAAAGAGCCCTAGAGTATTGGCAAGGGTTTGAAGAGTTTGACTTGTATCTTTTTTTTTTTTTTGTAACATGTATCAGCTATTAATTACTTTTCAACTTGTTTGTTTGTTAGTCAGGATAGACTCCTTATATCTCAGAGTACATGCTTCTGATACTGAAGATTTGAATCGGGAGCCAGTGTTTTGCCCACAGCTCCATTGTTTCTAAATCTATTTTATTCAGTCTCATATCTGGAGCCTCACTGTTTGAGTTAAAGGCTTTTGTAGAATAGGACTTACGGAAGTACTGCAGAATTCTGGAGGAAGAGGTAGAAAATATATCTGTCTTTGAGTCTTTTGGGGCCACAGGGCATTATGTCTCTTGACTGATTGAGTATTTGGAGTTACTCCAATATCAAGGCTATAAGGGTGCTAAAGAGGTCACTTAAGTGTCATTCAGGTAGACGTTACTATTATTTGATTTGAATTTCCTTTGAGGGAAAATGTTGTGCTTTTTGGGGTGCCTAGGGATGCTGCTAGATTCAGGCATGTTCTGAAGTTCCCCACTGAGCTCTCTGCCTCTGCATTTCAGTGACTGAATGTTTATACTGCCAGGTCTCTGCCAAAATCCTGTTGTTACTTTCCCCTCTCCCTTACATCATAAATTCATGTCCCCTGATTCTTAAGATCTTTTCAGCTTCTTCTGTAGTAGTTCTTCTAAGACTTTAAAATGCATCTTTCAAACCTGACAGGCTTTTAAATAGATTTTGGTGAAATCATCTTAGTGTTGTTTCTTTACAGTCTCTCTCTTGTCAGGAAAAATTAAATAAAATAGCTTGACTTTCTCATGACTTTAAAATAGTCAGTCAATAGGAATGCCTTGGAAAATAAAGAAGTAATCTTGTATGTTTTCTAAGAAGAGATCCTGAATATTTTTTGTTTCATTTCTAAGTTGTATTTGTCTGAGTTGCTTTTTTGCCCTCATTTTCCCTCATTCCTCTCCTTTCCATTAACCAATTTGTTTGTTGCATGATTTGAATAACAACTTACATCCTAACTTCAGTGCAGTTCTCAACAGAATTGTGCATCTACTTTTTTCTTTGGGGGTGGAGGGAGACTTGTGTGATTAGAGCCTTAAAGCATAACTAAATTGTTTAATTTCAGTGAATTGAAAGAGGTACATGGAGGTGCCCATAGGTGGAGCTAAATATCAAGCAATGTCATTGCACGCTACTGAATAAAACTCAAAACTCAACCTCCAGCTAAGGCTACCATCGCAAGAGCAGATGTAGAAAAGAAATAACTTCACTATAAGATTGTGAAAGTACAGCATTCCTTGTCTCTGATCTGTGGAGTATAGGAAATCTTGCAGGGCAATCTTTTTAAAGGTAATCATAAGCCATTTTAGCAGTAAGGTGCCATGTGGCATACTGTTCTCTACTTAATTTCATTGATGTCACTCATGAGAAAAAATTCACATGTGCAAAGTGTTTGAGTCAGTCTGCTAAGAAATCTTTATTTTCAGAGCAGGTTAACTACTGGAAGAGTAGATAGGAGTTAGCTTCACACTTGTTAGAAGGTCACAGGGATGCAGTACAGGTTTTGAAGACTTTTTATTTGTGCTTTATAACCTCTAAAAAGCACATGGAATGCGTATTCAATACTTCACGGCAAGGTTGCTTCTAATACTTGAGTAGCTTTGTGCATCTCTGGATATCCTTGTATTCAAGTAAGCATGTATGCTGCAACATGGGGCTGATCCAAAAGATGAAACATTTTCTATGTGGGCTGTTTGTGCTGGGGTGTAGCGGTTCAGTGGAGAGAAGTTTTTCCTCACTGAAAAAAGTCATCACTGCAACCCCCACGTAACAGGAAAAACAAGTTATAAAAGGCTGGCGTGTATTGCAGGCTTGAAGTGATGGTTAATGCTTGTAATTTTGCAGATGTCTTTGTCATACCTTTTCAAACTAGTGTTAATCTAACTTGCATATTGAAGTGCACCAGCTCAAAGGAAGCGTAACCAGTAGTGAAGCTACCTGTTAGAAGTGGGGTATGATTTTATACCACAGGATAGAAACTGTCTGGGATGTAGTTCTGTTTATATCACGTTATCATTCACTCTACCAGCTGCCCTGGCCTAGTTTTGTGCCACATAAATGAGAGTAAAAATTGCTAGTGTTACATAGCCATTAGACACGTTTAAAGTCTTATGAGAAAAATTTCAAACTACATTTGTCAAATTTTCTTCTTAAACCAGTTTGCTTTAAAGGGGTGCATAGGACACACAGGGTGAAAACTGTCTAATTACAAAAGTGAGAGGTGAAGTTCAGATACCCAACTCTTTGTGGCCACTGTAAAAAGTGAAGCAAATTCACAGGGTGCATTTGACTTACACAGGTGAGTTCATTCAAAAGCATTTCTTAATATGAGTTACTGTCAAGCTAATACAAAGAGGAACAGCTATGTAAAGTGCCTTTAACAGCACCAAGGAGGTTTGTTTTTTTTTTTTTTTCCTTTTCCAGGACTGGAGCTGAACTGTGTTGGAATGAGCCTTTGTTATGGTAAATAAAATAAACATGAATGGATTGAGGGCAGCCCTGCGGAGAAGGACTTGGGTGTGTTAGTGGATGGAAAACTGACTGTGAGCCAGCCCAGAAAGCCAGCCGTGTCCTGGGCTGCATCCAGAGCAGTGTGGCCAGCAGGTCGAGGGAGGGGATTCTTCCCCTCTGCTCCGCTCTCATGAGACCCCCCCTGCAGTGCTGTGTCCAGCTCTGGGGCCCCCGACATCAGAAGGACACGGACCTGCTCAAGTGGGTCCAGAGGAGGGTCACAAAGATGATCAGGGGGCTGGAGCACCTCCTGTACACGGACAGGCTGAGAGAGTTGGGGGTGTTCAGCCTGGAGAAGAGAAGGCTCTGGGCAGACCTTATAGTGGCCTTCCAGTACTGAAAGGGGGCTACAGGAAAAGGGGGGGGGGACTCTTTATCAGGGGGTGTAGGGATAGGACGAGGGGTAACGGTTTTAAACTGAAGGAGGGTAAATTTAGATTAGATATTAGGAAGAAATCCTGTGAGGATGGTGAAGCACTGGCCCAAGGTGCCCAGAGAAGCTGTGGCTGCCCCCTCCCTGGAAGGGTTCAAGGCCAGGTTGGACGGGGCTTTGAGCAACCTGGTCTAGCAAAAGGTGTCCCTGCCCATGGCACAGGGGTTGGAACTGGGTGATCTTTAAGGTCCCTTCCAACCCAAATCATTCTGTGATCAATTTATTGATGTTATTGGAGCTGGGGACATACATGACTTGGCATAAAAATCAGCTGTACAGCCCTTTGTACCCCTTGTTTTCCACTCTTAAGTTTTTGTTTGTTCTGTGAAACAGTTTCATCCCACTGGGCTGATGTGGCTTGCAGCAGCAAAGTGCTGAGGTGCTTCTTGTACTCTGCAGTGACTGAAATTGTTCAGGTGCTGAGGCATTTCTATGTAGTAGGCTGGGGGGACTCACCCCTGTTTTGGTTAATCCCATGCACAGTAAGGACAAAAAAATTAGCAGTCAGCTGGCGCTTTACCAGAGAAAATGTGTGGAGATTTTGTGTGCATTTACTTCTCTAGAAAGTGACAAATTTTTTAGAGTTTGTTAGTATCTTCTCAGTGTCCCTCTCATCTCTTATCTCCTGTTCAAATGTTTCTAAAAATGCTGTTTCTGGTCTCTTGAGAATTGCAGAAGCAGACAGCCAGTGAACTCTAAAGCCTGCAAGGAAATTTTTGTTCAGACATTTCTCAAATGTATCTTTTAGATGCTTTGTATGTATTCTGTACCTCGTTCAAAGGAGGGATAAATTACACATGCAAAGAAAATACACATGCTAATATAGATCTTGTGAGAGGGAATTACAGTATATTCACTGTTCTGATACTGAAGGTCAAAACATGTTGTAACATGCAGAATTCTGGCTGAAGGCAAATGAGCTTGTCTGTGTTGAATGACACTCAGAATCAGTTTTATTATTTGGGGGGAAAAAAAAAAATGCTGCAGGGTAAAGTCTTGCCTATAATTGCTTTTCCAGTCTGTGTAAGGCGGCTCTGAAACAAGGTAGCTGCCCAAACTGTCTTAAGATGCACTTCTTCGATGTACTGGAGTTACTCTAAAGACTAAAAGGGTTATTTCCTCAGCCATGCACAGGATTTCATTCAAAGAGATGGAAAAGGCTTTGAAGAAGAGTTTTTGCATGCTGAAGTCCACTGCTCCAGATATTTTGGGTTTTTTTTTCTTAATGAAATTTCCTATGTTGAGATTTTAAAAAGGAAGAACAAGCAGCAGTCAGACCGAGACAGAGGGAAGAGAGGGAGCATGCTGCGATGGAAAAGGTGATGAAGGGAAGACCGAAGGAAGTCCTAGGAGCAGGTATACTGATTTGGAATTAAGAAACTGGGAGGAAGTGTGAACCATCACACTGGTGCTCTTTGTAACAATAGATCTGATCCAGCAGCTGGACCTGTGCCCCTGACACTTCACCTTCCTCTCCCAAAACACATTCTTCTCATCACCAGGTTGCCCATGCAGCACCGGGTACCTTTCAACTCACTAGCCTCTTCCTAATTTTTGAGGTTCACAGAGAGGAAGCCTCTACTTTCTATGCTTCAGTTGCACACCTGTATTTCACTGACCTTCCTTCACCACCTGAACTTGAACCAAGCAGACAGGTCCAATGGCCTTACCAGTCATGGTGCTGCTGATCAGGACCTCTGTGTTTCAAGGTTCAGCCAAGCACAGCTATGGTATTATTTTTAAAAGTATGAGCAAATATAATTTATTTTATTATTTTTAAAGCTCAAGACTTAGACATTTTCTGGGAGGTTTTTTTATGCTTTAAGGAGAATGCACAATTCAGGCTGATAGCAGCTACACGTACATGTGTGTTCTGTACTATATAGCTGAGCTCATCATCTGAGGGACTGGTGTTGCTGCACCACAAGGAAGTCCAGGTAGATGCAGTGTGCTTACAATAAGCTAGGAAAAGCTGACCTAATTACACTGGAGAACTAGTAGTGTTAGTGGAGACTTCTACTGCCTTAGATCCCTTAAGGAAAGGTGAGATGAAAAAACAGACTCATGAAAATAATGCAGTTTACGCTGCATTATTAATCTTCAAGTGACATGGGGCTCCTGTATCTACCAGTAAGGTCTTGAATTCATTTGGGCGAGTCACAGCTAGGTATTCAGTTTGAAATCTCAGGCGTACTAAACAATTCGTATTATTTTTAAAAAATATTTTAAGACAATATTAAACAAAATCCCCAGGCAATTTGATGAGTAACCATGAATTTCCTAGGTACCTTCAGCTCTGGATACTCTCTCCTCTCAAGGTAGCATTATAGAATGGAAACTTTGACTCAACCTTAATTATAGGCTAGTGCTGCTGTAATATAGCTCCCATAGATAGGTGGGTCAAAAAGCTTTCTCAGCACGGTACGGTGTTCAGTACGTATCTCACTGAGGAGCAGTTCTAATGCCCACTGCTGGTTTAAGGAGAGTGGTTTAGCAGTCGAAATTTTCACATGAGGTTAAAAAGAAGCTCCAGTACTTTATGCTGTTAATATCTCTCTGTCATACTGTGTCGTGTGGGAGAGATTTAGCAAGAACTTTCCATGCTTTGTCATCCTATTGAACCATCCAGGGAAGGAACTAGCACTATTTTGGGGGAGCGTTGTGCTGGTTAGTAGTACATACCCAATCTTTCCTCTTCATAGAGAACGGCAATGAATTGACTCGTCCACACATCTTGTAACTCCCTTCTATTCCCAAAGGTTTTCAGAATGCATTTGGGAAATAGTACTGCGCAGTACTTGATCTCTCTGCACTTGCCTCCCTTATACATTCGACGTGTTGCCAGAGCCATTTTGAGACTCATCTCATACATAGCCCAGTTTCTGTGTCAGAGAATGTTGATACAGAAGAAAGGTGTTGCTGTGCTGGTTTAGGGGTACGTTGCTTACCAGACGGCAGGGTTGCTGAGGGTTCTGGCAGATGCGTGGGCTGTGAGGAGGAGGGAAGAACTACTCAGGTTAAAAGCTATGATTAATTGTTGTTTACCAAAGTTCACAATGATGTGTGTGCTTTGCAGACACCAGGCTCCAGAAAGTCTCTGTGTCAAGCAGCTTTTGAGCTACAATGTGAATAGAGGACGAGACACCCAGGCATGTGAGAGAAGACACCGAGGAGGCCAGAAAGAATAAGTCACTGAGCACAAGTGAAGTGTCGATAGAAACAGCCCCAGTCTCTGACCTGGCTCTGAGCTCACTGGTGTGGAGGAAGCTCTCAGAGCTGTGTAAGAGAACTCCTCAAAAGTGAAGTCCTAGTGGAAATCAGTTTCTTATACCCTAGGGCAGATGAAATTTGTTCTAAATTCCTAGAACTTGTGTCACTTCTGCAGGCTGGCCTGTGTGATTGGTGGTGAGGGGTAAGAGGGACGATGTAGGCAGCAGGTGCCAGTGCTGTTCGTTTTCCTCGGCAGTAGATGCTTTCATTTGGCCAGCTGAGTCACACAGAGTTGCTTGTGCATCTAAATAGATGCTGGCAGGAAAGGAAATACACTGAAGAGATGCATTTACTCTCTTCCCCACAGGGTAACTCATTATAGCCCGAGGACACGCTAGCAGAGCTGTCGCCTATTGCCTAGGGTGAGTGGGAAGTGAGAAGGTTGCCATTTTGCTACCGTTAGTCAACCTGAACGGCAGCACGGTCCCCAGCCATCGTAAAAACAAGTGCTTCCTCAGCTGACATTGCAAAATCACCAAGCCTGGATCTGTAAATGGCAGACTTCTGCCGATGACACCACAGCTTGGCTGGCTACGAGGCTGCTTGCTATCTGCAGATGCTAGCTATTTTGCTTCCAAACGTCTCAATTTCCCTGTGCTCCACTTGATTACACACTGCCAGATGGTGCAGCAAATTCTGTTCCAACTCCACAAACAAACTCCACAAACAGGGCTTCAGACAGAAACCACGTGGAGAGCTTATACAGCAGGTTATCTTGCCGTCTGGCCAGGTGCTTGAGACTTCCATGAGAAGATGATAAATAGCCGGATGCAGGAGAGACACTTGCCTAGTGCCTCTAATGAGGGCAAAGGAATAAAGAGACCAGAAAGTTGACATGGAGCCAGCAAGCAAAGTGAGTGAGGGAAATGCACACAAGTGTCTTGCCTTCCTGGAACAGCTCTACCATTTTCTGAGGGCTTTTTTGATCACCAAAAAAATCCAAATGTAGGGTGGGTAATCCATAGGAAAGCAAGTTTCTTTTATCCTGCTGCTTGTGGAACGAATGGTTTAAATATATCTATTACAAGTAAAAATGGTATTTTGCAGATAAAGCTTTTAAAGTGATTTAAAAGCATTTGGTAGCAAATGTAGGATGACTTTTTGATGCATGTGCAAGGTCTGTTCATGAAGGTCACAATTATTTTCAAGCTCTGTGTTCCAGACTGTCCAACACAGCAGTAATATTTCGAGGGTATTACCGGAGGCCCATAAACACATCAGCAAACTGACTGCATTAAATACCTGAGCTCATCTACTGTTGTATCATGTCCACACTAGCTGTCTTTGTGAGCTGACTCCCTCTCAGGCCAGCCTTTTATTTGGGTGAAGTCCAAACCCGAAAGCATGTGAACATCCAGCCTCTTGTGACCATTACCTTTATCAGCAAATCAGACACCCATGTTGTGCATCTTAAAATGGGCATCAAATCTTTATGTGGTGCAGCAGATGGACGCTCAGGCACAAACAGCTGCTCTCAAATTTTCTTTTTCCACCACCTCCCAAGCCAGCACATAACTTTCCCCTTGGGGAGGTGGGAGGCAGAGGGAGAGTCTGTATATTTTGCCAGGCCCTTGGCATGTTCAGATCCCCCAGACAGCACTTTTAACCCAACAGGAATTAAGCTTTTACAACTAGAAGCCACACTGACTAAAGTTTTTCTGGTAGTGGAAGCTGAACTTGACTGCTTGAAAGACTTTTAATTGTTACTTGCAAATTTGGAGCTGCAAAGTGCTACTCCCTGCCCTTCCCACCAGCGCAATCCAATTATACAACTATTAAAGATGGAATTTAAAAAGATATTTGGATAATTTAATCCAAAGACTTTTCCAGCCAGGGAAAATCCATTTCCTTTGTTTCTTAGCACTTCAAAGCATCAGGGCTAGAGCTACAGCACCTAGCCCCTCCTTCTTGTCTTCAGCTGTGATGTCCTGACTGTCAGGTAAAAGAGTATACTGAGAGTATCTTAATTGGAAATTATGCCATATCTTTGTTTCTTTTTTGCTTCTATTTATAATTAATCGATAGAGAAAATGGAGCAGGAGAGATGTCCCTGTGCCTGTGCAGCTATAGAAATGGTGATAGACTCATGTTTGCAGTCCTTGTGTTCCAAATCAACATATTTCCATGTTTTCAACCTCAGTTAACAGCATATTATCAAACAAATTGAAATGCCTGGGGATTTTTACTTCGAAGACAGAACAGAAGGCTTTTGTTTTTGGTTTGCTCTGGGTGGAGTTGGTGAGGGGAAGAACTCTTTTCTGGTTTTAGCTGAAAAAACCCCAATTATTTGCACTGACCTTGCTCTGAATGCAGCTTGCTTTGTTAGCTGACTGCTGTTCAGGCAGGTAGATAAATTCTGACACACCTTGACAGAAAAAGTAGCTTTGGTTTAACACATCTTATCGGCTTTAGCTTCTGGAAGGTTGGCCCAACAAATAGACTGTGTGTGCTCTACAAAGCACAATGCCAGGGTGTCAGCCTGAGAGCTGCCTTGTGCCCAGAGCCCAGCTGGTGGGTTGGTGCAAGGTGCTTGCTGAGGGGAGCGTGCCTTCTGGCAGGTGGCACCAGCACCCAGCTCAGGGTTTTGGGGAGGCAGGGATCAGTTTTTTATATTTTGCAGACTACTGGATCGGTTTGTGTGAACGTGGTGTAAAGGGCCCTTGCTGTCGTTTGGAGGTACTTAAGTGCTTAGTGTCCTGCCTGCGGTTCCCGTTGTACAAAGAGATCAAAAGGATTGTCTCTGTCCAGAAAGTTTGGTCGTGCCATGTTTCCTTGCTTGACAGCTGCCTTGCCACGACCTTTATTTTGGTGGGAGTCATGCCTACTGGCAGCAAGGTACCTCTCACTGTGCCTGTACTGAATGCAGCAACTAGTAAATGAAATCCGCGCAAACACTTGCACCTGAAATGTAGTTTTATAACCTGTAAAATTTGATGATGGTCATGCAGCAGAAAGGAAAACTTTAACAGGAGGACTATGTCCCGTGAAAGGAAAGTGCTCGGGCAGGATTGCAGCAGGCTGTGAGATCACATTGCGGCGGTGCTGGGGCTGCCGCCACCCCGCCTGGAGGGGGAGGTGGTACAGGATGGGGTTCTCACCATCGCCAGCCGCCTTAGCCACGGAGTGCTTGTTGCAGAGAGAACGTCTGCAGCATCATCAGCGTGTGTATCTGGTCTTGGCATTAATGTCATTACCCTAAGTAGATGACCTAAGACATATATATTCCTTCCAGATATCTGGTGGTTCCGTTTTCAGAACAAATCGTGCAGAAAGGTGACCACAGAGGCAGGCCAAAATACGAATTTTGTACTACTTCAATGCCTTAATAGTGATCTGTGTTGCTACCTGACCTGTAGTAGTTTCTTCTGCATGTTTAGTTATTAGGGTTTTTTCAACTGTTTTTTTGGGTGATGTTTTTTCCTATATGTGTAAATGTTTGCAAGATAATTTGACATTGATCTTAGTTAAAATAAACAACAGCGACAAACAAACAACACACAAAAAAAAAATTTATGGAAGTGTAAAAATAACAAAAACTCCCTTTGACCCAATGTATGAAAAGTCGTAGTCACCATTTTTTTCCTTCTGAGTATGGATGCTCCCCTTGTTAGCGAGGCTGCTACCACGAGTTACCGCGGTGCTGCCCGGGGGCAGCGATGGCAGAAGTGGCGTCACAGGGATCTCTGCATCCTGCAGAATTAGCCAGGCGTGGGGTTCCCCTGAGCACTGGGGGCTGAAAGGCCTGTCAGTGCCTCTGCACATCTTTCCACCTGAAACCTTGCGTACACTGGAGAGTAGGTGGAGGAAGAACAGGTTTCCCAGGCCATGAATCTGCCCTTCAATGACTGCCAGGGTAGCTTGTCTCCCAGAGATGAAACCACCTCTGCTGAGACCTTCCTGTGCTGCTGCTACTGCTGCAGGAAGGGGGTAGGTCTGGGCAGCCCTGGTTCACCAGGGACTTATTTTGTGGAGGGGAGGGACTCACGTGCATGATCAGGGTGTCTCATGGGGCATTAGGTGATGCGGTGCAAAGTATGGGGAGCTCCATTGGTTTTGTTGGCTGGGTGTTGGGGAGTGAGCTGTGAGGCTGCACTCACAGGGGACCCCTCTCCCACCTGAGTGCTCCAATGTTGCAGCTTTAAAAAGGAAAGGGTTGATATCTTGGTTATTTTTCCATATGCCAGATAGGTACTTGCTCCGTCATTTTTACTGGAGGAACCGGGTCCATTTGAGGTTCATTTCTTAATACAAGCAATTTTGATGTCCTGGTTTATTCACTAGTGTGATGCAGCAGCATTCAGATCACGAACATCTATTGATATAATTGTGTGCATGACTTTTTGGATGAGATTCAAAAGAAAACAAACCACGGGAACGTTATTCTCTTCTGTGTAAATATAAGTGGTTAACTTTGAACTTCAGATGTAGGAATGAGATGAAAGCAGGTGTAATAGAATAAGCAAAAATATTGTTTTCATGCTACTGCTTTGTCCTAGAAATCTTTACTTTAAGGTACACTTTTCTCTTTGACTTTTTTTCAAGAGGTTGTTTCATCTCCAACAATTAAATCATGGCTGTCAACGTGTTTGATTAATTTGCCATCAGAAGCATTATTACATTTTGTGAAGGATGAGAAACACTAAAGGTATTAAAGATCAGCTTTGCTAGAGCAGAGCTGAGTGGAGGAGCGTTACAAACAAACAGCAGCATTTATGCAAAGGATTCAAGTATTCATCCACCTCCCAGCCATTGTCACGACAAGCCTCTCGTTATTCCTGATGCCGCAGCGTGGGTACATGGTTAAGGACAGACAGGCGAGTGGCTATGCATAGCAAATACCCGATTTCTCCTTGGCATTGCTGGTTGAGACCTGCTGCTTCTGGTGCTGGGCCAGGAGGAACAAGGGCAATCACAGGGCCACCAGCCTCTGGTCGCATGGTGGTTCTACGCCTTCGGGAGGGACTATGGTGGCTGAGCTGGTGGGAGCTGCCTGCAGCCAAAACTGGGAGCAGGGTGGCAACAGGCACCCCGTGACACACGGCCTCAGGGACATCAGGGTGTACATCGTGCTTCCTAAACACTCACGGGGGAGGGATCTCAAATCACTTTGGGTTTTCTCATCAGTGTACCATGGAGGAAAACCTCCCCTAGAAATTGAGCTGCTGTTGGGGTGGTGTTGAATGGGGACTCAGCGTGAAATGCTCTGCAGTACTTGAACCAAATGCTTTTGGTTCAGATAAAATACCCTAGATTAAGGTGAGTAGTTTCCAGCGGTCCTTGCTGTCTAGATTGTTCCTGTGATGCTTACAGGTAGCAAATCACTGGCAGTTAAAACTCCTGAACAGACAAGAATTCAATTTTTTTTTTTTTTTTTTTTTTTTAAAGCATTTGGGTTAAAAGGCGATGCCAAGTGGAGCTTTTTGACATGAGTGTACCTGGCCATAACACCAGAAAAAACATCCTCTTGCTGAGATCTACTGGAAACTATTTGGATGATAAATTTGTTGCATTAATACAGCTTGAGTAATGGATGGCGTTTGGAAAAGAAACTTTCCAAACAAAAGGAATAATGTACTATATCTGGCACAAGAGTTGAACAACTGGAATTCACATTTTCCATTTCCTAGTGTGGAACAAACAAAGTAGGCTTAAAATTAGTAAATCTGTTAGTCATTGCATTATGAATGGCATGGTCAAGTAATGCCACTGCTTGGGGAAAATGTTTCTTATAGCTACATACTGTTTTCTAAATAAAATGGACCTGCTGCTTGGCACACGGATCTCACAGTAGCAAGATGGAGCATTTGGCATCTCGCACTCGAGCATCTTCATTTGTGTGTGACAGAGAATTCGGGCTTGGGTGACTGGCAGAAGTCAGCAACAAGGAGTCCCTGGACTTTGCTGGGTTGGGATGTACCTGCAAAAGGTGTTGTGGGCTGAGCCCCAGGGTGGCACGCTGCTGCCTGGGAGGACCTGTTGGGAAGCTAACAGAGCTCAAATATATTGGTGGCACCGCTGCTTCTGCCATGATGACCTTTTCAAATCCCACAGCTTTTGTAGCAATTCCGGATTTCAATGAAAGGCCTGCTCTGCCATAGTAAGTCTGGGTCTTCCAAAGTGTTTTTGTCTGAATCTGAAACTTTATTTTTAGCTATCAGCTCTCCATTTATCGGCAACCTGTTTTCTGAGGACATTTGCTTTTCAATAATGAGAAGGTGTAAGTTCAGCCAGGAATTTTTAAAAGTGCAAAATTAGAGTAGCTTGCTGACACATCTCAGTAATGAAGTCCAACCCTTCCACAACCATTATGATTCAGGTCACCTCACCATTTGCTTGTGGTGGTGTTATGCCTGGACTGCAATGGAGTATGGCTTGTTGCAGGCACCAAGCAAAGTACGGGAAACAGAGGTTGGTTTTTCAGCCCCGACTGAGAACCAGCATGGGCTTCAGCCTTGCTTGTTGACTGAGAAAGAATGGAAATTATTAGTTTAGCAATAGTCCCTTATTTAAAGCAAGAGGAATGCGTGGCAGCCTGATTTAAGGAGGGACAGTTTCACTCCGTGTCTAGCCTATTGTTTTGAGTGGGAGGGAATTCAAAAAACTGGGAAGGCTTGTTTGCCTAGGAGGAAAAGAAATGCCTAAAGTAATGAAAATATGTGTTGTGCAGAGAAAATGTCCACGTGTGCATATTTAAAGCATGTGTGTGTATATATATATAAATATATATATATAAATATATATATATATAAAAATAACCTCAGGCGGAGAGAAGGAGTGCAGAGCGAGGGAGCTGGGTGAGCAGTAGCCCTGGTGAGCACAGTGGGAAGCAGGCTGGAGGCAGCCTCTTGCCCTCTGATCCACAGCATCCTTGCTGCAGAGGTGCAACTTTTCCCCACCTGCGCAGTTTTGGTGTGGTTTTAACAGAAATTCTTACAGGTGGAAATTTTATAGATGGTGAAAGCACGACAGAGCTTTTATTGTCTGACAGTTCACCTCTTCCGAGGTGATAGCACAAGAAGATTCTTGTTTTCTTGCGAGTCTAGGAGCTGACAGTGTAGAATAAAAATGTTTCATGGCTCTCAGAAAACCATCAGATTATGTGGGTGTGCCTTTCATGATCACAACTGTCAGCCAGTCTTCTGAACTTCAGAAAGCTGGTTCATTCTCCCGAGTCTTTTACTGCACTTGCATAACTGATAAATCTCTGTCTCACTTTCTTTCATGTCTGCACAAAAAAAAAAAAAAAAAAAAAAAGAAAAAGAACAATATGCTGAGGGGTTGGGCTGGGTTTTAAGGCTGGCAGTATAGATGTGAATGATCAAGGCATTTATTTCATTGGGCTGATATGAAACCCTTGGCCTAGGCTTCAAAATTACTCTCCCCATCACTGCCTTTGACTACTAGTAGCCTGAGCCATTAGCTGATATATTCTCTAGCTCTGACTTTTTCAGTAGCCTTGGGCTCGTGTCTCCAGATGACTGACAATAAAAGTTTAACTGGAGCGTTGACAGCCTATCTACCACAATTAATCTCTTCCAGCATGTGTTTGAGGTTTGCTTTTAGCAATGTTATTAGGTGGAGCTACAGCCTCTGGCACTTCTGGGAGGGTCTGTCTCTATCATTCATTAAACACACTGAAGAGGGATGATAACTTCAAAATCAATTAATTATTATCATTATTGCCTCTAATTACATCATGCTTAAACTGTGAAAGGTTTTCTAGATAAGCAAGAGATGAGGTCTCTGCTGCGAGGAAGTTACAGTTAACACAAAATGCTGATACAGATAAGCAAGAAGACTTCCTTAAAGAACAGAGGAGCCCAGCAGTAGACCCTGTGTGTTAAGCTTTGTTTCACTGCTCTCTTCCTCACCTCGGTGTTGCAGGCCCTGCTCTGAGGTAAGGATTTAAGTGTTGATTAATTGAATTTGCATAACCTCAGCCCAAGGCAAGTTAAGCCTCACGGTTGCAGGTAGATTGCTTCCCCTTAGGCCAGCTCCTAACCCCCAGGCATCGCTGACCTGCACTCATGCAGTCTGCAGGCAGTCTGGGACACTAACTCCAGGTAGGTATTAAACAAGAGCCAATTTTATTTGAAAAGGAGGAGAATTAGTTATTGATTTGGGGTAAAAATGGGATTTCTTGTCCACCAGCATGTGTTTCTCCTCCAGACCAGAGAACAAACTGGGTAGCAGCCGTGTTAGCACAGGAGATGGTGCTCAGGTGCAGCAAGGATAGACACGGTGTGAGAAGCTGTATGGGATGAATCTGAATTTAGTATCAGCTGCACTAGCGGTGCTGCTGTACAAAAGTCTGTGGTCGTGGTCGTGGTCTTCTCATTTCAATGCATTTAGAGTCCAGAGGTACTGCGTGATACTGAATGAGTGGGCTCAGCCACACGGCAAAGCAGAAACTTGCAACCAGAGTTATGCTCACTCAGTGCTACCTCTGTGGGTTTTTTCTACATATATTTTTGGTTAGGAAAATGCCTCAATCATTTTAACATGTTCTTAATTCACATAGATCACTACTGTCTCTAATGGTTGGTGGTCTGTTACACCACTTAGACACACACAAGCCTATTGGGCTGGGTGGAATCCACCCAAGGGTACTGAGGGAGCTGGCTCGCCTAGCCACTTTCCATCATTTACCAGCAGTTCTGGCTAACTGGAGAGATCACAGTTGACTGGAGGTTAGCAAATGTGATGCTTATCTACAAGGAGGGCCAAAAGGAAGATGTGGGGAGCTGCAGGCCTGTCAGTCTGACCTTGGTGCCAGGGAAGGTTATGGGCAGATCATCTTGAGTGCCGTCATGCAGCACGTACAGGACAACTGGGTCATCAGGCCCAGTCAACATGGATTTATGAAAGGCAGGTCCTGCTTGACTAACCTGATCTCCTTCCATGACAAGGTGACCTGCTTAGTAAAGGAAAGGTTCTGCATGTTGTCTACCTGGACTTTAGTAAACCCTTTGATACTGTTTCCCACAGCATTCTCCTGGAGAAACTAGCTGCTCATCGCTTGGAAGGGTGTACTGTTTGCTGGGTAAAAAACTGTGTGGATGGATGGGCCCAAAGATTTGTGATGAAGGGAGTTAAATCCAATTGGCAGCTGGTCACAAGTGGTGTTCCCCAGGGCTCAGTATTGGGGCCAGTTCTGTTTAATAGCTTTATCAATGATCTGGATGAGGGGATCAAGTGCACCATCGGTAAGTTTGCAGACAACACCAAGTTGGGTGGGAGTGTTGATCTGCTGGAGGGTAGGAATGCTCTACAGAGGGATCTGGACAGGCTGTATCGATGGGCCAAGGCCAACTGTATGAGGTTCAACAAGGCTCAGTGCTGGGTCTTGCACTGGAGTCACAACGACCCCATGCAAAGCTACAAGTGTGGGGAAGAGTGGTTGGAAAGCTGCCTGGTGAAAAAGGACCTGGGGGTGTTGGTCAACAGCCATTTGAATATGAGCCGGCAGTGTGCACAGGTGGCCAAGAAGGCCAAGAGCATCCTGGCTTGTATCAGAAATAGCGTGGCCAGCAGGACTAGGGAAGAGACTGTCCCCCTGTACTCGGCACTGGTGAGGCTGCACATCAAATACTCTCTTCAGTTTTTGGCCCCTCACTACAAGAAAGACATTGAGGTGCTGGAGTGTGTCCAAAGAAGGGAAAAGAAGCTGTTGAAGGGTCCAGAGCACAAATCCTCTGAGGAGTGGTTGAAGGGACAGGGGTTGTTTAGCCTGGAGAAAAAGAGACTGAGGGGAGAACTTAGCACTCTGTATCTGAAAGGAGGTTGTAATGAGGTGCGTGTTGGTCTCTTCTCCCAAGTAATAAGCGATAGAGCAAGAAGAAATTACCTCAAGTTTCCCCAGGGGAGGTTTAGATTGGATATTAGGAAAATTTTCTTCACCGAAAAGGATGTCAAGCACCGGAACAGGCAGCCCAAGGAAGTGGTGGAGTCACCATCCCTGGAGGTATTTAAAAGATGGACATGATGCTTAGGGACTTGGTTTAGTGGCGGACTTGGTAGTGTTAGGTTTATGGTTGGACTCAATGACCTTAAAGGTCTTTTCCAACCTAAATGATTCTACGAGTCTAATTTCAGCAAGACACAGGGAATTGTCTGAAAACACATGGTGCTGTGCAAGGAATGCCTCCTGCAGCTGTGGCTGCTGGTAGCTGAGAGGCTGTGCCAAAGGCTAATTAGCTTGACACTAGTTTCTTACTGGTGTTCTCTAAACACGTGCTCTGTCCGCTCAACATTCTGGGTTAAATAAAATCGACCAGTTATGTCTGTTTGCATGTAGGAGCTGGTCAAGGTTTCCTGGAAGAAGAGAGTCACAGCTTGTACCTTTGCTTCAAGGCATTTCAGATGCTGAGTGCCCTGTCTGATACTCACGTCCTCTGAGTCAGCTCACGACCTTTTGATTTTTCTCCCTTGAAATGTGTGTGTCAAAGCAAAGAGGAACCTGGCAGAAAATGCTGGCTCTGGGTGGAGCAAAATCACTCTTAGGCTGACTTTCAGTACTTTTTGTTCCTAAGCCTTAGGATTTAATTTCCTTCTGTTTTGTTGTGATCAGAGAAGAAAGATATCCTAGGTACTAATCAAGGTATGATCCTCATGTACGAACCAAAGAATGATCTTGCCCTTTAGTTTATAAAGCTACAAGCAAGTTGTTACATAGCCTGGGCATCTGTCTAATGTACAGGACCCTGTGGCACCACTTCTGTTGAAGAAAATATGGGCGATACAGCTCGCATTTGCCTTTGATGTCTGGTTTGGTTTGCAAATACGGAAAGCCTTTCCTCCTTGACCTGCAGAAGGATTGAGCAGCAGTTTTCTTGCTCACCACTTCCAAATTGCAGGGACGAGGAAGCCGGAGCCATGACGTGAGAAGTGCCAATGGGCCGTGGGGTGCCAGGTTGGCCAGAGGCTCGGGCTGTACTCACCGAGGAAGAGGAGGGCAGGACAGACCCCAGAGAGCAGGCGCGATGTGTTTCTGTTGTGCAGACCCTTGTTGGGATGACTGCAGCCAGGCTTTGTGCTGGCCGAGCTGTCAGGGTGTGGTGATGAAGAGACTCGCTTCGCTGCCTTGTCCTTGTTAGGCTGATCTTCTTTCTCTGATGCTGCTTGGAAAGGTATTTTGGGAGTAACTGCAAAGCTCTGTCTGTGACCTCGAGGTCAGCTGCTCAGAAAGGTAATTTGGGAGTAACTGCAAAGCTCTGGCTGTGCCCTCGAGGTGATACATTAGGTCTGGCTTTCCTTACAGTGAATTGGGAGAAAATTTACTCATGCTAACTTGGTTAAATCCATGCAAAATTGGAATAAAGAGAGATTTGATTCTCAGGACAGTGTAAATCTGTGCCAGTGCTTCAGCAAAGGCTGAAGGGGCGTAGCTGAATGTCCAGAGAAAGCGTGTCCCAGGGCAGCTGTGGACCCCTTGCTCTGCTGTGGGTCAGTGGACCAGAAACACAAAGGATCTCAGAGGTTTCTGAAGGGTGGCAATTTGCTCATACTTCTCACATCTGGTGTTTGCTCAAGGGGAAAAACAGCACAGGAGGAAGATACGTGTGGCTGCTTCTGGAGAAAAGCTTATCTGTGCCTCATTGTAAAACATGTAGCTTCTGTAGAAGAAGAAAAGAGAAAAAAAAATCAGGAGTAGTGTTGCCTGTGAAAGACTTCCTTAATAATGCATGCAAGGTTGGCCCATACGTGATGTGCAAGTGCAGGAAGGTGTGGATTGCATGGGTGAGAGAGTGAGCGTATAGATTTAGTTATTTTAGCTAAATTAGCAGAAAGGTATTTTTCACTTTTGCTTCTCAGGATACAAGGTTTCCTTTCCCCTGTGATCTGGATCTTGTCCTGAAAGGGGGCATTTCTGACAGTGTCCTTCCTAGTGTATGGAGGACCCTCCTCTCCCAACCTTACCTAGCAATTTAGTGCAAATTCCTGGAAGATTAGAGGATACAGTTGGACAGCTCGCTCCTTCTGTACCATTAGGGGATCTTTGATCTTCCT
Organism: Tyto alba; assembly: GCF_018691265.1. NCBI lineage: Eukaryota > Metazoa > Chordata > Aves > Strigiformes > Tytonidae > Tyto > Tyto alba. The sequence continues at coordinate 29,198,346 of NW_024881276.1, forward strand.
TCTGGCAATACTGCCAGTGAAATTGGTTTCTGAGCATAAAACATCTCTGCTTCTTGATGTATTGGGAGATCTGCTAATAAAAATGTGGGTACAAAACACTCTCTGAGGTGGCTGGATTCAGTGGAGGAAAAGGCATAGGTTCAATATTATTTTTGCTTAAGCAGCATACTATCAAAGGAATATAATGCAAACCTGTCAAGTTTTCAGTACTTTAAACACTGGGAGAATGAATAAACCTCCAACAATGTGGTGATGTTGTAGCAGCTTCCAAAAGCCCTTCTTGCCTTACACCGTGGCTCTTTGTGGGTCATTGAGAATACAAGCCCGCGCAGGTTTTGAGGGATTGGGGTGGGAGTTTTTTTGGAGATCCTATCATTTAATGGCTGTCAACTCTTCAGTGCTGAGGGATCTAGTTTGATTAGATGTGCTCTGTAAATATAACCTTTGAGTTTTGCCACCTGATAGAGTCTGGATTGTGGTTTGTCAGACCCACATTTTCATCCCCTAAAATGAGGGGAAGGGAGCTGGGTACAACAGAGGGACAGAATGATGAAGGGGAACATTATCTGTGTACCCCTTGCTCAAGCACTCTGCCAAACAAAGAAATCCCTGCCTGCACACGTGGTAGACATTTCAGGGGTATCGTCTTGGTGGCAGGATGGGGTCCCCCACCATCAGTGCTTGCGTGGTCAGAGACGTGTTGGCTGTGACAGGCTGAGACCCTGAGCCGAAAACGGGTGTTCCGCAGAGCCGGTCCCCAGACACCTCCTCTGACAGATACATGCAGCGGGGAGATGAGCAGGGAGGCAATGCTATCTCCCCTCAGCTATTTCAGGCTCGTTGCCCTGACACTCCAGATGGGTGAGGAGCTGACAGCACCAGCAAAGGCAGAGCGTGGTGCAGGCTGGCCTGATCTCCAAATGGGCTGCAGGACTGCTCTTTGTGAGGCTGCGCTGGGAAATGCCTGCTTCCCCCTCTGAGCCGTGTCTTCCCTCACCTTGGCACATGAGGACACGCTCCTCCCGAGGAACAAGTGCCTCTCCATCAGAAATGAACAGTCATGCATTTGCAGACCTTTTAGGCAGCAGCCATGCCCTAAACAGAGGGGGGAACCAGCCCCTGGGCAGCAACTGCCTGACGACGTAAGGTGCCCCGTGACCAGCATGTGGAGGACTTGTGATGGTTCAGGATGTGTGCTGGGGCAGGGATGCTGTTAGCCATGCAGATATCTCTGTTAGTGCACGCAGAGCAGCACACGTGCCTGAGCCAGCTTCGAAGCAGACCCGGCCCCTGACTTATCCCGGCAAAATCTGAAGAAAATTGGAAAAAAACAGTCCAAGCATCCCTTAGAGCAAAAAAATCTGCCTGTATCACCATTCCTTCTCAAGGAAACATGTTATTCCTCCCCTTCATTAATGCAGCTTTTTAATCTGTGGAGACAGGAGCCGCAATGCACACAGGCACACTCTCTCCTCCTGGGAGCAGCAAGGAAGAAATGTGATGGCTCTGTCATGACCTGGGCTCCTCTACCACTGCTTGGGGCAAAACTTGGCCCCCCTGGGCTGGCTTCGGGGTGAGGAAAGGGCTGGGGGATTGTTACCCATGTAAACAGCATCTTTAAAAACATCTTTTCACAGGACTGAATGTTTGTAGGAGAATGTGGTAGGTAAATTAAAAAAAAAAAAAATCCTGTTTTTTATTTACCATACTCCTCTCATTTGAGGAAAAAAAAAATAATCATCATTTGTTAAAAAAGGGAATTGAATATTTTGTGAACAATGTGCCCCGCTGCTGGGCGCCAAGGGCCAGTGTTATTTGTGGCTATTGAGCTGTGGCCACCTGCGTACCCAGCACCAAGCCGAGACCATTTAACATGATTACCGTGCTCCTGTCCCGGGAAGCGCTCATTCCCCAGCAGTGCCGGGGCAATTGTGAAACAACATTGCTAGCCAGTAGGAATGTGTCCAGGAATTTTATGGCTGTCTTCATGTACCCGTGGAGCGTGACTGTGATTTTTTTTTTTTTTGTAATGAGGTTCTGCTTATTTTTAGGTAATGGTGCTGCTTTCCCTGTGTGCTTGCAGCAGTGCCTGGGAGACTGAGTGGTGGGGACAGTAGAGGTGTACTGCATGTCAGTGAGAAAATGAGTAGGTCCTTTCCCTGCAGGCACCGCACCACAGATCACCTAAAACGCTGTTGCTAGAAAGGGGCAGAAGCCACAGCACAGGTACTGTGGGAGCTGATAACCGCAGCTTGCTCTCAGGAGACATAGTCCAGAGTGGATGTGAATTCGTAGCTACTGGTGTAGCCTTCCCACAACTCCTGAGGAATGGTCAGAAGAATAAAACGCAGTATCAGTCGCTGCTAAAGTGAATTTCCCTTGTCTGGTCATTAAAGCAATGAGTGCTTGCTGATTGGGGATGACTCATCTGATTTATCATCATAAAAATATAACACTCCAGCCTTTGTGCCTCTGCCGGCATCTATGAATTACTCTTAAGTGAGGGAATTGCATTTAACTTTGTTATGGGGGTCGGAAGCATCTCCGTATATTGTCTCTTCCAAACGCTGCAGGTGTCAGCACATTTGTAATTTAACATTGTGGGTTTTTTCAGTCTAAATTGTATTTCAATGGCAGGCTGCAAATTGCAAGCCAGTTTCCCCAGCTGGTGTAAATCTACGCAGCTCTGTTTACTTTGCTGCAGCTCGGCTGACTTGTGCCAGCTGCATCTCTGACCTGTGGCATCGCTCCTGCTGCTGCAGCCAAGTGAACCTTTATTTCGTGGTTGCATAATAGCAGAGGTTGTGCGAATGTAGGGGAGCAGGTGGTCCACATCCTTCCTTTTAGGAATTGGATGAGCTGGAATATCATCAAGTGAATTAGTGTCACCCTCTTGGCCAGGTTCACTAAATGTTATGCACAACTCTGAGTACTTTTATTTTCGACTGACTCAAGTACCATCTGCAGAAAGCCAGCGCTGTGGTTTTTCTGAAAGCCCATCCTTTGTAACATGACTTGTATAACCCCCAATCCAAAGTCACTTCTACAGTATTTGGACTGAAGCGAAGGTCACATACCAAAGGGGCCAGCCGAGACCTTTAGCAATAGAGGCATTTGGTGGGAAGACATCCTTGGGATGGGGACCGGAGCTGGAGAAAGGCTCCAAACCCCAGTCGTCTTCCCATCCCCTTGACTCTGCCATAAGGAAGCAGAGGCAAGAGGGCAGGCTCAGCCCAGTGCCTGCCATGATCTGAGCTCAGCCTAGGTCACTGCGGGACCAGAGGAGACCAAAGGAACCTTCTGAGTTATTTCTCCCTCTACCTGGGCTGTTCTGTGCAGCCTTTTCATTTCTTGCTCAGGAGCCCAGCAAAACTCTGCAAGTAAGGGTTTGCATAACTCTCTGGTGATTTCCCTGGATTTTGAGGGATTAATATGATATGCGTGGCAAAGTGCCAAAGATAATAATCCAGACAGAAACATGTTAGACTTCATCTATTTATGTGCAAGAGCCACAGCAGTAACCTTTCTAAGAAAGAGCAATGATTCATTGAAAGAGTAAACTATATTCTCTACTCCTCATACCTACTTCAGTATTTCCTCAAAACAACAGTAAAACCAATTTAAAAACAAAAGACCTCCACACCTCCACCAGGCATATGGTTTCAAGAGATCTGGAAAATCCTGTGCTTGTGAAATGTCCTTTATCACCTTCCAGAGAAAACTTGCATTTGGTTTCTGAGGGATCTCATCACTCTACATGTCGTTATTGTACTGAAGTAAATGAAACCTTTGGCTACTGACAGATTGAGGAGGGCAAAGAAACTTCTTGCCTGGAATAATTCTGTAGCATTGAACCTAGCCTTTGTATATTGCCATTGCTATATAAAAACAATAATGTCCCTGTCAGATGCTCTCTCAGGTCCCACCAAAGTCAAATAGAAGTTACACAGGCACTTCTAAAAAAAAAAATTAATCTGCTCTTGCATAATAAAAGATATAATCTTCCCCTCAGCTGCCGTGGAGACATGATGGTGTGATGGTGGGAGAAGTGAGGTCCCACACAGATCCTGAGATCTCTTAAAAATAATCCTTGCTTCGGTTTGCCCAGCCCCACAGCTTAGCTCTCTGTGGAGGTGCATCAACTGGAGCAGTTTTGCTGGAGGTTACCCCAGTGCTCAGTGGTGCGAGGAGGCTGTGGGGTGAGGGAAAGCAGGGGTTAGTCACTGTATTCACATTTTAATTTCCCATCACAGGATGTTAACCAGTGGGATCCTGTTCACAGATCTCTTGCTGATTTTAGGAATATAACTGCAACTATCAACTTTCTGTGATATAACAAGAATAAAACAAACCCCAGAGGTGCAATGGTGTTTCTATGGGGTTGAAGGGAGACTTGCCCCTCATGCCCCTGCAGAAGGGGTTCACCCCCTGCCAAGCACCCATTGTACCCCTTATTAGGTTGGTAACCTCCCTGCTGCATTTGGGGTGGTAGGTTGACACCCTACCCTTTGGCTGGCAGGGTGGTGGCAGGGAGCTCATCACCCACTGGCTGCTGCTCCCCGTGATGTGCTCCTGCCTTCCCCCGGGGAAAGCTTGTCTCAGTGTGGGATTAGGTGCTCCAGCACAGCTCAGGTGTTCTCCATGGCCCATCATCACTTTGCGCCAGCGGAGAGCCCTGCCTTGGGGGAGGTGATGTGAAATGGGGCCAATGTCACTAAGCCTTGACTCAAAATGCCTTCCTTGGATGCTGGTGCCTGGCCTGCCTCATGTCCCAGCGGCTCCCTCACCATGCCTGCCCCTCTCCCAGAGGAAAGGCATGGCCACCAAGTCCATGCCAAAATGATACTCCTCTTCCCCAGCACCTTCCTGGGTATTCAGCCATGGGAAGAGGAAGGCTGGGCCAGGAATTGATATGATCTAATTTTGTCCCAAATTTCACCTACAAGGAGGAAGCAGGGCCTGACTGCTTGCTCTCGGCTGTCACTGACCATGCACACTCTCCTCCCTTCTTCTTGCTCTTCCTCTTCCTCCTCTTTCTCCTCCTTCTCCTTCATCCCCTTTTGGACCCTCTCTAGGTTTGAGGCAGGATCTTTCAGTGTGCTCAAGCCAACTTGATGTGGAGTGAGCCTTTGTTGCCTTGACCCTATTTTTCATCCTTTTTCATTGCCAGAGGATTTAATCAATTTGTTTACCAAGTAGTGTTGTTTTCCTAATTAGCCACAGCCCATCTTTTCAGCACCATCTATTCCCAGTAATGCTCTAGTGTCCGGTTAAACTCTTAGGATACCCTTCTGTGATTTGGATGAGATCACACACCCAGGAACACAGTTTCTTTTTATTCTAGTGTTTTAGTGGCTGTGCTTGGCCTCCAGCTGGTGCCTTTGGTCTCCTGGGGAAGGGAAACACCCTCTCCTGCCCTGTGGGAGCAGTCCCCCACTGCCATCGGCTCCTCCTCTGAATTTGGGCCATCCCTTCAACTTCTCCATCTTCCTTGGCCCTACAAATACTGTGCCTTGTGTCAAGTATTAAAATGTAACTAAAAGATCTCAAAGGGGAATGCTCTGTGGGTGCTAGGGGGTGTGTGAAAGTGAGACGTATCAGATCTAGCTCAAGACTTCCCAGAAGCAAACTGAAGCTTAATTTTTTTGTCCTGGAGGAGAGAAACTGAGCACACAGGACCTGGACCAGAAGCAAGCCAGATTTTTCCAGAGCTTGGGACACAGCTCAGTACAGTTGCTGCCACTGCCCACTCTCTCCTCCAGTGAAGTCTGCTGTTGTAGGTATCTCCCAGCCTAGAGTCAGCCTGGGAAATTATCTGTTCTTGTTAACAGCCTGCTCCCTCATTTGGATGCAGCAATGTCATGGGCAATAAAAACATGGGCTACATCCCCCACCTCACTGAAAACAAAGAATAAAGCTCCTGAAAGTGGGCGTGCAAGAAAATATCAAGATACTGTTGTCATCCATTCGTTTCAATACCTCAATCACTGTCTAAATTCTCCTCCCTAGCAGCCGCCCTAGCAACAGCACCTGGTAAAGCCAAGGAGCATCAGGCAAGGGGGGGGGCGTCCCCATCCCCACTTGCTGTGGGCTGTTAAGAGTCTCAGGGCAGGGAACTGCCAAGGACCACATGATGCACCCACCAGTCTGGATCTGCCACAGCCCCAGGGGTGCTGAGGGCATGTTATCCCACATCACCTGCATCCTCTGACTGAGTTTAAAAGCAGCTGCCTTGCAAAGCTAACAAATTTATTTTATAGGTTCCAGGTACACATTAATGAACACTCCCCTTAGCTAACTGGTGACTACAGACACTTCTCAGACACTTCTTTCTTGAATGGAAAATAGATTTTTAGGGTTTGTTATTGTCTTTCTTTTCTTTTCTTTTCTTTTCTTTTCTTTTCTTTTCTTTTCTTTTCTTTTCTTTTCTTTTCTTTTCTTTTCTTTTCTTTTCTTTTCTTTTCTTTTCTTTTCTTTTCTTTTCTTTTCTTTTCTTTTCTTTTCTTTTCTTTTCTTTTCTTTTCTTTTCTTTTCTTTTCTTTTCTTTTCTTTTCTTTTCTTTTCTTTTCTTTTCTTTTCTTTCTTTTCTTTTCTTTTCTTTTCTTTTCTTTTCTTTTCTTTTCTTTTCTTTTCTTTTCTTTTCTTTTCTTTTCTTTTCTTTTCTTTTCTTTTCTTTTCTTTTCTTTTCTTTTCTTTTCTTTTCTTTTCTTTTCTTTTCTTTTCTTTTCTTTTCTTTTCTTTTCTTTTCTTTTCTTTTCGTGATGGATAGGAGTTAGACAGGGCCCCATGTTGTGAATTGTTTGTGTTGGGTTCGAGGGGCAGCCCTGGAAACGGCTCTTCCCTTCGTCCTCACACCCCAAAGGTTGTAATGTCACTGGAAGACAGACCTCACCTTACATTGTCACAGCTCCTAATCCCAGGAGATTTTGCCGACTCTATCGCTGTTTCTACAAATATAATATGTGCCTACCTGCACACCTTTGGTCCCCTGTCTAGACCCAAGGACGCGTGGGGCACGGGTGTGTTTGTGCCCGTGAGCGTGCAGAGCAGCGGCGAGGCGAGCGTCAGGGTGCACGGGCAGCTCGCGTGGGGTGGGGGCATCAGGGCACCCCGGCATCCTCCTCCCGCTCCCTTTGTGCTGCCCTGCCCGCCGGGGCCTGTGGCACCCCGAGGTGCCAGCATGGGAGCTGCCCCCATGCCCACTCAGCACCTCCCACCTCTGTGCCCAGGGCTGGAGCCGGCACCTGCAGCGGGAGGCCGGCTGACGGCACCCACGCCACGGGCTCCTGCCCTCCCCCAGCCTGCTGAGTCTGGGTGTTTTCCTGTTTGCCTCTTACCTTTTGCACTGATCTCAGGGACAAGGGACAGTGACAGCCAGGCTGCTGTCCCTGCAGGAGCCAGGAGCCAACCTCCGCCCGCTCACACCCCAGTGGCATTACCCAAAGGGCTTTCCAGAGCTCACATCTTCCTAACTCTCTTTCCCCAGGAGGGACTGGAGCCCTGCATCCAGCCGGGCTTTGCTGCGAGGTTGGTACCGACACTCAGCGCAGAGGGGCTGGGGATGAGAGCAGGGGGTGGCGGAGAACTGGGAGGCTGCAAGAGCCACGGAACTGCTGAGCCAGAGAGCTGAACTGATGGAGGGGAAGAGGGAGCCGGGACTCTGCCTGCCAAGCTTTGTTTGCTGTTACAGCCGTGCCAGTGTTTGCCTGCTCTTTTGGGCTGGGTGCGAGCCTAAGGCAGCTGCATCTGGAAGGATAAACTTGGTTGCACATTGGTTGGGGGGTGTGTGTGTGTGTGTGTGTTGCTGGGTTTATCACTTCAAGGTAATGTGATACATATACAGTGTGTGTAAGAGGACTAAATTTCTGTCTTGTGATCAGAAAAAATGGTGTTTCTGGGAAGAAATGACTGTACCTCACTGCATGAGTGCTGCTTTTTAAAGCGGCACAAGGACCTGAGGTGGGTAGGGATGGATGGCCCTAGAACCATTTGTGAGAGGCTCCAGATTTGCTGGAGAAAAGCAGGGACTGAGGAAGATGTGTGCATCTTATGTATAACTGCAAATTTATCCATACAACCCTGCTTGCTTCTGGGCTGTGCTGTTGTCCCATCTCTGATAGGATCGCAGCGCCCTGGATGCTGCAGTGTTGCAAAATTTCCAGGAGCTGGATAAGGAAATGGGTCTGCCTTGTGCAATGCTCTGGCCTCCAGAAAGTTGTCTGACCTACTCATCCCTGTAATGAATAGCCAGGGAAATGAGCCAGAGAGGTCAGTAGATCCATTGCTTTATGGTGATGGAGAAGCATGTTGTTGGCAGAAAATGTGAGGACCTGGGAAATGTGGTGTGCTAACTTCTGCCACTAGCATGGCACAGGCTTTTTTTGTGTGTCATCAGTTCATGAGAAGTTGCTAGAGTACTGTCTTTTCTAAAGGTAAGTATTCTTCTAGACTCTGTCCGTTTCTGGTGCTTGGTTACTGATGCTTTTGGCAGCAATATGAGAGAGAGATTGTAGAAGATGTTTGCTTAGTATAAATTAGAATATAGGTCCTTTGATTTGTGAGAGCTGAGAAAATTGTATTAGGAGAAGAGCATCTGTCATTAACATCCACCTCTGTTTACATGATGAATATCAAATTTTAACCTCAGCAGGGAAGAAAAGTACAGCTAGCCAAAGCAAATTAGTTTGCCCACCTAACACTCGAGGACAAAATTCCCACTGAGCTCCAAAGCTGAATATCACATCCTCTAGGTACATTATGTGACAGAAGATTCCCTCTTTTCTTTTTAAATCCCAGCAGTCAACTGGGACCCAACAACATCTCGTAGCGTGTGCTTCACTGAATCTCAGCTGTTGGAAATAAGTCCAACTCAAGGGCAGAAAGGACCATGCTGGAGCTGGCAGCACCAGCTGGGTTGGGTGCACTCCACTGGCAGCAGCACTGGAGCAGTTCAAAAGAGCAGACAGACCCATCCAGCTTTGCCTTTGTTGGGAACCAACCAGGTGTAAGTCCGTTCTGACATTTATAATGTAGACAGAAGTTATATTAAATGCCAGATGCTCTGCAGCTGCAAATTGCTCTATATGAACTTGAATGTTAATTTACAGACCTGCAATGATATCCCTGTCACAGACCTACCTCCCCAGCAACAGTGGGTGCGACTGCCTCAGCACCCAGACAAGCACAGCATGCTGTCCAGCCGCTCAGTTTGGCCTCTCTTCAGACTCAAGCAGGGTCAGACTCTGCATCATGCTGGTGGTCCCGTGGACTTGCATTTTGCAGCTCTAGCACTCCACAGCTGTAAGTGTTTGGATGTTCAAGAGATTAAGATTAGGAGTAGGTCCCATAGCACGGTCATACTGGAGAGACATGGCCTCAGCCACACTCAGAGAGGGTTTATGAGATGGTAGATAGACATGATGCACATGGAACCTATCCACACTTGTCCATGCACCTACATCCTCCAGTACCACAGCGTGTCCTGCTTCATAGCTCCAGAAGCAGCTGGGTCTTCCCTGAGCTTGGCTGTCACAGCCCTCCATCACGTGCAGACTTTTTAAAACAAGGAGTCTTTGTGGCTTAAAGGTTTCTTCCCTAATATTCCCTGTTAACTGTTAAAATGCACTCTTGACAGATGCCCTCTGCCAGAGATCCCTCAACCTTTTCCTCGAGCAGGCAGCTCTCAGGGTTGGTGCTGGGCCAGTTTTACTTCCACCCCAGAGGGAAGATACCACCATGAACAAAGTGGCTGACAGAGGCTTATTTTTCACTTGTCCCTCTGGAGAGCTGCTTGCCATCTCTAGGAGGTCTCCCTTTCCTTAACTGCACCCCATGGCTCTTTCCCACACCATGGAGATTTGGGGGGAGCAGCAAGTACTCCTATATGGATGGTGGGCGGTGTTGAAGGGTTGAGCAGTGTGAACAGACTCTCGTGTGCTTGGAAATAAGCAGAGTAGGACTCATTCTTCTCTACACAGGGGCCTTTGGGGTGTATGAAGGAATGGAGTAGTGGGTTTGGTTGTGTTTTTTCCCCACCGGTGGAGTGTCCCCACTGCAAGGAACAGTTCACCTGTGTAAGGACATCCCCGGGGAAACTTTAGCATAGAGTAATGCTAAAGGCATTCCAAGCAATAACAGCCAGCAGACAGAAAAAGCAAACACTGTCTAGGATCCTCAGATCTTCACAAAGTTAGAACGAATGTATGGTTTTACATCTGCTGAGAACCTGTTCCTTTATAAACAGTATTTTCAAATGCTTTGGAAAGGGTGTCTAAGCTGCCTTCAGATGCTTTTCTCCCCTCCACTGACTGTAGAAACTGTGGGCCATACCCCTCTGATCACACAGAGACATTTATGGTGTAGATTTTAGATATGTCTCTTAGAGTCCTGCTTTTGTCTGTTCCTCAACTTCAGGGACCTGCCTGTGGCATCTTGCTTGCCATCCTAAACCCACACTATCCACGAAGATATCACTCAGGGGAGGCTTCTCTCCACCCCCCACAAGAAATCCATGGCATGAGAAAGAGAGGAATCATGGCAGATGACAGTGAGGAAAGGGACAAGGCTTAGTGAGGGAGGGCCAGCTCCGGTGGTGCTGTTCAGCACCATGGGCCATGGCTGATGGGGCAGTGGTTCGGGTCATTGATGCCGCCTGATGGAAGATGAGTTTGGGCTATGCCAGCAGTACACCTGCACTCCTGGGAAACCCATGTGTTGGAAAACAACCTGCACTGAGCCCATTGTTTTTGCTTTGGAGATCTGTCACTTGTATTTAGTATAATGGATGGAGAAGCAGCAATGCATCTTAGATCAGGATGTGGCCCAGACTGCTGCCAACCTTGAGGAATTCCCTTTGAATCACTGGCTAGAGAAAAAGTTCCTGAACTGTTCAGTTTTGCCCTAGGTCATTTTTAACAAGGGCAGTTCATGCTCAATGCTTGCCCCTCCCAAGAGAGGTAGGAGGAGTTACCCCCCTGGCATGCACTGAACCCCCCTGTGGAATGACATGGGATGGGGACCACCATGCCAGGAGAGGCCCTGGTTTACCAGGATGCAACCCAGGTAAACCAGGATGCTAATTTTGGGCTGAGCATGATTTTGCTCAGAGGCCATCAGGGGAGCCCCGTGAGGGAACTGGTCACAATTTGCAGACCATCAGCAGTCATCTGTGGACAGTAATGGGGAGCAGAAAGCCACTCTGGTTATGGTCAAAACAAAGCACTTTTGGGACAGTAAGATGTGACCATCTGTCATGAAGTGGGGCAATGGCACAAGTGGCTCTTCCCAGTCCTGCCAGCTCTAAAGTGGTCCCAGTATGGATTTCAGTGGAGTTGCACAGGGCTCCTGAAGTGGTGGGTGAGGCCTTTAGGCTTCTTGTGATTTCAGGAGATTTTCTGGGGAACAGGAGCATGCCCGTTCCCTCCCTTAACCTCTCCTGTTATTGCCATCTGATGTGGTTACGGAGATGGTGCTGCTCAGCTCCCTGCGACTTCCAGCCCAGCTGGCACGCAAGCAACCCAGAAGTGAGAAATACCTTGCAACCCTCAGAAACCTTCAAAAGAATATAGGGGGGGTAGCTGGGGATATCTAGCCCCAAAATTTCAATTCATCAGCAGCTGAAGTGTCTTCAGTTCTATTGATAATTATTACGAGAAATGATTGCCTGTCTTTCCGGAGAAAGTTGGCAGCGCCTGTGAAATTCTTTTTTGTTTTCTCTTAAAGTTATTGCAATTTGTTAGTGGTTTTACATTTTACAGTGTTGACATGTTCTACATGCTTAGGAGGAGTAATCTCAGATAAAGGTTTAAACTTCTTTTTCTCTTCCTTTCCTTTTTAAAAGATCTGAAAACAGCTGTGAAATGTGAATAGATTTTAACTATTAAGCCCAAGCTGCCAAGATGTTATTTCCTGTAGCTTTGACTCATGCAACTGAAGAAATAAATTGGATCAGAATATTGTTTTGTACTGGCGATTTTTGTCTCCCTCTGCCACCCTCAGGCTCAGCTCTATTTAAAGCCAAAATACCAAGGCATACTCTCATGTGTGCTCATTTTTCCTACTCCATCACCAAGGAACTGCTTGCTTGGAGCAGGGTGAGTCTGAGCCCACAGGAGCCTGACCTGGGCTCCAAGTGGTCACCTATTTGTCAGGGGAAGCAGTCTGATGTCATCTGGCATGGGCTGGTGCCACTCATGTCCCCCAGGGTTGTACGGTGAGAAGAACAGGGCTTTCTCCACAGAATTTATCATCCTGGGCTAAGTGTCTGACTTTCAGTGAGACCCAGCCCCAAATCCATGACTGCATGGCTAGAAGGTCTAGCAAAATGTTTCAGACTAAATATCAACACACGTAGTTTCATTAGCAATTAATTTATGTGAGTATGTTTGATCATATTCATGTTCGCATTAATTGTGTATTTCTTTCGGCTGCCAACAGCACCTACTAGCACAGAACATGCTGGGTAAATAACTGTTCTTCATATGAGGGATGGCAGGTCATAAGATCAGTGTCCTCTTCTTGCTTCCCCTGTCTCAGCATCTCCTTTTACAGCATTTATGCCATAGCAAAGCACAGACAATTCAAAGAAGCCACTAGATACATCTCATCTGCTGCAGTGTCATTACTGGCAGCTGGAGGCTGTGTGCACAGCTAAACTCCCTCCTGTGCAGAGGTCCTGCACAATATCTATGCATCATTAATGTCGCCCTCATGGAGGGGTGTAATTGCTGCCTAGGCTTTTTGGTGGCTTTCTGCCCAAGGGTTCATTTACTTCTTGATGTATTATAAATTATTATAATATAATACCTTTTTTTTTTTTTTAAAAAAAAAAAAAAAAAAAAAAAAAAAAAGACCAACCAAAACAAAAGCTAAGTATGCTGGAGAAGCTTTTGCTAACATGCTGTCACAGATTGAAAACTGTAGAAAGCACTGACAGCCATCTTATGTGATTACAAGATTGCTGTCACAGAAGTCACCTTGAATAACAGTACCTCATTCAGATGTGCTAAGGGCAAAACCAGAGGGAGACTGTTGTCTTAATTTTCTAGAGACATTAAAATTAGGCATTTTAGTGAGGTTGTCAGTGATGTTACCTGGCTGCTGAGGTTTTGCAGTGCTGATGGGATTGCTCTTACTAACTGAATTACAGTTGACATTGGAAAGGGGAAAAAGACCCTTTAGAATCTTGTGTAAGATTGTCAATGAAGAGTGCCACGGCTGGGAGGCTTTGGACATCCAGGTGCTTCTTGGTGCTACTGACTCAGGCCCTGTTCCTGACCTGCAGTGATGCCGGTGGAAGTCCTCCTAACCAGACAATAAAACACCAGTTGCATAGCGTTTTAGTATGGAGGGGAAAGAATTGAACTGTTGCTAGCTTGTAGGAGGGAGGATGAAGATGCTTTTCCTTTCCACTGCTTTGTAGGCAATTAATATAAACTCCCTCTGTGTCTACTCCCTGGGCAAATGCACATTGTGAATTTGCATTAAATTAGTGTGGGATACATTTCTGTCAGAGATTTGGTTGCTCAGTTTGGCATGGGAGCTGAAGAAGAAAAGCAAGGCTCCTCAACAGGGCTGGACAGGAGGAGCTGGCTGCAGGTACTGAGTGATTTCCACTCATTGAAGATCAGGTACAGAAGTTTTGTTTCCAAATTCAATCCTTAAGCTGAAAGTGGAGGAGAGAGGACCAAGGGAAGACATGATCAAAATCTTCAAAGCCAGAATCAGTTGCTGTAGAGTGGGAGTAAGACACTCCTCATGCCTGTGGGGGCCTAGGGAAGAAGTCACGGGCTTTAAAAAGCAGCACGGGAGGCCTGGGTGAGGTATCTGGATGAGTGGCCAACAGCCAGGGCAGTTGCACACTGCGCCAGACCACCTGTGAAGACTGAGGAGGTTTTGCAAGGCAAGCCTTTATGGGGGATGGACTCGTCTAAGTAGCCTGGCTTGGAAACAGGAGGTGAAGAGGTCTCTCCAGGTCTGTCCAGCCACCCTGCCTCTGTGCCGGCCCTGAGGTAACTTTGTCGCTGAGGAGGGAGCAAGTTAAGGGAGACAGAGGGAATCGCATCCTTATCTGATGGCATGTCCCTTCTTTTTATTCTTTTCTAGCTAAAATATAATTAAGAAAGAAAGAAGTGAGAAGCACAGAAGAACAAGATGTTGGTGCTGTCTAACGACACAGCCCTGAATTCACTCCTCTCCAAGCTGCTTCAGGACTACCTGGAGCAGACAAATAGCTCTGCAGCTTCCCAGGTCAGAAGTGCCAGCAACAACCTTGAAATCATCTACGTGCTACTGATGATCGGCCTCTTTGGCTTCTTCACTGTGGGAGTCATGCTGACCAACATCCGCGCCAGGAGGCTGGAGGACTCCCGCGACCCCTACAATACCTACATTGCCACAGACATTTGGCACAAGAAGGACAGGGAGTATTTTCAAGCCAAGCTCATAGAAAGTTACAAGCTGTGCTGTGTCTTTGAAAACCAGCTGGCCGTGGAGCAGCCAACCATGCAGATTCCTGAGGCAAAGTCTTCCTAGCAAAATGAGAGAAAGAATTACACTTTGCACAGGGACAACCCGCCTGATACCTGGCTAGCTGCTTGCCCATCTGCAGAGCCGCATGGACTGGCCTTGGTCAAGCCTAAAAAACTGTGAACTGATGGTGAAGCTGATGGGTCTGTGATGGTCCTAGTGCTGCAAAAGTGCCCGGCCACCAGTATCTTGTTGCAGTCACTGTAAGGTCGAGGAGGGAGGACACGCGGACGGAGTATCATGGACTTCATCAGCTTCACCTAGTGAAAAAAACAAATGTTGGCATTGCTAGCGTGAACACTTGCAGTAGTCGGTATAATTAAAACCAAATTGGATCAAACGCAAGCTAGAGGTGTTAACGGCCAAGTATGGTTTAGGTAATCATTTTCAAGTAAGACCAGTTTCTTCCAAGAAAAAGTAGCTGAAATATTTCATTTGAATTTTTGTCCAGCATAGAATAATAATTTTATAAATTGTACAATGTTGTGGATTACCTTTTTTTTTTTTTTTTCAGAATTATGCACCTCTTTGACATAAAATTTTAGAAAAATATTTAAATATTTTTTTCTGAAAACTGTTTCTGTTGAAAAATGTAGAATTTGGAGGGAAATTTTTTAGTGACTGTCCCTAGTTTTTAGCAGGTACCCCAGACTGGCCTTGCCAGCTACTTCTGGTTTTCCTTCTTGTGGATAGGGATTGATCCTGGCAGCAATATCCACCCCTGCACAAATATTCAGCAGCCCATAGGTTCTATGCCATTCAAGTGTGTAATATTTCAAGGGTTTCAATCACATTTAATTATTGCACAAGACCTAAGTGCTATGCCTTGGTTGGAAAGTGAATTTCCACTCTGTGAAAAGCAGTTCCACAAAGTGTCTGATATTTAACCACTAACGCATCTTATGCCTGTGCTTAAAGCCTGGGAGCAGTTCCTCCAGCTCCCAAGAGCAGCCTGCCTCGGTATAGCTGTTTTTCTATTGCAGTATTCAACATGAGGTCCGTGCAAAGTTTTACTGCCCTTGGCCTCCTTACTCCCTCCTTCGGCAGGCCACATTTGCCGAGCCACGGGGGCACGGTGGCAGCCGAAATCGGCTTCTGTGGCAGCAGTTATCATCTGTCTCTGTTAAAAGGGAGAAATAGGGCTCCCCAGGACATTGTGTTACTCAAAATAGCAGCCTCAACAGCTTGAAGCCTGTTTTCTTGTTTGGGATCAAAGAAGTGATGGTCTGGGCAGAAGTGGGGTTTTATTTCTGCTCTGCAGATACACATCCCATTTTAGTTACTGGAGAGGAAAGAGAAGTGGGAAAGGCTTGAAAGAAAGTCTCACAGAGCAGCCACTTCAAAGGCAAGGCGAGGGCAGATAGCTAGCCAAATATTTGGCCAGGCAAACGATACCAGTCACAGCATATCCCTTTTCCATGCATAGGTAGTTCTTTAGCACTGCACTTTCATTAAAGTAATATTCCAGCCATGTTTGTGTTCCCATAATACTTAGGACAATTAAAAATGCAGGGTTTGAGAATTTTTTAAAAAATATTTATATGGTGCCTATCATTAAGCTGAGGACAAGATACATGTTTTCAGTGTCTTGAACAGCTTGGAAGATCTCCATCAGCTTATTTATCCAAGTCACTTTTTCCTCTAGGGGAATGTAAACCAAAGCCAAGCTTTGGAAAAATGTTGACTTCTCAGCTTGGGCACTGCTCTTTTGGGATCTCACCATGCAGTCTGTTTATTACTTTCATTTCCCTCCCCCTGTGAGACTGCAAATGCTCTTGCTTTCTGGTTCTCCAGAGGCAGGCCCATGCAGCATTACTGACAGTGTTCAAACTTGCATCAAAAATGGTCTTTAATTATATTAAAACTTTGGAACTTTAAGCTTGTTAAAAGGGCTCCCTCCTGCAGTTCCCTCTCCACCACAGGTGTTTTCAGGTATTTTGGGTCTAGGCACTTGCTGATCACCTTATTTTAATAGCTCGGTGTAGTTATTTGTGACAAGGGTGATTGTCAGCATTATTTGGCTTCCACTTTTTTTTTTTTTTTCAGCTCTGCCATTTTATTTATTTAAAAAAGAAGAGAACCACTGTCCCTTAGTCATAACACTTTTCTGTGCCACCAGGCTACAAATGACCCTTCAGTGGCAGTTGTGGACTCCCACTGTGGGCTTTCACATTACCTTTCAGTCTTGTAGTTCTCCTTTTCCCCCTATTTTTTCACTCGTACAAAGCAATAAAATATGAATTACAAACTGTGCTTGTGGTCTCAGATGTTTTTTTTTCTCCTGACCTGTTACACAATCTCACAGAAAGAGTGCCGATCCTACCTGATGGGCACCCACTCACCCGTCCCCTTTCTACACCCTATTAACCAGGGCCAGGCCTGGGTGCTGGGATATCTCTTGGTACACCTAGATCTGGAGAAATATCAAAATGTCAGGAAGAAATTCCTCACCTCGAGTAAACTCCCAGGGTTTGCAATAGCTGGGTTAAGCTTGGCTTGGGTGCAGGCTTCAGGCACGTGTTGCACACAGCTGTCCGCTGCAACCCCAGCAGTGCCTGCCCTAGGGCACCCTGGGTTTTGTTGCAACCCCCTCCTCGCCCCCCAGAAGCGACACTAGGCCTTGCAGAAGGGGAGAAATAGCCGTGGGGTAGCAGTCCCCTCAGCGAGGGAGGAAGGTCTTGTGCCCACCTGGAGCCCAGTGGCTCTGCACAAGGCATTGGTTGGGTAGCTAGCCCTCATGTGATGCTCTGTTGATGCAGATTTTTTTAAGGCTAGAAAGGATTATTCTGATCACAGGACAGGTGAGAGTACATATCGAGTGATCTTAAGGGTTCAGGTAAGCCAGATCTCTCTGCATGCACTTCTTGAAAAAGGCTCTGAAATCCCTTTCTGTATAGCTCTGGATTATGTAATAACAGTTTTGGAGATGTGAAGTGGGAGCCAAGCTGCAGCCTGCATTGCCGAGCATCCTCCAGGGCTTGTAAACACAGCTCGCACTTCCTCTGTCATTACCACTGACTCATGCAGGATGGCTGACACGGGACCCATCTCTGACTTCATGCAACAGGAGAAAGAGCATTCGCTGGCCACGGAGTGCCTAGAAATGTGTGATTAGTTCACTCACTCGTCATCTTTGCCATAGACCAAAGGCCAGCAACAAACCTGTCCTGTAATTACCATCACACAGAGCTCACCTTTTCTGATTTCCTGATGGTTGGGGAGAATGAAGAATCTTAAACTCATTAGGCAACAGTTACACTTTCCTTGGCCCAAACTTTAAAAGTCTTTTGTTCAAGAGACACAAAATAACCAGGGACACTGTCAGAGGTTTATTTTTCTCTCGTTCCCAACAGCTGGAGTCCCTGGCTTCATCAGCTGTGGTTTATTCTAGTTAGTAGTCTTGCTGCTGGTTGGTCTAATGAGCATACCTCCAGGCACAGGGATTGCTCTCTATCTACTTATGGTTTTTATAATAGAAATCACATTACATAGAAATGCCAGCATTATATAGGAATAGCATTTTGAATTTAAGCACTACACTGGTAACACCAATGTGATGGTAATGCACAAAGCTCTCAAGCAAAAATCAAAGCCCAGTATAACGGGGTCTCTCCTGTCTATATTTTGAGAGGCTTTGTTTTGTACAGTTGCAGACTAACCTGAAAGTTGTGTGGTACAAAGGCACACAAATAAAATACTTGTGAATAACTGTGGTACAGCACAAATGCAGACAAGATTCTGTGTTGTACCTCTTGGAGAGGAAAGTCAATCCTCACACCTTAGGAGAAGAAGCTCCAGGGCAGTTTTTCACTAGGTTATGTGGCCACTGACTCACGGAAAGATGAGGTCTCCCTCTTCCCTTTCCTGCCTGCCCTGGAAACTTGTCCGGGTTGCCCAGACTCTGGGTAACTCTGTGACTGCTGCAGGCCCTGGTTCTTATTTCTCATCTCATGGTGAACTTGCATCTGCAGCTCCTAGCTTTTCGTTACATCCATCAGAAATCCTTAGACCTGCAGGTATGAGAGTTCAAACCCCTAGTATTAAGTAGTCCATCTGGAAAATACTTTACAGTCAAAGGCAGCCCAAGTGTGCAAGCCTGAAGTGAGCTCCTCCGCCTTCTCACTTTATAGTTATCAGTGTTATCTTTATTTGCAGTTGGTTGGGTCAGACCTGCTACAACGGGAAACGTCACAAAGACAAGCAGAAGGAAACTGATAAAAATAGAAGATATGAGCAATCAGAAGCAAGCAGAACATTCTTTACAGCCAATAACTGGAATTATATAATATTTCTATGGCATCCTGTTTCAATTTTACACGTTGTTATCACTATGCCAAACTCACTCCTTAATCTCTTTATCCAGCTGGAGTCATCAGCTATGCATGCGAAACCTCCACAAAGCCTTTCTCAAGAAATTTCTCAAGGGGCCAGCACAAATGTGATTGCTTGGCACAGGAGGCTGCAAAAGGTCATGCTGCATTTCACCAGTGAGGTGGGCAGGAGGCTTCTCCCTGAGGCTGGGCCTGAACATGCAGCTGGCTTCGTAGACACATTCAAGCAGAGAAACAGTCCCAGTCAACTGTCTTCAAATGACAAGTAACAAAGGCCCATACCATGTTGAAACAGGCAAGAAAAGCACTTAATTCTTGGTAGTTCTAGGGCAGGGCTTGAAAGAATAGTTTCTAAAGCCAGCTTTCAACTGCACCCATGAGTGTCCTTCAGGACAAAAGGAAGATGTATATAAATATAGATGGAAAATGAAGTGATGCTAAATCCAGAAGTGAACATTGTGACCATCTGATCTGATTTATCAGAAGAAAGGCCAAAGATTCTAATGAAATACTTTCTCCAGGAAGGCTCAGAGCTTCTGGTTGGGCTACAGTGCATTATTTTCAGAGGCACACTCAGGCTCACCAAAATAATTCCTCTGTTCAGTCCACAAAATCCACACACTGGTCCAGGGGCCACCAACCTGCCAAGACCAAGAGCCAAGCAAAATAAAATGTGACACCTTAATGTAAGACCACTTGCTCTAAAAAAAAAAAATGCTTAATTCATCATTGATCTGATGAGTGTGATAGCAGTTTTATGACAGATACACCACACAACCTGAAACAAATGACCTTCACGGAAATACACTGTTTGATTTTGACCGACGTCCAGTAAATGGATTCTCAGTATATGATAGCTCTGATTTTGTTTCTAGATGTGGTAGCTTTCATAGTTTTATACAAGAAAAGCATAGCTCACGAGCCCAGCTGTGAGCATTCATTTTGCTTTAATCTCAAGGGTCAGGGATTGATGACCAGCTGCTGTTCAGCACAGCACACTTACCTGCTGGGGAGGTGATGCTCATTTGGCACAGCCCCATCAGCAGTACCTCTTCAGCTTCCCCTCATTGCAGGATTCACCCTTCTTCGGGTTTCCCTCCAAAGCACAACTGCTGGCCTTCAGACCTCCCTCCCCAGCCTCCCCCACGGGTCCACAGGCCCTCGCTGGGCAGAAAGGAGCATAACCCCTCTGCCTCAGCCGAAGGGAGCCATATCAGCAGAGGATCTAACCCATTGTTCCCAAAGACTGAGCTCCGATTTCCTTTTTCCTTGTGACCTCCAGCTCCGAGTGGCAGGGTAATTTGTCAGAGGAACAGTAGATTTAGCAGCTGTTCTGGTTCACTGTTGTGCACATAAGCCTCAAGCCTGTGGGCTTTACTCAGACCCATGGCAACAGCAGGCTAAGGAACCTCCAATCTGATGGGACTTTTTTGCCCAGGCAATATTTTCTTAAGCCTTTATTATCAGCTTCCCACCTAACAATGCAAAACGAATCTGGGATAAGAGTGCAAACAGTAATCTCATACCAGCTCTGCACTTGCAGGCAAGATCCCTTCTCCAGGCAGCTTGAGCCGAGCTTGCCCCACAGGTGCCTCTGAAGCTTCACCCCCAGCAGTCCCGCTCCCCGGGGACTCAGGGGTGGTTCTAACCCTGAGCTGAGTGCAGAGAGCAGAGGAGTAAACCATCGAATCCTCCCCATGCTTTTATTCATTTTTCACTTTAATATGCAAGATTTATGGTGCAGGAATAGACAAAGCAGCACACTGATCAGTCAGGCACCCTCTGCCAGCCAAGCAGCCATGGAGATTTATCCTCAGGCAGCCCACAGCAGGACTGGCACCTAAAATTAACCTTCTGCTGTGGTTCTATTTATTTCCTCCCCTCAAAAAAAGAAGTGAGATATCTCTCTTTAACAGCAACAGGCCAATAGTCTTTCCATCCAAATTATGACCTTGAGAAAGGGATTGTACCAGAGTAAAATGTGATTTGAATAAAAGTAAGCAGATGAGAAACATACTGGTTTGTGCTAATTCAAATTCCCAGTGGTGTTGGCTAGCTCACTGCAGAATACAGGCAATAGGGACAGGGTCTTCTTTATTTGTAACAAAATATTTAATACAACATGTGCCTTTTAAACAGTCTTTTCTGGATTACTTTATATGCATATTGCTCCTCATTTCTGTTCATAGAAGTCACTGAAATACAGAAATTGACAGGCTCTTTGAAGCTACCACCAGGTATCTCAAGGGCAGA
Organism: Tyto alba; assembly: GCF_018691265.1. Taxonomy (NCBI): domain Eukaryota; kingdom Metazoa; phylum Chordata; class Aves; order Strigiformes; family Tytonidae; genus Tyto; species Tyto alba. The sequence continues at coordinate 29,219,456 of NW_024881276.1, forward strand.
CTACCCCGGCTCAGATTTATGACCTATTTTTCTCTCATTTCCCATGTCACTCCAAGGGAACATGACTTTGTCCACCCTGGCTATGTGGGGCAGCTCTTCACCCTGGAGACACCCCTGGCTAGGCTTGAGCAGGTAATGATAATGTCTCTACTGATGGCAGTGCTGTCATTGACAGCAGTGGGAACAGGATCTCACCCTGATTTGGACTCACCAGGGTCAAAGGAAAGGGCATCACCCTATAGTATAGGGCATCACCACATTCCAGCGTGAGGCCAGTGAGGGAAATGATCTGGTCTGGTCTGAAGAACAGTGTTATATGATTTAAACTGGTACCTTCTGATCTGGTAGTGTAAAAAAAAGAGGAAAACTACCTTACCATATTGTGTGTTCAGCATTTTGTGGCACTGCATGTGGAGGCCAAGGCATAACTGCAATAACAGCAGAGGCAATTGTTGGTCAAGTTAAATGACAATGAATCCATCCAGTAGCTGCTCACAGGGGCCAGCAGCCATGCCAAAATCCCGGGCCTGCTTCCCAGCTCACCTGCTAAGACACCCAGGACCTGGGGTACCAGGGACATCATGGCTGCACTGGTAGCACTGTTTTTTGCTCCCTTCCTCCAGCTCCGGTCAGATTTCCTCTTCCCTCCCGAACTTCCTTCAGTGGGAAATGACACAGGCAGTGCGCTACCCTGTACCTGGGTTCTCCTCTTTATTTATCCACAGGAGTGGTTGGCACTTTTGGGGACTTTCAGAGAATTAAGTAGTTTGTGATATTTTAGAAAAGGAGAAAAGGGATGTTGCAACTTGATGTATTTATCTTAGTCCACATTACAGTTTCCATTCAATGAGGAGGGCAAGCCCGCACCTCCTGCAGGGACCAGACCAGTATGTACCAGTCGGTGGCCAGCTGCACAGGTGCATGCTCCTGGCCTGCTCTGAGGAAACACGTTAAACCCCAGTGCAGGTGGTTCAGGCTAACACATTTTATCTGGAAATCTTCAGGAGAGGGGGAAGAGGAAATAGGCAATTAGAGTGGCAGGGACAACATGGGACAACCTGTTAAACTGCCATCATGTGTGGCCATAACCAGGTGCCTCCCTAGATCATGGTCCTACACAAGTACTCCTCCTCTGCTGACACCTCCTTCTTCCATTTTTGGGATATTATGGGCAGATCCCCAACAGCTGTTTCTAGCTGCCCAGCCTACGGTTTTAGAAATGTCCAACTCCAGGTCAATGTCTGACAAGCTCATCACGGCAATGGTTCAGAAGTAGCACCCTGAAGGGTAATGGCCCTGCCGCAGCTGCATCTCTGCCGGTGGCTGCACCCACAGGGCAGCAAACACGACTTCTCTTCCAATGGTGTTAGCCCTTTCTGTGCCCTCCTCTTCCACCTACTCCGATGGCTGAATGCAATCAGGAGTCAAATACGGCAGAAGAAAAGATCTTTGCGAAGTATCATGGATATTTTCATCATTCATCACAGATTATGACAGTCTCCAGCATCCCGCTGTGCTCAGTTTTCCCGCTCCAGCTTCCCTCCTTCTGCAGGGAGGCCACCACTTGTCCTCTGGTGTCACCAGAGGCCAGCAGCCACCGCCGCAGGCTGGCTCAGGTTGTCCCAGGGTGATATTTTCCTCAGCAAGAGCTCCTTAATGCGTAGCCTGTGGTGGAAACAGGATGTGAAGCACAGGATGGGAGTGGCAATTGCTTGTACTGCTGTCCTGGAGGTGATACTACTCAAATCGTATTACCATGTGTTTGGACAGGAGCCAAAAACGTGAACCTTGGACGACAATAAATGTGCATCTTTTTTGCTTCACAGGTACAATTAAAAGGCAATATCCAGAACTTTACTGTCAGTAGGTGAGTCACAAGCGGCAAAACCTGGATGTGGCTCTGAGACCAGCAACTCCTGCAGCGGTTACATCTGCCCAGAGCCCGCACGTGAAATGAATCAAGTGATGAAGCATGGATGAGTCTGCAGTGCTTGGCAATGCCTGTGTCTGAAGCACATTCTGCTGCAAGGGGACAGGTCCCAGCAGCGCTGGCTGCCTCCTGGTGATGTGGGGTCACAGCAGTACTCAGCATTAGAAAATTAAATTTCCTGGCAATGGGAGAGTCTGAGAATGGTGGGAGAGCAACAAAAGCTGTGGAGGTCTGCTACACTGGAGTACTGAGATAGCTAAATGCATTTAGAAGGACCAGCCAATAAATGTTGGAAAAGCTAGAAAAAAGGAAGAAAGAAACAACGAGCCTAAACTTAATTGCCTGAGACTTTTATCATCAGAACCACTCACAATACAATGTCTAATAACATTATTTTTGCCATCTGACTCACACTGCATATCTCAGAGAAGGCAGAAGCTCTTTTCTTTCATCTGATATATTTAATGTGCAAGTAGCTATTCAGGGTTCACCCCTATCATTGAGGAGTATTGGGAATATCCAAAGGAATATCTGTAGGAAAAAACAGTTAAGAAGGAGTGAGCCACGTGTCTGCGGTGCAGTGCATGGGCACAGAGCAGCGACCCCTGAGCAGATGTGCCAGCACCATGCTGTTCCCACTTAGTCCCAGGGTACAATCAGGGCTGCAATAGTGTTTTGCAAAAATACTCAAGGATTCAGGTGAGCTTTTTCTCACACCTACACTTGAGCGTGGAGAGGGAGAAACAGGTCACCAGATAACCAGGACTAGCCCAAGGCATATTATTGCAACAACAAAATGAAAGCTCTGGCTCATTCTCAGCCACAGAAACTTGGGCAATGCCATTCATGACATGGTCTGACCCGCGCGAGAGGCAATGTGCACTGCCTTGTGCTGGGGCCATTACCTGCAGCCCTCACCCTCAGGCTCCACGAGTGAGTGCCCCTTCTCAGCCTCTTCTAGGAAGCCAAGATGACTCAGCCACCACTGAGAGGAAGCTGGGAGACAGACACGGCAGATTATCACCCTGCCCAACCAGGGTCCTACCTAGGAAGGGGGTTTCTACATAACATAGCTCAGTACTCTAATAAATCCTCCCCAACTCTTGCCTAACTCTCTGCAAACTCAACATATTTCTCCTCCGGTGCTGGCTTCTCCAGTTCCCCGCAGAGCAGGTCTCCTGTCAGTGCTGCAGCAGCGTGCCAGCCTCCTGGGCATTGTGCCCCATCCTTGTGGGCAAGCCAGGCCTGCCTCTGAGACACCTTGGGGTCCTCCAGCCAACAGCAACCCCCATCAGGGTTGCTGGGGAAGGGGCACCCCTCAGCATCCCTGTCCAGGGGATGGTTCATTCCCGGAGTAAATGCCTGTCAGGGCATGACCTAGATTGTTTTTGAGGAAGTCACAGGGCTTAACGTGCAAGAAACCACATGGGGTTGAGGTCCTTAGTACCCCATTGTCCCCGATGACCAGTGTGGTCTGTTTGCAGGACTCAGCCACGTGATGAATGCTCTGTCACTCATCTTAGATCCAGACATTCCTTCCTCCCACTTCCTCTGAGGCAGGCAAGTTGCCCTGGCTCAACAGGAAATATCACTTGAAGACATGATCCACCTTATATCCCATGGGGGTGAGAGCATGGAAAACAAGCCAGCACGCTGCAGAGGAAAGTGTGCATGGGAAATGCTTCAAGTCTGAAGCTCATCTGGGCTTGTCCAGGCACTTCAGTAGCATGATGAATCTTCTGTTCCTGGCTCATTTCAACCCATAGGATTTTAAAGACACATCTGCCTGTCTTGGTCATGTCCTGCATGTAATTCCAGGTGTCCTTGGTCCTGGAAGAGAGGAAGTACCGAGATTAATTCAATTTTCACCAGCTCTTAAACCCACTCCAGGTCTTTGATTCTCACTATAGAGTTGGCAATACTTTAAAATCCAACATTTGTGAAAAAAAAAAAAAATTAAACCAGCCTTTCTGGTGTGTATTGTTTCCTTATGCTATCTTTTTGAAAAAATGAAGCTTCAGTAGTAAGAGAATCAGATCCTCAGCTGATGTGCCCTGGTCTATCTCCTATAAAGCTGATGGAAACTTCCCAGCTTATTCTGGGGTCCATATGCCTCCACTGAAAGACTGTCAGAATTACTTCCTCTGACCCTGATGTTATGCTCATGCTCCAAACCCTCATCCTTCATTCCTTTTTAAAAGAAAGGTGCCACCTGGCACTGGCACAGACTTCCAGGGCTGTGGGTGGAGGAAGGAGGCTGTCACCATTAGGCAGATGCTGAGTGCTTGTTCCTGGTCAGGGGACATGGCTGTGGCTGCATGCCTCACTCCATCCACACTGCAGTGGGATCCAGTCCTGAGACACACTCCCATAATTTCTGCCCTCCCCCCTCACCTGGACATCTTATGCTACCCCAGCTCCTTCTTTCTCATTAATGGGAATCGTATCTGGATGCTTCCTCTGGGTGAGTGGGATCCTTGCTGTCCTGTCTTGGGAAGTAGGAATCCTACGTCTCTTGACTTGGTATGACTGAGGGGGGAGTCCATCTCACAGCACTTCTACTGTCCTCAGGCTAGAGGCTGACACTAATCGCAGTCATTAGAAAGCAAGCTCCTCTTGAGGGCTGTCTCTCCCCATTAAGCCGGGAAGCTCTCCATGCAGTCCCAGGCAGTGAACAAATCCCACCTTTAGTGTACGCTTGAGCCTGTGCCGCTCATATTCCCACATTGTGCCTGTGATCAGATGGCCATTGTCACCAAGAGGTTTGTTAACAGTGTTTGTACTTTTACATTTCCATTTGATTTTGTTTCCGAGGAAAAAGGACCATCAAATGTAGGCAAGAGGTATGAAAACAGGTGGGTTTTCCATCTCCACCCTCCAGCCAGGTAGAGGGGTGGGGACAAGAACCACAAAAGAGCTATATGTGATGGGACAGAAGGTCAAGGTGTGAGGCTCACCTTTCCCTAGCCCTGACCACGCTTCCTCTGAAACCGAAAACAAGACAGCAACTTCAGTATAGTGCAGGGTCTAATCTGAGGAGCCCTGCAGAGAAGCTGGCTAATTAGCCATGCCGTGGGGCACGCCGCTCCCCGGCCCCCGCCGGCATCTCCGCCGGGCACTGCCCTGTCCGGCCAGCTGGCTCACAGCCAGCCCGGGTACCCCTCTCTGCCCAGTGCAAGACCAGCGAGACAGGCCAGGCCTGCTGGCATTTTGTGCTCTCTGCTGGGTTTTGGCTCTTAGAGGGATGGTGGCTTTAAACCAGTAATACTTTCAGCACCACATTTTGCTCTGAGAGCTGGGGGTGAGCTGTAAAACAGCTCCAGCCGTCTGGCAGCAGTGGGGGGTTATGCACGAATGGGGGAAGACACATGAGGGAGTTTACCAAACCTCTCTTTCCCCATCATCCTTGCTGCCTGGGAGCCCTCAGGTTTCTTTCCTCCAACCAGTAGCTCCCTGCTAATTCCCTTCCTATTTCTGCATTCGTTAGCCAAAGGTGCAGCTCGCCTAATGAGCTGCTGATACTTTCAAGGCACTGTGTGCTATCCAGAGAACATTAGACCTGTGAAAAATGAGTAGTTTGAACCAAGTCACACAGCAAGATTTATGAAACTGTCTGGCCACAGTTTAATAGCAATAGCTGCTGCTGCTTCCTGAAGGCAGACATAACCTGCTGTCGTGGGGCCCTGCTTACCCTCGCCTTTAACAGTCCTCCTCCCTCCTACTTTCCACAGAAGGAAAACCAGCTGGCTTTAGCACAAGCTCTCCTCCTCCCTCAGCTGACTTCAGTTGTTCTGGCCGCACAAAGTAACCCCACACCAACAGTCATCTGTGGCCCCCATGGCAAAGTCTGAGTTAAATTAGAGATGTTGCAAGCGGTGGCTGGTGTTATGTTAGTCTTGAAAGGGGACTTGGCTGTGAAGGGGTGTAGCTCGTGCTGTTTTGCCATGGAGAGGGTGTATGAACAGAATAAAACACCCATGCCCAGCTGGCAGAACAGGATATAAGAGGTTGGGGCAGGAGGATGCAAGATGAAAGATAGCAAGGTTGCTTCATCCAGCATCCTCTTTCCTATTCCTGGCTACTTTCTTTCCTTATCCTTTCACCAGAAGGGTAAAGCAGGACGAGCAGGGATGTAGGTGTGGACTGAACAAGGAGGCACAACTGCGTAGCCTCTTTCCTCTAGCACGACAGGGTGGCATCAGCCAAACACATCTGGGGGGCACTAGGACTCTGCTATTTTCTTTCCCACTTCTGAGAGTTGATGACTTCACAACTGACAGATCTGTGATGAATAACTAAAAAGCACCCCATGCCCCCAGTCTACTCTTACACGGGCTCTGTCCAGCGGCAAGCACCCTCCCAGAGCAGCCTTTATGGTTTATTTTGCCCAGTATTGAGGCAGCTGAGTCCTCGTCCATGTCATTCTCATACCCTACATGATAAAGGAACATATGCGGCCACTTGGCTGGAGCCCCCATGTAGTAGGAGCCTCACAGGCCGGTAGTATCCTGTTACCACATTGCTTTGCTGACACTCCCTCATGCATAATGTGCCTGTGATTACTTGCTAGAGGCGAGAAGCAGAGGCCACTCCTCTCCTATGCTCCTTAAATAGTTAAATGCATTGGTCAGCTGGAGGCAAACCTGACAGCTGAAAGAAGTGCTGCTCCCAGGACAGAGCCAGGTCTGCAGGTAAGCAAGCTGTTTGATAGGTACAACATTTCATAGCTGTTGTTATGGTGCCTGGGATGCCTGCAACTTCCTCTACATAGTGATAAGTAGGCACTGGTTTAAATTTTCATTTAAGTTTTTCCACTAGTTTGAATACATTTACTGGATTTTTTTTCCTAAAGTGCTGTTGTTTGAAAATCAGCACAATTTAACACTCAAGCTACTAGTATTTTTTTCAAAAAATTGGCTAGATATGGCATTATAGATGTAGCTCCCTGGGTTTTTTTTATATCTTAATATGTGTGTGTGTAGGGAGAGAAGTTTATGCACACATATCTTTGTGTGTGGATTTATGCCTACTTATGAGACAGACAATAGTGATGTGTATCTCTAGTTGATGTGTGTGGGGGACATTTTTGCACACACAGAGAAAATGGACAAAATGGAAAAACAGTCCTTATGTTGTGGAAAAGCAATGAAGAGGGCAGTTGGTAGAAAGGGGATGAGTCCCATCATGGAAAGAAAAAGGCTGATTTCTAACCTGTGTATCTAATAAGATGATGGGGAAAAAGTAGCAATACAGATGTTTGAAGCCTGGAGAAGTGTTGATGTGATGTCCTGGTATCTTTCCAGCATTATCTGTGGGTGGGTGTGTGGGTGTGGGGGGGTGAGTGTGCATATATACACTGGCCTTATTTGTACAAAGCCATCTGAAGCCTGTTTTCTGTCTCCTAGAGGTCTGGTGCGGCACAACAGCAGCCACTAATCCTTCCCCTAGTTGCCACCAAAGGCAGATCCTACCCTAGACTTTGTCTTTCTCATTTTGGGGTGAATACTCAGGTTCTGCCTTTCAGTGGTGTCGCACTTGTGCTTGGCCCCCATAGCCTGCTGGTTAAAAACCCCCAGTGTGCTGTGTTCCTGGCCTAAGGAGAATTAAGCATCTGTTAAAGTTAACAGGCAATGCTCTACCCTTTCAGCTTGTTATGTCATTTGCCTCAAGCCTCTTATTACTGTTTTCTGGGGATTGGTACCTGTTGTGTTGTTTTTCTGTTGTATTTTGTATGGGAGGAAAAAAGGTTAGAAAAGCATAGAGTATTTCCCCACCTCCCCCTACCCTCATATTTTCTGTACAGACAAAATGTTAATGTCGTGAAGCGGCACATGGCTCAGCGATACCAACACTTGCAGATATTTTAAGTGCCAGTCTAACATTTAATTAGTTTCACTGTTCTAGAGCAGAAAATACTGTATTCCTTAGAAAGCAGTGTCTGAAGAACTGCGCATCGAAACACCGTGCTTTTGGTTTTGATTTTAAAACCCCAACAATTTGTACACATTGCTGAAGGACCAGCCCTACTCCAGTGGTGGCAGGTGTTGGAGAGCCCATGCCAAGGGAGTCCAAAGGGCAGCGTGGAGCTGTGGCTCCCAACCAGAGATCTTCTTCCCGCATGTGAGAGGGATGGTCCATCAAGCTGCTGTCTTGTCTCCGGGGTTCTGGAGAAGACCTTGAGGTGACCCATAAAGTAATACAATGAGTGCAGAAGCCCCTCAAAATGCAGGCAGCAGTAGGCACTGGAAGTAGTAAACATGGATAAAAGTGTTCAAAGCTTAGCCTCACTTTTATATGATAACAAGTGAACATAGTTGTGGCAAGTGGGTACAGGATAGTCTAGGGGTGGGCAGAGGGTGGGTTTTTTTGCAGTGGGATTTCAGAAAGTTAGGAAGTCCATCTATCAAGAAGAGCAAGGACCATTGGTATATCTCTGAACTTTGGTCCTCCACAATGTGCTGTAGCTCATCATGGCATTAACCACAAAACTCAGGGCAGCCAGTATAGCAGAATAGGCTGGAGAGAGAGAGAAGGGAAATGTGGGTTTGGGGAGCAACAGAGAAAATCTTATCAGAAAGTCAATTTACTTTCAGTTATTCTTTTTCAGAATAAAACTTTCACCTAGTGTCCAGCCAAGATATAGATCACTTTTTTTTTTTACATTGTGGCCTCTCTGAAAGGGGAACACCAAGACAGATTTCACTTCTGAGGAGTATTGTGATCACTGATTTCTACTGCAGCCAAGTAGATGTAGTCAGATTGGGCTGGGGTGGAGAGAAGAGTAGTTTTGTAATCTATAGGCAGTTTTACTTGTATTTGGCTTGGAAACTGGAAGGAAACTTGCCTTTTTATTTTTCTGTGTAGACCAAAAAATCCTGGTTAGCTAAAACCTATACTCTACCCGAACTGTGTGGTCCCACACACCCACTGTTGTTGCAATGCATTATATTCCCCTGGTACATCGCCAGCTCCCGTGCTGCAGTTGTAAATCTCCGCACACCTCTGCAAATGGGTCCCACGTAAGCTCAGACTCGACTCAGGCAGATGCCTGTTGTGGTTATTTGGCTATTAATAGATTCCAGGCAGACCAGTCACAATGCAGCCAGCAGGGTAAACACATTCATTAAAAGGTAATAGTTGCAAGAAGGAGGAAACCTAACCAGGAATAGCTAACCTTAATCATCCAGGATGTTCAGGCAATTTCAGACACCCAATCAGCACTTCAGCGGTCCAGTGATGGGCTCATCCTAGCCGGACCGGAGAGGAAATGCCTGACTTCCCTGAGTCAGGAGTAGTGAGCATCCCAGTGCGAGGCACAAGGAGGGAAGGTAAAACATCTCCTGCCACCAGTGCCTGGAAGAAGGATGAGAAAGGGAAGGAGGCTGCCAGCCAGGGATGCTGGCTGCCCTGTCCTAGGGTTCAGGTCACTATCTTTTCCAAGGGTAACCCTCATTTTAATACTGCCAAATGTCTCTGGGATGACTGACAGGCAGAGCTGCTCTGAGGGTCCTTTCTCTAGCCTCCATCAGAAGTTTTTCAGCACCTTTTATTCTGTTATTCATATCTAGTTCTTTAAATGTTTTCTTGTAAGAGATCTAAGGGAGCGGTCAAATCCTCAGGTATTGTAAATCACCAGAGCTCTTGTTGCAAGATGTGGGATTGCAGCCTCAGTTTGTACAGACCCTTTGCAGTGGGAGAGCTACACAGGTTAATCAGCGTTGGCTGAAAAGCAAGGAAAACTGAAACAAGGAAAGTGAATCACTTTAAATTAGCAAAAGTTGCGCATTTGGGATGAAACTCTTGGCTTCTATTTACAGCTGGGTAAGACCTCATGGGCAGATCAGCACAAAGCTTTTCTAAGATTATCACATACTTCCCAAAGAAGATTTCGTAGAACCAAAATTTATACATAGATTTGTATCAAGATTGAAAAAATCTTGACAAAAGAAAAAGCCTATTTTCTGGAAGTGGGATTGTCAGATGGGGTCAAAACTTTTTATCTTGGGATTTTTCAGAATGGAAGGATTTCATGGTTTGCTTAGCAGAAATGATTTAAGTTTCTCTTGTGCTAAAAATGACTTTGGAAAAACCTCATAAGGGAAAGGAGGCAACCTCAAGAAACATAATTTGACAGAAAATAATTTCTCTCTCAAGTTTCCTTCTCAGCAAGATAAGAAATTTACATCAGTTTGGGTTCATTTAGTTCCTTTCCACAACTCTTTTTCAATTCAGCAGGTTTTATTGTGGATGATTTAGTGTGAATGGCCCTTCTACTCAGGAGCCAGGGCTATAATACCAGTATTGTTCTCTTCTCCTCTTAGCAGTGTTATCGTTTGTATTATATTGGTACCTAAGAACGAGTCATCCTGTTTCCATCAAGATGGTCGCTGGAATTGGCAGCATTATTCCCATGTCCTGATTTTGACGCTACATCACCAGCAAAACAAAGTCAGACTAAGGGAGTAGTATGTGCCCATGCATGTATACACACATTGTTCATGCAGAGAGCAACAGCTTTTGATTCTCTGAATTCTTGCTCTAACTTGCCATTGACTTTCACCATGGGCTCTCTGCGTGCAAGACGTGCACCTAGAGGATAAACGAATGTGTTTAGTTACACAGCAGAGGGGAGGAAATGGTGTGAAGGACCTGAGCTAGAAAACACAAAAGGGCAGGTGTGCATTAACCAGCTAAGTTGCTTCTTTTGCTTTGTTTTGCTTAGCTTTCACAGCCAGAGTGGAAGCTTAAGATGGCTTTCAGCAACCACACAAACAGCAGTTCAGTCACGCCGAATTTACTCCACATGTTTGTGGAACAAAAGAAGACCCTTCGGTTCAACAATTTCAGCAATCCAGCCTTGGAGATGCAAGAGGAGATAATGGCCTCATTTTATATCCTCATCATCGTTGGGTTTTTTGGCTTTCTTCTCTTTGTCATGATGCTCAGCAATATTGTTTCCAGCAAGCCTGAAAACTACATTGACTATCTCTATTCTGGGAAGCTTAGCCCTCAGAGAAGCAAGGTGGAGCTTCCAGGAAAGGAGAGCAAAGACACTTTTTTTATTATCAACAGCACCGCCTTACTGGAGCTGCAAAGGCAGGACAGCAAAAACAGCCCTGGATCTGAGGCACCGAGCACAGACGCAGTCCTGAGGAATGTATGAAAACGGTTCCTTTTTATTATAATTTTGTTGTGAATATGGAGCCTAAACAGGGATATTTTTTGTTCATGAAAGCAAGAAATGAGGAGCTGTGCCAGGACAGATGCAGACTGGTCTTGTGCAAGTTTCCCACATGCAGCTGTGAAGGAATCTGAGCGCAACCTGTGTTATTTCAGCCCCAGGCCTTTGGAGAAGAGGCTGGAAATCAAGTCCTTGCTGGCCTAGCTCTTTCATGGCAGTTCCTATTGTGTTTCTATGGCTTGCCTCTTAGGAGAATGGAAGGCCTTCCTTTGCATGCTGTTGCTTCAAGCAGGGCCAGTACATTTCCAGCTGGGGCACAGTTGGTATGACTGGTTGCTGTTATTATTTATTCATTTATTTATTTGGGGGGTCGGAGCTGCCAGTGAGTCCACTGGGTGCACACTCTGCAAGCAGAAAGAGCCACTACAGCCTCTGCATCCCCCCTTACCCCCACGCCGGGCACCCGGAGTTGGAGGCAAGCTGACCTATGCCCGGCCCTTCTGGAAGGAAAGTTATTTCAAGGGTCTGGAGGCACATGTCAGACTCAGAACTTGTTTGCTTGCTTGGCAGGCTTGGTCTGCAGCGGATTTTTGTCAGTGGTCGTGCATTTCTCAGCGGCTCTCTTCCTGTATGTCAGCCCTTTACAAGCCCAGGACAAGACATCCTGACATCTCTCCAGGGTCCCTCCTAGGGCCCACCTGAACAGCATCGGGGCTGACAAGCCACAGCTGTAGCCCTGAGGGTTGTGCCACTGTTGTGCCAATAACCCCTGGCAAATTCCTCCAGTGTTTAGTGCTAAATCCCTCATCATGAAAACCCACCGAGCCCTCAGCCCCTGATGCTTCCTCAGGTGGTAGATGGTAAGCAGAGGAGTGTCATGGTAGCTTTAGGGTGTCTTCTACAGGCCACCAAGCCTCAGCAGACACAAGGAGGAGGGGGTTGCTCACCACATGGCTCAGGGGTGTCCAATCCATGTCCTGTAGAGCCCTGACATACAGGGGTTCAGGACAGGCAGCTGTGGAGAGGCAAACATGGGCAGTGGCCTTCAGCTTGCTGTTCTCGGTCCATGCATTCATCAGAAAAAGCTCTGGAGCCTGCAAATCATGATGGTTGGAAGCTGGTGGTGCGGATACTCTGAGAACTTTAAGGCATTTTGTTATTGAAGCAAAAATCCTATGAAATCCTACAAAATTGTATGCCTGTGGGATGGATGTTGCTGGATCCATTCAGCTTCTTTGTGTGTTTGCTTTTTGTTACTGATAGGAAAAAAGTTCTTAAAAATTTTGTACGCAAGGAAACATTATTTTCTAACTTTTCTTAAACAGGTTTTTACTCTATTTGTAGCTTCATGCTTTGCTGCTGAGATTTCTCTTTTTTTTTCTTTTTTTTTTTTTTTTTTTTTAATGTATCCTTTTCTGCCATGATATAGTATTAGTATTGTAGGATTTTGCCACTGTTTGGTCCAAGCCAACTGCCTGGAAATGATTTATTTCATGTAGGCTGTATCCTTAAAGGGAGTTTCCAGAGCCTGATCTTGTAAGACATATTCTAAGGCTGATACTTCCAGCTGATAGCCAAGATGAAATCCACACTACTCTCTTGGCTTTCCACACTTCTTTGAATTCCAGAGATTCAGTTTTCCAACACAGACATCTCCTTTTTTGGACAGGTGCATACTCCCCAGACACTGTCTCCAGCAGAGGCCAATTAGGCAGTTGAGTTAGTTTTGGACCCCATTGCCTTTGGCTTCATTACCATGTCTGGTTTAATAACTGCTCGGTTTGAGCCAGGATCCATTATTTATGCTCACTGCTCCTGACTGCACTCAGTAGCCGTGCTCCCACTGCTGCAGCTCAGCTATGCAGATCTGAAAAACGAGAGGTGTTTTGAAGGTAGAAAAAAACATGTGCAGTGTCAGGTTTGTTCCTTCTACCCAGTGTGGGTGTTTTCCAGAAGGTGGCAAGTGTCACTGTCCATTTTGGAGAAGGATCATTTTCTGCCTTGAGAGGAGACTGTGGGCTGTCTTCTAGTAGTAGTGACAATTCCTCCTGCTTTGCAGACCCAGTTTATCAATTTCTCCAGTCATGCCACAGTGTCAGGAGGCAGAGTCAAATCTCCTTTTCCATCGTGAGTGTTAGGTATAGGTTTCAGACATCCATCGCCCACACCAAGTTCAGTGCAGTGAAATTTCACCTCCTGCAGCAGTGGTTGCTGCTTTTCCAGACAGGCTGATGCAAGGGAAGCGTCAGGCTGGAGGGTGAACTCCTCAGCCATGGGAAGTGCTTTTTGCCTCCCAGCAAACTGAGCTTCTGAAAACTAATTCACTAATGATGCATGGCGAAGTCTACTGATATCCCCCTTTGGTGTCCCCTTGGGGATGAGCCGGTTCCTGCTCACACCCTGACAGATAACGAGCTCTTCAGGCAACCTGGGGTGGGGATGAGGTGAGCCCTTCCCCTCCCTGTACTCACCATGCAGCAGGGGCTCTACATTCTGTAATGAGAGCTAAAATCAGACCTTGACCACTCAGGTAACAGACCTAATGGCTCTGTCCTCTTCTCAGACCCAGGCACACCCATCAGCTCTATGCCAACCCCTTGGCCTTGAGGCGCTTGCTTCTGTTTTTCCTTCCCCACCCCAGGGAGAGACATATACATGTCTACATACAGTTTCAACCACATCTGTTAAAAAGCTTCAACTCATAAAGATACCTCATTCCTACAGAGTCCAGGCAACAGATGGCCAAGTATTTCTATCTGAAATAGTGGCCATGCTTAGTCAGAAGCCATGACTGTGATGCCACCAAGGGAAAGGCAGATAAGCTTAACCTTTGCAGAAGTCCCTAATGCTGGAAACCAAATTTCATCAGTTTTCAGAAGGTGTCTCGCTGGTCTTTGTGGGAAACCACCAACAGTTGTACTAGCTCTGTTCTGAGAAGTTTAGGGCTCTTACTGTAGGTATTGGCTTAATTTATTTTCTAAAGTTTCCACCTTCTTCTGTTTCCATCCTGGGGCTGTATTTGATTTTGGCAAGTGCTTCTCTTATTGGTTTCATCATGGATCAAGAGCTAAAATTACACAATTTTGAAAAGTCTCATTTGACACCAGAAATACTACTTTGGCATGGGACTTTAGCTAGTGTTCAGGACTTCAACAGACATCTAGGAGGGAAAATAGATTATTTAAATTGGGTTTGGTATTTGTTAGAAAAAGAATCCTAATTTTTCTCACTCCATGTAAACCTGGAAGAGAACCTAATTCCCTGATGGATAATGTTCTCCAGTGCTGGTTTTGGAAAAAAAAAAATAATTCAAACTTACAAAAAATTTTGATAAAAATAAAATTTAAATTTCAAAATTAGCAACTTAATTTTTGCTGCTACATGTAATATAATGCAGCAGTAAAAGCATCCACTGTTTGCCTAACATCATGCCTACTGTTGATGTATATTTCATTATGTTCTGTATTTCATTATGGTTTTATTTGGCATTTTTAAATAAAGGGTTTGTGACGATTTTTAGCTTGCATATAGAATGTGGTGACTGGTAACCTAATAACATAATTACTGCTGAAACGGGTAATTGGTATGTAACTGATAATTGGTATCCTAATTGCTTCATTAATGGGGACTTTGTTCATAGTAATTGGTAAATTTGTTATTTAGCTAAGTGGTACCATGGAATTTGGTGAAGCAACATAAAAGTGCATGGGGGGAGGGTTGTCACTGCTCACTCGTGTACCCAGGCAGTGATGGAGGAGCTGGCGGCAGGCTGGAGACAGGCTTCCCACCTTCCTCCCAGGGGGAACAGGAGGCTGCTGAGCCCGAGCACCCCTGTGAGATGCTCCATGTGCCACTGAGCCCACCCTCCCACACCCACAGACACCCGGGGGGGCAGGTAGCACCCACGGCGATAGCAGGAGGTCCTGGTGCAACGGCTGAAGGGTAAGAGAGTGATGTAAGTGCCTTTTCCCAAATCCCAAATGCACTTGTGGGGCAGGGGCTATGCGCAGATATTTTGCACCGTGTGGCTTTGCTAGGGAATGTCACAAGTCTAAAATTACAAAAGGAGGAGAGGTCCCTACTCTGAAGTGCTCACTGTTTACGTAGACATGGGGTGTGAGGAAAAAGAGGCAAAAAGTAACACAGAAGACTAAAAGAAGCATGGGAAATAAAGTACATATTTTTGTGTCTCAGCCCAGCGACTTGTGTGTGCTGCCCAATTTTTTTAATTGATGTGGAGACACTGAGACCATGAATAATTGTTTTAAAGTAGGTAAACAGGTGGGTTTATGTCCTTTATATGGGACAGAGTAGAATCCACTTCTCAAATAGTTACTCTGAAAAGGACATGAAAGCAGCCCATCCCTCCCGTCTCACTACATATCAGCTGCATTATCATGGGTATTTTCAGTTAGTCTCAGAGCAATTCGCGGTGGCTGGAGAAGCAAGCCAGGGCCAGCCAGAGATGCAGGCATGGTGATGCCACCTGACAGCATAAGAGCATCACCATGTCCTTCTGGGACAGCACCACAATGCAGTGACACAGACCTGGCCCGTGCCTAAGGCCTTGCTAGCCAAAAGGCTGGTTTGCACCTCCTTCATCCACCCTGCCAAGTCCCTTCATCGGCACGTGAAAGCACCGACAAGCACTCAGCCTACAGCAGCAGGCTGTCTTTGTCGCTCAGCGTTTGCCTTCATGCTGCAAAACCACAAAAGCCTGGAGTGATAGAGCAACAGTTTCAGGTCTGCTCGCTCTAGGGGGCCCAAACTGACGAACATCAAGCCTAATTTTCCTGGCATCCCCAGCGGTACCTACGTGTGGTCCAGCTCAGAAGATGATGGTGTTTTTGAAGCGCATCTCCTGACCGCTACTTCTGTGCCTTGGGTTGCCTCATGGAGCAGTCCGGGAGCACCAGCACGAAGGGGCTGGGCGCTGCAGCTTTCAGCCCGTGGGCAGCCTGTGGGGGACAGCAGCACAGAGCTGCTGCTTGCCACTGGTGACAGGGGCAGGTCTGACAGGACACGGTGGGCAGTGTTAGAGCTGTCCTTAGCCTGGCGTGGCCAGGAGGCCTCAGGGACAAGCCCAGAGAGGGAGGAGAGGTCGGGGAAGGAGATGGGAAGCCCTACCTCACTTTTGTACCCAGCGACACTGCCTGGATGTTGTTCCCATGCCTTGTTTCCTACAGGCATCCATTCAATCAGAAGGGAGCTTGAAAGCAAGAGTAACAAAAGTGACATGCCCTTCTTTGTGTCTGTCTCAAAGATGGCATGCTCCAACTCATGGACAATTGAGTAAATCCTCTCCAGAGAGGAGACAAATAAACAACACCTTCAGTTTAGGTAACAGGGAATATTATTTGCAGTTCCAGTGGGTGTCACGGGTGTGATGCTTGTCACAGGCACTGAGAAGAATTAGAAAATAAGATTTCTTTACAGGTAGTTCTTTCAAGACTTTACATCTATTTCTTGAACAGTGAGGTCCCAAAATCAGCGTTTTGGGGGACCTCAGGCCCTAATCAGTCCTCTAAACATGTGCAGTTTTCAAAACTAATAAGCACCCAATAACTTCAGTAGGACTACTCATGTCAGTATATCAGTATGTTCCATTTATTAAGGACCAAAGCTAACACTAAATGAGAAAGGTATACCACAGCATGAAATGCTAATAAAGATGAGTCAGTATTATTTTATGTTGTAGTCTCATATGAATATATACTGTATATTTAAAGATTTTTCTTTCTATGTGTATAGTTTGAATCTGCCATCCTTTTGCACCTGGCTAGCAAACCATATAGGATTCATCCTGGGGGTATACCCTTCTTATATCAGATTTTCAGACTACTTCTCTCCATGTGATGCTGCTAGCATGATGTGCACCATCCCTCATCTGCCTCAGCAAGGAGAGCATCCAAACAGCTGAGTTAAGACTCCACTGGTCATGTTAATTTTCAGAAATTTTTTGACTTCACAGAGTTTCCCACTGTGCTAGGGGGAAGGAAAACTGTTCCAGAGGGGATGACGTGGACTGTGGGGGTATCTCAATTTCAGAGGTGGGCAAGGAAATGCGTGCCGTCATCAGGGACTGACACATTTGTGCTGTTCAGCTCCATCTGGCAGGCTGACGATGCTGCCAACATTCACTCCCAGCCTTGTAGGTACAGCTAAGTGAGAGCAATTTAACAGTCTTGTACTGACAACCTTGTTCCTGCGGTAAAATTCTGTGTGTGCATCTTCAGGGAGGAGGAGGGACAGGTAAGAAACCTGATTGGCCAAAATAGTCTTTACTTTCTGCCTCCCCGCAGCCTTCCCCAGCTTAACACTTGTTGCCCTTGGTGCACTTGTGAACACACACACACACTTGTACACACACATGCACACAGACACTTGCACACATCTTCCCCTGACAGTTCTCGTCTCCCCAAGCTGGCTGCAACCCTCAATTTGCCACATGCTCCTGTGCCCCTGTTTGACTTGCCATGGCAGCAGGGTCGTACCTGTGCAGCCTTCTGCTCTGACCTTCCTTTCAGCCTGTGTGTTCACATGAGCATGTGAGCAATTTTCTTTTTCCCCCATAATCCCTTCCATTTCTCTGAAGGTGTTGCTTACCCTTGGTCAGGGTGGTGGTGTTGGTGTTGGGCTCAATGCAGGTCCCTCAAGGGTTCATCAGTCGGGCCAGCACAAAATGGAGAAATGGGTGCACGAAGTGGGAACATAAGAGGACTCTAGAAACCAAATTACTCCTACAAATACCTCACCCTGAAGCAATGTCCAAGGCATCACTTCTTTCTTTCCCCTCTAAGGCCTGGAGCTGGGCAGGCTCAGCATGGTGGACCTTGCATAGGCTGTTGTGCTGTTGAGTGTTGGGCATCAGGCAGCACCTCGCAACGCTGCCAGGATTGGGCCTGCCCACCACAGAGGCTCATATGAGGGCGCAGAGGTCCTCCTTCCCCCCATAACAAGCCAATGGGGGTTCAGCCCCCTCCTCCACCTGGGGGGATTTCAAGGCTGTATTTTCCATGAGGCCACATACTTGCCAGGGAGGGAGGGAATAGTTTCTACCACTGGTCCCAAAGTTCAGGCACTGGCTCACTCTCTATGCTGACTCTGGGCAGCTCCTTCCTCCACATCCCCATCCCTCTGGACCCCTTTCAGCAGTGCCTGGCTGGCCTGCACACGTACACAGGGCCCAAGCACCCACCCAGTGCTGTGAGAGAAGGAACCACGATGTTCAAGATGAGCAACGCCCCGATGCCAGAAGCTGCTAGCTGCACAGTTGCAGCCTTCCCAGCTGGATGGGACCACTGTTTTCCAAGATGCCTTTTGATCAGCCACCTGGAAGCCCCTGCTGATGCTGATGCTGGTTGGGAGTAATGCTGGGGCAACAGGCACATGGTGAGCTCTGTGAGCATCCTTCATGAGCCTTGAGACACCAGCATACAGCGCTTCACAGATTTGCTCCTCAGGCACACAATTTGCAAAGGGCTGCTTTGATGCTGCTTCAAAGAGGCACTGCCTGCAGTACTTAAGAGCTCTGAGGACATTTCAGCTTAACGGTTTCAACACTGTATTTCAAGTAGAAACAGATATTCCAGAAAGTATTATAACAGGAGAAAAAATGGCTGAGGAGGCCAGCCTGTGCTGGCTGGTACGGATACTTGTTCACACAAGGAGTTACAAACTACTATTAAGAGGTGATCTGCCCATCCATTAGCAGAATGGTATCTTTCAGGAGTTGTGTGAATCTCTGACCATGTCCTGTAGGAAGTGAGTAATGATGATGAGGGACAAAAATGCAGCTGATGCATGTGGGGGCAAAAGATGGCAAGGAGATGGAGACAGGAACTCCGCCACCAGTTCCACCAGCAATCTACACGTCCAGCACTGAGTGTTCCCCTGAAGGTGCTAGAGCCAATGGTCATGAGCTTCTTGTTGTGCCTTCATCTTACATCTTTATCCTATGGACATCACCTGGTCTGCTTTGAAATGGTTTATTATAAACAACAGGAAGGACTTTGCCCTGAGGTCTACTGAGAGGACCCACTCCTATAGGTGTATCCTCTTCAGTGACTCGATTGTTAAAGGAATAGAGAAGATGACCCCAAACAAATGGAAGGTAGCAATTAACAGAGTGAAGAGATGGGAGAGCTACTACCTTGACACACTTTCTTAAATGGTTATTCCTGCAGTCAGGCTTCAAATGTGTTTTGATTGGTGTTGAGTGAGTTACCCCATCCCAGCCCTTTCGAGCCCCTTCCTTCAAAGTGTGTAAACCAAAAAACTCATCTTAATAGCATTAATAAAAGATATACTTTAAATCCAAATGTTTCACTTTAGGTATATTCCATGACTAGATTTATATGAGCTACGCTTGCACCGGGAAGGGACAGTTAATTTGCCTTACCACAAAAATGGGCCAAAGTGTGCCTAGGATCCAGTTTATCCAGCCTTCTGCACAAATTCCTCCATTATGGGAGCCACAACACTATGCCTCAGATGTAAATGCCCTCAATTTCAAGAGAGACTGGGCTGTGAAATGAATTCTGAAAGTCAAGCCTGTCTTTGAACCCAATGGGATATCTGTTCCTGAGCAGGGAGCATGCTGGCCCAGGACTGACAGAGTCCATGGCTTAAAGAAGTCTGAAGAACTTAATGGGATTTTCCCATCATATATGCACTAACATCTGATACCAGCTCAGTAGTTCATTACACTGAGTACCTTGCTTCCAACAGTGGTCTGCAGTAAACATTTAATTGACAGGTAAAAGAAATTTTTCTAACAGGGAAGTTCCTTTCTGAAGCCTAACATTTAGTAGTTGGTTCAGGCTTTAAAGCATGAACAGTTCAGTCTCTCAGGATAAAACACAGCACTCGTAATTGGAGATTTTCTTTATCCGTGACACTGATTACTGAGATGTAATGATTTCTCATGAAATTGAGCTCAAAAGATTATTTATGAGTGATGCTGAGTAGTATTTCTTAGCAGTTTTTTCAAGTTCACTGAACATTTTCTCGTGTTTTAGAAAGTGGCTCCCAATTTACATTCTATGTGTTGCTCATTCCTGGGCATGTGTTTATTGTGTACTTTCTAGAGAACTAAGACCATAAAAACATAAATAAGTTATGAGACGATTCACAGGTTCACTAAAACATTTCAATACACTGAGGCAAATCTGTGCAGTTTTTCTCCTGTGTGCGGAAACCATCTAAATGAGCATTGTAATTTGGTGTGGCAGAGATATACCTAAAAAAGGGAGTCTCATCTACCTTCAGAAGAATCCATGCATGTAATTCTCTAGAGCCAAGATATGAATATACAGAGAAAAATAACCATCTTTTCTCAGCTTCATATTCATCAGCAAAAATCTGCTTATTTTTTACAGGTATGGATGCTGCAGAGAATGAAAAATTGGGTGCTTCAAATGCAAGGAGGAAAGAATGGGGAAAAAGGGGGAGAGAATGGAAAGGGGCAGGAAAGTTTTTATTGTCCTGGTACCAGGGCCCTGGACATAATTTCACATTAGCTTGAAGCAGCAATTGCTCCACTATCAATGAATATGAAGTGGTGTGAAATCAGCATGAGGAAAGAAATAGGTCTGGTGCCTCTTTACCACAAGGACAGGCAGTAATTGCACAGTAGCTTGGTTTTCTTAAGAAACAAATGATGCACACCCCATTTTCCCAATGACTGTTTACCTTCACCCGATGACGCTGCACTGTCCTACACAGGGAGAAGTAACAGTGCGCTACAGTCAAATCAGCACAAACCCAATGACTTCACTGCTGTGTTCTGGATTCAGGGGAAGAAGAACGAGACCAAACCTGAATGGAGCAGAGTCCCGGGCTGCTGCCTCACCGCAGCTCAGCCTTACCGGTCTCTGCTGCCGTGGCTTGCGCAGCTGCAGGTTTAGGGCCACATTGCAATGCTTCTTCATTGGTAGGGTGTGTCTTCTGCCACCCCGAATTTGCAGTGGGGTCCATGGGGACAGGCGCAGAATCACCTGCTTTCCAGCCATTTTAGCAACGAGGAAGTATCAAAAGGAAGTAATCTGTGTCACAGGAATTCATCAGTCTTCCCTGGCTTGTATTCTTTGGTAAAACAAGGGTGAAGCCTCCAGGAAGGGTTTCACAGAAACAAGCATGAGGAAAGAGAAGTGTTTGGTGCCACATCTCCCAGAGAGTGAGGGAGAGACGTCCTTTTCCTGTAAAGGGCTGGGAAAGCCTCACTAAACACCTTCACTCTGGTGAAAACTTTTCTACCCAGTCCTATTTAATGTGTATAGACGCAGGAAAAAGAACCAAGTCTGAAATTGAATGAACTTTGGTATTTTATATAAAATCCTCTGAGATGAGTCCTCTTCTTTCTTCCTCCCTCCTCCTTTGCTGCTGCATAAGGGTAATTACAACCCATGTTTTCTACAAAACGTTGTAACCCTTTGTACTGAAGAAAAATATTATGGCTCATGCAGTTCTGACTCAACTGGTAATTTAGGATGACAAGCAATTCCTTTAACATATGACTAAACAAGCTAGGAGGATGTTACCAAATAGCACGCACCTTATTCAAGAGCACTTGAAATAGCATACATGAGTCTAATATCTTCTTGGCAGGCTTTTAAATACCTATTATTTTATTAGGTTTGCTAGCAATAGCTCTTGTAGTGAGGCTCAGTACACTTGACCATTGCAGGATGTCAAAGCAAATCTCTTTGCTCCCACTCATAACTCTATGTGACTGAAATGCACCACTAGAATAAAATGATTAAAGTATCTTTGCATAAAGAGGAGAGGCAGATGCAAATGCATATGTTGATGAAGAAGCTATAACAGATGTCCCTCTGCTCTAAACTAGCTGGAATGCAAATCACCTGAATTTTCATGATGTCTCATTGACTAATTACTTCTAAATGCTTTTCTAAGCCTTGTCTTCAGGGAAGAAAACATTTATTTTCCTCCAGCTCATGAAGCAGGCCTCTAATGAATGGCTCAACACATTTTTTCCCCTATTTTCAAGTCTTCTGTCCTAATAGCATACTGCAACACAGGGTACAGATGCGACAAATGCACTTGGGACAAGAGCCTACAGAGTCCCAAGCCAGGGATGTAATGATGGGACACAAGGTGTGAGCTCTGTGACTGAGCAGGCAGAGTCGGGCCCATTTTGTGCCATGCCTGGAAACTGCGAGGAAGCTGGCCAGGTAGGGGAAAGGCAACCACCATCGCTCAAAGCCCAGCTTCTGTCTCAGTGAACTTGTTCCTTGACATTCCCTTCTGCAGTGGCCATGTCGAGGAGCTCTGGAGAGAAACGCAGAGAAGAAAGAGGGGTAGATACAGGAACAATGTTCTATGTAAGAAATGCAAAATAAGAAAACTGGTTTAGAAAACAAATACATGTAAGGGCCAGACTCATTTATATGACTTAAACTGCACTTAACTGTCAGTGTCTGACATTTGTCGGCTAGCTCTAAGCCTCCTCAAATCGATGAGAACCACTAAGCCAGGAAATTAGCCTGAGTTTAGGCCAGAGGAATATGAGTCACAGCAAATGAAAAGAGCCATAGGACTGGGAAAGTGCCACACCATTAGAAGCTGAGGCACTGGAGAGCAAAACCAACTAATGTGAGGAAGTCCAGGGAAAAAAGAGACTAATAAGAAATGATAGTCACACATGCTGTGTTTCTAGTGATCAACAGGAAGCACCTATATACATTCTCTGCTCTGTGACAGCCATCTCAAGAGCCTTTGCATAGACTGGAAACAGTCTCTTGGTGAGGCAGCCTTTGATGCTGGTACACACAGACATTTTCAATAGCTCTCTCATCAGATTCAAAGCGAGAGAAATTGATGCCATATGGAGATACACATGAATACATGCCTAATCACTTATTCGTGCCCAAACAAACTTTTTCCCTACAGGAACATATGAGGAGTCCATTGCTATGGGGATAAGTGTTCTGGCAACTACCAGGTATTTCTGTTATCAGCTGGAGAAGGGCCAGCTGGTGCTCCGATTATCCCTGAGATTGGTATGCACATATGCCAATCAAGGTCCAGCTGAGTCTAGATGATATGCTGGGCTTGTTCCAGTAGCCAAGACAACTCAGATTCCAAAGCCAAAGCCAAACTGTGGAGTGACATGGGCTGTGTATAAACATCCAGCCACCTCTGAGTCCCCAGACCAGGTAGTCACTTACTGCCAGCCTATCTGAAAATGGCTTTTGGCACATGTCTGGGGAGGAAACATAAGCTCAGGTTTTAGAAATTTTGCCTGATCTGTCTCCGCACACTCATGTGGGTTGTACATTTTTTCGTTTTCCATGTGATCAGGAGCATGTCAGACATGAGACCATCACGGGGTGGTCAACTCCTTCAAGTGAGGAGAGTTAATAAATAGGGAGAGGATGCAACAAGTTGATGCATCTTCAGAAGCAATTTTGCAAAGACTGTGAAGAACTGGTGAAGGCTGAAACAAGTGAGGTTTGTTTTAGCTTAGTCTACTGCTTTCTCCCATGACAGAGCTGGAAAGGATGCTTTAAGAGTTTGCTGCAGTGCTCCTCTTCAGCCAGAGTTGAGGCCAGGGGGTGGACATCAGGTAAGCAGAGACGTTGACTGAGTGTCACAGGTTAGAGCTGCGACCAAGAAGAACCGTGAAGGACTCTACCCCAGACAGAACATTTTCAGGGCCTTTATTGAGCAGGAAAAAAAAAGCTGGAATTGCTGATCCCCAAGACAAAAACTGAGGAAGGAAATGTTGGAAATAGTTGTTTGCATGTGGTGTTCTTCGAAAAGCTGAAAAATATTTAGCTCACTGACTTGACTTGGAGCACGATGGCTGGAGAGCAATCTCTCCTGCCCTGGGGCACTGCTCAGGGAGTTCTGCCTTCCTCCAGCACCAGTGCTGTTGTGTTTCTGGTAAAAGTCTTGTGGCCTTCAGACTAAAAGCATTCAGCGGTACTAAAATCAAACTGAGTTCATTTCAGCCAAAGTCTAAAATGAATAATGAGAAAACGGTCCTGTTGAATGCTTCTTCACTTACTTTTCACTTTAAGGACCACAGATACCCCAGAGCCACTGAGCATCTTCAGGTGGGAAGAGCCCTACTCCAGCAGCTACTTAATTCATCTCAGAACCTGTTAGAAATTATTTTTTTTCACTTAAAAATCCCAACAGCTCCTTTCTTCATTACTACACAGGATTTCAGTTTTTGTTTAAAAACACACAGCTTTTTTAGTCAGTAAAAGAAAGCCTAAAGGTGCAAACACTAGAAGTTTAAAACCAGTAATCCTTTTATTTTCTCAGTCTTCAACACTTTGCACTGGTGACAATGACAACATCTGCCAGTGAAAGATCTGTTCAAGTGAGGTACTGTGTAAGGCTAAGCTGCCCATCTATATAACATGAATGTTCTTTTTGAAAAGTGTGATTTTATGGTACAGGGGAGGAGAGACTCTGTAGTTCTGTAGGCACCTGAAGAGTGTGACCTGACCCACTTTCTGGGATGGGAACATCTACAAAAGGACCCTGTGTAGATCCCCAGCTGTCTAACAGGCTGCACATTCGTACGCTCTGAGCATGTCAAGGCTCTCTATCCTTGCTGCCTCCTCTCACTTGCAGAAACTCGATCAAATTGAATTCTGTTCCTCTTTTAAACTTGCCAGGACTAATCGTATAACACTTTGTTCAGTCAGAAACCAGACTTCGAGGTCCCCAGCTGGTTTCTGAACAAGAAACTGAAACAAATCTGAGCTTCTGTCTCCCCCCAGTGTCAGCATATTTTCTTGTTCAAGGCTGCAACTGTGGCACATAGGATGCCCAAGGGTAAAAAAACCTGCTGTAACCTACCCAGTGAAAGCACAGATTAAAACTCCACCCTGGCATGTCAGAGAACAGAGACTGGTTCAGGTATGGGAATGGAGAAGATCTCTCCTTATTCTGGAAGCTCTTCTGGAAACAGGCTGCTGTGACACCCATCACAAACTCTAGGGGTTATCTATGCTGTAGCACTACTCCAAAGTTAAGGAAAAAAGCAGCCAGGTTGGACCAGATTTGAAGTCTTACACATGCAAAGGTTTTCTGATTTGGCAGTAGAGGCAAAAGGGTAGTGCTGCGGAGGACTTCTGAGGAGACTCCTCACAGCTGCTTTCTCCCTCATTCAAGCCAGGGACAGAAAAGTGGCTCCTTGTGTTAATGCCCTTCTTGCACATGTTTGGCAAGGTAGGGACCCCAGATTTTAATGGCAGTCTTGATTGCTTTGGGTGCTAAATGGTGCCCAACTGGAGCACAGTTGCTTTGATGCTAAATGACTTGCTTTAAAGGGACATTGTGTACCTCTGATCCTGATTACAGACCAACTGTATTGAAGTAGAGAATACTTCTGCTTTTAGTTTAAAAAACAACAAAAAAAAAGCAGCTCATTATTACTATTGGTCTAGAAAAATCTACTCTTGGTTGAGAGTCTATAAAAAAAT
Organism: Tyto alba; assembly: GCF_018691265.1. Classification (NCBI taxonomy): domain Eukaryota; kingdom Metazoa; phylum Chordata; class Aves; order Strigiformes; family Tytonidae; genus Tyto; species Tyto alba. The sequence goes on from NW_024881276.1 coordinate 29,245,032, forward strand.
CTAGATAGGGGCCAGTATTCAAAGGCAACTGGTGAGTGCAAGGAGTGAAGACAATGCTTCCTTCTGAAGCTGGTAGACAGTCCATAGGCCTGATAATTTCCTGGTAAGGTTTGGGTGTGTGGCTTAGCTAAGTACCTTAGTGCCTTTCCCTCAATAGCTGTTTAATGGAGGTGGTTAGCAGAGTCTGTTCTCACTGAACACCGAAGAGCCACTTAATTAAATTACCATTCAACTCCACCTTTGCATAGACAGGGAACTGCAAAGGCTGTAGAGGGAAACTGCTGTTTTACAATGGCACTAGGAATTCCCTAGCCTGACAGCCCTGAGGCTGCTGTAGCAAGGATATTGCTCTATCCCTGGAATGGGTTTCTGCAGTACACGTATTCCCCAGTCACCAAGGTGACCGCACAAATGGGGAGATTCTAAAACTCACTGCAGGTTCCAGTGAGTAACCCCACCACAGCGAGAGCTCCCGGAGCACCAGCCGTTATCAGAGCACACATGCTTAGTCCGGTAGCACCGGCAAGCCAGGCAGTGCAGAGGCTGAGCTGGTGTGACCATCCCAGGCACCTCAGCCCCCAGTCGCAGGGACAGGGCAGGAGCGAGCCATCCCCGAGGCCTCCCACATCCTGCTGGACTCCCAAGGCTTCTCCGAAGGCCCTCCAACTCTCCCCTCCTTGCCCCGCTCCACTGTCTGATTTCAGCTTCACCTTAACTTCCAGAAGATACAAGGATCTAGGAAGTGCTTTATATGGGGAACGTGAAGGGAAACATGAAGGGAAACGTGAAGGCAAATGTACCTGTTGTCACTGCTACACAAGCCCAAGACTTTATTCCTGTGGAAAAAATCTACGCTGTTGATTAACCTACCATGACCAAGTTAGCTTATCCTCCAAGATTTGGCGTTACTGCACATGCAGGAATAGCTAGCAATGGTAATGAAAATCCTCTATGCTTCATAGGCCAAGTAGTAAATAGAAAGCCATACACAGTTCTCAGATACTGTGCAGAGCAATTTAACAAGATTCCTAGCATGAAATTTCCTCAAAGGTGACGCTGGGATTTGTACTAATCTAAGGCAACTCTAGGTGCAGAAAGTGGTTTGAGAAAGACCTACCTGGAAAAGCTCCTCTCTTTGTTCATCTGGATTCAACAAAGGGCCCACAAGTCTCACATTTACACCCTTGCAGGAAGCAGTTGCTCTGACAAAGCTGCACAGAGCCCTCCCAATTTCCTTCTGTCTATCCATGAACCTTGTACAGACCCATGATGGATTCAGTGTTTTTCTCTTTAAAACTGCCTCCTTGCAGCTAATCATTAAAAACTGCCTCCCCTGCAGCTCTAGCTGTAGAATTTGAGTAAGCAGCAACCAAGGCCATTACTTTTTTTTTTTTTTTTTTACAAAGGATTTTTTATTGCATAAATAGAGGCTTAGATATTTTGCTGTATGTATAAAAAGTTGAGATACATTTTAAGTGAATGTTACTCTTGAGGGTTTTATTCCTTTGACACATCCTTCATCTACAGGAAGGCTTCGCTCTCCCAGGAAAGGAATCCAATGCAAGCTGCCAAGTGTCAGCAAATCTGCAGGGTGGGGAAACAGCAGTGAGAACAGCAGGCACGATATGCTGGCAGCACATGGGCTAAATCTGCCTGCCCATGCGGCGCGCTGCAATTGGAGCTAATCACAGCTCTGCAGCGCTGACACTGGAGAACATTTTTAGGGTAGGAGAATTCACCCCTTCCTGAAAGCCCATTACAGAAAGACATGGCTGACAGCCCAAGAGATGGCAGAATTGAGGAAGGGCTGGGCCTCAGGTGGGCAACACTGGGTGACTGGGCAAGAAGGGTGTTTTCCACAGAATCAGAGATGCTTTAAGGCCAGTCATTCAACCAGGTCAGCGTCACGTGCTGGACACAGAGGCCTTGTGAGATGAGCTCGTTATCCTGGTGCAGCAATCCCCTGGGCTATGGACTCTGCCAGACAGAGCTCCCTGGGCCGCAGCGCTGCACACACAGCACAGTATGGTCTCCTCATCCCAAGTAGCAGGCTTGCCCACTTGCAGGGCTGCCCATCTCTCATTTGTTTCGCAATAAAACTCCATGTAACTTACTCTGACTTAGTCTGCAAAAACGGAAAGAAGTGTTCTCACAGCATTTTCCAGTGGCTAGTGAAACTGATTTAAAATAAAAGTTTAAAATGCCACAAGTCTGCCCAGAAACAAGTCCTCAAACTGATGTAAACAGGAGACTGAAAAACACCTTTGTTTTTGTTGTTTTTTCTATGCGAACAAACCACTTTGTTCCCATGGTTATTTCCAGAGCCCTGTTTCTAGTCACAATTTCCAATTCTCGTTGCACAAAATAAAACAGCAATAGGTTTCAAATCAAAACTAGTAAACATTTCTGAAAACTGAAACTCTCTTCATATGTGAGGTGATGACCTGAAAAGGGGAAAGTTTTTTAGTTTAATAAAGAGTAACATTACATCAAACTCCCACTGAGCTTACAAAGGGCAGGCAGGAATAGAATTACCATTTTGCTGCAGAACAGAGAGATGTGAAATGAATGGATACAAAAATCACATACCAAACAAGTCAGGGAATATAATCTTAGCACTTAGGCAGTACTCATTTTGCTAATGGGCTTGATCTGATAAGGCAATGATTGCTTAAATTTTGAAAACAGAGGGAAGAAATTCAGCGCATGGGGAGTGAAAACCCAAACCTTTAAGGAATTTTGTAATGTTCATTTTGCTCTTATGCAGAAAGATGTCCATTTTTCTCAGTGAGGTATATATGGTGGATCTTACACAGTATAACCTGCAGCATATCTGTTACCTTGGGAAGTTCCATGGCACGTGTGACGGTCCAATAAAATATGTCTCAACATCCGATAGAGAACCTTCATAAAGGAAATGAGAATTGGTGCTGCCAGCTAAACTACCTACAGCTCGTCATGTATTTAACTAATATGGAATGGATGATTCTTTTCTGTCTTAATCATGTGACTTAAGGCCAAGAGGTCTCATTGCATCATCCTGTCTGGCATGCCTCTCATGCATTTTTTGTCCAATTTACCCATCTCTTTACACATCAGGACTTCCTGTGCAATTGGTTGGGCAGAAAAATTCAGGGAGATTAAGAGCAGAGAAGGAATACTGTAGTAAGATCTCCTAAATCACAAGTCATGGCTGCCAAGTTTTCTGGTGGTAACTGCAATTCCCACAAAGAATGGGCATGATGTGAGTGTGCAAATACACTGAAACATCACAGGAGACAAATATTACAAGAAGTCAGATAATGGTGATAATTCTAATTGCACAATCCAAATGCATCCAAGTCAAAACATAATGGGATTAATATGTCAATGCCACTATCAAACACCCGGATGTCAAATAAATTCTATACCTGAAAGACTCTTCAATCATCCTTCTTCTCTGCTTCTGTTTTCAATTTCTCTTCACGTTGCCTCTTCAGTTTTTCTTCAATTTTTTTGCTCTGGTACATTTTCACTCCAGCAAACGCTAAGCAAAGAATCAATGTTTTAGCTGCCAAAATGTACATCAGCAATGGGAAATTCTCCAAAGCCTGAAATGTAAAATAATATATTTAGGCAGTTACTGGAACACTTGAACAATTAAAAATTAATCTACAGGGATGCTATACTGCTTCCTACAGCAACAGCATTATCAAAGCAATGGTAATGCTCCTCTGTTCATGCTTCATTTTTTCTGCAGGAAACTTTAAACTAGGCAGATCAACATCTAGGGGTAAGGACAAAAACAAGTTCACTGAAGTTTGTATATGAAGCCCCTCTGAACGTGACTTTGTGGCTTTTGCTTCCTTTACTGCAAATGGAAGATTGGCACAATCTGGAGCTGGAAAAGGGCAGAACTGAGTATCTTAGGATAATTATAAAAGTGGAAACACTTATGGACAATTCTCACATGAGCGATGGATCCGTGCATATCAGCTATCAGATGTGATCTCCAAATACACTTCTGTGCTCCTAGAAATTTTAATCCATGGTAGTTTTGCAATTAAATACCCCAGATCTGGAAGGTATAGATAAATGCCTTCAAACCAGAAGAAAAGTAAAAAACCCACAGCCTCCAACGATTCAGGAGTTCTCAATGCCTGGAACCACTGAAACTGCATAACATATTTCAATGCTATAAAAGCATGCTACTGTAAGTGCACGTGGAGTGGAAAATAAAAGGCAAATGGCTAACACTGTGAACTCAGAATACAAATATAATGAGAGGGGCACCAGCACTCTGTGAAAGATGTCAATTCCAGAAGGATACATGAACTCCCCAGCCCACTGTTTCAAAGGGCCACCTCGCCAGCAGGATCGGTCTGGTCCTTCAGGGATGCACAGTAGGTTCACAGTGCCAGCTCCCCCTTGGCAAGCCTCCCAGTGTGGCAGGCCTTCCAGCACCTCATAAAGCTGTTTGGTCACTGTCAAACTACAGAATTTAGAAAGAGCCTTATATCCATACATCATTAGTGTGTCCCCTTAAAGTCCACAAATCAGAGGCTCGAGTGGGGTCTTTTATAATGCTGATCTCTACAAGCTGCACATTACCTTTGAGATCAGGCCACTCCCCTCTAATTTTGCAAAAAACCATCATCCTCTGTCAATCTCCCCACATATTGAAAGTGGCAATCTCTTTAAACCACAGCTCTGCAACACAAGAAAGGTAAAGGCAAGGCTTGGGGTTAGCATTGCTTTCTCGATAAATGGTTTGATCCAACATGCTAAAATTGTTAATGCTGAGGTATTTGGTCAAACATTTCTGTGCCTTACACACGTACCCTGCAGAGTGTTTATGGCACCAATACACTAAAAGACATAGTGGAGAAAGCACCTTCCAGTAGCAAAAAGAGCTGAGGAACGAGCAGCTGAAGAAAAGCCCAGAAAGAGGAAAGCCAGGAGGAGCAGAGGCAAGCAGAGGCAGAGCCTCCCTACCAGCCCTGTGCTCAGGTCTGGAGTGTGAGGCCCCAGCAGCAATTACTGGGGCCAGCCCACAAGATGCAAGCACGTATGGCAAGGACGGACAACAACGAGTCCTCTGTCCCTGAGGTGCAGAGAGTGTGGTGGTTAAACAACCTTCACCTAGGCAAGGAAACCACCTTTAAACACAGGACCCACCCAACCACATCTTACACGCATCTGGTTGAAAGAGCAGAAATTCCCTGCTTTATGAATGTGAAACATCCTCACCTTCCAGTTAAATGCCACCATCTTGGCTGCGTGATGATACTGCCCGTCCTGCAGCAGGCTGTGCCCAGCACCAATGAGCGTCACACTTCTAAAGGCACAGAGCAGGGCAGCAACATCTTGAAGAAACGGAAATTAAAAAAGAATTAGCCAATCTGTTTCTACTCTGTACGTCCACCCTGCACCTCTCTGACAAGCTCATCTGCTGCACAGCGCCTGGCAGCCTATCCAGTGCCACACAGTTCAGGAACGACCTACATGGACCTTTTTGGAGCTGAGTGACAGGAGCAACGCCTGTGCTGCTGAAGGACAGGGGTTTGACAGGCCCTGGGCAGGTGCCACGCTTGCATGGAGCAGAGGCTGGGCTTCCACCGCGCGCAGCACAGCCCGGCAGCTGCCCAAACGAAAACACAATGCTGGCTGCTTTCGAAAGCTTGACACGTGTGCGTATCACACCACCTCACTGATGTTTGAGACCTAGCAAACAGAAGTGTACCTAGAAGAGCTGTCTTGTGGTTTTTAAGCCCACCTGCCCTGTTCAGAGCCTGAATGCCTAATGAATCCTAGTATCTAGTATAATTTACCAGTTCTCTCTGATTTACCAATAAATTAAATTCTCCAGACAGCCCTTAATAACACAGAAGCAAATCAACCAGTCATATGTTTGGTGGTTGACATACATTTTGGAGGTGGACTTCGGGGCTGAGAAATGCCCTACGGGATGCTGAAGGCGGCAGCGCATGGCCACAACAGTGACCTCTGGTCCCTTATTGCTGCTCCACCAGTGCTGACACCTTTTCAGCTGCTGGATTTCAAATTAAGGACGTTTCCCTGTCCGACTCCCTCGAGGTGTTTGCTGTATGTGTAACAACAGAGACACTGTCAAAAGGCAGGAGGAAGCCCTACAGCTCAGTCCAAACCTTCACCAGCAGCTGGGCTGAATAAATCACCACCACGCCACAATAGCTGTTGCTGACCTTTCTTCAGAAACAAGGAGTCAAGTAAATGTTCTTGCAGCTCCTGCGCTGCTCAGCCAGCTTCTTCATAGCTGCCCTTATTTCTCCTGCTAGGGTGTCCTCTTCGCTCCTCTTCCCCCAGCTGCAAAATCCTCACCCTGCAGAGACTGCTCCCCACAGAGAGGCACCAGCAGAGATCTCTGTTACCATGATCAAACTGTACCGAAGCAGTGGTGTGGCCAACTTCTTTGTCATTCAGTATTTACTGTGTTGATTCTGAGTCGAGCAGCTCCTTTCTACTGTTGATAAAAAGTCAGGGCAGCTGTGAACTAATGAGTCAGTAGTGTTACACCTCCAAAAAGAAAGGCATTTTAACTTCTGCTGTTTCCTCCTGAATTTCAGCAACTATTAAGATTTGAAATCCCCTGCCAGATGGTCATGGCAAAAATCTCACATCAGAGCAGAATCTGGTTGTCAGTGCACGGTTTGGATGGCTACATGCTTCCCAGTGAAACCCAAGTTACACAAACCTGGTCTGATCTGAATGGACTGTACTGCCCGACAGGGGTGTCCTTAGAACGCTGACTTGGGAGGGGGCTTCATCAGACAAAGTCTTCACTCTTCTCCTAAATTGCTGTAAATTCTGCGTTTCAGTCAGAATCAATTTTGCAACATGTTGTAAAAATGCAAGAATTCAGCCATTCAAAGACAGGCTAGCATCTGGCATATGATGCTGAAAATGGGGTTTTAGTAATTTTTTACATACAGAAAAAGGTTTAGACTCAGCAAATGTTATGCAAGCCCATCTGTGGGGTCTGATTGCAGGGTACTGTCCCACCAGCAAAAAGCGGCGTATAATGCGCATCACAGCGTGCATCCCTGCAAATGCTCTTGGTTGCAAGTTGACTATTTAAGCATTCAGCACAACACTTCTGTAACATTTCCCCTCTGCTGAAACATGAGCCTGAATATGCCTGAAATGTGTATCCACCAGGAGTAGCTGCACTGAAGTCACAAAGGATGGTAAGGAAAGAATTCTCCCTTTGTTCTCAAGAGTGGTGTTTCGATCCAACACGTTTCCTGCAAGACCTGACACTTTTGATGGTCTGTGCTTACAGTGTCTTTTGTGGTTGGCACTGAGTGGGGAAGCCACGGTTCTCTGTGTTGCATTCCCACCTCCTGTGCCACCAGCCTCCAGTGGTCAAGCACTTCTCCCCCATTTCATCTCTTGACTCTCCCGGTCTCCATTGTGATCCAGATGCTATTAAATACAACTGAAACCCCAGGACAGAAAAAAATAGGTGGAGCTGGGGCATGGGGCGGGGAGAAGTAGGAAGAGGAGAGAAAAAGGCGGGATTCACTTCACATTTGAAAAGCTACATTTGTTAGCACTGAGGTTGTCAATTCAAAAGCAAAAAGCTCAGACACTGTACTTTCAAGGTTGTGGTATCTTAAAAGCATGAAGGCAAATAAACATCTGAAGTTTCATGTTTGCCTTTCAGAGGCAGATAAGGCACAGATAGGAGTTCAGAACACATCTACAGTCAGGCATTGTTCGTTCCCCAGGAAAATGCAAGCTCCCTTAACAAACACAGCGCTACTGGGAAAGGAGACTGGGCCCCACAGAAGGTCACTATTACCTTCACTCACAAGCAAGGAGGTCTTGTGTTGAGCCACATGAGAAAGACAGGAAGCCCCAGGCTCTGCCTGAAGCTCTGCCAGAGGCTCTGTGACAGACACTCCATAAGCTATCCACCACATACTTGTATGTACCCTCCTGTGCAGGGTAGGGATAAAATGGTATCTCCCTCATGCGTATCAGTGGCCTTTTTCACTGGGATTGCACCTCGTAATCACCAGCCTACTTACACTCAAACCTCCTCTATGAAGCAGACCAGACTACTGAAGATGAGGAAGGAAGCGAGGGCCTGCCCATATTACACCCCTCAGCGCTGTACTAGCAATCCGCCGTCAGCTCCAAATGCTGTGAGGTCGTCTGGGTGCAGAGCTGGCAGACAGGGTCACCAATGCAGCCCTAGAGGCTTGTGTCCTCAGCAGAGCTAAAGAGCTCCCAGGGAGGGCTGCTCCAAGTCCCAGAGCTACACTTTAGACGATACCAGCCCCAGGATCTCTGCGCAACGCTGTGTTGTGCAACACAGACCATCCCAGACAGACTAAGGAGTTGGGCCCCAGTCAGATGGGAAGCCTGTGGTGGAGCACAGAATTGAATCCAGGTCTCTCAGCCACCAAATTACAGCTCCAGTCCACCGCAGCAGCCACATCACAGCCCAGCCGCTCACGCCATTGTTTGCTTACACAGCGGCAGAGTATTGACTGGCCTGCACGCACCAGAAAGCATCTATGCAGGCATCTGGATACTCACAAACCCACTTGAATTATCTTGGCCGAGCGTCTCACTCAGCCTGCCAATAACTCCATCTACTCAACAAAATGGGACTCCAGTTATTGTCTACTGGGGATTTCTGAGCAACTCCATTTTATTCACTTTGTGAAAAGCTATAAAAGTCACCAGCCACAAGGCCTCAGAAAGCAGTGAGCTACAAGGGTTATTTGACTGCATTTAAAATGGAGTGATGGCTGAGTATGTCCTGAGCTAGAAAGGGGTTTCACTCCACCTGTTTCTTGTTGCTGCTTTCTTTACTGCATGTATTTCAGGAAGCAAAATGCACGCTTCTCACATGGACAGTCACTGGTGGAACCACCACTCCATGTGACTTGTTGCATCATGCATCAGGCTGAGCACCTGCAAGACAGAATCAAGCCTCCTCAAAAGACTACTGGGTCATGGGAAAACATAGTAATATGGCAAAGCCCAAAGGCTGCAGAGAAACACAGTGGAAGCAACTGTGAGCCAGAGCTGCTGCACCAACAATCCATCACAAACCACTGCCACAAGATGCAGCGGTTATTTTAAGTCAGAAGCACTCAGACCTGTGCACATTTACAGCCTCTGTATGCAGGTGGGTCAAGACATCACTGCATAAAAAGACATGTGTAATCACTCGGTTTATTCTAGTGTCACTGATAAAAATATTCCTAAACTAACACCAATGTAAGGAACATCAAAAACATAAAGCCATATAAGATCTTCATACCTGAAGAAGTAGAAATGAAAATACTGGTGATTCCCCTGACAGCTCCTCACACGCTCCGAACTCTGGAGAACAAGAACAGAGCAGATGTTGCTGTACCTGGATCAAAATCAAAACCAAAACCATCAGTGGCACGTCAGACCGTTCCACCATGGCTCCCAGGACATCATTTCAGCCACGTCCCGAGGTCCCTGCAAGCTGCAGGGCCCCGCTTGCTGCCACCACCCTGCCCGAGGAGGGGCTGCGGGGCCGGCAGCCCTTCCCGCCTCCACCCCCAGCCCAGCTCTGCCCTGGGCACCAGCGCAGCCAGCAACCCACACACGCGCTTGAGGAAACCAAACTTTTTCAAGAAACGCTAACGTCAGCTCCCTCCTTCTGACTAATTTGCTTCGTTTTTTTTTTTTTTTTTTTTTTTCTTAAGAAAACAGCAAAACTCGGCAGACTGACACGCAGGAAAGCGCCCTGCCAGGCGGCCGTGCACCGTGCCCGGCGGCAGCTCGCCGGCAGCCGGCCGCACCAGGCCCGCCCGCGGCCTCCCGCCAGCCAGCCTGCCTCCGGCTGCTTTGAAACCCTCGTCCGAGGGCATCGCGGGGAGCGCCTGCCCGGCGGCTCGCCCCGCCGCCCCCGCCAGCCCGCCTGCCCCCCGCACGGCGCCGAGAAGCGGGCTGAGGGGCGACCCGGGAGTCGCGTCTCCTACCTCACGGGGCGGCCATGGCTGCGGGCGGGAGGGCGCGACAAACTACATCTCCCAGGAGCGGCAGCGGCAGGGCCCGGCGGGGCAGGGACGGCAGCGCGGCCACGGCCCCAAACCCGCGGTGCCACGGCCCCAAACCCGCGGTGCCACGGCCCCAAACCCGCCACGGCCCCAAACCCGTGGTGTCACAGCCCCAAACCCGCGGTGCCACGGCCCAAAACCCGCTGTGCCACGGCCCCAAACCCGCGGTGCCACGGCCCCAAACCCGCCACAGCCCCAAACCCGCCGTGCCACGGCCCCAAACCCGCCACAGCCCCAAACCCGCCGTGCCATGGCCCCAAACCCGCGGTGCCACGGCCCCAAACCCGCCGTGCCACGGCCCAAAACCCGCCACAGCCTCAAACCCGCCGTGCCACGGCCCCAAACCCGCGGTGCCACGGCCCCAAACCCGTGGTGTCACAGCCCCAAACCTGCGGTGCCACGGCCCCAAACCCGCGGTGCCACGGCCCAAAACCCGCTGTGCCACGGCCCCAAACCCGCGGTGCCACGGCCCCAAACCCGCCGTGCCACGGCCCAAAACCTGCCACAGCCTCAAACCCGCCGTGCCACAGCCCCAAACCCGTGGTGCCACAGCCCCAAACCAGCGGTGCCACAGCCCCAAACCCGCCACAGCCCCAAACCCGCTGTGCCACGGCCCCAAACCCGCGGTGCCACGGCCCCAAACCCGCCGTGCCACGGCCCCTCCACCTGAGGCCAGAGCAGACAGTAGTCCCATGCCGTTCCTTCCCCCCCAAAAACAACAATTCAGAGGCAAAGCACTCCCCCCATGCCCCAGGGGTGTAGGTCCAAGGGCAAAGCAATCCAAATGCCCGTCCTCAGCTGCCCGCCTGCCACCAGCAGCAGGGGCGGGAGCTGCCGCCTGGTTTTGGCGGGGAGCTTGTCCTGAGCGGGTCTGGCAGCAGCGCGGGGGATGTGCTGGTGCACCCGGCCAAGCTCTCCAGGGATGCTCCTCCGACTGTGCCTTGCCCGAAGGGGCTGCCTCCCTGACTGTGGCATGGCCACCACGCCGGGCCCAGGTGGCCCCCGGGGTCCCGCCACCCGCTCGGAGCAGCACCATGTCGGCGCTCTCCCAGCCGGCGGGCCCCGGGGCGTGAAAAAAGTCCCGCGGGCCGGGTGGGGGGCACACCCATGGCGGGAGCGGCGGGAGCCGGCGGGCACCCACAGGCCGGCCGGGGAGGTGGGGGGAAATGGGGGGCACTCTGGGTGGGGGGAGGCTCCCCAGCAGGCTGTACTGGGACCTGGGAAACCTTCCCCCAGCGCTCGGGGGTCGCGCTTGTTCAAAGGCCGGTTGCGCTGCCAGCAAAAGGCACATCTGGAGCACGGCAGCTGCCGCCGTGCCAGATCTCAAGACCAGTCTCCAAAACGAGCCAAAGCTTCCCAAGAACAGAAGCCTTTTTTCATTTCTCTTTAACGTGAGCAAAACAAAATTGTCGGAAATGCAGCGCCAGACGTGACTGAAGTGTTTCAGCCAAAACTTTCTAAAAACAAACAACAAGCCCACACGATAGACAGCCAGCATGGGAACTTTTAGCTTAAGCGATTTAAGTCTGGCAACATGAATAGGAGCTAACCCCAAAGTCTTACAAATGAAGCACATTTTAATACTAGAAGTGTCACCAGTTCTGCTTCATATCATTCCCTGAGAGCCAGCATTGTGATACTTCAGCAGCACAGGAGAAGACAAACCATATTGAAACTCATTCCCCAGCCAGTGGAAACAAGTACCCAACATGGGAATCCCTTAGGAAGCATAGCAGTGGGACAGCCTTGACAACGGGGTATAGAAATCCCTCCTCTGAAAGCCAGAAGGCAGGATCTCAGCTGTTTACACCGAGCCCTGGCTGATGGGATGTAGCCAGCACCTCTCTCGCCCGGCTTGCATCCCAGATAGACAGATTGCTCTGGAGAACCAAGGAGCAGCAGAAGAGGCAGCTTGGTCAGCTATGGACTTGAGGACAGATGATGAACCTCTGGAAGCTGCCCTAGACAACCAGGACATGTTCCTAGATGAGATTGCTAGTTTAGCTGCTCTTTTTGCTATAAAACAGGCCTTGTCAGAAGTCCGTGAGTCAATCTTTGCTGACAATGAATAATTAAATAAAAACGAAAGCCAGATCATTAGAAAAATAGTTTGGAAGGAATGTGTGTAAGTATAGGTTACCTCCTATGATTCATACCATAACACACTGCTCAATCAATAGGTGGAGATTTTGATATTTTACTCTACGTTTTCAAGTTATTTTTAAGATGGGCTTAAGTCATACAGTTTGGATCTAAATCAGCACTTTTGACCACTAATTCACAGTTACTGTGAGTTGGGAACATCCAGATCTGCTTCTGGATTTAAAAAAACCTTTAAAAAAAAATCAAGTTATTCATTCTCTTGGTTTTATTTTCCTGAAGAACAGAATATCAAAGCAAAGCAGAATCATGCATTTTTCCTGGGTGTTTCCCGAACAGCTGTGCCAAGGTCCTCGTGGGAAACAGTAATGTTGATTTCCTCAGCACTCTGTTCCACATTGACCTGTCTGTTAATTTAATGAACAGTTTCACAGATATTTGTAATTCCAGTGAGTTTCCTGCATGTAGCTATATTATTCCTCATTGCTGATGCTTCCAAAAAGTCAAGGTGATCCGGGGCTTATTTTGTCCCTTGCACCCAGGTTTTCATGGATCACACACTTGAGGTCTTCTCGATTCAGAATTTGGCTTTTGTACTTCTCTCCCCAGTCCTCAACGATGTACTGATGATAGGGGTCATTGGAGTGCTCTCGTCTCTTTGATTTCACAGTACTCACCAAGATTGCCACGATAATGAAGGAGAACATCCCAATCATCACCATCAAATAAAGGATAACATAGTCAAAGTTTTCAGCATCAACCTTGGCTTGCAGTTTATCTGCCGTTTCTGTCATGTTTTTCCTCCAGCCATTCATGTAAGTGAGAAAGGTTTCCTTGAAAATATTTTCCACTGCCCAAGTGAAGTTTCGCATTTCAGCCATCCTTGCAAGTTACAGCAACTAGAGACAACATGATACTTAATTTAATCAAATATTTATATTAAACCAGTTATGTTGGTTTCTCTTGTTCACATTATGACAATTAACTACTAACACCTGCCACCCGCCACTTAAAAGTGCAGTACCAATTTTAGATCAGCTGAGAATCCCCATCTCTGAGTGGTTCAAGATGTTCAGAGACCCCAGGAGGTCTTACTCCTCACTCAGGTCACTTTTGGTCTGTGGGAAGCAGAATACATGTTGGTGAAGACTAGTGACCATGGGGCCTCATGACCCATATTATAGGGGTTGAGGCACACTGCCTTCCCTGCTGAGGCAGAACACTGAAGAAGCATTTCACACAGGAGAAGACGATGTACCAGGTCCTGTAAGGGCCGGCACAGTGCCACTCCAGGCCGCTGCCCAGGATCTCTCAGGGAGGGATGTGACCTTCCCCTTTTCCTGTTTGGTCTCAGACTTTACATCTGGCGTACCCATGCAAGCGCAAATGGGTCCGTGGGAGCATAATAGCCAGACAGCTAACTCCTAAACGGTAGCCTGATAGACAGGGGAGGGACAAGAAGGCAGAGCCCCCCTACCTGGAATAGCCTCATCATTAGGGCCAGCCACCCCAAAGGGGCGGGGGGTGCTGAGGAGTGCTGCAAAGCCACATCTGTCTTGCCCCTCTCCCAGCTATCCCAAAGCTCGCCACAGTCAGACCCAGCTGCAGTTCAGAAAATCATGAATCAGGTCTCCATCACACAGGAGACGTCCCTCTCCAGCACACTTCTGCTGCAGAGCTCACTCCCGCCCAGGGGCAAGGCTGGCCTGGTTTCCTATGGACGCAGTGCGGGGACACCTGCCCCAGGACCTGTCGGGAGCTGTTGTTTTCCATGGTCTTTCTCTAAGGCTGGCTTTCAGTGTTGCTAGTGTTGCTAGCAGAGGAGAAAAGGGTGGGAGAGGGACCCAGCTGAGGCTCCCAGGCTGTTAACCCTGGAGCAGAGCAGTGGGGGTGTGGAGGAGAGATAAGGGAGAGATACCTGCTCAGCAATTGATTATTTTTGTCCAGATAGTCCCCTGATCCAGTCACTCTGTTCTGATCCATCTGGTCCTGCTTGAACTGAGCTAGGTCTGGGGCAGAAATTATCACATACCGACTCCAGTGAAGGAGCTCTCAAGAAGCTCTGAGAAAAGCTACTGTCCTTTTCTGCCTTTCCTACATAAAGAGGAGGGCGAGACCAGACTGCAACCTGATAGCCTGCAAAAACCAAAGGCTGTGGTATAGCATTTCAGTCTGATGCTTTTGTATAACACCTGTCCTTCAATGCTTTAGGTCAACCAAGCCCTACAACATGAGGCAAAGCTTCCAAAGTCACTTAATCTCAGTGCAGTCTTCAAGCAATGATAAGCTTACTGAAGCCTATGGTAAGAGGCAGTGAATTTTCATCCCTAGTAAGAAATTGAGGTGTCTTTTGAACAGGAGTTCAGTGATCTACCTTCCACTGCTTGTTGGACTAGCCAGGTGATACCAGTGTGCACAGAACAGGCACGCATGCACAGAAGGACACAGGTACACATGCATGTAGGTATCTGCAATTATACACTCACACACTCAAAGATAGGGGATAAAGATAAGCAAGCTATAAGCAAATCCAAATACAAACTGCTTTGAAACTTTTTTGTTTGTAAAATCTCTCTGCATTTTCTCTGATACAGAACAAAAATTACTATGCTTTTTCAACAGGAAATAAAGCATTGCCAACAGAAACTTACCTTTTCTGTGCCCTTCTCTAATGAAATTCACAGTAGCACTCAGGATTTTAAAACTCAGCTGGATCTTCAACTTGAAGTAGCCTCCAACCTGCACAAGGCTATAAGCAATTGTCTGTTAAATAAGTGCCTTGTACTGCACGCTTTATGTTTATATTCAATTAAATGCTAAATCTAATCTCACCTGGAAAGTCAAATATTGGCTGATAGCTTACATCAGTCATCCTGTCAGATGCTGAGTATTACTCTTTATGCTTATTACTGCAATTTCATATATCATAAAAGAGCACTGCTGTGCCTTCCTAGGGGTAAACATTGATGCAGCTCAATCTTTGTTGACCCAGACAGAAGAAGAGTAAAGATGAGCTCTGCAAAATAATGATAATAATAACAACAACAACAATAATTCCCATGGCTGATACAGGCACGAGAGGCTGAGCACTGAGCAGGCCTGCCAGCCTGTCAGGCTGCTTAGTGCCCACGGTTTGCCTTTCCTTTTTTACCACCAGTATGGTGCTTGTTAGTGCCCAACCCCTCCGTGAAGCCCTTGATGCAAGGAGCAGGCACTCGTACACAGCCAGGACCAGCCTCGCTGAGCTCTGCTCTGTGTGCACCTCGCTCATGATCTGGAGCAGGAAAAGACAAAAACCTACTTAAAAAAAAAAAAAAAAAGGCAGAATTGGTTAATATTGATTTTATTTCTAGCAAATAGCAATTGCTGACACCTAACTGAAAGGCTCTGAGTCACACCTTAGAAAATAGCAGCATGCTTATTGAAACAAAACAACTTCAGTTTCAGTCAGCAGCAGTTCCTGCCTATGGTGGGGACAGTCAAGGGAGGGTGATTAGGTTGGGATTGTGGTACAGAGTGCTCCATGAGCACATGGGCTGGGACAGACTTTCTGTAAAAATATTTTCATTTACAGATAGTCCTGCCTAAGCAATTTGCAGAGAAAGCAATTTCCCAGGTAGCTCCGCTTTGAGGAAGATAAAGCAAGGATGGACTACCCCTGAATCAACAGCGCACATCAGAAGAAGGGAGATATGCTCTTGGTATGGAAAAGTGTTAATCCCTGAGGAAGCGCTGCTAGTGCCGTGCTGCTGACATTGTCATGGTTACAGCTATCATTTCTCCTGGATGATTTTCTGTGCGTGAACACCTCCCAGCACGGGGGCGAGCTGCTGGCAGCATTTCCTCTCTGATCCCCCGCTTCTCACTGGCAGTTTCCCACGTGCCCTCGGCTCGGCCCCTCGAAGTCAAGGTGGCTGGCAAGCTGCTTCTGTTTGCTTTTATGAATCCCATCAGCCAGAGGCACTGCGGCAAGTCCAGCCTCCTGCATTGTGCAGCTGGAGACATGCCCGGGTTGGTCCTGGCTGGATAAAGTCACCCAGAGCCACCAGCACGCTGTTAGAGAAGCTCCCAAATGCCGGGCTGTGAGCCTGCCCACGGAGGTAAGAGAGGAGCCATAGCCCTGGAGGTCCCTGAGCAGAGGAGCTTATGAACTGCTGCCCTGGACTGACGATAACCGTGTGAAAGGATTTATACCTCCTTCAACCAATCTCTTCTACTGTCTGTTCCTGGTCAGTCCTCTTTGGGCAATGCTTGCAGGCATACACTCGTGCGTGCACACAGGCATACCTGCATATGTAAAAGATGCATATGTTGTGAAGCAGACATGAAATTTAACTGCCACATCTGTTCTCAATGAAACCAGAAGAGGCCTTGAATAATCCTGTTCTGCTGTGTGTCCCCCTGAAGGTCACATTTGCTCAGGGTTTGCTTAGTCTTTATAGCAATGAGGTGATCAAGGGTGTAGGACTGGTTAAGAAGAAGGAGGGGCACCCAAATGTCTTGGGCAGGAAAGGTGGCTGCCTTACTATTAGTCTCCCAGGTGTAGACTAATATTAAGCAAAATGCTTCTGATCTCAGTGGAGAAAGGTAGGAACAGCTGGTTGAGCCTCCTGTCTCTACCCCAAGAATGGCCAGATCATGACAGCCAGGAAGAGTCCTTGGTGACTGGAAAAAGGCAAGCGTCATGCTCATCCTCGAGAAGGGCAGTAAAGGCCCAGGGAGCTGAAGGATGATCACCCACACCTTAAACCATGTGATGATTAAGGGACAAATCCCTCTGGGAGCCATTATCAGGCATGTGAAGAACAAAAGGTGATTGGAAACAGCCAGCATAGGTTTACCAAGGGCAAACTGTGCCTAGTCAAGCTGTTTGTTTTCTATTGTGAGATGATGGGAGGGCTGTTTCAGTGGATGAAGGCAGCGTGGTAGTGGTGGTTTGCCTTCGTTCTAGCAAGATTTCAGCATGGTCTCATAATATCCTTGTAGCCAGATTGGACAGATACAGACCAGATGTGTGGACCCCAGAACTAGCTGGACCACTGTCATGGGCAGGATAGAAGAAACGACAACCCACAGCAGATCTGGATGCTGGGCTTTATGTAAGAACCAAGGATATTAGTGCTTTTACACCCATCTGCCAGGTCCACTGCAACAACTGACCATTCACTGACGAGGCAGTGCTGTGGCAACATCTGTTCTTGTCTCCCAGGTGTTGTGGAGCAGGTGGGTCCATCCTGTGACAGGGTGCTGTCATCAGCAGGAGGTACACCACATGTAAATGTGCACAGTATTTAACAGAATAAACAACAGTACAACATGTTGCAGCCCTGTGGTCTTGAAGGCACCATTCAAGGAAAACATTTTTTTTTTTTAGATGTACAGTAGGCTCTGAACCGAATGATATTCAACTGTTCATAACTTTCATGATTGATAATCCTTCTATGACTGTGTAGCAATGTATTCATTTGTTGACTATTTTACAAATCCTTTGTTAGTCTTACTGGTGAGACGGTGAAGAAAGTAGCAGACATACCGACGATGTGATTAGACCCAGATCTCATAGGGGAGTTTATGTGACTTCATTAGCAATTCATCTCTCCCAACATTTTGCAATATGTATTGTACATGCATAGAGGGATACTCATAAACAAACACAAACATGCATACACATAACATACATAGATCATTATCTTTAGGATTGGAATGGGATGATCAATTTGCTGTTTCCTCTAGCAAATAAGATTAACAGAACATCGTTATTAATAGCAATCTTTGTTCCCCAGACATTTCCCTTCATAGGAGCTTCCAGTTTACTCAGTCACTCTTTACCAATTCTCTATGAGTTGTTTCCCTGTATTCTCTACGATAAACAGATAAACTACACTTTATTTTAAATCAGCAGCTGATATATTTATACACAGCTTTTGCCATCTTCTTTTTCATTCCTTTTCTTTAAACTAAGGAAATTAAACATACATAATTCATGACTTATAGGATTCATTACTTAGGATCATGAATTTTATAGGGTTAATTCTTAGAAACAAAAGAATATAGTTGTTAAGTGTGGTTATTGGAGAGGTATGAGTATCCTCTCATATGTACCTATGTAATTATCCTTCTGTTAGAGTTAAATCATAATATTGTATTTCTTTTTTTATAGTTAAATCATAATATAATACTATTCACTGTGCCTTTCAGACCTCAAAACTTTATACAAACAGACTTAACCCACAATTTTCTCAGCCTCTAACTACTGATATGCTATAGTGCTAACTACTGATACTTAGAGTGCTGATAGCATTTAATTAGTTTCCCCACTGCTTTTAACTTTTTACCTTCTTGATAGCCCTCCTAAATTCCTTCTGGTATTTACACATTTGCTTAAAAGAACATTAGTGAAATTGACAGTTCTGTCCCTGGGTCTGGCTGCTGCTTTTCACATTGTTGTCCATCAGTCGATCACCCTGTAAAACAAAAAGATCTACCAAGGCCACTAGGTTTTTATAGTTTGGCTTTAACTGTGACTTCTGAAACATTTCCTCTTAAGATTACTCAAGATTACATCTATTAATTACGTTTGAACTGTTTCTTTATGTTGATTTTTCTTTATAATCCAATTTTTACTACATCCTGGGACATTTTCCAGGTCCTTCTGGTTTCTTACAACAGTGTTGGTAATTAAAGATGCTACTTCTTTATTTTTTGTTTTGCAGCTGTGCTTCTAGGTCTGTTACTTGTTTCTTGCATTCTTGAGCATGGCCTCTGCTGTGGGACAGCATGTGTAAGATACCACATCTCCAGGAGCTTTGACTTCTACCTCTCAAACATTTAACTCTTCTGCCTCTGTTTGCCATTCCTTTAAGCAAATCATTATGGTTTCATTGTCTTTCTGCATTCACCCCATGCATGATGAATGCTATTTTCTCTCCCAGGGTGGGGGAGCTAGGACTTATACATCATTTCCTCCCAAGGGTACGGCTTTCAGCACAAGTGGGCTGTACAGGTTGGGTTTTCTTTTTACGTGAGGAAATAATTTTGTAATTGTTTATTTCTTATGTAAATGTTCTTCCATCTTTCAGAGACCAGTGCTTATAGGTTTCATCCTTAGCCTATTTTCTGGGGCTTTTGTCTGCTCCATGGTAAGTACATTTGCTGGTTCAGTGGTTGGAGTATTCTGTTTTTTTTTTGAGAGACCCTGGGACCAAATGGAGTGTTAGACAGCTTGATCACCTATTATAACATGTTGGGTATGTTTTAAAAAATATTAAACCCCATCCTTTTACATAAGATCTGCCATGAGTACCAGCCAAGAGGAACAGCTGATCTGCTGGAAGGTTGTCCTACTATTTAGAGGGATCGTGACAGGCTGTCCCCAAAATGTTCATATCTGGTAAAAGCCTATCTCTAAATATTAGAATAACTCTATGTCTGAAGATCGCTCTCATTACATCAGAGACCCACATCAGGATGCACTATCCTTAATAGCTTATATAGAAACAATTAAAAGAGTACAGACAGTGGAGAGGAACACCTGGAATGGTCCTTTGTGGTTAAATAAAAATACGTTTGACAAAGCAACATTTTCCAGTCATCACAGAAATGAGAGGAAAAACATTCAGAAGGAAAGTCAATTTTAGTGATATTTTGTTACGCAGTACCAGTATAAGTAAGGTTGTGAAGGAAACCCCTTTATATCTATGAGAAAAGAGTGTATCACATCAGCATGCTTTCAACAGTGAGGGACTCCAGCCTAAGAAGTTTCTTAACACTGAATGCTTGAAAAAAACGACCAGGCAGAACAAGTCAGGTCCCAAGCCCTGTCTGTGTCTGGTGCCGGGACCACACTGCAACTGAGGTACCAGCACCTGCCTCCCTGCCAAGATATGCACTGCTCCCCTCAGCCCAAACTGCAGGGATGGAGAAATCATGGCCAGGCAGATACTGCAGTCATTCAGGTTTGTTGCTATGGTTTTATGTGTTGCTGTTGCAAAAGCTGTAGAGGATAAATAAGGGTGTTGCCTGCACATAGCATTTAAATGAAAAAGCAAACACTTAGTATTTCACTATGTCCAGTGCTTAGCTTCTGGTGACTTGGGGAGATTCACCCCTCAGCCTCTTTGAGATCATCCTTCTGAAAGCAAGACAGAAAATAAACACCTTTCCAAACAACGACCACAGCAACGGCTTTTGCTGGAGACAGATAGAACTCTGAGGGACGGGTCATCCAAGACGCAGGAGGTCAAGGGCATCCCCACATCAGCCCTGGAGAACACGAGCTGCCGAGCGACCTCCCTTCCTAGCACGGGCAGCGGGGATTGTGCCTGCATGCACCACTGATAAACTGCATGGAGGCCGGCGGCACTGCGCCCCTCCTGCCTGCCAGCCCCTGGGTAAGGCTAACAAGGGCTACCTGTTGTGGCCACATGCCCACTGGCACCCCCGTGCGTGGCTGCGCACAGGCTGATCACCTCTCCTGTGGAAGCCTTATCCTCGCTGCTGCCCAGGCAGCCAAAGGGCTCCTGAAAGGCAGATGGGGCTGTCAGCTCCCAGCCTGACCTCTTCACCGCACCACAGCCTGAGGACAGCATCCTTCTGGCTGGGAAGATAAGATATGGCACGTTGAATGCATGTATGTGTGTCCCTCAGAGAAGAAGAGAGACCTGAAGTGACCACACAGGTTCCCTCCTAAATACTGGGTGGATTTTCACCATACTTTCAGCTGTAATTAAATTATTGTTGCCTGCAGCTAAACTGTAGTGCACCACCTGTGGTTATCTGGAGGCAAGGTCCTGCTCAAGGCCAGTGTCATGAAAGGCAAAGTTAATGGTAATAACTGACAGCAGCAATTTTGTTCCTAACAGGTTAAGCTGAATCTGTTCTTCAGATGGGAAGCTGCAGGTCAGTTGCTTGCTGGGTTGTAGCTAGGAAGCAGGAAGATCTGCAGACACACACACACACACTTCCCACATGCACAAGCGCACCTGGCAGCACCCAGCATTGCTGCCCGCTGCTCCTCACCCTCACTCCCCAGGCCCCTGTGGGGGAATATGGGCAGTAGCTCAACCAAAGCAGTTAAAGAGATGGAGAGATGATAGTAAAGAGTTGGATGGAGAGTATAAATGTCATCCAGGGCAGCGCACAAAGCAAGGTACTGTCTGTGCCTACCTGCCTGCTGTTTCCATGGAGTATCTCTGAAAACCACAAGTCATTTGCCATCAGTGGTTTGAACTAGCATCAGTGGTGGTATGGCGGTACCACTGGCCCTCATGTCCCACAACTAGCCTGGGATCTCTGCCCTCTGCTCTCATGTTTATACACTTGAGAGCTATGCTCCTGTTCCTGGAAGTAAAATTGCATCATGATCCATCAGCCTCAAATGTTTTGTTTCTTTTCCTGGCATTTGCTCTGATAAACACTATCTGTGTAGCTAAAGACTGACTAAAGAACTGTGTGCTGTGCACTTCAGTTAACAGAGTAAGACCTTCTGAGTTATTAGGGGTAGTGACAGCTGTTGTCACAGAAAAATGCTTACCCTGTGCAGAGAGACTTAGATAGCATCTATACCTATGCTTCAATTTGACTTCCAGTGATGTCCACAGCTGAACATGATGACGGATGAATGTTTCTTCCTTCTGTCTGTGTTGTCCCTATAGGTGCCTAGTCTGGGGAAAGGAAACAGCTCTTTACATGTTCTCTTCACGTCCCCGCAAGGCATCCAGTGACAGGCAAGCCAGACCCTAGGCAGTGCAAGAGGGCCAAAGGTATGTGCTTTGGCCTCAAGGTGACCTGAGGTTTTGTTTGGGATTGCGCTGGGTAGCAGCTCACAGAAGCTGCAGCACAGATATACGATGGTAGCAGGCATTGTGCCACACGTGTTCTCTAGCAAAAAGCCATTTTTCACAAACATACTCACTGGACCCTGGTGTCTCCTTAAGAGTGAGCTGCTAGTTTTGAGGAGTTTCTAGGGAATGGAAACTGGGAGAGGCACCCTTGCTGAAATCACGTTTTATTACAAAGTCCTGTCCTCATAAAGCAGAGGGAAGGGAGAGTGGTAGTTACAGCAACAGGCTATGGGTTTGGCAGGAGATCATCACACTGACAGAGATCACTGGTTGCAACAGCTCCTCTAGGCAGGGGCAGCTCACAGCTTCTGATGGGGCTGAATGCCCACAGTAACACCAGTAGCTTCAGGTCTTGTTCCTTCTCCTTTCATATCCTAACCATAGAGGGTGGCCTGTAAGCTGGATCCAAACCTGACTGAGTCTCTGAGTCTTTACAAAAGCTCCCTGTCCCCTTCTTTCTTCACACAGTGCACTGCTAAGCTGTGGACGTTCTTGCCATGGGACACTGTAGATGCCAGTAGCTGGCAAGCATTCAAAAGTGATTAGACTGATTCAGAGGAGAAAAATATGTCAGGAGTGTTTGAGTAAAAAGACATCATGCCCTGTCACAGCAGACTGCTGAGGATTATTCTGGGGAAGTGTGACTACATGATTGCCCCATTTTTATGTTCTTTCTTAGGCTTCCAGGTTTGACCATTCCCTTGACAGATTTCTTCACTTAACAAAACTTCCCCACCCTGTCTGGTAAGGGGGAGGAGAGGCAAGAAAGAAGATGGTGGGAAGAGAAAGCAAGTGGACAACAGAGAAAACAAAGGGAAGGATGTACAGGTCACCAGGATGATCCCATCACACCTCCCTCTCTGCGAGCAAGGGTGCCATGACTTGATGGAGCTTCAGACAGGACAAGGTAAATAAAAAGAGGAGGGCAGGGGAGCAGCCAGAGCCTTTCTAGAAGGCTCTGCAGGGGTCAGAAGAGAGATCACAACCTGCCACCCACAGGGTGCTTGTGTGCCAGGGTGTCCCTCTTGCCACAAAAGGCTAGGCAGGCTTGTGGCTGACCCAGGATAGACATCCTTATGTGGTTGTAGCCCACTGATGCTCCAGAGTGGGCTTCAGCCCTAAATTTGATGGCAGCAATGTAGCATCACAGCTGGGGTGGATCGGGGCAGAGGTGCATGGGTGCTTAGGCCAGCTTTGGCACCAGCCCTCCCACGGGCTGCCCCTCCGGCACAGCCCAGATTGTCAGCAAGCTAGTTCTGCACTCTGGCTCAAGTGAGGTCCACAGAAGCCAGTGGGAAATTTGGATGGAGTGGAGCAAGGAAAGCCTGAATTGGAGCTGGAGTTACTGATAATACCCACTTTTGCAGGGCTTGATGTTAACAATTCACGTCTGCAGATTTATGGACTTGCTGCTGAAAAGTGGCACGTATGAGTGAATCATCTGTTTTCATAACTCCTCAGCAAAACAAGGGGTCTGATTCACACAGGCAGGAAAGTTCAACCATTTCTTCAGGAGGGCTGCAGCAAGTCCTTAGCAAGGATGCATTTCAAGACACCTTTTAAAGCAGTGCTGTTTAGAAGACAGAGGACTGAAGTCAAGGATTAAATTCTAGCCCCCCTGCTCTCTGAAGAATTACAAGACACTTCTGGGCCTTTCAAGTTCTGTTGGAAGCATTTCCTCCTATTACCAAGCACTGCAGAGCCTGACAGCAGATGTGTTACTTGTCCAGTGGATAGATCTACACAGACAACTTCACCCGCTCCAAAACAACAAGCTGTGCTTTAAACCAGCTTGAAGCCACGTGTAAAAGACTCTGCCTTAGCTCACACTTGATCTCTCCCCTATGAGACGCATTTAGCCAGTGATCAAGACTTGCCTCCTGCATGGCCATGAGATGCTTCTGCTCAGGACAGGCCCCCTTTCAAGGTCTGGCAGATAGCTAGGTACCACTGCCCCATTTCTCAGAGGCTGTGAAAGGAAGCACTATCAGAGCAGCATGCCTTCCCAGCGCGTTCCCTCGGGAGTGGGTGACTGTCAGAAGCTGGGAACTGAAGTGCTTGTCAAATATCATGCCTGTCTCCCCTAGTCCAGAGCCTAGTGCAAACCAATCCCTTTTGCACAGGAGCTGAATGAAAATGCCTGAAAGCAGCACAGTCTCAGATTAAATATTTCTGTGTTTAAACCCATGTTTGTCCATATGCCTATGTGCAAATACATCCATACATCCAAACATACACTTTTATATATTTTAATCCCTTCTATTTGTAAAGGCTATATGAGTGCTTTGCTAAGGAGTTGAGGAGGAGAAATGGACTGGAGACCCCAAGACACAGCCTGAGGTTTGCAGGGGCTGCGTGTAAGCTGGGAAGTCTGATAAGAGAGCAAGTCAGGGTACAAATCTGTGATATTTAATGTGAGAGCAGAACAGAGCACAGCTCACTGCTTCGTCTGTACCTGTGAGATGCAGCCCTCAGTGCAAGCTCAGGTTTCACTGCACTTCTTCCAGGAGTGCGCCGAGGCCTCTTCCCACCCAGGCCTGGTGGGCACATGCTGCCGGTCTGCTGGAGCTGCTGCTGGTGCTGGACCCCACACCGGAGGAAGGCTGCCAGCCAGCACTGTGCTACCTGGTGGGGCCCCGTGTTCTAAACCTGGGTGCTAGCGAGCAGGCACATTGCTTGAGCATAGCAGCTGCCCCTCAGCCACACAAGTCCCTGTGGCGCTGCCTCCCGTGTTGGGAAAGAAGATACCTGAGAGCTGCTCTTCTCACCTTGTGGCACTTGAGCAGCTTTGTTACTGGTGGGGTCTGGGCACCAGCAACCTGTGCGGATTGCCTGTGCCACGCTACGCTGCGCAGGCGGGAAGAGGAGAAGAGCACCCAGCACAGGTCATGCCAGCATTAGCTGTTATGAGCACATGGTCACTGCGGCTGGGTGCAACCTGCTGACAAGCTCAGTGTTTTGCAGAAACCTCAAGTGAGGTCTAGAGCTGCTATTTATCTTGGGTTTATTGCACTCCATCATTGCATATTAAAAAAATCTGCTCTTTATTTTTCCCAACCTGTAGACCTGGATTCAGTCTAGTAGAGATGCTCGTTGCGTATACTTGGGGCTTTAATGGAGTCCTGTGACTGTGGAACCAGTTGATACTGCTCACATGGTGAGAGTGAAAGGCCAGGTCAGGACATTTTATTGAAATAGAAAACCAGAGCAAGCACCCTACACAACCTCATGCAATGGCATCTTCTGAGCCCAGCTTCACTGTAGAGTAAGTTACATTACACTGATATTTATTTTGGCGGAAAAATCTATGCTTTACACACAACAATCCATAGAGGTCACTGAGGCCAAAACATATCCCGAGGCCCCACATAACCCTGAGAGCTCTAAAAAGTAAAGACAACTGATCATTTCAAGCCCATTGACAAGGAAGGAAAACAAGTGTGTCAGCACATGAGTTAAGAAATAATTGCTCATTTAACCTGCTATATGTTGCATGAGCACAGGCGCATTTCTCGTTTCCTCAACCTTCCTTGACCTTGAGCCCATTTGCTTATATGGCTGCAATCCAGTTGCACAAACTGTCCTCGTAATCTGCCCGTGTTCAGCTCCCGCTTCCAGCAGAAAACCCTCTCCTCCGGAGTGGCAGGCAGAGGCCACCCACACGTGCACGCCTTCCCCACGCCGGTGCCTTTCCTGCGCCTTCCCTGGTACCCGGCCTCGGCACCACGGTGCCTCAGGGTGTGGGGCTGGTGGTGTGTGGGGCGACCTGGCACCCCCTGGCACCAGCCCGCTCTGGATCCGGTGCTGACCCTGCTCCGAGCGGGGCTCGCTCCCTGCTGTCCCCCATCCGGCACCAGCTCCCCCAGGAAGGTGCTGGGAGGCGAGGCAAGCTCCTTGTGCTGCTTCGCTGGGCTGTGCATCTTCATGCCCCCTCCAGGATGGCTCCCAGGCCCAAAAGAATGTGTGGTTTTAGATATACTGTGCGCTACATAACTCTGTGCGTATTCCCATGGTCAAGAAGTGCAGTGGCTCTTCAGAGACAGCAGCAGTCTCCTCCCAGCTTTCCGAAATCAGCTGGAATCTTCCCGTTGACATTAATCTCAATTTAGGAAGGCAGCTAGGTTGCAATTAAGTACAGCTTTGTTCGAAGAGGCTCTTATGTACATGCCTAACTTTAAGCAAATGCTTAAGTGATGTTCTGAATAAAGACGATTTCCTGAACTAGAGATTCCTGTCTAGGAGCTGGAGTAGATCCAGAAGAAGGTTATTCTGGGTAAGTTGCCTGAGGGATTTCAACAGATAATTTTGTGCATCTATATAGCATGCTATCTGGAGAACAGGAGAGTAATCTTTTAATTGGATTATATCCAATTAATTACCCTCCTGGAACTGCTAACATCCAGTGCTCTAGAAACAGTATTCTGGCATCTCTATGAGAGACTTCAGTAAAAGCTACAGTAAAGAGCCATGGACTGTCAATTCACCTTAGATTTCAAAAATACCATGACTGCGGTGGTCAGGAACATGTGTTACAAGCCCTGTGTCATGGCATGTACATTTATCCCACCAAAATAATGGAATTGTGTTTTGGTCCTGCTTTCTTTTAATTCCAGGACTATACAGTGCACGGTTCCTCAAAGTGCCTTCTTTGAGAAGGATGAGTTTAGCATTTCTGCTGCTGCTTTTCACTGGCCATTTCTAAGATGGAAGAAAGAGGAGAAGTTACCATTTTCATAAAAATTCAGTCACTTAGAATAAATCAGAGTGCCCAGGAATGTCTGCAGACCTGCACAATTGTGTATATAAGTATGCACTTGTTGTGGTTCATGTAAGAATGTGTTCACAAAATTTCCATCTCATGTTGGTACCTTACGCTGCATTTGCACAGAGCCAGATCATTCAGAGGTCTCCTTGTCTCGGTGGGGTAACCACAGTCCCCATGCTGGTATCTCCTGGGTGGGGATGAAGCTGCGCAGAGCAGCATGGAAGGCACCGGAGTACAGCAGCCAGCGTGAAGGCTGCTGAGGGCAGGTCTGGGCTCAATAACACAAGCTGTCTAGGGCAAAGGGATAGCTTCATATTCCAGTCTAACATGTTGAATTAAACTCCTGTTTTGTGCTCTTCTTCAGGGATTACCATACCTCCTCATGCACTTGCAATGCAGAGACTCACTGGTAGCATCACTCCTCCTCCATCACCAGAGCTGGCTGCGAGCCCCGTGCTAGGTGCAGCCCTCCAGCCCAGAAGCAGCACTGTACCTGAGCTTGCATCCTGGGACACTCAACAACACGCCAGGACCACACAGTGACATGTGGGACTAGGTGTATCAAGGTATCTATGTGATGGAGGAGAGGACTCTTAAGATGCATTGTTGCAGGGTGACTATGCATTATCTAACTCGGTGGGGGTGATCCTGGCTTTTAATTTTAAAGTACTTATTGCTATTGTACGGCAGAAAAAACAATACAAGGTTCCTAATGCAAATTAGTTATAATAGATACAATCAGATTTCAGCTAAAAGCTAGCCCTATGGTCCCACAAACATTAAAGAGAATAGTCTGGAGTCAAGTTGAGTGTTTATTTGTCTGCTCGTCTCCTCCACATCTGCTCCAGATACTTCCAGAACTGATGAACTTCAGCTTGTTGTCCTTGTGGAGGTGGGAATCAACAGACTACAAGGGCTAGGCTGCTTGCCTGGTTTGGGGGATATGTCTCTCCACCAAGGTTAACCTGAAAGATATCCCAAGTATAAAACCACTACTCACCTCTCTTCTTCCTATCACTGAAGTTCTTCAGCCTGATACTACATCTGCTAAACAAGGACCTTCCATGGGATAATTTTTAAAAGGAAAATCATCCATTTACACAAAGGCCCTTTAAAGAAAAGCAGCATTGGAGGTAAGGGAAGAGCATACATAGGACTACCTAAAATATGGAATCCATACAATGCAATGGACAATGTTTTGCCTTGTGAAGTACCTTCTACAGTAATGATAGGAGAAGCTGTTTCTTTCAGTGGTCATGAAAGAAAACAATTCTCAGGCAGAAGCACCATCTGCTGGTGGACACCAATTCTATTACTCCCCTCAGAAAGTCTACAATGAAACCAGCTTCAGCAACCACCTCACAGACTGTTAGAGGTGCTGAGAGGCATCTTTGAGACCTTAGTCCAAATCGTAAATGTGATATTTACCCATTTTTCACACCAAATCCCTCATGGCACTGTGCTACTCCAGCCTCTAGCTAAGAAGTTTCACAAGCAGATATTTGCTTTGACAGAAGCAAAAGGTTTCTTATGTTTAGAAAAGGATCAGGCTCTCAGCCTGCTCTCACTAAAGTCAATACAAGAACTTTCACTGCCTCCCGAGTACCACAAGTGTTTCTTCAGTGGCAGCAGGAGATGCTTCTTAGCATCGGGTTACAAAGGCTGTGTGTCTCCCCTTTGCCTATGGAGGTCTTGGTTTTCAGCGAATGGAGATTTGTCTCTGCCCGGAAACATGGATTAAGGGCAATGTACCCTGGAAGCTTTCAAGAAAAGGTTAAGCTACAAGTCTGAAAGGGCGACTACATTTCAGCCAGTAGATACAGTGAATGATTAAAAATTTCCTTGCGTTTCAATCTGAAGGGAAGGTGAAAAATACTGTACTATATGTTTTCCAGGAAATGGTTAATGAGCTTATAAAGGCACTGTGTTGAGTAAGTTTCCTATGTTCCTTCATTAAAAGTTTACTCCGGTGACATAATTCAGGAGCCTTGCTTGACAAAGATACAGAGCTGACCTTTCTGACCTCAATTCCCTCAACTCAGGCAGGGTTCAAAATACAAATCCGGACCTGGACTCAAAAGCTGCAGACTATTCATAAATCTTTGTATCTGTATAAGAAGCTGAACTTCAACTGTGCATATTCCTCCATGTTAATACATTCACGTTTGACCTGAGGTCTTAGTGCTGCGTCATGACCTCACCTCTGATCCTAGCCTGCAGTGAAAAATGGAGATGCTCCTTATAGCAAACTGATCCTCCTCCAGAAGGACCCCAAACATTGAAAATCCAAATGTAATAATGTGGTTGGGTTGCCTGAAGAAAAAGAGGCTTGAATGGGAGGGGTCCCCGTCTCTGGGGTTTGATTTTGCCAGCCCACACTCAGAATTATCATATTCTGCATAATTAAGATAAGAACACATTTTCCATAGCTCAGGGCTCATCTAGAGTAATTTAATTTTCTCAGAATGTAAGTCTCAAACCTCTCCTCAAAGACAGACTTCCTCTTAAATCTGATCTGTAAAACTTAATTTTCTTCTGCTTTCTCTATTCAGATATTACTTTTGATAAGTATTCCCCTTTATTGCTGAGAACTACCATAAAGCTGATACACCAGTGAAGTGCTCAAGAATGGGTTGAAGAGTGATGTGTCAGCTGGGTACCTACTTACCAGGAAGACCAAACCTGTTGGGAGAAGATTGCTCACATTTCTTACTTCAAAGTTTCCATATCAGTCTGTGTTTGGCACACAGCACAAAGCTGCTTGTTTGACCTACAAGTCTGGCTAAACATCATGATAAATGAAAAGGAACCTGATTAAGTATAAAAATATCTGGGTCAGTTTTGCCAGTGAAGTAATAGTGGATTTAATCTCTTCCAGAGATGTATTTTTCCATAAATCAGGACAATGAGACATCCCTTGCTTCTTCTCTTGGAGCACATGAGATACCACAGAGGATGCAGGCCCCACCAACTCCAACTGGCATTGTTGCTCTAAATACCATTTCCTATTTGAAGGGCCAGCTGGGGTGCTGTTAAAGAAGCTAAATATTTATCTTTCCCTTCAGATTTTCAGTCCGGTAACAAAAGTCTGAGTCAGTACGCTACAGTGACCCAAAATGGGTTACTCCTAGTTTTTTTATATATGTAGCTGAAAACTATGAAACAAACAGGCAGGCTTTGAAGAAATACCCAAAAAGGAAGAATTGATGCTCTAACCCAGTAAGTTACAGGAATTTTGCCTGTTTGTCTTGTATTGAGAGATACACTTCTGTCTGGAAGTCTCAAAAGTGCTTTAACCACACTACCAGCTCTGTCTTACAGTGACCGCTCTTTTTGTTGGCATTTTTTGACAGCTTCAATGTATTTTAAAGCTGACATGTTTTTAGCAGATATTTGCAGAAAATACAGATACAGTTTTGCTCATGTAACTCTAAACAATCTGGAAGCTTCCAGACGCACTGCATGTGGTGTGAGATTTTCTTTAACAAGTTGGAACTTTGAAGGGAGCCTTATCTCACCAGGCGGGAACAGCATGAGCCATACCCTACAGCATCCCACAGCTGATACGAGTCTAAGGAAGGGTGAGAACATTGTTTCTGAAGGACACAGACACATGCCACCCAGAGATAGAGCCTGGCTGCTGGCATAGAGCCGCCTCTAGGTATGCCATCCCAGGAGGTCTGTGTTTGCAGGACTGCATGCAGTGCTCTATCTGAGTACCTGTGGGCCTTTTTCTGGTAACAGAACCACCAGGGACTTGAGCAGTTCAAATGAAAACATTGATTTGCTGACTCTCTTTCAGGAAAGCAGCTGAAAATGTAGACTTTCAAGGATACTGAGGTGTGTAATACCTATTAAAATCAGTGGGAGCTAGGAACCAAAATAGCTTTGAAAAGCTGAGTGGTTTGTCCAGTCACTGAATGACTCTGTGATGGGACAAGAGGCTGAACTTAGGTCTTGGATGTGGCTGTCTCTGCTAACCCACTGACTCCTGATACCTTTGATGTAGAGGCTGATTTATGAACCCCATCCTCCACCAAACACACATCCAAATTCTCATTCTTATACAAAGCCATACCTTACATCTAACAACAATGCTACCTGCATGATGAAAGTCTGCTTGAGAATCCCCACAAATCTGACAGTGTCCTAGAGCCACATTTACTCTTTTAAACAAGGATCCCTATTATTAATTCATAGATGAGTGGTATTTTTAATTGGTTGTTAATATCACATCGTAGGTGGCTGAAGGTCACATAATGAGGTGGATAAGGACCAAAGGCTCATCTGAACAGTCCTGGACTTTGTGGAACTGGAGATCAAATGCTGTGTCAGGAATCATTAATGATGGATTGAAACCAACTATCCCATTTAACAGGAAGAAATCGGGAGTTCAGAGCCACCTTTGCAATAGAATCTGATCCTGATTCATATCACTGTGTATCTGAGCTCTTCCTAGGTTAACCTAGAACCCCAGAACAATGTTTCTGGTAAATTTGATGATATCTTCAGCTCTAATCAAGGAAACACATAAAATGCATGTACAGGACTGGGATCAAGATTCACAGCCTGCACGGCATCACGGTGAGAACTAGGCAGAAACCAGTAATCTCCTTATGAAATCTAGTTGCCTTCCACCCCAGACTAAAACTCCAACATCTCATCATCCTCTTGGAAAGGGAATGAAGTCTCAGGCAGGTGGGTGGGGAGGGGGGAGAAGAAAGCCCAGGGGCAGTCTGCACGGTGTCTGGTCTGCTGAAGAGTTGTGAGATGGGTCTGTCAAAACATCATCCAAACCTAAAACTTTTGACAAGCCAGTGAACTTCTTGTTTTGTTGCTGTTTCTTCAGCCAGCTGTCATGGTGATGGTTTCAGTCCACAGAGAGGGTGCTAATGAAGTACTGCTGTTGTATTCTGGAGAGCACTGCACGCTCCAGCACAGCACTCTCCCTCTGCCCTTGCCACTGGCTGCTGTGAGAGGTTTGACAGGAGCTCCTGGGTGCGCATATGAACAATTTCAGAGGCAGACTAATCCAGAGGTTGGCCCATGGACATTAAAACTATGCCCCTGCTCAGCGCTTGCTCTAATTTGAAAAGCAAGATAGCAGCACCTGCAACGGATGAGCACACATCTGGGCTTGGCCCAGTTGAGTTAATGAATGATTATTTGCTTGCACAGTAATACGAGCATCCCTCCAGCCAGATGATAAACTGTAGGGAACAAGGAATCAGTTGTCAGACTCCAAGTTTGATGTATGTATTATCTATGTACAAATAATCTATTGAAGATGGGGCCTGAATCTAGGAGAGTCCAATGGACTGACAAAGTCCCCCTGGAAGGGCAGCTACAGCTGTGCAAGACCTATGGGAACACTGCAGTGCATGGAGCAGAGCAGCTTGGCTGGGAATTACTCTCCCAGTTAGGTTAATGTTCACAGAGAGATGCTCACAGAGGTGGGATTACTCTGGCGGCAAACGCCGAGCCTAGGCTGGTATCATTTACAGATGGAGCCAGGCAGGAGGAGGCATGATTTACGTGGGCTGAGATGCACTTAGCCTTTCCTCTGAATCCGGCTGAGCAGATCGAGGGCAGTTACCAGGATTCAAAGTGCAGAAAACTGAATCAATACTTTTCCTCTCCACAAGCTGGTCAGCGTTGGAGTTTGGCCACCCAAAAGTCTGTCTCTGAGGGCCAGACAACCCTACGAGTTGGCACTTAGGTTTACTCACCCACGGTGACACACAGATTGGTCTTCGCTCTTGCTCTCTGCCTACACCCAGCTATGGAGGAAGGAAGCCAGAGGCTCAGCTCATCCACACGGGATGGCGTTTTCGGGAGCGACCACACCGTGTCCCCACAGAGCTGTACTTCCATCCCTCCACCTACCAGCAGAAAAGCGTCCGAATGGTAGCTCATCTGCATGCCCATAAATATACCCCCCTCCAGCACTGCTCTAACCCCTACTTACATGGTTAGAGCTGGCAGGAAAATGATTCTGACCTTCAATTGCGACCAGTCCACTAAGTTCAGACCTGGTGAGGCGAGTACGGAGAGTTGTTAAAAAACAAACAAACAAGCAAACAAACAAACAAACAAAAACAACAAAAAACAACCCCCCCCCCCCAAAAAAAAAAAAAAAAAAGCCCAGCAACATGTAAAGGTCAAAATTCAAGGTCTGCTGCTCATTACTAAGAAATAACACCAGAAACCTTCCTTGTTTGCATAATACATTTCATGCTGAGACCTGAAACATCCTGAAAACAAAGGTAAGCTCTGCTAGCTCCATTTCACAGACGGGCAAGTAAGCCGATCGCCAAGCCCATGCAGAGGTGCATAGCAAACCTGAACCTTATTAGGCTCCAGTCTGTCTAGGCTCACCCTGATGGACCACACTCCCAAACCCATGCAATAAGGTGACAATGTGGGGGTTTTGTTTCTCTCTGCCCTTAAACGTAATGTCTCCCTGGCTGAGGGATGGAGGTGAAGCAGCGCCCAGCTTGCCATCAAGCTGTGGCTGTTGTGCCCTGTTTGGCTGGCCCTGCGGGGTGGCAGTGAACAGCCTCCCTGACCCCCCCCCAGGCGCACACACCTGAGGCCACCCCAGCACATACAGAAGTTGGCGTTTAGAAGCACCTAGACCACTAGAGCAACCTTTAGGACACCTCTATATCAGTGTGACCAGTCATGCACAGGGCAACAGCACTTTTGGAACACCAGAGTTTGCCAATATATATCTAGAAGGGCAGAGTGATGTGGGCCATGATACCTTACCCCACCTCCCTTCAAACACAGCATGTCTCTTCAAAAGCTGGGCACTGCAGGTGGGGTCCTCTCATCTATATCTCTGCAGCCAGGCGTGCCAACCACCTGACACACAAGGATGGGGCTCTGGGGCCAGATAAGGTGCACATACTCCTCACTAAATGGGGATGAGAGGTTGAGGGGAATGGGTTAGAGAAATACAGGCAGGGATATGATTTCACAGAGCAGAGATGCAGCGTCCATGGGATACACAGCAATCCCTGGCCAGACTGGTTGATGGAGGAAGTGCAAATTTGAGGGCAGTGCAAGGCAAAGGACAAAAAGTGAAAGGGTGCCTTCAAGAGCAACAGCAGGAGCAACCACTTGAGATGGGGAAAGATACTTCTGCCTTGAAGACTTTCAGGAAGTCCACAGACAAGAAAGCCCTTGGATAAGAGAAAGATAGCTCCTCACCCCCCAGTAGGTTGCAGCAGTTTTAAAGGAAAACTCACAGCTCTCATCAGAGAGGATGGCAGTGACATGTTAGCACACCCATGTGACAGTGGGCCTCATCTTGCTATGGATGCACCACCAGCTTGGCGGCACTAGTCACTCTTTGGCTAGGATCATCGCTTCCTGGCAGCAAGCTGTGTGCCCCTAGGGCCAGACCACCAGCCCTAGCTCAGCTAGGTACCCATGCCATGTCTATACCTACCAAGCCCGTAGTCGGGATTCACTGCCATGAATAGCTGATAAAGGGATCAGAGGTCTGACTTGTAGCTTGTTTAAGAAAAAAACAGCCAGGCCAGCATGTGGCTTGTGATAATGCTCCCAGCCTTTCTCCCAGTATCGTGACCCATCTCTTCTGAGTACAGTGAACATGAATGACCTCCAGGATTGCACATTGACCCAGTGATTAATGAGGAGATTTTTTTCTCTGAGTGGTGCCTCACGTGAGCTGCCTTGGCCCCTTGCCTTCTGGTTAAGCAAGGCCTGCATGGTGTGTGCAGGGTGGGGGGATCTCTATGGCAAGCCTGTCACTGCTGTCGGTCCCCTCTGCACCTGCTCCCTCCCCCTACCAAACCTGGACTAGAGTACTTGCAACTGGAGTTTCCCACTGCTATGAGCTGGTCCCCAGCACAAGGGGAGCCGCAGGGGGAGAGGGCTGACCAGCCCACATGTCTTCCCTGGGGTTGTGCTCTCTCCACAGAGCCAGTGGTCCCAGACATGCGATATACTGTGAGCTGGCTTTCAGGGATGACTTCTTGCCAGAAGCTTCTCTGCGTGAGGCCAGTGCAGATTGCTGGTCCTTGACCACAGGAAAAGACTTTACACTTGTCAACCAGAAAGTATTTTTACATCACATGCTTTCCTCTGGACTCATTGACCTGTAGGAGGGTCCTTACCTCTGTCCCTTGATGTCTCACCCCATGGAGAAAGCAAAGCATCCCCACCACATCCCATCCCTGTCTCCGGTTGAGCAGGGCCAGCTGCTCACCCCTGGGGCAGGCTGGTGAAGAAGGTGCCCCAGGTCTTGCACTCAGCTGATCTCCCAGGCAGCTGTCAGGCATATGAAGACACATTTGGCAGGAGCTCAGGATGTGACTGAACTCCCCATGGTCATTTGGGTGGAGGCTGTGGAAGGTCACACAGCGCTGATCAAGATGAAAGTGGAGATAATCACATTGTGGAGACTGATATCTCGTGTCAACAGTCCAGAGAGTAAACATTTGGCATGGGTGGCAGGCGGAGGACTTCCAGGAAGCACAGGCAAAACGCGCACAGTCAGCGCTTCTGATCGGGGTGCGCAAGGGCCACCTGCAGTGACCAGAGAAGCCCGGGTACAGTCAAGCCTTTTGTTACTGCCATATTTGGGGGACACCGTAAGGCAACACGCATCCTGCCTATAAGCTCAAAAACAGGGAGATGCTTTGTCATGTCCTGGACAGTGGGAACAGAAGAGTAATCCGCCCAGTGTGTGGCCCTGCTGACCTCCACAGTGACACTGGCCAGCCTGCGGTGACTTGCTGTGGCACACGGATGTGGCAGCATCACTCTCCTTACCGAGCTAAGCGGCAAAATCAGACAGCAGGCCTGCTCTGCAATGCAGTCATAGGATCACAGGGTAATTCAGGTTGGAAGTAACCTCGGGAGCTCATCTGGTCTAGACTCGCACTCAAGCACGGTCAGCTAAAAGGGTGTGCATGGGGTAGATAAGTTGAGACTGAGGATAAATATTAAGGGGGGCTTGATTGAAATACTGTGGGGATTTGTGGGAGAAATGCCATAGATTATGGATTGTCATACAGGGAGACAGATTGAGTGCTCTAGTCCTTCATCAGAGCACCCCAAAGAGCAATGCAGATACAGCCAGGGATACCTGTGTTTGTTCATGCACTGCTTCTGCTCTGGAATTACTTCTGGAGTGACTTACCATTACTGAAAGCACATGGCTTCATGGCTGCAGGACCACTCCCCTCTCCAATCTCACGAAGACATGCTTAGTGCCCAGCCTCCTACTAGAGTTTCTAGCCACAACTTCTTAGCACTTCCTCTGCTGCTGGAAGCTACTAATTTCTGACTAATTGATTATGACTGTTCATTAATGCAAGCAACCTGAAAGTATCTTGCAGTAGTAGAAGCACGATAGTTAATTTTAAAGCTTCAAACGTTCTCCATGCATGTCTGCCTTCCCAAAATAATGAATAAAACCTGCACCTTTATCTTACCTACAGCTTGTAAACGGTCTTGATCCTGAGCAAGACTAGATTCCTCAGCCTCCTGTGTGGTGTCTGCCCATGAGATCTCTGTGACTTCAGCCTGTACTTTCAACACGATGATGATCTTCAACACCATGATGATCTTTCTGGCTTTTTTGACTTGCACATTGTGTGGATGTAGCCTCTTTACAGCTCATAGCTCAGACATTATCTCCTGATATGTCAGCTAAGAAGTTGCTCTTGTGGAACTGTTGTATTTCTTTCCTTTTTTTTTTTTTTTTTTTTTTTTCCCTAATGGCTTGGCTGTTAAACTAAGACAATTTATTAATTCAGGTAATAATCCAATAACGTGATGTAGTCACACAATAATTATAGCCAGATTTCATGTAGGATTCGTAAGCTACTACAGGCCAGCTCCAAGCCCTTCGCACAGATCAAGTAAAAGTTTTAAGCAGGAATAATAAAAGTAATGGTAGAAGAAAGATACCAGCCCTTTTAATACCACTCAGTTCTCCTTGTTTAACTGGACTAACAACTCCATTAGACACAAATTATTATTCACATTCCAAGAGACTGAGTTAACACAATTAGAAATTTAACTTTAGCATATCCAGACCTTTGGGGACAGAGCTGTTAATACAGCTCCTAATTTTGTGCTTATGTGGGAATAAAGCGACAGGAATTAGTTGCTGGAAGTTGAGGTGACTGTTTGTGCCCTCATCTTGCAGGCTGTTGAACTCAAATAGCCCCCTATAGACACCAGGAGACATAGGGATGAGTTCAAAAAGCAGGGTCCGTAAAATATGGCTGGGCTCTCCACTGATTGTGCCTGTCAAATTTCAACCCTCAGCAGATTTGCTGTCGCCCTTCTTAGAAATGTGGTTAGACATTTTTCTTCCCAAGCTGGAAAAAATGTAGGGTTCTTTTTCCACTCTCCCATAATGTAAAAGTGACTAGATGTCTTTGCTAAAACTTCCACTCACACAGACAAACTTAACCTCCAGGCAAACACCAACCATGGAAAACTCCATCTCCAAAGGTGAGTGTTTTGGAAAGTTAGGAGAGTATGAAAAATAGGGGCCATAATGGAAACTATTCCTGCAACAGTAGGCAAATGATTATATTACCATATTGGATTCCTTCTCCACAGTGTTTCGTGTTTCAAGCCAACCCTGTAACGCACAGTGCACCGAAGACAAACAAAGCCAATAATGAACTGACCAAAATTCAATGTTATTCCAAGAAACATAGTTGAGGTGAAGTAAGTTATGTGGAATGGAAGTTGAGGTTAAGTGAACACAAAGACAAAGGAATTTGTGCAGTTTGGGGTATGTGTAGTAAATATCTTTGCCTTTGCATCTGGTACAAATTGGAGATTGCCATGCAGAAAGTGCATACCCTGGGCCAAAACAGTGGTTGGTCTTAAAAATATTTCAATTGTCTTCGAAAACTAAATATTGTTTCTCTAGGATTTGTGTTTGTGTAGCTTCAAGATATTCCATAGAGAACTCTGTAGAGTGCCAATGTTAAGATAAAATTACCCTACTATCTGAGGCAGAGCTGAAAAGTTTAAAAGAAAGGCTCCAGTACCTCTGAGCCCAGGTCTCTGATGAGACTCGCAGAGACGGCACTTCCAGAGAAAGGTGTTGGTTGAGGAGAAGTAAGTGCTCCCCATTCCACCTTTCTAACAGACTCTCTTTCTTCTTGTTAGCCATCTGCTTGATGGCTTTTTTTAAAAAAAACATGCTTTCTGCAACTTGTTAGTTTGCCCTTCCCTATACAGTCCTTCACTGAAGGGGAGAGAAAGGATGGAGGAGGACTGCAGAGATTCATAAACAATGGCCAAAATGCTATTTCAAAACACAAATCCTTTTTCGATGCACAGCAGAACTGAGTAACTTTTTCTTCCCTTGGGCTGAGCACTCCTAACTCTGCTGTTAGTTGTCCTTTCCAATTTTGCAATATTTTTCACTCCACAGCATGAGCTGCCTTATGATCAGTGGTCGAAGAGATGCTTGGAGCCAAAAATTCTGGTCTTGTACTTGAGACAGCAACATGGGGAGATGGGTCCTGTTAGCTTTAGTAAATACAGTATGGACACCTGCATTAAAATGCTCACACTAGGCAAGAACGAAACAAGTGTTTTCAGGGTGTGACTCATCTGGCCTAAAGTAGATGATTGATTTAGGATAAGATGAAATGTGCTCTGCAAGCGCTTATTTGTCTTTATTGACTATGAAGGGTATGCAGGGTGACTAGTCTTGCTGAAAATGCCTACGTCGTCAATATCTGCACGTGACCAGATGGATCCTAGTGCTGTTTTCTGGTGGAAGTCAGGACACTGGCTGCATCTAACAGACAATGTTCTGATTGTCAGTGTTACCAACCAGCATGCTACCATTACTGACTTCTGATCCTTGTTTGAATGCTGGAAAAACTTTGAAGCAAAGGAAGGCTGTGACAGCTGGTTAACATCTGCTGGTTTCTAAATGAAACTGTGGGGCATTTCAAAATCATCATCTCTTGATGTTTTCTTCAGCAAGACAAGTATCAATATAACCTGTTAAAATGACTGCACTCATTTCTGTAGGAACCTGGGCTCTGAGCTTGGAGCGAGACAGGAAAATCTGAGCCCAGGAAGGAAAAAGAGAGCACGTACAGTACAAGAGCATAAAAAAGAGAGACAGGAGGAGGAAAGAAGAGATATATGGGAGCAAATAAATCAAGAGAGACAGGAATGAGACAGAAAACCACAAAGAAACATGAAAGCAGTGTCTCTGCCTAAGCCTTCCCTAGTCCCAGACATCTGGTATTTCCAGAAGGACTAACCTCACAGCCTGTATGAAGAAAATGGCAGTGTACTCCTAAAACGTAGCAGGACCATCAGAGATCAGAAAGTCCCCCAGTTGTTACTGGTCCTCATTGTCTTTATTAGACACATGGCATGTCAATGTTTTCCGAGAACCAGATTATCTTCCCTCCTTTTCACCCTGTCCTTTACATCTCTTTCTTCTTATTTTATCTGGTTTTGCAGTTTTTCTCTGCACTTCATGGGTCTCAAAAGCCATCAGATTTGAAGCCATCCCTACAACAGGTTCCTCTGTCCTATACAATGCTTAACTCCCCAAACACACCCTGACAGAACAGGAGGCCATGCTTTTGCTCTCACCATGGCAGGCAGTTTCCTTGCACCCTCACAGGTCCAAGCATCAAGCTTAAAGACACTATACATTCACCAAGTCTTGTTTCTCTCTGTCCCCAGGAATTAAGGACCCCACTATTGCTAAAGAATTGGATGAGGGAGGAAAGTGTCTCCCCACAGTATGTGGATCCTAGATAGTGAAGGGTGGAAATGCTTCTTCATCTCAAGTTAATGTCACAGCTGTTTATTTCTAGGTCATTGCAGATCCCTATGTGTCCTGTTCCCCTCTTCAGCTGCTCTTTTGTTCTGCCTTTGGTTTCCACATCTCTGCATGGTGAGAGATCTGCTAACACAGAGGTCTCACCTGTTCAGACATTCTCAAGCCTTCAGCCCATGCTGCAGCCCCTTGAGGTGGGTGTACATCAGTGCAGCTGTTCAAGCTGCGGGTCACCACCCCAAGAATTGGGGACAACGAGGTTTAGGGAAACAGGAGAGGTTTGGGAGTCTGTGGGAATTTTGGGAGATCTCTTTCTCTCTTTGTCCTCTCACTAATTCCCCTGACCTCTCTTCCCGGTACATCTGACTTCCTTGAGCGACCTGCATAGGAAGGACTCCACTCTGCAATGATGACACAAGTCACTGCTGGCTTAGGTCCCATCGTAGCATAAGGATGGGACAATTGACCATTTCCACTTCTTCCTCCTTCAGGTCCATGGGAACAGGGGACCCTCTCCCCAGGCTGCTCCCCTTTAGACACATTTACCCTGTGTATGCACACCCTGTCATTTTCTGGGCTGATCATACTCCTCTGCACAGATTGCTCTCCCTTACCAGAGTCTAGTTCAGGATGATCTTTTCCCATGCGCAGTCACTGTATTTTCTTTCAGGGTTGCTGCTGCTCCCTTTGTACTGTGTGCCTGCCTTTTCAGTAGTGGAAAGACCTTTTCTCCTGGTTCCCAGAGCACAGCAGGGGGGTGATAATGGCCAGGAGAAGCTGACATTTTCTCCTCTAGTCTTTACCTGGGTTTAAGATGCATGTCTTTTCCCTTGCAAAGGCCAGGGAGATCTTGCCTTACAGTTGAGTATGGCTGCAACAGGTCAGTGTCCTTCAGGTCAGTGGACTGGCTGTACAGAAGAGAAATGAGGATCTGATACTACATATAGATTGTCTTGAACCTTTTCCCTCTCTTGGACCCAAGCTCTGGAGTCCTGACTAGCTGCCAACTGCATGTTTGCATTCCCTAAGCCCCTCAAGGAACTTGGCCCCTTGTATCCACCCCAAGTAGGTAACATCCCAGGGCCTCAGGAAAGTTATTCTGGCTCGATGAGGAGCAGAACAGCAGAAGCTATCCCATGGACAAAGTTGTGAAGGACTGGAAAGAAAAAGGGCTGATTCAGCTTCACAGTTTATTGGTCAAGGCCAAATTCTGCCTGCTCACATCCATGCAAGTTTGTGGGATCCATGCAGTTCAGCGCAGCACTCTGCTTCAGTGAGGGGCAGGATATAAATATCTTGGTTTAAGACTGGAAAGACAGACAGACAGATAGAGGGTTTCAGTTTAGTTTCAGTGCTGCAACATGAGCTTCCCCAAGGAGCCCGTCTGAACCTAGAAGAGTTGTTGGCTACTGCACTGAAAGATAAAACAGTGAAGAACTAACATGGCTTATAATGATTTGACTGAACCCAGATGAGAATTTAAATGCTAGTTTCCTGTGAGCCCAGCTGCAGGGGACTGCTGGGATGCAGCACATCGACTTTGGCCCGTCAACACTAAAGTTCTTCTGAGGCTGTCTGGCCCACATTCACTCACTGGTTAGCTCAGCCATTTCTGAGCCCAGGAAAATGCCAACCCACCTCTGCCTCCAATTCTCAGAAATGTTAGCTAAACAAGACTCAGAGAGCATTAAATTGAGAGCAAAATGAAAACAGAACAGGGCAGGGAAAGAAGTTTGTTGTTGCAGACTACAAGGCAAAGAAAGCTCAATTTTTATAAGTGTCTACATTTACTGTAAAATCTACATGTGACAATGTATGAGCTTTAAGATTGTAATGGGCATCCTTCTGGTAGATAAGAAAAAAAATAAATCTAGGCCCTGCTTCTGACACAATGACTCACGAAGTCAATTGCATGTCACTGAAGTCCAGAGAAATACTTGCACAGGTAATCATGAGGAACAGCAGTGGAAATAGGGCCATCATAAGAAACCCACCATGCGAAAGTACTAGATCCATCTGGTTCAAGTTTGCTCACTTGCAGCCACATCCAGTGACACTGCATGTGCTGATCAGAGTCCCACCTGAATCCTTCTTTATTTCAGCTTTACATTGTGAGTACTGACAATCACTACTGTTCTACCGAACATCGTGTTAAAATTATACTGATCCTACACCTACCATGAGCAAAAGTAGATAAAATTATGATAGCCAGGATCTGCTAGCACCTTCTGGAGACATTTTCAGTGCCACAACTGTCAGGTAAACATTTAATTCCCTCTTACTTTTTTGATAGCTATTCAGCTAAATATCTATTTGTGCCTTTGAGAATCATCACTAACAGTGCTACTACCACAAGAAGAAAAGTTGACAAATACAGGCAGACATCTTTGCACATGCATCTTTACCTTCATATATCTACTTTGTTCTGATGGCCAGAAGAGTGTGTTGGAAATATAAAGGTCTGAGGTGCATTTGGAATGCACTTTATGTTTACCTTCTGGAAATCTCTACTGTCCTGGAGCCAAAAATCATTGTTTTCTGCTTCTTTCCCTACATTTTTATTACACTTGCAGTGGCTCTACAGCTGGTGCAATTTAAAATAATACCATTTCCAAGGCATGATGATGGTTGTGGTAGTTCATTGCTGCATTTCTAATCCTCTAATTTTGCCCTGCATCTACATGATTTAGAATTCTTTTGGTGCTCTGTAAACGGGACTGCATTAAGTAAGCCATAAAAATCTTTTAACCTAGGGTTAATGCTTGGCTTACAGTGACTCTATTTAAATATGATTAGTGGAATTCTGCATTCTGATTAAGCAATTCCATATAAAGTAAACTCACTGTAATTTTTTTTTTTTTTTAACTATAGGCAGAGTATGAGATTCACATTTCTTTAGTAAAACTGAGAGGGTGGAAATGTGATTTGATTACAAGAGTATATATAAGATTGTATGATAGAAAAATTAATAGCTTCCCTTATTCCAATTTAATCTGTTAAAATAACTTTAGAAAGGGCTCAAGGCTTGAAATGTTTGACTACTATTCAGTAAACCAGCCAAACACCTTAGCAGAGTCCCCTGTGGAAAATCCTTCATTGACTTTCTTCATGATAGCTGAATACTTAGGTTTGCAACCAATACCTTTATGCAGCATTTTCTTACATGTTTTTACACATTTTGAACAGCTGAGAATTTATTGGGCTTTTTCATGTCGAAAAAAATCTTGTGGATATTTCAGTGGAGTGTTTACTGTTAACCGAGTTCAGACTCCAGGGACAGCTAAGGTTTTCCATCCTAGATAAATCCACACTGAGAATTGGATAATGTCACAACCAAGTCCCATCAAATAGATTACAATAGGTCATTTACATTTGCTGAGGAAAGATTTGTCTAAGGGAGTCTTGAGTTAAAAATATGTAACTCTATTACATCCAGTGAAAAATATAAAGCATATTCCCCGCCCCCCCCCCCCCCCCTGAAAAAAGTAATATGTGCAAGATCCATTGAAAACTTGGCTTGAAAATCTTTGTTGTGTGGGTGCAGAACATCTAAATTATTCAGAGTGTTTGCTGGTGGGATATGGAGCGCTATTCCACTGAGATACCAAATAAAACCTATTCCAGGTCACTCCTGAAAATGACTCCTGACTAAAAGAGCTGAGGGATGGAGTTCGAGAGAGCCAATAGTTTGAAGTTTAATTGCCTTAAATCCTATATGGCTCTCCATACTCCCTCACATACTGTTACCATCTAGGTAATAATGATAATGTATTCTATTACAGGAGACTGAGTTGAGTCTTTAATGACTTCTTCTAGTAGGGCCTCATGCTTCAAAAGGTCACGAGCAATGCAATACTCTGGATTGCTTTGGGTCAGAGATGAACACACTGAAAGGCTGTGGAAAAGCTTGCGTTGCCATTGCAAAAGCATGCCTGTTTGAAGAAAGCCTCCAATATTATCAGTCAAACACATCTTCCTACCTTTAAATGCACTTTAACAAATTACCAGAATTTCTAAGATGTTTCTCCATAGTCTCTATGCATTTAAGCCCTGAAGACTATAGTAATAGCATTTGGTATAAAGGCAGCAAGCCACTATCGGAGAATGAGGATACATCCAGAGTTAGGGTAAGATCTCCCCAGTGATGTAGAAGACAGTAACACACAGAAACGAACCCAAAACTTCCAGTCATTATTCAACCTCATTACTGTGATTCCTTAAGGATTCTTTAGCAGCTATGAGTTAATAATCTGTGTTACCCCAGGCTGACATAGAGTTCATTGTGGACACAGCCATTTCTTTAATGCAAAGAAAATGACAGCATGAGCAGGTATTGTTTGAAAATCTTGTCCATAATAAAAATACACACTGCAGTTAAATTTCTGATGAGGTATTAATGACAATCTCATTGTCATGAGGGCTACCTCCATAGAAGCAATGACAAGCTGTTTGTCCTGACAGAGGGGTTCCATTACAATACCTTCTCTATCTGCAAGACCTCCAGATAGATTTCCTGCAAAGTAAGTAGATAAACCTTTAGTTAATGTTCAACTTGTCCAATACCAAAACTGGTAAAAGGTTGTGATTATTGCTCCATTTCACTCCAATGTGATTTCCTGCTAGCCACAGATCGCAAAGCAGTGAGCTTCCCTTCTATGCAGACCAGGACACAGGCTATGGGTATAGGTTTACGTGTTCTAACTTTATCAAAAAGGGAATCCAAGAAACCTGCAGATACCTACACAGCCACGCAGACAATGACAGAGACCTCAAGAATGGCAGGTTTGCCTCAGGGATTGACCTGAACCTTCCTTTCAAACACCTACCTTTCAAATGCAGAGCCTGCTCTCTTTTACAAAGCTGCCATGTCACAGTTTGCCAAGGGTAGGGATCCAGCACCATCTCCCTGCTAGATATCCACAGCCTGAG
Source organism: Tyto alba (assembly GCF_018691265.1). Lineage (NCBI taxonomy): Eukaryota > Metazoa > Chordata > Aves > Strigiformes > Tytonidae > Tyto > Tyto alba. The sequence goes on from NW_024881276.1 coordinate 29,289,558, forward strand.
GATAGCCTTGGGCAAGTATTCCTTCCTGAGATGCTGAAAACATTTGCTCATGACTTGCAGCTACTTTCTGTGTTGCACATATTATTCAGAGTTCACCTCCCAGAGGGTCTCTCTGTGGCACGGGGTGGGTGATACGTCAGGAGGGTAGAGATTTGGACTACCTGTAGCTACTGAAACAGTCATTAATTTCTTGTGTCAGTTGCACATATCTTCAAAATAATTTATACAGAAGGTCAAATAGATATCTGTAAGAGCTGGAGAAGGAAAATACCACCTCATAAAACACTCTTACACCAACCGTTTCTTTACAGCAAGTTGAATTCAAGCAGAATAGATATGTTTTGCTGGATCTGAGCAGCTTGCTACCTCCAGTGGTGTCAGAGGTTCATCTAGAATGTAAGAAACAGGGCATATAACACAGGTCTTCCCTTGACACACCTTCTGCATTTCTGGCAATCAGTGATTTATCGTTTGAGCTGGAGGCTGTAGCTAGTGTTTATTAGCTACAAACAAACCTATCCCACATGAATTTGTCTAATCTGTCTTCTAACTGATTTAAACCTTTGGCCTCCACAATATGTTGTGATTAAGAGTTTCATGACTTAATTACACATTGAATTAAAAAGTTCTTCCTTTGGTCTGTTTTAAAACCTCTGCCTGATACTTTTATTAGCTTCTCCTAACTTCTTTTATTACCAGAAATTATGAGTAATCCTTCCCTGTTCCTCATTCTTCATGATTTTATGGAGCTATATTACCATTCATCTCTTTTCCGATCTATTAGTCTCTTCTACAGAAACCATTCTATATTTCTCATCAGCTTTATTTCCCTCCCTTCTATCTTTTTCTAGCTGTGGTAACCAGAACTGCACATAATGGATTTGAACAGAGGCACAATCTATTTCATGTTTTGCTTTAGTTCCTTTCTAGTCATTGCTACCTGTCTTTCTCTCTTTTTGACTATAACTGAACACTGAGCTAGATTTTCAGGGAATTATCCAGTTACTCCCAAACCAATTTTGTAAATAGCAACAGCTCAGTTAGATCACCACTCTGTTCTTAGCTAGGGTGACATTTTTCCAGTGCATGTATTATTCTGCATGTGTGAATATTGTACTTCATATGCTATTTTGTCACTTGGTCATGCAGTATTGTCAGTGCTTCCTGAAACTCTTTGCAGTTCACTTTAGACTGTATAAACCCATACGTGATTTTTGTACTATTTGTGTAGGAACAGCTGTTGAATTTCACTAGTGGTCACTGTTAAGCGTGATGAACAGCACCAGTCCCAGCTGACATTCCAGTGGGATCCAACAGAAGCCTATGCTGAGTGGCCTTATCAAAAGCTTTTCAGAAATCACTGTTAACCACATGGTTCTTTATTCCACCAGGTGTGGTGGCTGATGCAGTTGACAGAGAGCATATTGCAAACATCAGTTCAGCTGTAACCACTTAGTTTCCCTTTGTACATCAGGGTCTAAGACATCCAGTTCTGATAATTCATTACTAATCATTTCATCAGCTGGCTGTTCAGCTCCTTCTGCTGATGTTTCACCTCCATACAGTACCTCAGGTTGTCCCCTGTAAATGTATTCTCCTACATGGGAACTTCTGTATGCTCCACTATAGAAAACGCTAGCCTGATTCAGTGCTACAGCTGTCACAAAACACCCCTCCTCGTTTTTTCAGATAGTCATATACATTGGTTCTCAAAGCCCTACTCTTGCCACTGGAACCATAAAGGCAACAGCAAAAGGATTGCTGTCCCTACAGCCACTCGTTCCTCTTGAGACACCCAAGCCTATTCTTCTCTGTCCCTGCATTAGCAGGAAATCAGATGTGCAACCTTCCTCTCTCTTTCACTGGCTTTTCCTCAGAATAAATTTATTTAAATTCTCTACTTCTGTTATCAACTGCACAAGTTGCAAGGACCGCATTTTTTTTTTTTTCCAGGGAATCTTTTAAGAGTTTTCCAAACCTTAGCCATGAAGAAAGAGTTACCCCCTACCTGTTGGCTAAACAGCTGCTGTAATTTCATTCCTGCTTTCTTCTTTTTGGTTCCTATTCTCCTGGAGAATTGCTAGCTATTGCTGAAATTTGTATTGTGCGTGTTTTTATTAATTCATCAAATGCCAATGAACTGGTTCCTCATTCTCTTTGACCAGCTGTTTCATATAATCTGTTGTTACAATTGGCTTTAAAAATCTCCCAGGAGGAACACAATAACTCAAATTTGTCAGATCTGCAGTAATTCATGAAAGATAGTTAGTATGTGGAAATCCACATTTCTTAAATGTAAGTATCAAGATACCAGTCCTATTGTTGAAACCAAGATGGGACTTCCAATATATCCCACTTGTCACTTACAATTCCCCTACCCCCCCTTCATATTACTGCATAGCCTGAAATTTTCTGTTCGGTCTTAGTCCAGAGTTTAATGCATTTCTTTTTAAGACAGAAAAAAATCTGTTCAGATTAGCACTGAACAATTCAAACAATTAAGAAAATCACTCAGATGCTGCTTATATTCAGATAAGTCAAGAAACATTTTCGTTAAAGCCTCACATTTGGCATGTGTCTAAGAGGAATGTGCGGTTTTCCTTGATAGAAGAAATATGGTAATGAATGTTCAAACATTTTCTACTTTGTAATTTGTAATTGTCCTTACTGGTTTAGCAATAAGTATATAAGTATAATGTTCAGAGAGTTTTTAGTTATGCTTATTTGACTGCAACACAGACCTTTTTGTTATCTTATTTGACTCAGGAGTTACATAAGATGTAATTTGGAAACCACTGTCTGGCATTGTACCCTGAAAAGAGTCACAACATTTTATTTACAAAAACTGTGGCTCAACGCTTTTTTCCTGCAGCACCTTCTCACCTGCACAACAGTTCCATATAAAACAGTTCAAGCTTGCAGGCATAAACTCCACCGTGAAATAACAGATTTTTAAATCCATTCTGGTTTTTATGGGAAGTATAGTTAAATGTAATTAGAGAGGCAGCAACCAGTTCTTCCATAAAAGTTCGATTCCCTGATAGCATAAAGTAATGTAGCATCAATAAACAGTTAGTTATATCAGTTTAGGCCTCATCTTTGGATTCAACTGGTCTGAATATGTTTGATATCATCCAGCACATGCAGCCTGGTAGCATGAGGGCAGTTATGTTCATGTGGAGATCTCCAAAAAGGAGCCTAAGATCATCCCTACACTGCAAAGTAAGGTGAACATACAAGCAGGCTTCAAGCACGCTTCTCATCCACACTACTTGGCCTATGTATCCGTGCCCTCCTTAGAGAAGCCCCACTTGGGCTGCCCTTTGGACACCCGGCTTTGTCCATCCTTCCTGCATGTATCCCATTGACAGAAGAACCTGGGTCCCAGCACTGGCCACTGAACTTCAGACTCCTCTGTTTTAGAGAGTCAGAAGTCCTCCTGGCCACCAGTCCTCTGGCACACACACACAAACAGGGGCGGCGGGAGGGGAAGCCTAGACTTCAGAGCAGGTTCAGAGACAGAGCGTGACATGGAAGCTGGTGCCAGCTCTGCAGCCTTACGGGCAATGGCAGATAGGGGCACGAGTGATGTCTCCAAGGTCAGGACTGGCACAAATAGTCTTAGTCTGCCCAATTCACATGTCTGAGAAGCAGCGTGTTCACAGCTGGTGATGGAAAAAAGATCAGCAGTGAGCAGAGCAGCTTCTGTCCTGCTGGCTACCCCAGAAAGAGCTTACTGAATAAACTAAAGGGCTTGCCCCACCTCTCCCCTCCGCGCCCATGACAGATCTTCCAATCTGCACAGTTTCAGCTCGTGCAGCAGCCTGAAATGCAGAAGATGCAGAAGTGAGTGTACTGTCCTTTAGCTTTGATGTCTAATCCTGTGTGTCCTAAGGAGACAGGCTCTTCAAAGCACCCAGCTGCTGTTCCAGAGTCTTGTACATAACTTACTTGCTCACAGAACAAGGAACAGCTTCATTACCAGTAGGTAACCCTGCTGACTTTAGATGCAGTGAGATCCCTGGTTTAGCTTCCTTGTGGGAATGACTGCTGACAAATAAAACATAGCCAACTTGCGGTTAAAGCACAGGATCTTTGCTCTATTCCTGGAATTGCAGCAGATTTCCTGTGTGGCTTTGGACAAGTCACGTAAGCCAAAGTATTCAAACCTGGGGCCAAGCCACTGGGTGCTCAGCAGCTTGAAAATCAGGTGTTTGTTTATTTGTCTAGGTATAGATTTAGGACCCTTCTTTTGGCATCCATTTTTAAAAAAATCTTTGGCCAATGTGTCTCAGATTCAACACTTATATGGCCATGTTACACAGCCAGACAAACCTCCCATCAAATTCAGGGAGAACACTTTGTTTCCTGAATGTCCGGCCAATTATCTATGTATGGATTTAGGTGCCTGTCTTTAGTTTACAAGGATGATCATGTGGGGATTAATCTCTGAGCCAGTAACTTCCACCTGTGAATGAAGATGACCCAGGAACACACTTTTATCTTCTCAGACCTTTGACTGACTCGGCATGTTATAGGTGGAAATGCTCTAATCCCTTATCTAAACAGAGAAATGAAAAAATGATCATTTGTACTGATGTTTATTATACCTCTGTAATTACACTTGATTTGGACAATCATTGAATATCTCTTTTGTATTCTCAGTGGGGAAAAACTCAACACTTGCAGGACAGAAAGGTCTAGCTGTTGTTCTCATCCTGAACATGAACTAGATTTTTTTTCTCTAAAAAAGGAATCCCAGAATTTGCCTGCTACTTTTTTGTTCCCACTCCTCCTCAAGATGTAAGCCTTCTGTCAAGATCCAATCACCAGAAAATATAATCTAAGACCTTTTTAAACAGAAAAATGCAAGGTAGAAGTCCAAAACCACTAATTATTTTTCATTCCTTGTTTTAAATAACCTGTCAAAATAAACAAATACCTTCTAGGCTGAGACTTTCTACAGCAATTTTTAGTCCTGGATGAATTTTAACAGCCAACTTATAACAACAATACACCCTTATTGGTAGTGGCATGTATGCTACCATGGTAAAAATATTTTCAATGTGCAGACACTGTATGGTATTTAAATAGAAATATCCTTTTTAATTTTGCTGACAGACTCCTCGGGCAAAACTGGCTGATTGGAGTAGCAGAACTTTTATTAGCACACCCAGGGGCCGGCCGGCTGGATGATGCATTCAACATGCTGCTCTCACACAAGAGGGGGTTATCAGGAAGGAGGAATAGGGTATCTAATCTTAGTCCCCATTAAGACCTGCATAGTAGAGCCTAACAGAAGACACCAATGATGTATTTCATGCCCCAGAATATGGAGGACAGGTGTTTTTTTTTTTTCCCAATAATCAGTAGACCTGTCGGATATGTGGCAAAAAGCAGGTACAAAAGCAGGTGAAGTCTCTAAAATTACTGGTGGTGAGCAAAATTTCCTAGCAAAGTGGATTAAAAATCCAAGGGAATCTTTAAACCAAATACTGGCTTTTGTAGAACAACAAAACCAGGATAGTGTTTCCACTCGGCCATAAAAGTTACTGCGGTTGTGTAATCATGTTGAGTTGTGGCCTTAGGAGAAGTTATAAAGCAGCTGCAGCAAATTAACTTTTCAAAAGTTATTATGGATTGGATGGAATCTAGAAAATTCCCCCATGTTATTTTTTTTAATAGAACTGTAAAATGAACAATCGTGGTTGAGATCTTATCTCAAGCCTCTCACCCTGTGCAAACACAAACCTGAAGACTTCAAGGGGAAATGTAAAGCCAGCAGTTCCCCTCCTCTCAAAACAGATACCCCCCTCTCAAAGATGGATGGGCATCTTTTTTCCTCTTTAAGGGCCTGATCTGTATCCCACAGAATTCAGCCAGAGGAATCCCACTATAGGGGCCTGGTAGACCTTAAACAAGGTATAAATTTGTGGGGTGATCTCAAATGACTGGCTTCTTGCAAAACAGCTGGGGATCCTCACACCTGAGAAAGGGGTGTGCAACACCAGAGGGAAACCCATGGGAGGGTTGCCACAGCCAGCACAGGGGCAAATTCTGGATTCAGTAGGATGCTGTAAATGGGAAGTCACTTGTTCTCAGGTTAAAAGACAACATTCCATATCCTGGGTTCCAGCAAGCCCAGAACTCAGTCAGAGGAACACCCTCTGACCTCATCTGGGAAGAAGTTACAGTCACTCAGCTAATAGGAGGCACCTTGACTTTCTAGGAGGAGGCAGCTGCTGACCTTATCCAAAGTGTAATTTAAGAAAGAACAATTTGGGAAAGACCAGCCTTGCAGGCCACCTTGAAGCTGCTGAGCCTGGGGAGTGCGTAAGAAGACAAAGGGTCCAGACAAAGGCAGGAGAGAAACCAACAGTACAGTGTAAGAAGACGTGAAGTAAAACAAAAGACGACATTGACATCGTGGTCTCCACAGTCACAAGTATTTGGACTAGAAAATTTGTCATGTGGGAGATGAACAGGCTTGAAAACTCCTGGACTGAACCGTGAGAAAACCACACAGTAATAGTCAGAAACATGTGGGGTGGTGGGAGGCAGGCATAGTAGAAAAGAGCAGCATGCCTTGGTATTTGAAATGAAATCCATACTGCAACTGTTTTAAGACAAATGCCTTACATCTTAACCCATAAAAGCTATTGAATTAGACCTTAAAGAAGGAAGTCACTTGAAATGCATTACCTCTGACTTTTTTCCTTTTTCTCTTGCCCAATCAGTGGTCTGAAATGTACATACCTGTCATCTGACTCATCATGTATAACACTGGAGCAACTCTAGTCACTTGCAGTTCCAGGTTCTTGTGACTGCATGAGGTGACAGTCCCAGAATGCTTCAGTTCATGTTGGTTCTAAACACAATAGAAAGAGGTCAGTGATTCCAGTGTATGCATCCTCTGAGTATTTAGAAAGAAACCCAAATTAACAATATCTGTAGTACCTTTAAGAACAGGGTACATGGCATTTCCATGACTATTCAAAGCCAGCTTTGAAGGATATGGCCCTTATAATAGCAATATCTGACATGGACAATGTTTCAGACCTTCAAAGTGTTCTCTCAGCATGAATTAATGACTTCTAACTTACACTTGTGAGACAGGTAAGTATTTACACAAATAGGGAAACCAAGACCCCGTTCAGAATACATTCATAGGGTGACCTAGCTGCATTTGGGCATGTTAGACCACGTTCTTGATGGAGGACAGTTTTTAGATGTGACACAATTTGCAAGTCGCTGCACTACAGATGTAGTGTTGTGGATGGCCAGATGGCCAAGCTCCCCTGTGATCATCTTACCTGCATTCAATCAGAAGGGTTGCTTCAAATATTTTCAAGTATTTAGCCCAACTACTCTGGAAAAAGGAATCTGGGTTTATCTACCAAAGAACTTGAAATGAAGAACACAGATGCCTTGCATACAGAAAAAAGCCTTTGTATACAAAAATGTTTTGACAAAATGTGGGCTACTTTTAATATCCACAGATCTGCCTCCCTAGCAGCGAGTAATGATAGAGGTGGACAGAGGGACTAACATGAACTACTAGCACTGTTCTTTGCAAACTAGTTTTTAAAAATGTCAATTTTGGGGAAATCATTAGAAAATAAAAGAATTCAAAGTCCCTTCCCTCTTTGTGTTTCATAACTAAGATCCTGTCTGTTTAACTTCCCACTTGTTGGGGGCAGTGGTTGTCTCTTTCACTGTCTCTTTACACTGCCTAAGGGCAAAAGCCTTAGAAGAGCCTCTGAATTAGCGATGGCCAACCTCTGGCCTACAGGCCCATGATAGCGTGTGACCTACTTACAACAGATCTGTGAAAAGTGACTGAGGAGAAGAGTTGTCACTATGCTTATGCTATGCTTCACCTCTGTTAAAAATTTTGTAGAAGTCCACTATTTGGGAGACATCAGAAAACACTGCTCTAAATGAGCTCGTAATGACATTTATCAAAATATCAGCTGACCTGTTAAAGGATACAGGCTTTCCTCACAGGTCTTGTTCCTCATAACACAAACAAAATTCCTGCAGAAAAAATAGTCTCGTGGTAGACCTATGAGTTATGGGTATCTAATACCTAAAGTATTAAAAAAGGAGGTGAAAAAAGATTACGTTCATGTGATCTGAATGACTCTAACCCAAATTAGAAGTTCGAGACAAATAAACCTGAAGGATGGATGGATCATGCCCACATAGCATGACAGTCCCTTCAAAGTCAGCATGTGACTATTCTGCATCTCTCCTGGAAGGAGGTCTTAAAATACACCCACTGTACACTTTCCCACCCCATCACTTCCAGAGTCTTCACTTGGTTGCACACACTTCCTAGTGCTTCTGGCCCAGAAACGAGGACAAAAACTAATTAAACTGCAGGATCGGATTTGCATTGTTTGCTCTTGATTTGTTTGGCATTCAGAGGGAAATGTTTTCAAAAAGCCTCCGTGACACTACAACTGTTCGCTAATGAAATGTCAGTAGGAACTTTACCACTGACTTCACTGGGAACAGCTTTAGGTCAATGCTAGGCTCTTTTGGGAAAAAAAAAAAAAAAAAAAAAAAAAAAAGTAGCCAAACAAAAAAACAACAAAAAGCCCTCAATCTTTGTTTTCCTTAAAATGATGTCTTGTGAGTGCATTACAAAGCTATGCCAGCCCAAGGGGGGCAAGAAAGAATGCTGTGAAACAAAATGCAGAGTCTCCTCTAAATATCAAGTGCAGAAAGCAGTCAGTGACTTGCCATTTTTACAGTGTATAATCGGCAGGAAGCTGTCACAGATGCCCTACATTCTCCAAACAATGTTTCAGTTTCTCTTTCCCTTCAGAATATTTTCAGAGAATCCCCCTCACCAGCTATCTCATCGGACCTCTGGTATTTTTCCCCGGGGCCTTCAGTTCCTTGTCTAACCATGCCCTCTTACATATATTCCCTTTCATACATCCTTTCACCTTTCTCACTTTCCTTCACACTGTCACAATTTTCATTCAGGTCACTTCATTCTTCCATCTCAGTATAAGCATGTAATCATGTTTGAGAATCTGTATTATCATTATCGGTATGAGTGATGGTTCTTGTACCTACACTAGTCCAATAAAGATTAAATCTTTCCAGTAAAGAGACTTTCCCAAAGTGCACTGTTTCCCAATCACTTTATTGAACAAAAGTGATGATCTCATTGCTATAACTTGGATTCTCCTTAATGTTCAGTTTGTACTTGCTACAGATTCCAACCAAAGCTTATTCAGAATTAGTGGAAGTTTTTGCATCACCTCCAAAGGACTTAGGATTCATTATAGTTTATTATGGGATAATTTTGTTTTCTCCTACATGAACAGTCTTGTACCCACTTATTTCTGCATATTTCTGCTAGGTGTTGTGTCCTCACAAGGGATGCTGCACAGTAATAAGAATTTTCGCCCTCAAATATACCTCTTCCTTAAAGCTCACTTACTGCTTTTGGGAGGTGCTCAGTTCCTTTAACAGTTTTCCTATCAATAAACTTTCACTCATGAATGCATTCTCCATGCTGGTGGTAGGTTTTAGCTTTAGAGCAGGAAAACAGTAAGGTAGTTGGACCATGCAAATTCAACTGCTGCTTAGCTTTATGCTAGCTTGAATGAAAGATTTTATGGGTGCCACACTGTTCACTTCTGGTGCTGAACAGCTCAGTAGCCAAGATCGTATGCAAACCAGCTGCTTTTCCAGGTGACATGTTCATTGTCCCTATAGGAACGCTCACCATCCAAACCCTATGCAAACACACTACAGGGAACAAAACTGGCTCATCTCCATAAAACATTTATAGGATTGGAACAGAAAGCTGATGCATTGTGTGCTATATTTTTTTCCTCTAAGCTCCAGAAAGAAATATCAGAAAAGAAGGAAGATATGGGCCATTAAATCTGCAGTGCAACCAGATTGTAGTCATGAACTGAGAAGAGGAGCTGGTCACAAGCTTCTTGAAAACCTGGCAGTAAATGGGAAAAAATAAAAATATCAATGGCTATGTCCTCAGTCTTCATAGCCATATCTCCATCCAGTACGAATTTGAGCTGCTCCAGTAGAATCAGTGTAGATTACTGAGGGTCTGGTTACAGGCCTCCTAAATCCAGACTTGCTCCAGATCATTTTAGTGAATAACAGTGTACACAGGCCACCATTTTCCAGGTGACTTAAGGCTGCCTGATACATGAATAGATCTGAAAATTCTAGCCTGAATATCTTCAGTGGCAGCAGAAAATGGGCTCTCTGCTTCTTACACACATTATCTGTTTTAATAAACAGGGTTCATATAAATGAAACCCCTTGTGTCTCCAAAGAAAATCCATACACTCTTCTAAAGTGACTTTGTTGTTCATGAATGGTACCCGCGTGCAGACAGAGTTCTCTGTTACAAATAGCTCCGAAGCTACATACATTAAAAAGCAGTTTTAAAGCAAGAAAACAGCTTGAAAGGAATGAATGCTTAAGCAGAACACCATCTAAAGAATCATTCATGCCAGCTCAAAAACTTTATTACCCTTCTGTCTACTTGATTGCAGACTCAGAGGAATAGAAGATATTGATAACAGCCACTCATACCTTAAATTTCACCCTGTCAAAAAGCATCCCTCTCTGTTTTCCACTTTAATGGAACAGCCAAGTCACTTACGTACGTGCTGAGGGCAACTGCCCACTTCTTACAGAAACCCTAAAAAGGCACAGTGCTGATGCAGTCATACATAAACAATAGCTTGTTTTACAGAAGAACTGTTCGTTATATACTGTGTATAAACGAGTCCCAGATGTCTCTTTTTACACGTACATCTGCATATAGTCATCAGTTTTGGCAAGGACAGCATGGAGCATGGTAAATCAGGATCAATCAGGCTCACAGACTATCCTGGAATTTGTCATTGCAGAGGGCTATTTGTTATGGCATTGACCAATAAAAGTAGTGAAGCAATGTTTCTGCTATTTAAGAAGTTTAGTCCATTTTGAAGCATGCCAGCTAGACACTTGGGCTCTGCAGTGTAGCTCTTCAGAGGAGGTGTTTTCAACCTGCTTACCAAAGACCAGTGATAAGGTTTCAGAAAAGGAGTGCAACAGGCTTGTAATTAGTCTTTTCTTTAATGTGTCCCACCCACAGAAGCAATCAAAGGAACCAACAAAATGGGGGGAGCGTCAATCAAAACTGCAAGAGTAGTCCTCTCTTAATTTCATTTTAAACTGATTGCAAGTGTAAGCCATTAGCAATAATACACCAGAAGATGCTGTTTCTCAAAGAAGGGATTGGTGGCCTTCAGTGGACCAGGTTGACAGGCACTGCCCTGGCATCTCCTAATTATCTTGGTCTTGCAGAATAATTAGTACCTCAGACATGTCTTTCTCATTCTCTTGCACTTTCCCATCAGCAGGCCAGTTTAAGCAATGGTTCTTCCAAACAATTTGCTGACCATTTTGTTTCCTAGATAATTTAACTGCCCCAAACGCAGAAGGAAGACTGAATACATGGCTGTAGCAGCTTGACTTATGGTATGGGTCCCTCTCTTTTTGAGGTGCAGTGCTTGACTCACAAAGTATCCTGATGAACCATTCATCTGCTGGGAAATGGCTGGTCTTGTTACTACCATTACCCATGGGATGTTGTTACTTACTTATTTACCATGTTGCCTAAGAAACTCAGTTTTCAGGTTAGTATCTCATTGTGCTAGGAACAGCAAACTCTCTAAGCTCTGATCCAGAGACTTTATGGGCAGTGACTGAAGACAATAAATGGACGTAGATTGGGGATGCCAGGAAGAAAGGAGAAAATAAAGCAGCAGTCATAGCGTACCACTGTTATCACAGCCAAGCTGCTGTCGCAGAAGCCCGGGAAAGGGAAATCTGAAAGCAAATAAGTAACTTTGCAGCTTTTCCTTGGAAGCTCCCTCACCAAAGAGACACTATGTAAATGAGCAGAAATAACTCAGATTAAAGCTCTAACATTGACATTAGATGCTGGCAACAAGGCAGGTGAGAGATGACTTATCACCAAACATGATGCCACAAGAATGAGGGAGAGAAGCATCTCTCCATCAGGACAGTGTGGACAAGTACCTCACATGTAATAGGGAATAAGACCCAGTGTACGGGATGAACAGAAAGGATTGTCACAGTGAGCACGATACTCCCTAGACTATGTTCTCAACTGAAAGTTATTGGTGGTAGGTAGGGTGGTAGTTAGAATAAGGCCAGAAAAAGGGTGTTGTGGCACTTTGTGGGGTGGAAAAACAGGAACCAGGTTAGCAGATTTTGGCCTCATTTCCTAAGGAAAGAATTCCAATATCGTTATACTATCCATGTGTTAGTACATGTCTCTTGTCTTATTCCATAACTTTTGCGTCCATTGACTAAGTTCATCCACATCTGGCAGGTGAACAGGCATCTCAAAATACAAAACTCCTACACAGTTCATGAACATAGAGGGCAGGCAGAAGACAGAGACCTTAGAATAGTCTGCTTTGATTGTACCATCCACGGGCTGCAGTATGAATTCACTCTATGTTAAACATCATATGGGCAAGAAAGATGCCATATAAACGATCCCAATGACATAAGAGCTCCCATCAGATGCTGCATCTTTCTACATAACAAAGTCAGCCTCCTGATACAAATTCATCAGAAAACAGGATACATAAATTCAAATATTCACAGGACAGGGTAGCAATATCTGTACATTAAAGGTGGCTTACATGAAAGATGGCTTTGTTCCCATGTGCTCATATTTTCCAGAACTCATGCTCTTCTTCTTCCTAGAAATTATGTCTATTTTTATCATTTTTCAGAACATTTTCAGGACTTCCTATGTTTGTTTGTGTTTCTGGACCTCTAGCAGATGCAGGGAGACCTGGGCAGCAGAGCTGACAGACTTCTGTACATCCCAGATACTGAAACTACATGAGTAGACTGTACCATACAGCAGCAGTGTCTGACTAGTATCTAACAGTGTACAAGACACTTACCAGGCAGATAGACCTCGGTTTTATGAGCCATATCAGAGATGCCTGAACAAGTGTTTCATATCTGGTCTTCTCACATAATAAATGTCTCACATGTTTTGGAAAAGTTGGCTTTGTTAAGCATGTGCAGAACCTGTGTATACTGTTCTTCCATGCTCTCATTCTATAACCATAATATCCATATTATCATGTCCAGAAAACCTCAAGAGAAAACATGTAAGAGCTATATATGGCTAACAAGGACATTCTGGAAGATTTTTACATAATCCAGAAATGAAAAAATTATGTAGAGACTTAAGCAACAGATGAGTAGAGGCAGAAAGCGATGAAGGCAGAGATGAGGGAGCAGGAAGGCTACAGGAGTTGTGAACAGTAAAGGTCTGGGTCCAGTGATACTGAAGGTGAGGTGGAGGAGACAGCTGCAAGGCGGGCAGAGAATTAGTTTGGGCAGAAGAATTTGTCCTGTTGTTGAGTCCCCATTTCCTCCAGTGAACATGTTTTATGCACCATGTAAAGCAATAAGGGAAAACCAAAGGAGGGGTATGCCATATATGCCGCTTTTGAAAGCCTTTTTAATAAATGGAGATTTGAGATGAAGGGCCTCGTAGAGCCTCTGCATCACTGTGCTGGCATTTCCACCTAGCAGCAGCATTCACAGCCACCACCAGCCAAGCAAACAAACAAACAAACAGCTGCCATGTTGTTTGCATTGTAGATGAACTCAGAAGAAAATACAGCTGCAATTAGTTGGCACGCAGCTGTTGAATTAAATCCTTTACTGCCCAGCTAGTAGAGCACTGAATTGTGGCTTAGACTGCAGTAGCTGGATACAAAGCAAGGGGTGCCAAAGAAGGGGTTAACCCTACACCTGTGTGCATGTTCATAATGTGTATTTTTTCCTGAACACATTATTAGTCTGTTAGCTCATTTAGAGACCATAATGAAGTCATTATGATGCCACCAGTATATTTTGCCAGAAAGCTGGCAATCTTTAATCTGCTTCCTCTACAGCATCTCACAAAGGAAGGGAGAAACCAAAACACTGATTTCAACTAACAATGTATTTATTTGCAGTGCTTGGTCCCAGCACATGCTTAGAAGAAAATTCTTTTGTTTATTCCCTCCTCTTTCTGATGGGTTTTACATAACAAGCAAGGCATAGAAGATCCCTCAATACAGTACAAAGACACTCCACCTTTCACATGCTTCTCGTTTTCTCTGCACCTTCCTTTGACCTTCCGTTCAGCTGAGGCAACCAAAGATAAAGTCAAAAGTTCTCTGAAAAAAGCCCTGGCTAATGAGTTGGCGTGCATATATGCATTTCCAGTAACTGAGCGCTGCTGCACTCATATCTTCTAGGGGAGACAACAATATACACTTAGCAGGGATTTCTAGGAGAAGTGTGCTAGGAAACTAGGGTTGGCATGCCAACAAAGAAGACGTTCTGTGGGAGGCAGGGGAAGGTAAGGGATATGGACAAGGACAAAGACAAACAGGGGTTAATCTACCCCAGTCCAGTTTCACACTCAACAGTGCATGTGCATTTACAAACAGGGGGTAAAAATTACTTGTGACAATCCATGCTTTTGTTCTCCAATTAAACAAACTCCACTGATGTTTCAAGCACAAGTGGGTAGTGTTCAAGACAGATGCCCAGAGGGGCTGAATGAGCTGAGTTTTCCCATTAGCAATGTCTGGGATGTGACTGGGTCACACTACAGGTGAAGAGCTGAGCCACATCTATCCAGCCCTCCATGTGTGAGGGAATGTACATGTTCCATAAAAAACAGAGAAGTAAGTAGGTCAGGAAGCTGAGTCTAAGGGCAGATGACCACTATGGCCATTGGTCTTTTCTAAGGGCCCAATCTGACGTCCAGTGAAGCTTCCCACTATTTTCATCACCTAAAAAGATTACCAGAGGACAGTAATTTTACTAGTACCAACAAAATGCTGAAAAACTGCACAAGAAATCCTTTTCCGATGAAATAAGTTAGTAAATTCGGTGGCTTGATCACAGTTAATTGCCAGATGTTCTGCTCACTAGCTGTCCTGGGTTGAGCAAGTAGTGGAGTTTTTTGGTGGCAGGGGAGGGGGCTATCGGGGAGGCCCCCTGTGAGAAGCTTCTCGAAGCTCCCCCAGCTCCACGTCAGCTCCACTTCTGTCTGGAAAATTGAGCCAATCAGCTGCGCCTCTGCAATAACGTATTTAAGAAGGGATGTGGTGACGGGCAGTCGGACTTGTGAGGAGGAGTTGCTGCAGCTGCACAAACACCAAGGTCAGTGGAGGAATGGAGGAAGAAAGGAGGGGGGAGGTGTGCCAGAGCAGAGACCCCCCTGTATCCTGTGGTGAGGAGGCAGGGCGCCCCCCCCCCCCACCCATGAAGATCTACGGTGGAGCAGACATTGATTTATGGCCTGTGGCTTCTGCTTGCATGATCAAGGTTCTGTGCCCGAAGAAGGCCGGGGTCTCATGGGAAAAGGTAGCCCTGCTGCTGTGATTCAGTGCTGGGAGGATTGCAGCATGCGGGGGAGTCCCACGCCAGAGCAGCTCGGGAAGGGCTGCAGCCGTGGGAGGGAATCTAGTCAGAGAAAGTTAGTGACCCATGACGGAGAAGTGTGGGGAATGCTGCGGCCTGTGGGAGGAATTCATGTCGGAGAAAGTTTGTGAAAGACTGTCTCCTGTGAGAGGGGGACCACGATGGAGCAGGAGGAACAAGTTCCGGACACTCCCCTCACCGAAGATGAAGGAAGTGGCAGCGCTGACTGCACCCCCCATTCCCTGCCCCTGCGCCACTGGGGGAGGAGGTAGAGATATCGGGAGCAGAACTGAGCCCGGCAAGAAGGGAGGGGTGGGGGGAAGGTGTTCTCAAGATGTGGCAATGCTTCTCACTGTCCTACTCTGTTATGTGTTGTTAGTGTCTGTAATAAATATATGTTCTTTTTTTTTCTTCCCCTAACGAGTCTGCCTCTTGCTCGTGATCATAAAGGGGAATCTTTCCCCATCCCAGTCCTATCTTGAACCCCAAGCCTGGCTCTCTGTCCCTTCTCATTTCCGGAGGGGAAGGGAGAGAGAGCTGCTGCATTGTGGTTGGCTACCAACCAGGCCTAAACCACGACACTAGCTAATCAGTCCTCCTGAGGTTTCAGATCAAACTCCTCAGACAATGGCAACTTTCTGAGTTACTAGAACATACAGCACAAGGGCAACTTCTCACAAGAGCTCCCACGAGCTACATCCAATGACTGATAACAGCACAGCAAGATTAGCAAAAAGTTGGGACATCAGTCAGTATACCTGAGGCCACCATCCCTGGTTCAAGTGACAAACAACTGCAACACAACTGCTACCTTTCAGTGATGAAAGCCTGTAAACCACCATTTTGTGACGATACCCTTGTGTTAAAGCACTAGCAGCGCAGCTGAATGCCAGCAGGGTTACTTGCTTTTGGTAGATGGTGTACAGCTGCCAGTAGCGTGCTGGAATGTTACAGTGATCTGAGCATCCCCTCTCAGCATAGCACTGCTTCACAGCCCTGAATTACCACTCCTGTGCTCTCCTCCAGTGTGTTGATGGTCCACTGGTGAGAGAGTTATTAGTGGGTCCTAAAGTGGGATAAAAATGAAGATGCATGTTCATGCCAAGGGAGCAGAAAGCATTGAGGGGCAAGGAGGGCACTGAGAGCAAGTGTGGATTGAAAGAGAAAGAGGCAATGAGTATATCATGGGTTGCTTTTCAGCAAAGCAAATTGTTTATGTTCTCTGAATTTATGTGGCACATACTGCACAGCTGGGGGACTGTGATCAGATAAGAGGAAGAATAGCCTTGGACTTAAAGCACTTGAGCAGAACCAGACAATGTGACTTGTAAATGGCTTTGACCACCCAGCTCATTGGGGGAGACCTTCAGGAGGGCTACTTGAACCTGTAGCCTCCAGGATAAATGGGCACTCCAGTGTGGAGGAAAGGAGAAGGTCAAGGATGGAGAAATTTTCATCCTCCATCACTAGGAACAGTCAGCTCAGTGTGCGTGTGTTGCCCATATGACAAAAGTCTGGCATTCTGACACTCTCTGTGGTCACATCTAGCCCTGAGAGGCCCTGACAGCCTGTGGGATTCCTCCTGCTGTGACCCCAGAGCCTGGACATATGGGCTCCTTGGAGAGAGCCTGGACAATTAGATGGCTCTGGGAGATGGTCTTGAAAGCAAATGAACTGAGATTTAAAGGAACAGACCTGAGTGCCTGGGCCTGAGCCCTTGATCAGGAAATAAATAGGACATCTGCACTCCCACCCTAGGTTTTTCATGCTTTGTTCTTTGAACATGGCCCCAGATCCACTGACCAATACTAGAGCTATCAACATTACTCTGGAGATGCCCCAACATCCACTCTGTGCCTGACAGCAGGGAGTGTTGTACTTAGCACTTACACGCAGGACCTAAGGACTAAATTCATCCACTGCACCCTGAAGTGATGGAGATACACTACACAGCTTTCATGGAGTCAATTCAGAGGGAAAAACAAAACATAAACATGATTTCAACCCATAACACAAGGAGCTTTTGTGCTGATCTATCCTATGACCACACAGTCAAAACCAGCTAGCACCTTCTGACTGTCAAGGCTGACAACCAGGCAGCTGGAAGCTCTCAGGAAAACTTAGAACCTGCCAAGTCACCATTTCCATGTGGGAAAAGGGCCATACCCAGGGGGAAATCAAATGACAAATAATAACAAAAATAACAGATGTATGGCAGCCCTTTAGAGTAGTGAAACCAAGATTACTGTTGAGGAAGTTTGGCTTGGACTGGGGAGCAGAGCTGCCCCCAACCACAGCACAGGAGAGATGCACAGCATCTTGGTGCACCTACAATGGTCAGATGGTGGTGGAGGGAGAGAAAGTGGTGGCAAGGTGACTATTTTTGTCACCAGTACTAAATGCATAGATTTAGGTGTTTGAAGATCAGAAACATCAGCTTCTCTGGGGTAAATGCTCCATAGTTACCTCAGCCCATACTTTTGGAGAACTACCTGAATATTCTTTACTCCTGCACTCACTGGCAGCACTCTCAAACATTACCTGCCATTGATTTTAACAACAGTCAGATACCCAAATACTGAATTGATACTATCAGCAGTCAGTCAAGAAAAGTCTAACAGTGCAGGGAAATTAAGAGAGAACTTCTGAGGCCCAGGTTAATCCCAATGCATAAATCAGGTTTCCACTATTAATACATAATTATTACATTAATTATTGTTTCCTAGCACTGCTGTAAAGAAGAAAATTTGCATCAATTTCTTGCTAATCTTGTTAATCATGATGCACATTATTACTAGAAACAGTCTTAAATGCACTTATTTTTAATTTTATATATGCTATGTATATATCCTATAGTTTGTAAATATCCAATATGTAAGTTACGCTTACTTTTATATCTGTATGTAATACTTTCATTCAAGATCATCTGAGTTCAACATATCCAAATGCCTTAGTTACTGCATCATCTGCAACATTTCTAATGCTAGTATCTCCTAGGCTTAAAGCCAGGCGGGTAAATGTGTACAAGAGTAACAGCACAAACATACAGGAAGGAGCTATCTCTGTACTGAGACTGTGTATGTTGAGAAGATTAAACTTCAGTCTTCTCATGCTGCAGACTTGGCTAAGAAAACTCTACATTTAAAAGAAGTAAAAAATGCTGCTTGAAGAATTACTGAAATGTCAAGCAGTGTATGAAAGGACTCTGTTTTCATGTCGTATCCATGCCCTAACTCCTTTCACATCCCTCAGGATTATAATTTTTTAAGTTGTATTAAAAAAAAAAAAAAGTCAGTCATCTCAAGTGTATAATCTAAATGCCAAGTTCCTGCCTGGATTCACATTTTCTAGCTCAGTTTTAAATCATTAAAACCAGATTGAATGGGGTGCCTTATTTGGCAAGCGTTACTGTTCACCTACCAACAGAACTTCAGTGTGGTCCTCTTCTGCAGACATTTATCCATTGGTTTGATGGGGACTACTCAGGAGAGGAAGGACCTTTCAGGCCTGCTACATATCCTTTTGTCTCATCCTGCTATTAAATCTCTCTGGAAATGAAACATCAGCATTCTGGAACCTGACACTGTAGAAAATTCTGTGGTCCTTTGGACCCCGTAAGTGCCAATTCATGTTTTGCTTACAGAAGCAAAGCAAATGGCTTTTCCCCCCTCAAATAACATAATAATTGCTTTCTTCTTCTTGTCCACAGGACATTAAGCAGTCGGGCTTGTTTGTCATATAAAATCAAATTAAAGAGAGCATGACAAGTTAGTGTGTGACTTCTCTAAAGAATGAGAAAGAACTGATGCTCACGTTCCTGCCAGCACCACCCACTTGTCTACCCTGGAAGAGCCAAATGGTATTTCCCAAGGTGAGAGCAGCTCACAGGTGCTTTCCCGTCCCAAGCATGGAGCTGTGATTTACCTCACTGCTAAGAGGACCTAACTGTGCCTGTGCATTTCAAGGGTGGAAAAGTCCTCCACCAGCATTCCTGCATCTTCCTGTTCCTGCATCTCTGTGCGTCCTCCCACACCACACTCCCTGCAAGCTGGATCTGCTTATAGTTTCCTGTTTGGAATTGGAAAGCAAATATTCCCCTTGGTCTGCTCCCAGTATAACCACTACCAGCTCCAAAAGCCCTAGTTCATTTCTGCTCTGTCCAAGCAGGATGTTCTTCCAAACATGCAGCTGCTGATCCAGAGGGCACAGCCATATCCTGCCAAAGAGGAAAAAAACAAACACCAGAGTTTCAGCTGCATCGATACAGGTAGTCATGGTTGCAATGCCATTGCAAGCCCTCCAGGTTTGAGCACCTCCACAGCAGACTCGTAGTACCTGGGGAGGCCCCAGCACCTTGAAGAGCCATGACTGGCTGCACACTGGAAGTCCAGCAGCATCCCAGCTCTATGCCCTGGTTGCATGGATGCTCCATGAGGCACTTCCCAGCACTCTGAGCCCCTTCCCCATCCTTCTCCCAGGAAGACTTCTATAACTGCATTGTGCTGCCCCTGATGTAGGAAAAGAGAAAGGGTAGAGGGAAACAGTGGTGGTGAAGAACAGAGCAGATATTAATATCCTTGATGATGTCTGCATTCTATTTTCCCTTTTAATTTACACCCTGGCATTTCAGCTGCAGTTGCCGTTTAACCTGATTGCACCTGGTTTGAGAGTTAAAAAATATACTTTTTGTTGCCATTGGCCTGTAGGTCAGACTAGCTTTCTCTAACATTTCTACTGGTTATGTATGTACATGTGAGTTTAATAAAGTTTGTTGTCTGCTTAAGCTCTGTTGTTGTCTACTCAATTGCAGGGAAGTGGGAAGCTGTCACTATGCCAAAAGTTTTCTTATTGAAGTCTAACAAAACAGTGAGCAATCTAGACAAACCAATAACATGGCACCCTGTGTCCCCAAACCAGCACGCACTAAGAGCTTCATTAAAATTGATCTTGAATTCAGCAAGTAAATCAACACTCACCCAAGACAATACATTAAATTAATCAGGCACAAAATACCCCATACAGATCAGCAGGCCAAAAGTTTTTAAAAAATAAGCACAACAGAAGCTTTCAGTTCTTGGTCGATATCAAAGTACCATGATGTTTCACCACAAAGCAGCACATATAATTAGCAATCAATTATTCATTAAAATTTCCCTATGAAGCAAGCATGTGAGCACATACAACGTCTCTAATTCCCTTTGGCTCACTGGTCTCTGGCCTTATTTCATTATAAAAGCACTTCTGGGGTGCATGAAAAGGCAAAAAAGCTCGTTCAGGCCCCAGGCTCACTTCCTTGGCTGGCAGACTGTGGTGGGTACAGCATACTGTGTCCAGGAGAGTTGGCTTCCTCTTGCTCCTGGAGGATGAGCCCTCTCACTGTTGGCAAAACTGCCTTTTCTGCACAAACCCAGACATTCTGGGTGCAGCTCCAGATGTCATGTCAGAAAGAGAGAGGATGGCAAGGTCCTCCCTAGACTGTCCCAAGATTCCACTGTAGGTCTCTGCAGACCTTAGTGCCATCTGTACCACCATGCAGGAGTACAGCCATGTTGCCCAGGTGTGTTGGGTTTGGGGGAGGGGGGGGTGTTTGGTAGTGGGAGAGGGTCTACAGAGGTGGCTCCTGTGAGAAGTTTCTTGAAGCTCCCCCAGCTCCAAGTTAGACCCACCTTTGTCCAAAGCCAAGCCAACTAGCGACAGTGGCTGCGCCTCTGCCATAACATATTTAAGAAGGGGAACCTGGGAGGAGGAAGAGTGGTGAGGGAGACACCCAGGGCAGTGAAAGAAAGGAGGAGGAAGAGGGGAAGGTGTGCTGGAGCAGAGACCCCCCTGCAGCCTGTGGTGAGAGGGCAGGCTGTCCCCCTGCAGCCCATGGAGGTCACTGGTGGAGCAGATGCCGACCTGCAGCCCGTGGAGGACCCCACGCCAGGGCAGGTAGCTGCAGCCAAAGCAGGCTGGGATCCTGAGAGAAGCCCACGCTGAAGCAGTCCATTGCTGGGAGGACTGCAGCCTGCGGTAGGGACCCACGCTGGAGCAGTTCATGAAGAGCTGCAGCCTGTGGGAACGACCCACATCAGAGAAAGTTTGTGGAGGACGGCTTCCAGTGAGAGGGACCTCATGCTGGAGCAGGGAAGAGTGTGAGGAGTCCTCACCCTGAGGAGAAAGGAATGGCAGAAACAGTGGGTGATGAACTGACTACAACCTCCATTCCCTGCCCCCCTGCGCTGCTGAGGGGGGAGGAGGTAGAGAAATCAGGAGCAAAGCTGAGCCTGGGAAGAAGAGAGGGGTAGGGGGAAGGTGTTTCTAAGATGTAGTTGTATTTCTCACTGTCCTACTCTGATTAGTAAATTAGTGGTGGTGGTGTTCAAATTAAATTGATGCTCTTCTTAATTCCCCAATCAAGTCTGTCTTTAGCCCATGATCTTAATGGGGTGAGTGACCCCTCCCTGTCCTTGTCTCGATCCTGAGGCTTTTGTTATGTTTTCTCCTCCCCATCCCTGAGGAGGAAGGAGGGAGTGAGCAGCTACGTGGTACTCACTTGGCCTCTGTGCTGAAACCACTACACCAGGAAATCCTTCCCAACAAGGAAGCAGTATCTCTTGTAACTAATGTATCTGCAAGGTTTGCAAACCTTTGAAGGACAAGTGAGGCACTGTTGCGACTTGAGAGCCCTATCCTCTGGCATTATTTCCAGTATGCCCTTGCTTCTGCCTACCTGTGGGGCCATGACCTTCAATCAGCATCTGTTAGGGTCAGCCTAACTCGTGATTTTCCAACACCAGATGGGCCATCCATATTTCTAATGTAAGATTTCCAGGACAGCCACACATTGCGTACCCCACTCCTGTGGTGCCAGGAGTTTCAATCAGCAAAGGGCTCCTCTATGTGTGGAGATGTCAGATAAAGACAGCAGCTTCCCAGAATCCATGCAGACAGGAATTAGCTGAGGGAAACATGAGGTCTGTAAAATAGACACAGATAATATACCCTGATAAATAATAATAATTAAAAAAAAAAAAAAAAAAAAAGAGGTAAAAAAGATTTGCTGGGACCCTTATACCCACAATGCTCAGTGACAGTATCTCTGGGGGAAAAGACTACTCTCGCTGTGCAGTGTGCTGCCCACAATTATGGTTTGCCATGAAGCCTCACTCATATAGAGATTTTTAAATTTCCTTGCAAAGGCCATATGGTCCTAGAGAGTTAAACCAGGAGTACCCAGGAGATAAGTTTTCAGAAGGGGTGAATTTTAGCTCCAGTGGGAGATTTGGATGGTTGAACACAGTTCTTGGTAAAGTGGACTGTATGGTCCCATTTTTGAGAAATTGCAACAAACAAGGCATCAGTAACTGTGAATTAAGAGTGTAGGCATCCTTCTTAGCAAAACCTGCTGTCTTAAGAAGTGTTGCTGGTCCTTATTGTGACACACCAGCTGGGCAATGGCAGGAGTGCTCTCCTCTTTCTGAGGGCTGAGGTTGTAGGTTCAGAGTTGGTGCAGGCACCTCTGCAGAGTGCTGGGCTGAGCAGGTGAGCCCCAAGGTGCCAGAAAGCCTGCTCAGACCCAGGACTGGTAATATGGGTTGAAACACAGCTGCCCAGGAGGCATTCAGGAAAGAGCTCAACCAATTGACTCATGGTCTTTTTTTATACCACTGGCTTTCAGATAGACATCAAAAGAAAAAAAAAAAAAAAAGCTTCGCACCTCATTTGCTAGGAGAACAGCCTAGAAGTATTTATTATTAAAAGGAGTGATTGAGCACTGACATTCAATGTTTCCATTTTTCAGCTGTTTCTGTTCTTTTCTTCTTTTTTTTTTTTTTTTCCTTGTGGTCTTTGTAAAAACACCAGAATAATAGCAATTTATTAAGAATTGGCATTCACTCAAAATAGTTTCCCTTAATGTGAATGCTTTTACTGACATTGTAAAATTTATTTACAGTTTCTCTTTTTTCTTCTGTTCATTGTTTGGATGTACCATAGAACACCAATAATAATTAAAAAAAAAAGTTATTTATGCTAAACAGATGTACTGTGAAAAGCCAGATGCAACATGGATGATAATCAGCAGCTGGGCAAGCTGTAGCAGATAAGCTGCCTTTGACTGCGGGTTTCCTTCATGCCCACAGTTGTTATAGCAGCTTCCTCTGTCACTCACTTCACTTGCGAGTACACAGAGATGCTTATGATGGAGACCTAAGTCCCCATTACTTCCAAAGGCTGAAGAATAAATTGTGAACATCAGCTCCAAAGTGCTTTCTCAGCCTCCCCATGCCTCCTGATGCCTTTCCCACTTGGAAAAAAAAAAACCAACCAAACAAACAAAAAACAACAAAACAACAACAACAAAAAAAAAAAAAAAAAAAAAAAAAAAAAAAAAACAAAACAAAACACAAAGAGAGTTTAAAACAAAACATGAAAACCCTTAATATAGTGTGCAGAAAGTTGAAGTACTGCTTGGATTTACCTCAGACACATTCATCTCCAGACATGGTCCCTGCAGGCCAGGTGGAGGTTGGCCTGCCACTGCCTAATGCTTGTAGGTAAAGCATCCACATTACCATCCAGTGTTATTCAGAAATGGTAAGGAAAACACACACACAGCGTGCTCATGGCAAGGTGCACTGAAACTGCATCCTGTGGTGCCTCAGGTGAGCACAAGCCCATGCTGCAGTGTTTAAGATCAAGAGAGGAACAAATCCATGAAACCACATAGTTCCCGGGGCTGCCAATTGCCTGCTGCCTGTGCAGTCAGTGAAGAAGGATGCACGAGGCATGCTATAGGTGTTCTGTGCCAGGCTAACGATTTCTTGTCCCCTTTGGCCACCTAGAGAGCCAAGGCCTGGAGAGTAGGTGGTCTGAATCATGTGTCACTCTCTCAGCCAAAGACATCAAAGTAAGCAATCAGGATACAGCTGGATACTCCTACTTTCTCCTGAATATGAGCTGTGCCTGTGGCTCACCCGCACAATTCATTCCATTGACGTTGTTCAGTTCTCATCCTATAAAGCATTCATTTAACTCAGAGGGGGGAAAAAAGTCAATTAAAAGAAAAAAAAAAAAAGTGCAGCAATGAATTTTTAACATATTGTCCTCAAAGCTGGACCAGGTGCAGATCCATGATTAAGATCAAGTGATGGGAAGACATCCAAAATGTTCAGCTGAACTGATTGCAGATGGCTGGCTTTGAAGGCTGTATACAATGAAGCAACTCATTAATAGTTGGACTTTCACCTTACTGGCAATAGATGAGTCATGTATTTGAGAAGGTCAGTGCCTTGGATTTTAAGAATGGAAGAGAAGGTCAGGATCACTTACCCTGCAGTACACAGGCCACACAGTTTTCTTTCAGCATTAAAACTGCATGAGGCTAATACTTCCATCTACCTAGTGCCTTAGTTGCTTCTGCATGATTGGGCCAGGAGGGAACTACCGACCCAATCTATTGGTAAGCGTGACAACCTCAGTGACAACAACAATTTGCTAAGACCCAAGTATTTGAAACTTTTCTTATGTTTCTCACTTCCTTCATCTGCAGCCAAGCTCTCCAGTTCATAAATGATTCTCCATTAGAGCAATCTGATCCCTTGTTTACGGGATAGTTCATGTCTCCATGTTATGACTAAAGCCCCAGATCAGCAAAGTTATTAACCTTTTGAGAAATGCTCACAAGTTGTCTCACTCTTTTTCAGCATGTTAAGTGGTGTTACACTCAGAGCATCAACAAAGAAAGAGTTCTTTACAGTATCAGGTAGTTTGAGCCTGTTAGGGGAGCAGCCACGAGGACATTTTGGCTCCTATTTTCAAAACAGAGGGAAGCAATGGTTTCATTGCCTGATAAGCCAGGGCAAGAGAAACATCTGGCTACAAAGCTGAGCTTTCTGAAGAGCTTCGTGTTGTGAGATGGAGAAAGCAATGAGTGAACATGGTATCAGGCTTTTGAGGGAGATACTTGTCAAAACAAGAATTCTGATGTGTGCTGATATGCCTGACACGTGAGATGTGTAAGAGGTCTTTGCTGGGAACACCAGAGTAGTGTGAAAAGAGCCTGAAACTGAGAGCTTTGGAATGTTTCTATATCCTATCTGCCAGCAAGTACCAGCCTGCCCTCAGAACAGAACTGATTTTGAATATGTGTTAGCACACTTCTTGAACAGAAATGGTTGATAAATCCTATTGAGGACAATTACGGGAAAAAAAAAAAAAAAAGAAAAAGATAGGACTAAATAGTTCTAGGTCCTTCCTCCCCCCAGGAAAGCAAGAAGCATCCAGAGAAGCTTCCAAATAATACATTTAATTTTCACATACCTCTTCTACCCCCTCGGTGTGGGTGCACTGGCATGATCTCGCTACCTTCTAATATTTCACTTGCAAGAAAGATCCCTGTAAAGTAAATAAAGTGTCCGGGTGACAAAGTTCCAGATATTCACAGCTTCATATCTTCTTCTTCAAAAAGCTCAGGGGAGAGAAAAAGCAGACCAGCCTCCCAAGCTGTATCTTCTTTCCTGAGGTATTCCTTTGGCCCTTTTACTCAATACTAGGTTTGGAAGACATCTCTACCCCTTTGGGAGAGAAATTAAAACCATAGGCTTTCCCAGAATAACCACATTTATACAAGCTTCCCTTCCCTAGAGGAAAAGGAGAGGGACTCAAAACCTCGAAGATTGTTTTAGAACTTTTATGACGCTTAGCCAGAAATTTCAAAAAGAGTTCATGTGGCCATAAATCAGCTGAACTGGTCAATGTGCAGAGACAACTGACCAAAAGATTCACCCAACACTAGATGATTCGCATTTCTGAGAAAGCCATGAAACAAAAGATTTTGCCCTAAAAAGCAATGGGTTCTTTAACTTTTCTTAGAGTCATGACATACTGCATGAACTTCCATGATTACAAGGATCAACATAACTGAATTAATGAAGAAGTATAACCAGATATTCCTTTCAGTGCTGACAAAATGATAAGTACACACCAGGTGAATAAAACCTCAACACCCTACACACTTAGCCATAGAATTGTTGCATAAATATACTCACAAACACTTCTGTTCTGCTGAAAGACAATGACTAGCATATTTTTGTCTGGTGTATCTCCTATTCACATAAATTTTTATGTCAGGAAACTGTACATTTGTCTCCTTTGAAGTTGAGTTCCTTTTCTCATGGCTAGAGGCCATTTTTCTGGAGGAGGAACTAATGATTCTGCCTCTCTCAACCTACATTTTAAATGCAATTGACTTCTAGAGTGACCAAAACCCTTCTGAAAAATCAGTAGTCTCGAAGACGTATTCACTAAAGATTAATACATGAGGGTTTTTTGGAATAGGGGAGGTGAGTATTTTGTCCCATATGGCTTTAGGAATAAGATAGATACCAGCAGCAAGTATTAGGGACTTTCAAACACTCTGAAGATCTGGAGAGCTCATCGGCAAGTGGAAACCCATAACATATAGATATACTCCCCTTGTCCCCACATCTCAACATTACATCTCACTGGTGCAACTCACAAAGTCCAATGGCTGGAGATGTTCACAGAGTTTGCAAGGCACCCTCTGTTCTGTGGCCACATTGCAGAATAAATTGTGTGAACAGAGGATGCCCACTAGACAGGGCACAGTTCATGCCCACACCATATGACATATGACCATAAGGTGTGTGAATGTCACTCAGGGCTAATGGCTGGAAAATTACATGGTTTTGGGGTGTTCCTTTCTCTAGTGGATCCACACCTGGACCATCCTGGTTCATGGCAACTTAAATGTCTTCAGAGATTCTATTTTTGGTGCTTCATGGGTTCTGTCTATCTTACAAGTCAACTAGATGAAAACCCCAGCCTATGAAAGCTGCATCCTCCATTGGGTCATCAAAGGCCATGTTAGGTAACGTTCCAAACACAGCACCTTATTTTGGGATTTTGGGTCATATAATTACATATCACCTTGGTTTATGGGCAATTAAACTGATTAATTCAGTTTATCAGCTGACTGATAGAAGACTGACAACCTAAGGTCTTCATGCAATGGTGATGCAGGACTTTGTGTGATAAATAACCTGAATACTTCTACTTGTTTCAAACACCTTGTTCAACCTCTGGTTACTATGCTTAGGGAGACAGCAATGCAAATGTATAGGTAAAGCAGCAAGGACTTTTACAAAGCCATGCAGCAAAATCTGGAGCTTCACAGATCAGCGTCATCAGAGATATGTTGATTTATAGGACATGGCCCACACATATCTGAAGCAATCTACTGTCCAGGAAAGAGATCATATGTGATGTTTGCTCAAGATAGCAGAGTACTGGGAGTCAGTGACACAACAGGGCCCTTCCAGTTTAATATTCAAAAATTCCTTGAAGCCTCACATAGGACCTGGGGCAGAACAATTACATTTTGCAAAGAAGGGTCATGCTCAGATGGTTGATGTATTAGACACTTTGGAGCACTTTTACTTTTAAATATTGCCTTCCACCATGAAGCTAACCAGTTTGTAAGAATCAACAAGCCAGAGCAAGCATCTCCCTCTCCATGAACAATGCGGTTAGGTCTGCATTACAAGGTTTCACCAGTGCTTTTTAACTACTGGGTGCTTTTCTAAATTGAAGACCAGGCACACTGGTCAACAAAATGAAAAGACAGAGCCCCAAGCAGTATTCAGTTCATAAGTACCTGCCAATTTGTTTTGCAATTGCACTGTTATTTAAAAATGTCAGTGTTGAATTAAAAAAAGTTTCAGCTGGGTATGGAACTTTGCAGCTCCATGGCAGATCTGCCAGGATGCTCTATCTGCCAGCACATAAAACGTTTTGCGATTGAGCGTGCCAATCTAAATTAACTGGATTTGAGGTCAAGCAGCATTCACAGCTGAATGCTCTGCAGACACCCTGAGAAGGTTCAGCAGCAATACCCCCTTTACCTGTAAAGCACATTGGAAATAAATAAATAAACAAATAATCAAAAAAGGAAAAATCCACTCGCTGTTCTCATGCTCTTTTTTATGAGATTGAGCAATATTTATCTGAAAGCTGTAAAACCACAAGTACTTGGCATCTGCCCTCTTTGATCGCAGCACAGTTTAATGTAGGGCAGGGGCATCATTTAGCTGCTTTTAGCAAAGTTAAAATTGGCCCTTTGAATCATTACATTTTTCTCTAAAACCTGCCTGTACATGGGCATGCTGAGCCACCATTTTATATATAACTATATAAATATAATATATATATACACCTCCTCATGTTTTCTTCCTTGTCTCATCAATATTGAGAAGAGTCAATTGAAGTCAATAGACCAACCATTGGCAAAAATGACTGAAAGGTTGTCAGCATACAACATGACCACAGATGCAGCCCTTAGCTTCCTTCTGCCTTAGCTTGCAAAAATATCTGGTTGCCATGCAGCTCACACACAGGTACTGAAGCCTGATTAACATCTTCTAAATAGATTGAGATCATCATGTAAACAGAGTTTGTAAAATGCAGAGAATTATCATTATTTTAACAGGCCAAATCCTGACATCGTTGCTGTTTTCCACTGAGAGAAGAAAATTATCTTTGTTTCAACAGTGGTTTTGCCTCACTAAGGGCTGAACAAAAACAGATTGAGAGAGGACTTCAGGATCTGTCCAGAGATGGTTTATTCTTAGGACAGACAACTCATACGAATGAATTTCACCACAAAATAGTTTGGCTTCAGATTGGTCTATTGCCACTTCAGTAGGCCAGCTATAGAAGCTTGGCCAGTCTGCACAGCTATAAAAGGTGAGGTGGCCTGTATCTTTGTGCAAAGAACAGACTATATTAACGCACTGAACCAAGGGACAGATGATCACTCAACTTGCAGCATCTTGGTGCTTCCCCTCTTAAAAATTGTCCTGAGCCATCTCAGGGGTCAAGAGCTCTTCCCACCCAGGTCTGCACTGACTCTTCCCAGATTCCAGCAGGGCAAAGGGCATGACCAAAGTGTATTTATATTTCAGCTAGCACCAGGTCCAGGATGACTCTATTCTCAAGAAAGTAATTTCATCTAAGAAATGACTTTCATCAGTGAATACCATTTCATCTAAGTAGGTTGCTTTGTCAGCAGTGCTAGGGTTTTAATAGAAAAGTTTCCATTTCAAGACAAATGGCCCATACCCTGATGGTTGTGGTACTGCATTTGGCACATGGAGTCCTAAATTCAAGTCACTCAGATTGAAACACAGTAAAGGTTTGGAATGAAAAATGTCATCTGCTTTGGACAAGGCAGGAACTTGAAACCAAATTTCCTATGTGCCAAGCCAGTAACTCAACCATCAGGCTTTGGATCACACAGGTCTTGTCCACGGTCCAATCAACCCTGAAAGTAACTGTAGGAGGAATCTTCCAGTCCAGTTCTAATCACTGCAACAGGAAGCAAACAGACTTTTGATTTCATGATAACTGACTCTACAACCTTGATTCTTTAAGAGCTGTCCCAATGCAAGCTGTATCAGCTGAAGGCCTGGGTCAGAAAATGCTTTCTCCTTTCCCATCCTGATGGACATGGGGACTATTAGGACATATTCTTGTCTAACAACGCATTCACTGCATGACTTCCATTAGATTAACTTGGACTACCCAGGTGGAACTAAGGGGATTTTTGTTAAAGCTGGGTGCCCAACTCATTGAATTTCAGTAATATAAAGACTATTTCAATGTACTGGAAATTTACCATGTTTCAATATCCAATAAACACTGGAATAATTCCAGTAGTATTGGAACACTTGGTATTGAAAATGTACAGCCACTAGAACTGGCAAAAAATGACTTCTTATAGATAGATTTATGATTTCCATGTTTGTGTTTTCTAGCAGAAAGTAGATCCTGCACAGCATGAAGAGAAAATCATCACTGTGTCTGGATGACTCATGTTTAAAAATGCTTCCATTCTAAGTCCCTTCGTCCTTCTGGCTGAATTAGTCAGAGTGACGCACACATTTATCACCTCCACCTGCATTGCAAAAGTCCAGCGCATCTAATCTTGGAATAGAAGAGATAAGGAATGTCACTCAGCTGTTCTCTTGCATGAGATGTCCAGGTACCAATAATTTAGAGAAACCAACAATTCTAATGCATATAGATTTGAGAATAAAAGTCAAGCCACTTTTCACATGCTTCTTTTTCACTGCATACATTTGTTTACACACATTCTCTTTTAAGGGCTGAACTTTAAAAGCATGAGATACCCACATTCATGCATAGGTAGTGGCAACTGAGCATACTTAACACCACTGAAATTCTCAATATGTGTCTCATTAACAAAGGCCTAAAATAAGTACAAGAAATTTAAGCAAAAGAATAAAATGCTTAGCTTACTGCAAGAAATATCTATTTTCATAATAAACACTTCTGATAAGAGCAAACATTTATCTCATGAGAGATTTTACATAGCAGGATAAGCAGAAATACTTCTTTGCCATCTAAGAATGAACAGCATTAGGTGAGGTATTATAGTGCCTGTCACCCTCTGTGCTATGTTAGAGCGGGGAAGATAGAGAAATACTTTGTGCATAAGGGAGTGTCATTACTCAGTTATTTCCTGCTTATCTGCCAGACCAGCTAAACAACCAGATAGTACACAAATGAAACGAGACTAGAAGTGATTCACAAGCTAGCTGGCTAGTGAAATCTCAGTGCTGCTTCACTCAACCCCTTCTATGGGAGCAGCTGAAGCATTCTAATAGCCCCTACACAGAGGCAGTTTGACTCAGCCCACTTAGATATGAAGCACCTGCCAGAGCCCCCTTGTCCCTTGCTTGCCACAAGTTCCCTGTACAATGGGTAGGACGCAGGGAAGTGTACAGTGCTGTAAGCAGTACACTAACAGATCATTTCTTCAGTTGATTTTGCAAGGTGGCTCACCAGAGACACCCAATCCCACCTACAATCTTATGAAAGCTCTACAGCAGGGTAGTCAACCAATACTGCTTTTGAGGTGAAAATGAAGTCCTTGGAGCTTCCAACTTATCTGGGACATGAGAGAGGGAGTTTCCATTTTGCTGAAACAACCTGACCCTCTTCTATTTAAACCCTTCCTCTCTTTGAGTCCCTGGGCAACATCTTGGGAGATGGAGAGTAGGCATCATGGCCATCTGGACATGTCGTGATCTCCCTAGACCAGAGTTTCCTCCAGGCTTTTTAAAACATCAGTCTTTCTCATAAGGTTGTGAACAGGCCTTCTTGTTGCTGGAAGGTTCATAAACTGCCTAGGCTTTTCTTACACAAAGCTGGGTTATTCTAGCCATTCCCAATGGCCACTCCAATCCTGTAATATTAGCCATGCTCTCAAAGACAGCAGAAGGTGGCCCCAGAACCATATGATAGTCTCAAACAGCTCTAAGGATGAGTTGGTCAATATGGTTCTATGTCCGCATTAAAAGATAGTATAGTGGTGTTAGTTTTCCTCTCATAGCTGATCATCTTGATTTCAAAAGTCAGTTGCCTCCCCACACTCTCTGACACATGTAGACCCACATATCACATTGCCACCATGAGAAGATATCCACTGACATGTCTGAAATATCATCAGGCAGCATACATGAACAATCAAAATATTTCCTCTCCCACGTGAGACAACTACTGTCAGAAGCAACTTCCCTGCCACCCACCTACTTCAGGTTCTCCTGCCTGTCCCTTTCATCCTGCATGTCCCTTTTGTCACCTCCATCCCTGCTTCTCTCTCAGCCCTTTGCAGAAAACACCTAACAAATCCCTGTTGGGGCTGGAGAGTTGCACAGGGCTGACTGGCAATTGGCAGAGTCAGAGTAGAAAGAATCAGCTACAATGGAAAGAAACAATAAGTCCATTAGCAAAGGCTGGAATACCCTGAAAGTCACAATAAGATTTAAGGCTACCCCAAAGCTTGCAACATACCTGGTCTGTTTTTACAATGAGCAGCTCGGAACGTCTAAAGAAAAATTGCACTAAAAATTGAAAGGGTGGCCAGTAGCCAAGTAAGAATACACAGACACTTAACACTTCTCCATTAACAGCAAGCACAACAAAATTATAAAACAGTTATTACTAGTTCAGTGGGTTTACAGTACAGAGAAAACTATTGCTTTTCTGTCAGAAAACAGCTGGAGAACAAAGGAGGAAGACAGAGCGATGTATGGATTTTCCTGGACCCACAGCTGCGCAGCTGTAAGGCACTAAGCTGTAGTGGCACTGCACAAGGTCCAGTCTGTGCTAGTACATCCACTGTGCTCCCTCAGAGACCACCACCTCTCCTGGGCAAGGAGCAGGGGAGAGCACACACAGCAGTGCTGCACTGCAGGGGAGGCGAGGAAGGCAGCCAGTGGTCTGAGTGGGAAGGAAACCAAGGGAAGTCAGCTGCCTGGGACGCAGGAGAAACAGAAGAGGCTGAGGATGTCAACACAGATGAAGTGCTGGTGAAGAGGAGAGGGGGTGGGAGGAGGGAAGGCTCAGGCCAGCAGCGGATCCCTGCAGCTGGCCAAGAAACGAATCCCAGCCATACAAGCACCGTGTGGGGACAAGGAACGGGAACAAGGGAAAAGCGTAGTCCCAAAAATACCTAGGGTGACATACACAGGAATAGCTACCACGATGTAAACCAGGGTGTGCATTTCCAGCCAGTCACCTGCATTCTGATCAGGGCTTGCACACACACGTGCTGAGCTTTCCCCACAGCCAGCACAGGTTAGCTGGCCCCATCTCCACCGAGAGGCAGGGAAACCACCCTCGTTTATCACAGGGTAAGAAAGTGCACGTGGGCAGTGCTCGAGGAATTGTTCCATGCATTAAGTAATGAATTTGTCTGTGTTTCTCTATCTTGGGCTGAGTTACCTGTATAACTTTTGTCAAAGATGTATAGCATCCTGGAGAAAAGAGACTGACTCTGGACTCTGGATCAGTCAGACCGATTTAAAAACATTTAAACAAAAACAAGAAAACCACCCCCAAAACCAACAGAACAGAAAAAAATCCTTGCAGTTTTCAGCAGATTTTAGAGTCCTGGAAAAATAGCAGGTAACCTGAGGAAGGAGAAGAGAGGTTACAAACCTTCGAAAGAACAAAGCCAGGCAAATAGTAGATGAGTACCAAGACAGTGGTATTCATGTCAAGAAAGTAAGCTACAATTACCTTATTTGGTTTTACAATAATTTGAGGTGATTTTAGTAGGCAGATGACCTCTCTATAATATTTGTTATATCCCTGCAGTGTCCCAATTAGCTGCTGCTTCCAACATCTAACCAAGGGGGCTAAATCATCTCTTGACTTAATCACTAATTATTAGAAAATCTTTTATATAAGGACTGTATGTGCAGAAACCAGGTAACTAAATTTTAAAAAGTCTAGAATACTTTTAACCATTTTATTAAAATGGTTAAAAATAATTTAAAATGGTTAAAAATATATGTATTTTTTTAAAAACAAAAAAGAGAAAGAAAGAATGAAAAGAAGGGGGAATTAATAATTATAATTAGCCCAAACTCTTAGAGAGCAACATGTAACAGCTTGAGACAAGTAAAACATGCAGCATGTGGCACTGAGAAGTGTGCTACAAAAGAACGAACATACACTTGAACACATTTCCAGATCTCCTAGCAAGCAAAAATACACACTGCCCAGAGAGGGTCAGCTGAAAGAATCCCAGGCTGTAAGGCACATGTCCTAGAGAAAGTTATTAGTTAACACCAGCTC
The DNA here is from genome assembly GCF_018691265.1 of Tyto alba. Lineage (NCBI taxonomy): Eukaryota > Metazoa > Chordata > Aves > Strigiformes > Tytonidae > Tyto > Tyto alba. The sequence goes on from NW_024881276.1 coordinate 29,323,752, forward strand.
TCTGAAAATGCGAGAGGTAACCCTGGGAGCAGATCCCACTTTCAACAGTACAGCAGAAATGATACCTAAATGCTCACAGATCATGCCAGAGGCAAAACAGCAGAAAGCAAGTGTCCTTTCAGAAGTTACATGTGAATATTCCACTGTGATCAATGTTTTCAGGTCTTGGAGTAAACAGAGTAATAACCTTTCACTCACTTATAGTTTTAATATTTCCTGCTGTTGTTTTTTGACCACTGCTAGCTGATACTCAACTCTGTGGCTCATGGGCACTGTGAATCTGTTCACAGCTCTTTCACCAAAGTAAGCACCTCAGCCAGACTCTGAAAATGCAAAATACCACACGCCTGGTCTTGATAAGGAACAGCAGCTTTTCTTAGCCCCAGGATTCAGCCAGTCTGATTTACAGTCCTGAGAACAACACAGGGAAGCAGCCCATCTTAGCTTTTGAATACAGGCCTAACTTAGAGGCAAATCCCACATATTTCTGAGGCCTGACACGTGGTTTCATATTTTTTGTAAGAAATACTTCTGGTATCCTTGGGTTCCATGTCAGAAAAATGAAACGTTTGGGTCATTAGTAGATAATATAACAAGTTATGTGGTGGGAACAGACATCTTAATTATGGATGCAAAACCACTGCTAGGAAGTTGTGGGGAACAAAACGTGCTGCTACATGACTGCACCACTTTTAGTGTGAAATTTACAGATGTGAAAAATACATCCCTTGGACAACAAGAAACTCTTAATACTGGGTTCTTCTCACAAAAAGAAACCCGAGAAGACCTGTACATTTGACATCTTCTTTATCATGGCTGATATAGTTATTAGACATGATTTCAAGTCAAGAGATTTTTCAAAGACTCCTCAGCTGCCATGCCAGAATGAGCTTAATGTTGGGTCAAACTGTGTGAGCAAAGATGGAGATGCCTTACTGAAGGAGCTTGCTACATTGCCTCCAAGGAAATTGCTTTTGAAATGAAATATCAAAACAGACATCAGCTCTTGGTGATGGTCCCACTGACAATTATATAGCCGAGCAATAGTCAACACACACCAGATTTATCAGGGAGGAGTATTTTTTCACCCACATTGCTGGCACTGCAGATTTAAAATCTATGGCAACAAGGGGTATCAGTAGAGGAATATGAAGATCTAGAGCCCACCAGAACAATTCTGAACATTTGTGGCCAGATCCTGGGAGATTTACATGGATCCTTTCAGGGATATTTGCTAGCCTCTCCCATCACATCCTCCTAGGGCATGGGGCACAGAGCCTCTAAGAAATCTCTTGAATTACCATCACTGCCAGAGAAATTCATCTGGCTTACAACGTACCTGGGTACTGACTCCAGGAAGCTCTCAGGAGAAAGAGGGAAGACAACACAGGCCTCTGCCATGAGAATACTTCTTGCAGTCTGCTCCAGCAGAAGCAGACTGAAGGCAGATATTTCAGGCAGCCACATGTTCATCGCTTCCTACTTTCCTAGATGCTGCTCAGGGCACATGGACTTGCCTGGATGCAAAGCTAAGTTGTCCTCTTGGTGTTTATGCCAAGTCTGGGCAAACTGGCATCTCCCACTGTGCAGCTGACTGAGGAGTCACAGTCCAGAGCTCCTTCCTCTGCACCTCAAAATGGGTTTTAGCTTCAAAACATGAGTTTATGAGAAAAAGATAGCAGCATCTTTACTCCAAAGGGCTCCATCGTGGGATCCCAAGGTCCTAACTCTAAATTAAGGCACTAAAGGACACAGTGAAACAACTCCACTTATATGTGTCAGAGATAGTTGTTCAGGGTCCAGCTTAGGTCTCAGTTGTAGTTGCCCGGAGATGTTCCTCAGGCAGGTGACACAAGCAGCCTATGGAAGTGGTATAACATCAGGCAGAAACAAAGGCAAATTTAAGAAGAGGCGGTGGAGACAAAGGGTGTATCTGCCCTGCAGATCACACGTAGCTGTAGTGGTGCCTGAAAAACCCTAAACAACCAGGCTTTGGACCTGGCAGAACAAAGCTCAGCCAGAGCTAACTTCAGTGTTTCACTATCACTTATTTGGCAGATCTACCATAGATTTACTATCACCCTGTGGCTTGCAACTAGAACAACTATGTTCTCCTTCTGTGCCTTCCATTTCAGGCTTTTAGGTAGCCTTGAACAAGATGTCAGAAACAAGATCCCCTCACTACACTGTTGAAGTTAGTGAAGTCAGGAGCAAACAGAAAAACAGACACCTTGAGTGAGGTAAAAACATACTGCAGAAAATAGACCTACCACCAGCTGAGGGGGTAGGTCTGTGTTCATACACCCTTCAAAAAGGTGCTGACCCCTTTCTCACATTCACATTTAACTAGAAACACCAACAAAAGAAATTCATTTATGTGGTCACCAATCAGTAAAAACTATTGTGAAAGAACGTAAGAGGGACTATGTGAGATACGAATACATTTTCTCAGCTGCATGGTGTTCATACTAGTGTGTCAAAGGAGTTACTCAATGAATTTGCCATGCCAATAATTCTTCCTTCATTGTGAGGGACTGAGGGAACTACAGTGCTAGAGGAAAGCAAAACACCGATTTTCAATGAAAGGGGAGGTTGTATTGTTATACTGGGCTGTTTAATCTTGTCTCTTCCTAAATGTACACATTGTGCTTTGCACAATAGGCCCTGATCTTGGTGGGGCTTTTAGATGCTTTGATAATAATAATAATAACAAAAATGAGTAGAAATTAACAAGAAATTCAATGGTCCCAGAAATTACCCCTCATAAATATGACTACTGTATCTAGTAGTAATGGAACAAATATTAAGAAAAATAAATTACTGAACATCTGGAAAATAACAGACTATTAAGCAATAAGCAGTATAATAAATCTGGTGAAAAAAGATATAGCTGCCTTTTTTGACACAATTTTATAAATGACTGCAGTATACTCATAGCAATACATGCATTACAGCTACATTAGCCTCTCAGTAAAATGTTTGTTCCAGTGCCAAATAAAATCTTTTCTTTTTTTTTTTTTTTTTTTTTTTTTTAAGAGACAAATTAACTTTTTTGGCAATAAATAATATAAAGATCAGAGCTGTTAAAGGATAGGAAAGAAAAATACTAGCTAGGATCATTTAACATACAGGGCTACTGATACCTAAGAAAGAGGTCAGTGTTAGACCATGTGCTTTTTTACAGAATATTTCATTCTGTGCCATTTAGATCTTTCCATCACTCTCCTTGTATTGCCATATAAAATTTCCCAGAAATACATTGCTCTGTGTTGATATTTTCATTGTCTGGAGCTGAGGTTTGAGAGGGAGGAAGGGAATGAGTAGATATTTATTCTCTCACCCTATAAATTCAAATAGCTTCTGAATTTCTGCGTAATACTTAACACTTTTTAATCATAACCTGGAAGGAGAAATTCACAAATGAGGAATTCAAGCTGGTATTACCTTACCTCCCACTTATATTGCCTTCCTCAAATTACCAGCAATAAATCCATCCAGAGCTAGCCCACAGTGCAGCAAAACACTTGAGCATATGTTCAACTATTGGCACAGCCAGTAAGTAGTCACTGAACTTAAGTAACTGCAGTTACTCTTGGAGGCCTTTTGATATCTTTGGGTTGCATTAGCTACTGAGATCTCTCTATGCAAAGATGCAAAAGAAGATCCTAAGGCACCTATCATCTGCAAGATCAAGAAAATTCTCCTGTGGATTTTACAAGTAACCACCAAGAGAACCACCAAGAGGAATTAACACAAGTTCCTACTAATTGAAAAATTTAAAAATAGGTGAGACAGAATTCTAGTACTTGCATTGTAAAGAACAACCCATCCTCACACAGACCTGGAATGGGCATCCTCAAAGACCTGGACAGTGAGTAAGCAGGGCAGAGCTATCCCTTACAACATGGACTAGAGGAAGAAAACTTTCCACAGAAGGCTGCACCAAACCCCAGTGTCTTCTCTCCCTGAAGGGAAAATGTGGTATGTGAATCCCACTGATAAAAAATAATTACAAAAAAAAAAAGCAGCTCTGTGTGTCTGTCTTCCATCTATTTATTAATAATTTGATTTATGGGAGTTTCTAAAAATAAAGAAAGTATCAAAACATATGACTGACCAGTGCCCTATGGCTTTCTTCCTCATGTGGAAACTTGAAAGCATTGCTTTAATTATTCTGTATTATGTGAAATTCATATGACTATTGGCACTAACACAAACAGTTCTCAGACAGGATAGTTACTTGTTTTTTACCAAACTAAGAGGGGTAAACTGGTGAAAAAAAAAAGAATGGAAGGTCATTTGGTAGCGACATAAAAAATAAAATATATTCTCTGTAAAATTAAAGAGATAGTGTCCGGATGCCTAGGAATGTTAAGATGCTTTGTCAGTTGACTGAAATGAAGGGGATTTTTTCTTATTTCCTTATGACCATGCAGTGCCTTGTCCTCTGGGACTCCAAGCAAGAATGGCAACATGTTCCTGACACTTCAGTTAACTAGCAGGTCATAATAAAATTCTCATATCACTTCAAATCAATCTGAAATAGAAACCTTTTCCTTTATTTATTTGTAGTAAACCAGAATACTGAGGATGAGAAACATTGTAGGCCAAGAAACATGTTTAATTTGATCAAAAGTAAAACAACTCCATTTTCTTTTAAATAAAATTCAGGCATGCTCTGAAATGTTTGTTGCTATAAATTTCAAAAATGGGAATGTTTCACTTTAGGACAAAGTGAAATGTTCCTTTTTTCTTTCTTTTTTTTTTTTTTTCTCTATTTGGGATTTGTTTGTGCTTTTGGCTAAAGGAATTGGGTGAATTTGACATGACACTTCATGAAGGATGTGGGAATGCTGAACAGAAGTAAAAAGAGGGCCTGAGAATGATCCAGTGTTTGGCAACTAGCTCCTGCAATAGCAGGCTTCAGGATCTCATGGTATCCAGCTCATAGGAAGGGAAAATTGATAAGCGATAGAAAACAAGCCAGTCTTTTAATCCCTGTTACTAAAGAGAGAGAAGGTTGCAGTGGCTAGGAAGTGGTTCGTGGTTCAAGATGGTCAGGAGTGGTTCAGGAAGAACCAAGACATGCGACAGATCCTGGGGAGCCCCAGGGCTCCAGGAGCCAAGGCAGGCATTGACAACAGCCCAAGCCAGAGCTTGGCCAGCAGCAGCTTGGGTCTCTTGGCCCCAGCACCCAAGCAGCTCCTGCCTGCCCACAGCATGCTGGTGCTTGCTCTGCCTGGGTGCCTGTCCAAATTCACCAGCATAACTTCCCCTGCGTTGGTGTGATCCTTGCCAAAGAAAGGATGAAATCCTGCACCTGTTGGAACAGCTTGCATTGCGAGTTTATGCCTAGTTAGACATGGCCCTGATATGTTTAAGCATCTGCCCGATTTCTAGTACAGGATTATCCCCATAGCCACGTGCCTGACCATTTTGCTGAACAGGGTTCTATGTCATGTCCTTCCTTTGATGTCAGACTGAGTAAGTTCACTTTCCTTCTTTTGGAATCCATGTGAGTGCTCTGGTATTAAGTGATGAACTTGAAGGTTATTAAGTTTGTGTTTTGCTGGAAGAAAGTGGAGGAGAAATAGAAAGCGGGGGTGGGGGGGTGGAGTGGGGAAAAGCATGATGAAAATGGAAGAAGAAGTAGGTATTACAAAAATCAGTACACACAGAACATGAAAGAAAAGGTGAGGTGGCAAGAAGCAGAACTTCTCATCTGAAAACACAGTGTACCTGCCATGTGTAGAGCATGCATTTCTGCCAGCATAGCTCTGGGGAAGAGTTTTCTCCCTCACACATAAGGTTCGCTTTAGCCACAGAGTTTTTAATTCTCTACTCCCTTGCAGAAATAAATGGGTGAATACCGCAGTGGTAAAAGGTTCACTATTCACAAATCCCAAATTAGTCTGTGATTTGCAAAACCTCAAGCTCCTCAAGGTTCACTTCTTACTGCGTAGTGACTCAATTTGTATAATGAAGTCTCAATATAATAAAATTTGGATTAAGCTATTGTAGCTCTTAGCTGAGCCAGATAATTTTGCCAAGTTTCTCTTAATACTTTTTAAATGAAAACACATAAAAAAACCTCAACACAACTAGAACAAGGGTCAGTACAACATCATAAAGCATAGCAATGCCCTGGTGATGTGAAGGAAATTGTGGTACCTCACTGCCATTGAGAACTCAGGCACCGTACTGTGTAGACAAACTGTTACTTGCCGATTTGAGAAGGATGCTTCAAGGGAGTTACCTGTCAGATTCAGACATTACACTGCTGGATCTCACTAGGAAGATCTCCTAAATTCAAAGAAATACAAGCAGTTGTTTGGAGGTAAAGGCCCATTCAGATTGTCAGAAAACGTAATTCTGTATATCCCCCTATTGAATGTGAATCAGCTGGAAACGTGTGTTCTCATTTACTCCCATCCAGACTCAAGCCCTGTTCCAGCCCACATCAAGTCCAGCAAGTTCCTGCATGGAAACTGCTCACACCCAGAGGCCACCAAACCCAAACCGCTCATCCAGGGTACTTTGTGTTTCACTGCGAGAAATGTCTCGTTAGGCAGATCAGCCATCACCAGAGAAGGCTTCTCTCAGTCACAGAGTAGTTTCAGGTCAATGAAAAGTCTTTCAGTGGACACTTTATAACATCTCTTCTAACTTTTTTTTCCCCCTTTTTATTTTTCCTTTCTCCTGTACACACACACTGTCCTAACTCCAGATAATATTAGAAGTGGGAACCTGGAAGACGCAGCTAAAACTGCTGAACCCTCATTTCCTATGTATGTGAAGAGGGTGTAAACCTTTCACAGAAAATAATGATTCTTACCTTTGGAAGTACACTGGCTCTTGCTGTAGTGCTGGGTTGGAGCTCAGCAGTTCCTTTGGACTTACAGGGGATTGCTGGGAGTGCACACAGGGCTGCAGCCAGGCCACCTGCAATGCTGGGGTTGTTTTGTTGGACTGTTTTCCAGAAGAATTCTTTGTATTTCTTTCATCTCCCTCAAAAGTTCACCATTTTTCAGGGAGCACAAGTCCACTTTGAAGTTTACATAGATCTCTTTTTCTCTTACACCAAAGGTACTGTTATGACCAACTGAACGGACTGTGAAGAACAAATAAGTGACAGAAAAAGGTAGATTTCTATCTACTATAAAAACCACCTGTATAGTAGATGGAATAACTCTATTCCGTTTATCCATGAATAGAAGCTCTATTTTACACTGGTACTCTGGGCTTCCCAGGATGACCCTCCAGATCAAACTGGGTCAGGATTCAAAGCACAGGCACCAGAAATGGGTGCTTATGTGGACTGAGCCTCACTCTTCTGAAGTCTATCCTTCACTAATGGCATCCTCCCTTTCTCAGCAGAAGGACTGGTCAGCAGGTAAGGAAAGGTCTTTAAAATAAACTTTAGAGCTGGAAGGCTATTCTTTCCCCTTATTCATAATAAGAATAGAGGCGTCACAAAAATGTTTCTTTTAATGTCTATAAAGCAAGGCCCCAGCTGACAGTCAGCTTGCAGTTAGCCCCACACAAGCACTTCTGTGCAAATACATCAGTCCAATGCTTAGCATCAAATGTACAACCTCAGTATTTCATTTTTTAAATTTGCTGCAAAGAAGCCTGAGGTGATCAGCCAGATGGTAAATTATTACAAGTTTGGCACCAAAGTCTGGTCTGGTCTCCTAATAGAGCATTTGTCATGGTTACATATTGTATCATGTTCTAATTTACAATGCAGTTACGCCCATCTGTGAGGACAAATTCTGCTCCGAGTTACACAAGAGTAACCCCACTACGGCAGGGATAAAGGCACAAGAAAGAGCAGAATTTAGCCCTGGTTCACCTATGCTTCAAAAAGCCTTTAGAAATACCTAGTGATGAAACCTGTATACATGTGCTCAGAGACTAAATGCTCTCTGAATGGGAAATAGATGAAAACCCTTTACAGTCTTAGTTGGTACAACCAGAAATCAACAACAAAAAAAGTCTTCATTTCCAAAAAGGAGTTTCATCAGTAATGATACAAGCAGATATTCATTAACTATATATGGGAAGTCCATCTTCCAATACAATAAAATCAAAAGTAAATCTGCAGTTGTTTTCTGCATACAAAACAAATAGTGATAAAGCTTAGTCTTGATAAACCAAAGGGACTGAAGTAAGAGGATGTGCCTAGAACCAGTATTCAGGGCACTTTGCTTTCCTGGTGACAGCAGGTGTGATTTAATTTGTGTACATGAAGACATGCATGTGATCTTTTGCTTGTTTGCATAGGATAACGTTTTCGATCTGTATAATGTGCAGTCACTGGAGATTGATGGAGGAATCAGATGAAAATATCTTGGATCACAGCAACAAACCTTCCCTCCAGGGAGGCAACATGTCATCCTAGGGAAGTACTGAGCGCTGCACATCCGCTCTCATGCCACAAGATGAGAAGGCAAAATCTAAGTCTGTGTTCAGATTCCTCTTCCAGACCATTCATCCTCAGGATAATCCTTCTGAGGACAGAGTGAAGCCCGGGTGTTGGCCCAGACATTGGGCATTTTTATTTCAGGCAAGCAGTGTTCCTCTATCAAAGCTTTCTTAGTTTGTGTGTGTCAGTATAGCTCTGCTTACCCGAGTGCCAGCTATTTCATCTTGGAGGCTGGGGTCCTCTGATTTATATAAGGGAATGATCAGAAAAACTGGTTTAGGCTTCAAAGGAAGCTAAGCCACGGGCAGTAGGCACAGCTTGCACAGTTGTTGTTGATAATAGGCACAGGTGTGAGGAGGAGCACTGAGTGAACGGAGGCTGCTGGATTACAGTCTGCTGTAAATCACACCTCTTAGACCCGTCTCATTTGAAGAGGACTCCCAGGTAGTATAAGCAGGGTACAATTTAGCTTTGTATGCTTGTCAAACATCCATTTGCAAAACCAAAAGGGATAAATCCCCGTGGTGGAGAGGAATCTGGTGTAAACGGCACAACTTCATCACCCCGGGGAGCTGCCCAAAGCCGTCTGTGCAGCACAGTCCCGACAGACAGCCGCTGGTTTGCACCGCTTTGCCTCCCTGGGTGGGACAGTGGCCAAGAGGCTGGTTTGCAGTTAGTGTATGCATCAGCAGAATGGCTTCTCAGACAATGTCCAGAAAGTTTCCAAAACTTGTCCTAGAGTTATATTGAAATGTATTTGGAAAAGTGTGTGGTCAATTGCAAGAAGGCTTGGTGATATCATTATGTAAATTCACCATTGTACAATGTGCTATTAACTTTAAGTTCCAGTGAAAGAAATACAGAGAAATTGATTGTCCATACTGCACAGAACAATTGCTTTCTGATGTAACACTTGTTAAGCTGGCTTGGTTTTTATTGAAAAACTTTATCTGGGGTGATGTTTTTTTCAGACCTACTTGATGCCTCTGGAAGTTATTTGTGAGACCAGTAAAAAAGGCAATGGGTATTTCTATAGTTTTTGTACCATCCAAAAACTGACCTGCCCGAAGAGCTATTACTTAACCCCATAATAATTCCTTCAAGGAAATGGCCTAGAAAAGGGCACCCATAACACTGAAGGAAGGACAAAGGGCCCAAAATTCAGCTGATATCAACAGTGACTTTGTTAACTATGTATTTTGAGACTGGAAAGTACTGTAAAACTGTAAGGACTGACAGCCAGATTAAAGATTAACATAACACTGAATTATTTTGTAAATGTTCTGTTTGCTTTTATCTAATTTTCTTTAGCACACAGTTGTACTATAGATCAGCTATTCCAGAGTTCTGAAATAAATTATTTCTGAAGAACAACCTTCTTACCTCACTTGGGAAAAAAGCCTCTGTGGTATAGTCTGAGTTACTTAAGTTGCCTGTACAATTCGTAGGGAAAGAGAGACCATTCCAAAAGGCACCTGGACACAGCCAAGGACGGAATTATCTTTCTGTATGGACCCCCAAGAAGTTCCTAATCAATGAATTTAGGCTGGATAGCTAGCATTTACATGATGATGCAGAGGCAAGATAAATACTACCTGAAGTATTGAGAAATTTTTTTCACTTTGAAACTACTATGGAATTTGGCAAAGAAAAATGTACAAGTAAAATGTTGCCATAAATTTATCAGAGTTCATGCTGCTAATCTTACATGGAGTAAGAAACAAGTGGAAACTGCTCACTGCTTGATTTTTTTTCTCTAAAACATAGGGTAGAGTGAGTACATGCTGATTGTGTACTGAGTTATAAAGGTATCAATTCTCACATTACAGTGAGATCTCCACTGAACAGTGAGGCATTTTGCAGGTCCACACACATGTCCTGCAGAAATACGATTTACTTCTGGGCCAGGTCCTTTGGCAATCAGGTGGTCAGGAGGAAGATAGCATGAAAATAGGCAAGAAGGGCAGATAGCCTGGCTCCTCAGATTTTCCAAGCAGCTGAAATTACACTACAATTGCAGATTTATCAGAAGGACTTGTCAAATAATGGCAACCTCCTAAATTATTCTTTGCAAAACAGTGATTCATACTCTTATGAAGTATGAGGCATTCCTCGTGAGCATGAGATGCTGGATTTCCAGTGGATCCAACAATGACAGCAGATCACATTTTCCTGTGAGGTAGCTGAACACATCTCAATAAATGAGAATTCCTTGATGTTCCTAAGGAATTTGAAAAGCTGATTTCTCGAGAAGAGTGAGCAAAGGATTCTGTAAGCAGAAGGACCGGTATGGCAACTTACACCAGCTAAAACTCTGCCTTCAGTTAACACACAAAGAAATGAAGGGACCAGAATCAAGACTAGGGAAAAAAAGGAAGAAGAAATACAGAGGCAGAGAGGCAATCAAACAGAAGCAAAATCAGAAATTGAGATGAGAATAAAGCAAAAAAAATAAGAAAAGAAAGGAGCATAAGAGAAAAAGGAAATATAACTGAATGCAGAATCATCAAGCAAGCAAATGAACAATGAACAGATGCGAAGAATGTATTACTGGACAATGACCAGAAACATATCTGAGAATTGGGAAAAGAGGAAGAAAAAGGAAAGGAAAGAAGCCAAAAATCACAAGGCCAATGTTTTTATCTTCTTATTATTTGTTTGTAAATGTACTGCATGAACCTGATTTTTTTTTTCTGAACTAGTCAGAAGTCTTGCTGAGAAACTGCAGCCTACTGCTAAGAAACACCATGCTTCTCAGAGGTTCTTCTGTTGTTAATCACACATCAGTACATCCTTTAGTGGTCTCCCCCTGTTCCTTCAGGTATGGTTCATACAGATTTTCTCTCCGCTGTGTAAGAGGTCTCTGTTAGTCCCCAGGAGAGGCAGGGTAAATACAATACAGCTATACTTTAGCATTAACAGAAATAATAATATATGTGCAGTAGGCTACTCACACTACAATGCAATTAGATCCTCCCTGTACTCAGACTTGAACTGCTGAAGCCCTCTGTCCTCTTTAGCAGGATAAGATACATCTCCTGTGACTCTCAAGCTGCAGCTGTAGAAACATAATTACATGCAAAGTAACCTATTATTTTTTGTATTTTAATTCTGTCCATTTGTGTCTGTGTTATTTGTAAAGTAATACTCCTCACACTATTATATCTTTCCCACTCACATTACAGAAAGCTACCTTTGTTTTCTTTTACTATTTCCCACAGCTGAGGAGATTGCGTACCCTCCATATTCAAAAATACACACATACACATACACAAGCATGGTATCATTAACTCCACTCAGACCTGCACCAAGGAGATCCACCTTTGCTTTCAACTAGTTTTTTAGACCATTACTTCTATGAGGACTCCCTTACCTTTGAGGTGATGAAACACCACTTCAACAGACTATAATTGATCTTTTTAATAGCTCTTAGCTACAGTTCCTCTGGTTTTCTTTTTTTTTTTTTTTTTTTTCCTTTGTCAAAAGAGTTTATATACTAAACCTCATGAGAATACCAAAGAAAAAAAAAATTAATGTATAGCCTGAAAATCTGTACAGACCATGCCAGAAAGTTCTGACCTCATAGCTACAGCCCAAGAGTTAAGGCAGATGAAGATATCATAGTGCCCCTGCGGCACTATGTTTGTATTCAAGCATCTGTCTCTGAACAATCGTGCAATACAAGGCAATGAGGTGTCTGCAGGATCCATGTCTCTCAAAGTAAAACTGGAATCCCTCTGCTTACAGCCTTTCTGGGCTTTATCAGGCCAGGCATTACAAGTTTTTGTTTGCATTGCACATTACATAGTTCAATACATGATTACAACTGTACTTCTAAGTGGCAGGTTAAAATGAGTTCATTATTTTGTGTAAAAACAAATGATCCTTTTATGTTTCCTTCTGGTTTTCCCCCTAGACATATATAAAAATCTTTCTCCTCTTCTAAGGACTGCTCTGACCCTCTAAAACAGATTATGTTTTGTAAACCAATTTTTCAGCTAGAATAATGCAGCTGAAGTTACCCGGGTTAATTTAGCCAGTGTACCTTGTCTCAGGTAGCCCAGCATCAAACTGTGACTGGAGGGAACTGGGAGGAGGCAGGAGGAAACTGGGAGAGGAGCTGCGGCGTGGGGTGAGTTGTGCTACCTACAGCCCTAAGTGACCAACCAGCACAGGCTCAGGATGCTGCTGGAATTTGTTTGTTCCCACGTGGAGAGACGAAGAACAAAATGTACCAGTGATACAGTCTGTGATGCAGTAGCATCAGCCTTGGGAGGAATAATGCACATGAAAAGCACTCATGGTATAAAAGTTGAATTAGGTTTCAGTCCCCAAACAGTGGCCTAGCCAGTGTGTAAATGTAGCACTGAAAGCACTTTAGGCTCAGCAGCCAGGTAAATCATTCTGGCTCAAGCAAGTTCATACAGAGCAAGACTGAACACACATCCCTCATGCAGACTTACACCCATGCCACTGTTGTTCACCACCAGTCCTGTTATTCAGTAGGTATTCAGACAATTCATGGTGCGAGGTGCAAATTGCTTAAATAAAGATGTCACAAAAGTTGCAAAACAAGTAGCCTGAGGGGCAAAATTCTAGCCCCTGCAAAAAAAAAAGGGGAAAAAAAAAAAGTACTCTAATACCTTTCTCTTCTTATACATGAATTAGTTGCTACATTTCTTTCTGAATCTGAAATAATCTAGATGGAAACAATCTCCATTTAAAATAATCATCAATGTGTAATGGAAGTTGTGAGCTGTATACAGAGCCTTCAATGAAAGCTCTGTGGTGACCTAAGTCTAATTTTAGAAGACAGGTCCTACTTCCTCTATCCTAGAGAGTTCATAAGCTCATGCACAGTAGTTAGAAAATTAAGATGATGCAGATTAGGTCGGCCCAAATTATATATTGCTTAATTTGCCTGTTAATTGGCTAACTCCTTTTGTAACATGACTGCTATGAAGAATATCACAGTTCCATCAGTCTCATATGGTTTAACTGTGGGGGTTTTGTAATTATGAAGACTCAGCTTAAAAATATTAAAAAAATGAGCTGACCTTTCATCACATGAGTGACTTCACTGGAAATTGTCACATGCTTACAGCCAGAAATATACGTATGTATCCAGCTGAACTAGTATTTAGAAGGATTATTTGCAGTCCACAAGACAAAATAAAGCAGTTATCTCTTACCTGTGATGAGTACTAATCAGAATAAACTGAATCAGTTTATTCAGTAAATAATCACATATTTAAACTTGCTCTTCCTCCCATCACCAAAAAATGTTTTAAAATAATTCTCTGTAATTATTTTTTTATGTGAACCATTACCGTAAAATATTTTCAACCAGAGGCTGATGCTGTCTGGCTCATATGCAAAACAATTGAGACATTTTGCAAAGACAGGATAGACTTCAAGTTTATGATTTTGGAAATTTCTCGGACTATGCTTCTTTTTTCCTTAGGGGAGGAAACTCAAGGTGTATCTTAAATTTACAAAGCCTTCTGTAAATGTCACCCTAGTCTATAAAGTATCATTACATTTTCTTAAAATGATCACAGCTATCAATTTACAGCTAGGAGAAATTATGCTAGGAACTAGGGATGAGATAAACACCTTGTAAACAAATCACCTTGGCTGCAATTGCTCTGCTGCATGTAGTGAATTGATTTTTGTAATGAAGTTTTTAACCTGGTTTTCTAAGGAAACCTGGTTTATGTATTCACACAAACTACCCATTCTCACTGATGCCTTTTGAAGCCATTGACCAATTTACAAAACTGGACAGAAGTTTCAAAGATATTAAAATCACCCAGTATTTCATGGAAATGGGCAGGCTAGTGAAGGAGGCACTTAAATTAGTGCAAATTACTACAAGGTATTATTAGACAGAGCAGAAACATTCCCTAATGTCCTTGTACATGCCTGTCTTTGAAAAGTACATTACTGTGCTCCACCACCAATATATTGAAGGTTTTCATTGTTTCTCTTAGATTGTGAAGGAAATAAAATTATTGCCATTAGACTGGAGGAGTTGGGTAAATGCTAGGGTGGCACCACCTACTCTCCTCACTTAGACCTCTTCCCTACTGCTCTACAGTCCCACTGTACTCTTTTTCTTGGGCTTGCCAAGGGCCCCCTGGACAGAGCAGTGTTGTTGTCCAGCATGGACAAGTATACAAAAACCTGGTTTAAAAAAAAAAAAAAAAACAAGACCAACTCCAACATCCTTTGAGATAAAAAGTCCTCTATTAAGGCATGACAGAGTTTAGGCACCTGGCACATTGAAGTCATGTTTATCATAATAATGGGAATCTTCTGAAGTGGTGTTTACCCCAGTGGGACCTTATAAGTGTGATGAGCTCTTAATAAAAGGCAAACTAACATAAGAGTTTGTGAGCTTATGAGCACAGGAGAGAATTGCACATCTGCTTTAGTCAGGCTGCTAAGAACAACCAACAGATTCAAGGTCATCAACCCTTAATATTGTTTAATATTGTCTTAGCACAACCTTGAGCTCCTTTGACCAGTTACTCCAGTTGCCACTTTGAGTTACTTGTACTGTTTTTAGTTATTAACTGTTTTGGACAATCGGCTTCTTGTTACGTTTGGTGAGGTATCTGTGTTTATATACTGACTTGAAGAGAGGATGCTCACCAGATAATAATGACAGCAACATCAAAAATAAGTCTTGCCCTGCAATATCTTTCTTGAAAACAAAACACAGCATTTACAGGAAAGAGGGAATGATAACAGAGAGATCATGAAAGACCAGAGGAGAGGAGTTAAGAGAGATCACAGGAGAAGGCCGTGAGGTTGACGCAGCAAAAGAGATGAAGAGAGGTATTTCCCAGCTTCAGGCAGAAGGCTGCCAGGAGTTGGGACTCACAGGACTGTGGCCACTTCACCTAGAGGCATCAAAAGAATTTCTGTTGCCCTGCTCATTCCAGGAGAAAACAGTGTACAAAAGTGTTCCTCTGCAACTTACTAACGGTTGTGAGATAATGCTACAGAAATTCAAGGATACTTGCTGTAGGCAGGACACCCTTCGGATCCGTCATCCAGAGACAAATCACAGGAAAGAAGCCTTTCAATAAAATTAAAGGAGCTTCTCAAAAGTGTATCTCCAATCCCTCACAGTCTCAATGAAGAGAAAGTAGGGACTCAAGTGGAAAAACTCTTTTTATTCTGTTGCCTTGTGCTCAATCAAATATATTCATGCAGTGCTTAAGTATCAATACAAGGAGGACCACAAAAGCCTTGGAAAGATGGTACTAAAATAAAGAAAATGCCTATAGTCAAAAAGCTAGCCTTTTGTTTGAATCCTGACAGGGGAAAATTAGCTTTCACTCTCCTTTCACTGTTACAAGCTTGAAAAATCTATTCAGTCATGCACATTACCAGTTGAACTGTAAGTATGTCTGAGTGCTTATGGTACACAAGTCTGTAAGTGCTCCCTTGACCTATGTGGGAGGACAGAACAGTGAAAAATTCAAAAAAGCTTAAAAGCAGGACAGTGCTGGTTGCCTAGAAAACAAGACTGACTAATAGTCACAAATGGAATTCAGTTTTTAGCAAAACATTACTGAGTGGCTGAAATTTGGCTAAGCTGAACCACTGTGACCTAAATATAGGGTATGTCCCTGGAGCAAAGAAAGGTACAGCCCTTCATTTTTATGAAGAGCTCCTTTACCGGAAGAGATAGTTGGCTTTCATAAGGCTGCTTGTGTAAAATAAGACTGCTCCGGTGTAAAAGTAGGGATCCACACTCAGTCCTGCAGAACTCACTGTTCAGATAAGCAGAGCTCTGCTGTCGCATGGGTATATGAGGGAGGATCACTCACATGAATAGCGTCGCAGGCTTAGCTTCCAGGGCTATTCTCTTTGGGTTGTCATGAACTGATGATGTTTAGCAGCAGTTTTATAAAATGAAGTTAACAGAGATTTTTTTTTTTTTTTTTTTAATGATGTTGCAATTTCCCCCTTGGACAAATTTAACAAAGAAATATTTCTTAGTGAGACAGTATAATTTCTTGCAAGAATTCTGTTACAGATGAAGTCCATAGCCTTATGCAAGGCAGTTGAACTAGTAAAGTAAAAAAATTTTCAAAAAAATATGGTTTTGACCTTAGTTAAAGTGCACAAATTCAAGGGTTGGAACTTAACATACATTCAATTGTACATGTATATATAGAATTTTTTAGGGATTTTGTCAAGGTACAAAATCAGGCTGAAGAAAAGACTAAAAGGAATGTAAGAGTTCCATGTTTTCCAGACAGTTGTGTCTGGTTTAATAGGCTTATAATTAGCACACTTACTTAACAAAAATAACCTTACCAGGTTCCCATCACTTTCATCTCAGTTTTTAACTGTTGTGATATTCCTCCAGGCTATTACATGACATGCCAATAAAAAAGCAGGAGCACAATAGTTTTCTTTGTGTTCCTTTCTCTTAATCTGCAAAACAGATGCAGTGAGTGTGCTAACCATTCCAGATTGCTTTCAGCAAAAAACATAACTTTGGCAGGTTAGTACTAGTTAAGGGGCATATGGTTTGCTATTCTCTGTGGAAAGATAGCCATAAGTCATCCAGCAAATTCAGATTCTTGTAATTAACAACAGACAAACATTTGGCTAAAAATTCATGAGGGTTTTTGTTTGTTTGTTTGTTTGTTTTGTTTTGTTTTTGCCTGGCTTTCTAACCATTTATCCTTCTCTCTTTTTTTTTTTTTAGAAAAAAAAGAAAACCCACACAACTATGTGATTGATGGAGCAAATTATGTTGCAATTATCATAACGATGTCCTTGTTATTGTTTCAGAAAAATGTTTGTTTTTTACTACGACCCTCCTCTGATTTGACATGAATTCAAAGATGAAATGAAATAAATCTAAATCATTATAAATCATAATTTGGAGACAGAATTTTTTGAGTGAAGCTAAACTGGCTTGTACTTTGTGAACCAATCAGCAAGAGAGAACAAAATACTTGCCTAACTTGATATGAAGAAGCTGACTTGAGAGGATAGGCCAACTACTGAACTTGTATATACTTTCCATAAGCTTTCAGGGGAATCATGTACATGCTTCATGAGCAGAGTCTGGCCTATTGCGTTAGGCCTATTAGAGAAATTACGCAGCTTTAAAACTTCACACTGAGAGGGACAAAGCACATCCCTAGCAAGAAAAACGTGACACTTCCTGACCGATATGCTTGTGGCATCCAGGGTTCTGCTTCAGAAAAGCACTTGTGAGTATGGTACTTTTTAAGCTGCTGCATAAATCCAAGCAGAGTTTTGGCAAAGCCCTTGAGCACACACTCAGCTTGATAGGCTTGCCCACGAGCCTGGCAGAGGCAGACCACAGAGTCTCCAGAAGGCACGGCAGACTCACTTCTTCTCACTTGGCCACTGCAGCTTCTCTCCAGTCAGCAAATGCTAGTCTGCAGCAGAAGAGCCATTTCATCATGGGGGAACTTGTGTCTCTCTGTGCCAGCACCAGCTTCTCGACTTTTATGGAGTTGTGAGATTTCTTTTGCTGGGGCCCCGTCAAGCCTCATAAGCTTCAAGGCTGGTTACCACCTAGGGACCTGGGGTAGGTGCTGAGGTTCACAACAGGGACCTGCTAACCTAAGCCTGGAAATTTCTTCCTGCAGAAAGTCTGTACATTTCACAAGTTGTCCTCAGGCTCTGTCTGCATTACAGAGACACCCAGCTGGGCATTAAACACTCAAGGCCTCCCAGGATGGGAGGCGAAAGTGAGTGTTGCATCAGCAGGAATGGGGACTTACTTGTTCCTGTTCCAGAGAGCCAGAAGGACCTATGCCATTCCTGTGGGAGGGGGTGAACAAACTCTCAGGCTGTGGGCACAAAGATTGATCAGTCAGACTGGTAAGGACAGGAGAGTCCTGCATCTCCAAGCCACCTTTTGCTGCTGCCAAGGGGACGAGATCCGACATTGGCAGGGGAGGAGTTGGGTGGTCCTGTCCCTCCCTCTTCTGCCCTCCAGCAGGAACCACCACTTGCCATAATCCAGCTCCTACCTCACCTCCCCAGGGCTCTGACACAGGCACAGACAGCAGAGCAATAGCCACTTTGCTGCTTCTCCACCCATCTGGCACCTTAGGTGGATACCTGCTCTGCTTACTAAATTTACCCCCATGGAGCTCTGCATTACCACTGCTGCAGCTCTCCAATGCCCAGAGAAGGGCCCCAGTGCCTGCCCACCACCCACTGTGGCCACCTGCAGCAGCCTTGCATGGCACGCTCTGCCGCGAGCCATCCTCCAATGTCACGCCAGGGCCCATAAGAAGTGTAAGAGAGTGACTCTTCAGAAAAACATCAGGAGAGGACAGTGACCTTGGGGTCCTCAAAGAACCCACAAAACTTCACAAGACATTCCATCTTCTCTTTCTCTCCCAGCTGGACCTCAGGGGCAGCTATCTCTCTTTAGGAGAAGCCACTTCCAGCCCCAGAAGGCTGGTACCAAATGAAATTTCCACTGATCACCAGCAACAATATGCAGCTGAGTTTCTCCCTTTTTTTTGCAAGCCACGTGTATCCTATATGCTTCCATACAGACTAATAAAACAGGAACTGACTGCCACTGAAGCCTCAGAGCTTGGTCACTGTGATTATGATGATGATGATTATTACTATTGTTGTTGTTGTTAAAAGTGTCTTTTACAGGCTTTTCTACTCAGGATATTTTAATGATTAATAAAGATTTGTTGTAGTACTGTATTTAAAAGTGTAGTAGAAAACACAGATGAACATGGACAAACCTAAGAACAGCCCATACTAGCTTAGAGCACACATCCATCTAGTCCAGTTCCTGGCATTGGTCAGTGTCCAACAACATACACCTAGAGAGAGCTATCAGAACAAGAGAAGCATATATCGTACCTCTTTGATATGATTTCCCAGTCTCCAGCAACCTACACCTCCTGAGCTAAAGACACAGGGTTAGATTCTTTGGTGGTTTTATTTATTATGGCTCTCAGTGAATTTTTATGTCGTTAATTTCTCTTATCAGTTCCTGAGGCCCACCAAGACTGGGAAGTCTTGTAGTGGCAGGTTTTCTCTGTTGCTGTTCTTTATCATCTACTTGGCCTGTTCTCAGATTTCAGCTCCCACTGTAAGCTGTAGGGTAGACACTTTCTTTTGCTAGGACTCCAAAAAGGCCAGTGTGTCTCATGAAACAAAATAAACTCGCTAGTCCAGTATCCTTTCCACTCAAGGGAGAACTCTTACTGAAGAGCAGACATTCATCTCTTAGCCTGTATTGATATTGGGGATATCAATATCAATAATCCTTGCCGCAAGGATTGAGAGCAGCCCTGTGGAGAAGGACTTGGGGTTACTGGTGGATGAAAAATTGGACATGAATCATCAATGTGTGCTTGCAGCCCAGAAAGTATCCCTTCAGTACTAACCACAAGATGAGTGGCCAGCAGGTCAAGGTAGGTGATTCTCCCCTTCTGCTTCACTCCCTGGGACACTAGTTGGAGTACTGCATTCAGCTCAGACTGAATGCAGTACTCCCCACCACAAGACAGGCACGACCCTGTTAGAGTGGTCAGATGAGGGCCACAAAAATGGGGGCCTCTCATTTGGGAACACCTCTCCTATGAAGAATGGCTGAGAGAGTTGGGGTTGAAGAAGAAGCTGGAGAAGAAAATGCTCGAGAGACACCTTATTGCAGCCTTTCAGTATGCAAAGGGTGCTTGTAAGAAAGATGGAGAGCGCCTTTTTACCAATGTCTTCAGTGATGGGACAAGCGGCAATGGTTTTAAACTGAAAGAAGGTAGATTTAGATTGGACATAAAGAAGGCATTTTTTACAACGAGGGTGGTGAGACACTGGTACAGGTTGCCCAGAGATGTGGGTGCCCCATCATTGGAAGTGTTCAAAATCATGTTGGATGGGGCTTTGAGCAACCTGATCCAGTGAAAGATGTGACTGCCCAAGGCAGGACATTTGGACTAGATGATCTTTGAAGGTCCCTTCCAACCTAGACCCTTCTATGAGTCTACATATGAAAAAGGGAGAAGCCGTCCCCAAAACCAGTGAGTCTCTGTGATTACCACAAAATGTGAACGCAAAAGGTTGTGAATGTGACCAAGATAAGCAACTGGGAACGATGTTGTCCGCACTGACCTGCTTTTCTTAACGTTGGACAAGGACAAATCAGTTATTCCATCCTGCTTGGCCTGTCTTACACTTGCTTCAGTTCATCCCTTTCCTTCAAGAGGGTGATGGTCCTCGCTCTCTGGGCAGTAATATACAAGTGACTCCCGGGAAGGAGGTAAAACCAAGTGGAACAGGGAACAGTTAGAAAACTCCAGAGCATGCAATGAGATATAAACTATGGCTGTGAAGGTCCTGTCACACTCCAGTTACCTGGCAAACCAAAATCATAACTGCTTTATCAGAGACTATTGACAGGTTCCTGTTAAAAAAGATAGGATTTAACAGTCCAAGGATGGAGCTGAACCCATGCTAACTTCCATTCTCTCCTGACAACTTCAGGCCTTGCTGGTAGTTGCCTGGCTGCACTGTCCCCCGCCCTTCTGTCTGACCTCCTCTTCCTCCCACGCCAGCACAGCCTCCCAGTGTGCCAGAACTGGCTTTACAAACCTACACAAGAAATGATTCAGTAAATCGGTCAGACAGCACAGATTCCCAGTGCCTTGTTGTATGTGGATAGCAAACATTATTCACATTCTCAGTAGTTCACTAAAAGAAAAGCCAAATCAAGATATTGATTTTTTTTCAGTTTTTCTGCTTCCAAATACCTAATAATAAATATTAGTTACATTAGAAATTATTCACACAGACACTGGGCTTTGAAGGGGAGAGAGGCACAGTTAGTACGCAGCAGAGATCATGCCTGCATGATTTGTTATCTCTGGAAGGAAAAGACAGCAGCTAGCGCAGTGGAGTCCTGGTCCCAGCCTAGGGCTCCAGGGCATGCCTGTAATACTTCTAATAAATAATCTTGAACATATTACTGAACTCAAATTCAGGTCCCAGGAGCTCTCCCAAGCTCTCCCTCCACAGCAACCTTACAGTCCCCATAACAACCTGGCTAGCTCAGCTATCCCTCTTTCTGCACAGTCCTATTTCCCACTGCTCTGTAATAAAACACTCAGCCTCATGCCCTAAATCCCTGTCTCTCTTTCTCTTCTGCCATTTCTGCTTATGTTCCTTTCTCAGGCAGTCCCCTTTGTCCCTTCAGCCCATCCTCACAGTGACCTGTTCATGCTAGGACGGGGGTGACAAGCAAAGTGCACCTGAGGTGCCTGACTGGGCTACCTAGCACATCTGCTCCCAACCCCTAGGCTTGAGATCACTAAGGAATTTCTCCCCAGAAAGCAAGCATCTGGGTTTTCTTCCATTCTTCTGCCCCACTAAAGGCTGTCTCCTTCTCAGTATGATCTGGGTGCTTTTACTATACCCAACACCCCTGCTACTGCAGAAATCAAGAATATTGATTGGTCCACTTGACCAGGCCTGATGCTGTTCAGTCACACATTGTGGTCTGACAACTTTTGCTGCAAGTTTGTTACAGCTAGCAGTTTTCAAACTGTGGTTCGCAGACCCCATTGAGGGGTTTGTCTGTGGTCAGAAGCATTCCAACCTACCTTTAAGTCAATCTGCAAATGGCCATTTTACACTCCCTGTGCAACACTTGGCAAATCAGCAAGTCAACACCTCGCCTGAGAAGTTGTAGGGGTCTACAGAGTGGAAGGGCTCAAAAACTCCAGCACAGGAGGTCAAGGGCAGTTTGTGCCTGTGGTTGGTGAATGTTGGGAGAGAGACTGCTTCTCAAATAATAGATTGCATGGTTGCCTGATGCATCTACAACACCTTTCTATTTCTTCCAAGCTTCCAGATCCTACCAGGTATCTGAAAACTTACTCCCCTTCTTCTCCCTCTGCTGAGCAATTATAAAGAACCAAACAAATTAGAGGGAATTGTCAACAAACACTGTCTGAATTATAAACTGAAAATCTATCATTATCCTGAATGATGGATGGTGGAAGGCAATGGACTGAGAACATGTAGAATTAATTTGTCTTTTCTCAGGCTGGTTAAAAAATATTTGTTTAGAAATGTTACTGCTTGGGAAAAAAAAAAAAAAAAAAAAAAAGATATCTTTTTGGGGCTGCACCTTTTCTTTTTCTAAACAGTCGCTACAGGTAGAAAGCCCTGGTATTCTGCCCAGAACACAGTTAAGCCCACGCTGCACACACATCAGCTTTGTGCCTGCAGAAGAGGCCGTAGTGCCCCAACGCTCTGCACCTTTCAGCAGAGAATCGCAACTCTTCTGCAAACGCTGCTGGAGTCGAGTGGTGGAGCATTTGCCAAAGGCAAAATGAGAACAAAAAGCCCTTCTCTGTCCGGCCACTCCCTGCCTGCCTCCCTCCCTAACTGCACAAAAACAGTAATTCTGTGTGTGAATAAAACATGTTTGTTTGTGTACTTTTGGACAGCGGAACTGCAGAATTCAGCTAAATACATCCCTGATCTGTGAGAACCGAAGCACAAGTGCTCTCATTTCCCCCCCTCAGACATCTCTTTGAACAAACTTACCCTTCTGAGCCATCCATTCATTTCTCGGAGGCTACACTGCTGCTTAAAAGAAATTAAATGTTCAAACTATGGTAGAGTAAACCTATTTTGAAGAAACAGGGAACAAAAACTGGAACAACCATGTATCTGTCAAAGCCTAATAACTCCAACAACTTAAATTTCTCTCCTTGACCTGTCTTTGTCCATTTTACTTTGACATTGAGCAAGGCTTTCCAGGACATTGCTACACTCCGTGAGGCCATGCCCAATTTTCAGATGCTGGGTTGCCATGGGGAATTCACGGCATCCAAGATACGGGTGCCTCTGTTCCCATAACGAGGCCTGAGAACAGCACGCCTTAAAGCAAGCGCCACGAAGTGCAGTTTGCTGAGCCAGCCAAGGGAAATGCCAAAAACATGGGTATGTCTCAATATTGTCCCTCTCCAGGACTCAGATGCCATCAGCAGTTTTCAGAAAAGTCCTCTCTCTCCCAAAGCCAGCTAAAGGCTTATCCGCAGTGTAGGCCAAACTGAATTTTGCTGCTCCAAAACTAAGGGGCCCAAAGAGGAAAGAGGGTAGTGCTAGTTGGAGAATCAGGGGAGGGAGGTTGGAAATCAGGGTTTTCTGGTCCTGCTGGCTTCCAAGGAAGACAACTAAGGGCAGTAACTCTTGATGGCAGGATTGTCTCAGTCCCATGCTCTTCCCTGGGTAGCAGCAGCAGTAGCCTCCCTTGACTTTCTAAGGCTGACAAAGGAGACAGCAGGGTGGTTTTGCCCTCTCATTGCTCTTACATAGACTGCTGCTGTAGATACCTGCACAGTCTGCCTGTGTCTGGTCTTCCTATTCAGTAGCACAACATGTAGCCAGGCAATATTGCCTTAACAGTTGGGCTAGGGAGTTACAGGGCACATCTGTACAGTCAGATGCAGCATGCGGTTGCATGTTAGCTCTAGCCAAGCCAACAGGGTGTAAGTTGGTGCCAGCCACAGCCCTCTGCCACCACTGAGCATGGGACTGCACCTACCTTGCACATCCAAGAGCAAAACAGACCTCCTTATTGCCAACATAGCTCTGATCCAACACACAGAAATACCTCGTAGGACTGGCTCAGGACCCACCAGCTCAGTGCCAGCATGGAGCTGGCATGACACTGACCTCACCTGCCTCCACAGCTGTGTAAACCCACACCGTCCCCCCACCCTTCATGCAGGTTCAGCTGATTTTGCTGGTGGTGTACCCCATACACAGCTCCAAAGGGGTTACAGAGTGAGAGCTCCCCTGGGTCACCTGTGATATGGATTCATATCTAGTCAGGCAGGAGAGGGAACTGGCCCCCAATGTCCCATAGCAGAGATGAATGGGGGGAGCCTGGAAATAAGAGGGGTACTCTTGATCCGCCTTCCCGTAGTGGGTGATATGGTACAGGGAGTTTTCTGGACACATTTGGTCAGAGCAAGAGCACTGCAGGTAACAGACTGGGACCACCAAATTGACGGTCTTTAGGGAGGCTGGGCAGGAGAGAGAGGTTTGTTGCTTTGACCCCATCAAAACAGTATTACTAACATAACACCCAGAAATAGGATCTTAGCTGATTTCTCTTCAGAGGCAGATGAACACGGACTTCAGCTGCCCCTGAGGCAACTCGGCAGCGGAGCTAAATTTTGAATCCAATCATTCACAGTGAAGTGAAGGTAGCTGTGTCCCACCCGGGCTGCCCAGCAGAGCTGGGTCTGAGTCTGAAGTATGTGTTGTCAAGGGCTTTTTCATCATTTCTTGAAGAATGGGTCACAATAGTGAGATACACTGGTATGCCTATATATACTCAAAGACAATGGTTTTGGTCAATCAGTAACAAGGAAACCTATCATATGCCTGATTTTCAGCCACTGACCTGAAGTTACATAACAAAAACACAACATTCATTTAAGCTTCTCCATAATATAGGGGTGTGTGTAGGGAGATGGGGAGGGGGGGAACCAAAAACAAATAAGTTATTCTTGCAGATTTGATGAAAGGTTCATGGGCCAAACAGTTTTGCATGAAACCCAGTAATTTTTACTTTCCTGCTTAAACATGAAACCAGCCAAATTGCGTGTGGTTTGTGCTATTGCTGTGAACAGTTTATATGGACATACTAAGAGCAGTAGTAATTAGACTATCACAGCTATACATTAGTTAATAAACAACATAAATAACCATATAAATGTCATGCCTTGATGCCAGGACTCAATTAATTCAAGTAAATGCAACAGTGTTTGGCATAACAGAGCATTCTAAGAATTTGTACATAATCTGCTTTTTTGCAAACCTTTTGAGAAGGAGCTATTTACATGGTAAGCATGTTTTTCTTCAAGAGATTATACTCCTTCCAAGTCAATTAACTACATTCCAATGAAAACAGGGAGAATTTTAAATAAATGATACTAGCCTGTTCATAAAGAAAGAGAGAGGGAGAATGAAAACACAATGGAAACTCTGAAATTGTGGTCACTTAAATAAAAACCCTTCTGTGCACAGCTGAAAATATTTTTTTCTCCTAAAATACTGACATTTTACCATGGGAGAAAGAACAAGAGCATTAATCTTACAGGGGTTTTCACTTGTTTTGGTTGCCAGAGTGTCTCTGTTAATGCCTCACATTATGATTGCTATATTAAAGACATTAATTACACAATTCAGTGACAGAACAATCAGGAAAAAAAAAAAAGGCAAGAGAAGTCTTCTGTGAAATCAGAGATGAACAAAATGCAGGATAAAACAGCAAGGATAGGGGTACAGCAACTTTTCTTTTCTGAAGGTACCACTGACCTTTCCAACATCTTAGGTATGCAGCTTATCTTAGCATTAGTCCACAGTACCACCCAAAAAATTACTACTTACCATAAAAGATGAAGATGGGGTTCTGAGGCAAGGTGTTTATACGGCCATTACCCAGGAACTCTGATGCAGGGGGAGGTGATCAGAACAACATGTCAAAAGCAACTTGTAACCCCAATGAGTCCAGCTTGCTTTGACAGCTGCTACTCCTGGTGACCCCACCAGGTGTACTCCTGGTGACTCCACCGTGTGAACAGCAGCTGCCTCTCAAGTGAAATTCAGCAGCTTCCACAGCAGCTTGAGGTGCTAACAGGATAAAGGAAGAAAACACTGCATCGTCCATCCTGCCATCTTCATTACTGAGAAGGAAGAGGACACTCAGTCTGAAAGCACTCATATACTTTGCTGTGCAGTTATATTTGAACAAAAAGGAAGATCCTAACAGCTGAATTCCCTCCCTCTGTGTGCCTCAAATCCACCAGAGGGGAGCCAGGTTGGGCTGGGAACACTGAATGCTCAGCTCTTACGTGAGTCAACACCTTCACATCTTGGTAAATGCCCCACAAAATGCAGGTATCCTCTGAAGGTGTAGCACTCGTACAAAGCCAGAGCTGCCAGAGTCCTTGGAAAAGGATAGCCCCTGTCTGTCACATCGAAAAAACTCCTACGTAGAAAAGAGGTTTGGATATCAACAACCTGTAGTGTAGTCACTATGTACTTGGAACTTACAGGATATATTTTTGGTATTTCAGATTCCACACTTGGATGCACACGTCCAACCCTCAATCTTCAATGGAAACCTATCTGCCTATATGCAAAGGCAGAGTCAACTCTCACATTCCTCCTCATTTGTCACATCAGTAAAGCATGAGTCACATTTTGATGTCAAAAAGGGTCCATCCGCACATAACTTAAAAAAAGCTTTACAAATCTCTCTTAACTCAAATCCCAGCCTACTGCATTCTATGTCCATCCTGTGAGGAGCCCCCTCTGAAAAGGGGAAGACTACTGCTGTTTTTATTTCTATTCCCCTAACACTATGGACCAGGGCCCCTTTATTTTAGGCACTGTACAAACAAATTATTCAAATAGTCCTTCCCTCGGGTGCTCCCCAAATAGGAATGCCTAAAATCTTTCATTTGTCTAGACCTCCCACTTCCTACAAGAACATCTAGTTACATCAAGATTTCTGAATGTGAAAAAATAGCTGAAGTTCATCTTCTGCAAGCTGAGCACTGCCAAGGTTAGAAAGAAGCTTTCCCTGGGTTCATACATCATGCAGTGGTGGGTTGCTTCTCTGGAGCATGTGGTTCCTGGTTCTAATCTCAGCTGTGGTGACGACCAGCATGTTCAGCTACTGCATGAGAAAGTTTGCTAATTGCCAGTGTCTGTGCTAGTGTCTGACAGATACAGCAGATGTCACAGCCAATTTTCAATTATGCGCAGAAATAAACTGCATACCCTGGGAGAAACCAGAGCTTTCAGGACTTTTTCATCCCCCAAGTCTTAGGTGTTTCATCTGTGTTGCAATAAAAAGAAGCCACATTGAATAACATATTAATAAAAAGCTCTTTCAGCCTAAAGGTTTATTAGGGAACTTGAAACACCCTTCCCTCTCTTTCACACAGACTGTCCTGTCTCTTGAAGTCTAAGATGCAGGCAGGAACTCAAGGCCTTGAAGAACAGTGCTCTCTTGGACTGTTAACAGCTCTTAAGAAGAGCTATGATTGAACTGCTGTCCATCTCCGCTGTGCACTTTATAGTTTTATTGCCCGTTTGGTAGACAAACACCCACTGTTCTTGCACCACTCCCAGATCCAAACCAAAGGCATGCAGGCCACCTTTGGACATGCAAGCTACACTTCAGTAGCTTGGATCCAAGGAACTTTCACTAGACAACTGTGGTTCTCTCTCTTGGCCAACCTTAAAGTTATAAGAAGCTTCTTCTAGCCAGTTTTTCTCAATCACCACACCAGCAATCAGCTGAACAGCCTCCCTGGATTTATGCATTATTCTCTTGTTTTCTAAATCAAATTTAATCATGTTTCCCAGAGTTGAAAAACATCATAGAACAAGCTACAAATACTTTTTGTCTTCGATGCCTACCAGAAGCAAGTCTTGACTAATAAGCAATTGAATTCCACCTTTTTGCCTACTTCCTTTCCTGGTGAGCTCCTACAAATGAAGGTTCAGTTTCTCTGGCAAATTCCACAGCTGTGTGAAGTGTTCTTAGCCTCCTTTCACATCTTGGTCTATAAATCTAAGTCCAGCTGAACATCTACAAATTGGCCCGCTGTTAATTTATCTTGGAAAGTCTCATGTGGATATGCCTGGAACCTAAGTTTTCTGAGGTCCTCAGTTTAGATGGGGCCCCTTTTTTTCTTTTCTTTTCTAACTCTCATGTCAAGAGTTTGAGCCAAATATGGATATATCTTATCCCACATCCGGATCTAAATAAAAACTGTGCCACAAATCATATTTCCAAGATTTTTTTCTTCAAGCAACTTGTCTTTTTCTCCTGAGGAGCACATGCTACCATACAATTAGAGCTAGTTGTTATTAGGCATGTTTATAGAAGGAGGAAAAAATTAATGACAACATCAGAGAGATGTTTTGGTGAGATCCTATTTACAAAGTATGCCCACAAAGTCCCGTTTCCCAGAAAAATAGTAGAAACAAATGACAGCAGAACATTTTCTTGCTCGCAGTTACTAAGTCTCCCTTTTCTGTCAGTTCTGCTTTTTTTCATGATGACATACTTAACTGTTTCTGTATCTTGGCTTGCCTTTTCTCGTGTATAGTAATTGCCAGTGACTGTAGACCCTCCATTTTGCAATTAGAGAATATCGTAGCCCTTATTTCTTAGGGTCTGACTAGGCCTTATCTATTTTTTCTTCCCATTTCACTGTGCAAGGAGCTTACTACAGAGCAAAGATTTTGCCTCAAGGCAACTAGTAACACCTTGCTATAAACAGCTCAATATCACATGCTCTATTCTACTCTGCATCTTCTGAGGCCATAGTTCATCCCTCAGCCATGTGAAATCTCTGTGCTGCCAGGTCACGTAGCAATTGAAGGCACGGTCATGTGGGCAGACTGTGAACGGTCAGTGCTGTTAGCTAGATCACACAGCAGTGACTTTGTGCCATGTACACACTGCCAGGAGTGTCCCAGAGTGCCTCATGCTCAGCTCCCTACTTGTTTTTCACAGGAATGGTAGGATGTCAGCAGAGAGAGAGTGAGACTGGGGTCTTGATGCTGGCTCTGTACCTTCTGGACTGCTCTGACTGGCTGCCCTGTAATGCCACAGCTATTATAAATCACGACAGCTTCTCAAAGACTGTTTCTCTACTATTTCCACAGCTCTTCCATGCCTAACTACTTTTTTCTCCCCCATCCCTAAAACATTTCCTGTGATTTAGCTCCTTGGGCTACTTCAAGAGCCCTTATAGTTATCCAGTATCTCACTGTGCATAACCTGCCTATATACCTCAAAGAAGCTGGATTCAGACCTTTCTTAATTACAGCAATAGCTTTTGTTGTCGTTTTTAGAGAACTGCTTCAGATCATGCCTATGTAGACATGTACAGACAAACCTGAGATCTTCTACATGCTCCAGGATGGCTTCATGGCCAGGTGTGCTAAGGCAGCTATTTGACTTCTGGGTAGAAGTAAGCCTGTACCTGCCCATGAAGATATGCCCTCTGACAGGTTTTCTGATATTCCCAAATACAAGCCTGGAAAATAAATTTTACCTTGCACAGTTATCCCTAGTGTCATTTCCAGAAGCACCAACTCCGTAAAAGCAAAAGCATCCTAGGAAAAAAACAGGGTAGTACATTTTCCAGAGGTGCAATCCCCTTCATCTTGCTGTGAAAGGTAAAAGGAAAGTTTTTTTTTTTTTTTTTTCTTCACAATATTCAACTTACTGTGCCTAAAAACCTCTAAATCAGGATTAACCTATCTCGAACTCAGGCTTCTCCCAGTGCAGTCACCAACCACTGAGCACGGCTTCCTTTGTAGTCAGCCAACTGAGGTGCTTTACAGGGCATGATTCATCCCAACCTCAAGCAGGTATCTAAATCAGGGCAAGAAAGACCTCAGGGGAGCAGCTCTGATGTAGACATCTACCCCCAGACATCTAAAGTTCAGTAAAATGAATCCTACCTCCAGACATTCTTCAGCTGCCCCAGTTTATCAACAACTGTCATTTATTCAACAAAAAACAGACACTTCCATCTCTACTTTTATTTCGGTACTTTTATTGAAAACTCCAGGCTTGTACCACAGATGTCTGGGAAAGTCTAGCCCTTCAGATAGCAACAGGAGCTTAATAAGAATGGAAACATCTTCACGACAGAGATGACTTCCAGTTTGAGAGCTCACCTGGACATTTGTCATCTGATTTCACGCATAGCTGCATTCCCAAATCAAATATATACTTAATCAAGCACTTTACAGGACTCTAAAGTATATATTTTTGCAGCATTTCAGCCCAAATTACATGCTCTTTGCTTACTATTATTGTTCAGACAACTCCCAAGACATATATGGAACTTTATAAACACATAAGGCAGATAGATCTCAGTCCATAAAGGCTTTGAATCTAAACAAAATATAGCAGCAAATGAAGACAGACTACTGTGTGGGGACTGAGGAAATGGTTACAACCAGCAAGGATAATTTGGTATAGACTTAATATTAAAAAAAAAAAAAAAACAAACCAAAACACATTTTTCAGTTGATATTTCTGGTCCTGGTATTTTATCCTTGAAAAACTTCTTCCTGACCTGTCTGTTTTTATTTGCGTTGAACCATTTGCTTCATCGGAGTTTCCCAAGAGACTGCAAGATTGTTGTAAAATCCCTGCCACTCTATTTTAAGCAGACTATCAATGTGCTTGAGCATCTGAACTCTTAGGAGCTGTCTCCACCCTTGCTAGCAGCCAGGGAGTGCTGACCACAGGCCTCTCTCAGGTTGTCTCCTAAGGCGCTTTGAGCGGTGGCCTTCCTTGGAAGACCTCTCTCTGTTTCTCCATAGCTGGCAGCCTGGCTGAGGAGGAAAGGAGATGGCAAGAGCTTCTCTGCCTGCTGCACTTTTGCACGCACATTTACCACTTGTGCCAGGCACAGAGGAAGTCCGGAGGTGCCTTGCCAGACACAGCTGAGACTTGGCAGGGTGTGCAGAGGCACAGCAGGAGCATGGGAACACTCCTGCCTGCACCTCTGTCTCTCTCTGCACCGCCATGGCTCATGGTGAAGGAGCATGGAGAAGCAGGGGAATCAATCCAGACCAAGACTGTGTCTTTCTCCCTATAGCCCTACAGGATGATCTCAGCTCTCTGGGCAAATTTCTCTGCCTTGCTAGGTAGGAGAGTAGAGGGAGCCAGGCTGGCAGAGGACAGCAAGGCTCACTGCAGTGGGGAATGTCACCAGCACTCAGGGCTCATCAACCCTGTCCTTCCCTGCTCTCAGCCAGCCCCTGGCCATGCCGGCTGGGTCCCACAGGCTGCTACACCATTTGCTGCAAAGGGGAAGAGAGGAGCTGGAAAAGGAGGGCAACCATAGCAAGGAGCATGGGGTTGTTCGCTGCCCCCCTGCAGCCCAGGGCAGCTCCAGCAGGCTCCTGCCCCAGGCAGGCAGGGAGGGCAGAGATGCTGACTACATGGTTTCCAGCTCCACTATTGCCCAGGCTGCTGGCTTCCAGGCACGACCTTGGAAGCCACAGCAGTTGACAAGATTAATCTTTTGTAGTAATGGAAAACAATAATTTTAGTTAATTTTAATTAAGAATATAAAATATCTTAGCCTAGGTATGGTAACTGGATATAATAATATAATTTTGTCCTACTATAAATAAGGAAAAAAATATGTTTATTGACTACCTGACTAGCAGGGAATTTCTTCTAACGTTTTGACCCAGCTCATCTGTCTCTTCTCCACATCTCTGATATTTCCTGATCATTGAACCTCTGTTTAACATACTTAATTCTATTCTGACACACACTGCCTGAAACAGCTATTCATCTATCCTAAATTACTACTCTTATTCTTATCTTAATCTGTCTCTAATAGCAATTACACATTATTCCTTATATTACCTCATGCTAAACCTTGAATGTAGGCCTACCGAGACAGTTAAGATTTAATGACACCACACCTATTAGACAGTTGTTCATGTATATACGTTGCCACTCACAAGCACAGAGGGTGACTCCCCCTGCTTTCCCTCTCCACCTCTCCCTGCCTGAGTGCCCTGAAGCTTATGTGCAGCACACGAGCTTGCAGCAGCAGGAGTGTCTCTGCTGTAGGGTTTAAAATGCAACGGAAGGAATTGGGGAACCTCTGACCACTGTCTATGGGGACAAAATTCTCACTGGGACCTCTGCTACCATCACTCTTCAAGCAGCACCAGCAAGAAAACATGCAATATGTCTTTTAAAAGAAGAGAGAACACATGCAAGAGGTTTTATGTCCTACCTCTATACAGTGTTGAGGTTGTGACACAAGTGCCCTTTTCCCACAGCTGACAAGATCACTGTCATACCCATCCATCAGGAACAGCCACTGACACAGGTTCTGCATGTGCTGATGACTTACTCATTGTGGTTACAAGTACAGGCACAAGGAGCCACACAAACATGTGTAGCATGTCTGTTCAGAGGTCTTTTGATGAGACCTGAAATCCCCCAGCCAGGGGATGCTTTCCTCAGCTTCTCCTAAAATGCAGGCCAGGACCTCAGCACAACTTCCTCTGTCACCATGGTACAGTCATCCTGCTGATTCTCCTAATGATAGTCAAAGCCTAGTAGTGCCTGCCCATTACATCTATCCATAAAACACAGGGATGAGGCTCCCCAGTTGCCCAAGGACTATTGACCACTGTAGTTCCCCTCAGCATCCCTTTGGAGAGCTCACAGGGAAGCCTTCAACAGAGCTTTTCCAATCACTGCAGAAGGGTGAATTTTATTGCTAGTGCTTGCATACTGTATAGTAGCATAAATTAAATCAGAGTGAGCTGAGGAAATCAATTAGAGTGGAGTCTCTGCAGGATTTAGATGGTTTGCAGTAAATAAGGCCTGGAGCCACACACTGAGTGCTGAGAATGAACCCGTAATAACGAATTGCTACCCAGTCAATGAGCACCAGCCAGCCAGCACGCTAAAGGGGCCATCATGTCACAGAAAATAGAGCACACAAGTGTGTAGTTGGAAAACACATCACACTGCATACATGCAAGCAGCTGGGATGGCCAACACACAAGAAGTTTAATTCTTCTTCTTTGTAACCGTTGAGCACTTTACGTCCTAATCTTCACACTTTCTCATTTCTTAGGTAGAAGGTACCTATACATTGTAGGGAAGAGACTTATTAACCATCAGTATTACCTTCATCAAACTCAGCTCTGAGAAACAACTAGTGAAACTGCATCCTGAAGCAATCAAGGAGTATTCAAAACAGGCACATGGGAAGTAGCTCATGGAAATGTACTGGGCTGGAGCACACAAATTGTGCCTGAGTAGCCCCTGGGAAAAGCATGGCTACATGCTGTTTTGCAAGAGAAGATGTACTCTGCAGAGAAGTAGTTCAAAAATCAGCAAAACTACAAACTCCTTCATGTGCTGCCATAGCATCTTATTGTGAAAACATATATGGATCTGCAGAAACTTATTCCACCTGCCTTGAAGGGACTAAGATACACAGTACAAGCTTGTAGGGGCTGACAGTTGTAGAACATCAATAATTCAAAACCTGTGTATGACTCACACTGCCCAACCCATCCCCCTAAGGTTACTTTTACTTAATATTCACAGAAGGCACATTGTTATTTCTTCTTAAAAAAAGTCATGAATAACTTACCATTCATTACCCAAGCACTTTTTTTTTTTACAGTTGACTTCATATAAAAGAATAAGTAAGCATAGAAAATGTTGATTTCCCAACCTCTTAAAATCTTCCTAGTTCATTGTTGTTGACCATATAAGTATTATTCAGAAACTCTTAGTTTGCAGAAGACTTTGTTTTGTAAGCAATATTCACCTTTGTTCCTAAAAACAATAACCCAATGAAAAAGAAGGCAAAAGCTAGAGTAGATGAACATTTTCATTTATCTACAAATTAATATATCAGAAGTCACATTTCAGATTACCATAGAAGTATGGACTGCTAGAGTCCTGTTATACCCTTACTGGCAGAAAACAGTAAATTCTCAAGCACTCCACCTTGGGCCATTTTAAATGTCTCAAACCAGAGTGACTTCCTCTACCCATCATGGGAAGAAGCAATCTCTCCATTACAGGCATCTTCCATGGGATGAGGTGGAATCTGTTACCAGTCAGCTTCTGGTTTTCTGCTTGGGAATCACATATGAAACCACTGGGAATGGCACCTCTTTGAAAACAGTGTAAGGCTTGCCATCAGTTACCACAGAAACAGTGATTGTCACAGAACTGGTCTACCTAGTTGAGCTAGAACATACTTCTTTGAGATTTTATTTTGGTTTCAAGACAAATGGTGGATTTGGGATGGGATTAGGCTGTTGTTTCACCATCACCATCAGCCAAAACGGAACCCCAAAAGGGGTTTTGCCCTTAGCCCTCAGCTGCTCAGTCTTATCCCATGCTGCTTACTTCCTCCCATTATCACATGCATTTGAGATGCCACGGGAAATCAAATTGGGATGCTGATCTAGAATAAAACCTTTCCTTTTTGGGAGGGTGACTAACACGGACCAGTTCTCTCCATGGCCTTGAAAACACTTGTGCTAATGTATCCAAGAATTGGGTGGTGTGAGAATTGAAGTAAGCATTGAAGCAGTGAAAAGGCAAGGCTGTTTCACTCACTGGATTCTGCTAGTATAAAATGATCTTGAAACTAAAGCACTAGTGTCACTAGATGAAATTAGCCTCTTATTTCTATCCTGTATTTGCCTCTCTTCTGGTTAAACTATAGGGTTCTCTCTGTTTTCAGAACTTTTTTACTTACATAAATACCTGAAACTGTGATATCTCCAACATCTTCTCTTCCCGGTAATAAGGCAAATCAATTGGCCTTCATCAGTGCCTAACATGCCTATTCCACAGCAGAAGTATGGTCCCCCATGTGACTTTCTTTTTAAGTCCTGAACAGAAGGGAAGGGATGATACTGCTTTGTCCTTGGCACTTCAGCACCTGTTTGGTACAGCAGCTTCACATCAGGCACATAGTCAAATGCAAGTCCATGCCTCACACCTCTGCCAGTGCAAGCCTGAATGGGAGTGCAGAACATGCCTCTTCACCTCTTGCAGGTAGGCTCTACACACCCACACCCACGCCGCTTTCACTGCCAGCACCACAGCCCTGGAGTAATCATGGAATCAGAGAATAATCTGGGTTGGGAAGGACCTTTAAATATCATCTAGTCCAATCCCTGTGCAATGAGTAGGGACGTCTTCAGCTACATCAGGTTGTTCAGGATCCCTGCGCCTATGGACACTGGACAGCCAAAGGGGCAGGAGCAGTCCTTTACAAAAGGAAGGGCCTGTGTGAAGATTTCTTTCTCCAAGTGCGTTTCTCCTCTGGGGGGGTTGGGAGCCTGGTGTAGCTGCTGCAACACCAGCAGTGACTCGAGCTGATCTGTCCCCTTAGCACAGAGCAGTGCCAGGAGGCCACCTCAACCTGTATCTGAGCTGTTTTGATCAGCCCTGGCATCCTGGACCCCTTTCCATTGGAAAGCCTGTAAAGGAGAGGGACTTCCTACTCCTCCTTGAGGTGGAGAAAAGGCCTAGAAAGTTTTGTTTGTCACCTGAGCTGAACACATGCTCGTGCAGTGAGTGAATGGCTGTGCTCATTCCCTCATTCTGCTCAAAAACTTCTTCCTGTTGCCCTGATTGAAATTTTCCCTCTTCAGCTCCTGCTGTGCCTTGTCAGGTCTCTGCTGACACAATTCCTATGTCAGCCCTTTGGCCCTGAGCAAGCAGAGCTTTCTGCTGAGGACAGTGCTGGAGTAGCCCTTTACTCCTAATTGAGTTCAAAATTAAATCTCATCCTCCAGCCCATAAACATTCTGCAAAACCACCTCCTAGAACAGAATACAGAGTGCAACAAAAAAACAGCAGAGAGCACCAGCACTGAATTGAGAGACCAACAGATCCAAAAAACTTTGTCAATGGCAAAATGCTAGTGAGCAGCTCAATTTTAGGTCTCTCATCAGCTGCCTCGAACCAAGCTAAGCTTGGGTTTTGCAGCAGTGCTCTGCAGTGGCAAAGAGGGGTTCAGACAGGGAAAACACCTAGCCATCTGTGGTGACTGAGCAAGTTAAATCAAGAAACACAACATCAATATGTGCCCCAAAATGCTTAGAAATTCTTTTCCAAGCAACTGTGGCTTTAATTTGTCTCCTACCATCACTAAAACCTGAAAGTACATGTAACACTATATACGTATGGGATAAATCTAGCTAGGAAATGACTGACAACTGTAATAGTCATGCCACTTCTAAGTTTATGTATGTGTATATACACATATATGTCTGACTTATATAATACACACAAATACATATGCACATATATATATAAAACCTTTTTTATTACATTGTTATGCTATGAGCCATATTTCTAAAAAAAACACTATCTCACAAGGCATAGTGAGCTCTTTGCAAAAATCAGCAGTTGAGTGTCATACCAGATGCTGCTTGGTTATGATTTTTTTTTTATTATTCTTACTCCATGTTGGGATACCAAGCACCCATTTGCTCAATTTAGACATTCATGATTAGCTTCCATAAGGGCAAAGTTACAGTATGACACTTGAACTATTGGACCAAAACCTGGCCTCGTGTGCCACCACAAATTCAATAGAAGAAATTTAGAAATATGATCTAAATCTGGGCAGCGCAAGTCTTCTCTTTTCGCTATAAAGTCTCAATTTCCCAACCTCTTTTGTCAGCACTAACAGTCAAGCTGGGAGTTCAGGGAACTGCCTGAACTCAGATCTGCCTGTGATGTCATCTCTGGGTTCATTTTTCAGTCAGATCAGCCCTTTTCAGTAGCTCACTGGTGATCACATATATGTGAGGACCCCCTTAGGGTGGAACATGTCAGGCAGGGTCAGAAAAAGGGGAGCTTTGACAGAGATCAGCTCAAACCCTTGTTGGGCAACATCTCACTTGCTCTTGAAAGCTGTTCTGCTGTGTGTAATGTATTCCCTGGGCCAGGACTCCATAGCACAGAAGTGGGTGGGAGAACTCAGCCTTGATGTAGGACCACAGACCCACTTGGTATTTCCACACAGAGTGTAGGGCAGTCAGGACGTCTGGGGTTATCACATAGCCAAAGAGGTGGGACGCCTGGTTCAGGCCACTTATTAACAGGCAGAGGCAGCCCTTGGATCAGATCAACTATGGCCCAACAGATAGAGAAACTAAGGGTTCGTCTCTACTCCCCAACCTGGCTTTATGAGCAGCCCCAGATACTGACACCGCTTGTGCTCAGAGGAAGCCATTCATTACCACCACTTCCCCCAGTGACTGAGACAGAATTTTCCAAATAACATAAAGGAAGGAAGAGAAATAGCCAGAAACTTCCTTTCAGGTGACAACTCTGCAAATAGCAGAGGTGAGCAACACTGGTAGCACTCTGCCGATGTATACACATGTGGAGGCCTACGCACGTGCATGGCCAGTGCTCTGCTCTGCCTAACTGGTTTTCAAAGCTTCTGAGCGCTGCTTGTTACTGCCTGTTACTGCCTCCTATTGCCTGCTTCAGGTGTGGTGACTCTGAAGGCCTAGTGCAAGCAGTGTGCAGTGCTAGGAGCAGCGTATTTGCCACATTTTAAAAATAACACTATGCATGCTTCACACCTTTGCTTGAAATGTACCTAAATGCTTTATAAATATGCATGGAGCAATCCCCAGTGATGTGCCAGAGATGTTCTATAGACTGTGCTGAGGCATGTTCCCAAGACTGAGGGTCTGCAGAGGTAGCTCACAATCATTATTATTGCCTGTTCTTCCCGGTTCACCTTGAGAAATGAGACATAAATATTGTAATGGCAGCTCTGTCTGCATTGTTTGGGCAAAGCAGCCAACCTCAGAACAGCACAGTAAGGAAAGAAGTATTTAGATGCAGCTCCCAGGTTATATTATCTCCTGTGAAGACACAGCCCATTGCTTTTTCACATAAATTATGCCCTCTGTTCCTCCTCAAAGTATGCTAAATCACATTGATGCTTCTGCTGCTTAGCAGAGACTTCATATGAGAGCTTATATGCAACATGCTGTTGCACAAACCCAGACTTATAAACAAAATTAGTTTCGAAATCATGGTATCAAGTAGTTCGGCACCTACCTATCCAGCCAGATCTCTGGGTCTGCAGTTAGGCAGATATCTGAATTTGGAGAGCCTAATGCAATCAAATAGCGAGAAATCTGTTCTGTGACTATGCAGTCAAGTGTGTGAGCCTGGCAGGAGGAGATTAAACAAGATAGGGGTGTAAATTTACATTAGTTGGAGGTATAAATCAGGCCTTAGACACATTAAAAAGACACTAGGCCTGTAAATAATGACACAAGCACAATAAACAGACTCTTGGCAGGAGGCTGCCCTTAGGACACAATGGTAGAGGCTCCTGAGATTTGATGAAGGAATAGAAAATAACCAAAAAGGGAAGGGAAATGCTATCATTCCCCAGTGTGTATAAAACAGGGGACTAAACAAATCAGTATAACCTTGAGGCATGCAGGCCTCCCTGATCTTTCTCAGCTGCCCATGTTCCACTTGCAAAGCTGTAAGTAATGAAAAGAAGGCTCTGAAGCACTTGAACAACAAAGCAGCTTCCAGGAATTCTATCAGTAAGAGCAGATTCCAGTGTTCATCGTGGGGATAGAACAGCAAAAACATTGTTCAGGCTTAATCTCATTGGCCACTAGAAGATCAAAACCAAAACCAATCTCCTCTATCCCTCAACTTTTCTAAATGAACTGATTTGTTCTACATTGGCACTTTTCAGTCCCTTTCAGAGGTGGAGAGCTCGAGAACCTTCCCAGTTAGGCAAAACACTGAGATCTAGGGTACTAGGATATGGATATGATGTCTAAATAATGATGCTTTTTACTTTTTTCCCCCAGAAATTCATATGGGGTTTTTGTCCTCTCCAAAATCAAGATGATGATGACAGAGTTTATTTGGTCAACACCATCGAGGAAGAAGGTTTTTTACTTGTTTGGGAATAGTTTCCAGGTCATTATTCAATCACTGAGGGATGAATAGTGGGTGACATTTCCCCATACTCACAGACTTCCAGTCCAGACCCATGTTCACTTTAGAAAGTGAAGAGAAGTGAAAGGACATCTGTGCAAGAGGGAAACAGACAGGAAACAAACACTAGAAATATTTGTGTTTATCCACACATGTGTAGGACCTGGTGTCCCTATGGCTTGCTACTTCCACAAGACCCAATTTGCCCAGCATGACCTAGAGGGTCAAATGAGTAACTGCAGAATGATTAAACTACAAACTCTGCTCCAAGTGTGTTTTGGTCAAGTCTGCCCAATATGCTGAGACCTCTCTGCCATAAGTACTCTGGCTCTCTCTGTCTATCCCTCCTCCTGCAGGCCGGAGTGGGGAGCTGAGCATACCGTGGGCCTCCTGTACAACACTGTGAGGCAGGAACAAGGGGAAGATGGTGCTGGTTTCTGTCATCAAGACCTTAAGCAGCAGGGGGCCTTGACGCCAGGTAGCACAGAACTCCTCCAGTGTTACTTTCCTCCAGCCAAAAACTACATCAATTTTTGTCTTTGTCAATCTTGGCTACTTCCTTCAGGAGGCAGGGAGAGAATCTGTATTGCCAAGCCCATATTCATCTGCCCAGACCCAGACTGTTTATTACTTTGCTTTGTACCCTCTGCATCACTGACAATGCATCTCCCCATTTCAACAACTCTCCAAGCAAAGCTGCAGCCAACACCAGTCTCAATCTGTGCCATGATTCCAATTCATCCAGGAGGCTGAGTCCTGAAGGAGGTGAGAATGCCCAAACAGCCCATGTACATACAGGTGGTAACAGCAATGCTTACATAAAGCAACAGGGATTGAACTGGAGTTGCCTCCTTACCTTTAATTCTCACCATTTCCATTGCTGAGTCTGACAGTCGTAGTCAGTTTTACTCTGTACATACTCTGTAAAAACAGATCTCCATTACTTGCTGGGCAATACTGATCAAATCTTCGTCTCTTCCTTTTCAGCCACTTGTACTGCCCTTATATTCCCTTTGTAGTAATCCAGAAAAACTCCTCCATCTTGCTTTCTGGCATGCTTTCTGGAGCACTAAGAGCACACAAAACAGCCTTTCTGCTCTCAGCCTCTATGCCTAGCACTACAGCGTTCCCAAGCAGCCACCTATAAACTTCTGCTTAGCTTCTGAAACTGTGGTCTGAAGCATGCCTTAGTGCCAAGTTTTCTAAATCTCTCTACTGACTACATGTGCCTGTCAAATTTCAAGAGTTGCTAAGCGGGCCAAATAGAGGCAATTTATCTTGAAAAAATAGCAAAAGGCATGCCCTTGACATTATGGCATCCCATTGCGAAATCGCAAGCATGGAAACACCAAAGCTTCTCAGCAAAACCTCTGAGAGAATTTTATTTTTTTTAATCCAGTGTAGACAAACCAACAATTTTCAACACCTTATCCTTGCAAATGGTTGAACTAATTTAGGTAAGTCTTCCCCAAGAACATCAATTTGATGTGGCTACTTGACCCAAGAAATACCTACTAAAAGGGCTGAAGATTGGCAAAACCAAGTAAAAAATGTGTCCGTCTAAACTTTGGACAATGTAGGAGACCTACCTATGCTATACATGTGCATGCATATACCCATGGATGTAACAGGAGAGAATAATTAATTTTTCCGTAACAGGCATCATCCTGCTCTGGCACCATTTTGGTTCCTTACTAGTTTGTCTGGCACCAAAACAGTCTCCTGGGGTGGCAAGTGCGGTTGGAGCACATCCAGGTTTCACCCTCACTGGCTGTCAGGATGCTCACAAAGGTATGTCCTCAGAGGTAATACGTGCTGCCAATGTCAACAATTTAGAAGTAGCTGAATTGCCCCAAAAGCTAGGAGGAAGGACTGTTTGGAAAAACAGATAGGCTTAACCCGGTTAGCTTTCTTTAAAGTCAGGCAAAATGTAACTTTTTTCTCTAGGACAGTAACAGTTTCTGGGGCAGGCAGAACACACTGCCTTATACCAAACATTTCCCAGGCATTATAACAAACAATAGGCCTCTGACAAGCTATCTTAGCTGTATCCATCTGCATCCCAAATGTGAAACACTGGCACAAGGGAAAATTCAATGTAAGCCTCCTTTACCCACATTCAGAATCTACATGATGCCCCACAAACCCAGACATGAAGCCATCACAGCCATCTGCCTGTGCAATCCCCACTACTCTTCTTTCCCATTTCCCTTAAGTAATCTGTATAAGGAAAGGTTTATAACTGGAATGACTAGTGTGAGTGGTTAAGATGGAGTGGGGGAGAGACTCTCCCTGCTGTCTTCCTCCCACAGATTTCACGTTTGTCCTTTCTTTATATGAGGTGTTACTCTCACTATACAGAGGATGACCTAACACTTAGAGGTGCAAGTTTTGCTGCACTCCCAGAGATGCATCCTTCTCCCACTCATGTGAGACCTCGCAGAGCCAAAAGGGGAAGACTGAGCCTTTTCAGCACACTGACAGATCGCATATCTAACTGCACCTCGTTTTAACTGGCAAATCACCCCTAGCAGATAATGGGCAGGCTGTCAGCAGGAGGCAGTGGAGCAATCCATGCGTGCATGCGTTTCGAACTACCGCCTGCACCAGAGTCGTCATGCATTTAGTTGCTTAACATAGTTCTCAGCAGATCTGGACTGGGAATTCCTCTCTCGGTATTTGCAAGGAAAGCTGGCATTCAGCTTTGACACTTGTTAAATGTCACAACGGGTACTGGAAATAAGAAAGTAAACACCCCAGTCAGAGGAAGAAGGAGACTCAACTGGAGTTATACCCCTCAAACTCATACTTCTATTGAAGGGAGAACTTGCATGCTTTCCAAAGACTCCCATGCGTTCACTCTCAAATCTCCCTCATTTTTCCTGTTGTGCACCACACAAATTTATAGGTCTGTTTTCCTCCTATTTATTTTGTTCAGCATCTCATTTCTAAGGAGAAGCTTCACCGTGCATAATGCAGCAGCTGCCAGTAAGTCACTAGGATAGACAGCCTTGTTTTCCACGGGGAAGTGTGTGTAGTCAGAAAGAAATGGAGCATCTAAAAATAATGCCCTTAACACTCTACATGCAGATGGTTTTCTCCAATTTTCCACTGGCCCGCTGCTGTGTGCTGATGACAGTGTAAGAGGAGATCAGAGAGCCAGCTCAGTACTTTTCCATGGAAGGCTGAAATCTCTAAGAATAACAATTTATCAGAGGAGCTGTGTCTGTTTGACCTGGCTCATTTTCAGAGATTAGAAACCAAATAACTCCCAATGTATTGTGTTGACTTTGTGGGCTTTTTTTTATCTAAGAAGTGATTTTCATGTTTCATCAGTTCTCGGGTGGGGGGGAAAGAATGCACATCTGTCTTCCAAAGTGGATCAGCAAGAGGATAATAACAAATAACGTTAACTTACCCACGTGGAGTGCCTTTCATCTTGAAGGATCCCAGAAATGCTGTAGTTTGTGGTCCAGTCCTGAACTGCTGAAGTCACTGCTGATTTCAGTGAGAGCAGAAGCATAACCCAAGGCAGGGCAGCATCTCTGAAAACCTGCAGGTAGCTGGATAGCCTGTAGAAAGCTCTGTATATATCGTTTAGAAAATAAGTGCTTTTGAACTGACAAGTCATTTGCTAGTAGAATTTTCATGCTCCTGATTTCCTGGAGCAGAAAGAGATCCTATACAGAAACAAACACCAGCCCTCGTCTTCCACATGGCCAGATGAGCAGGTCAGTTGAAGGGAGAGGTAGACAGCCTGTTGTGATGGAGGAGACAGTCATGAAAAGAGCTTGAAAAAAAATCTCATCATGACAGTAACTGACAGGGTCACTATCATGATCTTGTATATAGAAACAGACCCTACAACACTGGCTACACCTGTACTAGTAGACTACAGAGTGGCAAGGCCCACACACTGACCCTGAGGTCAACTGGCACAGACTGACCACATCTGTGCTATTGAATTCTCTTAGCCTACAGACCAGGGTAGAGGCATTTAAACTACCTCTTAGGAGCTGTCCTTGCACTGAAGGAGCTGGCTGCCCCCCAGGAACTATTAAATTATGAAACTAATAATTAAACAGTAAGGAAAAATCAAGTTGCAGTGCCTGGTCTCAGACCTTGTAGTCTTTATATTATTAATATAGAAACAACTAATGGCTTCAATGAAGTAGTGTCCCATTTGCTGCTGGGTTGGCCTATACCCAAAGATGTGGATACACACTAAGTCAGGGACAAGATGGAAAACGCTTAAACTGCTTGCAGGTTATACTGAGCAAAGCCTGCCTCCATGCAAAGCCGACAGAGTGGAAATGAAGTGGCCAAGGGTGCTTGTATGTTACGCTACTGAGATGAAAAAGCAAAACCCATACAGTACCAAGGAGTCAAATTCCACTGTTGGTTAACTCCATGCACTCAAAGGCATCTCCCTCTGCTGTATCCTCCCCTTTCTCCTTCACACCATACAGAAAACATTTGTGCTAAGCTAATGAGATGTACATTCCAGTTCTTTCCCAACTTGAGCCCTGTCTACTTTGATGACTCAGAAATACCAGGTGCAACTTCACAGCAACAACTTCGGTAGGTTATTATGATAGGATTGCCTAATTAAATCTCGAGGATACACATATTAAAAATATAACAGCAGACGATGAAGATATGAATGCATTGCTCAAGCCCCTGCAGAAATTGCTCAAATTCTCAACAGAACTGGAATAAAACTACCTGGCTTCAGTGCTGGAGAATGATATCAGTCTTCCCATGGAGGAGGCTTGCTGAAGTCCTCAGCCAACTTAAGGGGCAGTGGAAAGTTCTTTCCTGTCTCAGTGGACATCTGTCAAACAAAATGGGATACATTTTCAAGGACTCTGCCAAATTTAGACGTTGTGTACTCCTGCCTGGCTGTCACGATTATTCTGGAGGTCATGTAAAAAGAAATAGTTCTCACAGCACAAAACCAAGTGAAGCGAATTGCATAGCAACCTACTCTTTCAAGTATAATACAAGCTTCTCCATTCCCTCCAGGAAAATCCTGTCTACGTGCTATGATGCCACATCCCATGTCGAGTGCTAAATTTGTCCAACGCACAACATCTGGGAGATATTCACATGCACACTAAGAGCCCTGTCCTGTGACACAGAGGGAGGAACCTTGGGAAACCATACTTGCTCTGAATGTTTGCCAGGCAAAATAGCACTCGATACTATATATAAAAAGGTGCAATTTAGAGGCCCAAATCTGCTCCTCCTGAAGGTGATGGCAAAATTGCTACCATCTGCTGCAACTGATAATCCTTCAGGAGACCCTCAGAGGAAGCAGCAGTGAGGCTCTGTCATTGCATTGGCGGCAGAAGCTCAACAACATGGTGGCAATACGTGCAACAGGTGGCCAGCAGTCATACACACAGCTGTTGCAATCACCTAGCAAGGCAAACCCCAGTGAGAATTACAAATAAATTTAGCCCTTTGGAAAACACTTATGGCTCATATCATAGTCTGAAGTTATGAGCTGGGCAGCAGTAACATTCATTGTCATCAGGGATGTGGCTCGTCTCTCATCTAGCAGTCTCTTTCCAGATGTTTC
The DNA here is from genome assembly GCF_018691265.1 of Tyto alba. Taxonomy (NCBI): domain Eukaryota; kingdom Metazoa; phylum Chordata; class Aves; order Strigiformes; family Tytonidae; genus Tyto; species Tyto alba. The sequence continues at coordinate 29,368,389 of NW_024881276.1, forward strand.
TGTGATATTTTTATGTGAGTTTTCTTTCCAATAATCTCATTTAAGAATCCCAATAAACTCAGAAAAACTCAAAATATGCTGCTGCATGCACGGTGCATGCCATATGCTGCTGCAGCATCCCCAAAAATCTCAATCAATCATCATGCTATGCCTGCACACAAGTCTTAGGCCCACTGACTACAGCATTGTCAAGACACACTCGAACATGAATCAAGAATGGCAGAGCAGAACAAGATGGCTCAAGTCAGTCCCCAATAATACTCCCTTCTTTCTCCAGAAATAGCAGTTTCATATATTTTCTGTTAACCTCTATTCAGCCAATACATATCACGCTGCAGAGGTCATTCTGATAGCATGGTATGAATCCTGATTTTCCTCATGAATTTGGAGACTAGAGGTACCTGAAGAGTTAAGGTTAACTGTTAAGGTACTCTCTGACCCCTGTCACAATGCTGTTGTTTTGCCACTTGTTTTGGCCTCCACATGGTCTTCTCCCTATATCCCAGTCCAAAATCCAGTGAAACCAAAAGAAAATTTCCGAATTTGAAGTCTTTCCTCCAGAGTAGATACAAAGTGATCTAAACTGGATTAAGAGCAAGCAAGCTGGAGGGTTATGTGCTTCAAAACAAGTGGTTCTTAGAACATTTGGATTTGACCATTATTTTGTTCCATTTTAAAGTTGGGCTAGAAAAAATAAATGTATTTTATAATCAAATACTATTTATTTTGTTTTTTTCATGTTCTAGCATGTTATAACAAAAGTGTATTGCCCTGAAGGCAACTCTATTTCAAGGGAGTCTACTTCATAGATCATGGTTTCTGGGAGAGAAGTAGAAAAAAGATTACCTTTAATCTCCTGTAGCCCAAAGCAGAATTGTTTGTGAGATACACTCTGCTACAAATAAAGGAGCCTTCTGGGTGTCAGCAAACTATGTATGAAAATAAACCTTTTAACATACAGTAAAACTGTTGTTGACTGTAGAAATATTCCCACAATTTATGGTGTCAATCTGAGTACACAGGACACTGCATGGTAAAGTCTCCAAGGCCAAGCAAGGAACTGTATTTACAGTATTACACATCACTCCTGCTCCCATCTTTTCAGGAAGATGAGTTCTCCAAGTATTAAACAGGCTACACTGAGCTAGCTCGAAGGTGAGCGTGCAGGATGATGGGTGAAGAAGAAATACACCTGTTGCAAGGTTTTCTCCCAGCTCTGCTACTGTAAAGGCTGGTGGAGCAGGAACACTCCCACCCATAAGTGCAGATATCAGGCTCTCCCGAAGCATGGGGAATGACAGTCTGTCCCCACCACTGTTATCCAACTGCAGAGCTGGGAAAATCATTACATCTCCCCACACCTCCATGTCCTCAGAAACACTCAGTCAGCCTTGGCTATCTGGGCCATGTGCTCATTCAGTCAGGGACTTTTTTCTCTGAGGTGTTTGTACAATGCCTGGCACACTGGGATCTCTAGACACTCTCGCAACACAGAAACTGATAAGAATCACCATCATGCCCAAAGCCTGCCAGGGCAGCTGCATGGGGCTGCATCCAGGAGGCACAGTTGTGTAATGCCTGCACGTTTCAGTGTTATGACTTGAAATTTCCATTCAGAGCACATTAGGCACCACTTGGGGGGGGAACAAGAAGTACCAAGTCAGACTACACTTGGAAGCTCCTAAGTAGGACACAGAGCTACGTCCGAACTTTCACCCTCACACTGAGCTCATGACTTGCAAGCACTAGCCTTCTTACTCCAAATTTTTCTTTCATCTTAGTTCCCGCATGGAGCAGGGGTCATCTGTAGCCACAAGGTTCCTTTTTCACATCTGCAGTTACCAAACTCTGCTTTCAGGTAGATAGAGTATATCTGCATGTTGCAAAAAAGAATGCTGCCATTTGCCCGTATTTCTGTCTTTTTCCCAGGTGGATCCATCCACAGTCCTCAGATTTCATGTACTTGGGAAGGTCTCTCTTCATAGGTCCCACAAAGAGAAAGTTGTGAAGGATCTAAAGTTTCCTAACCACTCTGAGAGCACCTCTATGCCCCAAGCAGTCTTTTCCCGGGGCTGTAAAAATGCTGTCAGAAAACCTCTTCCTCACTTCCCTGTTCCTTAGTCCTGATTCAAACAGAGAAGAGGGTCAGCAGCACACAGATTATTTGGCCTGGTGGTGAAGTCCAGAAGAAATGCATCAATGATCTGCTGATCTGGGACAGAACTGCTATGAATTTGCTTCTTGTGCCAGTATTACACAGTAGTTGTAGCTAATAGAACAAGCACACAGTAAATGCAGCAAATGTAATCCCAAGATGAGGGATACTTTGTTTGAAATGTTTTTGAGGTAACCATGAAGAGCGGAATTAAATACAGCCTCAATGCAGAACAGGAGGTGGTATATTCTCTCACCCTGACTCCAAGAATCTGGAAGACTGGGGAACAAATAAAGAAGATGAAAAAGGAGAGAAAGAGTCCCTAAGCCCATATAAATCTGCTCCAGAATTGGCACAATAAAAGTATATTAAAAAACAACATTGTTTACAAGCAGTATATGAATGGAAAAGAGGTCAGAAATCATCCCACAGAAAGAGAGATGTGACAAAACGCCTACCCAGACATGGTCTGTAGGCATGTTTTTGCTCTTGCTCTAATTGTTTAACAGAGAAAAATATGTGAAAATCACCTGATTTCTTAATTAGGCAGTATAAAGATTACTTGGCCCAAATTTATAACCCTGAGCAGGAGGTAGTTTCCAGTGAAGACAATCTAGTGGAGTAGCCTGAGCTCCATTTGCCTTTTTCAAGGGCTATGACATTCATTTGCAGGACTATTATCCTCAAATTAAATACTTCAGTGATTTTTCCCCCACCCTCACTATCCACAGCAGTGCCAGAGCCTGGCAATCATGTGCAGATCTGCAATAACAAACTGGAAAATTCACAATGGAAGTAAACTATTTCAATTAGGAATCAGATTTCATTTTTAAGCATCCAAGAACTTCTTTAACCAGAAGCAAAAGCAACCATTTTCCCTCAAATTAGGAATTTGCTTACTAAATGAGAAGTAGCATAGGGCTGATATAAGATACCCTTTATTGCAGAAAATTTGGTGGAATAGTCTACGGTTATCATTGTATTATTGTTGCTTACAAAACAAATAATAAAATTAAAAAAAATAAAAATTAAAAAAAAAAAAAAAACAGAAAAGTTTTAGAGATTAATTTGTCCAAACATCAGTTTTACCTGTGCTTGTGCAACTCCAGTGAGGCTAATGGATATCTCAGGGCCACGATGTAGAGCAGGATTTAGACTATGCAGTGTAGTGATCATCTCTTAAAAGCCTAACATGTACACACCGCAGTGGTAGGACAAATTTCTGAACTAAGAGCATCACTACAGGAAGGAAAGGGAGGAATAAACATGGAGGTTCATGTATCCTCTAGCAAATAGATCTATGAGTCTCATACAAGGGAAAAAATGGTTTTGTTGAATGTCAAGTTGAAAATAGAGATGAAAAAATGACACCAATATCATGTTAGAAACATACTAAAGACCACTTAAAAAGGGAGAAGGGGACAAATTAGGTTTTTCTTGAGCAAATGTGAGAAGGACACAAAGAGGATATCTTATGGTACATGGGCACCTCTTGGACAAACAGTTCAGTGGGACAAGTGCCTGAAACATGTCAAGTGCAGGTTTTTATTTTAGGTGGAGGAAGATGCTAAGGCTTGACTATGCCTTCTGTCCAATTGATTGGCAAGTGACAAATTGAGAGATAATTTGAATGAAGTGGCAGAGTTCAGTATTCTAATAAAAAGGAAACATGAGAGCAGCAAAAAAGGAATAATAGATCTCAGGAGATCAGTCGTCACCAGCTAAGCAAGTGGCTGATCGAATCTTCTATGAAGATAATAGGGCATAGCTGTGAGTAAAGGATACTATACTGAATGTGCAGTGGAAAACCACAAGATTCAGAAGAATGGTCTTGATGCAACCTCTGAGCCTGCAATACTGAGTTCCTCAGTGACAAGAATATCAAAAAGGGCTCGTGCAAATAATGAAAGCAAAAGCACGTAACTAAGGATGAGTGAAGTGGAGCAGATAAAGCACATAGGAATAAAAATGAATGTCAAGTGACAAGGGATATAAAGGCAATAAGAAATAAATTAGAAGAGTAAAAGTGGTGCTTTTCCAAGCAGGAATGGAGAAGAGCCCACAGAGACGTAAAGCATATGATAATATACTTCTTTCTGTATTCACAAAAAAAGCTAACTATGACTTAATATTAATGAAGAAATAGCAAGGTAGGCCACAGTGTAGAAAACAGACATTAAAAATATTTCAGTAAATTAAGGATGTTCAAGCCATCAGGGTCTGAGGAAATCCTCCCTCACGTGATAAGAAGCTAGCTATAGTAATCTGAGAGCCTTGCGTGATCACTTTGAATGGCTGGTAGATAAAACACAGTACTTCTTAAAAAGGATGGGAGAATTACAGACCTGTCAGCAAAACAAGAATCCCTGAAAAAGAGAAACTCTTATTAAATAAATATACCATTTTTCAAGTATCTAGAAGATGGTAACAAACAGTTACACTGGACTTGTCAAGAACAAATTGTGTCAAACTAATACAATTCCCTCTTAGAAAAGACGACAGACATCGTGGATTCGGGACATTATGGTACAAGGTGTTGTTTGGCCACTGTATGCTGACTTACATTCTCTCCAACAAGCAAAGATGGTATGGTCTAGGTCTAACTCCAGGTCTGCCTGGTGGGGCTTCCTAAATAGGAGAGAACAAAGCACCAAGCCCCCTGCAAACTTTGCCATGGCACAGGCATGAGGGCACTGTCTGCTGCGTGATATAATGCTAAAGCTAAACTTACTGAGAGGTGCTGTTTGACGTCTACAGTTCTCCTACTCTGACCTTATGGAAACAGTGAGGTTCTTAACTGAAAACACAGCAGAGGTAGCATTAAAGGAGGGCTCCTCAGGAGACGGGTGCTGGCCCTGCATATTACAGGGACTAGGATTTCCTGCCCTAGTCCTAACCACCATCCAGCAGACCTACATTGAACAATTCCTCTACTTAGCGAAGGAAAGAAGAAAGGGGAGGAAAGCTAATTAGAATATAATGATTTATGCATTCCCTGTTGCAGGACAGGGAGGAGACTAAAAGATCTCTTGAGATGCTGTTCAGCTCTCTATTTCTGTGATTACTTTTTTCCTTCAGTGTTACAGAGCCATTTTGACTTTCTATAGCAAAGTACCTTCTTTATCATCCATGCCAACTGAGTGGTGTCTGTGTTCCTCTTCACTTTGTGTTGGCTCAGGTTACTCTCACCAATAGACCATATCAAGGCAATCAGTTGAGTTAGAAGACAGGTGGTCTTTTAGGTATTTATACAGCTTTGCTTCTGCAGCAGGGGAGGTGGGAACTAGTGAAAGAGGGCTTGAAGGGTAGTGAAGCAAGACATTATGAAAGCATGGAGGAGACATTCTGACTATGCCAAGAGAAGCATGGGGCTCTGAGACGAAAGAAAGAGAGGTTAAGGGAGGAATGATGATGCTGTGGGAGGAGGATGCCTTGTGAGACACAAAAATGCCAGAAATGATAGAGAATTCAAGAGGACGGGTAGAGAAAGACAGCCAGCAGACACACATTCCTGGGGAGGGAATATTTTTGGAAACCTCATTTAGCTATTCACACAATCTTTCCTTTTCTTCCTTTCACACACAGAAAAACACACACATGGTGCACACACAGAGCAATTTTATCCGACCTATGTATGTTAACAAATACATGAAGATAATATCACATATCGCAATGGTCACAGTTTTAGTTATATTCTTTTTCTAATCCAGTTTTGGTCAGAGGGTGATACCAACATAGGATATCATAAAGCACCAAACTTCAAATCTGGTCTCCCTGGGCATACCATATGGTTAAGGGACAGAAAGAGGTTCCTCCAAGAGGAAATTGAGAGCAAGAGCCTGATTTACATGTCCAGAATCATGCTGTGTAGCAGGTTTTCTTTCTGGATTACATAGACAGTCTAGGAGCCAGCCTTCTGAATTAGATACCTAAAATTAGTGCAAGTATGAACTAATGTGTTTCAATAGAACAAAGTAAATGATTTCTCTCAGAACGCACTTGGAAGTTCAGGTCATTTTTATGTAAAAGACATAGTTGCAAAATACAAATATTTAAATTCATTTACAGCCTTCCACAGAATTTTGCAAACTTTCTCCACAAAACTGAAACCCCTCCACAAACCATTTTCCAGTTTTCTACAATCAAAAAATATAACCCCAAAAATTCAGTCAGGCAGATGACAACTAGCCAGTTTGTTTAAGTTTAGGTTGCCAGACACAGGAATATTTTTTAGCTCTCAGTTTTCCTAATGGAAGACATGAAAATGCAATTAAACTCAGATATTTTTACCAAGGAAATTTCCATTTTGGCTAACATTACAGTCTTCATTTAAAAAGCCATTTCAAGTTAAAAATTCCACTGAAAAAGATATTCTAAAGAGATTTCTACTGCAGGCAATGGCGCAATATAAATAGCTAGGCTGGACAGGAGAGAAAGAAGTAGCTGCTTTGATTTGGCAATATACCTAAACATGAGCAAACTCTGACCATGCAAGTAGTTCTGCTGAGAACACACACTGCAGGACATTGTAGTTGTCACACTAAATAATCAAAACAGAGGCACAAGCACCTTTGCATTTGCTGTATGTGGAAACTTCCAATTCTTATGTTTAAAAGCTGGTTTGGCTTACAGTTGCAGGCTAGCTAATCGGGTGGCCAGTTACTCATCTAAGATGCTGAATCTTCTCCAAGACCTGAGAAAAGGACAATCATAGATTTATGGTGTCACTTAGTGACACACTTTCTCAAAACAGACTAATCTGCTGAATGAATGAGGAGCCTTCTGTAAAAAATGCAGATTTATTTTATTAGACAAACCCAGCTAATGTTTGGAGAGTATTAAGAAGGTAGATTCATTGCTTTGCTATGGGAATTAGTAACCAATTCATTGGTAAAAAAATAATTTTATTGTCAAGAAGAGCAACCAAATTAGGATAATTCACTTCATTTTCATCAGTAAAGATGTTTTCAGTCTGAATAGAGATGTTTTTGAAGCTAGTAAGAACATCATGTGCATATAAAGAAGCAAAGTTTCAGCAATTCTAACTTTAGTTCTGGAAAAATAAAAGCTGAATAGCTACTTGGTTAAAGATATTCTTTAGACTTATGTTAGTCCCATCATTCTGTGTTCCGCATATTTCACATGATCTGTGACTACCATAGGCAGAAAGGCCAGTCTAGATCTGGTTTAATCAGTAAAACAAAAGAGAAAAAAATACTTCAGAGATGGTCTTTGCTATTTGTTAATGTCAGCCCACAGGCTTGGGGGTGTTGCAGAAAATGCACATTTATTTCCCTCTCTTGACTGATGCCTTTTCATTTATCTATATTGGATATTATCACATGTCCATCCAGTTATGATGTAGGCAGGGCTATGGACGTATAACAACATGCTAAGGTACCCTGAAGACCCACAAATTGATCTGAAATCGGAGAGAGCCACGTGCTTCTCTAAATGAGGCATCAACATGGTGCCTACCTACAAAGGTACAGCACTCCACACTGCAGCCACTGCATGTCCAGGTGCTGGGCTCCGCAGTGGGACTCCCAGCACTGAGCTAGGCAGCCAGGCTCATTACAGGGCGCCTAGGGAACTGCCCATACAAAGGGATTCACAAGAGGCCATTCAGTGGACAACAGATGCTTCAGATGAAGTGCCAAGGACATACATTCGAATCCTACATCTACCCTAAGGCTCAGCTGCCTTATTCTGGGCTGTATGAAGTACTTGCCTCCATGCCACTCTACCCTCTGAACCCTCCCGTCTTGCAGCACCTCAACATTTTCTTTCAGAAAGACTAGGGCTAAGCCACTCCTGTCTTGCATGAGGTCCCACTGCCATCCTAGCCAGCAAGCAGAACTGACGGAGCACTCCCTTTTCTGGTGAGATTCAGATCTCTCTCTCCCACATGAGAACACTAGCTAGCAGGCTAGTTTCCCCCACCACGAGGGTTGGCCTCTCGGGGGTAAATAAATAAAAGAATTGGCTCAGGTATGGCCCAGTCCCACAGCAGAGCACTGGGTCTGGTGTGGAATCTTTCCTTCCCACCTGTGAGGTACAACAGGGCTTCCCTTGCTCTCAGCTCTCTGAAGGATGTGGTATGGGGCTTGTAACAGTCAAGAAGCAAGGCACCCTTGACATTCTGCCAATGAAAGGTTAGGGTTTGTATAGGAGGGACAAAACCAGGGAGGAAAATCGTTCAGGCTGCGCAGTAAATATTGAAAATCAGATGCTTGATGTCACCTCAGGTGGGGTGATCAAGGTCATCAGCCACATCTGAGACATTCTAAAGAGTTTCACTCATAACAAAACAATAGGTGAATTAAGCAACCTAAAGTCTAGAAAGCACAGAGAAAGAAATACTCCACCAAGGCCATCAGGTTGGCACCATATAGAAGAAACTTCTTGAGATATAATTTAGGGTGAGTTATAAAATCTGAAAGGCTTACAAAATGCAGAATATCATTATAAAGTTATCTTGTAAGACAGAAACTGAGAAGAAAATCTGACACACAGGACTTTGACCCCAAAAATCACGCTTCCAGGAGGTAGGCTGCCTGATGAAATCTGTGCTTAGGCGGGTTCTTTTTTCATCCACGTGGCTTTTTTTGCAGACACTCTGTTGAAGGTAGGTCAGAGCAACGGGATCAGCAAATGGCTGTCCAGGAAGATGCCTTATGAAGAGAGGCAGGAAGGAGGAACAGCACAGATGGAGCCCTCGGAAAGTGGGTGTCTAGATAGGTGTAGTATCTAGGGAGAATGAGGATAAAGAGCCTAGATACAGCTAGACTGCAAGGCTAGCTGGACATCCCACAGAAAAAACGGTGCTGGATACTGCTCAGATTGACACCACCAGTCCAGAGGGGTCTAAGGGAGCAGGCTGGTGAGTGCTCACCCAAAGGTGTCTCTCTGCCCCTGCAGATCAGCATAGACCAAAACCACCAATTCTCTTGCTCAGATTTCTCCTAAATTTACATCTCCACACAAACTTCTTAGCACGAATGCAAATATATGATGATGCACTATTAGTTAGGCAGTAATGGTTACTTTGCAACTTAAGAGAAACTCTGTTTAAAGATGTGACAGAAGATAGATGACCTGGTTTTCATCCCCAAGAAGGCTCCTTTATACATCTTTAGTAGTCTAATAGGGGCTTAAATATAGTTTACACCAACCAGTTTCCACCAGATGACATGGAAGCAGGTCTCTCCCTCTATTTTTTTTATTTGCACAAGAAAATTATTACTTTTATGTTTGCTTGCAGTAAATGCCAAGGATAATAATGTAAATAGACAGGGCAGTAGGAAACTACTTAGGGAAGATGTAGCAAATTCATTGCTTGCAGTGATTCTACTAAGTTCAAAACCAGACCTAGCAATTAATTTGCTTTGATAGAATCATGTTTTTTGTTACAATGTTCCACATATTTAATTATGTACTAATCCACCTCCAAGAAATCAGAGTGAGCTAAACTAGAGAACCATTACCTAAAAACATGACTAGAAGCCAAGCATTTGAAATTCACTTATTGATACAAAACATAAGGCAGACTTCCAGCACAAGCAGTCCCTCGGGTTTAATCTTAAGATCTATAATGAAAAATCTCTTCTATTTACCACTGAAGTCTTTCATCTCTTCCCAGGAGGGAGCAATCATCTTCCCAAACCCTCCCTCGTGGTCCTAATTGTCGAAAGGGAGTCTTTCTGTTACTGCAGCACTGTAAGGCTAATGAATTTACTGAAGATCATATCTGACAAAGACCAACTACTGAACTACAGCAGTGTACTGATTCCCAGCAATGTGTTCTGGGCAAATCACATCCAGTCAAACCAACATCACTGAAAAATTACTGGTTAGTTTTCATGAAAGCACGGTTTGTCAGTAGCTCAAGAGACACTGTCAAGTTTAAAAAGTTCATATATGGAAGATAGTTGCTCCTCACCTGGAACTGAATAGAGGTTGTTGCCCAAATCAGGACTGGGAGGTTCATTAGGAAATTGAAGCACTTTCAGAGAAGGAAAAGGCTTTTCTCTGTCAGGTAGGATGGAGTAGATTTTGGTTTATCTATTAGTCTCAAGCTGTGAAGAGCATAGGGTATGGTTCAGTTGACCCTGCAGACACACTGGGCCAACTGAGATGGTTAGGATGGTGAGGAGATGTAACTTCTAACTATAAAACTTCAGTTGCTGCAATCCCAGCTGTTGACCTAATTACCTTGGCAAAACTGGACTCCTCCCAGGATTGCTACTTTTCCTTGATGGAGAAGAAAAGCTTGCATCCATAATACCTAGCAGAGTTACTACCAGCCATATTTAGATAGGCTCTGAGTGAATGGTTTGATGTTCTGCAGCATTTCTTTAGGGTTGGGGTTTTTCTGATCCAAGATGGTTTGGTCAAAAGGCTTACGTTTACTAATCCTCATAGTCAATCCCAAGCTTGCTTTCTCAGAAGCTAAAACATTTTGGATGGAAATTGCAAGTGTGTGTGCCATCAGAACAGTATTTTTTGTCCTGTAAACCTCTCTGAGCCCAGCAAGTGTTACCCTAGGCCAGCAGCCAGCCAGGAAACTGGCCAGTTCAAGACACTAGCCTCTTCAGCAAACTCAAAGCCAGTTCTCAGCACTGGCTGGAGACCACAAGGGAGACAAGAGGTGAGATTTTACAGTAACAGAGTGGAAGTGGAAAAGAGTCTGTCTCAATCTTTAAGGCTTCTAAGAGACCTGCAGAGGGCATTGAGTAGTTTTTGTATGACTGTAGTTATCAAAGCAGAGTATGACTTAGGGGTATATTCATGCTACAACTTTGTGCTATAATAACTTGAAAAACTGATGAGTAAGGCTTTCAGGACTGAGTCTTTTCTATGTTAGTGAAAGAGAAAACATTTAGCACTGATCAAGAATACCAGCTTTTGTGGTACACAAAGGCCATTTCCTTACATTTTTGCCCTCTCCTTGATAATAGCTGATCATTTTAAATGAGCTCTGCCAACACAAATACTTCAAACCAAACCAGTTTGTGCCAGGACACAACAGTCACTGATGAGAAGACTGGACTGTCACAGTTCCACCATATCCAGCCACTTGAAGTGCAGCAAGGGGCAAATTCTCCTAAATTATCACATTTTTTAGAGCACCTCAGTGACCCAGGTTCCTAGGCCACTTCCACCCAGGACAAAAGATGTGTAAATGTAACAGCGTACACACATTTCAGTGTCAGATCCACAGAACTGTGATGCTGAATGCTGAGCTGCTAAGTCACTGACTGGAAGCCATGATGTTGGTGTGAGCACTGAGGCCTTCAAGGAAGAGCTGCTTCAATATCCACAGAAACATTGCACTAATGAGCAAGGAGCTGCCTAAACCAGCCAACAGTGGAGTTCCAGGGACTAGCAGGCTCCTTAAATCCCAACCCCTTCTAGAAACCTGGCACTTTACAGATAGTGGCAATGAGGCGTCTCTCTCTCCACAGAAGTCACAGCCCTCAATCCTCTCCTCATATTTGGCACTTACACCCATCCATCTGGAGATGAAAAAAGAAAAAAACATCAAGGAATCAAGCACCTACATCCCATTTTCATCCAACAGCTCTTTGGTTATTGTACCCCTCCAGGCCACAGAGTTGGTACTCACTGAAAGTTGAGTCAGGGATCTCTGGTTTAGGTTTAGGTAGATAATATTACTGTTATATGGCTCTATCTAACCATTGGTACCCAAAGAGCTTTAAAATCTGGACCTTAAGGTCCCAAGTTTCTCAGAAGTCAACACAATTATGATTCCTACATCCTCTTTGAAGATGGTTATTAGAATCCAAGGTCTTTTGAGGTGAAATTATTTGAACTGAAATGAAAATATTTAGTCCATGATAAACATCTGGACTTCCCCTCTGATCAGTGTGCATCTCCAGGGATACCTTCAGGTATCCCATCCCATTCAAAACTATTTTTGATGGAATGATTCACAATTCTGATTTGCTTCAACTTTATAGCAAAGATAAGTACATAGCACTTAAATGTTCACAGAGCTGCTGAGCAGCAGCTGGGAGGCTCAAGAGATTTAAAAAGAAATTTATTTTCTAATAGGATTGTCTGAACCAAGGTGCAGCCAAACTCATCAGTCCACAGCTGCTGAATTAGATAGATCTGATAAATGCATCAAGGTAGACTAACACAATGGCAAAGGGATTTGGAAAGTGACAGTCAGCTTCTTGTGATTCTGTGCTGTCTGGCAATCAGTGTTAAAGGAAGCAGAACTGGAGTGATTTCTCTGAGCTGCTTGTATTTGCTGATAGCTGAGATATAGGAAAGAGAGGCGTCAAAGTGCAAGGAAGGCCAAATTCCCCCCATCCACAGCCACACACACATTTGGAATGCAGCTCAGCAGGGAGGCTCCCAAAATCATTGTTGGAAGAACAAAGGCAAGTTTTAGATGACAGACATTTCAAACAACAGAAAAGTTTGAGGAGACCAATAAGAATAACAATTAGAATGGGAAAGGATTAAGTGGCCAACAGTAAACAACAAAAGGAAAATTAACATCTTTTCAAAAATCACAAAGCAACTTCAAAAGCAGGGTAAGAACAATGAAAACCCCAAATTATGCACAGTTTAGTAGCAAAGCTCACAAAGAAATTAAGTGGCTCCTGCAGAGAAAGGGTGTGGGGAGATCTTATAAATTTACCAAATTCCAAACAGGATAAAAAAAAATTTCTCACACACATAGCCTGGTAGGCAGCCAGTATCACTTGGTGCCATGATTTTTGAAGGCCAAATTCTGAAATGCATTTCTATGCTAATAGTTTTGCAAAGAGGAAAGCTAGAAAATGAAACAATATTAACAAAGTCCAAGTGGCATTAGTAGAAACAGCCAACTAGTGACACAGCACAACCTGTCTGTGATAAGACCTTGCTTTGTGCTTTCATCACCCATTCAAACTTTAACAATATGGGATGGAAGTTTGTAGGACAAGCACTAAACTCAGGTGGGACACTGTTGTTTGTTTTGAAACTTTCAGCCAAAATCACTGTGCTGTTTCCCACAATGAGATTTGGAGTTGATAAATTATCTCACCACTTAAAGCAAAACTGTAACTAACTTTCCTCTGAAGAGCATTACTACTCCCATATCATTGGAGAGGATGTTAAAATTTAGCAGAAGACTAAAACTTAGCCTATCTGAGTTACGGTTTTACCTTCTGTCATAAAAGTCCAAGTGAATTTAATTATAAATTTTAAGAGAAACCATACTTCACACATTCTTAGCGGAGACTTCCTCAATTTCATCAGCTAGCAATTTTGGCAGTTCCTTCTGAACCTTTCTTCTTCTTACCCTCTGAACTTGTTTCTTCCACAGTTTTTAGGATGTTCAGGCTGTAGATAAAGCCAGGGAAAACCTGAAAAATCTGCTTTTGTTTTTTCCAGGCTGGCGTGAGGCCAGGCACCAGACCTGAGAGCAGGAAACTGCTTTGCTACACTCTGATGCTGCCCCTGCTGGCATCCAACAGTAGAGTGACTCAGATGCTTTGAATTGAGAAAAAATGATTTGGGAGAAGAAAAAAGAGAATATCGAGATTCAGAGACAATATGCAAGAAATTGTGACAGAGAGCTGAAGGAAAGGACTGGAGCACATTGGGAAGGGAGCTCCTTGGATTAGGAGCTGGAGACAGCATGGGAAGGGGGACCTGGGTCTACAAGGCAAAGAGCACATGACTGGCAGCCACAAGGACGGTGGGGACGGGAAATCTGGTCCTGCTAGGGGCAGGGGCTGGAGCCATGGAAGGAAACAGAGAAACATTTGAAGGGGAGACACAAAAGTGGATGTGGAGCTTAGAGGTGAGGTAACAGGCACTGGCAGCTAATGACAGGAGAGACACGCTAGGAGGGGGAGCAGCTGTGAGGGATGAAGAGGAAGAAAGGGAAGACAGATTTTACTGGTGTCTGAGCAGACACAACATTAAAAAACCTGAGCCTGTTCAGGGAAAGAAGAGATAAGAGAGAAGAAGTTAAGGGGGAAGGGTCCAGAAAAAGGAGAAGACAAAGATTCAAGGAGAAGCCCAAGGAAGAAGACTACAGTGTATAAAAAACAGGGGATGTAAGACAGGGCTGTAGCACAGAGGCAAAGCACAAATCAGACAGAGAATTGGAGTATGCTGTGCATCAAAAGTAATTGCTGAGGGAAGAGAGAATTGCAAATTTTCCAAGTGAGAAGAAGCAAGGACACAGAATCAAGTCAAGACCTTTGAGAAGGAGAGACTAGGACAGGGAAAGAAGATGGGTCAGCGAGCAGAGGACCCAAGGAAGGACAAGAGAAAGGTGGGAAACATGAAGCAACGCTGAAGGGCTGTCATGTAGCTGAGCACTGAGTAGAACTGAAGGTGCTCGCAGTCCACCTTTCCAGTGTACCTGTGAGACACATTGCTGTTGGTCCAGGCTGGGAATAGCAGCTGCCTACCACTCTATGTCAGTGTGAGTGCTTGCACACGCTGTAAAATACCCTCCGTAGCTAAATGTCCCAGCTTTAGCATTCAGAAGGCTGGACACAGGATCACTTTCCTGTTTTTTTTCCAAGCAACCAAGGAATTTGCACACAAAATAACTGTTAAAAATTTCCAGCATTGTTGTAGAACCCTTATTTACCTCCCTCATATCTATATGCTCAGATAACAGCTTCTAACAACACAACCACATGCCGTTTTTCTTTCAGCCCCATGCCTCAATCCACACGTGGAATGGACCACACTGTCTTAACAAACACCTATTTACCACTTTGTTTACCTATAACCGTTCAGTGTTGGAAAACATTATTTACAGCACACAATTCAGATTGTCTCTGAAGAAAGTCATTATCTCTCACAGTAAATTTCCTTCAGCTTATATATATCCTTATTTACCCTTAATATATATATATATATATCCTTAAATATATCCTTATTTACTTCCTTACTGATTTCCTTTTCTGTGGCATTCACAGTGTTAGCATTTC
Source organism: Tyto alba (assembly GCF_018691265.1). NCBI lineage: Eukaryota > Metazoa > Chordata > Aves > Strigiformes > Tytonidae > Tyto > Tyto alba. The sequence continues at coordinate 29,383,521 of NW_024881276.1, forward strand.
CAAGGCCTAAAGACTCAATAGTTTCTTCAGGACCCCAAGAATGCAGACAGACATTTAAACAGAGTTTTAAATAATTAGGACCAGCATTGCTGGGAGTGTTTGGTATATTGCCCTACATATTTGTCTGTATTTGAATAAACACCTTTGAAAATCTGGCTCTCCGTGCTTGCACAACATCAATTCATTTATTTTCACAACACTTCCCGGAGGGCAGGGCAGACAATATTATTCCCTCGTTAGGAAATTGAAGCAATGAAAGTGTCTGGTCAGAGTGGGTGCCCAATTTGAAATAGGCAGGAATTGCTTTCTGTAGCACACTATTGGCAGCAGTTCTGCATGCGCCTCAAATGAGCCCCTAGGCTTGCAAGTAATTCAGGAAATAAGGAACACATCATTCATGACCACCTGTGGCTGCATGAATGATTGTCCCAGGAGCACACAGAGGCTTTGTGGCAGAGAACGTGGACAACAGCCTGCACCCGAGTAGGCCAGCATGAGGCTGTTCTTTATCAGGCAGTTGTCCTTCTACCACCTGCAAGCCCACGTTTTGTTCCTTATGCATATTCCTACTTCAGCGGCAAGGGATGAGACTCCAGGCAGAAGCCTCCTTTGCTACACCATGATTCATCTCTGGAAGAATAAACCTACCCGACAAACTGCATCCCATTAAAAACCCTTTGTAATCCCAATGTATAGCTGACAAAATGGGCATGTCAAGGTAGTGCAAACAGCGCTGATTCTGGCCTTGCCTAACTTCTGAGTGAGCAGGAGCCTGTGCACTTTGATCAGCATTTGTTTCAGAACCATGCACCTTAGAGACTTGACATAGGATGAAAATCCCAGACAGCTGGTTCTGTTGCCAGTTATAACACCAGCCTGCAGGGCAACCACAACTAGGTTATCTACCTCCCCAGGTGTCCTTTCCTCTTTTGTAAAATAGGGACATTAATGTTGACATCACTTTTAATGCATTTGAAAAGTTTTGATGAAAGGCACTATTTGAGAGTTAGGCATTATTACTGTTATTGCACATAGCAGGTTTGATGTGTAATCCGTACGTACATGTATTTTAAGTGGCTGCTGAGCTGCTAGAGGTGACACACCAGGCTAAACAAAACGGTGCCCTGGTAAATCCTAGATTCAGGTCTTCAGGCAGCTCGTCATCATGATTCCATGGGCTGAGGACACAGACACATTTGAGTTTATGCCTTAGTCCCAAACTGAGTATAACTATCATATTATAAAAATGAAAGGATTTAGTTAGAACAGCAAGAAGTGGTGGAAGGACATAAAACAATGCAAGAAAAATCAGTGGATCAGACTCACTATGCCAGCTTTGCCACTAACTCACTACTAACCTGAAATTTACACGAGCATTGAAATTCCCCATGACTTGTTCACAGTCAGCAGAGCAGCTGTGTGCATAACTGATCTAGATGTCAACATAGCTTTTTCATAGTTATTTTATGCAACACATCTAAGCCAACAAGTCTGGTGTACAAAGAGAGAAGAACAAGCTCTTTGAGTGAATAGAAAACTAGCATAAGCCTTTGGGTTCAGAAGCTTTTTCTTTGTTTGATTATCGTGCCATTAAACTGACATTGGAATGATGCTTGAACTGCACTTGAACTTTGTAGCCAGATGCATCAAAAATTGAGAATTGCTCTTGATTACCTTTTTGAAGTGCAAAACATCTTCAGAGAGTTTGCTTTTAACCCATATAGTTTGCATTGTATTCTATTGTTGCAGAATGTTCAGAAATGGATTCAACTGCAAGTTTAAAGATCAGGATTAATTTAATGAAGGCCTTCCATTCTGATAGTTTGTTTGAAAACTGCAGTATGAGTATGCACAACTATGTATAATGATATGGGCACATTTTAGGTAGCAAACTGATGGCAGTTTTCTAACTTACTACTCTCCCTGAGAAAAGCTGTTTTTTTCTAGATTTCAATTTTCTAGACACAAATGACATTAAAAAATCATTCTGGTTGATGAGATTTAAAAGCAGGGTTACAGAAAGATTGAAAAACTCCGTTCAGGTGGAGAAAATAATTCATTACTCAACAGATTTGTGTTTTGCTGCTGATCAGAAAATAATAATACCCACATTAATACCCATGTTACCGAGCACCATAATACCATACACGAGCAACAAGCACACACTTCATGAGATTACAGCTCCATACATTTGGAACTAGTAAAAGGAAATTCTTCTCAAAGAGGTCCAGAGCCAGTCTGGGGAATTTTCTGCAACAGAAAGTCATTGTGATCTCTTGGAAAAGAACAGGATCATTTTCTGGACATTAAACAGCTATGCTGGTGGAGATAAGGACAAATAGAAACACATATATTCTTTCCAAGGACAGCCTTTTTTTTTTTTTCAGTCTTGTCTGTGGCCTTCAATGAAGAGAGGCAGCTCCAGAAATAAAGCACTGGTCTGCTGCTGTGGTTAAGTCCATATTCGTGTCTCTAAGTAACCTACTTTAAAATTTCCATTGCCTGAGCTTGGCAGAGAGATAGCCTATGGCAGGACTTGGGCCTCTAGATAAACCTTAGGTCAAGTGTGAATCAGAGGTAAAATGTTTATGGAGTTCAGTGACTGAAAATCCCATAAGGAGTCAGATGAGAGTTCACATAAATGTTAAATCTTACGGGATCATCTTTCTTATAAGCTTGATGCCATCTTGGGCTGCAATGGCATGTGAAAACAGCTTAAAAAAAATATATTTCTGAACATAATGCAAGCCAAAACCCAGAGAGGCAAGTCTGATGCTAGGTACTGTTATTCAGCTCCACACCTGCTGCAAACAGCTGATTAGCAGTAACATTGATATCGAACTGATAGTTAAGAGCATTCAGAGCGGAGGGGTAAGGCCAAGCCTAGCCCTGCTGCCAGAGAAGGCCAGCTCAATCTGGCCAGACAAAAGGAGGAACAGCAAGGGGATGCTGAAAGTGTGAAGTTCGCACACATTCACCTCAGCATCTGCAAAACAATTACAGCAACGCACTCCGTGTATAGACCACCAGAGATTTGTCATCCCTGAGCTAAAGACCGCACCCAGGCAGAATGTGAGAGTTAGCCTTGCTCCCTGAATGCAGCTCCCCCAACTTCTCCCGCCTCAGCCACCCCACCACTTGGAATAAAAGCAAACAGAAAGCTCAGTGTGGAGGTTTCCCACACGCGGGTGCAGTGCTGAAGCTCCCCAAAAAGGGCAGTCATGCCCCCTGCAAACTGGTCAGAACTTCTCAGAGCCTACAGACCCTCCCCTCCACACCTGGTATTCACAACCTGGTTCAGTTACCACGATGAGTCCAAGAGCGAGTGCTGAGGAGGAACACAGATGCTCTGCCGCCCTAGTAACTGTATTTCCATCCCAGTGAGGATTTCTGTCATATCACAGAGAGAGAGATTTACAGTTTTCTTTTTGTAGGAAAACACATCTATTTCTTAGCAGCACGAGGCTAATTCTCTGCCTTGCTGCCTGCAGCTAGGCTTTGCTGCGTTTTACTACACTGGGCTACCCATTTTAATGCACTGACAGTTTCACTTTCTCTGCGCAGTGTGTGTTTTTGAACTCGCTCCGCAGCATGCTGCGAAGCAGACAAGGGAGGAGGGAGGAAAGAAGGAAGGACGGAATGGGGGAAGGTGGCTCAGCCCCATGGAAATGTTGCACTTCCCTGGAGATTAAGCTTCTGTTTTCTCAATAGTCCCAATAAGGGAATCTAAATGTTTAGCAGAGCAAATCTTAAAATAAGATTACACGTACCATGTTGTCCCAGCCAAAAACATTACCCCTGCTTAGTAGCAGCCCAGATGCACTGGCATGAGTTCACACCAACTTGCTGGTGGATGCAGAGAGCAAAAGAACTGTGTTGTCTGCCTGCAGCTACTCCGCCACTCAAACCCCATGAAAACACCTCGAGGGGCTCTGTGTTATTTACCTGCCACCATAAATGCAGACAGCACTTTGTGAAACAATGGAAGGTCTGCTTCTCTGTTTCAGGAAATACCCATCACGAGGCAGCAGAGCCTTGCTGATTTCAACCACAGAACTGCTGGCATAGGGTAGATCCGGATTCAGCCCACATCCCTGCCCTAAGCACCCTACAGTGCCCGGCCTGAGCCTGTCGCACAGCCCAGGCCACATGGACAAACACCAACTACTGAGCTAAAACCCTCACAGCTCTTTCCATTAGCCCACACCTGATAAGGAGGTTACCTGGCTGGTTGAACATCCAGAGCACATGGCTAGGTGAGCTCAGTAAAGCATTTAAAAAAAAAAAAAAAAAAAAAGCCTCAGTAGGTTTGCAGTCCTTCTCCATTCATTTCTACTCACTGTCTGCATTGACCGAGTCAGACACAGTTCCCAGTTAATTTCCTAGGTTCAGCTACTTGAAAGCAATCCAAACTCAACTTGCCCACTGTACCCTCACAGTTCCCACATGCAGTCTATTACATCAAGGAAACATCCTACAGTTTCATGCCAGGGAGTACAGTTTCTGGGAAAGATGCCACCACTTCTTCTAATCAATTGTTTTAAGATGACACTACTTCACCATGGCTGAAAGTGCCACTCTTGGGGACATATGAAAATAATTCCTTCATTTTTAGGTCAAACATTGCCCTACAGCACCGCACAGCCCACATTACAAGAGAATCTGAAGTGAGAAGAGGTCCATTCTGGTATTGCGACGCCTAGAACAGAGCACAGAGCTCCTAGTGTGGTCCCATCTGGAATGTCCTTTAATATCCAAGTCAATGAGGTTTCGAGTCAAGAGGATTCATTTAATCCAGCTAGTCCCCCCTCCTTGGGGGTAAAGGAGGGAAGCAGTAGTTTAGATTTCAACCTCAAGTGATACCTCATCCATTTAGAAAAACCTCCAGCTAAGAGAGGGGATGTAAGGCCTGAGATTTCTCACATAACAAAAAAATTTTTAAAAAATTAAAAATCCAGCATTGGCAAGCCCTAATCCATTTGCTGAGATAGCTATTTATCAGGCCATAAAGAAGCAACAAACAGACTAATTCGATTTTGTCTTAGTAAAGGCTCAGCTGTAAAGGAAACCTGAGCTTGTTATAGTTTTTCTACTGAACAACATGAAAAATTCAGACAAGATGGATGCTTCTGAATCCCTTGGGTCTGAGGAGCAGCTTGCAGTACCTGAAGCAGCACCATTTCCCTTTGATACACCCATCTGGTTCAGGAATAAACAAGGCACACCTTATCTGCACTAGATCTCTCTGCCTGCTGAGCCTTAATTAGAAGCTGAGCATATTCAATAAAATTGGGATCGATTATCTCAGACAGCATTCCCAGGAATTAGATCAAACGGCACACTGGCACCTATGGAGGGCCAAGGAGGAACAGCAGCAGCCAAAATTACCCACCTTGCCCTGCAGCCCCTGCTGTTTGATACACAAATAATCCTACAGCAGCAAGGCTAGCCTCAGCCACAGAGCTACAAAAAGCCTTTACCCTGGCATCAGTGAAAACATGGAGAAGTGTGAAAGCATCTGAGGAAGTGACTTCTCCTGAAAGACACCTCACCTCGGGCAAACTCACCAGGACAAGGAATTGCCAGAGCACATTTTTTCCCAGCCTAAGGGTGTTTTCACTGTGGTACAAATTTGCTCAGTCAGGCCAAACCCATAATTTCACAAACTTTTTGGTGCCCTGTACCCATGAAAAACAGGCCACGTGCTCATGAAGATTTTCTCATGCACACAAGCAAGACTTTAGTTAAGCCACTCTAGTAGGCAGGTTCATCATTAAGCAATTTTGTTTTGATGTTAAACATGGCCAAATTTGGGAGTCAAAACGTAGGTTTCTTTTAGAGAGCTGACATACTTCTTGATTTCACAGGCTGCAAAGGCTGACAGGGAAAGTTCCAGAACTAAAAGAATTTTTCAGTAGGTAATCCAGTTCTTATAATACCTGCCTGCAGATCCCCAGTTGCTGAGCACAAGCAAAATAATAACTCTGTGAATTGTTCACATATAATCAGCCATCTAATTGTGCGTGCAACTGCCAGGCTGGAATATGCAAATCCACCTGCAAAATGAATACACACATTCTGAAAAGTGAACTTTCAAAGGTCTATGGTGACAGGCAGCAAGCAAGGTCTAGTTCCAAATGTCGTCTATGACCTTATCATGAAAATAAATGGCACTCAGTTAAGGAGTTCTCAATCCATTTCTGACTATTTAACTTTCAGGTGACTTTTCCTAGCTACTAAACTCCTTCCCTAAAGTCATCTTTCACACCACTGCAAGACCATATATAAACTTCAGTGAGGTTCTTTGTTAAGGTAAAGTGCACCAGCTCTATTCCATCTCCTGGAACAGTTCAGAAAGCCGGTCCCCTCGTTTCAGTCGTAAAGCAGCTGACAGTAATTGCTTGTTCTGTCTTGCTTCCAAGCAAATAAGAACAAGGACCTAAGGAACAATAGAGTAGAAAAGACACTTGTGAAATAAGCATGTTGTAAGTCCTAGATAATCAACAATGACAAATGCGTTCATAAATATATAATTGTTACATGAAGGGGGCGGGGGGGGAGAAACTGGAGAGGTACTACATTCAGACTAACAAATCATTGGAATTACAGAGGGAAAAGGAACAAGCCACCTGGGGCCAACACAGAATCATCACCAATGGTAGTTCATTAATAAAAGGCCCTAAGGAAATAACATATGGCTAAATTGGAAAATTCAAGAGGCTATTCAGGGTGGACTAGCATGCAGTTGCATGTTTGGAAAACCACTTGTAATGAAAGCAATGATAAATGACTATGAGCAAAAACAAGAGGGAAATCAGAAGAGCCAAAATTGAGTTTGAAAAATAAATAGCCTGAGGTATTAAAATAAATCAACTACAGATCCTTTCAGGATTTTTCTACATTAGTGGTCCAGTTCAGATCAGGAGCATGCTTTTGAAGCAGATCTCATCATCTTCATTTAATATGTTTTATTCATGTGTCAGAGCAAACAAACTAGATACTTCTCAGATGAAACTAAACCAGGAGATGCATGCCAGGAACGCACTGAATGTGCTCCAGTTGCTGAATGGCAGTCACTATATGGGACCAGACCAGAACAAGCCCAAAATAAAAACCCCTTGAAATTTGTAGAGTGTGTGGATCCTGCATCCACAGCAGCATCCACTGTTCTGCTTTGCAGGCCTTCTTCTACTGGCCACCATCATGTGTTAGCATACACACAGCCTCAGTGTCTCTGAATTTTGAAATGAGAATTTGAAATTAAATGTGAACCAGGAAACGTGTGAAGTAACCTGGGCACTCAATAAACTGGTGAAACTTTAGGGAAACAATCAAGGCAGACACTACATTTCTGAGAAGCTAAAAGATTCCTTTACACCCATCTTCACCACTAAAGATGTTGAGGAGATACCTATCCCAAATCTATATTTTTTAGCTCCCAAAACAGTCTGACTAGGAGATGAATGTGTTGGCTTATGCTAGAGCACAAGTTTGTGTTTAAAAAGCATCCATTTTCTAGGTTTGCCTTCATGAGTCGGGTGAAACGTGTGCAAATCAAGTCAGGTTCTTACAGAAATAAGTAAACTCATTCAAGATCCTTAGGGCGGTGAGGAGGGTGCACAGCAAATTCGCTACCCTGGACTTCAGGAGAGCAGACTTGGGCCTCTTCAGGGATCTGCTTGGTAAAGTAACAAGCCTTGAGAGAGAAGAGGGGCCCAACAAAGCTGGTTAATATTCAAGGATCACCTCCTCCAAGCTCAGGAGCAATGCAGCCAGACAAAGAGGAAGTGAGGCAAAAACACCAGGAGGTCTGCATGGATGAACAAGGAGATCCTGGACAAGCTCAAATACTAAAAGGAAGCCTACAGAGGGTGGAAGCAAGGACAGGTAGCCTGGGAGGGATACAGAGAAATTGTCTGAGCAGCCAGGGATCAGGTCAGGAAGCCCAAAGCCCTGATAGAATTCAATCTGGCCAGGGGTGTCACTGGCAACATGAAAAGCTTCTACAGGTACATCGACAGGAAGATAAAGATAAAGGAAGACTAGGGATAATGTGCTCCCTCTCTGGAAGGAAATGGAACACCTGGTTACGAGGGATGTGGAGAAGGCTGAGGTACTCAATGACTTTTTTGCCTCAGACCTCACCAGCAAGTGCTCCAGCCAAACTGCCCAAGTTACAGAAGGCAAAGGCGGAAATTGGGATAATGAAGAACCACCCACTGTAGGAGATCAGGTTTGAGACCATCTAAGGAACCTGAAGTTGCACTAGTCCATGAGACCTGATGAGTTGCATCAGTGGGTCCTGAGTGGCTAAGCCACTATCCGTCATATTTGAGAAGATGTGGCAGTCTGATAAAGTTCCTGCTGGCTGGAAAAGGGGAAGCATAACCCTCAACTTTAAAAAGGGAAAAAAGGAAGACCCAGAAAACTACAGGCCAGTCAGTGTCACCTCTGAGCCTGGCCAGATCATAGAGTGGATACTACTGGAAACTGTGTTAGGGCACACAGAAAATAAGGAGGTGAGTGGTGACAGCCAACATGGCTTCACTAAAGGCAAATAGTGCCTGACAGACTTGGTGGCCTTCTACGACAGGGTTACAGTGCTGGTGGATAAGGGAAGAGCAACTGATGTCATCTATCTGGCCTTGGGCAAAGCCTTTGACGCTGTCCTGCACAACAGCCTTGTCTCTAAATTGGAGAGATATGGATTTGACAGATGGACTACTCAGTGGATAAGGAATTGGCTGGATGGTCTCACTCAAAGAGCTGCAGTCAACAGCTCAATGTCCAAGTGGAGAGCAGTCATGAGTGGTGTTCCTCAGGGGTCGGTATTGGGACCAGCACTGTTTAACATCTTTGTCGGTGACCCAGACAGTGGGACTGAGTGCACCCTTGGCAAGTTTGCCAACACCACCAAGCTGTGTGGTGCGGTCGACACGCTGGAGAGAAGGGATGCCACCCAGAGGGACCTGGGCAGGCTGGAGAGGTGGGCCCATGAAAACCTCATGAAGTTCAACAAGGCCATGTGCAAGGTCCTGAGCATTGACTGAGGCAATCGAAAGCACAAATAGAGGCTGGGCAGAGAATAGATTGGGAGCAGCACTGCAGAGAAGGACTTGGGGCTATTAATGTGTGGAAAACTGATTATGAGCCAGCAATTTGCGCTCGTGGCCCAGAAAGCCAGCCGTGTCCTGGGATGCATCCAGAGAAGTGTGGCCAGCAGGTCGAGGGAGGGGATTCTCCCCCTCTACTCTGCTCTTGTGAGACCCCACCTGCAGTGCTGTGTCCAGCTCAGGGGCTTCCAACATAAGAAGAACATAGACTTGCTCAAGCAGGTACAGAGAAGGCCACTAAAATGATCAGCGGGCTGGAGAACCTCCCCTATGAGGACAGGATGAGAAAGTTGGCATTGTTCAGCCTGGAGAAGAAAAGGCTCCAGGGGGACGTTATAGTGGCCTTACAGTACTTAGAGGAGGCTACAGGAAAGGTGGGGAGGGACCCTTTATCAGGGGATATAGGGATAGGATGAGGGGTAATGGTTTTAGACTGAAAGAGGGTAGATTTAGATTAGATATAAGGAAGGAATTCTTCGCTGTGAGGGTGGTGAGGCACTGGCACAGGTTGCCCAGAGAAGCTGTGGCTGCCCCCTCCCTGGAAAGGTTCAAGGCCAGGTTGGACGGGGCTTGGAGCAACCTGGTCTGGTGGAAGGTGTCCCTGACCATGGCAGGGGGGTTGGAACTGGATGACCTTTAAGGTCCCATCCAACCCAAACCATTCTGTGATTCTGTGATCCTATGATTCTATGATTAAAAGCAGCCCCTGTTTCAATGGTTGGGAGGACAGCACAGTTTCGTATCTCTTTTTTTTTTTTTTTTTTTTTTTTCAGAAAGCTGAAGAGCTGAGTTACACACCAATAGCCTCACAGCTTAAAACAGTTTAAAAAGAGAACAATATGTCCCCCGAAGATCACTCAGACATGATAATTGATAATTTCTAATAAATGTGGTTTCTGTCCTACAAAAATCACGTGTCATCTGTTTTCTAGAACATGTTGGTAAAGGCACTGGAGAACTATCTGACAAAGCTTCTCAAGCACTCAAAAGACTGCTAACAAAAGGCCCTGCAGAAGTCACTACAGGTGTGGGGTGGATGTGATAGCATACTGCTGTTTAACGAGGCAGTGCCCATCAGCTGATCTGCCAAGGCTCTCTATGCCACTTTCACACAGGGACTTTCACTCAGGTGTCCACCCTCTGAAGACACAAAATAATCCTAGGCTGTGAGACCAGGTACTTCATGTGGCAAAAATGATCTAAAAATCAGGAAGCAATTACATGAAAGTGAAGCTGATTTTCCTTGTGGCCAAAGGTGGCAATGAGACCCTTCCAGTGCTGTGCTAGGTCTGCTGTCTTTAAATACAAGCACTGATGACCTGAAAAGGGAATTATGCAGGGAGGCAGCAACATTTCCAAATGATGCACAGTTATTTAGGTTAGTCACACATTAACATTTTCCAGAGGGATGGACAGTAGCTATATGATGCCAAGCAAAATTTAATGCTCATAAATAACGCACGGTGCAGGGGAAAACTGTCTTTCATTGTTGTAGAACACTGCCAGAACTACATCAGCTCAGCAAAGGGCTATGCGTGCCACTTCAGATGAGTCCAGGGTACCCTGGCTCAGGGTTTGAGTGCAGTCAAAGAACTAAGATATTTTGGCTGTAGAAGAAATGGCCTGCAGAACAATGCAGAGAGATTATCATTCCAGCTTTCTACATAATCGGAGGTGCAGGCACAGCTGGGAAAAGGCACTAGTCACCGCATTTCAAAGTCAGCTTCACAGAAGTCACTGCTGATCACTGACCTCCTGTTGTCCTCTTTCATCTGCCAACTCAGTCAAAATAAGCTAAGTTAATTTAAACAGTTTATACAGCAGGGTTTTGCTGCCACAGTGAAATCACTCTGATTAGAACAGGTTAAGGAGTACTCACACAGGCAATTATGCCATCGAACCAGAGACAAAGTAAGTTCTTCATGCAGTGAGATGTGAGAAATAGCTGGGGACAGGCTTGGAGGAGTGTGAAGGGGTAAAGAATACTACAACATTTAACTACAGCACCAGAAACAGGATGGATTGACTGTACCCAAAAACTGGAAGGCAATTCCAATGAGGCTATTCAGTTATCTAATACTGTTAACTGTAAGTGCATTTAATGCATTTTAATGTGATGGTAGATAAAATGTTTTGAGTACTGGTCTTATGAATCAATCTTTCCAGGCTTAGTGTGGTAAATGTTAAGCCAAGAGGATCCAGAAGAGTAAACTGAGAGCATGTTCTCATTGAAATATCTCCTTGGACATTCTGCAGGGCATTTGTGACTTGTCCCAGCTGTTAGCATCCAAGAGTAAATGCTTGCAGTCACTAGAAACTCCAAAATGCACCCAAGGCTGCTGAAGTAACACTCCCGCCCTCTCGTCACTGCGCAGGCAGGGACAGGTAGTGGCCCCAGCACTCAGCGATGAAGTTAAGCAAACTTTGTGGTCATCCTGGCAGCTGCAAGGCCTTATCTGCTTAGATCAGGACCTCATTCCCCATGTATACAGAGGGCTTGGGCTCATCAGCACTCTCTCACTCTGCGTGGGGTGCTCTCTAATAGACATGCAGGGAGAAGATCGAATTCATCAGGTGCTGTCACAGGAGAGGGATGGGGAAAGAGTTAAAAGTAGATAGACATTGGCTATCACATGGTATTTCCATTTTTGCATTCTCAATGCTTACATTTTTTGGCCACAAAAGGATACATAAATTGGAATTGTTTGTTTGGGGGTGGAGGAAAGGGGTGTCATGTTTATCTGCAACCATCACTCTCACATGGCATTGTATGTACTTGTTCTGTTAGCCAGGAACCAGTATGCCCAAACTGTCTTACACACACAAGTAAACAAAGCTTGAAGTTACTTAAGCTGTGCTTACATGGTTACTTTAATCCGATGCAAGTCTGTGCTGCCACTGGCTGAGGATGCTTGGCTCTTGCCTTTACCCTGCTCTCTGCCTGCGGCTTTCATGCACCAGGAAATCAAGTAGCCAAACAGTGATCCAGATCAGGGAACCAATTCATCTTCAAACAGACCTTTTTTATTCCTGATAGGTTGATTTTCAGATGATCAACCTGGCACAGCACGCAACTGCAATCGCACTCATACCACAAGCATTCAGTGGAAAGGAGAAGTCAAGGGAATGTGGTGGCCTTTCCAGAATAACCATCTGCTCATCTGTAGGCTCATACTTAAGTTCTCTTGCTGTTAAAAGGAATTTAGACACATACTTAAAACTGATCTTGTGTCTCAGATGCTGTATACAGCTTTTTAGTAGTTTTAAATTCTGCCATAAATAAAACGCTATTCTACTCATAAAATCTCTACAAGCAAGTTTCACAAAAGTAAAATTTTCCATGTATGAGAATCATTAATACTATGCAATACTTGTATAGCAGCATGAAGTCATAAAATACAGACAAGAAAAAGAAAGTTACCTGAGATCATCTTACAACTTTAGTTTCAACGGTGTACATTCATTTCAGAGGTGATCAAATCTCAGAATTTCTTTTCCCATCAAAGTTTGACACTTTGAAATTTGGTTTTGATCAAAAGATAGAACCTAGTATTTAAAAAATTTCTCAATAAATGGACAACCTGGAGGAAAACAACAATTAAGACCTTGTTAAAATTGGTTAAATTAAATCTCGTTTCCAGAGTCAATCTTAGGACTTTGAATTTTCATTTTAAAATATATTCTATTTTATGGAAGTTCTCTTACTTCATATTTTCCTGTTATTTCATGACTAATCAATAGAATTATGCACTGACTAATACCGACATGTCATATTATGACATATCATAACCTAAATATCTTTCTATTCTACCAAAAGCTGTTATTTTTAAAACTATTAAGGGCAGTCGCTGCCTAGTACCAATCAAAACACCTTTTTTTCTCTCATAGGATAGTTTGTTGCTTTGACACAGAAAGGAAAAGAAGATAAGATATTTCAGTCAGAACTGAGTAGAAGCTACTCCAAATTACATTTAGAATAAAAAAAAATTGAAATTTAAGTGATAGAATGTTTGAACTGCATGTCATACTGTATGTACATCAATGCTAACAGTGCATACAATAACTAGAAACAGTATAAAACAATAAAAAATATTTTTAAATAAAAAAGAAAATTACAATTATGTAAGATTAGGTTATTTTACAAAACAAAATGTGCAGCAGGAGGAAGAGAGTAGCAATCCATTTAATTCTGCTGTAATTTTTGAGCTCCATCTTACTTATGAAAGCGTTTTAATTTGAAGCTGTTATTTCCACTTCTGTGAGAATAGCAAAAAAACATGGCTCAGAAAATGTCTTCCTCAAAGAGAAGGAAGTGATAAAACATATATTATACCAACTTCTGTTTTTTTAACCACACCTGTGTTACTACTAATTAGCAATCATGCCTTATCTCTAAGTTTGTCTGAATGACCTTCAGGTGGCCTGGAATATACTGGGATAATACCCGAGTAACTTGCCCCAGCACAGCTAAAATGCCGAGACAACCAAATTCAATGCACATCCACTTCATGACTTTTTTCATTTGTAAGGAAACATACTTATGCAATGTCTTCAGGCCTCTGATGCCACTGCAACAAAAGGGAAAAAAAAGCCCACAATGCTGTCCATCCATTACAGCGACCCAGCAGGGACCCACCAGACCGCTGAGCAAAGCTAAAACTGGAATTTGCAGCTGCAAAGCACAGAAAAGGGGCAAAACACCTGTAAGCTGCTGTCACAGAGAGGCACATTCCTCCTGGAAGTTAAGGCTGCGGTGGGCAGCTCCTCAGAGCCAGCAGTGGGCCCATGGTGAAGTCAAATGCTGAAATATTGGCATTTTTCAGAGAGTCCTTAAGCATTTCTGTTGCCTGGACTGCAAGGCAGATTTTATTTAGTTAGGTTTCAAAAAAAAAAAAAAAAAAAAGAAGGGGAGCCCCAGGTTTCTCAATATGCCATTTGCAATGCACACAGTGGCACGTGGCAGCCATTACATCCCCAGGAACCACGAGGCCCCCATCTGCCACTCAGGCCCTGCCAGGACTTACATAACTGGTGTTCTATGCAACTAAAACAGCAAAATAAAATAATAAAATAAAATATAACAAAATAAAATAAATAATAAAATAAAATAAATAAAATAAAATAAAAGGATTGTTTTAGATTCAGGGTCCAAACAGGTGGATGGCAGTTCCTAAAGTCCCCACCGTCAGGAGGCCACTGGACAGGCATTACTCACATCACTGCTGCCCCTCTCTGCACACCCCAAAACTGCTGTATGTCCAGGGTCCCCTCCTGTTCCTGGCCTCCAAGCCCTGCAGAAAGGTGGACATTGAGGCTTTTGGGGCATGGCTGTTGCTACCCTTTGCTCTTACATGAAGTATAAACTTCTCCACGCTTATCGCTGGGAGCAGCATAAGGTGCTGGCAGGAAGCAAGTCAGAGTCGGCCGGGTGCCTGGTTTCTCTCTTTCCCCACCTCACAAAGAGCCTGAGATGTAAGGAAGCCCATTGACATAAATGGAAGAAATTCTCCTAATGAAGAATGGAGAAGAGAAAACAGCTTTATCACCAAAAGCAGTCCTCCACCATGCTCGAGATTGGATTTTGAGAACATGCTCCAGACAAACTCTGCAGCGGGCCAAGGTCAGAGGCAGTATCTGGCAGTGACACCAAAATCCCATATCTTCTCAGGGGAAATAAATGTTTGAAGCTGGATGATACATGATCTGTATCTTAATATCGTCCCTGATTTAACAGGAAACCATTTCATTAAAATGTGGTGGTGTGATGGGGGAAGACTTGTTCATGTCATAACATCTCCCTACAAATATTGCCCTGAGCACAGCTGTTGATGAGGAGAAATGAGCGGGACTTTTCTTACAACCCGAGAATGACAGAGGATTGTATGAAGGGAAACTAGCACCTGCTTTTAAAATAAGCAGTTAATTTCATTTCTGTGTGTCTGTAAAGCTCATGCGGGTTACAATGACACACACTCAGATGCAGCCTTTCATCGCCAAGTGTTTTTCAAAGAGTTTTACAAACTCAGCTGTTTCTGCAAAACTGTATAAGCACACATGCACATTAGCACATTCCTGCCTGTTTCTAAGGTGCAGCTGCCCAGTAGAGGAAATAAAACCTATTTTTGCAGTGCAAACCAGGAGGTAATTTAAGGAATGTAACAGCATGCCCTCGAGCATCCTCATTGTCCTTGCTGGGATGTAGCAGCTCTTGAGTATTCATCTGCAGAGCTACATGCACCTTTTATCTAAACATCCATGGCCATACTGGAACTGCACTGACCCAGATTTCATGCAGGGACTTAGAAGGTGCTCAGGTCCTGGCCCTGTAAGATATGTAGGTAGGAATTCCAGTGAAAGCCAAGTGCCTGCATGCCTGTGAAGCTCTAAATGTGAGATATCCTGGGGTGAACAGCTTACAGATTTAGGGTGGAACAAAATCCCTGCAGTAAAAATTAGTAGGCAGAGAATTACGTAACCCATAGTTACCATTGCCTGCCCTGCAGTGGACACTCTCCAACCTTACAACCTTCTCACGCCACGTTGTTGCCAGTCTCTTACCAGGCAATTTTCCACACAGGTATGGAAGCTGAGTGACCCCTCCAAAAGGATGTTCCCTGTGGTAGTTAGCTACAACCCAGAGTGTGATCTCGGGTCCACTGTCAGAGACTCGGACAGCATCTTCTGCAGCTAGCTGCAGAGAGCAGAGCAGTGCAGGAATGGAGTCTCACAATACGATTGAAATGTTAGGCAGGTGTGCATATGCCAGCAGCCAGCTTTAGGCATACAGAGGGTGAATAGGCAGTAAGTACAAAATCCAGAAGACACAGACCCAGGTTGCTGTGGGAAGGCGTTAGAAGACTATCAGAACCTGGCTTGTGGGATTTGGTGCCCAGATTTTGGTTAACTTCCTACTGCTGGACAAACAGTTGGAAACATTTTGGTTTATGGTGAAGCTAAAGCTCTAGTACCTGTTCCTAGCCAAGTAAGCAAGCCTAAGCTTTCAAAAAAGTGTCAAGAGTTCAGTGTAAGGAAAAAGTCTCCTGTGCAGTAAGAGTGGGGGAGTGATCTGAGGCAGTCGAGTTCAGATACCAAGTTATTAGATATAAAAACAAGACCTTAGCCTTTTATGACCATTCAGGCTTGTGACATCAGGACTTGCTCTATGTTCTTACCTTCTTCCGTCCAACCTGCAGCAGCCCCATCTGCAGAGGATGGTGGTTTTATTGGCCACAACAGTCCAAATAGACAGCAGTCAGTCCTGAAGGCTGATGAAGTTCTTTGCCAGCAAACTGGAAGCAATGGACCACACAAAGACCACCTTAGTCAGGCAGATCTCTCAGCTGTAGTAGTAAATCTTTATCTCTGGTCACCTTGACTTCGTCCACACTGTCAAGGTGGCTGGCCTGGAGTCCAGACCTGAGCTGGGAGATGTAAGTGGTGTGAGCTGGTAGCATCAATAGCACCCACAGGAGCAGAGCTTCAGTGTAAACTAATTCACTCCCACACCTACCCTTTTCTGCCTAGAGGGCAAACTGCTGCACTCCAAGTAAGGGCCAGAGAAAGCCAACGCACAGGGAGTGTGAACAGGGAGTTCAGGCTCAAGTGTGAACACACAGCCTAACGTAACTGGATGCTACACACACATTTTCTGCGTTTATACCTCTTAATCTCAAACAATTTATGGAAAATTTAGGAAATCAGATATAAGAGTGCCAAAGGCCATAATTTGGATGATTTATTTCTAAAATTCATTTATTTCCTCACTTTCTCTTGAATCGTCTTCTTCCTGATTAGGCCGCTTGCTTTTTTTAGTCAAATGTTTTCTAAAAATATTTAATTATTTTCCTTTGTTTCGAGTCTCTCCCTTTTTTTACTGAAAAATATCAAGTTTGGCCATCCCTCTTTCCCTTACTCCAGGTTTGGTATCTTTTATCTCCCTAGATGCTCCCCGTTTTTCTCTTGCTAAATGAGATATCTTACCTCCTACTGATCCTCCAGGGAAAGGCTCTTGGAAGGAATAGACTTATTTGCTAGTAATATAGACAAAGATACAAATATAGATGACTTTTATTGCAAAGTGTTTCATAAGACTGTTCCTACTAATGGGAAGCTGTACATCAGAGAAATATAACCACGAGCAGTATAAGACTTACAAACAAGCCTTCTTACAAACACATCTTGCCTTCAGCTTTTGAATGTAACAGGCACAGTGCCTCATGCTGCTTTTTTTCTGAGCTTACACCTTCCACTTTGTGCTTCTTTCACTTTTCCAACAGTGGAGGATGTGGAAGAGCTTGTCTACAAAAGCAGCACCAGAGACAGTATGAATGGTAGCAAAGACAGTGGGCAGATCCAGAAAAGCCCTGCATCTAAAAAGCACTACCTTAACAATATTTGATATCAAAAGAGATCAGTTGCTTTTACCATGTCATTGGAAAAGTGGAGAATCAGAGATCCCATCTTCCCCTTTTTTTTTTTTTTTTTTTTTTTAAGGTCCATGAGACAACAGGAAGATGCATTTCGGAAACTAAATTCATGGATTTCTCAAACCCAAAAGTAGAAAACTGCCTCTCTCAAACAGATGGCAAGTTGTAGGAAGCCAGGCAGAAACAACACTCATATTTTACAGTGAGAGTAATTAACCAGTGGAAGAGACTCTCCAGAGGAGGGACTAGATTAGCTTTCATTTGAAATCTTCATTTGAAGTTTGGCTACCTTTCAGAGAGAGAATCTCTGCCAAACCGAACTTGTTGGGCCAACTCAAAACAGTTTGGAGGATGGCAATAAGTAGAGTCCGTGATAGCCAGAAGATTAAAGTAAGTGATCTAAGGCACCTTCTGGCCCTTAAGGTGTGTATGACTCTATGACGCCAGGAGAGTGCAGTTCTGAAGAAATGCTTCGAGATTTGCTGGATACCTCACCTGATCTCCATAGTCTCTGCCAAGGACATGATAGAAAGTTCCTTGAACAGTTCAGTGGCCATGGACAATGACAGAAACACTCAATTAGAAGAACTCAAAAGAGAAGAAATTGATTCAGGAATGCACTGAAGAAGAGATGAGAGAAGTGTAGAAGAATAACTGAAAATTAATCTAATTATAGAAAGACACCTGAAACAGCTTGGAAGTTAAGTAAGTGCAAGTACCTCTGAGCAGCAGTTTCCTACAATAGAAAGAGGATTGACATATCCTGTTTGAAATGGTTTGTTTCCTGACAATAAGGCTCAAATAATTAAATATATATATATTTATAAAATATATATATATATATATATATGTATTTTATGGTAAAATTACTACAGAAAACCTACAAAGAACTGGACAAGGGAAAAGAGAGGATTCAGGCGTTTCTGTTGAAATTCTGTCTGACCTCCAAGGGACAGAACTTTGAAAGATGTCAGAAACAAATGGCATCTGCTTATGTGAAGTCAGAAAAAGTCTTTATCTTTCCAGAAGCATGCCTACAACATGCCAGCCTGGAGAAGCCAGCAGGCTTTCCATAAACTCCGGAAGGCTCTCAACCAAATGCTACAAGGTATTTTCAAATAATGGACACACACAGCAAAGAGGAGAAAACTCATTAAAGTTAATTGGCCCACCTAAAGAGTCTGCTCTGTGCCAAGAATTGCTTTCTTTTCTTTTTTTTTTTTTTTAAGAACTCCGTTGCTAGCACTGATCAGAGTCAAAATAGTTGAACTCTCAGTAAAGTCTTCCAAAATTTTTACTTTCACCCAGGTTCAAGGAAAAACTGACATCTGAATGAGGAAACAACTGCTATTGAGGATTTAAAAAAAAAAAAAAAAACAACCTATCTACTATTTTTCAAGGAATGTTTTTTAGAAATCTTTTAGAATGACTCTGCATAAAACTCTGAATTTTGGACCTGGATGATATCAAGCAAGCTCTTGATCCTGCAAATTTTCAGGTATGCACTTAGCTTTGTGCAAGTAAGCCATCAGACTGAAATCAACAGGACAAGCAAAGTAAACACACATTCTCCCCCAGATCTAAGGAGAAACCAATGACATAGGAATAAAACAAAGCATGTTCATGTGTTTGCAAGAATGAGATACCTTGTTGGCCATCTGGGCTTCTTAGCTGACATACTCACAAAAATACCTTAGCAAATACTTTTGGTAAAACCATCTACCATGGACTCCAACTGGCTTCAGTGGGTTGGCCACATTTACCATTAAAAGAACCCATAACGTTTCTGTGGATTCTCACATGAGGAAGACCACTATTGTACTTTTTTAAATGCCAGCATTTAAGGACCATGTAATTCAAATCATAATAATACTCAGAGGGGGCTCCTTGCTCTTCACAGTGCAATTAACAGGGGGTTTTTAGACCACAGCTCTTTTTAGAGCTCCCAGAGGTCAAGAGGAATGTCACGTGCAGGAGCAATTATAATGCTGTGATTTACAATCCTCTTCGCAGTCACTGGTTCCACTCGTCTCTGAGTGATTGCTCAGTGTCAGCGGAGGCTGTGGAGAAGCTGGCAGTACAGACCTACACAAGAAGTGATTCACCCACCGAGCACAGAAAGCCTTCAGAAAATCCTGCTGCCGCCTTCTTCAACTGGAAAGACAGGCTGTGTCCTCGCTGCCTTGTCAGCATGCTTCCTGGCACCCCTCCTCTGACCCTCTGTGCTGCCCTGGCCTCAGACTGTCTGCAGGGATGCCACAAGAGCCCCTTGGTTGGTACAACTGTCTAGAAACCTCATCAGTAGCTTTCCTAGAGCTGCTCAAATCCCTCACACATCCCAGGTCACAGAATCATAATAGAATCATTTAGGCTGGAAAAGACCTGTAAAATCGTTGAGTCCAACCAAGGTGATGCACTTGTCCCTTGGGGACGGAGAAGGAGGTGCATATGAGGATCCATGAAGTGACTCCAGCTCTGGCCCACCCATCTGCCAGCAGCTGTGACAGCCCTGATCTCTGCCGCAGGCCACCTGCCCACACCTCATTCTGGCTTGTGTCGTGGTTTAAGCCAGCAGGCAGCTAAACACCACACAGCCGCTCGCTCATTCCCCTTCAGTGGGATCAGGGAGGGTATCAGAAAGAAGGTAAAACTCATGTGTTGAGATAAAGACAGTTTAATAGAACAGAAAATGAAGGGAAAATAATAATTATGATAAAAGAATATACAAAAGAAGTGATGCACAATGCAAATGCTCACCACCCACTGACCAATGGCCCAGACAGTCCCCAAGCAGTGGGAGACAACCCCCTGTCCAAATTCCCCCAGTTTTTCTTGTTTAGCATGACATCATATGGTATGGGATAACCCTTTGGCCAGTTAGGATCAGGTGTCCTGGCTGTGTCCCCTCCCAGCTTCTTGTGCACCCCCAGCCTCCTCACTAGCAGGGCACTATAAGAAGCTGAAAAGTCCTTGACTTAGTGTAAGCCCTGCTCAGCAACAACTAAAACATCAGTGTGTTATCAACATTATTCTCATCATAAATCCAAAACACAGCACTGTACCAGCTATTAGGAAGAAAATTAACTCTATCCCAACTGAAACCAGAACCATATCCATCCCTTATTCTATACCATTTATGTCATGCCCAGGGCCCACGCTTTCCAATAAATCGCAATTAACTACCATCACCTTTACTGTCTTTTAATATGTACACACTGGTATCATTCCCTTAGTCTATGAGCCATCCCTCCAAAACACCCACTGAGTTCATTTAGCCCATGACTTTGGGCTCCATCTGTCATAGCAGTCCTTCAAGGCAAGAGACGGTGTGTGGTGGTGGATTGTTCTGGTGCCATCACTGCTGTGTTTGTCTGGTTCTATCATCACTGTATTTTTCTTGGTTTCATCAGAATTCATTCTTCATTAATCTGGGTAATTCTTACTGTAATACTGTTGATACGGCACATAGCAACCATAGCAGTGATGACATTCAGTATTATGGATCTCCTGTGCAGGTCCCTTGAACTTACTTTGGTTTATGGCAAAACCAGCCTTCAGAAGGATTTGGACTATTTTCTTCCCTTTCTCAAAATACCTCTTCTGCTGTGTTGCCCCATATGATGATGTCATCAATGTACTGCAGGTATTCTGGAGCTTCACCCTGTTCCAGTGCAGTCTGGATCAGCCCATGGCAAATGGTAGGGCTGTGTTTCCACCCCTGGGGCAGTCAGTTCCAGGTATACTGGACACCCCTCCAAGTGAAAGCAAACTGTGGCCAGCACTCTGCTGCCAAAGGGATTGAGAAAAACACATTGTCAATATCAATTGTGGCATACCATTTGGCTGCCTCTGAACCCACTTCATATTGAAGTTTTAGCATGTCTGGCACAGCAGCACTCAGCAGCAGCATGACTTCATTCAGGCCATGATAGTCTACGGTTAGTCTCCACTCTCTGTTAGAGTTTTATACTGGCCATAGGGGACTGATAAAGGGTGAGTCAGTCTTGCTGATCGCTCCTTGGCTCACCAGTTGATGAACCAGCTTATGGATGGGTATCAGGGAGTCTCAGTTGGTACAATATTGCCACCAGTGCACCATCATGGTAGTGATCAGCACCCATTTTTCTTTGACCCTCAGCAACCCCACAACTGAAGGGTCCTCTGAGAGACCAGGCAAGGCAGACAGCTGTTTAATTTCCTCCATCTCCAAGGCAGCTGTACTAAAAGCCCATCAGTACCCCTCTAGGTCCTTGAAATACCCTCTCCTGAGAGTCTATGCCAAGGATGCGTGGGACCTCTGGGCCCATCACAATAGGGTGTTTTTGCCACTCATTCCCAGTTAGGCTCACTTCAGCCTCCGTCCAACACAGTTAGCTTCTGTGATTGCCCTGTCACTCCAGAAATACAGGTGGGTTCTGTTCCTTTATAGCTTGATGGTGTTAGGGTACACTGTGTGCCGGTGTCCACTAGAGCCTTATGCTCCTGTGGGTCAGGATGTGCCAAGGCCATTGAATCCTCACCATCCAATAAAGCCAGTTGCCCTCTTCCTCCATCTGGCTGGAAGCAGGTTCCTGGTTACAGTATTCGTTACTCACTTCTTGTAAATACAAATCAGAAGTCCTTTTAAGATCAGAAGTAAGATCAGTCCTTCTGCTCTGTCTGGGGAACTGCCCACTGGAAACTGGAGCAGCAATTTTCCTGGAAGAACACCCCCCTGTGATTGCTTTTCCTTGCAACTCACATAGCCATGCCTATAGGGTCGAAGTAGATTTTTCATCCCACTTCCCCGTGTCCTCTCCATGATCACACGGGTAAAACCACAAGGTGGCCTGTAGTGTGTACCACCATATCTTGTATTTTGAACAGAGGAACACTTACTCCTAATAGCTGAGATACTGGTCCATACAGGTAGGGGAGTAGGATATATCCTCTTTGAAATGCTGGAATTCTTGGGACAGCTTCTCCACAGCCAAGACACAGCCCCATAGGGAGGAAGAGAGACTTTCTTTGTATTGTTGGTGTTGACCAGCCACTTCATCCACTGTTTGTCCCTCCAGGCCATTACTGCCAACGAGTTGGCATATGACGATGATGCGCTCTGTACAAACTTCCACCACATGGGTAATTTACCCTTGACTTCATCTGGATTGTTGGATAACTGCTCTTTGTCCAGCTCATCATAAATCACCTCCAGCATGACTAATTCTCTCAGGTACTGAATATGTTTCGCCATGGTGGTCCACTTGCCTGGATGACATATAACATTTCCTTGAAGGGATATCTTTCCTTCACACCTGACAGGAGTTGCCTCCAGAGGCTGAGGGCTTATGCCCCTTTTCCAATCACTTTGTCAGTGCCCTCTTCCCTACCCTCTAATTCCAGGCTACTGGCCCCATTATCCCAGTGTCGGAGCAGCCAAGTGACAATGTGCTCACCTGCACAACAGCTGAAATCTTTTTGCATATCTTGCAGCTCACTGGGGGACAGGGATCAGGTGGTTACCACCTCATCTGAGTTCTGCCCCTTCCTCCTCCTCTTCTCTTGCTGGCCCTGCTTCAGAGTAGCATGCCTCGTCCACTTCTTCCTTCTTCCCTTTCTCAGTAGGAGTTTCTTCCCTTACTAAAGGAGCCGACTATTGCATCCAGTATTTTTTCATGTGTATGGGAGCGACTGATACCGGCACAGGTTGGTTCTCTGGTTCAGATGCAGCGTCTGTCACTGGGGTTGGAGTGGCTGCAGTGCCTGTCATTTTGTCATTAGATCCAGAGACCTTCTCTTCCCCTTGAGTGTACTGAATAGTGTTGAACAGGGCTTGGTAGGCACGGCCAGGCCCCGGCACATTGCCGTGATCCGCATCTCCCTGGAATTGCCAGTTTATATTTTCCAAATATTTTACTAGTTTTTCAGGATTCTACACTTGTTCAAGGATGACATTCCAAAACATTGGAGGTGCCCACTGTCCTAGGTACTTGCCCACACTATCCCACACACATTGCCACTCATAACTATCCAGCCTCAGGGCAGATCTCTACATGGTATTCTTAAACACCTGTTTAACCTTAAACAAGACCTGCAACACATTCAGGGGACATAGCCATAGGAACATGTTGGTTTGAACATCCCAGGGATACTCAAAATTCTCAAGAGTTATTTTAACTAGCCTGGAGGAGAAGGGAAAGGTGAAGGAGCAGGGTAAAGTGTCCCTCCTTGTCTCCCCCATAGATTGGCTCTCTGAGAAGTAAAGCTAAAGGGTGTAATTATTAATAGTTTGGGAAACTCGAGATAGTTCCCGAAGTACAGAAATCATGGCAATGCTGAGTACAAATACCAAATTAGTCTCACGACCAGTAATTTTATGATATCATAAGCCAGTGTTACACAGTACAGCACAATGATAACCTTAATGCAGCACCCAGAGGTGATAAACAGCACAACAGGGAACGCACACAGCAAGTGAGGAGTTGCAGGACACAACTCTGAGAACAAGCACAACCCCTCTGAGAGCAAATAAATCAACACTATGACCAGTGACTATTAAATGAATATAATGAATGCTTATGACAAATTCATTTTAACACACTCTGGTCAGATCTGTCGTTATCTCGACCCTTCGTGCCCCACGTTGAGTGCCCAAAAGAACTGTTGTGGTTTAACCCAGCAGGCAGCTAAACACCACACAGCCGCTCGCTCACTCCCCTTCAGGGGGATCAGGGAGGGTATCAGAAAGAAGGTAAAACTCATGGGTTGAGATAAAGACAGTTTAATAGAACAGAAAACGAAGGGAAAATAATAATTATGATAAAAGAATATACAAAACAAATGATTCACAATGCAGATGCTCACCACCCACTGACCAATGGCCCAGACAGTCCCCGAGCAGCAGGCCACCACCCCCCAGCCAACTCCCCACAGTTTTTTGTTTATCATGACATCATATGGTATGGAACATCCCTTTGGCCAGCTGGGGTCAGATGTCCTGGCTGTGTCCCCTCCCAGCTTCTTGTGCACCCCCAGCCTCCTCACTAGTAGGGCACTATGAGAAGCTGAAAAGTCCTTGACTTTTGTTGTAAGCCCTTCTCAGCAACAACTAAAACATCAGTGTGTTATCATTATTCTCATCCTAAATTCAAAACACAGCACTGTACCAGCTACTAGGAAGAAAGTTAACTCTATCCCATCTGAAACCAGAACAATATCTGCCAACATTTAAGCCCAAGTCTGATGAGAAGTTCAGCAGCTGAGCTGAAAGTCTCTGGTCAGGGGGAGCAGAGTATGGTGGGGGAGCGCTGCTCGGGACGTGGCTATGGCAGGAGAGGAGGGAGGAGGGAGGAGAAAGGCAGGTGCAGCACCAGCACTCACTGGCCATGTCTCTCTGTGCGCTCCATAACCCCCATGGCATATGCAAGGACTGTCAAATGGGCATTACTGTCAGCTCTGTCAATCACAGGCAACTCCTGCGGACCGCAGCCCAAAGCACAGCCTGAAACACGGTAAGATCTCAGGACAACCCCAAGCATCTAAGTGTGCATTGAACAAATACGCACACAACTTTTAAAGCCAAATCCTGGGCCCGTCAATCAGCAGTTGACAGTCCTTTTGCACTTCTCTAACCGGAGAATGGTTTCCTTCAGCCACAGTGCAAATGTCTCCCAGCAGCTCCGTCACTATATCCAGCCTGAGGAGAGAAACCCTTTGCAGCTCTGCCTCCTGATCCACTAAATTACTTCTCAGCAAAGCTTAACAAGGGTGCCAGAGCAAGCCAGTAGTGATTTCTCTGTGTACGTGGAACATGGAAGAGCCACCACATCAGAGCAGGGGCAGCTGCTACTGACGTGGAGGCCAGTCAGTGTGGGAACCCCAGGGTGAAAGTCCCCATGAACGAGTTGCTGAGCATGACCCAACATTATCAGTCCCCCACCTTCTAGCTCAGCTTGCATCCTGCATAACAAAGCCTCGGGGTCTGGAGTTTCTTGAAAACTACTTTTCCAGCCCAAGATTATGCAGATTTTCCTTCTTGATGATAGTCGTCCTTTCTCTGGCAGGAATCCTAAGCTCTCCTAATGCGGCTCAGATGAATCTGACCAGCATCATGAGTGCACTAGTTAATTTTTTTTTTCGTTTACTTTTTCCCTTTTGGCTGGGCGTAGCTGTTATGTAATTTTTTTCATCAAATAGGGGAGGGCCTTATTTATAGGGTATTACCGGGATTACTAAAGCAAACCATTTGCACTTTCCAGTGGCTGGTACAACTTGCAATATCCTACCCTGCCTCATAGTTAGCAAGTTGGAGGATCAAACAATTTTGGTTTGATTCTCCTCCAGCATGCTGACACAGCACAAGTCTTGTGTCTACACTTTGAGCACACTGGGCACAAACCCATACCCACCAGCTGCTTCCAGTACTCCTCTGTGCAAACATACCGAGTGCTTCAGGGAAGGAGGGAGGGATGCGCTTTGGTTTTTCCCCCCCCACATTCCGACACGCCTCTGTGGCCTGTACTTAGCATGGGTCCCTTCAGCTTCTCCACGCAGACCCTTTACTCCTTTGACACCCTTCTCCATCACACCTTTCACGCAGTGTGGCCTGCTATGACCGTGCTGCAGCCACTTACTGTTGAACGGGATGCTTGGCCCCATCCATCCCTCCACCCCAGTGCTATGGATCCTAGCACTTCTACGGTGCCTACCTCCTTGACATTTAAGGAGTGAGTGTATTTCTTTCACAACATTCCCACTCACTGAGCAAGAGAATGGGAATGATGCCCATGCATTAATAAGATAATAAACATCTCGCTCTTTACATTTTCCTCAGTCATATATCTTCCAGGTACCAATGCATACAGACGGAACGGATTATACATGACTTTTTAATTCTTCCCGTCATATACAACAAACAGTGGAGCAGACAGCCTACAAGAACACTGAGTATGCAGCAAGCCTTCTCCACCCTGCCTCACCCTACTGCTGCTTCCAAGGTGAATTGTGAAGGGAAACTCAAAATCAAAGCCTTTTTCTCCCTGCATGTAACTTTCACGTCAGCCCTCAACCGAAAACAGAGCTGAACTTACCTTATTACCACAGTCAGAAGCTCCACAAGAGCCCTGCACACGTTAGGCATTCTCCAAGGTGCACCAGCCAGCCCCTGCGTGGAAGCGTCATGTGAGTCTTCCATCATCAAAAGTTCAGAAGCCTGCAAACCCTCCTAAGATGTCTAAAGGATTCCCCTTGGAAGAAAGTGCATCGCACCATCAGGATACATCTGCTCCTACAGAAGTCAGCCAGAGGCCTCTCACTGACTCAGTGGAGCCACACTAACCCCCAAAACCATCCTCAGCACAAACACATTGAAGATTTTAATAAGCCACATTTTCTATGTGCCAGTTAGCATCCTCCAAACCAGGCTGACCTGACAGCCTAAGCACAATGCAAAATTAACAGGGATGAAAACTCTCCCAGGTTTACAGTGAGCATTACCTCCCATTAAAAATGCTTTTAGAAGGCAACCTTGAATACTCCAGAACTGGAATCTGTCAATGCATCAGTCCCCCTTAACCAGCATCCAATAAGTGGTGACTCTCTCACTCCGCCGCCGCGTTGCACAAATAGCTGTGCAAAGAGGAGCAGCATTAGCCTAACGTAGTCCACCAGCTGCAGCCTGTGTGTTTTTGAAGGTCTTTTGAAGCAGCACTAAGAAAGCAACACATTACACAGGTCATGGAGAGTAACACATTTTTAATCTTCCCTTCGTGCAGCAGTTGGGAAAATGCATGTTTTGGCTCCACATCAATTCTCACTTTTATCCTATCCGAACCTCAGAATTCTAGGAAAGGACACAATAGTGATTCCCTTTTTAATTTCCCTTGTTCTCTTTCAGTGGGTGAAGGCACATAGCACCAGTCCCAATGAATTTACCAAGCAACTCATTTGCTACAGCTTGTGTTTTTCAGTCAGATGTTACGTGAAATCATGACAGCAACAAAGTTTGAAAAAAGTGAATCATAAACTCTAAAAGGCCAATAAAAATAACCTCACATTTTAAACAATAATCATGATTTTTAAGCCCATGGCTACATGTCCTAAGTTCAAAATACCTGGGGGGTTTGCCTTATGATCCTTGAACATTTAGGCTGGAGACACTGGCAGTGCTGGACAGATCCTCAGAGCCTCTGAGCAGACACTGGTTGTGTCTTAAGAGAAATTTCTATTACTCCCACAGGACTGCTTTAAATGTCAAATTCTTCCTTCATAACAGAGCATAGCAACTCACTGATCAGAAATTGATCTCATTAACGGACGGGTGATGAGTTTCAGTGATCAAAGCCTAGATCCACCAGTAGGAGCCCACGAGTGAGGTCACCTGCTGCCATTCTAATTACTCCTCAGATGACTTCCAAAGCAACACATCCCTGTGTGCTTGTTGTACCGAGCTCAGCCTGCAGCTCCAACAGTTTACTCCTAAGTAGAAGTCCAACTGAAAGAGGACTTCCAGAGTGTCATTAAAACATTTAGTGACAGAAATAGTCTACTGATGCTGAGGATCCTGAAATTCCTGAAGCTCACACTATCAACAAACAGGATTTTGACAGACTAGTCAGATGTACGGAAGAAGCACTCTCGGTCCGTGGGAGCAAATCACTGCATACACAAACCTCCTGGGGTCAAGCCAGTAGCCACACCGAGTGCTCTGCAAGTAGAGTGCTTTGACAGTGCAGTCCACTGAAGAAACCTCCAGAGTATAAGATCCAGCTGAGGAAGAGAGACAAAATTGGGAAAAAGGAGTGATTGAAGACATACCTAAGATCTTTACCGTAAAACCACTTGTGCTCATTTGTTTGCTGAAGGTTAAGATGGAGAAAACATTTCTGAGCCAGGAGAACTGCCAGTTGCTATTTTAATACTTACCCAATTCTGCATATCTCCACAATCCACAAACAAGAAAACCAGAGTATCTAGGAGCATAAAACTACTTATTTTATACACTTGGGAATATAATCTAAGGAAGGGTTGAAGAGCTTCACTATCGGATTCTTTGGTAAACAAAATTTAAAGTAGTGGTATTCAAACTGTTCGGGCCTTTGGGAATGCCAACGGAGTTTGACATTTTAGGTATTTGGCCATGGTTTGGCTGCACAGACTCTTCTGGCTCTCCAGCAACACCACATAGTGTCCTGAAATTTTATTCTTGGACATCAAAAGCCACTCACAGCCCAGTGGGACAAACTGGCTATTGACAATCAAAAAGGCAAAAGCATCTGAAAGACATGCCAAGGTTTCCCTTGTTCTGCAGGGAGAATTTATGCTCATTCAGGGTACAGTTACTCGTTTTCTTCCACGGCACAACTCAGACTGTTTGCTCAAACCCAGAACTGCTCCAACCTTCTGATATACCCCAGCATCCATTCCTGCGTTTACAGCTATTGAGAGAGAAGGCGCACACTGTTATGCATTAGCTTCCCAAAATAGCTAACTACCAGTCTGAGTGGCTGACTGGGCTAAACAAATTGCAACCCAAGACTCCTTCCTTAGCCTCCCCCACCCCACCCCCTATTAAGGCAAAAAAAAATAAAAAATGTTCTCATTAGAAACTATCAATTATGAAGAAAATAGTACATCCAGTTGAGAGCCAGCTATTCAGCAGACCTTTTATAAATAAATCCTGCTGCTGAGAAAGCACCAGTGCTTATGTAACCATGTACCAGTCCAGCAAGCACGGCTCTGCTTGTGGCCACTGGTTTCAGTGGTCAGTGTTTCTATCCCAGAGGCAAAGGCGGCTTTCAGTCACTCCCCTCTGCATGCTCAGTGCTTCAGAAAACAGGATCAACTGCAGCTTTGAGAGATGTGCTACTGCTGATCCACTCTCAGGATGAGCTGGACTCAGGAGCCCATGTCTTCTCCTCTTGACATCCATCAATTTTCTGTTAAGGTCAGAAATGGGTCCCACAGAAAAGAATGGCATGAATGTGATTGACCAAAGGTCCTAATACACAACAAATAATGTCTCTTATTTAACAATAAGCTGATGCGCTCATCTCTAATGAACATCTAGGATTTTCCTTCTGAACACAAGCATCAACCTAGAAATTGAAACAAATTAAAGACAAACATACAACATTTATATGCATACAGCCTCTGTTAACAATCTTAATTTTGTGAAGTTGAAAGCTTATATATTCTCCTTTCTAGTCCAATGAAATCTAGGGCCCAAAGTCCTAGCCAGAGGCAATGTGACTGTAAACTACAGGCTTTCTGTTTGCTTTCTATTTATGAAAAGCCTCTGAGAAACTTTTGAGTAAAACACTTTCTTTTAAGCATTCTGCATTTCCCTACACGTAGTTTGAACTTTCTATGCTGTGAATCTGATTTTTCAGCAGCCCATCAGAAAGGGCAGCTCAGGGAGACAAACCTACGGCTCCTCCTGGCTAAACTCATGCACATATGGAATGAAGGTCTGCCCTACAAGCAAAAATCATTAATAAGAAAAGCTCTGCATACACAGCAACCACAAGATCAAAACTGGCAGTAAATAAAAGAAAAAAAAAACAACAAAAAAAAACAAAACAAAACACGAAACAACCAAACAACCAAAACCAAGTACATCTAATATAGATCCGGCATCAGTAAGCGTGTAGTACATTCTCTCTGCTCTAACATTTTTTCCAGGAAAGAAGAGACAAGAGTCTGCTCTTAAAAGAAAAGTGGATTTAAAAACAGAAAAAAACACCAGAAAAAACCCAAACAAACAAACAAACAAACACCCACAAAAACACACGCGTTCATGCCTTCTAAATGAAGATGTAGATGTACAGATATAAAATTTCCTCTTTCATTTTCCTAATTCACTTTTTCTTTGGAAATAATAATAAAAAAAAAAAGATAGAAGAAACACAAGTTTCTTTTCCTCCTGAAGTTCTGCATCCAAGGAAAAAAAGCAGAATCCCCCCCCAAAAATGACCCACCTAGCTCCATGAAAAAGAGACAAACTCATGATGAAATAGCACACTGAAGAGTGATCACACCAAGGACACCTGTCACAGGCTTCTGGGAACCTGCCCTTGCCCTCTGGACTGACCTTCCCTTTGGCAACACACAACGCTGGAGTGCTGGAAGAGGCAGCTTCCAGATGAAGCTCATTCAGGTAAAAAATATCCTCTGCATAACATCGTATCGGTGTCAACTTATTTTCTTCTACAGAAATAACTATATGACACACACACTCCTTCGGAAGAAGAAATGGCCAGTGCATTCCTTCAGTAGCATGGGGGGAAAGTGGAAATCCCCTGGAAACTATTGAAATTATGTCCAACCTGCAGGACGTCATTCGACATTATCTCCATCTTTTATGTGCACTGCTTTTTCTATGGTTTTCACAAGATCAAAAGACAAACAAAATGTGCATTAAGACCTTTGTCCTGACATTTTCTCAGTTTGAAATGTCCACCTGGGTCTAGCAGATGGTAAAACAAAGCATCTTTTATTCTTCTGTTCATATTTAAGCATGGTTATTCTCTAATCTGCCATCTGGAAGTTTCTGGGCTTTTCTATAAAGAATAACTTTTTACCTGTACTTTGAACAGAGTTATCACCTTAAAGAAAGAAGTATGACGTGCCTTTTGGCAATGCAAGTTATTTTTTCTTGTACCTTTTCTGCTTTTAAAAAATGAGTCAAGTTTTATTTTTAATCGCGCTTTTATTACCTTTTTCCAAAATCAAGCAAAAAACCCACCTCCAACAAATCAAAAAACCTCCAACAAATCACATCCTATACTGCTATATTTACACTGTAGACTTCTTAGTCTTTTATGTAAATATACATATTTTGAAGTAATATGTCTTTGGAAAAGAACACTATTTTTAGCTTTCTGATAATGGATAAATCTTCATTATCAACATAATGCTTTAAAAGAAAACTAATTTTCAGAGTTGTCAAATATCAAAATAAGGGTACAGATTAAGCGTATTCAACTTATTATGAACAAAAAGAAACCTCAAACATTACAATAACTCAAAATAGTGTACTATACCACACACATAACATGGCCAAAGCTGATTATTTTTGATGGACATTAGTTATCACAATTGTTCTCCAAAGCAGGAATAAAAAAATATTTTTAAAAAGTCTCAGACATGCTATTTGGAATATTCACTTCTTCTTGGCAATTAGTTTCTCTTCATAGTTGACTGGGATTATGCCACTGCATTCTTCTGTCTTTGATACCTGATGTTTTACAAAACCACGTCTAATTACATCAATATCACGTCCTAAATGATCCATCATGGTTGATACAACTGAAGGTGGGGCTTCTATGTCTATCAAAAAATACCTGCAATGAGAAACATACACACAATAAAGAAAAAGTTGATGCAGTACAGGTATTTTTAATTCAAGTAACTACTCTGTGGAATTTCTTAAATGGAGCTTTCTAATTTTTTCATGCATTTTGGTACCAGAATGGCTTGAAATAAAAGCTGAGTATTACCTTGATTTCAAATAAGAAAAGTTCAAGTGAAGCAGGCTCAGCCTGAACTTTTCTTTGTTGTACAGCACTGCTTACCCAAGGAGATTAAAGAGAGCTTGCTCTTCTTGTACCTAACTCCATTCATTTCCACACCTTGAACTGAATAGTCTTTAAAAAAATAAGTAGGGTGGCATATTCATTTCAGTTGCAAAATGCATCCTCCTCCTTTGAATTCACAGCGTTGTTTCTTTGGCGAACAGATGCCAGCATGAAGCATCTCAAGCTTATATACATACAGGCACATTTCTTCCTTTAAAGTTCTGCCTTAGAGCTAATGGAAATTTTAAAATTACAGCAAAAGAAACCCAAGGAGATGGACTTATCCCAAATTAGGCACATCTCCGATGTGAACACGGCTTAAATTCTCAATCTGAGAGTGGGAGCTGAAGCCGCGCACGGGCAATGCCCACTGGCACAGCTGATGAGCATTCTGTCGCGCTGGCCTTGGTGGGACTGGAAAGGTCCTTCCACATGTGCACAGCTCCAGGTAAGCACCCTGTGCCCACCACACTGCTATCTTTGGCATCTATAAAGAAAAAGACAACCACCTACCTATGGGAAGGAGAACACTGCTCTCCATTAATATCTTAGGCCACCAAGGTTACTTCTGCAATAAACTCCTTTGCTGAAGAGCTGCACCTTCTTCATGAGCTCAACTATAATTTTGCAAGAGGCTTTTCAAATTCCAGCACACCCGAGCAAGCAAAGATTTCTACTGCACTTTATGAGCCCCACTTCAGACAAGGGACACGACTACACACTGCACTAACTTCACCTCAGATGCAAATTCATATCTCAGAAGAGATCCCATCTCTTAATGTGAGATGTACCTTAAATTCGATAACAACGTTATGTCTGCTTTTCCCACAAGTTATGAGCAACCTAGTGCCAGCCATCGCACTAATGCAAAAAATGAGTAATCCATGTCACTGGCCACCTCTCCTCCCTGGAAATGCTGTGAATGAACCAGCACTGTCAACAGAGCTGCAACCAGGACACTTTTCAATCACTTTGCCTGCAGTTGCCATGGTACTCCCTACTGTACAGTAAAAAGATACTGAAACTGCCTCAAAAATCCTACTGAAGAGAACTAACCACACACCTTGTTTCCAAGACTATCAGTAATTTAAAGGCTAAGTGTACAGCACAGCATCTCCCCGCTAGCTATTTCATTTTAAGCCTTACACACTCTCTTATCAAAGCTCTCCCTTCCTTCTAGTCCACTCAAGCACAGCTCTTCACGAAGCATCAGTATAACCTGAAAGTGATATCCCTTAAATGAAGTCATATTATCCAGGCAGGATTAAGCATCCCAGTTTGATTTAAAAACTGTACCTAACAGAGAGGACTTCGTTCTGCAAGAGGTATGGATTCTTATTCAGTCAACTACAGCATCAGCATCACAGTCCATCTTCATAAAAGTAATCTTGGAGGGTAGGTCCCTAAGACCAGATGCTGAACTAGGAGTCTGAACAGGAGATAGAGGAGACGGGATCATGAACAACACACTCACTCATGTTCTTCACGCTGCATGGAGTTTTCATACAACTAAATGTGTTACATAAAAATATTACACACAGAGGAGACCTATCAGGCCAGAAATGACTCAAGCAGCATGTGTTGGATTACTGCACAGGGGTGGAATCCACCCATGGAAAACATGGCAAAGATGCTTCTCCTTAGCCAGATGTCCTAATCCTGAAGCTCTTACGCAGGCATCTACATCAGCAGCCTCTGAATTTGCCTCTGAAGTCTTTTTTTTTCAGAAAGACCAGACTGAAGCACTGAATTCTTGTACGTGAGGGGTCTGATGGGAAAAAGTCTCCCTGCGGCCCATACTGCAGCAACGAGTCCTCCCGAACAGATGCCCGGCGAGTGCGGGCTGTGGCCAAGCGTCACTGAGGCCAAGGGACCAGCGCCAGGTCACGTCAGCAAAGGAGCTGCTCCTGACTGCAGCAGGCTACTGAGAGCTACAGGAATAACTTGCCTCAAGAAGGATTTGGAGGAACCCTGGTGAGCTCAGTCCCCCCTCACACATCCTCACAGGTTTCAGTGGGGAACAAGATTTGGCATAACGTATTTGGAAAACAACGGCCCACCATTTTCTGGTCTCCAGAATTAAGAGCTGCCACCTGGTTAAAAGTTTAGGGAAAGAAACAATTTTTAAATTTGGACAATTCTTTAGAAATACTGCACAGCAACATCTGAAGGATGCACACCCCTTAAAAAAGGGAAAGTTGTGTTTTCTGTTAAAACCATTAAAAGCCACTGGTAAATTTAACAGATGACACTTAACTCTTCTCGTTGGGAAGAAGCCTTCCAAATCCTCTCACAGCTGCAACTAACAGAAAGGAGGATGGGGGAAGGAATTCTCACTGGTAATCCACCACCACCTTGCTGCCCCCTTCCCTTAGCAAGAGCATTCGTCCGTATTGCAATTCGTGCTCTTTGCTGCACCATTTCAGTCCCACCATTTCTCGAGAATTTAATTTCATTTCTGCTTGCAAGTCGTATGCTGCTTTTCATTGTGTTCTTAAAACAGCAATAGGGTTGGGATTTTTTTTCTCCAAAGGCTGCTTTGCAACTTTGTGCTTTCTCACATTAGCAAAGGGTGGAAATTTCCACTGACGCACTGTTGATAACTGAAGGAGAAGGGGGGGATGGGAGGATGAGCTGTTACAGCATATCTTTATGACTCCTTGCAGAATAGGTATTTTATCTGAGGATACAAAACTGCAGTAGTTAGGGACAATGCCATTTTTTAAAAACAACCACCACTCTTCAACATTAACAAGCAATGAATGCCTTCCTGTGCCAAAAAAGAGAGAAGAAAAAAAGGCCAGAGTAAAAAAAATATTATTTCTTTATTAAAGAAAGGGAAGAAACTAACGGCTGCAAAAGCAATAACCAAACACAATTGACAATGCAAACCCTGAGGAGATCTGGAACCCCTTCCCCCCCAAATTATACATATTTAAATCAGCTGTCACGAAGCTGTGGGGTTTTTTTAACCCACTCTCAATAAGGCATGCAGTGATCTATGACCCGATACGCAATGCTGTAGCTACTGTTTGTGTAGTAAACAAAAGCAATCCCAGTGAGACTTAAAGATAGGGAAAAATACAGAATGCAGGAGGGAAACCACCTCATTCTTGCAAGCAAAAATGCAAAAGCATTTAGGCTCTCTAGGAGTCAGCCGAGTCATCAGGGGAGAAATGCAGGAAAATTCCACTGATTCACTATGAGACCACAGTTATTTTTGTCATCCTGCTTGACTGTAAATAGAAGGATGATTTAAATACAGGAGAGCAGATTGAAACATATTAAAACAATGCATTAACTGGAAAAAAAAATTTCAAATATCATATGATCTCAAATAAAGGAGGACATGCCTTTGCATATGAGAGAAAAAGGAAAAAAAAAAAAAAAAAAAAAAGGAAGAAAAAGCCCAGTTTCATTTATCCTTTTTAACATATTCAAGCCAGAAATTGTTTGAGTCTCGAGTCCTAATGATACTCAAATATTTTTCTTTTCTTTCAAACTGACAGTCTAGGATTTCAAAGAACCCTGAAACGCACCTGGATCAAAACTCACTTTTAAATCTGCCTAGATTACAACTCACTCGGCCTGGGGAGCCAAGGAAAAAGCACATGTATGGTGGACTTGGAAGATGCTGTGAGGTCCCATGGTTGTACCCAAAAAGTGTTTGTAGCTTAAATTTCTCCTTTACATAGTGGCAATAAGTGTATGTAAGCTTCCCTGGTGGGGAGGTGGAAGATACAAAGGAAAGAGAATGTTCTGATGAACAGGTAGAGGTGAAGCATCAAACAGGGAAACAGGAAACCAACCAGAGGCAAGCAAGCTGTGGCACTCGTGGGAGAGCAGCTGGGCATTCGTTCCCATTAAGGTAATCCTATACAAATCAAATTTTTTTGCTACCTGAACGATCACTTCATCTTTGGGACCCCTGCATTGCTCTGAAGAGAGGTAGTTGCTTTTCTTCTCAACTCTTGTGGTAGCTACCCTTCCTCAGCAAGGCAGGCAGGCAAGTTCATGCTCAGAAGATTATCATTTTGTAGCTGGAAGGACTAGTACACGTTACTTTTAGCTTTTAAAAAACACACATGGAGTAGATGGAAGTCCCTTGAAGATCACAAGGATATCAACGGGGACGTGCCAGATCAAAACCAAAAGCTGGTACCTTAGTAACTAGACTGTGCCACAGCAATGACGCAAACAATCCATAATGAGCAAGTACTTTTGGGAAAACTATGTTTTACAATCCACAGTCTTCAGAAGTTTCATTTGCCAAATTCCATACATAGATGCCTGTTATTAAGCTAATTTAATAATGGAAAGACAATCTGCAGCTTTGCAGAAAAATAAAAGAAAATACTGTTACACTGCAAAAGAGAACCAGTGTGACCTATTTGGAGTATTTGAAAAGTCATGATCACTGGGCAGTATTTGAAAAGTTTATAAAATTGTTATGAACGGGTCCGAAGTTACACCGCAAGTATTAATTCTGCTTGTGTCACTTCTTTGCTTTCTGTATAATATACGGCTAAAAAAAAAAAAACAAATGGTGACTGATTCCCATCCCACCAAGCCCACTATTTGAAGGCAACCATCACATTTAATCAATATGCTTGCATAAGGATGCTACAGAATTCAGCGCATCAGAAAATCATACTGGAGCCTTAATATCACAAACTATTGCACAGTGCCATTTCTTCTGAAAAGCAGCAAAATTGAAAACGGCACTCCCACAGGTAAGGTGGAGGTAGAAAAAACATTTCAGGGCTCTGATATTTGAGGCACATCCACACTTACGTGCATGTACATGTTGACAAAAGCATTTGAAGGAAAAATAAAGGTTCAACTCATCAATGAAGAAAGCCCCATCTAGTGGAAGAAAACAATCAATTTAGCAGAAAATACTATAAATGTGCATAATACTCAAACTGGTTTTATTCTCATCCAAGTGCATTACAGACTCAGAATTTCTCTTCGCTGAAAAAGATTAAGATGTTCTAAAATCTGAACAGAAACAAACAACACAGGTTGTGCATTAGCTATAGATTTAGTTTGGTGGTATTAAGAAAGGAAAGCTTGTAACCCCTGTCATCTGTTTTTCCTTCCTCGAGTCTTCAATAACCATGAAAATCGTCAAGAGAGTCTACCTGAGAGAAGCTAAACGTGTCGGTACATTTATCTGCAGGATGAAGTCCTTTAACTATGCAATAGTTTGAATTTTACTAGGGGGTGGAGAGAAGGGTTTTTAAAACTTGTAAACACTCCAGAGAACAATTCTGATGGGCAACTATTATTTTACTCTTACAAATAAAGTAAATAAAACTGTATCCAGACAGCATGGGTTATTGGAAGACACTTCAGCATCTCTTGTCCACAGAGTACTATTCTGCCACAAGATGCTTGTTTAAAAATAAGTTGTGCCAGTACAGTTTCCTAAGCTCAGATACATTATGGAAAGAGGAAAAGTTTGACCATGTAACATAATTTACATAGTTTTGCAAAACATTCAAATGTCTTAAACAACATGATGCTCAATTACTGAAATACTCCTCTTCATAACTATCTATTCCTTGTGCATTAGGCCACGGAGGCACCAAGAAATGAGAAAGAGTCATGCCCCCTTTCCTGAGCTTTGGCAGAGCAATGTTATGTCACGCACCACCCAATGAAGGCAAGACTCAAGGTGCTCCTGCAGCAGGGCCAACCACTTTGGACCCTAAACCACCCAGCAGAGGTGGGAATGATTTGCAGGAAGGCCAGGACAGCCCCCAAGCCTTCCCCACTGCAGCGGAGGGGAAGCTGGTACCGAAGCTCGGTGCTCCAGCTCCTGGGGAGTAATTGCAACACTGCACGGCCTGGAAGCCAAGTTGAGCTCATCATGCTGCACCCTTGGGGAAGGAACTCGCCTCGCCATCTTCCCCCATCACACAAACAAGTCCGCAGCACAACCAAAACTGCAACCTGGATTTTCAACTCCCGATCCCCTTAGATGCTATCGGTATGTATCCTGCGCTCCTCGGTGGACCTTGGCAATCACCAGGGTCCCTGCACACCTCTTACAGAAAACTCCCCATGCATGTGTTAAGATAAGCACCCAAAATACAATTCAGCAAGAACAAACTCAGTAAGACCTGAGCTTGCTATTTCAGAGAACAAGTGGGCTGATGAGATAACTGGGAGTGAACAGCAAAACAAAAAGATTAAGAGACAAGCAAGCAAGTAACAAAAGAAAATTGCCATCTTTTCAAAATCAAATTTGAAAGGGAAAAAAACAACAAGGCAACGAAAAACTGGCAAATAGAACATGGAGATTGTTATGAATAATCAGAACTGTGCAGAGTTTAGCTGGAGAATTCACAGATAAAGTAAATGAAATAATAAAAATGTGAGGAGAAAGGTCTAGAAACATTACTATGTTACAGGTAGATTTCATAGGGGAAAGCACACACATACATGAAAAAGTAGAAGGGAAAGGCCACTGTGCTCTATCGATTTGCAAAACTGTACTAAATCTGAGCACTGACAAGGCTGACGAATATCATTTTTTCTATAACAGAGATAACAAAAATAAGAATGGAAGCAACATTAGGGGGAGGAACAAAATCACTAACAACAAATCTCTAGGGGATAGCAAGACACTCAGTATTCAAAACCCAGTTTCACCTGGCCACTTTCTACTCCCCAAAGCCCCTGTCGTAAGTCCTCCCAGTTTAACAGATTCCTGGTCTGCAAGAAGTTTGAGACATTACCTTCCCAAAGGAGTGTCTGAATCTTATTTGTTTAAAGATCTGTTTTGCAGCTGCCCTTGTACCATCTCCCCTAAAGTAAAAATATCCTACATACCAACCACGTCCCCCAAACCACCTCCTTTATCTGATGCCCTGAGGCATGAAGTGTCATAAGCATATGATTAAGGCACAGCCTGGCAAGGCCAAAGAAAACGGGTATGCCGCAAAATGCAAACCCACTGACTCTGCTATTGAGATCTATCATTTTACAAACAGTTGCAATATTCTCCAGTTTAGTACTGACCAAGTACGTGCAATGGCTCTGCAATGTCATCACCCAGCCCCAGTCTGGACCCTTTATTTGAAAACTCCTTTGAGGGATTCAGTGATTCTGTATCATCTTAAACAGCAAACAAATCCAGAGTTTAACATTCCTTGAATTCAAATGCTAGTACACACCTTATTTAAATCAGCTCACTTTTGTTTGTTCCAGAAATAAGCACCCCCGATACATGTAATACAGTATTAAAAAAAAAAAAAAAAAAAAAGCATTGTGTTAAAAGCAATTTAAATTCAACTTATTAAAAATTATTAACAAGTAGTGGCCAGTAAAACAAATACTTGGCACAAATCTATTGCCCATTAGGAGATAAACTTGGTAATCTTTATTTACATTCTTCCACTGTTTTGTCAGAGAAACAGTGGCCATGGGCAAGTCACTCAGGCTCAGTGCCTCAACTAAATTTACATACCTAACCCACATTGGAAACAATGTGTCCTCATCACATTTTATTTATCAATAAGGTGAATAGTGTTTGTTACAATTTTGTTACAATTTTGTGAGATGTTACCTGAATCATGCTCTTAAATACTTTAAAAACAAAGTACTAATGTTTTACTGCTGCAGTTAATAACATAAATGTGACTTAGGAGCTAATTCAACTCTAGTTTAAAATATCAGTAAAGCAGTGATTTAAAAGTTTGATTCTTCAGACATATCCACGCAGTTCCTGAAACATACTATTTTCATAATTACTTAAATGCAAAAGCTGTCAATATTAGGTCTCTAAAAAAGGAGGGTGTTTTCTGCCAAAAGAGATGCATTTAAGAGAAAGACCTAAATTTGTTTTAATATACCCTCAATGCACATGCACCACCTGTTCGGTGAATATAATTTCCTGAGAAGAAACAAGTCAATTATACATACGATTTGAGCTCTTCAAAGCTGCCTGGGAGAGTAAAACCACTCATTCCAGTGACAGCTGTGGGCCACAATCCCTTATGGCAGGCTTTGAAAAATTTCAGCTTTACAGATCAATTGGCAGTAAAATTCTCATTCTCTGTACAGTCTCCTGGATATTCTTAAATTTATAATGTGCCTGTAATATAGTATATCTGAGACAGATGATGCCAAAGCACTACAGAACTCAGGAGGGAAAAGCACTTTATTAAGGAGGCAACTATCCTCCCTACCAACTTATGAATATATGTTTTCCAGTTTAATTCTTTAGTGTTCACTAAAGACACTACCAAAACCTCGCTAAGTCCAGCAGCAGCTTTGCTGCACACATCACACTTGCG
The DNA here is from genome assembly GCF_018691265.1 of Tyto alba. Lineage (NCBI taxonomy): Eukaryota > Metazoa > Chordata > Aves > Strigiformes > Tytonidae > Tyto > Tyto alba. Next base: position 29,423,921 of record NW_024881276.1, read on the forward strand.
TGCCCTTTCACTGTCAATCACTCAGATTTATGATACGCTGTATATAATGACTTGAATTGCAGTTAAAAATGGAATTAACGAAATGAAGAAGACATATCAGCAGAAGTCTGGGAGAAGGCATGCCACAGAGCACATCTCAGTTGAGCAGCAAGTAGCTGGTGCTGCCCTACCGATGGCCCTCAATTTGAGGTTAAGAGGCACAACCTTGATAGCACTGGGAGTTGTACAAGGCAGCAGAGCTAGGCTCACCATGCTGGTGAGAACGATTTCCAGTTAGTTTTGTTTTTCGGGCAAACACCCCATGCAGGTGGGAGGATTCCATGCCATTCTGAGTGACAGGGAGACGGTTCTTGCAGCGGTCACCAGGACAAGAGCAGTCTCTAACAGACACACTATTAAACTGTGATCCATGCTACAACTACTGCATTGAACTGATTTTCATACAATTTGTTGCTAAGAGTAGGGTGTTCCACTAATTCTCATATAATTCACCAGCCAGGAGGTCCAAGAAATAATGGATTCGGTCTACATCCTAAGTCTCCAACTATCTACACCCTGTTGGAAAACTACCTGAAGCTCTGCTACGAATCACCAAACTAAAAAAAAAAGTAAAATTAAATTTAAAAAAAATTTAAAAGCAAACAAACAAAAGAAAAAAATATTTGAAAGATTCAACACTCTTCCTGCCACAGACACACAGTATCATTTGCATTCTCACAGAAGCCCTTTCAGTTACTTCAGAAGCAGCCCAGACTAAGGAAAAGGTGACACACTCTCTGCTACTTAATACACTACACTACACCAACTTGCTAAGAAAGGGAACATGGACAGAATTAAGAATTGGCTATGAAGGAGAAAAGACCTTAGGATTGATTTCCTAGTAAGTACAGGTATATATTCACCTTAGTGAAGTATCTTGATAGGCCTTTTTTTACTTTTTAACTCTGTCCTGTTAAAAAAAAAAACGATTACTTCTTACAGATGCTGTAAAGTAGAACTGACTGGTTTTATAAGGTGGATCAAGAACTGACTTTTCACTTCCTATTCCTAGATTATGTTTAATACCTTGAGTAACTTATTCTCCAGACCATGTAAAATATTGGATGGTATACCAGGAGTCCACCACACCCGTACTCGGAACTGCAATCTCCCCAGCAAAACCTACAGAAATACAATTCTCCGACATTACTGGGTACTGAAACTGCCTGCTGCTCCCCCTTGTAGTATCTCATGTCTCCTGAATTTGAGTTCTCCAATTAAAAGCACACAAAACAACTATTTCCTGCAGTACCCTCTCCCAATCACTTCTCCCTTTCTTTCAAGAAGCCAAGCAATTTAGGGGAGGGAACTGTTGTATTCAAATACAGAGGATCCAAATCCAGGGCCATCAGAATGACTACTAAATATTTAGAGACACTTGAACTGGGAGGTAGAGGAGGAACAGTGATGGTAACATTAATCTGACGGCTTCCTGCCTGTGTTTCAAGACACTGTCACAATGATTTGCTACTAAAACTTTGCCTCATTCAAAACACAAAATATGTCTGCTCTGAGGAATCTGAAAAGAGGGTTATGCTCTACAGATCCCCTCGTCCTGCTTATTAAGTAGGCAACCCGCTACAGTAAATGAGTTAAGCTAGTTTACACATCTGAAAGATCCCCTGGAGAAATAGCTTCTATTCATTTCTGCTACATAGTTCTTGTGATGCTGGTTACTGTCGTCTTCTGTTATGGTATCCCTGTTGAAGAACCCAAGACCTAATCTGTAGAAGTACTGCCACCCAAGCCAAGCCGAAACAGTCATCCAAAGTGGTGAACCTCAGAGTGCCAAGTACTCTCTAAAATAAACAAACAAAAAAAAATCTAGAAGCTAAAAGTCTCAACTTCAGCACTGAAAATTAGGGGAACTTAAATCTCTCTGCCTTAGCTCCCCACCTGTACAAGGAGAGTAACACCAGCTCCTTGTTCTGCTGAAGCCATTGGAAAAGACCTTAATGTTTATGAAATACTTCAACAGAAGGATGAGGTAATTAGTAATTCTGTCTTGAGACAAGGCTTTGATTAGCTCCCATGTGTAGGCAACAAGACTGCATCGTAAAATGAAAAACTGGCAGGATCAAGCTATGTTTTGAAGGACACCATGGAGCAGGAGTGCAAGACAGTCATGGCCACAACGCCATTGCTTTTGGTTAAGTAACAGGCACATGGTGAAGATTTCCTCCCCTACCCTTCGTGTCAGTCTGCTTTAACTGGCAGCTGTCACCACTCCCACTTCACAGGAGAATGAAGAGGTCCTCAGAAGAGGGAGTGAAACCGTGAGTCACCCCTGGGGAGATGATCCAAGAAGGGCTTCATAAAAGGTGCACCTCTGGAGTCACCTCGCCTTCCCCAGTGCCAAACACCCCTCAAGGAAGACTACAGGTGGGTGGGTCGGCCAACCACCCGATTGTGAACAGTTGCATTACAGGGATTAGGAGGAGCGTGTCGCTAATTGTTATTTTGATTACCGCAGGCAGCCCCAGCACAGTGCGGGTTGCCTAGCAACATTTCTCAGTCCTTGGGAGAGCCAGCATCCATTTCGGAGGTAGCCTCAAGGAGCAACGACACACCGACATCAGTGAGCAGGGGGTGTGATCCACAGCACCTTCCTCCTGCACCACGGGGGAAGCCCGACACTTGAGGTGCCAGTTCACAGCTTCATTTACATTTCTTGTACTTCCCATAAGCCACACGGTCAACTTTAACAGCCTTAACAAAAATTGTATCAGAAACACAAGGCAGTCTTACTGGGTACACATGGTAATTAACATTTAGTTCAGATGCATTAGAGAAAAAGAATCAATCCTGCCAATTAGCAACCAGAAGATTAAGTACGACTTCTACCAGTAAACAGCCTAATCAGCTTGGAAAATAGTTATGTAAAAAAGACATAACAAAATAACATTGTGCACATTGGGGAAATAGTTCTGCAGGCCTGGACTCAGGCTACGTGTAACACAGCAACTAAACACTAATGAGGACACCTCACAGAATAAAAGATACAAAACACTTGAAGAAGCAGAACACTCGCGTGCACAAACAGCCACACAACACCTTAACTGAGACCACAGACATTACAGCTGTACTCCCAAAAAGCACAAGAAAGATCAAACAATGAGAGTTACTTATGGACATTATAAAGGAGCACTTAAAGGATTTTAAGGAAAAATGCATCATGCATACCATCCTCTTCTGTGGTGCTCGTTGTGCTTGGAGATTCTGTAAGGTAGAGACTTTTCTCCCAGGTTTTCTAGGTTCCTCACAATGGCTCCTCTCTCCATAAGAGCCTCAACAGTGCGCTTCAGCACAGCTGCAGTCTCGGGCTTTAAAAGAAAAAAGAAAAAAAAAAAGAGAGAGAAAGAGGGAAATGTACAAAATCTGGTTATTCTTTAGAAGCAATTAGAAGGGACACCTGTACTTGCATGGCTCAGCACTTGAAGAGACCATTCTGTAACCTGAGAGGGCAAAGTGGAAGCAGATCTCCTCCTAAGGAAGAAAGCTTTTAAGAACAAACAGCCAATTCCTCTGTGAATTATGGCAACAGCAATGTTTCCACCAGTTTCGAAGTCAGGCCCCAACAACAACAGGAAACAGGAAATAGTTAATGGCTTTAACTCACCTGGTATCACTTTGGCTGACCCTTGTACAGGTGTAAGTAAATATATGTGGCAAAGAGCAATTATGAATTGGCAACAGTTTTAAGGTCCCTGGACCATCCATGCTAATTAACATTGTTCAACGCAACATTTAAAGTGAACAGTGTGGGGGGAACACTAATCTGCTACAGAGACAACATTTAGCACCACATTCATTCTATATTGTCATTTCAACTGCACATGCACAATATTTAGACCCTTGGCTAAATCACTGCACATCTCATTACTTTTGCATAACACACATCCAAACCTTTTGAAGAGTTAAGGAACTGACGTGCAGTAATTAGTCTAACATGCAGAGATTTCACTCCTTAGAAAAACAAGTTTGAGGGACAGGCAGCCAAAAAACAGTAGGTAAAACAGATGCAACATATTCTTGCTCACTGCAGATCAGAGCACTTTAGAGTGCTGAATCATTTCGGCAATGACACTCAACAATATCTGTGAAAATGTTAATAAAGTACAAATTAGAATGTTTTGGAAACAACTACCAACTTATACACTCTCAGCAACAAGAAATATTTTAAGAAACAGATCTCCTACAGAGAAAGGAAACTAAACCGATGTCCAACTGAACACAAACCAAACTGTACAGCTTTCTTCTGCGTTTCTTGCAACATTTCACATCAAGATATATTCCCAAGTCTACTTGTCCAGTGAGATGGCAACAGCTGTAAACGGAAAAGTAAAGAAAGAACTGATTTTCAGCTTTAACCAGATTTTATTTTGTTAAATCAGACCACCATAATAATTTCACTGTCCCTTCTCAATCAGAAGAAAGCCGGTGTAAGCCTTCAATCACCTCATAAGATGACTGAAAGTTAGTTTCCTCAGTTTAAAGTAGAGATGTACACAATTCCCTTAATGGAAATTTGTGGAAAAAGGTGATACCAGAATCTCACAACATGCAGTGCAGACCATGCTCCTGCGTGTGAAATTTCTCCTTTGTTTTCCTGAGGATACAAGGTGATTTGAAAGAGCCTCCAAATGCAGAGAAGAGATGTTCAACATACGATGTTTTGCAATGTTTGACTGCTCTTTGAAAGACCTGAAGTACGGACAGTCTGAAATGTTTTCTTGTTCCCATGGGCTAACGGTCCTGTGGCAGTCAAAGAGTCAATCACGGGATCACACCTACTGCCCCTTGCTATCAATCAGAAATTTTATCCCCCTCTCTTCAGTTGCATAAACTGCCTGGGAAATTTATTATCAACAGAAAGAGCCTAAACAGTTATAAGGTCAGCAAAAACGCCTGGACTTTTTTTTCAACATATGTTTAGATTGTGTTGTAAAACAATTACGGGGACCAGACAAGTATGTATACACATGGAGAAATGTTGCTAGCTTGCCAAAATTCCTCAACGCATTAAAATCATTGTTTCTCACAACAGATAAATTCTAAAAGTATCTCTTGTCACAGGTGAAAAGTTAGGATGAAGTGATTAAGACATTTTATGGATTATACTATATTAATTTAAATCATATTTTAGCTGAAAATCAGGAATAACACTATTTTTCAGTTGACTTGGGATGGCTGCCTCCATTATCACTCATCAGATTTTCAAGCAAGCACCTTTCATGATTAGGATGCCCTTCTCCAAAACATTTGCAGAACTAATTGGGTCTCCCTACAACTCTTTTTGACCTCTTGCCACAAAACAAGCCATTCCCACAAACGTTACAGGAGTCTGAATTTCTGAGATTTCCAAAACTCATTCAAGGTTACATGGAGCAAAACCAGTGTGCTCAAAACTTACAAAGGAGAGACTGACAGATGGACAGGCAGACCACAACCATGCAGCTCTTTGCTACAAAAATAGCATAAAACCAACTCTGTAAAATCAAGTGGGCCCTTGCCTGTCAACGCTACAGCTGATGATGCTGACCATATTAATACTTCCATTCCTCCCTTTAAATCTACCTCTTGTATCTCACATACTTCTGCATATTAGATTCAAATACTAGAGAGTATCCCATCAACACAAGGATTTTTTTCCAAGACTGGGTTCTTAGCCTTCTCTGTATGCTCATATTTTACATTATTTTTCATCCTCTAATACATCTGACAGCTACCACCAATCAGTCGCATGCAGTCCTCTCTCTCTCTCCACAAACCCAAGGAAAAGGACAAGCAAATACTATCAGAGAACTGGGAAGCGGCAGCTATGACATGTTACTCAGAACTTTGAGCAGCATTCAAGGAGTGGGAAGGGTAACTGTGAAATCTGTTGGCTGAGCTGACAGGACTGAAGGTGAGGAACAGAATCATGCTAAGTCAAGTAAGGAGATCAAGTAGTATGTTCACAATAATGCCAGCAACTTGGAGTGAGCATAGAACAAAATCTCTTACTCTGCATTACACCCACGTGTTCTTTTGCTGTAGAGGAAAGTGTTCTTTCAGACTTCTGCTATCGGAGAAACATCAGTAACAGCCAGAGAAAAGGTAGCAGCTCCACTTTACTTGACCCTTTTCTTCACACTCCACAAATGCCAAATCACAAGCAGATAGTGAGGAGCAGAGGCTCTTAAGACTCTCCCCATGAAGAATTTCTACCCAAGCTCCTTATGGCTGTTTTAGCTTGACTTACGTGACACAAAGGTGAGAGAAGCTGGCCCAAACTCTAGACAGTTTTTATGCTGCTTTCATCAATGCAGGATCTCAGCATTCAAACCCATCTAAATCAGGAGCTGCTGGTGAGACACCCTCATTTGTTGTGAAGCAGCAGGCTAATATAGACAAGCCAAAAACTACAGAGTTAATGGAGCTGCGAGTGACATCCATAGTTTAATGCTGTAAGAACTACACCAGATATCTGGCTTCAAGAAAGAACAACAACAACAACAGAGTTTGTGAAGAAGGCACCAAGTTATGCATTACTATCTAGAAGGTTTTGCCTTTTGAACAAGAATCTGACGTTGACCATTGGGATTTTACATACCCACATTAGTAAGGGAAAAGAGCAGTTTTAGGAGAGAAAGGGCAGCTAACCTAACAGTTTTAATATTCTGTGCACTGCTGTGCACCTGTAGTGCTTCCAACCCTAGTCTTGAAAGCACATTCTTGGAAAGCAATAGGATCTGCCATCTAAGTCTTCTCCCACTGTGCCTGCTGTGTGTGGTTAGGTTGCAGAAGCCTCCATGGTGCTCACACAATTATCGCAGGAGAAATCTCTCGGGTCAATGAATAAAAATACCGTTATGTTTACTATTGCCACTTATCTCCCACTTGCATTAAAAAATGCTGATCCATACACAGAGCTCCATTCAAAAGCGATTTTAATTGATGGAGACCTTCAGACAAACAGCTGTCTGCCCAGTGGTGGAGTTGTTTGACATACCCTCCTTAACAACCATGCAGATTTAAGTTAAATGTTATTGAGTAAGTTTACTCCTCTACATCCCTCATATCCTCAAATGACACATAAGCTTTTTGGCTCTTTTATACATGCCAACAGATCAGCACATTCCCTGAGCGGCTGCATGTCCAACATGATGTGCAGTTTCTAAACACAATGAAGCCTAAGATCAAGTCCCATGTATTTAAAAACAAAACAAAACAGAAAGAACAAGAAAAGAAAGCCACAGATTTCTACATTAAGGATTGTAAAATATTACACGTTTTTGCAATCTCCCCACTTGTGGACATACTTTGAAAACATAAACTAATTGTTGGTTTTGAAAGCTTGTCACTGTAATCCCTCTCATTCTTCCTCTCCAAAAAAGATCATGGTTTATCATAGCTTGCCTAAAGCCATCAACCAAACTATATATAGGCTAGCCTTTCCTAACCATAATATCCACAGACACAGGTTCCTCGGTTTGCCTCAGAGCCAGACCAGTTGAGTACATAGGAAATGGTATTGCCTGGCTCCCAACCCAAGAGCCACAACATTTTTTTCCTGAACAGCCAGCACTAATTCCAGTACCACAGATGTGGGGAAGCAAAGATGGGGGAATTAAAAAAAAGGAGAAAATGGAAGCTGGTGCCAGGATATCCATGCTGGAGAGCAGGAAGCACTAGCAAGAGCATGTAAGCCCTGGTATGTAATTCTAGCTCTGGTTCCCCCTTCTGCGTGCATACTCAAGCCAGAGCCCTTTCAACTGGCTTCACCCTCAGTGGACTTGGTGAACTTTGTTAGGGAACTTGGCTCACTATCATTCAGCCACCAGTATTTACCTTGTTCTCAAAAAGGTACATGCTCCTACAGACCCGACCAAGCCATGGAAGGAAGAGGAGGTCACTGCAGACAGTCCTTGGAAAAATGACCCTGGAAGAAGTAACTCAAGGACTGTTGTCTACAGATCAAAATTCCCCACTCCTCTACCCCCACATTTTTTAACCCTACAGCTGCCCAGAAGAACATATTAACTAGCATGTCAACCCTGTATCTGCTGGGCAAATCACAACAGAGGTACATTACAAAACATACTTTCAGTGTATTGTTGGCTTTCTCCATGGATGAGGATCACCACAGCCGCGTTCACCAGGCAGCTGCACCACCAGGGAGGCCCCACGCAGCTGCTGCTGATGCCACAGGAACATCCAGATCACCGAGCCCCTTTCCACAAAGAGTCCAGTTCAGTTTATGCAGAACAGCACTACTCCCATGAAGGCATACATAGCCCCAGGTGTCACGCAAACCACAACTGAACACCATGACCTAAGCACTTTCTCCACACCTTGGCTTCTCCCCTTCTCCTCACCAGTCTTTCAGCTTAATATAATCATCACCCAAGCAAACAGAAAGCAGTTTAAGGCACAGCCTTCTTCAGCGTCTCACCAGACCATGCAGATGGAAATGGACGGGGGCGCACCATCAATTCTTGCCCAGGGCCATTGCCACAATCGCACAGTAATAAACAGCAAGTACTGCAGCACAGCGCCAACCACCTGTTTTTGAGGGGATGTTACATACCACCAGTGTGAATAAAAACTATAGCATGGGTTTTATCAGTCATCCAGAATTCACATGGCAACCGGGAAGTGTATTAAAAATAGGCGAAAAGGAAAAAAAATGGGGAATACTCTGACAGCAAAGTATCTTCTGTTCTATCAGAGGCCAAACAGACATGAGCTCGTCAGCCATGAAGCTGCAAAGAACAGGCTGGAGACAGACCAGAAACATAGCAAGGGCTTGAAATAAAGCCTCTGTAATGCTCATGTCTCCTAAAAAACAAGGAGCCAGCCTCCCAGTCCTAAAGCGAAGGACAACGCTGGGGCTGGAACTCTAGACATGTGAAAGGACTCTGTGCCACTGCTCAATTTTCCATCCCATTAGTTGGCCTGAGGGAGCTCAAGAGAGGACAGAACGAAGGATAGAAAAAACAGAACTGGCTAAAACAGAAGACAACTCAAGCCACCAAAGCGCCTCCAAAAAGAGTATTTAGAGAGAGAAAAGGAAGCGGACACCAAATACCTAGTTTTAGGGCTAGGACTGTACTCAAGTTCTTCTGGCCACTTACTCAGTTCAACAGGAAGCATTTAAGGTCAGTGGGCACATCTCCTTAAATTATAAACAGAAAGAAATCCATCATAATTAGCTTGATTATCCCTTCAACGTAGTAGTAGTAGGATAAAATTATGTCTTTTTTTGGTCGTTAAACAGTTACAAAAAGGTTATTCTGAGATTATTTAGTGAGGTAGAAATCAAAGAATGCAAAAATCTATGTTCAGAAGAAAGCTGCAATTCAAAAGCAGCAAAACTAAGGGGAAAAAACCACACAACTCCTTACTGTCATTTACCACATAATAAAACATTAGAAACTTATTAGTGAAAATGATAAAAAAACCACACATACATTGTGAACTAGCCAAGATCAACACTGGCATAAGAAAGAGCTTTGCAATGAGAAACAAGGGGAAGCTGGAGTTATTTAATTGTCACACCCTGTTTTAGTACACAAGAAGACACAAAAGAGAGATGAAAAAATAATCAGCAGATTAAGAATGGACAGCAAAGAAAAAATTAGTGCTAATATTAGTAAAAATCACAGCTAGACATACAAGACAGCTAGGGGCAGGGTTGTTTATCTGCCTAAGGTACAAACTTGAACAACCTGGTGCAAGATGCAAAGCTGCAATTACTACAAAAGCATAAGCAACACCAAATAGCAGTCCTAAGTAGGGTACAATCACTGAAGGATACGTACACAGAAGAGATCAAAATACAGATAAAAGCAGATGATCAAGCTTACAGAAGATGTGGGAGCTGTACTACACCCCTGCTAAAAACGGCCTGCATGTGACCAATGAGCACAATCAGAACATCCAAAAAGTGAGCAACAAAAATGTGAGGACTCTGGGCACCTGCCTGGAAATTCAGACCTGATCAGGGGTCAGGGGGGATCAGTCTAGGGAAAGCTGGACATATGGCAGCACTAGGTAGGGACAGAGGTTTCTGTAACTATAGCAGTACAATTTCCCCACTATAGAATACAGAACAAATGGAAGAAACCCAGGTGCTCCTGAACGTGACAACCATTTCATATTTCCATCAAATGTTGATTGAACAAAAAGGCATGATACTATTCTAGAAACAGATTTGGCAAATAGTGAGAAAGTTCTAGCAGGCGAGTCACCAAAAATAAGTTTGGGGGAGTGATCAAAATTGACTCAGTCTGAATTAAAAATAACACCCCATCCTCAAAATAGATCTTTAATTAGCATTTTAACAGGGTATAAGCCAAGGAACTATCAACTTCACTTGATGTGAACATGGAGCCCAGGGACTTGGACACAGAGGAATCAGCAACTTTTAAACTCAAAGTGATACTAGTATCTCTTCTGTCCCAAAATCCACCTTTCTTCTTCAAATAATCTAATTCCACAATATCAAAAAACATTATTAAAGAAACTGAACTAAAAACCAAGCAATACAAACACCCTACAAATACCAAGTCACAGTTAAATTAACACACTAGTCTCAACACCAAACTTAGTCGAATTTAATTCATTTTAGAGAGCTGATACTCTTGCAAATTCTAAAAAGAACTCTACAAGGTGTCTTGTAAGGCTGAAGTGAACAGCAACCAAATCCTCTGTGATTCAGGACCATTTCAAGGGGTTTTTACTAGAAACAGTTAATGTAACAATTGGCCACAACTTCAGAATCAATTAAACACCTTCCTTAAAACTCCATTTAGAAATTTACCATCTGCTTCTCAAGTACAATAAATTATAATATGGACTTCAAACTAACATTCCTGGTCAGTTAAAGTCTGCTTATCAGAAACTTGCTAAGACCAAGCTTACCAGAAACTACAAGTAAGTTTTGTTCTTCTCATGACTGTTAGACATGGATACGTTTCATCAAGTTTACTTTATATATTCATTAAATTTAAATAAATCGGAAGTGCAAAGCGAAAAAAAGAAAAACAAAACAAAACATAAAACAAAAAATCCAAACCAAACATGGAGGGAATTATTTTCAAACACCTTTTCTCCTTGGCTTTTGAAATGCATGCACACACAAACACACACACATATTCCAATAAAGAGAATTTAAAGATAACAGTAGGAGCAGAAAAAGGGGAAGGTGAGAGGAAAAGAAACCTCCTCCAGTCTGGTGAGACAGAAGCTGTAACCAGTCAAGAAGACAGTACTTCTCTCACCATCTTCATACTTCTCACTGGTAAACCTCTCCCTGAGCACGTGGCAGGGGGGATAGACAGACAGGTGCACTTTGCCAATTCAGGTCATCAATTTCTCTCCCAAAAGCAATGACTTGCCAGTTTTAAGATACCCTGGAATTTTCTCTGACTTTTCAAACTTTCTCTTTGATTCCTCAAGTTTTTGGACTGCAATTGCCCAACCTCACAGATCCATCTTCAGAAGACCCTGAGATAAGCAAAATGTAAAGCCAGACTTAACTGCGCAGCCTAGTCTAATCAAGATCCGCATCAAATCATCTTTAGATAAGTTTAAAATAGAAATCCTGTGCATGACAGTATTTTTAGATATATTCACAATTTTAACCACCACAGAGGAGCAGAAGCTTCGCTCTTTCTTCCTACCCATCTTCCAAGATTACAGCTGACTGTTAAAGTTTACTGCTTTCTTGAGAAAGCTGGTTATGCCTCCTCTGGATAAGAGGTCTTGCGGTGCAATTATACCTAGTAAGATGTTTAATATTACATAATTCCTATGAAAACAAGCTGCAGATGAAAAATAACACATACGACCCAGCACAAGAATTAAGATGGAACTTAAGTTTAGAAGCTTGCTTTTCAAGAATGTCACCTATACTATCATATTTCTCAAGGCAAGACTAATTTTAAGTAAGAATTTTAATTCTGGATAAGATCTCCGTTCTCCCAAATACTCTCCTTCTTTCAGTCCCTCCCCTCTAATTCAGCCTTGTTTCCATCTCCACACACTGCTCCATACACACTGTATGGCTCCCCTCGTATTTTTTCTCATCAACTAATTTTAAGCTCTTCTATTCATCCACATATTTAACACCAGCTTGGAAGACTTACAGACATTGAAGGAAAGGGTCCAAAGTGATGGCTGCTATTTCCAAGATAAGCTGAAGCCCACCATCCCACACCCCAAGTTTTCGAAAAGAAAAGGCTGCCTGAACACAGAGCTATTCGCTCCTTCAGCTGCCCAGCACCTCCATCCACTAGTTTCTCTGCAGGTTGGGGAAGGGACATGAATCAAACCACCATCACGCTGCTGCTGTTACCATCTGCTTCCCTGGATACTTCAGGGATAAAACCAGTGGTATTACCAAGAAGGAAAAGGGCTTCAGTGTATTGCAAACAGTACACAACATGACCAGAGCTCACAGCCCAAGCCGCCTCCCTGCCATGCGATACTGAGCCTGGTACTTCTCCTGCAGGGAATAGCTCGCTGTCCAACATGGCACACGTGCAGGCAGCTCCGAACCCACACAGGTTCTTCCAGTGTAATTGCTCTGGGCACGTTCAGCATTTTTCAAATCAGCTTTCACACTTCTGTAACTGGGAGAAATCTGTGCAGCGGCAAAGGAAACGGGCACTGAGAAGCTTCCAGAAGACAAACACTACTTTGGTTGAGTCACAGCTGCAAAGGCCAAACATAGTGAATTTTTACGTTCTCTGGATCACAGGTTTCCAGCCTTGGAGGGCCAGCAATAGTCCAGCTTTGGAAAAAATACCTGCAACTGTTCAAAGCATCCATTGTAGCAGTCAGGTGTCAGAATGTATTCCAAACAAGTCCCCAACACTCCAGACCTAGGGTGTACCACCAGCACCATCAAGGCCAGTCTAAGTCACCAAAGATCTCCCTTCTATTAGAAATCTTTCAAGGAGTAGAGATCTGGTTCCTAACATGTAGCTGTTACACCCATCATGCCCATCCTTACTGCCACGAAAGAACAAAAAGTCAAGACTAAGAAAAAGCTGAATATGGTTAGTAAAAATCTTTCCAAAGAACATGTGAGGTCCACAGACATAATTTTTAAATCCTCATGCTTTTGCAGAAAAGTAACTATCTTTAGCTCTAAACCAGAATGGCATTTAAGGTGGAAGCCACACTGTTTTCACCAATTGATGTGCACAAGTAAAAGTGAACCTTAGCAATTTCTTGCTCAAACTCTCCCGTACACTACAGCATATATACCAGGATACTCAAAGCTAGCTTATAAAACTAGCTTCATGGTTCAGGTAAGTATTAAAAATATTTGCTGACAAATTAAAGGGTTATAAACATCAAGACCATGAAGTCAGATTGTCACCTTATTCCTATCTATCTGCAAACACCGCAAAAACCATGTCTAAAAAGCAAATCAGTAAGTACAACCTGATTAAACGTGCTTGATATATAGGCAGAAAGAAAGCACAGAGCTGAAACCTCCTGGCTTGTTCACCTTCCTGGCACGAGAACATGCACAGGGCAAACTGGGACAGCCACATCCAAGGAGGGAGAATTCACTTTAGAGCCAGCAGGCAAAGAGTACTCATTACCACCACCTCCTTGGGTTTTTCCAGTGAACCCTCAAAATAAATGCCGCTGCAGCATTTATTGAACCTGCCCACAACTTGCCTGGGCCAGGACTCCACACCCAAAGAAACTCTGAAGTCTCAAACATCAGTAAACTGGGGATTGACAGAGTCTTTGCTAACTAATAGGAATGGAACCAGCTGGAGACAGAGGCTTCTTGAACCTCTTTTAAAATCAATGAAATGGAAGGCTGCTCACTGAATGATTACCTAATAAACTAATTAGATAATCAGTTAACAGATAAGTAATGAAAACACAGGAGTTCCACTCCCTCCTGGAAATCACAAATCCAAACCAAGTCTACAGGCAGGAAACAGCTTATTTTTCATGCCAAATCCAAAGATTCTCAAAAAATGTTTTTTATCCATTCCTGTGACAAACAACAGCAAAGCTTCCACTTTTCTTTTACAACACGGCAACAAAAGTAGAGAATACCAAGAATAATTTTGATGAACACAGCATTTCCTCTGCAGCTGAACATTTGGGCTTAGTGTCTCTCCGTTTTCATCAGCATCCCATCTCTGAAAGAACATCTTAACCCCGATCCACAGGTGATTGAACGCCAGGCCTGCCCCACTCCTTGCTGAACCACCATCACTGGACAACGAAGAAATCCTGATTCACACCATGCTTTCTATGGCTATTAGTTCAAACATGTCTTTATGGGGGACAGGGACAAAGGGGAGAAGGAAGCAGAAGACTCATGTTGGGTTTCTGCTTACAGAACTGTGTTGATGTTTTGGTCTTGTTCAAATAAAAATTGTGAGAAGGTATCCTTCCCTCCCCCAAGGCAACTACCTATGCACTGGCTTCCGCAAGCTATAACTGCTTCCTGCAAAGGAGATGACAGCATCACACATCATTCTCAGAGCGTGACTGCTGGCATGGTCTCCTTGGAGGACTTGGCCATCAGGACTGATTCCCAGATCACAGTCAGAAATAAACACAAGACAGACGCTGTGGCATCAAGGCTGGGGCAGTCCCAGAGGGATAGCAAAGCACAGCTGGAGGTATTAAAAAAAAAAAAAATACAACACAATTTTGCACAATATCCAACAAGGCTGCTCTGGTAAAGGAGGGTTCACCCATATTTTGTTTTGCATGCAAGCTGCTGCTCTGCAAGGTGCTCCAGGCAGCTCACCTTGCCCTGCCAGCATCCTGAGCTTCGGGTCGTAGAAGCATCAGTCTGGTGCAGTGCAGCCCACCCCAGCCCCACCTCCCCACAACACAAGCTGGCCTAAAGTGCCAAACTCTGCACCCATATTTTGGATTCAGTTCTTGCAGTTTCAAAGAACCTAGTTTGACTATTTTTTTTTTTTCCCCTTTCTTTGACCAAATGCCCACACCCTCCTTCAAGAGGTCTGCCTTTTAATAACAGGGGAAAAATGGGAAGTATTTTTATATATAGGGATGCAAGGCTTACTACAAGTAAGAATACGTATGACAATTATGGACAGGTTCTCCAAAATAGCTTCACAAATATCTATTCTGTTGTTGTATTTTTTTCTCTATTTTTATTGAAACTTTGTACAGAAGTTTTAAACATTTCCATACAATACTTTTAGACAGGACAAAATGCCATGGTAAAGGAATGTAAACTGCAAGAAACACAGTCTGAAGTATCCAAATACTCTCTAATAAGAGTTTTAGTTTGAGACTAATGCAGTAGGCAAAATAATATGCATACAGTATACAAAGAACAGTATACACAGGGCCAGCAATGCTAACTATGAAAATTTTGCATCAGATTTACTTCAAAGATTTATAGCAATATGATAATTCTATACACTAGACCAAAATTAATTTATCATACATCGTTTCTATGACAAAAAGCTTGTCATTAAGGACAGTAGCAACTTACAATATAATTAAGCTGTATTAATCTCATTAACACTTCTAAATCTATACTCCTACTACAATATTATTTTTTTTTTTCAGTATATTGTCTTATAAGATCTTAACAGACCTTTAAATAACACTTTACCAAAAGAGACCTGGATCCATTATAGTGATCTTATCTACATGCCCATTTGGATTATTTCAAAGGAAAAAAAAAAAAGAGGGACAAGGAAAAAGGCAGGTTTCGAATGCTATATGATATCATTTGGTTTTGGTCTGAAATGTATTTTAGTTCAATAGTTTAAAAAACAAACGAACAAAAAAAAAAGGTAGTTCATTAACTGGTATTTTATATAAAATCTGCAGAAAAATACAACAGCAACAAAAAACAAAAATACTTCACAGATATCTAAAAAAACATTATATCAGAGATACAAGGTAAAGCAGCATCACTTTGACACTGTGCTTTAAAAATAAGAAGATGAATGAAGAGACTGCTCTAGTGATATTAGAAAATTTGCTTTCTTCTTGAAGAAGACTACTAACATTTTGCACAGCAACTATTTTTATAACCACCTCATTTAAAAACGTGTATTCATAGACACAGAGAATTGTCATATCATTACCATTTTTGCTCAAAGTGTCTGACTTTACACAGTGAAACTGATAATGCTAAGTGTCACCAGATGTCACTATACCATGAATTCAGTATTAGAACAGAAGTGAAGCAAATGCCTTTAAACCAACACCATAAAAGAAATAATAGAAAGTGTTTTGTAAACAAAACAAACCACTTTGCAAACAAGAGAGTTCAGAGATCTCACAGTGAAATCAGAAATCCTAATTATATATGTTTACATTCTAGGACTACTCTTTACCTTAGGCCAATTAAAGCACATTAAACCATTAATTATATACAAACATTTTCTTAAAAAAAATTTAAAACATTGCACACAAGTCTGCTTTTTAACATCACATAACAAAGTTAGTTTTATTTTCAAAACAATTACATTTAAGGGCACAGAACATACAGAATACCAAATTAACAGATGAGTATTTTTGCTTCGCTATACATGCTAAATCCAAAGATTTCCTCAAGAAAGCTAGAGCTTAGCAACTCCAACTTCTTCCATGTATCCTGTTCTCTGAAAGGGAGCATCTCCCAACACCTCCTTTATCTTAGGATTTAAAAAAATATATATATAAAAAAAATAAAGCTGTACGTTTTAAAGTTGTAAGCATTTTCTGCTTTAAGTGTTCGCGCAGAGATCCTTGGATGGCTCTGCCTGCTTCACTGTAACCTTGTGGGAAATCCTTTTCACTACTCAGTTACAGTACTTTCATGACTTGCATCAGAAGTCTCATGCTGGCCCTTCTGGGATTAGGGTGGAAAGGGGAACACAGAACTGGAGAAGTAGAAAATACACAAGCAGTATACTGAAGACCATTTTAGTTTCTTACAATCTCTCACTGTTTCCTTTCAGGTATTAGTAAAAGCTAACAGGAAAAATTACAAAAACAACAAAAACCCCTTAAACTTTGGCAGAGAATAGCATCAAATCATTCATTTAAAAAAAATTAAATAAGAACAGTCTCCCAGAATGTACTATTAAACTCTCAAGAAGCCTTTTTTTTTTTTTTTTTTTTTTTAAATAAAAAGCTTCTAACAAGTTCCTGGGAGAAAATTCAAATATCTTAACAGAAAAAATAAGTTAAGGGAAATAACAAAAAAAGGTGTTATTCCAAAATAAGTTTTGCAAGACTGCCATTCTAAGCTCAAGGCAATAAATAAACCAATTGCTGCAAGACAGAAGCACGTGTCCTCCTGGATCTACCCCTGCAAGACTAGCCAGTCCTGCCAAGGAGGAGGCCAGGCATTAAAATTTATGGAACTGATTGTCCATTATGGGAGACACTTTGTAGTTTTACTGGACCAAAAAGTTGGTGTTTAAAACGTATTAACCTGGGTTAACACCTCTTCCATGTAGAACATGATCAGAAGAGTAGCAAAGGCATGTTTACGCTATAAAAAGTCATCAAGCAGCTGCTTATACTAAGATCCATAACACAGAGCAAGGTATTTGGTTACCAACAGACAGTTTACTTGAAGCTTTATAATTTAACTGGTTTGTTTTTTTTTTTTTTTTCTAGTAAAGGCTTTTTATGAAGTGATAATATGCAAAGAACATTAGCAAGTTCCATGACCTCTAAGACATGAAAACAGAATACGACTAAAGAGGCCAGCATTAGGCAGAGAGTAGCATAGAAACACATTTTTAAATGACTGAAGAGGAAAAAGCACTGAAGAAATAATTTGCTTAAAAGCTTCTTCACAATAACAGATCTAAAGATGGGGGGACGCAAAGTATTACTTTATTAAGATCCTGACTGACTGCCAATTTCCACTGTGATTAATGTGGCAACTTCCTAGTTTAGCAAAAATGAGAATACATTAACTGGAAGATGAAGTATCTCAGATTCAACAATCAAATGCTGCACCATACACTTGCAAAGGATTGTGACTTCCTACCAGTCAAAGGATAATTTCACTATGGATCTGACTATAGTTATACTGAACACGATACAGGCATCCCGTGTATTAACATTATAAACATCAAATGACTTGGGGGTGAAGAGAGGAGAAAAAGCAAGCTGGGAAAAGCCATTATAAGCAAACCACTCTTCAGGTGGCAATAAAAGCCATGCCTTCAGCTTCGTAACCATGTAAGGCACCCCGGGAAAAAAAGCAAGCACAGATGAAGCAACAGCAGCCAAGCAAAAGGGTCCCTGAGCTAACCTGGCTTCTCAGGTTAGGTGGCAATGCATTTGTTAATAGAGAGCAAAGAGGACTGGTCTGGAAAATCCAAGTACCAGTCGCGGATAGAAAGACATGCCAAGTTACTAAGGGACAGTGCCTGGTAGATGAGTCTCTCTCTCTCTGTGTGTCAAATTTGGCACATTAGCCAGATCCTGGCCTTTTCAAGACAATATTGTTGGACTAAGACTTATCTTTACTCTCCACAAGTATGTTCATTCTGATCCCACTAAGATCAAATCTTGCCCTAGATTACTTTATCCTGCATAGAAACAATTAACTATGCTTTAACATCTTATAGTACCATCCTTCCCAACTCAGCTCACTAATGAAGTAACTTGAGATGCCACTTATGTATTTCACATGCTAGAATTCTACCATTAAAAAGGATTTAAAATAGGATACCAATTTTACCAACAAAAAGGTTTTTCTGAATGAAGCCAGCCACACAAACTGTAAGAAAATGTGTCCTGTCACACTGGGATTAACATCAAGACTTAGGTATGGTAACTCTCCTCTTCTACATATATTGCAACTCCACTCCTACACTTCTTACTGTATTTCCAGTTAGGAGTAGTCTACTTTCCAGCAGCAACAACTAAACGAAGTGAAGAAAGGTGGGGCATCTTGGCCTCTGTTTAAAGTCTCGGAATGAATGGAATGCCACTGATTTAAAAATACACCAAAACAAACAAGAAGAGACACAAAAAATGGAAGTTCATCATTTTATCTGAAAATACGTATTATACATCATACTACTAAAAGCTATTTGGATGGCTTGCAGCTTACAGCACCACTGTACTGGAAAGCAAACTTTCTCCAGCAGTTGAAGGCAGGATTAACCCAGATTTCATCTCTACAGAACTATTTCACCCACAGGGAGTGGTTCTTGTTTAAGTGCCAAGGAAATATTGCTGGGCCCTTGAATCAGTGCTGATGAACTATCAGCATGGTCCCTCAGACTGTTTTTGGCCTAGCCAGTTTGTGCTTTCCCAAACAAGTCCTGAGACTAGCCTGGGAGCAAAGACAACTGGAGGAATTATTTTCACGGGAAGCCTGGATATGACCACTCTGTCCTAGAGAGTAGGTAGTTTAATACTATGAGTGCAGCCATACACTGTCAGCTGGCCTCTGCACCCAAAACCAGGCCCTGACTTGGTTTAGCGTAAGAGCAAGAGCACCCCAGATGGTAACACGTTCTCCTGCTCTAACAAGGGGGATGTGGGCCAAGTTCTGCAACCGTTTGGTCTGCTGAGCTCCACCGACCTGCTGCACACACACGTCCTCCACACCTGGGAACTGTTCATCCCTGCCTCGGGCATCCATCCTTTGGGACAAAAGAACCTCAGCAACTTGAGACCTGCTGATCCTCTGGGATCACCTGGGAAAAGTTTCACCTTGTTTTGAATAATTGTAAGGGTAGACCTCAATTGCCGACACAGATTACAACTGCACATGCTCCTTCTCTCCTGACACAGAATCCCTCAGGAGTTATTCCTTAAAAAAGAAGGTTTGGCAGGGTGAAAGAAGAAGTGGGAGAAGACATGAGGCAAAAGGACTCTGGAAAATAAAAATCACTTCCACCTCTTTCCCCCACTTCCCCTTCTTGTCTTCCCCACTTGTTTTTCTCCCCTTACAGACTCAGTATGCAGCAATGGTAGGGCTGCAGAGTATTTCCTTCTAGATGTACACAGCAGAGGAAAAGAGTTATTTTTCAGTGTGCTTACCAAACTGAAGACATGCAAAAGTCTCACACTTCTCTTTTTCCCATGCTGTAGAACGTACGTACAGTTTTTTCTCTAAAAAGAGGCTAACCCTAATTATGTCCTAAAGGTTTGGAGACTGAAGAGGCTGAATATATACTCTTCTATTTCAGTATACTACAAAACCCAAATAAAGAGTATTTTATTTTTCCTTTTCCCCCTTCTCCTCCACTGCCCGTTTGTCATCTCCAGGGTTTGCTGGTTTTTTGGTTTGTTTGGGGTTTTTTTTATATTTTTTTTTCTTTTTTTAAATACAGCAACTTTTCAGTAGTAGAATTTACAGTGGGTAAAAATCAAAAGCCAAAAATTTTCTTACAAAAAAAAAAAAATAACAAAAAACTACTAACAGCTATCATGTTTTTAAGTGCTACAAGACAAGACAAAACGTCTTCCTGTTGTTGCCGTAAGAGAAATGAGAAACTGAAAAAAAAAAATCTAGAAGTGAGCAAAATTAAAAAGTGCTAACTTGGCCGAGGTAATACAGCTGTTACAAAGAACAACTACAGTGATGTGCATCGCAGCCCTACATTTTTTAAAAAATAATCTTTTGACACAGCTTTAATCATTTAGATTTTACACAACAGTAAATGATTACTTGTTATCTTCATCTTAATGATAACTGAGCTCTGTAACTGCTTGACTTCAAACACAGCCACCTGAATGCCTTTGGTATATTTATACATTTATACTTGAAAAAACAAAATGTTAGTACTGCAAATGGGAAAAAAAAGTAGGACAAAAGGGAAAAGACAAAGACACCACACAACACTTTCTGCTTTCAGCAGAGATAGGACAACATGTCTCAAATGGTCTCTAAATAGGCTAGAGTTGATCTTACAATTATAGCGTAAACAATGCCTGGGTTGTGGTTATGTTATTTGTAAAGAAAAAAAAACGAAACAAAACAAAATCTCCAGAGACCTGTATCAACTTCTGTATGTTTAGCCATACCCTTAAAAGTTCACTATTCACTCACAAAGAGAAATAGACAAACATGAATATTCCAAGCGAACAGACACAGACCAGTCCAGTATTTAGTAATAGTTTAACTTTTGGAGTCTCTTCCAGCATTTGTAAACAAACAGTCTCTTCCTCAATCTCCCGAACAGCTCTCTTGTTCATGTTTTTACTTTTAAAGCCACAGAACCAATCTATGAATTTCAAATGTCTCTCTCTATCATCAGTCTCTTCCTCATGTTTCTTCTCCCCCATCAAAGCTGCTTGTCCGTTCGAATAACAATCAACTGGTGTCTCAACTTCAGAGTGACTCACAGAAATCACCGGGTTGCTGTCATCTCTGCAAGTGACCAGAAGATTGATATCCTCCGGCTTAATATTTTTAATATTTTCTTCCGATTTGCCGTTTGGAATGATATGGTTAGCATTTTCATTGCACTTGAGGATGCTCTTTTCTTGCACTTTGTACAGCTCCCCCTTTGTGGCATTCTCTTTTACATTCCTGTTTTTCACAGCCCAGAAAGTGGTCGTCCGAACCTGCTCCTTCGTAGGCGGAGGCGTGAGGAGGCTTACTACAAAGGTCACAATCCCAGTGATCCAGAACAGAGCTGTCGCAACATACATGTAATGGATGTTTTTGATAAAGCTTGGCCTAGTATCCGGCTGGTTACAC
Organism: Tyto alba; assembly: GCF_018691265.1. Classification (NCBI taxonomy): domain Eukaryota; kingdom Metazoa; phylum Chordata; class Aves; order Strigiformes; family Tytonidae; genus Tyto; species Tyto alba. The sequence goes on from NW_024881276.1 coordinate 29,445,648, forward strand.
TCCGGAGCACGATAGACAAACGCCAGTATCAACCGTATCGCTCCAAGAACAAACCCGGCCATTCCACCATAGAAAGCCCCCTGCTCATTGCAACGCTTCCAAAAGATACCCATAAGAAAGAGAGCAGCCACCGGTGGGGTCAAGTAGTCTGCTACCTCTTGAATATAAAGGTACATCTGACCACCTTGCATTTCTACAATTATCGGGACCCAGGCAATGCTTATAACTACCATGAACGCAACAAAGACTCTTCCTACAATCATCAGTTCTCTAGACGTCGCACTCTTCCGAATGAGTTTGTAGACATCAAGCGTGAATATGGTGCTGGCACTGTTGAATATCGAGTCCAAGTCACTCATCAGTGCAGCGATCATCACAGCCATCATCAGTCCCCGCAGACCAACTGGCACAAGTTTCATCACCAAACGTGGATAAGCAATGTTAGAGCATCCAGCTCTGCTCCCGCAGACTTGAAAACAGTGTTCCGGATTAATGCAGGCGATATCATCTGCAAACAGTATTCGTGAAATCATCCCTGGGACAACTATAATAAACATCGGCAGCAACTTTAAGAAGCCTGCCATCAGAGTGGATCCTTTGGCATGAGCAATGTTTTTTGCAGCTAAAACTCTCTGAACTATGACTTGATCAGCACACCAGTACCAGACAGAAGCTGGGGTCTGTCCCAACAGAAATCCAGGCCAGGGAATATCTTCATCAGTTGGCTCGCGCAACATTTTAAGAGCATCAGGTTTGGGGTCGACATTGCAGGAATTGGTATTGGAAATGTTGTAGGTTAACAAAATAGACGTAATATTTGGTGACGCTAACATGTACCTTCTTTTAACTTCTTCAAACCCACCAACCTCCGTAATACTTATGATCATAAGTGTGAGGGCACCAATAATCATAAGCAGAGCTTGAAGGGTATCTGTGTAGATGACAGCCACAAGACCTCCAGTCACAGTCAACAGTGCAGTCATTCCAATAAGGAGGATAACTGACAAATAGAGGTTCCAACCTAGCGATTCTTGAATAAAAAGTGCCCCTGAATACAAGTCAACTGAGAGTTTGGTGAAGATATAAAGAATTAGAGACAATGCTGCAAAATATATTTGAATTCTATGCCCTCCAAAACGCTTGGACAAGTATTCAGGCATGGTGTATACTCCCGACCGGATGTAGACTGGGACGAAGACCCATCCTAAAAGCTGCAAAAGCATTAAGGCGTTGAATTCCCATGCACCTACTGCAAATCCACTTGCTGCTCCAGATCCTGCGAGCCCAATGAAATGTTCACTTCCAATATTGCTCACAAATAAAGATGCACCAATAGCTACCCAGGTCATAGAACGCCCTGCCAAGAAGTAGCCACTTACGGTGCTCCGATTGTATTTCCACATGGCAAAAAAACCTATGCACATTACAAGCACGAAGTACAGTGCCACAATGGCAATGTCTGCTGTTTCCAAAGAAGCCCTCATTTTTGTAAACAAAATGACTTCGCACAGCTGACGTCCACTTCTCGCCCCCCAGCAAACGTCTTTTAAGCAACACGTGAACCAGTTAACATATATCAACACTGTGGATCAAATTCTTTGTCCCTTGGTTTGCTGTCCTGATGCTGGTGGTTGTGGTACATTTACTTTCTCCGCTTCTCAAATGGAAATTTGGAACTTAGCACGCACTTTTAATCCACATTCCACAAGAGCATCAGCCTTAACTCAGTTGATGTAGGAGAAATTCTTAGTTGCAGCTAAGTTTAGTGAGGCCTACTGTACCAACCCTGCAAGGCAGCAAAGACAAAAGACAAAGATTGAATTAGAGAAGAATTTCATGAAGTAATGAGAAAAAATTTGAAGTCTAATAAAACAATGACTGAATACCACAGATTTTTTCCCCCTTATATTTCTCTGCTGTATTTACGCAATCCATAATACACATAATTAAATATTTGTAGAACTAAATAGTAATGCCTTTTACAAGTCAACTTTAACATTTACAAGTACCTTAAGAGACGCAGCAATTCTAGAGTATTAAATGACCCAAATTCCCCACAACAAGGCAAGGAACAGAAATACATTTTATTTTTCTTTAGAGTCTCACAAGTCTACTTCTCAAGCCACTAAACAGGCCTTCCTCTTTCAGACAATCTTAGGAAAAAAAAATAAAATTAAAAAAAAAAAAAAAATCAAACCACCACTAAGGAACATTAACCTGGCTAGTCATTTCCTGTATTGCTCTAGCACTGCACCCCACAAAATCTTCACAGATCCTGGCATCATATGCATGCACTTGAGACACCAGCTGGCTGCTAGAGCTAGAAATCAAAGTGAAGTCACAACACTGTCAAAAAACAACATAAATTTAGTATCAGCTGGAGAATCAAGGTTATTCCACAGGTTTTAGATGAGTTTGCACCTGTCTGGGGTACAGATGATGACAGGGTTACATTTTACTCTGAAAGCTCTTAATACATATCCCATGTAATCTAAGTGAAGAAAAAGTCCCATTCAAACAAGTGACAAAAGCAAAACTATGCCTGACATCCAGCTTTAGGGTATTTCTGTCAGCCAAGTGCCTTTTGATACCCACATGGTTTCAGGATTTTTTGAGAGCACCCTAGGCACAGGAGGGAAAACTGAATAGATTTGGTATCAGTCACAGTTGCTAGGATGCCAGGAAGCACTGTGCCCAGCACCATCCATTTGCATCCCCACATGAAAAGGACCCCTAACATCAGAGGTAGAAGGTTTTGAGGCAAAGCATATCCTGATGCTCTATTCCTGAACTCCCCAATCACACTCAATTCTACCAAAGCATGTCAGGAAACAGGCACTCATTTAGGCAAGCAGGACTGAAGTGCCCAAAGCAGAGGAAAGGGAATATTAAAAAGACTTGCTGGCAGATGGCCAGACAGGTGGGAAAGGAAAGGGCACTGAAAAGCTGCACATTGGCTCCTACCTCTGCCATCGAGACAGGATGCTCCTCTCCCCTATTTATACCTGGGGAGGTATTGTTTACCTATACCCACCCAAAACCTTCTAACGAGTTTAGAGAGTGCTGGACATCAGAGTCTTCTACTTCCTACACTGAATGGGCACAGCAAAGGAAGAGAAGACCAAAGCAAAGAACCGGTTTAGTCTAAAGATCAGAACACAAATCTTTAGTATTCAAGATTACTAAAGAAGAGTAAGAAACAGGGTCTGACTCCACTCTTTCCCACCCAGTGGTAAAGGTAATGTAGGCACAAAAAAAATCACCAGATCTTTTTTCTAACCATAAGGTCCACCAGTCTTAGAAGTCTTACAAGCATCAGCTTCAGGCATTCCCCCTTCCACTTCATTGGCAGAAGTGCTTTGGCACTATGCTGAAGCCCACATTTCCCTATTAATCTATGATAAATACAAACACCCAGATAACATATTCTAGTATTTGGGTGGTTTCTTGTTTAGCATCCTTGCAGAATATTAATTTTGTTTAAAATAACCAATTAAATAAAAACATTACAAATTCTCAGATAGACCATAATAAAAACTATAGTTAAGGTTGAAAATGTACACACTCCCCCCTCTGCCTTACTTTGTGCATTACTGAAGGCAGCAACAGTGCTGATGTAAGAATGTGCACTTCTCCTTAAGGCAGATGAATTTTAAAAATACCTTACAGCAAACCACAACTTCAGCCTTAAGGAGAAATTCACTATTATGTTATTCGTACAAGCTGGCTGTTTTTCAAGAGTAGTTCAGAATCGAAAAAGATAATAAGGGTTCCCCACCACCACCACAAACCCACATGAGAATACAGATATTCATTCTGCTGGAGTTATAGCCAATAATGACAAGACTACAGAGACATGGCACAAAATGGACTGATTACAGTAGTGTGCTAAATTTATCATGCTCATAAGCCTCAAACCACAGATGTATTTTAAATTCTTCCATAGAAAAATTCGCATTTATCCCCACCCGGAAATGCAGCAGTAGTTAAATGGTCTATTAGTTTAATCCAACACAAAATTGTAAACACTTCAGATTATATGATACCATCAGATACAAGCATAATATACTACTCATTTTTAAGCACTTCTGAGTAACACTTTAACAGCGTTGCATCTTTTACTATGTTCAGCTAAATTTTCAAATACAACTATATTATAATGTTTATACCAAAACTATAAATATTTTTAGGAAAGGGGAAGAAGAGATTTTACTCAGACACAGTGAAAAGAAAAACTGCTATACAGAAATTTAGAATAATGGACAAGATAATGAAATAGAAACAATCAGTATTTTCCCCCCTCCTATTGTCCTGCTCTGTTACTGAAAAACATTAGACTTGAACTTTAGTTCACTTCCCACCATCTTCCCTTTAGGTTAATCAACGACCTGGCAAAACTATACTATATAGTGAAATGCATAAATCACAAAAATATTTGTTGAAACTACATCTATTTGATACAAGGGGTACCCAGCTCATAGTATGACTATTCCAAGCACGTTCAAGCCCTCTGAAAAGTATATAAGTAGAAGATGCAGCTGCCCTTAAATAAATTGTAACATTTCTCAGTTAGGATATTTGCCAAACTACAATGGGCTCATTCTAGCCCAAATAAACAATATGTGAAGTTTCTTGAACATTTTCCACCGGAAGGTACAGCCAGGCCATGCATTTGAAATAATCAGTCTACAGAAACCTGAACCATCACTTTGTAATCAACATTGTAATTTTGCAGGGTTCAGCTTGCTTGGGCAACACCATGAAAAGTTTTCAGCAGCCACTACAAATTTCAGAAAATCACAGAATGGTTTAGGGTTGGAAGAGACCTTAAAGATCACCCAGTCCCAACGCCCCTGCCCTGGGCAGGGACACCTCCCACCAGACCAGGGTGCTCCCAGACAACCTGGCCTTGAACCCTTCCAGGGAGGGGGCAGCCACAGCTTCTCTGGGCACCCTGTGCCAGTGCCTCAACACCCTCACAGGAACTAATTTCTTCCTTGTATCTAGTCTAAATCTACCCAGTTTAAAACCGTTACCCCTCATCCTATCACTACATCCCCTGACAGAGTCCCTCAACATCTTTCCTGTAGGTCCCCTTTAAGTACTGGAATGCCACTATAAGGTCCCCCCTGGGGTTTTCTCTTCTCCAGGCTGAATGACCCCCAACTCTCTCAGCTTGTCCTCATACAGGAGGTGCTCCAGCCCCCTGATCATCTTCATGACCTCCTCTGGACCCGCTTGAGCAGGCCCGTGTCCTTCTTATGTTGGGGGTCCCAGAGCTGAACACAGCTGAATGCTTGCTGCACTATCAGTAAATTATTGTACTAAAGTAGCTTCTTGTACCAGTTTCTTATTAGACCTAATTCTAAAATAACCCTGGAACGTTTTTTCATTACAAAAATGAGACTCATCCCTCTGAACTTTCAGCAAGTTATGACCTCAAGTCTTAAGAAGGACTTGAGACGCCCCATGCGAGTTTAATCTCAAGTTATTAGAGCAACGTACATTGTGGCACTGACAGAAAAAAAGACAGAAAGCGCTGCTGCTAAAGGACTGTGAATTTTTTTTCCCTATTTTCTAGCTGGATCATATCAAAGACACAAAACAATGCGTTGCCCTCTTGTCTGAAGATAGAGGGCTACAGCTTGGTGAAACAATACACGTCCCTCCAACATGCAGCCTGTCCTTTAAAAAAAGTCTCAAGCAATTCCCTGAAGAGATACCAGATATTGCAAGGCAGATTTAGGGTGAGATTTTCAGGAGAAATTTGTATGATTGTTTTAAAGGAAAACTTTCTCCACAGTGCTTTTCTAATAAGACGGGTCCTTAAATATGCCAGGATCAAACTGTTTCAGTCCTCAAGCAACTGTTTTCTGCTCAATCTATTTCTCTTTCAGCAGATGGGAAGTTTCTCAGCTAACTTCCCTTTTCTCTTACAGTTAGTCAGTCCTAATGGCCAATGCTTTAAGGGTTAATTTGATAATGCAGACACCCACATATCACACAGGAGTGTCCACTGCTATCATTTTTTAGCAAATTAAGCACATGCTTAACATTGTTCATAGACTTCGAAATACTTTTGACATTCGCTCTTAGAAGCAATGTTTTTCTTTTCCACCTTCTTCTAGCAGGGGTATGTTAACTCATACTGGTAGCATTTTACCCATTGAAAAACTCACTTTCATTGAAGAAACGTACCCAGATTGCCAGGCTCAACACCTATATGGAAAATACTAACAATCTCTTGCCCTGAAAAAAAAAAAAAAAAAAAAGAAAAAAATAGAAGTCTCACACCTTGAGCAGGCCTATACAACATTCCACCCCTCAAGTCTGTTTTTTATCCTGCTTAAACTGCAGGCTACCTGCTACAAACACGCAAACAAGTTCCTACCTGTCCACTGCTCCACAGTAAACACAAGGTTGTCTGAGGTAGCCTGTCTAAGAAAAAAAAAAAAAAAAAAGAAAAAAAAAGAGGAAAAAGCTTCATTCCATTTACTGCAGCACTCTAGAACAGAAAAAAAAGCAGCACAAACGTTCTTCATGGAATAACTTATACATATCAAGTTAGGTAGTACATGCCCTTGAAAAAGCAGAGGCTATCCTTGCCAGCTGCTCAACAGAGCCCTAAACGTCCAGGACCGCAGTTTGAGGACTTTTCCTTGTGAACCACAAGCTGGGGTAGAAGAGTCGAGGCAGAGGAGCCGGACAGGAATCCCACCTGGGACAAACAGGGTATGTCGTAGGAAGCAGGAAAGCTCAGAGGCAGAAGTTGACCTGTAGCATCTAATAAATAACTTGAGTTAAGGTCTGGACTGGCATTCCCAGCAGCTCAACAGGCTGGAGTAGAAGAGCACCACATTTACAAGTTACCTGAACCAGCAGCCACCTGACTAACCTGTTTGCCACACGTGCTCTGCTGCCCCAAGGTGGTACTGCATCAACACTTCAGCTGGCCTTGGAGAACACAGGTGCTGCAGAGGCAACTCTATAAACCATCACTACCACAAAAGTCCAATTTGAGGTGCAAGGTTCAAGTCAGTCACTCAAAGGAGTCATTATGAACACATAATGCACTTTTTTTTTTGTCTGGGGTTTCAGGAATCGCTCCAGTTCTGGTCTTCACTTTACTGCAGCATCAGAAAAAGCAGCTTGCTCCACAATACATTCTTCTTGACTCTTTTCTAAAGGACAGCTGAAGGAGACATGAGAGAAATAAGTGACCTCACAGCATGCAGTTCAGCAGAAGAAACAGAGAACTACACTGCATTTGCCAGTCAGAAATGTAATGCTATTGTGGACTATTACTGAAGCAGTAACTGGAGTACTGTAAGGTCCACTGAGGCTGAAACGCACCATGACAGATAGTGTTAGAGTAATAGATCAATTTAGTTGTTGCTGGTTTTAACCATTCTTCCTCCCCATCCCAAGTGTATACACCTGTTTAGGTCTCCCACCAAGTCACAAGTGAAGGAGGGCAGGAAAGGAAAAAAAAAAAAAAAGCAGAAGGAGTATGTGGATTTATTGCAGTGTTCATTCAGTACTCCGTAAACACAACAGCAGCTGCATTACTGCTGAACTGCAAAGCAAGAGGAAGATGGCTTATTTTCTGAAACATACAACACTAGCAGTGCCTCAGCAAGCCACTTCATGCCACTGCCTGTGGCATTCACATTTGGATGGTTTCTTTCCCCATGAGTCAGTCCACAGCACTCTGTCAGGAATAGTGGATTTATTTGCTTCCACTGTTCTTCCAAAAACTCCAAACACCTAAAGGGGAAGGGGGGAAGAGGGGAGGGTTAAGCTAGGGACAGAAGGAAGGAGATAGAAAGTTCCTTTATATTTGTTAAAATAAAGAGGTAACAGAAAGAAAGTCTATCTTCTCCATTCCTACCTAGACATACTGTAGTCATCTTACTCAAGTCTTAAGACAGACTAGTTCATCAGCTTAAGTTAGACTGACTATTAGTTTAAAGAAAATATGTCATAAATACTTCCTTTTCCCCTTGTCAGCCCAAAGAATTGACTTATGTTTACACAGGTGACAGATGTTATCCGGGTTCTCTGAAGAGAGCAAAAGTACAGCTGCTGCTCAGCACCGCTGAGGAACTGGGCCACACTTCCCTGGCAAATAAGGAGAATCATTCATGCCTCTGCCATAAATCAAGCAGATTGACTACCAGAGGCTCAAAGACAGGTTGTCACTATGAGCTGCTCCACCCCTCAGCAAGGAAACCATGCTTTTCTTTGCAACTGCAGACAAATGACATTCTTCCTTCTACACAGGAACTGGAAGCAGAAGAGGAAAGAGGGTACTGAGAAGACACATTGTTAACAGTAACTAGGAGCACAATAGGGCAAACAGGGAAACCAAGCCATTTTAATGGAGGTGGGAGATGGTGTCTCCTCCAGGAGATGGCAAAAAAATAGAAGATTCTGGCCTCATGCAGCACCAGGCAGAACGTTTCCTGCCAGGTAACTGTGTCAAGATGTCAGCTAACATACTAAGCTGAAAGCTGCAGAGGGACACTGAGCCCGAAGACTCAAATTCCTTCTTGTGGCAACCTAAAGTTCAGAAACACAAACAGTACTTGCCAGTAGCAGTGAAAATGTTTACCTAAATTACTCTGATGAAGTACTTAGTGACTAAGAGCAACAGCAAGAGAATGGGTAAAACAAGCATAAACATGCAAGTATTTGACTTCTGTAGAGGTTTTGGGACCACATAATCAAGTTTTCTGTACATAGAGGAAAAATATTATCTTCCTATTAGAAGCACACCATCAGAAAGTGTTGTAAAATCCCTAATACAACTGAAGATACCAGTTTTCTTTAGCTGCAAGGTACAAAGATGCAATTCAGTCAGTGGCTATTACCATTCAGTGGTAACTGATGCAACCAGCATACTCCTAACTAGAAAAAGGTGCTGGTTCACTCCACTTAAAGAAGATTTTGGCTAGGCGAGTTTAGGCTTCAGAAGTTAGCTGGGGAATGAGAAAGGAGTAGTAGAAGTGTCAGTCACCATGCAACTGGGCAAAATACTAGGAAGAAATTCCTAGAATTTCTAGGGAGGATAAAAAAAAATAAAGCCAGGCTCCTTAAACTTGCTTAGGATTTCCCCAAGCTTCCATCACATTTATGGCTGCCCACGATCTTTCCAAGAACGTAAAGCATCACAAGTTTTACTGAAAAGTGAGACAGAAGTTTCAGGGGCTTATATAATCCTAGAATTTAAGTTTGAGGCCCTCCAAGCTTCCTAGTTTGCTGGGTGCTCTTTCAAGATTTCTGATCCTTCTTGGAGATTTTAAAACACTGACACAAGGCTTAAATAAAGTTATCTTGGTTGTAAAACAACTAATGCTATTCTACGTCAAGCTTTGTAATTACCTACATTATAAGCTAGCAAATATTGATTTATTTTTCTAATAGTCTCAAGCACTCCACTGATCACATTCCCCTCCTGTATCCATGCTCTGTATGTTCCTTTGTTTTTAATTATTATTCCTTAGATATCTGCATAACTGAAGCACAAGGACTGGCTTGCAAGTGGACAAACCAGGATTTAAACAAGATGAGAAATGTAGTTTCCTCACAATCGTATTTCTAGGGTTAATGAGTCTTCCTTTACGCTATCTGCCTCCTTCCCTCCCCTCTCCTCACCAGGGGTGATGCATTTCATATCTCATTTCCAGCACCAGTATCTGCACAAGTGCTTCCACAGTACAGGTCCTTCACTTACACAGATCTTGCCTTACTTTCTGTATTTTTACTTCCCATCTTTCCTGTTCCACTTCTACATAAATAGCTGTATATTGCCTGTCCTCTCTTTTATGCCCCCCTCCCCTCTCACATTCTTACCAGCTCTTCTAAAGAATGCACACCAGATACATTCCTACTGGTCCACTGGGCAGGTGGTTTTGAAGGGAACAACCTGGTACCGGGTGATTCCTGCTGCCCTCGGATAAGCAGCAGAGGCTGCTATATGCAGCTCTATCAAGCAACTGCTTCCACATAAGCAACTCTTACATTGCCACAGACTGGTAGCAGAGGAGGTCTGGGCGGCTGTCACTCAAATAATTAGCAGCCTGCTCTCGCTGGACTCTGACAAAAAGCATGATAAATTATTTGATCAATAATCAACAACCACCAAAGTAATGTTGGGGTGAAAATTGCCAGAATTATAGCTCTGGAATAAGGTAATTGGAAAAATCAGCTCCTGAAAGAACATATAAAGAGAGCAAGAACTACTGTCATTACAAAATATGGTATTTATGACGTATTAGAACAAAGTAGACTCATCCATATCTGAATTAATTTAACAGCTTATTCTAAATGATACAATGGACATCTTTAAAAGAGCCAGTCACTTTTGAGGGTTTTTACAACAACTAAGCAGTAATACTACTTTATCACAACAGGTTCACCTTCCTTCTTTTTCAACAGTTAAAGGACAGACGACCTGCTCATGCTGAAGTTTACAGGAGTCTCCCTGTTCATATACAAGATACATCCGCATGTACACATATACACAGTGAACAAATGAGGAGAGACACACAGCCAAGAGAGAAGGGCACATTGCTAAGTAGGTAACAGGGGCAAAGAGAAGTCATATCATAAAGGTTAAGCTGCCATTCCTGCCGACTGAAGAGGGACTAGCCAAAACCCTCTGAAGTCTGTCAGTCCCAGCAGGGACACAAGTGCCTGCCCACAGTCCCACCTCAATGCTCAAGCTTGCAGCTCTACAGCTTAAGGAACAAGAGTGGCAGAATTAACCAGGGCACCCCATTCCATGCACTCACTCAAGCACATCACCCGATACATTGCAGAAGCCTGTATAAACTAAGAAGCTTTTGAGTCCCTTTTTCTTTGTCATCAACTTAGTACTCACTTTGGACAACTGTTTCAAATTCACTTAGCTAACAACTATATAAAGGCTTAAACTATTTTGTAAAAGAGAATAATCCTCTGTCTCCCCCCATGCCCAAGCTAGGCACATATCCCACACTTAGCAGAAACTTTATAGAGGACCGCTCTCAACTCTTAAGATTGAAAAGTGGCAAATGTCAGCCAAGAGGGTATCATTCTCAAATGCTATCTGTATCATACACTTCAAAATCCAGTTATTCTTATGGAAATGCTTAAGGCAGAATACAAAAAGCTGACTACTACAGAAAAGTCAACGCTAGATCTTGTGGTTTTCCAATCTTGTCTTTTAGTTCCAACTCTTCGGTGTTCTTTCCAGCACCACCACCAACACAAGGGTCCTTCCCTGCTAGGCATAATACTGTGAAGAACCACCTGCTTCAGCCTACTAAAGAAGTCAAGGGGAACAGAGGGAAACTTTTGTGCAATTTTAGCCTAAGTAGCAGGGAGGGGCAAGGAAGATGTAATATTCAACTGTAAGAACTGGCAGGTTCACCAGAAGGGAAAGAAAATAAAACCAATACCTGCCTGCTTACTGCCCTCTTCATTCTCTCCCCTTCTTCCTAGCAACAAAGATATCAAAATCCCAATTGCTGCAGCTGCCTACACAGCAATTAAGTGTAACAGTCAAGATGTCAAGCAACCCTACTGCCCATTACTTTGGCTTTCCTAAAATAGCTAACCATCTCCACAGCAGGTAGGGAATTTTTGAAAGATGGCAACCCACTCCAAAGGCAACAAACAGATGCTGAAGACAAGTTACACTGTGTGAACATGCCAGTCAAAGTGAGAGCTCAGATGCACTGTAGTATTACAGAGGCAGGTGGATGGGTTCCTTAATCTGAGTATTTACTGAAATAACGTAATAAGGTTTTAGAATATTGACACATATACTACGTATTTGTCCTTCACTCCAAGTGACATGGGGGAGTAAAGTATGCTGCTATTAAAATATTGATATGCTTCTTAATTTTTAGTGAAATATGCCAGCAAAGTATTTTCAAACTGTTCATTCACTTCAGATCCCGTTATAAAGTTGTTCTGTCAAAGACGGGGTAGCCCAGCTCACACGAGCCGAGCAGCAGCAAGAACAGCACTGCGAGTACCGCCACCTTCCCTCTCTGTCCTAGGTTCTTCCCCAAGCTGGCAATTTTCCTTGGAGGGTGTCTCGCATTGCCGCCCTGTGGTCAGTCTGCAAAACAGCATCAGAGCAATAGGAAGCCATTTCCAGCTCTTCCTTCCATTTCCCACCCCCCCCACTTCCTTCCCCCGGCTCTCCAGGGAGTTTCGGCAAGACAAGAAGGGTAGGAAGAGGAAGGCTCCCAGAAGACCTCTCCTTTCTCCAGAAAGAAGACAACTCCTGCTAATTCGCTAGCGGGTCACTACCCTTTCCTGTTGAAGGTCCTGCTCCGCCATAATCCCCCCACTGAGAGCTGAAGATGAGTCTCCTGGGAGAAAGTTAGAAATAATTAGAAATTCATCTTTTGCTACAAATAGTAAAGGTTAGAGCATGAGCAGCTGTGTCTTCATTTTGCACCTCAGCCTTCATCATAATTGTAGTCTTTGGCTCAGGCTCTTGAGGGTAGGCAACATGTTATTTACATACATCTGTACACTACCAATAACAAGTCTGCCCTCAAACTCCCCAACCTCACCGTACTATTTGTTATTTGTATGCTGGAGTGTAGAAAGCCACACAGGTGAGCAAAATTCATTTACTTCCACTAGAATTTACTGGCCTCACACCTTTCTTTTCCCAAAGCATCTCCTCCATATACTCAGACACAGAGTAACACAACCCAAGTCCCTCACTGCAGCTACTCTTCAAATACAGTGATACTGCAGAGAAGTAGTTTTTCATTTATTTACTTATTTTAGGGGTGCTTTGAGGGTTTTTTATTATTGTTTTCCTAAGAGTCACTGACCAGTCTCTGCTGATGGAGGACACTGTCCATGGGCAATTTACAAATACGGTATTTCTAGTGCAAATCAATTACCAGATAATATGCAAGCCACAAAACAGGACAGAGAATGGTTGTTCAGCTTGGACTTCAGAACAAAGTCACAAGCTTTTGTGAAAAGTACATGCAGACAACTGGTGACGGAGTTTGAAAGTAAAAGTCTTCCCCCTTGCCCCCTCCTCCCCCCAAGCTCTTGGGTGTTGCATTTTTAAGATACAAAAGAAAGCTGAAGAGGCTCTGAGGAAGCCTGCCAAGAAACCAGGGGACATGGGAGCATCAGGCAGGACAGAGGGCTCACGCTCTCTCCCTGTAACCATGTGGAGGCTAGATGGGTGGGGAAGCAACCAGCGGCACAACAGACTCCGTGGTTCACAACAGAAGCCACATGAAAGAAAAGAATGAGGAGGGATCCCCAACCTGAACAGAAGCAATGCTAGGAAGCAACAGAGTTTAATGCAACAAAAATTAATTTGAGGGATTTATTCTGCCTAGGTCTACGAAAATGCCAAGGTAGCTATTAAGAACAATTGTGGGTGGGGGGAGCCCCACAGAATCATGAAGTTTGCCTCTGAAGAGGGGCATGAAAGCCTACCAGGCTGTAGCTCTGAGAAGGCTTGTGCTCAAGCTGCCAGGGAGCTCACAGGAGTTAACAGCCCTAAAGTGCAAGAAAGCCAGGCAGCAGGGCCTTACTTTGGTGGTTTTGATTTTTATTTTTTTTCCTCTCGCAAGGCAGGGAAGCTGTCAAAGATGAGGAAGGGTGCCACAGACAGCAAGAGAAGAGTCAGCACTTGTTCCAGCTTCAGACTAAAGTAGGCACCGGAGCACGCAGCCACCACACAGAGGGACCGACACAGCAGGACCGTGAACCCCTGCCCAGGGCAGCTCCATCAGGAAGCACTCCTGTTAAGGAGCAGTGTAATTTATTCAGGACTGTATATGATCTCCCCAGCTTCTACAGGAAGCAATTATGCAGTCACTCCATAATTTCAGACTATTTTATTAGTCCCATATTCAGGTCTCCATATTCTGACTAATTTAAATTAGCATGACAGTCAAGATTATGCATTGCTATGGAGTTCATTAGAGCAACCCTTTGCTGGGATTCAGCAGCACCATGTAGCATATAACCACTACAGAAGTTTTTTTCAAGTGTTCTCATTACACAAGAAAGGCAGCAGTAAACACTAAAAAGCACACAGATCTGATGTATTGTCAACAGCAACAATAACAAAAAAAAAAAAAAAAAACAGCATCTAGAGATAGACTCTCTAAATTTTAGAATTACAGCAAGGGTAGGTTAAAAATAGAAGTACACCTGAACCAAAACTTAAGTGTTTTAACATAATCACGGAGCTAAAAAACACCTTAAGATACATCTATCAGGAAAGAATATAATAGTGTCAAACTTCAAAGAGGAAAAGGTTGCAGATGTTAAATCCTGAGGGCACTGATGCTCATTAGAAGCTTCTTACAGCTAAAAGATTATCCCCGTATCTCTGAGCTCAAATCCTAGGAACCAAAGATGCCTTCCACCAGACAGCACTCCATGGCACCCTTTCAGAGTAGTCAGGCTTTTTGTGTCTCAATATTATGTCAGTTTTGCCATGCTGTCCTGCTCTGCATTTATAGCATCTGCACTGCATAACGCCTCTCCCACATAAACAGCATGTATACAAAAAGCATCTCATCACCTTACCTATGGATTATACACACCTGGGGAGGTGTGTGGAAAATAAAAATAAAAAAAAAAATAATCACATGTTGACAACCCAAGTCCACAAGCAGCATGTTTTGTCAGAGCGAATGCTGCTCCATGAGGTGGTGCGGCAATGTCACCAGCTTCTTTCCCTGTTGCTGTATTTCTCCACTAGAGGACTCACCTGAGGTCTACTACAGCTTCTGCAGTTAAGCCAAATTACGAAAAAAAAAAAAAAAAAAAACACCAACCCTGACATGTGGATGGTACATGTAAAATGAATGGAAATGTACTAGTATATGCAGCACATGTAATACATGAAGACATGCTCCCATAACTACGAAAGAAACACAGCAACGCTATTTAGCTTCCTGCTATTCTATGACAAATACACATGTTCATTTAAGTGAAGGTTAAATGTGAGAGAAAGCATGTCCACACTGGGTCAGATCAGAAGGGTTACAGCCCAGCAGAAGTGCTGCTACATTCCAACACCAGTACTGCATATTAAGCTGGAAAGTGGCAGATAAACAAAGGCTATAGAAGGTACTAGAGAAGGGCCAGTATCAGCTATTATTTTCCAAATAAAGGGTCCCATCTACACAGAGATGTTTCTATTTTATTTTTACACACAAGTACACACACCCCCCGCACTGATTCAGCTCTTGTAAAATAGACAGAGCATCATATAACCTCACTCGCTCACACCACAGCTTATCACCACGCCGCCAAAAACAGCGGCAACGGCTAGCATCCCTTCCCGTGGGCGATACAGCAAGCCGTATCAGCAGAGCTCAACTGGTGTTAGTAACGGCAGGAACAAAAAATTCCTAAGACTTCCCTGGTAGAGGGGGGCTGGACAAGCAGGGAGCTGGCACCCCACGAGAGGAAGCTTGCTGGAGCGAGTCCTTGCTTTCCCCCACCCAGGCTCACCACAAGGCCTCCCACGGGCGAGGGGACCTAGCGTGTGGCTGCCGCGACCTAGCAAGGGACCCAGCGAAGCCACCGCAGGTGCTGGGGGGGGGGGGGGGGGGGGGGAAGGGTGGTGAAGCACACGGCAAATAGAAAGCGCTGGTGCTGCAGAGGAAGGGGGGGCCGTGGTGGCACCAATGCACAGGGGCAAGGAGAGGGCTAAGTTCACTTGCACCAAACGGGGGGCGGAAGGGGGGGTATAAGAGAGGCAGAAATGCAGATGTTTCGCCGAGCGTGGGATCTGCTTACCTGCGGACCAAAGGGGGGGAAGGGGACTGCGGCTGTAGGGGAGCAACTAAGCAAACTCTCCAAAGGAGCAAGGGGGAAAGAAAAAATAAAAAAGAGGAAGGGGAGAGAGGGCGGAGAAAGGTACGCGGGAGCCTGAAGCACGCTGCGCAACTCCGCTTCCGAGCGCGGAGGCGAGGGCAGGGCTCGCCCCGGGGGCAGGGGCCGGCCGGGCCGCCCCCCCCAGCCCGCCGGGCGCCCGAGGCCGGGCCGTGCGGCTGCCGCGGGGGGGGGGGGGGGGTGGGAGGGGGGCGGCACACGGCGGCGGCGAGGGGAGGGAAGCAACGAGGAGACACGCCGAGGGCTAGGGCGGGGGGGGGGGGGGGGGGGGGGGTGTCTCTCAGATCCCACCTGGCTCCCTCCCTCCCGTCTCCCCTCCCTCACTCACCCTCTGCATGGCTTTCAGGATCAAAGCCAGTTCATAGCGGGGCATCTTAGAGCTGGCTGTGGCGGGAAGAGCGGGGATGCGGCGGGGCAGAGGGTGAGGAGGAGGAGGAGGAGAAGGGGGCGACGATGCCGGGGAGAAGGGGACCGGAGGAGGAAGGCGCGTCCCCGGCGGTGCTGGCGGCGGCTCCTGCCCTCACGGCTCCCAGGCTGCACAGACACCCGGGCGGGAGAGCGGTCGGCGCGGCTTAAAGGGCGCCGGCAGCTGCGCAGGCTCCGCCGTGCCGCCTCCTCCCCGCGCCCGGCACCGCCCCCGCCGCGCACACGCCCGCCGGGGGGCCGCCGCCGCCCGCCCCGGGCCGCCCCGGGCCGGGGGGAAGCGGGGAGGGGGACGCCCCGCCGGGGAGGGGGCTCGTAGTCGGGCGGGCCGAGCTGCGGCGTGGCCGCTTCCCCCCGCCCCGCCACCACCGCCCCCCCCCCGCCCCCTCGCCGCCGCGGCTCGGGGCCTGCGCCCGCCTTCCTCCTTCCCGCCGCCGCGGCGGCGGTTGTGGCTGCTGCAGGGAGTGGAAATTTCCACTGTGTCCGCCCCCTCGCTCCCCCTCTCCGCATACACACACACACCCGAGACCGCACATGGAGGGGGGGGGGCGGCCCTGCGCCTGGCTCCCAGCCTCCCGTGGCCGCGGCCCCGCGACCGTCGACCCCACGCACCTGGGTGAGCTGGCACCGGGCGGCACGGCGAGGCAGAAGCGCCCGTGTGGCGGAGGGTGAGGCGAGGGTGCCCTGGCCGCGCGTGTGGGTCACCCCCAGCTCTTCCAGAACCTTCCACCTCAGCACCCGAGGGAAGCGCGGGTGGATGCGACCCACGGGTGTAGGGACCCGAGGGGCAGCAGGGTCGAGGTAAAGCTGTGGGGCTGGGAGATGGCCGGCCTCGATGCCTGGGTGCTGCCGCCGAGGGAGCTTCGGGGCAAATGTTTCCCAGCCGGCGGTGCTCGGTGCACGCCCTTGGCGCTGTGCTCGCACGCAGCCGTCGAGGTCGGTGATGGGTGGGTGTCCTCCATCGGCAGCACACCCACCACCCGTGCCCAGCTGTGGCCGTGCTGGAAGCCTGCGACCACCTGCATCCACCAAAGAAGGGCATTTGGAGAGCTGGTGGTACGTGAGGCTGTTTTGACAGTGTTTCTTTCCTCCACAGCAGAGACGCATCCCTCTGGGCGTACCCCCTTCCCTCACACTGGTGTGTACCCCAGAGCACCCAGCACACGGGCTGGCCTTGAGGGGAGCGAGGTCACACTGAGTTTCTGCCCAGAGTTTTGAAGCCCTCATCGCTTTCCCCTGTCTGGTCTCAGAAAAGATGGTGGCAGGGGATGAGAGAGCAGAGCCGCCACACCATGGCTCAAGGGGAAGCAGGGAAGAAGGCAGATCTCGAGATTAGAAAACTTTAATGAAATAGCTATCCATGAAATACCAGCCCCACCCCATCAAGAGAAGCCTTAGTGTCTCACGTGGGAACCCCAGCCGTGCCCTTCCACACCAACAAGCAGGGTCATTTGCGTCTGCTTGCACGGGAGCGATACCACAGTCGGTGAAACGAATCCCAGGGGCAGGTATTGCTAATAGAAAACTTTTCCCAGCACTTGCCATCGTGACTTGCACTGGCGGTGCTGTGGGCCTTCCTCATCTTAAGCAAGTGTGAGTTGTAGGTAGTTCCCTACAGGTACAGTGCCCCACAGGCACAACAACGCCGAGGTGGGTGCTAGGAGCCGTTTTGTATACCACTACAAGTAATAGGCTGTTCAGGATGAATTGCTTGTGCAGAAGTGTTTACACATATTCCCAAACTCCCACCACCCCAGTGCTTAGGCAGTAATTGCCAGTCAGCTGACAGGTATAATTTAATGCCTGCTAGTGCTTACCACATGCAAGCACTCCCAGCATTACTTTGCATGGTTTTTGTTTTGTGTTTTTTTTTTAATACGGTGTTGTCTGGCCTGAGCTTCTTCCTTGTTCTGAACAGGTGCCCGGTCTGTTGCAGAGGAAACCCAGAGAGTTTGTAAGTGATGGTCCCCAATGGAGGTGAGAATGCCCAGGGTATTCCTGCCATACGCCCACGATAGGAGAGCCGTTCCCACCTTCCCCGTGTATCCTGCCAGTGGTGGCACGGGCACGCGTGAACCATGCTGTTCTCTTCCCACAATGTGAAACGGCTGTGCCCTGCTGATCTAGCAATGCTCTACCTGCTTAAAATGCTCCTCTGCCAGAGAAAAGGAAACAGTCAATCCCTGTTCCTGAAGCCTTTCTCTCTCCACACAGAACTTTATGCAAATCCCCAGGTCTATATACTGAAATATCTAGTGCCACTTTCAAATGCCAATATTTGATTCTCAGTTGGATATACATTTATATTCACCGTTCATACTCCTAACTATATTCCACATGCGAGCCCTGCAAATACACATCTGCATGTGGCCAACATGCCCTCTCCCACTTTTTTGTGAATCCTACCCACACCCATACTTCAACACTGCGTCTCAAGACCTCGTAAACATAAGACTGAGCCTGAGTCCACTCACATCTGTGCCTAGGATTTGTTCACATATGCAGAAGCACTTGTGCATGAGATCTAATAAACACACACCCAGACAGGCGTTCCTATAGATAGTCACTGAATGAGATCTATATGCCTGAGGGTCTCTCATGTACATTAGCAACACAGATACAGTGACTATATCTATCTGTGTCTGAATGCCACACACGTATGGGCATCTGGGCTCATGCATCATGCCTACATACAGCTGTGTGCACTTGCTCATGGACTGACCGCTG
Organism: Tyto alba; assembly: GCF_018691265.1. Lineage (NCBI taxonomy): Eukaryota > Metazoa > Chordata > Aves > Strigiformes > Tytonidae > Tyto > Tyto alba. The sequence goes on from NW_024881276.1 coordinate 29,464,692, forward strand.
CATACACTGCGACGTCCTGTATCTTTGTGGGAGTTCCTAATGCTTTCTGACTTTCTCGCTACTGATGTTGTGTGTCCACCAGGTATGAACTGCCTTGAATCTCACAAGTTTGGTTTTTTCCTCAAAGCACTAACCCCAACTATCCAAAGACCATAGGAAACGCTCATTTAATATTTAAAAACACACGGTTATAGAGGAAGGTCTGAAAAACATGTAGTGGCCATGCCATAAATACTCAGTAAGGAATTATAAACTCCCCTAATATAGATTCTTTTTTTTTTTTTTTTTTTTTAATAAAAAGTGTAAACTTTTGACTTTTGAAGGCTTGATTCGCGACTTTCTCATGCTGAAGGTTGGGCATGCTAAAAAGGCAAACTGTCCTTTCTGCATTGTAGTGTCTTTCACATCCATCCCTGTGCCACAACAGCACAGAGAGTGCTAATGAATAATGTCACTCTAATAAAGCACACGATAAAAATACGTCCTCGTGTGTTCTATATGCATATGTAAATACAGAACCTATTCTGTGAAAAAGCTGTTGGAAATGTTTTAGGGAATTAAAAACCGTCATGCAATATCTCACAGACTCCTGACAAAGAAGCTAGTCCAGTATGGCAGGATGAAGGGGAAAATTAAAGAAAAAATACTGCACTTCTAAAGCCTCAAAATTACCATTAATAGCCTCTCTAAACACAACTATATTGAGCTTTGGTGATCTCTTTCTTATGAAGGAACATACCTACTTTTGAAACAAGTATTCTGTGCACCACAGAAAAGCCAATTCTCTCCTCTTAATAAAAGCTTTAATTTCTAGATTTCATACATTGCGCAATATCAAACTAAAATCAAAATTTATCATAGGTTTAGGACTAGGACATTGGCTGTCTTGAACTTCAGCTCAGGACAGATTTTCAGAGGTGTTAGTAGAAAACAGGAATTGCCTGTGGAAAGGGTGATTACACTGCCAAGTGTGTTTTCGTTTGCTTGTACTGGTGTTTGTCTACAGACTATAAACAGGGATATAGATACAGGTACAGATACATGCCTGTTCTCCCTAGTATTTACTCACCTTCTCGGTAAGGTTTGTAGCTGAGCACTATACATTGGAGGTAACAGCAGGTGACCCAGGGAGTACAAAGCCTGCATGGGAATACCGGCATGGCTCTGCAGTCATGGCAGCAGTTGTGGTCCAGACATACCCCAAAGAGGTGATGGGATGGAGCTGGGTCAGAACAGTGCAATACCAGGAGTCATCTGGTCCCCAGGGAGCAGATGAGTGAGCAAAGCTGAAGTAAAGGAGATAGTATTAATAGACGGGGCTGTTGTAAGCTTGTATGTAAGGCTCCTGAGGTATCTGGCTGGGAATACAGCTCAGACGTGGGCAGGGTTGCCCCTGGAGGAAGGATTGAGAGGGAACAGAGCTGAGAAAAAGTGGGGCTGTCAGGGTAAAGTGTGGGCCAAAGAGACAAGAGCAGGGACAAGTGGGGTGGAATGTGGAGGAGATTGTGATGAGGTGCTCTCAAACTGGGACTAGGATCTAATGAGAGGATGTAAAAGAGAGGGCAAGAAAGAAGTAAGAACGGATGGAAAAAGACTAGGATGGAGAAAGGGCAGTCTTGAAGGAGACTAGGACAGGGGAAAATGCGATAGTAGGAAGCTGAATGGGCTGTGCCAGAGGAGAACAGGAAAGATCAGGTATTTCAGACTTTCTAATGAAACCACAGATCTCTGTATTCCCCACCCCCACTCACACCCTGCCACCAGTCCTCTTCTGTCAGCAAATACCTGTGAATCCCCCAACAAAGTAAATTTGTCTAATAATCCTCCTCTCCACGCACGGATGACAACCCACTGCTCTTAACAGTTTCCCTGTTAGCTCAGAGTGGCAGGGAGCTCTGTGGTAAAGCTAAAGGCTTCAGCCCTAATGACATTTACAACAATATGATGCTGCATGATGGAAGTGGTTTTGATTTTTTTTTTTTTTACTGTTTGCTTTTTTAAAAGCTAGATAATTGCACATACAAAATCTGCCTTAAATGAGGACTAGGTTGCAAAATCAATACTACATAATGAGGAGTGTTATTTTCTCCTTCCTCTCCTTTGCATATGCATATGCAATGTATATAATTGCATACTTTTCTTTCCATGGGATCTCTGCCACATTTATTTTTCAGGGTGGAGCTGCTCTGGAGCTGTGTCAGGACTACATAGTGGAGGAGGCCACTGTCTGCAGGAGTTCTTCCACATTTTTTTCAGCAAATGGGAGATGTGCAGTAAATGACAGTACAGGATCATGTGAAAAAGGATGAGCTCTTGGTTAAAACAGCTGAGCTCTGCCTTAGGAATTGAATTCAATCCCTCCTTTGCCACATAGTACTTGTATGATGCTGGATAAGTCAGTTAAACCATGGTTCTTGCAGGTGGCCACAAATTTCATGCTTCTAGTTTCTGGGTATCTGAATTGACATTTTGTGGTCTAATTTGCAGAAGTGCTGAATGATCCCAGATGAAACTGAATTCAATTGGTGCTAGACATATAAAATGCTCTGAATGAAGAACGTATCGGCTTCTTGAAATACTCACTTGAAATAATAACTGTCTCAAACCAAGTGACCAGAATCTACAAAACCTTAAGCTACAGATAATTCCAACCCAAGCCCATCCCAAAACCGTCATACCCAAGAGGTAACAAAATGTATGACTGGTGATTCTTTTTTTACAGAAAGGGGGAGAAGAGGCATCTTTCTGCTGTTCAGCCTAATACCCCAGGAGTTGTCTTGCCCACCAAAAACTCAAATCCAAGATGGTACACTAAGGTCGCTGTGACTCATCTGACCCTCTCACAGAGACCCTCTACTGGTCCTCTGCATGTGTGTTAATGGTTCTGCCAGGTAGGACCATGAGCAAGTCAAATACAGCTGCATGGTGGTGGGAGTGACATTGGAGGGATCAGGGGCTCTGACGGGGTCTAGTTCTTCCAGGCAAAGGCACTGGCTGTGGCACAGTGGAAATTAATGTGTGGTTGGGAAGGTGAAGTCACCAGGAGGGCTCGGGTGAGTTTTCAAGAACTGCTGAGTGCCAGTGGGGCCTACGGAAAAAAGTGGGAAGAGAGGGCTTGGCTGTTTAAGTAAGGCTTTAAACTAGGAGGTAGGCAGCTCAGTGATACAAGTCCAAAGGTAATTGTAACAAATGGTAGTTTATGGGGAATACAAGATGATGAGGAAACACTTATAAATGCATGAGCGGGTAGAAGACGACCCTGGAAAGAAAACTGCAGAGCCACAGCAGGGACACCATCGGTTTCTGTGCCTCCGCTCAGAGGCAGCAACTTGTTTAAAACTCAGTAAGTGGCTCATTAGCACTCCAATGTGACCATACACTACAGCAAACTAAGGACAAGAATAAATGCATAAAAGAAGCCTGCAAGAATAAAATTAGAAAGGACAAGGCAAAAAAGTCAATATAATTAGCAAAGGAAAAAGGCTAACAAGAAAACACTTTTATGCGTTAGAAGTTACAGCAAGATAATGGCAAAAAAATTATCTACCCTTGGACAAGGATGGAAAGCTAGTAAGAGGTGACACAGGAAAAGCTAAAATGATTAATGTCTTTTTTCCCTCCTCAGTGAAAATAATTAACTATGATCAGTTGACTAACCATTAATGTCTAAGGCTAAATAACAGAAGGAACAGAATAGAGTACTTTGGTAAGTCGGTTATTTTCCAGTCAGCTAGACCTGACAGAAACCGACTGAGAGCATGTGGGAAACTGGCTGAAGCAATCCTGGAGCCATGAGGGATCCGTTCCCACAGCACCTGGGGAGTGGAAGACCAGTGACAGGTGACTGCAGTACCTGTTTTTTTTAGAAAAGAAGAAAAGCAGCTTGAGGAATACAGGCAGAGAAAACAGCCTAACTTGAATTGCTGGAAATATATTGAAACAAATAATTAAACAAAGTTTTCTTTTGTGTATGGGAAATAATGAAATGATAAGTAGAGGCCAAGAAAGATTTTCCAGGAACATATCATGCTGAACAAAGCTGATTTCCTTCTCTGACAAGTAGCAGGTCTTATGGACAATAGATATTACATATCTTGAGTTGAACAAGGCTTTCCACACAGTCTCTTGTGATTTCTTGTAAGCAAGCTAAAATGAAACTATTGGAAAGTGGACTCATAGCTGCTTGAAAAAAAATACTAGAAGAGGAATTATTGTTTGTTCATTGTTGAAGTGGAAGAATTACGGAAAGCAGTTCCCCGGATGCCCCTCCCAGGACTCGTACCACTCACTATTTTGGTTGTTTTGGAAGATAGCATATTGAGTATGGCTATCAGATTTGCAGAGAAAGTTCTACAAACACCTTGGCAGGATTAGCATCTTGGATCAATTGAAGAAACAGTCTGAAAACAATAGGATTTGGTGCAGTAAGAACAGGTGTAAACTATTACACTTAGGTAAGAATAAAGTCCCAAATGGAGAGCAGCCAGTAAGGCAAAAGACCTGCATAAAAATGCCTTGGGGATTTAGGAAGAGCTCAAGCTAAGAATTAACAATGCCATACTGGTGTGGAAAAGCAAGTATTGAGGTGAAATGTACAGATGGGCTTGGTGAGATATGTGAAATAATTTCTTGACTTCTGCTCAGCACTGGTGAGGTCTCAAACTGGAAAATGGACTGGTTCACTTTGGTCACTGAACTCAAGAGAGGAGTGAGCAGTTAGGGAAAGTCCTGAGAGCAACAAAAAGTACTAAAGGTCTTAAAAAACTGACCCTGGAGGGAAATCTCAAAGAACTGGATTGGTTTAATCTAGAGAAAAGAGGACTGAGAAGAAACATGATAACAGTCTTCAAATATGTAAAAGGTAGCTGCTCAGTGGAAGGTACTAGGTAACTCTCAATGCCTAGAGGGGAGCAGGGAGCCTAGATAGTATCTAGAGTTACAGCTTCTGATATATATAAAAGGAAAAACTTACTAGTTAGGAGGCTAAGAAAGCCTTGGTGACAGTGGAGGTCATTGAGTCTTTAGTACTGGTAGTTTTAAACACAGCTGAAAAAGGCATCATTTAGATATTGTTTAATGTGTTTGGGAAGGGGGCTACTAGACCCAAGGGCAACAGCTTGAGAGGCAAGTGTACGTAACAACTTGCAGACACATATTTGAAAGGCATACATAGCATCTGGAGCTGGGAGTCATGGCATCATGAGTGTGTTGTCATTGGATGAAGCATCTCTCAGCTCCCAGTAAGTTCTTTCCAGCACGTGTAACCTCAAAGCAGGGAAAAAGAAATCAGATCTAATATACAAATTTTGAAAGGTTTCTCACCCCTAGGTAATTTTTGAGGTCTCTTGCTATCTTCTACAATTGTAAATAGACACAGACTGTGCCAGAATGGCCAAATTGCTGCTGCAGTGGTTTCCTGTTACAGGTGAAAAACAAATATTAAGCCTTCATTGGCAACTTAAAAAAAAAAAAAAAAAAAAAAAAGAAATCTAGCTACATCATGTGCATTTCTGGCAAAAGGAGCTTGAAATCCCATCACCTGGGAGACAACCAAATACTAGCATTTCTCCTTTATGAGAGGACTGAAAGGTTTTGTCATGAACCTGAAAGACTGTTTTTGTTGCATTGCTTTGCAAACGTTTGGTAGGCAACAGTTCTTGTCCTTGTCCTGGGGGCCTGGTGTTCTGAATAGCCAAGCCAAGAAAATGGTGTGAGAAGCAGCAAAGGTACAAAGAGGGGGAAATTACATGCATCAAGTTGCACAAAATGCGTATGACATGAGTGGGAGTAAAACCCAGGTCTTTTCTGGCGTTCATACCAGTACCATCCATCTTCTTGCACTGCCATCATACAGCAACAGTACTGGTTGCAACAGTTAGGTTTCCTTTACAGAGAAGTCGTGTGAAGGTTGCATTTTATGTTGGCAATGACTGCAGACTGTGTATATTGCTAAGGCATTTTTCTAGTGCTACAAAAGTGATAATGTAATTCTACGCAATTAAAATGATGCCTCCTACATGCATAATGCCTCTCCCCAGCTTTGCAGCTGTTCGCCATGTTCTCTGTGAGGGCATTTGCTGCTAATAAACTGTGTTGTGGAAATATAATAACATAAACAAGGAAATCTAAACTGATATAATTGTTTAATCTAGTTTAAACCTACATTTTCTCAGAGGCATCCCTAACCCAGATTAATTTAGAGAAGTTATGAGGTTTGATCCCATCACCCTTATAAATCACATATGCAAACCCCATGCTGTTATGTTGCTATTAATAGTGCTGACATGTATATGTATGCTCAAAACCTTGTAAATACATGAGAAAAGCAAAACATAAACAAGCAAATACAATTCTCCCTTTTTTCAGTGGACCCCACCTGTCCCCTGCTTTCTGGGGGAACCCCTTCATCATGGCTTCAGATTATTCTCTTCCCAAATCCTAGTTTATTAAAGTAAAGAATGTTCAGCCAGTCTTTGTCTCTGCCTCTCTTAGGGAGACAATAACCTCTGCACTAGGTTACCGTATACCCACGTTACCTTGGACATTTATTCTTTTTCCATTCAAAAATTGTGTCTGGGCAGGAAACACAGATTTCGTACATTTCTTCAGAACTTTCAGGTATCAGACAGTCTGACTGGCATTGTGACTTCGAGCATGGCTGATAGATGTCTGACTATCATTGACTCACCTATTGCACGCACACCTGCAGATCACCTCTATGCTTCATGCACAGTGAGCTATTGTGTGTATACTATAGAGTTGATTACCACCTGTGCAGGACTTCTGATGCAACAGGACTGATTTGGATTTACTGTGCATTCAAAGACCAACTATAGCACCTTGCAGAACAAGCCTAATGATTTCAAAAGCCTCAGATTTGGTGCACGTGTGTTATCTAGAACATGCACAGGTATTTTTTTTCTGAGAAATCCCCGTGGAAAAAATAGCCTCTGTAGGTCTCTGTGGAGATACTAGAAATAGTCAATAAACAAGAAACTGTTAAGGCTAAAACCTAACCTACACTATGCTTTTTCAAAGATGCAAGGGAAAGAGCAGGTGAGAATCTGCTGAGAAGAGAGGAATATTTGGGGGAAATGGTCTGTTTATTCCAAGTATGTTTAGCAGGTGAGGAGGCAAATCTACCCCTCCCCAGGCTGCCTGCCTGGCAAGTAATCTAGCTGTGACATGCTTTACTCCCACTTTGAAAAGTGTTATGTATCCCACATCATTCATTCCACAAGATTAAGGAGTTCTCTCTTGGCATGACATAAAGAGTATTCGTCAGGCACCTTCACTGTTTCCCTCTCATGCTGTCAGCTAGAGAAAGATTGTTGTGGGGCAAAAAGGCCTTGCTATTAGTCTTGGTTCCTCCATTACAGAGCAACCATTTGTAATTGTCCATAACAAACAGGATCACATATTTTTCCCAGTATTAACTTCAGTGAACAGAACTCACTGGAGTCATAGTACAAGGGAATTTAGTCTTAGCAATATTATATTAAGAAAGCTATTCAGTACAATGTGAATAATTTCAAGTAGAGAATTTTAAATATTTCAGGTAATACAGTTATTCATGCACGTGCAACCTGCTGTAAAAGCCTATACTGTTACAACCGGAAGCTTTGAGTTCAGTTTTTACAGATGACTAATACATTTGTTACTCAATTTCTAGAATTAACAGTTGTGCAAATACACTATCCTTTATAAAGGTCAGGCTGCTTACAGGTGTTTTGTGTTACTGATATCATCTACCTGGAAATGAGATCACTTGGGAATTATGTAGGTTTTAAGAATTTAATAGTAATTGTTTTTCTAAAACTATTAGGAAATTTCTGGTAATTTGTATTTCTGTCTGGATGGGAATTCAGTAGCAAGATGTCTTTTTTATAGCATTTCAAAGCCCCACACAACAACAAGACTTACAAAGTGAAAGTAAAAGCCAGAACATTTGTCTGAACTCCCCCAAGATCTGGAAGACTTGAGACTTTGGAATAAAATTATAGATTAATGTCTGAGTCTTCCTTTATTTTTCACAAGCAAAAAAACCCCAAGTCTTGGAAAAGTTATGAGACAGCTTGATATACGCTCCACTGGAATGACTTTGAGAATCACTTGGCTCTTCCCTTCTCAACAAATGCAGTCAATTGTGTCACAGAAAAATGATAGATAGCTTCTAGAAGGTTAGCAGCTGGCTAAGGAAGCGTTGAACAGCTCAGCCTGAAATCAGGCAGGACCAACATAGTCACAGTGGGGCAGAAAAAATGTCAGAGGCTAGCAAGCACACCAGCTTCTGCCACTGTTTAAAGCACTGCCCCTTCATTTAGCAAGGAAGTATGAAAGAATCGCTCCAGATTCTGCAAGTTGCAAGAAATGCAGAAACCATTCCACTTCCTCCTAATGAACATACAAATGTTTTGACTCACCCACTTACCTCTACATCATTAGAATAATCTCACTTAGCACAATCAGGAGCAGAGAGTGGGGCTGTGTCCTTGCCTAACTTTGACCTTTCTGCACTTCTCAGGTCGCACAGGAAAAAGCGTAACCTTGGAGAAAACACTTAGCTGAAGATCATCTCTCACTTCAAGGTATTTCAGGGTACAAAAGTGGTGTTTGGTCCTAAGGTCCTGCAGCTGTAGCTGCCTAATAAGATGTGCAGACCCACAGGGATGCTATCTGGTGACAGACCAGAATCATCCATGATCTTTAAGAACTAAGACTCCCAACAGATTTCTAAACCACTTGCTTTTCCCTTTTCCTCCTCCTTGCAGATTCAGCTCTGTCAAGACAACTCACCCAGATCTTACAAAACCAAAATTCTTCGCGTTTTTGTTTGTTTTCATCTGTCACATTAATCAAGAAGAGAAAATACCATAAATGAGCTAGGAAAAAGTGTGCAGGTGGAAAAAAATGATCACCAGAAATTAAAGTATCACAAATGCTAAATCATCTCAGTGGATATTGTGGAAAACCACACTGAGGGAAAACCACAGTGTAGGAGATCTTCACAATACAAAAATACTGATATAACAAAGAAGAGTGAGCCAATGTTCTTTCTGCTGCTAGCGTAGATTGATTTGAAATGACCTGTCATGCTCACACAGATCCATTTCTTTCTTCAAAAAAATTAATTCCTCACAAAGTTATCCCAATGAAACCTTCTAGCTAAACAACACAATGAAAATACCTCTGGTTTTGATATCACTTCATTTTGACCTGTCTAATTCAACTACAGGTATAACTTAAGTTCTCTTAAGACAAGGAACCAATGCAAGTTTACTGATCTTTTTCATGAAAAACAATGTAATGAGCACATATATTAAATAAGTAATCTGATGTCTCGCTTTTTAGTATCTTTTTAAAATTTAAGTAAAAAAATATGGGATTCTGTGAAATGATTTATAGCAAGCAGTACAAGATATCTGCATGGTAAATATATTCAGCTATATATCTAGTATCCAGCAAACAAAATCAGTGCATGGATTTAGTGTATTTAAATCACAGGTATGTTCAAACCAATCTACATTAAGAACTTTGTGGCTTTTGAAAAGCTAATGAAGCTTGTAGTAAATCTTCAGCATAATATACTGCAAGTTTCTCAGTGAATGAAGTGACAGAAGAGTACAATTCTGTCTTAGTGACAATTACAGGCTGGTTCTGCATTTGTGGGCATGAAACTTTCAGTTAGTCTGAACTTTAAAATGGGATTCTACCATGAAAAAAGGCCTGAAATAGGAATCAGGACTTCCGTATTTGTGTCTCAGTGATTTTTACAGGAAAGGTGCTCCACCTAGAAATAAAAGTATACTCTGAGCTCCAAACCTGAATAAAGCATGGGCTCTAAGGATCAGCCCAGGGATATTTTAATAGCATATGCATCATATCCAGTCATAACACTTGTTGGCCTTTTTATGGCCTTACTGGCATCTTAGCTATTCCATAGCCTTCAACAAATTTGCAGAGAGTTAACTCAATATAGTGCAGTAAACAGCTCTGTCTCATCTGTAAGAGGGAAAAAGCTCCAGCTTGTTCAGTCGGTTTTTTATTCATGATGAATTAACAAAGCAAAAGCCTTGGAAGAAAACACTGCAAGCAAGAATATCTGAATGTGTAAAAATGGAAGATCAGCTATTTCTTTCATACTTTGAATAAAAACTCAGAAACCTCTCTCAGGACTGCAGCCTCAAAAAAAAGAGACAAAAATGATACAGCCAACAGATGAAAACACTTTGCGCCATCATTCCTTATGGATACCAATTTGCATCCATAATCTCTAACTTGTTAGCTTTTGAGAAAATCAGTAGGATTTGCTTTCTACTTACTGTCCTGCCGGGTCTGTTCTGCAATTTAACACACAATTTAACAACACAGCAAGCTTGGTAGGAGCAAGAGTATGTTGAATCTGAGTTACAAAGCACAGCAAGTTAGGGCAAGCACGGAATCTGGCAGCAACACACACAGCCCTCCCAAGAGTGTGTGTGTGTGTGTGTGTGTGTGTGTGTGTGTACACGTGTGCATGCACACATTATTGTACAGCAAATGAGATTGAAATGGGACTGTATTTATGAGGTACCACAGTGATTCTCAATAGTGTCTTCCATTAAAATAAGGATTTTCAGATTTGCTTCAGCAGCTATAAGTGTCTGAGAAAGAGTCACACTTTTTTTAGTGGAAGGTGATGTAGCTGTCACATTTACTGGGACTTGCAATGAGTGCAGGGCAATTACAGTATTGACAATGTTACCAAAAATGAGGTGTATCAGAACAGAACTTTGCTTTCAGAACTGTATATTGTATCAGCAAAATGTGAGGATCTATGTACAGAAGTTAGGATTAGGTAAATCACAGAACAATTTCTATAGCAGATGTGTGTGAAAAACAGTATGTGGAAGATACAGCAAAACAGATGACAGTTGCAGGAAAGTAGGAAGTCAAATAGCCTCTTGCAGAGATGTTATGAATGCTGATATGCACAAAAAATAATATTCTAGCAATTCCCATTTCCGCTGGTGAAATTAGATACAAAAAATGGACACCATGAAACAATGAACTGTATCATTGCTTTATGGGATGTGGAATTGTCTGTATTGTGTAATAAGATGTTACAAGTCTGCGAAGCAGAACAACTTGTGCTATTCTCAGCAGAATAACTCAGGGCATAACTGCAACTCCTTTCCTTGTTTTTTAGCAGTGGAGTTTGCATAGTTCCCTCCGTGCACAAAATTGTACGGAGGATATGATACAATCAGTAATTCTCAAGATCACTCCTTTCAGCTGGCACTTCTTTAATGTGTCATATTCCCAAGTTCTCATGGAAAACCTAGATTATAAGATAGAAGGCACCAAACACCTACCCCATGTTAATAGGGCAGTAATGCACATAATTATACCCAGTGCTTTACACCCTCTTCCCCTCCAATATTGGCAATGCAGCAGCTGACAATATTGGCAGGTTTCCATTGGCACCACCAACTACTCATGCTCAGCTCTGTGCCAACATCCCCTGATGTAAAATTAGAACAGTAAGACAACATCCTGCCTGCCTTTGTTTGCTCACCTATTTAGGCAGCGGTTTCAGCTGAGCCTGAACTGTCCACTCCTATGTACAGAGAGGGAACTGTGCACAAAGGAGCTGGGCTGTCCTGCACTCCCACGGCATGCTGCGATAACAGAGATTGATACCAGGGGAGAGAACAACTTCTCCGCAGTGGTCACAGACCAGTGCAGACACTGGTGGTGCTCAGGGCAGCATTCACACGAGGGATTTTCTATGCTGACAGAGAGCCCCCTACAGCAACCCGGTCATTTCTCTGCTCATAGAATATATGCGATAGAGACTAAAGTCTTAGCTGTAGCCAATGATTAAATGACATGACATTTTCACTGGCCTGGGGTACCAATACAATGATCTCTCAGTGTTTCCTTTGACTTCAGAAGATACAAATACTATCAATCATCTTTACTGGCTATGAGCATTTCCATGGCAATGCTGTTATTTGTCTAGTGCTTTGTGCATGCCAGGCACTCTATGAAAAGGAAACAAGACGAAGCCCAAGCTATTTACAATTTGATGACCTGTATCTGCAGCCTACGGTAGGTCTTCTACAGTACTTCCAAAGCCAGGCATGTGTGTGTACAGACACAAACATGTTCATGGAGGAGTTGTGGGGCTTGCTTAATTTTCAGCCAGATCAAATCCACAGTTTGGCTCAACAATCAGCCAAATAAATGCTACTGTTGGCAAGCAGAGGTGGGAGGAATGAGCATGTGGAGAAGAAAGAGCAGCAGAGGCAAAGTGCGACCACGTTTTTGGTGGCAGCGTTAGCATAAACTGTGGAACTGCAATACCAGCGTCACTGTAATCTCGTGTTCTTGGTGGCTTGAACTGCTGTGCAACTGTGTTACACCTGCTGCAAAGATGCGAGCAGGACACTCGTGCAAGCATTACTGCAGGTGAGTGTAGGCTGCAGAACCAGGGGACGAATACACAATACAGCAACAACAAAGGAACAAAAAAAAGAAACAGAATTTCAATTCCTGTAAGAAACAGCAGCTCTCACCTGTGTAGCATTTGTTGTGGTTGTAGACAGCCACACTGGAAAGAGCAGTAAAAATTGTTCTTAGAAATACATAGGAAGCAACAAATGTCCTTTAGCAGAATTTGCCTTTTTTAACCTTAGCTTCCTGGGCTCTAAGCATTTCTAAGTTTTGAAGGGGAACAAGCCCAATATCAGTATGAAAATGCCAAAGAAACTGGAATGCTTTAAGTTTGCTTTCTTTTCTGTCTTTCTAAAAAAAAAAAAAAAAGAAACCAACAAAAAATATGCCTTTACTACTTTGTAGTTCTACCAAACTGAATAACTAACAGTAATTAAATTGTTCCATATCATATAAACAGTGGTCCCATATCTCACTTTTTTGTAGACAATTTATATCTATCCTTTCACTTGGCAATGATAGCAATAGGTCTAGCTATATCTATAGATAAAAATATAAATATAGATATCACACAGCAAATGACAGTCAAAGATTTGAACTGAACCCTGTTGAAGTTCTGATAGGTTCAATCCCAGTTTTTCCCATAACATTAACAACAACCACTGTGTATTACCCATGGGAGGGTGTTCCAGTTTAAAGAGATTCTCTTTTGTTTCTTAAATTCGGTAGGCTGTGTCCACAACATCCGTACCCTAGAAAGATCCAGGTAATAGCTAGACTTCTGCATGTTGTGTAACATCCAGAGATCACTCCGTAGGTAGATGATCTGCTGAACAACACACCTTCTATAAAGTTGTATGCTTTCTAATACAGAGTCTTTGTCAACAGACCAGCTCAGCTGTTTTGCTATCTGGACTGCACATGAAAGAATGATCCATTTGTTTCTTTCTCTTCAGCTGCCCTTACAGACAACAAACAGGTTTCTGGACGGGTCCCAAAACAAGGAGGACTAATATATAATATGTAACTTGGCACTGGATGCTTTCAAAGTGGTGTTTGGAAACAAGGAGAAAGTGAAAAACAATATGTTCAGAGGAATTTTCCTTCATGTATATATTTTTTTTCTGCAGCTGCAATGTACAGAGGCCAAGTTACTGGAGGTGAACTGGAAAAGAAGCAATAAAATGACATTAACTTTAGCACTCTAGAAGTTAGGGATGGAAGTGACCCATAAGACCTCTCCCAGAGAAAGATTCCTCCTTCCAGGACCGTGATACGCACACCGAATAGGGAAGAGTAGGAAGCACATGCCCCATGCTTTAACCTTCCTGCTTGTCCGTCGCTTGGGCTTCGCGCCTCTCCCCGCTGCCAGGCAGCCTGGCGGTGCAGCGGGCGCTGCTCTGGTCCCACCACTGCCCACCCCCCACAAGCTGCACCAGCGCAGGAGGCCAGCTGCATGGAGGAAAAAGCGGGGATTGGGGGTGGAAAGTGGACCTTCAGAAACAGCCTGCGGAGTTTTCACGGGCACTTTTCAACAAATGTTATAACAGGAGAAAATGAGAGGCTTTACCTCACTGAATATGGATGAGAGATTTAATACAAAGAAAACCGACTAGCAGCATATAGTCACAATATTTTCAGAAGGATTTGTCCTTCAGAGATGGATTATACAACTTTTCTTATTACAGGAATGTGAAGATTAAAGATCCCAAATGCTCTATATTTTTGAGTTGTTGTGATAAATGTGCCAGGAATCTGGGGAGATTTCCAAAATGCATTTGAATCCATAGTAGGCTGAAAGTTGTGCACTGTAAGCAATTTTCATTGTTAGGTGGAAGTAAATATAAATTACTGAAGAATCGGAAAATCCTGTTCCAACTAGCAGCTCACACAGTATTTCAATTGTATGCGTACAGTCTTTTGGAAGGAAGGAAGGCAAAAAATCTGTGATAAACTACCACTTAATGACATATTTTCAAAATCTAGATGTTGGTTTGCATATCGAAAAGCTTTTCCCACACCTCCTGAACTGCACAAATTGCTTTTCTATATGCAAACTAGCATCTGCAGTATATACGCACCTATATCCAGGATGTTGTATATGCAGAAATAGATATGAAAATTGAGACTTATCATTGTAGAGGCCAAGCTGAGGTCCTTTTTAAAGTTAGTTTTCAGGTACGAATTTAAATAAATAGAAGAAATTGGGAGCTAATCTTTCTCCTCCCCACTCCACTTATTTCAGACTTTCCCAACTGTGTTAGATATGAAAGGGTCCAAGAAGAAAGTATTATCGTATCTGATGCAGTGCCCAGGGTATGAGTCATAAACCAGAGTGCCCGCTCCTGCGTATGGACAGAGGGACTTGTAACACAAAAGGCTCTGAGGAGGAGGGACAGCACTTTAGCAGCCCCCAGCTACTGGGAGGCTGGAGGTGGAGTTGGCTGGTGATAACTGGATGAATTGTTTCCATCACATGGGTAATGACTCAGCATCCTTATCCCAAAGTATTTATTTTTTCATCTCTACCAGCCCATCCAGCACACTTGTGTGGGAAAGAATGGGGGGACTGGAGCGGGGAGATAGGCAATAGGGTTTGTAACCTTTCCTGAGTGAGCATCATGCATATTTTCCGTGCTGCTGCTTTGCCATCTCTAGGGCTGTAATGCTATGACTGTGACACCATCTGACTTCAGTGAAGCTTCTACTGACTTCAGTGAAGCTTGTATCAGGGCTCAGGTGCCCCTCGGTCAATAAATACACCTTTCTTTTCCACAGCAGCAAGGAATTTTAACCCAGTTGCCTGTGTGCACGCATATTGCTTCTACACGCATACACGCAGCTGGAAGCCCATCACCTAGGTTGACAACAGTGAGAGTGCAAAAGCAAACACTGACTACCCTGTTCTTGCATTCTCCAAAATATCAGGAGTTATGCCTCTCCACAACACTGGCAGCTGCTGAGTAGAAATGGCCGTGACAAGAGTGGGAGTAATCAGAGTATGTGCAGTATATACGGATATGTAGCTGCTACAGCCCTCGTTCCCTTTAGCTGGTTCCCAGAATAAGAAAGTGGTAGTATGTGTAGGTTTATTTTAAGTAGGGCTAGAGCACACATATAGCTGGCTTGTACACAGTCCCCTGCAAACACTGCTTACTTGGTGGGATATATTATGTCACCATGGCCCTAAATACCTCTGCTTTGCAGACCAAATTCCACACATAACTTTTGAAAAACAGTAAGACTTCCAATTTCTTTTCTGTTGTCGGTGGAGTGGAGAAGTGTTAAATGTGGATTTTGGTGCTTATCTGTATTTAGTGCTATCCCGCTGGCTCTCTGTCACTAACGTTCATAAAGACACCCACAACAATGAACAGTGGAGCCTTGCTAATGCCTCCCACCAGCCACATGGCATGCAGAGCTTAAGGTTGGAGGGTCACATATTCCTTCCCCTGGTTTTTATTCCCCGTTTGGTGAAGACCTTCCATGCAAGGGCACTCAGTTGCCTGCACTGTTTGGACTGGAAGGCCTTTTTCCAGCAGGAGGTACACTCGCTCCCTAGTCTTCAAAATGAAACTCAACCAGCAAAGAGAAGATGAGTCCAATCCTGCACAGAAGTATTTAAAACAATTGGTTGTTGTCACTGAAGTGTCAGGGGCCATCCTGCCACTACGTCTTGCCCCAGGCAAAGAACAGAGATACTGGGGACCCCAGTTTATAAAGAGCACAATCACCGAAGGCCAGTTTGTACCAGGCAGCCTGGTGCCATGGGATGATCCTTGCTCCTCTTTCCAGCACCAACTGATTGCACACTGTAACAGCAGCTGCTTTTGCTGCTGAGGACAGCACGTGCATATGCTAACACAAGAAATAGCCCATTCACTATTTTCTAGCTACTAAGAGCTACCTCAGTGTGCAGTCTGCTACGTGAGCAATGTCTTCCAGTGCAGAGAGCAGATTTGTTGGCTGGGCAGTCATACTGCATGTAAGGTCACCACTTTACAGGGAGCTCTTCTACCATCGGTGCTTCTCTGCTGTCTTACTTAGGGGGGCAGCCAAAGGCAGAATCCAGCTCTTAATCTAGACCCCAAATGTTTTATAAATGTTATTCATCCCAGATGGACTCAGTCCCAGAAGACACTGTTATAAAAGACTTGTTACACAGTCAATTTTACAAATGAAGATGAATCAATGCCTCCCTGTGTTATCTATTTGTGTTTCCTATTCCCTACTTCTAGGCATGTACTCACTTAATAACTCAGGTACACACAGAAGGAGTCAGAAGAGCCCTTTGAACTTGACAAATAGGCTATGTTGCCAAGTAAGAAAATGCAGTTTGTGCTTAATTTAAATATGCTGAAGTTTGACACTGTCAGTCATCTTGCATATCAAACAGAAACAGCTCAAAGTGACTAGAAAGACCATCAGCCAAATTATCTCCTGATGAGGGATATGAATAATTGCAGTAATTTCCAGGAAGAAATGCAAGATGGAAACCAGCGTTTTCAAAAGCAACACCCATTCTGAATGCTTTCAAGAAGGGTTCACTTGAGCCTGGATTTCTGCTGGGCAGCCACCAATTGCGGGTGGCACTCTGAGAACTCATTTGGTCCAGAAATAAAATCCCAGGCATTGATAGCTCAGAAATGAAGCATCTTAAACCATGGTACACTCTTGAAAAGACGGCCCAAAGTCAGTGCATACTCAGGAAGTCTGAGAAACACTAGGAGCGGAAACTTTACCTCTGAGTCGTGTCCTAAAGGACAAGACTATCATACAGACCTGATGGCGTAACACACATTTATGCTGCCTGATTGTGAGCAAGGTTACCAGCAGTTGTAGAAGAGATGTGCATAATGGCCATATCCTCACTTTTATGGATAAAATCTTGGGAAGTGAAAGGAGGAATGTATCAATTCCATGAGTAAGTACGGTATTTGTCCTCCCTTTAACCTAATGTTCTGAAGTGTGTGAAAGATTAGCATTAAAAATTGCCACGGGCCATTTGCTGTAACCCTATCTAGACAACTTCCTGAAATAAAAGAACAAATTTCAGCTCCTAGCTAGAAGCCTTGAGGCACATGAGAATATAATCAAAGAATATTTTACCACAAATGTGGGCTATGTGTAGAAATGAGATAGTTTGGTTGTTTACTTGACTCAAGAAGAAGAGGTTCTGAAGGCAAAGAGTCTCCTGAAGTGCCTGCATTTGGCAAGCGTAACCTCACTGAGGTATCTAAGATCTCATGATTATTTCCTACTCTAAGCATAAAAAAGCACTGACATTTTACTGATAACATTATATGATGTCTGTGGCTAAAAGATGCTTTCTAAATACTGAACACGTTACCTGGCTGTACCCTCTCTTCTCTTTTCAGAGAATTAACCCTGGCCACATTGAAATAAAGAACAAGAAATTCACACATTAAAATTGCTTGAAAAAGTAATCACAGGGCTGAAGCATGCATTAGCAAACCCAATGTACCCAGTGAAGTGGGAAGCCTGCTAATAGCTTTACAATATCAGACGCAACAGGTTGCTAATTTAACAAGCTTCACTAATACAGGATTTCTTGGCTGTTTCCTCCCTTGAGTTGGCATTTTTGCCAGTTTTAGTTCCTCACTAATTTTGATTCCTTACACTCATTTTTCTGAATTTTTCAACATTCTCATTTCCTGGGCATTTATTTGAGTGTAACAAATCCATCTTCACAGTATACATGATTCTTAATGAACCCAGCATGGATTATAGGTTAGCTCTCTGAATGCACAAGAACGAAGGGACTCTAGAGCATACCTGGGAAGTCAGTGACTACTATTTGAAGTGGCTCTAGGTGCCACCTTGATGCCAGGTATGCCTTCTATAAAGCCAAGGCTTCACTCCATGTGTTTTCAGAGAGTCATAAAAAGGTGACCTGGAAGAATCTTCACTGCCCTGCAAGTCCAATCATGTTATGGTGCGAAAATGTGAGCAGAAAATAAACCAGCTTCACCACAGTAAGTGGTAGAACTTCCCATGAACTCAGTGAGACCATTTTGCTTCCTCTGCCTCTTGAATCTGCAATTTCCTGGCAATCTTGCTCTGTGCTATCAGTGAGATAGTGCTGCCTTGTCCCAGCCTCTCCACTGGGACAGTTAGCCAGCAGCAGGTCCTGCTCACACCGCCTGCTTCTGGCACCACTTAGTGGGACCCTCAGCCTGGAGAGGCAGGACCACAGCCCCCCATGGCAGAAAGGCTGGCAGGGAGCGAGATCGGGACCCCGCTGCAGGAGAGGGGGAGCGATCTTTGCAGAAGCAATGTGAGATATAAAGTAAAAGTGTGAAAGCAGGAGGTGGGAGGCTGGGACTTTCTGTTCCTCAGCCGGGTAAAGGGTTGGTTGAAACAGAGAAGACGTAAGGTGGGGTTCAGGCTGGCTGGGAGCAAGAGGAAGAGTGAAACAGCAGTAGGAGGAAGAAGTGAACCTTATGGGAACAGAATTTATTAGGAGATTGTTAATTTGCTCACCAGCTGATGGCAAGTTAGCCCATGTTCACTGCAGTTAAGTACATGCAGACTTGCACACCATACACAACAGCACATGTATTTTTCAGTTGCACAGGTAGGCTTAGCCATGGACAAGAAATAGTGGGACTTCTTTTTCCTGAGTTCTGGGCCTTCCCTGCTCTGGAAGGGATCAGTGTCAGTGATCTATATCAGCTGTCCAAGCTGAGAGAGTGAGATTCATTTCCAGGTGACCATGATACAGGTGTTCTGCAACAGGCAGATGCCTAAGGGACAACCAAAGTGTCACCCAGAAAAGGTACCTGGAAAAGCTTTTGGCACCCTTCACTCTCTGAGTATCACACATAGCAGAAGACCCTCTCTCAACCAACCAGGACAATTCTGGAAAGAAGGGTAAGTGTCTTTCCTTCTAATGCAAAAGGAGTTGGCAACAGGAGGTCTGTCATCTACCCACATAAAAAGAATGAGGCCAAAGTGATCTGCCTCCACTTCAACACTGTCTTTAATGTTGTTGTTATGTCCTCTCCCTACTTCTGAGCTCCCCCATCATCCTGTTTTTCTGCTTTGCTGGCTCCCAGTTCTTGCAGACATGATGTGATGAAGCACATGGGAAGGATGTGCCCTACCGGCTGGATGCAGGGTTTGTTTAAATGAGATTAACACTGAAAAGGCACAGGGACCTGCTCAGACACACCCAAGCGCACTTGTGTTCTGCAGAGCTGTCTAGTGTTGGCAGAAAGGTCAACAAGTGAGGAGGGCTTGCATCACCCTCCAGAGTTTCCCAAGAACTGGAAGATCCCACGGAGACCTCCCTATGAAGAGGGCCATGTCTCTGTTGGCAAACCTAACCACTGCCGCTCACTGTTATTGTGGCTGTGTTGGTAGTTACAGCAGTGGACAAAAGGCAGATGGAGCATTTAAAGACCTTACCTTTTCTTTTTAGACTTGTGTCACAATGATAAAACCCTTTGATCTCTCATCGCTCCACCACTGCCAGCCCTGCCAATAATGGCTATGGAACGTCAGGCAGAGTCCCTTGCTCAAGCTCTTCTCTCCCGTAGGAAAGCAGCTACTTCTTCTACCATTGAAAATAAGCTTTGGTCCTGAATAAATTGGGGAATAATGTATCAGAGAGTGCTCTTCCAATAGATACAGTGGAGGGCAACACAGCTGTTGGGGCTAGGGCCTAACAGAGCATAGCTGTTTTATAGGTACATAATCCTTTTCTGGGTTACTTTCTACTGAAATGGTAGCCTTCGGTTTTGTTTGTATCACACACTTCTAAACCAGGCGAGGAAGACCTGGGCTTGTAATCTGAGACACTTCTGGTTCAGAGTCAAAAAAGCCTCAAAGATGCAAAGTCTAGGAAGGAGGGTTTTGTAAAAAGCGTCCTTTGGGATTTGCAGCTGTCTGGTGATACCGACCCTGGGCTTTCCTAATGGCCAGCAAGCGTGTTTCGGGTTTAGTCAATACTTTGCATTCACATCCAGGACAAGTGGAGTTCAAATTCTTCCCAACAGACTAATTAGGCAAAATATTTAGAAATGCTGTAATTCCATTCATGCTTTTGCCACAACATTTAAAGAAACAAAAATGCTTTTCATATTCACTGATACCAAGGGCCTCTGACAGTGTCTATGCTGGAAAAACACATAGTTCCGCCAACATACACATACTTATACCCAGGCCTTCATAGCTGTTATGACAAAAATACCTGCTGCACCAATGCACATGCACCTCAGCATCCAAAATTTGCTCATATGGGCACACCTGAGAAGCCTTTAATTGGATTCAGAAGGGCTTGCATCTGTTCAGTAAAAGGGCAATATCATTTACAGCAGTAGCAGAAAGATAATCAGACAGGTTTATTCTCTGCCAAAATGGGCAATGTATATTTACAAAGCTTTTCTAGTTCCTTTGTTGTGCATTCCTTCCACACACCATTACAGAAAGATCATGTTAACAGCAGTGGCTGCTGCATGGTATCGTATTGCCTTTTTATTTTTCCAAATAATTAAAAAAAACCCACACACACACAAAAAAAAAAAAAAAAAAGAAAGAAAGAAGAGAAAGGAAATCCTGGAAATATTAAACAAACTTATTCTATTTTCATTAGGCAGTAACAAAACCATTAAAAACCTACTCATCTGGAGGGGGAGCAATACAAATATTCTCCTGGTTTTTTTTTTCAGATTAGAGCATGTCATGATGAAACCATCACTGCGTCATGATCAGCGTGCTTAAGAGTGCAGCCAGACAGTTCCAAAAGGGTATAAAAGCTAATGCCCAAGAGTTTATAGAGTGACAGAGCCAATTCTAGTACTGATTTATTGAAACTCAAATTGGAGCACTTAGATTTCATTTCTGCCAAATGATGTCGTTGGAATGCCTAGTTATTTTCTCATGCGAATAACAAAAAAAAAAAAAAAAAAAAAAAAAAAAAAGCTCTGGAACTCTTAAAATTAAAGGCCTTCTCTCTTTTTGTTTGTCTGCAACAAAACCAGCACATTTCCTGGTGCTTCTCTTTTGCCAGTGCTTTTTAAACCATTAAGGTGTTGTTTGTTTGCTTTTTTTAACATAAAACCTGAGTGGATCTTCTGGGTCCAGGTACATGAGGGAGGCATGGGCTCCTCCCTTGCTCTACTCCACTCCTGTTCTCTGGTGTGTGCCTAGTCCTGTAAACACCTTAAACAAGAGCTGGCTTCGGGTTCTACTATTTGTGCTATCAAGTGGGAAGGCATTTTATTTTTCTGGAATAAAAGAGCCAATTTATGCCCTTTTATGGACCATTTGAGAACTCGCTGCAGTGGAAACTTTTCTGTAATAAAGGTTCCCTTGTTTATGAGCCCTTTGTGTGGCAAGTTGCAGTACCACTTGTTACATTTAGGGAGCATCCTGCAGGCTCTGGTAAGGAAATCAGACCTTCTCATTCCTTCACTGCGGGATTCAATATGGGTTTTCCAACGCTGTCTTTAGCCTGCCATCAACTTATTACAAAGCTAGTGAAAAATACTCTATCTAAAGCTACTTTATTCCACATATGGCATGAAAAAGTCTTCCTCAATATGAGTAAGTGCATATTTATGAAGTAAACAATACCATGGGATCCAATACAGTAAAACACCTTTTATTTAAAATATGAAACTTCCTGTCACCCAAAACTTGATCATGTTCAATTGAGAACCACTTACCCCAGTCTTATCCTGTTTATATGGTCCCCTGCTTGTTCCCCAAAGCTCTGAGATAAGCCAAAAAAGCTATCATTAACAGGAGCAATTCTGCTTTCTGTTAAAACCAGTTCCATCAGTACTGACGCTGCAGTAGAAAAAAACAGTCTTTATGCATAAATTGGTCCTGCCAGGGGTATTCTTGTTACCTTTTCAGTTTTGAAACAATGTTTTTGTTTCCAATTTACAAAAAGCTTCCTTCATTGATGAGTGAAAGACCAACCTGACAACCAGGGAAAGAAGAAATTTAGCTAACAGGCTTTATCAGGGTTATAATAAAACTACAGAACATGTTTGTATCTCTATTTAAAAAATGAATGAGAGGGGGAAAGAGACAGAATATCTGTCTATCTGTCTGTCTGTCTAGCTGTCTAATTTTAAAACCTCAAATACTACTTAATACAGCAGTATGTGGTAGGTGTTATTTTTGAAATGGGAACATAAAATTTCAGTCAGTTATATTCTTTTGACAGTATTATTTAACCACAAATGACAGATAACAATCAACTGAAGGAGCTGAGGGTCTCTTAATACCATTAAGCTATGAAACTGTAGAAATGACAGCAAAAATAATTACTGTTGTGCTTGTTGAATTGTAGGAATTAAGCTCCATGTTTCCATGGATATAAAGTTTCCGGTTTATGGTTTGGTCTTCTCCTATTTAGAGATCAATACTGTGCTAAGGAGAAAGCAGGATTCACTTCAACATTTCTTTTGGTGTCTAAACATCAATATTCCAAAGTGCCGGGCAGCCTGAGCACACGCATATACAACCTGGGCTTGATCCAGACCCCTCATTCACATGATGCAAAGTGACTAAAAGACCATCTTACCCACCTGGCAGAAGGGCCCTGTCATGCTCACAAACATCTTGTCACCAATACTAAACCTCCAGGACATCTTTGCTTCACCTCCAAAACCATGACATGGCAAGAGGTAGAGGTGGCTGGGCCAGGGCCCCTTGGCTTTCGTGACTTCCAAGATGTGTGGACTCATGCACCATCAGCTGTATGTCTGAGTGGCTCTCTGATCACTATGGAGTCAATATTTTCCGTCTGGTCCACATTCCTGCCTCCTCCTCTTTCCCCACATGCATATTCCCTGTCGACGCTCCCCTCCGCCTTGATATCCTCGTGGTCACACTACCGCTCGTGTGGCCATGTGGTTGCTAGCGTGACCACGAGGATATCAAGGTGGAAGGGAACGTCAACAGGGAATATGCATGGAGGAAGGTGGTTGCATGGACTGAGATCGGCATAAAACTCTTCATAGGGCAGTATCATGGGTGCTCTGACTTACCCAACCAACCCTAAAGATGGAGTTAAAGAAAAGCCGGATGTTCACTTCTCTCCCATGCCTATCCAACATTGGGCTTACAGAATGGAAAAGCTCATATCAGACAATCAAATACCAAGCTATTGCTGGTTTATCCATTCCTGGCTTACAAAACCAGCTGGCATTTGGTCAATGATGTTATTATTTATTAGCATGTTTTACATTCAGAGCAATGCTCTGCTATTCGGTGTAGAGGTGCCACCCCCACTAAGTCAACAGGGTGCGGGAGAACAATGCACAAAATGAATTGCACCTCAGAAATACGTGTGCCCCAGGCTGAGGAGCTTCCCAGGCTGCAACCATGACACCATCAAAGACAAACAAGTCAGGCAAGAGATAACGAGAAACTGTTGTGGAAGATGTAAATGGAGAGAATTTGTTGTATAGGTGGCAAAACATACTTTCAGACTGGGCACTCAGTCGGCAGAAAATGGTAACAAAAGCTGTTTGACATTTAATGGTGCAGTTAACTTGTGTGGGGGCAGAGGGTAGCTCCAGCTCACACATTTTTAACTGACCTAACTCCAGACTCTCAACAATGCCATTGGTGGGGTACAGCAAGGCTGTCCAATGCCAGCATCTGTGAGTTTGAACAAAGATTGGGGTGTTTCCCAACACTTCCTGGCACCCACCTCCTGGCAGCTCAGGCTGTCTGTGTCCCTTCCCGGTCGGTGCCCTCCGTGCAGCGCTGCCTTCCTTTCCTCACTACATTCCCGGACAGAGGGAGTCAGAAAAAACAGAAGCTTTGGAGGCAGTTAAGTCAGCCAGCTGGACTGGAAATCCTCGCTAAGAGTGGCAGTTTAGATGAAGGGGAGCTGGCAGAGGAGGATTAACATTATCAGTAGCCATCACTAAATCAGGGACATGAGAGAGAGAAATGGGTTTAGCCGTGTGGAAGGGGCTGAGATTCAGCTCTTTAATAGACCAAGCTCGGAAATACCATGCTTGGAAACTCTACAGGTGGGGTGACTTGACAGAGGTATTGCCAGCCTAATTTGCCTCCCCCTCAGAATACACCAACCTCTGGGGTAGCAATGGTTTCACTTCAAGCTGCAACACTGTTTTTTTGAATCCCATTATCACCCATTCCTACATTTCTGAGCAATTCTCTGCTCAGGCTGAAGTTTCCCCGCTTTGTCTGTCAGAAAAGATTTCGCTGTATCCTTTCAGCCATGGCTGAATTTTGCAAGAACAAAAAATACATCTGCAAGACGTGCGGGACCTGACAGCCCTTCCCATCTCCTCATCACATCGAGGAGCACAGCTCTTCGTAGAGGTCTTCAGCAAGGCTGAGCGCCTGCATCTTCCCCCTCCTCTCATCTCAGTAGGATGTGCGTGGTGCTCAGCCACTTTGGAAAAAATCAGGCTATTTCCACAGAAATTAAGTCATCTCTTGGCTAAATCCTATCATGTGCTGTTCAGCAGATGTAGGGGGCCTCTTTTTCCGGCCCATGTAGCTGATCAGGTTCTCTGCACTCAAGAAAGCACTAGCACAGAGGACCAGCTCACCATGTGGGCAAGCTCACGCAAGAGCTTACCACGGCATGTGGTTTTGGGGGAGTGGCTAGTTTATTAGGCTTGCAAGCACGACAGCTGCCTTTGGAGGAAGGCCCGGGTGTGTTTTCGTTTCTAGAACATACTGCCTCAACCATCCCAAGGAATCTTGGTTTGGCCAGGAGGAGCCCTGCAACTCAGGGCGTTTCAGCAGCGTTTCCTCCTCCCTAATTTGGGAAGGATTTAGCTCTGCAAGAGCAGCGTGGCTGAACCTTAAGACCATTCTTTCTTTTAAATATTTCTTTCTTTTTTTTTTTTTTATTTTTAAATAAGGTATAATTACACACAGCACACAGACTCATGAATCAACCTGATTCTGTTGTGACAAGTTTAGCTCTGGGTGTGTGATCTGTCCTAGGATATCACACAGTTTTTCCTTCTTATCCCTTTTAATAGTAAAGTACTCTTGCCTGCCTTCTCTTTCTTCTTATTTAATCATCAGCTATTAAAATGACACAGAGAATAACACCTCCATTTGCCCAAACTGTTCAGGCTGTCATTTGACATCTTTCTTTCATGATCACAAAATAGTTTCCCTGTTTACTCTCCACTCTGGCATGGACCTTCTGGTTCCTTCTTTGCTTCTTCCTTTCTGTGCATGTTTAATACCAACTTGTCTCCTGCTTTCCTACTCTGGTGGAAAAAAAATGAAGGAAAAGACGACAACTAAAGGCCATATCAAAAGAGATTTCTGTGGAAGAATAGGGAGCTGAACAACTGCTTATGTCTACAAATCATCTGACAAGGGTCAGGTAGAAAGTACGTCGACAATCGTGATCATTGTCTTGATCGGTGTCCTTTCACATTCTTTGCCTCCCTCCTTTCTTATTGCTGTTTCCCACCTGCTTTTTTGTCTTATGAGTAGATGGCCACAATAAGGTCTTTGCGAAGGGGACTCCTTTTTATTACTTATGGCTGTGGTGGCCAGAGAAACTGGGTTCTTAAAATGTAAGCGATAAATTGTACTAATTTATATCACCATATGTGATGTTACATGCAGGTTAATTATCATTATACTCCAGATACAAGATTCACCTTCACTCACAGGACTTGACCTCTCCAGTACTGATGTACACCGTACAATTCAGCATGCCATAATTGTCTTATGACCTTGTAATTCTCTTTTTTAAAGATCAATACCATTATTTTAAAAGATTTTATGAGAGCAGAAATAAACACTGCAAGCTACCAGCTGTCTTCCTCAGGCAGAATGAAAACCAGTCACATCATCACAAACACTAGATCAGATGGCAAAGGACAGAGTAGAAGAGAGAGTAATGGCATCTGAACAGCCCTGTCAGTGACCTTTACAGCTCCTTGAAGCAAAAACACCAGCCTGGAGAATATGTAAAATGCTGCCGAGATGTACCTTGAAGAAAAAAGGCCACACTTCTGAACTGGAGTGAAAGCAAGTGGGCTCCTTAAGGGCTTTCTGAGGTGCAGCTGAAGTATGCCCTGCTGTCCCTGCTGGGCTGCAGCCTGTGCTAGTCTGCTAACTAGAAGCTGCAGAGGGTGGAAAATCACCAGGTCCAGAAGCTGTCCCACCATTGATTTATTCTGAGGCATTCATTATTGAGCTAATCTCCACTCTACAAAGAGAACGTCAATAATGCCCTTGGAAACAGATCTCTGCCTGCAGAGCAGGCACAACCCTGCCCCTTCCTCAGGTGGCTGGAAGCAGGCTTGGGACTGTCTCACCTCTGGTCACCACAGACGGTCCCCTGTCTCACTGCCACCAAAAGGGGCAGCGGTCTTGCTCTCTCTCCTCCACTGATTCCTTCTTGGCTCCAAACCCTGCCTTGGCACTCAACTGAGCCCTCAACAAACTGGTGTGGCTCACCAGAAAAAGGTTTTCTGGGTTTGTGACTGGCTACCACCTCTTGGTGAGGACCGGTGAGCAGCCCTGGCCTGCAGACTGGGCATTGGGAGGGGGGGAGAGGGAAGGGGCAGGTACGATGGCTGGGCCAGCCTGCTGGGAGTCAGCCAGCTCAGCTGTTTCAATGAACAACACCCTCAGACCGTGGATCAGGCCTGCCACGACAACCCTTTCGTACAATTGCACCTCTCACCCCTCCCCAGCCTCTTGCTCCACCTTGCACTCCACTTTGCAGGTTCTAGCAGTCCCACTGGTGGCTCCCACCTTGGCCTCGTAAGTGGTAAGAAACCCTCCCCCATTGTCCCAATACACAACCAGGCCCATAAAACCCATGTGGCTGGGCCCTCATGGGAGAGGGCGTGCAAAGGGGTTGGCATGCTGTGGGTCAGCACTTGGAGCTGGAGGCCTCCTCATCTGCAAAGCTGGCAACTGGCTCCCGCTGCCTGGTC
This sequence comes from Tyto alba, assembly GCF_018691265.1. Lineage (NCBI taxonomy): Eukaryota > Metazoa > Chordata > Aves > Strigiformes > Tytonidae > Tyto > Tyto alba. The sequence continues at coordinate 29,492,072 of NW_024881276.1, forward strand.
TGTGGCCTGTCTTTGTGCCTTGACATACTTTGTTCTGGCCACCAATATAAATGACAAATGGCTGCAGTAAATTTTCATCATTGCCCTCCTATTGCCTGTAGGTTGTTAATTGTACATGACTGAAGTTATAAATCACTGCAATAAATTGTCATCATCAAGTTATCACCTTTGAATTGTTCATCAGTTAATAGCATCCAAAGGATAAATGGAGTGACAGGTTTTATGAATCCTCTGTTAATGGCTACGGCGCAGGCAGCATCTCCTCCACCACATACACAGGCATATCTGCACGCTGGGCCACCCAAGCCACTCCACAAAGGACAACCAGAGGGAGGAGAAGCAGAGGGAAAGAGCACAGCTGGACTGCACCTTTCCTTGCACCCTGTTGACTTGGTGCCACCAACAGATTTCACGAGATCCTCTCTCATTTCACGAGACCTGCTCTCATTTAACAACCGTATGGCTGCTGGACTAGCAAAGATGGCCAGGCCTCGTCTCGCCGCCGTAGCCTGCAGTCCTCTGCTCTCCAGACGAAAGAATCGGCTCCCGCCCAGGGAAACACCGCTGGGTTTCCCCGTCGCGTGGAACAGAACGGCTGCCCTCTGGCCAGGGCTGAGCTTTAAAAATAATAGCTACACTACCGCAAACTATCATGAGACAAATAAACAAGTCATCCAGACATCAAAAATTGTCAAGGAGCTAGTCTCCTGCTGCTTCTCCAGCACTGAAATAAAGTCCTGCTACTCTGGATTTATACCAGTTATATTTGAGGCGAGTTTTAGCCTCAGGTTTCCAAATCCTTTTATTGAATTAAGGGCAGAATTCCTGTTTCCAAAGTTTCACATCAACATGACAACACTGGAGAAAACAAGAATACTCTATTTAAAAGCAGGCAAACATTTCATAGATGAAAGACAAACACTGTAGGTATTTATTAAGGCCCTAATCCAACCAAATCTCTAATCCACTTAGCAAAAGAAAAAAGCTTCAAACAACCATTTTCAAGATTCTCAAGAACTCCAAGGCATCTGAAATGCTTTACTTCATCTCCTTCCTCAAAGGTATCCCCTCAATGAAAACTTCTTGGGTTTTCTGGATACTGCTGGGATAAAGGACCTTTCCTTGTTTTCTCAGCATCACAGACTTAGAGACCCTCTTTCCAGCCCTCTCACCATTGCTTTTTTCTTTCCCTTTCAAATACAGGCTGGTCTTGAAAAACTCCGTAAGTGGTTGGATTCAACACTGGATTTTGGAGTACTCCTCCCTCGATTTTTTTCCCTCCATGGCTTTTTCATACAAAAGACCTGGAAGTTGGTGGCTCAGAATGCCTAGATAACTTCTGTCCTAATTGAGCAGTGGTTTTGGAGGCTTCAGAAATCACCAATGCAAGATATTTTCACATGCAGGATGTTCTCTGCATAAACATAACATATCTGGAAATTCCTCTGCCTTTCCATTTTTTCCTTGGTGTCTTTTTGCTACTGCTGTTACAGAGCTGCCACTCCTCTTCTGGGACAAAATGGCAGCTAATGTGCCTTAAGAATGTGTTCCCATCTGACACTTTTTCATTCTTGGTCTAGCTTTCTCCAGGTGTCTACAATCCTGTCTTCTTCAGACTAGGTCAGAGTGACTGTCATGAAATCCAATTTCTCTTTCTGTGACAAAACACAAGAAGTATATTCCTCTGGTGCCTATTCTGAGAGTCTAGAGAACAGTTCTCCTCAACATAGCTGGTATGGTAAAGGAGCTTATATACAATTCAAATTTTTTTCATTCCAATGGCTTTCCTCCTAACAAATAACGAAATTTAAGTTTTAGGAGAAAATCTGTTTGAAGAGCTGCCTAAAATATGAAGTTTTCCAGAATTGCCTTGTTTCCAAGAAGGAAAAGAACATTTGCCTGTTTTTAGATTAGCAGAGGAATAAATACAGATGATTAAATATATCATGAGTCTGAATTTATTTTTATTTTTCTGATGATCAAATGCTGTGCGACTGGCTTTGTTGTGCAAGGTTTTTCCCATTAGTTATTTTTAGGGGTTTTAGATTGTATTTTCCCCTAACTGGTGACATAATGTCTTCTTAAGACAATTGACCCAGATAAGACTATGCCAACTTCATCAGAATTGGTCTTATGCATCTGGATTTTTGATATTTTGGTGGGTCACAGACCAATAGTCTCTGTGGCATGGAAAATATTTAATTTTTTTTAGACTGCCAGCTTCAGCAAGACTCCTCCAAGTTGACACTAGTTAACAGTGACCTAATTCAAGCTTGATTGGACAAAGATGCCTGGCCCTAAGGGAAACAGTGCAAGGCAACCCACAAAATTCAAGGGTGAGGCAGAAAAGCCTTGTCTTATGGGTCAGCAAGCAACCTGAGGGAATATTGCTGCTTCAGAATATCAACAACTATCATTTGGGAAAAAGCAAGTCATTGCATCAACATTTTAAAAGCTCCTTCAGTAGCTGACTAATCGATCATCTTCATTCTCCAGACTAAAAAAATCCTTCCTAGTGGAAAGCAGCATGCTAGCAAAACAGTGCCACATCTGCTCCGCACTTCCAGCCCCTACTACACAAGTGTGCAGAAGACTGAGAACTGAAGAGCTTGCAGTGCCCTTATATTTTCAGTATTTTCTTTCTTACTTTTCCGTTCCTTAGTCTGGTTTCCCAAAGGCACAAAACTACAGCAATTATGTTGTTCACCTAACTATAAGTTCCCACAATAATATTGGAAACCAGCAGTCTATTTCTGCTAAAACTGACTGAGAATGGGAAGTTTCAAAGAGGTGAGGTTCCTGTGCCTTCCTTCTAACCTGGCAAGGGAGAAGTGTGGGACCAGTGCCCCCATGGGAGCCAGCAGACAGAAACCAGCCCCTTGTGTATGCCATGCAGTGCTGGCCAGCCGGCCAGCATGCAGAGAGAAAAGGGCAGTGCACTCAGCACACCTACGGCCAGCTGCTTGCTCAGCCAAACAGGAAGAGAATTTAGGAAACCACTGGTTGAGGGAGAGAGGGCACAAACCCACAGGAAGCAAAGCTTCTTCCTCATGGAACAACTTTTCTTATCTTTTGTTCTAACCAGTTTTGTGGGCAACCTAATCTGTTTCTTAATTTTTAACGTGCAAAACTAAAAATGGGGCAGTGTCCTTGTCCTGTGTATAACTATAGCACAGATTTTAAAAAGACAATCTTCCTCAAAACAAAGGGGCACCCAAAATAACCCTTTTAACCAAATATGAAACAACCAGCAGATCCAGCTCATTAATTTAAATGTTCAGTACAATGATGTAGGTGACATTTATAGTAAAACTTTCTATTCTACCTTCTAGAGCTGAGCTCAGTATTGCTTAGAGCTGGTATTAATTTGGTGACTTAATTCTTACTCGGTATTAAGATTGATTTGCTTTTTATTTAATAAAGTATTTTAATCCTGGATTGGTGTAGTTTTACTTATAATTGCTTCATACTGATCATGTGTCTCTTTTATTTTGCTTTTAAAAAGCATTTTAATAGCATTTCTAAAATAAAAGCTGGCACTGAGTCACTTTTCTTTCAGTATGTAACACAGGTCCAGAATATTACAGGGCCTGCTATGGAGACCAGGTTTCCATCTGACTAGGTCTCTCCAGAGAACTAGAGGTTTTATCCTGTTATATTTCACTCCTACATTTAGAGTTGGCAGTAAATTTCTGAGGGCCCTGGTCCCCTCCTTCCTGCCATTGACTCACTGAATGACTTGCATTGCTCCCCAACCTCAGCCTCCCCCTCCTCCCACCCTTTCTGCTCACCCCCAGAACCAGGTTGGTATCTATTAATAATTTTATTAATGGGATTACATGATCATTCTTCGAGCAGTGATCGCAGTGAGAGGGAACGCAAAGCCACTTTGATCCCAACAAGCAACTGACCTTTTAACTTGATCACTGCAATTTAGACCAAAAGTAATAGAAGCTGTTGAACTCTTTGACTTAAAATTTAGCTACAGAGAAAATCAGAGGAATTGTTATGTATTGAGCCTCCAGAATGCTGGCAAAGCTCTTTCCAAACTTTCCAAATTTGTCCCCAGACGAGTCTGCTTAGAACTTGACTGGTGCAAGGGTACAATACACTGTGCCCTTTTACAAATTAATGGCAGTGAAGTGTTTGAAATCTGAACTATTTCTGGACCTTGCCAATGCAGAATCTGACTGTAACTACTGAAGGAAATCTGGGCAGGGCCAGAGTGTCGATATAGGTAAATTGCAGGTGTCCAATTACTCTAGCAACCCTGATGTTTACTCTAACAGAAGCAGTGTCTCCAGGTATAAAATCCAACCTACTTCTTGTCTGCAGTCAGGAATAGCAATGAATGTAAACTAACTCCTTGGATATTGATGGCCCCAAGAGATAACACCGTTCCTGACAGGTAAAATAGTGACGCAGATTACAACCCAAAACCATCAGAACAGGGGATGAAACATTCAAAGTGAGAAAAAGTAAACTTCATAAGTAACCTATATGAAAGACCTTCAACCAGAGCAAATCATCAATGCTGCACTAATATCTATCTATAGCTCAGATCCAGCAGGGTGGCATAGGCACGTTTTGCAACAAGCAGCTCTATTTATGCTACTGTGGTGATGAGTCTGCAGCTGATCACGAAAAGATCACTGTCGCTGCACCTTCCTGGATAAGGATGACTGTGCCAGAGTGGGCATCTGAAAAGCCTGCATGGAATGTGCTTAGAAGCCTTTAAGCATCCTTTGTCACAGTATGTCAGCCAAAATGCTGCTTCAGAGGTTGACACGTCCTTTGCCTTAAGCGCTTTTCCTGCTCACATGTGCATTATTGCTGCTCTAAAGCCCTCTGCCCTGAACAGATACTTTGGCTTTAAATCATATAGGTTCAATTTCAGTAGCTTCAACTTGACAATCTTCTTCCAAGTGTTTTTTACGATGGCTTATGTCAACGACTGGAGCCCAAAATCACAGATTAAAAGCTAGCCCACTAAGGAAAAACTGTTTCTGAGGGTTCAGAACTCATTTTTTCTCAAGGGGAAGCAATAAGCTGAAGACCTTTCTGACATGTTACTCAACAATAGAGCGCTATCTTGAGCTGGTGAAGGAGTATCACAGGAAAGGGGAAAACAATGTGTTTGTTTCAAATTCAACTCCTTGCACAGTTGTTTCTGTGCAGCTGAAGAAAAGAATACAAGAAACTTTCTAAATGCCTTGTTGGTATGTCATGAAAATAACTGAAGCTAAGTGCTCAAGAATGAGTCAGGAATTGTGTCTTCTTGGAAAAGACAACAGCTCTAGAGCATCAGAAAGATCTTTCAAACTCAAAATCAAGAAAATACAGTCTGAAGGCTCAGCAGCACCTTTCTGACCTTGTTTTCCAAGTTTTTATCTATACTACAACTTGTAGTGCATTATCATTCCAATACTGTTAACCTTCATGCTAATGCATCCCTTACACAACTGTGTGAAGAGCTGTTTATGGTAATACAGCTATTCTCAGGCACTAAGTGGGATACTTTCACCACAACAAGTGATTTTTGTCCTGGTATAACCGCACTCCTACTAACGACTATACCTTTATTCCAACAATACCAAACCATAAAACCCCCACACTTGTAACTGAGACAGTTATATTGGAAAAAAAAATGTAAATGTAGGCCAGTCCTTAGCAATGATAATGTTGAAACACTGGCAACTTTATGAACAGATGAATGCTCTGTTGAAAAAACTGTGACTAAGAAGACTGAAGATTGAGAGTATGGCTCAGTGGGATCTGGCTAGCACCCCATAAAACAACATCACACTTCCCTTATAAAAACCCTGCCACTGAAATACCACCCAAACATTAGAGTGCTTGGGAATGAGCAATGAAGGAATCAAACTGCTTCCCTCCTGCTGAACATAATCCTTCATCACTCACTCCCACCTCATTATCTCAGTCAGTCATGACCATGCATGAACTGCTCTATCTTCGACCACAATTAAGTCTTCCAATACCCTCTGGTTCTTGGGAGATTATGCATTTGCTATTCAACCCTGCTGCTCCTCCACTTCCCGTCACATCCAGGACCTCCTCCTCAAGTCCCCACTGTTCTCTCATCTGTGCTTTTTTTGCCTGAATGCTCTTCACAAATATCACCAGTGCATACATGCTCTCCCAGCAAACTCCTTCTGTTTTCACCCTCCATCAAGGAAGAACACCTTGGCCCATACTGCCTGTGGTTCAACAGCTCTCAGATGCTTTATCTCCTCCAGGTTGCTCAAAGGTGGCTCTCCCTGAGTCTCTACATTTCTCACACCATTTCATGTTACCACTAGTGCATTCAAGCCCACACAAGACCATGGGCTCCTCCCAGCCATTACTCCTGTCTGCGGTAAAGGATTCTGGGGCACTCACACATGTAGCAAAAGCTTTGCTTTGGGAAATATGACACATTCACTGAAACATTAATGAAATGCTTAGAAACACAAAAGCATTTTCCAAACATCGATTAAAAATTTAACATAGCTGCTTATGAAAAACATAAATGCTTGTTTGAAGCAACAGTGTTGAGAAACGTCACCATTTCATTGACTGAGTTAACTTACCAAGTCTTTTTTAAGCAATGACCTGTGGTAAGTCACTACCTCTTGCTTTGAATTAGAAAAATCTATTTCCTCTTTCATTCTAAAGCCTATTTCTTATGTTTTTATATCCTGATGAGAGGGAGAATCTAATCAACCCTTTACATGAGCTCTACTACGCCCATACCTGCATACCTGCTTATCTTAACATGAGCAGCTTAACTCCAGAGATGACACAGGAGCATTCACATGACTTGGGTTACTAACTCCAGAAAGCCACTGCTGTTTCCAGGACTGAAACAACGTTGTGAAGATTATTGCATAGTAAAACCACTTGAATATATGTGTACTAGCCTTTAACACAGTATTTGGAAATTACTCAGAAATAAACTGCTCTTAGGATAAAAACTGACAGTATAAGATCAGGATAATCTACAGTTTATGTAGACTTTGCAGCCCCCAGTTGGCCTGTGCTCAGCCCAAGACATAGCTAAGGACCCCAGGATTTACACATACACAGAGTTCCTCCAGATCTGTTGAATTTAATCCAATCTTTCCAAAGCTCTCATCTGCTACTTTATACACTCCCCACTATGTTAAACAAAATCCTCTTCTCAGTATCATACCACATAGGCCATTAGTCTTTGCAACTCCTTGTAAGGAGTGTGCGATTAAAACAATGCAGAGCTGATCAAAATTATCACTGTCTAAAATGTCTCTCTCTTCCCCATGGGTTCTTGGCTGGTCACTGCTTCCATCCCAATTCCCTGAGATCCTCCGCTCCTGGGCACAGCAGAGGGGCTACAAGGGGAGGAACAAAGGTGGCTCCAAGCCACTTTCGTGTCTCACAACCCGCGCCAGGCCTGCTTACGCTGCGTTGGCTTGCAGGCAGCCCCCCGGGGGCCCTGATGTCAGCTGAGAGTAACCGGTTGCAACACATTCGGGTTCCTCCCCGCCAGCTCCCCTTGGCTCCGCTCCCGTGCCAGGGGCTGCAGCTGGGGGTGACAGCGAATCCTGCCTCCGACACGGGAGCCTTCCCTGCCGGTGCCCTTGACCTAAAGGCCGAGAGCAGCCAGGCCCCCTGCTCCTCCACTCACCGGCACGAGGCAGAGGGGCCAGCTCCCAGCTAAGGCTGCGGGTGCTGTGTAGCTGGGAAGCAGAAGGGGCGGAACAAGGTAGGAAGCCTTGTCTTCCAGGGAAATTTTCCTCTAAATGCTTATCCAAGGCAGATAAAAGTCCTGTTTCCATGATACAAAACATCACCATTCCTAACAGCACTTAGGACACGCAGTACTGCAAAATTATTTCCAGGGTTAATAAAGTGGAGGAATCACCAGGGTGAGATAAGAGAAGCACTGTTAGTCTCACTGGTCCCCATATATAAGCCACTTGGCTGCTCCAGCATCACCTCCAAGTATAGCTTGGATTAAGCTAGAAGCCTTGTTTTCTCAGAGAACTTGAAACATTAAAAAATGTTGAAATACACAGCTTCTTCTCCCTGTCCTTTTCTACCTCTACTTGTTTGCCTGGTAATTAATACTTCAGCCATTTGTGTTGCAAAAAGTCACCAATTTGGCCTTTAAAAAAAATGTATAAATCATTGTTTTGTTCAAAATCATGGGATCTACCCTCCCTGCTCTAACCTGGTGCTTGGAGACACACGTTTAATTCCCTGTTCTGCCACAGACTGCCCACATTGCCTTGTCCACGTTATTTTCTTTGTGTATCACAACAGAAGGGAGGTGGTTGTGTTTCCTCTGGGGAAAGAGAGCATAAACTGAGAAAGTAAATCCAGTGAAAAAAAAAAGCACAATATTCCAATACCTTAGACAGATAGAAATACGTGTAAATGTAATGCGATCGTTAATTTTCTAGTCACTGGATTAGCACTCTGAATAGGCAGTGATAACATTTGCTACAGCACCCCATTACCTGTATAATCAGTACTGGCACAGGAGGATTACAAAGCCTGCAACTGTGATTACAATGACTCCTGATTTCTGGAAGCTTTAAATGTCACTGATAACACAAATCTTTGTTAAGCCTTTCTGGTTTATGTGGTGATGGTGTCAGCGGAAAGAGGAGGAGGGAGATGAGGAGCCAGGGCAGGGGAAATGGGGAGGAAGGGAGGGGGGAGGTGGCAAAGTGTGCATAAGTCTCCTTTCTATGTTGGTACACAGCCTGATCAGAGTTCATTGGAATAAATGGAAAGACTCCCACTGATTTCAGTGGACTTTGGACACAGCCCCAGAAGCTTCAAAATGTAAACAGACTGATATGGGTATGCGCCTGCCAGTGTAATTTCCCCTAAATAAAACCACTTTAGCATGAGAAGAGACCCTCGAACACATGTTTGTGGGAGGCGAGCTTGGGGAAGAAGAGCACGCCAGCCTGCTGCCTTATGTTGGTAACAAAGGATCTCCAGAAAGCCTGGGGCCCCCAGCTCTGAACAGGGACACTGGCACTCAAGGATGCCATGGCCTGTGCTCCCCTTTGCTGCTGGAGTTGTCACACCCTCCCCAGAGGGGTCTGGCTCTCCAGGAAGCACTTGGATGTGGCCAGAAGCCTTAGCTCCTGCGTAGCCATTTAGCAGTTCCTCCACTGAACACCAGCACAGCCTTTAGCCAAGCAGAGGGGCAGCTCAGTAGATGGGCTGTCTTGGTTCCAAGTTATCATTAGGTACCCGAAAAGGAGGGGGACTTCTAAATGAGCTGTTTCATCAGAAGAGGCCAGTGCAGATGGGTCGCAGATAGGGAAAGAGTGAATGTAAAGGGAATACCAGAATCAGGCTGCAGTTTCCAATTCCCTCCAAGCCATAAGAGCAGCAAATAGTGCAGCCCTGAAGTGCAGGCTGCTGCTGGAGAGCACTGTAATATGTCCTGGTGTTTCTTTTGAGCTAGGTCTAGCTTTCACAAGGCCAAGCAAGAGCTAAATCAGGGAACTAAACTGGCTGAAAATTAGCCCTGAGAAGCAGCTGAGACAACACTTGATCACACAAATACTGGCACCAGCATGGGGAAGGGCAGCGCAAACTAGCCAGGTTGCATGCCTGGAGCAGAAGGTAGGCCCAGGGGTGGTGGCATTGTCCTTTCAGATGCAGGAAGAGCAGAAGTCAGGAGGCTGAGGACGGGAAAAGATTTCTACAATTGGACTCAAAGCATGTCCTACAAATAGGCAACAGAGACAGAGGTGAGACCAGTGGTTGTGGTGCTGACTGCAGGAACCACAGGATGGGCTTCAGAGGGGATTGTCCAAGGACACGTGCAGGACCTAGGAGCTCTGGGCAGAGAAGCCAGATGCCCAGACTCCTAGGCAGCATAGCAACTAAATGCTTGCTGAAGGGCATGCCACTGTTGTCACCGGGATTGCACCCATTCACCCAGAGTCCACGCTGTCCTTCACAGAGCAAGTACGACTCTGACAATTTAATTCCACGCCTTGACTACAAGGGATATCGTTAAATCAGTGTCAACACACCTTGTGCTATGTTTGTTGCTCCTCTGGCTATTTTTTACTCATGCCTTGTGAAAAGTAAGTAGCAATGGAGACTACCCAAATGTTTTGAGAGGTCTGGGACTTTCTATTCAACTCTAACTTCAACTGCACAATCTTTTAGGAATTTTACACTTGTCTCAGTCTATTAACTCTAAATATTATAATAATGACCAGAATATTCGCAGCAGGAAAATAGTTTTGACCTAACATTAAAGACATAATGATTAATGTCCATATTTAGCTGTTCATAGTAAACATTTTTCTCCCACTTTCAGAACAGGAAAGTATTTCAACACATACCAGGATTCATTGTAACATCATTAATCATGATGAATTACCCTAGTATTCATGTGGATGCAAAATATAATTCCTTGGGAATTTCACTGTAACTTAGCATTAATTTGTATTTATTCTATTACAAACTCCTATTCCCTTTCAATCCTTCTTTTTTGAAGTTCTCCCAAGTTCTCTTGCGTAGTCACATACTGTAACATTTCATTTATTTAATATTTCTTTCTTTAAGTTTGTATTATTTGTTTGTTGTTTGCTGCTTTCACCCACTCAGCTATTCATTCATTTCTGTTAGAAATTAACAGGCTATGGCAAAAGCAACTTGTCCTCAGTGAGAGTCATAAATTCACCACCACACTTCACTAAGGATACATGACAACAGTAAAATGCCATAGCCTTCTCTCTCTTTCCCAGCTCCCCTAATCAGATTTTCCATCTTCAGCACTGCAAGTCTATGTTGCACTTAAGGACCTAAAGCTCTCTGTCTCCAGATGACTCTTACAGTATCCCACACTTCTTAAATTCAAGCACTACAAGTTACCAATCTTAACAAGTTATAGTTCTTAAAGTGAGGGAAATCCACAGTCTGGGATCAAACAACATCTCATCCGCACTGGGAACAGTCACAACGACAAAGTCATTCTCTCCTTCATCAGTTTTAACGGGGAAACCAGTATAAAAGCCCTTGGAGTTAACAAAAAGCATGAGCCCTACATAAGTTTATGCTTAAAGAAGCTGTCCTGAGGGCAACTACTGAAGTAATCTGGCTGGAAAGACCAAAGAGCAGATTTGTTTGAATTAGTGCAAGGAAAAAAGAAAGACAATTTCCACTGCCCCAGAAAAAGAGAACTGCAAATACATCCCAGTGATTTGTCCTCCAATGATAGGTATTATGTTGAACATGAAAAAATCTTTATTCATAGCAGGCTTAGATAATATACCTCAAAATATTTCCTTGATGCGTAGATGTGCATTTTGAACATCTGATTAAGACATTCTTAGCCACTGGCACTGTGTATTTTTCTTCATACGTCATCCTTTTTACGCAATTATGTTGCGTGTTGTACATATTTGATGCATGGAATATTTATGTGAGAAGATGCTAGCAGAAACATAGGCTCTGCCATAACAGATGAGGCACCTTGTCCATCAAGCCCCAACACCCAACCTCTAAGGAAGACATTCCCTATTGGTACAGTAGGAAAAAAAATGTTCAAGAGAGGTCAGAACCAGAATCCTGGATCCGAAAACACTCAGATTTTGGGAAAAACAGGACCCATCCCCAAAGCACTCATTTGGAGCCCTTCTCAAAAGGCTCCAAATTCTAGCTACAAGTCTTTTAAATGTCAGGAAAGATTGAAAACAGATTCAGGGAACTACCTTAAGTTCAGCTTCTTGAAGCCCTTAATTAAGTCACTATTAGAAAAATTAAACACAGAGAAGGAAAACATAATATAGGAAAACTTAACACATCATTGTACATATGTAGTATGAATAAAGTCAGGTTTTCTGCCATTTGTTGCCATTTATCCCCTACTCAAACAAATTCCCTGCACCTTTTCCTATGAGATTCCTATCAAGCAAGAAACAGCATGCAATGCAGCTAGACCAGGGCTACATATGGGCTGATCAGCCCGCAAAACGCTCATTATCAGACCAACCAATGCCTGAATTCTGCCCTCCTGCCTCTCAGTGGTGATGATGAGTTGACCACCTCTCTCTCCAGATTCTGATTTTCATGAAACTGGTAGGAATTTAATATCTTTGAACACCCAGCCCCTCTATCTCATGTAGCTGAGATTAGCCAAAAGGGTCCAAAGTGGAAAGGAAGGAAGAGGAGATTGACCATGATTACACAAACCTCAGTTCCTTAGGAGACCCAGTTACAACTATTGAGCACCAGTGTCACTTCTGACTCATACGGGCGTTGGCTTAACCAGGGTGGGGCAAGGGGTCTTTACCCTCACCCTTCTCTTCCTAGCACAGCCTTTTGTCTCCACTGGCACATGACACTGCCATGTGTCTGCACCGGTTGGCTTGTTAGGTAAGAGCTTATCTTCCCCAGCATATACAAACTGTATCATCTGACGGCATTACATTGCTCTCTGCTATCACACAGTAGATCTTCAGTTATCCGTAAATCTTTGGTTACCACTTTTATTATACAAAACAGTGAGTAATTACTTAAATTTACCTTATGACTCATTACAGATTAGTTCAGTGAGTAACCCCTCCTCGTTCATTATGAAATAGAAATTCACTCACATACAGTGTTTCATTGTATCTATACCTATCTCCTACCGCACACATGTATTAATATTTACATATGTGAGATAACCTGTGGCATTTATCTATATGCAACTTGTGAAGTATCAAGTTGTGTGAGATACTGTTGTGTGGCTCTGGAATTCACCGTTTGTTGACTATGACTATATCACTTATTGCAAGACACACGAGCAAGTCTGGTAAACAAATCCTAACAGTTTGTCAAAGTATCAGAGAAGGGTTGAGGTTGGGAGGTGCCTCTGGAGAGCATCTGGTCCAGCCCCCTGCTCAATCAGGGCTACCTACAGCAGGTTGTCCAGGACTGTGCCCAGATGACTTTTTAATATCTCCAAGTATGGAGACTCCACCACCTCTCTGGGCAACCTGTGCCAGTGCTTGGTCACTTTCATGGTGAAAATATGTTTCCTGGTGTTCAGAGGGAACCTCCTGTGTTTTGCCTTGTGCCCACTGCCTCTGGTCCTGCTGCTGGGCACCACTGAGAAGAGCCTGGCTCCGTCCTCTTTGCACCCTCCCTTCAGTTATTTATAGACATGGATAAGATCCCCCTGAGCCGTCTCCTCTCCAGGCTGAACAGCCCCGGCTCTCCCAGCCTTTCCTCACAGGAGAGATGCTCCAGTCCCTTCATCATCTTCGTGGCCCTTCACTGGGCTCTCTCCGGTGTGCCCATGTCTCTCTTGTGCTGGGGAGCCCAGAACTGGACACAGAGCTCCAGGTGTGGCCTCACCAGCGCTGAACAGAGGGGAAGGATCCCCTCCCTCGACCTGTTGGCGGCACTTCTCCTATTGCAGCCCAGGGTACCATTCATCTTCTCTGCAGCAAGGGCACATCGCTGGCTCATGCTCAACTTGATGTCCACCAGGTCTCTCCGGATGGTAGCAGGACTCTCTGGCATATCAGCCATTCCTCCTAGTTTTGTGTCATCTGCAGACTTGCTGGTGGTACACTCTGCCCTGTCATCCAGATCATTAGTGAAGATGTTGAACAGGATTGGACCCAGTATTGACCCGTGGTGTACACCAGTAGTCATTGGCTTCCAACAGGACTTTGTACCACTGATCACCACCCTCTGGGCAGAGCCATTCATCCAGTTTTCAATCCACCCCAGTCTTTGTCACTCAGAGGAGAGCTATGTGAAGCAAGTTTTCTCCTGTTTTAGATTGGCAAACGCTCTGAGACACAGCAAAGGAAGTAAGATACTGACACTAACCTTCAGACCTCAACAGGAAGGTAAATGAGGAGACTCCTAGGTCCACTGGAAGAAGACACAAACAAATTGTCAATGCTCTCACAGCTGGGTGGGTCCAGGCTAGTTCAGACTGTCCAAAGTTAGAAAAAAGTTGATCAAGATGAACTGGACACTGCTGAGAAGCAGTACAAAGCTGCAGCAGAAGAATCATAGGCACCCACAAGTAAAAAACTCCTTCAGAACACTGAGGTAGGAAAAATATACAGCACAAGTTTTAAACTGAAAGAGGGTAGACTTCGATGAGATATAAGGAAGAAGTTTCTTACTGTGAAGGGATGAGACACTGGCACAGGCTGCCCAGAGCAGCTGTGGCTGCCCCCTCCCTGAAAGTGTTCAAGGCCAGGTTGGACGGGGCTTTGAGCAACCTGGTCTGGTGGGAGGTGTCCCTGCCCGTGGCAGGGGGGTTGGAACTGGGTGATCTTTAAGGTCCCATCCAACCCAAACCATTCAATGATTCTATGCTTTATTCAGGGGGAGGAGGGAAAGGGAAGGGCTAGTAGGTCAGTGTATTTCCTGTGCTATCAAAGTAAAAATTAGGCCAATTTAGAGTCTGACTCAAGTCTGGTACCTCTAATACATGCTACACCTAACACACAACCTTGAAAGCTACACTGTAACCATAACACAGGTACATTGCTGCTCTGGAGGAACATGCGTGTGTGGTACCAGGTGTGGGAGGCATTGACACTAACTCTATGAAAGGGATGAAAAAGAGGGAGCCTCTGTGCTGGTGTTAATGATATCATGGGCCATGGTGTGGAAGCAAGTGGGAAGTATTTTGCTCCCTTGACAATTTCTTCTCGACTCAGTCAATTGAGTAAAGATGAGATTTAAAATTGGTCCAACCTTTGAAGTCCACTGAGGACCTAGCAAGAAACACAACAGAGATTGTAGGCTTCCTCTCTGATCAAAACCAACAGGGCCAAGGACCATCTCTGCTGTCATCGGACAACTGAAAGCCAAGATAAAGGCACATGCCATGCCACTCTGCTAAACTTTGAGCTTCCACATCTCCAAATGAAGGGCATCAAGAGGCCCTGATCTGATATCACAGTATTGACAGGAGGTGAACGTTCTCACAGCAACAGCTGCCAAAGGGCAAAGTCTTCCTCCTTAAAGATAACATCACCAAAATCAGGCGTGCTTTTAAAAAAAAAGAAATAGACTAATAAGACTGTATCTGGGTGGATCACACAGCTATTGTGTGAGTCAGACCTTGAGATTTATTCAATTATTACTCCACTAAGACAAACTGTCAATGAAGTCAGTGGGAGTTTAATCTGAAAGGGGAAGTGGGCAGTGGAACAAGGGAAATATTTACCCCCCTGGCCATATAGATCTTATTGCAGTTGTATTATATGGTTGAAAAGCACTTCAGGTGGTCCGTAAGGCTGAAATGTGCTCTTCTTAACAACAGTCCTTTTCTGTGAACACAGAAGATTCTGCCAAATTCTGCACATTTTCATACATGTTTAATTTTACTCAGGAGTATCACAAAACAACCAGGATCGAGTTCAAGAGACATACAATGATCTGGCCAAATGACAGCATTTCATATTTGGACCTATTTTAGCACTGCTTGTTTGGCTCTAAAACATAGACTAAATTCACATCACTTTTAGTCTTTAAATTTTCCAGTAATCTTCTCTTGTAGTTATAAAACAATTATATCCTTCAAAAGGTCCAGTTCTGCTTGCACACCAGTGGCTGGCTTTACTTTGCTATAAAATGAAGAACTGATGTTAATGCTCGACTTGATCAAAAGTGATTGTGTTTTAAAGTAAGTTTTAAAGGTCAGATGAACGAAGGAGCTTCAACTAATTGCATAGGCAGATGGTGTAATATATAGTTAACCCACTATATGCTTTCTCCTGCACACTGTTAAACTGATCAAACCAGCAGGATGCTTATAAGCTACACCTCTTTAATAACAGTATCCAAAACAAGCAAACCCTGCATGGTTTGGTTTGCACTATTCTTGTTTAATCTGGAGCAATCTTGTTTAAAAAAGAATTGATCAGTGCCCAGCAAGATTTTGTGATAAAAACCAAAACAAAACATGTTGGGTCAACTTTCCTCTTGATGTCATTTTACTCATTTCGATGAAACAACACTAGGAACGCCTATGATCTGTGCTACATACTTGCCAGCAAACTCTGATCAATGTACTACTAAAACAATAAAAATAATAACAAAAAAGCAGAGAGTGAAACTGGCCTCTTTCCTGCTCCCAGTGAAGGCAGAGTAAAGACCTGCCATTTGCTTGGAACAGCCAGCATGAATAATAGGAATATGAATGATAATTAAACCAACCAATTATTTCCTCTTTCATTTTTGTAGTTTGATGATATGAACAGCCACTTTTATTTTTGGTGCTTCTCAACGAAAAGTTCCCATATTTTCACTTGAAAAACAGTGTGGGCTGGATTGTGCTGCCTCTCACCAATTTTGTGGTGGTTGCAGTGAAATTATCCTGTATTTACAAGCAGAAGTGTCAGAGAGCAGTAAGTCCCTACCTGTAAAGATACACGCTGATACTCATTAAAGAGCAGATGTGTAAAGGCTAGTCACAGCTCCTCTGGAGCATACACCGGTGTTAGAAGCTACGCTGCCAGCCTCCTTGGAAACCCTTTTCTGCTTCTCTGCCATCCCACCTAGTGTGAGGCAGAGTGGAGCAATGACTGGGACATCGCAGCCCATTCCTTAGATCAAGCTCCCAGCTCTAGTGAACTTCGGGCAAAACCTTTATCTCAGTTCTCATCTTCTTGAAAACATCTCCTAACAAGTGCTTTAAGAGCTACAAAAGAAAACGTTGATATAAGAAGGACTGTCTCAGGCAAGTAGCAATCTGAATAATTTAAACAGCTACATTCTTACACGGCTATAGCTGCTTTCAGAGAGGACAAGAACCAGGTGCACTTGAGTCAGTTGTGATGTGGTGACCTTGGAGGAGGAACTAAGGGTGATTATCCTGTTTCTCTTGGGATTTATGAAAGACATGTTACCATATATAAGAGGGGGAGGGAATGAAAGAAAGTGAAGCACTCATGTCATGATTAAAGGTTGACTAGGCTAAAATTGGATAGTTGATTTCAGTGTGATTCAAAGTGGCTCATCCATTTTGAAACACCAAATGTCTGTGGCATCCTCTTCTAGGAAACAAAGAAACAGTTGAGGTGCAAGGTATTTTCAGGGATTAGAGACCAGCTGGGAGGAGCCAATGACCTGAGAAGCAGTGGAAACCAATTAACCCCAGTTAGCCATTACTTTCAGAAAATTCTCTACACAGAGGCTGCTATTGCTATAGCAGTCTGAAAATTAGGAGAATAAAAAAATAAGTAAGTAAGAAAAATGGGGGGTCAGTTTTGAGGTGATACCACTTCAGTTGGTGTTCACTGAGCCATCTCTTGACAAGCAGTGACCTGCAACCATTTGAATCCCTTGAACCATTTCTCACTGTTCTCTCCGTGTTGCACACAAAGAGTACATGGGCAGGAAAGCAAGAGAGGTGCATTTTGAGGTATGTGTATGTATATTTAAATAAATAAATAAACAAACAAACAAACATAGATAAGTATAGGCATGTGTATATATTTGTGTGTGTATGCACATATATGTATGCATATATGTACTTTGAAGTATATACATGTATATGAAGTATCAATGGCATACATATATATATATATATGTAACTCTCTTCAGAGTAAACAGAAAACCATATCAAACAACATCAAATTGTGCCAAAATCCAAATTCTACAAACAGACACTGCAAAGTCTGCCACCTTGGTTCACTCCAGCCTTTTACACTTAAACCCAATTTGACCTAAGCTATATTTTCAAGGTTTTCCAGTTTGCACCCTGAGAAAATTTCCAGTGGAGCTGCAGATCCCTCTGTAGTGATTCAGTTCCCATGCCAGTGGGCTCACTTTCTTTAAACACCTTTCAATGACTGCATAGGAACAGTCACAGACCAACAAGACACTCACAAGTTGCAGGCTGACAGTTGCTGTGTGCATATATGGCTATTCAGTGGTGATTTTTTTTCACTTGTCATTCAGGCTCATGAGAAGACCCATACAGCCTTTCTTCTACTTGCACATCCCCCTCAGGCTCCCAGTCTTCCATCTAGGAAATCTCACCTCAACGAGATCATGCAGTGATGAAACAGCTCTGGACTTAGAGTGGGCACACAGATCAACCCTGCAGGCTAAGGGCAGGGTGCCTAGCACAGCCCCGACATTCTGCACAACCTTTCCACAGTTTCTCTACACAGGCACTGTGGCTGTCTCCACAGCACCTGGGACATCTGCCCGGCACCTGAAAGTTCAAGGCGGATGCTTACCTTCTTCCTTTTGTGGCAGTACGACGTTTCTGGGTGGAAGAAGGTATATCTGGATGTGTGACAGTCCTGCTTTTTGATGAGATGTTGCACGCGTGGAAACAGTGGCAGATTTGAACCGTTTTGTTTCTGTTGAAAATAAACAGATGCTCTTACAATCCTGTTTAAATCTTAAAAAATCTGACCTATATTTCCGTGGTTTGACCATTATGTTACCAGCCATTGTTTGGTCCTTTTTCTCTATATCACTTCACATCTAATTAGCACTTGAACCATTCCAGCTGTTAACCATCATCACCATTCCAATATTTTCTACAATTCTGCAGCTGTAGAATTTGTCCACACAAAGTCTTTGAACAATAAAGGAAAAAGGAGAAGGAAACTCAGGGAATATTTTCTTCCTCCTAATAGTTAATTATAAGTACAAGTCTGAAATTTGCAATCTTTTTCTGTCCTGTCCATCAAAATATTTGACAAAATATTTAAAAATATTTGGATCCTGAAAGATTTATTTCTGGACTTAACTTTCAGCAAATAATTACTTGCATTTTTTAATCCAGGGTTAGTTTTGTGTGGAAAGAGGTGTCAGAATGCCAATACATATGGCCAGGGACATTTTAGCTGATTGAGAAATACATGCCTTTTTTTTTCAGAGGTTTTTGTTTGGATTTTTGTTTTGTTTTGTTTTGTTTTCCCCCTGGAAACAGATATATCCATTCTAGAACTTTCTGTTCCAAAATTAACCCTGTTTAAATTTGAATACCGGAAAAATTTTTCCCAGAAATGGGGTCTTTATCTTCCTTTTTTGCATCAGAAGTTATTCCAAACTTCTGGCCAGCAATTTTACATGTTCTGTATTGATTTTCCTTTGCTGGCACCTTCCAACATGGCAATAAAGCCCAAAGAAGTCTAGCTGAGTCAAGGGTATTTGTAGCATTTATTGCAATAGACGCCCCCCTCAATGGGAACCCACACGGGAATGTTTAATCTGGCCAGTCAGAACAGGCCAGTTAAACATCATCTGGAAAAGGCACTTGACAATATCCTGTGGAGAAGCAGCTAAGCACTGACAGGGATCGATGAGCAAATAGCTTTTCCCAACCCTGTTTCCTGTGACTTGCTCTTCAGATATGTTTAGTGGATTACAATATGCAACTCATAAATATTAATTTTTATTTTTTGTTTATACCATCACAGTGGTTTGAAAGACATTTTAAAGATAAATTAAATGAGATTCCTCTGAAGAGGTCACTGTTTGTCAAATACAAACTGAAGCTACAGGAGAAGATGAAAACACCTGGGAGGAAGGACTGGATGGCTATGTGACAGCAAGATGCAATGAATAGCTCTTGAAACTTGAAGATGAACAGGAGTCTCTCCAACCTGCAGGTAGAATTTAACATGAATTTTAGTGGACTGTCAAGGCTGGAACCAGGACCACAAAGATCATCAATGGGAAGTCAGTCTGACAAGAAGCAAGCAACAAATTTTAGGCTGTATATGCAACAGGGAGCCTGGGCAAGGAGTTGGAAACATGTGTCCTCATGCCTGTCCTCTGTCTGTCCTCCTAACACCAACGAAGTGCATAGAGTTGCAAGAGAATGACTGCTGTGTAAATTAAACCATGGATTAATTCTTCAAGCCCTTCTCCGATTTTAGAGCAATGCAGCTCCAATGGTTCTAACTAAATTACCAGTGATCTTCATGGGGCATCTCAGCCCCGTGTGCCCCATGAGATCAGAATCAAACTCTCTTTTTCCAAACTAAAAAGAAACAAAAAAAAAAAACCAACCAAACAAACAAAAATCATGGACTACATAACATATATTACAAGGATGTACAATTTGCTGGAGTAAGGAGCACAATGACATGCTGACTAAAGCATAGGTTGGCATCACTTTCATTGACACGCTGTCAACGATGGGTTCACGTTACACCTGAGCACAAATGTGAGAACACAGAACAACGGTGTAATATCAAAAGCTAGATCACATTACTCACCCGGACTGAAACAACAGATTTATTGACAGAGAGTAAGCTGGCTATGGCAGTGCTGCTATTACCCCTAATCAGTACAGCTATGCTCATGAATCAGAAAGATTTCTGTAACTGTTTTTCAATAACTGCTTTTTTCAGTGAAGTCTTAGTTCATAGCAACAGCATGGATTTATACTCTGAGATGGCAGCAACATTAACACAATTTTATGGAACAAATGAAATGGCCCCAACATCTATAACCCAGCAATCAGCAGCCTCCCATGTATTGGAAAAATATCCAGGAGGGTGTTACTGTCACTGATTCAGGACCAGGGAAAAAAAATGCATGCTTAGATATTTCTGTAATGCATGTTCATCTTCCAAACCAGGACTCTGGTATTAAAAATGACTGAATAAAGGAAGGAGTTATACTATTTTTATTTTAATTTTCCCCTCATTTAAAAAAGGAAAAACATCTTGAAATGTCTACATCTACAAAAATCCTGATTTCTTTTTCTTCTCTGCTTAGGAGGACTGTTTCTTCAAACAAAAAACCAAAAGAACCCATAATTTTTTGTTCACTTTTCAATTCACTGCAATTTAAAATACAAACATAAATAAATGTTTAAATTAAATTAAAAGTAAATATAAATAAAAGTAAATATAAAAACCCCAAAACATCACAAATGTGAGACTGCTTCTAGCAATATTTAAAATATAACTTTGCATACAAAGCTTTTGTGCATATCTTTGTAAGCAAACCTGGGCTGTCTACTCTGCAACATCAAATCAAAAGTGCAAGGTGAAATGCAAGTAACATATTTAAAATAAGCATCAGAAGAATATGATCACAACAGAGCTCAAACAGTAGTCAGAGGGTGAAGGGAGGAACTATAGTTCAAGGATCAATGGCCTGAATTTTGCAGGAAGTCTGATGAGATATCATGATGGTCCAAATAGGTGTGACTAGTCTTTTAGTGCATTTGAATTATATCCTTTCATTACAAGATCAGATATTCTTTTATCTAAGAACACCCACCACATTCAGTGCTCAGGACTGAGCTAAAGGACAAGTTGACTTTTTCATTTTCACCTTCCCTACTTAGCTTGTGACTTCTGCATTGTACTCTGTGTGTGTGCTTCCAGTCCTTCACTGGGAGATTTCTTGAAGGCATTTCTATCACGCTTTCACCCTGACAGACAGGGGTCTGAAAACACTATTCAGCAGTCGGCACTTGCTTCTAGTCGATGAGATGGATATTCTATGAACAAATAGCAGGTGACTGTTTAATTAAAAGCTTGTCCTAAAACACACATGCAGAGGGGGCAAATGACCAGGCTGGTCTCCTTTCATTTATCCTTTCTCAGGAGTTTGGCTCATAACTTTAATACTGTTTTTTAAAGTATCAGAGAGAAGCAGGGAGACCCATACCCCCACAAACACATACACATCCTATCTGATTGCACTTTATCTTTATTAAGTGCTAATGTTCACTTTTTTTCAAGAGTTCTCCCAGGTAAAGTAGGTGACATGTAACCTCTCTGACATACCACATATTTGTCCACATCTTTCTAGAAGAGCTCTCCTGCTTCTGAACGTAAGTACATGTTGTCCTTTATCCATGCATACTAGATAGATATAAAGGAAAAGAAAACATGCAAATAGTTTTTGGAGGAGACCAGCACTGGATTCAGTTCTTGCAAGCTTATCTGTGAAAAGTTTGTTCTGCTAGAGTTGTTTTTCATATTATGTTGACCCTGAGTCATTGGGAGAGAAAGACAACCGTGACATCTTTCGTAGCATGAAATAAACAAGCCAGCCTTGTTCCTTGCAAATAAATAGAAGAAAGGGAAAAAATGAAACTGTGATGATCAATTTAAGGAAGTAGATGAGAAATGTTGCCCCTTCTTTTAAAAAAAAATTGCAGTTTCCCAGTAACTACAGTAGAGTTTGCAGGGGCCTCCTCCCTTACTTTCTCACAGTAGATGCCTACAAAACTGGATTAATTGATCCTCTCTTCAAGTCAGGTGGTAATGAAATGATGATACAGTATTTCCAGCTCTTAGCACAACCTCCAACTTGTAAAATGCTGAGGAGTGCCTATAAAACACAGACAAGAGTAGGTGGGGCTACTGCTTAGTAGTAGTCATAATAATAAAATATTAATGATACTGAAAACTGAGTGGTATTTACCATGAAACTCACAGAGAGAAAAAGATCGTCAGCTATTTTCTTTTCCAATTTCATTAGAGATTATCTTGTTCCTTTTTTTAATCCTGCCCAACATAACACTATTCTGTTTTCTGCACAGAATTAGATGCTTGCATGTGCTGTATTTGGCACCGTTCTGTGGTAAGGTGTAATTTATCTTAAATTTTGCTGTGATGACTCTCAGCCCTCAGGAAGGGCTGGCATGGATTGTCATTTGTCAACAGGGTCTTGCAGAGGTCTTGCAACAGGTATAAACGACATTTACACTTATAGCCAAGTACCTTTCTGGTGCTGAAGTCCTCTCGTGGGCAGGAACCAGGCATGGCACCCTGGCTGTCCTAGAGGTGCGCTGGGTCTGGGATTCCTCTGCCACTCACAGGTGTCCTCCTGGAGCAGTTCACACCTGTGCTTGAATAACAAGGGGAAGACATTCCTTGAGACATCAGCGAATTCGAAGTGATCAGAAAGATTGCAAACCTGTGGTAAAATTCTGCAAATTTTTCATACACCTTAAATTTTACTGTGACTGCTGTCAATATTTGTCAAAGCATTTATGGAAGATATATCTTGCTAAAAATCTAGCAATAAAAATGGGAAATCTTTCCAGTTAAAGTCCCTCAGGTTAAAAAAAAAAAAAGACAAATTATATTCTTTTTTATCTCACCCAACAAAAGTGGCTGCAAAATCAGGACAGGCTTGTAGATGACACTTGTACCTGAAGCACAGGTAAAAGAGGGATGATATTTTACTTGTCTGTAGCAGTAGTTTTTACTCCAAAGTGTTTAGGTACATACACTACTCTCAGTGCAAATTCCAAACGTCATCTTCTAGGATTAAATTGGCCTTATGTACACACAAAGATTGAGGAGTCGGATGGAGGAACTGAGCCCTGGGCACTGAATTCACTTCAGTCTGCCATGATATGGCAAAAAACGTGAAATGGAAGTTCTGTCACTGCCTTTGTTCTGCTGTTGGACAAATGCCATTGAATGCCACGAGAACAGTTTCTGTATCAAACTGCAGTCTCTGTAGTCCTCCAGGATCTGTAGTGTGAAGACACACTAGTCTATTGTAGAAAAGTCTGATATACCTGGTTCCACCATATACCCCAAGATGCACGAAGGTGTGCCTGCGATAGGATAGGTTAAGCTAAAACTAAATTCCTGCTCTCTTCAAAAATAATTGTTGGACAAAACACAGTTTTGCTGACTCCATCAGTGCTGCCATATCTGCAAGTGTAAATGAAGGGTAATGCAGCTGTTCATCTCACAAACCGTTGCGTTTTTTGACAGTGTGGTTTTCCCCTCTTGCTTCCCTCTTTGCTTGGCTCAAACAATGATTCTGCCCGCTGATGTGCAGAAGGAAAAGACAGTGTTCAGATGCCAGAAACTATCTGCTGCCTTTTATCAGCTTTTTTTCATCCCTCCCTTCTTGCCACCTGCTAACAGCATCAGTAGCGATATGTCCAAAAAATAAACATTTTAGGTGTGGAGATTTCAGAACTATTCGAACCCTGTCCTGTGTAGATCTTTTGCCATCAGATAAGACAGCTCCTAGTTCTGGGGCTGCTCACCAGAAGCAAGCTGCAGATGCCATCTTCTCTGTAGCTCTGGGGACCAGGCTCTCTGTTGTTTGCCTTCTGTAATAACACCTCAGCTTCTTATAGAATAGGATTGGTTTTCTCTTTTTTGTGTGTGTGTGCATGCAACAGCTGGTTATGCAATCGTTTGAGGGGGGGAGGGGGGCTTGTCAGGCAGATTCCACTGAAATCACTCATCAGTGAAGAACCACCACTGTTGTCTGTGATATGAGCTCTCACCCAACAATGCTGTGGAGTGGAGGAGCCTCAAAAATATCCCAGAACATCAAGTAAATTTCCCTCTTTGTGTACACAAACACACAGTCCTCACAACAGGATTTGCCTATGCCAGTCAAAGAAAAGAAGTGTAGGGGGGTATATGTTACATGTATTATCCTGTCTGTCACACCACCTTCAGCGCCTCGTTATTTATTTATTTTCATTAAAGCCAACCTGTATTCCATCTCAGGCATGGCAAGTGTTTATATCTCAGGAATCACGCCCACATTTTACATATCAGGAGCTCAGCTCAGCCTGGGGCTGCTTGTGATTCCCATTACAGTCAACAGGAGCTGCACATGTCCACCCAGGAGGCAGCATCCCTCAACCTTCTGGTGCCGCGTCCGCTGGCAAGCAGAAAATTAATATTTTGTAGGAGAGAAAAATAACTGGAAGCAGCCCTGCTACACCGTAGTAGCCGGTGCTGTGCGTGATGTATAGCATGCTGCCTAGCAATGTTGCTAAGCAACGCAGCACCATCCAAGAAAATCCTGCATTAGCTTGTAGTGTCTGGTGGGGTGGGTTAGACGTGACACTTTGCACACAGAGCTATGCAGAGAGAGGTGTGCTTTGCTGAAGACTATTACGGCCGTCTCCAATTGCTAATACATCTCCCCTATTATTCTCCCTGCAATGATGAACTACATCACGATGCACCATGCACTGCAATAATTTTCCGCTGAAAAAATGACTCCCCCCGCCCCCCACGCTTCCTGTTTCTTAATGCTCTTCAAACCTGATTTAGAGAGTAGCGAGTAGTGGAATTTTACAGCTACATCCCATGATGCTCTCGCTCTCAATCCCATGGCCTGGCTCATACCTCAAACTAACCGTAAAGTCAGATCACAATGATGTGACTCACTATTATAACTAAAGATAGATCTTGTCAAAAGCAGTCATGAGCCCTGGATGCTAGAGGTTCTTTATTCAGTGTTGTGTTTTGGGGTGGGCTTTTTTTTTTCCCCCCCTCTCTCTCCTGACTCCCTAACTTTTGACATTCAGAGGTCTATCCCCTGTTAGTGAGTGTTTGGGTGAGCCGGCAGGTGTGGCACACGCTTTTGGTTATTTGGAGGAAACCATAGACGGGCTGCACAGAAATCTAGCTGCGGGTGTGGGTTCAGCCTCACACAGGTCCTGGTTCAGAGCTTCACAGTGGCACGGGCTGGGGACTCCCAAACACTGGGTGGGCACAGGGCAGGACAGCCACCGAAAGGAGGGAGAAACATTTTTAAGAGGGGTTTCTTCTAAGCATAACAACCTTTCTCTTTTTTTTTTTTTTTTTTTTTTTTTAATGTTTACATGCCAGCTGTTTTCAAGTGTGAGCATTCATCTGGAGCATTTAATACCCACACAGAACAAAGCAGCGCTGGTGCAGGAGACAAAGAAAAGCAACCTAGACACCAACCAAGACAAGAAAGACTCTCGCTGCAAGACCAGCAGCTCCTGCCAAGGCCCCAGAACGGCTCAGAGTCAGGCAGGAGCGGTTAAGGGGCAGGACAGGCAAGACCTGCTCTGCTGTTAGCCACCCCAGCCACCCCCCGTGGCAGCGACCGGGCAGCAGGGACGTGGGGAATACAGGCTCTGGGGAAGCTCCACGGGCATAACAGCTCTGCAGGGCAAACTTGCCTGGGACCTGGGAGATACTGTCCTGAAAGAGAGCAACTCCTGCTGGTGCAAAGCGATCTGAATTCCCCCCAGCTGCAGCCACCCAAGCATGGGGAAAGGAGGATTGGCTTTGATTGTGCCATAAACATAGATACAGATACTGGCAGGTGAGGGAGCTGGACATAGCTCTTTGTTTGGATATATTGGACCCATTTCAGCCCTGTATAATTCCACTAGTGTCAAAGGCATTACATCAGGGACAAAACCAACCCATTATTTTTAACCTGGTAATTTCCTTTTATGCCCTTCATTCAGGAAATCCCTATGCAAGTGCATGATTTCAGTCATGTGAATATTCTCACTGGAGGCAGTGTGACTGCTCATGTACTTAGAGTTAAACCCATGCATATATACATGCAGGACTGGGGCCTAAAACAGCATTGGAAGGAAAGAAGGAAAGTAATGTGGGAATACCTGAACAACAGTGTACCGTGCGGGCCTGTGACAGGTGTCTGCCCACTTGGGTGACAGAAATATTTCTGGCTATGTTTCCCCTTTTAAGCTTGACAGTTTCTCCAAGACCAACAGCATCTTTAGGAAAGGATTTTAAGGTACGACTGCTGTTAAGGGGCAGGGGGGGGCAGTGGTATGGAGAACAAAATACCTAAAATGCTTCTAAGCTATTTAAAAAAAAAAAAAAAAGGAATTAACAAAGAAGCTGGTTATGCAAATGTCCTTTGGGGATTGCAATCTATGTCTGTGACTTTCACAACCTTGCCCTGATTCCCTCTCCTGCACTTGCAGGAAATACCCTAGGGGTCTTCACATGAAGCCTCAACATATGTAGTTTTCTGCATTGCTTCTGGCTTCACATTTCTGCTGTTCCTCAGAAATGACTTCTAAACACCAAGAATTATGATCTCTAACCAGTGTCATATGTCAGCAATGCTCTACAGAAACGTTCTGAACAGTGACTCTCATATATTTATTTCTTGCAACAATCTAGAAAACAGACCAGGAAAACATCAACCAAAGAAGTTTGGTTGATGAATCCCCATTTAGTTTTTGTGTTACACCCAGACTATTTTAAAAATCCCTGTTTGCAAAAGCACTGCTTTCACCCCTTTACAAAGTCCTTTTTCAAAAGGCTGCACACATAATATCTGGCTGCAAAATTAAATGTAATGACAAATCTTGACCTATCAGGTTTAAGCCTTCAACATGTGATCTGAACAAGGGTGACTTTCACAGGTACCATACTGCAAGATAAGTGATTCAATGAGAGTTACTCTGGTTTGCAGCAGAGTAGATGAGATCAGGTTTGCCACAATAAATGAACCCATAAAGAAGGTGCTCACAGACATTGCAAAACAGTCTAACAAGAGCCAGAAGGCTTGCTGAATTAATTTCTCATTACTATGGGGTAAGAGCTACTAGAAATAGTTATGTCTATGGCTCCTAGAATAGTCTTTCATTTCTTATGTTCATCCAAATAAGGGAAAACACCATCTTTATTTTTTCAAGTGCCATGCCCACCAAACTTCCCCTTACTTGCATGCTGACTGTTTAAAGTTGCTAAGAAAGCAACCAGTTTAGTTTCACCCTAACTTTCTGTTTCAGGTTTATGTATTTGCCATTCAAACAAGACAGGCAAATCCCTGAAATTCATTTCACAGGACATTGAGCAAATGGAATGTGGAATAATGTTCTTTAGTTTCTGACATATGATCAAATGCAAGTTTGCTACAAGGGAAGAGGAGGAGATATGCAACAGCCTTGAAATGGATAAAAACCTTGCCACGATAACCATAGTTAATACACAAATAAAGCTATGTTATTAGTATTGGCTTCCCTCTTGTGGTAATGAGCAAGCGGTAGCCCAACTATATAACCAGAGTCTGCTGAGGCATCCGTCTAACACAAAATGCTGCAATATGCTTGTTGGGCAAGATCTTTGCACCTACGCACAAGACAGCTAATTTCAGTTCAAGGCAGATACGAAGATCTACCTGTGGTGAGTGGATGGCAGGCTGGGGTCTCAGCTCCACAGAAATACCTCTGACTTGAGTATTTCAGAGATCTACTCCCCTATGACTCAGGCCAGTATCTGGCCCAAGTTTAAACTGAAGGAAGAGAGGTCTCCCACTTGAAGGTGCACTTTCAGTCCTGGCTGAGAGAGTGGTTCATGTTCTAGATCTGTTCAGTCAATGATCTCTGCCAGTTGTGCCACTTTAGCAGGTGTTGCTGTGACAGACCTCAGGAATATGGACCAAGACCTCTAATTCACCATGTATGTTGTCATTCTGACTGAGGAGGTAAGTCTAGATTAACATCTAATTTTCCACAGCAGTGATGGAGCAGGCGCAGCGGTCCTCTTCATTTTCTCCATGGCCACTTGTACATTACCATAATTTGACTGACATTTGTGAATTTACAATTGATTTTTTTTTTTAACGGCAATGTGTGTGAGAAGGTATCATTACTATTAATAAAGTGTGTTTCATCAACAGAATTTAAAGCTGTTTATAAAGGATGTTGGTCTTATTCTTGCTTTTTTACAGTTGGGGGAACCGAGGCACAGAATAATTAGAAGCCAATCAGCAGGCCCAACGCAGAGCTGAAAATAGATCCCAAATCTCCTGAGTCTCAGTGCGATGTTCTAACTGCTCCTCTGCCAATGTGTGAAATGGTAAAGTTCTGCTACTTAGTACTACCTACACCAAAGCATCTCTATTATTCACATATCTTCCCAAACCAGTTCTTTTTACCATTGATATTTCACAGACAACCTCTAAAACAGTCAAATGTCCAAGTGAGCCCACAACACCTTTTCTAGTGTAAAGCCTTGCAGATTAGTGCTTATTTCACCATCCTATAAAAATCATATCACAGCTCATCCTTAAGTTAATTTTTCAGGCTTTCTGGACTATCTTAAAAGAATGTAGAGCCTTTTTAAGTCTACACTTAAAAAGCGTAGATATTTTGCCAAGGAAAATACAAGCACCTAGTTATGGGTTTCTTCCCCTTTTATAACAGACTACTACCGTAGCACGGAAAATAAACTAGAACACCATGAGCACTCCAGAATCATCACATGCAGAATAAATTCATAACAGTTAATCATTTTATCATATAACAATGCTAGATTAAACCTGTGTTGGAGGGCAGCAAAATGTAGGCATAGGTGCTTGGTTTTGCAAATATCCCTATGAAGAGCTTTCAGTAGAGTGTTCTGATGCTAAGGTTCAATCACCTAACTCAATTAATACTTCTCCTGCTTCTATTCTGAACTCCCCTAACCATTTTTGTGGTTTTACAATCATTCTTTCAAGTTTGGAGAAAAAAAAAGAAATGTTTTCTGTCCCCTGCCACTGAGTGAAAAACCCTTTTCTTAGTGGGAAAATGAGTCTGGTCTTCCCCGAGAAGCAAGATTTTAGTGGGTGGGTCAGTCTGCTTGCAAGTGCTTAGTCCCCAGGGAGCCAACATGACAGAGCACTTGAACTTACCTGCCAGAGCGGAACTGCTAATGGAGCAGCGGTATGGAAAACAACCAGGTGAATTAGATTCAGCAAGAGTACCCAATGTTCCTGTGGAAGAAAAAGGGCAGCCCCTGGGAGAGAAAAGAAAAAAAATACACCAAAACAACAAACAAAAAGTTTCTTTCAGCAGCTGCAGGAACAAAAACACAGTAGTTATTGGGAGGTGAGTTGGGTCATAGCTTTTCTGTGGCACATTCTCTGAGCTTAACTTGAGCACCGTCAGAGGAAAACTCCTTCACTTCTTGTAAATAACAAACTTTTTACAGAGGTCAGGAACTTGTTTGCAACTACACCCTGGCTCCTCTGGGACTCTCCCATGCCGAGTCTGGGAATCCCAGGCTCTGCCAAAAGGAAACAGCCAGCTGCAATTAGTGACTAGCAGGTGCAGAACAGCATTCAAAGCAGGCCTAAAGCTCTTGTTTCAGGTGAATTGCAAGGTGAGGGAATAAAGTATTCAGTGTTTTCAGCATTGCTTATGAATTTTATATCACTTGTATCATTACTAGAGTTCTTTATGAGTGGTGAAATTTGTTTTGGGTTGGTTATTTTTTTTTAAAGGAGCTGGCCACTGTCTGGTGGAGGGTAAGTTTGGCATGTTTTGTGGCACTGACCTGTGTGTCCTCATCACTGTGAGGACCCCAGACGTGTTGTTACAAACCTCATCTCCTTTTACCTCTACAGGCTGCTAGTTCTTTGTGGAATGGTCTAAGTCTTGCTACAAGTTTTATGACACCTCATGCAGCTGGGCCATGATCGAAACGTATCCCCACCACTACCAACCAGGGTTAAAGAATCATCACATTCTTTCTAGAAACATAAAAGTGCTGATTACAGTGAACTCTGTGGCTGTTATGCCTGTGTGAAGTCCATGTGTCTTCAATATAAGCACAGGGGTGTGTCTAAATGTATCTAAACTCTGACCAATTACTTTCAAGATTTCTCAATACAAGGAAAACAAAATATATTTTGCATTATTTCAGTTCTACTCTGTCTCAGTAGGAGAAAAGAAAATTATAATATCACCACATCTACAAAGAATGAATACTTTTAGGTTACAATCCTACAAGCACTAAAGTGGCACACTCACACATGAATGTTCTTCCAGGTGTTTCTCATGAAAGAGCTTGTAAATGTTCAAGTGCTAAGTGACCAAATTGAAACCAGGGACAGAGGTAAATATCAAATAATGAGTAACTGGCAGTATGAGGAGTTTAATTGCTTTGTAGAAGGAAAAAAACTCCTAAAAACTCCCATATAACAGATATCCAAATATAAGAACCAGCTTTATCAGGATTTAAAATTTCCTCCCAGTATAAAGCACAAAGGTATAAACTATTTATCACCTGTGGGATTTTACTTGTCTAAAATTAACCTGTGAGAGGTGCTCTGATTTTAATTCATGAAAGCACTACCAGGATATGACCCAATCCCTAGTTCATTAAAGTACCCTCCTCAGCTATCAGTGGTTTGACTGGCCTCAATAAAGCAGATTTTGTGTGTATTAGAATGCTACAAGATCATAGAGTGCTTCAGAATTCCACTAACAAAATTTAGGATACAGAACACCATTTCAAATAAATCCATTCCCTGATCCACTCCAAAACTTCAGTGCATGCACATGCTCAAAAAAAAAAAAAATGCTCAAGAAAAGCAAATATTTTTCTACATTTTTAATATGCTTTTCTTAGTACTGTAGTTATTTAAGTTATTGAGAAGCATTATGTTATGTCAGGTTTAAATCTCTCATGGGCTATGCTTGTGCCTTTGAATGCCACCACAGCAAATGCAGCCAGGAATAGAAGAGGGAACTAAATTCTGACATCCATGATAAAGCCTGTTAGTAATACTGTCTTATTTCTGGTGGGACAGTAAACTGCCTTTCCTAAAGAGCGTTACCCTAGTCTCCGTTTTTGGCGTAGCTGAAGCGATCACTTCGCTTTCAATTTGTAGCAACAGCAACATCTAGTGTTTAAAGTCTATCCCGCAGACCTCATGCGGCACGCTTCTCATCAACGCCCCCCCCCCGACCTACTCCCACCACCGAAAAGAATTACTCAAACTTGGTAACAGCTCGGCGAAGCAGGCAGGCGTTTTACTTCCTCTTAGGGAAAAGATGGAAGAATTAGGGGGAGAAGGAGTTTAACCATTCAAGATAGTTCAATAGCGGGTAGGACCTGAGTGAGTTGCTCAAGGTCACGCAGAGACTGACAGAGTCAGAGCTGCCTACCCTACTATGCTTTACCTGGAAGATTGTGTCTTTGCCCCGGGAGACATTTGTATCTAGTTTATCCGAGGGGAGGAAATAGCTCATTGCATTTCAGAGGTAGTTTCCATGTGTTAAGAGGGCAGCAGAAATGTCTGTGAGGAAAGCACAGCCGACATTTTGTTTGTTGAAGAACTCATTAGACACTTGATCTCCTGGTGCATCTGAACAGAGAGATGTCCGTGGGTGCAGGAGTTACAGGAACCCTACAGGAACATGAGAAAGGGCAGTGGGTCACAGCGTGAGGCACACCACGGGGAGCCATTGCCCAGGTCACCCTGGTCCTCTCCAGAGCCCCATGCCACCAGACCTCACCTGAGGAAAGCCGCCTTCAGCACCGGAGCGTGAGAAGGGGCAATGAGGGGGAACGTTTCAACTAGAGTTCTTGCCTCTGCGGGGCAGGGACGCCGCAGGGGCCCAACTCCTTTTTCCCCTTCACCCGAGGCCGCCCCGCCCGCGCCCAGCAGCCGTCTCCCACGGCAGGAGGGAGCACCGGTGCGCGGGATCCGGCCTCGCCCCTCCTCGGGCTTGCCGGGCGGCTGGGGCACCTTAGCGCTCGGTTTTCACCCTCAAGTGCCAGCAGGGCCTAGCGCGGCTGCTCGGGGGGCGCTGTGGAAGGGGGGTGGGTGTGAGGGGAGGGGGGGTCGCCCTTGGGAACTACAGCCCCCAGCAGGCAGCGCCTTGGAGAACTACTATTCCCAGTATGCCCCGCGACAGAGCAGGACGGCGGGTAGAACGGGGCGGGGAGGGGGCGGTGGCCGCCGCCGTGCCTGCGCACTGCCTCACCCTGGGGTGGGGGGGGAGACGGGGCTCCGCGGTGACCTCGGCGCGGCGGCCAGGCAAGATGGCGGCGGCGGGGTTCTCCCTGAAGGTGAAGCTGTGGGGGCGATGGCCGTGGGGCCCTCGCGGGGTATGAAGGGGGTGGAGGTGAACGGATGTGTCGCGCGTGTGTCCTTTCCCCCCCTCCCCCCCCCCCCCCCCCAGCTGCCGCGCGGGGTGTCGAGCCTCCTTGCGGCGGCGGAGGCGCGCGCGCCTTCCCCCCCCCCCCCCCCCCCCCCCCGGTCCCTGAGGCGCGGGGCGCGCGCCCACCCCGGTCGTTATATGCGCCCCGCAGGTGCGGCAGCTCAGCACGTCGGCGGCCAGGCCGGTCTCCAAGCTGATCAAGGTGAGGGGGGGGGGGACGGGACAGGGACACGGGGACGGGGTGTGGGAGGGCGGCTCGGTGCCGCCGGCCCCCTGGCTCGCCGCCGCTCTCAGCGCCCGCCCGCGCTCTCGCCCCCAGCCCCCCATCCAGGTGTACGGGCTGGAAGGGCGCTATGCCACCGCGCTGTACTCCGCCGCCACCAAGCAGAAGAAGCTGGAGCAGGTGGAGAAGGAGCTGAGCCGCGTGTGGGTAAGGTGGTCCGCAGCCTGGGCTCACCCCCCGGGGGTCTAGGAACGGTGGGGTTTTGCCTGCCGCGCCTTGTTAGCGGGGAGGTGAGCTCAGGGCTTGCAAACTGTGAGACTCCCCGCTCCTGGCATGCCTGCTGTCTGCACTGCACCCCCAGGGTCAAGCTGCTTGGAAGTGATACAGGAGGAGCATCGGCTCTAAAAGAAACATACTGTAAATGAGCTACAGCTGGAGCCACCATTTCACTTCCCATCCGCTTCAGACTTCGTTCTTACTCAAGGAGCGAGTGTGTTGCCTGCTTTGGGTAGCCCAGTTAGGCCTTGTAGTGCCTGGAAAACTCTTGTCTGTTATCACATTGCTTGTGTATCCTCTTAGACACTCTTGAAGGACCCCAAGCTATCGGGTGTTGTTATGAACCCTCACACCAAGAGCACAGTTAAACAGAAAGCTGTGAATGATGCCTTAGCAAAAGAGAAGATGTCCCCCATTACTGTCAACCTGATGAGTGAGTAATCGTTCGACTTCAGAAAAACATCTAAGGCTGTTTGTTGTTACTGTTAGCTAATCAAACCCACGTCCAGACAGTGCTTTAAACCTTTTCAACGTATCTGCCTCTTCCAGATTTGCTTGCTGAAAATGGTCGCTTGCGTTACACACCAGACATTGTTTCTGCGTTTGGGAAGATCATGAGCGCCTATCGAGGAGAGGTGCTGTGCACGATCACCACTGCACAGGTGAGTTAGGAACCTCTAGGTCGAGCTTAACAGGAGGCGGTTTAAAAGGCAAACTTCGGTAGCTTAAATTTTCTCTCTGTAGTTTTAGCACTCACTATATGAGTAGTGAGGTAATATCTCACCTCTACCAAGATTATTTGTCAAAAATTAAACCCATTCCTCCCATTTCAGCTTAACAGGTAACATCTTCTGTTCCTTATATGTGAACTCAGTGGCTGCTAAAAGTCAGCCTCGTCTGCAGATACAGCTGCCTATGTTCCTATTTCCGTCATCAGGATCGTACAGATCAGGTCAGAACTAACAGCTGAGCCATTCGCTAGAGCAAGGCGGGTACCTGATGGGACTGAGAATGCCTGTGGTGCTTGGTGCTGTGCTTCACAGGGAGCAGTGACCTAATTCGCCACCTGCAGTAATCGGGACAAGCAGCTAACTCTGAACTTGTAGGAAGGCTTTTTCCAAAGTAGCAGACAGGCAAATCTGGCTGGTGCTCAGGAAAAGCAGAGGGAAGATGGTGTCTCCATGAGCTGTAAACGTCAGGCTGGAGGCATAGTGGTTCTGGCACTTCAGTAACTTCTTCATTAATGGATCCGTGCCTGGGTCTGTTAGAGCAGGAAGCTGGTCAGCTAGGTGTGTGATGCACATCTGTAGCCCTTGGGTTGGCTACAGCAAACTGCCTACATGGACTGAAGAAACAGACTTAGCCCCTTCAGATTAACTGGCTCCCTGTAGGCCACAAGAACAGGTTGTCAGTCTGGTTAGTGGCCTTCAGGGACATGTGGACTCACAAGCCTGTGCAAACCTTTCCACAAGTTGTCCTAAATATTTCGTATGTAAGTTACTTTCCTGCTGCTTTTTTGTTATTGTTGATGATGTTAGTTTCTTTTGGCTCTCAATCTCTTAGCTATTAAATAGAAATTATTTGAATTGCCAGTAACATAAAGCTGTGACTCTTTGCCAGAGTCCCTTTTGTTTCTATCTCAGTGATATCCAAGCGACTTGCAGGGGTAGCAAGGACAAATGCGTAGTGTCTCTCCCACGGGGATGCAGAGTTCTTCCGTGGTGGGGGGAGAGGCATACAGGGCCAGGAGCACCCTGCGAGCCAGCAGCAGGGCTGGGAGCTTGCAGCCACTGGCCTCGGTCACTGCCCAGTGCTTTACATGAAACCGTGTTTCTTCTCAAGCTGATGATCTTAATTGTTAGAAGCAGCAAAATTAATCTTTCCTTGTCCAGCCTGAACACTCTTGTGAGGCAAATCTCAAGGTTTTCCATCAAGTGCTTGCTTCAGCAAGTAAGGATTCCTGATGCTCGCCACCTGAAGATATCAGCATCGAACTTTTGCTGGGAATCTGTGCACAAACAACACGTTTCATGGAGTTAGGAGGGCACAAAGTGGCTGCTGTTTCTGTGCCACCCTTTGGTTATTCCTGTGCAGGAAGGCTGCTTAATCTGCCTTCCTGGTGGTAGCGTCTGTCTTTAGAAGGAGCTGAATAGAAAATCTGGGTTCTTGTTAAATCATTTGAGTATTTTCAGGTCCTTAATTTTCCTTGTCTTCTGTTCATATTTTTCAGCCCTTGGATGATGCCAACCTTACTGAGCTAAAAAGTGCTCTGAGTGGATTCTTGGCTAAGGGAGAGGTCTTGAAGCTGGAGACCAAGGTCTGGATTTTTGATTTGTAAATAAATTTAATCAAGTTCACGTTAAGCTGGGATTTTTGTCTCGCTAATAATTCACTTTCCTGAATCCAGTTGCTATATTACATAGTTCTCTGCTGTCTTGTACGCCTGATGATGCTTTAATTACTAAAATCTTAACTTTGGAATACACTGACTGCAAAGTTACCTTAAAATGGCTCCTTTAAGAGCTTTTTTCTTTTTTTACCAGTGTAAAAATCATATACTAGGCTAACAAATTTTTGCTAATAGAATTTCTGTTCAATGTTTCTTTTAGATTGATCCGTCAATCCTTGGTGGCATGATTGTCAATATTGGGGAGAAGTACGTGGACATGTCGACAAGGTCAAAGATCCAGAAACTCACCAAAATCATGAGAGAAGTTGTCTAGCAAGCTGTCCTAGTCATTCACAGTGAAACCTGTCAGATGGAAACAATAAAATTATTTCTTCTTGAATAGACGGTGTGAAGTATTTTGATTCAGGAAACACAGCACCGAGGGAGAAAGATGCTGAAGCTGCCGTGCGTTTCACTTAGTTCTCACTGAACGTTTCATGACACAGGTTGAAAATCTGGCTCACCCTGGATGCAGGTGAACGATGCCGTGGCAGGAACGGAGAATAACGCTCTCGGAGCTGCTAGATGTGGTCACTGCTGCTGACGTCCTGTCAGTCTGCAGGGAAAGCCGTTGCTCAGGATGCTGTCAGGACAGTGGAGCACCAGTCCTGCTGCCGCGTGTGCGGGAGGTGTGAGCACCGGAGCCGTGGCTGGTAGTTGCTTTCAGAAATGCAACGGTGGCTGCTACAACAGCCGTGTCGTCAGGGCATTCGCAGCAGCAAACGCTGTGTCAGGCCCCGTTTACTTCCCCATCTATCAGTGGAGAGAGTTTTGTGTATGCCTTTACCCTCTTAAAAGCTTACTAGCGAGAGGCCAAGGTGTTTGTAACTTAAAACTGCGTACAAAAATGTTTGCAACAGGATGCTCACAACCGGCGAGCGCCAGGGCGGTGTTGCCGTGGCCAGCTGCGTGTGCTTCCCGGCTAACGTTCAGACGGGGATTTGGAAGTGTCCCCTTTCTGTGTTGAAGCGCTGTGCCTCAGTTTTCCGTTTCGATCACCTTCGACAGGCTTGTGCAGGAGTGCAAACCACCTCATTCTCCTTCTTGGTCCTCGGGCAAGAACTGACATCTGACTTAATTTTGGCCGGTTACCGTTCTTGCACAGTTGGTGGGCTGTTGAGCTGGTAGCACTAGCTCGTTTCAGTTGCGTTATTGAAACCTATCAACCAGCCACATTTTATTAAAAATGTTCTAAAAATAAAAAACAAAAAAAAGAGGTAGTCCCTTCAGGGGAGAGGCTACTTAGCCCTGCGTTTTCTCTGGTATTTCACGCTGGAGGTACGTTCCCCAACGGGGCCAGCCCCGGGGTGCTGCCTGGGGGGGATGTAGGAGATGTGCTCGGCTCCTGGGGGCGGTGGGAGGACAGGGGGAGCTTGTGCTGAGGAAGCTGGGGAACCCTGCAGCTCGAGGGGTCAGTGAGGAGGGTGGGTGGCGCTTGGTGCCTGCAGGAGGCTCCGCGGCAGGGCCGAGGGGCTGCCGGAGCCCTGCGGCCCTGGGAGAGGGGCAGGCCAGGGGGCCTCCTGGCACCCCGATTTCCCACTCCCGGTGCTGCTCCTTAGCAGCCCTGAGGAGCGTGGAGCCGTGCCTGAGGTAACGCAGCTTCCCGGAGCGGAGAGGCCGGCCCCTGGCCCAGCTGGGTTAGCGTGGCCTGGGCAAAGCAGCCCCAAAGAGCTGGCGAGCTTCCTGACGCATCCCACGTCCCCTGTGGATGCAGTGGCTGATCGACGCGCCCACGCTTCGGCTACAGCCCTGTCCCCTTGTGCCAAAACAGCCCCCAAACAGCTGGGAAAAAACACGTCCTCGAGGTCGGGGGGTGGTCGGGTGCTGAGCCAGACAGAGGGACCCACTGCTTAACAGGACATCGAGGGTATTGCCCTCAGGGCAGCTGGTCAAATTCAGTAATTATTAACAAAAAATAGGGGAGAGATCAGCTGGGGACTTCCTGAGTTCTGGGGCAGCAGAGCCACAGGTGGTTGCTGACAAGCTGCGTAACTGCTGCACCTGGCCAATTAGGCAAGTGCCTTTGGTTGGTTGGTTGATTTGTTTGGGGTTTTTTTTTTGTTTGTTTTGTTTTGTTTTTTTGTGAGGGAGTGTTTTTTCATTGTTAGTTTTTGATCATTTATTTTTGCTGTATTTTACTACAGATTTGGTCACCTTTCAATTTTCAAACTGGAAAAAACTGCAAACAACGCGTTACCGAGATGAAAAGTGGCATGTGTCAGACACTAAAAGCTGGTAAGTTACCTCCCGGCTGCTGGGTCTATCCCTTTGCTTATACCCATGTAGTCATTTTGTCCAAAATGCTCGTCTGAAGATTTACATTAATGTCTGGCAGCACATCACTCTTCTTCAGCGCTTCTCAAGAACGTAACAGTACGCAGTTAAACTTTTTTTTTAAAAAAAAATGATTTATTCTTGCATAACTTCACTTGCACAGCTACAGTCTCATCTGTGTCAAACAAATTGCACAGCCTAAAACCCTGTCGGCAGTTTCCACCTCGGTGACTGCAGTCTGGGAAGCGGCACGATTCCTCAAACAGGTGAACACAATTAGACCGTGTCTGTAAATAGATTATTTAACCAAGTGTGGCTGAGGAAACAACACATTCGCAGTGACCAAAGTAGAGCTGCAGTTGTCTTATGAGAAACAGTGGTGTCTGATTCACAATTACTCATTATACTTTTTAACGAAAGATTTAAAAAAACAAAAGCGGCGAACTTCACAGTATGAATATTTTACTGTAGAATAGCTAATGTGATGTGAACAATGCATATTAATTCCATTTTCTCTGAGGAAAAAAAAAAAAAACAAAAACTTTTTCTCATATTTGGCCAGACCTTATTTTATAATGCCTTTGTAATTTTTAGGATCATATGAATACTACAGACAGTACAATCTTCTTTTTATAAGAAAAAAAGGAAACTAATTGATACCATTTTTTTGGCAGCAAAAAGTGCACTAAAAAGTAACACCACCACCACCAGTAGGGAAGAGTATTCCCCAGTTCTAACTATTAACATTGCAAAAAATACTATGGGTATCTTTTTTTTTTTTTTTTCAGCAAGTTACCAGCACGAAGTAGAAAGAACCCATTGCACTGCCCGCAAAGGCTGCCGGAATCGAAATTCCTTTTCAGCGACTGGAGGACTGGAACGGGGTAATTCTGGGCAAGCTGTTAACAAAGCCAAAGCTTTCTGGGGAAACCTGCCCCACGGAGGGGGGCTTTGCCTTTTCCCCGTGGGGTAGGGGTTGTCAGGCCACGGGGGGAGCACGTACGTGCGGCGGCGGCTTTGCCACGGGCCCCACCGCACCAGAGTGACCTTCCAGGCAGCGCTGCCCGGTCACCCCGAAAGCAGCCCGTCCCGGGGTGACAGTGGTGGTGCAGACCTAGGAGAGGCCAAAAGACGCGGTGAGACGGGGCGGGAGGGCGCGAGAGCGGGGGGGCAGCAAGTTGGCCACGCACCCGGAGCAGCGCCCTGGTCCCACAGCCAACCTGCCCTTCCTCCTCCTGGCGAGAACCGTGAGGCCCTTCCCAGGGAGCAGCCACCGTGGCTGGGAGGGATTTCCCTTCCACTCCATCGCCGAATGGACACCCACCCACGTTTTTTGGGGGGGTATGGGGGTTGGGTCAGAGATCCCGTTGCTCACCAAGCTCTGACTTGTTAGCTCTGCCCCTGTTTCTCCCCTTCTTCCCGCGCTCCCCTGCGTGCCAGCCTTCCCCTTCCACCCGCGCTCACTGCCGTGGGCAGGAGCTGCTGCGGGGGGCTCTGACAGGGG
This sequence comes from Tyto alba, assembly GCF_018691265.1. Taxonomy (NCBI): domain Eukaryota; kingdom Metazoa; phylum Chordata; class Aves; order Strigiformes; family Tytonidae; genus Tyto; species Tyto alba. The sequence continues at coordinate 29,531,439 of NW_024881276.1, forward strand.
CTCTCGGAGGAAGCAGCAGCTCCCTTCACTTGCAAGACACTTGAAGATCCCAGAACCAGCCCCCAAACCCAGGGTTAGTGACGCTTTTTGCAGCTTTACATGCAGCACAGAGAATTCACCTACGGTCGCAGCAGAGCCTTTGACAGCTCTATCAAGCAACCAGGCTAGTTTAACGTATTCTTACTGCAGTTCTTTATTCTTTTAAATTAGGTCCTAAATATGTCCTCTTATGTACAGAAAAATAATTTCCCAAGGATGGTCCTTATTCTAAAATATTTAAATGAACAAACAAAACTGAGTGCCTATAAACACCTTTCTGTTAGCTTTACTCAGTATTTGACAACAACAACATAGCTGTGTTTTTATATTATATACACAAATAATCACATATATATATATATATAAGAGTGTATTTAACTACAGATACATCAATATGCATGTAGGACAAGAGTGTTGGGGCTAAACAAACGCCAGGATACATGTGGAATGTCCAGACAGAGGAAACCCCTCAAAGCTAAGGTGATTTAACCCAATTTCCAGCTTTTCTGTGTTTCAAGGGTTTAGATTGCTGGATTTGAATAAACTGAAATATCCCAGTGGCAAGCAGAGCAGTATGAAACTGGACACCACTGTTGCAGTAGAAGTCTAGACTTGTCACATTTTAGTTTTGAAAATGTATTTAATAATATTACAAAAAACTGCAATATCCACAATGTTTCCCCCCCACACACACATGTAACAAAAAGGGATTTATTTATTTTTAAAGGGTAAAAAAATTGTAAAATGAACATTTAAAAAGTTCCCTCATAAAAGCTCATGTTGAGAAAATGCATAATAATTAAGTGCATCTAGAAAAACGTAATTTAGCAGTTATTTGGCTTAGTGTCTGCTCAGTGACATGCTCTGTCTTTCAAGGTGCCCAAGTCAACTCACCAGCTACGTGCAACCTCGCAGGGCTTTACAGACTGGCTTTCTACCAGCACTATACTTGGCAAGGTCCTTGATATTTCCCAGGCCAAGGTTAGAACAGGGTTTTTTATTTTACGGTGTTTCCAGATGTGTTGCCATCTGTAAGTATAAGAATTATGATTCGTGCAGTAAATGCAATTCTGGTGAGTTTAGTGGCTAAAATCACTTTCGGGAAGATAAGGAAGAAAACAGATCCCTCTGCAAAGATTATAAACTACTGCTGTATTTTATCTTAATCTTGACTTTCTGTGCAATGCTCTCTTGCGGTCTTCCAATCCTTACAGAGCTTGAACCAACTTCATAATGTAGGTTCTACATTACTGAAGCATTTAAATTCCTCCATGAGTCTCCAGCAAAGCACGTACGCAACCAGCTGGCTTTACGTACGCCTTCACACTGAACTGGGGCAGGAATTAAAGTGAAGCATCTGCTGAAGCGCTTCATCGAGCCAGGGGCTGCAGCAGAGATGGCAGCTGCCAGGTCAGCTGTGAGGGAGAAGCCTGGAAAGGGGTCCCTAAACCAGCACCGTTTGATACAGCTCAGCTTTGGGAGTTGGGGTTAAAGGGAAGGAAAGAGTAATGCTTTCCAAGGGACTTAATTAACTACAGGACAGAAGCACCAGTTTACTCACAAGGCGTACACGGAAGAAAAACCTCGTGGGACCGCAACAGAGCAAGGCGGTGAGTTGTGTTTTCCAGTCACCCGCTGCGTTCCTCCATGCAGCAGTGCAGCCGGCGTTTGGCTTGGAGGCGGCTGACAGGCTCCGCAGGGGGGGAAAATCACGGCCGGGGGGGGGGACACACACACACCTGGGTGGTCTCAAACATGAGCCTCAACCCTAATGGCGATGAACCGGAGGCTACGGGCTTGCGGCACGGGCAGCGGGAGCTGCGGGGAGGGACGGCACCCATCCGTGCTCGGGTGCCAGGCTGGGCCCCCTGGAAGGGGGAGAGTGGAACCTGCCCTGTGCTTAATGACTTCCAGCTACAGCTGACCCAGCACAGAGGAAAACAGGCTCAGGTGGTTTCCCTGAGAGGCATCTCTGAAGGGCTGACTCCTGTCCACAGGGAGAAAACGCTCTCCAGGCAGATGGACGAGGCCAGGCTGATGCTTACTGCCATCAGAGCAGTGACGGAGGGGTCCTAAATGGGGAGGGGTATGGGTGAAGGGACATCCACCCTGCCGATATGTAATACCTCACACGACTGTAGGCTGGGGGAACAAGTCCTCTGAGAGACAGAGAAGTGGCACACTGATGCTGGTGCGGGCGATTTCCTCTGTGGGCACACACGGCACGTGCCCGTGCACCTTCTGCATGGTCGTGAGAGCTGCCTGGGTGGCAACCAGGAAAGCAAAGAGCCTGACAGTAATGTTTACAAGCCTGGGAAGTCCTTGTGAAAGCATCTTGAAACAACCCAGTGCCTAAGCACCTCAGAGGTATATCTTAGAAGTTAATTCCTGGAAAAAAGGAGTATTAAGGGCTGTTACAAACACTGAGAAGTTCCACTTATATAAAAAAGGGCATGCCAACTCCTGCATAAATACAGAGCTCCACTAAATCCAGTGTGGCCCTCCCAGGCTGAGGACAAACATGTGGTTTGTCGTTAATCACTGTTGTTACGTTATGGCTGCTTGGGGTCCTGGATAATTGAAGTTCTGCTGCAAGACTGGGGATCTGATTTTAAACTACACCCCCCCACACAAAAAAACAAAAAAAAGGAAAAAAAGAAAAAAAAGAAGATTCCTTTCCTTTCTCTTCAGTGCCCTGTCCTGTCTGCAGCCACACCAACATTTACATTCTGCCTGTTCCCAGCTATCAGCATCTTTTAAAAGTAATTTTAATAATTTCTAAAAGTGGTGTTGTTCCCTTACAGTTTCTGACCCATTAACTCGGTTCTACTATAAGACTTAAAACCAAGGAAACACCAGGGAGAAACACTCTTCTCTTGTTAAAATTAAGGTACCTAAGGGAAAAATGCAATTCTCAGAATTACAGCTTGGAAACCAAACTACCAGTGCAACTTTTTCCACTGCATGTTTTCTCACAGCTGCAGATTTTGCTCTTTCTTCTCATAGGGCTTTTTTTCTCCCAATTTATCCAAAGCAAGACCATTGTTTCAATGAAGGCGGTGAATGCATTAAAAAGTCACAGTATTATTTTTAGAAAGACTTAATTGCCAGCCAAGGAGTTTGATGCTGAAGAATTACTTCTAAGCAAAATGTCCACTCCAAAAAAGTAGAGCCTGCTGAAAGGCAGAAATGAAACCCCATCTTGAGGGCCAGTCCCAGTGGCCCACGTACCAGTTCAATCTCACCATTTTAAGGACGAGTAACGGAGAGACATTGCACTCAGCCTCTACAAGAATTAATTTTACCAAAGCAAATGCAGACAGCCAGTCCTGGAACTCCACAACATACAGGTTTACAGCCTCTGCGTTTTAGCCGGGATGCTTATCTGCATGAATCTGCTCTTTCAATCCAAAATGTAATCAAGCATTACCTGGGCTTCGATTTTGTTGTTGTGGTTGTTTTGCATAACATTAGGAAAAGATTAAACACATGGGGCTGGAAAGGGACCTGTGAGCTAAGGTGTGCTACTTTACGAAGATATTCAGAGATCAATAACCAGCATTGGAAAAACAGGGTCTACATAAATGTAAGCATTCAATACCGGTAGCACAGACCAGCAGAGTTTGGCCTGGCAGCCAGCACGTGGCACTCGTAAGAGGATGGCTCGACCTTCATACACTGGGGCAATGCCAGCTGACTTTCTAAATACACAAAGAGATACCTAACTTCCCAGGTGTTGCTGCGTGCCTCTCCCTGCCCCAAACTCTTCAGAACACAGCTGGCATTTAAACAAGCCTATGAAAGCTTGCAGTTTTCTCTATGAAAGCACTAGTAGGAACACAGCTAATGAGCCTCTTCCTTCAGTAAAAGGCCTGAGCTTTTACAGCATGAAGTCTTGGACGAGCAGGAGGTCTACACAGCTATGGTGGGTGGAAAAGCAGAAACCTGTAGCCCGTGCAGCTGCGGAGTTAATGCAAAGCGATGTGCAAGGCTGTAGCATTCCTGGACAGGGCAAACCAGTCAGGATTCAACAGGTTCCTAAGAACCTTTGGCGAACCCTGGTGAAAAGCAGCTCCGTCTGGGCAGCCAACAGTGCCGATGTGCTACAGAGCACTGGGGGCGAGCAAGCGAGCAAATACCCACATCCCGGTGCACAGTGGGCTGGCTCTGAGGGTATGCATACAGTCTGTCCTCAATGCACAGGGATTAGGACAAGCTTCCTCTTTAGGATTAGACCGATTATGAGGGATTATTCATTAGATATCCGCAAGCCAAACACCAGCCTTTCATCATCATCATGTTTGCGTAACTCCTGCTGACATTAACGGGAGCTAAACATTGCTGTGCATCAAGGGTAAGTGAGAAATCACAAGTGATGGTGGTCAGGAAGGTGCTCAGTTCTCGGATACAATTCCCCAAAATGGTGCGATCATACGTGCCCGTGACAAGGGTCACAACCTGAGAGGACCCCCTGCAGCTAAGGGTTCCCCGCTTCTGACACCATTTGAGTCTCAGAGGAAGGCGCAGCTCCTTGAGGCTCCCTTTGAAAACCTGGCCAGGATTTCTGCATTACAACCACGGTCTTTTTGTCCTGTTTGTCTATTTAGGCGTCACTGTAACTCATGCTGGTGAAATGATGCCATAAAAAAGTGATGCTACTTTTTAAACACTGAAATGCGTGTTCACCGTACTTACAGCTACTGAGTAAAATTAGGACAGCGATAAAAGGTTAGACAATGACATTTAATGTTACTCCATTAATAGATTTTATCACTTTTTTTTATCCTACCACAACAATGTGTATTTTCATATACATTATATTTAATAAAATGTATCGGTATGGAATTAGGAAAGCATGGGTTTAGTACTATTTACATATTTTAATTGAAACAATTTTCTTAACAACATTGAAAAATAGAAACTTAAAGTTCTCTTAATCGTGTTTTCAGCCAGTTAGTGGTAAACAAATGCATGCCTAGGAAGTTACACTCCCTCTAAAATGTGGTCAGTTGAAAGTTTCTAACTAAAGTGTGTATCTCTGTTTTGTTTCAAAAAATACATAAGTATGTCTGTCATTTCTGATACAAAATTCTACACTATATTCAATAAATAAATAATAAAGCGATTCTGAAAAGTATGAAATGTAAACTTTGTTGTCCCTCCAACATACATTTTTTTTTTCCCATTGCTTGAAACATTACAGTGGTCTTTTAGGAAATTATAATACACAGACACTTCCCAGCACAGTTTACACTTATTACCATACTGTATCTACCTATCCGTTATGAATATATCCTAATTTCCTAATGGAAATCAATAAGACTTGTAGTGCTAGAGAACACTGCCTACACAGGAAAGGTGGAAACCAGTACTGAAAGGACATGCAAGGAACACCAAAACCTAACAACAGGCTCCACAAGAACGTTCACATGCTAATGAAACAGGCTGACACCTCCCATTCGGAAATAAAGTCCTTACAAAAATACCAGTGTATGCATGATAGGTCATGAACAAAATGAATCCAAGCAGAACAAAGAGGAATTTTACTCTTAGGGCGCTATTCTCTCTCAAGTCCAGACTCAGCAAAGCACTTACGCATGTGCTTAAGGGAAACAAGACGTAAGTGCGCGCTTAAAGCTGGGTGCTTTGCCAAACAGGGAACGTTGGCTGGATGAGGGCCTACACGTGTGTATTCGTAGAGTTAAACGGACATACAAGCCCTGGCATTCCCCCAGATGACAAGGCTTCCACTTTGGGGTTACCCACTCCACGCCATCACAAGCACTCTGTTGCTGGTCGCATCCAGCACCGCTGCCACCGCACCTGCGGTCACCCTGGCTTGCCGCAGACCCCTTTGTGAGCTACAGCATGCTGCTGCCCCGAATTCAGGAACACCGTGTCGCACACAGTCCGGCACGGTGCAATTTCATAACTGGTCACCGCTGATTGCTTTGCAAACTAGGCTCTGTGGGGTAGAAATTAGCTCCCCGAGCTAGAGCTGTGATTTTTTTTTTTTTTTCCTTCCCCGCTGCAGCTGACAGATCATCCATCTGTGGTCTCACAATTAAGCAGCGGCAGTAAGAGTATTGAAGTGGGATAACACAACATATAGCAGGGCTCTATGTTTAATCCTTTGCTTACTGCTCGAATGTTTACAGTCCTATAGAAAACAGCAACTTCCAAAGGTACCGTGTGGGTGGACTCTTCTGGAGTGCAATTCATCTTTGTGCAGAGGGCCTGCACACAATTTATTTTCAGGGGTTTCAGGGGCAACGCGAGTCATGAAGTGGTATGTTAATAGAATCTTCTCTTTTTATAGATATAGACTATTTATTTTCTAAGTATTTTCAGTACCATCGTGAAGATCTTCAAAGATCTTCTTACTGCGTAACTCCTCCTCCCGTTCACGTTACATTTACACACCACTTTGCTGAGCAACAGGCACAGAATTCCTTAAGGGGGAAAACCCTGCAGAAAGCCTCCAAAACATACCAACATTGCCTTCTTCATGTAAATTAAACAGTAGGGTAACTGGAGCAAGCACAGCAACCTATGTGGTTTTCCAGCCTTTCAGACTGGAGCACAACGAACAACTAGGTTATTTCATAAACCCAGGAAACTAATGTCAAGTTCCACATAGAGAAATCGAGGGAGATCTCCTCACTAAATTAGGATTCATTTTTCAGTGAGAATTATCAAGGCACAAAGATGCTCCTGTTTGCTTTGATAACCCTCTTACGTGTGAAGGGCAAGCAGTAGTTTCATACCATACCAGCAAGGGTTTTGTGACAGCTTCTGCAGACACCTATTGCAGTGAACTCAGACTGAAATAACACGTTGGTCCCTCTCCTTCTAAGGCTCATCGAACAACTGCAGGTCTAGTCGGACGACTATCTCTCCTGTTGGGACTTCATGCAGCAGGAGACACTTTGTAACCGGTCCCTTTGAACCCTGATCCTTCTTAATGTCTGCCACACGGATCTCTGTTCTGCCCAAGAAGTCTGAAACGCAAGAAGACAGCAAGCTCAGAAATGACACAACCGTTTTAAGTTGCAGTAAAATGCTAATTTGCAGAAGGAACTAAGCTTCCATCTACACACAGCAAAAGGAGAAAACAAGTCTTCAATCCAACTATATTTTTGCAGTTGAAGAAGGCCAAAGGCTGCCAATCTGCATAGAAGAGGATTTTAGCTAGACCATATTAGACAGCAGCAGCATTAAAAGTAAACGGTCCCGTAAGCGGGAAAATCCACTCTGTAATTCACAGCTGCCTTGCTCCAGTAGCTTATTTACTTTATGATATGTTAGAAAAAAGGCTAAAGGCTGCTGCACAGTTCAAACTGAGTGTGAAGCCCTCTGGAGATGATAGAGCCAAGCAGTGCATCACACCAGTGACAAGGCCAGTGGGCCAACTGTCACTGGCCACATGACTGACAGTCCCGTCCAAATACTTCTTGAGAGATTATGACTCCATACTACATTCTTCAGTGCTCCATACGCTTATCCCAGGTAGTGAAATATGAATGGGTTAGGAAACCTGGGTTCATTTCTGCCACTGTTTTTGCATATTACAGGAACTTGAAGACATTTCTCTTCCTCCTGCATTAATCTATCTATTTGCAACCAGCAGCCAGAGTTTTTTAAAGACTTCGCAGAATTGCAAACCACACTTTAGTAGTTGTCAAGTTGTACAAGAAAAGAAATCCCTCCAAAAAACTAGAGAGAATTTGATTCTTTTTGTACTGATACTAGCATGACTCCACTGGGGAGCAGGGGTGAGTAGGCTCCCAATACGCAAAGGGATTCAATACTGGGGTTGGAACTAGATGATCTTTAAAGGTCCCTTCCAACTCAATCCACTCCCTGATTCTAGGATTTACCTCAGCAGGTATGCACCTCTTCAAAATGGGAGATTTGAAAATACCCTTGGAAGGGCAGCAGCCCCCTACGTACCATCCGGGGAGAACTGGTCCCTCTCGAACACCGTAATGCAGAGCACGTCCTGCTCGAGGTCTTTGATAAAGAACTGGCAGTTGGAGTTCCACTTTGGGTTGAGGGTGTCCTGTATCGTCTTGGTAATGTGGCACTGGGAGCCCATCGTCACCTCGCAGTACGGGTTACTCTTTCCTGGGAAGATGGAAACAAACAGAAGAGCCATTGCATTTTTAGACGTGTGGTCTTCCTCCTAAATATCTTCTTCTTCCTACAGCCAACAGACGGGGGTAAGCCTGTGGCCTCACTGCCGTTATAATGAACAGGGACACAGTTCTGCAAGGCCCTGAGCACCTTCCACTCTTCGTTTCAGGACTTTATGGCTTATGATCTCTTATGATATGGTTTATGTGGTGGAAACTAACTTTTGTCTGAAACAAATGCTTAATGACTATTACTGAACTGCACAAAATCACTTCTGCATATTCTAAGTGCATTAAAATTGCTTCATCACACAAAAGAGTGTTTTGGACAGAATCTCCTTCAAAGTTAGTCTGACAAATAGGAATGTCTCCTTCACAGAGCGTATTATGAAAAACCCTAGGCACTTACCATGGGACCTGCAAGGTTTTAGTTCAATGCCTTCAACAATATTCACCATCAACCTCCCGATGCCTGTTGCTCTTTGCGAGCGAACTGTGGTGAAACAGAAGAGGAGAAAAGTCATTAACATAGTTTCCTGCACATGGACTTTTCCATAAAAGATGAGACCCCTGCATCCCATGCTGTACCTAAGTAGGCCTTCTCCCTCTTCTTCTTTTCAGTCTCTATATAAAGCTCTGAAGCAGCTTTGATCTTCTGAACCCAGGCAGTCCTTCAGAAGGAAAGGAAAAAAAAAACGCAAAAGTTGCAAATACCACTTCTGGTTTTCCTCCCTGGACCAGAGCAGACAAAAGTAAAGCTGTCCCTCCTTCCCAACCACAGGCTCTGCTACACTGAAGCTGTCTGCCTGCAGATCTTACTGGAATTCACAGCACATTTACAGATACATTGCAGAGGTGGCCACTTTTCTTGACCCCTGAGGTTTCATATCAAAATCCTGCTGAGCCTTGGGACACATGAAGCATAACTCAGGAAATACAGAGATGATGAATGATCATGGTTCCCTACGGGCCCTTCTGGGAAATCATTTAATACTTAAGAGACCGCGTGGAAAGATTGAGAGAGAAAAAGCGTGGAAGGAGGAGTACCAAGGGACCTCAAGGGTTTACAAGAATTGCTGTGACACACAAGGGAGCCTGAGACCTGAGTCAAGGCAAAATGAGAGAATCTAGAAGTTGTGGATCCATTTATGATCCCAAAATGAAGAGCTGCTGCTCTACAAGGCATTGCAGCTACTTGCATTGGTCTGGATTTGGGTCTGAACACTCACCTGTATTCTGCACAGAGAGCTGTTGAGGAAAACAAAACACTTAAGGACAATTCTGTCTTCCAACTCAGCCCTAAATGGTAAACAGCAGCTTCAGAAGTATACCAGGCCTTTGATCATAAAGGTCTTTTAAGACTAAATGGGCAAATTAATCACTCGTTGATGCTAACGTTTTATTTCTGTTGCTCTTAGTTAAAAGCAAGTGAACAATGAAAACCTGGAGGTATTTCACCTAAAATGCTGCATTTATTTAGTAAGCAATTCTGGCATAAAAGAAAGTTAAAGGCTGTATCCCATGTAAGTAAAGGCATTTGAGCAGAGTGCCCAAATTCGGATAGCAGTGCCTGTGGGTGGGCTCTCTCTCTCTCTCGCGATGGGAGAGAGGCAGACACCTCCAGAGGGCGTTCAGCATGTGCAGATCTGGCTCCTTCCACCGATGGCCCAGCATAGCGTGCCTAAGCACCTCGCTGAAGTTCCTCGAGCCAGGCAGGATGAATGTGGTGCAGAGTGTAGATGTTTCTGGCTACTGCTGTGGGTGCTCTGACGCAGAACAAATGCTTATTGCTATAGTCTGAGTTGTGCAACGGATCCGAAGCTGGACAGGCTGCGTCAATTTTCATCACCAAGGGTCTAACCACAACACTTGTTCATTCTGTCAAAGAGGGACAGACAGCATCCCAAAGGACAAGTGGGATCCATAAAATTACAATCTTTAGCAAGAAAAACTATGTGTATAAATAATAATGAATAACAATGCCAGGCAGGCAGGGAGCAAAGAAGTTTTATACAGTTTTATACATCAGAATTTTTAGGGGGCCAGACATTTGTAAGATGGTATAGCACAAAGGCTATACTAGAGGGGAGGGGTTTGATGCACTTTCAGCTTTCACTTTTTAACACGGGTTATCTTTCAAGACCTTATATTCGTGTAGAGAAACCTTTTCAGTATAAATCAGTGTAATCCTGTCTCCATAAGCTTGCCAGAGACAAATATCACCAGCTGAGGTTTTGAGGTTGCAGTTTCTTTGACTGTTTCACTCTGAAATGAACCAGAATAAAACTAACTGGGTTTAGTTTGGCAGGTTTTTGCTTCAAGTTCTAATTCTGACCTGTTCCTCAATCTCATTCAACATATAGTCATACAAAAGCTTGCACTGGCACAAACAAACAGATGTTAACACAAGAAGATAGGATCGCATCTTCTGACTTCCTGATGCTAATGTAAAATGTTGTGAAATACAGCCTATGCATCAGCCCTCCTAGCCATTTGTCTTATGAGAATTCAGGAAACATCACTATTTCTCCCTCCTTTATATTGATATATTGAGTATCACCGTATTCTCAAGCAGGAGGAATTCTCCAGTCTTGCAAGATAAACTGCTTGGAGACTGCTATGCATGTGTACATCATAAACATTTGCACCAGACTTTCAAACTCAGTACTAACATGGCCTACACAGGTACTTACCTTTCATTAATGCTTTCAGCCCGGAGTGTATAGACTCTATCAATGTGGGAGATATGGAAGATGGGCTCATCTCCAGATGGGTCTGTGGGTAATTTTACTAGTACCTCATTTAGAAAAATGGGCTGTAAAACATTAGGCAAAGCTAGAGTTCTACTGCACAATATCCGAACAGATGCATTCAACACAGAGCGATTTACAACAGATTTATCTTGTGCCTGCGGTATCTTTCCCCTTCTGCCTGCCTCCCATCTTTCTTCAGATATGCAATTTCTAAGAATTTTCTTATTATGAAAGATATAGGTGCCTCCAGAGTCTGGGAACACTTCTCCTGAAGCAAGCAAGCAGCCTCATGAATGGAGCAATCTCTCCTTTCCCACAGAGAGCGGCAAACACTACCGTCCCCATCACTCCCCGATACACGTGACCTCTTGTTGAAGAGGTTGTTTTAGCAAAACTTCAAAAGCATCTTTTCATGTTTTCCCTAAAGCAAACAACCAGCTTTCTCACCATCAGTCCCTGGAATCCTCATGTACTGGTTTTGGCTGGGATACAGTTAATTTTCTTCACCGCATGACAAAGCTTTCAATCCTCTTCTATAAAAAGGCTATTGCCCACACACCCGGTATGGGAGCTGCTGCCTGCTACACGCACTGCTAGCGTACAATCATCTTAGTCACCATTTAAGAGCAGTACTTACAGTTTTGTACATTTTGTACTGCAGATTAGACTTGGGGCTGAAGACCTTGTCTGTGCCAGAAGACCCAAGAGGTTTTATGATCTGAGTCAGGAGGAGGAAATCGTTGAACAGAAAGCCATACAGTTCCTTGTTACTCTTGGCTTTATAGAGTTTCCCACTGTGCAGAAACTTGCGTGGTCCCAAGCAGTTTGTAACAGAATTAAATACGAGTTGCTGCGAAAAGTAGAAGAAGAACAACAACGCACTGTATAAAGTAAAACAATCGAGGTTCCCCTGAAAGAGATCAAATATAGTTTTGAGTCCTGACATTGGTTTCGATTTGTGTCACAGGGATGATGAGCAATGTCTCTGCCTTGCGCATGATAAGCAGTGCAAGTCATAGAAAGGCTAGATAAAAATTAACTTTAGGGCAGCCCATCAGTTGCACAGGGCATGGCCTGGACAGTCAGAAAGAAGCCAAAAGCATTTATACTTCCTTTTGATTTTCTCTGCCACGTGCATGCATCTCTGAGTGGAACTGAGCTGGCGCTGACTTGTCCTGGATTAACAGTAGCTAAGCAAATGGCCTCTCCAGACACCGAGCTTTCTTAACAAGGCCTGAATTTCTGAATTGTGTTTGAATTTCACCCATTAAAACACACCAAAGGAATTCCAGATAGCCTGTCTTTGTGTACCCATGAGACCTGGAGTTAGAGGACAGCTGCTGACCACTGGCTGGAACTGGCAGAATTTAAGACTCATCTGGAGGTTGTTACCAGATGAGCAGAGGCTTGCTGTTTCCTGAAGTGTAAGTTTCAGGCTTATTATCACTAGGTGATGGTACGGATCCTGTCATCCTAGTTGGCTGGGCAGCTAGACCTGGAGTGGTTCCTTTTACAGATTAGAAACATCCCAGACAGAAAACAGGGGGAAGGCTGGATTGCTCCTTGCCACAGATTCAAGGCTGCTGCTACTGGCGGGCGTTACGGTGTCAGCAAGCAGCCAGTTGGTCTTTCAGATAATAGTTTTGGTGTTCTAGGGCCAGACATCATGTACGAAAGATAAAAGCAGTCATCTTCCTTCAGGCAGTAGTTGTAAGACAGCTGAATGTGTCTTTGACCCTTCCGACATTGTCGTACAAGTCTTTCCCCTGAAAGAGTCAGATTTCACTAGACGAAATGCTTTTTTTTTCAGTTTGTAAACCAACCGGTGCTTATTATTTTTTTTTTATCTTCTAGAACTGAAAACTCAGTACATACTTTGAAAATCAACTTGTGACCTGTCTGCCTCTATTTTCTTCACCAGTAATAGGGAAGCCATCAAAATATCCTCCATCCTTTTCGGGACATACTGACACAATATTTTCATTATAGTTTCAGTAGAGAAACTTAGTATGTTACCTTAGAAAACAATATGTAATGGGAAGCAGTGATTCTCTCTGTAAAGCCTTGAGATAAACTTGATCAGTATTCTTGAGTTTTCAAAATGTATACAAAGTTTGATCACAAAAAATATTTTCTGTGATGAGTTTTAAATCACTCCAGGATGGTCAGGTATAGCTTCAGGATGAGATACGGCAGTACAAAAACCACTGCACTATGAAGAGCTATGAAACCGAAAAGCTGTGGTTGAAAATCACAGCACTGAACCTCGTAGTAGTCCAGAGCCAGGCAACCAAAGCAGCATTTATCATATAGAAGGCAATAACACAAGCAGCAAAAAGGATCACGTGCAGGAGTGAAATCACACTGTTCGTGCCCTGATGCAGTGCCATAAGTGAGCCATGGTTTCTTCCCGACCGGTGGAGAAGTGTGCCCACATTTGAGTTACTCTAGACAGCACTTTGTTTACCTCTGACAGGCCTTCACACTGAACGTGAGCCTGGATCCACTCCAGCCTATCTGAATTTTCCTTCTCCCGCACACCTTCATTTACTTGAGAACATAATTCTTCTGCTTTCTCAAGAGCGTGCTTCAAGTGGCTGTGGTCAGGGTGGTTTTCAGGAGTGTTTTCTATTATCTACAGATAAATACAACACATTAGACTTTTCCATTATCTGCAGTTAAAAGGTATTCATATCGTCAGCCCTATACTTCTGTTTTATTTCTTCATTTTGATCAGAGCCAGACAGTATGTTCCAAATCCATTTTCCTCCTCGACAAACATGAAAAATAGACAAACTCACAGTCTGTTTGTGAACAGCTGAAATGCATGCCTGCCTGCAGAGCCTTTGCATCAGTACGCTGCTCACTCTTCTGACGTAAGTATGCAAATTCCAGCCATATACAGAAATATATCCATGACTGTTTAAGGAATCTTTTAAACGCCAACATCCAATTTATAATTCTTTCCTGTGAAAATCTTGGGCCAAGTTCAATAACATTATTCAGGATGGTAGGCGTTAGGCAACAAATGAAAGTTAGGAAAGGGTTGGAAGTTATCGGGCAACATAAGCTGTGCAGCAAGGTAACTTGCAACAATTTGTCATTCCGGCTTGCACACTGAATGCCATTTACCAGAGTATGGTAAGGGAATGACACTGGGGAAAAAGGCAAAGATGAGCGTAAGATTGAACCATTATTTCTGTTATCTGAATTTTAAAGTTTTCATTCATCACTTAACTGCTTTCTGGTTCTTTGTGTGCAAGTTTCACCTCTGTTTTTAATGGAAATACTGAGTCATTTTGCTGAAGCCAAATGATTTACCACATTTTCTCTAGTGTGATCAAATATAGAAGGATACCTCACGTTCCCTAGCACATCAGATATCTAACAGTGATAAAGCTTGACACAAATAGGGAAACTACCCTGTAATTAAGCTATAAGCAAAGCAGCATCAAAAATATCATCTTTGCAAAAGAACGTACATTTTTAATTATTAGTGGGTATCTTGTTACCCGTTGCATAGGCTTTAGTAGAAAACTTGATAGTGGCATTCCTTTACAGCGAGGATCCATTGCTAACCTCTGAAACATTAGAGAGGTAAAGTGGTGTTAGTCAGTTTGTTTAAAACGCTGCAAATTGAGCTCCTCCAAGACAGGAAAAGATAAAGCAACAAATAAACACCATGCCTCAGCTAACTCTATTCTTAGATCACAATGTCAGTGCAGTAGAATTTCTTGTATTTTTTACAACATGTTCTTCACCTGCCTTGCCTGTACAAGAGAAGGGCCTCTTCTTACTGTCCCACCATTTTACAGCAAAACCATTATGGAACAAAGTATTTTATAGGTCTATAGTTGTTTGAAAAAATGTATTCCTTCAATGAAAAAATGTATTCTTTCAATGAGTACTTAAGTCTGAAGACGCTTCACTCTAGCCCAACATAGAACACTGTTTGAGACTATGTTTTGCAAATTAGCAAAATGATGAGCTAAATTTACAGCGTACAGAATTAATGGTAATTGCTGATTCTCTTACTTTAACAAACTCCTTGAACTCAGGGACTTCATCTGTCTTCTGCTGGATGAGCGCTGCCCCATTGAGCTGGCAGCTACAGAACCGAATGTACGGCTGCATGTGTGGCAGCTGAGCTGTCAGTATGTCACCAATCATTTTCACTGGCATCTTCTCTCCAGACATCTTCTTACGCACACGCAAAGCCCTAAACATGAAAAGGTCATGTGTGTTTTATAAGGAGACCACTAAAGAATGATTCCTCGTTTATGTAATAAATGGTTTGATTCTTATTCATTATTGAAATAAAGAGACCCCTGAGATCAGCCACAAGATTTATTGCATATTTTAAGAATACAGTAATCAAGATTGCACCCTCAGCCAACATTTTTGTCTCTTGTGGTAACCAAACTCTTACTTGACATTAACTTAAACGTAATGCCAGATCGGATACAAGATAAAGAGGAATGTAATTTCCTTTTCTATTAGTTTAGAAGGAGAATAACAGATATGCTCATGAATGAGGGATAAAAACCTCACCACTACTTTAAGCTCAAAGCTGCTTCTAGTTTTTGGCCTGGTTTCCTGTCATTGAGCTGCCAGCATCTGTCCTATCACTGCTGTAACTTTTCAACTTGTAGGCCATTTTCAAATACAGTTTGCAAAAAAGGAGATTGATCTCAAAGTTATAAGATATCTGTAAGTTCAACAAAAACTAGCAACTCAGTAGGGAAAAAAGGAACTTTGTTAATCCTCTTGCTACTGAAGATGCAGGTTTAACTCAATCCTCACTCAGTTTCTCTGGCAATGACCAGATGAGCAACCTGCGTGCACATGCCTCCAAACCAGCCACAGCATTTACCGTGTCTTGCTGAAGCAGGAGGGACGGGTGAGAAGGATGCAAGCAGGAGGGAACTGGATGCATCAGAGGCCACAGAGAATTAAGGGAGAAATAATGGCGCTTGCACTGTGTGGAGTAGAGAGTTGGCGTTGCAGTAGCTGGACACTTTGGAAGAAAAGGTGCAGGGTACACTGGACACAAATCCATAGGAAACCAGGCTTTGCTGGCGCCGCTTCTCACAAACCAGCTCATTCAGGTGCTCTAAGCCTCCAGTAACTAAAGGAATGCATCAGCTAACTCAGAATAGGGGAGGCAGAGGTTGTTGGGCCTTGTTTTGCATTCACAGATAATAGGATCAGAACCGGGTATGGGCCGTGACAGGGGAAGTAAAAGCCTCTAACAGGACTGTGGGGAGCCTTGGCAGGCACTACGCTTCAGGAGAGGTTGATCTTGCCTTCGGGAGCACATGTACACCAAGAACAAAGTGCGTGCAAATACTTACTCAGCAAAGAACTGCTAGATTTTTCTCAACAACAACAGTAAGTCATAGCAAACTTTGTTAATATTTTGCTTTTTCCAACAAGGAAAAATGCATGGTCCTTTTGGTTACTCCTTGCATAACTGGCAGATATTTTCATGCAGCTAAAAGGAGAAGTGGAGGGAGAGACCCATGGTTTTGATATTGCTAAGTATGAGGGAAAAAAAAAAAAAACAAAACAACTTACTTCAGTAGTTTTATATTGCACATAATCAGCTCCTTCCAATTAACAAAAATCATAGCAACTTCTTTTTCTGTTAGCAGCTCAGATTCCATTAGTGGTTTCTGGAAGATCTGTAGATTCAGAAAATTAAACAATTTAGAAAGTATATGGTAAGTATAATTAAAGTGACTAAGGCTGATGATGCTCATTTCCTTAGTCTGGAGGTGAGAAAACTTTACATCAGAGTAGCACCTGACATGGAGTGGAACAGAAATCAAACATGCGCTGTGCCCTCGAGATTCACAGTGTTCCCTGATAGCGACGCTTGTGAGCAGCATATAGCTTTAAAAGAGAATACTCTTAATTTGTGTTGGTGGTACGATTATGACCTGGATAATCTGTTTAAAACTTGGGAATTTTAGTCAGAGGTCTCCTGCAAAATACCCCAGGATTACTTTGATAATACAACTGAAAACTTATTTTACTTTGGACTCTTATGGAAGTTCTGATTTATCCTCATAGTGCCTCAGGCTTGCATATCTTGACCTCTCCTTCAAAAAAGGGCTTTCCTTCTTTGTCAAAAGAATTGTCTAAATCAGTTGCCTGTACTAATTCCCTTTTTTTCCACATAAGAGATGCACCCTGTAAACATTTCAATAAAATCACAGTAAGTGATAAATGAGTGACACTGTGAATGTGGAGAACACGCTTCAAGCTTTAAGAACTTATACACGAGAAATAAACATTCAAAATCAGGAGCAAGAAGGATTTACTAGAATGATACTTTAATCATCAGTGTTTTAGTGGTGAGGCCTAACGTCAGTTGCACCCACAACCATACACACATGCATATATATCTAAATATGAAAATTTAATGCATATCATCCCTAGGAAGTCAAACACAGCAGTGATATAAAATGAGTTTGCACATTGAAATTATTGACTTACTTTAAAAGGATGAGTGATTAAAACCTGCTCCTAAAGCTGCTGTGCCATCTTACCTCTGTGACCAACTGCAGATCATTTACATAGTTCTCTTCCGTGACAATGAGCTCGTGGATGTACCCCTGCCTTTTTCTTTCGGTAGGCGTCAACATATCCAGAAGATGCAAGTCTGCACACCCTGGAAAACATAAAAGGATCCTAGATTTTACTTACAGTCATTTGCAAATTGATTCAGTTCTGTAGTGGTTCAAGTAATGCTTAATGAACAGTAACTACTGCCTGCTCAGTACACTTATTATTCACATGTAGTGGCACAACGCTAACAATGCTTCATCTGTTAGGGATTCAAAACATCGTATTTAACAGCCTTTTTTTTTTTTTTTTTTTTTTTTTTTTTTTTCAAATCAAGGCCATTTCTAAGTGCTAACTTTTCTCTGTTGGCAAAGCTTAAATGTGCCCCCTACGGCTACCTGCCCACTTCCAACCTCACTCTGAAGCAGACTGTACCCTTTAGCTGTGTCATTCAACTGGAGCCACACCGTAAAACAAATCCCCAAATGGATGTGTGTTAATAAAAAAGGAGGAAAAGACTTAATCTGGTATTATTGCCAACGAAAATGTAGACATACCCTAAAAGGGAACAAAATTAGGAAAGAGGGCTACAGTGACCTTATGCCCTGATGGGCACTTTGGAATTATATATAACCCCTCAGTTTATTGATACTCTAAATTCAAGGTTTGCCTTGAAGTCAAAGTAGGCATCCAAATCAAGGAGGTACTGCAGAGCTTATTTACTTCTTCACACTTCAATTAAAAACTGCTTCTAAATATTTGGAGGACTAGAGCCAGAACACATGAAGGTCAGTGGAGATTACTCCACACATTTCACTAATTTATAGGCCAAGCCGAAAAGGTTGATTAATTTCTCCTTTATCTTGAAAAGCATGGGAAAAGTTTGAAACTAAGAACTCATCTTCCATCATCTTTGTCCTTTAATTTTTGCAAAACACCACTCTTGTGTTTATCCCTGTGTAGATGCTAAAATTTTTGTATAAATTCTAGAATCTCAAATTTCATTTTCTGTTCTGAATTAGACCAGAACATTAAATTACAATTTTTTCTGTAAGCCAATATTTTTCAGCTGAGGTTAATTAAATTCATCTGAGACTGGCAAGCAGAATGTTTTCCTCCAGTTTCACTTTTAAAACTAGTTTTATTACTTTTCTGCATAAAATAAAATGTATTTCAAAAAGCAAAGGTGATTTCAAACAGGTTGAAATTATTTTGCTTTAAAAATGCACTATTTACAACTATTTCTACACAATCAAAATTCTCTAGTTTCTTTCCCCCACTCCTCAACAAAGTATGGGCATATTCAGTATATTCCCCACTGAAACAAACTCTCCTTATAGAAAAAGTTCTGCCCCAAAACTATTCAAGGAGATCTTCAGTTCATGGGGTTTAAAATGGTCAAGGCTTTTTTTTTTTTTTACATTGTTCACCAGCATCAACAATGACACCAACCTACTGAGATCTGACACGCTTGCATATGCTTTCACAAAGCGAACCACTACTGCTCCTAATCACATCACACCCTGGACAACTCTTTCAGTTCTCTGTATATAAAGTTAATACTGAGATAGTATTTACTGCATTTTTAGCTTCCTGAATGTAACTCAGGAGCTGATTCTGTACTATGCCACTATCAAGGTCCACATGTATCACCATTAAGTTTTTCATGGACTATCTTCAACTGCTGCTTCAACTAATCTGTGCTCCTGAAAAGATAATGATAGATTTGACTTAAAAATTTAATTAAAAAAAAAAAAAAAAGAAAAAAAAAGTAGATACAGACAATCAAGGCAGTTTCCTCTATGATTAAGAAGCCAAGAACAGATCAGATTGGAAGCATAAGCATATTGATAACCCTCCTTTGAGATACAGTACATTGCAGTCCTTTAGAAGATCCAATTGAATTTTTTTTTTAAATAAAAGGTAGGTTTTGAGAATTATCAATTTGATGCCAAAATAATCACAGCGCTAGGCACATTTCAAAAACCAAAAGTTTAATTTCTGTTTAATAAATGGCCACTTTCAGAGCATTTTCTTAGTTATCATGTAAATCAGAGGTCTAATAAACAGAACTAGTTCTCCCCATGCACTGTCAGCTTCATTAAAAGGGAACAGTATTTAATTATTTTTCTCTAGAGACTGGGGAAGCTTACTGTTCAAAGATGCTGATGACCTTGGATTGAAGTGTGGTTTCCAACCACCAACCTTTTAGAGGAAGCATTTAATATTTTGAATCATAATATGTTTTAGCAGCTAGCTTGACAGCCAGTCAACTGGGATATAAATGGGCTACTCTGAACTTCAACAAATGGTCCACTTTTGAACACTAAATATTTGGAAAATAGCCTGCTTCAATCTGAGCAGAACATGCAGGAGACACTTTTCTGATAAGGGATTTTCTTCATGAGGTGCACAAGTACAAAGATTTTCGCCTTTGTATTAAAAACACCAAAGAACTGGGTCCCTTTCCAAGTGGAAATTCCAGGCCAGAGGGCTCTAGCTAGTTTTTCATGGATGCCAAAGTGCTGTGCAAAGTACTTTTATGAACATCTAAATTCCCCTTGCAGCTGTAATAATAACATTCACTAGTTCAATTCACTAAAAGAGACCCCTGCTAGGGGCTGGAAAGCGCCCTTGATATCAGACATTTCCACCAACAGATGGGAAAGCTCTGCCATGGGTAAAGTACGGGACCTTACCTCAGTGTAGAATTGGTTAATGTTTCTAACTTAAAGCACAGATAGTCCCTCATGCATATAGCCATTCAGGTACTTAAAACCAGGCACTGGCATTTGTCTTTTCAGTTACTGAGTGCCCCATTCTTTCATATTTTCTCTCCCGCTCTGAGAAAGTAGAGTGTTGAATCCCATCTTGAAAGGTGCTGGATTTGAATCCTTAGCTACAACCTAGTAAACTCAGAAAAGAATGTGGAAATTACGATAGCTGACTTGGTATGCTCACAGTACTGTGAATACTCAAATTTCTGCCCTTTAAATTGAATAACCAGTTTGACCCCAAGCAGAGGCATTTACACACACTCGCCAGACTGGTTACTTTGTCTGGACTTACAGAACCAACATACGAATGCTGTAACTAGAAATCCGTGCTTTGACCTCCTACCACCATATGACCTGTAGGATTAAGGGAGTTTAGAAATGTAAAAAATAATTTATAATTTCAAATATCATTCTAAGTAAATGAGTTGTTCTTTTTCCTTACAAAGTCAGCCATCAAAAATATGGGTCTTACAAGCTAACCACTAAGCTTGAAAGCAATGCACAAGAGATGTTGATTTTTCAGAAGGAAGGTTCTGCTGTGGAACTTGCACTACGTACACAGGCACAATTCCGATTTCTTCTAATTCAGGGAGATTTTCTAAAAAAAGTAACTGCCAGATTTCTCCGTACCTCTCATGCTGGCCCAGCCCGCAATGACAAGATCACAGTAGACAGGAATCTGATCTATTATAGGGAACCAGAAGCAGTAAAAAATTATGTCACAGTTTTCCTCCAAAACCTTAAGCAGGGGGGAATAGCACACTATGACAGCAATCCTTCACTCAGACAAATTACAGCAATTCAGCATTCACTCTTCTTATCAACTAGATTCAGATGCAGCCACCAATTTCCCATAAATATCTTGTGGGGTGAACCCTCCACTGAGAGAACATCTCAAGCTATTGTGGAGGACAGCTCAGAGTCTAATGATCAAACAGATGTCTCCATCTCAAGCTTCTGTGATGCAATGTCCCATTTCACAGCTATTTTCAACGATTTCAGCATGTTTATAAATCCTCAACCGGACTAATACGTCCAATTTTCGTTAGAACAAAGCATTTCCCTCTGAGAAGGATGGATGTAGGATCTAGAAACAAGTCTGGAAAGTCCCACTTGCAAAATATTAAGCGTTACTTTGTTTTTGCCAAGACCAGTCACCACCAACACGTGCCTCCTCCTGTTCACACCAGTCAGCTATTAACAGGGAGAGAGATTGACACTGACAATACACACAGGCCAAGCAGCAGAGTCAAGGATCTTTCATAACAATTTCTACCTTCCTTTTTTTTTTTTTTTTTTTTTTTTAATTCTAGAACATGTCTGAGTGTAGTCCTCAACAACATACACTTGTGATACACTACCACCATCTTCCCATCTTCATTTTGCAATAGCAAAATCTTTCTGTGGTGTTTTAGTGTTATTACTGTATTTTCTATGAAAAACAAAATAGTTGTTTTATTATTCAATCAAGGGAAGGAGGGGAAGACAACAGGTGACAGAGCTGGGAAGGAAGCCTACTAATGCCTTTCAGAAAAAAAACAAAACGTGTCTGCCACTCACTTTCCAGAATCTGCTTGGGGAGAATCACATCCTACGTGTGAGGGCATGGAACCATCTTAAATATAAATTGGCAGAGTTAACCGATTCCTGGATTGGCTTATATCACATCAGGTAACTTTAAATCTCACCTCTGAATTATGACCCAGGACCTATCTTGAGCCCCTGACCACTTACTGTACAGTAACAGCAAATCAGTCAAGAGCATCAGCCATGGACCCAAGCAGAAGGAACTGCACAGTCCAATTTTACATCGTCTTCTGCAAAAATGCAGATGTTGTACAGGTACTTCACTTGGAATCAAAAACGTGGTAACTAAATGTAGTATTCTAAAAGTTCATATCTCTTAATAAACAACATTTTATTATTTTTTCACTTTCTCAGGCAGACCTCCAGCCATCATCTTTCCTGGCTTCAGGTCTCCCCACCCACCCCACCCCCCCAAAAAAAAATAAAGTGAAGGAATCAAAACAGATTGATCGTAACACTCATCTGGATCCAGAATTACTCCAACGTGTGAAACAATTCAGCAGAGAAAACTGCACTTGGCAGAGATGAGTGTGATGGAAAAACCCACGAAGCCGGTTTCAGCCATCTAGGCCAGGGGACGGAAAACCTCCGTCTGTGGCACAGACGGGGGTGCCCACGGGTGGGTGCCCAGCCGTGCCGGCAGCACCAGGTCAGCACTCTGCGGGTGAAAAGCCGGGACCTGGGCCGACCAAACGCAGAAGCCGGGAACTGAAGAGCGTATCGGCACAGAGCTTCCTTCTTGCTGCTCGGGCCGGCTGCCGCCGAGGGGTCAGGCTCAAAAAGGTAGGTGGGGCACGAAGAAACAGCTGAGAAACTCGTGCTAGAGAATGGAGCCAAGTCCTGTGACCGGGGAGCACCACAAGGAATCCAACACCGCCTAAACGCTCTGCGCCCGCTTGCTGTAGGACAGCTACCTCGGGTATAAACATCTTTCCACCTTTAGACACTAACAGCTACCTTTCCTATGAAATGCTTAATTAAAACTATTCCACAAGATTTAACTTGTTCTAAAACCTGACTTCTTATTCTGTGATGCTCCACAGGATTAATAGAAGTTACAGAAGAAGAGTTAGAGGTTTGATTCAAGCTAGTTTCTGCCTCTACACAGACATTGCAATCTGAATTTTTGTGCTGAGGAGGAGCACTACAGGGCTACAAGGGTAATCCTTGGGTTTTGTTGTGTTTTTTTTTTTGTTTGGTTGGTTTGTTTGTTTGTTTGTTTGTTTTTTAAAAAAAAAAAAAAAGAACTTTCCAAATCAAGATGTATGGAAAAGGGAGGGGAACAGAACTTGCTGTAACAAGCTACAGAAATTTGTTGCATATATCAGAAGTATGTTTACACATACTATCGTTACTAGGTTACACCAGATAGTTAACTCTCACATTTTCTCCTCACATGGAAAATAACTCCACATGAATCCTTATCTATGGTAAAGAGCTCCTTTGCAATCAATCAAACAACAATTAGAAAAGCCAATAAAGTTTGAGTGGGAAATTAAGTCTTCATGAAAATAATTTATAACTGTAATCAGAACAACCTTCAGAAAACATCCTTCCGGGGTTTGGAATCGAAAGGTCACCTTAGTAATTGCTATTTAGCCAAGTAGCAGCTTGTTATCCAGTTGTCTGTGTGCATGCACTTAGCTTGCAAGTCAACTGATTAAATAATATTCGAGATATGTTGTCCCTGGATTTACTGAAGTTGCCTAAAAAAAAGACCTAAAAATAAGCCACTTACTGTAATCAGAAGAGGACTGCATATAAGGAGCCATTTAACAAGAAGTTAAATCGCTGGAATCAATAATGACAAGGAACTAAAAAGAACTGCTTTAAAAGCAGGGAACAAAACCAGAACATGCAGTTATTTTGCTGCCTTGCAGGAAGGTTATGGTAACAGGCCATTTTAAAATGTGTTCAGTGAGCTCACAGGGACTGAAAGAGATGCCACTGAAGCTCCAACAGAACTGAGATTTAAATAGAACTGATTCTGAATATAAAGCAAAGTGTTCTTGATAAACCCACATTTCAGACTCGTGAGTTGTCTTGGACAGAATTAAAGTATTAGAATTGATATTAACAAATTCCCTGAAAGAACATGCATGGGAATTCTTCCTCAGCAGCTGAATAGAGAGGAATTTCTTCTCAAGGTAAACAAAAAAACTGTGAACAAAAAACCACCACCTGGAATGGTCTCTAAATCCAGTCTCCTCTGTACCCCTCAAGTGACAGCCCCTGCGCAAAGGGAAAATATACTTGGCCCATGAAAATTAATATAAAGAATGCATTCAATTGACCAGGAAACAGCGAGACTGATCTTTTTCTTAATGTTAACTTAAAATAAAAATAAAATTGAAAGTCATCTGAATGGTTTCTTATTTTTGTCTATACAAGCCTTGTTTCAGCCTTGACTGGGATAAGTGTTGGCTTTGCAGCCACAAATTCAAGGGCAGAAGAGCGTGGGCACATTTCCATCACAGGAGGCCACTGTGCTTTTGGAAATAGGTTTGCTTGCTGCAGTCTGGATCTGCGGCTGTGGGAGGGGACTGTGTGCCTTCAGAGGTTTAAGGTCTTTTCTGATGAACCAGGAAGGAGGAGAGAGGGTCCAAAGTGGATTGAGACACAACCCTGGAAAATTATTTTTTTGATGGAAATAACCTAATTTCTTTATTAAAGAACTACTTTTATACTCCCTTTCTCATATAAACAAAAATTCCAGACAGGTAAGAAAGAGTAAGTGCAGTATCCTGGTCCCTGCTACTGGAGGGAAATCGCTGATTGCAAGGAAGATTAAACACTACCATGCCAAGCTATAGTAGCACACTTAAGAACTTTAATAACTGAGTAAATAAACATTATAGGTATTCCAACAATGCATGTCAACATAAGCCACAACGGTTTGAATATCTTTGTCTAAGCCATTTTAAATGTGTTTCGAAGTTTTTGTGAATTATCTGTTCTCAGCAACAGACTGATTGGTAAAGCTGTTGCTCTGTTGAGTAGGACACAGCGCTCGTCTGTCTGAGGAGCCCTGGCAGGACACACACCAGCGTGTGCGTGCGGGTGGGTCTACAGGGGGACGCTCTTTTCTCTTCAGTGGAAAACTGACCCCAGGAACTTTCAGGTCACTGTGATTTTGAAAATCTTTCATGAGACACCACTCTCAGCCTTTTTAAGAAGCATGTTAGAAAACATATAGCCTGCAGATTATCTTAATAGCTTTATTTTTCTTTTCACTTGAAGTAACGGGGGGAAAAAAAAAAAAGCAGCATCTGAATTCCCTATATCCAAATATTGCCAATATTTCAATATACAGAGAATGTATGTTTCTGGCCTGAAGTCCTAAAAAGCAAAACATCCCTTAGGACAAACACTTTTAGCAAAGTTATAAATCTTTCAACACAACAGCTCATTATGGGGAAATAGAGATATCCTTTCATTAAAATAACATTTTAATGCACACAATATTGAAATAGTGGCATAAAATCTGGCTACATCATCCTCAGTAAGCAAAACAATGGGCACTGAAAATTACAAGTATTAAGTTCTTTTAAATTTCTGTCATATCAGGCAGCATATTTTTCAGCAAGTGGCTACAATGAAGATTTTTTTTTTTATGGCAGAGTGGTAGAAGAAAAATTTGTGCATGTTAAATACTAATTCTAAAAAGAAAGAAAATCTGTGCAATGGTGCACGTTTCAAGACTAGAGCTTCTGGCACAAAACACAGAGCCTAAGTCAATGTAAACCCATGGTAAAACAATGAAGAATATTTAATTCATCTACCAGTAAAGTGTCAAAAAATAGCAATTGATTTGTATCATGTAGAAATCACTGAATAGAGAAAGAAAAGTGCAAAAGACTGCAGATACTCATGATCAATCTGAGTGATTATATTGAAATAATATTCAAAGAAACAAGACGAGTGTCATTCTGAAATTAAACATGTGGGCTTCAGGCTATTCTGGTGGCAAATTCATGACATGCACTAATGCCACTTGGTGAATTCTGTGTGTACACAGCAACAAGACAACAAACACATTTTAATCTATCTTTTATATGAAGAATTTAATTATCTATACATGTAACTGATTTTAAAGGCTGTATTACAGTTGTTAAAGCTGCAGGTTTTTATATATTTATATAATTTACATTCATATTGATGAAATACTGAAGTGCAATTGAATAAGGAGCTTCACTTGTTCTTTGCACCACATGACAGGTCAGAAGGAGGGAGATGGGGTAAGATTAGAAACGCTACAACACTGCCAGCATGAAATTTAGAAATAAATGAAATACATAAACCAGAACATAACTAAATAGTAAAGTAATTAGTAGAAAGCTATATTGTGCTTGAGGCATTGGGAAGAGAGGGTTTCTGCACTGACAGCACCAGGCATTTCATCAAGAGCTTGTAACTAATGCTGGAAAGACAAACATGGCTTAGCTACAGCACATTTACTACATAAACTTGACTGTAAGCTCCATTTAATATTAATTTGTATAAATTCCACAGTCTAGTTTAAAAAAATGTAAACATTGGAAATTAATTGCAGGGAGATACTTCTATACATTCTTTCTTGTCAGGAAAATTACTTGTTCAAAATGTGTTGTTCCATAGTCATAAGAAAGTAAAAATGAGAAATCAAACTTCATGTAACCAAGATGGAAATAAAGAAGTTAATTCTCAAATCCCACATGAATGTAGCATTCTATTGATTTCTGATATGAAAATTCAAAAAACCAAAACATCTGAGACAAACACATACCAGGGTGCTTTCTAACTGTATGCAGCTGCAAATAATGTGCAAAATAAAATTAACATAACTGGGATAACAACATTATGCAAGGTTAATGTCTCCTGCATTGGAAGGAAGTTAACGTCTTCTCTCCACAATGTATTACACACTCAACAAGGAACACCTGATACATACAATACAATAACTACAACAAAATACCTTATCTGTAATTAGGCACATTTAAAGTTCCTTAAACTGATTTAACTCCTTCTGTTCTTTTGTAATTAAAATAAAAAAAAGAAAAAAATAAAATAAAAAAAAAGACGACATATTGACAACACTGGACAAGTGAACAATAAAAAAGAAAGATACATAAAGTCTCAAATTTATGGACATTTGGAACAATTTTAATAGCACATGCAGCATTCCTTGATAGTGGGTCTTTTTGCACAAACAAAATTGCAATGAAGAAATTTAATTTATACTTTTCCTTTAAAAGGCTACAATATATATTTTAAAATAATTTTTAAACTACTGAAAGCACCTGTGCAAAGGTGGAAAAATTAGTTTGGTAACTCTGAAAGCCACAAAAGGACCCACTATCCTCTGATTTTTTTGTGTTTTTTTTTTTTTTTTTCTTTTTTGTTTCATTTTAATTTTGCGTCTATATCTGTAGGTAATTAACTCAAACATTGCGATTACATGCAACTAATGTAAAATGAGGTAAACTGCTCTGCAGTGTGTTCTTCTACTCAGAAGGCAGTAGATGATCATGCTGGAAGTCACATGATCAAGGCTGCATCTCCCATCATCCCTCTGGGCAGTGATATGGGATAGTGGGTCTCTTTGAGGACTTTCAAGCCTGAGTGGGGGATGGACAACATATGATTCCTAGAAAAAGGAGGAAAACAACACATAAGCAAAACAAAACAATGAGCAAATTCAAGCTAGGAAAATGAGTCAGGCATGTAAACAGCATGGTGCAAAAATGATAAAGGGTAACATGCTACAAAGGGGATGGGAACTAAAAATAAAACAAAGATAAAATAAGGTTTGCATTACAGAAGGTCTTCAAAGAGACTTTGACAAGTGCAGCAGTGGCAAAGCTTTGAGTTCTGCAAACCACAGCAGAATCACAGCAATGCTGCATGTTTCATCTCAAAGTACTACACAAATAACCACAGCACGGCAGCACAGAGGGTCACTTACATTGCTGGCTTGGGTCCATGTCTGTTGTCAGCTTCACATAGTTGGATGGAAAGAGACCCACTTGTCCATTCACCTCCCCTTTCCACCAGTCTGGGTCTTCCTTGTTAAGGACGTTTATAATCTGGCCTTTATTGAATGCTAGCTCATCGTCATTCTGTGCAGTGTAGTCATACATGCCAATTACTTGGCACACTGTAAGATAAAGGAAGAAGTCTATCACACTGGGAACGTTTCAGCAAAACATAAGCTCCGAGTAAACCAACTACAAACACTACAGATGTAACGGTATAGTTCCAAGATGCTACGCTGATCTGAACCGGTCCTGCCCCTCTCTCCTGTACTAGTGTTTAGCTGAGCCCTCAAAAAATTGGTTCAAGGTGATTTAAAAGAACCAGAGTTTCCTAGCAGCAACGCTCTCTCAGGCAGCTTACTGAGGGGTCAGGGTCACACTGAGGAGGGCAGAGCACAGCAGTGCAAACTGAGAACACTGTAACCTGCCTGGAACTCTACCCAAGATACTTTAGTTTGGAAGGGCTCAGCAGGAGAGGATTGGGAAAATTAAAGATTTTAGCAACAAGTCAAACCCTTCAAGGATGTTAGCTTTCTATTAACACTTCTCTCTTGCTTTATATATATAAATATATATTATTTTTTGTTCAATTGGGTTTTTTCTCACAATGGCACATTTGTTGCACATTTATAAAAACTGCATTTTGTATCCTTGCAACCTGCTCTGAAAAGTATCCTTTTCACTAGAACTGGTCAATGGACAGAAAAGTGTGGGAAACATTTTAAGTTCCACTACCTGAAGCCTGAAAAAGGCACTCTAATTTAGCACTTGACATGCTCAACACAGCTCTCTAATTCAAGAGAAAGCCAATGGTCATATCGTTATAATACCACTGAGGTGTTAGGAACACAAAGATCTCAGAAAGGATAAGAAAAATAAAAAGCATTGTAGGCCATTTAGGCTGCCCTTCTGGCACCACAGGACTGCTTCCAGCAGCCTATTTTCTACTTCCTTACTGTGAAATTCATCAAATCTGACCGGTTCTCAGAATACAGCCATTTCTGTCCAATTATAATAGAGCAGTTTTCTTAATCCTCTAAAGCAGCAGGACTGTTTCTTTAAATATATAACTTCCTCTATTTCTCTGATGTTTTCTCTACGCCAAGTCACAGGGCTCCTGGTATTTTGCCTTGAGACACAAGACTTCTATCTAATTAGCCTTGCTGTGAGGTTCTCTCCACTATATTCATCCTAAAATCTTCTTTTATTTGCATTCTTGTACTCAGCTAGAAACTTATTTAAATCTGTCAAATAGTTCCTCTCTTTTTTTTGTAATTTGTATTTCAGAAATTATTCAACTCCTTTTAGTTAATACTTCGTGCCTATTCACAAAGATCATAATCAAACAAACCCCACATTTAACAGGCCTCTGCATGTCTCAGAATTTAGCTTTGTTACTTGCAAAAGGGGGAAAAAAAAGTAACAAAATTTTTAAAAAGGGGCACTCACTGCCATTTATAACCCCTAGCATATCAGTTAACCAAAGCGTACATTTCCCTGGCATGCTGGAGATAAACCAGTCTTTGTAAAGTAAGGTATATTATGGTGTACTCCTGTTTTAGGTACTTTTGTGCTAACACAAGTTCAAATGTGTGAACACCACTGATGTTCACGTTTCACTTTACAGACGAATGAATCTGCTTTACAACATTCTTCTTACAGGTTTACAGGTTATTGCTAACATTAAGAACAATAAAAAATTTAAGCTAGATCATGCCTGAAAACAATACGGACATTAACAGATTTGTAACCCATTTTAGAGTTAATTTCTTTCAAGAATTTTTCATTCAGATAATTTTCTTCAAAGAATTTTATGAAAGGTGGTGCTGTCCAGTAGTATCATCGGAATATCTAAATAGTGCAATGGGATCCCAAGAATCACCTTAAACTTGTGGATGTAATTTCAAAGACTTCTTGAAGAGATAGGACTCCTCAACTGAACCAGAAGCAGTGACCTCATCCTGATCTTATTTACACTTGGTCACAAAGCTTAGAATACACCTTAGTCCTATAGAGGAAGCTCTTATAGTCCAGAAAGAAAGTTGTTCACTTAAACTCCAAAAGCCACTGCTAACTACAGAAGCAAGCTATAGCCTACCTTCTCCGAGCCCCAGTGCTTTTCAGCTATTGTTTCCTTTTTAGAAAAATTGTCTACTGATTAATGCTAGTACTACTGCAACAGTAGAGGGAATCCAGGTTCTCATACAACACTAACAATCAGTAAAATCTATAAAGTTGTATGTCTTTAAACAAGCAGAATGGTTGAAACACATTTCCTGCTATTCCTATGTTGTGAACTTCCTTATGCTTGACTAGCTCCAAGTAGCAGTAACAGTTCTTTTCAGTTCTCAACACCAGGAAGGACATGTTCATGACACAAGTTTAGAAGGGAACATATACAAAACAGTCCGAAATTAAGAAAACCTCAAAGTATAAAGCAAAATTGCCCATGCAGCAGAATTATAATAATAAAAAAAAAAAAAAAAAAGTTGTTAAAGTCATGCAGTTTGTATTACAGTATGGCAGATGGAGAGCATAGACATCAAAAAAAAATGACAAAAGAAACAGAGGTTTTGATTATACTAGTTTCTCATGGATCCCCTACCTTCAAAACCCAGACAGTAATGGCACACTCTCAGACCCTTCACGATGCACCACCTTGAGCATTATTCAACCCTTGTAGATGGTTTTCTTCAGGCTTTCCATTTCTTTTGCTATAGTAAGCCTCCCTAGTAACATACTACAGCTGTGAAGATGCTTCTCAAGCATTAAGCTCTTAACCTCTTACATCAACCACACAGTTAGTGAGGCCATCTATCATAATGGAAAGACAAGATTCTTCCTCTCATCCTCCAAAATGAAAGGTCTCTAACAAAGTTGAATTTGATAAAAATGAATGTCATTAAGATTTTGATGTTCTGTAGGCAGTGAAAAAAAGTGTTGAAAAGTTTATTCTGTAAAAAGTTTTATTAGCATGTGTAAAAAGTCCCAAACTGTCAAACCTGAAGTAATTTAAAAAAAATTTTAAAATCCCACCATATTGCCTTATAAAAGTATGCATCTCAGTGCCAAGTTACCATTTTAACTGCAGGACCCAAACTCTTTACAGAAGTCTGATTTTCTGCATATTTATGACTACCATCAAAGAAGCCAATTAGCACCAATTACAACATTTGCCTTCTTTCATATGGTATTTTTATTTATACGGATGACACATGAAACTAATACCTCAGTGTTTTATTCTAGTTCCATAAAGTGCATGCTAATGCTTTATACATATTTAAAGGAGAAAATGATGCTCACCACAATTTTTCCTTTAGAAACATTTATTTCATTTTAATGATAGTCAAAAATTGGCCTGGGGAAGCAGCAAGCTTTTGTCCCCTGCCACCCCCAACTAAATCCAAACAGATGATAGACAACCATGTGAAGTCTTCTAGGTGGCTTGTGGAAGAAAATACATCCATTCTACATGTTTTTGATTGACAAGGATCCTCTTTACTTAGTACTACACCAACTCACAAGCCCCAAATGGTTCAAGACTGAAACAGTCACGAGGAATGCACTTGTTCTCAGTCTTCTGCATGCCTTTATACCTTGCAGAGGACTGACAAGACTGTTTGATATTGCCTGTGGTGGAGCTGTAACAAACAGCTTTAAAAATATAGTGGTCTATCACTCTTGTGTGCTTTCATAAAACTTAAAATAAGTAGCTATACAGGAAAAAAAGCTACATCTTCATTTGAGTGATTTTCTCACACTTCATCTTTGGAAAAATCAGAAGTTCTGAATGAGAGGTACCTCAAGTGCTAAGCCCATGGATCATCCTGAACCTTTAAAAACTCTTTTACTACAATTAGTGCAAAGAAATAGAACTGAGAATTTGAATGCTTTAAGATGTAATATCACAGATGACCTTTTAGCACTCAACAGTTCATACTTGAGGGACCACCTACATAAATATACAGACCAATTGTATGTTTTTTTTCATTAAAAAAACCCCCATAAATTAAGAGTTTAACCAAAGTGACTAGTATAAGAGATACTAAATATCCTATTGAAAGTCCATAATTATTTTTAGAAGTCCTACTGTAAGTGACACACATTACAAAAGCAACTTTGTTAATGCAACCACATTGCTTACCTGAAGGTAATGCTGTTGATTTAGGTAGCTCGGTTGGTGTAGTTTTACTGGTACCAGGGCTCAGAAGTTTTACATAATTAGCAGGGAACCATCCTATCTGCCGTTTTTTTCCCTCGTGCCTAGTAAAAAAATCAATTCTTTTAAGAGGATTAAGCACATCAGTAGAACCTTAGACAAGGCAATTCAGTCAATATTTTAACTACTTGCAGTCACAGTGACTATTTTAGAAAAACACATTTAATAAGGAAGTAGTAAGCTAATTTGGTGGCATAGTTTAGTATTATGACACTTCTATTATGTGAAGTAAGCTTTCATAACGTACAAACAGTAGTTTATAATACCTAAACAGTAGTTATTTACTACTAATTTGAGTGAATTTTCACTTAACAGTGTTCCTACTTTGTGTGCTTTATAAGTAACATTACAACCCTGATTCTCCTGAAAGATTTCTCCTGATTCTGTTTAAACCGTAACTCTAGAATAATAGGCAACTATTGCATTAATGCATGGCAGCATTTAAGTGCTTTTTCATTATGCAAAGGATTGCATTTAAATAGATTGTGATAGTTTAGGTAGAGATTAAGAATTCAAACGACCTCTTTTCTTTTAAAGAAATAATATCTACACTTTTTAATAGTCTCTTCTGCTCAAACAACAGAGTATAAACATATGTCACATTAGGCAGGTTTCAGAAGAACAGCAAAACATTAAGGCAAGAAAAAAAATGGGTAAAGTTTGGATTCAATACAAAATCCCGAAGCCAGATTCCAATAAAAAAAAAAATAAGCTTTGGCAACTACAGATACATATAAATGGACACTCCAAATGATCCTAATAAATAGATGTTAAGGTTTTGGAAAGTACACTAGACGTTCTCGTGCCTACCTAATCAGAGAGCATCAGTACAGAAGGGTGGTGCGCCCAGGCATGGGGTACACGTGGTCCCCGTGGGCGTGCTGAGCGCAGCAGGTGACCCCACGCCTGGCCTGCAGCAGCGCCCTCCCGCCGGTAACGCGGCCGCAGGGAGTCACTGGCAGGGACGGGATACAGGGACAGAGGAACTACAGGCCCGAGCCAGGGTGACAAAGCTTGCGTCACCGAAGCAGGATAGGAATTTGACAGGAACAACCCCTTGTTATGTTGCCAACTGCATTGTTCATTGCAAATAAAATCAGAAGAAAAATCCTTACTGTAACAAAGTCTATGCTATAACTTTGAATCAAATCTCAGCTTTTACATCTATTAAATCTATGTTAAGAATTCCTTTAATGATTTATTCTCTTTTTGAGTTGTTAGAATAACGTTGAAATATTGAGCATGTAGCATTTAGCCTTTAAAAACAAAATAGATGTTAATTTTAGTGAAAAAAAGGTCATCTAACACATGTACTATTCTTTAGCTACTTCCTTTCCTCTCTTTTTCGTTACTGAAGTGCATCTAGATCATTCGTTTTAAGATATTCAGGAGGACTGCATTAAACCCAGCAATGTAATGCTTAACACATTTGCCTTTACCTTTACTCTGACCCCTAAGACAAGCATCATCAAAACATACTTGAGGTTGAAGCTGAACTGTACATACACTTCTAAACAATCTACCATTTTGAAATTAAATGCGTAAAGAAAAGTTAATATTAGTGCCCTTCTTCAAATCTTGTCATCATTCCACTACTTTGGAAGGGGGAGGGGATGGGAGCCGTGTTGCTGCTTTTATTTTTAACCAATTCCTCAATCCGTTTCACCATACTGGTGCATTAACCTTTGTGCTCACATAGTAAAGGAGCAGGAACTAGTATTACAGTGTTGGAACAGGAGAACTGAAAGAATAGGTAGGGACTGCTAATGAAGAAGAAAACAACTTGTAAAACCATATGCAAGATTGTAAGGTATCCAGAGCTACAAATGACTATTTACACAATCAAAAATTAATTTTTTAGTAAAACTTCATATTAGCTGCTAAGTGGTAATTGTGACCACTCTTGCCCAGTGAAGCTTATTTTCTATCTTAACATACATTTAATGTGAGACTCTTTCAAGCCACAAGTTAACAACCACGTAAAGGTTAGTAAGAATGAAAACCAAAGCAATCCTGGAAGATGATTTCTCCACAAAAGATGAAAAAATATCACCAGGAAAGGCAAAAAGGGGAGCTAGTAATGCAGAAATAATATTTAAGTTAGTTTGAGCATCTGCATTGCAAAAATAAATCAATTACATTCTTTCATGTAATATTTCCTGTTAAAAAAGCAAAACCAAACAAAACCTCATTCAGCGGTACTGGAGAGGGAAAAAAAAAAACAAAAAACAAAAAACAAAAAAACAACAACAACGTTTTGCCAGTGGAAGTCATTGAGAATCAAAGTTTCCAAATTGTCAAGTTCTGCTCTTAAAAAAAACCTGGTTAAAATGTTTTATTATTGCCTTCTAATACAATACTATAGCTCTCTCCTATCTGATGCTTGCAACAGACACCATTCTATTCAATCTTCTACATTAAACTGAGTTGTTGCTGAACTGAGGACACCTCAGCAACATCAGACTGGTACTCTGTGCTGTCACGTTCATTAAGCAACTTGAAAAAGTGGTGGCCATCTTACAAACACCGCTGCTGTAAAAGTCTTCTCAATCTTTCAACAAAAGGGGTAGCCAGACTTTCGCCTGAGGCAATTTCAGAAGCTTCTTAGGAAGACATTCAGGACTGCACATCCCAGTATTTCTTCCGCTTCCACAGTGCACACAGGTATCAGCGACTCCACGCACGGTCACCGCTGGAACGGGACACGCCTGCAGGCCCGGCCACTTAACCCAACAGGCCCTCACACTCCCGCTGCGCTGCGTGGCTGGCTTTGCCCACCCCCTGACATGACAGCTGCTTTTTTGCTCACATGAAGGGCACAAGGATTCAAAAGCAGCCAAAACAATGCACCCTAATATCCACTCCTTCCTTAATTCTGAAGGGTCTCCAGGAAAACGTACAAGGGAGAGGATTGCAGGCTGGGTCTGATTCATGAGATGGGTATCCGTCACTTATAACAAGGCACAATGGCTTCCTCCTGCTGTCCTCCAAAGTTATTTCAAGTTCAAGGAACTGGAATATATGTATATTTTTGCAAAGGCATTTTATTTGTAAATGCTTAGTTGCAGAACATTTTCAAAATTATTTATCATCGATGCATTCATCATTCTGAACTATTCAAAAATTACAGATTTTTTTTTTTTTTACACAGAATTTTATTTCAAAAAAAACAGTAACTAACTTGGAGCTCTCCTTCCCACCAGCCACCTGGATTCTTCTTTCTGATAAGAATCAACTGACCAGGAGCAAGAGTAAGCTGTTCTGGACCCGTTGCTGTGTAAGAGGCAATAACTTGGGCAATTTCTGTTGAAGAGGGGGGAGAAAAAAAAAAAAGTTAATTTGAAAAAACCTGAAGACATTCTATACAACATTAACTCTGCTATTATCACTGGCACAGTATATCCATTTTGTATTTCTTTCCATAGTATTGTTATATACTTATGTAGTTGTATGAAAACATATGGTAATTATGAAAAAGATCAGAAGTTCATAGCACTACAGGAATAAAACAAAGATGTAGCAGCTCTATGGGTAGAATATAAAAAAATATTTGAAATGACCATCATCAGGTCTATATGGCTCTTAAAAGTCTCAGTCCTAATACTGTTTCCTAATAAATACATTTTTTGGAGCACCAGTTTGGACTAAGCTCCCTAAAAACAGGAGATACATCTTGTTATAACATAATGAAAAGGTTGTAGTAAGAGGTGCAAGCTAATGAAGGGCTGCAAAACATTTTTCACCACTAGACTAGACAAAAAAATTAACATTTTCAAAATGTAACAAACAGGATTTATTTTGAAATCTTTTTTCCATGAACATTAATATGAAACTGGTGCCTTATTTGATCATCCACCAGCATGTATCTGACACAGAGTAACCATGAGCTCATAATTATCTCTCCATTAAATTAGCCAAAGCAGACAACAGTTTACTCCACTTTACAGTGGTTGTGTAAAGACAGATAACTTAATCATCATAAAGTCTGGCAGGGTTAACCTGTTTTTTGAATCAGTTTGAATCGACAGGAGCTTATTAGCAGCTGTAGGTATTTTGATGTCCTATCTATAGCTTTTAAGTCAGGTTTAGCATGTCATTGAACCATGGTTAGGGTGATGGAGAACATGCTTAAAACTGTGCTAATTAGGGACCTTTCATAAACAGAAGATGGTAGCTTTGGGAACTTTTTAGCTTTCGGTAAACTAAACCTTTTAAGCTGCTACATTTACATAGTCCCTTTTTAGATGTAAAGGGTCTCAGACACCCAAAGCAGCACAGATGTAGTAGTGTTACTGCTGAAAACTCCACTTTAGGATCCCAGTAAACAGTCATTCATCACTTAAGTATTCTCCTTAACAGAATGATCTAGGGATTGTTGGGTTGTTTTGTTTTTTTTTTGGGGGGGGGAGAGGCAGGAATTTTTTTGTTTTGTTTTTTTTTGAAAAAACTTCCTTGGAATAGCAAATTCTAAGCCTGCTTCTAAGACAATGGAAGTTTTTATTTGACAATGTATCAAATAAAATTGGGGACCATCAAATAGCCAATGTGGGCACTGACTTTGACTGGTTATGGTTGTGGTCTAAGACTATCCTAGAACAAGCCCACAGCAGAGCTAGTAGTAGTACAAGATCACAGAAATGTGTCTCAACTGCTTCAGTGCAAAGGCAGCCAACTTAATTCAAAACCTCAGCAATTCTCTGATCACAGATCAGTAAACTGCTTGAGGCTGTAGCTTTTATTTGAAAATCCTGATAAAAAACTCTGTATCAGTTATTTTCACTTACGATTACTGTTTGTACGCACTTTCAATGTAGTCTATCCTAAAAATCTGGAACTAGAAGACTAAGCAGAGAAAGGTCACACCTGCCAGTCTGTCCCTTTATAAAGGGGCAGAAAGCAACGCGACGCTGAGCGTGGGGTGGACTAGCAGCCGACCCAGCAACACCAGCAAAAGGGACTGAGGCCGAAGGGAGCACGCACAGAGAAGTGGTCTCCAGCTTCCCCACGTGCAGCTGCACTAAGAAAGTAACACAGTGCTGGGCACTGCCCTACTTGGCCCTCTACCTCAACAAGTGCCAAGCTTCCTGTGGCCAAGAGAAACAGCAAAGGCGCTCAGGAACAACACATCACCCACGGGCTGGGAGAGGAGGGGGGAGTCTGCTGGCAAGGCTGGGCAAGGCAGCAATCATTGAAAAGGCAGTTGTAGGCAGAAGAAACCACAAAGCCAACTCCCTTGAAACAGAGGGAGGTTTTGTTGCAGGGAAGAAACAACAAAGTGATTTGAAGACCGCCAGGAAAACAATCGGATGGTTTACTTAAAATTTAGAAGAAAACGATGATTAGGAAAATTAAAAATGGCCAGAGAAGCATTCAAAATATAAATGAACAACATAAGCACGACGAAGAAGCAGAGAGATGACAAGCAATCTGAGGTCACTGCAAGTGATGACACACACGGAATTAAAAACGGCAGAACCTCCCCCATGGTAACTCAAAGAGGGGAGAGGCAGGCACACAGGGGTAGAACCAAACAGGTGGTGAAAAAGCCAGTAGCTGACAGTTAGAAAGATGTTTTAAACCTGGATCTGGAACTTAGACAACACACACAGTGTGACATCAGAAGACAGAAGAGAGAATTTCAAAGTAAAATATAGTAGGTGATGATAGAAGAGCAGAAAGGTTTACATAGTGAAAAGCAGCACAATCTGTCCTGTACGAAGACAAAGCAAAGCAAGCTATTTGGCAGGAAACATGGCTATACTGCTAGAAAATCTGCGAGCTCCCTGCATTTGCAGGTTTTTCCACAGAATCACATTAAATCCTCCACCCTAGAGACATTCTGGAGGCAAAATCAACACAAGCAAACAAATTAACTGTGGGAGTTTGTCAAAATTTTTTTTTTTTTTTTTAAGATCAGGCAAAAATCTTTCTCACTATCATGGCAATTATAATATTCAGTATATCATACCAAAAGAGCAAAAAATCTTATACCTTGCATATCTCTCATAACAAGAACTTCCTCATTTTTATCTAAAAAAAATGTGATTTACAAGGCTCCAGGTATCAGATATCCTCTTTCACCAGCCAGCAGCATAAAGAATTTTTACTGTGGATTGTGTGTTAAGTTACAATACGAATTACAAGTTTAACATTCAGCTCTTGCATATCACAGAGAGGCAGAAAGTTAGAGAAAACAACTCAGCAAAAAAGTTAAGAAAACAAAAATAGCTTTCCTTCCAGAAAGATTTTTAAATTTTGATTTATTTAAATATTGAATTACTTAGAAGAGATCCAATTAAATTACAGCCTAGGCCAAAAAATGCAGCCTCTACTAAAACAGGTACATTTAGAAAAAAAAAAAAAATAAAATAAAAAATGCCTTCTCACAGATATAGTTGTCCTCATATTGCTGCTTAAATTCATAGTTTCTTTTCCCTTGCTCTTCAACACACAGTTACCAACTCCCACCCACTCATTCCACTGGTTCCAGAATAAACAGGAATATTTCATCTCGTTCATTAGCATTTCACTTATTTTGGCTGAGCACTTCCAGCTCATTTATAGCAAAAACATCCATGAACCTCCTTGCTGAAAAATACGCAGGATTATTCCCAAACTGTTCTTAAACTCCAAAAGCTTCTGAACGCAGCTTTTGTCAATATCTCTCCAGTCTCCACTGGAAGTTCAAATCCAGAACACCAGCAATTATAAGGCTGGTGCTCTAGGCTGAAGTCTTGTCATTGACCATTCTCCCACGCATGGCAAAAGCAGCCAGCCCTTTCAGCATCTTCCCACTATTCCTACTAGGTATCAGTTCCAGAGCTTTTCCAGATCTCTATTCTTGTCTGACTCTCAAAAAAACTATTTTGAATGATGCAAATGAAAGTTAGAAAGAGCAGGAGTAGTTTACTTCCAAGTCCTTCTTTCCACTGATGGATCAGTAAGATTTGATGAGAGCAGGCCATTGCTCTTATGTCAAGGTAAAATAAACCAAATGAAGTTGGGGCTGCTGCAATCTACTCTCCCCCCTTTCCTCTTACACAGTGAACCAGTTCAGGAAGACAAAACAAAACCTCCTCCCCACAAAAGAAAATATGCATATGCACCTGTGCATGGAAATAAGGCAAGATTTGGTAGATCACATCCCTGAACCACCTGCAACTGAACAAGCCTCAGAGCAAGGGAGAGCATAGAAGCATGAAGCACCCCATATTTACTTTGTTTCAGCTTAATGCGAAGTCATCTCTTCGGTACAAAAGCAAATAAATACACCAAAGGGAAAAAGTGTCTTCTGCAAAGTTTACAAATGCTTGCCAGTGGCAAAGAATATAGTTTTCTAATGATCTTTGGAAATACAATAGTTGATTGGAAGAACAGAACCCACCACCTCAAGAGCCAGGGAACCTCTTCCTAGCCAAAAAGTAAACTGCAACATGATCTTCTGCAATATGATCAGGCTTGACAGGCAATAAGCTACATAGATATGGATACACGGTATGTGCTCTTGAAAATGAGAAGCAGGCACAAGAGCTCACAGAGCCTAGGTAAACCATACTGTGTAGTATTCTGGGAAAAATGGTGTAAAACCACAGGGTAAGAATGTGTACCTCCATTTTCAGAGGCACTGGTAAACTTGGGCTTTTTGTTGGCTTTCACTGTTCTGTTCATCAATCTATCACAAAGTTTACATTCATTTTTGAGCAAGCAGATTTTTATTCTCTAGCTACATACTATTTAGTGATTGATAC
Organism: Tyto alba; assembly: GCF_018691265.1. Taxonomy (NCBI): domain Eukaryota; kingdom Metazoa; phylum Chordata; class Aves; order Strigiformes; family Tytonidae; genus Tyto; species Tyto alba. The sequence goes on from NW_024881276.1 coordinate 29,571,281, forward strand.
ATGCTAGATAGAATGATTGACAGATTATGCATTATTTTATTGTAGACAGCAGTTTTCATCAGTAGAAATTACTACAAAATGACCAAGAGCAAATATAATTTATTTTAATGGACAAGATTTTGTTGCCATTGAATTTAAGTACTTAAGAACAGATATAAGGTGCTATCACAATATATGACTCACCAGGTTTCTTCCCTAAGCTTCCCGTTTTTCCAGCTGCTCCAGGAGCCTTGAAATAGAAAGTAAGATGTAAGTTTAGCGCTCATTTATTTCTCCAGTATATGAAATTATTTACTATGCTTCACTTCAACACACTAAACAAGTAAAGAACTCTTAAAGGAGGATTCTGTTCTTGCAGAAACCCTTATATTTTAGATAGCAATTAATATCTAGGAATAAATATCAAGCAGTGTATGGAAGTGGATGACTAACTACATGAATGTGTAGACTTCTTTCCTGAATTCTTCTTCATTTCATGGTCTGCAAATACTGATGTAATTCCAAATTACATAGCATTTGAATCGTAACTTTGAGTATCTACAGCGTGTGAATTCGGTCAAGTTGAGTTCAAACAACGATAGTAGTTTTCAGCCACACAAATAGTTGGATTGCAAATATGCCTAAAAAACTAACTCGACATAATTATTTCAGTACTGTCCATATTAAGGTTCTAAAATTTCTCATGTGACACGTTCGCATAGTCAGTGTAGTCAGTGCATCTTTAAGACAAATCATCTGAAATTTGTAGGTGATGTGTGTTGCAGCAGTAAAAGCCCCACCACCATTTTTGTGCCCTGAGAGCACAGGACACTGAATAGCAAGGTGCTATCTATCTGTAGCTATTTCCTCTGAACCTAGATGGGGTGAGATGAGTGATGATGATCATCATCATCCAAGCCAAGAGATTTACAAGAAAATCCTTTGAACAGCCACAAGAAATCCAGCAAACAGTGAAATCAGATCAGTTCAGTTATGTATAGGAAAACAGTGATTCTGAAAGATGAAATTTAACATGAAAAGTTTTCATAATTCACAAACTCAAAGTTCACTTCCTGAAAAAAAAAAAAAAAAAAAAAAAAAAAATCTTTTCCCTTGAGGCCACTGGTTATTTGGGAAGAGCTATCTTTATTTTAATGCACTCACAGTTCTACTGATATACATGGAATTAAGAGTGTTCAAACAGTGTGTGGTCTCAACTCTGCCCCTTGCACGCCTCCCTCAGTCATCTTCCAACCCTTTTAGTCACCATCTCTCTGTCTAGGGCAGCTTCCCCCTGCCCCCTAAATAATTACTTCAGTTTCTTCCCTTGTTAGTCCATTGCCAGTCTTATATTCTGCAATAAACACGTTTGCTATGGATAACAGCAACATAGAAAATCTAAACTGTACACTGGTCAGAAATGTTGAATGACCATAAATATCCTCTTGCCTTCAAGCAAGGCTCACAACAATTCCACTTGCCTTCAACTTCTCCTTTAGGATACTCCTAACAAACTTGGAGCCTACATTAAATGACCCCAAAGTTTTCACAGAATCCTAATTCCTCTATGGAAAATAACAGTTTCACCCTCAGTATTCTCCATATTAACTTGATGCTTTGAAAACTTGGGGATTCTGGCAGAAACTAATATAAGGAGTAACTAAAAAAAAACCTAGTTAAACGATAGAGAACAGGGCCATTTAAAAAAAACAAAAAACCAAAAAACAAAAACATGTATTGGTTTGGAAAGCCTCTGTAAAACAGATTATTAGATAGAACTTCAATCTGTCTTGAAGACTACACAGATGCTCTAAGACATCCACATTTTGAACATCTTTCAGAAAAGTTACTAAAGCAGCCTGATCTTTCAAACTGAACTACAGCACGCTGTATTAGTCAAGCCAATCCCATTTACTAACAGTAGAAAACCCAGCAGTTGGCATTTCCTACCTCACAAGCTGTAACTAGTATTGGAAGGTAAGAGTGGGGATGCGAATTTTTTTTTTTTTTTTCTAATTTGGTATCAAAGCACATTATACACATCTAGTATACCATGCTTCTCCCTGACATTTTGTAACTTAAATTCTGGGAAAGATTGTGAAAAGTGGATGCTTTAAGTTAAATGACACTTGGATACCACTGTCTCAGTGCTACTTTCTTGTCATTGTAAAAGACTGATTATAGTTACTTTCTACAAGGCCAGCAAATCTTCCTTTCTTCCCTATGTTCCTTTCCTTCTATTCAGTTCTCCACCTCTCTCTACAGCCACTGTGACCTATATTAACAAAAAAGTGAAATAGGAAAGCATTATGCAGAGATCAGATAAAGACACAGTTTAGGTCTGGGGACAAGGAGAAGATGGTCCAGACAAAGTGACTGTGAGTCCATCAGAAGTCACAAGTAGGGAAGATTAAAAGGTGTGGAACCAAAGGTAACAACTGGCACTGATATGGTAATATCAGGAACTAATTCTGCTTTGGAAAGTGTTTCTGGCAGAGAAACACCCTCCCCCCTCCTTAATAAAGAACAAGTGTTTGGACCTTCAGAGAACACATTCCTTCAAAATACCACTTAGTCAACATTCATCTTGCCAGATTAGGAACATATGGACACATAAAACAGGCTGTGACACTGTATCTTTACAGTTAACTCGTAAACATGTAGAGATTATTTTAAGAGAGAAGCTTTAAAATCATCTCGACCAGACTGAGTCTGAATTATTTTTTAAACCAAAGAAATACACAGAGAAATCCTGCAGTGCTTCAGTAAATAACTAAATTAATAAATGTCCATTTAAGATGGACTCAACTTCTGGCCCAAAGTAGATGGAGAAGTATTTTCTGTTCTTTCTGTTGAGAGAAACACAGTGGAGAGGACATACCCCATTCTATTTCCTTTTTGTGCACCTGAGACACTAACTGCATTTGAGGGTATTTTGTGACAAGTGATAAAGCCTCTTGAAACAGTAGAGCAGAACTTGCTTTGTTAATTTATTAAGACACAGCAGTAGACTTGCCAACTGTGTTGTCCCGTAAGACCCTTAGCACCCAGATTAAATACATTCACACTGTTATTATTTTCAGAACATTTATGCAAAGTTTATTAACTAGAGGGATCTAAATTTTTGTGTTTCCAAGTCCACCATATGAGCTCCATACCTTATGCAGAGGTAATTATCACCAGTCTCAAGAAAGGCAGGGTAGAGTAAAAACCCATTTCAAATCTGTATCCACCTACCTCAATCTAATGAAAACTTTGAGAATGGACCATGAACCAGTGTTGTTGTTTGTCTGAAGAACAAACACTTTCACTCTTAATAAGTTGAAACTTTAAGGAACAGGAAATAGTTTAATTTAGCAACTTGAGGTGAATGGGTAGCCTGGGACTAGGTACAGAAGAACAGATTCAAAATTTTTTCTTCTGATGTATAAACCACTGATATTTTGAGTCTTACAACCATTTCTATAAACTCTATGCTTGCTGCTGAAAGATGAGCACTGCCTTACTTCTTCTTTGGGCCTAAGTCAATAGTGCAGAAAACATTAAATTAATTTACTCTTTTAGTAACATTTTCCACAATCAGCCAGCTGTCTAAGGACAGCAGCACATCTGAAAGTTAACAGACAGCCACTATTCTGCAGTCCTTTGTAAAAACTGGCTCTGTGAACAAGCTGAATAGCAAAACACTGTACGTGTAATGGCAATTATCCATTTGGAATAAGAAATATGTCCTGCAGGGCATATGAATCACTTTATGAAAATAAGCATCCCAGATACAAAGATCTCTACGAGCTCTGTGCTTTTTCCTCCTTCTCTCATCGAGACTTTATCTGAAGATGTGATTTTTCACAAGCAAAAAGGGCAGTTGAAGCACTTTTTGATGAACTGCACTTAGCTGTTTCAGCCCCAGACAAGCTGAGATCAGAGAAACATCAAATTGATCTCTTCAATAAAAATAGTTTTCAGTATTAAATGTCTATTTCCAAGTTCTCTACAAAGATTTGCTAATATGTGTGCCTGTCTCTCACCACAGGACAAGCATCCAGTCCTTAAAGGCACGCAAAAGGCAGCTCTGCACGTATGAATATAAATTCCCAGGTTTAGAGACTAAACTCTGCTGAGAGTATCTTAAGGGAAAACAAAAACAGTCCCTTCAAGAAAGTTCAAAGGAAACTTAACATCAACTAACAAGAATGTAGCTGAGGTTAAGTAACTAATTAGCAGCTATTACTACCTACCTATGAAACAGGCCTCAGAGGGTTTTAGGAGGCTGACAGTGCAAGTTCCCACTCACCAAATGTAACACAAAATTACTTGTAGTATAAAGAGACTTAGGGCACAGTTCCGTGATCACAAGATACTCCACAGGTTAGGCAATTACCTGTACACTTGTTCCTATACCTCTGTAGGGCACCGCCTTTTTGATGTATGTGACGAATTACTGTCAGGACTGAACTATAACCCACATCCTGGACAGCAGAAGGGAGTGCTTTTCTTAACCAGGTAAATTCCCTGATACAGACCCCAAACCACCACCACTGATACAACTGAAGGGATACTCAGAGTAGAATCCAGCTGCTAGACTTGGGGACAGATGGTTCAGAATTTATTGTCCAGACTCTCATTAAGCTCTGTTGTCAGGGTAAACCTATAACCTGCCTAACACCACCACTGCCCAAAATTTACTCTTATTGTCAAAAAGACAAGCTAGCCTGCTGTGGTGGACATCATAGTACTACAGCTACAATGCTTCCACTAACTGAAACATTGAGTACTCCTATTCAAGTCTGGGACCTGATTTAACTTTATCTGCTGCTCCATAGTCAGTATATTTGACACAACTGAAAGGTAGGAATGAGCACAGGCATATCCAAAATCATATACTAAATGTAACATATGATGTTTTGCTTCTAAGATGAAGTATTTAACACAAAAGCCAGCTAAGAATGCTGTTCAAAACCAGCTCAAGCTAACCTAAGCCGATGCTGAAGCAATCTTGACTCCTTCACTACTCTCCTCCCGTACTAATTGTGGTACTGACATTTTCCTAACTCTTGCTGACCTTGAAGCATCAACTTAGAATTATGTACTACTGTTGCCAGACTAGTTTTCTGCTCTGCTTAGTGTCCTGAGCTTGCTTATGAACAGATTAGATGAAAGACAGTGGCAGCAAGTGTGGCAGGTAGGACCATACCTGTGCTTGCTTAGAATGGGTTAACGTATGATCATTTTGTATCAGAAATAGTGTAGCCAGCAGGAGCTGCACCTCAAATACTGTGTTCAGTTTCGGGCCCCTCACTACAAGAAAGACATGGAGGTGCTGGAGCGTGTCCAAAGAGCAATAAAGCTGGTGAAGGGTCTAGAGAGCAAATATTATGAGGAGCAGCTGAAGGAACTGGGGTTGCTTAGCCTGAAGAAAAGGAGGCTGAGGGGAAACCTTATTGCTCTCTATAACTACCTGAAAGGAGGTTGTAATGAGGTGGGTGTTGGTCTCTTCTCCCAAGTAACAAGTGACAGGACAAGAGGAAACGGCCTCAAGTTGCTCCAGGGGAGGTTTAGTTTGGATATTAGGAAAAATTTCTTCACTGAAAGGGTTGTCAAGCATTGGAACATGCTGCCCAGGGAAGTGGTGGGATCACCATCCCTGGAGGTATTTAAAAGACATGTAGATGTGGTGCCTACCGACGCAGTTTAGTGGTAGACTTGGCAGTGCTAGCTTTATGGTGGGACTTGATCTTAAAGGTCTTTTCCAACCTAAATTATTCTATTCTATGAAGCTACAATCTTAACGTGCACAGAAAAGTGTACCTCACAACAGAAGTGAACAACTAATCAACACTGGGACAGACTTCTCCAGCATAAGACTAATTAGTTCTCAAACTAGTAGTGCTAGGGATTGAAGCAGATTGTTACATGATGCAAAATATAGATGAGAGAAGTTTCTAAAATGTTTCTGAAAGCAATATCAAAATACTATTTCTCCCAAGGACTGCAATACTAAATATCACTAACCACATTTTTTTTTTAACCTTGTCTCAGAGGATGTCACTGAAATTTTTCTACTGTCTAGGAATCTATTATATAAAGGCTTTCTACAGCTACATATTTCACTGCAGGTTTTATTCTTTGGCTTTTCCACCAACAGAAATAATTTTAAGGAGTGACTTTGCTCAAGCTCTATTGCAGACACAGTCTTTCATTGGAGTTGTGTCACACACAGAACTGAAGACTTACGGAAAAAGCCTTACCACCTAGATTTCTAAAAATCCAGTAATTCTTACTTTTTCATTTGCTTTTAAAATTCCTGTTATTCTTAAAGACATAAACAAGAACTCCTCATCAAGAGATTAGTGTTGTATTTAACTATGACTCTAAGCTAATTCCTTCTAGTAGATGAATTATCCTCTCAAACAGATAAGGAATATACAAAATCAAACATCTTTCTTTAGAATGCTTAAAAAAGAAGAAAACAAATTTAATACGGACATGTTCTATCAGATTATTCCAGGACAAAAATCAGATTTAAAAAGCCTCTATTACTCAATCAATCACTTTCAAATAAATATAGTAGTTACCTAAGTTTTGTTGTGAAATTTGTTCCCCGATTGCAAGAAAACAACAATAGGAAAAAAAAAAGATAGATCAAAATATTCCTTTTTTTTTTTAATAAGTGCAGTAAGGTACAACTCAGTCATTTAAAAACTTACCTGGGGAACAAAGTAGTCATAACTATTCTGATTTGTGTCTACAAAACTTCCATGTTAACTATTAACACATGCAAGATTCATTTTAATATATGATCCACAGAGTTATTGATGACATTATATTGTAAAATGCAGTTATTGTTTTCCCTTTCCCATCTCACATTCAGTAAAACTGCAAAATATTTTTTCTTCTCTTATGATCCACTGACTTGCAACTGTCGCTACAACATCAAATAAAACACAGCTCCCCCAGATCAATTTTAGAACATTTCAGCATGTCTCTACCTCAGAATCTTTGAGTCTCACATAATTAGATGGGAAAACTCCTGATTTATCACCCAGTGTTCCTGTCCACCAGTCGCCATCTTTCTTTGTCACAAGAATCATATCACCTTGTTGAAAAGTTAGGTCTCCTTGTTCAGAACTTTCATAAGTGTACATAGCAATATACTCTGTAAGAGGGAAATAAATACAGAAGATGGAAATACACTTGATAAACTTCTCAACTATCATTTGCAAAACCTAACTAATATAATATAGTCTATCCATGAGCTAGACAGAAGACAAATTTATTAATTACTATTCATAGAAACCTCAATATTTAATGCATAAATTTATATCTCTCAGGACTAAATACAAGCTATCAAAAGGCTGTTTCTGTTTTTTTCTAATTTGGTTGTTTTTTTTTGTTTTTTTTTTTTTTTTTTTTGTAAAATAATTTGCTAGTGTAATTAGAATGTACATAAATTATTAATTTATTTTAGAAACTACTCTGAAAACACGCTTCCTAATAGTTTTTTGGTTGGTGCTGATGACGACAATTTCAGTCTTGGTGATGGAAAGTCTCAATATCCAAATATCTGTAGATATAGTCTTCATTTTACATATGCTGTTTGGCTCTAGTATAGAATGAATTCAATGAATTCTTTCATTACTTGAAGCTTTGCATGAAGGGTGCACATCTCATTGCATCTTACGCAACAGATGGCTGGGAAATGTTAAGACAAAGCCTGAATGTATTCTGTTTTGTTGAAACACAGTCAAGTACTTGGTATTCAAGTGCAAAAACACTAAAGTGGGCCAATGTTGAGAAATATAACGTATAATTCAGAGAACTACATGAAAAATCTTTACATAAATGATTACAAAGAATTTCACACAATTCAGTAACATTTTCTATACAACTTGATACATTCTTAGTTAACTGAGCATTATCACACTTTATATTGGCACAAAAGAGATTCCTGAAGATTCTATCCTTTGCTTCTAGGACCAGCTCTGGACCTACTAACAGCAGTTAACAATATTTCAGGAAGACTTTCATGTATAATTAACAAAAACGTTCAAGAACTTCACTGCAGCTGGCAACTGTTCTATTTTCTTGAACACTAAACCTAACCAAAAAGCTTAGCTTGGGGAAGTTCAGCAAGATTTCAAACCACAATTACTATCCTTAATGAAAGCTAAGACATGGTTTGTCTAGCAACTGCAGCTGAAGAGCACACACATATGTTTGTACGCACGTACACACGAACACACACATTAAATATCATAATGTATGCTATGCACGTGGAATTTTTCTTAAATCCTTTAAATGTAATAGAAAATGTTAAATCCACGCTTTATTCTTTCTTTAAAATACAGGGTTTTTTGAAATGTTGTATTGAAAGTTTTGTTCCTTTTTAATACAAACATATAACCTGAGATATCTCATACTTTAAATAAAAACTTAGCATTTCTACAATTGCTTTTCCTCAAATATATAGTAAGCAAGACTAGTTGTACTTTGAAATAACTGATTATCTCCCCTTCCTTCTTACATGGATCTTTACCGTTCCCTCCTTTTAATTTCTGTAGTGCTCATGCCAGTGGCAAGCTAAATACATCAGTAACCAGAGACTCTTTCGCTTAAAACTGTATGTAGAATTATAGTTAAAAAACTTAAGGAGTGCTATAGAGATTATAGACAAATGTTCATTTGGAACACATATTTAGATTCATTGGTTTACTCTCACTGTGCTTTAAATTAACCTAGCTGACTCTGCAGTGAAGTGGATTAAGAGTGCCCACACAGTTTGTTAACAAGCTGGTGTAGAGATACTAAACTCCACCTAAAGGATGGTAACAGCCAGGAATGCAAATCTTCCAAAACCCTTCAGAGGCCTGACAATTATGTCTGTGACCCAGGCTCCATCTTTAAAATTGAGGAGTAGCCTTGACCATAAGGATCACAACATTCTCTAACTTATTGTAATTTCTTTAATTAAGAGCGTTAATGAAACACTGGATATGAGCTTTGGGTGAAATTAAGACATTTATTAACAGTTCCTGACATTATGAAGTACAGGTACAGATGTGCTTACTTGGACCTCTGCAAATCCCACTCCAGATCAGAGCTTGTTAGCAAAATATCCATACAAAAATCAGTACAAACTACAGAAGATATTTTAATGGGACATGGAATTATTTCTTCAATATTCACAGCACACAGAATTTTTTACTAAAATAATTTCAAATAATTCTAGAAGCGAATTGATTTCCACTTAAATTTTAACAGGTCTGACCTTAAAACACTACGATCTGATTCTAAGCTTGTTTCTGGTAATAAGCAAACTTACTGCATTTAATTACATAGTAAAATACTATTAATGCCATTCAGTTTTAAATGCTTACCTTCACCTGATGTAGTTGCTTTTGTTGCTGGTGATGCTACTCTTTTCAGACTAGCAGGACTTTCTGAGGAACCAGAATCCATGCTTTAGAAGAAAATAAAGGTTATTTAAGAAATCAATTATCTTCAGAAAAAATATTATTATATTTAAAAACTTTAAAAAATAATGCATATGCACCCACAATCAATTCCCTACATTTTAAAAGGGGAGACAGTAAATGTTCATATTAAGGTTTTTAAGTACAATGGCCAGTCATAGTTGCATTCGAGTAACTGCCTTAAATACACAAGTTTCTGCACTTCCTCTTCTCACCCAGGAAAAAAAAATAGTTAAAAAAAAAATCTGTAATCATTCTAATTTCTATTATTAATGTTAATGTCGTCTTCACATTACACAGAACCAGATTTTTATTGTTTCATCCTCCAAGAGTAATGATAAGTGATTAAGTTTTGAGGTATACCTTTTTATCTGGGGGAAAGATATACTATGGTTTATATAGCTGTAATTCATAAAATCAAATACACCAATTTTTTAGTTGCAAGTCACATAAAATTAAGACCGTTCATTAAGCTTTAGATCTTTTGTTGGTGATGTGTGACCCAAGGAGAACTGAGGTCAGTTTTCTTATTCCTCACAAATTTTCAGGGTTGGAAGTCAAATTCACCCAGAAGTCATATAAAAAAAAATCCCCAAATTTACAGAGTAGATTCTAAACTTTAAAATTCAAGTGTGCAATCCTTCATATTTATTTAACTATTACAGTATGAAAGTGAAGTACAGTAAAAGCAAATAAAATACCTCGTTGACTTCCTAATGGGGCCTGAAATAAGCTTCACATATGATTTAGGAAACCACCCCTTTTGTCCTTGAACCTCTCCAAACCACCACATATCTTGCTGCTCCAAAACGGTGATGATATCATTTTTGTTGAAATTAAGGTGGTTGTCTTTTTTTGCTCTCCAAGGATACAAAGCCTGTGCTTGAAGCCCCTCCACTTTTTCACCCTAATGCAATTTTTCAAAAAGGAGAGAGAAGTCAGCCACTTACCACCTTTCATAAAGACAGCTGATTAAGGCATTACATTCTTATGCTACTTATATAGCAACAAAATACACACACTCTCCCTCAACGGTATAAAGCAAAGTAAGTCAATTAAGTTTACAAGGTAATACCAGAAATGTTCACAGTCCTCCTATATTTCTATTTGTTAACATGTAATCAATACAATGCAAGATTATCAGAGGTTTTGCTTAACAAGTCAAATAAAGTTTTACAATTAAGATACACATGTCAAACTTTCATGAAGCTATTTTGGCAGGACTTAAAGTAAATTTTATGGAAAATTATGCTTTGCTGCAAGTTATTCACTGTACATTCCAATGTTTTTTTTTCCACTAAGATACCAAGACATTTAGCATTTTTCAGAACACATTAGATTACAAGAACAATACATTGTTCAGCTGAGGAAAAGGAAATGCCTTAACAGATGGACGGAATTCATCTGATCTGAAGATTTGCCATTGCTACTCCACTTAACTACATAATCCACTCTGAAGTGAAGGTTATTGTCATGTGATTCAGGAAAGCCCCAACGAAGTGACTCAAAACTAGCATCCTTCCAAAACATTAAGACTGGACCACCAAAGTCTAACAAAGTCAGCACAGAATAGCAGAATAGAAACAGCTTTATGTTAAATTCTGGTATGGATTTTGCAAATGGATTTACACTACCTGTTCATCACTCAAAAGTGAAATAGCTTACCTCTCTCAGGGGACTGTTTGAATGCATGGGCAGTGTTCACTTTCCAAACATTTGTGCTGGGTCAGAACAGTTTTAGTGAATATAGGTGCTCACCTGACCCAAGACAGGAGAGGGAGATGATCCTGTAACTGTGGCAGGAGTGAAGGCTGATCGCTGCCGCAGCTGCCCTGCACTGGGAACAGTCAGAGATGGCTGAGCTGCCCAGGTATCCCAGTTATCAGTCTCTGGTTTCTCACTAGTGTTTGTTGGCCATCTGAAAAAAAAAGAGAATGATGTAATTCCTACTGTTTTCGACTGAATAAAAACACTCATGCAGCAAGACTGCAGAAAAAAAATTCTACATTCTAGGTTAATTTCTCTTAATTGAATATTCCATGAGCATCATAACTGAGATGGAAGTAGTACAATCAAACATACAAGAAGAATAAATTTCTTAAAAAGGCACTCTGTAAATACAGTTGCTTGTCTTTGCTACTTAAGGCTAGCTGTTCCTGCAATTTAATTTATTTTCTTAGTTGTGCCTCAGTACAACGGAAATTTAAATAATGCAGTTTATTACACACAGTGGAAAGAGGTAACTTAAAAAAACACCCCCACATCAGTCTCTTCGAAACTGGTTTGAAATCTTTACACCTGCACATCACTAACCTCTCACGTCCCTCTCCCTTATACATCATTTTGCTGCTTCTCATTCAAATCCTTACCTTTTTTCTTTTGCTTAGAATGATTTCCTTCTGACTTATTTCAACTCCTTAGAGCTTTATGCAACCTCTTATCCTTTTTATGTTATCTCCTGTCCTTTAAAATTTCTGTTAAATCTCATAATCCACATCTCTGCCTCTAAACAACCACTTAAATAAACAAAATCCCCTGAACTCTAGGAGTGTAAACAAAGAATCTATCTTAAACCCAAGTTTACTTTGCCTGTTGCTTGTGCTATTAGTTGGAGTAATCAACTGCTGTCCACCTAGAGTGTAATAATACCCAAAGGCCACAATCATCCCTAACCCCTACATCATGTCAGGGTCAGTATTATTAGTATAAAAGCTCTGGGACTCACTCTGTATTGAAACTGAATATTAATTTTTAGCAAAAGAATTAAAGCATGCATTATCCACCTGTGGTAGAAACAGCTTTGTCAAAAGTATGATTCATTCAAAATAATAAAATCCAGCATGTGCCAGACATCTCCGGGAGGCTCAATATTTAGTCTTACCCTCCCACCTCAGAAAAATGACTGTTGTAGAACAAAAAAAGTTTCAGTAACTGGAAAAGCTACTGTGACCTATTTGATGAAAATTTTTAAATAGAACATATTATGTACTGTAACACTGCACTAAAACATTCATATTTTAATTTATAAATATGCATTACATGATCAAAAGATAAGACAGTTAGTTACCCAGCCCCATTTACACAGAGTTAATTATACTGCACAGAGCATTAAGTAAACAAGACGTCTAAGAAAGGGCATACATTCTACTTGCATCAGTCTTATTAATGTTGCAATAAGGAATTAATAAATCCTCTTTTCATGTTAACTCTGTCGTTATCATATTTTGCATAATCGAAGTTGAAAACCTTCAATGAGGATTGGTGCCAATTATTTTAAGAGAAGGAACGTGAACACCTTGGGATTTCTACCATGTCACCATCCTCACTTAGGAATGTCTCCTATTTGTGATGTGTCCTTCTGCATTGCTCAGGCAGATACGATGGGAGCATGGCTGACGTTCCACAAGGCTGCTATTTTAACTATTTACTACAGATAAAATATTTTACTTCAAACAAGCTACTTTTATTTTGCAATCTTGATATTCTGTGTTAACTACCACCACAGTCAAACCAGCTAAAAAGGACTCCATCACATTTAAGGTGATAATCACTACCCAAACATACGTTGAACTGAAGTCTGCCCAGTTATTGGCAGTTGCAGTGCAGTCTGTAGAAGCCGGAGTTCCTAGCGATGTAGTGGTTTCATGCACAGAAACTTTAGGTGCAGCAGCCTCCTCAACTGCTGGCTTTACAGAAGCTGGAACTTCGTTTTCAGGTATTTTCTCTGCATAGTTTGCAGGGAACCATCCAGTCTTCCCCTTCAATTCTCCACCAAGCCACCCTGGTTCTCCAGTCTGGCTTTCATCCACCTGTAGACGCATTAAGTTAGAAAGTTAAGAAACATAACACACAAATGGAACGGTTACTTAAAACAATCCTTTTCATCCACAGTAATTAACTTCCTCTAGTTACAGAGACATGACACCTTCATTACAAATACAAGTTCAACTTAAGTAGAATTTTATTGTTATTATTTAATTTAGATTTGAAGAATTATGTTGACAGCTATTCCTTTTATGGTGCATTAATAGATGAGGGAACATTTTGCAACTCAATACTGCTTTGCAATTCCCTCCACCCCTCGAGCCAAAATCAAAAGCATTTCTTGGTCATGAAGTATAAAAGTTTTATTTCAGTCCTAATGCATAAACCAAGCATGGGTTTTTAAACAGTTGCTTTTAAGACTGTCATAGTACAGCAGACTTGGGAGAAGTGAGTTCTAGAGAAACCCCTTAAATACTGACATTTCTGGTTTAACTAACACAAAATACAGTTTTTAACACCTTTGCCTAGATTTTCTCTTGCATAAAATACAACAAAAACCCCACAGCACATTAAAAACAATACCCATTGAACAATTCAAAACAAATCCACAGATTTGCTAATGTATTTATATAAAACCATTCCATGGTAAATTTCCATACATAAATTTGCAGGCCTCTGTTCTTTCCCCTCACTCTGATATCTTTGCCAAGTCATAAAGGACAGGATGAAACAGGGCTATTTTTGCAGCTGTACTTTAATTCCTACTTATTGACTATTATAATCGTGTTAAGCTAAGATTTTGCAAATTTCACACTTTACTGTTAGCTTTTCTTAAGCATTTCACACATTTTTCTCCAATATCTACTGACAGACTACTGTCTTAGTCTGCTATTTCAACAAAAGTGATCAGTTTAAGTTCTGTGAGCTGCAGCTAACCACATTCAGCAAGAATCACAGAAGTAATTCAGTACTGCTTCCCCTGGTGAATCAATATGGTGGCTAAATACTGCCAAGGCAATGTCACTTGCAGAAACTTTTTAGAAGAAAAAAGGCAATAATCATATTCAGTAATAATTTTGGTAAATTTGGTGTTCTAGCTACCTAGACTCTTTGATAGGTCAAAAGAATCTCAGTTTTCAAGCAAATCGTTACATATGAATAGGGTTTGCACCTTTGACATGTAAATAACACCTATTTTGTACAACAGTCTGCTGTGTGTAGCTGCAGATTCCCCAGCAATGGTCAAGTCAGCAGTAACACCAGGCCAGTAGTGAAAAGTTAGACGACAAACCCTACACAGTGGCTGGTTTTGGGCAAGAATTTCTCTCATCTGTTTAGGCCAATACCAATCAGTATTTCAAAATACGTAAGAGTTTAAAACGACAGAATAAGTCAAGAGTTGACCGTGGCAGATAACAGTACAGCAGTCACAGATGGTTAAGTTTGTACTTCTAAAGCACCTGACACTATTTCCTAAAAATCCATTATCAGTGTGAGGGATTTGTTGATAACAATGCTTCATGAGCTAAAGAGTAAGAAATAGTTTCCTTTTCAGTGAAAGGAGTTTTCAGTATATGCTGGATATGCCATTATATGAAAATAGCATATAGTAGTCTTGAGCTAAATGCTTCCACAGTTGGAAACACACCCAAGAATTCACTCTATCGATTTTAACAAAATATAACCCAACCAGCTTCTTGTTTGGAGAAAAAAAAATAGCGGCAAAAAAAATTATTTGTGGCAGTGGTGCAAACTAGTCGCTCTAGACTAAAAGTGGGACTGTTCTTTTGCCTAGAAGTGACTGAAGCCCAAACAGCAAAGCTTCTGCCTCCAGTTGTCCCTGGACTACTCATTTGAGCTGCTGACAGATTGCTTTGCCTTAGGCCAGTTGTTGACTCTCTGACTGCCTCCTATTGTAATTTGTATCCCACACCCCTCTTTTGGTGCAAAACAATCCATTATTTCTGCTTTTTTGTTGGGTCCATCTTCTGTCTCAGTCCCTACTAGCTCAAAGCAAACCCACTAAAAAAATCGGACTACATGCTTGACCGGTTCAATGTGGTTTTACTGCAGTGCAGGGCAAAATTTCCACTGCAGCACTGAATAGGATTGTTAAAGCAGCAGTAGGAGTGATGGAAGGTCACAGCAGAGCATGAATCTCGGGAGAGAGGAAGAAATGGATTATCAGCACCTGATGCCAAATTGAATAATCTAAATAGTAGTAATAGTCACATAGTTTCTACTCTTATTCCATTGGTCAGGTAGTAACTAGAATCACTAACGTACAAAAATCAGGACTGAAAATCCAAAAATGTGTTATGGTGGTGTTCTCAAAAGGGCATCTTTGAAATTAATCACAGTCATACAGAAACCACTGATTTTTCAGAAAGAAATGCTTTGTACAAGTAGAGGAAAAAAAACCCTACCAAAGTGTTTTAAAAACAACTGATTTAATGTCTTTTTAGAAGGCAGTTTTAAGTTAAAATAACTCATAAATCATGTTAGGATAGTCAAATTTATGCTTATTCAATCATTTAATTTTTCTATGTACACTCATGAAAAGGCACTTGGAAGGATAATTTTAACCCTGTACTTAATAAAAAAATCTGGTTTCTCAGTTATTCATATAAAATATAATTTGTATCTGGTTTTGTAGTACAGTACTGGAACTTTTAGTTTTTAAAAGGTTCAAAGGAATTTATCTATTTGTTATAATTTCCATATATTTTGACATCCACCATCCCCAAGTCCCTACAACAAACTATCCCAGAGTATTTTTTTCCAAAACACAACTAGGCTTTAAATGTACACCTGAGTGTGAATATGTGTGGAATTATTTTTTATTTATTTAGCCGTACTTTAGAGCCACAGTATACAACTCCTTAGTTCCAGCAACTGAACACAAGTGACAGGAGTAACAGCAACACAGCTCTTAGCAGCAAAAGCAACACGTCCAGTTAGTATCCCCAGCAACTGCAGGCCCACTCCATTTTGACCTGGCTTGTGTACCACCAGCAGCGCTGATCCTTCACACAAGAAGAGAAGCCCTGTTTAATTGTATATATTCACTCTACATACGAAGCCAAACCCTAAAACTCTCACTAAAAGTGTTTAATCAAAGCTAAACAGACTACCATCATCTGCTTTGTTCAACTATCCATCCATCAAATGACCATTTTAATTCTACTCCACTTGTAGGCTTTTGATCTAGATATTTTGAGAATACTGCAATTCCTGATGTAATGTTGAATATAAGCTCTGCAGGCCATATGCTGATTACGCATACACAGGCTCTAACACAATGCGGCTGTCTGTGTCTAATACAAAGAACATTCATCCTAACTCTCACAATCCATAACTAACAAAACTGATGAGAAACTATCATTATGAATTTGTTTTAGGCTTTCCACGGGAGACTACGAACTTCCTGTTTAATTTGTTTTCCTTCTATCAGAGCCACTACATTTCAGTAACTCAGTTTCACCTGTATTTTATTGATTTATGTTTCAGTTATTTAAATAAGCTGTATCATATAAAACATCAGCAGTAACGACATAATCCATTCATTTACTTCAAGCTGGAGTCTAACAGCAGCAAATGCCAGCAGGACTTGCTTTGTAAGAGAGCTATCCAAAAGAAAAGAATTCCATACATTGTATACATATATTCATATAGATAACAGAAATGTAACTTCTTGAATAGACAGCGTCCTGAAAGAGGCATGGCTTTCTTGGCCCAGAATATTTGTTCCCAGACAAAAGCTTGGTTAAATTATAGTTAGGATTATGAACAATCTAGTTTATAGTGAAAGAAATTTAAAGTACATAGAAAAGTAAGAAGCAGAGAAAGCAGAAATCCAAGTTAAAATATAAAAATCCTGTAATTACAAACTGGAAGAATTAAAAAAAAAAACACACAGCCCACGCATTCTCTAAACCACTACATAAGATACATCAGTGCTACATATAACTAACATGTACTGGAAAGTCAGGCAGAAGAAAGCCCTCCTCAAATTTGCAAATACTTTTCCCTTCAGAATAAACCTTTTCCCTTATTTCTACCAAGGCAGGTCTCAAGATTCATGCACAGCATAAAAGTGTATCACACTGTTGTAAAAACTATTTACAAGCTATACATCTATTGAAGCCACAAGTCATTCTGACATAATTAATTCTGCAGTCCTATTTATATCCAGGATTTAGGCCTGGTTTCCATGTACACAGTTAAGGGATTTGGGCCTCAGCTGGATTCTTTGCTCACAGCAGTTACAGTTTGGATGGCACCTTCTGCACAGCTATACAACTACAGTACATGACTGCACAAGCCTGTGCACACAGAGCAAAGTTTCTAAGTGTTAAAATGGTGAAGTGCTAAATTTGCCTGTGTTAGAACACAGCAATACTTATTTTGTTGCACACAGTAAACACCTAACTGTAGAGGTCAGCTTAACTACAGAGTTGCGTTTATGTCATAAATTCGACACGCGTTAACACATAAGCTTGTAAACTATTATTTTCCAAAAAACGTAACCGACTCAAACCTTTTAGAACCACAGGACACGACAAACACTTAAGGACAGAGAAGAGTCTAGGAGTCCAAATGTCCATTATCAAAAGTAAATTCTGGTCCATTGCACTTAAATTACTTTTGACAATGTGAGCTAGTTTGTTAATTTTACCCTAGGTGAATTCAAAAACAAGTAAACTACATGGTAACAAAAGCTATATTTATGAAAATGAATAAATTGCATAGACTTCCTAACAGTTATATAGCACACTTACCCATTCCCTTTTAACCTCCATCAGGAAAGCAATGATTTAAAGCAAGGCAAAATTATAACACATTTCACAAAAGTGTCTTATATTAACTTTTCTAAGAGTAGCCCATTTAAGCAATTACTACAGAGCAGGAGATAAATCCCATAAGAATCAGTCATCAGGTTTAATTACTTTCAAAAGTAAGTTAAATAAAGAAAATAGAGAGTAGTTACCCTACTTCTGTAGCATAAGTTAAAAGTCCAGAAGTAACATAAAGACTCAGATTAACTCAAAGTCTCTGTTTAAAATGTGAAGTGCTCCTTAAAATCATATTTTTTGGCAAAAATGTTATTCCTTGCAAGTCTACCTAATAGTGATTGCTCTTCCTCAAGGAGAAAAACAGTTCACTTATATGCCCAGGTTACAATCTATTTCCCAAGAGAGCAAGACAATACAGCATTTTTCAATCGCCTCATGAAACCCATGTACCTGTATCCTCTCTCATTTAACAGCTGACTGACCAATACTGTTTCTTGATGAGGAACACCACCACATTGCATTGTTATTCAGAATGGCAGGGGGCCTCTTCCCCAGTCATTCAGTAGTGCTGCTAATCCAGGATTCGCATTTTCCAAAGGCAAATTCTTATGCCACAAACACTTCCGTGTGACAGAGATGAATCAATTAAAAAAAACACCAAACCAAAAGGCTGAGAGATGAAGGCTCATCTCCCCACAATACTTTTTTTTTTTTTTTTAAATACAGTTATAACTTATGTGAGTCTACAGAGTACAGTTCTTCCAAAACCCATTCTTACTGAACTGTACCAAAACACAATAGCTCTTAAATCTGTTTTGCTGGGTAGAACACTATAACAAATATACTTCTCCACAGTGAACAAGGTATCATTTAATAGTTATACTAGGCATTTCCATTACAAGTAGACATATGCATGTTAAGATCATACTAGTATTTTATTAATATTAATATACACATTCAATAACTCCAGTCAATAACAGAACTATAATTTTATAGATAATTAGAGACAAAAGGAGAATATTGCTTTAGAGTTTAATGTGACAGTTATAGGATGACCATAACCCCATATCTAATCACCTACTTAAAAAAAAAGGAAATTATTCTATATCAACACACCTACAAATTTTTAGGTTTTGAAGTTTCCATTTTTAGAAATGGCATTTTATCTACTATATATCCTCTTTAAAATACATGTAAAAGTATCTCACAAAAGAGTTATGTAGATAAAAGAGTAAATTATCATACAAACAATTTTGTTACAATTATATTAGTTCATTATGCCAAAAACTGTCACAGAAAGAGTTGCATAAAAGAATTCCAGTATTACTGAAGAAGTATCACCGCCATACAAAGCCTACATTAATGTTTATGTGATCATGACAGAATTGTAGCCATCTTGTAGTTCAGCATAATTGTTTTACATAGTATTACACTGGACATCACATTCTCTTAATAAATGCAATTTTCCAAATTAAAAATTTACACTGCTCTTGTACTATATTCTTATAAAAAGGTAAATTTCTTATTAGAAACATACTTTATTTATCAACACCAGTTTTTTATTCGACACATAATAGCTACTCTCTCACTAGAAAATAACTGTACCTGGTACACTCCCAGGTACCTGGGAGGACAAGAAACCTCTCGCTGAGATAACTTCTGCATAGGAACGTATTAAAACACATTGAGAGACACCCATAGCTCAACATACTAAAAGTGATATAATCTACTCACAAATTATGTTAAAACTCTACACTTACAATGAACTGTAAGAAGCTATCCATTATTATAATAGGGTTACTATGTCATATCACATAATTTCAGTATTCACTGAAATATTTTTCTCAAGTCTGTAAAAATTCTTGCCATATATAAAATTCAATCACACAAATGCAAAAGCTTAAGTATTTTTTTCAAGTAATATCACAATCCCTTCTTACCATGACTATGTCGCCAGGCTGAATAGTGATTTCATCGTGGCTTCTTGATTCAAAAGGATACAATGCTCTATAATACACGATTTTTACATCCTCCTGAGCAGAAATGGTTAGAGGAGCTTTTTCTGAGCAAAGGAAGAAAACACACAGATACAAAGCAAAAAAAAATAATCAAACTGCATTATTTTAAAATATTTTAAATATAAGGTGAAAGTAGAAACAAAAATTAATAAACCTTACATTGTCTGTAGGAAATATATTACCCCACTTTTACAGATGAGGAAATATGAAAATGAATTATTTCAAATACAGTTTTCTTACTATTTTCTCTTCTAAACATCAGGTAAAATATTAGTATATTGTAACTTTTTTGATATATGCAACTATTTTCATAGAAAGAATCAGGTACTTATGATGCAACATATATGACATCTCAAATGCTTCAGTGATTTTGTAGGTTAAATCTGTTCATCCATAGGTTCAACTCAGACAGTGATGTTCTTTAACATATCAATGGTATCCCAAATATTTTTAGAGGCTGTTTGTGTAGCAGCTTCCTTTGCAGCCTGACTATACTTCCAAGAAAGACGTTTCAAAATGTCCTAGTACATACAGACTGACTGAAAACTGGTCACTTACAGATGGTGTTTTAAAAAAATTACATGCTAAAGATGCATTATTAGAAAAAGTAAGAATGCAGAGAAACCCCAAAGATAAAAGCTAAATTGCTCTTTTATTATGTGCTTCCTATTTTGCCTATTCAGTCATAAAAGTGCCCTCTGCTACTCTGCACAAATAAAACCTAGCAAGAGGACATAGTAGATTAAGTCAATTTTAGATTTGGGCTATAAGATAGAAGGTAATTTCCCCTTTATGCAATCCTTTGATCAAATATTTAAACAAATATTACATTCCCAATCAGTTCTCTTGTGTATGGGCAAAAAACAGGTTATAATGCAGAGAAAAAGCTCCCAGCAGAAAGTGATTGTGTGCTTAGCAGAAAAAAGGGGATTAAATCTTAGACTTCATGTAATTTCTTGAGTAAACAACATGCATGGTGAAGGGGGAATAGGAAAAAGGACTAACTAAACTAAATGACATATTGCTACTACTCTAAAAAAATCCCAAAGCATACATTCCACACCAAAATAAGAATTGTAAAGGAAAGTACAAAAATAATTTTTGACATCTTGCACCAAGATCTTCCAACAACTTAGTGCCAATTGAAGATAGAATCTTAGCTCTATAAGCCTCATCAACTGTGCTTTATACTCTGGTAAACACCATACTTTTAGGAAGAATGGTGAAGGCTGAAAGAACAACTTCTTGGAGTCTAGACCTCAATTCATACATGATTTACTTTAATAAAACAAGCAATCCAATCATGAAACATAATATTCTTCTGTATTAAATGTGAAGACAAAACAGAAAATTTCAATTCAAGAGGCATGTGCAACAGTGTTTCTTGATTTTTTACTCTACCTGCATTTGACCAAGGAGCCTGGACAGCTGGCTTAACTGGCTCTTGATGTGGTTGGAAAAGCTTACTCAGTTTCTCTTGCATTTCCTGTTTCCCCTTATCCTCACTTTCCTTCTTGGTTATTTCCTCCTTTTTTTGCTTTTCATCTTCCTGAATTTTTTTTTGCCACTGAAGTTCTTCTTCCGGTTGCACTCGATCAAGCCGCTGTTTATCCCGTTCCTGAATTCGCCTATTGGACAATTAAGGTGTTTTTTAAGCCAGTTAAACAAAAGACCATAAAAGTTAGTCACCCTTGTGGGGGATCTACAGTATAAAGTGTACTCTTTATGGCTTTTGTATACGCTGTAAGATCTGGTAATTTTATTTTGGCGAGTTATCAACCACTCCACAGCATCTTCTTACACAATGACTCGTAGAGGGCAAAGGAGAAATATTCAGAGAGATATGCTATGACTCCATATGTATTCATAAAGGAAGAGCTGTGACTCTCAGATAAGTGACAGAACACTACTTCATGTCACCTGCTACTAAGTGCAGGCCTCCATTACCTTGAGTTGCTTTGTCTTTGTATTAAAAAACCTACCTTTAATATATTTTTAAATTTTAACTCGCATATCAATTCTGTACCTTTACAATATGATTCCACAGAACTCTAATAGAAGAAGTACAAAGCAACCTGAGCACACAGAAATGATAAACTAGTTATGTTTTGCAGCTGAATGCAAGATGGGAAAAAACATTCAAAACTACTTTCTCTTGTCAGAGTTCTTCAGAAATTTGTAAATGCTAAACCTTACCTTCTTTATTGAGCTTGTGATCTCTTCTCCTCTACAATGACATGAAAATAAATACATTTCCCTGTATTTTTCTAATTATTGTTAGAAACTTTATACAGGTATCCTAAGGCAGTCTTACTCAGCTTGCAATACTCTGAAAATTATAAGCTTTATGACATTAAGTATCTTAATATTTTCAGTCCCACCTCAACTCAACAACCGAGTCAACTTGGGGATTCAGCAATATTTGTGTATTCTCTTTTCATAGTTTTCCATGGGATTCATAAATCCTATGCAGTTGTTTTGAGTGATGAACCATATGGAGAAAGAAGGAAGAAAAAGAGAAAAAAAAAAATCTCCCTTGGCTGAAGAAACAAAACTCCTTGGCATCCAAACCCCCAGACATAAGCTCTTCAGTTCCATGTAACTCTATGGCTGCTTTTGAAAATCTCTTCCTGGGCAGTCTAATTTAAGCAATCTGAGTATCCTGTTATATCAGTATTGAGAGTTACCATTTTCATTTACCCCACAATCCCTTTTATTTAATCTAGGCCTGTGGATATCAGCTGCAGCTATCACCAGTCATTTTCAATAATGAATACTTTCCATAAAGTTTTCCCTGAAACCCATTACACAGCAAATGATACACTTCAATTTTTATCTGCTCAGCACTGACTTCAGCTCTAAAATGAGCGAAGAAGTTGGAAATACTAATCAAATAAATTGGTTCTGCTTATTTTCTCAAAGCCACAAACATCCCTAGGTAATACTCAAAAATATGGCAGTCCTGATCTTCCTGTAGAGGGGCAAGGAGTAAAGATACCTACAAGCTTCATACAACACTCTTACAGAACTATTCAGAAAATTTCATATTCCTAACTGTGAAAGCTATCAAAAGTCTTTCCCCTCCAGCACAGTACAAGACAACAGAAGAAAAGAATAGATATTCTCTGCTAGAAACAATTTGCACCAATAAAGATAACTCTAAAGGGCTATAACAGATGCACAGGGCACTTTATTTTGTTCCATGACCTATTCTACTCCTATACTTTCTTCATGCTTACAAAGTTAGTGACAAATGTGTAACAACGAGCTGATCATCACAGACTTGGTCTACTATATAGAATATAATATGTCCAAGGACAAAATAAATTCCTGGCCAAAAACTGTTTGACAAAAAAGTAAATTAATTCCTTAAGGGGAAAAAATCCACTTTCCTAACAGAAGGTTGCAGCAGAAGGAAAAAAATCTCATCTCTATCAATGAGAAGTTTGAAGTTGACAAGAATATTTTCTGAAAGATGTCCAAGTACCAGTATCTGTTTAAGATGGTAGCTACTAACTTATAAATTCAAAAAAATCTTTGGTTCTCAATGAAATTACTGATATAATTTCAATATTCCACACCAGTATATCATAAGAAGAGGTTAAGACATCAGTGTGAAGGATATCACTTCCTCCTCTATGAAATACTGCCCCACTTTTCTGCCTTCAATGTAAAATCATCTAACAAGTTAAACTCACTGTTCTGACAACCTCCTATTTTAATTGCTGAATTTGCCCTTTGTCCATCCATTTGCAAAGCATTCAGAGCCAATTACTCTAGTTTTGTTGCAACACTGAAGCTACACCACACAGGCATACAGAGCTCAGTTGTCTCTTGGCTTGAGTGGTGTCTTACCTGGTGAGTTTAGTTAGATGGGCTTTAAATGGGAAACAGTTTTTTAATTATGTTTCTAGTAGAGTGGTTAAGTCTTCCCATGTTTATAAACCAAGTTTGCTCTAACTGCTCAAGCAGAAAGAGCAGATGAAAATGTATCAGGGCAGGGAAGTAATGTACACGCAGGGTGGTACATGTGACTTCTTTTTTCCTTCCACAGAAGCTGCTTGTTATGCTTATTGTTTTGGAAGCTAATATTACAAGCTGAAGACAAGGACGGGAAGAAGAGACAGAGAAACTGAAGACCTTAAAGATCACCCAGTCCCAACCACCCAACCCCCCCGCCACGGGCAGGGACACCTTCCACCAGACCAGGTTGCTCCAAGCCCCGTCCAGCCTGGCCTTGAACCCTTCCAGGGAGGGGGCAGCCACAGCTTCTCTGGGCAACCTGTGCCAGTGTCTCACCACCCGCACAGGAAAGAATTTCTTCCTTATATCTAATCTAAATCTACCCTCTTTCAGTTTAAAACTGTTACCCCTCATCCTATCTCTACATTCCCTGATAGAGTCCCTTCCCCACCTTTCCTGTAGCCCCCTTTCAGTACTGGAAGGCCACAATAAGGTCTCCCTGGAGACTCCTCTTCTCCAGGCTGAACAACCCCAGCCCTCTCAGCCTGTCCTCACTGGGGAGGTGCTCCAGCCCCCTGATCATCTTCATTGCCTCCTCTGGACCCCTGTGTCCTTCTTATGTTGCGGGTCCCAGAGCTGGACTGCAGGTGGGGTCTCACAAGAGCAGAGTAGAGGGGGAGAATCACCTCCTTTGACCTGCTGGTCACGTGCCTTTTGATGCAGCCTGGGATACAGTTGGGCCATCCTCTTCTTATCCCAAACACTGAGAGTAAGTTCTATTCATTTGGCTCAAATGTAGGGCTTTTTTTCCCCTCTGAACTGTATATTACTCCCACAGTCAATACAAGCTTGCATGGAATTAGCCTTAAGGTAAATAAGACTAATTAGCCACAAGAGGTCTTCAAAAAGACCTCTACCATCCCCAAATATGTATGCCTGCATCTTTGTTTGCTCAGTTATGTGCACAACTCGGTGCATAATTACCAACAAAAAATTGTAAGATGGTTCTCAGTATAAGGTGATTGTGTTATCCATTAAGCCAAAGGTTAAAGTACACATAACTATGCCCTTAGATTATTCTTTCCTTCTTTGCTTTTACTAGAGCTATTAAAAGGCAGAATACTTCCATAATCATTACGGGCCAGTATCCAGGTTATGAGCATCAATCATTTACCTTATTCATTTTGGTGTATGTTGGAAATCAGTAATACTGGCAGACTGCTCATTATCAGGTATACCAATTGTGACTATTGAGAAGCTTGAATATTTGGGCAGCATGAAGTTTTGCGTTACCAATAATGTCGGAATTATCAACTAGCATGAAGTCAGACATTAAGTTTTACATGGCAGAAGTTTTTCCTTTTTAAAATCTGTTTTATAGAATTTCATTTTTCTGGAAGGGAGTATTTTATTTAATATTCTGAATATTTCTGGTGTTCCTATACTTCCAGTACTTCAGCAATCTTCTTATTTTCAAGGAAAGTTCCAACATAATTACCATATTTAGTGTAGTTATTTCTTCATGATATAAAAGTTGTGTTCTTAGAAAGTTTGCTATTTCTGAAGTTGGTCTTTAAGATTTCTAAAGGCATGGGTATTATATAAGCGATTTAAGAATTATCTAAACTTAATTGCTTTCTATTTGAAGGTATGGTTTTCACTGAGACTTCGTTTTGTTTTTTCCTGAAATGTAAAAATTAACTTGACTTACCAAGTAGTAACACAGGCTATCAATTTACTTTAGGTCACAATCCATGTAATGTTATAACTAATAATTTAAGGCCTCTTGTTCCTAGGCCTTTGTTTTCTTCTCTTGACCAACATTTGTCTGTATTAAGAGTATAAAAACCCCACAGTTGATAAAAATTAAATCAAACAGCTACTGATAAATAACATCAGAATAGAAGTGGTTGCTAGCATATATGCCATTCATTTTACATAATATATCAGAAATATATGTAGAAAACAAATTCCCAAGTGTGTAGCAGAAAATCATTAGGTCTTTGTTATATATGCTAATAAAAAAGACAGAGCTAGTTAGTTACACTGTTCAAGAACCTCTCTAGGTCTAGAAGTACACTACACATTTAAGTAACACCGCTAAAATCCATCTGTATCACTGACACTTAAGAGTCACAAACAGATGTAGAAGCCCGTGTCCACAGCACACTTCTCATTCAAGGATAAATCAAGAGATTCCCTGAGTTATAAAAGGGGTCATCTGCACTGAAATGAAACTTCGTCTAGGTCTTGGGTATTCTTGCCATTTAGTGATATATTATTTGAGATTAGATTACGGACCTGGGAATGTAGAGTTTATTTTACTTGTTTGAAAAATGCTTTGCGCACTAATACCTCTACAGAAAGGGCTTAGAGTTTGTTACCTTTGAGCTTCTTTCTGCTTTTCCAGTTCTACCGTCTTCCTTTCCTGTTCCTTCTGTTTCAGCCTCTCTGCTTCCAAGTTCTTCTGCTTCTGTAGTTGTTGTTTGTTATGGATTTCTCTCAGCTCCTAGAGAAAAAAGTAAAATATGTGTAAACATATACTATGTGAATCATAACTAATGGCTCCATATATTTCATTGTGAAGTAACAAAACTTGCAAATGGTGGGGTATCTCTGTTCAAACTTACAGTACTGCCAAATGCACTGGCAGACATTTAAGGTAGATTTCAAACGTCTATAAACCACTTACTGTTTTCCTATTTTTATCTGTATAACCTGAGATGTTAAAAGGGTTAAGAAACAAAAAAGCCTTTTTTAAATGGGACTCTAAAAAGCTGACAAAAGTTTGACAAACCTTCATCTGAAAGGTCACTTATGTTTTAATTTAAGTTGTTTGCTGGTTTGTTGAATTAATTTATTCAATTCCATTCAAAAGTATGCTTTCTGAGCTGCTCATAATAGCAACTGTTTCAATTAATTGGTTTTATTTTGAAATTAATAGTGTTTTACTAAAGAATCTTCAGAACTGGTTTATACCCAGAAGACTGAATTCCTTAAGCAATGTTTTTGGGATGAATCCTGGCACAGAGAGTATTCATTCATATACAAACCAGTTTTCCTCTAACTGGAAAGACATTGCCTGAAACATTTAGAATATAAATAATAAAAACATAACTTCCACAAGATTTGTTTTCTGCATTAACACCAATACAAGTTTTATCTGCAATCTCTTTGTATAACCTGGAATTTTGCATCTGAACTCCTCAGTATTACAAGGAAAAGAAAGGATAACTTTATTTATGACAACTGACTCTTTTAATTGAAAGTAGTTCACTTTAAAAAAATCGATATGTTTTAATGAAAATATAGTACAGACAAAAATATGCAGAGAAAGTTTGTAGCAAGAAATTGTTACTTAATCTGTATCTTAATAACGTCTACTTTTATTGAAATATGTTATGACTTACATCACACAGGTTTGTTTAGCTCTTGTATCCTTAAAAGCTTTACCTTAATTTATTCAGAAATTGAAACAGTTAATCTTGAAAGTATTTGGATAGCTTTTCAGAAATTCACAATCTACAAATTAACCAGATGAAGACTTCATGTAACTATCCTCATGCACTGACTGAAATGTAGAAAATTGCATGAGAATAAAAAAAAAACACAACAAAAAACCAAACAAAAACACAACAAAGCTAAGTATCAAGTGATTGAAAGGGCCAAAATGAGAAAAGTTTCAGTAAGTTAATTTCACAACATTATTAGTAACTTCTTAGCTATAGGTTCATAAAAGTTAAAAGTTAATACTTGCTTATTTACAGACTGTACTTGCTGCATCTAAAAATTTTTGTTAGTGAAAGTAATACATGCGTTAGTGCTGAATGATCGCACACTGTGCAAGATCAAATTTTAAGATATCAAGATAACTACATTACAGAGTAGCACATGTCCTTTGCAAGGTATTAAAAACACTTCTGACATATGGATGAAAGTTTAAAAAAAAAGTTAAGTTGAACCTCACATCCTAGCTCTCAGTTTCATTGCGTTACTGATCTTCAATTTTAAGTTCAATGAAAACTGAATTCAACATCATTAAAGAGATAATCAATTCTTATACAAGTTTTAATTAAAACTCTGCTAAGGCCATGAAACCCACTGAAATAAGGAGATAATCTGGGCAGTAACATATTTTATGATCATCATGATTTTCCATAGTCACATTAAAGCTTAGTAGATAGTAAGGATCTAGAATGGATATCATAGAATGTAAAATAAACTACTCTTGCAAAAAGCACCGGAACTATTTGGGCAGGATATTGCCTTTGGGAAAAATGTTAAACCCTGAATGCCCATGGTTATAAACATTGATGCATAGCCATAATTTGGACTAAGGAAAAGAGCTACTAAAAAGGAAATACATTAGCAATATTGAACATAATGGGGTTTTAGTAGTTGGCCCATAAAGAACAATGAGACAATAAAGGGATCGGGAGATTGCAGTGAATACACAGTCGGTCAACTGCACCTGGAGCAAGAGGTGGCCTCTGACCAGACTATTAATTCCTGAAGTGTTGACTAGAGTGAAACGTCATTTCCAATAACTGTGCGTTATTAATTCAGCTTCTTTAATGTTGTGTACACTTGTAACATATTGAGGTACAAAAGATTTGACCCTTGCTTCAAATTAACTTCTTTGGGGGAATCACAGTCCCCATCTTCTCTACATGATCATCTGAACCCATATTTGTATCAAAAAATATGTGCAAGTGCAAAGGACAAACATACTACCATAAGAACATCAGCAGTGATGCGATTTAAAAGCATTCATCTGAAAGGACACAGATCAGAAAATGGCACAGCTGAAAGTGGTTTTCCACCTGGCCAATGGTACTATGAATTTTTGTAGATCGCAGAAATCCATAAAACTAAGTGCCTACAAAGCTCTTGAAACTCAAAATACTACTTCTGTAAAATATCAAATATCTTGACTAGTATTCATGATTTCTAACAAGCTGTTCCTCCTTTCTGGGCAAAGCGACTGCTACCCAAAGCACAGGTTTTTGACTCCTACATTTAGTTCAGCTTTAGCACAGGCTTCCGTTTGGAAATCCTTTGTTGTTCTACTTGCTCTGGCTTTCTTTCACATTCATGTTCCCTCCTTCCACTTAACTTCGTATGCCAAGAAGCTCAAGATTGAGTCCCGGCCAATGAGAACTCCTCTTGCTATTGAACAGAGAGATCTGGGATAGTCGTGCATTTCTAATATGGCAACACTTAAGATGGCTTAAAATTTTGCAAGTAACAGCAGATTATTTAGACAACAGTGCTTTCCAGATTTGTTTTTTTCGTCCCCTTTGTATCTTTATCCCAAACTCTGTTGTTTGAACAGTTAAATAGAAATAATCACTAGGCAAAGAAAGTGGAACTAAAATTCTTGAAGAGTATGAAGGCTATCAGAGTTAGACAAAAAAAAAACAAAAAACAATAAATCTCAAAAAGCTTTAAGTGAGACAATCCAGATGCAAATATCCAATCTTAGTTTATTTTTTAAAAAGAAATTTGTAAACTAGAAAGAATGATTCAGTTCATCTATATAAGCAGAATCAGGAGGAATCTACATCTAATTCAGAATATCGGTATTTTCCCCCCTTCAGAAAAATTTCCTGAATTCGTAAATACATAAAAACAAGTTACAACTTCCAAGACATCTGTGCACCAAACATTATTTACTTCCACTAGATGTCTAACTGCAAGGCTAGTCCAAACGTTATATTTTAATTATAGTTTAGACATCTAAGTTTATCTCACCACTAAACATATGCTATATGCCACTTTCACTACCAAATAAAAAACTGGGCAAGTTTTAGCTGTGAGCCATGCCTCTGCATCTATCTGAAGCAAGTAGTTTCTCATACTGAGTACTTGTAGTAGGATTATTAACTGCTGCATCACAGCAGTTAAGTGCTGCTGCCAACTCTGGTCCAAAGAATTAAATTGATTTGTTTGCTTATTTTGTCATATTATCTATATGCTCAGCTAAATTAGGATCTCAAGGGACATTTTAATAATTGCTTAAGTTTTCCATAGACAGTTTAGCACATTATTCCCTCCCAGTTAAGCCAATGTGCTACCTCAGTATTTTGTGAAAAGATTTTTCTGTGACCTACCTGTAACAGTTAAGAAAATCTAACTGAGTTTATACTCCTAACAATGAAGGGAATATTTTTGGAGGTAAAAAAATGCAGTATGTGTCCTTCTTTGCATTAGATAGGAGATAAAAAAGATGTCATTGGTATCTCATGCAAGAGATAGATGCTTTGCTGCTTTGCCAAGTATCAGTGGGAGGACAGGGGAGAAAGAATTAGCATCTCCCACAGTGCTACAGGACACCAGTTGAACAAAATTATAGTAATACTTCAACAGTCAACAGAATGAAACATTTGCCAGCTCAATATTCAGCACAGTCCTACACTCATCTTTTACAGACACAAGCAACTTAAAAGCTGTACATTTACAAATCATATATTGTAACTCCAAAGACATAACAATGCTTTGCTTGTTTCTGGTGTGCAGGACAAAGCATGCCTTACCTTAAAAGCACAGAGAAATTGTTACCTTTCCACTTCATTCACAAACAGACTAACAAGTATAATTTTGAGATGTTACAATAGCCACATTTATGTACCCACATACTATTGAATATGAATTAAAATATGAGTTTCATACAGCAGAGTAATACTCACTATATACAGACAAGTCATATTGATATGAAAACCTTAACGTTAGAAATGTAGTTGTTTAAGTCCAAATTTTGCCTTTTGACAGAAAGATAATAGAACTTAGAATACTTCAGGGATTACAACACAAGGGCTTCCATCAAATCTTATCCCCTTGAGACAAACCAGAACATTTGATCCCAGAGGAAAGAACCCTACAGTTCTGTGCTCACTGAGGCTTTCCCACGGCAATATTCTTTTACCCCATTCC
Source organism: Tyto alba (assembly GCF_018691265.1). Taxonomy (NCBI): domain Eukaryota; kingdom Metazoa; phylum Chordata; class Aves; order Strigiformes; family Tytonidae; genus Tyto; species Tyto alba. The sequence continues at coordinate 29,602,208 of NW_024881276.1, forward strand.
CCAGCTCCCAAAGTGCCTGCTTTGTCCTTGACAGAGACAGTTCCTCCTTTCACCCCATATTATATCTATAGTGGATTTGATAAAGGGAATGTATTGCCATCTCTCTCATACCTGAAATCACAAATTACAGTGCTGCGTAGGAATACTTAACATAAAAGCGTTTTCTTCTTAAAAATTCTGAACATCATGACCAAAATAGGCAAATAACTTAAAACCTTGAAGTTTCAGATAAGCAAAAGACAAAAATAACTAACTAGTACCTTGCTCAAGTTGCAATTCAAGGCATACTCCTCACCTAGGCAGTAAGGATTAGCTAAAGAATCAAATTATAAACTCTTCCCTTTGGTTATGTTTTAGTGCTAGCACCTCTTATTAAATACTAACTTAGTTAAACACTGCACACTCATCTGTTTATGGTAAAGTGAAGCACATAACTGGAGGAAGTTCATCACTCAGATTGAGATAGTTGTGTACTGCCTGAGTATGGCATGGAGACCTTTAGAAAGGAGTCTAAGTAGTTGACGCAGCCCAGGAGAACTGCCAGGCACTGCAGCATTGCATCTTCCATTGCCACTGACTGGAAGAAAGAAATGCTCAAATGTAAACAGGCATTCATATGCAAGACTTGTCCAGTGCACACTGACTAGACAGGGACTGACAACAACCGGAACATGACACAAAATGTAAAACATTAAGAACTTGATTCTACTTGTTCACCACTTTTTCCAGGAACTGAGAATAGCCTCTCAGCAAGACTAACGTATTTCAGAAACACTCGCTTATTAGTTGTCTTCTCCTGTGCAACAACACAGATACGTTCTAACTACTTGATTCTTCTATGCCATATGAAATGATTATTTGGGTTTTGGAGACAAGAACTGTGTTAAGTATTATTATTGCTTTCTTTGACAGTGTGTAATGACTGACCTTTGTAACATTTAAATGTAAATTCACGCTGACTATAGAAAGAATTTGTAAAGGTAAATTACAGTAGGACTATTCAAATACAAACAGGAAACTTTATATAAAGCCTTCTATTCTACAGAATTATTTTATAAAGCAGAGAAAATAAACAAGTGCCTAGTTACATTTTACTAATATCTGTATCAATTTTAATTATTAGACTTCTAGGCTAAGATTTTTAAAGAGCAATGGAAGTTAGACTTGTCAACCATAATTCAGGACACAAAAAAGTGGCCCAACTTTCAACCTTGTTACAACCTCAGTCACTTACTCTACAGCCAAATACAACACAATGCACAAGACTCTTATCTTCTCTAATAAAATGCCTCAAATCTGATTTGAAAGGGTATCTGACCAACTGCAGGCTAAGGTGCTTATTTCTCTGCCAAACAAGTACTAAGTTTCCGGAAACCATGTGGTTCTACCTAAAAATATTCAATAAAGATACTTGAAACTACCTGTTTTGAAATATTAATAACATTTTATACTCCATAAAGTTTTAAAAAGGAACCAAATTCTATGAACATTTCTAACTCTTGAGATGTTAATTTGAAACAAAAGTACCTGACGTACTTGAGCTCCAAAGGACTAATTAGAAGAAATTTGAATCAGTTGTTTTGGAGAGATGACAAAAGATCCAGTGGAAAAAAATGTTTAAGTTATCTCCCTAGTCACTCATATATACTATTAAGATGTAAAGCAAAGAAGAGGTAATTTAATACTGTTTTAAGTATTGACTTACTGCAGAATATAAAAACTATAATATGGAAGCAAATGCAGTGCAATCCACTGTACACTATTATGGTGTTAAAAAGTTGACACAAACTAAAATATACTGGAATATTTGGCAAACCTTACCGTCTTGTCAATGAAAAGGCACACTAGATAACTAGTTAAATTGTTCAATTTTTCTTGTACTATTGCAGTATATTTCTGTATTCCCTATCAATAGATTAAGTTTAGCCTACTTCAAGAGAATGAATCAGAAATGGAGTTTTGCAAAATTTAAGGATATATTCACATAGGAGATAATGCAACTTATATTTATAGTCAGTAAGGAATAAATCTCAACAATGATGACAAAAGTTTTTAATTTAATGTTGTTGTCAACTTCCCTGTCTCTTAAGCATTTTGTTTGGCATATGCCCTTGTACTCAGAGTGCAGTAGCTTGCAGATTTACAATTTTGCTTCTGTTTTCTATTAATTTAATTATTTGGACTAAGTAAAGACTCCCTCTCTCTGAAGGAAATAAGTGCAAAATATCATAAGATGGTATATATCTAAAGAGTATTTAGATATGCTCTTTTTTTTTTTTTCCTGGAACTTTACAAACACCACCACATCATTCTGCTTCTTGTTCAGAAGCTAGTTATATTAGAGAAGACAAGACAAGCACCAGTGCCACTCCATCACTTAGAGTACAAAAGCTGCACAAGACAGTGTCAGTTATGGTGCTGCTATCCTAACAGCAACACCGTCAAATGTGCATCTTTCAGTAGGTATACTAAAGCACAAAGTAAGAGCATATCATCATTAAAAAAGTCTACCAGTTTTAAACCTACTAGGTAATTCAGAAATAGCCTTGATTAAAAATGGAGGTTTCTATTTATTTATTTAATATAAATACATTTTTAAATTAAGCATTTCTGTATTTCCTATCTTTACATATTTTCTCTTAGTTTACAAGATAAGAAGCCTTTATTATATTTATAGCTCAGCTGTGGTGGAATTTTTGATATGTTATCTAAAAGTGTTCTACATGTAAATCTGAGCGTTACACAGTTCACTGATAACGACACAAGTTGTAAGGTACTGTGGCACCAAATGAGCCTGCTGTATTTATGCATCCAGTTACTAATAAGTAAACAAAAAGGTCTTCTGTTAAATTGGGGAACCTATTAATTTGGCAGTTATTTATAAACCATTTCCTACCTGTTTCAAATGTAACAGTCATCTTTCCAGTGGCAGTTCCTAAAAGCTGTCACAGATTTTTGATTGTCTAGGTGAAAGTATCTGAGAATTAGGCAAGTTCCTAGAGTACTTTGCTTTCAGCAATACTATTATCTAAGAGATAGCTGAGTTCTGCCTTGATTTAAGAACAGAACTTCCACTTCACACAAACCCTAATAAAACCATGAGTCTCAGAAAACTTTTCACTAGATTTGTGTATAAAGTCTCATTTGCAAGGCATACTGAGAGCTCTCTCCACAAGAACAGCCGCCACTAAACCACTGCTGCACACATAGCATCTTCTAAGTGGTTTCTCTGGCACTGGAAGTACAACTATTCCATGCCGAGTCCATGAAAAGCTACATATGCCTTTGTAGATATTTAAATCTAGTAATAAAATCATCCAGTCCCCCCCCATACATCTTGCACATCTAGTGAAACTACAAAAGGGAAAAGATATAACTCTCACTGAATTAAGCTCCCACCTCTCAGTTTCAATAGCACAACCACCTCTCAAACTCATCTCTTCCAAAAAAGCAAAACAAGCTGCAGCAAGGCAAAAATACCAGCATACAGCATCAAAAAGTGGTCTTCCTATTAAGCACTGCTCCTATACATTACGAAATGAAGAACACAATATCCTCAAGCCAGAGGAAGCTTGCTGAAGCCTTCCCAAAGAACTGTCTACATAACTAATTTTCAGCATTTAAAGTGATAAATCTAAATACTAAGACTTGAACACAGAAATCAATCTTCCTATTAAACTGCAAAATAGTTTACAATTAGTCAAGGTATTCTTGGATAGATGGCAGACATTCTGATAAATTAATGTATTTGTTTAATGCATCTCCAAATTTTAATTATCATTAGCTTGTTATTTGTTAAGGCAAGCCCTTCAATATTTAAAATATTGAATTTTGTTTGTTTTGGGCTTGTTTTTTTCCTACTGTCACAGTACTGAGATTATTCACCCTTCTGCTCATTTATAACCTGTTTAGGTCATTTAGGATCAAACCAAATGCTGACGCTAATTTTAAAATTAATATCCTTTGGTCACGTTTATTTGCAGAACACTTCAAAAGGACTCCATTAAAAAAAAAAAAAGCAACAAACAAAAAAACAAAAAAAAACCACAAACACCCAAAAAGCACATATAAAAAAAATGTGAAATAAACCATTCTGTTTTCTTTAAATTGAGCACATTTTGTTTGTTTTGTGTCTCTTATGACTCTGCAGAGATTCTCCACTTTCTACCTCCCTGACTAAGATCATGAGTTATCTTCGAATTGGCATTAAAACAGGTAGTGGTATGGTCTACAGCTTTTCACTTTTCCTATAATTATTAATAACTTTAATATTAAAACAAGCTATTTGTTGCTTAACTTCAAACATGCCTTCCATCCTAAAGCATATGATGTAATCATAGTTGATCTAATTTCAGAACAGACAGAAACATTAAAGTATCTATCATAATGCTTTTCCTCCCAAATACTTGTAGCACAATCTATTATACCTTGCAGGAAATTGAGTATTCTTCCAGTCAACTTTCAGAAGAAATCATCAGCTGAATTAGCAGATAAAGTACTTTGACATTAGAATATTTTATGAAAAATTAATGCTGTTTAAAGTTTATAACTGAAGACTAATTTATAACGTCTCTCTTGAAGAACACTTTCTCTACCAACTTCTAAAATTTCTGACATTTTACTGTGCAGAAATAAACAAAAATCACACAGTTTTAACAAAAGACTGATCAATAAAGCATGAAACCACAAACAACAGACAACTACATTTAGGAACAAGTATGAGCTTACAAACAGCAGATAAAAATTCTGCAGGTCAATAGAAAACCAAGACTTTTAGTAAAGATTTCAATTTGAGGTACTGATTCCAGCAGACCTACTACAGTTTTGCACTTCTTTGATGCAATAAGGTAGAAACTGGCAATTTCATATTTGCAATCATGGATCTGGAATCAGAGATCAAATTTATTCTTAAACAGATTCTGCAGATTAAGTTGAATCAAACTCCAAGTTGGATGCTAAGTAGTATTTTCTTAAAAAAAACCAAAACAACAAAAAGAAAACCCAAAAAAGATAGATTTAAGAACATTCCCAAAACTGACACTCAATCACTCTAGTTCAATATTTTTTTCCATAATCAAATTAAAAAATAGTTAACTGAACATTTAGAAGAAAGGGTTTAAAAGTCTAGGATTACCTTCAACTGATTATTGAAAATATCAATTTCCTGAAGTTTAGATCTGGTTTCTTTTTCTACTTCATCTAGTTGGTCTCGGAGCTGTTGACGTGCTAGTTCCTTGGCTTCTAAGGCTCTTTTGATAGTAAGAAGAGAATCCCCTGTTTTTAAACATATTGTCAAATAAGTATTTTCTTACACAGAGAATTTTAGCTCATAGAAAGCACCATTTTTCAACATGCATATTGCAACACAAAAAAAGAAATTATGGAGTCTCCCATGCAATGCAGCATCATGTCCTATACAAACTTAGATGTGTACAAAAAGATACTTACTGTGCAAACTGTTCTGTTGAACTTGCTTTAGCTGATCATTAAGCAATTGCTTTTCTGGAATCAACCTTCCAAGCATCTGCTGAGATTCCTGAAAAGAGGACAATGAGGAGAGAGAAAACAAGAAGAGAAACAGAACAAGAGGCAAGGGATTACATTAGCCGTAGACCTCTAATTTTCATTTTTTCTGAAATGACCCTTTAGTTTTTCTCTTGCTAAATTATGTACTATTGCTATTATCCAAGCACTACCTGTGTGGTACTACCACTCAGACATAGTTCTCTGCCAATATAAAAAAGTGAGCATATCAAATTTAAGCATATTACCTGAGAATTGGTTTTCATTGAATACATAACTTGGCTTGGAATTACTTGAAATTCAGGGCAAAAAGACAAGGATAGATTTCAGGAAATGTCAAAAGCAGCACTTACTAACCATTTAATTCTCATTTTAATAAATAATTATTAACTTTGATCAGGAATAGAAAGACAAATATTTACAGTCTACCTAAAGAAAATAAAAGCTTTCACTTTAAAGGAATATATTATGGCCAAAAGTTATACAACACAAGCTCTGTTAGATGCGACTATTTGGAGTCCTAGATCACTTGATTTAGCACTCTTGAAGAAGGGTTATGATCTCTCTCAATTTCAAAACAGTCATGAGATTGTACACCAATATATTACAGGAGACCCTGCAGATGAGAAATTCTTCCATCAGTGGATCATATATGTAACTGTCATATATAATCCTTGCTCTTTTTGGAGGATGAAGTGCTACTTCATATACCTTTCAGAAGCCTTGACCTCCAACTTCAACTTGTCAAAGCACATTATAGAAAAATGAGGTGAAACAGCATATTTTATAAAAGCCACCTGAGCATCAACTTCCCAACTTTCAGACAAACTAAGTAATTTATTTCACCAGTTGTCTTGAATTGCTGGCTTTTGAGGAATCAACCATCTGACAATTTCAATTTGTCATGAAGGACTGCAAATGAAATAATATGCTTTTAAGAATAAATGTCACCTAATCATTTAATACCACAGTCAGTCCCGTGAAAAGTTTTAGGTTTTGTTACAAGAATACAAGGTTGAATGTACTGACATGACTTCGTAGTTGTCCCACTTTACTCATGGCAGTCTTTGATTTGGGCCTCTGCAGTGTACAGCTCAGATCTTACAATTATGCAACGTCTGCAGACTACTGTAATCTCTTTCTGTTCCAGAAAAGATACTTAGATAGCACAGCAGAGTCAAGGACTTTATAAATTCAAGGTATCAAAATTAAGATCAGCTATGCATTTCACTATTATGAGTTACATGTGTCCCTCACTGCTCAGCTGCATTGCTAATAGCACCACAAGATCTTTTTCAGACCTTCAAGAATATCATGAACCCCAGATACTCCTGTCATGGGACTCATATTTCTTACTTGGAATCAAATGAGAAACAGCAGTATATAATGCACCATTTGCCAAATCATCTGCCTGAAGGGGCCTGCCTCCTTCCCAACAACCACCGTTACCATGTTCTTAAACTACATGCAAAACCACTGTCCTTTGCATTCACACCTTCCCTTCCACCATATCCTCCCACCCAAACACCTGCATGTCCCATGCCATGGTTTAGGATGAAAAATTGAAACAGTATTATTAAATTAGTATAGCACACAGGCATAATGGAAATTAAGTTTTCAAGTAGTATAATTCAAGAAAGGTGGTATCTAGTAGACTACATGTATTGGTGGATAAACCTCGAGAGAAAGAGGAAAGGAAGTCACCTTTCAATACACAAGGATATAAAAATTGTATTATGCCAATTCAAGAACCATTTTGATAAGCCAATCAGCAGAATGGATGTCAAAATATAACAGAATTTATAGAAAAACTATCATTCTTCAAGCACAAAAAGTAACATAGGACAGTATTTCAGGTTGGAATGTAATCCTAACCTCAGCTGTTTATTTTTAAAAGCCAGAATACTTCTAAAACTCCAGAATATCCAATCTTAATACACAGAATGGTTTGAAGAGTAGTTAAGGACAGAGACTGCCAAGGGATCATGAGAGTCAAGTCCTGTTTCCTGAAATCAGACAATCATAGAATCACAGAATGGTTTAGGTTGGAAGGAACCTCCAAAGATCACCCAGTCCCAACCCCCCTGCCATGGGCAGGGACACCTTCCACCAGACCAGGCTGCTCCAAGCCCCGTCCAACCTGGCCTTGAACCCTTCCAGGGAGGGGGCAGCCACAGCTTCTCTAGGCACCCTGTGCCAGTGCCTCACCACCCGCAGAGTAAAGAATTTCTTCCTTACAGCTAATCTAAATCTACTATCTTTCCATTTAAAACCATTACCCCTCATCCTATCCTTACACTCCCTGATAAAGGGTCCCTCCCCAGCTGTCCTGTAGCCCCATTTAAGTACTGGAAGGCCGCTAGCAGGTCTTCTCAGAGCTTTCTCTTCTCTGGACTGAACAACCCCAATTCTCTCAGCCTGTCCTCACTGGGGAGGTGCTCCAGCCCCCTGAGTATCTCAGTGGCCTCCTCTGGACCCACCTGAGCAGGTCCGTGTCCTTCTGATGTCGGGGGCCCCAGAGCTGGACACAGCACTGCAGGGGGGGTCTCATGGGAGTGGAGCAGAGGGGAAGAATCACTTCCCTCGACCTGCTGGCCACACTTCTCTTGATGCAGCCCAGGACACAGTTGGCTTCCTGGGCTGTGAGTGCACATTGTTGGCTCACAGTCAGTTTTCCATCCACTAATACCACCAAGTCCTTCTCTGCAGGGCTGTTCTCAACCCACTCATCGCCCAGTCTGTATTTGTCCTTGGGATTGCCTCAACCCATGTGCAGGACCTTGCACATGGCCTTATTGAACTTCATGAGGTTTTCATGGGTCCACCTCTCCAGCCTGCCCAGGTCCCTCTGGATGGCATCATTTCCCTCCAGTGTGTAAACCACACCATGCAGCTTGGTGGTGTTGGCAAACTTGCTGAGGGTGCACTCAGTCCCACTGTTTGTGTCGCTGACAAAGATGTTAAACAGTGCTGGTCCCAACACCAACCCCTGAGGAACGTCACTCATGACTGCTCTCCACTTGGACATTGAGCTGTTGACTGCAGCTCTGAGTGCGACCATCCAGCCAAGTCCTTATCCACTGAGTAGTCCATCTGTCAAATCCATATCTCTCCAATTTGGAGACAAGGATATCATGCAGGACAGTGTCAAATGCTTTGCACAAGTCCAGGAAGATGATGCCAGTTGCTCTTCCCTTATCCAACAGCGCTGCAACTTTGTCACAAAAGGCCACCAAATTTGTCAGGCACAATTTGCCCTTAGTGAAGCCATGTTGGCTGTCACCAGTCAACTCCTTATTTTCCATGTGCCCTAGCACACTTTCCAGGGGGATCCACTCTATGATCTGGCTGGGCACAGAGGTGACACTGACTGGCCTGTAGTTATGTGAGTTATGTTTCTCCTTTTCCAGTCAGCAGGAACTTCACCAGACTGCCACAGCTTCTCAAATATGACAGATTGTCACATAGCCACTTAATCCGCTGCTTCCCTCAGGACCCACCAATGCAGCTCATCAGGTCCCACAGACTTGTGCATTTTCAGGTTTCTTAGATGGCCTCAAACCTGATCTTCTCCTACAGTGGGTATTCTTCATTCTCCCAGTCCCTGCCCTTGCCTTCTGTAGCTTGGGTGGTGTGGCTAGAGCACTTGCCAGTGAAGACTGAGGCAAAAAAGTCATTGAGTACCCCAGCCTTCTCCATATTCTAGGGTAACCAATTCTCCTGTTTCCTTCCAGAGAGGTCCCAGACTTTCTACAGTATTCCTTTTATCACTGATGTACCTATAGAAACTTTTCTTGTTGCCCTTGATGTCCCTGGCCAGATTTAATTCTCCCAGAGCTCTGGCCTTCCTAACCTGATCCCTGGCTGCTCGGATAATTTTTCTGTATCCCTCCCAGGCTATCTGTCCTTGCTTCCACCCTCTGTAGGCCTCCTTTTTGTGTTTGAGCTTGTCCAGGAGCTCCTTGTTCATCCACGCAGGCCTTCTGGCAATTTTGTCTGACTTCCTCTTTGTCAGGATCCATCACTTCTGAGCCTGGAGGAGGTGATCCTTGAACATTAACCAGCTTTCTTCATCCCTTCATCCCTCCAGAGCTTTATCCCATGTTACTCTGCCAAGCAGACCCCTGAAGAGGACAGTGTCTACTCTCCTGAAGTCCAGGGTAGCAAGCTTGCTGCACGCCCTCCTTGCTGCCCTAAGAATTCTGAACTCCACCATTTCATGGTCACTGCAGCCAAAGCTGCCCTTAAGCTTCACATTCCCCACCAGACCCTCCTGGTTGGTGAGAACAAGGTCCAGCATAGCACCTCTCCTCATTGGCTCCTCTACCACTTGGAAAAGGGAATTATCATCAACACACCCCAGGAACCTCCAGGGTTGCTTATGTCCTGCTGTGTTGTCCCTCCAACAGATATTGGAGTGGTTGAACTCCCCCACGAGGACCAGGGCTTGTGAACATGAGGCTGCTCCTATCTGTCTCTAGAGGACCTCATCTGCTTGGTCTTCCCGGTTGGGTGGTCTGTAGCAGACCCCCACTATAACATCTCCTGTCCTTCTCCTCCCTTTAATCCTGACCCATAAGCTCTTGGTCAGCTCCTCATCCATCCCCAGGCAGAGCTCCATGCACTCCAGCTGCTCACTGACATAGAGGGTGACCCCCGCTCCTCGTCGCCCCTGCCTGTCCTTCCTAAAGAGCCTGTACCCTCCATTCCAACACCCCAGTCACAGGAGCCATCCCACCACATCTCCATGATGCCAGTAAGATTGTAGCCCTGCAGATGTGCGCACGTCTCTAGCTCCTCTTGTTTATTCCCCATGTTACATGCATTTGCATAGAGGCATTTAAGTTGGGCCCCCGACAAAGCTGACTTACTGTCTGGAATTCCTTTGTGCTGCTCTGCAGGTGCTCTCCTGCTGACCTGTGACCCCTCTCCAGGCTCTGGGCATCCATTGCTGGCACTGGCATCAAGCTGGTAGGAGTGGGATGGATTGAGGTTCACCTGCCCCAGCAACTTCGGTTTAAAGCCCTCTTCACCAGCATGGCAAGCCTATGGCTGAAGATGCTCTTCCCCTTCTTTGACAGATGGACACCACCAGCCCCCAGTAGACCAGGTTTCTAAAAGTGAGTCCCATGGTCTAAGTAGCCTGGCTGCAGCTCCAGTCCTGTGATCAACTGCTGATTTGCCAGATTCAACTGGCCCTTTCAAACCCCTTTCCTTCAACTGGGAGGATTGATGAAAAAACTACATGCACTCCAGAGTCCCTTACCACTGTTCCCTGGGCTCTGTAATCCTTCTTGATACTCCTCAGACTGTTCCTGGCTGTATCACTGGTGCCCACATGAAACAATAGCAGCAGGTAATAGTCAGTGAACCATAGGAGGCTTGGTAGTCTCGGGGACATCCCTGATATGAGACCCCAGTAAGTAGCACCCCTCTCTATAAGCACCTACTCCAAAAGCATCCACAACATGCTTTTCCACATCCTTTAGTTGTACTGAAGACACAGATGAAAGAAATTAATGGCATCACTAACACTGAAATTTCATGCAACAAGAAATTTCCAAAAATTGAATAATGTCCCATATAGCAGTAGAAGGCAAACACAGCAATCAAAAACTAGTTCCTGTTGATCTAGTGAGGGAAAGTTCTCTTCTGATCCTATGCCCTGAGCAAAAGGGTGTATGAGAAACTGAGATATCACTATACATCATAAGTCTCTGCCACATACCCTGCTTTCAGTGCTTCAGAGGAAAGCCAAATTGCTTGGGAGCCAAAGCATTCATCAAGGAGGCAAATAATCCCTGCAGGTAATTAGCAGAAGCCTTGCAGACAGTATAAACATGATTCAAATACATACAGTTAAGGTGTTTGGAAAGCGGGATCCTTCCAAACATCCCTGGAAATACCACAGATTCATATAAATAGCACAAATTTTCTTCACCTAGGATTAATTGTTATACAGTTTCTTCTACAAGTTTAATCAAACTCCATCCTGAAAATACTTAATAAGTAGAAGAATAATTATTCCCTTCAATTAACTCATTTTTGCAAGTGTCTGATATATTAAACTAAAATGTTTCCAAGTGAAGATATATCATCCTAAAAGATAACTGACAATGTTGACTTTTTAGTCTATTGGAGATTTTAGAGGATTAAAATCTCCTTTTAAAGAAGTCAATCACTGCTTTAGTCTTTCCTCAACAAGTCAGTAAAATCTACAGGATATTAAAGAAACTCATCTTTTTTTTCAGGAAAAAGCTAGCCAGCCTTTTAGTTTCTCCACAGATAAAATTTGGCCTTTTCTACTAAGCAGTGACACTTCTTTCTGGGATCACAATTGTGATAAACAGCTCAGGTGACACTAACTGAAATATTAGTGATTGAGATCAGTGATCACCTGAGAGAATACCACAAAGCCACAACTATTGCTATCAACCTTAAAAAAAAAAAACACCTCAAAACCAAAAATCCAACAACATAACCACCCAAGAAATTCAAGCATGATTTTCATTACAGAAGTGCTCTCACAGTCATTGTAAATAAAGCAATTTAGAAAGTGAACAGGCATTAACTAAGCTGTGCTTAGATATCACTACAAATATAGCAGTGATTTCAAAACAAGAGTTAAATATAGACAACTTTGCAAAATTAATTGCACTTTGACAGATGTTTCAACAAAATTTCAGAGTGGTGTCAAAATGCTGAAGAGAATTAAAAAAAACAAAAAGCAATTCACTTTTAGACCACTGTGACTGAGTAATAAGTAGCACTTTTTAAATGTTAGGAAGGTGAAGAATCCCTCTGCCCTTCTCTTTTCTTTCCATGATGTAGTTAAAACCAATGCATAAAAGCTATAGGTAACAAAAAAGAACACCTACAATCAGCCAAAGATACGTTTATACAAATTTTAAAAATTGTTAATGAATCTACAGAGAGCACTGCCCCTTGTTTATCTAGCACTTTTTAATAAGCTACCTAACTGCATCTACTTGTATATAGATTATCTTTCTCATTACTTGTTTCCTAATAGTGTTCATTTCACATTTTTTTCTTCCCTATGTCCCTTTCATTTACTATACCCAGATGTGGAAGCTCATTCCAAGTTCTTGATAATAACGGTATTTTCTCAAGGTTTTTTTGTGATGTCTGTATGGGACCCTATCCCAACTGTAGCAAATTGGTCTTTACTATAACAAATTACTTACAGCTTTTTACTGTAACATGTAATTTTTTTCTTCTTAATTTGTTACGACAAAAGCAAAGAGAGACTATCTTTTCTGACTACAAAGGCTAACAACAAAAATTACCAAGTTAACAGAAATGACATATGAAAGTAGGATATGAATTCCATCTACCTACCAATGGCTGTGTAGCTGCTTAGCTGCTTCTGACATGAGTTACAGTACCTTAGACCATTTCTGTGGAAAGCTTTTGGAATAGAAGGGCTAAAGGGAAATTCAGGTGGTTGTTGTTTTTACACAGAGATTGGCTGTGCACATAAGATCCATAGTTTTTAACTTATTCAGGTAAGTAGGGGCTTCTTCATGCATTTTAACAAGTATAGTCGTTTTTTTGTCTCTTTCAGACAATATCGCTAAGTGTAACTTAATTTCCTACATTTGATTCAATGCTGTTCGACTTCTTCAGTTGCCAATACAAGAGAGAAGAGTGGTTTCAAGCCTAACTATGGCAGCTGTTTATGTCACAAGCATCCCTCAGTAGCATTTCTTGTTTGTCACTGTTTGCATCAAGTGGATACAGACACTGTGCAAGAATACGATCCCTAAATTATACTCTTTGTAACAAGCTGCTGCCAAAATAATGTGTCTTGTGAAAGGTGTAGTGGTGTACACAAAACTTCAACAGAAATGTAAGATGTTTTAAAAAAGAAGAAAAAAAAGTCAAAAAATATTCATACATGAAACAAAAACTTTGAACTTTCATGTTGTTTTTGTTCAAATGAATGTACTATATTAATTATGGTTAGAAAGTTGAAATGGAACAGTAGGATTAGGATTTAAGATAGGTTTTACACCTAAGCCCTTGTAACATGTGTGAGATTCAATTTGTAGTGGTAGAAAAGCTCTGAGAACCTCCATAACTGGCCAAGAATTAATTTCAAGCAATATAAAATATTTAATAAAGTGAAAAATCCCCCAAACAAGTACTACAACTCATCCAGAAACCTTTACAAATTGCAAAGAATATTCTTTCACTAAAAGCAGATATCTACTCAATTCCATCTTTGATTTGACAGAATTTTAGATAGAGAAGTAGGAAAGACAAATGACAGGGTTAGACCAAGAGTTTTCTGCTTTAACTGGTAACTTCTGGAAGTTCATTATTTTATAAGTAAAAAAAAGCATCATCAACAAACCGCTTCAGTGAAGTCAACTCTTTCTTTCAGCACACAAACAGCAATAACTGCCAACAAAAATACATAACACAAAACTTCATTCTCCTCATTCCCCCAAACCCTCTAACATCTTCAGCCAAACAATTTACTGCTCCCCACAACAGGATTCCATGAGGATGAAGTGATAAATACAGACACAACTTCATGTGTAGGAGGCAATTCCTTGACATGACTGAAGAACATTCATTTAAAAGGAATTACAAATTATCTACAACAATTCCCTATGTACAATGAACAATGCATCGTATATTGTGGCAAGATTGCTTAGGATATTGATGCAGTTGAGGAGGTCAAAACAAAAGGTTAAGAACAAAATTAGACAACATTTTTCTCACCTGTAGCTGCTGTTGCAAGTGGGTGATTTCTGCAATTCTCAGTTCTCTAGATTTATTTGTACTTTCAATTTCTTGTCTTTGGGTAGACAGCCGACATCTGATATCCTGAAGCTTTCCCTCCAACTGATTTTTTTTATCATTCTTTAAAAAAAAAAAAAAAAAAAAAAAAAAAAAAAATCTCTCATCTTTACCATAATGGTTTGTCATGCAAGTCAAGATCTAAAAGGTAATTTTACTCCATGTTTAGAAGTTGAAATTACAGAAAATAAACATGGTAACATCACAGTCACTACTGCGCTTGTGTGTTTTATCTGCAACATGATCACTTACTAGAGCTTCCAGCTCAAATTCTAAAGTCTTCTTCTTTGCCTTCAGAACAACTATGTCCTCTTGTTCTTTGTTTCTTTGATTTAGTAATTCTTGTCGACGATTACGCTCCCACTCAAGTTGCCGTTGCCTCTCAAGTTCCCGTTTTGCTGCCTGTAGCATTTTTAAAAAAGAAATAAATAAAAAAGATATGAAAGATCTATTTTGAGAAACTGTTCTAATCGCTGATATTTATATTCTAATGTGCAATTAAAACATTAATATAAACACACTGCTAAGCTGTGGACTAAATGTGTGCCTCTGTTTAAGCATACAAATTGCTCAATTGTTTAAATGCTCACTTGAAAGCACTGGTGAAATGGGGCTTTACTGTTTAGCAGATGGAATGATACTCTGTTTGGTCACCTATTTTAATCAGTTTCCCAAGATCCAATTTTCTGATTCAATAACTTGTTTCAAATTAAGACTTCAAGAACTCTCCGGGATCACATCAAATCTCTTTCCAACCTCCAACATTAGACATTTTGCAACTTTGCAAAGAATAGTCAAATGCTAATGCACAGAGTACATCACTATTTGGCAGTGTGAGGAAAATAATGGCATTTTAAGTTAACCTGTACATGTTTTCTTTAACAAATTAACTCAAAGGAAAATTCCAAGTGCCACCAATGCCCATAAGTTTTTCTTCATTCATTTAAGTATCTCTTTATACCAGAGAAAATAATAATTATTATTTTAAAGAAGTCAGAAGTTAGGAGCACGCTGTCCTAAATATAAATGTCTCTTCCATTCATTTCACATGGAAATCAAAGAGATAGCCAGCCCTTTCTTTACCCACAAAAACTGAAAATTTCAGTCTTTACATGTTTGTTTACTAAAAATGATGGCAAAATATTTAGTGTACACATTACATTTTGTTCTAATTAAACACAGCTGCCAGTGACATTAGCACCTTCCTTTTATCCAGTTGGTTACCTCTCTTCTTTCTATTTCTTTCCTCCTTTCCTCTTCTCTCTGACGTTCCAATTCCCGTTGTTTTTCCAACTGTTTCTCTAGCTCCAATTGTCTTTTACGTTCTTGCTCCTGCCGCTCACGTTCTTTCCTTTCCTGCTCTGCCCGTTCCAGCTGTGCTAGACGCTCTTGTTCTTTGCGTTGCTGTTCCAGGAGAGCCTGCCTCCGTTTTTCAAGTTCTAGATTGCCACGTTCAAAGTTCTCCCGTTTTTTATCTTCAAACGTAACTTTAATATGTGGAAACATCGGGCAAAGGAGAATTAAACTGTGCTACTGACTTAAAAAATAAATCCATATATGCTGAATCAAAGTGAAACAACCTTCCAACAGCACTAGATGCAGCCCTCAACTACTGATAATATATCTCTACAGGTAATTCTAAGTTTTCTCATTAGCATTTATATTGTAGATCCCCTTAAACCCAACAACCTTATGAAACGGAGGTCTGAATTTCAGTTCCCACTCCTCAGGCCTCTAGGCTTCTCCACAAAGCCAAACAAGCAGATATAATTTAGACAAACCATTCACCAGGTAATCCTCTGTGAGGACACAGGATCTGGAGTTCCTCTATACATTTGATAATAGTAGAAGTACAAGAACCAACATTTCAGTTACTACAAGGCAAAGAATTCAGCTGATATTACCAAAAAGCCATTATGTAAATAACCAGAATGTATTTAAGCTTGATATTCTCATGAGATTACTCATTACTGTCAGGAAAACAAGTGGCTTGCTTATGTTCTTGAGCAGCTGAACTCTGGAAGACTGGATTCACTTCCTCATCACTTACTGTCCTAAAAGAATAACCTCAGTTCCAGCACAGGTTCCCTGACATTCTTCTGCAATATCAGGGATTGCCCTTCCCCTGTTCCACATTCCTAGGCCTCTCCCTCACAGTTCCTCCAAATTATTCTTTCCACTTCACCTTCTGTTTCTTTTCATACCCTATGTACCATTCCCATACCCCATATTCTATATTTCTCTCCCTGCATGCCCAACATGTACATCTTTGGCATGCAAGTCAAGAGATAGTGCACGCACTCTTTGAAGTAATTATCTGCTAACTGTTTGACACGTTGGCCTGAGATCTGCTGAATCAGTTGAATTCTTGTCTTTTTCTAGGTTTCGCCACCCTTCCTATTGCAAATCACCAATTTTCATAAAACTTGAAAAAATTTAACCACTTTGATATTTGTCAAGTTTGTTTAAAATTAGTCACTGGATTCAAAGAACATTAAAATACAGACTGATACACAGAATGTGATTATAACTCCTACTGATTTAGGAAACCAAGCAAAAAAGAAAAAAAAAAATTACGTCAAGAAATCCAGTTAAAAGGAATAGGTAAAAGGGCAAAACACTTGCAGATAGCATGGACATTAAGATACTATGTTCAACAGTCAGAAAACACATACTACTAAGACAAAACACCAGGTTCTAAGAAGCCTGCCCAATAAGCTACTATGGTTACTCAGCAAAATCAAGGTAGCTACCAGAGATAACAAAACAAAGCATATCCGAAATATAAAAATAGAACAACTTCTAGCAAATTAAAGAAGTAGCTATTGGCTTGTGCTACCATACTTAAGGAAAAGCTTCTAAAAGATTATAGAAGTGAAAACAAAAACTATTTCAAATGTCTCAAAAGAAGAAAAAAAACCCACCTAGCCAGATTTAGCAAAGCCAATGAAGATGCAAGACAACATTCACTATTATAAGTGATCTTTACGATGGAAAAATCTATATATCAAACACAGTAAAAGACTTATACACTCTAGTTCCTCTAACTGAAAGCAGAAATGGCTTTAAAACGAAAATAAAACCAAAAACCAAAGAGTAACAGTTTCCCAAGCCCAGGCAATGCTAATACATAGTTCAAATACAAAATTCATGAACTACTAGTTGTACTGTGCAATCCATCCTTTAATCAATGTCAGTGCTGTAAGACTACAAGATGACAAGTGCAACACCAGTCTAAGAAATGACAGTATAATGATCCTGAAAGCTACAGACAAGTCAGTCTACTCCCACGCTGGGCAAAGTAGCAGAAGCTACAATAGACAGGGTTAGTTAGTGACATGATACTGTGGAACAACAAATGCAGGAAAGAGCTGCCTCTCAACCCTAATAGACCTATTTGTATCAATAATCAAGCTGAAAGAGAAGGTCAGGTTAACAGAAGAATATTTGCGTCATTTTGAACTCTACTAAAGAAAATAAATCAAGGCAGTGGTTGACCTTCCTGACACTACAAACTGTATACCAAAATCCTCTGATTCCAGAGACACAAGACTTAGGCCTCAAAGAGCCAATGCGGGAGAGTCATATCTCACCTGTGACCAAACATTTCGTTGTGAGACCTCAGTGAGATCTGCTTCAGCAGTCCCTGCTATCTTCTTTCACCATTCTACAGCCAGGAATTACCCAGCAGACTGTCAGCAGCATTTAGATTTAAAATACAAACCAAAGACAAGTTGTAGCTGATTGCTCACATACAGATCCCCTGAACTAACCTGGTATGGAAAGAGACAGAAGATCCTTGGGAACTAAGGAACAGTTAAAAGATTAGAATTAAGGGGTGAAATAAATTACTGACTTTCACAATAGCAGAAAGATTCTCAGTAGCCTCCTTCAAAGATCTACACTAGCAATTGTGCTGTTCAGTGTCCAACGATGATCTGGAAGAAACTGAAAAGTAACAAGACAGCTTCTGCAGATGATGCCAGATAAGTCACAGTATTAAAATAAAAATCTGACCGTGAAGAGCTTTAGAAGAATCTCACAGAACTGAGTGATCTGGCAATGAAGAAGCAGAGGAAATTAAAATGCTAATGAACACAGAGTAGTGTTCATGGAGAAGAAAAATAATCCTAACTAAACACGCACAGTCATGGGCTCTAAAATGGTTAATAGAGTTGTGGAAGGATGCTGGCATTACTGTGGGAAGTCTTCTAAAACATTGACTCAGATCTAAGCTGTGATCAAAGCAGCAATACACTGTTAGGAATCAAGTAAAAAAAATGAAAAATAATTTAGAACAAACCAGAAAAGCATTATTATGGCACTTTATAAATCTGTTGTGTTGCTACATCTTCAACCATGTGACATTCTGGTCATCTTAGAATAAAACAGAGTAAAAGTAAAGAAAGTACAAAGAAGAGTGAAGGCATGATCAGAAGTGTTAAGATATTTCCTAATATTTAGCCATTTAGCATCTAGGAGGCTTTCTACACATTTTTTTTTTTATTTTTTTTCTTTTCCCAAAAGCAGAGTTGCTAAAGCTTGTATAAAAATCCATATTGTTACACAGAATGCAATGAAGCAGGCCTCTCTCTATATAATGATCTTTTAAAGAGTACATAAGCCATCTAAGTCCACACACTCCATCTAAGTCAGAAATGGAGGTAGTAAAAAGTTTTTGTTGCAGTCCTGTAATAGGGCTGCAAAGGGCTGCCTCTATTGAGAGTGCATAAGATAAGCAGCCTGAATGTTGTTCACATCTACATCGTCGCAAACACGAAGGATCATGCAACAATCAGGAATTATCCGGACCAAGCAAAGTCTTGTTTGGGTCTTTGACATGTCACAAACTGATCTGGAAAGAAAACATTTCTTAATAAACCTTTATAACTCCACAGCATGTAACCTGATGATTAACTCCTCTCTGACAACATCACACAATACTTCTCTACTTTTGCTTGCTCACCTGGTAATTTCTTTTCCAGTTGCTGCTGCTCTTCTTCTAATGCTGGTTCTTCTGGTAACCTTTGGTCTACAGATGCTGAACTTACAGCAGATATGCCACTACCAGAGCGTACTCTTCTGTCAATAAAACAATAATTCCAAGTTACTTAAAAGAACCTATGCCTGCCAAGTTTATTTATGATTTAATGATGAAATCATAGATTAAATGCAAGGATGTAACATTTAATGATAATTAATGTTCCCTTAGTGTTGCCCAGAGGATTTTACTCAGCCACTGCCATTAAGATAACAGTATCCTCCAGAGTCCCCAGAGCACACACTGGTGACCTGAGAAACCTAGTTCAAAGTTCACAGCACCATGCAACTTAGACGTGTTCAACCCTGAACCCAAAATATCTTACTTGTGACCAGTCTGAAGTTGAGGAAACGCCAACTTAAACTATAGCAAAAGTTGCAAAGACGGAGGAAGAACTCACTATAGTCAAGCTAAAAACAAGACCCCACATGGAATAAACAAAAATCTTGTAATCTTCAGGAGGATACTTAAAGAACATGAAGCTATGATTGTATGCAAACATTTATTTCCATTTGGAGTGCTGTTACTGTCTTCCCATCCATTTCTCCACAAAAAGTGAACTAGAGAAACAGAAGTAATGACTTGTCGCTGCTATTCACAGATACAACTGTATCAAAAGACATCTGACTTTGCTACAGTGTAAATTCATAGCTGTTTTGAATTCCAATACACCCCATTTGACCTACAGAAGTGTAAGCTTGAACTATAACACTTTACATTTATATGGCCAGACTGAGTAAGTTTTGGAAGGTATGCTAGCATAGAACATGGACCAAATCTGTATTCTTACAAGGAATTCTTGCTACTTCCAGCATCCAGTACTTGTAATAAAAAGATAAACAATCATTTTCCAATGAGAAGGTACCCTGTGCCATAGATGAAGTACAAAAAGAAGAGGGGTTACTTTTCAATCTACTGGATTTCACACTTACAGGGCAGCTTTCCCAAATGAACTAAAAATTTAGGAGCAAGATTCCAGAATTATAACCAGTTACCTAAATGAAGGTGGAATATACTCTGGAGGCAGTACAGGTGGCAGCGGCTGACCAGACATAGCTACATCAATTAAGTGCATAGCCAGAATAAACTCTTCAGCTGTAAGTTTTCCATCTTGATCGATATCAGAAAGATTCCTTTTTAAAGGGAAGGTACAGAGTAAGTAAATTCTTAAATATTAAAAAAATCACTGTTTAAAAGCATAGTTTTAATGTATTCAGTGCCAAATTCCATTTTTCACTATTTTTGTCACACTACTTTGTTTCTTCAAAACAAATAAAAAGCAAACCCGAATGCTTCATTATTTCCTATATTTCTCATGCACATCTGCCTTGAAACTAGCCTTATAGCCATGGCTTCTACTTCACTTGCTCTTTAAATGCTTCCTGCACCATATGCTATATCAGTAACATTAATCAATGGAGTTTTCTTGAACACCTTGTGAACATCACTACACAGTATCATTTTGAAAAAAATCGGTTCAGATGTTTGGTAGAACTTTTTGGTTTCCTCTCCTTCTTCCATGGAGGCTCCTATCTCACATACTGGAGCACACATTTGCATTAAAATCAAATCCATTAACATTCTAGTCCTGGCAAGCACAAAAATATTTCAGCATTACACACATATTAAAAATTATGGAATGAGGTCTTTGGACAGCCTTAAACCAGTGCTCCAACAGATGCATAAAATGCTTTTACTCATGTTAAGGTGGTATTGGACAAAATTTAACAGCCTGAACATCAGCTTTCTTCCTCTACCATGCTGCACTCTAATCACACAGGAAGTTCTCCCAAGATACTGTGAAAATCGAAGGTTAGCAACTGTTGCATTCTTTTGATGTCTCAATGTGCAGGACTTTGTTTATGAGATTTTAATTTGCAAGATAATTATAGCCTCATTTGACCCATGCTCATGTTATTGAACTCCTCAGGCTGGGGCACAAGAACAAGCCAGTAGAATAAAAAATCTAGCATGCAAAGATACAACTAATCAGCTATCCTAACAGTCTGGGTCCATATCTTTATTACAGAAATACCAAAACAGCTGCTACAGAATAACTGACTGGCTCTGTATCAGTACTTCACTTTCTCCGAGTTGGTGAATCCCAACACAGACTGACAAAACTTGCCCCAGAGAACAGCAACAGTGTTTCCACTGCCAGAGAGCAAGTATCAGGAAAGGAAGCAATACTTAGGACAACAAAAGCTGTAAAATCGATTCCTTATTTCAATAGACTTGGCAGTTCTAAATGTCAAAAACTAAAACAGCTATGTTTAGAACTCCTGGAGTACGCTGACGTCATTCCCCTGCCCACACAACCTACTTAAATGCTGGCAACAAGCAGAGTATTTTTTGGTTAATCATCTGCTGGACGACTGGGTTGGTTTGGTTTTTTTTGTTTTTTTTTTTTTTTTTTCCCCTCTTACAGTAGCTTTGTTAGGAAACAGAGGAGAGAATGCTTTTTAAGATATAACAAAAACATCAGTGCTTAGCAGAGAAAGCAAGTGCGATTGAACCGCCACATTAGAGCAACAACACAGTTGACATCCTCACACAGAAGTCAGATGGGTGAGTTGACAATGGTTTGCAAGCAAAGACTTATAAAGTATAAAAGTTAATTAGAAATAACTTTCCACATGACAATAAGAACATAAAAAACTTCAGCAAACAAGAAGTTGAATGGAAAAAGTTCTCTTTTGAGAAAGACAAATCCTTTTAAAATCCATTTATTTTAAACGTATGTAACTCCAGCCCCTTGGAAACAAGCCCTTAGAAACTCACATAAAAGGAAGACAAGCCCCAAAGGAAGTATGGTTCTGGATTAAACTTTCTTTTGTACTACCTGTACAAATGTATAAGTTTCACCAGTGCTGTACCACAAATGGATGGGGATGTGGAAGACACAGGAGGCTGAACATCTGGTCTGCCTTAAATCTCATAACTGAAACCCAACTTATGAAATATCTATGTGCATAGTGTAAAAGACGCTCCTTTTTTCCTTTTGTGAAGTAATATTAATATAAGCCTAGCAGTGCAGGTTTTGTTTTATGAAGTTATACATTAAAAAGAGCAATGTATAATGATTTATCAGTGGAAGAAGTTTGAAAAGGGAGAAAAAACCCACAGTATATGGTATAGAGGTTTAAGTACAGTTTCCAGTTTGATGGAAATGGATAGATTTATTTTTACCATATTGTAGCCAGCTGAGTCTGGGGTAAACTTGACTGCATAAGAATCGTTCTTGCTTGTGGACCTAACAAGGTGAAACAAGGATTAACAAACAAATAAGCAACTTCCTCCTTTTCTTGCACTACCAAGTAGCTACTGCACAAGCAGAGCTTAGTTCTGAAAAGGTAACACTAAAGGGATGTTATCACCATGAACTAGACTCCCCCGCCAAAAGAAAAACCTAAAAAGATATGTAACCCTTCCGTTCTCTACAACAATCACCCAAATTAAAGGAAAAAAAGGAAAAAAAAAGCTATGAAAGGCAAGGAGACACTCCCAGAACTAGTAAAACTAAGCCAGTGTACCATTTTATTGACAGTGGCAACAGAGAGATGAAAGTCTCTTACTATCGGAATGACATTCTAAATGCTATTATAATTGACCTTTTATAGCTCAAAAAAAGGAGAAAATACAAACTGCTTCAATACCTGTTAAGTGTCCACTCATTGTTTTATCATGGCTATTGAACAGCTGTCTGTACTTCAGTCTTGATGACTGAGGTACAGCCCACTCTGCCACAGGAGGCACACTAGAATTAGAAAAGGATAAGGGAAGGGAAGAAAATATAATTTTAAGTGTAATCACTTGAAGCTAACAGGTACAACAGGATGCAGAGAGATTAAGTTTCATGCCTGAAATGGTTCTTTTCACAAACATTCCCTTCTATTCCTGAAACCACAACAGGTTTGACTTACTGTTTGAAAACATTTATCATAATTCAGTGTCTTAGAAGATGTTTTTTGGTAAAGTTGAATGACAGGCCTAAGAGTTTCTCTTTTTTCTTTACTAGCAGAGAATTAGGTAACCTAAACAGTTTAGAGAAGCTAAAAGCATTTTACCTAAACATATAATAGGAAACGCCTTACCATAGTCAGCAGAAGTAATACCTCATTTTACCCTGTCTTTAACCAGTTATCTTAGACAAATAACTCATAAGCTGAATAAGGAAGACAAACATAAAATATGTTGAACACATAGAAAAAAGTGTGAAAAAGCTACATTTGAAAGTAATCAGTTTCTTGTAATGGAACTCAACTGACAAATGTAATATTCCCAGTTCCAATTCATTCACATAATAGGTTGAGTGCTGTTATTTGTAGCTAAAATTTCCCATGCTTGAAGACTGACAAATCTTCATACTGAAAAATAATGACCACAGTTTTCCTGTCTTTAGACGTATTAAAACTTTGTCCTTTTTGTTAAGGTTGAAAAAAGAAGAAAAAAAAAATCATCCAGATTAAATATGCATTTCTAACAGCATATTGAATTACAGTTAAAAAAATGAACCAAAACCACCAAAACCCTTTTCCCATGTCCACTAAGCAGAGAGCATGGTAAAATCTTTCAAAGTTGAGTGAAGAAGGTTTATATGAATGCTCTACTAATTGACCTCATATCCTATTCTCACATGACTAGACCCAAAACAGGCAATACCTCTATTTCTATTTTCTATTTCCAAATGATTATGTTTTAATGATACTCTTTCATGGGAGCAAAGCAAAAACAAGCTGAATCTTAAATAATTAAATAAGAATTGAAACATTCAAAAAAAGCACTGACTATTTAACTTTTATCCATGTGATTTCCTCCCTCACCAATTTTGCTAGATTTGGAGTTTCCACACACTAAGCCTACTTTTGTCTTACATATATATGTACCTTGATCTGTCAAATAAGGTTACTACACATTAAGTAATGAAACTCTCCTTCATGGATACTCAAATGTTATCTTTGGAAGAAAAAATGCTGGAGGACAAAACAGTTAACTCACATACACCAATAACCATGCATGCCAAGAGTTCACTACTGGTAAGTCAGTAGACAGAGCGATAAAAGCACTGCAAATGGAATTTTGAATTTCACTCTTCTCAAAAGTCAAAATAATTCTCAGCTAGGAAAAAAAAAATTACTTCAACTTTACATTACAATTTAATGGTCTTAGCTCTTCTTCCTCCCTTTCCATAAACTCTCCAAATCAATTACCTTGCTATCTGTTGTCTCCAAAATAAAACTTGAAGACACAGGCCAGTTCATCACTCCACATTAGCAGCGGTCTGTGAAGGAATACCCCCTTCATTGCTGCAGACTTCAGAGTTACTGAGCAGCAATTAAGCTAAGGAAGCTCCAACCCCAGCCCAAACAGATTCAAAGAACCATGCAATTTCAGCTCAGAGAAGGAGACATCTCACTTGAGGTTCAGGCCTCTGTTGACCATAAGAGTGGCCAGCAAGATTCAGATATAGTTAACTCCAAAAGTAAGAGAGCCCTCTTATGGAATATCTAGAGGCCATTTCAGCTGAAGATTCTTGAATTTCATTCATTATAAATACTAAGTGTTGTAATAGACAAAGCAGGTATTTTCTTGTACTTCTGGAAATTATATCAGAGTGTCACTATGTTCCTGACAGTACTAGATTTCAAAGAGAAAAAGAATTTTTTTGTTTTCAAAGACTTTTAATCTTATTTGCCAATAACCAAGTGTCACTTATCTAATACTAGGGCACAAGAAAAAACTGAAGAAGAAAAATGAAAACAAAAATAGATAATTAATGTCCTGAGCCATTTTCTTCTTGTAAAAAAGTCTGTAGTACAGACCTGTGAGAAAGCTTGATTTATAAAGACTTTGGGAAATTACTATGTTACCTCCTCTAAGGAAGTTTTATTTTGTTAGATACGTTTCTTCTGACCATATTAAAATACATTTTGACTAATCATACACTTTCCTACACCATGAAATAATCTAAAAGCCTTTTAGGTGATTTTTCATGCAGAACTTGAAGAATATATAAGAAACAGTTACGTGGAGTACATGTAAAATATTCGAACTATTAAATGTTTTGCTTTTAATAATAACCCTAGAGTTGCTAATTTTAAAGAATATTACTTGTTATGTTTTCACACTAACAGGAGTGACTGTGCAGTATTACACAATGCAGATTATGTTTACAGAAGCAAATGTTCTAAAAATTAAGTTTTCAAGAGTTTGAAAATAGCATCAACACATACTGTAATAGTTAATTATTATAGTTCAATGATTCACTATTCATGGAGCATTCCTTATAAAACCACAGCATCCTATGAAATCCTGAAGCAGTATCTCAGCAGGAATTGATTTCTGCAAGTAAATATTATTTCAGAAAACAACTTTGTGAAAGAATAGTTTTTCTAACTCTGGGGAACCAGACAGACACATACACTCATTCCACACCAACTTACCTAGCCACATCAAATGATTGTGCCTTTTGCAGTTTTGCATTTAGCTGTGATCCTGGACCAGATCTACTAAAGGAAGAACTCTTTGGCAATGTGGCTGGAAATAATACATGTATATTAGTATCAGCATTTTAAACTCTAGAATTTCAATCACATTCATTTAGTTCCTAACATCAAATACAAGCACTATGGCTCTTCTGACAATATCCCTTTTAAAAATATTAAGATAAGTTAACTGTGCCTAACAAAATGGTTGAAAGCACACAGGCACTTTTCTCATGTCTTTTTACTTTTGCAATTTTATGCAAGCCCTACTGATATCAAATTATACTGTGATTAATGTTAGAAGTCATATGTAGTCCCGTATTTTAAGGTAATCCCAACAAATATCAGTACTTCAATACTTATAGACAGGAGAGGACCACTTTCTAGGCAACAGTTTACTGACAAGCTAGATTTACCACACAGATATAACAACAGGGCTAATACTTTGCTCAACAAGACTGACTGTTACAGTATGGTATGTCCATGTTACTTCATTTAACTTTTATACAAGCTTGCTATCCAACTACATTGGGCTAAAGCAAAGTCGAGTCCTTACTCAAAGTCATTCTTTAAAGTAAGTTAGAATGGCTAATTCCATGTTTACTGTTCTTTGGTTCCAAAGAAAATGGCAAAATAATTTGTTAATAGCAAGAAAGTAAACAGAGTCTCAGTATGTAGCATACCAGGATGAGCAAAAGCAGGCAGAGGCTGTATAACAGCAGGAGCTCCATTAGCCAGGGGAGGTACTGCTGCTGCAGGAACAGAAGATACTAATGGTGGAGACATTCCTACTACTGGAATAGATGCCATTGGCACTGGGGCAACAGTTGTAAGAGATGGCATGCTGGCAATGCCCCCAATACCTATGGGCAAGAAAAGGAGATATTTTTTCTAATTTAGAGAGACTCCTAATATGATACAATTTAACTGCAGCCTGCAACCCAGCAGTAAATGCAGAATTAAAAAGCAAATTGAAATGGAAACTTCCACACACCTCTTGAAAGAACTCTTACAGTCCACTGCACCATTAGCATGGCAGGGGAACATAAAACAATGCAGAGGGAACAACATACCACTTTATAATGTATGCATATAAGATCACACTGGATGCAACACTGACCAAAAAAGTCTATTAGCATTTGCTGAAGAAAATAATTGTTTGCCTTGAACTAAATGAAGAGCAGCACTGTCAACTTCCAGTGAGTAATGAACCCAAAGCCTACGTTTAGCCACAGCTGAAAAGAACAAGCTTCAGGATAACTGCTTGCAGCTTATTGTTGAGATGAAACAGTGCAAAGCTAATAGGGTAAAGCACAGTAATGAGGTATTTTAGGTGTAAGCACAGTTGCATGAATAACAGGGAGGTTAAGGAGGTCCAGTCATGCCAATGGGAAGAACGAGGGTGTGTGCTAACAGCTGAGATCAAGTCTACAGTGAGTGAGGAAAAAAGAAAAATCACAGATTTATCTCACTTTCTTGGGGCATTGAATTTATTATGCCTTTTCTCACTTAAATCAGTATTTGCTCTGTTCAATTTCACTGATTTCTTGCTCAGAAAGAAAACTGTTTGTAAAACTTGCCGAAGTGACAACTGATCAAACGCGGTTGCATCCAATTTATTAAATGCACTATTCTTTTTTATTTAGGACAGCAATGATTCTCAGGCACCAATCAACTTAAGTCAGAGCAATGACTGAAACAGAAAGGTAAAGAACCTCTTACTACAAAATACAGCAGAACATCGGTGTCACACATAAGGTTCAGCTTCATTTAGCAATTTTCCTCTCACCATCCCACCTTCCCTACTCTTTCCCTTGAAACGATGACAACCTTGGCAGTACTTAACAATGAGAACTGAATCAGCAGCTATTCTTGCTAATACCAGTGGAGCACTGTTCATAAAATAAAAGCAGAGGGGTGCTTTACTACCATGACTTGTAAAAAGTCAAGAAAAGTATAGCTAATCCTGCCAAAGCTGGAGATCCCTCAATGGCAACAATTTCCATAAAAACTCCATCACTTTGGAATGCACTAGCCCTGCGACCTGATCCATCTTTTGTCACCACAAACACTTTCGTTTGGAACATACGGAGAGCAGTATAAGACCTGAAGCAAACTCGACCTCAACTTATGTTATTTAGTATGCCTGGGTGTTAGAATCTTATTGAGATTTTTTTTGGAGCATGTGCATGCATGTGGCAGCATTTGGTTTTGAGTCCATGTACTTCCAGAAGTGCTTTTTCCTAGAAGTTTCTTTTAGAAACTGCAAAACAACAATCAAATTCAACTTAGGTCACTACAGTACAAGCTAACAAGGAGGAAAATAAAAAGCTTACCAAATCCTGGTGCACCAGGGAGAGCAATAGGTGGCTGCTTCATGACAGGAGGCAGTGCAGATGGGAGTTGATAACCTTGTAGTTTTAATTTGATAAGTTTCATAGCTATTGAAAACTCCAACTGATCCATTCTCCCATCATTGTTCATGTCAGCTAGAGCCCTACAAAATACATAATTTTCAGAGTTAGAATCTTCAATCATGCCAGGTTAAAAATGGTAATGAAAAAAGATACTGTTTAAATTGAGAGCTTCTTGATGTCTTTCTTGGAGTCATTAATAAATATTTTTAAAGTCACTTTTCAACTTCTAGAGAAATTACAGCGAAGCATCTAGAGAAGAAGGATTAAGGTAGTTCTACAAAAACTTTGCACAATCACACAAATGAAATTACATGATACTACAAACAGCACCAGAGAATCAAATTAGTCTGCAAATCTGTACTTTAGCTGCACTTAAAATGTTCTTTAAGTCTGTGCACTTTACTAAACACCATGACATCCGCAAGTGTACAAATGTGTTTTCAATTAAACAATGGTACTCAAGATAAAACATTGAGCCTAGACCTTGAATAGGCTTTCATGTAAAGTAGTCTGACTTAAACAGTCGTCTTTTTGTTTCTTCATTTGATGGTTAAGAAAACCATGCTCAGCAGGGAATAAGGTTGGGAGGTTGAAGGGACAGAAGCAGAAAGAAGAATGTTTAGTTCCTGCAATTGCAAACCAAAAAACAGAGTAAATGCACATTAATAATGTAATTAGTTATAAACTTCGTTTAAAATATTATGTTTATTTCTTTGCATTCATTTGAAGAATAAACTACACATTTCAGTAATGGAATAATATATGTTTTTAAGTTTGCGCATACATTTACATGACATGAACATGAAAACACAAAGGACACAAACACCCTAGTTAAACTAGAGCTTTATTTCTGATCAAATCCCCATCAAGGAAAGCTTTCATGCAAGTATGTGAAAAGTTATCAAAAAAGTACTGCAATAAACAAACAGTTATTTATAATTGATACTTAAATAAGTAGACAGCCAGGTAAATGCAGTGACAAAGCATTCACAAAATGAAAACCCTCCCACCCCCACCATAAAAAAACGTAGGAAAACCCAACAAAGAGGCAGATCCCAGCAGAGGTTGCCACAGATCAACCATACATCTTCCAAGTTTCCCCTGGTTTAGATCAACAATAGCACTTCCCCAAAAATGGAGACACTCCAACCCTTCCCAGTATTTATAAGACAGCATTTTCAGCAGTGTAACTGTCTTAATCAATCAATTTTGATATCATGAGGCTAAACAATATTACTGAAAATCTGGCAGTATTATTTAAAGAAAGAGAAAGTCTGGTAAGGAAACTGTAGACTCTGAGGCTTACAGTTAAAAAGAAAAGTACACATTGCACCACTCCCTGAAAGATGTTGAATTACTACATATATTTCACTGAAGAACAAGTTTTGGCTGTGTGAACTTCTAGGTGTTTCTTCCTGAAGCTTCATATCACAGGGAAGTTTAATTTACAGATAAAGTCTGCCTGCTCTTCAGTAACTTTAAACCTTCCCCTAATCCCACTACCAGCAAGTCTTTGGAAGCCTAAATGTAGTCAAAACTGATTCTGGGACCCATATAGCATAATGTGATTTGGATTCAAGTTTCAGTCATGATCATAGTGTGTGGCTCTGTTGAGAAAAAAAAATCAATTAAAAAGATCCTACTGTAGCAGTTGGATTTGATGTATGGTAGTCCAACCAGCTGAAGGAAGAGGGAAGGCCAGCAAGGCAAATCCAGACCAAGAGAAGTACAAATTTCAATGAGTATCTCCTCTTCCTTGCAGAACACCACTGCACTAGAGTCTCAGCTTCTGATCCCTCTTTCACAAAGAGCAAGCAACACACTGGTACCTCCTGATGTGCTGGCAGATAAAGTTAAAGTGGAAGACGTAATAAATGGCTTTGAATTCACCTAACTTGCAGAGATGAGTGGGAGAACCCTAGAGAAGGCAGAGAAGCCTTTCTCCTATGAGTGTTAAGCAACAGTGAGGATAACCTGTAATAGCTGTTAATTAAAAATCTATATTACAAAATGAGAGGTATAGTTACTTCTAGAAAATAGGTAAAGACACAAAGTAGGCTTCTCCCATTTTGCTATTGAGTTTATCCATGTTTTGGTAATTCTGAAATACAATAGCTTTCTCTGGACATAAAAATGCTATAAGTTTATTAGCTTCCATCATATCTTTCTGTCCAGTGGGGTGCACATACCACAAGCCACTATACACAAACCTGCAAACAGACTGCATGTATCAAGCATGTAGTGGTTTTCCTCCTATACAATGAAACAGGTATAAACCTCAAAAAGACATGTTTGCATCTCTCTAAAATTTTCTCTACATCAGAAATGTTTATATCAACTTAAAATTCCTGTAAAAAGTCCAAATTCATTTTGAAGGAATTCATAGTTTAACTATGACAATTAAGAATATCCACTCTATTTTTCAACAATAGCATGGAAGTGTGCCTCAACATGCTGTAGAATTTTTGCCACCCAAAATCATCACTGAGGCTTTCAAGGAACAGTATTACTCAGTACATTTTCATTTTCCTCTTCATACACCTTTTACTTTCTACAACCAAAACAGTTCATTTAACATCCACTAGTCACCACATATAAACAGTGAGGTTAGATTTCTAAAACTCTCACTTGGGAGAAATACATGCTACAAGTCTTAAAAATCTGAAACACTCAAGAGGCAAAAGGTATCTGGAATGTTAGACTGTCAGAAACTTAATGGTTAAATGTATTTTCTGAAGTGCTTCCTTTTGTGGGTTTTGCGCTAGAAAGTAAACCAACATACAGTGTATGAATACCAAGAAAGCCTCATGAGAAAATTACAGATTATTAAGAACAATGGAAACCAGGAGCGACTAATGAGCGTCATTTAACTGATGCTTACAAGCAAACACCACACCTTTTTGAAGGCAACTAGAGAAAATTCTAAAATATTCAACAAGGAAAAATACGTGGAGTTTTTAACAAAAGTTTAGTTCAACACTTGCTTAGCCATTCTTCTGTCAGATGCCCAGCAGAAACAGGCAGTAAAAAACAGGCTCATACAGCTAGGAAGCTGAGGATGTGCACAGGAACAAAGCTAGAGAGATTGATCTGGATGAACCTATTTTAGCAGATTTTTCACTGCACTCTGAGCAGTCAGTGGTCCTCCCAAAGACGACTCATTCCTCAACATACAGAGAAGTTAGTCAGCTCCATAATGACCAAATGACAGCTCAAAGTCACAATGTTCCTTATATTTTTTCATTTAAGCAAAGTAATTATACAAATTGTATTTCCAATAGTCTTATTTGTTCAACCCAAGTGGGTCCTACATCTGCAAATACTTTGATTTATAAAATTTAAGCCTTTCCATTACTAAAGCACAGGCAGAGTTCCTCAACCTGTTACATGCATGGCCATGAAAATGCAGTAAGAATAAGTATCACACTGTAGGCAACCTCGATTCTCTAAGCACTATTTACATAGTGTACTGGTAGAACACAGTAAGCCTTCGCATTCTACATGAGAAAATATTAATTGTCCAGTAATAAGAAGCTTCAGTGTGCACCAGTCACATTGCTTTAACTGAAGTCTTATTCACATAATCATCAGTAGCTTTTAATTTAATGTCTGACCTTCTGCTCAACCCTTTTACTCTATGTTAATGTTATTTGTCATTTAAATTAACAGCACAAATTTCAGTAAGAAAAATTATGTACACACTACAAAATTTATACAAATTTTTACAGCATGCTATCAAAAATCAGCTTTTGACTGACAAAATCTTTAGTACAAAAATAGGACAAATTTTCATTTCTAATTACCGAACCTAGTGTCATGTTGTTAGATTACAGTGCTACTTTTGAATAAACATCACCTTTAATGCAGTAAGTGGCTGACAGTAAACACTACCTAATTTCACTGTTCTGTTTCTAATGAAATTTGGAAGAATGTAGTGTCTTTAAATTTGTTTCATTTCAGGTCTGGCCGGAACCAGTGCAGAGCAGTAAATGGATTAAACATTGACTAAATATTTATCATATTTTATAGAACAGGCCTGTGTTTCTAAACAGGGATTTTCTAATGAGAATAGCTGCAGTGGGCTTTATCACAATGTTAGGTTTCAGGTGCTGACAAAATTCTTCCCCTTCAGATCTTTTCCTCCTCCTTTCTCTCTTTTCTGCAGAATGCAAAGACAACTTGATTATTTTTGCATTTATGAGGCACAGAAACTGAGCACGCACAGTTTTCTTCCATTAAATATGCTTGTGATTAGCTTACAAAACATCTATTTCCATTGAAATGGCATAGTGTTAAAACAAAGAAATCCTGAAGTTCAAAAAAATCTGGATTTATTCAGATGTACATTCCCATATTAGATTATAAAATCCCATATTGCATTATAAAATTCAGCCATAATTAGCGAGGAGAAATTAGATCTTTAGCATCAGTCACTTAATCAATGCACGTATAGTAAGAGTTACAACTCACAAAATTGCCACTCATAATCTTTCACTCCCACACTTGGACACAAATGTAAGAAGGTTGTGAAGAAAGCATATCTCTGAAATAGGTAAATCAACCAATGACTTTAGTCTGTCCTGAAAAAATAATTAACTCTAAATGCATGAAAAACAGATGGCATTGATTATTTTAGTTGCGTAAGACAAGCTACACAGAAGATGCTTTTTGAGGTCATCATTCATAAGGGCTTTAGAAGAACGCCAGATTATTGCCTACTTGAAAACAGCTATCATCCGAGCCACTGCAGTCTCAATTCAAAGCCTACTTAGAGGCTTCTTAACAGATTACCAGTTTGGCAGACTCCAAAGCTTGCAAAGGGCAGAACAGTAAAGAAGTTGTCATGACAGACCATAATAATTCTACCAATTTGCTCCACTAAGGTCCCAGCAACCTCTTTTTACTTAAATGAATGATGAGCAGAAGCACACAGGAATTCTCAGTGCTAAAAACCATGGAGGTACTATTTTTAAGGAATGTGAATTCTGGTGAAGCTTTGATTAATAGCAGAAATTAAGATATACTCCTTAGAGTCTCATCTTAGAAAACAGTTAAACCAACTGCAGAATATTCTCAAAGCAGCTCTCAAGGCAGAATACATTTAACTGGTACTTCAGCTAACTAGCTAGGTAGCATTTCTTGAAGTTCTAGTAAAAATTATTTTTTCATGATACAAATACAGCTATTCAATTTTAATTAAAATTAAGGCAGTGAAAATCCTTATACTGCTCACTTATGCAAACAAAATTCTCTCACTCATGTTTGGAAACTTATAGAGGGCTTGCTTTTTCTGCAGTGAGCTCTGAAAGCAGGATGGCCAACCACTCATTAGGCCAATCCCCCCTGCAGTTCCTTTCCCAGTTGTGTTTTTCTATACAAGAACTTCCATAGCCAACAAAACAGATGAAACTTTGTATTAGCATAAACTTGTCTACATACAGCTGTAGGTAATCCTTTATGAAACAAATGCTAGGCTCCTATCTGGCTGACAGATTAATACGATCAACTGTATTCAAAATAAGTAGACTCATTAAGAATAGGAAAACACTTCCTAAACACAACATACATACACTTCCATATTTCTAGGATCAGAAGATTCATTTGAACAGTTTTATAAGTTGCTTTAACTCAAAATAACAACCTTCCTTCCTTAAAGACTGATGTACCTCCCGCTTCTCTCCCTCTAATAATTAAACGCTATCTAAAAAAAAAAATAATAATCCGTCTATTCAAGAAATAAAGAATACCAACAAAAATAAGTTTCATGCTGCTCGTATCTCTCAGAGATTCTGGGCTCATTACTCCAGAACTACCCCCTCTACTGAAGTACTCATGGATCTATATCAATGCTATTAGACATTTAGATAGATGACATTAGAATATTGTTATTAATCCACAAAGCAAGTGTGCCACTTTGAGATCTTACCCCTGGGAGCTAAGACAAACAATGATTCACATCTTTCAATGCAGTCTTGAGCATATTATAACATCCTTTGAAGGCTGCAAAGGACATCTTGCCACTAAACAGTCTAACTTCTATAGTTTCTGTGGGACGGCAGTAATCTGTGGTAGGTTACAAACATTCACTGATAGGTCAGAAGAATTAAATCATTTGAATTGTGTGAAAATAAGGGGATCTTTCTGTCTTTTTTTTTTTTTTTTAAGGGGTCTTACTACCACTATGTGACTATTTTCCTACTTAGTTATTCTAATTCCAACTGGGAATATATACAAGTGAGTCTAGATTTTTAATATTTACTTCACTTAATTCAGAGATGATCAAAAAAGAAGACAGACAGTGAGAAAGGGATGTCTACATGCTTTTTTATGATTTATAAAGGCAGCATGAAAAAGTTTTAGTTCAGCTTTATTTAAAAAAATGTGCAAATTCAGGTCTTGTCTCTATGACAACTACAGAACTAGTGGAATGATTCTTTCCCTCTCAAGAGGCTGAAAAACTGAATAATTCAAAGAGGAAGAGATTTTTAGTCAGACTATTTACAACTGTTTAGTTTTGTTAACACCTATTTAAAGCTAATGCCTAAGGAACATTTTTGAAGAAAGGATGTCTTGTTTAAGACAAAACTTCTTTCCTTGTTTAATTAAGAGGCAAGAGAAGTTCCAAAGGGACATCTGAACTTTCACTGAGTCTTCAGAAAATAAGATAATCAGATGAGATTTTATATTTGTATTATTAAGATAGTTTGAAAAGAAAATAAGCTATTTATTTAAAAGACATGTAAATCCAGTCCCTCTTTTGGGCATGCATATTTCCAATGCAATTGTTTTTCTTGCAGGAAAATAATGCTCTTTTCTCCAGTCAGAGCAAGATTCTGCCTTTAGAAGTCCTTACTACAACAAAAAGGTTTTGGAACTACAACAAACTACTCTCAAATAGTTGACATCAGAGGAAAACTTAAATTTGTCAGAAGTTATCCATCCCTCTGCTGCTTTTTTCCAATCTAAAATGAAAACCAGTATTATTTCACTTTGTCTAGCACCAAAAAAAGTTTTAGTAGTAATATAATTAATGTAAACTATGAATAATCTATGCTAGTTAGCATGGCCAAGTCTGGCAGGGTCATATAATTTGAAGCAGAAACAATAGCAAACCTGCATGAAGAAACTGGCAGACTAGAAATGCTTGTGATGTGTAACACACAACAATGGAGATTTTGATGTTTCTAAGCACCAAGGAATAGTAAAAGTTTCAAGCTTTCAAGCAGTACCTCCAACTACAATGGAAATAATCTATGACAGTCTTAATTTTTGTAACAAATTTTGCAAGTCTGTCATAGGCTCTCCCATTAAAAGATTTTTAATATTAATTACAGTGCTTAGCAATTGTTTTAGTACAGTTTTAATAAAGTTGAAAGCATTTAGTAATATAAAATGAGGGTTGCAAATCACCAACTTCAAAAATGCCATCCTTCTACAAATGCCTACTTTCAATAACTGAACTAGTAACTTAAAAACTCAGCTAGAACACACTACAAAGCATATGTGTTTTGTAGACTTTTTGAAAGCACACTGAACTAAATTGGTGATTTTAAACACCAGACCGTGAAATACAGTTACTGTCCAAGACTGTACCAGTAAACTTCACTCTGTGACATAACTGCAATTCTCCCATGTCCTCCCATATACTCACCATATCTGTGCTAATACCGGTTGAGGTAACCCAGATTGAAAAAAAAAGTTTCTAGCTTGATCACCTATAAAATAAATAGGACATCATTTCAGAAAATGCTAAAAATACCTGTAAGAGGAAAGAGGAAATCATGAGTCAAAAATATCTAAAATAGAAGCAACAGTAAAACCATAAATACTTAATGCTATGCATACATAACAGATAATGAGATTTAAACGTACTTTGTCACTTGCAAACCTACCAGGTATTTCCAACAAACACATACTGTTTAAGTCAGCACCACATGAAGTCAGCTGGGTGTAAACATCTCGGGCAATGGGAAACTCACAGTTCAGTCTCTAATCAGTGTTAATAGCTCTCTTTGCAGGAATCATATGCGTTGTGAGAACAAGAAAATTTTTTCTTCCAGGAAAGTATGTATCAATATAAACTCTTAGATTTTTTGGAAATACAATGCCAGTCAGCTAGCACAAAATAAATACAGTGGTCTTTACCCTGATGTGAACCTGATAAGCCACCATTAAATAAAGCAATGGTATATTTCAATGTAAGTTTCCAACTATCATTTAAAAGTAAGGATAGCAAAACAATTACAAAAAGATTAGGCACTTGGAAATGTTGTGCCCTGTCAAGGACAGTTGTAAACAGACTAGAAATAGCACTAAATATGAAAGGAGGTCAATAAAAACTGTAGTATTTTGTACCCTATCTGTCATGTAACAGGAACAGAAGCAATCAAATTGTATACTTGGAGGCACGTATGGCTCTGATGAGACTCTGCTAAGAATCTGATTCCGATTTCATACTCTGGAAATTCGCTTCATAGATCAGACAGCAAGAAAGGTAAAACACTTCTATACCTTTCATTTCAACTGAGCATCAGTTTAGATAGCACTAAAGAAAATCAAATGAAACAAAAAAACCTAACAAAACAGTAGGCATCCTATTGCCTTTAAAACCAAAGCAAATTAGTGGTGTTCAATGAAAATTTAGGAGAATCAGTGTAATTTCCTGCAGCTTTGCTTCTCACAACTTAAATCAATTTTGCCATTTAGATTTTTTTAAAGAGGTCCTCCATGCTGATTTCACTAGTTTAAACAATCTGTTTCCAAAACTGATTTCAGTTAAATTGATACATCTTTATTTAAACAGACTTCATCTATCAGTATGGTGGGCTGACCCCAGGCAGAAACTAAAGTACCCACTTGTTCACTTCCCTCCCCACAGCAGCAGAGGGAAGAGAACAGAGAGCGCAAAAGTGAGAAAACTCAGAAAATCGTGTGTCACAATAAAGGCAGTTTCATAAGTGGAAGAGTAGAAAAAAAAAACCCAAGTGATGGAAAAGTAATCACTCATCACCTCCCTCAAGTTCAGTCTCTATGCAATGGCTACCTTGGAAGACAACAGTGCCCCTAGCCCCCTCCCCATTTTTGCTGAGCATGGTGGTTTGGAATAACCTTTTATTCAGTTGGGGTCAGCTGTCCCTGATGTGTCCCCTTTTCAACTTCTTGCCCACCATCAGCCTACTTGCTGTGTGTGTGTGTGTGTGTGTGCGCAGAGTGAGAAACAGTAAAAGCCTTGAGACTTTACAAGCACTTTTTTACAAGCCATAGTCAAAACATCCAAAACAGCACATACAGGCTGCTATGAAGAAAGTTAACTACATCTTAGCCAGACTCAGTTCAGTGAGCTAATTCACTGGGCACATTAAAAGCACTATAAATATTACCAGGCATCAGGGTGATTCCACATCCTGAATTCTAACTCTACAGTTTGTAAGTATCAGCTGGCTCTCCACAACTTCTTTACAGAGCCACAGTTATAAATAATGTTAAATCTTCTTACAGAAAAATCAAGTGGCATAAACCAGGTATAAAGCTGTAAATATCAGAAAAATATCAGAAAACATAGGGCTGATGTAGCAAGGCATTTGAAAAATGGGATATAAGTAACATCTCTCCAATTTTTAAAATTCTTATGCCCAAATATCTCCCAGGCAACTCTGTACATATTTAGGCTTGTTAGTTAAGATTTAGTTAAATAAAATTAGAAATTAAAACTATTTCATTACCAGTGATAAATCCAGATGTTGGTTTCAGACTATGGAACTGTTGATCATGTTTAGCTCTCTCCTCCACAGTAATAGCCCAGATATCCAGGTTGCCTAGTTCAAAAGAAATGGAGAAATAAAATTGAGAAACATTATCTAAAAACTACACTATTTTTATTTCTGAGTGTAATTATATCATATCATGCTGGACCTCTGAAAATAACATACACAGAAGCTGTTCATCCAAAGTCTACAGTTGAAAGTTCCATGAATCCTTAAATAGCCAGTCAGGACTTAAGAATTTGCCAAAACTAAGTGTTACCAAATTAAGATGACTGCTGTGCACTGATTCACTTATCTGGCTCATACAAAAATTTAAGTTACAACCAGGCAACTCAAAGTGCAAATTTCCAAATGGTCTATTAAAAGACACCAGCATACCAGAGGATATAATGCAGAGTTTGTAACACTAGGTATTTTGGGGGTGGGATGTCATTTGCATCTCAGAGCTCATACAACTGAAATGCAAGTTATTTTAACTGAAAATGTATCTCAAATAATCAGTTGTGTACTATGTGGTTTTGTACTATTACAAGAGAAGAACTCCCCTTACTTGTCTAGGAAAAGTGAGATTCAACCAGAGAGTAAATGTTGCCCATGAAAAATAATTGCACAGGAAAGTGTGCTCCTCATTCTCCTGAGAATGAGAAATCTAAGTAAGAATATGTTAAGTAAACCAGATTCTTCACACCATACTCAAATTGGAGGTGAAGATTTAGCTTACACTGAGGTTTACTACCTTTCTACAGTGCCGTGCTTCCTCTAGTTCTACTGCCATTTTTGTAGCAGTTCCTTTCTTCTCTCTCATCTTGCAGACATTTCACTTTGATCCTTCAGATTATTTGTACTCAGAGCAAACATACCTCAACTTCCACTTGAGACCTCCAATGAACTTTAACACTGTGTTTCAGGTTTGTCTCAATTTCCAACCAGTAAAAATCATTATTTCAACATCTGTAGAAGTGCACTGTGCTGGTGCACCTTCCTGTAACACCTACTGTGTAGGAATGTAGTGATACAAAGACATCTAAGTTAATGTAATCACTGTTTTATTGAAGTAATATTAAAAGATAAAATGTAGCCTTGCAGAAAAATTATGAGGAGATCTAGCATTCACTCTGTCTCAGCACTAAATTCTCAGGTAATAAGATCCACAAATATTTACAGCAAGTATTTCAAACTGCTTGTAGGCTGAGGCAAACTCAGACTCAGCAGTTATGAAGAACATGAGAATTTCCTGCCTCATGAATTTCTACTATTTAAAATCTACTTTCATGTGGCAAAATGTACTTTGGAGAGAAAAGGAAATGAATGAGGGGAAGAAAAAACATTCCTTTAAATGGTAGCTTTCACTAATGAAAGAAAAACTACATTCTTGGTAAAAAATTTTCATCTCAGTTTCAGGTAGCCTAAGTATTTCTAGAAGCAGACAGGCTAATAATAACTAATTCAAAGAAAGTACATTTTAAGATTAGTCCAAATGCTAGAATTTTAGTGATTAAGCTCACAGAGGAACTGTAAAGGGACTTCATAGCTGTGCTCTCTGGGGGGATGAAACAGGACTCATCTTTAGATATGAACATCCCAAAATTCAATAGTTCAGGTAAGCAATTATCTCCCCAACCTTCTCATGAACTCCTGACAGGAGGAAACGAATGGTGTTGATTAAGACTATGACAAATATACAGACTAGGCCAGCTAGGAGCAGATGAACATCTCCCTATGTTGGAAACATGACTACTCCACTTTGAGAACCTAAGGCTGGATGTGGTAGGTTACACAAAGAGGGGGAATTTCTTGAATATAATGGGGGAGGGGGAAAAGAAGAAAACAAAACAAACAAAAAAATATTTGCAATGATTCACTGGCTTGCTCGCTCTCTCAACTTGAGGTATGCATGACTGCAGTACCAAAAAAACCCAAAACAAAACACAAAAACCAAACCCCAACAAAAAACCCTAAACCCAAAAAACATAACAACAACAAAAACCCAGTTCTTCCTATCTTTCCACAAAGAAGGCAGTAAAACCCAGAACTAAAAACGTTTATGGCATGAGGTAACTAAAAATGTATTAAATATTTTAAAGTAAAAATGGTTGATTTCTTCTCTGGAGTCCCTGTAACTAGAACAAACGATTGTCAATATTTGCTCTTCCAGATGGAGACTTGGTTGGTATTTAAACAGTAGATCTCCTTTGTGGGACATGAACATCAAAAGAGTCAATGTTAAACCAAGCAAGCCTAGCAGCCTCTTCAGTCAGAAAAATATGAATAGCACCTCTGGCATTGCCTTCTTTCCATCTTCTGCTATTGGAGGAAACAGTAAGACCTATGGGAGAGCATGAAGCAGGATCTTACCCAACTACAAGACATCATTCACGGCTTCAGATCCTGGATGCCAATACAGAAGTTGTAGGGTTTTTCAATATATTTGGATACAAAGGAGACAGTCACCAAACCACAAAATTGACTCATAAGCAAGCTATTCTTGAATGCAGCAGCAAGCCCTCTAACCCTCTTTTCTTTTACATGGCTTAGCAATCACCTCATCTGAAAAAGTGAAGCAGTGGGCTCTCATGTATAAAATGGGCATTTTCTTCTCCCAGACAAATTGACAGAAGGTCAAGCATACCACACTCTTCCCAACAATTATAAAAATCCTATCATGCCTATTTTTTTTTTTTTCATTAGTCATCCTTAAAATGAGCAGCATTCTGGAATATCAATGAGTAACCTCAATTTAAATATTGCGTGCTGTGCTCTTTCCATACCCATTTCCCAAGCTGACTTGAAAAATGCTTTAAAAAGAAAGGAAGAGAAATAAAAACAAAACCATCATTATTGGTATTAAGCAGAGGAATACCAGATAGTGTACATTTTGAGTGAGGGCTCTCCCAATACAGAGACTGCATAAATCTTCTCTGCATCTTCTCTGGTCACTACAGGTAACAGAAAATGTTGCAGTCTCAAAAGAATGATAAATTTCCCCATAAAAATTGGAATTTTCTTTACACCATTTGTGGTTTTTTTATAAATATCTTAGACTTTTGCTGTCATTCTTCTAAGAAGAGGTATGATGCTACATGGTAGACTAGGTTTAAGTATAGATCAACATCAACAAACATCCCTCACACCACATTACAAATTAAAGATACTCCAGAAACTACATTAGCCACATGCTTATTTCAATTTATTCTTTGTAGAGCGGTCAGATGAGAAAAGTTGTTTGAGAAGAAATAGTGAATTCCTTCCTTCCTAAAGCCATGTACTTGAGTTAACAGGATCCTGGACAACAGATGCAAGATCAAATGGCAATACATAAAGTTGAAAAAAGAAAGCTGCTATCCATCTGTAACACAATGAGAACTCATTGAAGATGGCAGAGGGGAATGCTTTGAAGACAAGATTTC
This sequence comes from Tyto alba, assembly GCF_018691265.1. Classification (NCBI taxonomy): domain Eukaryota; kingdom Metazoa; phylum Chordata; class Aves; order Strigiformes; family Tytonidae; genus Tyto; species Tyto alba. The sequence goes on from NW_024881276.1 coordinate 29,643,674, forward strand.
CATTAAGAATGTACATACATGTTTAAATATGGGTGTATGCAAAGCACAGCCCTAACTCTAAACAAAAGGAAATACTTCAATCTGAATGAGCAGATTTCTTTTACATCATGACTTCTCAGATTGTGAAAATCACAGTGAAATGAAGCTATTCACAACTTTTTACCTAACCTGAAAGTATATCCTACATGAAACTGACCCATGAATTTATTTGATCAAAGCTTTTGGTAGCCAGTTGCACTCCCAAACTGAGAAAGTCTAGCACCAAACAGGATTTAATCCCAGAGAGCTGGACTTAAAGATAACTGAGGCAATGAATGGCAGTTTCCAATTATACATTTGTTCTGACTACCACGTGCAAGGAGATGCTTCTTCTGTTGTGCTTCACAGACTTTTTCAGACTGGCAGAAATTGCACCCGTCAATTGTGTTTAACAAGAACTGTGTTTCTCTAACAGCATACTCTGAATAGCATGTGTGTTTCCTGAAGTCTCCCACTGAAACACTAACACTAGTTACAAATTTAGTTCCTATCTGTATCCAATCCCCAGAACTAGACTTCTCTATATATTTGTATACATACATACGCACATACACTTCTCTTTGTGTATGTGTGTACACATATTTATGTGTGTGTATACATATATATATATATACAAACATACATATACACACAACAAGAATCATATCTGCATCTCCAGAGAAAAGCCCTTAACAGATGCCACATTTAAGTGGAACCAAACTAGTTACTAGGTATCACCACTGAAATTTATCTTTGTAATCTTTCTTCAGGTTGGTTGTAAAACTGGGCTTGAAAATGTATTTTATATGAATATAGGAAAAGTAATGTCTTTATTGCACTACTGAGGCCCTTCCTGGATCTTTCAAAAAGACTGAAGTTCAAGATGCTGTATTTTTCCCTACTATAAATGGAGTGCTAAAAAATGCATCACCTTTTGTCTAAGCTAAAAATGTGTTATGGGACAGAAAGGAAAAGAAATTTGAAGCAATAGCATCCAAAGGCATCTGCTGGACTTTTTAGCAGTGTAAATATCCAGGAATCCTCAAAGAAAAAGCATACCCACTTCTTAGCCACAACTAGTGCAGAAAGAAGCTATGCCCTACTGCCAGTGGCTGAGTGGCATGAATCTGCCCCACAGTCACAAACTGCAGGACTGTAATGGATCAATGTACAAAAAAAGAGATACAACACAGCTTTTCTGTTTGACTCTGAGTTGTCTCTGCAAAATTTCATGCGTGTTCTCTAAAAGGTCTGCAAAAACATCACAAATCAAACTATCATCTCAGAAAGATACACTATCCATAAACACTTCCATACAGAACATATTTGGAAAGCAACAGATTTATGCATAGTTTTTACATATAAGAAGAGTTAAAAATACACTAGAAACAACTTACCCCCAAAAGGTGTTGGAAACTGAGCCATGGTTCTGTCACTTTTAGCTTGTTAATAGATGCCTGGAAAAGAAAAAAAGAGGGGGAGTGTGGGGGGTGGGGAAAAAGAAAAAAACAGATAACCAAACAGTTACAGTATCTTCCATTTTCAATATATTTTCTGTACCACTATATAACTAATTAGTACAGAAAAAATAAAGACAATGAAGAAGTAGGATCATATAAACACCACCTCCAAGAGCTGTTACTTAGAAGATAACTGTCTCATTTTTTCCACTATTCTATATATCCACGAGTGTCTTTTCATACTAGCAAACAGCTACATTTCAGTTCTGTTTCAAGAATGTCTTCAAAAACAATCTTCATTTCTAAATAATCAGTGATGCAGTAAAGAACAGAATTAAGACAGCCACAACAGACAAGATCTCAGTGACACTGCTCAAGGCTGCATTACTTTGCCGCGTGTCAGAGCTCTGCTCCTGCCTAAAAGCAAAATTGGCTCTATTTCCAACTGTTGAAAACATACAAAATTGTCAGTGATCTGGTTTTTATTCCTGACAGAAGAGTCATGAAATGCATTATCTTGCTTATGGTTACTTTGTTTTAAACACACTACATTAAAAATGAAATTAGATTTCAAGTGTGCTTTACCCCCAAACTAGCCCACAAATTTAATAAGCACATCCAAATGAACAAAGTGCTAAAGGTGACATTGCAAGCAAAAATATGGTAGTTGGTGGGAAATACTCTGAAGTTAGCACGGCTCGCTTTTCAAATAAAAGCAATCTACACAGTCTAGAAATTTAATCTTTAGAGAAAAAAGGAAAAACATTTTTCTTACTCCACACAAAGACTGACATGAACTGCCTGAGCCAAGAGGACAATAGCTAGCAAGAGTCACAAAACAATGAAAAAGCAGCCTCTTGTCCTACTAGATTCCACTCATGTTTTCCAGGCAACAGGAGAAAAGCAAAAGGAAACAGAATCAGAAGGAGAATAATTTAGACTGCTTGAACAGCAGCAGAAATTTATCAATATCACTAAGAAAAGGCATTAACTTGCATCAACAATTTCCTTTTGTCTGAATTTGTTTGCTCCCCTCCCCATCCCCCCTTTCACACTTTGCACATACTCTTCTGGCTTCCAACTTGGGAACCTACTATATATACACTCCACAGATGTCACTGCAGAAAAATCCTCAGCACTTTTGTAAGCCAGTCTCGCCATTAGCTGTAATTTAGAGAATTTAAAAAAAAAAAAACCACTGAATTTTTTTCTCAGAATTTGGCAGAGCAACCAAGTGTAGTACATGACTCAAACATTCTTCCAAACGCCAGGTAACACAGCCGATACTAATTTCATGCAGAGCAAGCATTATCTCAAAAGTTTAAAATCACATGCATACTGACACAGTGTTTTCAGAATAAGCTATCTTAGTAGTATGGTTCTTAGAAAAGCATTTCTTAAGTGCTAGAAGATCAGCACTTTAATCTTTGCTTATGTTTTCTTATTATACTCTGTTGTAGGCAGTACATCTATTATGATTCCATTTTTTAAAACTGCAAGCAAATCCAAGGGAAAAAAAAAATAAAGAAAAAAGAAAGAAGAGTTCTCTGAACTTCCACACATGTACTACTGAATCTTACAGCACAGGCAGTTTTTACACTCAAGTGTTAAAAAAAATGACAGGAGAGATACCAGTAGAGCACAAATTCTCTTCCTACTTCAATTTCTCAGAGTATGCAGAAAGACAGGAAAAGAACTTTGGGCAGCAATAGGAGGACAAGAGACTTGAAAAGGAGAACTAGAGGGTGGGCTGGAGAGGGGTGGTGGTTCTTTTGATTTGGGGCTTTTTTGCAAGCTAGAAAAGCTTAAATATTGTAAATACTAGGACAGAAGAGCGCATAAAAGGATTGAACATGTTTAATCACTTCAGGAAGATACTCTTCAAAGAATTACTAGTACTCCAGAGGAACTGGTAGTTTATTCCTCTTTTACCCTGAATACATCAGAAAGAGGAGAGTGAGAAGTCTCAAGACTAGCCATGTGCTGGATGCCAAAGAAAGCAGAAAACCATTCTAAAGAGCTTTTGGAGGGGAAAAAAGTAAAAAAAAAAAAAAATGATAAAAAGGAAAAAAAAAATACAAGAGGCATTGGTTACAAGTTGCACTGGGAGAGGTTTCATCTCAATATAAGAAATTTTTTACAGTGAGAATAATCAGTCACCAGAACAACCTCCCAAGGATGTGGTAGAGTCCCCATCACTGGAGGTTTTTGATACGTGGTTGGACAGGGTGCTAGATGATCTCATCTAAGCTCCCTCTCCCATGAAAGGTTGGACCAGATGATCTTTTGAGGTCCATTCTGAGACAGGCTGTTCTATGATTCTGGTTTTTGGGTTGAAGATCTCTGTGATGGAGACCAGTTATTATTTATACAGAAAGCATCTGGAACAGTCATTATGTTATAAATTTATCATATATTTGTAAATGATTGTAGTGGAAATACAAGCACCAGCGTTTCAATTTGCAACATCATTTTGAAATAGTAACAAGTTGTACTAGATCTGCACTCCTCATGCCTTAATCTCTACCAGTTCCACAATAGTGTTAACTCCTCTGCCTTTATGGTTCCTCCCAACAGCCCCAACAAGAAAGGCGGCATAATGGGACAAAACAAAAATTATGTAGGAGCCAACTGACCAGAAAGCTGACAGAAGAACAGAATGGGTAAACTGAGCTCTGTGCCATTCCCTTCAGGAAAGCAGTAATTTCTCTCTAAATACTGATACTTGTATTTGTAGGTGCTTGGATATCTCAGCAACTTTTTGAACTCTAACAAATTCAATTGACATTGACCAATAAGTTCAGAAATTATTCAAGCAGGAAGAAGGAGAGACAATACGGGGAACCACAACTGCACTGTCAGTCAGTTGTATCCACTGTTTCCTTAGAAAGCCAGCCCCAAACTCCTACCATAAGCAAAATTATGCTAGTAATGAACTGTTAAATAGCAATCCATCAAATAGTTTGCTTTCTGCAAGAATCAGAAGATACAATGGATATTTTATACTGCTTTTAGAAAGAACTATAAAGAACATTTATTGTTCTCACAATACTACTAAGGTGAGGAGCTACTCACCTTTGCTTGTCAACAAAAAGCTTAAGCGCTGAAATTTGACAAATAGATCCAATATTAAACACTCCCCTCTAACACGCACCACTTAATCTATAAACAATAGATATACATCTAATCTACACACAATAAAAACCACTAAACACTACGATCATCTGTACTTCTCAGCTCCCCAAAAAAGGCATACACACCAGCTTTCAAAATCCCAGTGAGGTACCCACACCAACCATACTGCACGCCCTCTCCCCACAAAGGTTTGTGCCGCACCAGAACGTGTTTGTGTTCTCAGGTCAGTGGAAGCTGCGTAACAAACAAAGGATGCTCCAGTAGATCAATAACTTCCAAATGCACACAAGACCCATCACAGACATCTCCTCTCCGTAATTCTTTTCTGCTCAGGATTATTATACTATGTTGTTATGAGCAAGCAGAAAGGATGCTGGTTGTGAGCACTGTTCCAGTTTCACTCAACATCTACTGTATTCAGGGTATTTACCTCTCTGTCACTTGAGAGGTGGAAAGCCCAAAAAGTCTGGGAGCGAACATTTCCAGCAAGAAAAGTGGGGAAAGAGGAGTGTAATCTCTCAAAAATTATGGGGTTGATAAAACCAGATGAGCCTATGTTTTTCTGCCTGAGGACCAATGCTATTTCTCAGAGGTAAGGAGATGGACAATACTCAGAGATAGGTTCTCAGCCCTGATTGCCTTCCATTGTGGCAATCCTGCTGGAATAAATACAATCCTCCCATGGACTTCAGAGCACAGTGAGGCTTTTCCCATGCCTGAGAACAGGGGATGATGAAATGACATAACTGTCACATGCATGTAAAGTGTAGAACAAACATCAGGACCAAGGCATTCCGACAGGTTTAGCTTTAATATTCTGTACAATCAGAACTTTCATAATCTACACAACTACTTTTATATACACAGAGAGTTGTAAAACATACATTCAAAATTCATAGGTTAGTTTATACGAAAAATTTGCTTACACCCAGCTCTTGAGTGAGGGAAACAAGAAAATGCCCAGCCATCTCAGTTGTTAGTGCTCTCTCTTCCATCTTACAGTATTGTATATAAGCCCAGAAATATTTTATTTTCTGTCTCTCCAAATAATTTACCCTCTTCTCATAAACCAGTATTATATGCACAAGAAGTACTCTCTTTTATATATACAAGAAGTACTCTTTTAACATTCTGCTTCTCCTTAAAGGAGGGCTTTCTAGACTAAGAGTTATTCATATAAAGGTCAAATTGAAACATATACAGAAACTAACTCCATCTGTACATAAGCCCAGATCATATCTACATTTAAGTACTGATGTCTTACCTGTTTTTACCTTGAAAACAACTATACTAACAACACTTACACATGAAAGTCAGACATGCATGAAAACTCCTTCCACTGCATATTATATATGGACTTTAACAGTGTGGCTCAAAACTTTATTATAGTTTCTATTTGAAGTTATCGGCGCCCTTCTATGGACATGTTAACTCAGAAAACCGCAATAAAGTTATAGGAAGTATAAATTACAAGCAATTTAGCTATTTCAGTGCTATGTGTCTTTATACGACTGTCGTGGTTTGGGCCTTGTTGGCAGCCAATCACAATGCAGCAGCTCTCTCTCCCTTCCCCTCCGGCAATGAGAAGGGACAGAGAGCCAGGCTTGGGGTTCAAGATAGGACTGGGATGGGGGAAAATCCCCCTTTTATGATCATGAGCAAAAGGCAGACTCGTTAGGGGAAGAAAAAAAGAACATACATTTATTACAGACACTAACAACACATAACAGAGTAGGACAGTGAGAAGCATTGCCACATCTTGAGAACACCTTCCCCCCACCCCTCCCTTCTTCCCGGGCTCAGCTCTGCTCCCGATATCTCTACCTCCTCCCCCAGTGGCGCAGGGGCAGGGAATGGGGGGTGCAGTCAGCGCTGCCACTTCCTTCATCTTCGGTGAGGGGAGTGTCCAAAACCTGTTCCCCCCTGCTCCATCGTGGTCCCCCTCTCACAGGAGACAGTCCTCCACAAACTTTCTCCGACTTGAATTCCTCCCATGGGCCGCAGTGTTCCCCACACTGCTCCGTCATGGGTCACTAACTTCCTCCGACTGGATTCCCTCCCACGGCTGCAGCCCTTCCCGAGCTGCTCCGGCGTGGGACTCCCCCGCATGCTGCAATCCTCCCAGCACTGAATTACAGCAGCGGGGCCACCTTTTCCCATGAGACCGCGGCCTTCTCGGGCACAGAACCTTGATTATCCGAGCAGGAGCAACAGGCCATAAATAAATGTCTGTTCCACTGTAGATCTTCATGGGTGGCGGGGAGGGGGCCGCCCTGCCGTCTCACCACAGGATACAGGGGGGTCTCTGCTCCAGCACACCTCCCCCCTCCTTTCTTCCTCCATTCCTCCACTGACCTTGGTGTTCACACAGCTGCCACAACTCCTCCTCCCAAGTCCGACTGCACGTCACCACATCCCTTCTCAAATACGTTATCGCAGAGGCGCAGCCTATTGGCTCAATTTTCCAAACAGAAGTGGAGCTGACGTGGAGCTGGGGGAGCTTCGAGAAGCTTCTCACAGGGGTCCGCCCCGATAGCCCCCTCCCCTGCCACCAAAAAACTCCACCACTCACTCAACCCAGGACAACGAACAAGACTGACAAAAAAGATTATATTTTTGTTTTCCTTAAAATGCAGTACAGCATTTCTATTCCTAAGCAACCATTCACAAAATAATTTGGGCATACAATTCAAGAAGTAATTCCAGAGGCAACTTATCAGCCACCTTTCTCCTCCTACAGGAAAAAGAAGAAACAAAACCAACCAGATAAAAACCACATATCCTTCTCAAGAATTCCAAATTATGACAAAATACTCCCAAGCAGGATGTCATGTGAGAGTATCACAGACTAAGAGCAGGTTTTGTTGTTTTTCCATGTTACATGGGAAAGCCTTTAGACTAGTATTAATAAAAGGACTTCAATAGTTTTGCAAAGCCTGGTAATTTTAGATGTTGGAAAACAGTTTGATTCTTACTCTTTGGACATCAGATCATTAATACAGTTACCATTTTCAGTCAAACTTTTCAGAGTTTCTGCTCTTTACAGGAATGACTTCTAACTGTAAAAACCTTCACAAATGTTAAAGTCTACTGTTTCTTGTATGCTAATCTCATTTGGTTGCTTGGCAAAAAAAAGCTAGTCACCACCACAAATGCTCTTCAATACCTATAGCAGTGATCAAACTGCTAAGAAAGTCACTTCTGTATTCACAGATACTATCTTCTGCTATAGGGAAAGGATTACCTGACCACAAAGGAAGAAAAATAACTATAAACCCACCAAGGAGGCAACAGATGTAGTAGCAAGGCACTCTTTTCTTACTCTAAATCAGAAGACAGCTCAGGAGTCTAACAAATAAAGAACTCCTTACTTTCTAAAAACAGGAAAAATTAAGACATTTATGAACAACTGTGGTGGGAGCCCCAGACTAACAACAAAAACAGTGTTTCTGTGTACAACAAATTTGCAAGCAGTTAAGGACATTGTTTATTTTTTTGCCATGGCACTGTCACTTTATCTTGTTCAGTCATGTAAGCTTTAAGTGTTTCTGCAGGAAAGACCTCCACAACTACTTCCATGGGAACTACCAGGTTTCTGTCTGTTCTTGCTAAAATACTGGGACACGCTGCCCAAAACACGTTTTATTACTTCAAGACCTTAGAGTCAAAGTTCAAGAGGATGGTTATGAAGAACATTTCTGGTGAAATCAGACCTATACCGCTCAAAATTCTCTGTCAAGTTTAAGATCCAGACAACAGACTTTTTTGCCAACCAGATTAACAGCTGTCTTTCTGCTTTCCACAGTTTGTCTTTCATTAAAACAGCATTAAGTTTTCCAGGCTATATTAACTCATACATTTCTGGGTGAAGGCATTTCTAATTTCTTTAGCTGACATCTAACTATTAACATTAAGAATTATTAATTTAACCTGAGCAAGGTGCTCAGAATTTGTCTTTAACAAATTTACAAGATTATTTCTTCAGAGAGTTCGGAAATTAAATCCTTGAAAATTTAGGGTTTTTTCCAATACATGAGAAGCAATTAGATAACTGGTTATCAGCATAAATATCATCCCCTCTTAAGCAAATGAGAATGACAATCCCTCTTTCAAAGCTGAGGAAACAACATCAGGAAAGTATTCTAGTTCATGGTAAAAGTTAATAGTGACTTGGAACAGAAACCTAATTCAGTCTAATCATGAACCACAAGAACATATCTTGCACATGGGGATTACAAGCAGCAGAGAAACTAAATTATAAGGCTAGAAATTAGAAGTTAAAGAACTAGAGATCTTCCAGTGTCATTACATTCTGCACCTTCATCCACGTAAGAAAGGTTGCTGATGAGTATGTTTTATCAGCAGCACTCAAAGCTCCCAAGCACTAAAGTTAAAATATTTCAGGATTGTACGTGCTATATAACCAAAGCAAAACTCCTTCCCTTAAAGAGCTCCCAGACTAATCAAATGGAATTAACATTAGGAGGAAAGCAAGCAAAGGCTGCAGTGATAAGATCATTTTGTTGTATACTCTAGCTAGAACAATTTGAATGGCTGTTTCTAATCTTGTACATACATGGGCTGCTTTTAATCGTGACAGCATTTCACCCAGTAATTCCAGTACTGAATGAACTGTGACTGAATAACAATATCTTTTTGAAGAGATGACTGGCTTTCATTTTAAAAGATTTAATATGATGGAAAATCCACTGCATCACTCAACTGTTTCTAAAATCCTTATTAAGAAATAAGTATCTTAGTTTATTTTCATTTTAATATTTGTTGACTTCATTTTAAACCACCAGACCCTGTAAAGTATTAATTCTTTCCCTAATTTTTTAGGATGAACTTTTAGTAGTTTCTTAGCACTCACAACTTTCATTTTTTCTTTTTAGTTGTTTTTATTTAGAGGTCTAGTAACAAGCTGGTTTTTTTTTTTTTTTTTTGGGGGGGGGGGGGGAGGTGAGTAGGTGAGTGTTGGGTTGTTTTTAATTGTTTTTGTTAAAAACCTTCATTAACACAATTGCAGTTGGCAAGTTCTGACTTCTTCCCCTTCAAAACAAGTTCTAAAACTAAAAATCTGAAACGCAAGAATTAGAGTTAGGAACACATGCCACACCTACAAGATAACATGAAAAGTAGCCTAGCATTAACTTCAAGAATGATTCAATAAGGAGGACAAGGAAATGCATGATATCACTGCTAGACATGAAAGTATTGTGTTCTCTTAGACTCTCAACTCTGTTTTGTTTCACAAACATGAACTTAAGCAGTTATTTCAACTGCCAGTAAATAATGGTTTATAGTTATACTGAATGCTAATAGAATCAGATAAAGCAGATTGGTTCTGCTATTTATATTATACAAAATGAAGACAGTCATGCTTTATTTCAGAACTGTTAATCTGGCTGTCTCCGTGGCTCAAGGACCACTAAGCAACAGCACTTAGAAGACATACTAGAAACAAAAGAGAAAAGTGGCCAAAGCCTCGAGTCCAGTCTTAGCCAAAGGAAACCAAAGTCTGAGTGCTCTGTAATACCTAAGTGCTAGTTTTATGTCATTTCCATATTACTGTATTATTCTAAGAAGAGGCTGATAAATCACATTACACCTTTAACTTAACCACCCTTACCTTTTTAACTCTAGATTTTCAGACTAGAGCACAGTTGTTTTGAAAGCCCAATGTAGCACTGGATCACTTATATTTCACTAGGCATTTTTGCCTTATGAGATCCCTAATCTCTCCAGTCCACCTAACAAATAACCTTGTTTCTTCCTTTACTGCCTCAGCAAGAAATAGCCCAGCTACAGAATGCCCCCCCCCCCCTTTTTTTTTTCTCCCCTATATTAACCCTTTCCTTACTCCTACATCAACTGTCACAGCACAACTGCTTCCACTCCCCCCTCGGGCCACCTCCTCTAGTGAGGTGGACACTTCTATACTACCTGCAAGTCAAGAAGGTCATGTAAATATACCAGAAGATAGATGATAAAATTCTTTCCCCACTTTCCTATAGATTCCGACTACATGAACTCTCCCACGTTTCACCGTATTGGTCCAGCATTATTCCAGTATTCCTGTCTTCTCAACGAATCATTTAATCCATCATTGCTACTTACCTTCACTGCAGCTAAAGCCACCCTAACCACAAGGATTCCTTTTTCATACCCTTGCCTGAGCTCAGAATTGACAGGGGGGTGGACATGGTGGACCTGTGAGCTATGTTTTGAGTCACCAGATTGAAAAGCAAAGCAATTACAGACACAGTTTAAATCTGTGCTCTGCTTTTCTGACTAGGCCAACATAATTGTCTCTAACACTAGATAGATCGAAATCAAAGGACTCATAACCCAGCCTGATGTACTTAGATGAATGAGAACAGTCCAAGGAATAGGTCTTCAAGTCCTCTTCAAGTCTTTCATAGACAGCAGTGACATTCTTCTACCCCAAGATTTCATTACTTGTAGGCCTAACCTAACCCATGTAGCTATGCTGTGCAAATCCCCATTCTTGACTGAACCTGATAGCTGATCATTTGAAATGGGGACAATGAAGAAAGGAAAAGAAAAAGAAAATTAAAATTAAAAAAATCACATGTCCTGAGTTCTTCCACTTCACATTCTCTACCTCTGCGCTAAAGTAAGTTATGTTGGGAAAAGGGTAAGTAGGAAGAAAAAGCCCAGAATCAGCACAAGTGTAAATCAAGAGTGTTCAGGATCTGTGTGTCCACTCCCTTCCTCTCCTCCTAGGCAAAACTATAAGATAAAAAGGTCTAGTAGGGAAGAGATAGGATAAAGTCGGTGATATAAGAGAAGGCGCAGATGGCTCTGTCCTTTGAACTACTACAGTGTAGGTCAGTTTGTCCTCCATAAGCATCTGCTCTTCTGAACTCTTAGAGGAAAAGAGATCATCAGTTACATAAATGCAGTGGTACAGCAAAAGCAGTTTGCTATAACAGATCTGTCAAGCAGATTTTCAAAATACTGCTTTAATAGGAAGAATTATTCAGCATCTACCAAGCCTTACCAGCGTCTCAGTAGTTGTATCAGACCACATCACTATTGACTGAAGTAGCCAACATCTCCCACCCATGTACCTTCAGCTCTCAATTTCCTCAAAGCTCTGTCTTCCTAAGTCTTCTGCATGACATTAGGAGCACTTTCAGATCCAGTAAGAAACATATATTGTGTCATATAGACAAGTATTCTGGCTACTCACCTTCCTTCTGGTCACACTTAACCCTGTTGTTAAGACACAGGTTGACAGCAGTCACTCCCTGCATCTTACTTTTTTTTTTTTTTCCTTCTAATTAGTCATATTTATTTCCTTGAGAATCTTAATTCAAGAACTTTGATCTCTGGGCAAAACTCTCTGGAGGAGACCTCATAAAATATACAAGCATTCCTTAAACCTGCCCTGAACATGAGTAGCATCCCTAAGGGATAGCTAACCTCCCTGCACTTCACAAAAAGACCCCAACACAATGGTGAACAGCAAAATCTCACTCATTGGTTTTGTTTCCAAAAAGGAAAAAAAATATTAATTTCAAAAAGAAATCACTTATCAGTGAATCACCTGACATCACTGAGCAGCATGTTGTGAGAGAAGCTTATTCTTTGGGGCAAGAACAAAACAGGCATTAAAACAAATCCCCAAAATTAAGATGCTTTCCTTACTTTTTTTCTTCCACAACAGAGCTTCACAGAGAAAGGGGCCACACAAAAACTCTGCAAAAAATTGTAATTCCAGTTGTTGGGTGTTATACTGACTAAGCAAAATTATCAAGATTTATTTATTATTAATATTGAGCTAAAAACATCTTCTGGACCTACAAAGCTACTGATACAGGACACACCAAGAAATTCTCTGTTCTGTAGCTCTAACAGTCTTGACCCCAGCACTGTAAGGTGACTGAATACAGTTTCATACAATGCCGTGATCCAAGTACTGCATTCACCCTAGTTATCTGACTCTCTTCATCACAAGCAACACATAATTTATATGTAATAAACAGCATATAGCTATACAAACAATATATATGTAGCACAAGCTCCAGAGTGCTACGTCACCTAGCATCAAGCAGTAGGGTTAAATCCTTTTTGTTACAAGGGTGAGTTTAAGCAGTTATGTGGAGTGCAGGTGCCCAGGCGCTGGCAGCGGGGGCTGGCGGGGCAGCCTCTCAGGCCCCAACAGGGCCACCGCGGCACACAGCTGAGCCCCTCAGCCAAGATGGCGGCGCCTCAGGGAAAGCCTGCATAAGGAAGGGCACAACGCTGCCTGGCAGTGAGGGGAAAAGTGTGAGAAACAGCCCTGCCAGCACCCCCAGGAAAGGAGAAGGTGCTCCTGGCACCCCAGCAGGGATCCCCTCCAGTCCATGGAGAGATCACGCTGGAGCAGATAGCCACACTGCAGCTTGTGGAGGACCCCAGGCCCAAGTGGGTTTATCCTGAAGGGCTGCAGCCTCTGGAGAGGACCCGTGCTGGAGAAGGGGAAAAAGTGTGCACGGGAAGAAGCAGAAGAGAGGAGCTGTTATGGACTGACCACAGCCCCCATATACCACTCCCCTGTCCTGCTTGGGGCATGAGGGAAGCAAAGGAGTTGGGAACGAAGGAGTCAAGTTGAAGCTGGGATGAAGGAATGGGTAAGGCGCTGTTTCAATTTGTATTTGTTTCTCACTACCCAAACCTATTTTAACTGGTGACAAAACAAATTATTTTTCCCCAAGTCAAGTCTGTTTTGTCCATGATTGTAATTGTTATGTAATCTCCCTGTCTTTAATCTAACCCGTGATCTTTTTCATCCCATCTTCTCCCCCATCCTGTTGAGGAGGGGAGTGAGCAGCTGGTAGCCAGCCAAGGGCAACCTATGACAAAATGCTCACTTATTTAAAGAAACCTTCATCCTAACTGGAGATAGTCTTGACTCTTTAGGAAATATTAGACACTACATAGGACATGTCATGGAATTAGAAAAAGCATGAACAGACAAAACCATTCTGACTTACAAAATTATTTTTATATAATGCAAATATATATATAAATAATGAAAGTATGCATGGACTGACTCATATACAGATTACCAAATTTTGGCTTCTACTCATTTGGAACACAAACAGACTTTAAAAGGACTCAGCCAAAGTTCTATAAAAACAGTAACACAGTGAATAAATTACCAATGCTACATTTTAGTCACAGAAATTCTGACAAATTGTGTTTAAAATGAGATTAAAGAAGAAGAGACAGCCTCTTTTCTACTTCAAATAAGAAACATATACAATAAGCAGTACCTGCTATATAAGATACAATTCAACAATCCTCCTCAGTCTCTCTGAAATTGAAGATCACCTAAATGTAGGCACCTTTAGCAAAATATTTAGAGAACATTAGTAATAAAGTAATACAAATAATAGTTCACAGGTGAATATATGGAACATACTTGAGTCTGAAGCAGTTGACATATTGCAAGGAGTGAGCTACTGAAGCTTCACTTCTTTTATGAAGCAGACCATTTTATTTAGTTAGAGCTTTACTTGTGCTAAGATCTAGAACTCTTTTCCATGAGTAGGATCATCAGTTCTCAGCTTTACAGAAAATTATTTATTTTAAAACCAACCAATTAAAGCAATGGTGTGTAGTTTGATAAAGGAAAAGACATCTTTGGTGAATAAAATATTCCAAAGATCTACCTGATGTTCCCTAAGGATAGTAGCACACCATTTAACACAAATATGCTTCCAGCAGACAATAAAAAGACCAAACAGCACTTTAAATAGCATCTTTATTAGGAAGAAATGCAAATGTTGGCTGAACAGATAGTGAAACTTCCTGTGCTATTTTTCACATAGTGATAGGGACAGACCCTTGGGCATTTGTGAAATTAAGGTATTCCCTTACACTAGAAAAGTTGCTTATCAGACAACAGTACATATGGAGGATAAAGGATTCTCTTACTTGTCAAGAATGCAAAAGTTGCACAAAGCTTAAACAGGGAATTAAATGTTAAAGCTCAACTGCTAGAGGTAATGTCTCCTATTTAAAATATGCTTAAGAACACACTAATGAATAGAAGTAAAAAGGGCTTAACTGCATAAGGCAGAGTATGTCCCAGAGTAAGGTATTTCTGTTTCCTTTTTCTGTCAGGGTACTGATTCCCCTCCAAAATGCCTAGAAGCAATTTTCACAAAAGACCAAAACCATTGCAGGTGTGTCCACAAGGCTAGGCAGGTGATATATGCAATGGGATAAGGGAAAGAAAAATTATTTGCAAGATAAAATGATAAACGGTAGATACATATATAAGCATTTTGTAAGTGTATTCCAACTTATAGATCCTATTTCTATATTAAACAGAATTATTAATTGACTGCAAGTGCAGTTGAATGGCACAAAAAATTGTTTAAGGGCATGTGACAAGCTTCTTTCCAAGAAGTCTGTATAGTTAGTATTACTAAAGAGAGTAATTTCCCTGTGCTGAAATATTTTAATACCTCTTTTGACAGTAAAAATTCCTAAAGAGGATAAGAACATTAACATTATTGTTAGTGCTAATGGTTTATTTACTGTAAGTCACAAATCTGCAGCATGGGGTGGTTTATTTACTGTAGCTTACAAATTTCTCCCCTGTGGGTACTTCAGAAGTCATCCATTTTTCAGTACCTACTAATCAGGAAAATTTGTTACAAGTCACATTACAGTTGTGGGGCTGACTTGGACTAGGAGAAAATCAAATTGCAAAACTAATACAATGCTCTGATTTTCCAACATAAAAGATTGAAAAAACCTTTCAACTTTGATTCAAGTGGAAAGAGAAGACAGCTATGAAAACAAGCCTACTGAACTCCTTAAAACCCCTCACATGTGCAAGTTTTTGACTATTAATCAGTACCCAACTACACATACAAATACAGTTCTGCTGGTGTGTAACAATATGATCCTTATTCACTGAAGTTGTGTGATGGCAGCAGGTTGATTAGTATGAAGAAACACCTTTAACTCTGCATCCTCAAGAGACTTGTTTCCTCAACAAAAAAAAAAAGTGAAGAGATGAAACACTTATATGGGGAGTAGTAAAGAAAGATCACAGAGAGAAGGGCCACCAAAAAATGAAGCAAGACAAGCCTGATAAAAGTGGAGGAATGGCATAATGCTACAGCAGACTTCATGGTTCATCGACCTCATAGTTCAAACACAACTCAGCCCTAGCCTCCATCAGACTCCCACAGTTCTTACAGCACTCATGTAAAACCTCACAGAGATTAACCTTTCCAAGTTTCACACTTCTGAGAAGAGATCAAATACACTCAGAAGATGCTACACACATCACCCAGGGATGACACAAAATGATGATCTGAAGACAGAACTTTGTTTCAGGATCTGACTTGCCTAGAGATTAGTATACTTCTTTTTTGAAGTAGTCAATAGGAGTGTAAGACCCCTTCTTTTTCATCTTCCCTCACAACACAGGTCCTGAGCTAGGTTCTTGTAGGACACAGATGAAGAAATGAAGGGCTCCAGCCACCTTGTCAAATGCATTAACTTTAAATTCCTACAGAAGTCATCAGCACTACATCTCACCCAGACATTTTTCTCTTGGTATGTTGGTTGCCAAAGTTAGTGTCTGCCAAGACAAAGCCACAATTTGCAGAGAATCAGAGATACCACCTCTAGTATCAACTTAAACAGTTACCAAGTGAAATCCTGGGACCAAGTCAAGAAATTTACATCTTCACTAAAATGAGAATTCTGTGCCTAGTAATCTAACTCTATAAAAAGAGACACTAAAAAAAAAAAATCTGTAGTGTTTCAGTTACGTCATTACAAAGGCTATGAAGCTATCTACCTTCTCTCCATTTTTAATCTTGCCACCAGTAACAGCATAAGAGAAGTTACAGACTGTTATTTCCCATCCTTTGTTAACAATTACAGCTCAAGCTCCTGAAAAGCTGGTTAAATCCATGTATCTTCAGCATATTATTCTCTCTTATGGTTTCAAGACTGATAGGATCAAAAACATACACTGATAGAGACCCATATCCTGATATGTCTCCCAAACAAGAAAAAACTATGTCTAGTCCTTAAGCTTAACTTAAGACAGCTCTTTCCTTTCTATGCTGATTTCAAATTCAGGACAAAGCATGCAGTCAAAGTTCAGAAAGATTCTGAACTAAACAGCTCACATAAAATGTATGTGTACACATATATAGTAAGATTGAAACAACAGTTGACTACATGTAACAGAAAGGATGTTATACATATGCTACCATCATGGAGATATTTTAGTGACTTTAGTTCTCCTGATGCAAAGGACATTTCTTACTTGCAGCAGTTTTAATCTTTCTCAAATTTAAAAAAGTAAATTTAAGAAATTCTTCTGCATTTTATAGGATAGTTTTTCACATTGTGATGGACCAGTTTTGATCTCATCTTAAAATGGTACTTTACATACAGGATTCTCATTTTTTCTAGCTGTTTAGGTGACTATAGTCTACTAATCTAATTTGACTAAGTAGTTCTCATAAATCACTCTGTTTCCAACCCAGAGAACACAGTATCCATGGCAGACATGTCATACCTAATTCATTTATACTTCTCACAAACCTGAACAGTACTCTAATAAGATTTCTTCTAAAAAAACATTAAATAACATTAGTTTTTCAAGACTGTCCACTTTTCAGTCATTCAAACAGGCACTTAGCATTAATGTAGCAATAAAATAATATTACTAGGTACTAAACATTGTTTGGAGAAAGGGGAAACTTTTTTTATCGGAGAAACAGGAACCCACCTCACTTCACTAACAGGATCGCATCTGTAGGTCATTTATGAGATTTCTGTGTGTGTATATATATAAATTTATACATGGGGGAAGAAATAGGAGAGATCTATAGTTTAAGATTGCAAATGACATTTCTTTTACATTACAAATATGTTAACATACCTTCATGCAAGAATGGTAGACATGAAAACTTTGTACAACTTATAACAGGAGGAATACAAGTTTGCACAATTTCTAGCTCACACTTCCAGCAGTGGATTAAAACCCAACAGCTAAAACAATTACAGTCCCCATTCATTCAACCTACTCCAGAAGCTACTGTAACTTTTAAGATGCTTTCACTCTGGAATCAGGATCTCAATTACATTATTTCTCAATCTGTCTTGTTAAAAATAGAGGCAGGTTTACCTTGAAAATTGAGTCTTATGACTCGAACAGAAGATAGCTTGAGGGCCATTTTCTGCAGCAGAGACATCATCAGAAGAGGCTTGGGGACAGCTGTGAAGGAAGCTTGAAAGAGCAGAGGCTAGCATAATTGGCAGTACATTCAGCAGCAATTTTTCAACTCACACTGGCTGGCTTCAGTACAGCACAGCATACCCTAAGAGTTGGCAACTGACAAGATTTTAAAAATAAACTTTGGATTCTAAAAATACCTTTCTGATTATTTACCTTCTGAGTTAAGACCTGAAAATGAAAACTGGCATTATAAGGATGCATCCACTCCTTCACCAATCATTACAGCTAATAGGTTACCTTCTAAAATAGCAAGGAAGATTTTCTTGTAGTCACTTGTCTTTAGACATGTAGGCTAAAGATATTTTACATTAAGAAATACGTTGTCAATATTTCAGCTATTCAAAAACCCTATATATTGAAGCACTTCTAGTCAAACCTTCATCAGACAAAACAAAGCCTCTCAAAAAGTCAATGGTCTAGTTTTCAACTCTCCTAAAAAACAGACATGGAATTTAGTGGTGTTTGAAATGAAAGGCAAAAGATAAAATGAATTTATTGGAAAGAAGACTTGCAGGGGAAATGATCTCAACTTTTGCCTCAAAATTAACTTGTCCCTGCTTCTGGGAAAAGGAAAAGGTAGTAATACTCAACCACCATTTGACATCAAAACAATGAATAAATGGCTAATCAAGAACCAATGGAGGCCCTAAATATGCCAAGTATGAACATACTTAATAGAAAATGCTGCATTATCAGTTCCGAAGTTGTGAACAGTCCTTACGGTTCCTATGAAGCAATACATTATAATAAGCATGGGACACAGCAAGAGTAAGATTGTTAAATTAATTTCGTTTGAAAACCTAGTGACAATAACTTTTTCCTAAAGCTACAGTACTATTTTCTATCACTTTTAAAGCTTCCAGAGCAGCACTAGAATAAATTTCATACATAAGTCAAATCAACTTTACTTTCTCACATAAATGAGCAATAAAGTACCCATAGAAATAAAATTACACGAACATGCCTCAGTTCTCATCTGCCTAAATACTGCTGCTGACTGTTTCAGAACTCAAGTACTCAAAGTACTCCTTCAAATATACAGCTGTTTTAGTGCAACTCTTAAGCAGGAAGCCCCAATTATGCAAGAAAAAATTCCAGTAAAAAAATGCCAGTTCATATGCTTAAAGGAGAAAAAAGCCGCAGCAAGTAATCCTCAATAAAGCCTGCCAGCAAGCATTGCCAAGAGATGCACTGACATTCTAGACCGAATAGGCCATTTACTCACACACTTCTTTTTCCTTTTTATTTTTAATTCCCCAATTAACAATGTCCATGACAATTGTTTCAAGCTACTGGAGTCCTACTATATGGCAACAGTTCATGTTCGTACTTCAAAACCTGCTGAAAAATCTCACTAACTATTTTGACTACCAGTTCTTAAATGCTAACTACATGATGACAATTGAGAGAATAACACAAGTATCTGGGATATACATTTGTATATGGCTCATTTAATCACTGCTTTTACAACTGATAATTGGAATGCTTGAGGACTAGGGAGAAATTAAAAAAACACAGCACCTCCAGTTCCTTCAAGATACTAACAAAAGAGAAAGAATTTTTAATTAGGCCCAGCAGAAAAATCAGTATCTTCCAACACCCTGCAATCATTACTTTAGCCTTTTGAAAAGTTCCTGTTTGTTTAACAGCTCAAAAATTAAGTCTTAACACAGCCCTCAAATCTGATTGCCAGGAGCCAATACACTGTCAAAGCATGCAGCATTAAAATCCTCAGAGAACTGATGGTACCAAGTGGAAGAATCAAGCTGAAATAGAAGCAAAGAAACAGGGTAACAGTGCAAACACTGAAGACTAACAAGAAAATGTAATACATCAGGACAATGTATACTATTTACTTGTCAGGAAATACTAGGAAGAAACCTACTATCTAACAACAACAATGGAAGAGGGAGGCACACTTTCTTGAAACACAGATTAGGATGTCAGAGCTAAAGCTGTAAATGACAGCTGGCAGCCAATATCAGGCTACACAAACAGCATAGTAAGTTTTCTAGTTTACTTACCCATTCCCTCATATTAACCTACTTCAAAATTTGGGTAGTCTTCCATGGCTCTTTCTGGGAAATTAATTTTATTACTGACAATTAGAAGCAGTCTGATAGCTTTCTTGAACTAAAACATTTAGAATAATAAGACAGAAGTAAACACATCTGCCTGAACATGCAAAGAACGTACAGGCATTAGAACAATACACCTAGCTTATGCCAAACCCTTGAGAGAAGGCCATTCTTAAAAAATACTGAAGAGATACAAGACAAAGTACATGAACCACCCTGACCAGGCTGATTTACTTCTGAATAATAAAAAAGATTTTATTACATAGACAGATCCTTAAGATTTGATCTTCTAGAGGACTACACACAGAAATTCAATTAAACCCTGGAAAAGGTTCTCCCTGTAACAGGAGAATTGATCTGTTTTGGAAAACAGCAACTTCAGAGTATCAAGCCCCAGCAACATACCTAAATCATTTGTGAATTAAGTACTATGAAGAAAAAAAAAAATAAACAGAACCCAAAAAGCCTGAGGGGTGGGTGGGGTGAGTGGGTGGAAATCATAGTTGTTCCAAGTGGTATCTAACAGTTGCAAGATAGATCTAATTTTGTTATTGGGTTTAGTGCAAAGTTAAGTGCTGCAGACCTATACCAGAAACTCAGTTAAATCTAATTTTTAAAAGCTTATCTCTAGATTGGCATACCAAATGAACCGATACACAAAGAAGCAAGAAAAAAAAAAGCAAGCCATAGCATTAAAATGCTAGAGTCTGGCCAAAAATATGAGTAACCAGATACACAGTGCCAGAGGTCACAGCAGCCACCAACAGCACTGCTCATGCAAGCCAATGTAAAACAGTAATAAAGAAGTCCTACAAAGAGGCCCTAAGCCAGCATCATCCCAAAAGAGAAAGAACACATTTTTTCAGTTACCTTGCCAATAACCTCCCCACTGTATCCAACTCACTAAACATTAAAATCTGGAAGAGATATAATGATTCTATAGCAACCAGCTGCTGAGATATTTTTCAAACAGAATGAACTGAATACAACTGCCAAATACTTTCCCAACAAATTTAGCCTATTCCTAGTGGGACAAGAAAAGTATGTTCAGTGCTGTGATTCAAGATACAGTGCAAAGCTAAGGTCATTACAAAACTAGGGCAATTTAAAACCAGATAACCAGGAATAGGTAAATAGACACACCAATTGTAGGTAAGCAAGTTACTACTCTGCAAGGACAGACACATCACTAGAAGCCTCTCCTCTGGAGTAGCACTTCCATGAGACTTTTTTCCACATTGGTTACTCCCATCACCACATCACCAACAGGCCAACTTTACCACTTCCATGCCCCCTGTAAGAGTCTATTAGGGTAATCCCCTGTAGATTTAAAACAAACAGTCACATGAACATGCCAGCTCCACAGTGATAGCTGCACAAGTATGTAATTTAGGTTCTGTAAGCTCTCAAAACAAAGCAGTAATTTGGTTGTCCCTGTGTTTAGATGCAAACACTCCTGCTCTAAGTCTCCTAATGTACGTATCCATAAAGGTTCAACCTCCCTACTGTATGCCTACAAGCACATCAGCTAAAACATTGTCCTCAGCAAAACAAGAATAGGAGACCATGAGAATTCAAGAGCATGGTTTCCCTTAGCTTGTATACAAGGCAAATGAAACTTCTACGTAACTTGCAAAACTAGCTAAAAAATAAAAATAAAAAAAAAAAATCAAGCCTTAATATTAGGCTTATATACATTGTCCCAGGCGCATAACCTCAGAAGACATATTTTTGAAGTCTACATAACAAAAGAAAGGTGGAAGCCACCTATCTCTGTTTCCTTTTATTGCAATAAGGCTGTGTTTCTATTTAAATCTTCACAGAATAAAGTCTTTAATCTTTAATGAAAGACAAAGCCAAGCTAATACAAGATGGAATTATTAGTAGACTACATTCATCTGGTTTCATAATATAGTACAGAGATAACAACTGAACTCTGCTGGTAGATGTTCAAAATACCTCAGCTGAGACAGGCTCCCATTTTTCCTCTCTGGCTTACTTTTTTAACCTAGTGTTTTTCCATCTCTCTCCCCCAGCTGCAGAGCATGGCTCATCATAAGTATTTAAGCTACTTCAGAAAAATACCTGAGGATTGCCAGAAAAGTCAAGGGCTTCCTCCTGTACATCGCCTGGCACACAACTAGAAACTGCTGCTGCTGCCACCTTCAAAATGATAAAAGCAAACCAAGTTTGGAAATCTGCATACTGGTGTATCCACACTATTTGTAGCCTTCTGCCCTTTTCTTGCCCTTTATATTTACTGTCTTTTTAAACTTCTCTAACTACAAAGTATCTCAGGTGGAAAGTAATTGCATGCATTGTTCTCTCTGGAAGATTCAATCAACTTTTTTTTTATTATTATTTTTTATTTATTTATTCCTCCCTCTTTTTTCCCTTTTTGAAGCTGGGAAAGGATAGTAAAGTACAATAAACCTCCACACAAAAGGAAATCAAATTTCACAAGAAATTCAATATGCAGGCTTCCTAGGTTTCATTCAGCACACAAAGTTTAGCTGAATCAGCATTCTTGATTCATAATGCTTTAAGGTTTTTGAGGATTTGTTTGTGTTATTTTAAATAAAATGACTAAATTTCTGTCACTGTTTTGAACTTTCCAAGCAGAATGCCTAATTTTGATTTTGAAGATAACCATTTAAGAGATTCAGCATGATTATATTCCCTACACACACTCAGGAAAGCTATTTTAATGTAGCTGTTGCCCTGCCCCAACTAGCCTGTACTTTGCTTTTCCTGACAAACCCCAGGTGGCTTAATTCAAGATTGCATCAAGGTAATCCAGGAAAAGCAGGAACTTGGCACTGCCCTAACAAATTCCAGAAACTCTAGGAATTGAGCACCTCCAGCAGGGAATCCCATTTTCCTTGGAGCTACAGTGTAATATTTTCCTGCTCGAAGCATGCAGAGCAGGAAAAAAATACAAAAATATTTCTGAAGATTCATGTGATTTCTGATTACAGAAACTTTATCACTGATTAAAACCACCAAAGGAAGAATCTTCCCTCTTCCTTATACAAGAAGTCCTTAAAACTCCACAAACCTCTCCCCATCACCAACACACAATAGGCAGAAGGTTTATTATTCAGCTATCAATGGAGCCTACCAAGTATCCAGAAACAACTACCAGCTGAAAAGACTACAGTCTTTCAGTCTGCTGAAATTTCAGCTAACATGTCATCTCTGGAATACATTCAATTTCTCAAGCCAACAACTAATAAGAGCCAAGACGCCAAAAGGTCAAAGCTCCATTTCTCTTATCCCTGCCCCTGTGCAAGTGGTGAGACCAGGAAGAAAAAAAGTAAAAAAATTCTACGTATTCCTACAGTTCTCCTCTTTTCTTGGTAAAGTATCAGAAGTCTGTATAAAGACACAAGCAGGGGCAGAGTGAAACTAGCTCAGATTCTAGCTGTTTATCAACTGCCCATCAAATTCTGAATTCTAATACTGAAACCTAAAGTTTACTCTGTAGTTTGACCAAGAAGCAAAAAACAGCATAAAAAAAAATGGTGGTACCTAAATACTCAAGAGATACTATCACATCAAATTTAGTCTTTCCTCTACAAAGACTGTATTCAAATTAAGAGTTAGACTCTCTAGGATCAAATGATGTTCACAATGAAAAGCTGGCCTTCAGCTTTTTTGCTTGTTTTGGTCTTGTTTCTTTTAAAGAAAAGCTTTATCAAATATTTTCACACTTTTCTACTTTTTTTTCCCACATCAGCAGCTCTCATCTGGGGGCATTAAGATGACCTGATGCTAAAATGGCTAGTCTCAAACACACACAAAAAATATGATGCCGCTTTTGTTAATCCAATATACCTTTATTTCTTTCTTATTCACACAGCATGCCAAACAGTACCACTTGGTTCTAGACAATAGGCTTCCGATGTAAATTTAGCTTTTAAATTCCATTTAACTGCCCGTACAAATGCTATCACTAACTAGTCCACAGCCTTCATCAGGATCTTCCCTATAACATCACCTGAAAAGTCTTGGGTAACACAGAGGGATTAAAATAAAACTTTGCCAGATTTCCTAAAATAGAGGAAGAATAGGAATGGGCACCAATATATCAAGGTCTTATATAAATTCATAGAATATATCAGGTTAAGTTCATGCAGGGTTTGGTTGTGTGGGTTTTTTCTTTTCGAAGACAGCTTTACTCAGGGACACTTCTGGGTTATTACAAAAGTACTCATGATTTTGTTTGTAAATTCTAAAATAATAGCAGATTAAACTCTTTGGGTTAAATTCACTCAACTAGTTAATAGAAATAAACCAATACCATTTGTCAGCAGTTCAGAATAACATTAAGAATATTTCACTCAAAAGGATGTACCTTTTTCCTTCCTCCCCAAAAAAAAAGCACAAAGCAAAGCAGTTTTGCTTGCATCATCTACAGACAGCACTAGTTCTAAGCAATTCTCTCAGATTTAGATGTTGAGTTTAAACAGTAGCACCAAATGTACATTTGCAACACACTTAAATGCAGCAGTGGATTGATTTCTTAACATGTTAAAGTCAGCACTACATCTGGAGTATTTCATATTTCTGCTTCACAAGAGCAGATTCCAGTTATTGTGCAGAGCTATGTGACCTACAGTTCATCCATAACTTCTGATTGTGTGAAAACGATGACTAATTAATCAAAAAAGCATGAAACTGTTAAAGTGAAAATGCTGCACAAACCTCCACTCTGTTCAGATTATTCTGGTAAGAACTCTGGTAATGAAGCATGTTCTGAGGATGGGTAACACCCTTAACAGCTTCCTATCAGCAAGCCTGGTTCAGAGACCATAAAAGCATAACAGTGGGAAGAACCCGCAATTGGAGTGGGACGATTCGACTATTTTAGTTCCAAGTGACTAAACTTCTCTTCTTCAGAAGTCCAGTATCACACTCTTTCTGCCACTAAAGCCATCTGAAGGGGTCTTGGCAAACAGGAATTTTCAACACTAAGACTTACTGATACCAACTAAGCCACTGAGTCCTGACCGCTGCCAGTTAGTCAGGAACACCAATATTACATCTAGTCAAGTGCATCACCACCACAAAAAATTAAATGCATTTGCCTTCTTCCCCTGTCCATGTCATCATAGAGTTGGGCAACATTTCCTTGAAGTAATGCCATTTTCAGCAGCTACTATCTAAAAGACAGACGATTTCTATCGTATTTCTTAAAATTAGCACATTATGTTCAATAGTAAGTTGTTATTTGTTCTTTTAAGAGCATATTATATTGCTTACTATGGTTTTAAGTAGAGTAAGTACAGAAGAGCAGAACATGCAGAAACTTCTAAGCTGGATAATGGATGTTTTCAAACTTTGTCATTAAACACCTCCAAAATCCACGATGTCCTGCCATGGATTTAAGTATAAATGACCCTGTCATGTGAAGCCATATTTTAACACTTTTATGTCTGAATTTTTCCTCCAAGTTTCACAAACCAGAATTTTAAAAAGAAACAACTATAAGGAATAGTTGGAAAAGAATAGGGGAAAACCTGGTTACATATCTGTTTTTTAAATTTAGTACTTGCCCAAATACCTACAGCAACTTAATTCCACACTATTTTATTCTAATTTGTTTATTATGCTGCTTTGCAATTTGAGCACATGCTGAAGAACAGAGGTACTAAAATTCTTTGTGAGAAAACTTTAAAAGTATTTCAGGTAGCTCTACAAACTATTTCCAGTAGTCTACTTTACACACTCTTTCCTTGTTGGGATTGGCTCTTTCAAACATCAACAGAATAAAATCAGTGAATATCAAAATACAAAGGCTGGTGGGAAAAAAAAAAAAAAACACCTGTCAGTCTTCAAATAATACTGAAATAAACAGTGACATATTAAAGTGAAGAAATACAGGTACAAGAGAAAAAGGAGGAAAAATAACAGATAAGAAGAATGTTGACTAGTGAAGGCAAGGAGCTAGGAAAGCAAACTTTACAATAGCACAGGCAGTAAATGCACCAAAGGACCAGGTCAGAGAATTGCTATCTAAAAAAAAGCCAATTACACTAGATGCCCATGCAAAAACAAACAAACAAACAATCCAAACCTGAATAATCACAGGAGTGAGTCTGCCTGAGAAAAACAGAGAACTAAGTTTATCCAACTAAGACTCACATGTGATTCAAAGAAAAAATGTCACCTTTTCTGTTCAAGAATTTAAACTATGACACCATCCCCTTTGGTATATGATCAGATTACTGGCATTTTATTACAAAACAGAACTCTAGTTGTTAGCTTTTGTTCATGATTCCCCGTAAGAAAGAATGAAACTTACTTCCCCAAAACATCCTGAAGATTTATGGAAGCTATTAGAACCTTGCACTGGGTAATTGAGCTTCTGTCTAAGCCTCCTTCACAACAAACACAGGAATCCATACAGAATCTGTACAGAGCTGAAGGCCACATACCTGCAGGGAACTCTTCACAGGTGCATCTATATATTGCAACAGATTCTCTTCAACTGCCGGCTTTGTGTGAGTACAAGCACATGTTGATACAGAACAGCTTGCAGGATGAGGGCTTAACAATGTGAAGCTAATGTCTAAACATAGTGTAATATAACTGGAACTAGGATCTGCTCAGCCTTTATCTTCTTTGGTTGCAAGACTGGCAGGAAAAAATAAAACTAAAGTTTTGACCAATCCTGCCATGACCTATTAAAAAACTTACTTTTAAAAACATTAAATATTGCACTTCAGTTTACAGGACAGTCCATATTTTTGTACTTGTGAACCTGAAATTGTAATATAGACCACATTAAAAATATATTTTTACAATTACTAATAAGAGGCTTTTTTTTAATAAAGAGGCAGTGACCTCAAAACACAAAATTAGCTTGATCATATCTTCAGTTTTCAGATCAGTCATATGAACACTTAATATACAAGCACTGTTTCCAAAACATAACTATAGGTGTTAAATCGTAACATAATATGAAGATAGCCATCGCTGATAAGCATCTGGGTGTCCCTGCACGACCTCACCTTGACCTCTGAAAGTTAGATATGCAGCTGACTTTACACAGTTTCTTCATCTAAATGGGCACCCAAGACTGTTCTATTCTGTACGGACACAGTTAAAATTCCTAGTAGCCAATACTGGATTTCTCCTTTACAGTTCAACTGGTAGGGCAACTAACAAAAAGTTAATGTATACTTTGCAGGACAAGCATTATTTAGAAAACAAGATACCTTTTTTTCTTTTTCCACCGAGATGGGCAGTTGCTCTTTCTTAAACATACAAGTAGATAGCATTTTAATATTTTTCTCGTGTATTGTTTTTAGGTACTCACAGTGAGAGACTTAAAAGTTCTATCAGAAATGAATGAAAGTTCTTGTTTCTCCAATACAACTCTTACATGGGTACCTTTGGATCTTAGCAGGCCTGCAGAATCACAGAAGGAATGCAACAAATTGATTTGCATATCTGTTACAGTTATTGACAAACCAGTTACTTTGTAACATATTGCAAAACTGTAATTGATTGCTTAAAATAGTTACTGTCTCCTTTAAGAGTGAGCATACAGTTTCTACCTCAATATCTTAACATGGTTCTACAGATGTCTCCGCTGACAAATCAAGGACAAAGTCAAGGAAAGCTGCCTGCTGGTGAGCTATTATAGTGGTGGTCTTTAAATCCTAACAAAGTTATCAGTACGGAAACTCTGGCTGTCAGATTTGAGAAACTAGAAATCTGTGTCCTTCGTTACTTGCCACTCAGTATCTTCAGTAAGCACTCAATCATACAGCTTTCATTTTAATGCAGAACTGTTTATCTTACTGCTTTAAGTCTTAAAAATTCTGTTGATGATTTCTGTGGACATTTAATACAATGAAGGTCATTTAGTTATGCCTAACACACCGTTCAGTAAAAACACATACAAATCATAACACCAATCACAGAATTTGACTGCTGCTTTCTTTAAGAAGTGAGAGACCAGAACAACAAGATAAAAGCTGCAGCTAACTGTCAAGGATGTTGGGAAACACAGACTACCTGCTCATGGCACATGTGATTCTAGCTGGGAGTTTCTACTATGAAGTACTTATTCCATTAAAAACTTCACTTTCCATTGTTTTATTCTCAGTGGTAAGAGTCTGGGAATTAGGTTTGGAACAAGTCTTTAGAAAGTATGGCCAGAAGAGAAGTAGAGCAGCTAACTAGTAAAATGGTCCAAAGATAGTACTTTAGATTTATTATGTGTGGTTTGAGTTAGAAATTTTCTAAGTGCTGTAAATAAGTCCTCCTATATAGCTCATTAATTATTTCACAGGTATACTTAATTGGTGTAAATATTATTTACAATTATGTACGAAAGTATAGAGAGCAACGTGCTACAAAGAGTTTCATTATGAGGCCTCCAGAAAAGTCACAACCATTTTCAGGTGGCTCTCCATGAACCCTCTTTCCGAAACCACAGATTGAAATCCAGGCGTTCTGTGTATTTTGGAAGTGTAACTATTATTTACAAATTGTGCATTCATATGAAGCAAGTAAAACTGTATCTTGAAATGATGCAAAGTCAAACCACTGTCCAGTCATTTACAGTAGATCAGTCATCCTCAGGTCTAGATCCTTAAAAGGTAGCAAATCCCCATGGAAATTAGAAGGAACTACCCATCAAAATGCAACTGAAAACCTGAACTCTGGAGACAACAGGTCTTCAGCGAAATTATTTTAATAGTATCACTACAGCTTGCTAATCTATAATATCAGTACTAGTATATTTATCTATAATACTAGAACATACCATCAAGCCTGCAATTTTCAAGGATTGCCATCACACAAAAACTTACTCCTATAAATCCATATTATTTAGACTTGAACTGTCAAAACTGTGGTCACCACAAATATCCTGTGGGCACACACAACCACAAGACACAGTGTGGGGGAAGGGAGATTGAGAACTGCTGTGAAAGAAATATACAACAGAGATTTAGGTTTCAGGCAATTAATAATATGATTTTTTTCAAAGTTCCAGACACACATTTTACACACACAATGCTTATGAAAAGTTGACTTTACAGAGAAAAGGAAAGATGACCACGAAAATGACACTAGCAGTAACTAATTCAGTTACCTCAGAAACAACACATGAAAAAGGAAAATATAACATCCAACATATGTAAATTTAATACATTTAGTAAAAGAAAACCAAACCAAGTATGTACCATGTCATTTATTTTTTCTGCATTTTGACTGGTTGCAATGAAGGGAATGTTGTAAAAATGTACCTTTTGCATCAGAACCAAAAACAAAACAATTTTCTTCTAGTGAAGACAGGATACCTCCCTTTACTCCTCCCCACACAAAATTATTTAATGTCCATTAATTTTCTATTCTGGTCACAAAGTTAATCCCCTGACATTCTGGATAGACAAATTCCAGTTTCAGCTGTAGGAAAGTATTTAAGATCAGTAATTAGAAATTAACCTCTCCTAAACAAATGGTGGTGAACTGTCTACCAAGAACTTGACCACCTCTACCTGTTACACACACACAGAGAGCTATCTAGAGAGATTCATTCTAGACAGGTGGATTAAGTAGACATCTACACACACAATCTAAAACTATACAATTTTTGTTTTGTTGTATTAAGAACTGGCAAATGCTGTTATGAATACTGCAATCTGCAATTAAAATATCAAGACATACCTACAGTAACAATGCCACCCAAAAATAATCAGTGGAATCTGTTATATTATTTTTTAATTTTAGAAAGCGTACTCTTAAAAAGAGGGTAACTACTTTTGTCACATATCATACAGAAATTTCAGCACCTCACAGTAAAGTTTTATGTGCACAACTAATTTATCATTAGGTCTCAGACTGGACCAAATTTCTAATTGTCTACAACATTACCCAATTTCATGCTATGTAAGTAAAAACAAAACCAACTTACTGTGTAGGGGGCATTTCAAGTTCAGCAGTTGTATTAAATACAATAGCAACAAGAATTCAAAGTTTCTAGCAGACAACAGGAACAGAAGCAATCTTTCATTTCTTTTTATAGTTAAAAAAAAAATAAAATCTGATCTCTTTGGCTCCATGCAGGTTAACTACTGAACCACTCCCACCCGAAATGTGTACTTCAAACAAATCTGTCTGCTTATGATTTATTCCACTCTATTACTAAAGAGAGCAAAAAACAAATGTTCATAGTTGATAACTGTCCATTATTATATTCTCCCCCTTCCTCAAGCCATTGCTTACATTTTCCTTAACATTTTAATTTTTCTTTTTATTCCACAAACAGAACTCTTGTATTCCTATTTTCCCTGGTGTTATCCTACTAAAAACTAAACTTGTAATCCATGACTACAGTACACAGACAGGCCAGAAAGGACTATTCAACTTCATAATTTAGAATTATTTAATTGCTGGATTCACATTCTTTCCTGAATCTAAATCTATCCTAATTGCATGATTAGAGGTATTAAGGAAAGGGCATGCAGGCTTTCCACCAAGCAGCTAACAGCAGCAAGAGGCAGAACAGGCACTGCAGTTCATTGGCTTATTTTGAGATACCAATTCTTATTTTACTCTATCAAAGTAGTTATTCCACCGAACCAGGATATAAAGGAAAATTATCAAGAAAACACAGCTACTCTGAAAAGGATTTTATCTGGAGCAAAAGACAGTGGGATATTATAGAGGGAACACTAGAACTGAAAGAATTAAGTGTGGTTTGTGAAGCAGCAAGTGCAAAGAGCAGCCTGCTCAGCTCAAATTAAGTTTGAGCCTAATACACTGGAGAAACTGTTCAGAAACAGTTCATCTGTACGAAACATGACCCCTGTAAAGCTGCCAAAATCAGTGAGAGCATACAAGTGCTAATCACGCAAGCTAAAATGGCTCATTCTGCTCTGACTTACATGCATGCCTAAACATTGATGACTGCATATCCTAAATTATAAGCTAACAAAAAGAATGCAACTGTTTCCTTTACCTGAACTTCTGTATGCAATCGGTACTCCTCACCATCCACAAGAAAGTACACCCCCCACTCCTGTCCTTGGAAATCTGAATACAGCTGACATGCAGGACTCCTCCTTCCGTACCTCACCCCCTTAAGTAGAGCTTTTGGAGATGCAGAATGAGCATTTTAAAACAGAAAGAAGAATTCAGTAATCAACTCGCTGTTATGTTAAAAAGTATACTGTATAAAAACCATCACCAGGTCATACTCATCAAGGGAAGTTTCTCGTGATGAGAACAAAATGGCAAAAGAAAGGTTGCCTAAGACAGGGTGGAACAACACTGCACAGTCTAACACTCTCCAGAGTCATCAGTACCTAAATACAGAGTTTGGCTTTTTGATTTAGGAAAAAATGCATGCATTTGGAGGTTGACTTTAAATATTTTGTTAAAATACATAGCTATTACCTTAAATATATATTGCCATACATGTTCTAAACAAAAAGCATACTTTAGAACTGGTGGGTGGGAAGAGGTAGAGGAAAACTGGGTGTTTCTGGCTTTAATGAGTACAACACTAACACATTTGGAATGCTAGTTATTTTACCAACAAGAATTCTTCACTAAATACTCTCTAATGATCTATGGAACTACTTTCCCTATCACGAGATCCATGCCCCACAGAAAGGTAGAGTTCACAGAAAATACTGTTTCTAAAAGCAAAACCCACACCTTTCAAAATAAAGAAGCAGCTGACTCAGAACAAAAGATGTCCACGGGAAATAATATCCACAAAGTTGCCTGCTAATCAGAGGTAAGCAGAAATGAAGGGACAAAAACCCAACCCTGTACCGGTTTCCTTTTCCTGACGCCCTGACAACATTCCCTCGTTCAATTGGTCGTGTGCCCTTTTCAAGCCATGAGGGATGGCATTCCTCCTTCCCTTCGCACCAGGGCTGACCGTATGCGTCGAAGGAGCAGGGAGCGTAGAGGACGGAGGCAGCAGGAATAATCATTATTTAACGCGGTAAAGGGAAACCCCGCCGCCCGCAGCCGCACAGCCCACCCCCTGCATTCCACGTCCCCGGAGGACACGGGTGGCCGGGACACAGCTCCCTCCGGGAGCGATGGTTGTCTTGTGACGGCGAGGGCTGTGCTATCCCCGAGTCAGCGCACACGAACCGGGGCGCTCCCCCCACCACCGTATCGCCCCGCTTTCCTCAAAACCGCGGCTGCGAAAACGGCACACGCAAAACCCACCCCCGGGGAGGCACCAGTAAAAATTGAAAGCATAATAGTCAAAAAATAAAAAAAAAAAAAAAAGGCCAGCCCAAGAAAGGCAACAGCCCGCCGGGGCCAGACCCTCCCGCGGGCGCCCGCCTCACGGCTCCGCGCCCACCCGCGGGCCGCCCACACCGGCGGCGGCCACGGCTACGGAGGGAGAACAGGGGGGAGCGGGTCGCCTCGCTCCGTGCCGGGCACCCGGCGCCTGTCAGCGGGCCCAGGCAGCGGGACACGCCCGGCCGCCGGTACCGTGCGGAGGCGGCGGGGGGGGCGGCAGAGGCAGCGCGGGGGGCAGCGCCGCCGCTGCCACCCCCCTCCTGCCCCCCGCCCGGGCGCCGTTGGCCCGGGGTGAACCGTCGCCCTTCCCAGTGAGGGTCTTCCCCCCCCCCCCCCCCCCCGCCGCCACCACCCTCTTCCCGTCCCCTCCAACCGCCACTGGGCAGTACCTCATATCAGCGCGGGCCGGAGGGCCCTACTTGCACCCATGGCGACGGCGGGGGGGCGGGATGGAGGAGCCGGAGCGGCGTCCGCCTCCGCCAGACGCACCATCCTCTCCCGCTGCCTCAGCCACCGTCTGGCGGGCGGCGGGGGGGGGGGGTGGCGGGGAGGCGGGGGGAGGAGCCCTGGCTCCCGCTCGCCCTCACAGCCGCCGTACTGACGCGCGGCCGCGGCCTCCCTCCCTCCCGCCCCGAGTGACGGGCAGGCGCCTGCCGCCAATCAGCGCCCGGGAGCTCCGCAGGGACCCGGCCTCCTCCGGCCAATCGGGGCTCCGCCACCGCGGGGTTGGGGGAGGGGGGGAAGAGATGAAGGAGGGGGCAGCCCGGCTCCCTCCTCACCTCCAGCGGGACGCGCCTCTGGGGGCGGCCCTTTATTTTGCGTCAGGGTAATTCAAGGTGGCGCTTCTTCCTTCCCTCACACAGACAGACCCCCTCCTTCCCCCCCGGGAGGTGTCTCGGCTGCCGGCAGGTCAGGGCAGGGCAGCCGCCGCGCAGCCTGCTGGGCCTCGTAGTCTTTCGCGTCCGCCTCCTCCCTCGCGGCGAGCGACAGCCGCCCGAGCCAATCCCGCTTCCGTTTTTCTGCCGAGCGGCGGCCACCGTGGCCAATCGCAAGCCCACGCTGGGCTCAGCAGGGTGCGGGGCGTGGGGAGGGGCGGTGCCGAGTGCCCCCGCTCCCGCGCGTCGGAGGGCGTCGAGGTGTGGAACGAGGCGGAAGTAAGGGTTTGTCATGGCAACCGCCGGTCGCGGGGTGGCGGCGCTCCCGGGGGGTGCGGTTGGAGCCCCTTAGTTTGGCAGCGTCTCTCGGAAGCGGGCGCAGCCCGGCAGCAGCCCCCGGGGGACGTGTGGGTGCTGCCGACAGCCCGGCGGAGCGGCCCCCCCGGCACCGCCGGGCTCGGGGCTCCCTCGGGGCCCGCGCGGGTTGTGCCGGGCCTCGGCTGCGGCGCTGCCCGGCGTTTCTGAAAGGTGAGGCGCCTCAGGGCCGGCCCTTTAGCCGGGCGTCCCCTGAGGTATTGGTGCTGCCTGCCAGAAGCGATAGAATGGCAACGTGGTTTTCTGCCTCTCGGCTTTGGGCTTTTCTTTCTCCTGTAACTTGAAGAGACCTTAATTTAACTTTTTTCTCTCTGAAAGGCTCTTGTTTGTTGAGGACAGCATACACCCACGTTGGTTGAGGAGACCAAAAACCCAAGTTGTGATTTTGTGCGAAGTCATATGTAAAGTTCCCTGTATTCCTGCACTGGTTATACTGCTCCCTGCACTGCCTTTGTCAGAGCTAGTCAAATTGTGTGCCTTCCAGCCTGGGCGGCAAACAACCGGTCTACTGCATTAGACTACCAGACGGTAAATCCTGTGTATCATTTGTTGCCTTTTGCTCTACACCGTCAGTCCCTAGGATTTGCTATGTTATGGTCAACAATACTGATGTAACCTGTTGCAGGTAACGCCATATCTTGCCTTGTCTGTTGATCTAGTTTAGAACTTAGGTATTGGAAGGACTCGTAGGCCCTGTGTTGCTTGCAAACAATTGCTGTTCCGCTTATGAAGTCATGTAGAGCTTCAGTTATTTGTTTGCTCTATAGATGTTGCACATATTACAGTCTGGTTGCTGTGTCTCTTTTCAGATCACTATGAAGGCCTTATATTGTCAGCAGAGTTCACCTGGCGAGGAAGTTACTTTTGTCTTCCAGGAAAGAGTGAGTTCCGATCATAATAGCACTATTAATCATTCAGTGGAAGAAGAGAATGTGGCTGAATGCCTCAAGGGATTGAAACACCTAGCCCTTTTGTAGACTTTAAAAAGAACTGGTGTAATCCTTGCACATACAGGCAGGTAAATGGAAGTGAGGGAGGTGTATTTTACCATCAGTATGCTGCACTTGGCAAGATCAGTGCTAGATTTCTCTGTGCAATTTTGATGTCCATATTTTAAAAACAAGTTTTGCAGGCATAACAAGTGAACTGTGGCTTCATGTGGATTCACACCTCCTGGATGGATTTTTCTGGTCACTGAAAAAGTAGAAATATAGGCTGATAAAGTTATTATATTTGGAATGTTCCTACTGTTATTTTCTTTGCTCTTGCGAGTTCTTTATTCCTAGTGAGGACTGAGATCACAATGCAGCCTTTTTCTCAGACACATTGATAAGTCTTTGTCTAGCTACCTGTTTTCCTACAACTTAAAGGAACAACAAGACAACTTTTTTTCTGTCAAATTTAGCTGAAGCTATTGTGCTAAATAGTCAGTTTGATGTAAACATTAATTGTATAAGTGTGTACACATGAACTTGTGCCATAGGCTAAAATAGGCTGTCAGTGAGTGTACGTTGATGCAGTGTGGGTGTCTGAACGGTAGAAGAATGCTTACATGGTTCTGAGGATGTGAACCTGCATCCTTAATTCTCTTACAGGTGCAAAATAAATTACTCTAGATACCTATGTATACCGGTGTAATATAGTTATCTAAATATAATGAGGAATCATATATAAAAATCAAACAATATAGAACTGGTGAGAATCTTGCTTGAGTGGTTGTAAAGTCTCAATAGTGAAGCACATCTAATCCTGAAGAGAAGGATGCAGTGAAATGGGTGATTTTGATACAACCAAGGAGCAGTCTTAGAGCTACTTAAGCTGACTGTGAAATTTTGCTTTTGCTGAAAAGGTTTGTTCGCCTTTCAGCAGCGCGCTTTTGTTCTCTTCCCTGTAATGATTTTAGGAGTCGTGCAGCTATAAAGTGTGATGGATCAGCTTACTTACCCAGGTGAAAGCTAATAATTTGTTACAAATTAATTCACATCATTGTGATGGCTCTGTGATTGCTAGCTCCAGCACAAAGAGGGGGATGGGAATATGTAGATGCTGGCAACAGGTGAGCCAGACAGCTCTGGTACAGTCTTAGGTTAAGTTAAAGCAGATCTTGAAGCTACACTGCTGTGTTTAGACTTTGTCTGCCCACTTGCCTATTTAAATATCTTCAGACAGGAACTGATTCCGCAGCTGTCTGTGTAATGACCAGCGCTATGGAATCCTCATCTTAAATAGGAATAAGTACTGAAAAAAGTGAGGGAAAGGGAAGCTAGTTGGCTGAGGAGACCTTAATAGAACAGAAGGTGGATAATAAAAGGTCAGTAGCTTGGATGAAGAATTTCCATAGCAAACCTTCCTTATATGATGCTTGGTCAGTTCTTAATAATGACATATTTAAATTATGAACTCAGGAACCAGTTAATAGCACAAACATTTCATTGTCTTTTTGTTCTTAAGACTTGTGTTCTTTTATAAAGAAGAACAATTTTATTATGTGCATTGTAGCAGTACTTAGGTTCACTGAGCTATGCATACCAAAAGGATAGTTCCAATAGACAATATAAATTTACATAAATTACATAAATCACTTAGATTCTAACTTTTTCTTTTCTTTTCTTTTTTTTTTTTTTTTTTTAACCAGAGATGTAGTATTCATATACTTCAACAGTTTAATGGCTTTTCTGTTTTGTAGAACGAAGAGTGAGAACCCACTTTGTTTTTTTTGAGGAGCAGGAGGTCAGTCTGACTGGCAAAATGCCGTGCAGTTTTAAAGGAACAGCATGTGTTTAACTCACCTGGGGTGAGAAAAAATTCAGCTCAGTATTCCTTGGACAGAGGTTACTGTTCATGTTGCTAAGCTTAGGAGAAAAGCAACAGCTGTTTCTTGGAAAGAGTTTAAAAAAAAAAAAATCAAAGCAAGCTTAAACACTTAAGAATATATCTTAACTTCAGAAGTAGAAACAAAGTGCTCTCGTGACTTTCTGTTAAGTGTTTCGCTTTCAATTCCAGTAGGCGTCTACACTGCAAACTACAGTATAGCATGGAAATACATAGTTTTGCCTCCAATAACTGAGTTAGCTCTTCAGCAGCTGTGTTGAGTCAGCAGTCCAGAACTGAACTTGGCTAATTAAATACTTCAAAATAACAGTACTCAACTACTCAAAATCATTTCAGGTATCAATCCCAAAACCAAAAGTTGAAATAGCAAGGGGAGGTATCATTAAGAAAACAATTCTGTATGTGAGAGAGCCATCATTTGTGGATCTTTAAGCCAATTCTTACCAGTGCTGTTTCTTTGACATCATCTGGACTACTTGAATATTTACCTCAGTAAGTTTATCAATACAGTATTTCAGACATTCACGTCAAAATTCTCTTAAAATTCTCCATTGCTCTTGCAATATAGTTTTAGAGATCTGTTTCCTTCTATTTATTAGATAGACAGTGGGGGAGTAATTACATACTAAAATTGTTTCACATAAGGTTGTGGTATTTAACTTTCAGGAAACAAAAACCAACAGAAAAATAATGTTATTGTTGAGGTTTAGTAAGGTCTAGTGGTCAGTCTGTAATAGTAATATACATGTACACAAAATGGTGCTGTAAATCCAATGTCATATCGGTTCCCTTTTCATTGAAAAAAAAATTCTTGTTCTGACTACAAAACAATCTAAAGCAAAGACTCTGTGGAAAAGTACTTTCAAGAGCTTGAGAGGATCCTACTAGCACATTCACGTTGCATTGTATAATGGAACATCTGTAAATTTGTCCTAGGAAAGCCTTCCTCCTCCAAGAGACAATGATGTGAAAGTACAAGTTAGAGCCTGTGCACTGAGCTGGATAGATACAAAGGTATTTGCTTATTTTTTTTTATAAAAGCTAGAGGTGTTTACAGTTTCCACTGAAGATCTAAGCCAGGGCCTTAGCTGGTAATTGACACAATTCCATTTATGCTATCTGAGGATATGGCTTTATGGCTGAGAAAGAGGGCATGGGATTGATGTGGTATTCTTGCATATCTCTTTAAATAAAAAGCACCTGTAATTTGGTTCCTAATTTGTGGAGAAAGATCAGTTGTCATTTGAGAGTTCTCTTACAGTAAATCTCTTTTATCATCCTCTGCATACTGACTTTAAGTTACAGTTTGGCTTGCCTGTTAATAACTCTCTGGTTTTATTTTTTTAATATGCTTCTAAATTTAAATACAGAAAATCAGTGCAAAGGTTTTAATATTAAATGAGGAATGTGTGTACTTTTTTTCTGCCCAGATAACGTCTTGGTAATGGCCCAACTTTCTTACTATGAATATCAAACACTGTAAGATGATAATAAATATGCAAATTTTCAGCTTTAGTAAGAATGTTGTAACTATTATTTTAATTTAGCTTCTGTCAGAGATTAAACTGGAGAAGGACCTTCTACCTGTTGGTCGAGAAATTTCTGGAATTGTATTGGAAGGTAAGTTAGTATAATTGTCTTGTGAGGGTATGGAACAAGAATTAAGGTCTGGTAATCAGAACAAATAATTACTGTTTGTATGGTACACCTTTAATAGTAGGAACTCCTTGCTTTCTTAATGAGGCTTCACCTAAGTCAGTAATGATACTGAAATGAAAGTTAAAAGGAACTGAACTGTAATTCCTGCGTATTTGTTCAGTATGGAAAAAAAAAAAAAAAAGCATGGCAGCTTTCTAAATAAAATATACTGAGATCTTAAGCTACTACCTGCACATGCTATAACAATCTTTAATTTATTTGTGAAGATCATTTGTTGGAACAGTGAGACAAAATAACATTCAGGAATTTCTGCAGCGTTTCACTGACATGTCCACCTTTGATGTGTAGTTTAAAGCCTGGATCTTTCAAACACAGATATGTGTGTGTACTTGCATGTAACTGTTTGTGGATGGGGTGCCAAAGTTTAGTGAGTTAAACGCTTGGTTTTGGTATGTGCATATTTAATAGAAAAGGACATTTTTTTTACTAGCAGAGTATATTTTTAGTTTTGTGAGCTAGTGATAAAGTGTTTTCAAATTCGTGTTCGATTTCAGCTATAAACATTTCATACCTTTCTTTCCTCCTTTTCCTGTATTTTTCATGAGTTGGAAGAAAGGTGACCTTTTTTCAGCCAGATGATGAAGTGGTAGGTAAGTTAATGCTTGTTTGCCTTATCTACTAACATAGTAATCTTTTTATAATGAATGGCTGGGGTTATAATCATTGCTAAAGCTACAATTAGACATATATTTTCAAAGGTTCAATCAATGTCACATGAATAAACTCTTACAAATGAGAATTCTATTCTAAAAGTGTTCTTTTAGCAAAGTTTTTTGGTTATAGAATGAAAGTTCAGGTCTCAGCTAATGTAATCTGTCATAGTCCTACTGCAATTACCAAATCTTTAAGAATATACACCTGGGTCCAACTAGCCATATGGGGTGAGTGTTCTAAAGGCAACCATCTGAATATATACATAATTATTTGCATTTATAACACGATCTTGATGTAATTAATACGTATCTTTTGATTTGTGTGGATGATATAAAGTCTAGGCTTTTTTCTGCCTTACTGAGGATGACATAAAAATACACTTTTAACTGCTAGTAATGAATCTCTTCTTCAAGCAAACTGCAGACTGTTCGGTTTCTTCTAAGTCACATCAATTTCTGTTTGAATGAAGAAATCAAGAGTGGTCCTAAATTAAACATGCAAGTAGGTTCAGCAGTTCTGCTGGATTTTCTGAGTTGCCAAAAGCAGTGCATGTCCTCAAGTGTTTTGCTAAATACAAGGCCACATTTAAAAAGATGAACTGATTCAAGCTGCTCCTTTTCCAGAATCCTCGTTTGGAGTTCTTGAAAGTTTACTTGTTTCCCCCCTAACATAACCACAGGGAGTCCATACTTTATGATCCTGCTGTGGCATTATTGTCAGAGAAGCCTATCAGAAAGGCAAGTGGCAATCACTGTGCTCTTTTTGTTTGTTGTTTAAAACAGACTTCCAGGTGAAAAACCACACAGACAGTGTTTGGGGCTTTTCTTTTCCTGGTAAAATTTTGGCAGACCTTTCATATCATTAGCTTAAATCTAATAGAATAAGCTGTGTGATTATTATTAGTTATTCACCACAGAAGGTGTAATCCTTGCAGTTGGGAATTAATATTCCATTTCATAGGGTGCAGAAGTGGATTTGTTTTGTTTAATAAAGTAGAACAGTTATGGCCAGGCATTTTCTGGTCTTGCATATGAATTAACTTTGAACTATGAACAGTATCATTACTGTGAACAGTATTGCTCATTTGGTTAAATATCTTAGTGACATATGCTGCATCTGTTGAATAGTTTAAAATAGTATTTGTGTTTCAATCACCTTCTGTTGTAGCTGAAGTAATACAGTTTCAGTAAGTAGTTATGGCAAAAGAACCCTGTAAAAACATGTCAGTGGACCTTGAGATGTCTAAGTGACATTCTGAGTGGGAGGGTTGGGGTTTTTTGTGACTTGGGACTTAATTCCATTCTTGTTAATTCAAACATAGAATAAGTATTTTGAATCACCTGAGCTACTTCAGAGTAAATCAGACATTAAGGGAATGGAATCTGTACCTGAGTCATGAAAGAAGCAGGTTCATTTTGTCTGAGACTTCTGTTGCCTGTGGTTTTTATTCTTGAATAGTGAAGGTTTGCAAATGCAGGTACAGAGAAGTCAGAATTACAGGTATGAAAATAGGAAGATGAAGAAAACAGCATTTAAATAATTTTAGCCCTAAAAGAAAGAAAACTTATTTAAATACTGAAATCTCCTAGTATTCCCTTTCAAACAGCTGTTCAACCTTACACATTCAATATAGATGCTGTAAAGACAAAAGTGTGAAAAGAGTGAAATATTTCTACTGTGGTATATCTTTCCTAACAAGCACACTTCCCAATTACTACTGCTATGAGTTCATACATAGTTAATGAATGAGCAGATATAAAAGAAAATAAGGTGTTACCAAATGGTTTGGTTACCTGTGTGTTTAATAACATCAAACTGTCCCAAAGTATACAATTGTCAGAAAAAGATTTATACCTGAATTTCACAAAAAAGTCTGGTTTTATATTGAAGGGATAGTCCTGGTATATACTCCTTACTGACTTTAATAGTAATAACATGCTAGTATGGTCTTTATGAATCTACTCTTTCATGTAAGAATAGTACTGTGCTTACTGGAAGTACTTGATATGTTAAATCAATAATCTATTTCTAAAATCATACCAAGAATTGTTCTTCACTTTTAAAGCTTTTCGAATCCTTCTTTGATCTTCCAGGAGGGATTTTGTTGTCTATATAATGTATTCTCTTCTACATAACCGTTTGTTTGCTTAAGAAAAATGCAGTAGTAAAAGCTCAGACCAGCCAAAAATCTTTTGTTTTGAGCTACATTCTTGACTTCTTTTCAAAGTTAGTCAGTTTTATTTGTTGCTCTCAGAATCTTTTAGCAATCAATTATGCCATGTTCCTCATTAAATAAGTGCAGGGAAAAATATTCTGAGAGTTAAATTGGCCACAAATACTTGGAAACATGAACCTAAATATAAACGTATCTGCATAGATTTTTGGTGGTTAGCCAGTTTGCATGTCAGTTCTTCCATATGCCCTGTTACTGAATACATAAATAATCAATGCACAAATGCCCTACGCTGTGTGGAGTATTTCTGACAAGTGAGGTGAAAAATCTAATTTTGTACTTGTCACATGCTTGGTGTGTATAGCATGCATAAAATAAAGGTCTGTACTTCATGTTGGAGCTTCTGTGAGCATTATGAGGTATACTAAGGGGCATGGTTCTTTAAGGTGCCATATGTCTTTCCCTTAGTATAGGGGTTATGTTTTTGTGAATGATTCTAGAGACCCTGAAATCAATGTGAGTTGACAGCAATGTATAATGACTCCTTGGAGGCTGTCGTGAGTGTTGGGCGATAATGTGACTTGTTCCTGAACTTTTGCATCTGTCAAGAAAAGGAATGTCTTCATGTATTATTCAGTCTGTGTTTTGTTTTTTTCTATAGTAAGATGTTAGAATGCAAACTGGTTTAGGTGCCAAGGCTATTTTAGTTTACTATAAGGAATTTTTTTCTTAATACAGTATCATATTTCAAATACTAATCATCGAAATCTGAATGATGCTTTAGGATACAAGAGAGATTTCTGAGGGGCATTCTTTCATACACGTTTATATTTTGTACGCTACACTAAGGGATTAGAGGATGACTTAAGTTATGAAAGACGGAATTGATAGTGATGTTGTAAGAAAGTGTGTTCTGTTCTGAGATTCTTGCCCTGCTTGCATTATTTCCTAATTGCACAATAGCTGCTGTAGATATCTGCTTTAGACTTATTATTATTCTATTGGTAAACACTTAAGAGATCTGCAGATGTATACAAGCACCATAGGGTAACCATTTTTTAATGAGAATTGTGAAAGACTGGAAATAGCAGACAAATTTGCTGAGGATTTTAAGCCAAAGACCTTACTTTGGTCTAAACTGAGTTTAAATTTGGGTGGGGAAGGGAAAAAAATAGTGGTTTACCAAGGATAGAGGGTACATATATTCAAAAGACTGATCAGATGCCAGAACCTACTGCTCATGAATCTCCTTCTTTGGCCAGCGGAGTAAAAAAGCAGTTAGGACCAGGATGGATTTCTTTTTTTGCTTCTGCCTGTTCTGTGTTTGCTTGCTCTGCCTTGAGTGTTTGTTTTTTAGTTTTTTTTCTCCTTCAGTTTCTCTTCTCTATTCCAACTTTTTAAAACTTAAACTCATGCATTTTTGCACGTTCTTCCTCTGCTTCTTTCTGTTCTTTTTTTGCTGCCTTTGCTAACACACATACAGGCATCAGGATGGAAGAGCAGCAGTATTCTGTAGTATGGCTTGGTCTGTGCCCATCTGCAATGAGA
Organism: Tyto alba; assembly: GCF_018691265.1. NCBI lineage: Eukaryota > Metazoa > Chordata > Aves > Strigiformes > Tytonidae > Tyto > Tyto alba. The sequence goes on from NW_024881276.1 coordinate 29,686,126, forward strand.
GAGCTCAGTTTTCTTCTTTGTTAGCCATGGCCCAGAGTAGAAACAGGAACACTCATCAGAGTGAGACCAGTGTGAAACAAGTTTGGACATGACTTGACAAAAATTAAGCATGCCAGTAGTAAAAAGCACTCAGTAGTGTCCCCATTCTTTCTTTCCTGGACCCCAAAATGTTTGGGGCTCCTTTGCAACCATCTTGTGCACTGTGCCCATAGAGCTTACAGATTTGCCAAGTTTTCTTAATCTGTCACAAACCTGATGAGAGCAACTGACCACAGACCAAGCGAGACTAGCAATGTCATAAGAAACTTGGTTTGGTTATAACATATGCTTGTTTGAAATTAAAGGTCTATGTTCAATTTTTTTTTCAGGAATTTTGCCTCTGGATACTGAGGAGTCTGGTCTTTGTGAAGTTATTCTAGTTCATGAGCATTATTTGGGTATGTAGTTCATATATTTTACTAATATTTACATTTACTGTATCTTTATACTTCAGTTTAGCTTTTCTAAAAGGTAGCTAGTTAACTTGGACCTCTGGGCAAACTTGTTCTGTATAGCAACATTCAGACATTCTATCTATATCACCTGTTCACAGAAACTTTGAATACTATGTACTCTCAAGGGTTTTTTCTTTGCTGTTACTAAATGGATTAATGTTTTGCCTAAACCACACAAGCTGACTCTTTTTTTTTTGTTTGTTTTTTAATCTTTCCTTCTAACTTCCCTTTTTGTTGCTTCATTGTCTTTCTACTTTTTCCTCACATCACCTGTCACAAAATTAAATTAAGAGAAATTTTATTTTTTCCTCACTTTGACTCAATCCAGGAATATCACTTGTGACCAGACTAACAGATGGGATAAAATTAGCAGACTATAAACTGGAGAAAGGAGTTTTCAGGGAATGAGGATTGGGGAAAACCTAGTATTGAAGCATTCTTTTCAATTATTGTGAGTTTCCAGTTTCTCCTTTCTGGGCTCAGAGTGCTTTAATGCATAGAATACTGAATTTGGGAATTTCTCTGATTGTCCCAACAGTTTGTTGTGTTACTTTGAGAAAGCTACTCTTTTGCTGAAATTAGTTTGTACTGTGTTTCTGGACTGTCCATGAATTCAACCTATGTAGTTATGAGGTGATTCCTTTAAATTTGCATATACCAAAACCAAATCCCTACTTTTATTGCATAAATTATTCCCTCTGTGGGTTTTTTTTATATATATGTGAGAGGTAAACAAGTGTTATTTATGTTGACTTGTTTGAGGATGAAATCTTCCTGACTAGCTATGACAGTTTTTGCAAAATAAGTCATGGACTCATGGAGATGAAAAAACAAGTTTTATTCTTTCTAACATTTAAAAGTACAAATCAAGCAAAATGAAATCTAGGGGTCTGTGCTGCCTTATCACTATTTACAGTAAGTATAGGCAGAAAATATTTCTGACTTTATACTACCTTCAGTAGCTTACTTTGTGCTAAGTAGTATGAACTGGCACACGAAGTGATGATCCCTAGAATTCTTTTCCAGCACACTGATAAATGATCCCACGTGATCACATCGCTGATGTTGTTTTATAGCTTCCCCGATTCAGGCTAAACTGTCAATTCCTATGCTTAAAGGGACAGACCAAATTTTTCCAGTCTTTTTCCTTTCTAGTGTGTCTCAAGAGGATTGCACTTACTTCACTTCTATGCTAGACTCGCAGCTGGGCTATGATGATTTTCCAGCTTAGTATCAAAGTCTCTGCTAAAGCATGTAAATTGCTTACATTAAAAATAGTGTTTGAACTTGTGATTTCTAGTTAATAGAGTACTTCATTAATGTTACCTGCCCAGGCTTTTAAATGTGTAGATAGAATGGGAAAACTTAAGCATCTTGTAGGTAGAGACAACAGAAAACAGAGATGGCAAATAATGTCATCCTGACCTTTATCTTTCAAAATGTGTTATAACCTCCAGAAGCTGTTTATAGAAATGGTTTATGAAGTAGAAGATTCTAACCTATAAAGAGAATTAGGAACTCATGGGTTGGAACTGACATTGTATGTTTTCTGTGTCAGAATTATCTTTGTGAAGAGGCCTCCACAGATAATTTCTGTCAGGAGTTTATGGTAGGAAGTGTGTCTCTTTTTCTTTTTTCCTGTTTACTGTATTCTTATTTGAACTTACTCGCAAGAGTGCTGCAGAAACAAACTGATTATTCTTGGAACAGTAATTGTCTTTTCCACTTTGACTCCTTGTACCTGACCATGAGCCACAACATCAGAATATTGCCTGTGTGAAACAGTCATAATTACACCTGTAGATGATTTGACTTGTATAATTTTCTTTCATGTTTCAGAAACTGATGATGTCTAAAAAAAATAAACCTGAGTGAAATGTCAGGGACTTGCTGCTTTGTTTTCTCATCTGCTTTGTTTGTTTTTTTCCCCAAACTTAGTTCGTAAACCAGAAAAAGTTTGCTGGGTTGAAGCAGCCGGGACTGTTCGTGATGGAGTCCGAGCATACACAGCTTTACACTACCTTTCCCAAGTCTCTCCTGGAAAAACTGTCCTTGTAATGGATGGAGCAAGTGTAGGTAACAACTGTGCAGTAATAACAATTTCAGAACAGAAAGATTACCTCTGCCATAAATAACTGTCTTATCGCCGGATTGATTGGATTGCTTGTAACATACTAAACATATCAAGCCTTGTATTTTACTCCTCGAAGCTCCCTTAACTTAATGACTTAATAGGAAAGGTCCTCCCACATAAGATCCTGAGCCAAGAATACAGTCCTTTACATGTTGTGTGGGTACTGAGCAGAGGTAGTTCTTTTCTGATTTTTCACATTGACGTAGTTTTACCCTAAGCCCTCAGGTATAACCGGAGGAAAGTGCTGTAATTTTTTATTCCTTTCCCACCACTGCTTTTTAACTTCTCTTGGATATAAATAATTTCATTTGCATTACTGCAATCTAGATTGCTAATGAAGGTGTGGAGCTTGCCTCAGCCAAGATTCGTTAATGTAAATGTGGCTGGGGCTTTTTCCTTGGTAGCACTTCTTCAACAAGCAAGCAAGCCCAAAGCTACAAGTTACAACTGCGGTTATGGTACTTGCGTTACTTAAAGTGAAATCTGAGCTATTTTGTTGAAGAGAACTAGTTAGTGACTAAAAGTTTGTTGAGAGCTTCCCAATCAATGCAAAGATTTTTTTCCTGGCCTCAGAACAGAAGCGTATCTGTGAATATTCAAATTCTTGGTTCAGATGAGTTTTACTGGAGGAGTAATTTCATTTCTGGATACTCTCCTGACTTCTTCTGAATGTCCTTTGCAGTATAATGTTTCTTAAACAGCATAAAATTGTTGCTGTAAATAAATTCATGTACCTTTTTTTTTTTTTTTCCTTCTGCAGCCATTTGGTACAATAGCTATTCAGTTAGCACAACATAGAGGAGCTAAAGTAATATCTACTGCATACAGTCTTGAGGACAAGCAGTACCTGGAGAGGCTTAGACCGCCTGTGGGTAAGTCATATTCTTCCGTGCTAAAGTTTATGCTATAGAATATCTCAAAATTTTTTTTTTCTTTTTTGTCTAGAGACATATTTCAGCAGCTGAAAACTGAAACACAAATTTATAAATAGTCTAATTAAATAGTTTTCAAATGTATTCTCTACTCCATAGGTATTTAATTTCTGTTTTGGGTGTACTCAATGGCATTTTTATTCTTCATTTAAATTGTAATGACTTTTGATACTTTCCATCTCACACAATAGTGCTTGAGTGCTGGCTTTTGGCCTAACTACTCAAGAAGTCTTTTTATAAAATTGTTGCTTGTGAACAAGAAGTATTCCTAAATCACCAGTATCACAGTATGTACCTAGGTACCTGAGCCAGAGTTTACATGTAATTGTATACTTAAGATCCAGTATTCATCGGACTCAGATTACTTCTAATAGTATTTTATCAGGCTGTGTAGCAGCTCAGTTTCAAGTACTGTCGTAACTGTAGCTGGGTGTTCAAAAGCTCTGCATTTTCCTATTTTCTAATGGAGCTTTGCATTAGGCATAATTCATCTATGCCTTCTTCCATTTTTTCTCTTTGATACTTAAGTTTTTTGTGGGGGTTCCCTCAAAGTAACAGTGCTGTTTGGACCGTGGGAAAATACTCTGTGTAGAAGTTACTAGCATCTTTCCTGATCAAACTTTTTTAGTTGATGCTGCAGGGTGGAGGAAAGTAGAACATTTCTTTATTCAGACAGTTTTAAAACAAAGGATGGTGTTGCAAAGTCCAGTCTGATTGCAGTCCATGAACTTTCCTGTACAGTGAACAAAGGGTTAAAACTAATGTCTGAGATTTCCTCCTCAAGATGCAAAGACTGCCACAGTGTAATCACCAAGTTTATTTTTCAATGTTTGCTTTTGTTGTCATTCACAGAAATATATGTAAGAGTAGCTGTGTCTCTTGTAAGACTGCTTTTGTGGGGGAAAGCATTGCATAGTCAGTTATCATCATGTCTACATATATTACAGTCACATCAATCAAAATATATATATATGGGTAAAGATGAGTTCTGATTACAAAGATAATGTTAAGGTTAACTGTCCCTGACCCTGACTCCTTTCTCCTTTGTTGTTTTGCATAGTAATATTGTTAGCAATTTGGGCTTTCCAGTTGGAGAATCAGAGTAGTTTGCAAATCACTCTTGTTCTTAGTGACTCACTAAAACCAGGCATTGCTGATATGCAGGTGCACATAGTATTGTCCTTGTGTTCTCTCTGCTGGCTCAAGAATAGTAAGCTAGCAGAGGGATGAAATAAGCCAGAGAGCTGCCCTTTAGTCACAGAGAGAACAGAGTTCTTGTCAATTTTAATTCCTTTCTGGCTCCCGAGAGCAGAACTGACAGTGGGAGCACAGAGACAACACAGTGTGCATGTGCATTCTGGGGCTGCACGTTCACACACATCTGCAGTGTTGAGGAGTGATTCACTTCCAGCCTACCAAGTGAGTATTTAGCTCTTCCAGTAGTGGCTTTGGAGTGCTGATAATGCAGCAGGAAGTGGTGTTGTGCAGAGGTTATTACACAACAGCAGGGAGAAAGACATTTTTGCTGTCTGACCTTAACAGTCTTCAACAGGGAACTGCAAAGTTTTGTGCTGGGAATGTCATCATTTCTTCTAAGATCTGGCAGACTTATTTCTCTAGATTTTCATATTACTTCTGTTTTTTATTTTTTTTTTTTCCAACTTCACAAAAAAGGCTATTTTTTCCTTATTTCAGAAGTCTTTTTTACTGTAATAGCAAACATTACAGACATCTGAACATAAAGCATTTTTGTGAATGCTGTTATGTAGAGGCTTGTTACGCCAGCTGTTACAGGGTGAAAGAGTAAATACAAAAGACCTAAAACTTTGCTTTGTAATATTTTATGAGTATATTTTGCTAATGATATGAAAACTTTATTAGCTAAGAAAGGACTTTGCAATTATTGTTATTATCACAGTCCTGTCAGCACATATGAATATGACTTTGAGCTGCCTAGCATGTTCACTTTTTGCTAGCATTCTTAAGTTATACAAATGTTAATATAAAATAAATGCTCTGAGTAACCCGAGCATAGCTAGCTATACCTAAGCTGGCTTCTATTGTCTGTGGGTGGAGGGTTTTTCAATTTTGTGCTTGTTTAGTGGGGGGTTTTTTGTTTAGTTTTTAGCAAGAGCCTTATCAGTTGTCAATGAGCCACAGTTTGTGTTACCAGTGTGTAGCATAACTAGCTGCTTCATAAAATGGCTGAAATAACCATCTCTTTCAGTGGAAAGGCCATTGCTTTTATTGCTCAAGTATGTGCTTGTTATACAACGATGGGAGTTTAGGTTAGCAGTTTTGCAAATGTTTGTGGAACATAAACATTAGGGGGGAAAAATTTTAATTGCAACTTTACTTCAAGTAAAGAGAGATAACTTGTGTACAGTGTTTAAAAGAGAAATAGTCCGAGAGTGAAAGCAAAAAGCCGTTATTTTTGTGTTTGGGGGTTTGGTTGTTTGGGTTTGGGTTTTTTTTGTTTGTTTGTTTGTTTGCTTGGTTTTTTTTGTTTTAATAAATATGATTCCAATGCCTGAAGTAGAAATTCCTGTTAATGTTTAAGGGTTCATATTTAGACCAACAGGATGGGATCTTCTGCATGTCTTCAGTAATCTCTGGAGTAAATATAATAATATGGAGGGGATTATAACAAATTTTGAAATTTTAATGCCCATGTTTCAGACTAGAGACAGAATATTACATTAATAATGTGATGAGTTTCTGTTAGGGAAGAGAAGAAAAAAAATATATACACACGTATATTTTTCTTCTGTTCCCTAGGTTACCCCCCCCTTTTTTTTTTTGTTCTGTTTCTTATTTGTTTTTAAACAAACAAACAAAAAAAAACCAAGCAAACAACAGCAACAAAAAGAAGACCAACAAATATTGAACTTTCAGTGGATATGTTTCTGGTAAAAACTCATCAGCGTTTTCATTGTTCTCTTGAGCATGTTCAATAAGTCAAGTAGTAGATCTTTTGTGTGACAGTTTTTAAACTATGTAGCTGAACTTACTGGGTGAGAGTAAGCTCTGGTAGCAGGTTGTGGAAATGTTGGTATTTCTACTTCTCACCAACAGTGAAAGAAGAGAGAAACTGAAGCCTTTTTGTCAGTCAGGATAATGTTACTCTAGAAGTTGTGCAAGTCACAGAAGAAGAAATGGAACTAATTTACAAATGTTTAGTGAGAAGTTTTGCATAAATGACAAAGGATGATAGCAAATTACATTAAAATTTGTTGCTCGGACTTTTCCACAGCGGAAAGAAATTGTTATGGCATTTTGCTAGGAAGGAAATTGAACAGGATTTTGATGAGTGCTGTTTGAACTATTTTATTGAGTTAAATGACAAAACTGGAAATTTTTGCTAAACGGAAAACAGTCAAACTGATTAAACTACTGCCTTCCTTTTTGATCATCAGGCTTTGAGTCTGTTATATCAGAATTATTCTCAAAGAGTGAATCTATTTGCAGAAACTTTATACCATGCCAAATTGCCATGTTAAGGAAAACCTTTTAACTTTTTGGCTGAAGAAACTAGTAAGAAAAGGATATTATAGGGGTTTATTTGCATATGGGGACTGTGACTATCATTATTAAATAAATGTGACATGTATTAAATTATGACCATGTGTGTTCTCTTCAGCCAGATAATTTAACTTCAGTGAAAAAAAATGAATGATTGACGTAAGAACCTGAACGTATCTTATGATTTGATTGGAAGGAGAAAAAAAAATCCAGAACCCAAAGCATTAACTGAGTATTTGTTAATATTCTTCTTAATGACCAGTTTTTTGCAATTTTTCTTCTCTCCTTCCTTCCCACCCCCTGTGATTAAATTCAAGAAGGTATACGGCAGCCTTTAGTGGGTAAGTACACATTGCAAATTGTAGTTTAATCCATTATGCCTTGGAAATGTGCCTCCAAATTTATTTGACGTTATTTCAGTTATCATTTTGCTGAGAAGTCTTTGGCCTGTTTAGTTTCTAAATGGTTGTTCTACCTCATAATTATGAAACAAAACTAAAAACCTTAGCTGCTACTTCTCTGACCCAGTTATCTCTGATGCTGCGGTTTATCTTTACAACCATCTGTAAATATGATATCACAGATATATGAGAAGAAAATGTATTAGTGACATTCATTTAAGAAATATTTCAAGAGGAAATGTTAGTACTTTCATCTAAATACTTATTTAATGATCCAGAGAGCCATTCAGAGATTAAAAACATCATGCAGAAAGTAGGATAAGTTTATCCATGCTGTGAGATAAGTAACAATGTAACTAAGTATTATTTTAAAGAAAAGATGGATATAGTAAGATTAAAAGACTTGGTGGAATCATAAGAAATGTCGAGTCAGTGCCGTGTATTTCTGGCTTGCACGGGGAGACAGGGCTCCATGCCAGGGAGAAAAGATTTTTGTTTCCCTGTGATGTGGAAGCAAGAGAAGGGCTCTGCAGTGGACTGGCAGGAAGTGGTGGTGTTTTTGTAGAGTAAGGGAAGAGCTGCTGTGGTTATTTGATAGATAATTTGAAAGTTGGGAGATGTGAAATAAAGTGCCTACTTATTTTTTGGCTACTGTCTTTTGCTTCAGTAACACAACTAGTCACTCTCACTCCAGAACTTCCTATTTTTGAAGGCGCTTTTGGAAAAGAAGAATAGCAAAGAATGAACTCACAGAAGGATTTATAATTCTTACAGGGGCAGACTTTATCCTTTTTGGCCTAAACAGACTTGTGAGTTTACTTCTGCATAAAGCTTATACATATTTTTTGGTGTTGATCTTGCACTGTGTTGGAAAATGAAAAAAACCTGTTGGCTAGTTTTTTTGACTTAGCTGCAACTTGCTTGAAATACTTTCAGAAACTAGAAATTTTCTGTTCTGCTCCAAATCTAAACTCTACATTTTTATTGTAGTTAATCAAACGTACTGCTCTTTCTAGCTCGAGTGATAGATGTGTCAAGTGGAAAGATAGATGTGGCAGAAAGCTGCTTGGAAGAAACGGGTGGTCTGGGAGTGAACATTGTTCTAGATGGTGGAGGTATGTAACTGATGAAAATTTGGTTTTCAGAGCACTACTAGTTTGTTGGGGTTTTTTCATTATTATTTCCAAGTAATATAGGTGGAGGCTGCATCACCTCAAATGATTACCTGTAGTTGCTTGTTCCCATGCAATTTTATGTATGTATCTTTATCCAATAGATCTTCAGCAAGATCTCTCTAAGTTCTTCTGATATCACCCTCTAGTGGAAGCATCTGATACTGTTAGTCATCTGCTAAATTTGTCTGAAATTTTCCTTTATTTAAACTGAAAAGAAAAAAATGTGTTTAGAGAGTAGAGCTGTGACATCGTTTGTTACCTTATTTTAATACAAAAATTAAGCCATAATCACCAGTACTGTTAGCCTGTATTCTAAAACCATTGTAATAACTGAAAACTCTGAAGTTACTATTTTTAACTGAAATAATTGAAGAACTTCTTAAGTTCCACTGAAACGTGTTAAAAGAAATATACTGAATCTCCTAAATCTTCTACTTTCATGTGACCAACAGCATAATTATAGTACTGTTCCAGACAGCTGTCTTTCATTGTATGTATTCATATGCATATATTGCAACTCGTTTGTATCTGAAGATGTAGGACTGGAGAGAATCCCAAGATACGTGGTTTTCAGTACAGGAAGAGATGGACATACCATTCTGAACAGAATTTTCTTCTGAGCTCAAATTAATTTGTTCTTCCCCCCCTCCCCAGTGAGATTATATAGTGCTGAAGATGAGTCAACTTCAAAATCACAGGTTCTGCCTCATAAGCACGATATCATTACTCTTCTTGGTGTTGGGGGACACTGGATAACAACAGAAAAAAATCTTCAGGTAAAGAGACTGTGTCAATAAGTTAGCTTGTAGCAGAGTATATACATGGATGTGTCTGTGAGCTGCTGTCACGGCTGGATGGTTCCTCACCATCAGTTTTCACTGAAGAAAATTTTCACATCCAGAAAATGGGAAATACACAGCATTGCTAATAAACGTTTTTATTTTCCTTTGGAACAATTTTGGGGCTGTCTTCTCTGAGATGATAGTAAGTTATGTTAATAGCTTGGCTGTACCGACAAATTTTAAAGGACCTATTTTCTTTGGCTCAGAGTATTAAACTGTTTGACAAGACAGAAGAGTATAATTTAAAGCTGTAAATACTACAAGTTTGCTAAGTTTTAAGAAGGGTCAAAAGGTGTGGTTTTGTTTGTTTTAACCATCTATATAAAATAATAATTTAACCTTTATTTTTGCATAGGAAAACATAACTAAATAACATTTTCCTTGACTTTAAGCTGGATCCTCCAGATAGCCATTCCTTGTTTCTTAAAGGAGCCACAGTCTCCTTTCTGAATGACGAGATATGGAACTTGTCCAATATACAGCAAGGGAAGTATCTCTATATCCTTTTGATGGTCATTTTGAATGCTGATTGCAAATATGAATGGATGGAAACGTAACTGAGAAACCCACTAGTAGATTCTCTTCCTCTGTCATGTAACCACAGGCTTAAAGGTCAGCACCGTTAAGCATACGGTGTAACTACAATATAACATACACTCATGTCTTAAGCTAGTCTCTGCATTCCCTCTAGATATATGTCTCTACATGCTACATTAAAACCAGTGCTGAAATAGAAAACACACGTTCTGGAGAAAATGCAGTATTTTTGGTTCAAGAGCAAAGCAATTAACTGAAGATTTGATTCTATAAGTTTTTAGATTATGCGTACAAGCATTTGGAATTTTCTTTTGGGCAGCATCTGTAAATCCTAATGCAATCAGTTTAACTGTAAAAGTTAAAATATTTCAGCTTCATAACCTTTTCCTTATTTGCAGTGTTAGTACATAAAATTTATTGAGCAAAGGTGTGGGTGTGGGAAAAGGAATGCCTCCTTCACTTGCATTACCTACATTTGGTCTTAAGGAGCTGGACTCCGGGCTTTCTACTAGCATGACCACTTTCAGTGGGTCGCTTCAAGTATGGAAGGTTTGTCTGTTTATGTCTTTAAGGACCCTCCCTGTTCTGTACTGCACTGCAGATTATGAGATCTGCTGAATCACTTTTGCAGTTTAGCAGAACGGCAGAGGCAGGTGAGGATTAAGTCATTATATTTGTGAAACGACTAACTGTACTGCAAGGAAGTCCTCCCCTCCTCCACTGACTGCAAAGTAGATTAGGCAAGGTTAGGCACATGAAGGAAATATTTATGGGATACAGACTATCTTGAATCATTTGATAGTTCGGTATTTTTATTGAATATTTACTGAGTAGTTATCCACATAAAAAGTAAGCTGACTAAACAACAAGATTTCTTCTGTCGTCTCCTGGGGTATCTTTAATAACAACAGTATGTTTTATCACAACAGGCTTTAAAGTTGAAAGGAGAAATCTGGGGGTTTGTGGGGGTTTTTTTGATCTATATTTATCTGTGAAATTCTTGATCACCTTAACATTTCTTCAGATTATATTAGTGCCATATGCTCACTTCTGAAAATGACTTGAGCCTCCAATATTAACCACATTGCTCTTACAATGAAGGAAGGCACATTATTTTTTTAGTTTCATATAAAGACTAAATACAGTCTCATCTGTTGCATTGTCATCAATGTTAGTCATTAACTCAGACATCCCTTACAGATGTGCAGTGATGCTCCAAGAATTTACAAACCCTGCTAAGTTCCCAACTTTATTTTGATTTTTATGTCAGATGTCTGTATGAATAGTAGCATTAGTTAACTGGTACCAGTCTGTCATCTTAATTCTGCACAAAAGATGCAATTGCCATTCTGATTGATTAATAATGTAGTAGTACAGTCTGCATTTGTAAATTTTAGCCCTTTTGCATTATTTTTCAAAATTCTGTTTTCCGTATTTCATTTCTGTATACTATTTCAGGAAAGGAGGTTTCTGATATATAAAAAAAGTGCATAAATCTCATCTAAAGATTGGAATTAAGACTGATTTTTATTTTGCCTTGATCCTATTGGTCTCTGTTAATATTGCCAGCAAACATCATTACAGAAAGATTTGTCTATAGATATATTGTTACCTTGACAGTCCTCTTAGATACCCATCTTAGAAGATATAATGGAGAAATTATCAAGCAGTATTTTCAGGTAAGAGATGTGATTTTTTTTTTTTTTTTTTAATTCAGCATTAGAAGTAGAAAACTTTTGCCAACACTGTACTACAAGTTTGTATTGGGATGCTCAGGAAAAGATAGTTTATATGGAGCAGCTTATGGTCTATTTCTGTTTGTAACGTAGCAGGCTAAGCACAAGGAAATCTTGTAAATCCCACGATAGTGCTGTGTGTCAGAATTTAACAGAGGCAGCACATTCTTTTCTTGGTAGAGGAAGAGCAAATATCTGGCTGCTCAGCAGTGTGTCTGAGAAATGGTGTTGGCTGTAAAAGATAAGTCTGTCTAATATTCCTCTGAGAAGAGTGACAGCTTCACTAGATATGAAGACTCCCATAAAAAGGTGGGAATGGAAAACCCTTTCTCTTAGTGCAGGGTAACTGTATTGTTGTTGAGCAAAAGCTTCGCTGCCACTACCACCTTTTTTTTTTTCCCCTCCGTAGGAAGGATATCTTTTAATTAACTTCTGTTTCCTATTTGCCTTAGGGCTCTTCCTTTCTTCTGTGAACCCAAGCAAAGCTTTAAAACTTTGAATTTTGTTTAAGGAGTACAGTTTACATAGTGAAAGTAAAGTCTATAGCAGTAGTCCTGCAATATTTCTGTTGATCTGAGCATGATCACCAGAAAGTTCTGACATATTGTTCCATTTTAGGCCTCAGCTGGATGAACCGATCCCATTGTATGAAGCCAAGGTTTCTATGGAAATAGTTCAGAAGAATCAAGCAAGAAAAAGACAAGTCATCCAGTTCTGACACACAATTTCCTGATTTCTAAGCCTGTGGGAGATAAAGAAACGTAACGTATTTGAGAAGTAAATTAGTGTACACTTTCAAATAATTCTGTAAACAGAATTTAAAGATCTTTTGTACCTCAGCACAAAATGGTATGTGATGCTCCTGAGACTTCAGGGGTTTTTTTGGATCCATGTGAGCAAAATGTTCCCATCAGCAACTTCTAAAGAGGCAGTCTTGACATACAAATCATGTCTGCCCTGCCCCACTTATAAATGTCAGTAACATCTACAGGCAAACTCAGTAGCTGTTGGTTTTCAACCATAAGAAATTAAAGTTAAAAAAAAAATCTGGTGTTTTTTGTTAGTCTTCCCTTCCCCAGCCCCTACCAGTAGTCACCTTTATCTTTTGCTTTTGACTGCATTGAGACCGAGTGCTCTCTGTGGTACACTTAGTCTTGATTGCACATTTTATTACTTAATTGAAAGACAGGCAAAACCATCAGAATGGGCAGGGATGCTAGAGGAGAAGGATATAGTATTGACAGTAAGAGTTCTCCCCACAGCCAATTTTCCTCATTTTAGCAAACAGACAGTAAACCTAGTAAATCTAGAGTCCATAAGCTGATACAATCATGTCATTCAGATGTTTGAGGCACTCTATGTATCTTGTTACTGTAATGTTATCTTTGATATCTTTCCAGTAAGACCCTCCTATGCTGTGCAATTTCACTTCCCCTCTTTTAACCTCAGTCCTATGACTAGCACAGCTCAAATCTGTTTATCTGACATTCTCCATTACTGTGAACCATCTGCAAATCAGCAGTAGGGAAGGAACTGCTGTTTTTCTTGCTTCAAAGCATGCGGCTTCCTACTTGCTCTTATTTGAGAGCAAAAATTTTTTTTGTTGTTCAACTGTGCTATTCATTTTCACTGTGTGGATTGCTGAAACAGTGGACCCCTAGCACTTTAAACCAGTGTAAGAAGTTGGAACATTTGGGTGAAAATAGATTATCTAGAACCATCATTAATCTATCTTCTGTCATTCACTGGACTTGTAGTAGGTTCTTAATAAATGATGCAAGGGGAGCATATGAAAAGCATGAGTAAATCTTATTTTACTACTAATGTGATGTAATGCAGCCATGAAAAGAAGTGATGCTTTTATGCACATGTGTACACACACATATCTAAAGCATGGGAATCCTTTGATAGTTTGACCTTTATTCTGAAGCTTTGTACCCAACTGCTTATTTTTTCCTGATGTCACTCATTTTAGCTTAAATGTTTGCAAAATGAAGTTGATCAGAGGAAGCAATAGTTTAAAAATAAGGTTTATTAAAACAGGAACAACCACTGACAAAGCTGCAGAAGAAAGATTTTTACAGTGTAGTTTTCATTTTATTAGATCTTTTGTCAGGAGGTATGTTGCTCCTAACTACATCTATAAATGCCTTTTGAACCCCATATACAATAGGCTAAGGCTAGCTAATGCTGATGTGGTCTTAGCCTTTCAGCTGGATCAGGTTAGGAAGCAAATGTTTCTTTGTACTTTGGGTGTTAAGTGGCCCCTTGGTGCATTTAGCTGGTCAAGATGCCTCAGCATTTTCTAATGCTCTTTAATAATGTTAGCTTTAGATTTGCATGTGCTTGAACAAGAGGGTTCGTGAGGCTCCCTAAGCAATTGCTTCCGCTCATGCTCATCCCCCTCACAGAAGAAAGCAGAAAGTAGTTTGGGGTATGAGGAAGGCTCCCCAGCGCTGCAGGGAGAGGCTGCCACGTGCTTGCCTGTTCCTTTGTAGCTTTGACAAGAAAGTCGCGTGTGCCTCACTGCTACCTGTATGCTGATCGGCCAGCCCTGTAAAGGCTGCCGGTGGTGTCCTGCAGCACTGATGCTGGTGAGAGGCACGCCAGGAGCAGCGGCAGCTCGGGCTATTGCCCGGGACCTGCTGAGGGTGCATCTGCTCTGGGGAGCTCACGTCCCACACAGCCAGATGCCGTGTGGATGAAGCGTAGGTGGCCGTTAAGGCCAGCCACATGTTTTCAGCAACAGCTTTGGGTCTGGATTAGTTTTATAATCCATCATCGTTTTATTTAATAGCCTTCAGAGCAGTATTTTGGAAAGCATGATCTGTCTAGCGTGGGCTGATGACTGCCCTGGTTTTGGTGGAGGGGATGGGTGCCTTCCTGCAGCACAGCCTGAAGTACTCCACTGTGGGCTCTGGCCAGGTCCATGAGCCGCTATCAAAACTAGTTTTCTACCCCCAAATATGCACAGTGCATGGTTAGTCTCTTATTTCACACGACTAGAACCATGTTCATCTCCGCAGGTGACGTTTGTCCTGGTGCAGCCATGCGGCGATTTCCTTGATACCTGACTGGAGAAACTCGGGCTGGTTTCGGAATAGACTCGGAAACCTTTTGTTGTTGTTGTTGTTTTTTTCTTAGCAGGAACACTTTTTCCTTGGTATCATTATTACTACCTACAAGCCGAAGCGGGGCGGCGGCAATGGCGGCGGCCGCCTTCCCTCGGCGCCGCCCGGGGGCGGAGCTCGCGCCTTTTGGCGCCAAGCCGGCCCAGCCTCTCGCGCTGCGCGCCGCCCGGCCATGGCCGCCGCCGCCGTGCCCGGCTACTCGCCCGGCTTCAAGAAGCCGCCGGCGACGCTGCGGCTGAAGCGCAAACGGCTGCGGAGGAGCGACCCCGCCGCGGCCGCCGCTCCCGCTCCCGCTCCCCCGCCCTGCGGCGCGGCCCCGCGGGGCCCCTCCGCGCCCGCCCGCCGCAACCCCTTCTCCAGCCTGGACAACGCGCCGCGGGCGGCCGGCTCCCCTCAGCCGCTGGAGCGGGCCCGGCGGCCGCCGCCGGCGGGCGCGTCCCCCTCAGCAGCGCCCTTCTGGCAGGTAGGGCCGAGCCCCGGCCCCGCGGCGAAGCGGGGCGGGAGGAGCGAAGGGGAGGCCCCCTGGGCAGAGAAGGGCCCTCCGCGCCGGCAGCCGTGGGCCTCGGCCGGGCACCGCAGCCCGCCCCCCAAAATAGCCAGCCCCCCGAGCCTGGGGCTTGCCCCAGCTTTGCACAGCCAGTGGAACCGGGCCGGTGCCCTTCGCTGCGTGGGCGGCCTTTGATGGCGCCGAAGGGTGGGTGGGTGCCTGCAGCGTGTACGCGCCTAGTATGACTCGACCCGGTTCATGCTTTGTGCTGCATCTCACACTCCTTTTTCTGTTCAGCTTTTAGAGCCCGTTTGTGAAAATAAGCCTGCCCGGAGAGCAGAGCCGCCTGAAAGAACAAACATCCTCGCCCTAACTGAGGTACGAATCGGCGCATACTGCTTCTGAAATGTTTTTAGTTGCTCTCAGTTCACAAAGAAAGCTGAAACAGCTTAACTTCATTTTATACAGAGATGGACCATCAAATGTTATGTACTAAAATGTCAGCGTTCAAGAAAATTTCTTAAATTGCCTTAACATTTACTGTTACGGTGACAGTCTTTTAAAAGCCACACATCTGCCTGACATTGCTACTCTTGTTCTGGTTGGCAGAGGTGGTTGTCTTCTTCCAGTTTTACTTCCATGTTTACTATAATTCTTCTGTTAGTTTTTTATTTTGTTGAGATAAGGATGTTTTTTAGAGTGATACATCTCTTGCAGTCTTTTATTCAGCTGTAGAAACAAGCAGCTTTAACCAGGCGCATAGGAAAGAAGGAATACCTAAAAAGCAGTCCTTGAAAGAGAGTTTCAAGAAAATAACATCTAATATTGTTATAGGATCAGAAACTTAAGGTCAAACTAACTAAGCAGAATAGAAAAATGCCTTCTCAAAGAGAACAAATTGTCCTAGAGCTCCCCAGTGGGGTTTTTTGCATCCTCTAGGAAGCATCTGACATTACAATCACCAAGAGAAGATGAAATGTAATAGCTGTTTTGGTATGGAAATTCTTGTCTTCATAAACTGCCGTCTGAATTTTCTTTTTTTGAATCATTCATCCTCTTTATCTGTACCTGGTTTATGACTTTTGGAAAGACTGCTGTGAATGAAAACCCTCTTCTGCATTTGTATAAGCAATATTATAATGCCATATTTCTAGTAGGATCTGTTACTGACTAAAATAATCGATTGAGTATAAACTGTGACTTTGGTTAGCCTATGAAGAGTCAAACTGTGTAACTTGGAACCCATAAAATTTGTCTGCAAAAGCTTTTTTTAAAGTATGTCTCTTAATGTCTATACTTCCTTAGGATCAAATTGAGCTAGGCGTTTTTGCAGTTGCACTGAATTGGGAAAAAACCTGGAGGAGACGACAGGCTTAACTTGTCTTTTTATAGGCTACCAAACTCAAGACATTATGTGTAATAGCCATAGTCCAGTGTCTGGTCTGCCTGCCAGGAAAGGTATATTGAATCAACATGGGAGGAGAACTAACCATGCTAAAATATAAATAGGTAGCTACATAAGGGTTTTTTTAAATTTTCTGTGGGCTAACTGATGCCGTTTTGTTTTGTAAGGCTCTTCATTTACCTGTTGCTGTACCAGAAGTTCCCTCCTTACCAAGCCATGAATTTCCTGCAGACTGGAGTATTAAAACACGACTTCTATTTATGTCTTCCAAACCTTTTACCTGGGCAGAGCATTTAAAAGCACAAGAGGAAGCTCAAGGATTTGCTCAGCATTGTAGAGCTACAGAAACAAACTTGCCACAGAGCATACAGGTAATACTTTGAGGGTAGCTCGAAGCTCCAGCTTTAGAAGGGAGAAGGTACCTTTGCACCTTTCTTTAAACAGTGCTGGCAGTGAAAGCTTGATTGTGTTTTGTTTTGGTCTTTCTTACGTTAAGAATAAGGCTCATTTAGACTACTAGCTTCATTTCATCCATGGCTTTTGCCCCCAGTGGCAGACAGCGATAAGTGAACGGTCATTTAACTTCAACAGCAGAGGAGTTGCCAGTTGCTTTCCCTCTTTCTTCAGTCTGGCTTATTTACAAGCCTAGTAATTTTTTTAGTATTTAATGTCATATTTTTTAACTCATCACTTGCAATGCTGCCTTAAGTAGAGCATTACTCTCCTCATAAAATGCTTTTTGACATCTAGGAACCAAAACTGTCGACAGAACTGCGTTGTGCCTTTCAGCAAAGCCTCGTCTACTGGCTTCACCCTTCACTGCCATGGCTGCAGCTGTTCCCTCGGATTGGAGCAGACAGAAGAATCGTTGGAAAGGCTAGTCCCTGGTCACAGGATGAAGCCTTGCAACAGGCACTAATGAGCGACTGGTAAGTGGAACCAAACAACTAATGTATTTGGTAAGATTAAGGCAATGGGATTTTAATTGATGCACAAGTTCTTTCCATTTTTATGAGAAAGCTTTTCAATTTTGATTGTTTTTTTTTTTTTTTTCTAGCTAGATTGCTCGTTAATTTGAGGGCCAGGCTAAAGGAATAAGACTAAAGCTTCCTTCTTGCATTAAATACCCCTCTGCAATCCTGGTGGTTGATTTGGGTAGAATTCCATAAATCCTGTTAACAGGTTGCCTTTGATGCTTCATGTAAACCCACATGCTAGAAAGCAAGTACGCTGGAAAAGCCCAGCACTCCCACACAGGACACGTTTCAAACCACGTGCGAGAAAGCAGCTATTCTGGAAGAGTGTAGGACTCGCAAGCGGGCTGCGTTTTAGGGGAGGGCAGCTTCCCCCAGGTTGAGCATGCCCGAAAGTCTGGCGAAGGGTTCAGTACGCCCCCAGACCCGCCCAGAGTACGCATCGCAAACAGCCAGCCAGATCCAGTCCGACGTGTCAACAGCAAAGAATTAACTTCAGTTACAGGGTTGTTTTATTCTCATTTGCAGGTCCGTCAGCTTTACTTCTCTGTACAATCTGCTCAAAGCCAAACTCTGTCCCTACTTCTACGTATGCACCTACCAGTTCACTGTCCTGTTCCGCGCAGCTGGTCTTGCGGGAAGCGATGTCATCACAGCTCTAGTTTCTCCCACAACTAGAGGTTTAAGGGAAGCCATGAGAAATGAAGGTAAGGTGAAGCCAGTCCAGTTAGGATTTGAATAACTGATAAAGTGTGTTAGCTGTGTTAGGAAACCATTCATTGCTTTCTTCCCTCCTCTGTTCAAGGCATAGAATTTTCTTTACCTTTGGTAGAAGAAAGTAGAACCAGAAAACAGAACAACTCTGAAGTGAATTTGGAAACAGAAGTTGCCAACAGCCTCGAAGTGGGCAACAACACGGAAGCTGGAGGGTATGTAATACGTCTTCTACAATGCTAGAATTCAAGGGCATCTACAGGCTCCTGCATGTTCCATTTGGAAAACCTTCAGAGAAGTGTTGCCCTCCTAACACTGATTCTGTGTTTCCCAGGGAACCAGCTCCAAGCGATGATGATGATGATGATGATGAAAGTTTCTCTTGGCTTGAGGAGATGGGAGTCCAAGACGAGGTGAAGAAACCAGATACTATTTCTATTAAACTGTATCCTTTCTTTGCACATCAAGATGTACAACACTGGAAAACCGTGCAGATGTTCTCTTTTTTGTGGTATAGGTTTAAGTTTTATAAAAGCTTTTGAGAACTTCTTTCCAAATGTTAATCCTCACATTACTGCACATTAAGAGACTGCACGTCTTTTTGAGTTTCTTTATGACAGGTATTTCTAGATGCTTTTCTTCTTGAAGGAAAAGCCATTGTGAATTGCTAATGTAACGTTGTAAGATCCGTTAGGTCACAAACTGATTGTGTCACCTCACATACAGGTTCACCAGAAAGACTCATTAGCCTTTTTTCTTTTTTTAAAGAGAAGGGTGCATGTCAGCTAGGCTAGGTTTACACTGGGAAGTAGTGTGGCACGGTATGGACACAGCTGTAAACCAGAGGAGCTGTTGCTGAGATCCTGTAGGTGTTTCAGAGGGACCGATTAACTCTGTCTTCCTCTGGTTCCATTTGTACTTGGAGCACCTGAGGTTTTTAATAATGAAATCAGAAGCCAGGTTTGACATGCTGCTTAATATTTGAAGAACCGATCTGAATCCGTGTAAAGCTTGGTGTGGGTTTTTTTTTTTTGTTTTGTTTGTTCAAATGACTTGATTGTTCAGAGGAGGGGCGGGGGGCTTTCTTCTGGAGTTGCACTGCTCCGATTCTTCCTTTGGTGCATTGATGCTTTTCACCTCCTCGCGGCTTTCCTTTGACTCCCGCCAATACAGTCGTAAGGAGAAGCACGAGGTACAGATGGATCACAAGCCCGAATCCCTCGCGCTAGTGAAAGGAACAAACACCTTCACCTTGCTGAACTTCTTGATAAACTGTAAGAGCCTAGTAGCTGTTGCAGGTCCACAAGCCGGGCTTCCACCAACTCTGTTGTCCCCCGTTGCTTTCCGAGGAGGAACAATGCAGACGCTCAAAGTAAGTAACACACTGTTTTCTAAGGAAGTTGTTTCTTCACTCGGTAAATTAAACGCCGCCTCTGTATCGTTTCCCTCAGGGGCAGCAGAGTAGTTTGTGTTGCTGTAGCCTGAGTTAGTGAGCATTTTGACTGCAATGCAGTCAGAGAGCCTGCAATGCAACAGAGACGAGATCGCCTCTACCCGCATCGATCTGTGCTGCCAGACTGAAATCCCAGCGTTTCCCTTCTTCACAGCCTGATAAACAGGAGGTTAAGCAGACTTCCCAGACAGTCAGATGGTTCTTAAAAGATTCTCTTGAGCCCTAGTGGGGTCTCAAACTACGATCAGAGCTGCTTGCAACAAGGGAGCCTCTGAACCACGGCTCGCCATCTGTTACTGTAAGGAGATGGTGGGTACTAAAGGGTATGTTGTTAAGACAGGTAGTGCAGTAGTCTTCCACCAGCATAGTAGTTCACTAGTGTTCTTCTGCAGTTCACTTTCTTAATACTGTATAGCAGTCCTGCACATCACGGTACATTTTAGGAGTTGCTCCAAAGAGTAAAACCATTTATAATACATATTCAACAGTAAGTTGGCAATATTGAAAAGCATTTTGAACTTTGGATGGGACTGTGGCACGGCTGTATTAAAGTAAATGAAAACTAGGACTTGATTTGGCCTGTCAAAACCTATTCTGATGTGGTCTTTTCTTTAGGCTCGGAGGATAAATGCCAAAGCCAGAGTTCACTCGGCATACGAGGACATCTTCAGTCTGGAGATCGTAGGCCCTGTCATGCCTCATGCCCTGCACTCCTTGACCATGCTGCTGAAGGCCGCGCAGAGGGGAGCGTTCTCTGCTGTACTCTACACGCATGAGCCAACTGCTGTGTTTAACACTAATCCTGACAGCTCAAGCCCTGCCTTAAATAAGGTAAGGAAGCTAGCAGAGACCATCTTTCCTCTTAGGAACGGTATCTTTATTGCAAACCACAGTTTGCAATAAACGGAGTGACACAAAACTTCCCCTTAGTACCTGGGTTTACACCCAATTACTTGTGATCACCAGGTGGCAGGCCCTGGGGCTTGTCATTCTATCAGAAAGGGAAATGTGGGGAAAAAAACTAGTTTTTCAGGAGTTCCCCAGAGGTACAAAAAAATGCACATTAAGAACTACAGGTATTTCAGACAGAAATACCTATTCCATCTCTCTCTTGATGTGAACTTCCACAGGAAACCGTACACAAAGATCTTGCAACGTGTGGACTGCATCCTAAGACTTTGGAACAACTGAGCCAGTGTCCAACATTGGGAAAAGCTTCCATCCGGTTTCTGGAAATGAAGGATTATGCTTATACCTGGAAGTCCTAGGTTTCATTTACTGGAAAAGAACACTCTTTTCCAGTGTGCAGTTGCTGTACTTCATTTGGGTCTCCAGGGGCAGCACCTACGCGGTACCGGAGGGATGTAATCTAGTTGAACATCACAGACAACAGCTATTGCACATCACCCATCATAAAACACTTCAAAGGATTTTTGATGGAAATTAAGGAAGAGCTTCTTTATATTTTAGAAAGCCTTTTTAAAATAAAACTCGATAAAACATTATTTTACTGATCTGAATTGTCTGGCATGTCTGTTCTTCATGCACATGCAAATTCTACTCTGAAGTACAGAACTTCTGCTGCTGCTCTGTGCAGTAACTCGTAAACATTTTGGACGGGTGGAATTCCTGGCAGAACACCGCCCAGGACTGCTTGCAGTGCCTTGCCAGAAGCTTGATAGCTACACCTTGGTGTGCTGCACCTCTCGGTTTAGTCTGCTCTGACCTCCACCGAGACAGGTCCAAGTTAGATGGCCCCGAGCACAGAGTTCTGGCTGCAGCTGAATCAGATTATAAGGTTAGGATTCCTCAGAACTGCTGAGCACAGCTGTCTGGTATTCCCATAGCCACTTATGTTAAAAGGAGCTAGATTTTTCATGGTCAGTTTGTACAAAATATAACCCGAATCAGAACAAGTTAAGAGTAATAAAATAGTCACACCACCTGATTGAAGACAAATAAAATGAGAGGCAGCAGGGGGCTGCTCAGCTGCCTGCCTGTGCTCACAGCAACAGCCGAGTTTAACAGGTTTAACGCAGTCTGTTTCACTTCGGGTAGAGCAAGTCAAAGCTGTTATTTTGGAGGTGTGTATGTCACTCCTCACACAGCTCTCAGGTGATCAGGCTCCTGTAGCAGAGAATACTAAATCTGCAAAGCAAGGCGTAGAATACTGCTATACTTATGCCCTCCAGCAAGATTTCTAGTTCAGCTGGTATTTTGCACAGAAAATAAAGCAGTGCTCACACCCTGCGGTCAGCAACCCTCTTTACTCCTGTGCTGTTCTGCTCACCACTTAGGAATCTGTCTGGGATTCTGAAACAAACATTAGACTGTAGCCCAGCCTTGCTTGAAAGATCCTGTAAGCTTAAAAATGGGGGCACTAAAGAAGTTGAGGCACTGTAACAGCTTCCCCCCCCCCCCCCCTTCCTGTGGCATCCAGTTCCTTTGTATTGCCACCCCTTGAAGTGCCCTCCTCCCCCAGGAATGGGGCACATGCACAATGACACTGCAATAGGGAAGAGCTGTTACTTGACAGTAACTGCCATGACACTGCCAGCCCAGTGGTACCCTACACACGACGACAGCTAGAAAACCTGAACTCCCTCTTATGATGGAAAAAGGCACCTTCAAATACTCTGATTATGTCAAATACTCGGTTTCTGGTGAAGTTCAGAGTAGTACGGTCTGACTTAAATTAATCTTTACGCTTCTCCCTAACTAATCTAAGCAGCAAATCACTTAACTTTTCCCCTTTGATTAGCACCAGACCCCAGGAGTGAAAACCCAGTGCCAAGAGCACTGAGGGGGAACAGCAGAAGCCTGGGTTTCTAAAGCAGCTGGTACGTTAACTACACTTCCATTCCCAGTCTCGTTTTTAAGAGACCAACAGTTAACTGGGTACAGAGGCCCTCTGGCTCGCCCGCTTCCACCAGGCCCAGCGCTCTGCGGCGGGAGCATCCCTTCACCCGCCCCCGCTCCCACACCGGCAGCGCCTTCCCAGCCCGCAGGCTGGAGGAACCGGCCCGCTGCCAGCCCCTGGGACAAGCTACCAGGGAAAGGCAGGTCCGCAGCTGCCTCCAGGGGAAAAGCAGTTTTAATCAAGCCCATGACCATCTTGGTATGTTCCTAAGAAATACAATTACTCTCCACTGCAGTTCCAGTTTGTATTTTCACATGTAGCACGGGAGTTGGGGCAAGACACTAACGCCGATTCAGTTTGTGTCATTCAAAGAAATGTGAAGCGCAGTTACATTGTTGTAGTCTAGAATTGTGTAATTTCAAAAATTTAGCCCCAGTTCTTCAGCACGTGCTCTGCACCACTACCTGAGCGGTAGCTCCCCCTCCTCGTACTGTAAACTGGCTGCTGGGTTTAAGGCAGAGCTTTGTCTGCATTTCCAGCAGCACAGTCCAGTTGCTTACAGCTCTGGGACTCGGGGCTGTTCTTGGAGCACCCTTGGGTCCAAGGAACTTTCCCTGGAAAAATGTTGACAGCGTTAGGCCATCCAGGCAGTCACTCTTCCACTGGGAGGTATTTTAGTAAATACTATCATCATTCCAGACGCTTGCAGAACAGTAAGATTTATTTATTTAACCTGTCCAAATGGATGAATTCTCATCACAACTATGATCTGTTTGGGAGAGCTAGGAACTGCAACTGTTGATAAAGACTTCATACAGTTTTTGCACTTTAAGCGGCAGTTTCGAGTTTTCCAAGGCATAGGAACCTCACCTTCCTGCTCCTCCGGTCCTAACGATTGAAAAACTACAGTTACAGGTCTGCCAAGAAATCATTCTGGTGGAAGCTGGCTACAAGGTTTTGGGCACCTGTTTCAAAATGCTCCTCACCCCACGGAAGTCAAAAGCACTTTCAGCGAGATTACTTCTAGGAAAATAATTCTGCAGCAAAAGGAAATCCAAGAGCCAAACAGATCATGTCTTCCATCAGCAGGAGTCACAGACTATTCACCTTTAAGACAGCTGAAGTGCTGCATAAATAACCAGGTTCCAAGAGAGTGTTTCCTAGTTGTTCTTTTTAATATATCACTACTTATCTATTCCTGCATGCAAAGGACACTCAAGCCAATTCAAATTTACAAATTTAACAGAAGCACATCGCTGCACTAGCTTTAGATTTATATATCGTTCTGAACAATAAGGAACTAAACTAAAACAGAAAGCTCAAAATCAAAAACTGTCATAATCCGAACATTACAGACCTTAATGGTTTTCCTTTTCGTCCAAGTCTTCCTTAAGACCAAAGGTTAAACCCACAGATAGTACCACATCTTTAAGGCGTGAAATCCAGAACTTGCCTACGTAGTTAGTTTTTAAATGGAGCCATCGGCGGGACTGAATTACCCTGCTCCTCGCTGCTGCGAGATAGCACGGATCTTTACATTATACATGGGGAATATACACCAAAGAACAAAATAACAGGTACAAGAGATTGCATGTTCCCAGATTTGATACTGTACAGCTGGGAAACCAGTGCTGACATGGACACCACAGACGAAACAGAATGATCAACATCTCTGATGTTTTAGCTCTCTCAAACCAGGTTTAAACAGAAGTCTGATTAGGAGCTGCTCCCACATCCCAAGTCAATCAAGTTGTACATCAAAAAGCCCAACTTCATCTAAGACAGATACAACACCCAGTTCTCCCACAGCAGATCTTTCCATTGCTGTACCATCATATGTACTTTTGTTTCTTTATACACATCTTCCAACGAGTTCACAGCAAATGAGGCAAGGAGATCATCAAATATTTAGTCAAGAGACTGAAGGCGAGAAGCCAAAGGGAAAGAAGTTTAATTAAAGACAACTATGTCCGTGAAAATTAGGATTAACTTAAGCATTTCTAGAGCGCTTTGACAGACTAATAAGGGGCTTTATTTCTCCGAAGTGTGTGGTGGAGAACCAAATACCATTTCTCTGCTGTACACAAGACAAGACATTAATCCTTGTCCCTTTAGGGCAAAGACAGACACCCTGTTCCATAACAGTTGACAGAAAACATGTGAGTCACCTTACTTTGTGGAAGGAGAGGTACTAGTAATTCTTCACCTCCACATTCCTACTACCATGGCAAAGGTCATTCACTTTAGGCCTGAGCACAGCCTTAGTGCATACAACTGTATTTTGTTCCTGTCCCAGACAAAGCTCTGGTCAGTAGATTTGATACAAAAAGACCTCAAAAAGACTCTTCTGAAATAAGCACTTGAACTACCGAAGTCAGTAAATTGTGGCAATCTGCTCGTAACTCAGACAAATCTGGCAAGAGGTGTACGATGCCCTTTCCAATTCAAAGTGCACATAGCTAAAAGTACTAATACTTCTTAAATTAAAAAAAAAAAAAATCCACAAAAAAACAAAACAAAAAAAAAAAACCAGAAAGGAAGAGAAACAAACAAACAAAAAACAAAACAAAAACAAAAAAAAAAGAATAAAAGCTTTCTACATCCTCTCCCTTGTCAAACTGCCAAAACTCTGGATCAGGCTGTCTCCTTGAGGGCAGAGTATCATTGCAGAAAATTTAAGCCCCAGGAGTTAATTTGGAAATAGTCCAAAGCAACCAAAAATGCCTAGAACTGATTCTGCAACCCTAACAGCTGTTGATAATCTTCATAAAGCGTACTTTTATACTGTGCGTTTCTTCAAAAAGTTGTTTTGGCATACATTTTTTAATTACTGTTTACTGACCATCGATTAAGATTATGAACTTGTGCTGCTTTATTGACCAAGTTGGGTACAACAATTTAAGCATCATTCTATCCCCTCCCTCCCCCCCGAATCCAGTTGTAGATTTGTTAGAGTTTAAAATTCACATTAACCACAAATTCATACAATCAACATCAGGCAGTGTGTTAATTTGTTTGGAATAGACAACTCCATCGTCTCCCTTCTCAGAACATGCAGGGAGAGTGTCACCTTTCCATCGCGAGTCTCATCGGTTCCATTGCTGGACTTGCTGCCATGCCTCTGAAAGCGAGTCTTGTTTTGCCTAACCCCGTACGCGAGGGCGTACGGGCTGCACGGCCAGTCGCAGTGCACCACCGAGTTACCCCCCCCCCCCCCCAAAAGGCAGAGAGCAGCCGTGGTGGTAACACTGTACAACAGGGCTACCGCCGGGGGCTCCCTCACGGGGGTCACCGTACTGGCCCGGTATCTGTCCAGCAGTACACGCCAGCCTCGACGAGACCAAGGGGAGCCGCGCGCGCGGCCTTTTACCAGCTGTTGGCAAAAGCGCACGGGCGGCTCTACCGAGACCAGGGAAAACTGCAGCATAGTACAAAACAGTATGAAAGTGTTAACATTCCGTATTGAAGAGAAATTGCATGAGTTGTTTTAAAACAAGGGTTTAGATTACTGATGCCTCCAGAGTCTGTCGTCTGATTTAGTTATTTAAGAAATAATTACATCACTAATGTAAACAATATAAACATACCAAAAACTAAGTATGATTTAAATACATTTTGATGGTACAAAAGAAAAACCTGAAGGTGTCTGTACAGTTTTTACAACGTGGGAATTGCCAATGTATTTACAACATGAAAGGGCAAATACCATTTTTGTGCAGAGTAAAATTATCTGAAATAATGTCAATATAAAAAACAATATCTAGCGGTGTGAGGCACTCCTAAACATGGTGGTATTAACCATGCTTTCCTTTGGTACAAGTCCCATCGCCTGGAGAGCTGCAGTTGCTGCTGTGGCTTTAGCATGCTTCTTATTAAGGCTGGCAAAAGTAGGCCTGTATTCGTTCCCATTGACTCTCACCTGTCGAGGAAAGAGGGGGAAGAAAAAAAGGCGGTGTCAGAAAGTGCCTCTTCACTTCTGTTTCCAGGCAGTGCTATATAGCTCCTTCAAGCACAATCCCTCTGTAAGCCCTCTTCAGAGGCAGACAAAATCCACGTCTGGTCGGCAAGCACAATCACTTCCAAACAGTAACTGCTAATACAAGATACTGCGTGAAGAACAACGCCCGCATCATACGGTAACTGGAGGACAAAAATAACCAAGTCTTGCTCGCTACCTATACAACAGCGAGGCTTAGCCTCACACCTGCACGTAAACACCAAGAATATGATGCCACATAGGTTAATTATTTTAGGGTGTTTCCTCATAGACTTACAGATTATGTGCTTGGGAGATCTGATTTGGCCGTTACAGAAACGAGACTTTTAAATTTTAGCATCGAGACACTGCTTAGCAGTCCTCAGCCACCCCTGAGGTGGCTTATATGTTTATATACAAATGTCAGCATGGATTTAACATCACCTTTAGTAGAGAAACTGACAACAAACAAGGAAACTCAAGCGCACCTTAAAAATAAAATGTTTGCGATGATCAGGCCCACTATCATCCACCAACACAAACTCAGGTGGTGACCATCTTCTTTTGTTACAGATCTCCATCAACGCTGAAACCGGGTGTTTACCTTGGAGATAAAATGTATTTGAAATTTCAATGCTGATATCAAAGCTATCATTATAAATACTTGTCTAACGAAAAAAGAAAACCAGACGCAAGAATCTCACCTGAAAGATCCTTCATCACAACATAATGTCCAGATCTCTTTTGTGCCTTCTCTCCCACAGCAACAAGCCCTAAACAAAACACAGTGAAGTTTACGGTTCCCACCTGCTCTGCATATTCTCATCAGTAAAGCAGTAACACATATCAGTGGAGATGAAACCTGGAGACACCATACAACTGTCTTTTCCTAAGTCTTCCAAACCTCCCCCTTTCATCCAGCATTTTTCCCCCCCTCCATACTACATGTAACATTCTTCTCAACTGCTCTAGTAAGACTCTTAACAAGCCAGGCAATAGAAAACTTTGACTAGTCTTATGCAAGTCAGGAAACACCTGGTTTTCCGTGCCTTCTTTGGAGAAACAAAAGGATAAACTTTAAAACATTCTCTCATTCACTATTTGTTTTGTGCAGCCCAAGAGTCATCCACTACCTTAACAGTTTGCCTCTAATACGGTAAACATTTGAAGTATTTCCATGAAACAGTAAAAAGTGTACCTAGTATATCCTTTTATGATACAAATAACACGGTGGTGTTCTTATAACATATGCTCTCTCTACTTAATGGCATTCAAATATTTATCCTTTATGTGCAAGTTCACAGCCCAGTTACCGTGATTTCAATCACAGCTGAATGTAAAGTAGCAGCAAAGCACACAACTGGGCTCCAAGTCAACACGAAGAGCACAAGTTCCAATGGAAGTCACTGTGAAACATGGAAGCTGAACATTTTCCTTTTTAAAATCTTACAAGAGCAAGACATAAAACATCAAATGCCAGTAACCATGCCGCGCTTATGAAGTGACTCGAGGTTCTTTCCATTCATTTTGCCATTACCTTAAACACATGTATACAAAACACCTGACCAGTTTTTCAGAATTTCTTGGACTTACTTCAATCTTTCAACGTTACTGTGCTTCTTACCTCAATTTTTTTCTGTTCCTGGTTTTGGTGAATAAAGACAGGGAGATACTGCAATTGTTTCCAGTTTCTTCCTGTTCCTTCAGCTTTTTTTTTGGTTGGCATTTTATTTTGTTTTGCTTTAAAAGAAAAACCCTCCCTCCTTACCAGATTTTCATTCCAATATTCCAGCTCCTAAGTAGGGATTTTTCAAATGGCATGAAACCCTCACAGACAACAAGCACTGAAACAGTTTCCTTTTTTTTTCCCCTCCGTACAGAATTTCATATCCAAAATAACCAAAGATTTCCACCCACAAAAGACACTCTTCTGTCATTCTCTGCATTAATACTGTGTCTCCCTCACTCTAAGTCACTGACACTTGTCTTCCACATCTTGTTCCTGATACCTCAGGAAGGATTTTCAAAAAAGCTGCAACCTGACAAGCTCTGCTGATGGACCAAGCTTCTTTAAACGCAGATAACCAACAATTTTCTGGCTGACAGCAAAGACCAAGAAGGGTTTGGTTTCAATGCTGTCTGTAAGAGAACTACAGAGCTCAGTCAGTCTCTGGAAAAAACAGGGTCTAAGCAAAAGCTATGGCAAAGACAGACAACCTTTTGGTTCATGTCTTAGTGCAGCCTACCAAGTAACTCCTTAGCAAACTGCTTGTTCCTGTAACCTCTAACACAGAACTTTAAAAAAAAAAATGACTTTTTATACATTAAACATCAAAGAACACTGAAGTTTGAAGGAGCTCTTCAGCTACTCATCATAAATGTATAATCACTGTTCGGTTCCTTCTTTGTAATGCATGAAACATGCTGCTTCTTCGTAATGCAAGTTGTCTCCCCATATTATGGACTTGGATGGATCAACATTAAAATGTATTCTTTATCACAGTACACCTTTAGATTTTTTTCTGGAAATCATCAAGATAAGATTGCATATATGATAATAATCAAATATTTTACAACTATGAAATTAAAGCAAAGCCCAGCCATCACTAAGGTTATCCATATTCTCTGATGAATCTATCACATGCCAGGAAGAGGCATCCTTTAACTCCATCTAACCCTTTTAATTGTTATTAAGGCTGAGTGTTCTGAAGCAGAGCGAGAGCAAACTACCTGTTTCAGTATGCCCAGCACAATAAGGACCTGATCCTGTCTCAGGCCTCAGGGCTTGATGCTTGAAATTTCGGTATCAAATTCTGCAGGCATTAAGGAAATTTGTATCAGAAACCACATGAAGATCGTGGGGCATACTTCTAGAACTGAATACTCAAGCTGTGATACAGCTGTGTATCACCAAAATGATTCTAATGTTCAAAATGTTCACAGGTTGTACAGCAATATTGCCTCTTTCCTATGATGTGACAAGACACAAACAACATTATGAAGAGAGCTAACTCTTCCCTCCTCACCACAAAAATCCATCGCTATGTTACGCAGGCTGCTGGAGCAAGTAGTACTGAAACTGACTGTTTTCCACTTCTTTCCTCAAGCTAAACTGAAGGAACTCTTACCAGCAGCGAAAACTTTACAAGACAACATCTACAAAGATCACAGTAACCAAACAGTAACAAAATAGTTTTCAAAGATTTTCTTGGCAATCACTCTGTCGGCAGGTATCTTATTACCCGCCCCCCCGCCCCGTCTTCGCACACAAGAAAAACAGCTGAAAAGCAAGTCTGGTCATTGTTCATATACAACAAATATGCCCATTATTGTGTTCTGTACTTTGATACTGCTGCAGTTTATAAAAACCGCATTGTGTTGTTAGGTCTTCAGAATTTAGAAAGCAATGGGTATTTTCATAACATAGGCTTGCCTTCTCATTTTCGACCTCTTTGCACTTAAATTTTATACATTTAAGCTCTATTTTCACTGCTAGCTTGGTCACCTGAGCAGTACTGAACCACCTGTATTAAGAGCTAACAATTTTGACACCTTCAGATTCCTCCAACTGCATCTCTG
Source organism: Tyto alba (assembly GCF_018691265.1). Taxonomy (NCBI): domain Eukaryota; kingdom Metazoa; phylum Chordata; class Aves; order Strigiformes; family Tytonidae; genus Tyto; species Tyto alba. The sequence goes on from NW_024881276.1 coordinate 29,716,478, forward strand.
CAAATAAGCTCACAACATTTGCACTTATATGCCTTGGTTTCTGCCAAGATCAATTATGAGCACTGACAAAAGCTAACACAAAGCCATAATTCAGAGTATTTTCATGCTTTCATATTAGATGTGATCTGTTTAATATATTAAAGGTTCCCAGTTTTCCAAAAATATTTAGGAGAACAAGTAAGAATTTGTTTTCCGTCGCAGTCAGTATAGAGCTGTTTATTTTAGTAACATGCATAATAGACCAATTAAATCATAAATCTTGACTGCTGAAATTCTGCATGTTTTGTTTAAAGCAGTTAGAACTTGTATAGATATTTCAGATGGAAAATTTTCATAAACATTCACCCTGAAAAGAGAACTCTTGCTGGATATGCTGGCAGGATGGCCAGTTGCATAAACCACACTGCCAGCTTAAGCAGCAGCACACTGCCTGTAAATAAAAGGGTAAGTCTTTTGAATCACACGAGCCAAGTGCAACAGTTCTCCACCTGTGGCTATGGTTTTTACATGAAGAAGAGAGGAAAGATTGCTAAAGCAATCTTTGGAAACATCACTGTGGTTGAGCAGAGGTGCCTGCAGCAGGATCAAACCAGGACATGGAACAGCAGGGAGATCTGATGGTCAAAGAAGGCCAATGGAATCCATTTCGAAGGCCTGAAACCATCAGTATGACAGTTTATTCATGTCAGGACTTCAGCTGAAAGGCAGCAGTAACTCAGCTTTGTAGCTCTCACCTCTGTCCTTCACCTCAGTTTAAAACCGATCAAACTATTCAACCTTCTGTCCTGCCTCAGTCCTGCTTCAGCCACTTTCTCTAGACCAACCACAATGGCTTTTCCACAACTCATTCCCCTGTCCATGCCTTCTCGATGCATTCAACTGAAGCACATCCCTAATTTAAGAACCACTGAGAAGCACTTTTTAAAATGGAAAGTGAAAGTGAGGGAAAGTTAAAGGACATCTGGAAGATTTCACAGGCCTAAGGACAAAGCCTATACACCTAATCCAGGGCTTGAAAATCTAGTACCAAAATCATCTACGTCATTCTGTTAATTTTTACAGTGAAGCTGCACCCAGAAAAAGCTTACTACTACAAAATTATTTTGCCTATCTCCAAAACAGACATGAGAAGTTTATAGTACCCTAAGACGTTTAAGGAAGGGCTTACCTTTTCTATCTGTCTTAAAATCGACCATAATAGGCTCAACGCTGCCTTCTTTGTTTTTGCCAAGCCCTTCTCCTTCTCTCCAGCCCATTTTTCTCATCAGTTGAGCTCCCATTCCTCCAGTTACGGGGGCTGCTCTTAAGAACTGATCCTATCCAAAAAAAGAAAAGTAAAACAAGTCCTGAAGTTAGCACTGGGAGTTTAAAAAGTAAGTGGGAGCTTCCAAAAAACTGTTTCTAACAACCTTTCACAGACTCAATTAAAAAAAAAAAATACACCTTAGCTTTATATACATTAACATTTTGTATAAACCAGAATTCACGCAGACACACGAGACACAAATCAATATTTTCAAAAAAGAACAACTTAAGAAAATTCTAATGCAATCCAAAAGTGGCAAATGACCCTTTTCAGACATATGTATTTAATAAAATGATAACCGTCCATTTTTAAACACGCTACTTTGGTTCCAATGCATCTCTTCTCATCTTGTGAAAGGAGGCAGTGTTAACTGTTTAACTGGCAACATGTGTGCCAAGTGTACCTAGTTATTGAACAAAATACAAGCACATTTAGTAATGACATTCACAGAGTGTTTAGGCGTATTTTAAATATAAAAAAAAAAAAAAGTTTCCCCATTTTATTATACAGCAGTTGCACATTCAAGTTCTACTCTGAAAATCCACATGAAACATACAGGTTTTTATTTTTCTTTCTTTTTTTAACAGAAAAAAAAAGGCGCTTAGCCACACAGTTTAGCAGCAGTAGTCTTCACATTCTTTCAAATAATCATTAACATAATAGTCGTTAAATGGTGAAAGCTTACAAACAGAAATTTTAAAAATCTGTTTTGATGTAAAGAACTTTAAAAACTCCTTAAATGTTTACGTACCTAGGCCTCGATGGCCGCAGTGTTGTGAATAGTAGGGCTGGCATTGACCGTGGCAAGAAGGCAGCTACAAGGATTTGACCCTGAAACAAGTTTCCATATAGAGGGGTGAAAGTTCACAGGTTATTCTGTGAACTATCATCTCTCTTCTGCCCCCCCCGCTGACCCAAGTAAGTAAGTCAATCATTTCCATCACAGCAAAAGATTGCTTGCCTTAAAATATACAAGTTTACACACTGGCACTGATAAGTCCATCAGTTATTTTGCATAGTAGGTTAGATGATACATTGCCTAGTATTTTTGTGAATATTTTACTTACTACCAAAGCAAATTAATATAACTTTTTTTTTTTTTCCTTTATTTTGAGATGTGCTTGCAAAAGTAAGCGTTTCCCAGATTTGGACAAAGGACAGACAGGTCCTTGGCTTCGATTTGTACGTAAACAAAACCAGAAGTCTTACTTTTGCAGAGACTAAAAATATTCTATTTTTAAGGGGATTTCAAATCGGCAACTGGCACACACTAATGATGCATGTGTGTAATCCCCACTATACACGGTGTTAAAAAAAAAAAAAAAAAAAATTGCTGAAGATCGTGGCGGGACTTTTCCAAATATTCACCTATTAAACAGTAAATACCTATCAAACATGCAACTGGATGCTGCATTTAATAACAGAGTGGTCTAATGGAAGAGTAAAGAGGCTAACTGCACCTCTCCAACTTTTTTCTGACTGGTGCAGACCATGCAGTGTGTGTGTGTACAAAGAGACAATCAGTTTCTTCGATACAACTGCCTCAATCTATACGCCTAGAATGGCTTTTTACTTACTTCCATTTTCATCCTCCCCTCTCTTTTCCAGGAACCTCTCATAAGAAAAGGGCAACCATGCCGAGAATGATACAAACCCCAGTCAATGTCACCCTGGGTTCCGATTCCTCTTTTGTACCTGCTTTGCAATGATAGAATTTTCAATATAAGCATCTGTTTCATTATCACCAGCGTGTATTCAGTTCACAAATGATAGAGCGTAATTCTTGATGAGGTCATTTTAATGTTACACAGCTTTCTCATCACACCTGTAAACGTACTAATTCAGGGGTTAGAAGTGGTGTAGAAAGGAGAACCGAATCAAAAATACTGCTATTCATAGTTAAAAAAAAAAATCAAAGTTTCTGAGTTCCTATATAGAGATTACCAGAGCCTGAACAAATTTCAAATACCAGAAATAAAAGAAGTTTCAAATTCCAAAGCGCAGCTTATCAAAAACACCTCTTCTATTGTGTGAATTCAGAATCCTATCTGGTAACTCTAGTAGGAATTTTTTACACTATGCTGACTCTTAAACATGTGCAACAGAATCAAGACAATAAGGAATTAGAAATGTTTTGCTTCATTACAGAATAACTGTATTTGTGCATCCCACTAAAAGGCTAAATGAAGTAATCTTGGTGCCAATATGAAAGGAGCCTGGAGAAGCCTGCTTTGACTCAGTTTACTGAAGAAACAAAGAAGGCCTGCAGCAGGGGAAAAAGTTCTTTCAGTTTTGTTTGGGTTTTTTGTTTTTAAATAATAAACAATATAAATCTCTCATATCACCTGTAAATTTTTATTCTTTTTTATTTTTTTATAATTTAATGACACACAACTTAACTTAGCCCATGACTTAATAGGGTATGGGTAAAAACTAGTGCTGTGTTTGTAATTATATTTGAAAGCATAAAAATAGTAAAAATGCTAACAAAAGCAGGGAAGCGAGATACAAATTTCCTTTCAGTTTTTAAAAAAAATCATAAAAGACCAAGTTTCACAAAACTGTTTAGCAGCCATGTACCCTTGCGGATCTGGTCCATAATGAGGATATCAAATTGAAGAGTATGTAATACAATAAATCCTCAGGTTTCTAAGTATTGAGTTACTGTTGTCAGAAATAACTATTTACAAAATAATTGTTCTTTTTTATTCACTAATCTCAATCTGAGTAAGCCTGCATGAAAAGTTAAAATGATTTTTCTCATCTTTTGATCTCTAAATTTCATCAAAGGTCAGCCAAATAAAGCACACTTCCATTCTGCCAGCAGATGGCGACAACTAATAAGCCACATTCCTGTGTCAACACTTTAAGAAGAAAGCTACATAGTAAAACCTGATCACTTGAGATGTTTTAATAATTTTTATTAAAATTATGCCTCTTGGAGCTTCATTAAGGCAACAAATTAAGGGGGACATGACATGAATGCCTGAATTAGCATTTAAGGGGTTAAAGAAGCAAACACTAGAAAACACGCCTGAAAGATGATTTTCCAAGTTCTTTTTCTGAAACACAATACAAGTTGGGACAGTCACCATCATTTAACTGCAACAGCTGTCTCTGAGAAAAGGAGAGCATACAGCATTGAACCAAACAATCTATAAAACAGCATCCACAACCTCCAAAATACTAAGGCCACAATTATGTGAGAGATCTTAAAATACAGCATCAATTTCTGGTCTCTGAAAAGAAAATACCCATTCCTTCTCACAATGCTGCCATAGCACTAAAACATACGTTGTGTCAGAAGGAAGGTTTATTTCTTTTGAGCAATAATTTATTAAGCCTCAAAGGCATTAGTTGGACAGTTTCAGCTATAGCACAATGGGCTGTCTTAAAGATTTAAGACTAACTGAAGAATTTCTCCAAGACAAGTACCAAGAACAAGTATCTATCTATGGCAAAACTTTTGCCAAGTAGCTGAACTTTCCATTAAATAAACTGGCACTTTTAGCAGCAGCCACATTCCTTCCCCAATACAAGAGGAAGAATATGTTTTTGAAGAATCCCATCAAATGCCTTACAAAATCTATGCTCACAATCAGCTTCAGGATTTCTGTTCACAGCTGTTGCATAAAATCAGTAGAAAGCAAGCTGAGGCTAGCTGGAAAAAAAACAAACCAACCAACCAACCAACCACATTTTGAGGACTAAAAAACAGGGAGCCAGTCCAATATAATGAACATATAGCTAATTTGCCTTGCCATGTGGCCTTCATTTCCCAGGAAAGCTGACCTGTGTCATACCAAAATACTTGTATTCCTATTGCCTTGTAAGTGGCCTTGTTAGGTCAGCAGTCCTTCTGCAAGTGACAATCACAAGACTTAGTTTTATCTCCATTGTTAGTATGAGTTTTACTCATCTGCTATGACTGCAGCAGAATGGAAGGTATGCTTTACCTTTTCAGACTTTGCTACACAAAACAGAGCATTCTAATGGCCACAGTAAAACTGTGCCTCGTGCTTTAGCATAAATGAATGAAACAGATGCAGAGCATTACCCTGTGTGCATAAAAAGGTGCAGAAACCTTGTTTGTAGGGCAAGTTTAGGCTACAGAATTAGGTTGATAAATCCAGAAACAACAAGTGTTGAGTCTGGGAAAGTCTGAGTAAGTAGACTTCAACAGAATTTGCCTGGGAAAAAACTGTGACCACTTCCTCTGATTTGACATTTATTCAGCAGCATAGTGTATTAGAAAGAAAAAATGGAAGAAAGAAAAAAAAGAAGCAACCTCAACCTCCAGAACAAATCAGTCATGTTTGTGAACTGATTACACCAATGATGATAAACTGAAACAGAAACTACTATTCATAAAAAAAAAAAAAAAAAAAAAAAAAGTCGTTCATGAATCTGTTTTACTGATACAAGAAACCTAACAACATATTATTCCTTTATGAATACTGCTCAGAACCCTATGCATGAACAAAATTAATTAGCACATTATTTACAAAAATAAACCATACTGCTAGTTGGTATGTCAAGCACTCAAGTATCCCAGTAACAACCTCAGTAACTAATTCCCTCAAAACTTCATTGAGATAAAATTGAAATTGCAGACATATTTTGGTTTGAGTACATATTACCTCTCCAGAGTAATTTTTAAAGTACAAAAAACCCCTGAAATCCAAGAAATGCAAAGTGAAGACAGCACTTATCATACAAGCTCCCCAAGTACTTTTAATTTTTCTCCCCTCCTGACACCATTCTTCTGTTTTGTTACATCTATCTAGTTTTATGATTGTCAAGCACAATGTCTGTACGTGTTCTAATTCTTTGTTGAATGATACACAACTAACTAGCTGACATGGGCTCTGCTTCTGCTCAGCACCGCATGTCCACAAGTCCTCTCACAGCAATCTCCCAAGCAAAAAGCCCTGAGAAAACAACATCTTCAGTCAGAAATGTGCATTAATTCACACGCACAACATAGCCCAAGAAACTCCACAGCCCTACTAGCAGATGAAAAATTTAAAAATACTAGGGTTGTTTCAATGTTAAAATGCATTCTTAGGACAAAAAAGAAAGCACAAGTCTGACTTCTCAGTGCGACATTGCATAATTAACAGGAACTACGTTACACAACTTCAAGTGCCTAAGTAAAATACAACCTGTACTTTGCATTTCATGGTTGGTTTGCATTCATATCACTGAGAAAGATAACATGCATTCATAACCCATTATCCCTACTTCACTTTTTTCTGTGGAATCATTCTCTAACCACAGGATGTAACTCCACATTAAGTTCATAAAGCCTAAGTTTTGTGAAGGCTTTCATAGGCCCCACCATTCCTAAAAAAAAAACAAAAAACAAAAAAACAAAAAACAACAAAAACAAAACCAAAACAAAACAGGGCAAGTCTTGCGTAGCCCCTAGTGCATTTTGTAGAGGACATGTGACTGTAACTATTTGTTACCTCATGAGTTTGATGGCAACGTGTGTGCAAATATGAAACCTGGAAAGAGCAAAAGAAGTCAAGCTGAGGAATGCCAGAGCAGGAAAGAGGACTGTGTCCTCATCTTCTTCACCCAACAACTCTTCTCGTTTCCAGTAGCAGCCTCCTTTCTGACAAACCACATGATGCTCGCTAGGGAGGACGCCTACTACTGCAAACCTCTACACATCTTTACAGCTGCGAGGACAGAAGTGCTTCTGTCAGCTCACTCTTATCTCTATATTCAACAAAATGTTCCAATATGCTTCTGCTCCTCACAGCGGTCATGTCCACAAGCCAGAGACCAGATTCTTCTCTCATTTTCTCCCTATAAAGCATGTTGTTGGGTTTTTTTATTGTTTGTTGGTTTTGTTTTGTTTGGGGTTTTTGTTTGTTTTATTTTTTTTTAAGCAGATCACAGAATGAAGTTTAAAGACCAAGGCAAAACACACTTGCCCTCTCCACTTGACTTTTGTCAGCAGACACTCCTGTCACTGTAAGGCACAGAAGACCACCACAGAACCTCAAGGAATGAAAACGGGATGGGAAGAGGCAGCTTGGGAAAGAGATGATCAGAGATGCTCCCTTTCCGTTGCCTTGGGAACCCACTCAAGGTACTGCAGAAAGGGAAAACCCTTCCTAGGCTCACTGATCTCTTTCACAAGCTTTGTGGTAGAAAAGCTCTCCTTTTCCCACCAATACTGCTGAGTGCTCTATATTTCTAAGTTCCTCTGCCAGGGACAATTATTGTAATCAAAGCCAACATTTTGTTACAATCTCAAAAGTCAGTAATTGTTAAAATAAGAATTTATCATCTATACTCTACATTAATACTGAGAAGATCCCAAAGGATTCTGATCTAGCAACTAACTTGGATCTCTGTGTTGCCTGGCTTTCTGTATTGCTTGGCTATATAAAGTGGAAAAACAATTTAGTGAATCTTGGCAAAAATATTTATATTTTTAGGATAGTTCCAGACTTTTTTTTTTTTTATTTATTTGTAGTTTACACCAAGTTCTATGGAAAATTCTACCTAAGTCTTAAATCTAACCTACCAGTTTTGAGGGCTGCCTTAACACTACATTCTAGAGGATAAGCAGATACAAAGTATACTCCAACTACATTACTTGCAAGATGGACCGCCATAACTTGTTATTCTTTTTGCCTGAAAGGTGGATATTGCTTGAATTCCTCAGTTCTACTTCTCGAAAGAGAACCAGTTCAGCATTAATTTTCAAAGATGAAGCATGAATTATTAAACTTATAAAACGCGTGTATGTATGACGCACCACACCCCAAAAATAAGCCCATATTACTCTGCAGTAAGACATAACTATTTCAGTGTAGGATGACATTAAGCTTATTAACCCAGCTGCAACTCCTGGTTTAATACTCCAGATCTTTGGCTCCCAGAAAACCCTGGTGATACAAATAGAGGCAAAGCAGCAATCAGACCAAACCAAGTCAAACAAAATGGCAGTTTGGGACTTGGTTCACTGAAGTTGATGCCAAAACATCACTGACTTCAGTAACATTGGGATCAAACCTTGCCTGATCTGTCCCAGTCCTGTAAAAGTAGTGATGGACCTACCACTGCAACCATACCAATATCATGAATGTCATTTCAGTGTAAGGTAACAGTGTATATGAACCAGTCTGACTCAAACACCAGACGCACATATTATTGAAGTACTCTAGGTCATGAGCAACACCTTAATGCACGACAAAATGGACACAGCAGCAGCAAGTATCTAAATTGATCAAAGACAATGATTTAACTCAACCTGTTGTATTTGACACATGCATTACCATAGGTTCTTAAGGCACATTTTTTGCATTTTCCGATACTTCCACTGCTATTTAAAATGTGATAGTTAGACAAGTATGTCTGCATAACTTCTACCTTTCTAATCCACGCTTGAGGACCACTGTTAGTCAGCTCATCTGACGACAGTATCTGTGCTCCAGTACTTCCTGTGAACTGGCCAGGTATGGAGTTTGATTGAGCCCAGGCGTCAATCTACAAAATAAAAATCAAACGTAAGACCAAACTAAAAATTTGCATTTTTCCTTTGCAATTCTCTGTTCTTTCTCAATAATCTTCATAATGATTCCTCACTTACGTTTAAGACTATGCTCATTAACACTCACTTGTAAGCAGATGCTCCAAAAAGCTGAGCATCTTTGTACGTTAACCCTAAGGCCTAAGCTCAAAATGTAGCAAGTTCATGGTTCATTGTTTGCTTATCCTCAAAACCAGTGTCATGAAGCACAAAATACAGGCAGAAAACTTGTGCCCATAAACTGCGCTTCCAAAAACCTGTACTTAAATATATAAGAAAAAATCAGCTGGTATGAAGAGTAAATGTTTAAGTTCATCAAAATGCTCATGAAAAAGTGCAACATACCTGTTCCTGTGCACGATTTAACATGCACATGGCCTCTAAATCAAATGTGTTTTCATTAAGCCTTTTCTGAGCCACTGCTCGATCATTCATAGCTGTAGTTATGTCCACGCCCTAGGAAGAAAAACATTATTTTTAAAAATACATCAGACCACAATAATATCCATTTGATCTGGAAAAAGCTGTTGTAGAATAAATGCCACAAATAACGCGAAGCTGTTTTACACACTGAATAGTTGGTTTGACATAGATATATAGGCAACATGAAAAAAAAATCCTGCAACTACTTGTTAAGTATATACAATTTGGGCTTTCCTAAACAAATACAAAAGCTGAAGTATTACACCCTGATAATTTAATACCACCTGTATATATGAAATATCAAAATAATTAATTATTTCCAGAGAATTATTTTGGTCACATAAAGTTCTGGTGTATAATACTCAAATAGAGAAGCATATTAGTGTTCAATGGAATCTTATTAACCAACAGATTTAGATGTAATTTAGCTGAGAATTTTTTTAAAAAAAGAAAGCCTTCATACAGAGCTGCTCACATGAGCACTCTGCTATTAAAGTCACACTAAAATTTCAAGCTGTATGTATAAGGAAATTACAGCAAGAATCACATGTCTTCCATTAACCTGGCTTTAGTGTTTTAGATCTGAATCATCAGCCTAAAACAGACTTACATAAAAGTAAAGCCAGACTGGTAGCTCATGAAGTTGACTATTTAGGAAAGGATTATTTAGATCTGTGCTGCTGAACTAAGCTTAAAATTTACTTTTCTCTAAATTTTATTCATCTCACACATACTAACCAGAATAATTTGGGTAAAAAGATGGAGCAAATGAAGCAGCTCAATGCAAACCTCTACTCCACATGCAAGGCAATCAAGAGAAAAATCCGAAACATTTGGGGATATAAAGATGTAACAAATTATGGCTAGCATACAGCTCCCTTGCAAAATTACTTGTGCCTTGTTCTTCAGATGATGTGCGTTTTATGGATCATTCTATTTTGAAAGGAGAAAAAGAACAGTGCTCAGAAACAAGTGAAATTTCTTTAGAGATGAGTGTGTGAAGGAGAATAAAAGGGCTGGAACTGTCTGAAGCACCAAAGAAATCCAACAATTAAAACAGCAGGTGGCATACAGACACCAAGTAATTTGACAGTTTAATTTTTTAATTTTTTTTTTACTTTGTATCTCTCATTAGGCACTATCTCAACATCTTAGCCTCTCGCACATTGAACAGGAATAAAGGACCAGTAGAAGACACTGAAACTAGTTTAAAATTGACTCTGCTGAACAGAAAAAATACAATTAATCCACAAAATCTCTGTGACAGGAATCGTCAAGAAATTAGTAAATATTGAAAAACAGTAAGAAACAAGATAGAAACGTCTACAATTGCATAAAACAGAGTAATTATTTTTGTACTCTGGCTATTAAATCTTATTTTAAGATGGAGGATTTTTTTTTTTTTCCCCCCACTGTTTAGGACAAAGTATTTCCTTTGGGAAGGTAACTACTGAAACATCTGGCACTGACTAAGCCAGACTTAAAATGCCAGAAGTCCTACGTGTCTATGAAACTGACTTCAGTATTTATTTATTGTCCCAGCTGACAAAAACACAGATCATAAAGAAGGCACAAGAAAAATTTAAAAATTTTCTAACCATCATCTAGCACAACAGTTACATATGTAAAAGAATGCCTGTTTACAACATACACGTTCTTGAGTCAGTAAGTTTCCCTTATATAGTTAAAATAATTCTTCAATGTTTTGTTTGTGAAACTGATTCAGGAGATAAGTAAAAGTTATTCTACTCACCAAAAGCTTCAATCCAGCAATACACATAGGCATGCAAGTAGTCCACTGAAATCACATTGGGACCACTCACATACTTAAACATACATGTGTACTTAAGTGCTTTACCGGACTGGGGCCTATTAGTAGATACCCTGGTTAGTTAGAATTCCCATACACTTTTCCCCACATGGTCAGTCACCATTTTGGAGACCATCATGGCTTTGTATTATGTCAAGACACTCGATGGCAGCTTTGGATCTTGAAAAAAAAAAAATCTCTGCTTGAAGTATGAAAAGTTGTTATTATTTAGTCAAGTAAAACAGTTTCAAGTTCAGCATGCTATTCTCTGTAAGAGTTCTGCCTTTCCAATCCTGACTTTTAATAACATTTTCCCCACAGACACATATCACAAATATTGAAGCAAGAAGGAAGAAGCTGACAACAGAAAGCAGGCGGTTTTGATATACTTCGTAGGTCCGCTGATACACCAAATGTATTTACTACATTTTTAGATCACAACAGCTCCTCTGAACAATAGTCACATGTGTATACTCCAAACTTAAATACAACTCTGTACTTTCAGACTTTCAAATATAGCTGCTTTCTCATAGGTTTCGCTGGCTTCCAGAGGCAAGCTGATACTTCGGATTACTAAAGACTTTTTCCTCCATCTCCTACTACCACAAACAACTATATTAAGAGCATGAAGTTTTATTGAAACGATTCATAATGTATTAGCAGGGCTATTTCAGACTGCTTATTCCTGTAACCAATTCTGTGACTTGAATAAAAACATAACAATAAAATTAAGTATGTATTTTTTAATGTCAATATAGACTTGCACCAGAATTGTCACAGTCATTTCAAAATTGACAACAATGAATGGAGGTGAATTATACGCCAAACTCCCTGAGGACCCAAGCACACTCCCCCACTACCCTACTCCAACAGTAAGGGAGTTTATCTGGCTTATTTTGCTCAAAGGAAGCCATTTCATCCCCAAAGAGTCTTCATAAGCATTTAAAAAATTAAGCAGAGCAGCACTTTTTTACCTCTCAGACTCCTTGGAGAAACATACAGGGATTCTGCTACAAGAGTATTACTGTATTTCAAAATTAAGGATTGCCAAACCCAAGGGAATAAATAGTATGCTCTGCTGTCAGCTAATCACCCCTGAAATCACCCTTAACACAAACCAAGTTAAGGTAAATGCAAATATTTATTTACAGAATATAAAAACAGACATCATTGTTACAAGCATTTTTAAGGATACACGTGACAAAGAAAAAAGTTATGTTTAATATATTTACTCCAATGTCAATTTTTAAGGCCTCTTCTACATATTCAACACATAAACCATCAATGCTTAGCTAACCCCATCTGTCAGAGACACAAGCCTAGCATCATTGGCAACCTGGATGTAGACAGCTACAGAGCTCGCCTGAACTATGAGCATATAATTAACCATTTGAAGGACAAGACATTATACCACCTGGTGAAAACATGGCCAAATGTTAATATATAATTATATGCTCTGGGCGTATTACATATATACTAGTAACAGAGAGAGAACAACATTCTGCACAAATACTTCAGAATGTTTGTCTTATGAGTGGTTCATGACAAAGAGCAAGCAGCAGTTACCACCTACACTGAGGGAACAACAAATTGGGTGCTTGCCTGTCAAACTCTGAAGTATACCACGAGAATGTCTGTTTAATGAGTTATATTCACTGTGCTGTTGGTGCTGTAAGAGACTCAGAAGAAAATACCTTTGCTGCTTCAGGAAGCAAATTGTACAATCTTAGAAAGTTCTTGAAAAACAAAATGCACCAGGTGGAAAGACTATTTCATCAGAAATTGATGCCAAGGCTTTTTTGTTTATTTGCTTTCAAAGGTATGAGAACAAGTCTTCAGTTAGAGAGAGGTTAACATCAACTTGAAAAAAATTTACATCTGTCTTTAAATACTTAATTTACTTAATTACAAAAACCCCACAAAATATCCTTTTGAAGACATTTCAAGGGGAAAAACCTATGCCTTTTTTTTTTTTTAAAGTTTATTATACATACAATTTAGATTTTCCTTTGCAAGGCCATATGGAAGACAACTAGGTAAGAAAATGTGACTGTAAAGCTAAGAAACTGTTAGATACATTCAGATGAAGTGGCAGTTTTAGAAACTATTTTCAAATCTATTTTTAATGGATTACACTTCAATGCAGTGTTATTGCTCTAAAACTGGCAGAACAATTTAACTATTATTACATTTATAATTACAAAAGTCTCAACTTAGGGTGTTAGCCTCTGCAGGAAACTGGACAAGAAACTTGCTTTTCATCTTCAAGCAAAAGTTTTAATTCTATTGAGACAAAGAAGTTACTAATTGATAAAAGCACACAGTGTGGGTACTGGCTGCTTTCATCACTGGCCACGTGAACATGGCGACCAAATCTGAAGACTGAAGCTGTCTTAGATACTACTTATGTAAGCGTTTTTTTTTTACAGACTGCAATTTGACACCAGACTGACCAGGTAATGTTTTTGGTTTTCTTATATGATATGCCTTCCTTCCCTTCCTTACCTCAATGGATGGTTTGGGGAAAACATCATCCTTGCTTTCTTCTTTGCCTTTTTCAACTGGAACCCATTCTCCATAGACACTATCTGCTTCTTTTTTCCTATGTTGAGACCCAGATGAAACAGGAAATTCCTTTGACAGGCTGACCTGATTTTTTGGTTGTGGTGGTGGGGCTGGTTTTATGCTGGGAGTCTTAAAGAAATAAAATTACAAAAAGTTAAAACTTGAAAACACACAATATTCACAACATGTATTTGAGAAACAATTTACTGCACACAGTTGGTATTAAGTTTTCATAAAAGTCATCCTTCTTACTAACATCCAACTGAAAGCCTTTTTAACAAAGCATTTTGGCACAGCCCTAAAAACACACAAGTGAGCAACAAACTGCAGTATAAGAGATGATGAAACAGCTAGAAGCTAAAATCACTTACATCAGCTTCAGCAGCCAAAAATACGTAAAGCCTCTTTCTCACAATTAACCTCTCTGCTCTCCCTCCACCCCATCATAAACAGAACAATCTTAATCTGCCACACATGCATTTTGTAATGGAAAGCTCCAAAATAAAAACCCTGGGCAGCAAAAAACATTGGCTGTGCTATCCAAATGATGATAAAAAGCTCTACGTTACTATACATAATGAGGTTCTCAACATTTTGTTTTCTAGTTTTTGCTTATTTTTTTAATAGCAGCATGAATCTCGAAGTAGATTAAGTCTATGAGCTTGTCTTCCTTAGGCAGTATTGCTAACATATAAAGAGGCCACAGAAATCTCTGACAGGTTCCTCTTTCAAGTGGCAAACAGAGCCCAGACAGCTCACGATACTGTATAAATACCTATTATCAAAGAAATATGGATGAGAACAGTAGTAAGACTAGAATCCAGAAAGAATGGAAAGAATGATACTAAAAAAAGAGTTGAAACTGAAAACAGGGAGAGCAGCCCATAACCACTAAAGAACAACATTCCTCTTTAGAGCCTGTAAGAATCCCAAGATTTCTTCACTTTCATCATACCACTTTCTACCAGTACAACACAAAGCATAAATCTATTTCTACCTTGCATCTTATGTAAATATGTATTACTGCTTATTTTGTGCATGCCACAAGCTATATGTATTTGTAAATAAAAATATAAATGCTATTTATATTTTCACTTAAAGTATTAACACTTTCATAGTACTTTATATCCTGAGAAATCAGAGCAGACTTTCATGGTCACAAAAATCCCCCAAAGATACAGCTGTAAAAAAAAAAAAACAAACCAAACAAAAACAAACTAGACAAATTCTAATCTATGCCTCAAAATATACAAAATCCTGACGCATCTAAAGAAACACTCCCTCATTTTATTCCTTCCAACATATTCCTACCCATGAAGTGTCAACACAAGCTCTGACGCAGTCGAAAGCAGTCCCCCAAGGAGGTGGTTTAGTGGGACATTCAGACCCTCTGAGTAACAGGCAACATCAGTGATCCTCATTGTTAACACAGCAGCTACTTTTCTGTTGGCTAATCTCAAAATTAACAGAATTCCTTCCTGCTTTAGTGAACACTTGAGATCTACTAAATAAGCAGACATACAAGATTTGAAGTCTACACAAAGCTGATGGCATCATTTTATGTAGAACACCTCAAAATTCTTTTAGAATTTTGCTGGGGATTTTTTGTTTGCCTTAAAGACAATGCATCTTAAAGACAAAAGCATTTTCCAATTCCATCCAATGCTGTCTGCAAATTCATGATGGTATTTTTGAAATGAAGACATGAAGTAAACCAGTCCTCTTTATGTTATTTAAACTTTAAAAGCTGCAGATAGAAAAAGTTTCAATCCAATTACGGGAACTACCACAATTTCCTAGACTACAGGTAATTTTCATGTTGTAGTAAGAGTACTTTTAACAACATCACAATGCAATTTCACCAAGATTACTAATACTTGTTTCTGTTAATACTTGTCTAACTTCTGTAAAATTACTTGCATTATTTAAAAATAACCACAATTTAGAATATTAAAAATTCAAGTACTCACACTTAAATTGAAAAAAATAGGTTTGGGTTCACTGAGCTTGAAAGGATGATTATAGAAAGGACGTTCTTCCTCCTCTTCATCAGAAACATGAGGTTTGTTCACTATCACATCATCTGTGCTTTGAGCAATCTTCTTGCATTTCTAAAAGGAAAAAAAAAAAGGGAGGGGAGAAGATGACAGTTCTGAATAAGCTTGGACTTTCAACCAAAACATACAAAGTGAACATTTTTACAAGAAAGTATCTTTCTTTTCTAGAGCAGGAGAAACTGAGAAAATATTTTGCCATGTCATTAATACATGTACTTCCGACATTTTACACACATCATCAAACACCTACCAAGATTTGCTAGGCATTTATACAGCAAATAATTTCGCAGATGTAAGATTTCAGCAGCATACTGTAAAACTTCCTACACAGTGTTAGTTCCAGAATGTGTGTCTACGGCTGCAAATATTCCAGAGTAGAAACTCACTGGTTGTCTGGCATCCCACGAAACTAGCATACTGCAATCTGGTAGAAGTATCAGTATAACTCATAAAACTACAGAGGAAAACCTAAGAATTAATAGTTATTAATTCTAAGTTCCAGTGGCAGTGCAGGGACCTGTAGTCAGAAGCAATGGCTCCAAAAGATTTCTTCTGAAATATTTTTACATTGGCTAGGAACACAAGACATGCCCATTTTATATTCAACAGAAGTTGATTATAAAACATATAGGCGCTATGGGGACACTGCAGTCCAATGAGAACAGAACCTCCAGGGGGAAAAAAAAAAATAAAACACCCTTCTAGAGACACTAGAATTTTATGATGAAAAACTCTTTACCGATCATGACTACCTGCACTGAGTGTTTACCAATAGCAACTATAACTCAGTCACTCCAAAATGCATTTGAGAACATTATAGTCTAGTATCATGCTTCTATTACGTCCCCATTCGTGAAAAGTATACTTCTAAGACGTACAAGACATGTGAGGACATACTTGAGTAAGCAGTACCAGCAAAGCCAAGCCATCATCTGATTTGATTCTAGTTCAAGTTCATACCACTGTAAATCACATCTGTGTGACAACCTGACTGTTGACATACAAGGAGCAAGCAGGCAGCTCCATCATTAAAAATCAAGACACACTGATGGCATTGTTCTCATCAGTCCTTATGAAAAAAGATTCCTACACTCTCCTGTGCTAGGACACCTCCAAACAATGACTGAAGCACATTCCTTATGCAACAGGAAAAGCCTGCTCTATTTGGAAAACTCATCAACAAAATGTATTATCCATAGTTATTAGTTGGCTCCCAACTAACTGGAAGCAGTCTGTCCAGCTTGCAGGTTACACCGTAGAGAGGAAAGACAGCTCAGCTAGTTTTGTTGCAAGAAGCTGAACAGGCTCTGGAAAAGTTCTCCACTTGGCACACTACCACGGGATGAAGGCCTGGACTGCTTCTGTGGCCAACTTCAATTCAACAGAACAGCAACATTGGCCAACAGATTCCCACAATTAGAAAGGGCAAGGAAGGGGCAGGTTTGGGGCTTCCAGATTAGCACTAGCTATGCTGGATCTTGGTCAGGCTACATGAAGAAACACTTAAGATGTCTGCACAGTGTATCTGCACAATCTCAGCTTTTCTTAATAACAGGTAATTCTGCTTCCACTAGACCACACACAACTAAGAGATTATTTTTGAGCAATTTCACGTTGCTTAATTTCAGATGTTATTTCCATAAACAGACAATTCAGTACTGTCACACTGATGATGCAATTTAAAAAAAAAAAAAAAGCACCTTTTTTCCATTTCAAACTTTCTCTAGTTTCTGGGGAAAAAAATGTAGGGGGAAATTACCAAACTGAACAAAGTGACATTACCACTGTAAAAGGACAAGTGGAAATTTTTTTCCCCAAAATCAGAACAAAGACATCCCATTTGTAGATTTGAACTGCAATGGGATAGAACGGAAACACTAATTCTCTATAAATATCTTAGAGTGCATATGAGAATACACAGAACTATGTGAAGCGGGCACTAGATTTTTAACCCAGAGATAACATTTAACAATGTGAAATTCACTAGCAAAAGTAAAAACATGAATAACTAACACCACCACAACCAAAAACTAGAAGTGAAAGCTTTGGTTTTTTATGAATAGGACTGCAAGGAGAACTTCCAATTTATTCAAAATTAGAACAGAATCAAAACCAAATTAATGCAAAAGAATTGGATTTCATGCATTTCCATGGAATGAAAAAGGCTGTTTTCATGACTTAAAAAAACCCATGTAGAGTAAGAGCTCAAACAGAATGACAGCTTGCCTAGAAGTCACAAAAAACCCAATTTGCTTTTTTTCAGGTTTGATACTGCTGTTCTTGCTTACCTCAGTGAGCTCCTTTAGTGTATCTCTTGATGACTTCTGACTGGCCTTGTCGTCTTTCTTTTGAGATAACAAAGGCATCAGGCTTGGTGGTAAGGGAACACCAGACTTAGCACACATGGCGGCAGCATTAGCTTTGGCTATTTCAAGTAGCTGGGCCTTGTCTAAAAAAATTTTTTTTTTTAAATAAAATCATTATTTTTACAGGTTCTTGTTTTAAGAATAAAAAAGCATTTCTGGCAGACTAAAAGTACAAAGAGAAAACACAGGATTTTACCCACACCGTTCATTTTTATGTTCTGTGAAAGTAACTAAAATTGTACTTAGTTGTTGCAAACTTCTTAAAATTTGGTCTACCCAACAGATAGGTGAAATTGCAAATTTAACACAAAGCACAGGAGTCCAAATTACAGCACTCAAAATCATCCACAAATCCCAGAAGATCTCATGCCTATTTTACTTCACTGATTCATTCTAGTTTTGGAAATATGGAGTCATTTCTACACAGCATAAATTCCAAGGTCTACTTCCTAACTATCTCTGAAAACCATTCAGAGAGTCTTGAAGAAGTCCCCTCAAGTCTCTCAGTATGTAGCCTGAAAGCTACTTCCAACCAACTGAAAAACATAAGCACTGAATAAAATGTGCACTTTGCACAAAATACAATCAAACACAAAGCTGTTAACAGTATTTTGCTTTTTTAAGGAGAAAAAAAAAAACACATGGCCCTATCACAGAAATAGGTAATGAAAATAAAGCCAGTCTTATCTGATCTGCCACTTTGCATAGAAATGAGTTACCACTATCTCTGCAAGCATACAACTTTACAAAAATCCTGAAAGGCCAATATTCCTTTACTTCTTAAGCAATAGTAGTAGATAAACAAAGACTTGCTGCATAATCAAAGCATGAGGGCAGGGATTCAAGGATGCTCACTAATTCTCATGTTCTGTACAAAAATATTTCTCCAGTAGAGGGGCTCCCATTGTAACTTTATGAGACAGGGCTAAAAGGATCAGAACCCAAGGTCCACAAAAGAAGGCTTCGTCAAACACTGTACAAGTCCCCATCTGTCAAAATTAAAACCTTTCTCCTCACCTAACTCACTACTTAAGGAAACTACAAGGCCTCTCTTCCTCCAGTCACAGAGAAAAGATGCAGTTCATTAGGATTTGTTATTTTCCAATCAGCTGGGTCTGTGAAAGTTTTCAGAAATTAGTCTTCCTTCCCATTAAGTTCTTACCATGGGAAAGCAGCAGTACAGACTAATGGAAATAGATAAGCAAGCTGATGACAGGGTGAAGGACTCTCCAGCTAGCACTTACTTTCAAATGTTCTTTCATGCCCAATTTGTTCTCAGGATGACTAGAAATCAGTAAGTTTCTTACAGAGTACCTGGCCTTTACTATTACAATGAACATTGTTCCTCAAGACTGCAACATACTGCTTTTGTATAAAAGCTCTATAACTAAGGTATAACCTGCTCTAAATACGCTTTTATTCAAATGACTTAACTGATTTAAGTCCCATCATAGAAGCTCTTAGTGGAAGTCACCGCCTAAAAGTAATGTACAAAATGACTTCCAAGAAACTCCTTATAAATGCTAGAGATATGTTAAAATAAGACTATATTAATGAACACAGGATCGCCCAACCATGGAACTACTGAAAACAAAACCATCACTTACCCAAGTCCGTAAGACGTTTAGGTGACCTGCTTGAAAATCGTTCTGACGACCTCGACCTACGCCGATCAGGTGATCTGCTGTATCTTCTTCTCCCTGAAGATCTTGATCGTCGTAGTCGAATTGGTGACCTACTAGAGCTCCGTCTTCTTCCTCTTGACCTTGATCGCCTTTGACGAATTGGTGTTCGACTCCTGCTCCGTAATCTGAGTGATATTCTACGATCTCTTGAATCTGACCTCCTTCTTCTTCTGTCAGTAGATCTTGATCTATTTCTCTGAGACCTCTTACGCCTGTCTCTTGATAAAGAACGCCGCCTTCTTGATGCTGACCTTGACCTACTCCTCCTTCTGTGCCTTGAACGCGACAATGAGCTAGACCGAGACCGACGATTAGATTTTGATCTTGATGCTCTTCTCCGTGTAACTGATCTGGAGCGATTCCGTCTAGAGCGAGATTCTGTATCGTATCTCTGGGATCTGTGCTGAGAAGACCTGGAGCGTCTGCTTCTAGACCTCCGTGAAGATTCTTTGTCTGCTGTTTTTTCAACAGATTTGGATCGACTCCTTTGGTGAGCAGTAGACCTGGAACGTCTACGTCTAGATCTCCGTGAAGATTCTTTGTCTGCTGCTTTTTCAACAGATGTCGATCGACTCCTTTGGCGAGCAGTGGACCTGGAGCGTCTACGTCTAGACCTCCGTGAAGATTCTTTGTCTGCTGTTTTTTCAACGGATGTGGATCTACTCTTCTGGCGAGCAGTAGACCTGGAACGTCTACGTCTAGATCTCCGTGAAGACTCTTTGTCTGCTGCTTTTTCAACAGAAGTGGATCGACTCTTTTGGCGAGTAGGAGATTTTGAGCGTCTGCTTATAGATCTTCGTGAAGACTCTTTGTCAGATATCTTATCAACTGATTTTGATCTAGATTTTTCACGTTCAGAAGATTCAGAACGCCTGCTTTCAGGTATAAAGGAAGAGTCCTGTTCCTCCAATCTCTCAAGAGGCATGGAATCCTGTTTATCTTCATCTGCCAAAGACGGCTCCACATCTTCACCCTCTTCACCAGTGGTAGACCTTGACTCATGATCATCTGACGATGTGGAGTCTCTTCGTTCAGCTGTCAAGGAGGGCTCCACATCATCATCTACTTCACCGGTGGTAGACCTTGATTCACGCCCATCAGGGGATGTGGAACGTCTATGTTCTGTTGTCAAAGAGGGTTCCATATCCTCTACTTCTTCACCAGTGGTAGACCTTGACTCCTGCTCATCTGATGATGTGGAATCTCTTCGTTCAGCTGTCAAGGAGGGTTCCATATCCTCCACATCTTCACCAGTAGATCTTGACTCACGTTCATCCGAGGATGTGGAGTGTCTACGTTCAGCTGTCAAAGAGAGCTCCTGGTCCTCTGCTTCTTCACCAGTAGTTGATCTTGACTCACGTCCATCAGGAGACATGGAGCGTCTATGTTCAGCTGTCAAAGAAGGTTCCAAATCTTCTATTTCTTCACCAGTTGTGGACCTTGATTCCTGGTCATCAGAGGATATGGAGTGTCTACGTTCAGCTGTCAAGGAGGGCTCCCCATCTTCCATATCTTCAGCAGTGGTAGACCTTGACTCATGCTCATCAGAGGATGTGGAGTCTCTTCGTTCAGCTGTCAAGGAGGGTTCTGCATCCTCTACCTCTTCCCCTGTGGTAGACCTTGACTCATGCTCATCAGAAGACACGGAGCATCTACGTTCTGTTCTCAAAGGCCGCTCCAGATACTCTGCTTCTTCACCAATGCTAGATCTTGACTCATGCTCATCAGGGGATGTGGAACGCCTATGGTCAGATGTCAAAGAGGGCTCCCGATCATCCATTTCTTCATCTATGGTAGACTTCTGGTCATGCCCCTCAGGGGACACAGATCGTCTGTGTTCAGAAGTCAAAGAAGACTCTGGACCCTCTTCCTCCATGGGAGATTTCAGGTCATGACCTTCCTGATACGAGGATGTGGAATGTCTACGTTCAGATATCAAAGAGGGCTCTAGATCCCCTGCTTCTTCATCAGGGCCAGATTTCACACTGTAGCCACCAGGGGACATGGAGCACCTGCTTTCAGGCATTGAAGAAGGCATTGCATCATCCATTTTTTCAACAGGGATGGATTTCAAGTCACTGTCATCAGGGGACATGGAGGCTCTATCATTTAGCGTCAATGGTTCAAGACTGTCTACTTTACCAACAGCAGGGAATCTCAACTCCTGGACATCAGGGGATGCTGCATGTTCATTTTCAGGTGTTGGAGACCGCTCTCGTGCATCTGCTTTTTGAACAGGGGTGAATCTTACCTCCTGGCTCTCAAAAAACAAAACATGGTCATTTTCAGATGTCAAAGAAGAATCCATATCCTCTGTTTTCTCAGCATGAGTCAATCTTGATTCATACTCTTCAGGGGACAGATCATGTTCATTTTCAGATGTGAGAGAAGGTTCCTTAGCCTCTACTTTTTCAGCAGGGCTAGACTGCAGCTCCTGACCTTCAGGGGACAAGGCACATTCACCCTCAGACAAAGACAACTCCTGCACTTCTGTTTTTCCAACAACTGTAGACTGCAACTCCTGGCTATCAGCGGACATTGAACTTTCACTTTCAGATGCTTCAGAAGGTTCCTCTACTTCTTTCTCAACAGGACTGGATCTCAAATCATGGCCTTCAGGGGATACATCATACTCATTTTCAGACAGCAAAGAACACTCCGGCACCTCTGGTTTTTCAGTAAGAGCAGAAAGAAACTCCTGCCCTTCGAGGGATGCAGTATATTGACTGTCTGATATTAGTGAAGGCTCCCGCACCACTGTTTTTTCAGCAAGGGTAGACTGTAAGCCTTGGCCTTCAGGGAAGATGGTATATTCGCTATCAGATGTCAGAGAAGGCTCCTGCACCTCTTTTTCAGCAGGGCTAGCTGTCATCTCCCGGCTCTCAGGAGACACAGCATACTCATTTTCAGACAGCAGAGTACACTCCTGTACCTCTGATTTTTCAGCAAGGGAAGATGGCAATTCACGATCTTCAGAAGACACAGCATATTCATTGTCAGGTACTACAGAAGCCTCCTGCATCTCTGTCTTTTCAGGAGAGCTAGACCTCAACTCCTGGCCCTCCCAAGATACAGCATATTCATTTTCAGACATCAGAGCAGGCTCTTGCACTTCAATCTTTTCAACAGGGAGTGACCACAACTCCTGGCTCTCAATGGACACTGAACATCTTTCTTCAGACATCCGATAAAGTTGCGGCATCTCTGTCTTTTCAGCAGGGGTTGATGTCAACTCTGGGCCACCAAGCCCTATTGTGTATTCATTTTCAGACATTTGAGAAGGCTCATCTACCTCAACTTTTTCAAAAGAGGTGGATGTCAACTCATGGCCATCAGAGGAAATGGAACATCCATCTTCCAGTATCAGAGGTGGCTCCTGCACCTGTATTTCTTCATCACAGGCAGATCTCAACTTGTGGCCATCAGGGGATGCAATGCATTTCAGTTCAGAGGGCTTTCGCACCTCCACTACCTCAGCAGGAACAGGTCTCAATTCATGATTATCAGGCAACAGGAAAAGCCCACCTTCAGACGCCAGAGAAGTCACTGGGGCCTGTAGTTTTTCAGTAGGTGTGCTTATTGATTCATAAACATCAGCAGACTTAGATAACCCACTTTCCAATCGGAGAGGAGGCTTCTGTATCTCCATTTTTTCAACTGCAGTGGATGTCAATTCATAGCCTTCAGGGGAGACAGAACACCTAAGTTCAGACGCCAACGAGAGTTCTGCGCCTTCTGTTTTCTCAAAGCAATTGTGTTTTGATTTATGGCCATCATGGCACGCAGAAATTCCACTCAGAGACAACAAGAAAGATTCTGTACCCTGTGTTCTTCCAGCAGACAGGTACCTTGATTCATGCATTTCAGAAGATTCAGAGCAGTCAACTTCAAGTACCTGTGAAAGTGTCGGACCATCTAAACCTTTGTCAACAGATGACCCGCACTCATGAACTTCAGAAGACTTGCGGCTTTGTCCGACAGTTGTCAGTACAACTTCCTGCATTTTTTCAAAAGTTGATGCTGAAATGTGGTCATCCGAGATCTCAACAGGACCACACTCGGATGTCTGGGAAACATCTGGAGCCTTGACTTCTTCAACAGATAAAGATCTTCGTTCACTTCCACCAGGTGACTTGAAGGACCCACCTTCAGACATCAACGGAGGCTCCTGTATTTGTGCAGCAAATCTGGATCCTGATCCATCTCCATCAGGAGACTTGAAGCATCCACTGTCAGAACCCAGAGAAGGTTCCTGCATCTGTCCCTTTTCATTACGCAAGGAGCCTGACTCACAGACATCAGAGAATGCAGAGCATGTAACTTGAGGTGATAGAGAAGATTTTTGAGCCTCAGTTTCAGAAGATAGTGAGCTTGACTCGGGGCTGTCAGCCAACTTGGAAGATTCACTTTCAGGTACTTGAAAAAACAGAGCTTTATGAGGTTCTGCAATGGGCATATGTCTCAATTCATGACCACCAGACAAGTCAGAGACTACACTTTCAGACACCTGAGAAGATCCGTGAGCCTCTGTTTTTCCAGAGGATGAGGAGATTGTCTTGTAATCATCAGAAGAGGCAGAACATCCACTTTCAAGTGTCAGAAGAGGCTCTGGACCCTCTACTTCTTTCAGAGAGGTAGATCTTGACTCATCTTCATGGAATGCAGAGAGCTGAAATTCTGTTGCTGAAGAAGTTTCTAGCTCTCCCCCTTTTTCAACAGATGAGGATCTTGACTTGGATGTGGAATATGTAAGTTCAGGTAGTGATGAAGACTCCAGAATTACTGCTTTTTCAGATGATCCATTTTCAGACGTTACAGAAAGTTCAGAAACCTGTGCTTTCTCTGAAGACAAGAATCTCATTTCCTGGTCATCTGTGGGTTTGAAGCTGTCAAGTTCAGACATCGCAGAAGGCTCCAGACCCGCTGTTTTTTCAACAGATGAGGAGTTTTTCTCAAGATTATCGGTAGTTTTGGAAAATCCACTTTCAGGTGCTGGTGGCAGCTCTGGGCCATTTACTCCTTCTGACATGGGACCATTAGAGGATTTGGAGGAGCTGCCTTCATTTGCAAAAGAAGGTTCAGGAATTTCTAATTTTTCAAGACATTTGGTTGACTCCTGAAGTTCAGAAGACTCCACACGCTTGCTACTGCACTTTCCTGAGGATAACTTACTCTCTCTTTTTTCTGTAGATTTGGACCTCGACTTAACACTATCAGAGGACTTGGAACGTTTCCGTTTGGATTTTTTTGAAGACTCTTTCCGCTTTTTTTCAACAGACCTAGACCTAGACTTGTAACGTTCAGAAGATTTTGAGCGACGACGCTTAGATTTTCGTGAGGACTCCTTCTTTTTTTCCACTGACTTGGATCTAGACTTGTAACGGTCAGAGGACTTTGAGCGCTGACGTTTAGACTTCCGTGATGATTGCTTTCTATCTCTTTTTTCTACTGATCTGGATCTAGACTTGTAACGGTCAGAGGACTTCGAGCGCTGACGTTTAGACCTCCGTACAGATGCCTTCCGACCCCTCTTCTCAACAGATCTTGACCTAGATTTTGAACGATCAGAGGAACCAGACCCTCTATGTCTGAATCTCCATGAGTATTCTTTGCCCCCTCTCTTTTCTGAAGACCTGGATCTAGATTTAGAATGGTCAGAGGACCTGGAACGTCTGCGGCGGGATCTCCAGGAGGACAGCCTGCTCCCCCTCTTTTCTACTGACCGTGATTTAGACCTGTAGCGGTCAGAAGACCTGGAACGTCTACGTCCAGATCTTCGAGAGGACAGTCGCTTTTCCACTGACCTGGACTTAGACCTGTAGCGGTCAGATGACCGGGAACGTCTGCGCCCAGATCTTCGAGAGGACAGTCGCTTTTCCACTGACCTGGACTTAGACCTGTAGCGGTCAGATGACCGGGAACGTCTGCGCCCGGACCTTCGAGAGGACAACCGCTTTTCCACTGACCTGGACTTAGACCTGTAGCGGTCAGATGACCTGGAACGTCTGCGCCCGGACCTTCGAGAGGACAACCGCTTTTCCACTGACCTGGACTTAGATCTGTAGCGGTCAGAAGACCTGGAACGTCTACGTCTGGACCTTCGAGAGGACAGTCGCTTTTCCACTGATCTGGATTTAGACCTGTAGTGGTCAGATGACCTGGAACGTCTCCGTCTTGATCGCCCAGAGGACAACCTGCTCCCTCTCTTTTCTGCTGATCTGGATTTAGACCTGTAACGGTCAGATGACCTGGAACGTCTGCGCCTGGACCTCCGGGAAGACACTCTTCTCTCTCTCTTCTCCACAGATCGGGATCTAGATTTGGAATGCTTTTTTCTAGAATCTGAATAGTTTCTGCTCCTAGAACGTGCTCTTTTAGAGGTCAAGCGCCTGGAAGTAGAACGTGATCTTGATTTTTTCTTCCGCTTCCTAGACCTGGACTGAGACTTGGAGCGACTCCTTTTTTGTTTCTTTGCATCGTGTTTTTTATCGCTGCTTCTATGGCTACTTTTTTCAATAACCTTCTCAAGTCTCATCAGAGTCTCTCTCATTCGTGCCGCCACATCAGGCTGCACATCAGATGTTTCTGAATCTCTTTTCTCTGACTCCTGTTCTGGAGTTGCTTCTCTGACAGCCTCAGCCTGTGGAATGACTTCCAACTGGCTTGCCTCTGCCACAGGTACTGTAACTGCTTCTGTAACAGTCTCAGGTACTGGAGCTGCTTCCAAATCTTTTGTCTCTGACTCTAACCCCAGAGCTGCTTCTGCATCTTTCTGCTCTACAACAGTCTCAGGAAGAGGAGTTGTTTCCAAATCTTTTGTTTCTCCCATATGAGCTGGAGCTGCTTCCAACTGTTTTGTTTCTCTGATTATTTCAGATTCAGGAGTTCCTGATGAATCTTTTTCATCCACTGCACATGAAGAACTAAAAGCTGTTTCTGCTATTAAAGGCTCAGATGCTTGAGTTTGTTCCGCATCTTTCTTCTCAACCAGTATCTCGCATTCCTGAGCTTGACCTGGAATTCTCACATCCTCCACCTGTTGACTCTGTACCCCTTCTGTATATTGTACTTCTGCCGCCACTTCATGTTCCAGTGTTGTCTCCAGATGTTTCATGTCCCCTGGTTTTGGAACTGCTTCAGAAGACTCCATTTCAGCAGCAGTTAAGATTTCTGGAGACTCCTCTCTACTCTTCCAATCAGCATCAGGTTTTGCTTCCAGACCTGCTTGCAGATGTTCTTGCTTTTCAGCATGCAAAGATTCTGGAACAGCTTCTGAAGTATTCTCCAAAACATTCATTGTCCCCACATCTTCAGACTTTTGAGAAGTTTCAAAACCTTGGGTATCCATGTGTATCTCAGGCTCTTCGACTGTTTCAGAACCTTGCACCTCCACTGTTGCAGACTCTTTCATACTCCCCAAAAGCCTCACTTCTCTAGCTTCTGATGCTGACTCCAAATATTTTGCTTTCATTGCTTTCTCTGTTTCTGAAGCTTCTTCCGAATCTTTTATACTGATAACTGGGGGCTCATTTTTTTTAGTGCTTGTCCTCCTTGTTGCAATTATATATTCTACAGTAGGTCCCTGAGTTCTCACATCTGTCAAAATCTTAGATTCCGAAGTTCCTTTCAAGTTTCTCACTTCTGTCACTATTTCTGATGCGACAGTTTTTTCTTCCACTCTGGGCAAAGACTCTAATACTGCTTCTGAGTGACCTACTATTTGTTCCTGTACAGATTTTGAACTTGTTTCTAAAGTTGGCACTGTCACTGTTTGCACAGGTTCTAGTATCGCTTCTTTGCTCCTTGCCTTTGCTTTATTTGGATCTTCTGGAGCAACTTCAGAATGCCTTATTTCTCTAACCACCTCAGATGCCAACATCCTTCCCAAGCCTTGCATCAGTGTCCTTGCTTCAGATCCCACAACCATTTCCAAATTTTTCATCTGTGTTAAGTGTGAAGTTTTTGATCTCGCGTCTACATCTTTTATCTCTGCAACTGCCTGAACTTCCGACAAGTTGTCTAAACCTCTCACTTCTACAGCGGCAGAGCTGGTAGCTAGTTCAGAATCCTTCATCTCCCCTACCACCTCAATTTGTGAGGTTCTTGTATGTGTCATGACCTGAGACTGTGAAATGATGGAACTCTCTGTTTTGCTTGCACCAAGAGGTTCTGCAACTGTTTCTGCATGTCTTGGTTCTCTCTCTGCCATGGTTTTCAAATGTGTCATTCCCGCTAATGCCTCAGACTCTCTAACTGGTTCCATGCTTACACATGTAACCACAGATTCAAGAGTCCTTTCTGACCTTTCTTCTAATGCAAGAAGTCCTGGACTTGCTTCCAAGACTTTGCTACCCATTTTGGCTTCAGAACACACATCTTCTCCTAAGCCCTTTGCCGCTGCAAGGGTTCCAGGCTGCAAGACTGCTTCCAAAGCTTGTATCTTTGCTGTACCTACAGACACTGGATCTCCTAAATCTCTCACTCCTTTCATGTGTAGGTGTGATGAAGCTGTCCTCATCTCTACCCCAGCTCTATCACGGTCTGCTTCTGAATCTTTTCTTTCTGTCTCTGCTATGGGTCCTATAGCTGTTTCCAAACTTCTCACTGGTCTCACAGATCCAATATTTGTAGCTAGAAGACTGGCATCTGAGCTTGCTTCTACTCCTGCCATACTATCTAGATTTATTTCTGAACCTTTTGACACTGCTGTTGAACCTACTGTTGCTGCTAAACCTCTGGCCACAGTCCCACAGTGAACAGCTTCTTCTGAAGCTTTCACACCTTCCATCTGCAAAGACAGTGAAGCTGTTTTCGAAGTTTTTGCTTCCACCACAGCTATTGATCTTAGAACTCCTCCTGTACCTTTCATGTGTTCTTTCTGCAAAGACAAGGGAGTTGGTTCCAAACCTGTAACATTTGAGTCACTCTCAGATCTTGATTCTCTCAGCTCCTCTGGTTGTCTCAATAGTGAAGTAGCTTCTGAAACTTTTGCCTCTGATACAGCTACAGGCTTGAGAGTAGATTCTGAAATTTCTGAAGCATTAATATTTTCCAGTTGCAGAGTAGCTTGACTTGTTTCTTGACCTTTTATTCCTGTCAGTGCTGCAACTTCTATGGTCACTTGTGGACCTCTAAAACCCTCTGCCATCTGGATTTCTGGAGTTGTTCGGGAAGCAAAGGTCTGCACTACCGCTACAGGTTCTAAAATTGCTTTTAAACCTTTTGTCCCTGCAACCACATTCACATCTGTCAATTCTGCTGAAGGTGCAGATTCCTGGGTTCTATCCACACTTCTCGTTTCTGTCAAGACTTTAGGTTGTACGAATATTCCTGATGCATTCAGCATTGTTGCAGAATCAGTGGTACCTTCCACATCTTTGACTACTTCAACTTGCAGACATTCTTGAGCTGCTTTGACATCTTTTGCTACAATACCCACAGGCTCCATGATTGTTTCCAAAGTTTGGGGCTTTGCTACAGCAATTGGCTGCAGAGATTCTTCCAAACCTGTCACATTTTCCACATGCACAGAGCTTCTAGCTGGTTCAATATCCTTCATTTCTGTAACAGCTCCTAGTCCCAGGGGTATTTTGGCACTCTTTATTTCCATCTGGGACACAGCAGTCACTGCAGGTATTTTAAAAGGATGTTGCAAAGATACATCTGCCTTCAAGACACTTGAACCCTCCGTGGAGCTGCACTGCATCACCCCCAAATTATCAGATATATATGAGGGCTTCAGGGCTGGCTCCAAAGTTCTGCTCATGCCCTCTACGTCCAAAGATCTTTCCATACTTTTCACGTCTTCTATATGCACAGATTTTTCAGTTGCTTCTCGAATTTTCACTTCTTCCATGGCCACAGACACCTGAGCTACCTTCACAGTATTCAGATCTGCCTGATTTGCAGATTTAGGAATTGTTGTCACATCACTTGCCAAAGACACAGATTCTGAAGCTGTTTCTAACACGTATGCTCCCCCCTTTGCCACAGATTGTAGAGATGCTTCTGAATATTTCAACACCTCCATGGTCTCAGACTCAAGAGCTGTATCCCAAGCTTTCACTTGTCCTGTGCCTTTATATTTCAGAATAGCTTCAGAACCTTTTAGTGCTTCTACTACCTCTAAAGCTAGAGTTGCTGCTGGATCTTTCTGAATTTCAGATTTATTGGCAACTCCAGATGGGATGCTAGACAACGTATCATTTCCAGTATCAACAAGAACACCCTTTTCGCTCACACTAATATCTACAGGATAAATATTTTCATGAGACTGTTGAATTTGTTGTTCTCTAGTGCAAATATTAGTTTGAGTTATACTAGCATTTTCTTGGATATCAGATTGACTGCCTTCTAAATTAAATGGAGGATTTGTTGCACACAAAGTCCCCGTCTCACTTCCAAGATTTTCTGTAGATTGCTGAGAATCAGTTCTTGAATGAGAAACAAGTCCTAAAGCTTGTCTATCAAGCTCCTCACTTGCTTTTAAGCACAGTTCTTCTGGTTGCACATGGGCAGCCAGATTTGCATCTCCAAATCCCGCATGCTGTATGCTCAACTTGGAGCTTGATTTCTCTGGCATCAAGTGAGAAGCAGGCTGCAAGTCTGCATGTTCTCCATGACGTGTACCCAACTTTGACTCCTTTGGCTGCTTTTTATGCTTTTTCTCTTTCTTCCTTTTCTTCTTCTTTTTCTTCTTCTTCTTGCTTTTGTGTTTCTTGTTCTTCTTTGACTTCTTCCTAGGAATTTCATCTTCACCAGTAGAGCTCCTTTTTGTAGACTGAGTACTATTTTTCACAGTATTTTTGTCTACATCTAGAAAAAATGATATTTTCTTTGTAAATGTTATTAAAACAATGTTTTTAAAAATCTTTTAGACTAGTGACCAAGCACATGGACAGAGATACAAAAAGTTTAAACTTGAAACTCATGCCTTCTTCACTGAACTACCATACACAAATAACACACACTCCCTCTTCAGCCCTCTTACCCTTCCTCTCAGGAGTCACTAAGAAAAGATAACTAATTCTTATTTCAAAAACTAAACCAAATATTCTTAGTCAGCAACACAGTTCCAGCGGGAACATGACTCTTTCCAAGAAGTAGCTGGATACACTTCCACCTATATTCAACTGGGCAGCATGTTCTTCCAGGAGGCTGAAGATGTGCTTTTAAACTACACCAAGCTGCACATGGAAGTAAGACAAGAACTCCCATTTTTCAGACAAATTATCTAAGTGGTGTATTATCTATGCTTATTGTATAAAATGCAGCTGGCCCATTATCCCCTACTATGCTTTAATTTGTGAGTGAGACCAATATTACTAGTGTGTTAGGCATATGTAAGCGTATTTACTGATTAAATTCCTCACCGACTAAGTTCTTCAAACAAATCTGGGGAACCAGCATCTACTTCCCCAACCCCATAAAAGCTTTAAAGCATTGCAGGCAACCAGCTGCTCAAGACTGGACTGCAGTTTCCACAGGCAACTGCAAACCTGCAAGTACCTAATAGAGCTTTTGCTTCAAACAGGAAAGTAATAAATTCAGGTGACTGCAGGGACAAGAAATCACTGGGGCAGAAAGAGAATGAATGATGTTTCAATCACCTTCTTTTAATTCCATACCTCATTTCTCTCTGAATTTAACTTGTGCTGGGTTCTTGCCCTTCTTTGGATCTAGTGCCATGTTTTCATGAGAAATGCACTTCTATTGAAGTCAACTTATAATTTCTGTTAAATATGAACTATATATTCAAGTCTGCTTCCATGTTACCTTCAATTATTGTATCAGCCAGCACAGCAACAAGGATTCTCCAGTTATAAGCTGGCTGTGATTATAAAGCATTCTCTTTCAAGTGAGCAATGCAAAATTGTTCAAAAACTGTTGGTAATTGCATTACTATTAAATGAACATGACTTAAGATTCCATAAACGTGTATCTCAGGTATTTTTAAGCACATACATTTGTATGGAATAAACAGCTTTACAAAAATAATGTTTCCACCAATGCTATTATGAATGCAATAAGAGAGGACAGTAAAGCAGAGTCAAATGACTTTTTCTACACAGCATTTTCAGATAATATCCATTTTCCAGCAGCAACATTAACTCCTTTCTAGATATGAACAGTGGGAACATTCACCACAGGTTAAATTTTTTAACTTACAGGTTAATAGGTTTCACTTATTTATTACCATGTTAGCTTGCCTCATTCTTCCATGACAGAAGAATACCACCCCCCCCCCAAAAAAAAAAACAAACCCACAAACCCAGATGCCAGCCAAAAGTGCTGCTTGTACAGCATACATGGAAGAGTGTTGAAAATGCTCAAGGTAAACAAGTCACTGTGCACAAAAGAAAGAAAAAGCAATTCCAAAACCCTGCAAACAGAATCTCTGAAATAAACAATTTTCTCTGTTGTCTTTAAAAAAAAAAAAAAAAAACAAAAAAACAATAAAAAAATCACTCTGGAACTTTACTTACCAAGCACACAGCAGTCACCTATGTTTCAACTCCAAAAAATTACAAAGACAATAATTAAAGCCTTCATCTCACTAGCTCTCTGATTCAGAAATGGAACTAGTCCCATGAGAAGGGAAATTCTTATACAACTTTTTGGCATAACATATACAGTAATTTATTGAAGTTATGAGATTGCTACATAAAAATTTCTTAACCTTTAGAAGACTGCAATCCAAGTATCTACGTTTTAAAGACAAGTGCATTATTCATTTTAAAACTACAAAGCATCTAACAGTTAATCATACCATTCTGAATTCTAAAAAATTAGTTTTTTGGAAAGAATCTTGCAAACCAATCCAAAACATAACAAACATTGCTTCTATCTATCAGTACCAGCTTTGTTAGTAAGAACTGCTCATTGAGACCCTGAAGTAGATATATACAAAATAAAGCACAATTACATATATATGCGTACTATTTATATGTTTTAGTGCTATTGTAATTGAGAAAAAAAGAAAAACTTTTTCACACACTAAGTAATGTTTTCATATAATAACCAGCTTTGATCTTTAAATTATGTATTTCTCTGTCCATCTATGGTTGTAAATCACAGCAGACAAAAAAAATACTTAACATTACAATAAGCATACAACTTGTCAGATGAAACTCGGTGAGACAAGCAGTACTGAAAAGTACTTTTTCATCTCTGCAAGACTAGTTCAATTTTAAGCACTATGACAACCTTCTTAAACAAGAACATATTTGCCAAATGTGTTTTCATTTACCTGATTTGCACTGCAGCTCTGTATCAAGGGCTCCAGAGAGCACTTCCTCTATTTTCTGCACTATCTGATCATTCTGACGACTCCCAGCACCAGCAACAGTGTCATCTGAAGGGTTGGCTTGCTCAGCTGGGATTGTGTCACCATTGGGCTGGCCTTCTACCTTTCCACTAACCAAAAAAAATATTAACATAATACAAGCAATTTTGAGCTTTTGGCTTTTTTTTTATTCATAAGCATTTATTATACTCAACCCTTCAACACAGTATTTTAGCCTCCTGAAGAAGCCATATTCTTAGTGAAACATCTATCTTTTGATTAACTTTCACTGATTCACAACAGAACATGTTGTGGCAACTGAGTATTAGGCACAAGGGCGGAAAACACGTTCTCGAATGTGCCACAGTCCCCGTGGTTTATGTAAGAACTTGTATAGGCTCCCCTCACAAAATAAGCACCCATCACTCCCTCTTCTCCAGTAGGGTTTGCTTGCTTTACGAGATAAGGCTGGGAAAAACTAGGCGAGCTTAAATGTGGTAAGATCAGCAAGACACATCACACAGGCGCTCACCTCCTCACCTCTTGCCCCGGCACCGAAAGCCCGCGAGCGAAAACGGGTGCGCGTTCCCCTGAAGACAACGCGTGCGCCCGAGCGCCGCCCCCCCCCCCCTCCGGTCCCACTCTCCCCCCGCGCGCGTTTTCGCCCCAGGCGCTCACAAGGGCGCGAGCCCCCGGGCCCCGCCATGTTGACGCCGAAACGCCCCGCCGAAGCCGCAGGCCCCGGCCCGTCTCCCCGCGTCCCGAGGCGGGGCCCACGCACTTCCCCTCCTCCTCCCGCGCTAGGCCCCGGCGCGAGCGCAGACGCAGCTGCGCCGCCTTCCCCCCCCCCCTTCCCCCCCCCTCCCCCCCCGCCGCCCCGGACAGGCTCGTTACCCGCCGTGCTGCTGCTGCTCTTCCTGGATCTCCCGGAATTTGCTCACCACAAAGGACCGAAAGATCTCCTCGATATTAGTCGCCATGCCAGCCCTACCGCACCGCCTTCCCCCCCCACACACACACTCCCCGCGCTCCGCTTTCCTTCCTGCTGAGGCGCGAGGCCCCCGATATCCCACAAGCCACCGCCACAACGAGAGGCCGCGGGCCCTTGCTGACGTCCTCGCTATATGCTCTCTCGCCATTGGCTGCCCTCTAACGGATGACGTCGCAGGAGGGGAGGGCGGGGCCAACCCGGGCCTCCGGACGGCCGCTCTAGCGCCGAGCAAAAGCCATAGAGCGCCAGCCCCCGTCTGGCTTCCGGGAAGGGCGGGGGGGGGGGGGGAAATGTCTCGTGTCTCGGAGAAGTCCGCCGCTCCCCCCTCCCCCCGCAGGAGCGCGCGGCGCCGCCATGTTGTTGCAATCACACACCCCCCCCGCCCTCCCCACCCCACCGGCCGCGCGCCCACGAACAGACGACCGCGCGCCTCCCGGCGGTTCCCCCCTCCCCCACCCCCCTCCGGTGACCGGCAAAGCCCCGGGGTGGGGGAAGGGGGGGCGACTTGCCCCCTCCCCCCCCCCCCGCGTGAAACCGTTAACTGCCGTTCTGCCCCCGCACTGACACCACCCCCGCGCGCCCCGCCGTTCTCGTCCCCTCTCGCGCCCCGTACACCGAAAAGCTGCGCCTGAGCCCCCGGAGGGAAGGGGGGGGGGGGGGGGGGGGGCGGTGGAGGGCACCGTGGTGGCCGGTTGGCCGTCGGTCCCTGCAGCTCTGTCCCCGTCCCGCGTGTCCCGTCCCGTCTCCCCCCACAAGCATACCCACCCGCCCGCCCTTCCCCCTCGCGATCGCGGCCGTCTCCGGCGGCTGCCGTGTCCCAGGAACCGCCCGGGCCTGCGGGGAGAAACCCGTCGGCCGGCACTCACCTCGCCGAGGGCCGGAGCGGCGGCGGCGGGGCCATGGTGGGCTGAGGCGCGCGGCCGTGCGTGCCGGCGGGCTGGGGGCCGCTGGGGGTGGGTGGGAGCGATGCCATTGGTCTCCATGGAGCGGGGCCAAGCCCCGCGCCTCCGCCGCCCCGCGCGCCGGCAGCGCCTCAGCAGGGGGGCCGGCCCGCGCGCGAGTGCTGCATCACAGGGCCCGGCGCGGCGCTGCCCTCACTTACCGAGCGGCTCCATGCGAAAGGCGCCCGCCCTCCCCCCCTCCCCGGTTCCCTCCCTCCCCTCCCCTCCCTCCCGCCCCGCCGGCCCGGCTGTGACACGCACATGTGCTCCGGGGGCTGCCTGCCGGGCCGGGCGGACGACCCCCGAAATGTGTGTGGGGTGTGTGTGTGGGGGGGTGGTTAAAAAAAATTAAAGGAACAAAGAAAGAGAAGGGAAACGCCGCCGCCGGGAAAGAAATAAATGAGTGAAAGCCAGCCCCGGCCTCAGCCCACCTGCAAAGCCGTGCCTGCGCCCGAGGTGCTTTGCTGGAACGGACCAGAATCGGTTTTGTCCCCGGTAAAGCCGTCCCAAACCCAATTCTGAGGTATGCATACGTAAAGATGCGACTTTGCCATCCTCGGTCCTGTAAAACCGAATAATCCTACAACACTTCCACCCCCACCCCCCCCCTCCAATGCAGTTTCTTCTGGTGTCATGAAGTCGTAATTTACGGGGGTTAGTTGACCTGAAATAAATTTAAAATACCTCAAAGCCTAGTTTACCCGGAATAAATTTAAAATACCTCATAACTGAGGTATAACTGTTTAATTGCTGCTGGGGTCTTTATTTGCACCATCAGCCTCAAGTTTGACATGATTTAATAATCCCTTGCAAGACCCTTTAAAAGCAGCATTGTTCTTTACTGTGTATCTCTGGGAAGCAGTCTGCTTTAGAAAAATAATGGATCTCATACTTGGATCAATTTGCTTACTTTTATGTCACAGTTAATTTATTACATTTAAAATAGAAATCAGTTATGTTTAAGAAGCCCTTTCACAAACAAGCTGTACCCTCCGTGCCATGCCAATATTGATACATTTTAGATCTTACTAGGAGAAAATTGTATGTAATTTCTGGTATTCAATGAGCTAAAGATTGAAAATGTTTCCCTTGAACAATTTCAGACATACTTAGATTCTCCTGATGTAAATGGCCTTGTCTAGACCAGGCATGCTTTTACCCAGAAACAAGCAGTGATATTCTGCATAGGCATAAATTACTATCAGGGGCCTTGCCGTAAACAACAAAGCCAAAGAAGCTTTCAGGTGGGTATGATGGTAACTCACCCCTTCCAGAAACAAAAAAACAAACAGCTGTACTCAAGAGAACAGCAGGTTTGACTGGTATAACTTAACCTGTGTTAGGGGCTTCAGACAGAAAAGTTATTCTAGTTAGGGATCACACTTCTGATGCGGGCCAAGGGGAACCCACACCATGATCCTGCCCACCCTAGGGAAAGAGACCCTCTTCAATTGCAGTCAATTCATTCAAAGTAGCTTAACTACACTGATAGTCCTACTATCTAGTGTAAGCCGCCATCTATACAAAGAAGACTATACTAGGAAAATCATGAAGAAAGGTACAAAAAAAGTCAGAGAAGGACTTTAGTGCATGCGGCATATTTTGCTCTGATTCCCTAAAAATTAACATGGACAAAGTAGTAACTACAAAAATCACTATTCATAGAAATGAGGAGCCCCACAGGAAAATAACTATTTCTGCTATCTGTTCCCCATCTGTTTGCTGTAAAAACCCACAACCCTTTAGTTAAACACCTTCATTCAATTAGGTGCTAGGTAGTTTACAGATTAATTTAATGAAATATTTTACTTTCATCTTGTCAAGACCAGTGATTGTTGCTGATACATTTAGTGTTCAATTTGGTAACATAGTATTATGGGACTTCACTAATAGCAGTTCTGCTGCACTCATCAATACTGCTTAGAGCATTTATTCATGTGACTGTTCCCTTTCAAAGCAAGAGACAAAGGTGTGCTTAAATATGTAAATTGTCTTTATTAAACCTGTATTTCATAAGCTAATTTACAAAGAAGAGTGTGGTTTTCATATTACAGCTCTTGGGGGGGATGGGGGTGGGTGAAAGAGAAGCAAAACTATGGATCAAATCTGGTTTTATTAACAGTATTGTTGCACAATTGTAGTGCTAAATTGGACTAAACGTTGACCAATACTCTCTGGTTTCATGAAGTAGAAAGTTCAGTGTGGTACAAACTAAGGAGTTGCTCCAACCCAGTACTTAAAGATACATAAGAGCATTCCCCCCTGAGAGGACACAGAAACGAAATCAATCTTTGCACTGCCCTAGCCAGCCAACTCCATAAACCACCACCTTTACCCTCTGAAGCGATGCTCTACTTCCTATATGAAGTAAAAACAGTAACCTACATTCAGGTAAGGTTTTCCAACTGGCTCTAACACCTGCCCGGCCCGGCTCAACACGCTCCCCAAGCAGCAGCCGCCCTCAGCGGAAAATATTTCTAGACTTAAAGAATTTGCGTGCAAAAAAACAATTACCGGGTCTCCAAACTAAGGCATTTATCACCTTCCCTTCCCTCCCGCCCGCCCCACGCCCCGGCCCCGGCCCCGGCCCCCGCCCCGGGGCCGACCCGCCGCCATGTCGCGGGGCCCCCTGGGTGCTGTAGTTTTCGGCGGCGCCGCGGCGGAGGATGTCTTCCCGCTCCTTAAAATCCCCCTGAAGGAAAGTAAGTTTTCCTTTCGCTCTGGAGAAAGAGGCGCTCCGCGGGGCCGCTCGGTGTCGGTGTCGCTGCCCGTCGCCAGCCTGCCGCGGCGAGGCGGTGGCGGCAGGGCGGGAGGGTCGAGGCGGCGGCGGGGCCATGTGCTCCCCGCTGCCCGCGCGGTAAAATGGCGGCGCCGCCCGGCCCGGCGCTACCGGACCCGGCCTGGTGCCTTCCTGCCGGCTTCTGCCGTACCCAGGCCGCTGCGGAGAGCGACCCTCGCCTGGAAACCCGGGTGGCTTTGCTTCAGCCCGGCTCCTGCTCTGCCCTGCGCCGATGGCGATCAAGGGGCGTGTGGAGATAGAGTTGCTAACGGCTTATTCATATATATGGGTTTTTTAACTGCGTGTGTCCCGCTCAAGTTTACTTCTGGGAAGCTTGATGTCTAGCGTTTTTAAATGCACTGTACTTTAAAGGACTTTAAGACGCACGTGGCTTTTATTTCTGCAGGTTTTTTCTCTGCTCTGTTTGGCTTGAAAAAGTGAGGAAATATTTGCTTTAAAGTAAATATTAAACTTCCAACCTCTCATGTTTTGGACTTTGACTCACTTTGATTCTTTCCCTGCTGTTTGTGAAGTTGGGGGCTTACCAACTTCAACACTGTTGTCTCCCCCCCCCCCCCCCCCCTTTTTTTTTAAACTATCCAGTAGTTACTTGAAATTAATGATCAGAGTTAATACTTATTTCACTGTGTTGTATGTATAACTGAAATAGTAACACAGGGCATTTCTACGCACCCCACACCCATTCATTCTGGTTCTCGCTTAGCTCTGCAGAGACATCATCGATGGTGAAAGACACTGAGCACTTTGAGCTTCCTACATAGAGTCTGAAGTGTCAAAATTTAGTACTTTGAGGGTGGTTATAAAACTTTATGATCCTGTTTATTTTTAGCAGCGAAACTTGAGGTAATGTTTTGCCTAGGAAATGCACAATCTGGCCGTTTGGAGGATCACAGCAGGAGGCAAGGTGCCTGTCTTGCGGAGCCTCAATTCAGGCTATGAAAGACATATGTTTTATGCTCAGTTTTGATTCAGGCCTTCAGCGTGCTGCTCGAATTTCTGCAGGGATGAAACACAGATAATAATGACTTTTCTTGTTTTATTTTGGTTTATAAAGTGATCTGACACACCACACTATATGACCAGGTGAGAGCCAGGAGTTAATCTTAGTCCTGAATAAAACACATGAAGAAAAGAAGCTTATTTAAATCTAACACTATGTCCAAAAAATCATAATTGCCGCCTGATTCTGGAGGCCTCTGAACTCCTTAAGCAACTCTTCATGGTATTGAAACCTGAGAAAAGTTCTCTAAGGCCTCACTGTTTTCCTTTGGGATGAGCCTAATGCTGGCCTAGCCTAAACTTGCAGTTCTGTCATTGTATTTTGTCCGTTTTGCCAGGTTAGATGCCATGGATGTTTGGTTTTGTAACTTTTGTTGTACCAGCAGAGCTGCCTGCACAATTGGCCTGGTGAATTCCCTCTGGAAACAGAGTTACGTAGCAAAAAATGTGGCGAGGCATGGATCTCTTCCCTTCCCCAGCCCTCATGATTCTCTGATCCAACTCGCCCTGTGACCATAAACAGGCTGGGGCAAGAGGTAGGAATGAGCAATTGGGCGAGAAGGTAAACTATGAAGCAGCATTTGCCACCAATTGCGTTGTGGTCTCTCGATCGATCAAGATGACCTGAGGGTGCAGTGCACAGGACAGGTGGTCTGATGAGCAGTTGGCTGCAGCATAACCAAGCTCTTTTCATCCTCTCCGGTGAAATACATATATATTTATTTACTTTACTGGGTTGGTTACTGTTGTAGCGTTAGCATTCCAGCATTATTGTCTTCCTGATCCGAGTGACTGCAAACCCTTGGCACACATGGGTGGGAGAGGGAAGGAGAAACTGGAGGTGGAGAAGTGGGTGGGACCAATGGGAAGCTGCACCAGGGAAGGGTAGTGCGAGCCAATTGTGAAACACCATTTGGTGAACCTGCAGTTTGCGCATTTCAGCCTCCAGTTTGTCTCTAAGCTTGAACAGGGTCCAGCAGTTGGCCAAGGTTCACTGAGAAGGCCAGCTCAGAGCTTACCTCGCGTGTACTGGTATCTGTGTGCACTCATAATGTG
The DNA here is from genome assembly GCF_018691265.1 of Tyto alba. Lineage (NCBI taxonomy): Eukaryota > Metazoa > Chordata > Aves > Strigiformes > Tytonidae > Tyto > Tyto alba. The sequence goes on from NW_024881276.1 coordinate 29,756,314, forward strand.
CAGTGGGATCTTAAATGACTCGGCCTGCTGATAAGAGCGTTAATTCAGAAAACGGAAGAACTAGGCTCGGCCTGAGGGGGTTTGGGACCATATGACCTGGCTGCTGGCGAGTTTGGGAGCCAAATAAGAATGGCAGGTTCCTGGGAAGGAGTACGGCAGCAGCCTAGCAGTTGAAGTTGGGAAGAGGACGTCCTAGGTTTTAGCTTCTTCTCCAATCCGTTCTTTTGATTTTTTTTATCCCATTACTGGTCTATGAAAAAAAAAATGCATAAATGGTCCTGATTGCTAGGGCTAGAAACTAATACTACACTTGATGGGGTGGCAGCCAAATTGCACAGCCTTCCCAGTTTTGTGTTTTTCCTGTCCCCTGTGAGTCTTCATTTATTTTCCTTCTCCTGCCTAACTTACAGAGGAAGTGTGAACCTTCTCCCTGAGTACAAAGCCAAGTGATAAGAACTCTTCTCCAGGGACTGGGGAGTGTGGGTTTGAACCTTCTCAGTGACGCTGGGCTTGCGTTCTTTGTGTTTGGGGTAAGCACTGTTGCTGCTGGGCTGTTTTATAGCCTGAGCTTTAGGAAAGGTAGGAGTTAAGACGCTCTGGGCAAGGACCATATCTTTTGTGTAAAGCAACTTGAATGCCTGCATCAGGTTTCCTGAATCCTGGTGTTGGGAAGCTAAGGTATTGCAGGTTTTAAATAGGCTGCAGCTAAGGTTATATGTTATGTGTGCGGTGATACAATAGATTGTTGCTCCCTGAAAGGCAGGTCTCCGCCTCGAATTCTTCTGCTCAGCTGTGTTGTCCCATCCACTCACTGTTAGTGTCTCTAGACCTTGGCTGATTGGACTTCAAGCTGGTTCAGTTTACAGAAGTCTGTTTTGAATTTGTTTGCGTTTTTTTTTCTCAGGTTAGTTTTATGGGATCTCAGTGAATTATCTGTGCTCAAGTCAGCACCAGAGCCAGTACAAGGAAAGGGAAAGTGTGTCTGGGTTCATGGCATCCTCTTTCAATGGCAACAAGGTATACGAATGGGTCCAAGCATTAATGCATGTGTAAATTTTTGCAGCAGAGTGTAAACCTGCTTGAGCGGCAGATACCTTTTAGTGAAGGGCTGAAGCACTTTGAATGTTGCACAGGGCAGTATTTTAAATACACCTATGTGTTACCATTGTCACGCTAACCACAGCTCAGATTTTGTTGAAACTAAGACACTAAAAAGTATCTTTTTGAACTACTTTGTTTTGTGGCACCTTTTTCATGTAGGTTTTCAAGATTTGGTGTGTTCGGCTCACCAAAGCAAAATACACTCCACCCAAGTCTCAATCAGGGAGCCCAGAGAAAACAACAGCATCGGAGCTTAATTAAACAAAACAAACAAAACCCGATCTGAAGCAGTGAGATGCCACCAGTTATACCCTCTACTGTTTGTGCTTTATTGCACAGATGTTATTTTAATTGCACCTTTCTACTGCTTTAGTTAGGGATGAGGTAATAAGGCAATGGCTTATTACAAGACTCCACCTAGTTGAGATCAAATGTTTAGGTAACTTGAACCACACATTTACAATACGGAACCGAAACTTGGGAAGAAATTGCTTAAGGAGTTTACATTTTCTTATAGAATTATCTTCATAAATGCAACCAAGGAGCTGAGTTCAAGCCCCATGTCTGTGTGCAGGATCAGTTTGAGAAAGAGGCAATGGCTCCTGCCCCTTACCTATTAATAGTGAAGGGCAGCAACTGAATTAGTAACCTTATCTCACTTCTACCTGTATTTGAAATCTCACCATGCCTTGTGGAAGAGTCAGGATGGGGAAAGCTATCACATACTGTTGGTTTTGCCTTCCTCACTTTATTTTTTCTGCTCCACAGGCCCTGACCTCTAGTGAAAGAGTTGCCCAGCTTCTTGGTGAGCCCTACCTTTTGTGGAGGATAAAGATCTCTAGTCTGATGCTCGTCCCTGTTGACTTACTACTGGCAACCTCAGGGACAGGCTCTGGAAATCGACTTGTCTTCACTCTGTCCTTGTGTCCTCTCCTCTTGGATACACAGAGTGATTAGCTTGATTCTGCTTTCCTGTTCTTACTTCATACAAGGACCTAGTAATAGACCCTTGCCTGAAATGCCGCTTGTCTTTATTTTAAAACATCTTTTAAACAAACTTATCTTCCTTCTTTACAGTATCAGACAATGGTTGCTGAAGGTAATTGTGTACCATGTTTTGGAATCTTTAAGGATTTCACATATTGCTTCCAAAAACCTGAGTGTGTGATAATCCTCACAGAAGAAATATCTACCTTGCGAATGTCTTTTGGTCTTTTGGGAACAAATTTTTGACTCATAAATTAGCATCAAAATAAAAAGAAATTTTGCCTCTTGGAATTTTCATTTTTAATGCAAGGTCTTGCTGGGCAGCAGAGGGCCTACATGACATCTTTCTGTGTCAGTGTAGAAAAGGAAGGCTGCCACTACTAGATTTGAGCCTCCTAAACTGGGATTGCCACCAGAAGTTCTTCTCGAGCTACATCCCTAAATAAAAGTTTCTAGGATACCATTTGTGGGATGCACAAATAGCACTGAGTTTCAGAACAAATGGCTGAAACTCATTTCTTACTCACATTTTGTTATAAAATGGTTAAATTCTATTTGAACATATGATACATGGTTTGTTCTATTTACTTGCTTCCATGTAAAACTTTATGCTGTTTATGATTCATTTTTTTTTTTTTCAGCTGACAGTAGATTAGAATGTTACTTCTGGGAAAAAAGGAAGTGACTCTTTGACTGTGTTGACAGCATGGTGAGTTACTTTAGCTAGCAACAGTGTCACTGGATCTTCAAGCCTGTCTTGCTATTTTAAGCAGTAGGCTTAACAGAGCGTGAATATGCATCATGAACCTTATTCCTTCATGGTGTTGATATGCATGGGACTATGCATAGCCTCATTTTTATGCATAGCAAAAATACCTAGCCTCATTTTTAGATAAAATGAGAGTGTTTACAACCTGATTAGTAAATAGTTTTTGACTGCAAAAAATACCTGGGGTGGGACAGAGTTTATTTTGCACATTTAGAAACAACAGGATGTGCTGCTCCTGCTTTGCGAAGTTTTTGCTCCTTACTCCTAGACTATTTGTATGCAAGTTTCTGTCCCCTCTTCCCAGCTGGAACGGCTGGACGTTCCCAGTCATTGGCTACCTGCACACTGTCGTCAATGGGGCGGTAATCCTGGGACAGGGGTACTACATTTTAACCAGAGGTTGCTTATCTCCTTTCTCTTTGCGCATCTTAACTCTTGAGTACTACTTTCCGCAAACTGGCAGCACGTAAAATAGAGTAAGTATTTTTCTCTGTTTAGATTTAAATCTCTGCACTCATTTCTGAGATACTTGTAAGAAAATTATGTAATATGTATAGTTCAACTTATAATTGAAAAAATCAGCCTTAAAAATTACTATTTAATGATGTCTGTCTCTGGACAACACTGGAAACATGCTTGCTTGGTTAACTTTAGTGTAGAAGATAGCTGCCTGCTACATGATAAATGTTTATTCTTTTATGTTGTGTTCTTTTGTCCTAGGTTACTAGATTACTGTCTTTATCTAATTCATGCCTTTGTTGAAGCTGGTCCGTTATTCTTTTATCTTTTCTTTTTTCTTGAACTGTAATATAAAAGAGGTTTAGCATAACTTGGTGTCCCAACTATGTATACCATAACTGATAATTTTTACCCCAACTTTTTTTTTTTTTTTTAATTGTAAGTAATCCCGTACTTTTGTATTTAAACACCTCTGCAATTTTGCAACGTGTATATTTTGTCAAACACTGTTGATTAGAAAGCTATTGGTCTCCCCCAGCCTGAAACTGCAATTAAATTTTAACTCCAGTGTGTTTAGTTCATAGTGGACAACTCAGTGTTAATTTAATGTATTTTATGCTCCTATTCATGTTTATTTTGTCTTTATTCTGACTGGATGTTTTGCCTAAAAGTATCACTGTTTGAACAAATCATTCCTTCATTAATGGATTAAAATGCATTAGCAAGTGGCATAGGAATATCTTCTAAAGCACATGTGGGCTCTTCCTGTCTAAGGTTTATTACAGGGGGCTTGAATTTAAAAAACAGGCTCAGCAGACGCGTCGCATAGTGCCCGCCGAGCAGAAGCTGTTTCCTGCATAGTCCAGGTCCTCAGGAAGGACGGGTTTCGCCAGGGTCACAGCTATCGCCAAGTCCAGCTGTAGCAGCTGACGTGAGGGAGAGGTGCGCGCCCCTGCCTTATCAGCTGGCTGAAAAGTTGCTTTCTGTCATGTCTTTTTCCTTTTCCCTTAGAAATCTGTTGGGTTTTTATTTCTTCCTTTTCCATTTTTGTTTAAATGCGCTTTGTGCTAGTCATCCTCTCTTGGCCTCCTGCAAAGGAAATCTGACTTTTCGCTGCTTTTGGAAAAGAAGCTGTCACCTGTGTGTGTTGAAGCTGCACCGTGTGTGTCGGGGTTTTTTCTCTGAGCTCGGCTTGGGAGGCACTGTACACATGGGCAAGCGCGGGTCAGTGACCACCTGCTTGATGGAAGAGGCACAGGGAGCGACCAAGGGTTGCGTGTTACGTGTGCTGGGATTGCTGCAGGGAGACGGGTTGTTCCTTTTGACTAAAACTCATACGTGGGGTGCATTCCTCCTGATGAATGGGCGGCGATTTGTACAGCAGAGGGACACATCAGACCACTGGCCATGCAAAGCCCTTTGAATAAATTGGGCCATTTTCAGCACAAAACTGGTTTTGTTTATTCTCATTACTTAAAATGCTTAAGCCATTTTTAGAGGTTTAGATTGTCATTTTGCATATGTTAAGATTTAAAGCTCTTAGGTTATTTTTTGCAAGTGCATGCTGCACTTGGGCGTAGGACCACCTGCCAATTTGTAGCTGTTTGCTTTCTGCTCCACTGAATAGCTTCTGGGACCGCTTCCCTTCTGTGAAAAAAAAACCCTCTTACTTTAACCAGTGCAGTGGTGTTGTTTGCGTATGTCTTTTATATTTGGTTGGACTAATACGGCTCTAACAGCTTATTCTTTAAATAGCCTAGGAGTCTAGCCTTTGCTTTTCAGTGAACTCCAAGTAAAGACATATATACTTATTTTATAAATTATGGACTTATTTCTTTATTATACTATTTTCTGAATTCCAGTGGGTTTTTTCAGTGTAAGTGAACTCTTCTAGTCCCTTGCTAGCTGTGTGGTATCATTGTCAGGATAGCAGTTCTGAGCTGATGTACATCAGTAAATGTGTAGAGAATACACATAGAAGTAAATATGTCTTAAAAAGCAAAGGCTAACTTTCCAAGCTGTTCAAAGAAAAAATTGTAATATTGACATCAGTCCAATATGTGTAAGTTATGTGTACATACACAGATAATGATACAGGGGGGGAGAAACTGAGAGAGTTCATTTAATTTTCATGACCATTTTGTTTCCAAACTGCTGAAAAGGCTTTGGACAGTTTAAAATTGTATTGAAATTGCAGCCTTCATTCATACACCTATTTCTGCAGGCCAAGAGAGTGTTAATGTGTTTTTCTAAAACTGTGGAATGGGAGAGAGGAGTAGATGTCCTGCAGTACCTTCTCAGAGCCAGCTCCTTTATTAATGACACCTGGTCTTCCCTGCTGTTTGCCTCCTGGTTGTTCTCTGCTAAGGAAAGCCAGAGCTGGAAGTTGATTTCCCCGTCTCCTTGCTCTTAGCCTTTCCTTTTCATAAAGTATTTAATGCTCCTTCAGATACTGCCTCTTAAAAGTCTTGAGTGGTCCTTTTCAGCTCTTAACACTGTAATACTGTGTTCATACAGTTAGTTCATCAGATGGGCTTTGCCCTTTGCGGACTTGGATTCGCCAGAAATTTCTATAGGCTACACATCACAACCCCCTCACGCATAAGGATTTTTCGTATATCACAGACTTCTGTATAACTTGGAGCAGTGGCCAATCTGACTAAAGGAAAGCCAGGATGGATTGCCCTCTGGGTTACTTCTGTGTTCTGGAGCAGTGCAATCTTTGATATTTAGTTGATAGCACATCCGATTGAGTCAGTTATCCACTTTCATGTACACCCTTCTCATTTGTTTTTGGTTTTGTTTTGTTTTGTTTTTTTTTTCAAACCAACAGAACCCTTATAGAAATACTCTTGTCTGAAACAAAGTGGCATTTACCTCTTGTGAGTTGCACTGCACCCAGCACTTAAAGCTGGGGTCTGTGAAGCTCTTGCTTTCCTAACCTCACGCTGCTCATTCTGGCTGTTTTGCTTGTATTCTGGTTTTATGCAGACTAATGGCTGATCGAGTGCTTGTGATTGGCAGTGGAGGGAGAGAGCATGCACTGGCCTGGAAGTTGGCTCAGTCTCCACATGTAAAACATGTGTACGTTGCACCAGGAAATGCAGGAACAGCTGACAATGGAAAAATTTCCAATTCAGGTAAAACCAAAAAAACTACCATTTTTAAATTTGATAACCAGTAAGTTGTTCTATTCATCAATGTGAAATCACAGCTGTAATGTGAAAGAATTCTTATTATTACTATTTTTGAAGGTTTTAGACATGTGAAATAGATCATATACACACAGTTAAGAAGGAAAAAAATGTTTGAGCTAAGCCTTGTGCAACCACCTCTCATTTTAGATTATCTCAGTTGTGATATCTAGTTCTTTAGGTTCAGTGGTCGAGGATGCAGCCAAAACTCTGTCTTTCTGATGCACGTTTCTCCAGGAATACAGCTCGGGATAGCTGCTGTGGTTCCCACCTCCCAGCAGCCTAGCAGGGAAGGGGTGGTGGCTTCTCTTGGTACATACACACTGCAGTTCAGCAACTGGTTGGTGAACAGCTGAAAAGTGCCTGAAGCAAATGCCAGCACCTAAAGTGCTAAATTTGCTACTATATACTCAGAAGTGCATTGAAACCCTGTGATCCTTACAACCTTTGATGAGAATACTTTCTCACCTGAAATGTTCAACTGTAGAAAAGCATTCATTCCTTTGTCTTAGTGACCTTAGGAAGTTAAGGCTGTTTTCAGATGTTTCTTTCTTTGTACTGACTGCCTATTTTGAGCTTCTAGGTTAATATGTTAGGCTCTGACTGGCTGTAATTGAAACTATTCGTAGTTATTAGTTTTGAGAAATCAAGATTAAGGTATTTCAAATTGAGCATCCAAATTATGTGCTGCACTTAATAAAAAATGCTGGTCTGAGGTGCTTGCCTGGAAGCACACAGTGAATCAGTACAAAACCAGGAGTAACTACTCAGAGATTCCTGTCTTGTGTCCTTTATATAACAGATACTGAATTAGGTACTGCAAACCACCAACTTAAGTTTCTACTTTAAAACGTGAATATGAATTATATACATCAGTTTTCTGTATTCATATTTGTATGTGAGTAAAAGTTTTTTTGTTACCATCTCATGTGGAAACATGAATCCTGTCAGATTCTTGTACAGCAGGTAATTATCGTATTTAATTCCAGTGGAATGCTTAATTACATGCTGTTTAAATAACTTTGTCTTTAATTTCTTTGACTAGGCACAGTATCGTAAGTAGTTTTTTGTTCCATTTGGCCTTTGAGGAGGGGGCCTGACAGGAAAGTCCTATGTTTCCTTCTCATCCCAGAAAGTCAAAGAAAAATCTTTACCCTTGTGCTAAATGGATTCAGTGCCAGTCTGTATCGCCTGCAGAATGTTAATTTCAGTATTTTTTTGCAAGTGGTGTCTTTTAAAAAATGCTGAACTTTTCTCTTACCTGTTTTTCCCTAAAAAATACTGCACCCTCAACAGTGGAAAATTTTTGGGCATGTGCATAATAATGCTCGACCCAGGTCCATGAAATCTACCACATGTACTAAAATCCTCATTTCTAGACTATGGGCTCACGTGTACTTTGGGAGAAAAATCCTCAGTCAATAAGGAGGAGAGAAGAATCTAGAATTTGTGAAGAGTTTGACTTTGGGTTTTAAGGAAACATTTCTGTTCAGGCATTTAGTCCTACCACTGGGGTCTAGATTTTAACGCGGGAGAAAATGGAAAACAGCTTTACAGAAGCATGTGAGCCCTATTATATTGTGTGAGCCTGAGAACCAATGTCCATGAAACTGCTACCATTGTTTCTATTTTTTGGTATAATCAAGATTTGGCTTTGAAAGTTCATCCTCCCTTCATGGCTCATAAGATTGCCTTTAATTAGCATTTCAACTCTGGTTGTCAGATGATTTCTGAAACATATGAAGGTAAGCTTAAAATTGCAAACAACTTAAATCCTTCAAACCTTGCCTGTATCTAAGTTTAAAAAAAAAGTTTTCATGGTTAATTTGCGTCAGTAATTGTTTCTGACTATAAAGACAGATTTAGGTTGAGTGGCTGAATATAATTTTATAAGAAATTTATATTTAATTAACAGGGGAATTTTGGTGCCAGAAGCATTCATTATGGTTTGTTGAACCCAGAGATAGACATATGCATGTCTGTGAATGGTCTTTAGCATCCTGACACCTCCTTCCACATTTTAGCTCTCAGTGTAACTTGTACTCTTAAATTTAAGCTCTAGTTTTGAGAACCTTGGACCAAGGTCTGTCTGGTTCAAAAGGAATGTTTAGCTGTCATTTTGAGAAATGAAACACAGCTACAAAAACATCCCCTTTCAGTCTACATCCTGAGGAAAATGATGTTTGGGGGGAAAGTTAAAATTACATATTGACAATGTGATTTAGTCCCTTCCATTTGTTACTAGGATATTTCCACACGGTGTAAATCTTATGCTATATTTACTGTTCATATCACTAGTAGATCAGACCTGCAGCAAGAGAATTGGTGATGAAAAGCTTAATCACTTTTTGGGCTCTTCCCTTTCCCTGCTCTCCTTCACATGGATTAATCTCGTTGGGAATGGGGATCATCCCTTTTCAGTTGCCCACCGGAGCTCCCACTCTCTTTCGTTGGGATCTGCTGTTCTCCAGCTGCTTTCACAACAGCCCCATGGGACTGAGACAATATTGACCTTTATGTTAATCAGTACTTTAAAGCCAAGTGTGTTATGCTTTTGTTTTTGCTCTCTTGTGGGCCAGAAGTCAACTGGCATAAATTTCACACAGAAGTCAAAGGCCTTTGATTCTCCTTACTTACAAATGTTGGTGGAACAAAATAATTGAACTGTTAAATAGGTATCAAGGAGGTAATTTTTATTAGTGTTCAGTCTGTTTTTTTTCTCCCCACTCCACCCAAATAGGATAAATAACCAAAATGTAGGTTTCAGATAGTTGCTTTTATGCCATCTCTTAGGTAGAAGAGATGGCATAAAAGCAACTTTCTCTTGTGGAAGCAAGCATTTTATTAATACAGGATGGCAGGAGCACAGTGGGCACTGACACAAAATCGTGTCTGCTTGTCCAGCAGAAGCTGCTGCATCACTGCTTCTCCTTTCTCTCTTGTCCCTTCCCCGGACACTGGCTGGAAGAGACCATCAGCTCCTGGCGTGCTTGCCAGTACAGTCGCTAGCAGGAATTCACAGACAAAACTTAAAGCAAAGCAGTCCAGCTGCAAGGAGGGGCTGTGCTGTGCTGTACCCTGCTCCCTTTGCCAGCTTCATGCCCTGATGCGTTAGTCTCCTCCCCACAGGGGCAGCCAATCTATGCCAGGCCACGATCACCACTTTTTTGGCTCTCTCCAGGTTTGTGTTCCCATTCTTTGTAGACCTTGGCTTTATTTATTCTTGATAAAAGCAATGGAATTGCATTGCCTTTGCGTAAATTTTTTATCATGAGACTTGACATGATTGTCTTTTGTGCAAGCTTTTTCTTTTGTTTACACAGTTTCTGGCATTCCAAGTATGGTCATAATTAAATGTTTGTTTATGGAAAGATAACGGTTCTAAACCTAAGACCAAATATCTTTACCCATAATTACAGCACCTGCCCTTATTAAGTTCAGCCTAACGTAAGAAAAAAATGTTCAGATTCCCCTTTGTTTCAGTGGGGCCAGTTTAGTGCTGCAATTTTTAGCTGGCACTACAGAAAGAAGGAAAAAAGAAAAGAAAGCAGTTGCAATCCCACCACCAGCCACTCGTTCCTGTCCTCTACACTGTGCTGGCATGAACGTATGTAAAGTTTCATGGTGACCCTACTCAGGGAGGAGACTGACTGAAATTTTTTTTCTTTTTTTCTTGCTTGTAAGTTATTTTTCACTTGGATCTTACATGATGCTTCTTGTGCTGGCAAACAGGATGTCCCTAGAGATGAGACCAGTTTACTGTATGGCAGTGTAGGGGAACCCAAAACTTTTTTTCTCACCTTCAAGAGCAAGGTGGGTTGACAATGCATGTCAAGCCCCAGCCTTTGCTTGGGGGTTTGGTGGTGTATCATGGGCTAAGCCTTGCGTGTAAGTCTATATATTAGTGTATACCTCACTCCTCCAGATTCACAGTGACATGTCATTCAAGAATGTGAGCCTGGTGAAAACACTACTTCAAGTGTTACGTGATAAATAAGTGCAAAGCAACAGCGATGAATGCAGTCTTACCACCCTTTTGTATCTTCGGCAGCTGTTTCAATCGGCAACCATGCTGCACTTGCCCAGTTCTGCAGAGATCAGGAGATCAGGCTGGTTGTGGTTGGTCCAGAGGTTCCTCTTGCTGCTGGTAAGAGAAAGCAAGCTAAAAATCATAGCCTTCATAATTTAGGAAGAAAAGTAAATTTTAGTCCCCATCTTCTGTCCACCACTCAACAGTGTCTGAGTGTCTTCAGTAGGAATGGAAACAGATCCTCTGTGGCAGTTTCCCTGAAATTCAGCATTGTGCTGTGTTGAAAATGCATTTCTGAAGGGTATTATGTGTGTGATATAACAGTTACAATATCCTTAAATGTTCAGTTTCTTTTTTAAGTGCTTAGGATTAGTAAGAAAGGTATCAAAGTGTTTCTGTATAGGAACCTTAACTAGACTTTTGATTATCCTATGGAGTTTTCATTTTTTAAGATAATAATAGTTTGAGACTTGGTTAAAAAAAATAATTAATAAACATGCTGATAATTTTTTCGGTTTAACCTTTTACATGATCAACAGTTGTCATCTTCACAAAAGACTAATGTTGACTTTTTAGCTAAAAGCTCTAATAAAACAAGGGGGGAGAGTCATCTCTTGCCAAATGCAGCAGATATTCTTAGCCCCAGATATTGTGGGGTTACCTACTCCTGATTACAGTGAAGAATGCACCTAAGGCCCATCTGGCAAAATAAGCACTGGATAGATATATATGGCTTATCATTCCTGACATAGTTTTTCCAACAAATCAGAGCATCTGTAGACTTGGACTACCTGACTCCTATAAATCATCTGGTGATTTATAAAATTTTTTTAATGTTGTCGTTTTTAGGAATTGTTGATGACTTGACAGCAGCTGGAGTAAGGTGTTTTGGTCCAACAGCAAAGGCAGCTCAGCTGGAGTCCAGTAAGAGCTTTACTAAAGCCTTTTTGGATCGTCATGAGATCCCAACTGCAAGATGGAAATCTTTTACTGATCCTAAAGCAGCATGTAGCTTTATTAACAGGTAAAATTCTTGTCATTTTAGAAATATTTCTTTTATAGCACTGTATGATGTGCTAGGTATCCAAAGAAAACAATCAGATCATTTTTCATATTGATACATGTTTCAATGTATCAGTACTTTTGACTGTGATAGAACATCTGTAGAAGTTTTAAAGGACAATCTAATATGACACTATCACACTGCAATAAGTCTGATAATTAAATGGTTCTTATTTACTGCTCTAAAATGAAAATAAAGTTCAGTGTTCAGTTTACAGGAGAATGTAGGACAAGCTTTTACTGGTTTTCAAATTGCCCACTGTGGAAACCCAGCTTGCAGTCTGACAGTCATATGTTCTTCCTTCTTTGTAACTTTTCTCCAAGAATATAAATTCTGCATTGGAGACTTACTCAGCAAATTATGATCTACTCATCAGGATACAATCCAGGTGACCCAAAAATGTTACAACAGTAAATTATTCAAAGGAAAGCAACCTTTCAAAATAGTAATGAAATACAGTGGTGGGGAAAAACAGGAAGCAAAAATCCTTCATAGGCATAGCATAAGAAGAAAAACCTGGGGTTTATTTGTGTGTTATTCAATAAGGTAAAATGGTTGCTATGAAAACTGATAAGTAGTTTGATCTTTCAACTATTGAAAAGTTCAAAATGCCTACAAAATATATTTGCAATACAGAGTGTTTACTGTTGAATCTCTCATCTCTGTCTTTGAAGTGCAAACTTCCCTGCTTTAGTTGTAAAAGCTAGTGGCCTGGCAGCTGGCAAAGGAGTAATTGTGGCTTCAAACAAGGAAGAAGCCTGCAAAGCTGTTACTGAAATCATGCAGGTGAGTAGAAATGTCATGCACTAACTGGAGGAGTTCTCACACAAAGTAAGTTGCTAACCATCTCAGAGTCTCAAAGATATTCTTTATTTCTGTGTAATAGGAACTTGGCTAAAAGACATCAAATCTTTTACCCATTATGCAGACAGCTATGAAGATCTGTCATATTTGTTCTAGGCATAGTTCCTGTAGGCTAAAATAAAATAACTCTTAACAAAAACCCACACTTACTTCCATTATGGATTTCCTTTTTTTTTTTTTTTTTTTTTTACCATTTGATTTATGTTAAAGAGTCTTACAGACCCACAAAATTATCTTGTCAGTGTGGGTTCGTTGTTCTTATTTACCTAATATGTAGTCAGTGTTCAAACATTGCATTGGAATATGAAAATATTGCCTCCTTCCAATGTGTTCTACAGAATTGCACTTTCTTATAAAGTAAAAGTTCAGATTGTAGACTTGACAGTCATTGCTATTAGTCTCGGTATGGTGGATACAAACTTCAGAAGGTAGTGCATGAGGAATTGCTCAGTAAGTCATAAATATCTGCAATTTAAGAATATTCAACATAAAATCTTTATTTATTTAAGAATAAACAGAAAAGAGGAGCAAAGATTTTACCATTGCTGACATACCCAGGGTGGAGAATGGGTTAATAGTCTCAAAACTGTGCTGCATTTTTCTTGGTGTATTAAAAGTATTTTTTCTTGTTGCATTTTGAATAACTGAAAAAGAACTAAGATTTTGGTTTTATGTGTAGGATAAGACTTTTGGCACAGCTGGGGAAACTGTTGTTGTTGAAGAACTTCTTGAAGGAGAAGAAGTTTCAGTAAGTGTGCATCTCACTGTAACACTTCGATTATACCTGTTTTAAACTATTTAGGAAACACTATGTAAGGACCTAGAGCAGGGATGTGTAGAATTTTATTACATAAATTAAAAAAAAAAAGTTATGTTTATAAATAAAATTGTATTAGTTAAAGACATCTGTGTTAAGAACCAAACTTCTTGCAGCCTGTTAAAATAATTCAAATTAAATAAAAATAACTCAAACAGTAATCAGCTGTTGCCACATGGAAAAAAAAAATCAAACCTTAAAAATTTTGAGTGTCACTAATCACACAGTTCAGTGTTATGATTTCTCTGACAACCAAGACAGTATAAGATGTCCCTTCCACGTTGCTACCTCTTCACTGCTGTTTGCCTTTGATTCAGTTATACGAGTTACTTGTTCAAGGAGCTACAACCTAATAAATAAATCAACACCACCAACTTGTGTGTTCTCTGTGTTCTGGTTTAGAGCCCAGTACCATTTGAATCAGTATAAGTAACAGGGTGGCAAAGTGCACAGCAAGGCGGGGAGGGGCTGGGAGTAAGGGAGGATGGAGACTTTCTTTAATCAACTTTGCTGATGAAGGGAATGCGTTGAACTGCATCATGAGGGCACAGTAGACTCCGCTGGAGCAAGGGAAAACCAACGCAAGGCAGATGGAGGCAGGATCCTCTTTGACTAGTTCCTTTGCCAGATATTGCAATGTGAAGGTGCACCCAGGGACAAAGGACCTGGAACCAAAGGCTGTTGAATGTTTTGACCGTGTTGATTTACTCTGCGGATGTAGAGAGAACATTTCCTTCATTTTAACCTGATTCATCTCCTTTGTTTAAAAAAGTATATCTGATTTAATTAGCAGAGTGTGAAGGAGGAAAGGTGAATTTAGAGCCTAGGTTTTGAGGTGACAGGGCAACTTGACACCTGCATCACACAAAGTAGAACAGAAAGTACCAGCTCAGGTTCCCGAGTCCTGGAGCTGGAACTGACTTATGCTGGATGTTGTGAACATTCATCTTGGAGGTGATGGTATTTATAAAGTAAGCCGTCATCTCCAATTGTTGCCAATCTTTGCATAGTCTGGTTTTCTGCCTGATATGAAGAAATCAGATGTGCAGATATTGGTCATTATTATTCCTTCCTGGTTGGCTTGACATTTTTTGGAACTGAGGGATTATCCAGATCTTCATTCTCTGGTGGAAAATATGTAATGCTCTTAATTAGTCTTTAGAATACTAGCAGGCTTACTATAATATAACACAATAATATAAACATGTAGTTTAAAGGGTTTTTTTCTGTGGTGAGTGACAGCAATGAAGAAAACATACTGCTTGCCTTGCCTATCAAAATAATTCACCTTCCACAAATGACTGTAGTTTTAATATATTAATATTTTGTCATTTTCGTGTTTTGTAGGGAAATCCTTGCTTGGTTTTTAATTAGCATTATAAAATGTTTTTGAGTACTGCTAGCAGTAGTCCAGACAGTGAACATCATCATCCAGTTACAGAAGATGCCAGCAGGCTTGTTACTTTGAAGATATTGAGGATAAAAGCATCTGCTATATAAGCAATTTATAAATAATTCAAAAGTAAATAGTATTATCAAGAAGAAAAAGTAAATCTTGAAAGGAATGTAATGACTTCCTTCTGGGACAGGTGGAAGGAAAGGGGAGGGAAGAAGTAGCTTCCATCGTGGAGTATTTAATTATATTTTTTTAACCTTTGGAGTATTTCTTTTCAGTACAAGTACTGATGTTGTAATTTTTTTTATGCTATAATAAAGGTAATTGCTGTAGGAAGGTCATACAAAATGAGGTACTGGTTCCCGAGGGAAAAGGGAAATATTTAGAATACTGTAGCTTGTTTTATCAGGGAGACAGAGTTTATACTCTTAGGCATCCATTTGCAACATTGAAAATATTTCCACTTTTTGCACTTTAATTTTAATCATACACTGGAGTTTTAATTACTGTCCTTGTTTTCTAGTGCTTATGTTTCACCGATGGCATCACAATTGCTCCCATGCCTCCAGCCCAGGACCACAAGCGATTAATGGATGGAGATGAAGGCCCTAACACTGGAGGGATGGGAGCTTATTCCCCAGCACCTCAGGTAAAAATGTATTGATAAGGAGATGTTTCACTACAGCTATACTACAGCTCTACTGTTGAAAGCTTGTGTGAATTTTCAGTTCCACTATGATGAACAGGAGAGCGTGGGCTTATGTGGATGGAAAGAGTTGCCTAAAACATAGTCAAGTAAAGGTCCACAACTTAATAAATTTGTTTCACTAAAGAGGAGGGTATTTTTACTGAATTACTTTTAATTATAAGGGTGGAAGTGTTATTTCTGCAACCTTGTATTTTGATTTGTTTTTTAAGCGTTATGAAATACTGATAATTAGAAACAAGTGCTTAAAACCACATTTTTATCTTGTGCCAAACTAAGCTAATGACATATTTTTGCTTGGCAAGGAACTTGGACTTGCAAAAGGACTTACTTTGCTTTCTCTTTGCCTATGTCACAGCCAGTGATTTTTTTTTTTTTTTTTAATTTAAAGAACATATGGGGTTTGTTCCTCTATAAAGCTGTTAATTTTGTTTATTGAATAAAATGTGATCATTGATCATTATGCTTTCCAACTGTAATTCATCTTTGGGAGGCCTTATCTAAATGTCGGTATATCTGTGCAAATGGTTTGCTTCAGTGAAGCCAGTGGGATTGCTTGCACATGTGGATCTAAGCATGGAAAAGTGTCTGAAGAAATGCAAATTGTTTTTTTAAAGCTGTAGTATGTTGTCTGAGATGAGAGAAAAAAAATATTAGCTTTCCATTGTATGAAATGTTTTAGAGTGAGCAAGAGACCATCCAAGTGTTTTGCTTGTCTCTTAAAAATGCTAGCCATCACAGTAGGAAAAATTATGCACTCCCTTTCTACAAACTGTTTTCTAATTCTGTTTTAATAGATTTCTAAAGATTTACTGCAGAAAATAAGAGATAGTGTTCTTCAGAAAACTGTTGATGGCATGAGGAAAGAAGGTGTCCCCTATTTTGGTAAGTACCAAAGTTTGGGGTTTTTGATCATAAGGAGAAAGGTATTATTTCTACTTTATCCTCTTTATAGGTCTAACTGACACTGTAAGTTAAGGAGGATAACTTTGATTTACTTGGAAGCTGGGTTTGGTATCAGTGGCTTGATTTAGAGTCCATTGAAATCAATGGATATAATTTCCTTCACAGTGGATAATTGTCAAGTAAGAAGAACAGAAAGGAAAACATTTGAAAATAAGCTGCAAAACTGTAACCACAACTATTGCTGCCTGATGTATTTTTAACATTTCTCAAGTATTAACATCCTACCTTTAAGTGGCATCCTTTTTAACACTATTATGAATAGATTCAAACCAGATGACCTATGCAGTTGCTTAGGTAGCTTTTTATATAATTTTTTATTGTAGGAGTGCTTTATGCTGGATTAATGCTTACCAAAGATGGACCTAAAGTTCTCGAGTTTAACTGTAGATTTGGTGACCCGGAATGTCAGGTGAGTTATTTTGTAGGTAGATACAGTTTGGCATTTTGGGAGGAGAAAAGTCTGTTACCATCTACCATTATTCTTAGCTAACTTCTGGATGAATTGTAATGTGTTTTAAAATATTTGGTTTGTTTATTCAAGACATAAGATCTGTTATGAAATTGTTCTATTTCAGAGGAGTTTTCAGCAGTTTATACTCAAATATGGGCTTTACAAGGGTAAGCTTGAGTGAAACTCAGCATTTTCCTATCTTTTCTGGAATGGATTTGGATTTTTTTTTTTTACTTATTAACGAAGCGAACAATTATTTTCCCCACTCCCTGTTGACAAGTGGAACAAACCCCTTAATTTCTATTCTTCAGAACAAATAGAGTTATTTGGAGTCTACCTTTTCCCCTCCATATGTAGCAGTTCTTTTACCCATAGGAATTATCTTCAAGGAAGAGTATTTTTAAAGGTATGTAGATTATGCACAGTATGTATGTAAGTGTGAATATACAGTATATGAAGACATAATGTTATTTTTACAGTTGCATTTGTATTTTTAAAAGCTCAGTGAAGAAAGTGTAACAATGTACATTGTTTTCTTTAATTTGCTAATCTGTGTTTTTGTAGGTAATTCTTCCACTGTTGAAAAGTGACTTGTATGAAGTTATGCAAGCGGTTATCAATAAAAAGTTGTCTAGTTCCATGCCAGTTTGGTTTGAAGACAGTGCAGCTGTGACTGTGGTCATGGCTAGTGAAGGGTATCCAGGAACATATCCCAAGGGTTTGGAAATAACAGGTAAATAGAGCAGGAGGAACTGCAGAAGTCTGATTCCTCTCCTACCCTCCCTTCATTCTCTCTTTTGCCAGGTGAAGGTGAATCAGTGTAACTCAGATTCATAGAAACTGTAGATCTTGTGGTTATGGGTCAGTAAGAGACAACTGAATTTTCACACATCAAAGTTTATTGGTAATGCACCCATCACATTTTCAGTTCTCCACACTGAATCATCAAGTTCTGTAGCATTTCTTTAATATGTGTTACACTAAAGTAGTACTGGGCTGATCACTGATTCTTACATAATGTTGATGCTGATGTGTTTTATGGTCTCTACATCAGTGAAGTATAAAATCCAGCTGGAATTAGATGTTGTATGCAGATACTTCAGCTAAATACTTCTTTCTGTGACTCTGAGCATACAAGTAGCAGACTTGTCTCTCCTCAAAATGTAGTTTTCACAATTTTTTTCCTATTTCCCAGCATGATCACACTGATTGTGGTTTTTAGACACAGTCAATAAGTGCTGAATATCTGTTAATTTGTAATTGAATAGAGAATGTTCTAATCAGTTGATTTTTCTGCATTTATTTTCTTAAACAACAATCACAGGACTTTCTAAGGCTAAGCAACTAGGATTGGAGGTGTTCCATGCAGGCACAGCCCTGAAGGATGGCAAAGTGGTGACCAGTGGAGGAAGAGTCCTTACAGTAACTGCTATTAAAGAGGATCTAATGACAGCACTGCAAGAAGCCAACAAGGGAGTAGCTGCTGTACACTTCAAGGGTGCCATTTATAGAAAGGACATTGGTTATCGGGCTATAGCTTTCCTGAGACAATCCAGGTAGATATTTGAAATACTTCAAATGGAAGTAACTGGTGTAAAAGGGTCTAAAAGACATCACTAGTTTACATTAATAAACTGATGTTGATATATATAACTCTAGATGAGTTTTTAACTACCATCCTTGTAAGCAATCTAGGCAAGAGTAGCCAAGGAAGGAACAGGCTTTTTGATGGCTCTATCATCCATGTTCTTATTCTCCCAGGTCTGAGTTAAACTACAGTGACAAGCAAATAGGAATAACTTGTGCTGTTGCTGTCTGCTATATCTGTTTCAGGGAAGGTGAACTGGTTCTTGGGCTTTAAACCACAGCTTTTGCTCTAGATTTCTGTTGTGCGTAAGTCTAACATTAAAATCATAGAATGTACTTATGAACAAAATTTGGGCGATTTTATTGGTTCATTTTAGAGTTTTTAGAAATGGTTAAAATTATCTTGAAACACCTGCCTTGTCAGGATATGCATTTTAATGGAATAGCTAGCTAACAATACGGGTAGGATTTATTGTTTCTTTTTATTATTATTCCTTTTATTTCCCCAGTATTTGGTTTAACAGTCTTGAGATAATATGGGTGCAGGGTGTTTTTTAAAGCAGTGTGTCCTACTATCTCTCTAATGTTATTGAGAGCTTCTTGCAGGTTTTTAGACTAATTTTTGCCTAATATGAAGCATATCTGCCTGCCTGTGCTCTAATTAGCTCAAAACATAACTTTTGATAATAGGTTATTTTGTGTTATGAAGCATATTAGTGAGAGTTTCATTTTTGCTGACAGTGTATACTGATTAGTATATTGTAAAATTATGATCAATAAACTTACTAAATGAACGAGGGCATTCGTATTTAGTCTTCTTTCTCTCTCAAGTACTGTTCATACTTTGACAAATTTATGTGAAAATGCATAATTGGTATTTGTATTGTAGTAGGAAAAAATCACGTCAGTGTGTGAGGCAAGAGAAGAAGGTACTTTAATGAGCAGTTCTCTAAAACACTGAGTTCACAGGGCATAGCCAGCACGTTTCTTGACTGGAGTGCCTGTGTGCTGGGAGGTTCCCTAGCTTAGGACGGGGACTCCTGGGAACTATGAACAGTCAGTGCCTCTTTCACTGTCTTTGAGGCTGCACCAACTTTTGCTCAGACATCCTAAAACTGCCAGAACAGACAGTCAGGCACATTTCACTTTGAACAATGTGTTGCACACAGATAAGGAGAGGTGATGGTTGGCTCTGTAAAGTTGGGGGCACACCTCCTCGTGGGAGCTTTGCAGGATTAAGTCCTGTGCATTTCAGTTTGTGAAAATATCCAGAATATTTTATTTAATAAAAAATATTTAAGGAAATGTAAATAATTAAAGATTAATTTAAAGAATCAAAGTAGGTACCATGAATTTTAAAATAAGGTGAAAATATGTTGAATATTATTATGTTTAGACTGAAAGGGCCTGACTTTGGTCTCTTGTTATTGCAAGCTAGTATTTCTTTGAGTCTTGTTCACAAGCTGAACAGCTGCTTCTTATAATTATTTTCCTCTTGCAAATTTTTTAACAATGATATAATGTGAGTGCAGATACCTTTGTATTTTCCTGGTAGCAACGCTCTTTGGCCAGTTGTTCTGTTGTATTTATCCTTGTTAATCAACAGTGTTTCACCCTTAGAATTTAAACTTAATACTGAATCACATCAGTAAGAGACGTAAAATAAGTATGAACCTCAGGTAGGGATGGACCAGGTAGCCTGGTTCATACCACTGACAGTGCAGAAATACCAATTGCTTAACTGGAGTGAGATACATTTGGTACAACTAGTAATTAAAAGTCATTGAACTCTTGACCTCCAAAATGAACAGGTCTTTCTGTAAATAAGGGATGGTGCTAGATGTCCCCAGTCAGTCGTATGGACAGACAAGTTACATATACCAGTTTGTACTAAGTGTGTTTTCTCTATTGCATGGCTGTATATAAAAAAACACCTAGATCTTATGGACATTTCTTTCTGGAATGGACCTTAGGACCTTAGGTACTTAGGTCTTTTAAAATAAACTTTAAAATATATACTTTAATAGAAAGTCCACTTAAATAAAAAGGAAGTGTGGCTGGTTTTGTGGTAGTATCATTCCAGGTGCTAAGGAGAGGCAACCTTTAAGCTACAGTTGTGAAACCATAGAAGTATAGAGGACTATTGATTTATGTGATACTTGAAAAAGTTAACCAGCTTGATCCTGCACAGTGCTGAGGTGTTCTTATTTAGTGGTGCATTTTTGTATGCATTTTGTTTTGAGCATAGGAACTATACAGCTGACGCCCTCAGTATCTGGACCAGGGATTCAGACCTTGCAAAATCAGATCTAGTGTTCCACCCATTGTACCTTGCTGTCGGATTTTTTTTGGTTGGCTGGTTTTTATCTTGGTATTTGGCTGGATAACATATGATACTTATACTCTGATGCTGTCTTTAAGATATCAGGATCTTTTTGAATACTGTTTATGGCAGACTGTGGTACAAATCCATGAAGTTCCGTTTCTTCAGTATAATACTCCCTATCCTCAGGTGTATGTGTTGAGATCAGGTTCCAAACAGCAAAAAGATTAACCTTTGAGCCATGGAACCTGCCTGAAATGAGTACTGCAATACCTATAAATCATTTTATGTGAGCAAAGTTACAAGCAGGAAGATAGTGGTACTTGGCAGCAGAATAGGATTCTGAATGGTTAATCCCCTTCGTGATGCAATAATGTAAAGAAGTAAATATTAGTTTAAAATGCATGTTTGTGCATTTAGTAATCAATTGCTGTAACATTTTCTCGTTTAACATTCTTTCAGAGGCCTTACTTACAAAAACAGTGGGGTAGACATTGCAGCAGGGAATACTTTGGTTCAGAAAATTAAACCCCTAGCTGCAGCCACATCAAGGTCAGGTAAGACTTGTATCTTCTATTCCTGTTTCAGTCAGTTCATGGCAATGAGGCTTATCATTTGATCTTGATCTTGATACAAAAGCTCATATGTATGTGTTCTGCATGTTTCTAGATTACACAAGCAATATCTGCAGTAAGCAAATAGCTATGATTTCTTCAAAATGTACTTCGTTAAATTTACAGGTTTTCTTCCCAAAATGACTATAAACTCTGTTGCCTGAGGATACAGTTCAGCACTCTAAAAAGATAAATGCAGGCAAAAATCCTACCATTTAGTGCTATTTTTGATTACGTGGATTATTATTTCTTGCACAGTGAACTATACAGTTTTTGTAGATGAATGTTTAGGAAGGTGTACATGATGTAGAATTCCTCAGAGAGGTGATCTAGTACTTGAGATAGATATGGAAGACACATCTTTTGCGTGGTTAAAACAATCAATTCATCCCTTTTTTTGTTGTGATCTCTGGTACATCATGCTCTAGCAAGTCCTTGTAATTCTTGTGATAGAATTAAAATATCATCAATTTATTAAATAACCCTTTTACTTGAAATTCACTGAGAACCTTCAAATAACATCATGTATACATAGAGAGAAAAATATAGATACAAACACACACACTGGTACAGCTGGTCATTTCTTAGAATTCTTAGTATTTTCTACTTGCGTTTGTTTCACTCTTAGGATTTAACCAATTTTAGTTTTAAGGTTACCATACTTACTTATCACGACCAGTCTTAGGAATAAGGAGTCTTAATATACTGTAAGTATCAGTATTAACAAAGAGATAAGAAATTTTAGTTGGAAAATGTCTAGTTATCATATTTTCCCGAGAATCAGTGGGCTTCAATCTGTTGCCACAATTCTTTTTTGGAAAAATACGAAGTGCAAGGGTGAAATATACCAGTCACAGTAATTGCTGAATGTTCAGTCACAGTTTAGGATTTTTAGCCTTAGATAATACCAAAGAAAAAAGACAAAGCAAACAGAAGAAAATTAGGAGCTCCCATGCCTCCGTGAAGAGGTTCTAAATGTCAGAGAAAAGTTTCCTGGTCACAAAGCAAAGTCATGTTGACAAACATGGGAGAGAATTTGTGTTGGAGATCCTGGAGAAGCCCATGAAAGTAAAAATTTACTATTTTCTCCTGTTTTCTGGCTGGCAGGCTGCAATGCAGAACTTGGAGGATTTGCTGGCCTCTTTGATTTGAAAGCAGCTGGTTATGAAGATCCTATCTTGGTGTCTGGAACTGATGGTGTTGGCACGAAACTCAAGGTAATGTGAAAATCCATGTAAAGGAAGGAAAATAGCACAAAAGGGAAAACGATTTAACAGAAAATATCAGTTGTCTTTTAAAAATACCTATTTGTCTTTCTAAAAAGGGAATGAAAAATTAAATCGCCCTCCTTCAGGCAAAATAATTAAATATACGTTTAACTTCTGGCATGTAAATAGCCATACTTGAGATGATGCTTAAAATAACTCGTTTTTAATACTAAGTATGTAATCAGGGACTCCGTTTCACTAAGGTAGACTCTTCACCCTCAAAAAGATTACTCATGGGGAAAAGCATTAATACGGTTGCTATTGTGTTTATGCAAACTGCAGTGAAACCCTTTCCAGTTCAGTCCCCTTCTGTAAAGTGCCTTTTGTACTTACCAATTAAGAAAGTAACGATTCCTGAATCAAAATGTTAGGAGAGGCTCACAGAGATGATAATGAATGAAGCTGTTCCTCAAAAAGCATCAAGAGGAACAGCGTGATTTTGATCCCCTTCTGCTGCAGACTCTCTGCCTGTGTTTCAGTTTCTCAAAGCTAACCAACGGGTTCTCTTGCTCTGTTTTGCAGATTGCACAAGTGTGTAAGAAACACGACACCATAGGTCAGGACCTGGTTGCCATGTGTGTCAATGACATCCTGGCTCAAGGAGCGGAGCCTCTCTTCTTCCTTGACTATTTTGCCTGTGGCAAACTGGAAGTTGAAGTGGCTCAGGGTGTCATTGCAGGAATAGCTGAAGCTTGCAAAAAAGCAGGGTGTGCTCTTTTGGGTATGAACACTCTTCTTTGAAGGATATGAAAAATCTTATGCTATATCTTTATTGGTTCTAATGTGTTTGTTTTTCTACTCTATTGAAGAATCTTAGAGGAGTGAAAAAAAAAACAACAGAGTGTCACATGTCTTTGTTTTCAGAAACATAATCTCTACCCACTGGAAGGAGACAGCACTCTACAAATGTTGCCATTAGCTCCGGAAGTTGTATATAAATTTTTGTTACTCGTATCTTTTCATTTAACTTTGTAACTATAATAGCCACCTAGAAAACTAACAATTCAGGTATTTTAATTCTTTGTGGTTTTTAAGTGAATTTTAAAACATGCCAAATAGGTTTGTTTATTTTTATCCTTTATCCTAAAGGAAATCCTCAAGTTTTCCTCTAGAAACAAGATTTATATGTGTTACTGTGCATGCACATGTCCCTGTGTGCATACATATTATCCTTTGAACCTCTTGGCTGATTTTAACCAAATTTGACAGGAAAGGTAGATAGCTCACAGCTATTGTGTTCCCACAAGCTTCATAAAATTAGGAAGCCCGAGAATGTCCTTACAAATGTTTTGACTGGAGCTCACTATATAAGACACAGAAGTTAACCACAAGACAGAAACATAAAAGAAACCAGGCTTCATTGCTTACAAAACTAATAGCAAAATTGTTTGTCTGTTGAAGACTTGCTGAAGATTTATTTCACCAAGGTGAGCATATTCCAAGATGTTAAGATTCAAACATTTTCCTTTTCAGCCCTGTAATACAAGTACATAATACATTTTACTAACAAATTATGCACTTGTTCTGGTATACAGTAACCTAATTATCCATTAAAATGTTACAGTATTCCACTTCTTGAATCTTAAAAAATACAGCTTTAACAATGTTCAACTCAATAAAAATATATGTAGGTCAGTGAAAAATACATTCTTTTGTGTAAGTCTTTAGTTTATAAAAGGCATACAACGCAGGATTAAATTTTAAAGAAACAAAACCCAGAAAGTTCAGTTTCCTCACATAGTTCTTGTTTTTCCTTCTTTTTTTTATAAAAACAGACATGAAGAATTACCATGATTTTTCAAAAAATACCTTTAATTTGAAACTAAAAATGACAGTTCAAGTGTCTTATTTTAGGTACCACTTTATAATTGGTAATACAGTCATTTTGTCCTTTTTTCCAATTCTTTAAGAAAGTTAGTAACAAAAGTCTTATCTAAGTGTGTGTGTCATTTTGACGTAGTTTACAAGCTATGAACAAGAGGCTAGTTTTGTGCTGGTTTATTTTTTTCTGCAGGAGCTGTTAGTCAGCTTTATATTTGTCTTCAGGTGTTTTCTCAGTTCATCAGATATAATCAAACCATTCATACTTCAACATAAGGACATGTTATGTGAAACCTTGCTATGAAGTTACCCACTGAAATGTCAGAATGTTATTTCCGGTTGGAAGACTTTAAAACTTCAGGCTTTGGATGTTGTAAATTTATTACCAGAGAATAATTTTTCAAAATTGTAAATGGTTTAGCAAATACATTTTTGTGCTAATAGAAAAATAAGTCTGAACTCATAGATAAAACAACCATGATTTGTTCTCCAAATTTCTGACACTCTGAGAAAAGAAGGGACAGAGATGATGCAATAACTCTGAACCTAAGGAGGAAATGCTTTTCTGTAGCCTAGATCATTGAAATAAATTTCAGTTTGGGCTCCCAACTTCACACATTCATTTCATTGTGCATGCACATAGCATGTAAATCTCTCCTTGTATAGTATCGTCTCATAAAAGTCTCGTTTGAAGCATGTTCCTAAATTCCTACCTTGCATTTTTGCAATAGCTGAATATTCAGCTCAACCACCTTAAGCTCATCACACCATTCGATAGTGAGGTACTGAAGGGCTTATCTACACACTTGTTTTTGCACAAACATTATTAAATACAGATTTAAACATCTAAGCAAATGAACTTTGGTTCTAAAGCTGGTTGCAGCAATGTAATGTAGAAACCTGGAAAAGCTTACAGAGAATCTAGTATTGAGCAGCATCAAGCACTGAGCACAAGAGCAGCTTCCACCATTGCTCAGGTGAATTTGGAGCCCGTACAGGGGCACTTGCTGGAAATAGAATTATTTTGTATTGAATGAAACCTGGTGACTGCAAAAGAAAAACGAGTCGGTACTGGTCAGCATATTGGGCAGAGGTCATAATATAATGGCAACTTCTTCATCGTCACGTTGTTTTCTTGTATCCTTGTAGACATCGTGACCAGCAGAGGGTCTTGAAGGAGAACAATGAGATGGGTGTGAGGACAGCTGGGGAGAGCTTCTCCCAAATATAAGTGTGAAGATACCTTTTTGGAAAACTTTGGAGCAAGCAATAAACGCTCATTTCATGTATCAAACACAGCAAGTTCCCCTCTCTAGACAGAATGAGCCATGACAGGCAGAACACAGGTCTTCAACAGTGAAGCTCATACCTGAAGGCAGTAGGGGAGCCAGTGTTGGTATGCTGGGAGAGAGAGAATGCTGTCTGAGCAGTGCTGTGCATTTCTGTGCAAGCTAGGAAAATCACCTTTTCAGACTGTACTCTGAATGAGGTCAGCCAGATAAAAGATGGTTTTCAGGACAAAGCAAGAGGACGTTCTAATAATCAGGATATAAGATAATAGCCTAGACATCAGTTCATCTGCACAGATGGGTAGGAAAGGCGGCCCTCTTTTAGAGGTGTTCTCCCAAAACAGCTTATAAACCTTAGATATTCAGAGTTGGCGTGATAATGATGGTCAGGTTGTGGGCAGGAGTGGCAGGCAGGATAACACTATATACAAAATCTTTATGAAGGCAAGTGAGACTAACAGCTATTGTGTTCCCATGATGTCCTTGTATGAATTTCTTGTATCTCTTGTATCTTATAGGTTTTTCATGGAGAATATTAAACCTGGAAGAAATTTGGAAATATGAAGTACTAAATATATACTTTGATTTTAAAATGTGAACGCACAGCAATTTAATACTGGTTGTCAGAGTCAGGGAAGAACTGTTCTTTCCCAATTTGCTGTTGCTTGTTCAATTGAAGGGCCTGTGACAAACACATTCTTAATTATTTTTAATGTTTGTTTATCTAATTAAAAAACCTACTCTGTTAATGCCTTATGAGTTTAAGGCTTCAAAAAATTGCATGCCTACTGGTTCCATTGGTTTTCCAACACCCCCTTTCTCATTTTTTGGTTCCCACAGGAGGAGAAACTGCTGAAATGCCCGGCATGTATCCACCTGGAGAGTATGACCTGGCTGGCTTTGCTGTGGGTGCAGTGGAGCGAGGGCAGATGCTGCCCCAGCTGGAGAGAATTGCTGATGGAGATGTGGTTATTGGAGTAGCTTCTTCTGGAGTTCACAGCAATGGGTACAGCCTTGTAAGGAAGATTGTGGAAAAGTCATCGTTCGATTTCTCTTCTCCAGTTGGTGTCTCTGGTGATCAGACATTAGGTACCACTTATAATGCAGTTTCTTGTATTGTAACTTGAACTTCTGAGCAGGCAAATGTCACACAATTGGTTTTTTTGTGCCTTTTCTTTTGTAACTTTTCTAAGGCGCTAAAAAAATTATTCCATTCTTTAACATGTTCTCATCTTCTTTCTTCCTGTGAATCACATAGGCAGGAAAGAAATTGAGGGAGGGGGATAGATAACTAATTGCATGCTAAAAAAGGCAGAACATTGTGGTTTTCTCTGTAGTACAATGCTCATTAGTATCCAGCTCATTAATATTTTGAGATTTCCTCAATTTTATATTGATTAACATTTCTTTCTGTGTTGTAACTGGTCTTCTTTCATCCTCTTTCATCTACAGGAGATCTCTTGTTAACCCCAACTAAAATTTACAGTAAGACTCTGTTGCCTGTCCTTCGCTCAGGCCATGTGAAAGCCTATGCCCACATCACTGGAGGGGGTTTGCTGGAAAACATCCCCAGAGTTCTCCCAGAGTCCTTTGGTGTTGTTTTAGGTGAGATAAAAAGAAAAGTTATGGAAACATCCTCATGTTAATATGGATTGATGTGGAAGCCATGTCAACTGACTTGTGCTGTAAGAGCTAGACTTGCCTATCTAGAAATAATTGCTGTTTTCTTCATTGTTGCTTAATTTCTCCTTGTGCCTGAACCAGTGCAAATCAAAACACTTTCTAGTCTTAAGACTGCTACCCATTGAATTTACTTCCCCTGATGGTGTTTTGGATTGGATTTTTTAGGAAATGATCCATACCTGCAAAAATAAAACAACTTTAAAAGCCATCCAAAGTGAGCTGTCACCATTTGCAGTAGCCTATAAAATTATTGCTAATTAAATGATACTCACGAAATCTTCAATTAACATTTAGATAGCTCAAGTACATCTCATGTTATTAGACATACCTTAATTAATCCTAACCACAATCTTGTCAGGTATAATAGAGTATTTCACTTATGGAGTAAGTGTAGTATGGAAAGGTAAATGACTTGCTATAGGTTATGCACTGTTCATTGGGTTGTAGAATAAAATAGGGGAACTAATATTGAGTTTTGCACTTCAGAACTGCATGTAAATCATTCTTCCTCTTGTCCACAGTGGAAACTAGTATATATAAATGGGGATAATACAATTTTAAAGAGAACATGACAAGAAAGAAACTTACTGCCTTTGGAGTTCCTTTACAGTGGCTTGTCCAGAAACATTTCTCATGCTGCTGTAAATCATCTTTACCTTGTTGGAATTAGGGGCAGTGTGGGACTTTCGTGACAGTTGCTCTAGAAGCAGAGTTGTCAGCTTCAAGAAGAGGATTTCCCAAAGACTGCCCCAGAGCCCATTTTGAATTACTGATTAACAGATTGCAGTGGAGCAATACGATTAATTTCCTCCCAGAATAACACTTCTTTATACTCCGAAGTCTTGTTCAGTAAGGAAGGAGAAAAGATCCTCTTTCCATGCATGGAAGACAATCTCACTCAAGCTAATGTCGCTGTGGGACTTTGTGCTTTCCATCCAGATCTTGCCTCTTAATACTCTAATAATGTTAGTATTTGTCCATTGATTTCCACTCTTCATTTGTATTTTCAATTCTCTTCAGATGCTCTTACCTGGAAGATTCCTGAAATCTTTTGCTGGCTCCATAAAGAAGGGAACCTCTCTGAGGAGGAGATGACTCGGACATTTAATTGTGGGATTGGTGCTATCTTAGTAGTTCAGAAGGAGCTGGCTCAGCAGGTCCTCAAGGACATACAGAGACATGAGGCAGCCTGGCTGATCGGGAAAGTTGTGTCCCTACAGAAAGGTTATTAAATTTTTATTTTCCTTACCAAAAAAAAAAAAAAAAGGCAGAGCTAAATTCCTTATCTGCTGAGTCTCCATAGAGGTTAGCTGAAAATCTCTTAATTGACACCTCCATGACTTTTTTGCCTGGATTATTAAAAAGATAGTCCTCATGACTTCAGTCTTAGTCCATAGAACATATGCTTAGCAATGAGAGATGTCACCAGAACTATAAATAATTAATGAGAAGTAAAGTAGTGCCATTAATCTCTTTTCATGGGTACTTTTCTCCTCTGTTTCTCCCTTTATTTATGTGTTGGTTTATTGTGTTTTTTTTTTTTTTTCTTGTACATGTTCAGGCTCTGCCCACGTTAAAGTCCATAATCTGCTTCGAGCCTTGCAAGCAAATAGGTCACTGTCTGTGCATAGCCATATCCAAGGCAAAATCCAAACAAACAAAGTGAAGGTTGCTGTCCTTATCTCTGGAACAGGTGAGAGTTATGTTCTTCACTACAGTGTAAAACAGACTATTGGAAAAGGAACTTCAGCTCAGATTTAAAATCTCTTAAGTCCTTGCAGTTTTCCCTGGAGGCTCTGATAGGCTTCTAACAGGCTTTCAGTAGGAGGTAGAATAGATTTTGCCCTTGGATTAATTTCAGTCACAAACAGAATGATCTTTAACCTCTGTTGCAAACTGACTATGAATTGCATCTGTGTTCATTTTATCTACAAATGTCTTCATATCTCCAGATTCAAGCAACTACTGTATTGCACTATAGGGAAAGCAGCATTATTTCAGAAATAGATCATGATTTCTTCTTGCCATATAGGCACTCCTAGGGTTTCCAGTATTCTCACTTGCTAAGAAGCAGACCATCATTCCAATTCCATCAATTACAGTTTACAAATTTAATTACTAGTAAAAGCCCTGTAGCCTCCAGCTGTCAAATTCAGTTCCCAGTAAGAGCAATTAAAAAAGGATTATTGTTAACATCAGTGGCTTTTAGATTGGGTCTCACCCACATTGCTGCATATTTAAAACCTTTTCTAGTTAACTATATTTATTCTCCAGAAACAACTCGATATTCATGAATTATTTTTTCACTCATAGGCACAAACCTGGAGGCCCTTATAAATAGCACAAAGAAGCCCACCAGTTTTGCACAAATAGTTCTTGTTGTTTCTAACAAAGCTGGTGTGGAGGGGTTAAGGAAAGCTGAAAAAGCTGGTATTCCTACAAGGGTAAGTATTTCTCATCTTTTTAAAACTAGCCATCATTAGCTGTGAGTGTAGCAGGAAGGTACTATGAGATATTGGGTTTTACTAGGCTAAGAGATGGTTTGATAGGAAGCCTTAGCTTTTCTTTTTTGGCCTGTCATGAACTTGTGCCCTTGGGCAGACTACCTAACATGGGAAGCAAAATACTTCCTTTTCTCCTTCTCAGTGATGCTGCCAGCAGTCTTGATGATTTTGGGACCAGTCTTTATATTAAACTGGCACAAAACTTTCAGTTAAACTTCACCATTTATTTAACTGTCGTTCATTTACACTAAAGTAACAAGCTATTTTATCCAAATTTAATTTTAAAATCATATGCTAAACAGACATGGTAGTTCATTGGAATGAAGTCGAGATCAAGCTCAGTGGGACCTTCCACTGGCTCCCTGGGCACTGCTTCAGGCTCTCCAGGATTCATTCAAAGCAAACTGTTTCCCATAGTGTCACTGGATCCAGTGCTGCATTGCTTTGCCCTGTGTTGCAGTCATTTGTCTTACAGATGTGAAATGCTACTGTTCTGGCTCAAGAGCATTTTACAGTCACTCTCCACTGATAACTACAGACATAGGGAAGCGTTGGGCCCAATGCAAGCTTTGTTATTACCTTTAATAGTAGCAGGAGCTGAATATTAGCGCTGCTGTCTCTGCTTTGGGAGTACACAAAGATCACAAGTAAAATATGTCCATGGTATGGAGGGAAAAAGCAAACATAGAACGAGGAAAAAAATAGTCTGAGAAAGCTCATGGTCTCAGTGGGTAAGATGGAAAGTGAAAGGTGAAACAGAGAAGTACAGGCCCTGCCAGTTGTTACCTGGTAGTTCCTGGCAGAGTTCAGCCCAGTGTTGAGCTGGGATCTGTTCCTAGTGCCCTCTGCCACCTTTTCAGCTAACCAGTTCTGTTTTGGTTTTTTTTTTTTTCAAAACTACTGTGGTGAATAAGGTAGGGATTAACAGGTACTTTTATCCAAAATATTGACTTTATGCAGTAGGGGCTGTTTTATGAGTTTGTGATTGGCCTTTATTTCAAGCTTTTGTGATATAATTTTTGGCAGGGTGGCTTAAAACCATCAGAGGCCTTAAATTGAGTGAAATCATTGTAGGGCTTTATGTTGTCTTAGTGACCTGCATTTGTAGGTTGTTAAATTGCGGTGAAATACTGGGGCCTACACCTCTGGTCCTGATAAAATAGAACTCTTGTTTATTCTGATGATTGTTCTCTGTGAATAGGAATAAAAACTACATGTTTGTCTGTTAGCTGCATACATTTATGAACTGTTCTTATTGTGGATGTGCACCCAGCTCAAGCCACATGTGGAGATTTACTTGGGTTTTGTTTATTACTCCAGGGTACCATTTCATTGTGCGGTTAGGGCTTTTAGATTAAATTAACACCGTGTCCATATTTCTTTGTCTTTTGGGTTATCACAGGTTATTGACCATAAATTGTATGAAAGTCGCACTGAATTTGACAGTGCAGTTGACAAAGTCCTTGAAGAATTCTCAGTTGAGCTAATCTGTCTGGCTGGATTTATGCGAATACTGTCAGGTCCTTTTGTCAAAAAATGGGAAGGTAAGCACAACATAGTAGTGTATGTATTTAAAAAAAGGTAATTTTACAGCTTATCCTCAAGAAAAATAAAATGGGAAAAATATAGAAAAGGGAACATATTAATTCTGGGTCTGAGGGCAACTAGACTCTTTCTCATTCTTTTCCTTACAAGATGGGAAGAGAAAGACAGTATTTTTCCCCTTTCTTCTACCATTTCCACAGAGATTTAAGGAAGACAAGGGCAAATGCAGGTCTCGTAGTCTTTGATTTATTAGAAATTATTTTAAAATAAGTCTGTGAAGACTTTAGACCTCCACAAACGTAAGGTGCAGGGCAAATTGTTTCCTAAGCAGTAGATGTTGGTTGGGGAGAGGTGAGCATCCAAACACTGAGAATTCCATCCCCTAACAGATGACCTGCTTCGGCTGTGTGTAAAACTGCAAAACTGGGCAGCAGTGTGCAGTTCCTCTTAACAAGACCTTGCCAGTCTTCTGGTCAGACATCCCAGGAGCTGTCTGAATACAAGGCTGGTGTGTTTCACGGGCAGATCCAGCTCTTGTTTGTCCAAAGTGTTCACAGTGTCTCCATTCTGGTCATCTTTTACAATTTTTCCAGGTCTTTGTTAGAGGCTGGTAACACCTCTGCCTACTTCAGTGGCTGCTCTCCCTCCCCCAGTTGTTACATTCCTCTTATTTCCTTCTGTTTCTTTTAGGGAGTCCTGAATCACACAGAGGCAGCTGCTCTTCTCACTGTTTGCTTTGGGTTCAGTCACGGTTACTTAATTTAGTTCTTGCTCATACCAGTTACAGGCTGGCCAGCCTGTATATGTTGCAGCTCTCCGGGTGGCCTTTATTGTTCACGTGGTGACTTTTGTGCTACCCTGGGTGTGTCTGTGACACAGACCTTTTACACCTGAACTACTTTTCCGACCTCTCTTTAAAATCAGTGGAGCAAAACAGGCATTCCTAGAAGGCAATTCATTTTATGCTAAAGCTGTCAGCTAAAGTAAGTCAGATGAACTGTTTTAGTTTCTTTGCATTCGTTACAGAGTCCAGAAGACAAAGATGTAAATGTCTGTACTGTAGACAGCTGTAGTTAGGAGAGAGGAATCCCTCACTACAAGAGATGTGTTTTGAGTAGAGTGTCTGTGTAGAGGATGGAAAAGAACTTTCTCTTGTGCAGAGACCTTGCTCAAAGAAAGGGTGAGTTTAGTTCCCCCTGATTTAGGGACAGAGCACTTCCAGCGCTGATGATCACCCCGCACAGGGCAGGATTGGCATTACATGTATGACTGACCCAAGAGCTAAAGAAAACACTTTCTTCAGTACAGTATGTTTAACTTATTTTTTAAATGTCCAGAACTGGATTGAGCTTGAAGACAGATACCTACCTGAGCTTTGACCAAGAGTATGCTTCAGTTAGGTCTTAGATGGGAGCTCAGACATTCAGTTCAGCTCAGAGATGTGTGCCAGCTAGCAGGAGCCTGCTGTAAAACTCTGATCCTGCCATGCCTAGTCACTGACTACCCTAAATAATCCATGAGTAATCAATTCTTGTTGCTGCTGTCCTAAAAGCCATTACTTTTTCTTTCTCTTGCAGTCACAGGGACATCAAGTGTGAAGTTAGTTGTGAAACTCTTTCTTGCTTAACGGCCATGGAATGTTAATTTTGAATGTTAACATAAAGGACAGATTAAAAAACAAGACAAAACCAAGCAAACAGAAAACCACATTCCTTTAGAGCAGTTTCAGACAGATTTCTAATGAGAAACGGGAAATTCAGACAGAAGTGCAGAGTGTTGTTTTCAGTTCACTGT
Organism: Tyto alba; assembly: GCF_018691265.1. NCBI lineage: Eukaryota > Metazoa > Chordata > Aves > Strigiformes > Tytonidae > Tyto > Tyto alba. Next base: position 29,789,545 of record NW_024881276.1, read on the forward strand.
CCCCAATATTTGTTTGCTCGAGCAGCAGGCAGGGAGATGCTGATGCTTAAAAAGGGGTATTTTTGAGATACAAAACACATCTGAGATATTGTTGAAGATGAGTCTCTGAGTTGCACAGGACGGTAGCGGCGTGAGTTGTTGCAGCGAGAGTGCAGGTTTTGTATGGAGCTGCCAGAAATGGCCTTCACTTCACATTACAAAATCATAAGCCGCTATTTCGGTACATTGCTGCCTCCGCCAACATATGTCAGCTCAGTCTCACTGCTTGGCATTTAGGTGGTGTTCAATGAATCCTGATGACACACAGTCTTCCTAAACAGGAGGCACCCAGAGACAGCGTGGGCGTAGCATACTGTGGTATAAATAGTATCGATGGCCACTTTTTTTTTTTATCCTGTAAGGATTTGTACTGAATCTAATAGAAGATCCAGGGCTGTCAAGCACCTTTTGACTTCACTCTGGTCCAGAATGGGCAGGAGGAGTGGTCACAGACAGATTAGGAAGGGGAAACCTGCCTGCCGGAAGAAAGAAGTTTTCCTCGTGGATTAACCGTCGCACTGCTGTAGCAGTGGGAGCCTGAGCTCACGGGCAGCCACTCTCCCTTACTTTACAGCTAGGCAGGAACTCAGGCATATGCTTTCTCTCTTAAGGCAAATGTAAGGTAGAGGCTTCCCAGGGTTATAACCACTGTTGCACCTGGTTGAGCATTAGAAGTTACATTATCAATTTCAGGATCCCCCAGCCAGCTTTCCGCATGGAAAGTAGTAGTGGCAGACAGGTGCTTTTTGGAAGGGCAGAGAGAAGGGCTCCTATATGAGCAGCTGTTGCCTTTTATTAAGCCAAAACAGGTGTGGAGGAAAAGTCCAGGCTAAAGAATTTTTGCCTTGTCACGGGGAAGGGGGGAGGGTCCATTACATCATTTGAAACTGCACCAAGTTTCTTCTGGGTCATGAGTTTGTAAGAAAGAGGATCGCGCCTATGATCAAAGAAGAGAAGAACCAGATGATGAGGGAAAGGACCGCTACATCAAAAAATTAATCATTATTAGTCACTGGAGAAATATGCTTTAGCCATGCAATTAATTGTAACTGATAGCCATCTTTGATTTTTCTGAAATAGCACGACATTCTGAAATGCTTCGGACTGGTTATCTGTCAGTATCATCAAAAAACAAGCGTGTGAAAAATCTTTTGTTCCTCTTGATTATGGTATTTTGAACACTCTAGTAAGGCTGAATTCTAAAAGACAATGATGTCACTTATCATTTTCCAGGAAAGATATTGAACATCCACCCATCTCTACTGCCTTCTTTTAAGGGAGCAAATGCCCACAAATTGGTGTTACAAGCTGGAGTCCGAGTCACAGGCTGTACGGTACACTTTGTAGCTGTAAGTACTTCCTTCTCCCTCCCTTTAACTGTATAATTTATTAGTCTTAAGATTTTCACCTCAGAGCTTGCTTGGAACACCCTTATAACATCACATTTGATTACCTTTTCTCCTTTCTTCATTCATAACATTGATAGACAATGTAGTGCTTTAATTTGCTGTCCCTGGAGAAGGAATTGGAAATTAATAATCTATTCAGGTGTTTGAGCTTTACCTAAGTTAACTTCTTCCCTAAGCATCCCACTGCTACCTTCCACCAGTTGGAGTGGGGGAAGTAGTTCATATAAGGCCTTGGCTAACCCAAAACCTTTATTACTACACTGCACCAACTTAGATTTTATCATACAATTTTCCTTATTTGTTGCTTTCAGGAAAAAGGGGGGAAAAAAAGGAAAAAAAAAAACCCCAAAACTCGGGAAATGGCACAAGAAGCATAGATTTGTTAAGAAGTAATCCAGTGTTTGTGGGAACAGAGAAAAACTTAACAATTTGTTAGTTAAAAAGTAAGAAAACAGAAGCCAGAGATCTCCCAACTTGGAAGATGCCCATTTTCATCAGCTCAGGGGACATTTTTTTCCATCTTGGTCAGTTCTCAGGTTGACAGTAACTAGTCTCCCCTCTTCTGCTGCATTCTTCAGATTATCCTCCCCTTTTCCACTGCTCCTGAAATCTGTTCTCCTGACTTTTGCATTCTCTTGGCAAAAAAGACAAAAACTGTTTTTCCAGATAGAAAAATTGCATTCCTTTCTCCATGATATGACTTAGGGTTTCTTCTCTGTGTGGCAATGTACTGAGAAACAATAACTAAACAGCAGGGATCTGCCTCATTAACATCCAAAAGAAAGATCTCGTCCAGCTTGGTGCCAAGGCTTGGCTAAATCACTCTTCTGAGTTGAAATGTCATCATTTTGTCCAATTTAGCCTATCGTGTCCCCAGTTAGCATGGCTTTTGTTGCTTTCCATAGCAGAAATGTTACTCGCTGCTCTTCTGCCTACCTCCTCTTTTACTCTGAACCCCACGCTTCCGTCAGTTCCTGACAGGCCAGTGTGAGCGCCAGCATCTCCTCTGCACTCCTCACATTAGCCCAAACTCCTGTTTCCTGTAACAATGTAATGAACAGATCCCCGAGGCAGCTGGATTACATTCCTTGCCGTACACCTGGGCCCCCATCTCTCCCCTCTTTCAGCAGAAAGTCCAGACTTTCTGGCTGTTGCTTTTCCAGGAGGAAGTTGACGCCGGAGCAATCATTTTCCAAGAGGCCGTTCCAGTTAAGGTCGGTGATACAGTGGAGACCCTGTCCGAAAGGGTGAAGGAGGCTGAGCACCGAGCCTTCCCAGCTGCCCTGCAGCTTGTCGCCAGCGGGGCCGTACAGGTGGGGGAAGCTGGCAAGATCTGCTGGAAGTAGGAGCAGCGTGTCCGCGAACGTCCTCGGGCGGAACAGCTGGGGCGCCTTCGCTGATCACAACAGAGGCCGCAGCCCAGTAACACGCACACTGTACTCTCTTTCACAAAGTGTTTCTGACACAGAGTTTACCATGTCATGTTCTCACTCAAATGGTTAAAGATTAAAAGTAAAATCCGGAGAAAGCCACAAATGGGAATATTAAGGCAGGGGGCTGTTCTCAGAAGGTTCAGCAGTGGCTCTGTTACACGCTTCCTAATTGTAATCACGTACTTGGCCAACGTTTCAGTTCTCAATCACTTCCTTAACGAACAAAAAACCATTCAGTTAGTGACAGAGATCTGAGCATCTCTGAGATAGGCTTAGGAACATCAGTATTACTTTCTAACAGATCATACAGGCTGTAACAGGGGATTCTCATGTGCTGTGAAGTGTCTGCAAGGAAAAGTAATGGAACTAGTACAATGGAAGAGACAACTAAAAGCAAAAACCTTTACTTTTAAAAATCTCTAGTCAAACCAAGAAAAACTGGCCTCCCAAAACACTAACTATTCCTGCAGATAATGAAAAGGACTTCTTTTCCACATAGTTTCTGTTTTAATGTTGGTAGACCTTGTCTGGCACAGATTCTGGACATACCCTGTAATTGCAAATATTGGACCTGCTATCAATCAAATGCTAAATAGAATTAAATGTTTGCTGGCCATCTGCCTTCGAGCATCCCCATGTGAATCCACATATGAATTCCCCTCTGAGATTTGTTCAGAGCTGAAAGAGTTGGGGTTTTTGGTTTTTTTTTTGAATGAGCAGAAAGGTCAGGAAGGAACTAGATACAAAATGTCTTCTTGGCTTGTGACACATTCTTCAGAAATTCTGCTGAAGTTAAGTGCCTTTATTCTTGGAACAGTATTTTCATCTGGAATAATACTGATGGAAACCCAGTAAACATTGTTGTTCTGAAAAGAATAAGGTGTTTTGCACAGCTCAACTCTTGTGAAAAAGCACATGGTCTTCTTTTAATGTTTTAGTATAGTTGTGAAAACGTTTTGGTGTAGTTGCTAAAATAATGAGTTTTCCCCAATACAAACCAGAAACATCTGACTGAAGCTGATTATGTATGTTTTAGAGCTCCCCTTTAATACAGAGAAAGCTGATTTGTATTCTGTACACTGATGTCCTTATGGTACTTCCATGTTGACGTAATCTCAGTTTGGATATTAAAATAAAATCTAATAAAGTTAAAAAATTAAATATCAAAATCTTTCCTTGGAATTCCTTTACCAGGGTATAAATTGGGGGAAGATTATGTGAAACAGAATTTAACATTTTCTACAGTACAGCAACTGTAAATCAGTTTGTGAGGTTACAGACATGTGCAATCCTGCGTAAGTCAGTAATGATTTGCCGAGTGTGGTAACCTCATTATTTCAGTGGCCAAATGGTCCGTGGTGAAGAAACCTGCTGACAAAATATTCCTGTCATCGTTCGTCACCGAGGATAAAGCTCAAGCAAATACAGAGGAAGATGACATGGTCAAATTTAATTTGCTTGTAAAGGGCAAAGAACAAAAGCTAAGTCTTCATCCCAGCGGTTTTCCTCACAAACCTGCCCTCCCACAGAAGGGCCTCCCCCACAGGCAAACTGCCCGCCAAGGCTTGAAATCCAGCCTGTCTCGGCGAGGACGCGAAGGATGCGCGGAGCATGCAGCGCTGGCAGGGGTTCAGCCCGCACAAGTTCGGTGCCTTAGCCAGGAGAAAGTAAACATTTTCCAAGTCGCAAGAAATTGTACTTAAATCAACCCGCACGTTAGAAGAAGCAAGACTATGAGGGGTGAAATCACTACCTGTACAGTTAATAAATATAACATTATTGATAAAATCAGTTTGATTGCTGCCAGAAAGGCTAACAGCAGAAGGCCTAGGCGCTCCAAATCCAATACCTCATGCCATCACAGACAGCTTGAGCAAGATTCAGGTATTTTGCCATCTAAGGCTGATGACAAATAGGATTTAGGCACCCATCTGTATTTCTACAACCGCATAAAAAAAGAATTTCGCTGTGAACTGGATCTTAGATGGCTTTGCTTCAATTACCACTCTGTAAAAAGAATAAATAGATTAATAGATTATCACCACACCCAATCTCAGAGGGATGCCAGGAACACAATTGGGGAAACAGTTGTTCGATACCGTGGTGCTCATCTGGAGAGCTACCGGAGCACAATAACTAGCACTCTATTCTCTTTTAACATTTTATTTGTTAAGTTTGGAACATTCAGTCATGCGTGCTATGCAATTCAAATAATATACAACAGGAAGTTACTACACAGTTACAACAGACTGAAAGCAAACTAAACAACGTGTGTATCATAAAAATTATCTATATATACCAAACATTTGTTAACCTTGCCTTGTTATGGTTCTTCCTTTTTCTCCCAGATGATGAAAAATACACATTCCTTGTTCCAGTTATTGGTGTGCAAAAGACAAATACAGATTTCTGTACATAAATGGCAGAGTTTACAGGAGGAAACTGAATTTTTTTCCCCTCCCTAACTACTGAAACACCACTAGCTACACATAAAAAAAAAAAAAAAAAAAAAGGAAAAATTTAGACATTTTAACTGGAGCTGACTCATGCTCTCAGACAGCCTAGTATAGCCGAGAGTGACATATACAGTATGTCCCTCACTAGTACAGCACATGTAATACCAAAGCAAGAATACATTTTTTTCATTGCGTGTAATGGCTATTAGTGATCCCTCCTCTGGAAAATTCAGCTCTGGCTACTTCTTCTCTAGTTTGTTCAAGCAGCTTCTTAGCTACCTTTTTTCCTATCATTTGTTACTTGCATGCAAGACATTATTCTGGCAGATACAAAATAAGCTTCCCACAGAAAAAGGTTTTATTTAAAAGCAGTGACTCTCTGGACCAAGCCAATCATTCAGTCAACAAAGAAAACAGAGATTTTTCCCGTCACTGCCAATTAAGCTGAGGATGTCTTGTTCTGCTCATTTCAAGGATGAAGGAGGAAAAATGCCTGAAATCTGGTGTTTCTAGTCCTAACCAAATTTTCATCCCTCAAGATCCAAAAGTTGTAACATGAAATTCTGGGAATATTGATGCACCGTCCCTTTTCAAGGAGCAGGGGAAAATGTCTAGATGTATGTTCAGTAGCCACTATTACACTGTATTGACAAGTAATCTATGAAGGGGAGTTTGTTAGTTTGGGGGTTTTTTGTTTGTTTGTTTGTTTTTTTTTCTTTTGCCTTTTAAATGTTCCCTGCCTTGTTGGCCTTTGGATGTCCTGCTTGGCAGCTCACAAGACTCTGGTCCTCACACTGGTGCATGTTTGCATATCCTCTTCTCTGTACCCTGAGGTGCTCCCACAGTGGTGGGGCTCACAAAGATGAGGTTCTTGAAGGCTCCCCCTTTCTCCCACAGAACTATGCATTTGTCCCTAGTGCTTGCTCACCCCCCAAATCCACACAGTGCCAGGCTGGGCCTCCCTTCTGATCTGCCCCGACATGTCTGGCCTCTTCCATCCAACAGGAGTGGGTCACCCTGTTGCAGCAGCCTGAGTCCTGTTTGTGGTTGCTCTGTGAAGCTCTTGGTGCAATGTGGTGCAGCCAACAAAAACTGATCCCTCAGAAGAATTCATTTCCCTCTGAAGCACTAGACCATTTTTACAGCTTAAGCCTCCTCTTTGCTTTGTAACACAGTATCTCCTTTACAGGTGAAAAAACAGAACAGAGAAATCCAAAATCTGAAATGATAGCTTGGCTTCCACCGCCAGGTTTGCAAAAGGAGTGTAACTAAAACTGCAAGCTGAGGGGAAAGGCTCACGGCTCAGAATGGAAAGCCGTGACACTGATACGCCTGCAGTCGAAGAGAAGCACATAGAGGGCAGGGAGGAGGAGGGCAGGACGAGCAGAGAGCAAGCCACTCATCAACCTGGCTACACCACATCGGTTTCCTGAGGCTCCAGAGCCGCGAGAGGGGATGTGCAGTCTCTCTGCTCTTCTGGAAGACACAGACTTTGGCTCTCTTGTTTCCAGTAGGTTTTACCATCAGCTCCTAACTGCACTGCTCCACTGGCCACCAGCTGCAGGGCGATGGGAAAAGCCCGACACTCAGCTTCTTTAACCCTTTCTGACAGTGTCTCCTCTGTGTCGTCAGCCTTCACAGATACCGGCTCCTGGTGGATCACTGCTTTTGGACTAGATTCCTCCTAAAATGGGGATATTGGGAGTCTTTTAGAAGAGGCTGGTGAACAGTCTCAGGAAGGTTACAGATGATGTGGACGGGGCAGAGAAAGTCTCCTGAGAGATCCCGGTGAGCGCACGTGTAGCTGTGTGCAGGAGGCTTAACGTACCTCTAGAGACGCTTGCCACCTCCATGAGGGGTACCTACATTACATCGGGGGTACGGCGGGGAGAGAGACATGGGCTAGAAGGTTCAGAGGGAAGTTTGCTGAGAGTGGGAGAAACTGAAAAAAAACCCCACCCCGTAATATGAAGGAAGAAGGCAGCACCTCAAGAAACCACAAATGCAGTGTAATCCTCACATCTTCCTGTTTTTACCGGTAACAATCCCAAGATTTCCACACACTCCTGTTACCTCTTCCTGTTTCTGCCTTCAGAAAGAAAAGAAAAAAAGCAAATTCCTTTTCATAACTTACTCAATGTTAGGCAAGAGGACACTTACCAGGACAAAATGCACTGTGCAGCCTGTGACTTTTAATCCAGTTTGCAGGGCTTGCTGATGGACATTTCCATCCTTGATTAGTGGGAAAAGTGATGGGGAAGCATTCAAAACTTTCCCTGGGCATCAGTGTGAGAGGGGGAAAAAAAAGATAGAAACAATTTGAACTGAATTTCCTCTAGAAATAAAAGTGAGAAAGTGAGATGTGATCATCAGTTCAAAACAACATCATTGAGCACCACTTGTGAGTTTAAATGGTCTCAGCTGCAGTCAGAATGTAACATCTTCAGATTCAAGTTAAAAAGCAGAACATATATATGGTGTTACAATCTCTAAGGAAGTCTGAGGAAGGGCTGCCCTGATCGGAGGAAATACTGCTCTTCCAGGAGCACAGGTGATGGTGTGCATGCTTTGGCAGTAGCCAGGCAAGCACGTTTCAGTTAAGGCCAAGGTCCTTGTTTGCTTTTGCGTCTGTGGATGGACAGATGGAGCGGTAAGGACCCCTCCCAGGTGACCAGCCCTCGTCCTGCAGACGAGCGGCTTGGAAGCGGAGGATGTCACACTGCAGCCTCACGCAGAGCCGCTGCACAGATGGAAGTGATTTTCATAGGAAACATCATTCCCAAAGGAGCCTGTCCAAGTGCGATTTGCACAGTGAGCGAGTAACTTCTGAGCGAGGCCTCAGGAGCTGGCCCTGGGTGCCCAGAGCCAGGAGGAAAAGAGGATCGTGCGTTCCCTGCTCCGCGGGCCTGGAACGTGTCTAAAGCAAGCTCTGCCCCGCAGCAGAGCCTCTCGCACTCGGGGGGCTGTAACGGCCGTACCTCCAGCACGCAGCGCAGAGCAGTGCTCCGCTGTGCAGCCCTCAGGGCAGCACAGGAGGGAGACGAACTGAGAAATCAGGCTCTCTCCCATGTTCTTCTGAGTGACAACTGCAGGGAGTAAGTTCGGCACAACTCCCCAGCACAGCTCCTTGACAAGTGACACAGTTGCACTACCTGTTCCCTACTGCAGACAGAACAAGCTCCTGCCTGCTCCGCGGGCATTTCTCCTTCCCAGAAGGAAAAGCAGACAGACCAACTCCGTGACCCTGATTTTGCCCCTCTGTTACTCTCTGCCAGCACAAGGCATTTCCCTACCAATGCACAGTCAGAATCCCAGCGCAGTCCCACTGGCTGGAAGGAATGAAAGCATAGGGCAGCCCCACGGATTTACATGCAAACCTCAGTGTCGCCAAGGCTGTGGGAGATTTAACCAAAAGATGAAGAACTGTGACCGTGTCATTCTGGTGAGACCAAGCATCCATATTTTATTTTCTCTTTCACACTTATAATTTCTTACCTTTCCATTTTCTGAGAAAAGGACTGGACAAAATTCTCATAAATCCTGAAAGACATATTAGTTCAACAGCAAATTCTTCAAGAACTCGGTCAATTGTGCTGTCAAATTCAGAGCGACTTCCATATAACTTATGATCAATCACCTAAAACATTAAAACACGTCAAAAGCCATATCAAGGAAATAACTTTGTGTGAATGAGAGTAGCTACTTGGGCAACAAAGAGAAAGCCAACTGGATTCACTCCAGGACACTCAAGGATTTTAAAAGTTTTAAGTTGGTACATCAGTCGGGACATTTGTGATTTTTCACTTTCCTATAAATGTTCCTGGGAAAAGCCCAATCACTTGCCAGCTAACACTGGCTGTATCACACAGGATGTGTAGGAAACCTGCACAAAGAGAAGCCAGCTGTGAAAGGAGAAACATGGATAATGTGGTGTAGAGGGAAATAAGGGGAAACACATCGGAAAATACGGACCTCTTACTCCAGCATGACTAGCCAAAGACTAAGGTAAAAATGACTCATTGACAACATCACCAAGTCTGTAGTGGCTTACTGAAAAATCATGAATTTCTTTAAAAAGACAACAAAGTGGCCACACATTCTGTGTAAGGGGAGGAGCAGTCAGGAACTTTTTTATTTCTATTCCACATCTCAGCCTCAGCTCCCAAGGTAAGTGTTGATTCCTGACTCTCTTCATGAGGACATTCAAAAATAAGGGGCTAACAAAGCTGTCATGCTCTTGCCTATGAAAATGTGAATGAAATTTGACATACTGTGACTTTTTTTGTCTAGAGATGAGTCTTTATACTGCCAGAAAAAAAGTAAAATGAACCCAACTCAGCTTGCTGAAAACTTTTTAATGCACGGAGAGCCTGTAACTATTTATTTCCATTGGTACATAGCTGATAACTGCTCAAAATCATTTAATGTTAGAAGGAGGAATTCCTGGTGGGCTGCATTTGAAATCCAAGTTGCCGAATGCTTCAAAAGCCATGTTCTATACTTTGACGAATACGATGACATGATGGTAGTCCCTTTCTATTTATTTTTTTTAATAAACAAACCAGTGAAAGTTTCTGTAACACGGTGCTACTCTACTGGCCACAGGCAGGAGAAGAGACTTTCATGGTGGCACTGAAAGTGACTGAGCATATGAGACAAAGGTCTTTCTAAGAAGGGGTGAGCCAAGGAGACAACATGCTTCTGTGTTTTGCAGAGCCTGAAGTCTTACTCATTTCAGCTAAAGCTTGAAGCTGCATGGGCCACAGTCTCAGACCCGAATCACCAAAGCACTTGCAGTTTTTAAGTCCCTTCCAGACTCTGGACCGTAACATTCACTGAAGAGATGGGAAAGACTCACAGACTGCAGTGAGCATTGCCCAGACAGCTTTCAGCTCTGCCTCTACTGATAAACTTTGACAGCTTTGTGCTACATCCACTTGCCTACGATAGGAGTTTTAAACAGAAGTGAAACATGAATGCTTACCAAACATTTCATAAAGACCTACAGATTCAGTAGCTGTGAGTTGGTGATAAAAAGGAAAGGAAATGGGTGTCTTTACCCTGGTGGGAATTCCAGCCCGGGCTGCATTTCGTAGTTCTTCCACACCAGACTTGTTGGAGATGACAAGGACAACTTGAGCACAACTGCCTGGGTCTTTCGCATAACTGATGAGCGCAGCAAGGTTTGTGCCTCAAATGAAGAGAAAGCAAACATTCATGCAATAGTTGAGCACCTATGACACTGAGAATTGGCTCTCAGTCCTGTTTATCTAACAATAATCTTGTTTTCAACAACTGCACAAAAAGAAGAGGACTAAGGAATTTGTGCACTAATAAAGCTCGCATGTTAACAGTACAATACAACTTCTTGACTTACATTCAAAATGCAACCTTGGTTTTAGTAGGGTCCATAGACTCTACTGAAAAAAAGGCAAGGTGGATGCCCTTGTATCAGGGCTGAATTCAGCCTCTCCTTTATAAGGACATTTCTCTGTGTGAGGATAAATGAAAGCTCACCTGTTCCAGAGATGAGAACAGCTACTTTAACTTTGTTCTTTCTGGGTTGGTGTTGACTTTCAACAACAGCGTTTTTCAGCAGATGTTGGGGGCTGCTCAGCTGCAGAGCTTCTAGAAGATTCTCGACTTCGATGTGAGAACCTCCTCCAAATATGTGAGGAAAATGTTAAAATACCTTAGATTTTACTTTTCCACCTAAATTTAATTTGTATAGTTTATTAATCATAAGTTTCAATTAAGAGAAAACCTATCAGCAATTAATTTACGCTAGCACTAACTGAACTACAAAAGCATTTACTACTTGAACAAACCAACTCATACTAGATGTGCGGATTTTGTGTTACTCACAGAATTGTTTACAAAGGCCTAAGTATGGCATAGTCTTTTCAAGGTTTATAACCCATCTTGTACACCTGTCTTCCTCTCACGTTGCAAAATTACATGAAAAATTATGTTGACAGAACTGAGGTTGCATTTTGGCTGCCCAAACTGCTCCCCAAGCTGTTTGGTTTCCAGAGGGATTTTGGCTCACGTCTTGCTGTATGTCAGCCAATGGACATACCAGCACATATGACTACACTCAGCTGTGGCCTATCCTCAGTCTTCACACAGGATCTGTGTGAGTAGGGAAGGGGTTGGAAAAGAAGTGGGTTGATTCCCAGGACTGTGGTAAAATATAATCGACTAACGTTTGAGTCCTTACAGACAGTCATCAGAGGGATTTACTCAAGTCTCAAGCAGGTACCTAGGTAAGACATGATTCAAATACTGTCACTCTGAAAACAATACATTCACTTCTCAGTGTCTTTAACAATGAAATCTAGATATGAAGGTGTTGGATAGCCTCCACCCTAGTGAAACAACAGGAAAAAGATGTGAACTACACAAACTTTGCAGTAAGGACTCTCCTCAGTGCCTACAGAACTGAAGACAACTGGTGACTCCCAGAAGATGCTCAGCACTTCAGAGAACCACATTCTAAAACAATCTAGAGCTGTATCAATTTAAAAATTAAGTAGCACATCCTAAGTGGAAACCCCTCTGAAGTGAGGCAGATGAATCTGTTACACTTTGAATCAAACCAAACTCTGCTTAATTTTTGTGAGTGTCTTCATTTTCCACTAGGACACCTGCTAACCTGTGTGACAAGGGGCAACAACTTTCCCAATCAGCCAAGCTTCCTCACATCTCTGTATGTCCTTAAGAACATGCTGAGCCAGGTCCTTCTGCACAACCAAGACTGCACCGATCCCACAATTAAACGTCTGAGCCATCTCCTCTGCAGAGAGGTTTCCCTCTTTGTAAAGCCAGCAAAAGATTTCAGGAATCTTCCAACTGAGAGCATCTGAAAATTAACAAGATTTGTATATGGTCAGCACAAATGTTTGCTAGCTATCTTTTACTATATACGGTAGCATATTGCAAGTGGTGGATTACAAGAGCTGATAGAGACTAATTCTTCCTATTCTAATACTGTCCAAGGAGGACACTGACCCAACTTCCAGTCAACTTTATAGGTGTTGCTTAGCTAGAGGTTTCTAGCCATAATCGGTGTGAGCCAAGTCTTCTCTAGGCTTTCTAAGGAAAATATGGAGAAAATGATGGCAAATTAAAACGTATTTATCCCTCACCAGCCAGAAGGAAAAAGCTACAGATGACTTACATCTCTTCCGTAAGAGATAAAGGAGCCATGGGACAAACCATCTTCTGGCTTTTTTTGGACTAATCGAATTCTTGTTTTCTGTTTCAAAGAATCAATAATTAGCATAAGAATGTATACTTAGTTGTGTTGTTGGGCAGACTGGAACAGGGCTGAGTGTTCTACACACAGATGGGAAGCATGCATGGGCTTTCACAGTGATCCCACTCACACAGACATGGCCTTAGGTTGTCTGTGGAAAGCCTGATGGTGCAGACCTGACATCTCAACTTCACTTTAGAAAACTAACAATCCCTTGGGCTTGTTACCTTGTCTGTTGTTACTACCTTAGTAAACTGGGTTTATTTTTTTCCTTTCTAATTTAATTCTAGAGAAATACTGAGAGACATACAGACACCTTCCTTCCCCTCCTCCCTATCCCCACAACATTTTGATTTACATTAATATGGTTTTATGGTTTTCTTCAATATTTTGAACTTTTTTAATATTTTGCCCAACTTCAGCTTCAACAGAAGAAGTTCCACCTTACTTAGAGTTGTCACATGCTAATCTGTTGTGAGGAAGCTAGCGTCTGCCATAAAACTGCATTAAATGTGTGTGTGTGTATGTGCGTGTGTACATATACTGTGGAGCGAATAATGCAAATTAATTCTCACAACAAGCTTTACTGTTTGGTCAAAATGTTTAGTATGGAGAGGTGTCTTGCAGAATACACAATCTTTTCAAAAACATTTTGTCCTAGAGATAAGCTGCTTTCAAACTCTCCTTAAATTTCCCTTCTCCAACGAGAGAGTGGTGCTCACCAGCCAATGCTTACTTGAAATAGGAATGCTTTTGGTAGGCTTTTTGGAAAAGCATTAACTTCAGGTCATTCGGTCTCCAACTATGTCGACATGTACATTTCTGAGTAGCTCTATAACTGAAGCTGAAAAGCCAAGTCCATGTGTATATAAATTTTGTCAGACAGAAACAGTCATCTTTTTCATATTTACCTAGGACAGCGCTGACATGTTCTGGTAGGATTCTGGAGATGCCTTCCAGCAACCCCTCCTCAGCAATGAAGACAAAAGCCTTCACATGCCCTGAGCGAAGGACAGGCAGCAAAGATGGACTGTACATTTTTGCTGGGGTCAGCAACACGTCCCCTGCAAACAAAAGTGTCAAATCAATCCATTTGTTTAAAAGGTCATTAGGTGTTTCGTGAGAATGCTTCTCTGAACAGGTTCCCTTCTGCTCTTTGTGGCAGATGACCTTGGGAAGTAGCAAAAAGTGCTGGCCCTCTGTTCCAAAATTGGATGCAAGCCAACATACCTACACCAAAGACTGATTAACCCTAACCCATCCTGAAGTAAACAACCCTTGGCAGCACCTAGTTTTGAAAATTTCTGAACACAATTCATTTGCAGGTTTGCTTTTGAGAAGAAACATATTGTACCTAGAGTCTTGTCACCACAACTGCCAGGTGCTGGTGAGGAGTAGTGTAAGGAGGACATTAAGAGAATCTTCCTTATGGTGCTAAAGCCACGACCGTGAATCCTGGAAGAGGCCAGTCCAATAAGCACATCCTCCTCATCAGCTCTCTGCAGCTGCAGAAGCATCTGCCCTCGCTCCACTGCACCAACCACAAAGCCAGCCAGGTCATACTCTCCAGAAGAATACATGCCATGCACCTCAGCCATCTCCCTGCCTAAGTAGGGAGAGAAAGCAGTCAGCACTACTGTATGTTTTACTGTTAACTTTATAGCATCTCCAACAATACGCGATGTAACCAGGATAGCTGCAGAGACATGCAGTCTAAGAAGCACGTGCAGATATATTTTTTAAATCCTTCTTTATTTCTTACCTCACCTCAAGATTTCAACAAAACAAAGCTTCATGAAGCTACTGAAAGAAGAAACTTTTCTTTTTCAGTTCACGCTACTTATCTGGCACCTCTCGGCTATGACTGAGTATCAGAGAGGGAATGAAAACATATTAACACTTCAAGAATGTGAGGAATCCAGTTTTGCTCTCCTTTGTACAAGGATACAGGAATTAAGATCCAGATGCATTAATAGTAAAAATCATCCCTCTGTGCTGACCGACCATTTTGCAGATAAGGAAGAGTTTAAGCCCAAATACTTGACGTTTTTTTCCACCAAACAGAAACCAACAGTTCTAATGCCACATACTGCCTCTGCCTATAATGTCTGTTTCACTAGTAATTGTTTCAACATCAGAATCTTCAAATCTCAAAAGAAAGGAGTGTTCATACCCAGGAAAGCACATCCTGCATTTCTGCAAGCTTCAGCTATTCCTTCTTTGATTGTTTCAGTCACTTCAGCATCAAGTTTGCCACAGGCAAAGTAACTGAGGAAGAAGAGAGGCTCTGCTCCTTGAGCCAGGATGTCATTGACACACATGGCAACCAGGTCCTGACCTATGGTGTCGTGTCTTTTACATACTTGTGCAATCTGCAAAACATGGTGGGAAACAGCAGTGGTGACAAGAAATAAGCAAAATTCAGATGTTAACCAAATAAGCAGAAATTTTCTTTTCCCTGAAAAGAATCACTGTAGAACATACATGCAGAAGGATAACCTGGTGCATCATCTAGTTTAAATCAAGAGAAAACAGCTTGTTTTCTTGCAGAGAAAAGAAAAATTATTTTGTTTTTTGAAACATTAATTCAAATTGTAGCTTCAGCTACTCAGAAATTGTCCTTTCAGGTTGTTTGTTTGTTTGCATTTTGGAATATATTGTCAATTCCAGAGTAAGAGATGTCTAAAAGCAATTACAAATTCCCAGGATATTCAACATCCTAGCAATTTTCAAAAAATAAGGTCAGGTTGCTCAAACATTACAGTGTGTTCTGCTTTATTTTTGACTACTAATTTCACTGGACTATGCAGCAAAACTGAAACAATTTATTAATTAGTTTTCTTCTTCTTCTTCTCCAAGTCCACAGGGAATGAGATTCTTCAGTCCTACCCTCCCCAAGGAGTCTTTTTATCTCAGCTATCTCATGTCACAGACAACAACATGGGCCTGGTCTGTGGGCTCCTCTGAAAGACAGGTCTTTCACAAAACAATAATATTTCCCTCAGAAAGGCTGCTGTTTGGTTTTAAAAGAAATTATCAAGGTGTTTGCATCCTCCAAGTAATGAAACCTGATTCAGACATCATGGCTTCTACAAAGTGGTGACATTTACACCACTTTATTACAAGCAGAGTTTTCTACACTGTTGGGGATGCACCAGAGCAGTTCAGCTTGTGCTGGCTGCTGATGTAGATGCACAGCGCCAGCTCACACAGTGCAATTCATCTCTGTCAGTTACCACTTCAGGGACTGAAATAGGACAAAGATTGCGTATGTATGGATCAATTTTCAAAGTAGCTACCTTTTACTGACACAGCTCTATCAGTGTAGCTACACCTGTGCAGAAAAGCTCAGTATGGACAGATGGGCAAGGGAAAAATGCAGATGAATACCATCACTGTCTTCAAAATGGTAACAGATCAGAACCTTAACAAAGTCTGTGTTTGGATTACAAGCCTGATTTCTTTTACCGGCTGGTGGATTTAGAAGTGCTATGGAAACCAGTCATCCCATGTCCTTTGTTGCATTATAACACCTCCCTCCCACTGATCTAGTAACAATTCGTATAGACATCAGCCAACTTTTTTTGGCCAAAGAAGAGTCTTGGGAACAGCTTTTGTAAACACAGTTGGGGACGTGTCTCTGCCAAGCCCTTGGAACAAAGACTCGCAGGAGCCAGCACCAATCACTTTTTCATGCTCAGAGGCGTCCAGGGATGTAAGACTGCAAAAGACTTTCTGGATCATTATGTTCAGTCTCATGATATTGCAGGAAGCCACACCATATCATCCCATTACTAAAGGTATAAACACCAACTTGAAATAAGTTCCTGTGCTTGAGCAGTGAAAGGCAGCTTCAGACCTCCACTCCTTTGACGGCTGAAAGCTGCCTTCTGATTCAATATATAAATATATTCTTGGCTCAGCTTATCCCATGTGTTCTTGTTTAATAAGCATTCTTCATGTATTGGCTTCTCTCTGCCTTTAATGTTTATCTCCTCCATCCTCCTTTTCCCCAGTGCCCTGCCAGAGGTAATCATGCTACCTCTCTGGATACAGGTTATTAAGCTGAGCCTGACAGTTACCAATTCAACGCTTCCCTGCACTCCTATGAACTAATCTTTCTCAATGCCAATGGACCCTCTATTTTATAGCAGAATTTCTGGTTCTTAGTTCCTCAAGTACTTACTTGATTTTTTTGATTTATTATCATTTCATCACAAAATATCCAGAGCCTCCATATTCTCAATAACATATGCCCAGGCCTTGCTCATTGCCAAAGTTCAAATGACCACTGCAGTGGACTTGAGATGTATTTATAATGCTCAGAAGGGTGCAGATGGTGTAATTGGCTGTGGCATTTAAAACAAACTTGGGAGATAACATAAGCTTTGCTACAGTCAAGTTGCAAGTTACCTGCAGTTTAGGTCCAAGGCCTTTAGTTTGAGATACCAAGATAGGATCATCATAACCAGATGCTTTCAAGTCAAAGAAACCAGCAAAGCCTCCTACTTCTGAATGACTGCCTGCCAAGTACAAATAAGCAGCATTTTAAAGGGAAATAAAGAGCCCCAAAACAGTCACCAAGGCAAGTACTGCAAATTATGATTTCTTAGAGAAGACAGAACTGTGTCCACTGACAGAAACATGCACAGCTTTATGAAGCATGGACCCCAAAGTCACATATTTCATGGTGGTGTAAACAGAACTTCATTATTCTGTATTTGTGTCCTATGGATTGTGGATAGCGAAGGTTAAACATTTTACCGAACTGTTAACAGCTTGCCTTTTTCCTTTATGTAACTACTTTTTTTCTAAGGGGAAAAAAGTCAACAGGGAATTTTCCTCAGTAGATCACTGCTAAGAGTAAAGGACACAGTCTGAAGAGCAATTAGTAAATCCAGTGACTGTTAGCCACACCCTAATAACTGTTTGGATGTTGTACTCAGATATACAGCCAGTAGGATCACTTCTGCCCAATGATGTACAAATCCACTCCATTAATCCAGGAGTTATTCTGTTCACTAGACTAACCTTGAAAAAGTGCAATCATCTCCATGGTAAGACAACTACTTTTTAATTAAGCAAAAGAAGAGTGATGAGGAAGAAATTAAGAGTTTTCTTTCTTTGTGGTGACCCCAGCCCAGCTGCTCAAGCTCAATTTCAATGCCAAGAATGCATTGATCACCTCCTGGGGAAAACAAAACAGTTCTGTTCCAGTCAATATACTGAGGAAATTCAAAGATTCTTCCCAGTCTTACCTGATCTGGTACCACTTACAATTGACGTTTCTGGCTGATGAAACAAAACATCACTGGTTACAGTTTCCACACGTCTCTCTCTGTATATTAGACCCCTGCAGGGAATAAAGCACATGCTAGCAGCAGCAGTGACATTTTCTGCATAGACCATCATTCATCACACAAATGGGAAGAGCGGATAGAAAACTTTGGGCTAGCATCTATTTCTGCTAGTGCCTTTGCTTACATACAGAGACACTTTGAGGAGCCGTATACCCCGATGTCCAATGTCCTTCCTGTAAGTGGCACCCTTGAAATGTATGGCCGCTACACCCCTGTTGGCTTCTGCCAGGGCTTTCATCAGGTCCTCCTTAACAGCAGTAATGGAGAGGACTCTGCCACCACTTGTCACCACTCTGCCATCCTTCAGCGTTGTGCCAGCATGGAACACCTGCAGCCCTAACTCTCTGGCTTGCAGCAGCCCTACAAAAGCAAAAGGAATTCTCTGAATATTTTAAATCATGTACTGTGTTGGCAAAGTAGTGAAGATTTATGTCCTTTCTTCAGTCAAGGGAGAACAACAATAAAGCTTCCCACCTTACCTTTCTTCTGAGAAACAGCATTACCAGTGAAAGGTATCCCATTCCACTGGCCCTAAAACTCCCTTTTGAGACATCTAGTAAGGACAGAGATCACACAGGAACAGAAATAAGGGATCCAAGAGCCACAACAGGACATAAAACTACCCTGTGCCACAGCAAAGCTGTGTTGTATATTGTAATTGTGAATAATTTGTGTCGGGCTTTCCTGTATGAAATCACAATTCATAGCCGTTTACTGCCTGGATTTTCCCTTTTCCCTGACATTAAACCATTAATGCTAATGTTACATCAGCACTCCCCTAGCTATTTTGCTGTGCCTACTCCACACAACATCCTACCACATTTGGAGTCAGTGCCCTCCAAACACTTGCAGGTGGCTGTCCAAAAGCCAAAACAAATAATGTATTTTGTTCTTTTAATTTCTCTCCATGTGTTTTCCTGTTAGGGGAAAGCAAAATTGTTCAGGGCTTTTTTTAGATTCATATCTTGATGAGAGGATAAGGGAAGAGGAGGAACTGCTGCCATCACCTGGAAAAAACAAAACAAAACACAGTTTTCCCCTTGCTATTGGCTAGATAGATTTTATAAACAAGTAAAAAGGACCTTTATGCTTGCTGAAGGTACAGTGTGTTACATGGCCACAGCACTGCCCGGATAAGGTCAAAGCTGAGCCTCAGCTGGCCATGCTGCAATGGAAACCTAACTCCTTCCCATCATGTCTTTAGGAATACTCCAGAATAAAATGTTTGTTAAGCCATTAAAATGTGGGAATCAGTGTGAAAGATAGGAAAAAAAACTAATAAAACCTATACAACTCCAGAGGATGGAGTATAATCATAGAAGAATGGATTGAATTTCACTGTTTTGACTGGCTTTTTTTTGTGATTAACAAGCAGGGGTGGTCACACCATCTCACTCCTAAAGATATGAATATCAACTTGAAAAGAGTTAAATTCCTGAGTCTGACTAGTGAAAGGTAGCTCACTAGCAGAAGAATTCACCCAGTTACGTGGTTTGGATTTTTACGGTTACAGAAAAAACAGAGTTTCCCAGAATATCACTGACAAAACCAAAATAAATACAGTGAGGGAACTGGAAGAGGAGGGTGGGTGAGGAGAACAGGACAGAAGAAATCTTGACAAGGGAAAAAGCAATATAACATGACCTTCTCCCTGAGTGATGTAGGGTAACTGGAGCTCTAACAAAATTAAGGTGGCCTTGATACAAGATCAGTTGTCTGTGTTGCTTTACACAAGGCACAGTGTTGGACTGGCAAGGCAGTAGCTGAGGAGGAAGGAAATAGTTCTGCAACAGTTCCCGCTGGTTTTGAACATTTCAAAAAATCTTAATGAGATATTAAACCACAAGAATTTTAACACAGAAAATTAATATTGGTCTAAAGATCACATGCCCACCTCTCCAAAAACCCTTCAAGCCCTATGAAGAAGAGGCCCTTATTAGTATTACACAGCAATGACCCTGGCTGGCTGGCACAAGGGATGGAACCACACTGATGGTGGGGGCATGCACTGCTCCTATTTTAAAAGCCATAGGTCCTCAAGTCTCACCCTTACCACCTGGTCAAGCATTAGCTAAGATAATGTGACCTCCTGGCAAGGGAGCAAAGCTAGGAAAAAGCAGTCATGTACTGGCAACATTGTGGTCCACGTTTCCAGCACAGGTTGTGGAAGTACTTCACGTGGACACAGCAGAGTTATTCCAGGAGAACATAATTCCCCATCACCTTCTTATCTCAGCAACCAGTTACAGGCAGAGCTTTATAGAACGATGTAACTTTAAACATTTAGCCCCCGTGCGACTTTGGACAGGCACACACACTGGATAAAAGATCCTACCAAACAGCTCTCCCTTCCACAAAGACAAGGAGTGACAAATGAAGGCAGAGTCTGGTAGGGTGGGAGGGGCAGGATATAGGAAAGCTGTACAGATCCCTGGGAGAAGAGGTAAATGCAAACCTACTGAAGGACTACACTGAAATTAAATAGTAAACAATCTACTGCAGTTACCTGTTACCTCCATGCCTTTGTCATAGTCTCCTGGGTATCCTGGACTTGCCATGACCACACAGGCAGCTGTACTATTTTCTGACCAGGCTGGCATGAAGCTGCAGAGCTTGCCATCAATTGTTGCTTGAATCACTTCATAAAAATCATTTTTAAGCAGTGGAAGAATTACCTGCAGAAAATTTTCATAGTGCTAGAAGTTAATTTTTATTTTGCTGACATGTTGAAATTCAACTTAAGGAAAATTCAATTAATAGAGTGAAATCTGGCCAAACTGAAATGACTGTATTTCCCTATACCAGTAGATTTGGAAACTATAGGCATGCAAATTTCCCTAGAGGTAAGCCAGAACAGTCAGAGCTAAAAGAATGAAGCATATTTAAGTTTTCAGTATCTTTCACTCACCTGGCACTGAGGGTCACCAAACTGACATTTAAAGTTTAAAATTTTCACACCATCTCTGGTAAGTATTAAACCTGTTTGCAGCACACCTGGACAAAAAGAACACAGCCAAGCAAATTAATTTAAATGTTTATTTTTCAAGAACTCCTTTAAATGCAACACAGTATTTTGGAATGTGGGATGCATTTCTGCAACTCATAAGGAATTAGGAGCAAGGATTCTGCAAGCACTTGAATGCAAGTCATTATAATTCCACAATAACCAACAAAGTGGCAAGCAGCACCTTGAGGAACATTGCATCACATTTTAGGCTGAACACAACAGAAAGCAACTCCTCTGCATCAGAAAGTCTGCCTTCCACTACAGCTCTCTAAATGCAGGCGTTCAGAGATCAGAAGGAACTGACAGGATGAAAAAGTGACAGCTGTGAGCATCACCTTACATTTTCAAAACAGCCTTAAGACAAAGATCTTAAGAAAACTTACATTGCTCTATGTAGGAGTGATCAGTACAACTGAATTTAAGTATATATTATACCTTGGACTACAAAGAGTCTGGTTGCAACTGTTTTAATAAAAAATATTTAATAAAAACACAGTGTGTTTTATGGAGAAAAGACAAAAGTTCTTTTCTCCAAAGGAAGAGCTATAAGCCAAACAAGTAAGACTTAATACTGCATGAAAAATGAACTACTTTTTTATTTAAAAAACAAACAAAAAAGCAAACAAACAAATATTATTTGGAATTCAAAAACAATCTCTAACAATGAAACTAACATTGCTATGACTTTACCTTGTTTTTCAGCTGAATGCTTACTTACCTACATATGCTGTTCCTTCTTGTCTCATACTATCAACAACACGTTGAAGGATAGCATCATTGATTTTCTCTAGAAGAACTTCTGGAACCTGATGATCAACATCAAACTGATTGAGACAGTGATGACATTTGCTGGACTAGCTCATAGGCCCTGGAAGGACTGGGGTAAGTAAATACCCCAGCTACATCTTCTGCTCTCCCACCCCCAACCAGTGCACTCCTTCCATTAGGGTGCTGCTGCCTGAAGGACAGATATACTGATCCTCTGTCTCCCAAGATTTTTTGTTTGGTTCTTTCTTTGTAAGGCAAATTTTAAGGAGGTTTGAGACACTGGCAACCTGGGCTGTACACAGTAAGATTGCTTCTCTAGTTATAGAAAAACACACTAATAATGTACTTGAGCAGCATATTTGGAACAATGCAGTCAGCTTTAGGAATCAACAAGAAACCCAGGGTTATGTTCAAGACACAAAGACTCCAGGCATGTGGGGAATTTTGCAGGGACATTTCAAGTGATGCTAGCAGGAGCGGAGGAACACCGAGATGAGGAATAATGGAAAAGGTAAAAGAGAGACCATTCCTCAGAACACTAGCTCATTAAATCCTAAAGAATGACTACTAAAATTTGAGCCCTATATTGCACTTACACAAGCAAAGTGTCAATCAATTCCAAAAGAAATCTGGCCTATGTGGTAGAAACAAGATTGGGCCCTAAAGGAGATATATTAACCACAGATGTGATCAGCCTTATTGCAGGCTGAGGAGGAGGACTGCTATACCTGTGGAACCGGACAGTAGGCTCCCATCCCTCCAGTGTTTGGACCCTGGTCACCATCCAATAATCGTTTGTGGGCCTGGGCTGGGGGCATTGAGGCAACAGTGACACCATCCGTGAAGCACAAGCACTGTTAAGAGATGCACACAACAGCAACAGTGACAATGTCCCGTCCCAAGGGAAGGTAACAGGCTGAGGCTCAGTTCTACCAGGGAAATTTAGGAATTGAAGATAGAAAGCAGTAGGATCCACTTACTCTGCTGCAAGCCCACTGACCTGAAGGACAGATTCATTGAGCTTTCTTTCTCATTTTTAAATAATCAGGAGAAACGGTGGCCCTCATAAGAAATCCTTTCTGATGAATTAGATCTTGACCTCTCAGTCACATGGACATATGCTCACCTTAAGGCATGTGAATAGTCTTAATTGACTTGACAGAATTTATTCATATGTTTCGAGTTAAACCTGTGTGTTTGCAGATCTGGGGCCTGAGTGAGTGTGAGGTATTCTCAGTGCAGGACAAACCTTGCACAAAGAACACGCTTTCAGTTTTCATGTGGCATATAATATGCATGCTTAAGTTTTATCCTACCACTGAATAGTAATCCATGGTAAGGAAAGTGTTGAAATAGGCACTAAATATTAGCACAGAATTATTGATGTAACAAGAATTACCAAGACAAAGTCCATACAAACATGTTTTAGGTCACTTCAGGCAAAAATATCATCTTCCAACTAAAAAGATCACCATAATCACAATTTTATGGCTAATGCAGAAGAAAATTCTACTGACAACATACATTGATTAGTATGACATTAAATTGCTTACACTGCATATTTATTTACGTAAGTGCAAATAAACAAAAAAACCCTATTTGAAACAATAAACTTGTGTGTTTATTCACAGAGAATAGCAAAAATACCAAAGAATAAAAGCATATAACCACACCATTGATCACGTACAGAAAGTTCTTCCCCTTGAAGAAGTTCTTCAATAACAACCATCTCTCCAAACATTCCGTCCTGTACAAAAAAAATTTCTCCAGTTAGCAAACATGACATCTACTGGCTAAACTCTGTCTTTATTTTCTTTTAACAGAAGAAAACAAGGTCTATGAAAAGTATTGGCTTGCTTGAATTCTGGTATGCTGAGCAAACACAATAGAAACTCATCTGCAGATAAGGAAGATGCATTGAAATGCACCTTATCAGACCCCAGGAGCCAATGAAAAATGAAGAAGCTGGAGGGGCAGGGCAGCAGGGCTCAGTGCTGGAACAAGAGTTCAGTCACAAACTCTACAAAGCCCTGCTAGCTGCCCACTGTCTGGGGCAAACATGAGGAATTTGAGGAGCATACTCAGAGAAATTCCATAGTCAAATGGGCAAGTTTCTTCTGAAAATATTTGCTTCCTGTGGCTGAAATTACAAACTCACAGAATCAAGAATTGTATTCCCACTGATTAATGGAAGATTTATCCACCTGCATCATCTCTTGGACAGCTCTGCAGGCTTCCTCTTTGCTGGCTGCAATAGTCACTTCTTTTCTAGCAGCAGGGCCCCTTGCCCGTACAACTCGTGCAGGAAAGTCTGTGCTTTAAATGAAAGCAAAAGTGAGATTCGGGCATCCCTACTGCATCCAGTGAAATTATCATTTTTAAGCTGAATGCCTCCCATATTCTTCCTTTTTTTTCCAAACAGTTGAAGAATAACACATCAGAAAAACACAGAGCCCATCATGTCATTGAGGTGAATGGACTCTTATAAGCTCCCAGCACCGGACTATGGACCAGAAATCCATGAATTCTGTTGTTGGTTCTGACACCAACTCAATGTATATCCTTGGACAAGTCACTGAACTTTAACATCTCGCAGTTTCTTCCTCTTTTCCCTGAGTTGGGTTACTATTTTATTCATGTCATAGGTTTGGAAAGATGAACTCATTGATGATTGCTAGTTTTGTAACACCAGATTACAGTACGTAATCCTATAAACCACTATGGAAGTTCTGTTTAGGGTTGTAGGGTTAAGGCTGAGTTAGCTCTTGCATGTAAAGGATATGTTAGAACTAGTGTATTAACACTGTATGCCCAGAATTGTTCCACTTACTCTTAAATGCAAAATAAATCTAGAAGGAAAAAAAAAAAAAAAAAACAAAAAAGAACAAAACAGCATAACATTAACATATTTTAACTACACTTTATCTATCCACCTCTCTCTGGCTTGAGGCCAGTCAAATAAAATGTTCCTTTTGAAGACCTGATTCTACACACTACTAGCCTGTTTTCTGAAAAAAAAAATCTCATTTCTCCTTTACACATTACGATTTATATTAGGATAAATCTCAACCCTCGATTCATGCAAGCAGCCAAAGCAGGATCACACAAAGCTCCCTTTTTCCACATCTCAGTGTCCTGACCTGAGATACAGTTTTCCTTTTTGAGTCTTATGCATGCTTGCAGAAATACCAGTTGTTGGCCCGTTTCTCTACATGGCAGTAATACAGACTAAATGCTGTTACAGAGCAAAGTCAGTGAAAAGGTTGTTTTTATTTAAAAAAAAAAAAAGTTCCACTAGGTTATACCACATGTAGCACGTGACAGCAAAGACAAGAAGTCCGTGAAACCGACCCACAGCTACAGACCAGTGTTGCTGAACACAGCAGCTGCTGTGAGACTGGATCAAAATAGCCACAGTGGTAAGTTACTCTCCCAGAGGATCCCCAATGACTTCAGAGGCATTACCGTGCAAAGCAATTGCGAGATATGCAGTTACATTTCTCTCTCCATGTAAGAGAGATGCTGTCTAACCTTGAAGAAATAAGGGTATACTCATTAAGTTATGAGTATTTGACCAGTACCTCCCAAATCACTCCACAGATAGCATTTTGCTGGTAACTGTGTAGAAATTATTCTTACCCTCATAGAAAGACTACTGAAATATTTTTCTCTGTCACAATTTTTTTATCTTTTGAATAAAAGATGCTCTAACTAGCATCCTGAAGAAGCTGATCAAAGGGAAGAAGAGCTGTGATCTGTGAACAGAAAAGTCAACCTGTTTAAGTTCCCTGCACCTTCATCATCTGTCTCTAATTACAAAACTAATTAATTCAGTAGGTACTTGAGAAGAACAACAGTTGAAAAGTTACCAAGTTCTAGGTAACTATCATGGGTGAAGGCCAAATGCATCTACAAATTGACAGAGGTGTTTCCAGTATCAAAATCTTTACCTGATAATAAACCTACAAGCCTCCTGGGGATTGGTGAAGGCTTTCCATCTTGCTGTTGGGATCCCATGTCGATCCAGAAAGGCTTTGGCAAAACTGATGTTGGATGCCAGCTGGGCTGCTTTTGCAGATGGTCCAAAACACCTAACTCCTGCTGCTCTCAAGTCATCAACAATCCCTAATTATCAAAAAATAGCAAAAGATGCAAGTCGTCTCTTTGGAAACAAGTCATTTTGACAAAAGGAAAACCACATTACCATTCTGGCACTCTGTTACACGTTTCCTTGTCTCAAACAGCTAATTCATCCTTACAGTAAGGTTCTGCATATCCAGTGACCTATTTCATCGTTTAGTTTTAAGAGGTCTTCAGCTCTTTACATTACTAAGCACTGTCACAGTTACCACTCCATGACTATTGGATAGAACTGTCTGGTACTACAGTAAGTACTGATCTCACTGTACCACATTACAATAAATGCACATGATGGTCTGGGTACTGTTGCATACAGCGACAATGTTAGGACTATTGCAAGAAAATTCTTTATATAAAGGAAAGCAGACCACAAGACACAAGTACTTGTAACCATTACTGATTCTTGATTCTGCACGTTTTCCCCTGCTGATTTCTAACATACAAAAAACAGCATACAGCTATGAAGCCAAATATTTTAAGGGACTACAATTTACAAGATAATCCAAATTTTCTTGCTCTTTAGCTTAATTCACTGTGTGTCCTAAGAGCCTAAAGAGGTCATTTTAAAGCAGAATTCAAGATGCTGATTTTTACTGTCAAGTTAATTTATTTCAGCCTTACCAGCTGCCAAAAGAGCTTCTTGTCCAACTAACACAAGCCCAATGTTATGATCTTTGCAGAACTGGGTAACAATAGTGTGATTGCTCACTAATACAGCTGAAAAGGCAAAGGAAATATAATTAAGTTACCACTGTAAAGCCTAAATAAGAGATGAGAGATGAGGATGTTATTGTTCCATCTCCCTACCAAGTATAATTAAAATAATGAAACAGCCCTTGAAGGGCAAAGTAAAACAAATAATAGAATAATGACAGAGTTCAAAAGGAACAGTGAACATTTCCAGTTTCCACTACTGTTTTAAATATACATCTGAGAATTTATCAAATGCATTCTATTTGCTATATGTAATCAATATAGACTTTTTAAAGCTGCTTATCATAACAGAATAAAAACTTTTAAAAATAAAACTGTAAGTTCTTAAAGGAAAATCAATTTCAACATTTGAGCAAAGATTTACTCCATGCCAGTGCGTGATGTAGCTAAATTTAGCTGGGCAGCCTGGACAGATATCAGAGAAGTTTCTATCCAGAAGTTAATAACTTTGAGCCTTCTATTCTTCTGTTAAGTTTCACTGAAGGCCGTCAGTAAATTCAAACATAACAGTGGGAGAAAAGAGATGAGGTATAGAAACACACAGTCTCATATAAGCCTCACTATCCTAAGAACCTAGGCTAAAAATAGACATAGTATGATGTTTTTCTAGGCAGTTCTAAAATTCAGAAACAAAACACACACAAAAATCTGTGCCCTAAATATTTTGTGGTATCAGTAAAAGAAAAGAATCATTGTTATCTTCTACTGACTCAATACAAATATAGTCAGGTTTGTTCCAGTTCCAACACACATATTACTGATTGCTTGGCACAGTATTTTATTTTTTCCCTCTTTTTACCTGAATTTGAAATTTTTCCATTGTCAGCTGTTCCTGCATTTCCTGGAGCAACAAACACATGTTTTACATGTGGAGACTGGGCCAACTTCCAGGCCAGCGCATGCTCTCTCCCTCCGCTGCCAATCACAAGCACTCGATCGGCCATCAACCTGTGCAAACCCAGGATCATATAGTACTATCTATTTATTTCACAAACACATGTAAAAATAAGCAAAAATATATAAATTATATCTCTGACTTATAATTGGTAAGTAACACCAATCCAGTTTGTATTAGAAAGGTTTCTGTAAGACGTCTGAACAAAGTGACTGTGCCAGTAGTGTCACTGGATGGATGCACCATTCACATTTGGTTTAAATATTGACAACAATGAAATCACTGAGAATATTTTCCACTTGTTTCAGCATCATCAAAATTTCCTCTCTTAAGCATCCAGACTGAAATAATCTTGTTATGGCTAGGTCTCATCAAGTCCTTTGTACAACTACACAGGACAGGACTGAAAGTTTAATTCAAATGCTCTAGGTAACTTACCAGATAGATGTATTTCAAACTGAACACTGACACTGTGGTCAATCTAGGAGCTTTCATGAGTGTAACATCCTCAGTAATAAATGGCAAAGACAGTTTTCAGAACAGATTTTATACTTCGACAATTGCTAAGAGGGCAACTTCAGCAGAACAGCATGCTCAATAAAAGAACAACTGTTAATTCCACTAGCACACTGACATTTAAAACAGTTCCTCAACAATATTTATAGGCAAATTAGTTTTGATTTATTTCAGAAATATTATCATACTCAACATAGGTCACATCTGCAAACTTAATTTTTCCATATCTGCTGAATGTGGACAAGTGTCAGAAAGGAAAAACATCCCAGAACATGACCTTTAAGGATGATGCTAATGACATAAACCAGTCCTTACCCAGGAAATAGATAATAAATTAAAGATGTCATAAAACTCTGGCTTTGCAAGCAACGTGTCTGCAGTCTTTTCCCGAGGAATCACAACCATTGGTTTCAGTTCATTACGTACCTTCCAAAGGCAAACAGAAGCTAAATGGTGACACTGAGGTAAAATATTTCAGAAAAGGAGTTCATAGGGCTGTGATAAATCAATAATCATGTTTAGAGTTCCTGAGACAGTACTAAGGTGTCTTAAACTAATATCAACAAAATACAATTTAAATATATATTTTTTTATAATTATTAAATTGTCCAAGTACAATGTAAGTACTTCAAGTAGCCTGTCCCTGGGGACTACAGACTGTTGTGAATTATCTAAGAGACTAAATTTAGGTTTTAGGTATTGTGCTCTATGTGTATAAACTCAGAGCATGAGCTTAATGCTCTATCAATTGCCTGGCTTATTTCCTTGCAAAAGACTTTTCTAAGTCTTTATACTATGTAACTATCCCATATGTCAGACTTTGTTTTTCCTTTTGTCACTGATGACATGTATTTCTGGAGTTACTAGGAAGTTGCTATGAACTTAAAGGTAAAGGGTTACAAGCACTCTAGCTGTAACAAAGACATCAACATACTCTCTAAGAAGCTTCATTATGTCCAACTGTTATTAATAAAAAGCAAAATGTTTTTTAAAATCAAAATTATTTTTTCTGTTAAATACAATTTCACAATTTACTGAAGTTTTTTTTCTAAGGCAGAATAAATTAAAGTTCCTGACCGGAAAGAGAGTGAAACCAAGCAGTGCCTCCTACCCTGTGGAAAAAATGCACATTTCCATTTCACATCATAGTGAGGACACTAAAGACATTTTTTGCAAAGCAGTGCAAAAGCATGCTGGAAGAAAAGAAAGCTGGTGAGACGGTTGATCCTAGAGGAAATGCTGATGTCTCACTCGAATCGTCTTCCCTTACCGTGTCAGACCCTGCTGTTTGTCCACACAAAAGGCTGAGGAGTTCTCCAGATGGATTCCAGTTCCTTCTTCAGCTCCTGCTTCAGATCCAAGCGATTTCTGGTCTCCTAAAGCCAAGGATAAGGGTGAGAGGGTGAAAGAAGCAGACAGACCTGCTTGCTGCCCTGTCCCCTTTTATCCTCCTGACAGGAGGATCTCCAGCAGGATCCCCTTAATGCTGCCCAGCCCTTCAAAACAGACCTCCCCACAGGCTTCAGCAGCATGGACCATTCTCTCTTTCCATACTTCCTTAGATAACAACAAACACAATTCCTCCCCACCAATCAGTCCTACAATATTAATAGTATTCAACTCTAGGAAAAACAAAACAAAACCAAACTACAATGTGGTATCAAAAAGCTGAGATAATTGCTCAGTTCCCATGTTAAAAGTGATTTTATATTCTCTGACAAGAATCTCAAAGACAACTTGCTAAAACAAAACACAGCTTTCATGGTTTACAGATAAGCTGAAACACTCCAGTTAAAACCTGCACACATAACTCCCACAAACCTCTTCTTTGTAATAGAACATATCTCTAGATGTATATATAAAGGTTATATTAATATCTAACAGACACTGGAATTGCATCCCCCTTAATTACTACCCTTTTTACCTTTTGAAGAAATTTAATACACGTAGTGCCACAGATACAATCTATATAATAAGCGTTATTTTGTTCTCCACTGGTTCCTACACCCTCCTCTTTAACAGTCTAATCCTTTCATGATAGTATCTGAAATCCTTTACTTGACGTCTGGCAAGCTTGCAATGCTACCACTCTTCACTGAAAACAAAATTAATGTATCCCAACACAGCACTGAGCAGTATCTGTGTGTTTTAAAGTCAGTCAAAGAGAAATGTAAAAATACATTAATAGAAACACAAACCATTCCTTTCATACCACTGAAACAAATATTTAAAGGAAATCTGCAAAGTTTGTTTAAAGCTTCTGTGGAATTAACAGCTTGTGTACTGTTGAACAGAACCTCCCAGTTTAAGGAGACGTGCCTGCTACAACAGTCTTAAGCGTCACTTACTGAGTATCTGCAGACTGCCTTAGATTTGCAAGCTCACAGTTCTACATTCTCTACCTGTGACTGAACAGCAAAGCACCACAAGGAAAGAAGAGTCCTATTTCTTAATTGGCAATAAAATTTCTCTCTTTTGCAACAGTTTCTGGAATTTCTTCCTCCAGCCATGAGGCTGTGACAATTTAAGTCAGAAACAGAAGTCCTGTAGCTCTGAAATGTCTCACTGCAACATGATTGGCCAGAAGATAAATTAAACTTGCATTCAGTCCAGTGGGTCAATTCGTATTGCAATTATTCAACCAAATTATTTTCTTAGGTGATGAAGTGAATATGCAGAAGAGAAAGTCAATATACACAGAAACTTCCAAAATCAAAATATTTTACAGAAAGCATATTTTAAATGAAAAAAAACAAAAACAAAACACAAACAAAAAAAAACAAAGTAGAAAACCATTACCTAATGAATATAAAATATCTCTGAAACAATGCATTTTGATGTTATTCACTAAGATAGTATACTGGCAAAGCCATAACCGGATGAGCAGTCAGAGTATGATACTGCAATCTGTAAAATGGAGCAGATTGCTCTGTGTGGTTGCTGCTTCCTTTCAGATGTCAGTGCCACCAATTCACTGGCTGGCTACGCAGCATGCTCAACCATACCCCACCAAGTACCATTAACAAAAAAAAAAAAAAAAAACACAAGGAGCTTTTTTCGTTTATTTTTTAATATTAGATGCTGGTGTTCAGGGAAGAAACAGATTTCTATTTGTCTTCCATCTGCCGGGCCTGCAGTTCGTGCATCTGGGTCCTCCTTTCGCAGCTGAGGGTGAGAACTGCTTCTTGGCTTGGGGTTTCTTTAGCTGAAGTCGCCGTCCCCCACCCACCACCCAGCCGCTGCCACGCACGGCGGCTGTGGGAAAACGGGGAGCTCTGGGTCACCACAGGCCCGGCGCGGCCCAGCGAACGCCCGCTCAGCGCGGCTGCCCAGGGACGCCCACAACGTTTTGAAAACCCTGCCACGAGCAAGGGCGAGGTCGCTGCGGAAAGACCAGGCCTCTGTCAGGGTAAGCCGCCTCACCGGCCCGTGAAGAGGCAGGGGGAGGTGCCACCGACTAAGGCGGAACTCGCTCCGGAGAACAAAGGCTAAAAAGCAGCGAAGGACTAGGTGTATGAGGCGTATGTAGTAAAATAAAAGAACGAGAAAAGCTGCGCCTCCCGCACGCTCTCATCGCATGCGCTCTACGCACTAACCCCGACCCGACGCCGGACACCCCCCCACCCCACCCCCCTCGCCCTGCACTGCGCACGCGCGCTTGGCCCACAGGGGCCCCCGCAAGCCCGCCCACGCGCCGCGCCCCCCCCCCCCCGCCCGCGCCAGTGCGAGGCCGGGCCTCGGGCTCCCTCCGCTGGCTGAGCGGCGCGGCGCGCCCCCGTCCTTGGACGAAGGGTAACAGCGGTCGCTCCTCCTCCTCCTCCTCCTCCTCCTCCTCCTCCTCCTCCTCCTCCTCCTCCGTTACCCCCTCCTCGGGGGGGAAGGGCGGCGGCGACCAGGTGAGGCGGGCGGGGACGGGGGGAGCCTCCCCCCGCCCGACCCAACACCCCCGGGGAGGGAATCGGGTGCCGAGCGACACGCTGCGGGCCTGCCGGTAACTGCTTTCCTCAGCGTTGCCTCCGGGCGGGAGCCTGTCCGTGCCCCCGCCGCCCAGCGCGGGGGGGGGCGGTTGCGGGGGGGCAGCCGCTGGGGCTCTGAGGGCGGCGGGGCAGGCTGGCTCGTGCGCCAGGCGCGTGCCTCCGGTAACGCCGCCCTCCTCGGCCTTGCCCGGGGGGGGGGGGGGGGGGGGAGCTCGGTCTTCTCCCCCCTGCGCCGGCCTCACCGCGGGGAGCTGAATTCAAGCGGCTGGGGAATAACAATCTCCCCCCACACACACCCCCCAGCCGGCACCGTTCGGCGCCGTGGGGCGAGTGCTATACGTACCGTTTGATACAGGGTTTGCCTTTTTTTTTTTTTTTTTAAGCACAGATATATTAAAATCAAGTCTACGGAGTTGCGAGAAAGTCTGCTTCAGATC
The DNA here is from genome assembly GCF_018691265.1 of Tyto alba. NCBI lineage: Eukaryota > Metazoa > Chordata > Aves > Strigiformes > Tytonidae > Tyto > Tyto alba. The sequence continues at coordinate 29,821,954 of NW_024881276.1, forward strand.
AGCATGTTGAATTTCAAAAGTGTATTCGTTGAATTTTTTTTTTTCCATTTAAGTAGTAGTTGTGTGGATTTTTATGGCCATATGTAACTAAATTATTATCTAGCTGACCACCTAGAAGGAAATAAATCACCTATATCATAAATAAAACCCCCAACATGTTAATAAGGTCCATAATAATAACCACAAGCTGATGACTTAATGCATTACCTGGATTAAAATCAACTGAAAACATTCAGGATTGATCCAATCTTTCATCCGGTCCCAAGTAGGTCTCCTTTCCCTTCTCTTTTCAGGTGGGTTAATGCAGAAGGGCAGTTTGTTATATGCAGAACATACAAACGCTATTTATTCCTTAATCTTTATTTAACCTATTTTTTTATTTGGAAAGGAAGTCAGCAGATGATATGTTGTAGTCACTGATGAATCTGCAAAAGCAGACTCTTTAGCACTACATATGCAGCATTTGTTTTAGGATTTTCGTTAATAAAGAGAATTTAGCTGATGTGTAAATTGTGTGTGCAGTTTGTATGATACTTTTCTACTTTTAATTTTGCATGAGGACTTACTTATGTTGTCGTTTGCTAAAGGTGTTCTTTTTGCTGTTTCCCAAAATAATTCAGAAGTGCTGGTATTCCTGACAGAATGAGATGCTGTCAGCTACTGATCTGTTCTGAGTTCCAGTTTTATAACCTTACCTGGCACAAATGCAGGAGATTGGCCACTAGAATGTGAGAGTCCTGCTGGGATACAAGAGTTAATTTGAAGGAATCTATAATTTGAACGCTACTTCAGTTGATGCTGTGAAATACCAAAAGGATACTGTAATGAGATCCTTTGAGAATATACAAGGTCTTGAGGCACTGATGTATGTGAGTAGAAAATGCAGTTGATGGCTGAATGTAGGTGTATCGAGGAAAGGGGAGAGATACGTTTCAGCAGAGCTACAGCTCAACATATTTCAGGTTTACATTGCACAGAGTTTGCAGAAAGGCAATAAAGCTTTGGCTTTTTGGGAAGTCTGCAGTGCAAACAAACCCATGTTACTGTTGCTATACCAGGAGAAAACTGTTATTGTGAATTAATTTTCATTTACACTGTAATACTACTACTTCAGTAGTAATTAATAAGAAATGCAGATTTCAATATTAGTCCATAAAAGAAAATAACATTGCATATGGTTCTGAAATTTTGTAGGGATTTCTTTAAATGGTATAACAAGTTAAAGATAATACTTAAATCATGTAAGTTCTTTTAAAAAGCATAGTTAACACAATTTTTATAAAACTGTGGTTTTAGGTCATTGTTTGTAATGTAGCTGCATCTGAAGAAATATTAAGTGGCTTTGTGTCATGCTGACTAACAACACAGGGCGTCAAGCAATGATTCCAAGAATCGTGAAGCTGTTTCCCTGCATTTGTGGCAGCAGAATGTTGTCGGGTTACAAACCTAAAAGCAACGTCAAGGACTCTTACAAAATTCTTGAGCTTGAGGAAGGGTGTTCCCTTGATGATATCAGAAACTCTTATCGAAGTCTTGCCAAAAAATACCATCCAGACACTGGTTCTGCCACAGCTGATTCTGAAGCATTTATGAAAGTAGAAGAAGCGTACAGAGTCGTGCTCAGTGATGTGGCATCCAAAAAGACATCAACCGAGAATAATGAAGAGGAGGAAGATCAGCTGAAATCAAAAGCACCACAGCATAGACACTACTTGAGTTTTGAAGGCGTTGGTTTTGGAACTCCAAGCCAAAGAGAAAAGCAGTACATGCAATTTCGAGTAGACCGCGCTACTGAACAAGTGTTGGAGTATCGGAAGCAGAGACTTGAAAGCCAGTATGCTGCTACTGACCTAATGAAAGCCAAAGACGTGAGGCAAAGCAAAAAGGTGAAAATAACTCAGGCAGTTGAACGGTTGGTCGAGGACCTCATCCAGGAATCGATGGCGAAAGGAGACTTTGACAACCTCAGTGGCAAAGGGAAACCCTTGCAGAAATTCTCAGACTGTCCACATATTGACCCTATGACTCACAACTTGAACAGGATTCTGATAGACAATGGCTACCAGCCAGAGTGGATCCTGATGCAGAAAGAAATACGGGAAACTATTGAGCGGTTAAGGAAGAGTATAGTGGCATCTAGAAGTAAGCTTGGAGGGCCAATGACGCCATGTAGCCAAAAGCAGTGGAATCACATTTGTGAGCAATTTATAGAAGATATCAGGAAATTAAACAAAAGAATTGACAACTTCAATTTAGTTGTTCCTCTTCTGAGCAGACAAATGGTGCACTTCAGTGCAGACAAAGAAATTGTTCGAGCACAAAAGACTTACGAAGCTTTGATGGAAAACAGAGAGGCTTCTGTTTCAGACACAAAGGAAAATGAAGAGGAAAATGTTAAAAGGTTTGGGTGGAAGTCTTCTCTATTTAAGTGGTTAAACTTACACTGAAACAAGATAATACTAGTTCATCTATCTTGTCAAGATTTTAAATGCACTTTATTAATGAAACCTGCAGCACTAGAGAAATTACAGGTACACTGAAAATGTAAAATCCAGCTGTCCACTGTTACACCAGTTAAAAGGATTTGGGATGTCTGATGTGCATTTGCAGGTGCTTAATTGATCTATTTGTGAATATTGCTAAGGAACAAATAAATTCAGTTATACTCTTGCAGCTCATTTTACTTCTTAAATCAAAATTAATGCTTCACTTTAGCCTAATCACTTTTACAGTCTGTTATCTCTTCAGAAGGTGAAACTGAGGCATAACAAAAACACGTTAAGGACAAAGTAGAAATAAAATTTTTGCTGTGCCCCATTAGTTCGACCTCTATCCTTGCTTATTTAAATGCTGACAGCTCATAAATTGTTGACAGATTTAATGCATTTTTTTAAAAGTACATTAATCTCTTCAAGGTTAAATTAAGTGGGAATGAAGAGAGGGTTCTAGATGTCTGGACTTGTGCTGTACATTCTGCAGAAGTCCAGTTTTGGGTTTGGCTTCTAACACAGAAGGAGGTCTCAGAATGCATCCAAGTAAATAAGGAAGACTGGCCAAAATTGTACCCTAGTCACAGGGCTTTTTGGAGGCGAGAGGTGAAGGGAATATTAATTTCCTAAAGTAATTGCATCATTTAAATATTTTAGAATATTGGCATCAGAGAACTTACTGTGAAATACTGCTGTACTATTAAAGTTTCTGGGCGATGGCTTGGAGGGTGGGAAAATCTCCATGATGCCAAAGACTTCTTTATCTTTAGTAACCTCCCAGCTCCCCACACAACCTGATTTTCCGGGAAGACTTTGAGCAGGTGTGACCAGATATGTCAGTATCTGTCTGGGCCCCCTTCCTGGTTCATGCCTCTGTGACTCAGACTGTCACTGTCTCCAACTGCGCAGGAGCTGTGCTGTGCCCTGACAGTCTGTAGGAGGGTGCCCCACAGGCTCTGGCTATGCCACGGAGGGGGAATTTCCACTCTCGGGAGTTTCAAAAATGAAAACTGGATGATGGTCACAACCACCCTTTGGCAGATGCCCCGGCACCGGCAGAGCCTGGGTTAATGCGTTTGCTTTTGGGCAGGTATCACCGCGTCTGCTCCTTTTGGCCTTTGTGCTCTTGCTCATCTAGGTGAGGTCTTCACATGCAGATGCAGCATTATTTATATTTGTTGGTAGAATGGATTAATCGAAGTATTGTTTGTCAGAAGGTATTATATAATCTAGTAATATAATTGAATATCATTTATTTATTGGTAAACACTATAGGTCTTTCAAGCCTTTGTGTTACAGCAAGTAAGTAATAATGACAAGGCGTCTGTCATGTTTTAGAAAATAGGGCTGATCTCAGCTCCCTTTAACACACCTCATCGTAGGAATTAAGGTGGCCAAAGTAAAAAGAACAGCATTATGTGCAGGCTGATCCATTGCCCCTAGGTCATGCTGCTGGGGTGCTCATGCTGTGCCGTGCCCTGGTGTTAGCTGAAAGGGTTAGATCGTGGCTATTTGTTCCCGTCTGCTGAGATCCCCTTAGGAGGCAAGGGTACGCTAGCAGCGCATGGATCGGTTGGGCCAGTTGGTAATTAAGGTACTCTTTAGCGGCTCTCCAAGTTTACAAAGATGGTAAGAAATAATGGGCCTCTTGCAGATACAGGAGTTAAGTCCTTTATAGTGGTGAAGTGGGAGCAAAATCTGCTGTGTAAGTAGCCCCAGTCTGAATGCTCAAAAAGAAAAATCAGGTTACATGGCAGTGCTGTTTTTCTGGGTGAGAGTTCAGCTTGCTGCCCTGTCCTCCTTTTCTTTGTGATACAGATGATGCGATTCATTGAGGTCATGGTGTTAGACTGGGTGATACCAGAAGGCTTTGACCTCATAAGCTCCTCACTCATTTTAGCAGATGTGTGTATGGATGTCTGTTTATTTCAATAATTTATCTATGCATTCTTGCTTTTAATGAAAGTGTGTGACTTAAACACACTTTTATGGAAGTCCTTTGACATAGTACTCTTAAAAATACCGGGTTTTGATTCTCATTATGATCCACAGGAATTGGATCTGAATTGCTGTTTAAACTAATCCAGTGACAGATTTAAAAAGAGCTAATTGCAAATGGAATTCATTGCACAAGAGTAAATGGAAACCCAATTGCAATAATCCAGCTTTGATGGAATCCACTTTGGCTCACAATGAAGATAAGTATCAGCAGTTTAAATATTTAAGTTGCCATAATGGATGAGTCAGCATACTGAGTGATTTTTATGTTCCTTTCAAAACTACTTGGTTTGAAATGGAGTAGATGTGACCTGACTCTCAGCACTTTAAATCAGCCTTACACTGTTGACATGAAAAATTGCCAGGCACAAAAATCCACTTCGTCAACATTTACGGCAATGATGATGAAAAAAAATAATTTAAATTTTTATTTTCCCCAGGTGTGTGGAGGCATATATTTTTGCAGGGCTGGTCTATTTTTTTGTTGCTCTGAGCTCACAAAATCTTAAGAGCAGTATTTAGTCAGTACTTCTAGAACAAGTAATACCAAGTACTGCATATGAAGCAGAAAAAACCCAGGAGAGAATGGCCTTCAGAAGTAATTTTTCTGTCTGACACTAGACTGATAATTTGAATTTGATAACTGTTATCTTATTACTGACCTCAAAAGGAAGAAATCATTGCTGATTCCAGATATAGATACATGTTGCTTATTCCCAGAACTCCCTATGTGTTGGTCTAATTACCGTACGGCTTGTGGCTTGAAAGACTTATCTAGATGACATCTTAATACGAAGACAAAATATTATTTATATTTAGTATTAGGATATATTAATTGAGGTATCAGTTTTTCTCAGGATGAGGAATCTGTTTCTTGCCCAACAATCTGATGGCCCTTTCAAGCACTACTAGCAAGCTCTACAATTATACATGTTAGTGCTTTCCCATAAAGGGAAAAGACATACGGCTGTAGGCTATGTGAAATAACGTCTCAGGCTGTCCTATAAGCTGAAGAGCTTCTACATATGCTGTAAATGTTGAGGCCTTGTTGCGGTTTAGCTCCAACTGGCAACTAAGCACCATGCAGCCACTCGCTCACTCCTCTCCCCCACCCCCCATGGGATGAGGAGGAGAATCAGAAAGAAAAAAAAAAAGTAAAACTCATGCATTGAGATAAGAACAGTTTAGTAATTTAAATAAAATATAACTATAACAATAATAATACTAGTGATGAAATAATAATGATCAATTAAATGATAATGAAAAGAAAAATAAAAAGAGAAGTAAAACGCAAGAAAGACAAGTGATGCACAGTGCAGTCGCTCACCACCCGCTGACCGATGCCCACCCAGTCCCCAAGCAGTGATCGCCCCCCGCCCCGACCAGCTCCCCCCCGTTTATCTCCTGAGCATGAGGGCCTGTGGGCTGGCATATCCCTGTGGCTAGTGCGGGTCAGCCGTCCTGGCCGTGCTCCCTCCCAGCTTCTGGGGCATCTCCTCGCTGGCACAGCACGGGAAACTGAAACGTCCTTCACTTGGGTTAAGGCTACTCAGCAATGACTAAAACATCAGTGTGTTATCAGCATCATTCTCACACTAAATCAAAACCACAACACTGTACCAGCTACTAGGAGGAAAATTAACTCTGTCCCAGCTGAAACCAGGACAGGCCTGCTGAATATCTTTTCGTTTCAGAGCAATAATGGCTCTCAGGATGCACATGGAGTTAGAAGGCTCTGAGGAGAAGGAATAGAAGTCACAAGAAGCAAGAGCAGGGCATGCTGTAAGAGACAAAGGCAAGTGGTAAATCTTTATTCTTAGTGGGAGAAACTGCCACTAAGGGGGGTAAGATGTGTGGTGTCTCCCTTGAAGTTATTTCCCTACCAATTGTGTTTCCCTGGATGTGGCAACCACACAGTTTACCTTCCCACAGCTGAGATCAGTTGTTAAGAAAGCAGAAAGGTGTCTGTGCTTGCATGGGGGTGGGAGGGGTGATGGGAAGGGCCTGGAAAGAAGAAAGGATATTAGGAGGAAAGCAAACAGCACGTAATGCTTCCAGATGAAGGTGGGAAGATGATGGCACACGTATTAACAGGATTGGAGGCTGCAGAGTAGGCACACATGAATTAAAAAAGAAGAAAAAAAGAAAGGCTATGATCTTTTTCAATGAACAGCAAGGCAGGAGTTTTGTTACAAACTTTTTCTTCGTGGTATGGTTCTGAGCATCATGAGTAAGAAACAACTGTTCCTCTCGATCCTCTCTGCAGTGGGTAGCCTCTTCACTGGGCCAGATAAAGTGAGAAAGGAGGAGCTTCTCCAAAAGAAGATTGTGGCTTAGCTCCAGGCCTGGTGGAACACAGTGAGCACATACAACTGAAGGGGAAAAGGAGGGGAGCTGAGAAAAGAGGGCTTTGAATACAACTTGTAACTTTGAGTGAGATTTCATGGGGTCGCAGTTTGTCTTTTAACAAGAAATTGAATATTCTGTGGCCACTCAGTTGCATCTTTAATAGGCCTGTCTCACGGTGTTAATTTTCTTACTTAGTGCCCCATATTGCTCTTCACTGTTCTTGAACAATATCCTTGAAATACCTTCCTCTTTATCCTTCTCCACTCTTAAATTTCTACTTCTTGCTTTTCAGATTGATTCTGTACTTCTTTAACTTACCACAGTGTGAATTTTCAAAGTAACCACTTTCCTAACTTCAATAACTTAAATTAATTCAATCACAGAGTTTTCCCTTAGCATCTCTAAAATCTTGACATCAAATCTTTCATAATAGGCAACAGTCTGTATTTTATGAGAAGGTGGTTCTTTCTAAGGTACCTCTGGTGCTGGTATGGCTCTCTTTCCAATGCTTTGGTGAGAAATAGCCCAGAAAGCCAGAAAAAGAGAACAGAATCCTGTGCATGGGAAGTGTGAAGGGAATTCATTGAGAGTCAAAAATTTGGGGTCAGTTGATATGTTTCGGACACGTTCAAAACGAAGCTGCAAGCAGACATCTCTTCGCATCCACCGTGCAAGCGAAACGTGCAGAAATGCTCTTGGCTCTCCCTGGCTGTGGCAGTCAGGGAGAGGCGCTGGGGCGAGCGGCGCAGGGCAGGGCTGGCGGCTGGCTCGGGCCTAGGCCCTGCTCGCATCCCGCTTTCGGGAAACGGGGATGCAGCGGGCAGGAGCGCAGCCGGCTGCTAAGGGGGGGTGGCGTACAGGCTGTGCGGAGCCTGGGTGGGAAATGCGGCGAAGTCAGAAAGAAATTATTCAGGTGCTTCTTCCTGGACAGCTGAAAGAGGAACACGGAATTGCTTATGGATTCCGTTTTTTATTGAACCGGGTGTAGGTGTCAGGTGTAACAGCACGTTGTGGTGAAGTGTGTATATTCCAAAATGGGAGCAGCTTGTTAGCACGCTGTACATTACTCGTGGGGCGGTGTAAGACGACGTGGGTCACAACCGTTTTGGGAGCTGGCTCCGGGCGCCCGATGTGGCGCCCACATCCGCGAGTGGGGGGAGTGGGAGGGCGGGGCGAGCCGGGGCCCCGCCCCCGCCGGGCAGCGGCCTCCCCCTCCCAGACAGGAAAGAGGCGGGGCTTGCGCCGGCCCCTCCTCCCGCCCGTCGCTCCGGTCGCCGGCGTCGGCTGCCGCGCCGGCCAATCGTGGCGCCCCGTCCTCACCCAGCCTCCGGTGACGCGCCGGGCTAGCTTCCGATTGGCGGGCGGCCGCGTCGCTCGCGGGTCTGTCTGCACCGCCCCCCTCCCCCCCCCACTCCCGCTCCCCGCAGGCGGAAGAATCTGGCCCAGGACGGGGGGTACGTGCGGCCGTTGTTTTCCTGCCGCTCCGCCGGTGGGGACGATGGGGCGGCGGGGCGCGTTGGTGGGAGGGTAGCGCGGGACACCGGTGTCCAGCGGCAGCGCGCGCGCTCGCGAGCCGCCAACGGCCCTCGCGGCGCCCCGGTGCGCGGTGCCGCCTCCCTCCGCGTGGCGAGGGACCCTCCGCCCGTGGAGGGGGGGAAGGGAGGGAGCGGCGGCTCTTCCCTCCTCCGCCTGCGCTCGCGGCCGCGGGCCGGCTTCGTGGGTCCCCCGCCCGGTACCCGGGGGCTGCCCCGCGCCCCTCCTCGGTGCTGGCCGGGGGCGGGGCGGAGGGGCCCTGCGCGCCCTCGGGTTTGGGGCGGGGGCGGTGTCCGGCCGCGCTGCCCCGGCCCCTCACGGCGGAGCCGCCACCTCCTGCCGTAGCGCGGCCTCGGCCGCGGGGCGCCGCGGGCCTGGCGCCGGGTGCCGGGGCGGGCGGCGGGGCCCGGCCCTCCCCGCGGCGGGGCCGCGCTCCGGTCGTTCTCGGGTGGGCGTTGGGCGCCTCTGGGAGAGGAAGCGGTGGTGCCGAGCAGAAAGTTTGAGGTCCGTAGATGAAATTTAAGAAAAAATGACTTATTTTTTTCCTAAGTAACGCAGCCCTCAGCGTAACAGTCACTGTCGGGACTTTGATTGCAGCTTTGGGGTTTTGCCTCATATTGCCCTGTCATGGCTTGAGCCCATTAAATAAATATTGATGTACGTAGCATAAGCTTATGAGCAAAAATAGGCCCGTGGATAATTGCAGAATTGATCTTTTTTTCTGCCTCCCTCAAGTCTAAACACTTTAATGGTGCTTTTAAAGAATACTTACTGTAGACACCAGTCGCATTGCTCTGGGGCTGAGCATCATGCAGGTTTTTGTAAGGCAATTGTCTGTTTAATAATTTTGCCACACAGCCTTCTTTTTTTTTATTTAAAAGTTCCTTTATTTTCTCATTCTGTCTTTCTGTATTTCTTCAAAACTAGGCAATACAGCGTTGTGCTGTGGTGTATGGGAAACTGAAAGTGAAACTGCATGTAATTACTGAAATGAGTGAGTGGTCGAAAGACCCCCCTTTAAAAATTACAGTGGACTTGATAGAAATGTTCACATAAGCTCCTTACAGTGACTCCCCGTTTTCATAGTATATGTATATAGGGAAGTTGTGTGGCTTAAAGCATATTCTGATTGGTTGCTCGTGAAAGGTACTGTCTTCTTTGAGGAAAATAGGGTTTTCTTGAGTTTAAATTTATTCTCTTCCTCCTGTCGATCTTTTACTTTCTTCTTTGGAAATAGGAGGTTCCATTCTCTGCTAACCTGACAGTATTTTAGGGCCCTTGCACAGCTTTTGTTTGCGCAGGCTTTTTTTGTATCTTCTTGTAACTGCTTTAATATGCTATTCAAATTAAATCAGTTTATTTTGGGGGAGAGAAACTGATTTCCAGATGAAAATTTTGAGCGCCAATTCTAGTGTTTTCGTTTCACTTCATTTGCCTGAATAATATTCTAGTTGTTTTAACCTGAGTGCTAGCATCTGCCAAATATTATTTTTACAGTACGTATAACTGTCTTTGTTAGGTCTTCAGTCACCAATTTGTTCTTGCAAGTCTTCTTGTGTTTCTGTTTATTGGGCATGAGTGAGAAATGTTTCCTGAGAACAGTGGGTGAGCCTGTCTGCCCTTGGAAAGGGGGAGGAGACAGACTGTAGGAAGGGCATTGAAGGACAGCTAATGCAAGGAGTTTTACCTGTTTCCTTGCTGTGAAGTGTGTGGATGTAAAAGTGAGTTTTGTATCTTTATTCAGGTAAGAAAGTCAGCTGAACTCATCTGTCTTCTTCAGAGTTTTCTGTGTAGTAGGATACAGTTGGACTAAAACCTATGTATGTAATCATATTAACCCATATGAGGCTAAACCTTAACCTATCTGTTGTGGTCTTGATGGAGACTCAGCTTCACAATGTTACTGTTTTTTCACAGTTGAAATATATCTTATTATTTCCTTCTTTATTTGCTAGGGGTATTGAGAACTTACATACATATGAAACATTAACACAGAAACACAGAACAGTTTGGGTTGGAAGGGGCCTTAAAATCACCCAGTCCCAACCCCTCTGCCACCAGCCCAGGCTGCTCAAAGCCCCGTCCAACCTGGCCTTGAACCCTTCCAGGGAGGGGGCAGCCACAGCTTCTCTGGGCACCCTGTGCCAGTGCCTCACCACCCACAGAGTAAAGAATTTCTTCCTTATGTCAAATCTAAGTCTACCCTCTTCCAGTTTAAAACTGTTGTCCCTTGACCTGTCACTACAGGCCTGGGTAAAAGGTGTGTCTCTGTCTTTCTTATAAGCCCCTTTTATATGTCGTAAGGCCACAATAAGGTGTCCCCACAGCCTTTTCTTTTCCAGACTGAACAACCCCAACTCTCTCAGCCTTTCTTCATAGGAGAGGTGTTCCAGCCCTCCCAAATGGGAGGCCCCCATTTTTGTGGCCCTCCTCTGAACCCACTCTAACAGATCACAGGTCTGTGTCTGTCTTGTGCTGAGGACTCCAGAGCAGGACGCAGTACCCCAGGTGGGGTCTCACAAGAGCAACTAGAGGGGGAGAATCGTCTCCTTCGACCTGCTGGGCCACTTCCTTTGATGCAGCCCAGGACACGGTTGGCTTTCTGGGCTGTGAGTGCACACCTGCTGGGTCATCATCAGTTTTCCATCCACTGATACCCCCAAGTCCTTCTCAGCAAGGAGAAGTTGAGTCCTTCTCAACCCACTCATCACCCACCCTGTATTTGTGCTTGGGATTGCCACCCAGGTTACAGTTGACTTTCTGGCCTCCAAGTGCACATTTCCAGCTCACATCCTTTATTTCCACAGGGCTGCTCTCATTCCATTAATCCTCAAGCCTGTACTGGTATTGAGGATTGCCCCAACCCATGTTCAGGGCGTTGTACTCGGCCTTGTTGAACTTCATGAGGTCTGTGTGGGCCCACTCCTCAAGCTTGTCAAGGTCCCTCTGGGTGGTGTCCCTTCTCTCCAGTGTGTCAGTGTATCTCTTCCCTCTAGCATATTAAACCCAGCATTGTATAATAACTAGGTGGTTATTTAACAGCTTGTGAGAGGGTGTCCAACCTTGTGGCATCTGGGTTGGCTCCGTACTGTCCATCCTTCTAGTAAGTCTGATCAGCTCTGTGCTTACCTTTTAAATGAGAGCAGGGGAAAGTAGTTGCTTGGACTTGAGGCTGGATGAACTGTTCTGGAATCCTGTAGTCTACTTCCTGCTGTCCTTTTTTAGGGAAACCCCACATCCCATATTTGTTATGCCCTCCTCATGTGGGTGCCCTCAATCAGGTGTGTGTTTGATTTGAGATCAAATTCCTCACAGAGAGAGGAGTATCCACACATTGGTCACAGAACATAGGTGCATTCAGTAATGCTGGAAGAAATGGTTTGTCACTGCTTTTTAGTCATGTATCTATGAAGTCTGTACACATACAGAGCTGTGTCAGTAGCGAGAGAAATGTTTGATTATTTTACTGTTAAGTAGGGCTCTTGAAATGCCCCAGTGAAAGACTCCTTTGCAGAACTCTGAATGATGTCAGTTAATGTTTAGATCACCTTAGAAAAAGGTCATTCGCATTAGCACCTCTGTTGCCTTTTACTGCCGATTGTATTCTTTCACACCTGCCCTATCACTAAGCTTGCTTTGTGAAATCAAAGCTAGTTTCTGGCATTAGACACGTGTAAAAACAATTTTAGCCTTCTTGTCTGTGTTCTGTTGCAAATTCTTTGCACCTTGTTTCTGCATGTTTGTCATCTTATTCCCGTGAAACAGAATTGCATTGTCAGTTACTAGTTTTTACTATAGAAAAACCATCAACAGATAGTGTTTATTTCACCTGTTCACATCATATAGGGTGTTTCTCTCCTGAGCACAAAGATAAGGTTAAAGCAAAGTACAGATTTGTGATCCAGTATCAAGCAACAAAGATACAATTTCTGGTAAAGTAATATGCTTTGGCAGAAGGTTGCCCTGTATCTTCGAAGGTATTAAAAAAAAAAAAAAAATACATGAATCAACTTTTTCTGGTCTCCCTAACTTCACTCATTTGTCACTGATGCAGTTGTGAAAACTCCCATCTGTTATCCAGTACAACTAGGTGTTGAGAGAGGTTTTGTCTCACATTTCTGAAGAGATTAAAAAGCCTCTGGTTTGTCACCTAGTGTTTAAAAGACACTTAGTAACTAAGGCAGAGTTTTGTGCAATGTATGGTATCCGTAACATTTATCATTATTGACTTTGCAAAGTTGAAAGGGTTTTGCTAGGATAAATGCTAGTCAGTTTTTGGATTGGAAGTTGGCTTAATTATACTAGCTGACAAAACAAACTATATATCCTCTTTCAATCTTAGAAGGGAATGATTTTTTCATTTTGTTTCAGCCTTTTGAACTAGAGCAATTTTGCAGAAGTAAGAAGATTTCTTTAAGTCATTCAAGAATTTAACAGGCTATTTCTCAAGTATCAGAGAAGGGTTGAGGTTGGGAGGTGCCTCTGGAGAGCATCTGGTCCAGCCCCCTGCTCAATCAGGGCCACCTACATCAGGTTGCCCAGGACTGTGCCCAGATGACTTGAATATCTCCAAGGATGGAGACTCCACCACCTCTCTGGGCAACCTGTGCCAGTGCTCGGTCACCCTCACAATAAAAATGTGTTTCCTGGTGTTCAGAGGGAACCTCCTGTGTTTTGCCTTGTGCCCACTGCCTCTGGTCCAGCTGCTGGGCACCACTGAGAAGAGCCTGGCTCCGTCCTCTTTGCACCCTCCCTTCAGGTATTTATAGACATGGATAAGATCCCCCTGAGCCGTCTCCTCTCCAGGCTGAACAGCCCCGGCTCTCCCAGCCTTTCCTCACAGGAGAGATGCTCCAGTCCCTTCATCATCTTCGTGGCCCTTCACTGGGCTCTCTCCGGTGTGCCCGTGTCTCTCTTGTGCTGGGGAGCCCAGAACTGGACACAGAGCTCCAGGTGTGGCCTCACCAGCGCTGAACAGAGGGGAAGGATCCCCTCCCTCCACCTGTTGGCAGTACTTCTCCTATTGCAGCCCAGGGTACCATTCATCTTCTCTGCAGCAAGGGCACATCGCTGGCTCATGTTCAACCTGGTGTCCACCAGGGCCCCCAGGTCCTTTTCTGCCAAGCTACTTTCCAGCCAGGTGGTCCCCAGCACATACTGGTGTGTGGGGTTGTTCCTAGAGGCAAGACCGGGCACTTCCCCTTGCTGAGCTTCATGAGGTTCCTGTCAGCACATTTCTCCAGCCTGTCAAGATACCTCTGGATGGCTTCCAAGTAGAGGGTGAAAGATAATTTCTGTTGTTGACATATCTGAAACACTTTTTTCCAGTGGCTTTTCTTGGCCTGCCTCCTGAATCGCAGTAGAACTTTACATTATGTTTGAAGGAGGTTAGTTTAAATAGTATATCTAAATAAATGATCCATTAGGCAAAAAAAAAAATCCAGAGGAAAATATAGCTCTGAAGAAATACAGCTTCAGTCATTCTGAAAATGACTGGAAGTGTATTTGCAGGCAAGGTAATAACTTGGGTAGGTTTGATACAACCACGATTGTGTTCAGGGGGGAGAAGGAGCAGCGCAGCGGGTTTGTCCGTGTACTCCTCCCTGCGGCCAGCTGCACCGCAGGGTGAGAGCCGTGGAGCCTGGAGAGGTGACAGCAGTGGGAGCTGCCAGCTGTGGGCCAGAGTGGGTGGGTGGGAGGGGAAGGGAAGGAAGGGGTTGCTGCAGGATGGCGGGGAGGCATGCTCAGGGTTTGAAGAGGAACAAATAAAAGTACAGATGGAGCCATTTTAAGAGTGGAAAAAAAGGAAGGGCTGTAGGAGCAGTCGTAAATCTGTCATAGCACTGCCTGGCAGTTTTGTTGTAGAAGGAATAAGGATCTGAAAATTGCTAGGTAAAAGTGTAATCTAGGAAAATAACTATGTAGTTGAGCCGAGATACTGTACAAAAGTAAAATCATTTTGGAATTGAGTGATTGATTTTAATGCTTTAAAGTAGCATCATAACTATGGATGGACTTCTGGAACTAGGTTCAGGAGGACAAACTTTTTTTATCTTATAGGAGGTGGCCTGTGTTTGTAGTATAGGTAAGCTCAGTGTATTTATTTTTGTTTCACTTCTCATTGTAGACTTCTAATTACCATTATTAACCAGAAAAATGTTCTGCATCTGTCTGTCCTGTTACATAATCATTAAGGACATTTGTCTGTTGCTAGCCTTTAACAAGTATTTGGAAATTATTGGTTGGGAAAATACAGAAGTTGACAATACTGAAGCAAAATAGAACGGCATTAAGAGTGGCTGATGAGTCACTGCTAAATAGAAAAGCTGTAAATATTTGAACTTCTGATGTTCAAACTATATATGCTAATCATCTTGCACTGTGAGGATAGATATATAGTGCAGAATCTTACACAGCTACTGTCTCACCAAATTGTTTGAGAACTGGGTTGTTCTAGTAGTCGCTGTGTAACACTAATTAACTGTACTTTCTTCTTCCTGTATTTAAAGTTCTGTGTGAACCACGCTCTGTGAAGCAGGACATTCTTTACCCTTGTATTAGTCGATTCACTGAGTTGATTTCTTTTTTCCCCTGTATTAGAAAGGCACTATATTATCTATCTCATTTGGAGACTGGAAATACGGGTATCTTATGCAAGATTCCTTGGCCTGACTCAAAGACCAAGTTCTGATCTGTGGATGGAACCCTCTTGTATCTATGTATCTTACTTTTTTTAACTGCTAATGCTAGAGAGAGGATTGTAGTTTGAAGATGAAACTTAGATTGAAAGACTTGCTTTTTCACTCCTGCTTTTTTGCTTGCTTTTGTTTTTGTGTTACGTACATTTGAACAAACAGTACATTCTATTTAATTTCTGTTTCAGATACAATAATTTATATGTAAATAGTTATATACATTTTCCGGTCGTGTGCTGATTTTATTTTGTAATTCTGCTTGTAAGGTGTGTTGTTTTTTTGAATATAGTTCAATATAGGATCCGTAAAATATATGGAATACTTTATTCTGTAAAAAACAAACAAAACTCCCCACACATTGTAAAGATTGCTCTTGACAGTTGTCAGACATCTCAAGATTTTACTATTATTAAATTTATTATTAAATATTTACTATGTATTAAATGCATCTTTGCCTGTGTTTCAGGTATTTAGGACACAGTTGTTAATGGAAAAGTTAATGTATAAGTACAAAATAAGAAGGGCAATCTAATCTTTGAGGAAATGGCAGGATTCCTAGACAACTTCCGGTGGCCGGAATGTGAGTGTATTGACTGGAGTGAAAGAAGAAATGCCATTGCTTCAATAGTTGCAGGTGTATTGGTAAGCTTTGAGAGTATGTGAATCAAAACTGCGTTGACAAATTTGGAACTATGACAAACAGTTACATTTTTGTTTCAAATTCAGTGAAATTTTACTCTTAACTGCAACCCCAGTCCAGTATATTTCTTTAAAATTTTTAAAAATGTAATTGGTACACAGCCTTTTATCAAGTCACACAATTTTGCATCTTGTCTGATAATGATGTACCAGTTCTGCTATCTTTTCTTTAAAAAAGATTGAACTACCTAGTGGATTTTTTTGCCTAATGAGGTATGTTAGAGCACCTATGTTATACATAGTTTGTATATATGTTTAGGATCTGGATTCTTCTTCTAAAAGCTGTACAGGGAATTTAATCATACACTGATACTTAATTTGTATAGAAAATGTGACCAATTCCCAAATGCTTCTCTGAAAACATCAGCTTTAAGGTTTATGCAGAACTTGCATTAAAGCTAATAACTTCCTAGAATAGTTCGCACTTGTTAAAAGTCAATTAAATCAGTGGTATGCATGAGCATTTTCTGTGTTTTGTCTGCCTGTCTCTGTACCCTTCCAGCCTCATAATACTGGTCTATTTTATTTCTAGTTTTTCACAGGTTGGTGGATAATGATAGATGCTGCAGTTGTTTACCCTAAGCCAGAACAGATGAACCACGCGTTCCATACCTGTGGGGTGTTTTCAACACTAGCTTTTTTCATGTAAGTGGATATAAAGGGAGTTCTTGTAAGATGAACATGAACTGTTAAACACAGTTTTTACTAGACAATGCAGTATATGATAAAACTTTGAATCACTTGGTTATAAATTACTTACGAGTAATCTTATTGTACCTTTTTGCATGCCAGTGTAAAGGCCTTTTTTTCTTTTACCTGTGGCCTTTGTTTCTGATCATAGTCTGGTTATTCACTGTTCTGTCCATCACGCCCCATCTGTTTGGAATGTCAGAACGCAGACCTTCCTTCACGCATGTGGCTTTCTCTAACAAGTGCTTATGTTTCTAGATCAAAATTCATGTGATGCTGCCCACTTTCTTACCTCAATATAAAACATTTGACTGCATGTTCCCCCGTTTTAAAATAATTTTTACAGCTGTCTCTGGCCAAAAACTTCCTCAAATGGGAGAGGTAGTAGTAGTATAGCTGTTGTTATAAAGATGTAAACGTGGCATGCTTGAAGGAGAAGTAGTAGTCTTTAGTGAATCGTACAATATTGGTGAGAAAAAAGGATGCATGTAGATACACAAGACCTTCTTAACACTTGGTATCTGAAAGCTACTGGGTTTCTTTCCTCAGCAGTGTAACTCATTTTAAGAAAATGTATTGTCCCTCCTTACAGAGTGTTTCGCACTTGAATACTTACAGTATTCATTGTGAAGGAAAGCAACTTGTATCATAATCATGAGAGCACTGTGTTACTGGCTGTTATTCCTGTGAAATGGCTATAGATATTTTACAAACTTAAACAGCCAGAAAGCAACCAGGAATATTTCAATCACTGAAAAGGGCAATTCTTTCATCTGACAGGTCTGTTAATATAAAAATGTCAGTAAAACTTACGAAGAAATGTGGGGTTTCCTTGAAACCCAGTTGGAATCCTTCCATGAAGGGACATATTATTATATGTGACTATACAGAGTGCCAAGTAATTTTCCCAGAATTTATCTCATCTTAAAAAGAACTATCTTTTTACTTATAACTTTAAATTGATTTTGTAATGATCTGAAATCTATACTTTGTTTTTATTCCTAGGATAAATGCTGTATCAAATGCACAGGTGAGAGGAGACAGCTACAGTGATGGATGTTTAGGAAGAACAGGTAAATTAAATTTAAAAATCATGCTGAGTTGAAAGACTGATTAGTTGTTGGATTTTTTTTTCTAAGTGGTGGTTAAACAAATAATAATCAGAAGTTAAGGAGTAGGAGAAAACTTCTGTGAAGTTAATTCATTTACGAAATTAACACTTGAAGATAAGTACTCTCTTTGTTAAAAAGGTGAACTTAGAAACATTCGACTTCTATATGTCTTGAATACCTAAACTTTCTCTGCAAATCCTGTATAGCTGCTGGGAGAAATAAATTTCTGCCTTGTGGTAGACTGTGGAGCAGACATTCCTTAAGAATGTCTTATTCTAGAATGTATCACAAACACTGTTTCCTCTGTATGTCACTGACTGTGTGGTGTCTGTGGACCTGCTGTCCTCTCTCTGCTTTCACTCATAATTCCCTTACTACTTCCCCTGTGGATCCCAGCATCTGTTTTCACGTGATCTGTAGAATGCCTCACCGGAAATCTGGTAGGATTTACTGATTTTTGAACTAGTGTACAATGCTTTTTTGCGTGTCATTCATAAATCAGCTTGAGATAATCTTTGCATACAAATATTTTTCCTTTCCCATGAGTGAGCAGGTCGATTATTTTCAATGGCATCATCTTCCTTTTTCAGCAGGTGATGCCTAGCTACAGTAGATGTTGCCCATCTGAAAAACATCTTTTTGAAGTAAACGCAGGAAGTGTTTGTTTTACGTACCCTGTTGGAATTCCATCTTTACCTCAGAAACACTATAGCTTTGGCAAAGTACCTCATCATGAGTCCACTCCCAAGTTGTGTTAAATGATATTATAGGCATTCCCTACAGGTGAGGGGAAATTTCTGGTAGTTGTGTCTGCTCACTAAAATAAGGGGGATCCAGCTACTATGTGTTTTACTAGAGAAAGCAAATTTTGGTTTCTCTTGTCCTTGATGCTGGCTTTAACCCTTTCTCTTTGTGCCTTCAGCCAGGTGACATACTGTATCATCATAGAGTAGTAGCTCGGATCATCTGTCACTATGGATAACAGTCTACATGGTTCTCAGAGGTTTTAATATTTCCTGCAGGTGCTCGTGTCTGGCTCTTCATTGGCTTTATGTTGATGTTTGGTTCACTTATTGCTTCAATGTGGATTCTTTTTGGAGCATATGTTACACAGAGTAAGTTTGTTTATTTTCACATATAGAAAAGTACTTTTGCTGTCAGCCAAAAGGCAGAAAATCCAGAAGAGTTGAAGTGTGTCAGAGCCATACCATCTAGTTTTGTAGTCAAGCAAATGGTACTATGAATAGTGTGTTAAATACACCTTCCAGTACAAAAGAACTTAATATTTCCTTTGTTACTTACTTTGCAGACACTAATGTTTACCCTGGATTAGCAGTGTTTTTCCAAAATGCGTTGATATTTTTCAGGTAAGTTATCTGGGCAGATTTCTTCCAAAAGGGTATCTGACCTGCTTCCGTGCACGTTGATACTCCTGGAAAATAAGTTCTGAAACCTGGAGGCTGACTCCAGGCTCGGACCTTTCACGATGTGGCATTTGCTGCTCTCAATGCAGGACCCTCTGTATTTCAATTTTATTACCCACCCCGACCTTCGCTTGAGGATAGCGGCCTGTAAACCGAAGGGACCTCGTGGGTCTCTGAGTAAACTGGCATTGTACAGAGAGCCAATGTGATATTATTCAATGCATAAACCAATCAAACTCTTAAAAACTGTTTTTGTTCTATTCTGCTACTTTTTTTTCTACTCCCTTTGTTCCAGTGCTTAGAAACAGTGTTTCATTTGGCCCTTCTCAGCCTGTGAGAGGCTCTTTGTTCCCTCCATCTCCTGTTAGTCCCGCTCTTTCAGGTCTCACTAAACATACAGCTCTAGACTGTGGATGAGCAAGGATATAGACAGTATTCTGGGTGAGGTGTTGTCAGTGTCTTTGGATAATGGCAATAGTGCCTTCACCTCTGCACTGCAGATACCTTGGCATTTATCCTAACAGCACTAGGTGGGAGATCCCATTGCCCTTTTCCTGACTGTTGCATACCGATGGCTTGGTTATCTGATAATTGATACGCCTAGATTTGTTTCTACTGGATGAGCTTTCAGTTATTTAAGAGTGATAATTTTTCTTCTAAGAGCATGATGGTACATTTTGTAATATTTACACTTAATTTATTTGATTTAACTTAACATCATTAAGCATATCATATGACAGTTTGAAACTATCTGTAAGTGTAATAACTTTTTATACGTATAATTCATTTTGCAAACCATGAATTTTGTTATTTAACAGAAGATAATGAAAACATTAGAGTAAGTTCTGAGATCAGTCAGTAAAAAAGTTCACATAAGCTCATCTTTTGCAAGTTCTTACGCACTTAAATTACTGTGCCAACAATTTTTCTTCTAGTACTGTAGCAAATGCTTTGCAGTGAGCTAGATTGACTGGCTCCACTGTGCTTCCCTGTTCGGAAAATCAGTTATATTCTTGCAGAACACAGCAGTTCCTAGATCTCTCCTGTAGTCTTGCACATGATTGAAATGGGATACTAATGAAGGCAGACTTTTGAGAATGGTTTCACCATGCCTGAAATCTTTAGTCTTATTTCAGTAGTTTGAACTTTTTCTGAAGCTGCTTTTTGTTTCTGAAAGTCTTTCCTTAGTTTCTGTTGCACTCTGTATCCAGATGTATTGCAGGTTTGTCATGTTTTGTCTTCTAAAATTTGTTTTCTAGGTATGAACTGTGAGACAAATTACAACCTTGTTAATAAAAAAAAAAAACCTCTTTGTTTTTTATCCCACCATGCATTTCAGGCAGTAACATTTGATAAGTCCATCCATTGCCGTAGACTCCTTACCTTAGACCAGACCTGGGGCAGTGATGCCCATCTCAATGTCCTGATCCAAAACTTTGGTTTTGATTGAATCAGATTCTCTTCCATCAGTGCTGTTCCATAATGTTTGTATTCCCTGAACCACGTGTCTCCTTCAGGACTTGTGCTTCAGCCCTGGTTGTTACTCCACCAATTTCTTTTACTTAGTTTAACGTGCTGTATTAGTAGTTCTTTTCTCTAGTTAATTGCCCAGGTGTCTAGCTTGTTTTACTTATCATCGCTTGTTGCTGTTGTTCTCAGTGTCAGTATTTCTCATTTCCTGCCCGCTTCGTTCTCCTTTGGTTTACTACGACACTGCCCTTCTTTGCCACCTGTTTGGCTATAAGAAAAAATAATTTAAAGTATAAGGAAATCACGCTTGGTTGTGTTCCCTCAACATTTTTTTTTTGTTTGATTTGTGACAATATATAATTGCATCCAACCTTATAAGAGGCATTTTGGAAAACAAATTGTAATTTGGATCTCACCCACCACTGGATCAATATTCTTTCTGATTTGCTCATAAAATGTAATTGCTCAGATTCCATCCTAGCATGGTGCATTATGTTCAGCTGACTGCCAGATGCCAGGATGAGACTTGCTGCTCTGTAACTGTGGATCGGTCCTAGAAATCTGTTAAATACCAGAATGTTTGTCATCAGAAGGGCAGCTGCTTTTACTGTGAGACTGGCCATTTTTTTTTCTGAGCAGTTGCTTCAGCTGGATCTCATAGTTTTAGCAATGCATAGTAAATGAAATATACATACAAAAAACAGATACTGACCTGAATAAAAGTTAAGGTTACTGGGGAGATGTTGATTTGCAGTGTGGATAGTATAAGATTATAAGGATACTATTAAAATTACTTTTTCCACCTTATGCGTGGTCTAATATTTTTTTTTTTTTTCTCCCTTTAGTACTCTGATCTACAAGTTTGGAAGAACGGAAGAGTTATGGGGATGAGAGATCATGTTTAGCATTGTCTATTCCATAGTTGCTATGTCGTACTATGTATGTAGATATCTTTACATTTATTCTTGTTTTGCTTTCTAAATCGTATGAACTGAGACAAATTACAGTTTCTGTAATAAGCTCCCTCTTTTCACAGGACAGATTTGTGAATATGTACATATGACTGTATATATCTTAAAAAGGGAATGCCAGGCTTTCTTTCTGAAATCTTCAGGCTTTTCTCTTCAACTACATGGGTTTCCATCAACTCCTAAGACTTGATCTTCCAAACCTTCACATGTATCAGAGATTTCAGTGGAACTATTAGTGACCAAGCAGGATAAAGCCCGTACCCTGCGGAAGGGGTTATTACTTTTATGCATAGGTGAGCTAGAGCTGATTTTGTAAGGGCTGACAGCAAGGGCTGCCTGCGTAACCTGAAGGATTCGTCAGCACATGGAAGTGACCCAGCTAAGCCTGTATTTAATGAAGGTAAATTCTATTGTATGCTGAGATTAGAGCTGATTTAAAGAATTTTATATAACTGTTCAGAAAAATATAAAGTAGCTATTTTTTTTTTTGGTAAAATGTTATGAATTTTTAAACAAGGCCCTGTATTAAGCAGGTTCTGCATGGCAAATCAAACTGTTCTTGACTTCTGATTGCTATGGCACCAATGACATTTGGTAGCACCACAGTCTTTAGAATTAATCTTGTGCTGTTTAGTGTAATAGATACCAATTAGTATTTAATGTATTTACAGATATTAGAATAAAAAACAAACAAACAACAAACCAAACAGGTGCCAGTCATACTTAAGGAATATAAAGAACAAATGAGAGTCAGACTAGCGTTTTTAAAATTATGCTAGCATAATTTTCTTCAGGGGAAGCCTTTTGCTGATAAATGAACAGTTACCCTGCTACCCATTACCTCTTCTATTTAAAAAGTGAGCATTTCAAGTGGGGATATAGTAGATGTATTTATTGTTCACAGTCTTACCTTGAAATAATTGCCAGTTTTAGGACTGCCATTTGCCCCAGTTAAAATGTATTTATCTCCTAAATTCCACGGGCACTTTATGGGAATGCTTCCATTATTGAAATCCAGTTTCTTCTAGCTGGGGTATACAGAAAGAGAGAACAATGATGTTTTATAGTTTTGGACTGATCTTGTATATTCATCTTGCTGTTGGTGACTTCCTTATCTTGTAAGTTCTATGTGGTTTTTAAAGCATTTGATGAATCTACCTTGTGTCTTAAAAGCTTTTATAACTTCCCATGTATCAAGATTGCTGACCAAATGGTATTAAAACTGCAGAATGTAACTTCTGTGCATGGTTACTGTATACTGTTAGTCATCTAATTGCTCCCTTGTGGGAATCTTTCCAGTGGACAGAATATGAAGCAAATACTGCAGCTGAAATTGTGCTACTGGCTAGACTAACTTCACCCCAGTTTCACCATCCTGCAGTGAGTTACGATATATTCACTGGTGTTAATCACTGCTGTGTACATAAGTTGTCTTGTTGTAACTTCTGAAAACTGCAATAAACTTTCTCTTATGTTCTCAAAACAGTGAACTTCACACGGGAATTGTACAGTAGTACTCAGTAGCTCGAGTAGTACTGACCTTTAAGCAAGTCTTACACCAGCTAGTAAGTAAAGCCAAGGTTTTTGTTTTCAGGTCTGTCAGTTTCTTGCTGCAGAGCTTGGGAATGTTTGTTGGCCTTTTTACTAAGTGAGAAACAAGTGTAGCCTGTAACTAAACCTGTTTACAGTATCTTGCACCTGGCACTTGACCAGCACAAGCTTAGTCTTTGACTCTGGAAGAACTCTTACAGGAAGGTCCTGATTGAAAAACAGTTTTCTTAAGAGCAGGGCAAGAGCTTCTTTCTGAGGTTACCTACCTTTCCCACCAGAAGTTGCTTTCTTGCAAGTTTTTCTTGACCATCTCCTCTGGTTTTAGAGAATGGGAATGGTCATGCTCCCTCTACAGCTGCTAAGAGGAGGAAAGAGATGGCTTTGAGCATGTGTCTTTTCCAGGAGCCTAGGCTGAAAACAGGCGTAGTGTAAGAAAGAAGGAAGCACACAGGCCTCGTTCAGAATAGCCCGAGGCCCACTTCTGTACCACAGGTGGTTCCAGCGCAGGCCAAAGTGGGTAAGGATGGCTCATTTTAGGTAATGCCTGGGCCAGCTGCACTTAGCAGTTGTGAAGATAACCCTTGAGTTACTCCTAACAAAAGGTTTTTAACTTCAGCCTAGTTGTGGAACTATAAAATTATTTAGTAACAACTCTAACAAACAGAAGCCAGGAAGCTGTATGCTGTATTGCGAAATCTTTGCAGGAGATGTTTTAACTGCCTTCTTATTTATGTCCTCTATGCATTTAGGTGGTTCCTTTTGCATGCCTGTTCATTTGTTGACAGCACAGTATATAAAAAGAACATGGATGAACTTAAAAGCAGGTATTATGCAGCTTGTGGCTGACTTGACATATGACTGTCTTCAGATAACTCTGTTGTCTTGGCATGTTGCCTAATCACAAGTGATTAGGTTAGTTCTATGAGGAAACAGCCTCGTGAAGCTTTTGGAAAAAATGTTACTGATTTTCCATGCTTGATCCATTGCTGGAAAGAGTGGAACAGCATTACCTCGGATAGCCCACAGCTCTAACAGTGACCAGGTTCGTTATCAGTGCTAAGGAACTTGAACAAGTATGTCTTTTTTTAAAAAAAAAAAAAAAAAAAAAATTGTATCAAACCCAGGAAAAAAGTTAAACAAATAAAAACAATCTTTTTAGTACAGAAGTGGTTCTTTGTGCTTTATTAGACACCTTCCAGGCCCCCCAGGATTGTGATGTGAGGGGTAACTTACAGCCCTCTGCTTTAAGGGACTCAAATCACAACCCTCAGTCCACTTGGCATTGGCAGGACTAATGTGATAATCAACAAGAGATTTTTAGTGTCTGATAATTACTGATACATGTTATATAAATTCTGAGAAATTATGTTAAAGTTTGTTTTGCTGTGAAGAACGACCCTCACTGCAGGAACAGAAGATTAATGCTTCTCATGAATGTGTTAGGAGGCAGACAGTAGGAGGCCTTCCTTGGAGCAGTTCTTTGCATAGCTTCATGCTGAGGAGGAAAGTGAAGTATTACAGACTTTCTTTTTAGACTGCCATTTTTATCTGGAGGGAAGAAGCTGCCATAGAAAACCACATGCACTTAAAAAGATTCAGAAAAGCATACTGGGGTGGATATAATACACACTGAGTGCTAACACAGACTTCACAAGGCAACAAAACACAAATCACTATAAAAGTTATTCATGGTGCAGTTGTTCTTCACTCACTGAAGAACTCCAGGTTGTACTACACCCTAAAGTGCCATCATTTCGGAAAGCTTTATTTCAGCTTTGGGCGGGAAGTAGGGTGATGCTAATATAACCACTTTATAAACATCTGTCTGTCTTTAGGCAATTTAGTGTTCATTTCCCTTTCTCATTCCACCTTTTAAGTCCCTTTGGCAGAACACAGTTGCTGTTGTAGCGCTGCAGAAGCCATTCAAACAAAGGCTCAGAGTCCACGCTCTTCTCAGGAAGCAACATCTCACTCGGGATTTGTCAGTGGCTGCATTTTGTCCAGAGCTCACCCTCTGTCCTGCCAGTAGCCACATGGCCCTGCCCATGGGCAGGAGCCTCTGCAAGGTCTCGGTACAGGTGCTGTCCCCTAGGGCACCCCCTAAGTTACGTCACTGTCACTGGAGATGCTCTGTGCATGAGCCTGACCATCCAAACTGCTGCCGCCCGCTTGGCCGCCGTCTCCACAGAATACAACAGATACGGAATCGTGGGGATCTTCCTCGGCATAATTGTCCAACACCTCTAAAACAGGCATGCTAGGGTCCTTCAAATACTAGAAAAAACCAGAAACAACAGTTTAGATCCCCACAGAACAGGTGTAGCAGAAATGAGAGACAGAGCAGGTACCACCACCTCTAGGCAAGTTGCTTCAGACTGGAATTCACAGGGAGAGCTGCTAAATGTATATTCTGTTCTGGGTTTCCTTGAAACTACACTGAACAAGGAGAAATACCTTATTTTGGGGGTGGGAGGGGAATCAATCATGCAAATGTCCATTTAAGTGAGTTAAAACAACCTGCATTTCCTATTTTTTTTTTTTAATAAATTTTGGCTGACACTCTTTTCACGTCAGTTCAAGAAATTCCTACCAGTTAAGAACAAACCACAGAAGAAAACACTTTATTACACTGCTGGGGACATATCTTCCAACTGCAGGAATCTAGCAACTGACAGCTTGTCTAAAGCACTGATGGAACAAATGAGAGATACAGGATTCTGGTTTGTTCAGTGTCCGGCAAGTCAGATCTGCAGCTTACTGTTACCAGAAAACTCCAGCGGCATTCTTCTCTTGTACTTAATTTTTGCTTTGTCCTCCCCTCTGCTCCCCTTTCCTCCAAAATTAACTCATCAGCTTTACAAGTAATGCATAATCAAAGAAAGGAGCATTAGAAAAGAATGTAGGCCAGAGACAATGGTTTCTGTTCTTTTTGCCACCCCCATATAACTCTCATTATCACTAAGCTGAAGCTGATCTTCTGTTTCACAGGGAACTGGAGCCATCTACCACTTCATGTAGTGAACCAAAAAGGAAAAAAAGAAAAAAAAAGGAAGGTCTGCCATTGAACACTTTTTTCCTGATTTAAAAAAAAATTAAACATCTGGAGCCCAGACACCTTCACATTGTTAAAAGACTGACATAGCTTGTAGTTTTACTCAAAAGCTTGTTCAGTACTGTAGGAGGCGACAAAATCTGGCTGAGACAGGACCACAGCTCAAGTCACATCTGTTGAGGGATGAAACTGACCTTAATTTCAAGTAAGGCACCACTTTTCTCTGGAATCATAGCAAGACTAGTGAGCAACAGCATTATTTTTTCAGGTGTATTAAACCCAAATGTTTCATATGGGAACTTCAAATACATCCACTCCAGCAAATTCAAGACATAAAAGAACATCAGTTTGGCTTTGCTACATGAAGGATTTCTGCAGTAGAACTGCTCCCTATAACTCAGGCGCTGAAAGCTGAGATCTTTCCATAAAAGAAGGAAGCATGTGATTTTTCTGAAAAATCTAAAAGAATACATGTGAAACTGCCTTAAAATAATTGGTATTCTGTACTCATGGAAAGTGCTTGAAGGAAATGAACCTCAGGCTTGTTGATCCCGTTTAGAAACACACACTTTGAAAATTCTGCATATTTACTGTTTTTCCTTCATTTCTTATTAGTGTTTTGCCCAAAACCAGGCTCACCATTGTTCAAGAGTGTCTACTTTTGCTTTATATTTTCCAGATTATTACAATTATCCCAGAACACATGACAGACTTTATTCTTGCAAGTCCTTTGCATTAAATGCTGCCCTATTTTAGTACACTGTACAAGGATTTTTTTTCTCCCTACGTGAGATACACTTTGTTTAATATGATACAGCTGTCTCCACTGAACTCCCATGAAATGGTGGCTGAGGTAGCATGAAGAGAGAAAATCATGTACTCTGAACTCAGACTTTCTGCAGAGTCCTTTCACCCGTATGTCTGTAAAAATCTGGAAAAACAGCTCCACAACCACAAAACTACCATAGCACAATGGAATACACTGACATGCAGATATATACAAAGAAATATGCCTCAAAGAACTGCAAACAAATACAAGCTTTTAAAAATACAGAATGTATGCTGAACAAGAACTTTTAAATCAAGAACTTAAGAGGCTACTTCCTGTTTAAATACTAAAAGAGGAAGATAAACAGGACTGAGACAGTATCGTTTAGTACAGAAACGCGTGAGCTACAAGGAGAAAAAGTCCCAGGATGACTTTTTAATCTGAGTATTGCTAAACACACACAAAAAAAAAGAAAAAGCCCAAGACCATTCCCCTATGCAGTCATTAGTCTTCAAGTCAGTCCTTGTTCTTAAAACGATCTGTGTTTGCTTTTCCATATTTGATCTCTAATCAGAGACTTCAGACCTGAGTACATGTTCTGCAGCACACAAAAATTTTTTTCCTCAGGTGAGCAACTGTTTCAGGCCTGGGGACTTAGAAAAGCAAAGAAAGGGGTGGACAAGGGGTAGTCAAGGAACAGAGAATCTTACTCTGGTTTCATAACAGGATTGTAGCAGCATCTGTGTCTTAGTGCAGAGAAAAAAATAGTTCAGTTGAGTAAAAGAAAAATAAAGTGGGAGATCATATATGAGAAAAGTAGTAATTGTTCACTTTGTGAAAACTGTTTTTATCTATTTCTATTACGCAACAGCTAGCTTCATTCATATTCACTCGAAGATCATCACTCCCTTTTACAGAGGGAGGGGGAGAGCAGGGAGAAAAATAAAATGCCTACACATACCTCTTCAAAGTGCGATGGGATTTCTAAAGGTGGCTGAGACCAGTATTTAATTGTTTTCTGGTGCTTCCACAGAAGAAAAAAAACAAGTATTACCAGAATTACAAAAAGTGACACCAATGCAAATACTAGTATAATTTGTCCGTCTTTGGTTCTCTCTGAAAAAGGAAAAACAAACAAATCACCATATACATATGGTAGGTTCATATTTATGCACCATCAAATGTAAAACAATATGCAGCAAGCTGAAATTTACTATATTTGGTAATCAAAGTATAATTTCCAGGGCTAAGATCACACCTCTACTACAGATGCCCTCTAAACACCTGTGTTCAGCGGTAGCTTGTTTTACGACTCCACACGGAAGTCACCAGCTCCCACGAGCTTCTGCCCCTCAATCACGCAGCCCTGGGGAAGCTTCTGCTTGCCAGGCAAGCAGGGCAAACACAAAGCTGAAGGGTCGGGGCTGGTGGGAAGAGGGCAGGCGGGGAATGCAATCCATCCTTCCACCCTCAGGGTGTCAGCAAGGGCCATTAATGCCGGGGGCTTCTCTTTCAAAACCACACACCTCCCTTCAGCAAAGGGAGCGCCCCAGACGCTGGTGTGTCGGTGTCGCAGCTCAGGGGCTTGTGATCAAGAACTTGGCCAATCAATATTCCCCGGGAGGTCAGCTCCTGCGGGGCTTCATCTACACACCTCCCAGCGTGCTCAAAGCATGCTAAACATCGGTTGTGCCCCTGTGTCGGTGGCCAGATGGAGAGATTCGAGAGAGGGACAGACTCCGTTATCTTGCACATGCCCTCTCCTCCCCTCACCCTCTCCCTTATCTCGTACGAAAACATGCAGCTCAATGTCAGAGAAGGAAGCAGGTCCAAGAGGAGAGGGGGGTTCCTGTCCTGCCGGAGGCGGTGGCCAAGGGAGAGGATTTGCAAAAGTAACACCATCTCCTTCATTGATAACTTCCTCTAAACACCAGGTGCTTGTATTTTCTTTGCATATCTCTAGAAAGTAACAGCCATTGCAGTATTTGTGAAGGGAAAGGACAAGGGGAAGAGTACAACACAGACCCTCAATGACTGACTGAAAAATTCCTTATTATTTTGCCACTCACGACAATCGCGAACGACCATCAGTGGTGCTCCCTTAGCATTCCTGGGTATGTAAGTGGCCAGTTAATACCATTTAAGACTCAACATTCTACATTCATCCCATTAAATACAAAATAACAACAAAATTGGATTTATACCACTGACTGTAGTTCTGTAACACTCTGGGACACTTTGCTGTCCAAGTAACTGGAGATCTGAATGTGTCATCAATTCTACTTGAATTCTAAAACAATAAAGTGTCAATTCCTTTAGATTTATGATTTTGAATAGTGTATTTCTTCTCTTTATCTCCTGTTTAAAAGACACAAAACAAGAAAAGGTGTTACCATAAAAACCAGACCCATCTTCAACACAAATCCCCTCTCCATATTTAAGTTTCTTATTCAAAAAACATAGATTTTATTTTTCATAACTCAGCCTTCCCAAACAAGAGGCGCAGTGAAATACATTTCAACTTTTCTACTTGAATGCATTTGAAATGTCATTATTTTTTAATGAAATGAAGCCTGACCATTTAAAACCATCTATAAGGGCAGTAACAGCTGAGGCATGAAAACTGATGTAAGGTGTCATTTTATCCGCAATATGCCACTGGACGCTTTGATGCAGGTTCTGTAACAGCTCAGGCAGTGAGAGAGTGTAGGAAGGGGGAGGGAAAAACATGCCATTAGAAGTGCCTCCACCATCCGAGGAGGCTGACAGAATTGTAGTTCAGTGAGGAGCTTCCACCATCTCAGCTCCTTCTGATGAGGAGGAAACAGCTGACGGGCAGAGCAAAACCTCCACAGTCTCCACACGGTCACCATAGTCTTTGGGGAATTTTTAACCTGTAAGGGGCTAGGATAAGGGCCACGGTGAAGCCTACAGAAGCATACAAGAGTGACTTCTTGTCTGAAAATCAAACATGAAGGTATTTTATGTGTGTCAGAAAAATATACATTGCTGCAAGAGAGGAAGGAAGTGGAGGCGTTTCAGACTTAGCAAGGTCTTTGAAACAAAAGGGTTTTTAAAATAAATTTTTCTTCTGTTTCTTAAACATTTAACTTCAGACTGACACTCTTTTGAATCTTCTTCCTCTTTTTTTTTTTTTTAATGTAACTTAATCTCTCCCCTGCAACGCTGGCCTGTGAAGAACACAATTACCAGGGTCCCAGACAGCAGCATAAGCACATGAGACCAACACCTCTAAGTCTTGATACGAACAGGGACAGCTCATCCCAGCTGTGTCCGGCATGTTTCTAATAACTCTGCCTTCCTCTGCCCTAGGAACAGGCAACATCAGGCCAAAGCAGCCTATTACTGAAGCTGCCAGCACAAACAAGCCCAGCACAGGAAGGGCGGAAGGATATTTCAGAGTCTTCCAAACTGCCTAAGCAAACTTTGGAATTGAAATATCATTTTAAAGCCACCTTTGACACTTTGTGGATTCTCTCCCTTGGTCTGCAATGTGATTTAACCGTCGTTTCACATGGAGGAAGAAAAGATGGTTTTGAAAGTTTCGTAATACATGCAATACTCGTGCCAAGACCAAATTAACTTTTTTTTTTTTTTTCCCAAGACACCAAATGGTGACCTT
This sequence comes from Tyto alba, assembly GCF_018691265.1. Taxonomy (NCBI): domain Eukaryota; kingdom Metazoa; phylum Chordata; class Aves; order Strigiformes; family Tytonidae; genus Tyto; species Tyto alba. The sequence continues at coordinate 29,852,399 of NW_024881276.1, forward strand.
CACTGCTAGAGAAAAAAATTACATTAGTGTTTTCTTCCTCCATTTCTGCTGTCTTGCCAAGAGATACTGACTCACATCTCTTAGTCACAAAGGCATTATGAACAAAAAATAAGAGAGAATTCTTACTTTTTTAGTAGTACTTGTTGCATTCTCCCAGTAGGACACATGATACTCAAGAAAGTCACCTGCTTCAGATCCAAAAGGAGGTGTGACACTAATGAGAAGTGAGTCAGAGCTTTCAATCACGCTGTTCACTTTAGGGGGCCCTATAGTAGCTGGAAATAAACACAGAAAGAGCAGTGAACCTCTGGGATGCAGAACAGATCACTATACTGTCTTCAGCTTTACTTCGGTAGTCTCAGTAAACATGCTAAATATTGACAGCTTTTTCTCAAGAAAATGAATACAACATATTCTCATCTACTTAATGCATTTAAGATAGCTACTTTATTACAAACCTATGGAAAAAGACTTGAAAGCATAAGTGAAACTAGGTAATTATAAAAAAAGTTTCCGGTTAACTTTTTCTGGAAATTTAGTAAATATTCACTAAAATGTATCTGAACTTATCTGCAGTTAAAGGTGATACAATTTTTTTGTTTTCTTCAAATAGCCACGTTCTCTAAAAAATATAAAAAAACACCTATTCCATGTTCTCTAAAAAATATGCTGTTTGGGTCAATAGATTAAAAGCAGAATAATTAGTTTCCCTAATGTCTCCATCTGTCCTATAGGGTAAAGATGATGACTCCCTTTTTTGAAGGACTCTGAGGTCTAAATCATGAAAAATTTTATATGAAGTACTGTCAGTCCTAATACAAGAGACTTGTGTGATCACAGGTCATATACAGTCATTGGTCATTTATCCTTTTTATCCTGACCTTTCACCAGTTAAGCTTATCAGCATTTGTAAGGCAATCTAGGATCTCAAAAAACCCACTCAGGCAAATATTATAGTAGTTAGCAGCTGCTTGCATACTAAAAAGGGGTAACTATTAAAAGTAAAAATCAATCCTTGCATGCAACGTTGCTTACTGTACCTCAAAAAAAAAAAAAAATCCAGCAGAGCCTGCTCTGTCCACTGTTACTTTAGAGAAAATTTGCCCCCAGGATCTTTATACTGATAGAGAAATTTCAGTTTCTATCTACTTCCTGTTGCTGTACAACTGCAAACAACTTGCTGTGTGCCCTCACAAATTCCCAAAGCTCCCCTCTCAAGTAGGACTGACCCAAACATTAAAGGAAGAGAACAGCCTGATTGAGTAGCCCATGGTCTTGGTCTCCAGGAACTGATCTCAAGGGCGGTCACACAAGAATGATGACATAATGCTCCTCTTGCTACCCCAAGGAACAGACACACAAACATCTCTCCCACACTGAGCCTCTCCTTTGTCTTCTATTCCCATTAGCCCAGTACTTTCCTAATTCCCAAAGGATCCCACTTCCAAACAATCCTGCATCATAAGCTATGGATGTGTCAGTTGCAATCTTCAACTCAAGATTCAGATAGTTCCTTGTCCCCACACTTTACTACTAGAGAAAAATCCAAGATTTAGAACTAAAGTCACCAGGGAAAGTATCATACTTTTTGCATCATGGACTACCACTGCTCCTCACAAGGTATGGAAGAACTTGAACCAAAGAGTGAATAAATTAATTCCTCTGCTTTGTTATCATTTGAGAGGTATTTTTAAACTCAATGTTTACTTACTTCTAATCCTGAAACCAAACACACCAAGGCAAAAGAGCAGATCTTACAAAACAATATGCTGTTCACACATTTAACAGGACTTAAAATGTGCCTTGACCCTTCTACACGGTAGTCAGGACAGTTTATATTTATTAGAAAAGGGATCTGTTCAAGAGAAACAGGTAGTTTGTACTCAGACTACCACAAATCAAGGGAGTGTACGTGTGCATGAGGCAGTGCTAAGTATGGAAAACTCTCTAACACACGTTCTTACAAGGTACAACCACCCAAGGAAACTCATCTCTTTCAATACCTGTTGAAAGAGCGCACTGCTGACCCCACCTCAGAAGAACTAAGTAGTATCAAATTCCTAGTGATACACAATGGCCTTGTAGCCTTTTTTAATGGAACACCTACAATTCTCTTGCTTGGCTTTTGTACAAAATAGTGTCAGAAAGGCTTAGAACAGCCAACAAACATTTTTTTCAAAGAAATCTCCTTTGTGGGAGAGACACTGAAACCATAAATAGCACTTACTGTTTCTCTCTGCCACAAATGGATCTGTTTCCACCCAGTCAGAAGTCACTTGCCCTAGCTCAGCCCTCACACGCAAAACAACAGTCCAGCGCCGTTCCTTAAGTGACAAGGGGAAACTGCATTCGGTCTGGGCAATACGGGTGCAGTTCATCTCATCCCACTGGTTAAAGGCCCCTCTGCAATGCAAAACAAAGGACAAAAAAAGCATCAGCAGAACAGCACAAATATCTGAAATACGACCCCTCCCACTGAGGCAATTTTTGTAAATACAGAGTACGTTACAAAACTGCCATTTTCACGTGAGTTTAACTCCACAGCCCTTTCAGCATCTGCATCTCCTCAATATCAGGGGAAAAAATAAAATTAGCGAGGCAGAATTAAGTAAGGCTAAAATGGAAAAAGAAAACTATGCAGCATTTCTGGGTGCTCTTCAGGTCTTCAATCTCTGCTCAGTTTAGTGGAAATACTACAGGCTAAGAGACTGTCTTCAGAGGCCACATCAATATATATATATAAAAGCATCTGTAATAGACAACTCATTCTTTCATTTGCTTATTAATTTTTAGCTTTTAAAAAAAAAAAAAAAAAAACAACAAAACTAATTGTGTTACTGGATTAGAACAAAACCAGTTTGGTTGGTTCCAGATCTATTTACTTACGTTTTAAAATGGACTGTGTATAACACCGAGCCTCTATCCACTTTCACAGGGGACCACCTCAGTGAACTACGAAAGTTATAGGAATAAACCATCACGTCCTTTGGTGCCGGTAAATGGGGAGAAGATTCTAAAGTAAGAAGAGGAATAAAAGTCACTATTAAAGCATTCAGGTATACAGTAACTAACTTTTGGTCTCCAGATTCCATCACCGTATGTTCTACTTTTACTGCTTTTCAGGCAAAACCACCCCTCCTCCTCATTCCATTTCTAGGCTCACTGGTAGCAGGACATTTAAGTCCCTGCTATCCAAAAAGCACTGAATTGTAACTTGCTGCTTTTATTTATTGCATACAAAACATAGCGTTGAAAGTACCAAGTCCAGCACAAAGCAACAAACCACACCAAGCTCTCATAAAGCTATAAATTAAGGTTTACTGCCACTTGCTCATCTATTTAAATTGTCTGCATCTCTCACATTTTATTTATTGTGTCAACTCCAAACATGTTTTTCCTGACCATCTGCCCCCTGCTAACTTGTTTGAAAACACAGGACACTTCACTGAAACTTTCCAGGAAACAGGTTAAAAATCCAGAGCTTTCCCATACTCAAACATTCACAAACACACAGAGCACTGTTCCACTTGCAAATCTGAAGTTTTGTCAATTTTGAAACTGATTTCACAATGTAGAAAAGGACAGAAACCTCCGTTAGAGGCATGACTTCTGCTGGTAGGAATGACCACCCAAATTCAGTCACGGTACAAACTCCTGGGGGTCAACAAAGACCGCAAGCGCTCTCGAGCAGCTTGTCAGGAGGCGAGCAGCACGGAAGCGGAGAGCCCAGAGTCGTGTTTCCAGTACGGGAGAAGAATCACTTCTCTGCTGGCCCCGGCGGAGCAGGGGAGGAATCTGTCCATCCACTGGGGCTGGAGCACGGCCAAGGGCCAGGCACCGAGCTGGGGATGGAGGGGTAGGAAAGCCAAGTGGAGGGATGGAAGGAGGGAGGGCAGCCGAGCAAAAGGCAGAGAACCAAAGGGCTTGGGAAATAGGGGCAGGTGAAGTAATGAAAGGCAGATGAGAAGGTAAGTGGCATAGCAGCTGGAGGGAGATGTTAGCTGGTAAACAGGGTGAAACGCCAGGCTGGAGAACCAAAAGACACTGAAAGACAAGGAGACCGACAGCCAGGAATTGGCATAGCCAAAAGAAAGAGACTAAGGTTACCACAAGTAGACTGAGGTGAGAAAGACAAGAAAATGCAGTTATCAAATGCCTTTAAGACCAGAAGAGCCTCCCTCTTTTAACCACAGCACTGCAGCCTCCCAGCACTGCGGGAGGGGCCCTTGGGAGGTCTCCAGCCCAAGCCCCTGCCCTGAGCAGGGCCAGCTCTGGCATAACACCTGGCTGCTCGGGGCTTTCTCCAGGCAGGTCCCAAACCTCCGAGGCCAGAGCCTGCACAGCCTTGCTGGGCAATGGCTTCACTGCCTGCCTGTCCTAAGAGGGAGAAAGGTTTTTCTTCTACAGTTGATTTGTATTTGTCTGTATAGAAATCCCCTTACACCATTAAACGTATTGGGTCAACAGGTCCTAAGCTCAAAGACAAAATGACACGATTATGACATCCTGCATGATAAGATTTCTGGTTTTTGTTCCTAAGAAAATGGTCTCCTAAGATACAGCTTGCTTACTTTTACATAAATAAGACCAGAAGATCAAGCACTTAAAACTAAATTCTGGATCTGGCCTTCTTTGGGAATATGGGGATGTTGTTAAAAAGTTTTTTTTTTTGATTTCTACATCTGATTTTGTTACACAGCACTAGACAGCAAACTGATTCTGACAGCATGAACTTCCAGAAAAGATGTCATGCCAGGCTCATAACATCCTCCACGTACAGGAAAGAGATGACAAGAATCTTCATAAAGTTGTGTTAAACCCCAAATCCAAAATAACTAGTTAAGCTCTCACAGTTGTAATTTAGGTATGCTACTAGTTTCTTAGCCTCAACTTTTGAGTAATGCTCTTAAGTAAACACATATTGCCTTGGGCTACAAATACATCATTCAGCATTGCAAACCCGTTTGAGATTCCTCACAGTTACAAACGATACCTAAAATATTAATCTCATGTATTTTAAAGGCTACTTAGTAACGTTTTCTTCATTCAAGAAAAGTTTTCACTTTCCAGTCACGCAGATTCTTTGTTGCACTCTCACTGCTGGTCTGGCATGCGGCAAGGTATCTCACACCATCAGTAATCTGTGCACTCAGACATCCGATACAAACTAATTTTACAAAATTCAAGAAAGCTATCAGAACAAAACATGAGCACTAGAATTTTTTTCTTCTCCCTCTCTTAAAAAAAAAAAAAAAAAAGAAAAGAAAAAGCAAAAGCAATGAAAGACAAGGGCAGCTAGTTTGTCTCCTCAATCAAGACTGCACACTGATTACTTTGCCTTCTATTAGCATTCAGAAACAAATCATTTCCACTACCAGCTTCAAAAACACTGAAATAATATCAAATCTATGGCTCTGTAGCTGAATATCAAGATGCTGTGGGCCACAAGGCACTTACTACTGCACTGAGGAGCTGTTTCTGTAGCACACTGAAGGAATGCATTCGTATTTCGGTTAGATATCACAACTTGACAAGGGAAGGTATTTAAATTTCTGAAATCACACAATGAACTCCATAACAATCATTAATTTGTATGACCTGAAGTAACAAAACGCACAATTCAGAAAAGAAACACCTATATATGCAAGTATCCTAGAAAAACCCAAACCACCTTAGCCAGGGAAGAGCAGAAATGCACAGTCCTTTCTCTCTGTTTGGAAGTTGGTCTCACTGAGCTGTTTCTCTTAAAGCACCTGCCAAACAATGCTCAAATTGTTTTTTCCTGACGCAGAGACTTCCTGACCCTTCAAGCCACAAGTCAAAGCTTTCACACAGCAGAGTGTGAAGCCACAAGTTACAGTGAGTGAAAGCAGCTCAGCTTGGCCTAGCCATCAGTTTCACAGCCTCCGGTCCTGCTCCTAAATGATTTCTGATCCCTTGCCCTGCATCAGCCTGAGAACATATTATTCTAAACTGGCAAAGAAGAAGTCTGGGTTGGATTGTTTGTTTGGTTTGTTGGTTTTTTGTTGTTTTTTTTTTTGGTTGGTTGTTTTTTTTAATGGACTTTCGCTGTTCTAATATACCAAACTGGCTTCTCATACTGTCAGACGAGCACCAAAGCCTGCAAAAGATTAATAGCAGAAGTGTGTGGTCAGGTGGGGATGGGTGATGACAGCTCGCTATTCTTTTGGCTCAGATTTTAATGTGTAGTGTCTCCAATGGCAACAGAAGTAACACAGCTAGCAGAGAGGGTGCAGAGGAGGAGGCAGCGGCCCTACGCACAATCTGGCCGCCACAGCTGCTCCCTGGGACAATCCCGCTGCTGCCGACGGGATGAGACGGGACAACGCTGACTGCAGCAGCTCCCCCCAGCTCACCTCAACCCACCCACGGGCATTTGGACTCCCGAGTCCAGCCATGAGTTGCAGGCCTGGAACAGCAGCTGCCCCTGGAGAGCCCCACAGGGCTCACCAGTCACAGGGTGGTCAGCCAGGGCTTCACGAACACGAGAGAACGTGCGAGCGGACGTGCCCAACTCAGGGGGGTACCCGCGTGCCCGAATAAGGACCACGCCATACTGGCGCCTCACTCAAGACGTGTCACGACAGCTCCCCCGCGCTTGCTAGGAGACTGAGGCAGGATCATACCCGGGAGCTACAGCTCAGACCTGACCCGAAGAGCAACCCCCCCTCGCCCGTTATGACAAAGCATTTACCTGGAAGTCAAAATCCAGCGCTACCCCCAAACTGTCAACTCACGAAATTAAACAGAGGAGGCTCGAGTACAGTTGATGAACGGGAGCCACATCGCAGACCACAGCTGCAACAGTGACTCGGACCCTTCAGGGCCGAACCCGTGCGGGTTTCGGCCGCTCGCCCACGGGCCCCACGCCACCCTGAGCCCGGCCTCGGAGCCAGCCCCGGGCCGGCGGCGGCCCAGACGACGGCAGACTTCCCAGGAGCAGCAACCCCGGGGTCGGCCGGAGAAACCGGGGCTCGTTCTCCATCCGATGGCCAGGCACCGGCGGGGCGAGGGCAGGGTGACACCCGCGGCAGCCCCGCTCTCCCCGCTGCGGCTCCGGCCCCCGCCGGGGCTGCTTCAAGGGACGGGCTAAGCGGCGCGGCCCCCCTGCCCCGCACCGGCCGCCTCCACGGCCCGGGCTCTCGCCCCACCGGCTTCCGCCGCCTCCCGGCCCGGAAGAGGCGCACGGAGAGGCGCAAATCGGACGGCAGCCTCCAGTCCCGCCGGCCGCGGCCGCAGCGAGCCCCGCGCCCCGCCGCACCCACCTGCGCCCCGGGCCCAGCCGAGGAGGAGGAAGAGGAGGAAAAGGAGGAGGAGGAGCGGCGCCCGGCACGGCATGGCCCGGCTGGCAGCGGCCCGCCGCCCGGCCCCGCTGGCCGCCAGAGGCTGCTCGCCGGTGCCGGAGGAGCGGCGGGGCCGGCGGCGGGCGGGCCTCGAGAGGCCGCCTCACTCGCATCCGCGGGCCCGGCCCCTGCGGCGGCTGCTGGCGCAGAGCGGGGGCGGCCGCCCCGGGCCCGCTCCGCCTCTACTCCCGCCTGCTGCGGGGGCAGAGCCCGCCCTCGGCCCCGCCTGCGGCGCCGCGGGGCCCGCTACGGGCCCCAGGGCCGGCCAGAGGCGCCGCCCGCTGAGGGCAGAGCCCGGCCCGGCGGGATGTGACGGGGGCCCCCGCCCGGCCGCGGCCTGCGGGGCTGGGGGGGCAGCGGCCGCGCCTTTGGCGTGCGGTCGGCAGCGGTAAATGTTGCCGTTAAGCGGTTCCGGTGCCCGGCTTTTCCCTGGCCGCGTTGTAGCGTTAACACACCGACCCGTGGTTAAGCCTGACCGTGTAGCTGATGCTGCTGAGGACACAATATTGTGATTAAAAAATCGGGAGGTGACGCCGGGGAGGCAGCGTTCCTCCCAGATGATTGCTATTTTAGTAGAACAATTGTTTTTAAATAATTCGCTAGGCAGGCACCTGTTGTTTTTAAGAGCTTTGACACTACTGAAGTTAAGAGCACCATAAATCAGAGGAGTATTTCATATATCTCCTGAACAGTCACAATTCTCTCTCTTAAACACTCCAGAGAGAAAAAAATGTTTTATTAGTACCGGATTGGGCAGTCAGCAGGACTGTCATCAGAGGAAACCATGCAGAGTTAGGATACTTAAAATGTCTCTAATTAATATTAATAAAGGTGATGTTTGGCCACCCAACGGCTCCCTGAGCAAAACTTACACTGCTGCCATCAGATTTCTGCCAAAAGGAAAGCAGGGAAGTACAGCAAGGGTATCTTGCGATCAGAGCTCTAGGTAAGGGCTGGACAGATTTGATTTCTAAGTAAGCTTGGATGAATCACTTGGTTTCACTGTAGTTCAGCTCTTCCTCAACCGAAAGAGAGATTCCTCCCTTCCTCTTAGCCCTGTATAGCCTGTTCTTCTCAACTGCAAGCTTATAGGGCAAAGATCCTCCTTTTGCAGGGAAGTACAGTAATAAAACAGTCCAGAAGCTCAGTCAAAGACTTTTAACAGTGACACAAATGATAAAAGCTAGAAAGGAGGAAAAACAAAGGAAGGGAAAAAAAGCAAATGCTGAAAAGCCGACTGGTTGGTTGGCTGTTGGAATATGATAGACTAGAAGGGGATGGCAGAGATTACAGTCATTCAACTATAGATTGAGCCAGTTTTCTCTGCACTTATCTGACCTCTTTTTGAACTCTTCTGGGAAGAGTGACTCAACTGACTCAGTCAAGCAGCACTGTTCTACTGAAACCCTTCACTCCACAGGCTTCACTCTTGGATTTCCCCAGTGCCAGGCCTGCGAGACACAAATCCTTTAATAAGGATGTCTAAAGCCAGTGGAGGAATTTTGGTCATGCACTGTTAACATGACTTGTGGAGCATTTCTAGTGGCAGGTAGCCAAGCAGATAGCTGGGAAAGCCACAACTATGCAACTTAAACAGCAAAATGACATGTCCAGAAGGTATGTTAATTTTCCTGGCATCTCTAATTCATGCATTAATGAGATTTTGATTGACAGAGGAAACTTGGGTATATTAAAGGGCAACTCAAAACATGAATTCTGAAGTGGGGTTTCCCTCTACCCTTGGACTGCAATTGTTAGAGAAATCCCATAACCAATCATGCGTGGTTTCCCTTTGTCAAATCAAACAGGAAATTTTTTCAAGCTTTTGGTTTTGGTCCAGCTGATCTCTCTCTTACCTTGAGCTTCCAATTAAGTCAAAGACCAAGAAGTTACTCTCTTACAGTCTAGCAGAGTGTTAGGAGGGAAGTCAAAATGACTGGTTGTGCCTTCATGAAAAAAGGTTAATGAAATAGGTGTTTTTTGCCACCAGTGGATGAGGGATGACTTCTTAAAACTGGCAGCTTAAGGAGAGTTGAGAGAGAACTGAGGAGAAATAGTGATTTAATGAAGATGGAGAGGAGAGAGAACTGGAGTCAGTGCAATATCTGATCCCATCAATTAGCTCCAAAAGAAAAAAAAATATTAATTAACCTAGGAAATCTGTAGAACCTTCAGGAGTTCAGAGTTAATTATGTATATTACTTTATTTTCTCTGAGCTTAGGGAGCAAACTGTCAAGTCAGAAAGTAAGGGATAGATAGTTTTTTCTTGCTGGTCCCTTCCTCTCACTAAAAGCTGATAAAGTGAAAGGTACCAAGTGAAGGTAGAAGGAAATACATTTCAGAGCAGAAATAGCTCCATTTATCACTGCAAGTTACAGGCTCTTGAAATCACTGAGAATTCTCATGTGTATAAAAAAGATAAAATTAATTATGGCACATAACTGCAATAGATTGACACAGTAAATAGTTTTGGGTGTATTTCACTAATGAAAACTGTTTACTACTCTAAAATCTCAGCCTTGACAGTTATTATAGATGGATGCTTGTGCTCACCCTGGTAAAACTGAGACCAACTCACCCATAAGAAGATAGCTAATCAATATCAAGGCAATAATTTTCCTGCAGCCAAATTTCTGGCACAGAATCTTGAAAAAAATTTGAATCCACAAAAGATAAGTAACTTCTCCAAAACTCACACATAGACAGAGGTGAAATGTCTCTGTCATAAGACTCAGGGACACATCATACATCAGGTAGTGATCTGTAGGTGCACAATTTTGGTACCACAGTTGTCTAAGAGGGAAATCAACCACCTTCCTTGTGTTTCTCCATTACCCATCTTCTAGGTGTCTCATGTAAAGAACCATGACTAACTCAGTTAAGAAACCAAAAAAAAGAAGAAGATAAAAAAGAAGAATCCTCCTCCCCCCCCCAGTTTGTAAACAAGCAAAAATTTTTAACAGGAACTGGAATTTATCTGTGGTATTTACTCTGTCAACGTCTTGAGTAGTATGAACTTACAGATCCTTGCAAGGTTTGTCATTAATGTGCAAGAAACAACACAAATGTACTGAGACAAAAAAGCCTGCTCCTATTCAAACTATACTTCAGGAATCCTTGAACAAATTAAAGACTAACTTTGACAAAAGCTAGCTCTTCAAACTCTTACTTCTTTACTTCCAACTCATGGTGTTTGCTGTTATGACTTTTAATCATTGTCCTGGAGAGAAATATAATTGAGTTGTTTGATACTGGCCTAACATTATTAAAAAAAAAAAAAAAAAAAAAAAAAAAATCTTACAGGAAAACCATACTTGTCTGTTTAGACACAAAATTTGTGCAAAATTTGCTATGGGTGCTCTACTGACTTGTGAGAGCAAGCTGGAATGATCTGGACCCTCAGCTGAAAACTGGGTCATTTTGGAAGTAGATGGAAGGGTGTTTAGTCATGTAAAGGGGCATCTCCAATTCAGCAATACATCTTGGTTCTTTTAAAAGTTCCACTCCCTCTGGGACTTTCAATAACTAAAAAGTTCTGGTCCCCAACACCTGACAGACTAAGCCTTTGGCAGCCCACTTCTATTCGCAAAGGGTTTGTAGTGGGAAACATCACTGCATAGTAAATGGAAGAAGACATCAAGCTCTTTATCTTCCCATGCTCTTATTCCCAACCTGCAAAGGCAGAGGTGCTACCATCAAATAGTTCAAAAGTTAAAAACAAATCACAAGATTTAAAAAATGCTCCTAATATCTTGATATTGGAGATAAAAATTATATTGCATTTTTGCATTCAGACATCCCGTATATACCACCCTCTGTCTTGGAATGTATTAGAGAGTGAACAAGTATTTTATCTAAGCACAAATGCATGGAAAGAGGTGGTTTGGGATGGTGCTAAAGAGCTGATAAATGTCTGTTTATTCTCTTTCTATTGTCCCTTGACACAGCCACCTAAGTCTTGGTTTCCCATGCAACATTCCCTTCCCTGCCAGTTGTTCTTTAGCACCCATAACTGTTCTGCTCTCCCAACTGCCTTCATGCTCCTCCAGCTGCTGCAGGATCCATTTCTGATGCTTGCTCTTGAAAAAGGTGAGGGAGAGAATGGAGAAAAGAATCCAAAACTGGGAAAGAGGAGCCAGGAAAGCAACTGGGAGAAAACACGTGCGCAAACTGCTGCACAGCCAGAGGGCACGGTGGCGTTTGGGCTACAGCGAGGCCTTCACTCAGGAGGAAATGCTGAGTAGAACAGACTTCACTCGGCAAGGAGACATGAGCACCCACAGCTACCAGCAATGCCTGGACCCTGCTCCAGCGTCAGAAGTGCTTGAGTTTGCATGGTGACCCTGCAGACCCCATATTCTGGTGACTCTGGCAGCGGGGGCCTGCGGAAGCCCGTGACAAGGTAGGCACATGGGCACAGGTTTTTCAGGCTAGCACCTTGAGGAGTCCAACCTCTCACCAGGTCTTTGCTGAGCCTGATATTTTTCATCATCTCTGAGGAATTAGCAACTCTGGCAATAAGGCGGGTGCATACTAGTTTGGGAATTCATTAGCTCAGAGTCACGGTGGAGGAAGGCTCTGCTGCTGACTAAAGGGGATTCTCACAGTGTTACACAACCAGAAAATGGCTGAATCATGTGGAATGAGGTTTTAAAGATCAGCCCTCTCCTCAGGGGAAAAACGTTACTTTATTTCTCTGAACTGTTCTGAGGTAAGTTTATAAAGTGAAAAAGAGAGTTAAGGAACTCAGGTCACACCAGTAGAGAGATTTGCTTTGTGCTTTGACTAGTATTTAATTGGAAATTTGGCACTGTTGTGCTTTGCATTTTGTCTTTGTAGCACAGGGAAGAGTTTTTAATTGCAGGACATACCAGTTAGCAGTTGATATCCAGGCAAAAGATAGGAAATATTTTTATATGTTTAGTATTTAATACAAATAAATTATAGTGGGAGCTTGGCTCCACTAAACTCTCTGCAGGGTGTCTTTTCCCACTCACAGGTACAACAGCACACTCTACTCGGTTGAAGCCCAGGTTATACTGTTTGTGCCTGTCAAAAGGAGGGAAGACAAACAGATCAGAAAGAATAGAGGAAACACGTCCCTTCCTTGATCTTGTTTGCTTAATCTGAATTCGAACATTATTTAGAATGTTTACTGATGAATTGAGCAAATAGAATAGGCTTTCCTATAGGCCAATGGATTTGAGCCCAATGTGGTGCATGCATTTCAGCATGTTGTGGTGCTTAAATAAAAAAAAAAAATAAAGTTTTAGTGATTCATTTACAGTAACTGTCTGATGAAATACAGTCTCCTGGAAACAGAGAGGAAGTATAATCAGTCATGGCATGCCTACTTAGAGCAGCTTACATAAGCAAGAGAGAGATGTGCTTATGCGGATAGATAAACACCCCATATCTGCTATAGATAAACTCCTCTTCCAGAGCATTATTTATGCGGCAAGACATGTCTTGATGTCTGAAACTGATCATTAATTTAAGATGCCTGGGCACACTGTTGATAGCTGTAAATAGTTGTATTAACAAAAAGATTACAGTGACAGAAAAAGCCCAAGTTCCTCAAATACTGACATTTAAATGCAGAATTGTTTGGAAGATACAATTTTTGGTGTGGGAATTTTAAAGGGGATGGGGTAGGAGGTTAAAACAAATTAATTCTGTAAGTCATTGTTCTTTGAAGAACGCACCCTACGGCACATTACCCGATCAAATATTATTTCTGGTAATGGAAGGCTTGCAGCACTGGGAGATGACTTACAAAAGCACCTCTAGAAAACATGAGTGTCCCAAAACAGTTGCATGTAAATAACTCATCTTTCTCCTTTGAGTTCTTGTCTAACATATACATTATGCTGTGGGCAAATACAGGCACCGACCACATTAAAATGCCTGGGAGAGAATCCCTGGCTTCCTACCTGAACAAAAGCCGAGCTAACTGCACGGTTAGCTGTGCTGTAAAGAGGAGGCTGCGTCCCCGCTCTGGCTCATGGCACTGGTCTGGCCCGTTGGCCTGGCTGATTTGACACAACTCTTCTCAGGGTTTGCTGAACCAATGCATCCTGGCACTGTGTTGTTAAAAGATCCAACAAAAGGGAGTGAGAAAGGAGTTGGGAGATGAAGACTTGAGGCTGGGATAGAAGAGAAGCAACACTCATCCAGTCCAACAGCTGTAAAATTGGCTGTTCTGTAAGGTCAAATCTGAACTGGCAGGACTGCCTGGCCCTTTAGCAACATCCCTCTTTAATGCCTGAACTAGAGCAAAACGCTTACTGATAAGCACAAGTGGAGATCTATGACATGACCTTCTGTATCTCACCTGTTACTGGAATTTCAAACCAGTGTTGCCAGCACCACTCAGGCTCTTGATGAACAAAATCCTAATTAGACGTAGAGGACCTGTCTTGGCTCCCTCAAAAGTTTTCAAAAGCAGGTTTCCACCAGGGCATCCTCCTCTGAGCACAGACTAGCCTGGTTAAATCACCTTGTCTTCAGGCTATGAGGAAGCATGCCTAAAGTAATAGAAACCTCAAAAGTAGAGCTTTGCACTTTGTAAAACTTCAGAAGAGAACATATGGATTCACTCAAACCAGATGATTAAATTCTGGTACCACCTTAGGTTCCAGCTGAAATTTGATCTCAGATAATTAGTTTGGAAAAAAAAAAAAAAAGGATTAACAAGATTTGTCTTTAGGGCCTGAATCTCTCCCACCCAGTTAAAATAAATAACTACTACCAAAAAGTTAGACGTCATAAATAAACAAAGGTGGAAACAAGCTGCTTGAAGTGTTTTTTCTTGCAACGTGACTAAAACCATGCAACTGCTGGCTGCCATTACATTACTTCTATTTCCTTATATGTTCTGATTGTTTATAGTCTTGTATTAAGTAACAGGAAACTATTTGCTTTTGTCATTTTTGTTTTGTTATGTTAGTTTTTTCTTTTTTTTTTTTTTTTTTTCCTACCGGTTTACTGAGCTCTGGTGAAACTAGCTCTGGCACAAGACAAAGGGTGAAATTGCAGTCCAGGGCACTGTGAAGGCAACAGGTAGGCTGGTTTAGGGTGCTGCAAAATGGCAGCCTGTGTTTAAATCCTGTTAAGAAACTGGGTCCTTCACAAGAAGAGTCTAGACAGGCCTTGCAAAAACCACCTTGTAGTTGAATAGAGCTAAACAGAATGAGGAATGAAAAGTCCAAGAAGCTGTCAGAGGACTTCTATTTAGTTCATACCGAAAAATTACAGTTTTTTCAGATTCTAAATTCCAACCCGGAGGGAAGAGAAACAGCATTGCAGATAGGGTCATAACTGAACCTCAGTCTGCGAATGTCAGCTATTTTCCTTTATAGGATTTTCTGGGGGGCAGTTGCTTGCTGTTAAGCAAATTTTTTTTTGAGAAAGAGGAGAATTGCGTGATTGTATTTGCCTAAGCCTTCCAGTATCCAAGTGGTGAGGTACAAGCTAAGATTCAGGCAAAGAATTTGGCCTGGCAAATTGACAGAAGATCTGGAAGCAAAGACAGAGACCCAGTTTTTCACACGGAGAGCCCTGTGAGATCCTGATACCAAAACTGTGTTGGCCTTACGAGCACCTGCAGACCCCACTCCTGTCTTGATTTAACCTCATTTGGTGACAAAAGACCTGGGGAGAATTCACATCTCAGCTTTCCCAAATCAGAATGTCTGAACGCAGGCAGAGACCAGTTTGCAATTGCAATTTTAATTGACCCTTAAGGCAAAGATCTTTGTCTTTAGTTGTCCATAGCTGTGAAATGTGCTTTAAAACAAAACATTTTCTGAACGTCCAGGTTGGCAGGGAAAAACTCTCACAAAGTCCACCAATGAAACTCAGTCTCTGGGTGCTAAATAGATCTAAAAGTTGACTACTGCTATACCCCTTTGCATGGCTAAGGGGATCACACTCCACTTTGCCGTCTGTGTAACACGGTGATATCGTGTATCATTCCCTGAATATGATGTCTGGTGACATGGGGAAGAAATAGTTGTCAGGCTTTAACTGCAGACATTCTGGTTTGCAGCATAAGTGTCTTCTAAAGCGTAGAGGGCTCAAGTACTCAGTCTCACAAGGTGTATTCCAAGGAAACAAGGCAGCTATGCAAGTAGCAAATTGAGTGAGAGAGGAGTGAAACAGAGACCAGGAATTTCAAGATAACATTGAGTCTATAGTTTTCTGAGGTGAAGAATCTCTGAGTCGGTCACCCCACCCAGCTGTTCCGCTTTTGCCTGAACTGAGCACTTACTGTTCAGTTCTCCTGAAGACTCTGCGCATTGGTGGAAAGACAAAGAGAGGGATGTGACTCTAAATTAGGAAAGGTTTGGGACCACTATGAATCAAAGATACTTCTGATACAAGCCTTAGATGTGATGTCAAAATACGCAGCTTGCAGACTGAGAAATGAGAACTTAATCCATTTAATGGAAGAGATTACAGATGCTAGAATAACTGTACCAAATTTTAAAATATGTAGATAAAAGCACCTAGGTTCCTGAGATCTAAAGTAAGCATCAAACCACCACTCTTTCAGGAAGTAACCAGGAAATAGTGACTGTTACACCTCTTTCTCTGAAGGTGAATAGGAGCTGCATCCATTGCTCTCAGAATGAGCAATATTATTTATGAGAATCCCCTCCAATAGGAGATTGAGTAAGGTTCTTGAAAAAGAACTAGGCAAGATAGGTTTGGAAATGGTAATGCTTTAAGTTAGTCCTAAACATCATAACCAAATGCCATGTATTTGTCCAACTCTGTAGTCTGCCAAGTGTGATTAGACATTTACTGCAACACCCTTTGGGGATGGTAGCTTCGGGGACTCTAAAGGGGGACTGGTGACTAAAGCTGAGAAAACTGTATTAATTTGTGTCCTTTAGGTTACTCCCAAAAGTTCTTTAGAGTCAAGAGCTGAAGTGCAAATATGGCTGAACTGATTTGACGCATCAGTGAAAATTCTGCTTACATCTCAGAGCCTTCTGTATAAGAAAGTTTTCACAAAAGAGCAAATACACAGTATGAGCAAAAAGTGATTTTCCTCCTGAAGGTAGGATTCAAGATCTTAAAAAACTTGGTTGAACAAAGCACTTAATTCCCATTGCTAGATATTATTTTCTGCAAATAGTAAGTTCTCAGCACTTAAAACCAGAAATTTGTGGCTGAGAACGACTCTTGAAAGACGACTGATACAGTGGTTGATCTAGCAGGGAAGCCGAAGGCATTGGGAGAACCCAACTTTCTGCCAAAGGTGCATCCAGACCTCTAGTATCTGATACAGACTTTGTAGAGTTTCTCTGCAATGCAAACAGATTGATCCTATGAGTAGAGAAAGGACTCTGCTTTGTGTATAGGCAATGGCAATCCTTTACGGCCTCTGACACAGGGACAAGGAGCATTACTTGAGCCATTTGCCTGTGATCCTGCAGGAGCAGATAAGAAATCACATCTGTACATGTAACACAAAAGGACGCGGAGCTCTGGTGACTCCCATGGTTGCTGCAAGCAGAGAGATAATGGAGCAAAGATGAGGGAACTATCAGAGATCTCATGCTGCTTCTAGGGTAGGTGTGATCTTGTTTTTTGGTGAAGAATACTCTGAGGCCACCCCATAGAATGAAGAAGGTCCCCTTGCTGTTTTCTGGAGAGAGCACCACAGGAACCTTAGTCTTGACTGTTACTTGCTACCATCTTCACCTGCACGCTCCGCCTTTAGTTGAAAAGCTGGGCTGGTAATATCAACACATACTTTATGTTCTTTGTCAAAGCAGTAAAGGTAATGGCAGCAGCTCTGCTGGAGAGGAGACCCTTCCACTACAAGAAACATGCCTACAGGCAGCCACAGTTCCAGAGCAGTGTACAGAACCCGTGCAGAAGAATCAGTATGAAGAGAAAGTGGGGGATGAGGGAAAACTGGCGATACCAGCAAAGTGAATAAGCTTTTAGGAGGTCAACAAGGGCCTTACAAAAAAATCAGGTGGTTTGCTAAGAAGGCGTGAAAGGAAATTTGTTATGACTCAGTCAAGAAATTTACAACCGAGAGGAGGTGCACACTGCTCCTTTTATAAATGTATAGGGCATGTATGGACGGGAATGACTGATGCAGCCAGGGTGAAGAATAGTCTAGCCAGTACAGCATGTACATGTAGGCTGCTTATTGTGGCTGCAAACCTAGGTTTGTATTTGAAGGAGAATTTAGGTTGTATCCCATTTATACATTTACAACGTTAATGCCAGCACAAGTTAAAAAGAAAAAAGGTAAGAAGAGGAGGGCCCCAGTCCTGCAGACTGAGCCACAGTGAAAAAAACATAGATGCGTTCTGGGGCTTCATTTGCAGGAATAGGGCCTGTAAACTCAAAGGAGGAAATTAACTCCTAAAAACTTTGAGTAGAAAACATGCTCAAGAGGAAGGCAGATACACCAGTGTCTATATGCATGTACATATGCCACAGACATTTATTGAGAAGTGATGGTTTAAGAAAAGTATTTTTGAGCCTCTCATGGAAAGTTTTAAAAGTTTTGAGCTATCTTCATTCCCATAGGGGAAAGACACAAAACTGCTAACATCTTACTGATTTTTCAGCTTTATAACTGAACCTCCTTGTGTGTGCTTTACTTCAACAGAAAAAGATAAGAAACTGTGCTTACTATGATCTTTATCATATGTGGGAAGGAAGAGACATGCTATCATACAGAGCTACAAAAGCCCCCCCCTTTTTTTTTCCCCTTCTGGTATTGCAAAAAAACCTCTCAAATTGCATAAGAACACAGGGCTGGGGACACACAGGTTTGACAGGGGGGAGGACTGGAGGGTAGCGCCATAGATCCTACCAGGGCACAAACAAACGTAATTCACCCAGCAGGAATTTTTCTGGCAAGTTTATATGTACATTTTACATGCACCACAAAAGACTTTGTGGCTCAAAATGCCAGTGGGCGCCTTTCTTGGGATATCAAGCAGGGTCTTGTGGCTAGACATTTTCCAGGATTGCTTATATGACAACCTCCCTCAAATGTCTAGACATTTGGGAGCTCGGTATGTGTTTGTTTTGTATATTATGAAATTAATCATCTTCTCGGTGTGAGGTTATGTGGAAGGAGAGTGTCTTCTCCTTTAAGAGTGTCTGGCCCAGGAGCTATTCCAGCAAGGTTATCTGATCAGGGATCTTGTCAATTAGGAAACTAAGGGAAGAAGAGGGAAACCAGAGACACAGACCTGACAAAACAAACCTCGCCACTCACACTAATAGATGGACTCTTCAGAAACTACAGACAACCCTCCCAGGACCGGGAAGTCACAACCTGGAATTTGCAACTGATTAAGATTGTGAACCAGGGGGATCCCGCGCATCTGGCTGGGAGGTGTTCAGGAATCAACAGGGCTGTACAAAGCCGTGAGAGGACGCGCTGAGGGAAGGGGAAGCGGGAAAGAATGAAAATGGGGGGGTAGACAGAAGTGGGTATAAAAAGGGCTGGACGCATGTAAAACAGGATCAATCTGTACACTTGTCTGGCCGACACTGCAGTCTGTCCTACCTTCTTGTATCTTATTATTAAACCTTTTCTTAACTGTTTATTTCTGTGTGTAATCTCACTCTCTATCCCACATATATGTGTATGGCAAGGACTAAGTGCCAGCTAGTGGTGAGAGCTCTGTGTGTGTGAGAGTGGATTTGGCACCAGCCCCCGGAGTCAAACCGGGGCTGTGGTGTGGGGAGTAGGGGTCTTTAACCTCCAGGCACTGGGGTGAGAACGGTGTGTATTCTGGAAACCAGCTCATTGGGGGAAACAAGTGATAGTGAGGGGCTCAGGATGGGCAGCTGGAGCAGGACGGCGGGTCACAGCCCGTGTGCCTGGTGCTGGCGGGGAAGGGGAGCAGGAACAACACGCGTCAGTGTCTTCCCAATCCTGGTGTGCACGGGAGGTACATGCGTATTCTCTAACAAACTCCAAGCTGGACTAACCAGCAAGCAGGAGGGCAAGGGTTCGTGCTGGCGTCCAGGGAAGCTTGCCAACATGGAGCGCCAGCGGGACGAGCGTGTGAGTGCGTGTGTTTGTTTGCTAGTGAACGTCAAGCTGGACTGGCCTGGAAGCTGGGGACCATGAAGCAGGTTAAGAGGGTCTGGGACCAGGACAGGGGTATATCAAGAAAGTAGAGGGGCCATGCAGGTACTTGGGGGATCAATGAGCTTCTGTCTCTACCGGCTGAAGAGGAGGAAGGGCACGTGGCTGTTTGTGTTGTATGTGAGTGCTTTACGTAGGTGCACCTTGTCTGTGTCGGTCTGTGCAACCAGCCATGTCAGCGTCCTCTGTGTGCGTGCGCCCTGGGACGCTGGTTGAATCTGCAAACAGGAGAGTCGTAGCCACATCCCTCAGCCGGGGCTGAGGCCCCAGGTCCCTGGGCTGGGCTCCAGCGGCCGGGCAGGAGGGAGTCCTGAGACAGAGCAGCTGGAGCGGGGTAAAATAAGACAAAAATTCACAATGCTAACAGTGAACTACACACATGAAACCTATTACAGTATTAACGAATACAGAAATTTCTTTTTCTTTGTCATACACCTTGTTGTTGTTACAAATCTGGGTTCTTTTACCCCGTGTGCAATAAGCCAATCAACACACCAAGTTTTTTATTACTAGTCTGCAGAGCAGGGTGCTAAGCATCTAACACAACCGGCACACCGGCCAATTACAAAACAGGGTTTATATACCTTCTCAGAGTTAGTAAGAGACCCACAGATTGGTTGATGAGAAAATGCAGCATTTTCAAAGATAAAATATATAATCACAGTGCATGTATTACTTCATTATCATGTAATTTACATATAAAAAGGTGGGGTTTTCACATTTAAGTGAGGGTTATTTTGTACAAGGTCTTGTTTTTGGCTCAAATATCTAACTTTTAAGCCTCATCCTTGTTTTAATTGCTTCTGCATAGCTGAGTGGGATAGCATCCTGCCATATATTTGTCTCTCAAGGCTAAGTGTGACAGCATCCTGCACTACATCCTTGTGTTCCTGATTAGTTGTTCCTCCTAGTTATAATGTGCCACTTGACCTAATACCCTTCCCTACTAATTCTCAGAGATTTCACATAATATCATGGCACAGCACAAATCATTTCACAAATACCTGAAAGCGTTTTTGGAAAGGGATGTTTCTGAAGTTTTACTGTGTTATTACTAGAACATGCTACCCTGGGTTTTCTGTAGAAATGCTAATCAGAGCACACCCCCTGCTCCCAAAACCCAAGGAAATTTCAATGCTGAAACAAAAGGGCTGAGAAGCATTTGTAAGTATCAGCTAATATGGATATATGTGTATATATATATCAGTCTAAACTAGTTTAAATCTGCAAGACTCAGGGATTCTACACTAGAAGGAATGGATTTTGGACATTTATTTCAAGAAGAGTTAATATCAGAGTCCTCAGCGGATATCCTCAAAGAAACAACGGTGGAGGATCCATTAATGAGTCAAAAGTCTTTTGAGTCAGTATACAAACTGGCAACACATGACTAAGCAGCCACATGATGTTCAAATAATTGACCAACAGCTGTGACTGCCTCCCTATTTCGTATTACAGAATAGTATTTTTGTTGTTGATACTTGTGATACTTATGTGTAGAGCACAGAGACAATTGCCATACATAAACACAGGTTTCTTTCAGAAGTCATTAGCTAAAAATAAGTGTTTTCAAACAACATTATACATTTATATACTGACTTTGAATCTCATTTGAAAATAGAGAGAAAAAAATTTTTTTGAAAAAAGAAAAATCAGTATTCTGATATACTTTAAATCAACAGCTTGGCATTACTACACAGTCAGTCAGTTACAAATGTATGTATGGATTATGGGCAAGGATCTAAGAATAAGGTCATTGTGTCAGAAAATTACTGGCTAAATAGTTTGGATATTTTAATTTCAAATCAGTCTCCTTTTAAGTGTCTGTTTCATGAATCTGAAAAAAAAAAAAAAGGGTATTTTTACAAGCCTATTTCAATATTGGCCCTGTCATTGTCCCATCTTAACTCATGCATGAGGATTTTTAAATTGTTGTTACAGGACCAGCAGAGGGAGCACAAAACATTAGGTACCAACACTGCTTCTAGAAAGGTATGCCAGGAAAAACATCCTCACTTTTCACATGACTGGATAACAATACCTGACAGGTTTAGCAAATAAATGACAGGAAATGAAAGGGAATATAGTTACTGGAAGCTAAGCAAAGCTGTCACTGACACCATTTTATTTTTGAATATGCTTTGCCTTTGTTGTCTTAAGAAAAAGGCATCATCAAAGCAACAGAATTGGATCTGGTACTAATTACAAGATTATTTCTGGGATGCAAGAAACTGCACCAAAAAAAAGGAAAACTAGTTAAAAATACAGGATTTTTTAAGTTTGGTGTCTCCATGACAAAACACTGATATATGGTCAAGCGTAAGTTTCTTTCATTCTGTGCCATTCCCTGTCAGATTAGCTAGCTCATATGTTGCTTATATGGTGGTAGCTTCCACTAATTACAGTAATTCTGCAATTACTAGCAGATGCTTAGATGGTCATTTTGGCACCATCAATTCAACATCACTGAATAAATTACCATAGTCTGTACCTATCTATATTAAAAATAGGATTTCCTGGTATTACAGTTGTTTCCTGTGCAAAGAAAACAAGACAATAGTTGCTGTTCAGTGATTTCAAAAACATTTGGATTCTGTTGTGAAATCAAGATACTTTGACAATACAGTTTCTTCTAGTGTAAAGTTTGTCAAAATGTTTTCCAAGAAGCCAAATAAAGTCATTTGTCCTGACTGCCCACATGGTCATGTATTTTTAAATGGGATGTTAGATACCTAGAAAATATCTGTGATGAAAACAATAATTTACTAAGACCACCATTACTCTAATGTTACTGGAAAGCCTTCCTCACTGAGATCTGGGTGAAATTCACTTGCCAGCTAGCTGAAGTATCAGACATGCAGGCAACATCAGGAGGAAGTGTCACAGTTTGAGCTCAGAGGGCACCTGAGCACCAGGCAGCTGCTCACCCCAACTTCCCCCCCTCAAAGCGCTGAGAAAGAGAAAATGGAGCAAAAAGCTCAGGGATTGAGATAAAGGCAGGGAGGGATGACTCACCCATTAAGGTCAAGGGTGAAAGACAGACTCATTAGGGGAACAAAAAAACCCATTAAATTAATTCAGACATTAACAACAACACTTAACAGAGTAGGACAGTGAGAAGCATTAGCGCATCTTAAAAACACCTTTCCCCCACCCCTCCCTTCTTCCCAGGCTCAGCTTTGCTTCTGATATCTCTACCTCCTTCCCCCTAACAGGGCAGGGAACAGGGGATGCAGTTAGTCCCCCCAGCTCTTTCTTCTCAGGGTAGGGGGTGCTGAGGAACTCCTTGCAATCTTCCCCTGCTCCAGCATGGCCCCCTCTCACAGGAGACAGTCTTCCACATACCTTCTCTGACTCGAGTCCCTCCCACGGGCTGCAGCTGTTCCCAGCTCCAGCGTGGGTCACCCCCCATGCTGCAATCCTCCCAGTGCTGAACTACAACAGCGGGGGCTGCTGCTTCCCACAGGATCCCGACTGCCTTCAGACACAGTCACCTGAGACAACGTGGGCTCCTTCACAGACCGCAGGTCGGCATCTGCTCCACCGTAGACCTCCACGGCAGGAGCGGGGCAGCCTTGCTGCCTCATCACACGCTGCATGGGGGATTCTGCACTGGTGCGCCTCACTCCCCTGCGTCCTCTTCCTTCCTTTCTTCCATTGACCTCGGTGTTTGGCCAGAGGTGGGTCTGACTTGGAGCTGGGGAAGCTTCGAGAAGCTTCTCAAAGGGGGCCACTGCTGTAGCCCCCTCCCCTCTACCAAAAACCCCACCACTCACTCAAACCCAGCACAGGAAGGAATTCTGCAAAGACCAACTGCTTTCTACTACTTTGCTCTGTGTTTATTATTAAAAAAAAAAAAAAAAGGAAAAAAAAAAAAAGAAAAAAAACCACCCCAAAAGCCTTATTTCACTTGTTAAATGTTTTGCAATACTGTCCAAAAAGAGAGAATCACAGTATCAGAGAAGGGTTGAGGTTGGAAGGCAACTCTGGAGAGCATCTGGTCCAACCCCCCCTGCTCGAGCAGGGCCACCTGCAGCAGGTTGCCCAGGACTGTGCCCAGATGACTTGAATATCTCCAAGGATGGAGACTCCACCACCTCTCTGGGCAACCTGTGCCAGTGCTCGGTCACCCTCACAGTAAAAAAGTGTTTCCCGGTGTTCAGAGGGAACCTCCTGTGTTTTGCCTTGTGCCCACTGCCTCTGGTCCTGCTGCTGGGCACCACTGAGAAGAGCCTGGCTCCGTCCTCTTTGCACCCTCCCTTCAGGTATTTATAGACATGGATAAGATCCCCCTGAGCCGTCTCCTCTCCAGGCTGAACAGCCCCGGCTCTCCCAGCCTTTCCTCACAGGAGAGATGCTCCAGTCCCTTCATCATCTTCGTGGCCCTTCACTGGGCTCTCTCCGGTGTGCCCGTGTCTCTCTTGTGCTGGGGAGCCCAGAACTGGACACAGAGCTCCAGGTGTGGCCTCACCAGCACTGAATAAAGGCAGGTCATTAGTCATCAATCCCTAAGGCAGGCCCCAACACTTACCCACATCCCCAGTACGCCCCAAGACTAACCTACATTTCTTCATTTACATCAAATGTTCTATTACCAGGTACTACTGTACCAATGAATTTCATCTTAACTGAAAATCATCACTGGTACACATTCAAAAAAATACTTGCACTGATAGGAAGACTAAAACATAGCCATCAACTTCAGTTCCTCCTCTGCAGACCTCTTCTGATTTCCCCTACCCAGAAGACATTAAATTCCTCGTAAAGTGAGAAATAATCCTACTGTTATGCATCTTCAGATTTTTTTTCTTTGAAGTAAAGTCCCAATGTCAAACAGCAGTACATAACACTTATAAACATGCCAAATACCTCAGAACAAAGTACAGTCAAGTGCTAATGGCACTGCACAATTTCCAATATCCCATATTTACGACTGAAGGCATTCTCTGCTGACTTTATCTGTACATTTAGCCAGATTTCAGCATCAAGAATATGATTCTGAAATAAAATATCTAAAAACAACACTAATGATGAAATCCATTCCAAAAGCAGAAGTCATGGGAAAGGCACAGCATGTGTGACCCAATATGCAAAATCATTACCAGATGCTGGTTTCCTTTCAACTAACAATCCCATGACAGGAAACTTCTGCTTCACTGCTCCTCCTCACACTGAATCTTAAAGCTGATTATATTACACACATTCCACAATATCAACATTGGTTAAATGCTTTTAGTTCGTGATTTTTACCATCAATACTGACAAATCCAACTCTACAGTGTCCACTTGAAAGTATTCAATTGTTAATAGGGCTGTATCTTGTCTCACTGAATAATTTCAGTGAAGAGAGTCAAATACAGCTCCTCCCCAGACTTCTTCCACAGCAAATAAAGAAGCTCAGCTTTCTATTGTTACAAATATTTTGATGAAGGAAAAAGAAAAACACTTCAAAGGTCTTATTCTTTTGAAAGACTTTGGAAATTGAAAAGACATTTAAATGAAGTTCCTCCATGCACTGTAATAAACTGCTCTTAGAAGGTGAACTGTAAAAATTCTGTCAAATTATTTTTCTAGTATTTCTGGATACATCTGAAACATATCAGAATGAGATTGCCTCAGGTATTTAGGATACTAATTTTCCTGTTTAAGTATTAGATATTGTATAAATCAAATTAGTATTTCCATCTTACAGTTGTAGGTTTGCTTCTTCTGGCTACCTTGAAAAAAAATGATACAAGATTTTCTGTAACCCATCCTTATAACCAAACTTCAAGCATACATATATATCCATTACCGCTCATCTGGTTCTACATTCTGAAGAAAAACTTGAATTGTCTGCAAATTCTGAATTCTGCCTATTTCAGAAACATTAACTGTAGGCTGCTTTGCCATCATCTGAAATTTGACAGTGAAATCCTTCACATTAAATACCTTTCTTCCAGAGTGCTGAGACTGCAGGAGGCAAATAAAATCCTGTGTCATAGAAAACAGTTATCAAAATAATAGCCCACAGCTGCTGAAATATCAGATGAAAAATTCTCCTTACATGAGCAGGGAAAAACAAAACTAAAACCACCACACCTTGCTTCAGTAAATGCGCTTAGAGTAGCTTCACTTTTGAAAATCCCCAAAATTAAAGTACGTCCCCAAACTCTACTGTAGAAGTAGGTCACAAAGAAGAAAGCCAGACTGAAATCAAAGTCGTACAAAAGAAAAAACATCCAAGGAGGCCAGCTACAGCATAAATCACCAAGCTGAACAGCTGCATAAACAAGTTGCATCCTCATAGCAAACTTAGATTATACTGAAGATACTACACAAATACAGACAACTTCATCCTCTCTTTCATTTACGTATCTCAGAAGAATTCACAGATATAAGCTATTTACCAAAGACCATGATGACTGGAATGCTCACGTTCAGTATTCTCATTTTAAGCTCCAATTCAGAAAATGAATTAGCACTTTCTTTTCCATTTGTGTGAATCACACAACACTTCACACAAGTCCTAATTAAATTTATATATTATATGCTTCACACTGGTTTTTTTAGGAAGGACACTAACTGAAGACTCATCGAAACTTCCTAAGTATCCATGGTATAGCTTCAATGTTACTACATCAAAAATACATGCAATGAAAAAAGGGATAAAGTAGTAAATGTGCAAAATTTATTATGTTCTTCAATGAACACAGGGACATAAAATTTATAAAATTAGATCACATCTTCAAAATAAAAAAAAAATATATATATATAACACCAACAGTTACTTGTTACAATAAACAGCTGTCCACATGAAGCTCAAATCCGGTTTACTCTAGATCAATTTCTTCATAAAAAATAAGCTACTTTTAAAAATTACTTCATAAGAAAGTGGTATGCAAATAGAGACATTATTGCAGCATATCCTTATAATTTGTACAAAGAGAAGTCTGTTGGCAAAATGAAGCAGCTGAGAAAGCTCTGAATAACAGGCATCCCTACCGTTTGTTAAAAGGCATTTTCTAAATTCATCCTGGGTCCTTCTAATTACAGAAATAAGTTTCTTCCTTGATAAAAGAGATTCACATTTCTAAACACAATTCAATTACAAGTAAGTATTTTACACTTCTGGTTATCTAGCCATGGGAAAAAAATAATCAAGATTATGCTTTAAACATGACATTAAAGTAACAGTATTATTTAGTTTCTTCTTGCAGTGTACATTTGGCTGGGACATTTGTTGCTTTTTATACTAAATGCAGTGCAAAACAATTTGATTCAAGCTCTATTTACAAAGAGCTTCTGCTACGCAATTTTTCTTTATAGTAAAGTGAAGTGAACCTCCTTCCTGCCTTTTCCCCTCCCCGTACTTGCCCAGATTACCGAGTCCTGTGGGAGAAGAGCATCCTGATGCAGAGACACAGAGACACGAACAAGCAAGCGGGCACTGGGCAGATCCCACAGCCACGGCCACAAGGAATTCTGCAAGGAGGCTCAGAGCCGCCACCTCAGCGTTGGTCTCTTTGGATCTTTTGCTCCAGACCTGCTGAGCCAAAAAGCACTGTCCCTGAGAGGGCTCGAAGAGAATGACAGAAAAGTTCTTTAATTGCATCAGGCAATTTCCTTCTGCCTGTGTAAACATCATAACACTCAACACTGGAATTTAAGGCTTCTGTCACAGTACACACTGGCATTCAAAACCTCTAAGGTAGCAAGGAATTCTTCTGAAACAGAGTAGGCTTTCATTGAGGTTATCAGGTTCAAGTATATAAAGTGTACAGATCTGCTCCTCTTTATGCAGATGGTATTCTTTCTATCACATGATGAAAAGTCAATCACAATGGTGTTAAGGTACGAGGAGTCAACTGTGTTTTGACGTCAGTCAGCTTGCA
Source organism: Tyto alba (assembly GCF_018691265.1). Lineage (NCBI taxonomy): Eukaryota > Metazoa > Chordata > Aves > Strigiformes > Tytonidae > Tyto > Tyto alba. The sequence goes on from NW_024881276.1 coordinate 29,879,780, forward strand.
GCAGACAGGGTATGCAAATTCCCACTAACAAAGTGCAGATTTGGAAACCTGAAGATAAAGATCCCAAAGCCAGACTGTCTTCCTTAGGCTGCGACTTTCATAATAAAAAAAGTTTTAAGTGTTTATTATGCTTCCAGTCCCATGTATGAATTTTATTTTCTTAAAAGTTACACTATTTCATTTTCTAACATTTCTTCTGACACTTTGCTCCCTGAAGTATCGTCATCGTTAGAATAATTTCCTGAATCTCGACTGCTCTCTTTAGAATGCTTGTAGTCTTTAAAATCAACTTGATTTACTTCTGTGATGACAGTCTCAATTACATAACAATTCTCTATCAGTTCTTCTGTAGTTGACAGATAAGGACTGCTAAAGAGCTGTCCTCCAAAACCCTGCAAAAAAAGAAGCAGACAAGAAAGAGATTAACATTCATACATAATACCCAAATAATGATTCCACTGAACACCACAGCTGTACAAATCTGGTTTATTGTATGCAGTAGCATCATGAGGTTTTCTACCTATAACATGCCATTTGTTTCCCCAAGTTCACAAACTCAATGTTAAGATGAAGTTTAGTTGCATTCATATAATTGAACACTAACAAATTAACATTAATGTTAACTTTTTTGCTATACTCATAGTTGTCAATCATCTATATAACTGCAATACTTAATTGATTATAGACTTATGAGGCCACACAAGAACAAAATGGAAAATCCTGATTTTGAACACTTGCACAGAGCATGTGGTAGCACAGGGATGACAGGTGTGTGTTTGAAGTCTACAAATCATTGTCAGTTATAAAGCAAAGTTTGAAAGAAGACAGAGAAAACGAGCTGCTGCAGCAGGATACCAAGCCCTGTACAGCTCTCAACAATGCACTGCGATCTATCCTACACACTTTAAATCTATTCTCTGAAGTGGTCATTTAAATCGAACCCATCACAAAAGGTTCTAAATATGCACTGCATTAATTATGTTGCCAGTATTCTACTGAACAAACCAGCTAAAATGCTGCCCTACAAATAAATTAAATTCAGATTAGCCCTTGTAAATTGTGAGACTGGTTTTAAATTACAAATTTATTCAGAAAGCTTTGTATACTATACATCCTAAGAGCTTCAGTGAGAACATGACACACGTTAGAAGGCCACACACTGCTCAATATCAGGGTTCTGAGAGACATGGAAGAAAGCACAGTGAAAAACAGCTCTTGCTACATTTCAAATTATACCAACATTTACGTGTTGCCCTGTTCATTCCAGAACAGGATCCCTCCTAAGTACTACCCGTGCCAAGCTGAGCTGGAAATTGGACAGTATCGGCCTTTTTAGAGACCAGCCAGGCCGGTAGGTCAGGAGATGGTAGAAACATTTGCTGCTTGGTACACTAAAACTTCCTCTAAAGACTGGGCTTGGATTTTCTCCTCCTCTGACTATTAAAGGATGGTAAAAAGGCTAGAGCATGATCTTCCAGATAGTACAATGGGAAAACATTTCTGGTCTCACATAGCAAGGCAGAAGTACATTATCACACTGGGTAGACAGGCACACTCTCTGGAATGAAGGATCATTAGCAACACTTTTGCACAGATAGAAGAAAACCCATAAAAGTTAAAATATTTGCTAATCACAGAATTCTAGAAATTGATACTACCCATTTTTTCCATAGGAATTCCTGTATTTCGTTAAAATCTATACAATTAACCTTGGCATACCCATAAGACCACAAGAAAACAGATAAACACTTTTTCACAATATTTTCTGTTCATTTTTCTAAAAACGCATCTGCTTAATGAATGAGAAAAACATGTCTCCTCTTACCTCTATGTTCAAAGGAGGCTGGCATGATGGAAAGAACACATATTTGATTTTATTGTAGGCTTGATACAGGGCAAAAACAAGTGCTGTAGCCACAAGACAGACAGCAACCAGGGCAGTTACAAATGTTGCTAAAATGATCAGAGGTAATATTTTATCTAAAAAAAAAAAAAAAAAGCCACTTAATCTAGGTACTCATAAATGACAAAGATTAAAGAACAGATTATCTCCAAATCTGCTACAGTATTTATCATAAAATTTCACATTTCTACCATACTATACCCAGCCATGATGATCATTACAAACACGATGCCATTCCAGTATCTTAGATAACCTTATTAAAAATACAGCACAAAGTATTTTCCAATATATGAACACATGCATTTGCAGACAGGATCAGAACCAAGATCCAGTTATACGTCACTATTTGACAGCAGGACAAAAAGGCTGCAGACAGCTACCATGAAGCACCCGATGCATGTAAGTTTACTGCGCTCTTGCTTGTGTACAGGTTCTAACCCCAAGGAACATAATATGTAATTGATAGAGTACTCTCCTTTAAAAGGCAGAGATACAGGAGTAAGAATTCCCATGGGCTATTGAGTAACAATGGGCAATCACTACGGTGAAGTTGGCCCATAGTTATTTAGCCAGGAAATTATTAGAGTGCCTAGATTTGTAGGGTCTTCAGGGGCCCAAAAGCATCCAAATGTTTCTTGGACAGGGGAGGAACATCAATTGTAGGCTTCAGATGACTACAACACATCCAATAGAGAAAGGATCTTCCAGTGAGCATCTATTCCTTTCAGATGCTTATGTAAGAAATCAATCCTAAGGCTATTACAGTTATTTTTTACACTGGTAGACTAGGCACTAGCTCAGCACAAGATTTGACTTGGTCCATGCAGAAAGGTGAGATGAATTTCACTTCCGTGCTCAAACATGGATGGTGTCATCAACTTGATGATGCCAAGCTGAGTGGTGCAGTTGGTTAGCTTGAGGGGAGGGACACCATCTGGAGCGATCTGGACAGGCTTGAAGGTTGGGCCCATGTGAACCTCATGAAGTTCAACAAGGCCAAATACAAGGTCCTGCACATTGGTTGGGGCAATCCGCACTATCAATGTGGACTGGGGGATGAATGGATTGAGAGCAGCCCTGTGGAGGACTTGGGGCTATTAATCGATAGAGAACTGATATGAGCCAGCAGTGTGCGCTCACAGCCCAGACAGTCAACTGTATCCTGGGCTGCATCAAGAGAAGTGTGGCCAGCAGGTCGAGGGAGGGGATTCTCCCGCCCTCCTCTGCTCTTGTGAGACCCCACCTGCAGTGCTATGTCCAGCTCTGGGTCTTCCAGCACAGGACAGACATGGACCTGTTAAGAGTGGGTCCAGACGAGGGTCACAAAAATGGTCAAGGGGTTGGAACACCTCTCCTATGAAGAAAGGCTGAGAGAGTTGGGGTTGTTCAGCCTGGAGAAGAGAAAGCTCCAGGAAGACCTTATAGTGGCCTTTCAGTATTTAGAAGGGTCTTATAAGAAAGACAGAGATACTTTTTACCAAAGTCTGTAGTGACAGGACAAGGGGAAATGGTTTTAAATGGAAAGAGGGTAGATTTAGATTAGATGTAAGGAATAAATTCTTTCCTGTGAGGGTGGTGAGACACTGGCACAGGTTGCCCAGAGAAGCTGTGGCTGCCCCCTCCCTGGAAGGGTTCAAGGCCAGGTTGGACAGGGCTTGGAGTAACCTGGTCTGGTGGAAGGTGTCCTGCCCATGGTAGGGGGGTTGGAACTGGGTGATCTTTGGAGGTCCCTTCCAACCCAAATCATTCTAGAAGTCTATGGTCCTGCTTTCCTGTTTTAACCCAGGAACTATGGAAAACCTTCTAACAGGCTAGGCTTAGTTCCAGGACTTCAGGTTGGATCTTATGGTAGAAGGAGTTTACATGACAGAATCCAGAATTTGGTAGTAAAATACTGTAGTCAAAGAAACCTTTATCTCTAGAGTCATAAGCTACTCAGTGCTTAAGTTCAAAAGTCTTGCAAGCTTCCTTGTCCCCTCTACTCTTCTGTTTTGCAACATATTCTCTGGCACTATCTCTAACAAACAAACAAACTGAAGGGAGTTTGACCATACCAAAATTAATACATACCAGGAGACACTTTACAAATAATCAAGATGGGACAATCAGTTCTTTTTATCTCTATTTCCAGTCAGTATGAGTAACCAAAGAATTAAATATTTCCCCACTGTGATATAAGAATGTATGGGAAGTATAGGGCATGAGCTGTATGACTGCATCTCTCAATATAGAGTCTTGAATGTACTGCTTGGTCTTAACTAGGCTGATTATAATAGAAGGATATGGGGAAGACTAATAACTATTAAAATAGATTAAATAATCTCTCTTATTAAGGTAAAAAAGTAACATTTGTTTCTTTTCAGGCTTGATAAAGACCAAGCAACAAGGACTACAATATAAATGAATCCTGAGATCTTAAGATGTGAGAAAGTAGCATTACTATATTTTCTTAGCTTTAAGTCAGTTTGTATATTACATTTAGTAATTTTTCTAGTGTTACAGCCTGATAATGGGCCAAATTAAATTCAACAGATAAGTTGCTCTTATGTTCTGAGTGAGCGTAATCCATCTACAAATGTACACCCATTTTGCATAGAGGTGAGCTTTCAGCTATAATGAGTCTGATGATTTGTCTCCTCACACTTCAGCACAGGATTTTTTTTTAATTTAATTCATTCACAGAAGAATTAAGACAATTTCAAGAATAAAATATTCTTGAAAACATAGCATTTAGTGATTCCTTGCACCCTCCTAAAAATATCTTAGAAGTACTAGAAATTAAAGTTTGTCGGTCAACAAGTCATTGTACAGAACTAAGTTTAATTCACAGTCATTACAGTTATTAATCTGAGAATTTCTAAACCAAGTTGTGTCATGGATAACCAGAATGTAATTTTGATCAGGTCAGGACAGCAGCAGTTTATTAGTTTAGCTATAGGAGAGAACACAGAGCAATGAAGTGACAGACTGCTGACAGGGATCTCTGCCCAGCTAGGTGCTAACTCTGTGAGGCCATTAAGTCATGCTGCAAATATTTTTTAACTAGTGAGATCTGCAAAGGCCTACGAAGGGTTAACAATTTTACTTCCAGAGGTATAACAATTCCCAAGCTCTTCCTACCTCCAGGTGTTTTGATGCATTCCTCTTTGCTGTATGGACTGCTTTTGTTGTAAATTTCTGAGAATGCTTGTACTTTTACACAGTATAAAGTTGAGGGTGCTAGATCAGAGACTGTCCCTATTGTCTGTTTTATCTCTTTAATTTTTATTTTCTCCTGAAAAATAAAAATTGGAAGAATAAGATGCACATAAATAGTACAAGAGTCACTCAAATTGATTAGAGTTTTGGCCTCTGTTGAGGAAGAAATTCTGTAAGAAGTCAGACACTGTTCTGCACTTGAATTAAATAAAAGAAGCCACACATTCAGGAAATACTTAATTGGCAAGAACCAGCTACTTTCACCATACTGAAATTTTACAGTTCAAAGCTGTGTGCAAAATTAAACCTCTTCCTGATGCATTTTGTTTTCTTCTCTTCTTCCATGCATTTACACATATCTATTTACCAATTACTGTACAATATTTTACTATAAGAAGCATTTAAAGAATATGGAAAGATCCATTAAAATGTGAGCTAAAGCATGCAAGACTTCATTGTTTTATGATATATATATACACACCTATAAACCTGCAAATACAGAAGGGAAAGAATTTGAGGGGCCAGAAGCTACATTAATTAAGGCAGTGCACAGAGTCATACTGTAAGAAAGATGGCATCACAAGAACCCTATAACTTCTATTCAAAAGTGAGCCATTTGGCAGCTTGTACAAAACTATGTGCAGTTTTGCAAATCATTACATATAGCCACATCAATGGAAAAAGATTAAAATATCAATTACTTTGTGATAAAAGTAATCTTGGCCAGATTTTTAAAAGAACCTTTCAGGGAAAAAAAAAATTGATTGCACAATTGATACACCATATATGTGCCTCTTTTGAAAATAAGCTTCTTGAGGATAACTCAAACTCAGTATTTAAGTCATAACACATTTTATATACTGCTATAAGTATTTAACTAGTTCATACCTCGTTATCTGATGAATTCTTCCAATACAGAACCCGGTAAGACAAGTCATAATTGTCCCTCATGACCTCACTCTCAGATCCTCCTGGAGGAAAAATCTGGATATGGAGCAAAACATCACTGATGTCCACCTTTACAGCAGGAGGGCCGATTTCATCTTAAAACATTTAAATATAAAAAGTTAAAAATAAGACTAAAATAATACAAATAAAAATATTGCATAAAATACTGTAATTTAAATCTATGACAATTTTTAAGAAATGTGTACTTAAAAGTCTAACCTGACAACAGCTTTATTCAGAACCTTGAGTCCTGAGAAATATTTAAATTATTTTCCCTTTTCACATTAATATGTTGTTTCTGCAAGTTTCAGTGACATGAAATAGACAGTGGAATTAACTCCTCTGAAAGTGAAACTACTGAACACTTCTTAATCTCATCAGGATATGAGCTCTCTTTTTCACATATACCCTCTTTCACAGTTATAGTATAGTCAAAAAGTGAGAAGCGTTACAGTTTTTGTTTTGTTTTGTTGAATTATCTACCTAGATCACTTATCTTATTAAAGAATTATCTAATTACCAAGAGTTTGGACAAGGGAAAGCTGACATAAAATAGCTATTGATTCTATCTTCAGTATGAAAGGTAATGGACTATTACCCTTCATATTAGATAAACATTTCTTGACATTTATGATTGGTAACTTTTTTGAAATAAAACATTTAAGTAAGGCCACATTTCTCACAAAATCAAAGAAGTGTAATGAAGATAAAAAGTATTATAATTTCACTCTGGAGAGTGGTACATAGTTTTGACTTAGATGTCACTATCATTTAAGACTGCTTTTTCATTAAGGTCTTCAGGGTTGTATGTCAATGTACTACTGCTTTAGCACAAAATTCAGGGGTGCACAGTGGAGGGGTAGAGATGAGGAGATGAGAGTAGATGCACAGGAAAATAGAAGCAGTATATTCAAAAATTATTTGACCTTGGCATTGTTCTGAGATATCAAGAAGTGCTCCTTGTCAATGTCAAAAGTCAGACTAGCAATATTTCTAGTACAATCTCACACACTGCTTAAAGCAGTATACAGTGAGATTATAAAATGCCTTCTAATGCTTTGTGGTTGACTTTTGTAAAGCAAATTATATGATTCTAAATATAGTGAAATACTGGGCTGAATAGAGAAGACCATGGAAAAACTCCCGTTTAAATTGATGAGGCCAGGATTCTCAACACAGTTTATGTAGGGGAACTACGTATTCCATTTCACTGATCTAGCAAGTTTATTTTGGCAAATAATAGCAACAGGTACAAACTTGTTGAGAAATTAAAATTTAAGAAAACACATTTGCTTACTTGTTATCAGAGGATCTACTTTTACTTCGTCAGACAAACATGATCTATTATATTCACTCATGGCCTGTACACGGAAATAATATAATCCAGAAGTAGCAGTGACAATAGATGAGAGATTACATTGTGTATCAGTGATATTTTCACATCTGGGTATATTGAGCCACTTCACTGAATAATCACCAGGAAATTGCTTTAGATACCCACTGCAAGAGATATTTTGACAGTTTTTGATGTAAGGTTCTTGAACTCTGAAAAAAAAAAAAACAAACCCCAAACCCACCCCTGCATGTTCACTTGTGCTACATAGGTTTTTTTATTTTTGGAAGAATAGTCCCCTTAGAAATTTCTTGTATTTAAAATACTGTTTTTCCATTTATAACAAACAATGAAGTTAACTGGATCAGGAAATACAGATTATTGCTTTAGTCAAGCCTCAAGAGAAAAATTATATATTGGTTTTAGAAATTTAACTTAAACTCCAAATTAAGATTTTTTTTTTCCATATAGTTCTATTAAAATGATTATTTTTCTGTCATGCCAATGGAACTCCAAAAGAATGCTAGAGGTATCTTTCCTCTTCCTTTAGATACTGGCCACAGTATTTGTGCAACAAACGGGATATTAAGACACAGGTTTATAGACAGGATGTCTTTTTTTTCCATGTTGGGTTCTGACAAGAAGCAATCAAATATGCTGACAATTGAGATGTTGCACACCTGCATTTTTGCTCACTTCTAGTCACCTAATTTCTTCATATTCAAAAAGATATGAAGCAGTGCAAACTTCCTATCTTTTAAAAGTGTTACATACCATATATTTAGTAATCCATTCCACTAGGTATTTAACACTCTTAAAAGAAGCCTCGTACCCTGAAATTCTAGGGTATGATGTTATATGCAATCCTTTTAAAAGGCACACTGTCCAGACATGGTACCCAGTGTTTCAATGAATATATTAAGCCACTTTCACTAAGTATTTCACTTTAACTTATATTAATAATTTGCAAAATACAATGAATGCCATAACCTGTTTAAACAGAGACATGGAAATTTTTTAACTTACGTGAGATACTGTACATTGTAGCTCACATGTTTTTTATACTGATTATTCCAACGCAGATGAAATTTCATATTCAAAGCAAGAATTCTCACATTTGTTGCACAGAGTGGGTCACTCACTGCTCAGAACGAAGAAAAGAAACCCACAGTTACTGAAAAGCTTTATATTACATACAGCAAGTTTTCACTGAACAGGCATTTCTCCGGTATATAAATGGTCATGGTACACTTTCAATAATAAAAAAAAAAATATTTCTCTGCTTTCATTATAAAGATGGCAAATAAAATTCCTTGATATATACAGTATATTAAGCCTTCACTAAAAAAGAATCAGTTAAAAATCAATTAAGAAAAAAATAAGTATTGAAATGTTGATATTAGTAAAAATAAACTAGTTCAGCAATAGCATGGTGAGAAAAATGTCTAAAATACACATGCATAAACATGAAGTAATTTTGATGTACCACCCATTCAATCTAATGTCTAACCTTCTGCACTGCCACAGATAGTTTTTTTCCTGAAATAAACATTTAAAAGTACTTTAACTGACACCTGAACAGCACACAAAAGAATTTAAATTTAGACATGCAAAACAAGCAACTAGTGGCAAACTGCCACTAAGTCATTCTTCAGAATCTGTAATAATAAATTCACCAAGGCATGCATAAACCCAGTATTTTTTTTAGCTTAGCTCAACTTCATACGCATTAATTTAATGCCAAGTATACAAAAGGCTTTTGTTTTGCCTCCATACACATCCCCTTCCTCCTGATTCAAAGTCACAAATTCAAAAATATCCAGTTTTCCAAAATGAAGAAAGTAGTTTTTGCAATCTGAATTAGTGGACAGAATTTGCCTCAGAGCAAAAACCTTTTTATACTATTAAAAATCCAATACTGATAGGTTACATTTTATATTGATTTAAAACAGAAAATGTACATAACTGTCAAGATGGCTGTTACATCAAAATCAGTAAGAACTTGGCACTTCTGCATATTTCTATTGCTTTAGAACAACTTACTTTCCAGCAGGTTAAACTTGACTAACCATTGTAAGATAGAAAAATTTTACTCTGTACCTTTACGGGTAGTTTTTACACAATGAATGGGACTGAATAAGCCTTCTTTGAAGTCCAAAAGAATAGTTGCTTGAACTTTCAAACAGTAGGTAGTGCCTGGCACAAGATCATCAATTATGTCAGTGGGAAAAATACTTTGACTTCTGAACTGTAAGAAACAATTGCAAAGAGCATATGAAGATAACTGTTCTTCCTTATGAAGTGATTTTTTAAAGCATCTTTTTCCCTCCCAGGTTTCAGCCCATTTATATAATATGCCATCAAAAATGCTAAAATAGGGAATGAAGGACAATACATGAGCTGAATAAATGCTAAAGGATGTTTCCAACATAGCCACAGGACTGAGAGGAAGGATCGTGTTGTGCTCCTTTAACACATGAAAGCGGGGAGGGATTGCAGCACTGCTGTACATGTAGCATAGCTCACCACACAAATATGCAGGCACATACTCAAAAGAGAAATAGTGCATTTCCGTCCCTCAGTTCACTGAACAAACACTGCCCCTCCTGTTACCTCTCTGCTTTTGGTTTACCAGACTTTTATGGCTTGTACTTAACTTAAAGCTTTTTTTCCCTTTGATGTGTAATGGTTATAACTGTGTTCATTTGGAAGACCTAGTCATCTCGTCAATTCCTACCCTAATCTATCTGGCCCCCTCTCTCCTAAAAGGAGAAAAACCAGACAGACTGTTTCTACCTCGGTCTTTACAGAATAGCTATATCTGCTGTGCGAGATGCACATTACGGCTTTGAAACTAGTTCACATACAAGACCTCCAAAGAATCCCTAAAAAACCCCAACCTACTGTGTAAAAACAAAGAATTCAGTTAATGACACAGGACAGTGTACCGATAGCTGTACTCAAGCTAGATGATCTTGCTGAGACCAAGTTGGCCTCTTACCCCTCCCCTCCCCTAGATCTATGCCTTACTGTAAACGCTTTTTCCCACTGCCTTGAACTCTTTCCCCTCCCTGCTCCTGCTGCCTGAGGGTGGATCCTGCTCCAACACATCCAAGATGGTTTCACCTTCTTCCTCACGCACTGGAAGGTAGCTCCAGCATTTAACAGAAATACAAACTCTTATCACAAAATATTGAATACAATCCTCTAGTAAAAACAAAACCAAAAAAATCCAAGAAAACAGCCCCTCCCAACTTTTAAACTGCATAGCAACAGTTATACACAGTTACATAACTAAACAATTCCACTTTACATCATAAAGCGATTGAAGTACATCTCTGACAGTTATATTAAGGTTAAAAAGCAACAAAATAAAAAGTGATCATACTTCTGCATTTGATGAATTTTCCCAGATAACTAGATTATATTTAAAATTTAGAGGATTTATCCATATTTCTCCTTCTGGAGGAAAAACACTGATTTTTATGACTCCGTTTGTAGACTGCAACTCCATTCCTGGGGGACCGATCTGAGCTAGAAAGAAAAAAAGTAAAGAAAAAACACCAAAAATGTAATTTACATTAATAAACCCACAGTAACCACCTACAGGATCTTATTTTTAATTATTTTGAGGCAGTAACAAGATCACAGTAATTGCCTATAGCATCTTAGTTTTCAAGAATCTCAGGCAGTATCTAACAGAAATCTAACCTAACAAACAACCACCGTGACCTGGCTCTAAAAGAAATAAGTTAAAATGCAATATTACTATGAATGTTTTCCAGAATCTGCAGTGAAAATCAGTGTAAGTTATTCTAACACATGCAAGGTAAGAAACCTAGCTCAAAGAAATCAATCCAACATTGAGGGAAGGCTTCAGTACCATACTGTAACGTAACTACTGAAAAGTCACAAGGTCAGAAGAAAACTTCCAGAACAGTCCACTGTCAAAAAAGGATTTTTCTGAAATCTAGAAATACAGAGTGTCAGAAAATTCTGTCAGAAAAACAGCATCACCGAGAATACTTTCCCCTTTCCACAAGAGTCATAACATTCCATGACCTGCAAAGACCTTGTGTTACATTAAGGTTGAGAAAACCACTAGCTCAAGTTGTTATGAGCAATGGAAACCACACACATTTTTTCCACAGTAATGTGCTGAAGGACATTTAACTGAAAATATTACAGTATATATGGAGCTCATACCTATCCAATACGGAATCATTTCAAAAACACTAGACCATGGAGACACTTCTTCCCTTCTTTCAGTCCTTATACGCACATGATGTGTATCATAGTATTTGGTTATTGCTGAGGAAAAGTCACATTCCGTCAGAGTAACTTTTTGACAACCAGGCAACTCTTTCCATTCTGCTTTACTTGTCTCAGAATCTTCAAACCTGTAAGACAGATAACACCCCAAAAATAAAACCAATACACAGTTTAAGTCTTGAGATTCTTTTTACTTTTCTTCTTAATGCTAATAAATGTCACACCATTTAATGCTGTTTTATCACCAGCACTAGTGTAACCACTGTTATCTACTTAGTTACTCTGGAATTCATATCCCCATTTAATTAATGAATTTAATCTCTTAATTTATTAGTTTAGCCTTATTACCAAAGGTTAACTATCAGTCTGCAAAGTCTGATACCAGTTGGCTTTACTGACCAAGTAAACACAGTGTGAGGAAACAGCATCAAAGAACTGTCAAAATCCAGAATTATATTCTTAGTATATGGTCCTAGTCTGGCAATGATTTTATAATTCATTGGAAGAAATTTAGAAGTGTTGATGGAAATAAGTGTTTAAAAGAGCATAAAAGCAGCAACACTCCCCCCTCCACCCCTCCCAACATTAGCAAGGAATATAGATTAGGGGAAAAGAAAAACACAAAGGAGAAAACTGGAGTTCAGGAATAAGTGTTGGAATAATTAGCTTTACAGAAGCTATTTTTATTGCAAGTTAAGAGACATCCATACCTTATTTAAGAAAGAGACATTTCAAACAGACATGAAAAAATGTCCTGACCCCCCGAAAAAAAAAGAGGCAGAGTCCTGAAGCAGTAATTATCTTCAACTCCCACCTTATTTTTCAGACCACTATTACATTTTAAAAATACGACTATTTTCAAAGCAACTGCTTCTCGTCTCTACACTGAAGAAGGTGAGCTGTTTTTTAAAAAAAATTCAAATCATACACTGGAAAATCCTAAAATCATAAATTTCTTAAGTGATTTTATCTTAGAAGTGTTTTTTAATATTTACTTGTCTGGAAAGTGACACAAAATACCAAACACATATCTATATGCATGCATAAGTATTGGTATATGAAACAACTGAAGAAAGCCAATTGAAGAATTGTTTCATCTAGTGATTAAAATTTTCAGATGAGAAATCTGGATTCATAAACACTGAGAATTTATTCAAAAGCTACACCAAAAATTCTCTCAAATTCTCTTTGTGTGTGTGGCCACAATGTAGCTTAATTAAAAAATAAATTAAAGAATTCTATCATTAAAGAATAAATAAATCTAAAAGCTACATTTCTAAGTGTACTGGTTAACCTTATCAAAGAACTACTCGAGTATTAAGCATTACTAGCAAGCATGGCATTTATAACACGTTGCTATCAGTGAAGTATCTAATTTTACATATGAATTAGACAAACAAAGGACAATACTTGGATTCAACTTCAAGATTTAAATTTTCCCAGACTATACTTTCTGGATTTCAAAAAGTCTCTAGAAATTTTACATGGCAGTATCAAGAACTATAGCAATTAATATGTTCTTCTACACAAATAAGCGTAAATATTTCTGGCTCAGAATAAAGTTAATACTTACCACCGGAATTCTGCTGAAAATGTCACATTGGTATCCTTCCCAGTGTAGTTCCACCTTAGAGTAAAATTTGAATTTACAACATAGACCTGAATATCCTCTGGACTCTTCAGATTAGTTTGGCCTACAAGAAAGTAACAAAGGTATATGAAGACTGGATATATAACTTGTACCTAACAACTTATTTTTGTTAGAAAAGTAGAGAGTTATGATGAAATGAAATCACAATAAACATGAGTTAAGAAAACCCCATGCTACTCAATCAGCACTTCAATATATAACTCAGGATCTGTGCATCAGGTAGCTCCTCTGCCTATTTGACTATGTAGCTCTTTCCTCTGCGCTTAAAGTCTTTCTCCCCACACTCCTTTAAAAAAAGCAAGCACAGTTGTAACATTCAAGGCCTGTGTTCACTGTCATGGGTTGTTGATGCAGTCTGAATGCATTTAAACCAGTGTTTTATTGGTTGGATCTAACATCTGGATCTCAGCTGCAAAGTGCTATGGATTGACCTAATCATGTCATTTTACAGTTGCAGAACAGATTGAGCGTAGCAGATTTGTGCCATATCACGTGTTACTGCCATAAATTCAATGTATTGAACATAAATCCCTTTCAGTGAGGCTTCATCACCTGGCAGATCTTGTATCGTGCTCATGGTAATCCTGTGTTTTCTTTTATAGAAAGAACAGTGCACAAAATGACTTATGAAGGGCAAGGGCCAAGTTTCAGGACACTTTCCCCTCAAGGGAAAGATCAGACCATGAGAAGAAAAGGCTTAACAGACAGATTGCCAACAGGAGGGAAGCATGCACACTGAAATCATCTGCAAGATAGCACTCTCTCCTCTTCATTTTCCACCTTTCAAAAATAATTATTAAAAAAAAAAACAAACAAAAAACACCCCAACTGTCTCATAATTACCTTATATTTCACTTCCTAAAGAAGACTTCTTTACCATTAACTTTGAGATATGCAGAATCCTACGTGTCCTATTTGGTATATAATTCAGTATCAGAGGACAGATGAGAGTAACAATGCTGTAGGAGAAGAAATTATTCTGGTACTTATGAAAATTTAAATCTATCTAGCTACTTATAAGATACATTTTGCTTTGAATTATTTCACACCGGTCTACGGCACTGCTTCAAAGCAGTGAGGCTAAAAAGTTACAATAAGGGCTGAAAGTTTGGACTGAAAGTTTTATAGTACTAGAAGCTAAACCAGACTGTGGCTTACAGAGCAAAGGGAAACAGTGTGAAGGCACAAGGAACATGCATAAACTGAGGACACCTCAGGCAGAAGTCATTAAAAATATACCAAAACCACCAACTAAGCAGCCATATCCAGATTTACAAAGCTTAAACTTCACCTACATCATTCTGCCTGGCATTCTATACTAGGTATCTTTGACAACCCAGGCTATGTACAATTTAGGCAGCACATACTTCTGTCCTCTGACTAAGAATGCACTTTCAACTTCTAACATGTCAGGGGGAAAAAAAAAAAAATCAACAAAATAATAATAAAAAAAAAATCACCGCGTACCTCTCTGACTTGAATTTCTATTTTAACCAGTTGTGTGTTACACTATTAATCACTTCCCAATGGCTACAACTTCTAAAACTACGTTAGTAACCATCACTCTGAAATTGCTTTTTGATTCAGCCTAATATTTGATTACATTAGGAAGAAATCAGAACAAATACATCCTATTTCACCTGAGCAATCAAAGTCTGCTTGCACAGCTAAAGGGTTATCCTGAATTTGATTTTAAGGGTGGCTCCTCATCGCAAAAACTATTTTATATTTTATATGATGACCAAGTTCTCTTTATAAAAAGGAAATGTGTGTGGAAAAGCAATCTATCAGCTGAAGTCTGAAAAATCCTTTTGGAGAATAGAGTTAAAGTGGTATCCACAGACTAATGACTTTTGCATATAACTCCTGAAAGCACAAAACTTGACAGGAAAATGATTCAATAAAACCTTGTGGATCTAACCATGAAATTTATTTCCACAAGGTATGTATTTGTTACTCTCCTAAGCTGACAGACTAAGATAAGGCAAGAGAATGCCAAACTACATTTGATCATCAGAAAATAAGAAAACAAAGGAAGTAACTGATTTTTTTCTCAAGTATTTATTCAACAGATGGCTACACTTCAGCCAAAAAGCTTATGACAACAAAGGCAGTTATTTTGGATGTTGGCAAACAATAGCAATTTTGAATACTTATATCCCTTCACAAAGAAAATACTCACTTAATGGGAAAAAAATATTTTCACTTTATTTGAGGATGTTTGCATTAAATTTAAGAATCAAAATGCACGGAACAAAAAAGTCCCATTAGCTTTTAACAATAATTTTTTAAAAAGCACAACTCTGCTATTAGTATACAAAGTGTAACCTGTCAGAGCCACCTGAAACAAAAAATAGTAATTTGTTTGAAGAATACCACCACTCATGGTAACTGATAGATTAAATGTTATATTCTTACTTGGTAGAATCCATTGCTTTATGAACCAATGGAAGATTACTTAAGTGTTGTGATACAGTATAACACTTTCAATTTCAGATTTAAAGAAACATCAACAAATTGACATCTTTCACATCTAAAGAGCAGGGTGGTGCTTTTCCCTGTAAATACCCATATTCGTGTATTTGCAGACTTAAAAAGAATAACATTCATAGACTAAATCTGCTTAAAAATAAACAGTATGACAGAAAACCTGTTTCAAACCACCTTTTCCAAATGTAATTCAACTGCTGACATTTGAACAGCCTCCTAAAGCAGAAAAAAAGCGAGATACAGTTTTCTCTATTCTCTAGTAGAACATATACCGGGTTTAAAAACCTGCCGTGGCAGTACTAAACAGAAGTCTTTACAACAGGAAATTCCCAAGTTAGATTCTTTACCCTGAACAACACAGAACCTTGGAGTAAACCATAAGAAGATAGGATTAGGTAACGCGGTATTAGCCAAGAACCACACTGCACCTACAGAGTGCCAATGCTGATAAAAACTGATACTATAAGTTAAGACTATTCTTTTTGTTTGCTTTGGGTAGAAAATCAAATATTCACTGCACTTCCTGAATATTTTTTCCACATTTTCAAATCCTTATCATGTACACAGCATGAAGCTTTACCATAATTCTTACTAGACCTCTCCATTTGAAGTAGATAAGAAAAAGGAAGTCTGAAAGCAGAAACAAAAACATTTCAAGGGTCATGTTCTAATCAGATGTACTTTCTCCCCAAGTTACAAAAATCATGCTGATGTAAGACATACAACTAGTAAAACACTAGTTTAAAACGAACTAGGCCAGCTTTTTCCAAAGCTGGCAAGTATTACAGCAAATAATATCCTCCCTCTGGATACAAACAATATTGTGAAAATATAGCTCTGGATTCTTACATGTGGAAGAAGATACAGTATTCCAGACATGGAATAAGAGCACACACAGAGAATTAGAAGGGATTTATTCCAGAATATCTTTGGTCAAAGGCCCAAAAGATGACCATCACAAGTCTTGGATTTGACTGCCTCTTTCTCTGAGAACTTCCTCACGAGCCTTGAACAAGGTCAGACTCCATCTTGACATTTACTTTTTTAATCCTCCTTATAAACTGCTGAAACTAGGCATTAAGAGCTGTTTTCAGCTGCACATGATAGCCTTTACAGAACTTTAACAAACAGAAACATGGTATTCAGGGACATCACCTGTGAAATTAACTTAAAATCCACTGTAGGGTTAAAAGTAAACTGTACCAATTACTCAGGGAAAATCCTATAGTTTTCAGGGAATTTTCAGAAAGTTTTTCAGTGTTACATTCAACAATAATGTACGAGTGCGAGCACCTGGCAGTCAGTGCTCAGCAATAATCAAAAAGGGGAAAAAAAAAGTTAGAAATTGATAGCGTATTAATAGAGTAAATCAGAAAGCTTAATGTAATTATATAAATTCATCATAGACTTATCTTCAATACCATCTGCAGCTCTAGAGTGTCCACTCTCATAAGGAGATAGCAGAATAAGGCAGAGAAGGGTGACAAGGACAATCCATGGAACAGCTTCTGTCCTGGGAAGAATCAGACTATGATTCTTCAGCCTGAAAAGAAGACTGAGAGGAAGATATGACAGATCTACAGAAACCTAATGCGTGGCATGGGGAACTCAAGCGACAAAAGATTGTTTGCTGTCTTAACACAAAGCCAGAAGCATCAAGACAATCATCGCCCTGCTCTAAGCAAACAAATGAAATTGCTGCTTCACTGAACGCTTTGTTCATCTGTGGAATTCCTTGCCCTAAGACTCTGTGAATGCTCAACTCTTACCTGACTTATGAACTCAAATACAAAGTCTCAACACTAAAGATTGCTGTAACACTGTGTTGTAAAGTGTCACTGCGTACTTGACTTTTTTAGTGCTTTCCTACTCCACTACCAACCACTGGTGTTGATGAACACTGGACTAGACAGCCTTCTGGCTTCATCTGGTATAATGCATAACAGCAAAAAAAAAAAAAAAAAAAAAATAATCAAAAAACCCACAACACTCTTTGTATATCTATCTCGAGCTTGATGAGGGACTATCCTCCTTGCCCTGGTCAAAATCAGAGATTATTTCTTCAGAAGAATCTCCCAGTCCTGACAGACAACCCTGATAATTCAAACTGTCTTCACCAGGAAATCTAATTTCTTAGCCAAATTCAAATACCTATTTATTGAGGGTTCCAGGTCGCAATTATGCCCTTTCATCTATTCACTCCTTCTCCTGTTGCAGGTATAAAGAGGGATGTAATCAGAGTGCCAACTACAATTTTATCCTCTGAGGAATGTCTTTGGTTGAAATTTGTTAGATGTTAATGATCATCAGTTTGTGTTTTAACACTTCCTAATTACCCATGTGCTGATGCTGCAATATATTGGAAGCACAGAAACGGAGCTGGAAGAAACCTTGCAAGATCACCTATCTTACACATTGGAAGAGGAGGTGGCCAATTCTATATACATCATCGGATGTTTGCATAGCGAAGTCCTATGGTTTCCACCATTGCATAATTAATTTTTACAGGCCTCAAATATCTTGAAATATTTTGCTATCCTTACCATTAGAGGTTAGGGAAAGCTTTCTGTAAAGCAAAAGCAAAGAACTCCCAAATCAGATTTCCTAGTAGATTCCACTGGAGATCTGGAACTTTGCAGAACAGATCCAAGTTTCCTTACAGCAAGAACACTTGCTTAGTTGTTGTTCATAGTCTACAGACAACAAAGAGTTTACAGACTGCAAAACCCAGAGTCTAACCTACATCTCTGCTAAACACATTTAACCCATGTATGTTTTGTCTGTGCATATTAAAGCACACTATTCTTTATATCAGATGTATTTGAAAACTATGATAAATGTGACAAACGATGAACAAAAAACTGAATGGCAGTAATAATTCTTTTAGTTTTCCTTTTAAGCCAAATTTTCTAGCTTTCTGAATGACTTTTTTTGTTGTCTTTTGTATTCCTTCCAAATGGTTGAACTTGCCTGAAAAAGTATACTTCAAAAAAAAAAAAAATCACAATACTACAGCTGAGATTAATAAACAGAAGTCTACCTTATAAAACACATGAGCTAACCTTTTCCTTCTCATAAGCACTGCTGTGCTGCTGTGCCCCAGTACTTTTGGGGTTTTCTACAGCATAGCACTTAAACTTCTACACATAAATTACAAGGCATTGTAATGTTGCCTTTTTTTTTTCTTTTTTTTTTTTTTTCCTCCAGAACTGATATTTAAATCATCCTTTGTCATCCTTCATTTGCTTAAGTAGACAGCCCTACACATGTCCTTTTTCAATACCACTGTACTTTTTTCTTAAGTATTTCTCCAGTCAGGATAATTCTTGATTCTATGCCTGCTTTCCAAAACAAATTGGGAGCTCCTCCCACTTAGTTATAAGTTGATTTAATAAGCTTACACTCATCACACAGATGATGAGCAGGTCCCCACTTGATACATCCTTACCTCTTGACAGTGAACTGTAAAAAATGTTGATAAGCTGTAAAAATCATACTGAAGCAGTTCAACACAGATTACCTTTTTCCAGTATGATTAAGAGATTAGTATCCCATACAGATTCAAAAGCAATACTAAGCCAAAATGCATGCAATCAGAGCTTCTCTAGCCACACAGTCTTTTATTTTAGAATAGCAGAAATTCAGGTTGATTTAATGTGACATTTGTTCTCAATACCACAGACATGCATAGGTGATGCACTCATCCATCCTTTCACATAATACTCCCTATTTCTAAGAAGTGTTTTGTGTTTGCTTCCCTAAATTAATTTCTTAAATCTCAGTGAACAGCAATACAGGAATGAAGGAGTAAACTCAGCTATGTTTAATTACCAGCGAAATGTCATGATTTAGCTAGAAACCAGATATGCAAAGTAACATCCAAAAAATCAAGACTGGTTTATTTTACTATTGATTAAAATCCAGACAGTTAAAATTTAATCATATTTCTTCATTTAAAGCATAATGACACTTTGGTGCTGAGAACATTATAAGAGGTTAGACTTTTATGTAAAGAAGAGATTAAAGACAAGAAGAGCTTTTAGCACAATTGCCTACCTTCTCCTATCAAATTTTAATAAACGAAAATAAATACAAAACTGTTCTAATAAATATCACTAATTTAAAATATTTTCATTAGTATTTTCAATAAATGCTGGTTGAAAATGATAACGATTTGATAACATTACAGAGTAACAAAAGCCATTCAACAATAGAAGTAGCCTTAGCAAGATGGAAGTATATTCCCTCAGGAGACAGTGAAAGGGAAATCCCATTTAGAATACATAATGGTTTGCTGCTTATCGCATTAGGTATGTGGTGGAAACAGTGGAAACTTTAAGTCAAACTTTCAACACAGGAAGGAAAGGAGACATGTTACATGTGATATATATTAAAAAAAAAAAGAGACACAATCAAACACACACCAAAAATGACCCAAATGTCACTGGTTCCATGGACAGAAAGGTGCTCTAGAGGACCAGGGAGAACTGCTACTGCAAGAGGTTTTATACAGGAAAAGCAGAGAGAAACTGCTGTTTTTGACAAGGCAGAAGGTGAAAGGTCACTGCAGCAGCACAATTACTTCTAACTGTGGAAGCAGTGTGTGGTATGTTAGCTGTTTGCTATGATATGTGTGGGTTAATCAAAGTAGCTATATGTATCAATGCTTCCAATTTGGGGACAGGATTTAGGGCTGATGCATGAAGAATTCACCTACTAACCAAATGGCTGAAAGAAAATCAAGAAAGAAAAGAGGTCCCAGAGCTGCTTCCCTGCCTGAATGCAAAGTGTGGACCCTTGAAAACAGGCTCTCTCTCTCTAGCCTTCTTCGGGGTATGCCAAACTAGAGCAATACAGTTTTATAGAGCATTCAAGAGTTTAAGTGGCATCAGAAGCAGCATGTGCACACTAGTCTGTGGCTATAGTATTTCCACTATGTAAACTAGCTTAGCCCATGTACTCTCTGTTGCATGTCACCATGTCCTGTAAATACACAGGAAGGTAATTTACAGCTTATTGGGGCTGCACAATACTTACCTCTTGAAAAAAGGTTTTGTGCAACAGTTGATTCTTGATGCTTAAGGATGTAAGAAGAGGCACATACTGTCAGATGAAATCCTCATCCTGCAACTTGACATCTCTCGTTTCCCTATTTACACCTCAGGCTCTGGCAGGCTACCCTGAGGTGCCTTTCAAGCGTATCAATATGATTCAAAACCCTGTCTGCCCCGCGCTTCAGCTTCAGCCTCGAGGATTCGGAGATGGCAGCAAAGCCTGAGGCAGGCGAGACGAAGCCAGCTACCCAGCTCCAGCAGAAAGCCCAAGGCAGCCGACGGAAACCGAGCCCCGCTTACCCACGCACACGCACCTACCCAGACCCAAGGCCTGGCCGCCTTTGCATCCCCTCAGCGGCGCCCACGCCGCCGGCTCCGGGGCCGCGTCCCCCCTCACAGCGCCGCAGGCACAGCACGAGCCGCCACCCGCTCCCCCGAGAACGAGCGCGACACCGGCCGCCGCGCCGCTCCCGTTCCCCGGGACCCACCTGCGCAGCGTAAGGGCAGCGCGGCCAGGAGGCAGGACACCAACGACGCCGCCGCCGCCGCCATCATCATCATCGCCGCCGCTCCGCCACCCGCCCGCCCCGCCGCACCATCAGCACCTTCCCCATTACCGGAAGCCCCGAGCGGCTGCGCATGCGCGGGCGGCCGGGCGTGGGCGGGGCGGAAGAGGGCGGCGGCCTCGCAGTGAGTCGGGCCCGGAGGTGCCGGCGCCGGCGAGGCCGAGCCCCGGTGCGCGGGCGGGAGCGGCCCTGGCCTGCCGGGTGGGTGTGAGGGCCCGTCCCCCTCAGGGCGGGGGAAGTCGCTTTCGCTGCGCTAGGCGCAGCTCGGCGTTCTTATCGGCGCGCGGCAGCCGCTGCGTTGCCGGCTGCGGACCAATATTAACTTTGCGGTCGGTGTCGGCTGTCGGCCTGTTGCTGACGGGGCGGGTGCTCGGTGCTCTGGCTCTTGCAGGGCCGGTAGGACTGCTGCCCTGCGGGGCAGGGGATCGTGGTTGTGCAAGCCTCACGCGCCCTCTTCGCAGCGATCGCGTTTTCCTCCCTTCTGCCCTTGCTGTGTGGTCACCGCTATTCCGTCCCAGCCTGTAAGTGTCAATAAAGGCCATTCACACAGATTACAGACAGAAATGACCCATTCTGTTTACTCAAAAATCAAGAAACCACAAGATGCAGTGAGTCACAGGGAACGTAATTCCTCTCCTTCAATAGTTGGGGCACTTGCCTGGGGAGGGGGAGGTGTGTGCTGCCTGCCCCGGTTCTTGGATGTTTGAACGAATGCTACAGTGAGTATGGAATGCGGCGTGCATGTTGCAGTCCCTGAAGTGGGGTTTGGACCCAACTCGCTTTTTGCAGTCAAGCTATGGTTTTATGACTAAAAAAAGCTCATCATCTCTTTTTCTGTTTCATATTTTTCATTAGATTGCCCAGCTGCAGTGGTTGGAAGGGTAGAAGTCAGGGATTACCTTTCACTTCCTACCCCTTCAAAGCAACAAACTCCTAAGTGGTCATGGCCATGTATTCAGACATGAGGATTTGAAACTCTGGTCTATGCTCTCAACATCCTAAGCGTTATAAACATTAAATTTTTTGTTGCTTAAGGAGATGGCATTTCAATTATTTCCTTTTCTGAGGTGGTCATCAACAGGTAACCACCACGTCAGTTTTGCTTGTTAAAAGCCAGTACCATAAGTATCTAACTGCTTATGAAATGCAGATGTTAATGATTCCTGTAAACGAATGTATATGCAGCATTAGCCAACTCAGGTATGTAAAAACTGCAAACCTGTCCTGTCAAAAGGACTGATGATTGAGAAGAGGCTGGTACCATTACAGTCAGGGCTGTGAACAAGAGATGATGGGTAAGCATGTCCTTTGAAACACACAGTGTCTAATGTTATCCAGTGTGCTACAGCTGCCTGTACCTAGCACAGTTTCTTTAAAGAAAAAATAGTTTATGGAGTGTTTAAACAATCAATGTAATTTTAGTTTCTGGTTTCTATTATTAATACACTTGGATCAATTAATATGCAATGCAATAAATATGCATAAGTGTATTTATTTTGTAACAGAACTGAGTGAATAATAGGCTATTAACTGCCACTCAGTCTGGGCCATCATATCTATCATGATCATCATATGAT
Source organism: Tyto alba (assembly GCF_018691265.1). NCBI lineage: Eukaryota > Metazoa > Chordata > Aves > Strigiformes > Tytonidae > Tyto > Tyto alba. The sequence continues at coordinate 29,902,772 of NW_024881276.1, forward strand.
GTCGTTAATAGACAATGAGGAGAAAGCATGTTGTGATGAAAGTAACAAAGTAGGACATAGTCTGTGAAATATTGTCAGCTTCACCACAACTTCCTGTGTGATTTTATGTAAACTGGCTGCTCTTTAAGACAAGACTGTTATTTATCCTTTTTCTGAAGCTGTAAAAAAGAGAAGTCAATCTATGATTATTGCTGAAGTACCTTTTAAATATTAACAAGAGGATTTCAAAGCAACATTTAGCATAGCTATTATACTGTCAGTGCTCTGATAAATGGAGTGAAATGACAACCTTTTATTAGCTCATAAATATTAGAAATGCCATTTTCAAGAGACAAGTCTTTCCAGTGGGAGTCATGTTCCTGTTAGTCCCTTGTGAACAATTCTTTGGTAATTTTCTAATATGGTTCTTCACTGGCCACACTCCTAACATCTAGGGCTCTCCAGGTTGGCAGTCTCCTTGAGATGGGACCCAAATGACATGTTGTTATGTCCACAGTGTTAGCGGCTGACACCAAACAGGCCTTCATTTTGTGCATTGCTGATGCTGTGCTTCTCCAGCTGAGGAAGATGCCCAACATGAGGCCAAACAGAGCCTATACTGGACAGCTCTTTCCCATCATAAGATGGGTATTATTGCGTATGAGCAGCAAACTGGTCCCACAAGGGTCACTCTGCCCTTTCCTAGGGCTGCCAGATTTGCTTCCTGTATGTGTGTCAACCATCTATGCAACATATGCACATGAGGCTCATTGTTCCCTGGAAGCATCTTATTTTCTGATGCACACGCACTTGCAGGAATGCTTACACAGACACCTGCAAGAAGTGTGCTGCTTCTGTGCCTGCAGCCTGTTGCTGCAGAGATCTGAGCAGCACCTGGAAGAAGGCTGAGTAGGAGCAGGCTGCTGCTATCAGAGTGGTTTGCATGATATCACTAATGTGAACCACTTCCCACACGCTCTTTAAACCAAGGTAGGGAGCCCCAGGCTACAGGAGGTGGTGGCAGCACTTGCCACATGATGGGAGGAAGACTTTGGACAACTGAAAATTTTGGTGGCTGAGAATATGTGTCTGCCAGCTCTTGGCTGGCACAGTCATGAAGTACTAAAAGCTAAGAAATGTACTTGGTACATTTTTTTCCAGTCTTAGTAGGAGGAAAACTATACCCTTTAAAGTTAGGAGCTGGCTGCAGGAATTATGCAAAACGTGTTCTTGCAAGATATAAGGTACTGTGATGCTAAAATGATGAGTTTGGTAAAAACATCTATAAGGCAGAGCTGATCATGGCAAAGTCTGCTCAGCTATGAAAGCCTTGCCAGAAAAAAAAAAAAAAATGCAGAATTAGGAGCGAGCCATTACTGAAAGAAGTGATGCATTACAGTTCAGCCTGTAGAAGGTAAATGCATGGATATAACATGATGTTTTGGGGATATAGTGTTGCAGGGCATTTCTGACCTTGAGTCTGATTTATTCCATGATAAGTGGTTATCTTGTGCTCAGATAGTTTAGAGGGAAACATTTTTGTGGCAAGTTATGTATGTAAACCACACTTCACCATAATCATTCTGAGGTCTAGATCATGAACTACAACTAGCTTACTGATGGGAGAAATATTTAGTAACCTACTAAATATACCATAGAGTTTACAATTTATGTTCTGATAAGTCTGAATGCAACTTTCTCACTGATACTATAGAAGAAAGAAACAGAAACTTGTGGTGATACAATCTGTTAGAAGACAAGCTCTATCTCCACTACACAGGCAACCAAACAGAAGGGAGGACAAGGTATGCACCTGTGGTCATCAGTGCCAGTATTAAAACATACATGTGGTGAAGGAAACAAAGCCATGCAGGTTCTGCTGAATTTATTTCATTTGGCTGACAGACAAAGGAGAAATAATTTGATTGTTTCTTCTCATGTCAATTCTGGAACAAGATAAAAGAAGCAAATACAGTATTTCATCTTGTTTGAAAAGCGTAGAAACATAGGTTCAGGAAGGAAGGACCTTAGGGAGTCTAGTGGTTCATTGTGCAGCCCCAAGGCAGGATCAGTTGTATTTACCCCCTTCCTAATTCACATTTGGTTTTAGGTTTTTTTGGTTGGCTGGAATTGTCGTTGTTTGATTTTTTTTTTTTTTTTTAAATTTCTCAGGCAATCTCTCCTATGCTTTTTCTGTTTCCATCATTAGAAAACTTTTCCTCATGTCTGTCTTGTTGCAGTCTTGTAACTGCTTTCATGTCTGTCACAGCCTGTTAGCACAGATTATTCATTTCCTGTTTTCAGAAGCCTTTCACATTTTTGAAGACTGACATTATGTTGCCATCAGTTTTCCTTTTGCCAGACCACATAAAACCACATTCCTTCAGAAAGCATGTTTTTGTCTTCCTCCTGACTTTTCCCAGCACTGGATATAGCTCTCCACATGGCCTTACTAGTGCTGAATAGCTGGAAGAATTGTTTTACATGTTTCCTGGACTACAGTGAGGTCTGTGTATTCTGTATTGCATTTGCCTCTTCCTCAAAAGTGAGACATCAACTCATTTATAATTTATGACCCACTGTAAGCCCCACGTTTGTCTCCTTTTGCCTAGACCAGTTTTCCTTAAATTGTCTGTGACAGTATCTTGTAAGATACTATGAAAAAACTTTACTAAAGTCAAAATAAAACCTATCACTTCTGCCTTGTGCACAAAGTTCACTGAAAGGAATTAGATCAAATTTTTGGTAATGCAATGATATTCTGCAGCTGAGTGATAGTTTTTCTACATAGTTTTGGATGCTAAAAACATTACAAATTAGAAACCTCACCTGGTTCTTTCCCAGCACTGTGTTTGAACATTTGGGCTCTATTTCTACATTTCTTGGACAAAGTGTTGTTGGACTGCTGTGCTCACATGAGAGTAGGTGTCTTCCCTCACTTCCAAATCGCATGGCAGGAACTATAGCAAGCCTATAGTTGAGAAATTTTCCACAAGTAAACTCTTTCGTCAATGCAAACAGGTATGTATGTATACAATGCAAATTCTTCTTTCATACGTTACAAGCAATCTGCTTTTGAAACTTTAATCTCATTGAGACCGGGGTATTTCACATCAGGGAAAGCTACATAATAACAGTTCAAGTTTTCCAAGATATTTCAATATCCCTTCTCATTCTAATTTGCACTTCGATCTGATCAACTGCTCTGTGGCTTTTATTGTGGTAAATATCCAATGATAGGGTGTTACATCCCTGGTTTCTGATACTGGTTTCTGCATCTTTGCAGGTTTATACCATAGTGGGAAATTCTCTCTGAATTTTGCTGGTATAGTCCAGAACACAGTTATAATTTCAGATGAGAACGGATCAGGTAACTTAAGCTTTTCAGGTAGTGTTTCTCCTCTACCTTGCAATCCCCACCTCCTTTTCTTCTGCAGCTTCTTTAGGGGTAAAGAATTCCAGGTGTCCAGTTACAGGTTTCAGCCACCAACAGAGGAGCAAGTGAGTCCACTGTGGTAAAGGAGGACAATGCCTAACACCAGTCTTAATCTTTTTACTACTTGCTCTAGTAAACTGCCTTTTTAATTTAGTAAATATGTGAACGAGGTCTTGCTTCCAGAGTTGTGAGACTGTCTCTTGCTGTATGAGACTCAGAAGGTCCCAGTCCTCGCTTTTGCAAGAGGCTCCAGTGCAAAGACAAGAGCTAAAAAGTCATTTGTTTCTCACAGCTGCTCCCATATTGGTGCTGAGATGACATACCCTTTGTCTGCTCTGTGCACCCTTCTGGTATCACCTTTGCTATATTCTTGACATACTGCGCTGCAGGCAGCGTTTTATAATTTTTCAGAAAGGAGCAGGATACAATGAGCAAGGCCGGGCTCAGAGCTGGAATAACAAAGGTGGTAGTGCTACACCAATGGACTTCATTATTAAGAGTATTTCAGATGATATTTCCCTCGTTACTATTTTATTCTCACACTCACGAAGTTCTAGAAAGACTCTTAGATTCAGGTCTTGCCCTTTTCTTTTGACCCCCCACCCTAAGATCTACAAGGACAAAGTTGTTTTTTGCACAGGTATAGTTCTGTGCATCAGAAATGTTTTTAGCCATGAGACAGCTGAATATTTTCAGCACATGAGAAAACTCAGGTAAATAAGACACAGGCATCTGGTCAGAACAGTGCATTAGGTTTTGAAGGAAAGAGTGGTCATCATTTGCATCAACCAGACTGGAAGAATGTGGAAAGCCTGCTGTCAACATGTCCTTTTACAGCCTGAGTAGACCTATCTAGTGTCTTCAAAATGCCTAAGCATAATACATCTACAACTTTAATCTTCATAGATAATATTTGACAGTGATCAGCAAGTTGTGCTTGGTTAGGGTGAGTTTCAGAGTCTCATTGTATTGTTATGTCAGTGCGTCTGAAAATCTAACCCATGTGCAAAGCTCCAGTTGTGATTTACATTGTCTTTCTAACTATGTTACTCACATTGATTGAAAAAGAAAGTCCCTGCTCTGGGGGACTTAAAAAAGTGTAATGTAGACAACAGGATCAGAGAGAAGGGAGTGGGAATGAGAGACAATATGTGAATGACATGATGTCAGACTCGATGGGATAATGAATGAACTGAATGTTATTGAACAGATTCTTTGGTCTGGTGCTTTCTCCAGGTTGAAATCCTAGAGTTAGTGAATCCACATCAGTGCTGCTGGAACTAGGATTTCCTCTATAAGATTTCCCCAGTAGTTTCTCATTTGTCTTTTTGATATCATTATCATTCTATGCCTTCAGTATTTTACAGAAATTGCTTGAAAGCATGCAAAATTAACTTAAGGAAATCCAATTTATAAGCAAGAAATAAGAAAGGATTCTGCTTTAGGAAGTGCAAATGAGCAATTTCCAGTATATTGCATGCAGATGATCAGCTAAGCCTGTTGATTATTCACTGTACTTTCTGTAAAACAGCAGCTATTTTCAACTTTCTTTTTCATGACAGTGCAGTATCAAGGGAAGGAGCCTTGATTTTCACAGACACTCAATACCACTTATTCAATAACCAATGATTACTAGAAAATTACATTTTGCTAAGTAATAATGGTTATTTCCCAACCTGCATCAGAAAAATATGAGTAACTTAATATCACAAATTCTTACTCTATTTCTGGTTAAGAATCAATTTAAAAGCTTTTTCGGTAGCTTGTCATGGATGTAAAGTTAAAGTTTCTGAAAGCCTTTCTGGCTATGCTGTTCAGTGGGACTCTTTCTGGCCGGGCAGCCAGCAGATGCAGATTTGTGCTCTGCAGCCCGCCAGCCTTCCCTGATGCCTCCAGGACCTGCTGAGGGAAGACACCGAAGTTACCAATACGGAGAAATAAAAGAAAAATGTGGAGCTAGTGGGGGATTGCATCCCTAGTCCCTTGGTTGGCCCTGAGCTCGGTGTTCCCTTCCTCCCTGGTACACTCACTCCACTGCATTGACTGGAACCTGCTAAACTCCTGTTCCTTCTCTTGCTGTCTTACCTTTTTGCCCTCTTCTATAATCTGTTTTGTTCCCTACAAGCCTAGGCTGCTCTCCCTCAGTCTTCCTCACTTCTCCATTCCTTAATCATCCTGCTCTGCTTTGCATTTCATGTCTAAAATAATTTTGTGATAAGTTCCAGGTCTTCAAAGTAGTCTGTTTCACTCATCACTTTTCCAAACCCCCTGGCACACTGTGCCAGTTGGAAGCATACTTCTGTACTTTGCGGTTTAAGTCATAACTCAGAAGTTCACTTATTTTATTGATTCATTCTCATTGTACTCTCCACAAGCTTAGCTCAAGATCAGTTCTTCTCTGAATTATTGCTTCTCTGAAGAGGCAGTAGGTGCCATGTACTGCCTCAGGTACCTGTGGGGCCATGCAGCCCATCTGGGTACAGCCAGAGGCTGCACCTTGTCCCCAGGCCTGTTGGCTCATTTTACACATCCCAGTGAAGCTGTGGCTTTTGTGGCTGAAGGAGAGGGCTCTCACCTACAAATGCTTTCCTGTGAGGACTCAGTTTGGAAAAGAAAGACCAAACTGCAGGTCATGCTGAATAGAAAACATCTGTCCTGCTTTTAGGAGCTCTTAGGAAAAGTTGACCTTTAAAAGTAAAAGTTGGCTTCAATTCCTCTCAAGTGGCACTGTGATATCTGACCTTAGCCATGCCTGGCCTCAGTGACAGTCACAATTAGATTCCCAGCTTCCCTCCAGAGTAGAAAGAGGAACACAAGGTGTCTGAGAGGTATTTGTATGGACTAACCTTGCCTAAGAGGATAAAGTAGCCTAGTTTTTTTCTGTAGTCATGAAGGAAAGAGGTGATCTTCCAAAGAATGATCCCATGCTGTTGCCTTCTGAAGGAGATAGTGTCTTGGGAGAGCCCAGGGCATTGGCTTTATGGGGCTAGAATTAGAGTTTCTGAATATATCACCCCTTGTCACTTAGTCCTTTTATCTAACTGTAACTGATTTGCTGGGTCTTAGCTCATTAAATAAGAAAACTCTGGAAAAACCCCAGATCCCCAGGAATAGCTGCTTAGCTACTTGTGAGTAAAAGCTGTAGACATTAATGGCTTAGCTGAGTTTTAGTCAGCTTAATATGAAGTGAGGTGAACAAAATACATAAGAGGTGAGAAGTCAGAAGTAAAAAATGAGCCGGGCATTCCCTTTTCATAGTGCTGTGAATTCTTCCTATCCTTGTTATACTGATCTGTATTTGCGCTTCATATCACGTGCCTGAAATTTTACATTAAGTTCCTTCTATGTGTGGAGGAAGAACCTCGTCTGTCTGTGGCAGGTTCCTTCAACTGTTGTGGATCATGCCTGGAGGTGTACACCTTTACCCCAAGTCAGATCTCAATGAGCAGCACATGTAGGAGCTCTGAAGTACAGCCTATCACCTTCTTTTTAGTCGTAAACCCTCTTCTGAGGTCAGAAAAGTGAAATTTAGCAAAGAAAATAGGAGTCATCCAAGAAATGCCTTGCCTGATTCAGCAAAGTAAATCTGTCTCCTAGCAGTCACTGAACATACAGCTTCCCTGTCCACCTCCCGGTGCATTGGCACAGCCTCGCAGGGGTTTCTCAGGTGCTGTATGCGTTAGCTACAGGCCTTACCCCTCTCCTGCTTCCTCTGTCATTATGCACACAACGTCCATCGGCTTACTTAAGGGTCTTCTGTCTCTTCCCTCACTATGGTATCTGCGTACCATAGTCCTCATTTAAGATCTGAGGAAATTACAAGGACAATGCAGCTAGGTGATTTAATCTGAGGTGAGAAGTCAGCAATGAAGCCTTAATCACAGTCCTCCACAAGGTCAAAACATTATTTAACATTACTTTTGAATTCCTTTATAAACGGCAATACAAATGATGCTTTGCTACACCGCACAAATGCACATACTGGATGCTTACATGACTGAACGGAGAGCAGACAAGCAAGCAGACATCAGTGTTAGAGGATGCCCCGACTATAAGGTTAGCTCTACATGAAATAAGATTTCTGGTACTAGATAATTGAATCAAGATTTCACAGAATGTCTCTCTGCCCTTTCAGGATGATCTTTATTAAATATATTCTGCATTGGAGCCTTCATTTCTGTTCTGTGTGGCATATAATCTCCTAATTTTATTTACCAAGTTATCTACATTAGAATAACACTAGCAGTGGTGTAGTTCAACAGCACTGTCAGCTGGATGTCCTCAGAGAACTGGAGCATGGTATGACTGAGGGCTGAACTTTTGCTAGGATCATAGAGGTCTCTGGACTTTCTGGAAACTTTGGAAACCTACTGAGACACAGAGTTGGGGAATTCATTCCCATTTCATGTTGGTGCAGCTGGAATGTTAATATATCTTTCATTTTGGAATTCACAATATAAAGGCTTTTTTTTTTAATGATATAGGCAGTAGGTTAAAGATGGGCTCACATGAACTTAAAACAGCTGTTTCTTTAAAGACACCATTTCCATATCAGAGAAGTTAAACAAACAAAGGGGACAGGACAAATCTTTCCTTGCCCCATGTGTCTGGATGTGTTGAAAGAGGAAGCAGTGTTCTAAAAACAGTCTTCCCCTCTCCTCCTGTGAGACAGTACAATTGGTATTGGCAAAGGCATGAAGAAAAATGCTTCCTCTTTTTAAATGGGGAAAGCCAACTTCCCAAAATCTCAGAGACAATGTTCTTGCACTCATTCTTCCTGCTTTAATCTTAAAAGACTGTATCTCCGAATCAACAAGATTATTTTTTTTCTCTCCCCCAATTTGTCTTACCAATAAACCTGTAATGAAGTGGCACAGCACATGGGACTGCCTTATCTGTGCCCTCACCATAACCTTTGAACCAGCTGATTGATTTCAGCCACATTTGATAGACAGTAACTTCATGCTCTTCCACGAAAATCAGCAGCTGGATAGATGAAAGCAGCTCTACCGAAAGAGTGAGGAAAAGGCAGGGAAATCTCAACCCTCTTCTCTTCTGACAGCAGCTGGCCAGCCAACTAGAAGATGAATTGGTCATATAAGCTATGCTATGTGGTTTTTGCTTTTCTGAAAGGCAAAAAGAAGAAAGAAAAAAGAATATACAGAAGCTGCTACTGTGGGAGGAGGGATAGGGAACACACAGGGAGCTGAATGTTTATAGTGGAGAGGTGTACGAGACACAGGACACCAGTCTTCATTAGGATCAGTGCTCGCAGAGCAGCTTTGCTGAGAGGTGAAGGAAAGCACCAATGAAACAAAATGCCTTAAAAACCAAAATGAAAATGCTTCCCCATTTTTTTCCATATTCCACATCAAACCTGAATACAATGAAAATTTAAAAGTGCAAAAAAAATATGTGCAGATTACATAGAGCTGGATGGTACAAAGGATCAACGCCTGTTCTCCTTATGTTCTCTTCCTGCAACAGTTCCCAAGAAGTGAATATTTACACATTAATTAACAAACCTCAAAACCGTTGCCAAAAATCTTGCAATTCCCACATCAAGTTGTGATTTACACACAGTTTCGCTCATGGCAAGTTATTTTGCAGACAGGATTTCATTTTTCACTCTCATTCTGATGTAGTAATACGCACAAAAAAAATTGTGTCACTCACAAAGTTAGCAGACAGGGCAAAGGCCACACTTTATGCCCCAGCGTTGGTGTGGACATAACCCTCATATGCATGAACAGGGTTATGCAGGCAAGATTGTATTATGTAGCATAGGAGTCATATCAACCTGCATTTACTTTTTTTGAAATAAGAATACGTTATCAGTGGATAAAGAAAATGAACCTACACTTTAACTCCCACTTGGGCTGCGAATTTTTTCACAGACTTCAGTGGACTTTGGATTAGGTAGGCAAAATTTAATTAGCTATAGAAACTGCAGGGCAGAGCCTTAGGGGACTGAGCAATACCTGAACATAGGGAGCTATCTGGCAGTGTACCGATATGTTCCCATTATCCTTAGCAATGTAGAATGAGTAACACCTTTCAATGCAAAACACACTGAGTATGAGTGTTTGGTTTATTCATACTAAATTCATACCATCATAACTTTATAATTTTGCATCAAGTAAAAAAATATTCAATAAAAAGATTATGCCAGTAGGGATATCCTTAAGAAATACACATAATTTCTCATTAAGGAAAAAAAAAGTCAGATCAGGTCTTTCTTTACAAAATATGATTTTCTTTTACAAATGTTACACAATGTGCCATTTTGATTAGCTTTTGCAATAAATATTTAATCAAAGTTAAATTAATTAGTATTATATATATATTTGCTTTTTAAATTACTGCCATAGTACAGTCCTAGGTATTGCTACAACTTAACAGTGGGCCACTACAAACAGTGGCAAAAATTACGTATCATGTTTCTTCTACTTTAAAAAAATAATATGATTCTGTCAGAAGTCTGTGTACACATCTTCATATATGAATTTTTCCAGTCTTAAGAATGCAGCAATAAGAGGATAAATTCAACAGCCCATTTGCTTTTCTTTTGGTCCAAGACAAGTATGAGGAGTACACTTAAGCCTTTTCTGAAGCTGGTACTATTCTTGAAACAGAATCTTCTTGTTCAGAGTCCTGAAGGTGCTCTGATGTCTTGCTGGCCTCATCCCCAGACTCATCACTCTGATTTTTGGATTCTTTTGAAATGACTGTTAGCTTGTCATAAAAATGATGCTCTTCTTGTGGGGAAGGAGAAAAAAGCTGCGAACCACTGGGAGGCTTGCTCAAAAACTGTGAAGGAAAGAGGAAATGAGAATTAGGCTGCACCAGCCATATCATCCTATTTGATTAGAAACATGTTTTATATTGTTTTCCACACATCAGTTAGCTTTCCTCAATCCTTAGAGATCCCAGAGTGGCGACAATGTAATAACTTCCCTGTTCGTGTTAACAACCTGTGCAAGGCTTGAAAGCAAGCTGGAAGTGTCTGTATCTGCAAGGAGATACCCCAGGGGTTAGTGCCTTCTTTGCATTATAAACTTTCTTAAAAAAATAAAATACCTAGGTTTTGTTTGGAAGCAAAAACTAAAAATGGTGACTTCACCATAGGTGAAGGAGTTGGCAGAAAGATTTGTCAAATAGTTCCAAGAGATGTGAATTGTTCCTGCCACTTCAGAGAGCTGTCTGCTCAGACATCAAATAGTGATGCTTTAAATGTCAACATAAACCATAACCATTTAGTCAGGTAAAGGAGAGGGAGGGAGATTTGCGGGACTATGCAGTTCAGTGAGAAAGATGACTTAATTTTGGTACCGAAATATTACAACTTCCTCCCACTCCCCATTCTATTGATAAGATGAAACCAGCCTCAAGAATCAACACGGACTTTGCAGGATGTCATGACTGTATTTTGAATGTCAGCACAAGAACAGCACACCTACTCAACACAGTAACAACTTGTCAACCGCTCATTTTGGCAGCTGAAGTGGCAGTTCATTTTACTGGTAGTGGCTGGAAGAGAACAATTGCATTTTGTTCTTGTGACCTGACCCCTGTTTATTACTTTAGTGCATTTTGTTTAAGAAACAAGCTGGTCTGTCAGGAGTCCTGTTCACTGTAATTACAACAATAAATACCAATATTATTACTATTAGACCTTTTTCTATCAAACTGTGATTTGAAATGTTCTGTCAATAACTTGCAATCTCAAATGTTCATGTACCGAAACCACTGTCTTTGATAAATGTCATTTTAGGTAAGCTCAACTGAACTTTGATTACTGTGATTAACCACTATAACCCACATATAACAAAATGAAAATTCTCACTTTCTTGTGAGAAACCTGTGAGCAAAATGAATTTTGACCACATCCCATATTGATCAGATTTGAGGAGATTCTGATACAGCCTTTTTATGTTGCTATATGGGTAACAGTGCCAGTGGTATTCCCCAACAGTAACAGCTAACATTCTGCTCTCATTTTATCTTGAGTTTTCAGACTTCACTACATTCTTTACTTAAGTTAAAACTCATTATTGTATTTGTGAAAGAACTTTGTTTCAGCAGAACAAATGTGCAATTTTAAGTCTAAAATGAGACAGGGGAGACAGATGTCTCAGTTGTTGGCTATCAAAAAAGAGGAACTGAAGGTTAACACCTGTTATTTTCTCATTTTAAAATGAAAGAAAACATCCAGTTTCTAAGCCATATAAAGCTTCACATTACAAATTGTGCAGTTGCATTAGTAATAAAAGTCTGTGACAAGTTTTTCAACTGTTCAGCTTTTAAATATTTTGGACCATTCTGTGCAAAACAGTTCAAAAAGACAGTATTTTAGAGTTTATACATCAGTATACTACAAAAGGAATTTCACTGCTTCTTACTTATGTCTATGCAGCACCACAGAACTTGATGAAAAAAACTGAGGCAACGTTCATGCAAAATTTATGACCTTGTTATGCCAGAAATTAAATATTAAATGAACTAACTTCCACTACCTTTTTCACACTGAAAAGTACCTTCCTTTGTCAGCTTTTTCCAAAGTTCACAACTTCATCATTTACCCTTATTTGAACAGCTTTTTATGTTTGGCAGAAGAGCAAGTTTTACCACACACAACAACTATATAACAACAGAGATTCAGCATTGATCTTTACAGTCTAAAATCCCCTCAGAATAGCCTGCACTTTAGAGATGGTGAACAATCAGGTGGAAATGAAAGAAGACAAAATAAAAGAAGCTCTAAAAGTTTTGGCACAGGGAGCCCCTGAAAAGCAGGTGGTTCTGCTGAAAAGGCTGATTTTAATTGTGTTAGGTAGAAAACAAACCTCTTTCAGGTGTTGTGGGAAAATAAATGAAGGGCAGAAAACATGTTTGGTGAGTCGATATAGATACAAAAAGGAAAAGAAACAAATAGGAACGAATATTACAACGGCCAACATTGATCCTATAAGAATGGTCACAATTATCCACACAGGAGTTACACCTGCAAGAGACAAGAAAAAAAAAATTAGAACACTGATTATTAGTTTCTGCATATATCCTTTTCAATTTACTACTTTCTCTGTGGATTTTAAAAAAACACCAAACTATTACAAAATTGTAACTGCAAACATAAGTCTTTGTTTCCAGATGCAAAATACCTCTTAGCTCTTAAATTTTTAGTCTGGATAGGCTGAGGAAGTTCTCAATAAAGTAAGCTTACAAGCCACCATATTTAGACATTCAGAGTTACACACACTGGTGATTCTACATGCAATACTAGACAAATGATTAGAGGAAAAAAGACCAACAGAACCATCCACAAAGTGATATAATGTAAAAAGCTATTGCACACTCTTTGGTATTTCAGGAGTGTACGAGTTGACAGTACACTACCAGAGCATAGACTTCCATTTTTCCCTTAAAGAAATCTGTAAAAATGGCTGTAAAGTAAAGACGGCAGGGGATGAAAGTCTGCAAAATTCTAAACTACTGAGCCTTTAAAAAAATTATATCATGCATGAGGATTTCACAACAGGCAATGGGAATGAAGATGTGTCCATCCATCACTATATACTAAGCACTGTTCTAGCCATGAACTAACCAGCAACACCACTACCAAAACCCACCTGCAGTTCAACTGCAGTGCATGCAGATAATCTACATGTAGGAAAAATATATGAGGAAATATTTCATGAGAAAAAAGTTAGCCCAGTAGCTTCCCCAGGCTTCCCCCAGATGGTTTCCTCATTAACTTGTATCTCTGCCTCTGATTTTCCACAAGTTATCTGAGGGTGTAAGTTAGCTGAAATAGACATTATGCCTGTGAAAAAGACAGTATCTAGGACCCCATCCTTAACTAGGGATATGAGGCTCCCTGCTAAGACAACAGGTTCAGACCACACGGTGGTTGTTGCTGGACTTCACAGTCAGCAGCTAAGGTGGCATGGCTGGAAAGAAAAGTGCTTTTGGAACTTGACTGCCTTGAAAATGAGAAGGAAAGTATCTAAACAAACATATTTGTTCATATTATTGATTAATAACTACTGTGTTTCACAGAGAAAGAGCATCATGGCCTAGCCTCATGACAGACACTAGCAACATCACCACAGATGAAACAGTCTGCAACACACAGTTCAATTCCTTTTTCAGTTGCAAAGTTACAGAACAAAGACTTTCATAGGATAATGAATAAAGCTGATGGTAAAAGAAATTCAGACACACAGTGTGATCAGAGAAGAGCCTATGCTCCATTTAGTTCTGATTTTCAGAGCATGAGGAATGCAGAGGCCTCTGCAGCGAAGTAAAACATCATGCCATCGGTGCCATATGGCTGGTAGTTTCCACTTCATTTCCAATTCCTCCACTCCAAAGGTACACACCTATTAACCACCAAACAATATCACAGTAACAAACACATCCGGTTTTGGAAGGTTTACACATTACACTGATTTTTATTTTGAATGGCTTTGCACATTTCCCAGTTCCCTACAGTGCACGTCCTGTTGTGATGCACCAGGTATTACCGTTGTGGGTTGTCTGCTCACAAAGGTCTCTGCTCAGTTTCCCTGTTTTGTTCCACTCGGGGATAATTGCTTGCACTTGAATACAATATACTGTCCATGGCTCCAACTGAGATAATATTTCAGAGTTATGTTTAGTATCTACGTGAGTTACCTAATAACAGAGAAGAATACAAAAAATTTGAAAAGCACATTAGACAAGTAATTAAAATTACATTTAGTAGGTCAAATCCTAGCAGTTCTAGCCACAATGTGAATAAGGCTTTTAAAGGCAGAATGAAATGCCCTGCCTGTGCCACATAACTGATAACTCTACATTGATTTCGCCTATGGTTAAAGTGTGACACCATTCACACCACTGACTTTATGGCTGCTTCTAGAAGCATTAATGAAGTTTTAGGCTAAAGAGGCCTACAGAGATGTGATCAATGAGATCTGTTTGCGGAAAGAAACAATTATTTAACCAAATGAGATCAACTAAGAGTGCTGTCACAGGCAAATGTAATTTAATTTGAGACAGAGCAAGTAGGATGGATGATCTTGACAAAAAAAAAAAAAAAGTCTTGTGGAAGCTATTAGATGACTGGCAGCAGATGCAACTTGCTGTTTGGACGCATGATTGGTTATGTCCCTGCAACTATATGGTCCCTGCAGAGTATAGGAATCCCTACAACATGCCCCATTATATAGTAACAGATTCTTTCTCAGGCATGAAAAGACTATATAGCTAGGTTTCAATATTTTGAGCAAGCATCCACTTCAAAAAACAACCTGTGAAGTTACATAAACTATGCCTTTTGCTAATTTGATCCCTATGAAATTTCCCAGACTTCAACTCTGAAGTGTTACAAGCACAGATTCTCTCTGAAGTTCCCACTTTCTCTGGTAATCCGCCTGAGTTTGCATCCCGTATGCAGAAATACATTAATTTCTTTTAGTTTGGGAATTGAAAACCAGACTGTTTTGTGGGAAATTATGATTCCTCGTATTTTGGCACTGAATGCAAAAGAATTTTGCAGGGTAACAAATACAAACCAGAATTATATGTAGTAGATCCCTATTATATGAAAATTGTACAGTTGTACAGAGCAGTAATTATACTGTGACTGGTATCTTCCAGTATATGGTTTCCTTTTTTCCTGTAATAGAACTCATGGCCCTATAATTAATATATTATTTATGATCTTTTTCCATGCATTTTGTATGGAGAAGGCTTTTGAGCTGAGTAACATATCTGGCTGTGGAAAAGGCTGCCCATGAGAGGAAGCAAGTGAATTACAACTGACAGAAATTGAAGAGGTGAAGGTGAGCTAATATAAGGCCTCATCCATGGTGGTATTCAAAGCCCAAAGTCCCACGAAGAGAGTTAATACTTGAATGACATGAGATTTGAATCTAACTCAGGTTATTGCCATGATCACAAATAGTGCTGATGTTACAGCTTCTAAGTTTACCCTTGCTTGTATGTGTGAAATAGAGAGATTTGGTGGGGAAGACAGCATCGTAGATAAACATCACTAAACTGAGGGCATAGACTCTCATAATGTAGCCGGTATTCTAACAACGGAGAGAGCAAGTTACATCCCTGCTACTGTGTAACTACACAGCTATCTGCCATTTGCTCTGAATAGCAGTTGCAGTGCCTAGACTTTATTACACTGTAATTAGTAGAGATACATTTTTACTTCAATACCATTATCTTTCAGAACTTCATCAGCAGGGTATTTTATGAAGAAAAGCATAAATCAAAGCCATGGAGTCACAGTGCTCAGGAAGCAAAGTTACCTCTGTATTGCTGTCTTTCTTCCAGTACAGTATTCTGTAATTCCACGAGCCATAATATTGTTTTAGAGGCCACTTGTCATGCTCATGTTCAGCAAAAGGGCCTATGAAATCCACATGCAGGGACCCAGACTCTGACTTCACTTTTACATCAGGTGGCCCAATGACTGCTATATATTAGAATGGTGGAAGAGAAGAAAGAATGGAATTCAGTTTCACATTGTTTTCAATTTGACATTTTTATACAACCCATGACAATTCGCGCTTTAAATAATTTTATCTATAAGAAGAAAGTAATTTCCTTTCATAGGTTAGGCATAAATAAATAATTTCCTCATAGAACTGATCTTGAAAGGGATTTATTTTTGCAGTTAAATAGCACACTATTGCAGACTAAATTTCTCACACACTAAATTAACTCAGTTCTCTTTTGCCAGCTGTGGTGACTCCTGGGAGAGGAAGAACTACTTCTATAGGTTATTACTCACTTCTCCTTCTGGGCCAAGCTGCCACAACATTTGTCTCTTCTGAGTAGATCCTCTAGTGAAGTGATCGTTTTGAAAAACAGAAATATCTGTATTATTTCTGCATGTCTTACCAGCTGTGCTCCTTAGACTGAATATTACATTCTCATATTTTGTAAGTGGCTTGTCCTTATTATGTTTTTGTGCCACTACTTAAATTATTTCATGAGTATCTTAGTTATCAACTACGTTGTGTTGGCAATGACTTCTCCATTAAAGTCTCCTATGATCCCAGTAAGCAACTCTGCCTCAGCTGCCTCTACTAATGTTCTGCCTGGCTACAGTCATGCTATAAAATGTCTAAGAAAGGAAGAGCTCAATATACAGACAATTTTGCATTCCTCTAGAAATATGTGCTTCTAGAATTAAAAATACCCCCCCCCCCGATTGCTGGATCATACATTCATCTAATGCTTATGAATACATTGTTGAACTTACAAAAAATAATGTGAGGAGGGTCTTGGTTACTCTGATTTTCTTAGGCTATTCCCACAATACAGTGTGGAATTTATAAAAAAAGCACTAGCAGAAATAATTACACAGAAAGGAATATCAGATATTTTTATCATAATGCTCTGCTCAGATCAGCTATGACAACATTAAAAGTCCTTATGTCCTCCCCAGAGATTTGGCCAGTACTCCCAGGTCTTTCTTTCCAGGTAGCTGTATACGCAGATTTTCCCATTCAGGAATAAGCTGCCTTTCCAAAGCCCAGTCTGCTCTGAAGGCCACATGCTCTTTCAAATGTATGTCAAACTACAACTCTGTTAATG
Source organism: Tyto alba (assembly GCF_018691265.1). Classification (NCBI taxonomy): domain Eukaryota; kingdom Metazoa; phylum Chordata; class Aves; order Strigiformes; family Tytonidae; genus Tyto; species Tyto alba. Next base: position 29,919,789 of record NW_024881276.1, read on the forward strand.
ATTTACAAGTTTGCTCTCTACTCTGAAAATCCAAAATCCATCTATACTTTTTGTATTACATTTCCTATTGGCTGTAATTTGTACTTGCAATGTTGGGTTTTGGGGTTTGGGTTTTGTTTGTTTGTTTGTTTTTCCCCATGCTATATTTCAGTGCTTCTGACCTAGGCAGATTAAATTACATCAACATTATACTTTTGGAGAGATAACCAGTAAAAGCATTTTGAAAAACCAGGCTATAAACTGTAAAACTACACTCTGAAATCCAAGGAACGGAATGCTGAAATTCAAGCAAATGAAGGCAGAACAAGAAAAAAAAAAAGGGTTGAAAAAAGTTTTTCCTCAAAGATGAGGTGTAACAGAAACTTCCTGCATGGTTCTGTATCAACAGCTGTGAGGAGAAAAAAGCCACAGGTATCATTAACTGCATAATCTAAAGTAATTTTGGTTTTGTTTATGAGTGGACTAAGAATGTACAAAGCAAAGGATGCTCATTGGTAAATATCACTGTCATTCCCAAGCTCAGGTGACAGCAACATGATTAACATCTCTGTTATGCATTCTAACGCAAGGCAATGTCTAAATCATCTCTCACAAAAGACTGTAAAGCTTCACTAAGAGAATAGCAATATTGTGCAATGAAGATTTCTTGACTAATTATTAAATCTTTCTCTGTGAAATTCATTAATTAAAAAGAAAAACAACTTTTTGCCTGACACAGCAATGAAGAAGAAAGTAATTGAACTTATTTAGATTTATAAGAAGTCTGAATCCTAAAATATACAGGAATCTGTTCTCCCTGGCTGAAAAATATAAATTATCCTTATTCTAAGGGGAAAATATACAGTTTCTGAAAAACTCCTCAGAAGATGTTTCAGGTATCTAACATCTAGCTATAACAGTAAATCTACTATGCTTTCTGACAGCAACTTCTGCCTTCAAAAATGACAGTATTACAACTAAGATTTTATAGTTCCGTGCCATTACATGTAAAATGATCTGCATGCTATAGCATGTCTTATGGTGCTAAATTCTAAAAGTGCATTAATAGCAGACAATATTTTTTGTGGAAGATTAGAAAAAGACTTACTGTCATCCATTGGCTTAAATCTGACGGTCACCCAGTCTGAATGGTTATTTTCCGACTCCGCTCTGACCTGTAACAGGTAGTCTCCGTATGCGGACAGGGAAGAGACATCACACTCTGTGAGTCTCAAGTTTGTGCTGACATTTTCATATGTGTTTCCAGGGAAATTGATGCTGTATGGAAGAGAAATAAAATGTACTGGATGTGTAAATTATAATCGACTAAATGCCTTTCCTCTCAATTAACTGGAAAAGTGGCATATCCGTTAATGCAACCAATTCTGATTCACGCACAAGAAAAATTAGATCCGGTGTATAAGAAACATGATTACTAGTGTGTAGCAATGATTAAGCATTTTATATGCATCTATGAATCCATGATAAAATTAGAGATTAAAATTATGTTTCAGTAAATACCCTTTTCTTGACAGTGGTTACAAAACTTGATTCAACAGACAGTAGTTATCAGACAAGTCTGCAAATATTAGAGAATATTGCTACACACAGCTTTGCTGTCTAACTCAGACTTTGTGTTCAGAGCTGTCTTTAAGACATGCATATAATGAAAAGCCAGAGAAAACAGAGCCTGACACTGACTGGGAACTGTTTAATATATAATATTCTTTCTGTTTTGCATCAAAAGCCCACCTAGGAACATAATGATCAACAAGTAATTGCTACCAGAACCCAGAAAAATCTTTTTTTTGACTAAGATGGCCTGTTTCCTCGGTTTGGGGGTTTCTCCTCAGGAGGCACCTGCCTGTGGGTGCCATCATCTCTGTAGCACCTCCCACCCTGTCTCGGCCAAAGAGTTCAACCTTCAGCAGGAACGCGAGACCTCTGGCCCATCGCGCGGATTCCTCGCCAAGCAGGGAGGCAGGGAGGGAGGCAGGGAGTCGCTGCAGGGCTGGGGGGGCCGCCGTCCTCCTCAGGACAGTCACACAGAATGCTCTGCCCAGCAGGAAAGACCAACTCGGAAGGACACAGTGGCAAAACCAAATCAAAGCTAAATCGACCCGCCAAAACCGGCAAAAAGAGACCTCGGAAAATGCAGTGCGTCAGGCATTTCCACCGAGGGTGCAGGCAAGCTGTCTGCACTGGGGGCAGAGCACAAAATGCCATTGGAGTGAAGATCAGATAAGGTCCTGATGCTCAGCAGGCCTATGTCTCTTGAATCGCAGGTAACAGCTATGTGATAGAGAAAAAACATGCACAGAGCTAATAACAGCCGACGTTAAAATGTGTTTCTGGTTTCAAAAAAACTATGTACAAAGGCGCCTTGGGTGTGAAATGTGTAGAAAATGCCTCCTGTTATTTAGCTCAGAAGATAAGCCTCTCACAAGCTAAAAGAAAGGGACAGCTACTGATCTTCCCATACAAAAGGAAATAAATCACAAACACACGCAGCTGTAAAATGTGAATTAAAGAAAGCACAACTCTCCCAAACTTACCTCTTAGATCGTACAGTGTAACTTATATTCCCTTTGTGAAATCTAGGTGCATCCCACTGTAAAATGCTATGGAGATTAACTGAAATAATTCTTGCATTTTGGGGTTTTGGCACCATTCCAGATACTGTGGGAGCAATCAAAACCAAACAAACATTTTAGGATGTGTTCCTCCAGTGACTCCTCAGTCATTCAAAACTTAAATATTTAAAGCCTTCTTTCTCTTCCTTGCCTCATACATATTTTTTAAAGCAGATTTAATATAATGAATTTAATTCCTGATGCGTATTGTTCCTTCTGAGCTAATGCAACAAAAACAAATCATCCAGCATCAACGATTTCCAGTAAGCACAGCCTTTATGAGATCATCATTCATTATGCATGACTGACTTGTTACTGCCTAAGACTTAGGGCCCATCAGGCTATGTGCATGAACTCTCACTGAGATTGCCAAAATCAAATTTTTATTAGTGCTCCAGTAGCACTATGGAAATAACATGGGTGTGGGGTTTGATTCTTGTTTGGGTGTTGTTTTTTTTTTTATATATTTTATTTTTATTTTTCTTTGTTTAAGCCCAGACGGCAGCCAAACACCAGGCAGCCACTTGCTCATCCTCCCCTGCCCCAGGGGATGGGAGAGAGAATTGGAAGAGGAAAGGTAAGGAGACTCATAGGTTGAGATAAAAACAATTTAATAATTGAAATAAAATGCCCAGCCCATTCGTGCCTGGCTAGCAATCCCAGAGGAGGGAAAATCCTGAAACCACAATCCTGGATGAGAGAGAGTCAGCTTCCTGGCCAACCTTCATCTGTATACTGAGCATGACATTACATTATATGGAATATTCCATTGGCTGGTTTGGGTCCCTTGCTCTGGCCATGTTCCCTCCCAGTTTCTTGTGAACCTGCACACTAGCAGGACATAAATTGAAAAGTCCTTGCTTTCTTAGCAACAAATAAAAAAAACATTTGTGTATTATTAATATTATTTTCATATCAAATCCCATACTGAATCCAAAATACAGCACTATTCTAGCTACTAAGAAGAAAAATTAACTCTATCCCAGTTGAAACCAGGACAAACATGAATATAGACCTGGGTATAAGATTGAAATAATTAATTAAATATTTATAATTTTAAAAAAATCCACCATAAGCATGTTTATATCATCACTGCATGGATTAGCACTGCCATTTAAAATGCTTTAATCATTCTGTCATTAAGCCGCCCTTTTGAAAAATAGAGATGAACAAGAAGTACCTTCAAAGGCAAGAGCTACTAAATACACCATACAGATAAACTTGTCATTAATTGGCAGTCTTCACAAGTGATGAAAACACAATTGGTTTGCCTTACTGAAACTGAATAAACAAAGCTCTAAAGTAGTATCAATAAACAGTCCATTACAATTATGATTTATTTATTTTTAAATAATTTTTGGTATTGAAACTAAAATAGAAGAGATTTTGGTCTGTTACTGCAACACAAATAATCATCAAATCACAGAATGGTTTGGGTTGGAAGGGACCTTAAAGGTCATCCAGTTCCAACCCCTGTGCCACGGGCAGGGATACCTTCCACCAGACCAGGTTGCTCCAAGCCCCGTCCAACCTGGCCTTGAACTCTTTCAGGGAGGGGGCAGCCACAGCTTCTCTGGGCAACCTGTGCCAGTGCCTCACCACCCTCACAGTAAATAATGTCTTCCTTACATCTAATCTAAACCTACCTTCCATCAGTTTAAAACTGTTACCCCTTATCCTATCCATACACTCCCTGATAGAGTCCCTTCCCCACCTTTCCTGTAGCCCCCTTTCAGTACTGGAAGGCTGCTATAAGGTCCCCCCAGAGCCTTCTCTTCTCCAGGCTGAACAACCACAACTCTCTCAGCCTGTCCTCATACGGAAGGTGTTCCAGCCCCCTGATCATCTTCATGGCCTCCTCTGAACCTGCTCAAGCACATCTGTGTCCTTCTGATGTTGGGGCCCCGGAGCTGGACCCAGCACTGCAGGTGGGGTCTCACCAGAGAGGAGCAGAGGGGGAGAATCCCCTCCCTCAACCTGCTGGCCACACTTCTCTTGATGCAGCTTAGGACAAGGTTGGCTTTCTAGGCTGTGAGTGCACACTGCTGGCTCACAGTCAGTTTTCCATCCACTAACACCCGCAAGTCCTTTTCTGCAGGGCTGCTCTCAATCCATTCTCTGCCCAGCTTGTATTTGTGCTTGGAATTGCCCTGACCCATGTGCAGGACCTTGCACTTGGCCTTGTTGAACTTCATGAGGTTTGCAAACAAATGTGGTCAGATCAGATTATTGCTTAAATGTTACAGCAGTAAAACCTAATGATGTAAGTTCTAAGAAAAAAACCTATGTAACCTATTTTATGTATCTATAGTTGATGAACAAGCACATGAAATTAATGTGTCAGTTAACCACTTGTAGCAGATGAGTTTTAAATCTAAACCTGCTTAAACGAAAACTATTTCATGGACCCAGTTCCTACAATGTTACCCTTGCAAACGTGCTTCACATCAGAAAAGCAGAAGTTGCTCGCTCCCCTGCACCCAAACCTCCGTGAGAGATGCTGCCCCTGTTGTACAGGCCCTCACTGGTGCCCAGCTCGGGCACTCGCCTTCAGAGGTCTCGGCCCTTCAGGAGCACCTCTGGCCTCCTGCTCCCACTTGCCAAATCCCAGGTACGCAGAACACTAAGGAAGACGGGTGCAGGTAGCAGACTACAAAGACTCAGTGTGAACAACACAGCTGAAAGAGAAATCTGGTTAGTACAAGGCATCTGATTTCTCCTCTCCCACATGATGTGGTCCTGGCTACGAAGGACCAGGACGTTCCCTCGGGTGCTGCCCGTGCTTTGAGGGAGCTCCCTCCAAAGGTTTGAAGTACGCTTGTAAATTCCTGTTAAAACACACGATGCCTTTGAAGGCTCGCTTCCCCGGCAGCATTTTCTACCCAAAAAGCCTCCAGGTGAAGTTTTTTTTATTCAGCACTGTGGACCCAAAGAGATGAGAATATACTTCTGTGGGTTTGTACTCTGTAAACGAAAGGTTTGGTCGCAGCTCACATCACGGTCTCAGAGAACAGCTTGTTTTGGGGGGCGGCACGGCGGGGGCCAGTTTTGGTGGCCGTGCCCGGGGCGGCCGGGAAAGGCCGGTTTGCGCGGGGCTGCGCGGGCACAGCTACACCCGCGGTGACGGTGCCTGGAAGAGCGCGGTATCGCTCCCGCACGCCTGTTTCACCCTTGGGACTTGCGCAAGTGTCCAAAACCGAAAAGGGCAGTTCCAGTTTCTCAGCACAGACACAGCCTTCGCGGAGAAAAAAAACAAACCAAAAAAAAACAAACCAAAAACAAAACCCCGCGTGGTCCGAGGGACCCTCCGCGCCTCCAGCCCCGGGCCCCTGCGCAGGGCGGGCGGGGGGCGGCTGGGCGCCGCCAGGCTCTAGGGGCGGCGCGGCCCTGGAGAAGGAAGCCGGCCGGCCGCCCCTAGCGACCCTCGCTCCCGCCGCGGGCCCCGGCCCCCGCGCCCGCCCTCACACCGCGGCGAGGCGGGTATTCGATCCCTCGCCCGGGCGGGCCGGGCCGGGCCGGGCCCCCTCCGCCGCACCCCCCGCCAGGCCCGGGGCGGACTCACCGCAGAGCAGGAGGCAGGTGCAGAGGGCGCACCGGCGGGCGGCGGCCATGGCGGCTCCCGGCGCCAGCCTCCCTCAGCAGCGGAGGTGCCGGCGCCGCCGCGCCATCGCACCGGCCGCTGCCCTCAGGCGGGTGAGCGGGGCCGCCTCGAAACCCTTCCGCCTTCCCGCGGCGGGGCGGGGCGGGGCGGGGCGGAGCTTCACCCGCCCTCAGCGAGGCGTCACCCGCCCTCAGCGAGGCTGGCTGCCTCCGAGCACCGGCAACATCATCCGCGCCCCGGTGGTCGGCTCACCACCGCATTTCCAGAGGCTCCCCCGTTCGCCACGGCTGCGTTCCCCTTTCCAGAAAAGAGTTTACCCGGCCGCTGAACCTTCCCCGCAGGTTTGAAAAGCCGTTCATCGGTGCCGTCTTTTAAAATGTATTAGCGATGCCTGGGTGCTTGGCCACTCATGATCTCTCTACGAACATCTTCAGCGTACAGGCTGCCAGCTGGGAAGGCAGGCGATGGGAGGTTCACATAAATAACGCATAAACAGACATCAGATCATGCATAGTGTCAAACCTGTTCTTGAGTGAAATTGCAGCTGCAGGCAATGTGAGGAAAGGTTTCTCTTCCGACTTCAGCACCTGGACTGCACCAAAGGTGTCAATGCTACTACTTCTGCCAGAGCATTCAGCGTCCCCAGTCAAAACCAGAATAAAGTTGGTGGAAGGAAGGTGTAGTTTTATTATTCACACAGTAAAAAGGGTTCTTTCTCAAGCTATTACTGTTGCTGACTGAAAATATCAGCTCTTTCTAAGGGTTCAATACATTTGTTTCTGGCCCATTTGTCACCTCCTGTTACTAAACAAGGCTACAAGGCAGGTTTGGCCTTCCCTGGGGTGGGCACAGTCCCATAGCCTTCGCTAACGTGTCAGTGCTGCCCCTGGCTTCCCCCACTGTGGAGAGGTACACACCAACCCCACTGTGCAAACAGCACCGTTATGGGGCCAGCACGAGCAGGTTTCATCCACTAATTCTGCAGATGCATAAATCTGCAGATAATCAGCTTGTCAAGATCCAAGCTGCCAGGTACTTACATCTATTTCATTCTTCACAGTAATGCAGCAGCAGAACACATTCTAGCACCTTAGAAATGATTCGTGGCTATCCTGACCAAAAGAATGACTGCCACCCATGGCAGCCAGAAACTGCTCGGCAGCTGAAAAGCAATACCTAAGCAGATCAAGAGGAGGTGAAGGAAGCTGGGATTTTTAGCTATGTGATATCTAAAAGCCTTCTGATAAGGTGTAAATTCTTAGCAGACTAACTCACGTAGCTTATCACAGGCATGTAGGAGCCACAGTAAAAACTGAGACAGGGATATGAAAAATTTTCTTTTTATGAATCCCAAATGTTGAAGTATAACTGTACACTGTAGCAAATGTCATAAAAACATTTTTTTAGAAGTGTAATATTCAATAATAGCACAAAATTATATGAAAAAAATATAAAAAGCTGTATTTAATGCCTTGATTCACAGTAAGAGGAACTCTTCCGTAAGCTGTATATTCTTATCTCTGCCCCCATTATTTCACTTGATCAGCTTTCTCTGCACAAATGTAGAAATCAGCTCACTGACTTAAATACAGCAATCCATCCAGCAAAACAGGTTTCAGAGTAATCTATCAACAGAGTTAAAGAATAAAAAAAGAAAATTAAAAAAGTGGTCTAGTTGAGAGACAAGACACTCAGAGCTCCCTGTACTGCAAACTACCTTTTCACTTGTAACAGCTAAAAGGTATGACCCACTGTCAAAATGAAATATCTACTCTTTCTTTTGCATCTGAAGAGTCATTTTTGTTCCTCTGTGGATAATCAAACCTGAACCATACCTGGAACAACCTGGAGAGATCAGAGAAATATTCAGGCATACACTCACAGAATGTTAACAAAAAGACAAGATTTGTATGTTGAATACAGAAATAAAAACTGACAATATCTATCTGTATGTTATAAAACAATAGTGGTTCTCACTTATCTTCTTATGTATTCGTTTTTTTGGTCCATATCTGAATCTGATGAGTCATGTTCATCAGAAGAATGAGAGGAATTTTGCCATTCATGAGAGCTGTTATGACAATGTGTTTCCTGCACACTTTCTGTGTCATCCAGGAGTTTTCCTTCAAAAGCACGAGTACATTGCCAGTCAATTGCATCTTCTTGGGAAGAAAGAAGAGCTGCAGAACTATTCACATTCTCTTCAGAGGTTCCCAACAGCACAGTTTTTAAGTTAATGGTAAAGCAAGCACTGTTCCTTTGCCTAGAAGAATAGTTATAATTTACCTCAGAGAAAGGATTAAGTAACCCACTACCCATGTCTTTGTCTTCTTCCATGTCCATTTCAAGCTCTTCAGAATCTTCCGGCTCAGCATCTGGATTTTCACTTGTCTGGCTGCTGCTGTCATCACATGTACCATTTAGAGAGTACTGCATGAATACATTTGGCACATCAGAGGAATGAGGTACTCTACTTATGATCTCACGCCTTGTATAGTCATGATTACTTATGGCATCGTTGTCACTGTCATCACTGTCATCTTCATCACTGACACCACCCCTGGATTCATTTGCTCTTTTTTTGACCTCTTTGTAAATGATCTCTATAGAGGATATTTCTTCAGATTCAAATGTCCAAGGTGAATAGGCTAATGTCCCGAAGAATACCTAAAAGAGCAAAGTGTATTAAAAAAAAATCAGCCAGATTTGCACACAAACAGAGGAAAAATATGAAAAAAATACCCCAAATCATGAGGTTGTCAAACAAATGATTCCTTCTGTGCCACATTTTTGGCTTTTTCTGCAGAGTTCAGGGCATCTAGGATTGGTCTCTCTTATCCATTCCTGTAAACATGACAGCCTTCACAACAAATCAAGGCACATGTCATTAGACAGCCTCAAAGAAATGACACTAGTGCCAAGCAGTGTCAGGTATGGAATGTTTTATTTCCGATGTTTGAGATACCTTTCTAAGACTAAAAGCTTATTTTAGAAACACATCTTGAAACTGAGGTGAGTCTTGCAACTCTCTATTAGCTCCTGCAGTTACCATGCAAAAGTGAAGCCTTACATGGATGATCAATTTTTATGTCCTCTAGGAGTGTGCCATTTGAAGCAATGAACTACATAACATCCTGAGTCTCATTTTCTCAGTTTCACTCTGCACTTCTGAAGACTACCAAAAATTCAAAGCATTGGGGAAAAATGTTGGCAATAAAAAAATTAACCTTAGACACTACTTGACAAAGTCATGTTCAGCAGTCTTAGGGATATGAAGGTAATGACATAGCATTTCCACAGAAACATGAGGAAAGAAGTCTTAGAAAAAGCTGATACCAATCTGCTCTGGATATGTTTGTAGAAAATGGAAAATACTTATCCGAAAAACACCATAGAATTAAATGCAAAAGAAGTCAGAGACTATTAAAAAAAAAAAAAAAAAAAAAAAAAAAAAAGCAAGCAAGCAAAGATGGATAGAAACAAGTCCCAGGAATCTTGTTATTTTTGCCTGAAATTTAGTGGCAGTTCAGTCACTTCTAATAAAATAAAAAATTAGCTGACTCAGGACTGGCTTCCTCAAACGTTGAACATGACACTTGATAGCAGAAAAAGTCAAAGACAGTCAATTTGAGTCATATATTACCATTACCTTTCTTTCTTCCTTAAATACTCTTCCTTAGTCATAGACTTTTTTGCCAATCACTATATGTGACTCCTGAGAATACCTTAGCATTTGGAAAGTGATGCAGGTACTGTTTGCCTCATGTACATTCCGAGCCTTCCCCCTAACCCCACCCTGAGTAAGTTTTCTTCTAGAGCTATATTGTTTATTTTCCTTAGCTTTTTGTTTTCATCCAACTCCAATATTTGGTCAGATCTTAACAGCCTGGACCAGGAGTTAGTTTCTAAGATACCATGCCAGCTCTACATTCCAGCAGAGATAACTTGCATATGAATATCCTTTTTTTTTCTCCACTAATTGTTCTACTATCAGGCATCCTTCTCACTAATAACTGTTTATAACAGAATACAGTAATAAATCATTACTGAGACTAGAGAAGGATGACAGACATCAGGCTATCCAGAGAAGTGACCCTGAACTTCCCAGTAACAGTTCTGGAACTAACCGCTAGGATACTTCTGGCAGGGACATAGCCACACATAACTGCATCCCAATTTATGGTATGAGATACCTGTGAAACTGGAAGGTTGGAGACCTGCAAGGTATAGCTGATTTCAGTAAAGATGATTTTTCTTTTGAATGAGAAGCTACTGTTGATGTTATGAAGCAGACTCCGGTTTCCTGAGAAACAACATGCTTTGAAGACTGCTTCCTCAAAGCAGCGTCTCATCTTTAGGAAGGTCTTTGATGGTCTGCCCTTTGTCTCCTTGTTGAGGTGAATTGAGAGTAAGCTCTTATTTGTTGTGCGTGAGATCATTTCTAACCACCCAGATCTCCCTCTTAGCAGGCTACTGAACTTTTAGCACTTCTCACATGCTGTCCTTGACACCTTTTGCGGACAATAACCATGAAGCATAGCTTTAGAAAAAAAAAAAAAAAACAACAAAAATGTCTTGGAGCACCAACAGTGACTCTTTTCTTCTTCAGATGTGCCTAAATAAACTGGCCCATCGTTTGGGGATAATGAGACCAAAAGTCCCAACCCTAGGCCCTTTTTATGCATCACTACAGAACAATACACTGTGCTGGTTTTGGCTGGGGCAGAACTCATTTTCTTCACAGTAGCTGGTATGAGGCTGTGTTTTGGATTTGTGCTGAAACAGAGTTGATAACACTGGGATGTTTTACCTGTTGCTGAGCAGTGCTTGCACAGAGTCAAAGTCTTTTCTGCTTTGCACCCCATCTCACCAGCGAGGAGGCTGGGGGTGCACAAGGAGTTGGGAGGGGACACAGCCGGGACAGCTGACCCCCACTGACCAAAGGGATATTCCGTAACGTATGACGTCATGCTCAGCATATAGAGCTGGGGAAAGGAGGAGACTTTTGGAGTGATGGCATCTGCCTTCCCAAGTCACCGTTACGCATGATGGAGCCCAGCTGTCCTGGGGATGGCTAAACCCCTGCCTGCCCATGGGGAGTGGTGAGTGAATTCCTTGTTTTGCTTTGTTTGTGTGCGTGGCTTTTGCTTTACTTGTATAAACTGTCTTTATCTCAACCCATGAGTTTTCTCACTTTTACCCTTCTGATTCTCTCCCCCCATTCCACCACAGTGGGGAGTAAGTGAGTGGCTGTGTGGGGCTTGGTTGCCAGCTGGGGTTAAATCACGACATAAAACCATACCTAACTGGGTCTTAAAGTGACTTTTTGTCTTTTCAGCTTGCTTTCCTGTGGAAACGTGATAAAAGACCTTGAAGGCAAGCTTAAAACATTTTCTTTCAGTTGAAGAATCTCTCAAAATGCCTTTAAACTCCAGCAACCAGGGACCTGTCTATCCTCAGATCTTCAGGCAATGCTCTGATTTTTGGTGTAATAAATGGAAAAATATTGAGGTAATTGGTTTTGTTCTTATAGAGGAGTACAATGCTCCAGCATGAAATAAAGAAGGCAAAATGTGCCAGAAACTGCTTAATGCTTGAAAACGGAATGTTTTCAGAGCATCCTTCCTGGTGGAGAACAGGCCTTCTCCCTGTGCACTTCACCTAAAACTGGAGTTTTTTGTTTTGGAGTTATTGCCCTGGCTCGGATAGCAGAATAAATTTGTCTGTTGCAGGAAGGATTTACATATAAGGTAATTTTCAAAGGGCAAGGGGTTAATTGTCCTATGCTGGGTGCTCTGCTGTAGGACCTGGCCTGCTTCTGTGTACCATAAAGAGTTCATTTAAAGTTACTTTGTGTGGGGGGGTTCCCCCTTCACTACTGCTTGTCCCGTTCTAACTTCATAGAAATGTAGAACAGCCCAGGTCAGTATGGACCTCGAAAGATCACCTGGTCCAACCTTTTGTGGGAGAGGGAGCCTAGATGAGATCATCTAGCACCCTGTCCAATCACATATTGAAAACCTCCAGTGATGGGGACTCTACCACATCCTTGGGGAGGTTGTTCCAGTGATTGATTGTTCTCATTGTAAAAAATTAATTTCTTATATCAAGATGAAGCTTCTCCCAGTGCAACTTGTACCCATTTCCCCTTGTCTTGAGACCCTCTGCTTGTTTGTAGTCAGTCTTTAAGTACTGGAATACGGTAATGAGGTACCCCCTGAGCCTTCTCTTCTCCAGGGAAAAAAGACCTAACTCCTTCAGTCTTTCTTTACAGGGCAGGTTCTCCAGCCCTTTGCTCATTTTCATGGCCCTTCTTGGGACCCTCTCCAGTCTGTCTGCACCTTTCTTGCGCTGTGGGGAACAGAACTGGACACTACTCCAGGTACAGCCCGACAAGTGTTGAGCAGGGTGCGGTGATCATATCTCTATCTCTGTTAGTAACTTGTCACAGAAGTAGCAAGAAATGGTTTTGAAAAAGAATGAATACTTGTTCCACAGAACAGAATTTAGCAACCTACAGACTACCTTTGACATAGGTAAACTGCAGATTAAAACATATGTGTTTACATAACTTGTACCTAAATGCACAGGATTAGAAATTTCAGATCGTAACCTCCTCCCAACCAAGAAGGTTAAATACGGGAATTATTACATACCAAGGTATGTGGAATTGATTTCTTTTGAAGAATATAACCTCCTGCATGCATAAACTTCAGGGCACCAGCTAACATCAGTGAAAAACATACAGCACCTGCGATTGCAACTATATGATAATCTGCAAATGAAAAAAACAAAACATACATGAATGAAGTTTCCAATAACCACATTTCATATTCAGAACAGCTATTTAGAATCACAGGATAATTTTGGTTAGAAGGGACCTCTGGAGGTCATCTGGTCCAAAGTCAAAACATAACAAATCTCAAATTAGATTCAGGAATTAAAGAAGAAATTGCACCATCTTTGATAACTACTTAGGCAATTAGTGGAGATTTGTATGACTCACGGGATTAACAGTAGTTTTATAGCCCCAAAGTGGATGGGTTTTTATACTTCACTTACAAATCCCCACAACATTTATGACTTGGAAGTTACTTCCTCTCTTATTATTTTTAGGATTGACTTGTAAATCTTCCTATGCAAAAAGCAAACACATGCACATAATCAAGTCAGACAATCCGTTCCTACGCCACAGCATAGTTACCTTGTTTAGCTACAGAGTCTGTAGTTACACATTTCCAGGCTGATGGGATGCCATATTTCTTTAGAAACGCAGTGACCATAACAGACACACAGTAATTTCTATTTGGATACAAATCTTCAATGACAGTACTAAAAATTTCTTGAGTAGTTTTCTCATGTGGCCTCTGCCATGAAAGACAATGTTTTAAAGTTAGCTATTTGCTTAAAAGAAGATCCCCAGCCACTGATAAAACATTACGGCTGTTTCAGAGAAATGCAGTAGCACATTAAACTGCAAAAACTGACACAGCAACTCAGCATTTTACCTAGACAACTACATCTCTAGTTCTAGCTGATGTCAAGATGTCTACCTTACACCTGCTTGTGAAATATCATATTATCAAAGATAAATTGCCTTCTGTCTCCAACTGTTGGTCACTACATGTCCTCTTGAAGTAATTTCACAAATTCTACATATTTGAAACTGCAAGTGATATTCCAATTCAGAAATCAGGGGAAAAATATCGATGGCAGGCAAGCTGTGGTTCTCCTTCTGTGACTCATGGCAGAATGAGTTAGATTAAATTCCCAATAGGTACCTCTCTGACCAGCTGTTCAAAACTTCCAGTACAGTTAGTCCATGCTCTAGTTAGGCAACTTATTTCAGTGCTTTGCCAGCCCAAGTATTAATGTGTGTCTCGATGTTTAACCTAAAGTCTGTACAACGGCCAATTTCACTGGGTTTGATCACGGTCACAGTGAAGAGTTTATTTCCTCCTTTTCTGTAGTAAATGTCTACATACTCAGAGGCTCTGGCCTCTAACTGTGTTTTGCTTGATTACACTAAGCGGCCTCCTATTATTCCAGAATTTCCTCACAGACACCATGTGTCAGGATCCCCCCCCAGGCCTCATTGTTCCATTTTGGATCCTGCTCAACTGGTCCAGTGCCTCTTCTGAATCCCAGACTGCTGCAGGGTGGGTCGGCTTTACAACTACTGAGTACATAAAAATATGATTCTTTTATCTCTCAACAATATGTGAGTCATGTTTAGCCTGTAATATTAGAAAATGCTCTCATCCTTTCTGGCAAAACTGCTGCCTGTGTAGCGTTACCACTCTACTTATTACAGACAATTATTCTTAAATTCATTGCTCCTTATTGAATTAACTCCCATTATTTTAAGATTACTTCTCCATTTTTTGAGGATCATTGTAAGTTCTAATCATGCCTATCTACCTCACAAAAAAAAAACCAAACAAACAAACAGTACCAGACCCAGAATAGGTTGTTTCAGAAACTAACTGGATATATTTTTCCAGTTTGACAGAAAACTACTGAACTGCTTTCTGAACATATTTTCTTATCAGCTGTGCATATATCTGCTAGTAGTTTCTGCTAAACTGTCTTTCCCTTGTCTACCCAGAGAATAATCACTTGAGCCAGTGCCCTGTGCTTTATTTCAAGTAAGGATACAGGACAACTAGTATTCTTCTTCTAGGCCTGCTACTCTGCAGTAAAAGGAAGCTAAGATTACATTTGCCATTGCCTTTGTTTTCTTCTAAGTATCTTCTATTCACATATTTGCTTCTGTAAATCTGCTAACCATCAGAGCCATTTTATGTTTTCTGTACTTCTCCCCTAAAGCACAAATAAAACAAAAAGGTCTTTTTACCTTATGCTCTCCATCAAGTGTTTTCAGTGTTATACCGTAATAAAGATTTTCATATATATCAGTTAAAGGCAGTAACTTTCCATTTGCTCTGAAGTGAGAGGTTGGCATCTTTATGGTGACATTTATGCAGTTTAGACAGGAACTGATATTAACTTCGGGTGGTCCCAGGAATGCTATTTAAAAAAAGAAAGAGAAAAAATAATGATGGAAAAAAATATACACTATGTATTCAGTACCAGTTCTATTTCAGTGATGGATATATAGCCGATAAATCAGATTCCAGAGCATGTCAGTGTTGTAAATCCACAAGATGTTGCAACATTTAAGTTTCACAGTCAGACAATCTTTTCCCACATGGCTAGATTTTAAAAACAGAAAGCAGTGGGTGGGAGGGAAGAAGCAGAAAGGTGACAGAGGGTTTGCTTCAGCTCCACAGAGATGTAAGCTTTTTATCTATTTGAGAGGAAAGCTGAGGTTAATGTATTGGAAAAGCTGATTACTTTCTTGCTCACCATCATCTTCTAGTCACTCTCTGGAAGGAATCCTTGTAGCAATTCAGTGGTGTGTAGCCCTGCATATTGGTACTGGTTGCAAGGAAGGCTATAGCTCTAAACTTGACAGCTGAGCTCCAAAGACTATACACTACACTGACAGTAGGAGAGAGGACCTAGTGAAACACAGTTACACTTCTGTGACTCTTCCACTGAGTTCAAAGTATACTTTCAAGTTCAGGTCCTCAGAACTTGTGTTTGAAGAGCCATGAACACTGACCATTTCCTCTCTCCCAAACTACACATCCATCAAGATCAGAGGAACTTCTATGGTGAATCAAGCCTAGAACCTTCTTTCCTCCAACACAGGAAAGAAGTAGGAAAGTCGGAAAATGGTGTGAGAAGCAGTTATCTCCATAATCCTCCATTTCTGCACAGTACATTGTGGGGGGAAAAACTATGAAAATCTATAATCTGCATTCACGTATGTCTTTTCAAGAAATACATACATTTTGATCAAGGTGGAGACTGGTTTGCCAACCTCTGCAAAAATCAAAAAAGCAATATATACATTTGCTAACTACTTCGGTTCCTAAAATAGGGTAGAAAGCTAAAAAAAAAAAAAAGTTTAATGCTTAGAGAACATATGAGCTTTCATCTACCCTCAAACAGGAAAGCATGTCCTAATCAGATGGTTGCACACTTACTGCTTTGTCATATTTTAAGTTATAAAATAAACACTAGCTTAAATCTGGTTTCAGTCAAATGTGGTTTTCTCCTGGCTCTTTGTTATGAAGCCTTTCTGTCTGCTCAAATCCACCTGTCAATAGGAGTAAGATTCTATCCTAAGTATCTGATGACAGATATCAACTACACCGAGTAGGAAAATACCTCAGAACATTGATTCTTTCCCATTCAGGCACTGTAGAACAAGAAAATACTACAGGTGCATCTAAATCCTGTGCCTTGGAAAACATGACTTGACTCAATTGCTTATGGTTTGAACTAGAGAACTACTAGTAAAACATCCAGTTTCAATGTACAAGTTGTCAGTGATGGACAATCAGAGCACCTGACAGTTTGTTCCAGTAGTCAATTCAAAATATGCCTCTTGTTCCTGGCTAAAATTTATCTAGCTTCAGCTTCCAGTCAGGGCACACTGTTATGCTTTGTTTAGATGACTGAAGAAACTTGCCACCATATTAACTAGTGGTCAGCGCACCATCTGGTTCTTCTCTGTTACACTAGTTCCTGAAAGACTGAAGGTCTCCAACTCAGAGAGATGTTCTCAAATCCTTCAGTTATCCTTGTGGCTCTTTTCCCCATACCCAATTTTTCATAATTTCTGAGACTGTAAGTAGACACAGCACCAGCTACCTCTGTGCTGAATTCAGAAGTTAACATGACCTATTTCTCCTCCATAGTCCTCCAATTGTTCCTCCATCTCTGTCTCTGCTACTTCAAAACTGAATACTAAGCATGACTAAGGGTGAAGCCACCTCTGGCATTACAAGATGTCACAGCTAATAAGCATCTTCTTTCATCAAGGAAAGGGAAAAGCAGGTTGATGAACAAGTAAATCTTCTCCCACAGACCTAGTACAAACGTGGTATTTCTTTAACTCTTAACTGACGACTTGAAGACATAAAAACAATGTGTGGTTTGGGTTTTTTTTTGTTTGTTTGTTTGTTTTGTTTGTTTTTTTTTTTTAAGTTATGTATTTTATGCACTTAGAGACTCTTTATTTTGTGCTTGTCAATGCTCAACATGATGCTATTTCCTCTATATTTTTACATACATACATATATATATTTTTACCTCTATATTTTTACATAAAATATGTATACATATTTTATTTCAAAACCAGATCCTCATCCATTTATCAGAACTACCATAGCCACTAATTTTAGAAAGCTATCTATACATTCTATGTCTTGTAACTGATATATGGTAGATTATATCCAAATTTATATTCTTTTATATAAAGGAATAATCTACCAGCCAAGTTAGTTTGGAGTGTCTTACTGTAAAGCTAGCTGAATAGCATTTGTATATCAGCTATGAATAAAAACTACTAAAATGAGCAAATGCAGAGAACTTACTGTCAGTAAGTGGCACAAAACGAAGTATAGAAGAATTTAATACTTCATTTCCTATGAAGCGCTGAATCAATGCAGAATACTCAGTGAAAATCTCTTTAAAATCATCTGTCAGATTACAGGAGAGTTGTGTAATATTTGAACATTGTTTAGCAGTATTCCAGTTCCTGTAAATCAAAACAAGTTAAAACAAGATCAGAATAATCTATCTGGATTCTCTGATAGAAGAAAGCATAGTGGCAGGGAGGGAGGACCATTTCTGAGTGGAAAAACAGACAAACAAGAAAACCCCAGCCTTAATATTTTGAGTTGATAAACACTGGAAGCAAAACTTGTGTCTTACAAGACTTGCCTCTCGTCAGAGTACAGCACACGATAGAATGTTGGCACAGATGGATCACTTTTTGCCTGCCAGGATAAAATGTGCTGAAAATTGCATGATTCCATTTGTAGACTGTGAGGTGGCCCTCCTGGAGATCCTTCTACAATGGGGAAAAAAAAAACAAACCAAACCAAAACAAACAACCGAACAATATGAACGACAAACAAATGTGAGATTGCAGTAATTCTAATACATAAACCCAACTAGAGCAGCCCAATATTTGCCCCAAAATAAAGCAAGCATAAACCAGAATTCAGCGCAATAGAAACAACAATGCAAAGGACTTTCCTGCTGTATTATATTTCTATTAAGTTCTTTATTCAAAAAGCATTAAGTTTTAAAATTATGCTTGGTAAGAATATGCAAGTTTTTTGAACTGTGTTAGGAAAAGCATTTGAAAGACAATAAAAACTCTTACCAGACAAGCTCCAACAAACCGTAGACAGAATGCTGATGTACACTGAAAAATGAAACTATGTATCAATGCATTTGTATGTCTGCAATATCTGATTATTAGCTTACTATTGGCAATATTAATTTGCAACAATTAGAGACAATACTCAGTATTCCCTCAGAGGAACAGTTTCTTTCACATCATCTGCCTACCCTTCCCTCCTTCCCCAGAGTACGGGATGTCCCCTTCTAACCTCTGCCATTAATTCGAGGCTTCGAGGAGCTAGTTCTTTGATAACCACACTGTGGTTCAGGCTTATGCTGATCCCTGACAGAAGACGTTCGAGACTTGGTGTGAATAATTGTACTTAAGATGTTCTTACCAAACATTATCCTAGAGGATTCTGACTATGCTTCAGGTAGCTCACTCCGTCTATTAAACACATTTTTAAGTCATGACAAGAATCTTAAAACTGCTCTGGGAAAAGTTACTACTACTGCTTGAAGAATGTCACTGAATCATCTTCACAGATGTCCTTCTTTACTAAATGTGAGGAGTCCTCAAGGTTGTTGCTAAACAACTTTCATATATTACTCATTGTCTTCAGTCAGCTAACTCTTGTAACTCCCTATTTCAGGCTCTGTTTTGTAACTCCTCTATTTTGCATCCTGTTTCTGTTAACATTCCCGTGTGGATGTTTAACACCACAGCATTCTGTTCTCTGCCTGCAAAAGAAAAGAAAAAACCCACACCAACAGATGCTGCAACACCACTTCTGCTGTCAGAGGACGTGGTTAAGGCCACATTCAGCTTGTCAGTCAGGCCTTACTGTCCGAGTAATCTCTTGAATCCAGCCTTCCTGCAGATCCTGACATTCTAGAGGCCCCCACATCTTCTTGTGTAACCTCCCCTAAGAAACTGTTCTTTTATCCAGATTCTCACTGTATCCAGAATCCTCTTCCTTGACCAACCCAGTTTTGCATCATTCATATCTTTTTGGCATGGTGCTTCAAGACACTCTTGAAATTATTGTTCTGACCCTTCCAATCTTTTTCTCAAGATCCTTTAGCTCCCTTCCGCTTTCCAAGTGCAACAAATATAAATCTCCTGTCCTCATTTTAAAGGCATTTTGTGGCCTATCCTCCTACTGATGAGATGCCAACTCCCATACTCAGCTGGCCAAAGAAGTTACTAGTTTAATTTCAAACATGCATGCTTTTTCTCATCCTTTAGACAAACTCAATGGAAATATCTGCAAAATTACTTCATTATTTTCCTTAAAACTCTTCTCCATGAACCCTCTTTTGCCTTGACACCCAAATCCTCTACACAAAAATATGACAATACCCAAAAGACTGCTGGCCTGCTACCTCTGTTGGACTGTGCTGATTCATACTGCCATAACACGTGCTTTTATTCTCCTCATCTCACTTAGAATGGTAACTTCTTTAGCATAAGGAATGTCTTTGACTTTACATTTGTACAGCAATTAACGCAGTAGCACCCTGGCCCACTGCTGAGGTTCTCAAGGTGCCACACTATGACAAATAACACAACAGAACTACTTGGCATGTCAACAAATTGTGCCACAGTAAGAATGACCATGAAAAGAGAAAAGAAGTTGTCTTAGTTTGGGCTGAAATAGAGTTAATATTCCTTTTCAGGGACTAGATGAGTGCTGTGTTTTGGATTTAGCTTTGGGTTTGGTATGAGAAGAATGCTGATAGCACACTGATGTTTTCAGCTGCTGCCGAGACTTCAAGGACTCTCCGACTCTCCATGTCCTGCCCGTGCGCGAGGGCACAGGGAGCAGGGAGGGAGCACGGACACAGCACCTGACCCTAACTGGCCAGTGAAATATTCCATATCATGGAACGTCATGCTCACTATATAAAGGAGGGGTGGTTGGGAAGGAGCTCTCTCTCTCGCTTCCAGGATCGCGATTGTGGGATCTTGGTATCTCGGGGTCGCTGGCCGGGAACGGGCTGGGGATTGGTCAGCGGGTGGTGAGCAATTACGCTGTACATCGCCTGTTTATATATCTCTTTTTGTTTTCCCCCATCATCGTTATTGTTCTCATTTTATTGCCATTATTAAACTGTTCTTATCTCAGCCTGCGAGTCTCCCTTCACCCCTCTAATCCCTCCCCCATTCCCAGGTGGGGAGGGGGAAGGGAGGGTGATTAGCTGCGGTGGTTGGTTGCCAATCAGGCCCAAACCACAACAGAAGTCTAGGACATATCTCATAAAAAAATTAAAACCATCTTTATGGAGATCTACAAATAATAGATAGGAATGGACTATCACAGAATGGCTGAGGTTGGTTGGGACCTCCGGAGGTCATCAGGTCCAAACCCCAACTGTGTAAAACATAGGACCAGAATACATATTCCTGGGAAAGTAGAGGGGATTCAGAATAGTAGTGGGTCAGTGGGAACTGTCCTGCCCCAGACACACTACGAGAATTTCTTAATGAATTAATGCAGTTATTTTATGATCCCTGTCTACTTTTGCAGAGAGTACAGGAAAAATTTCCTACTCAATTAATTAAAGAGATATCTGCACAGAACCTTTATGGCTGCAGAGAAGTGCCTTAAAACTTGGTCTTTAGTTAGCAGAGGGCACACACAGCAGCACATACAAATACACTTGGGCACCCAAGTTTGTTGAAATCATTTGGGATGGATACTTAGCCAAGTATCTCTTATAAGTCTGTCTCTTTGGACATCTGTCTCACAAATATTAAACTACACTCTCAACATCCCTTCTGAAACTAAATGCAAAGAGATTAAGCAGCTCGCTTGAGTTGTAAATGCAGCAAATTTCTATTTCCACAAGACAGAAAACTCATCTCAAGCTTCATTTTGCCATTCAAATCACAGACATCATCTGTTTTGTACATCTGCCTTTTGCACTTGTTCTTCTATGTTATTACTGAATAATAAACATCTCCTTAGAGAATTGCAGTTAAAAGTAGAACAACTGGTTTCTTGACATATAGTAACAGCTCCTCTACCTGGAAAAAAACATCCTGTGGGTATGAATAACAAAGCAATACTTTGTTATCATTCTTTACCTGAACACAAGCTCAGATTTGTAATCATTTGTGACAGGAATTCTCCTTTCTCCCAACAGGCACGCAGCCTTTATCACATTCCCATTACAGACACAGATAGTGTCAGTGCACAGACTCTGGTAATGACACACTTTCTTGGAGCAAGCTGTTTGGATTAGGAGACGCAAAACAGTCTTTTGCCATTCTTTCTTACGGCAGCCACCTCTCATGTCAGCTGTCTTGCTGATGTATTTCCTGATGACAGAAATATTTTTCTATTCTGTCCATATTTGTGATTTTTAAATGCCTCTCCCCTATCAAAATCAAATTGCATTTGTCTAGAGTTCAAACTGCCTCAGAACTTTGTTTTAACACACATGTTTAGCAAGGATAGTTAGAAAGTTGCAAAATTTTGTAGGTTACACTCTTACAAAAGAGACACAGACAAGAAAAAAAATAATCTTTGACCAAATAACTGGGAAAATTAAGACTGGAGATATAAAGATGGTCTATAAACTGAACAGGCAATGTTCTTTACCATTTTATCCTTTTTACAGAATTGAATGAACTACAGCTCAGCCAACAAACTATGTTTGTTGTGTCTTCTAATCCAAAAACTAAGGACAAGAAATGAAAAACAACACATTCAACAAAGAGTTCACTGGGCATTTGGAAAGGCAGAATGCAGCATGATGTTTCAAAGCATTTATTTCTTACGGAAAAATCATAATTTATGTATAGAATGGAGTATGCAGAATATAATACACTAGACTCTTGATTCCGTGAACTATTACAAGGGGAGATCTATAGTAAGATGATGGTATCTTACTTTGGTAACTCAGGAGGAGTGTTAGTGAAAAATTAGCACTGCTACTTCTCTTACAACACAAAGGTACAGGCGACTTACCCAGCTGATAAAAACGCATTGGTACATCCATCAGGGTTTCCATAGTGATTAAGAAATATAATGTGCTGATTGTAAAATAAACATTTTGCTTCTGTACCTGCAAATACATTAAAACCAATATGATTCAGCAAATCATCTTAGTAAATTACTTGCAAGTAAAATGAGGCTTATGTACAAAGAGTTATTTCAATCTCTTCAATGTTTGGGGGAAGGCAGTGGGACTGAAACAGTTACTGCCGGGGGTGGGAGGGGAAAGGATGCTCAGATTAGACAGGCAATTTTATGACAATAGCACTTTCCTTTTTTCACATGGAAAGGGCTCTTACCATTAAAAAAAAAAATACAGAAAGCATTGTAGGGTTATTTGTATTAATTTTGCACAAAGATAGCATCGGAAAATTCTATGCCATTCACTCCCACTTATTAAATATAATGAAAATAAACACTGTTTGGCTTTATTTGAAATATTACAAGAACTCATCACTGTCGTAAAAAATATTTCCAGAAAAAAAAGTAGATCAAGAGGGAGGTTAGAAAAAAAAATTATAAAATTACTAATTATAAGGAGGTTATGAAGTTTATGTTACAATTTTTTGAATACATAAGATCTATTAAAATATTCCCTCTCCTCGATGTTATTATTTTACTCTATCTATTAACCTCATAACATTCATATTTGCAAGATCTGATTCTGAGTTGCAGGCAAAGTATTAAGGAACAATTGTGAATCTACAGATGGATAGGCAAGGGTATAGCTATTTCCAAATCATTTTCGCCTCAGGATTAATATAAATAAATTGTTTTTTAAATTTAAAATTATTTAAAAATACAAGTTAAATCATTTCCTCTGCAAAACAAACAGCTTAAAATTTAAAATCATGACAAAGCACACTATGGTCAATCTTAACATAGTATGTTAAAATCAGCTTAATTAAACCCTTATCTGAGATGTCAGTCTTCTTCTGCTCAAAGTCTTAGCATGACTATAGAAAGTCACATAATTCCACAAACAAGGAAAACATTCTTTTCATTTCAGTTTGGTTCATTTTATTAATTCATTCAAGCATGAGGAATATTTAGGAGATGTAAAATACCAGTCTTCTTTTTAATCAAGTTAAAAATTATGGATGATAAGATTTACTAGGTACAAAATCTTTAGGTTTATCACTGGTATCAGGAAACTAGAAAGCAATTAAGTCATACATATCTATCAAGTCCATTTAGTTTTGGCACTAGTGAATGTGACAGAAGATAAAATAATTTGACCTTCTCATTCAGATCAAGTTTACAGATAACAGTAGTAGAAAAAAAATAAATCTTTCTACTTTAACAGGATTACCAGCTTTCTTCAGAAGTCACACAGAAACCTAACGCCAAACAATGTTACTTTTACAGTCACTTTAAAGAACAGTTACACCTGTAGGATCTGATTCTTCAGGCTGTTCAAAATTTTCTCTTTAGGGGAAAACTTCGAGGATCTGGAATCCACTTAGCAAAATATTTCCTTTATGTCTTAATCCTTGCAATTAATCACAAGACATGTTCAAAGCACTCCATATATAGTATTATGCAATAGATGTACTTGCGTACCTTTGATCCTTGCTGTACATGCTGTCATGAGTAGCAACTACCCCACTCTTGGAATCTGAAGTGACTGGTGAATGGCTCTGTATGCTGAACAAAACATGTATCTTACATGATGCATATTCAAAAACAAGTTATATGTTTAACACCTTAGAATGTGTAAGAAAGATGTGACAAAACATGTTTATCTCCTCTAAGTTTGCACAGTTGTCTAAATCTGGATGTCCTCTGCGGATCTATCAATGACAGTGAAATTCCAGGAGAAATTCCAGGGAAAAACCATTTCTGTCAGAACTCTGATTAGCTTTTGTTACTCATCCTCTTCAGAGCTTCAGCAATCCATGGAAAGAAGGATGCAAATATTAGTGAGTCCAACCCTCATTCACCTCATCAGCCTGGGCTCACAGTAACTCCCCTGGGAGCTTGCCTGAAGCCCACAGTACTTTCAAAACTCAGCTTTACACCTCCACATCATCTTCACTGGCAGCTCATTTTTAACTGGAGTTCAGGCGGGGTTGTTCTGTATTTGCTTCCAATCAGAAAAACAAAACAAAACAAAAACCCAAACCAACAAACCCAGGCTTTGAAATTTTTAAAGTCAACTGCTTGTATTTCAGAAAATCTCCACATCAGTAAAGCAGAAAAAACACCCTTTTCTTTTAAACAAGCAGATGGTATTTTTATTTATAGAAATTTGCTTATCAGAATACTGAGAGAGAGACAGCACAGGAAACCTTTCAGGCAGAGAAGTCAGCAGAGGAATGCTCTAAACCTACACAGGTAATACAACATATGGATCAACCTTACTACTGAAACCACGCAAACAAGGGAATCGCGCTGTGGGTCGTAACATTACGCCCACGCGCTATTCCTGGCTTTGCTGGGGGACTTTGGACAAGTTGCTTCTAAGGGTATCAAAATCATTTAACCTTAATAATCTAAGTTCGCTAACCAGGAGTCCATTTTCCATACGCTGCCAGCAGTGCTCCTGCTGAGCTGGACACGCCCCTGGAGAAACCACTGTGGGATACACAGCATTAAAACGTACCAGCAGGCTCCTCGGCTGCCCGTGCGGCACCAGCGCGGCTGGAGGGACAACGAAGCAGCACTTGGTGACAGCCTCTGTCAGAGTCTACTCTTGTGCTGTTGTGCATCGTTTTTTCCTTACAAATTTCCAGCCTTGAGCTGCACGATTAGTTAAACCAAAAACGCCTACAACACACCTCACAGCCTACCGCTAGGATCAAATTTTCATTCAGTGACACTGCCGGAGAAACAATCCCAAAAGGTTATATACGGTTTTATGTGCGATTCAGCTGGTTTTACGCCGAAACGTGCCGCCAGGACAGGGATTTCGGCCCACAGCGGCCTCTTCAACGCGCCCAGCAAAGCGCTAACAGAGCGCCGAGACCTTTCCAGGAAATCCCGGCAGCCGCCCGCAAGCTCGGGAAGCCAAGTCCGGCGCCCACGGACACCTCCCCTCGCCGAGGGAGCTGGCGGGGGGACCCCACCAGAGAGCGGGCAGCCCGGGCCCCGGGGGCGGTTAGGGGCCGCCCCGGCGGCTCTAACGAAAGAGCTCCAACACCCACAACCACCGACGGGCGCCCCCCACCCCCGCTCCGGCCCCGCGGGCGGCGGACCTGGTAAGGGAAGGGGGGAAGAAGGAGGAGGAGGAGGAGGGAAGAGAAGGTAGGAGATGAGGAGGCCACCGCCTTCCCAGCCGTACCTGGCAGCCAGCGCCATCCCCGCAGGCCCGCCGCTCCCCCCGGGCCGAGGGAGAGCTGCCGCCCGCCGGCGCCCGGCGGAGGGAGGGGCCGCTGCGGCGCGCGGCTAGCTCCGCCCCCGAAGGCCGGGGGGAAGGCCCGCGCGGAGACCGTTAGGCGGCGACTGAGGGGCGCGGCGGCAGCAGGAGTCGCAGCCGGGTGGGCGCCCCGCCGGCGGTCCCACGCTCCCACGGGGAAGCACGGCTTCCCACCCCGAACTCTGCCCTCGTTTCGCTTTCTATTTACCCGGCCTCGCCCCTCCTCCCTACCCGGCACCCCACCCCCGTCTTTGCCTCTCACTGTCGTGAAGGAAGTCTCGGTGGAATGCTGCGAAATCACTTGTTGATCTTCCTCATCCGTACTTTTCTTCTCCTAAGTGTTGAGGGAGTGTGGTGCTGCTGATAAATGTTTCATAAATATTTGCTTTAATGAGCACCCAAATGCACGAGGTGGCCTCTGTCCGAGTATTTTCTGATAGTGGAAACAGCAATAATGTGGTATTGACGTGCGGAAATAGACTCCACAATCTGATAGATTGTAAAGTAGGTATGTTTATTCAGCGCTGAGGTACACAGGGGATAACTCCTCCTATTGTGTACCCAACGTATGATGCTGTTACCGAAGATTTATAGAGCAAATGATTACATATTCATAATATTTCGCAATACGCCTATACATATTCAACACCTATCCCCGCTTCGTATTATAATTAGCATTTCCATAATCTCCTCCTAGTTGAGTCTGCGCAGTGTCTTCTGGTGGTGGTCGTGGGGGTCTTTGGGGATGAAGTCAAGCTCCTCTTCCTCCTGTCCGCTCTGTGACCCCAGGTTTTGCGCATACTCAGTTTCTTACTGGCTGTTGTCCAAACCGTGGGTCTAGTTCCAACCGGCTTGGTACTGATAAAGCCTAGAGAGCTCACCGTGTTTTATAAACTGTCTGCTCACTAAGCAGACAGTTAACCGTTATCTAAACTATTTCCCTTGAACTATTTTCTTTTGTTATCCCCTTCTTGCTATTATCCCCTTCTTGCTATTCTCATGTTAACCCTTACATCCCCTGTTCCTATCTTGGCCCTGTATCAGTATTAAGTATAGCCTGTATCAGGCCATGTGATGGATCTTCTTGAGATCTTGGTACCTATCTGAGGCGACTGAGCGGGTAACAAAGCAGGTCTGACTAGCGGCTGTGCTCTGCTGCACCTGCGGCCCCACTGGCTACACCTCCTTGTCTGTCAGCCTCTGTTCCTTCACTGATGGAAACAGGCGTAATTTTGGGTGTTGTTTGATGGTTGGACATGAGGTTATGCTGCATCTCCTTAAGCTGTGCAAGGCAAAGCAAACCTGAGATTTCCAATCACCATCTTTTAGGCTTCTACAAACTTTCTGGCTAAATATATATGTTGCTTTGAGCACTGAATAGCTCAGATATATCAAACACAGTTTTCCTCCATTTTACTTGGTGAAGAAATGTGAAGAATGCTTAATTGCCAACGGTCAGCGGCTCAGGCGTTGTGAAGCATGTTTTATTACATCCTTGCAAGACCAGGTACCCCACCAGGTGGACACGCCATCGTGTAACGGTTTATAACCCTTTTGCCCGACCACAGGCTCCCTCCCCTGATTCCTCAGTGGCTGAGTACTACAGGGTGTACAGACTTCCCGGACCGCCTACCGACACGCCCCTTCATGTATGTGTTCATACATCGCATGTTCGTGGAAATGAACCTTGGCTGTCTCCAGGGCGGAGAAGTTAATACGCATGTGCTCATCACGCAATCGTACTAAGATGAAAAGTTCAAAAGTTCAGGTTCCCCAAGATTTTTGGTATCTCCATCCACCTAAAACTAGTTCCAAGTACTGGGTCATCAAAGTTAACGAAAGGACCACTTATCTTCTGGCCACAGGCAAGGCGTGAATCGCTCCTCCCTTATCAGGCTTGTTCTGGGAAAACAACACTCTTTCTTTCCCTTACAGAGACGACTGCTGCACCTCTGCTATAACATATTTAAGAAGAGGAGCCTGAGAGCAGGAGGAGTGGTGAGGGAGACACCTATGCAAACCCTGAGGGCGGTGGAAGAAAGGAGGAGGAAGAGGGGAAGGTGTGCTGGAGCAGAGACCCCCCTGCAGCCTGTGGTGAGAGGGCAGGCTGTCCCCCTGCAGCCCACGGAGGTCACTGGTGGAGCAGATGCCGACCTGCAGCCCGTGGAGGACCCCATGCCAGAGCAGGTAGCTGCAGCCAAAGCAGGCTGGGATCCTGAGAGAAGCCCACGCTGAAGCAGTCCATTGCTGGGAGGACTGCAGCCTGCGGTAGGGACCCACGCTGGAGCAGTTCATGAAGAGCTGCAGCCTGTGGGAAGGACCCACATCAGAGAAAGTTTGTGGAGGACTGCTTCCAGTGAGAGGGACCTCACGCTGGAGCAGGGAAGAGTGTGAGGAGTCCTCACCCTGAGGAGGAAGGAATGGCAGAAACAGTGGGTGGCAAACTGACTGCAACCCGCATCCCCTGCCCCCCTGCTCTGCTGTTGGGGGAGAAGGTAGAGAAATTGGGAGCAAAGCTGAGCCTGGGAAGAAGAGAGGGGTGGGGGGGAAAGTGCTTTAAGATGTGGTTGTATTTCTCACTGTCCTACTCTGTTTGATTGGTAAATTAGTGGTGGTGGTGTTCAAATTAAACTGATGTTTCTTTTCTTACCCAATCAAGTGTCTTTTGCCTACAACCTCATTAACCACCATCCCCCTTCCCATCCTTTGATATAATACACAGATATCACACCCTGGTAAAATGTCTTTAAAATGTCCACAAATGTCTGTTGAGTTCATTTAGTCCATGACTTTGGGCTCCATCTCACGGTGGTCACTCGGGACAGCAGAGGTGGTGTGTTGTGTGGAGTTACTGGGCACCAAAGCCAGCTCAGGTCAGGCCACCGCTACACTTGCACTGCTTCTTGTAAGGTGTGTCTTTCATTGGTTCACGTGGTTCCTACTGTAGTAATTCCTATAGCATGCAACTCAAATAATGGGTTACAAGAATTTAAAGATATTTCCATTTTGGAAATTCCTTTAGGACCAGACCATCAGGTTTCACATTGCAATGAACTCCTCCCCTTACCCCTGCTTCAGCTTGGACTTACCCACAGACAGCAGTCCCTTGGGGGTGTACCTGCTCCAAGTGGAGCCTTATTTATGACTAACAGTCTCTCCAGGGGTGTACCTGCTGTGGCACAGATTTATCACAGCCACAGTTGCTTTGAGGTGCACTTGTTCCAGCATGGCCTTCTCCATGGGCCA
This sequence comes from Tyto alba, assembly GCF_018691265.1. Lineage (NCBI taxonomy): Eukaryota > Metazoa > Chordata > Aves > Strigiformes > Tytonidae > Tyto > Tyto alba. Next base: position 29,948,817 of record NW_024881276.1, read on the forward strand.
CAATGACTTCAGAGATGTACCTGCTCCAGCGTGGCCTTACCCATGGCTGCAGTCCCTCCAGGGGCGTTACTTGCTCTGCCGTGGGCTTATCCTTGGCCACACGCTTTGATGTGCTCCAGGATGACATCATGCACAGCTACTCCTGCTTCAAGGTGTACCTGCTGCAGCGTGGACTTATCCACAGCCACAGATGCTTCAGGGTGTACCTGCTCTGGTGTGGAATTATTCATGGCCACAGACATTTTGGGGTGTTCTGCTCCCACAGGTGAACTCATCCACAGATCACCGTTCCTTCGACTCAAGTTCACACTGGAGTCCCAGCCTGTCCAGTGCAGCAGCACAGAAACAGCAGCGATGCCCTGGTCATCTGCCAGCCCAGGTGCATCACCATTGCTGTTATCAAAATGTTCCCAGGTACAGCAGAGTAAGATGATAAGTGGTGTGGAAGTACAGCAAGCAGCATAAGCAAAAAGCAGCCACTAAAGAGCACTAGACTCAAACATACAGTAAGATAAGCAAGCCCCATGGCAAGAACAGAAGCCTGCTGACTGACAGCTAAGCAGCAGTAACAGCTATAAACTTGATCCTGCACATTCCAATCAAACCTGTCGCCATCTCGAGCCCTTCGAGCCCCATGTTGGGTGCCAAAAAGGGCTGTCGTGGTTTAACCTCAGCTGGCAGCTAAGCACCACGCAGCCAAAACCAGCACACAATTCCAGACTAACTTTTTGAAGGGCATAATGTTTACCTGGAAGCAGAGTCTGGAATGAAAATCAGAAGGATGACTGAAATTTTAATGATAGTCTGCCTTGATCAGTTCTGGCACAATAGTACTATGCCTTTCAGTATGCCTACATCTGCTTTATACCCCTAACACTACCTTCCCATGGCTCACTCAGCTTCTGCCTATCCAAACATAAAGATCTCCTAATATCTAATTTTTATTTTGTTGTTGTTTCATTTGCTTTGCTTTCTTAAGGCTGTTTTACCTGTGAGCCTTTCTAATTTTTTGTTAGCTGTTTTTCAGCATTATCTTTAGTAAAAACTCCTTCTAATTTCCTCCCATCTTTGCAGAAGGTCCCCCAAAATCTGTTCTTCTTTCTTACCTATCAGATTAATTCACTGGCTCTCATGGTCTCTCTGCACTTTGTGCTGAAGACACTGAAATTTAGCTGCACTTTTTCTCTTTACATTTCCTCTCCCTTTTTCTGATCATTCCTTGCCTCTCCACTTTAAACTATAAATACAGCAAAAAGTGAGAACTTCATCTTTCTCGTCAGCCTTCCTCATAGTCTCCAGTGATAATGCTGTCACTCAGTCATCCAGTGAATCTTCTGTCTGGCTGAGGTACAGGAGCGATGAAGGAACCTTCAAGTCACTGGCTCCATTGTATGGGGGAGAGAGACTGGTGGTGGGGAAAAAATTTAAGTGAGCAGAGCAGGAGGGGAAAGAGTTCATCAGCTTTGACTCATGCAGGAATCAGCTATTTTACCTCTGACTCTTCAGAAGCAGGGACTCCTTTGCCTGCTCGCCTCCCTTGTGATGGGGAAGACAGCAAAACTCCCAGGTTATGGGAGATTGTTATTCTCCAATATTTGTAGGGGTAAAGGGAGAAAAATTCTGCTGGGAGGAGTAAGGACATCAGCCTTCAGCCTGAGTGATTGTCAAAAAAGCCAGAAAAACCTTGAAAAACATTTCCAAGGAAGTCTTTTGGACAAAGTGTAGCAGAAGATCCAGTGGATCAGGCTCCCTTTTTATAGGTTCCCAGCTAGGGTCTACAGGGAACTGTTTACATCCATGAGGTGACTGTTGAGTAAGGTTGTTTGTAAACCTCTTCCAATAAAATTACAGCTTGTGTGCTTGTATCTGTGCTACCCTTTACCCATGCTCAAAGCCAACTTCACAATCTCTGGTATCACTGAATATTTTAACTTTAGGATGTATCTTTTTGTGCCTTTGCTTTTTCCTTTACATAGCTGTTGGCTTATTCTTTTTGCTCAGACTAACAGAGAGTACCCAGAGCCTAATTGTTCCCTTGGCTAATAGCATAGCCTTGAGCTGCAAGGTTGCTGAATTACCTGAAGAGTGTTTGATCCTTTTCGTAAGTTAATTTCCCTCTCATGTACATGTGGTATCTGTTAATGTTCTTCTTTCTTCCTCCATGCAGAAAGTTTTTCTTTCTAACTAGCCTCAGGTTCTTTCTTATACTGTTTACTATTACCAGAATTATGCCTTTCCTACATTTGTTTATTTTTTAAATAAGGAAACTATTTCCTTATTTAGACTAATTTTTCAGAATATCATACTTGTTATTCCTATTTGATTAGGGTTTTCCTTCCATGGGCTTCAGAGCCCTTTGCAGGAGATGGGAACATATTATTTCACAGATGAGATGACTAAGGCAGAGAGGTAAGAAGGACTGTTTTCAAAGGTGCTTGACCCTTCCAACTCCTGGTGATTTTAGGGTGAGTTACAGGTTGTTGGCAGTTCTTGTAACTAGAATTAAAGTCAGAAATTACTTGTCCAAGGTTATCCTGTATGCTCGTGGTGAAGGAGATCTAGAAATCAGTGTTTACAAGTTTTTGGCCAAGTCACCAATCATGGCTATTACCAATATAAATATAAAATGCATCCCATAATGATCTGTCTGTGACTTAGAGGTAAATGTATCCTTGGGTGCTGAAATATTGCTTCCACGTTTTTTCCCACAATTATTTTCTTAGTTCTGTTAATGTGTGTGTATATATGTGCACATGTATGTGTTTGTACATAAATGCCTATTTGTGTACATGTAACTGGTTGATCAGTTGCTCTCTGAGAGATCACCTGATGCATTACTTGCTCAAGGTCAATGCTGGATCAAGAGCAGCTTGTTACATGTGAAACATGTGTAAAGCTAATACTGGGGAGGAAGTGAGGCATTTTGAAGAAGTAAAGGAGATGCTAAATTTCCTACTCAGTGAAGGCATCTGCAAACATCTCATGTTGCAATATAAGGTTGCATAAAATAATCTGGAGAGTTCACTGGGATTCATCATCAATGAAGCAAATTTAATTTACAATAAAATTATTCCTCAGGATTAAATGTGCCACTGCTAAACCATGAAATACATGATTATTAAAAGAGCAGGAAGTTTTAAAACTCCATTCAAAACTAATATAAGAAAAGTGAAGTTTATAAAAGGTTAGCCAATATAGAAGAAGTCACTGTCATCCATTTGTTCTGTTCTAGGAAGAGAGTGGTATTTGCTCTTTCATTAGGACACAAACATTTCCTTCTGTGTTTTAGTACTTTATGTCTGAAATTGGATCAGGAATCTTAACACACAGCACCTGGGTTAAAAGTTAGATTTTGACACTGGTAAAGTAAGCACTCTCTCTTTTCAGCTGTCACTTTGCTATTCAGTTTTTGAATGCAGAGCTGTCTGGAAGGAATGTCTCATCAGCCTAGACCAACACAAGGTCAGACCAACACTGTCCATGCAGGCCAGAGTTTACGGAAATTATTTGGAGATCCAAAGTATTCTAAGCATATCACAACAAGCCAGACTGGGACATGACAAAACAATCAACCCATTCCTCTCTGGAACTACTGTGCTATCTAGACAAGCCAAAGAATTGCCAGTTGTGGGCAGGTCTGTGGGTGCTACTGCTGCTGCAGAACTGGAGGAATAAGCACAGCAGCTAAACAGACATGTCAGTCCCCATGCTGTGCTGCACGGAATGGTAGCTCTCAACCTTTTTGGATCATTGTCACACCTCCTCTCCTGTGGCTGCTCAGCCTAATTATTCTCAATAGTTTTTACCATTAAAGATTATCATGTGTGTATGCCACACCCCAGGACTGGCAGTAGTATGAAAATAATTCAAGTGATCATTTCAAAGTAGCTCAACAAGCTGGTATTTATCCTGAAGTTATGCACCGGTACATACGATACGAAGGAAATTCTTAGTGTGCATGTAGGTTTTGTTCGGCTGCGACCTAATTTCTGCTGATAGCTTCTTCTGCTTGCACACCCTGAAACTTCCTGTTTTCTGCCATTTTTACACCATGTTGACCTTTTTGACTTCATTACTGTTACTGGGGATTTCAAGTTGCAAAATAATTGTTATAGTAGTTGGCTACTGATAGGTTTTTTGGTAAAAATGGCCCATTGCAAAGAAAGAGAGAATAAAGAAAGATGTAGAAAGACAGGACTGAGGTGCTTTTATTTTCTTTGTGAATTAATGGGGCACTCATTTAATCTCTCACATTCAATTGAGATATCCTCAACTTTTCCACGTCCTGTGTTATTTCTTCTCCTTACATACTATTACTTTCTCACCATTGATACCTCTAGTAGGGGATGATCCTGTACACAGGAAAGGTTTCACTGAGTATATAAATGCTGGGAATTAACATAAACTAGTATAAAGTGCTGTAAGCCTGTCTTCCAATTGCTATGCTTACTGTCAACATTAGTACTGGTGCACCTGATTTAGTGACAGTGTTAGGGAAAACACTGTTATAAAATTTCCAAATGTAGGCATCTTTATATAACTTTCCCTGATTATTTACTTCTAACACACCTATTTCTAGTAAATCTTATATCTGTTTTTGCTATTTTTACTTTGTTCTGAGCTCAACTGTGTGGGCTGTTCTAAAACTTTAGTGGATCCAAAATCAGGAGAGACTGCCCCTTCTCCCTATTTTTTTTTTTTTTTTGTGTACAGCCCTATAAATTTTTTTTAGTTCATGTTTTGCAGTCTAGAATCAGAAACAAATAAAAAACGTGCAAGATTTTGAGAAGCCATTTTTAAGTCTTTACTGACTAAATAAATTGGAATGTGATCTTTTTTTGGCCTGAAGGTGATGCTGTTTCTCTAGGAAAAAGTATTGGAAAAGATTGAAAAGGAGTACTTTGGAAGTCCTGTAGAAAGTACTTGCATTAAAATTAGATATTCACCTATTTATGCTCTTCAACTTTGTGTTTGTAAATAAGATTTCATCAACACTTTGGAAGCTGGCACCTCTCTTAGCAGAACTCAAATGTACTTTATTAAACTTTCCAGCATATCATGGACCAGAACACTAAAAATAGGACCCGTTACTTTTTTTTTTTTTTTTAATTATTCATGCATGTCTTTAATCTGTCTTCTTGTATTGGTCATATGCTTGATATGCTTTCAGATTTGTTGGTAAGAGAGAGGTGTGCTTCCTGTGCAAGTCCCCACAAAAGATGCTTATGCTTATTTGTTTTTAAAGATTTCACTGTGCAAAGCTGAGACACAGAATAGGTTTCTGGTGTTACTTCTGTACCTTGCAAATGACTCATTTCAGTCAGTGTTTACCACCTTTGTGTTTTGACTCAAAATGTAATATACAGGCAAATTTCTGGATTTTGGCCCAACTTCCTTGTCCCTTTGTGGGCTCAGCAAACTGGTAAGATCCTTCTTTTTACTAAGAAATCTTTTGTCTCTTGAAAGATTGCTTAAAATCCAATTGCAGTATTAGATGTCTTTAGGATGTGGCCTGTTACCTTCAGGTGCCACCTGTGTCACCCCTGTGTCTCACCTTGCAGGCCAATTAATCCTGGTAGGGGAGAGAATTTGCCTTGTCCTCGACTTGGGTGGGTAGGGAAAGGTGTTACCTACTGCCTTTGGTGGCCGGGCCTGAGATGCCATACATTTCTGTTGGGGTGTCAAGCACAACCCTTGGTTATTTTTGGAGTATGAGGGCATGTAGGACTTTAGGATAGGCTAGGCAGTGGGTGCAGTATGTTTTTCTTTCACATAGGCATACGTTGAGTCTGCACTGTTCAGCACATTCAGAAATCAACTGGAAAAGGGAGCAAGCACACAAAGTTTACTGCTAGTGTGAAATATGCAGGGTAGAAATATTTTGCAATAATTCCCAGCTGCCACTGGGCTACTGAATAGATTAAAGTGGCAGATAAAATTAAATGTTAAGTTATGACTAGATGCTTGACCAATTTTTACATTATTCCTGAGGTCTGTGCTGCTGGCTGCTGCATGAGACAGGACATGGGTACAGCTGAATTTTAGGTATGATGAAGTTTGACAGCGTTTATGTCCTTATGGCTGCGAAGTCAGGAAGACAGACTCAGACTGCAGGACATCCAAGCCAGGTGTGCTTAGGGATAACAGGATTTTGTGAAGATCGGCTGTTGCAGTGTCTGTGAGCTCCCAGAGGTTCCTTGTGGAGTTTCAGGTACTGTGAAGGCTCCAAACTCCATGTGAACCTAACAGGCACAATGGCTCCAAGAATATAGCTGAGTTCCTACATACAACTGCCACGTAGAATAAATTAAATCTGCAGGCATGCCAAGACACTAGAAATTCAATTGTTACATAGACCTGGTGGCATTTCAACTGCACAGGGAAATAGTCTGTTTCATGTTTGCAGAAAATTGACTGTCAATCAGCTCTTTTCCTTGCCTGAGCCTCTACTCCTGGGTTGTGGAGGTCCTTGCGGAAGAACCAGAAGGTTCTTCTGCTTCTGTCTTATGTGCCTTGCACTGCGTCTTGCTTGCGTTGTATTGTGAGTAAAGTAGGTAATGAGTTCTCTGGGTAAAGATAGCTGCCAGGCCGTGGGCATATAAAAGGTGACTACTGCTGATTTCTGATCTTTGTCTGGGATTTTGAGACACTTCTGTAACAGCAATGACAAATACTACTTTTCAACACTGTTTATTCTAGAGAACCTGCTAACTTTTCTCTGAAAACTGCTTCCTTAGGTAGCCTTGATCATTTTCTCAAGGGATATGCAGGTGCTAGATTGAAACCTTGCTTACCATGATCTGCAAAATTTAGTTTGATCTCTACATGGTTGATTATGTAGAGAATCACAACTGGAAATGTGATCTTGTGCTTCCCTCTTTGGACTAGGGAGATGTAAAGGAGGAATGGTGACTCCCTGTTGTCTAGTAAATACTTTTCACCCCCAAATCTGTCCTATACTCCTTGTCTGGAAAAAAAGAACTAAAGATGGGAAGCATTTTCTCAGTTTTATAGTGACTTCTATGTGCTCTCTAAAATATGATTTATGTTTGAAAATGAAGGTCTGAATAAGCCTTTCATTTCCGCGTGGAAAATCAGTGTTGGCAGCTTAATACTTGCTAAGTGGATTTAAGAAAAGTTTAGTTAAATTTCTGTGCAACTTTATGTGACAATTAGGAAAAGAGTGCTAGACAAAACTTGCCCATGGCCTCACTCTTTGGCTGTCGCACACAGTGCAATGTACTTATGAAAAAGGGAGCACTTTAAAATAGAACTCATACCTGCTTTGAAACTTTGGATGAAGATCTAGTCAGGGATTAAAAAGAGGGTTTTAAGCAAGTACAGTGAAGTATAGTTCATTCAGTATTTCACAGTTCTAGGATAGTTATAGGGGGTTGCTGTGCATGAGGATCATGTATATATATACTTCTCAGATGGGTGAGCAGGAAACAGTGCTTATCCTTGCCTTATGATGGCACAATGGAAGTCCATGATTATGCTTCTAGATGGAACACTTATTTTGGTTAGGAAGATGTGGCCACTTTCCAGTGTAAAATTAACTTTTCAGGAAGTACCTCAACTCCTTTCCTAAAGGTGGTGGTCTCTGAAGTCTAAACCTTGGAAGAAATTCTAAGTTGCTACTTTTTCCTATGTGTAATGACAAAGGTTTTTTTCACCTATTACTGCACATATTTACAACTTACTCTAAGTGTGTTATATAGAATAATTCTAAATCTACTTTTACGACTACTACTACTAGTACTAACTGCGTGAAGGCAATTTTTGTGCAAACAGGTCACTATATGAACTCATTTCCATGTAACTGCATCTCTGTGCTTTGGACATGGATATTTACAAGCCAGATGAACAGATCAGTACTTTAGATCTCTTCTTTTTTAATGACTAAAGCTTTAATTTAAAATCATGTTAGTGTTTTGTTATTTGATTGAATACAGCATGCCCTTTTCCATCCTATTAATTAATTACTTTCTTATGCATGTGAGGTAGTTATAACACAGAGAAATCTTAAGTAAAAAAAAAAAAGCAAACAAAATCAGGACATGTACTGAATATTTCCTTATGTTTAATATGTCTACTATAATGAGGACTTCCAGTAATTAAACAAAATACTGTATCTTCACATAACAGCACTGTGTGTAATGAAAACAACCATGGGAACCTTTATACAAAGCTCCAGTGAAACATCAATTTCTAGGTATGGAGTAAGCCATGGATGAAATTGCTGAACTGTTTAAATATAAAATACATGTGAAAAAATTCTGGTTTAACACTTATTAATAGGAAGATAGATTACAGAGAATGAATTTGCCTGGATAATATTACTAACAACTTGTCCTCTTTATTAAAATGATTCTGCTAGCCTTTGATGCTTTGGCATATCCTGTAACTGAATTGGGATCTAATCTGGTATTGCACTAGCAGTGGACTTGGTACCTGGCCCATAGTTTTCACCGCCTGTAGTGCAATAACTAAAACAATATAGGTAAGACTTGTTAAATCAAATTCTGCATGAACTCATGCCACCTCAGTAAGTCAATTAACCTAGTAGGGTTTGCAGTAGGGCATTACAGAACCTGGTCTCTGGTGATTTATATTCATTAAAAACCAGCACTGGGCGAGAAGATTATCAAATGCTTTCTGGGGCTGCTAAACACTCAGAAATGCTTTGATTTTTTTTCAGAATACTCAGTTTTGGAAGAACTTTAATCAACCTGTCACTGATTAGCACCTGGTCGGGGTAGAGAGCTGCAGAAACTGCACAATCCTGGAGCATATGATAACATATTATTCCCAGTGTGGGACCATTAGTTTCACAGTTTTCTCAGATAAATATAAACATAGAAACATGTAATAAGTGTTACTCAAAGCAGAGCATGCATCAGCTGGGATTTCACTGTCTGCGGGTTTTAAACTCAGCGGTGTCCCCAAGGGTTAATCAATATCGATCGCAATTACTCTCAGTCCACACACCAAATTAAATGAACACTTATATTTTTCCTGTCTTGCTTTTTCTTTTTGCTAAGATGTAACACAGAAATACAAAATAATAAAAATATTGTGTTGGATCCTCAGCAGGCTGACAGAGTAATTAGATTTTTTTGTATCAGGTGTTGTTCAGTAACAGTCTCTGTTGCCTTAGTCCTTTGGGAGGACAATGTGTAGTAACTCTCTTCAGTGCAAAAGAATGAAAAATCCCATCAACCTTGATCTGAGGGACGTGTGAAGACTGTACCTCAGGGGGTTTTATTTCTGTTTTCCCTTTTGTAAACTTTAGCTTCTGGAAAGCTGGTGGCTTAGAACCCTGGGAAGTTTCTCTCAGTACTTGACAGGCACTGTATCTAATAGGAAATGCATGCAAACCACAGTATGGCTGCTAAATAGAGGTGATGAAACTTAGATGTTATCATAGCCCTGCAAGCATTTATATGCATCCTTGGTTTTACTCACACAAATTGTCTCAGTGAAATAAATTAGATTATTAAATCCTTACATGAGTGTGTGTGAGTAAAGGGCCTTAAAATGGTAGAGTAAGAGTGTAAAATCTTGCATTGCCCAGCAGTGGAATTTTCACCCAACAAAAGCTGTCAGGATCTGGACATTTTGTTTGCAAATGAATGACCTACATGTTAGTCTGGTGCAAAGATTTATGCTGTTCTTGTTTTTTGACTACTTCTTTTAAGTTTTGAATCAGGTAATATTTTTTTGCCTCACAGGAGTGTTTGAGTAGATGGGAAAAGCACAAGTGAATGGTGTTAGAAACTACCCAGCTAGTGAAGGGCTGCAGCCCCCACGTGCAAAATGGGTTGTGGTGGATCTGGGAAGTAGGCTTCACAGATGTGGGCAGATATTTCTCTTTCTGTGGGTATCTTGTTTTTGAGAGCGTAACTCCTGCCGTCTCAAACATTGAGCCTCACTGTTTTAATATTTTCCCTCTCTCAATGCTTTCCTTCTTGTAAGTAATCGCTTAATGGCATGTCAGAGCCTAGGAAAATCACTGTCTAATATTATAATAACATAATTCGCAACTCAGTTGGCAATAACCAACTGCAGACTATGTTTCTACATGGGATAATAAATTTTGGCTTGACACAAATATACATTTCTATTAGCTATGTAATGGGAAGCCCAGAAGAGAACAGAGTTAAAATAGGAGTTTCGGTTGAAGTGTGGAGGGAGAGTAGGAGTGACTCTGGAGAGTCCCAGGGAAGAGAGGAGTGTAGTTAATGTGACAACCCAGCGGTTCCTCCCTCTTGCAAATCCAGTGCAGCCTCAGTTTACTGAACACCAGTGAACATAAACCCCTGAGCAGTTGAATTTAAATTGTGTTCTGGGATGTGTCTGAAAGTGTTGACACTCTTAGAAAACTGCAAGGTTTCCTAAATGGCAGGGCTGAAGGAGGAGATGGAGAGGGGGAATTTCCCCTCTGGCTCTGCCTTCTCCAGAGGCTTTTGCAGGAGGGCAGCAGGTCTGATGTTCTTTTGCTGCAGCTCGTTAGTCCTTTATTTCACAGAAGCTCGAGGTCTTTACCAACACTTGTAAGACTTGTAGCCTCCCATGCTCATGGAGAGCAGGAAAACTACCACACTAACAAGACTTAGTGTGTTTTCCTTCACCTCACATGTTCTTTTTTCCTAGTGTGAGCTCTTCCTTGAGTATGGTGGGAAGCATTTTGCCTCAGTGAGAACACAGATCTGTCTGGCCACAGGGCACTCAGTGGCTGCAATAATATGGAGACTTACCTAGGAATTTGATTACTTTTTTTTTTTTTTTTTCTGGTGCAAATTAAAGCACAAGCTGTTTACAGCCATTGTGTGAAAAATGACATTGTATAGTCTGATTAGTATTCTTTATTTTGGGGAAATGATACATAGTTTTTCCAGAAGATGGCTATTGTAAACATTTATTGTAAAATTCCATTCATTTAATTTTACAATCTGGAACACCTTATAATAAAGGGATTGAGTTTGTAGTGGGGATGTGTTGTTAATTATCATTAGACCTCTGCTTTTGATTAATGCTGCTAATTAGTTTCTGTCCTTGACTTTTTCCAATTAAGGAGTAGATGCCTTGGTGCTAAACACCTGGGCATATTATCTAATTAGATGAAAGAAACGTGTACTCTCTTTGTAGGTAATTATTTTCACTTTCCGTAGTTGCTTTGTACTAAACAGAGGTAGTTCTGTCTCTTTGGATGATGGCACAGGAAATGTCAAGATACCAGTGAGCAGTGCGGTGTGGTGTGTGTGAGCCATTTCCTGCTGGTAATTTTTCTGATTTACACGTGTGAGAAAAAATCAGCAAACCAAAATAAAATGCAAGAGAAGCAAATGTAAGATGGTGCAGCCCAGCTCCTTAAGTCAGCTAAGGGGCAAAAAACTTGCATTGCTGTCAGAAGTAGCCACCTGAATACATTTAAGGGCCTGATAGAGTCTGTTGTATGTATTTGAGAGCTCTACTTTATTCTCACTGAGGGCTGGAAGAAGAAGAAGCAGCAGATCTTTGTGCAATAGGATCCCAGGACACCTTAGGGGAAGGAAAAGAATCAGCTTCAGGAAAACAGCTTTCTGTCCCTCGGCTGCACCTCTCCCTGGCCTCCTTCCTGAAGGAGCTGCCCAAATCCACCTGAACATGACAGTAACATCTGCCTGGGAGACCTGACAAAAGTAAATGCTGTATTGTGTGGATCTGGCTGTCACAAGCCCTTCTGTGAGTCTGTGCTCCCTCATTCTCCTGTGGGATGGGTTATCTGCAGTTCCTGTCACTCTTTTACTTGCTGCCAGGATTTGAGGTGCTGTCCTTAATCTCCAAATTCTCCCTGTGGATGGTTATAGTTCTGGCTGTCTGGGGGACAAGACAACTTCTTTGCTGGCAGGCTTTTACTGAGAATAGAAACCAGCTAACAAACTCCATCTGTTGATCCCTAGTTTTGGATCTTGGAAGCTTTTTGGAACAGGAGTCTTTTGATCCAGAGGTTTGTCTCTCTTGTTAGCTTTGCAAGATGCATTTTGAAGATCCTAGCTGAGGCTGAAGCTGTGCAATGCAGGTAGTGTATAAAGCAGGTGCATCCCACAGACTGTATCTCCAAGTAAGCATCCCACCCCACTTTGTATAAACAAATAAGGCAATGTTTCAGACTCAAAGAGCTTATTATCTAAATTGAAAAAATAGGGACTACCATATCTGGAGTATGAGTTATCCACATTCTGGCCTTAAACAAACAAACAAAAAGAAGATAAAATTTTAAACTTGTAACTGAGTTTTGTGTGCGTTGGTGAGGACAGGGAGGAGACTCAAAGATGTCAGTAAGGGACAGACGGGGGTATGGAGAGAGGACTAGCACAAGGAGACAGGAAGAAATTGAGAAGACTCTGAAGAGTATTAATGTTGGCATGTGACATTTCAGTGATTGAAGGGCTGACTGCTGTATAGGAGGGAAGGCAGAGGATTTTAGTGTTATTGTGGTGAGATTTTTTTTTTGCTGTGTGATTTCTAAAGCAGCAGAAACAGTGTAGGCAATGATATTAAGAGAAGCACCCAAAGGAGTTTCTTGCCACTCAGAGCCATGACATCCTTCACATCTTTGTCTCAAGAGTAAGCTGCTTCTTAACTGTGTCAGGCTTGCAAGGATGAGGAATTAAATTACATTTTTTTAAATTAGCCTAAATTAAAAACAAATAAAATCATGTGTGTACATATGCATCTCCTGTCCCTGTAGATACAGGAACTGAAAGAATGCACAGGAAACTTTATCAAGTGCTCTTAGAAACATATTCCTTTGCCAGAACGTTACCTTCAGACCCATGTCACAGGGATGATAGTCACTCTTTGTACTGGCATTACTTTTTGTGGTGGCAAGTTGTGGTGACCATTGTTCATTCTGTTTTTTGCAGTGTCGAAGTGATCACCTGATGAAACTTTACAATTCTTTTTGAACTAGCTCTCATATGCGTTTTGAATGGGGGAGATCTCACAGTGCACTCAGGCGCCAGTGGAAGTCAGTGAGAGTCAGATATGAGTCAGGTACCTGCTAATCTCAACCATATTTGAAGATGTCCCATTTTTTAATTCCCTTCTCTTCTGAGAAATGGGATGGAGGGCTACGTAAGCATCACTGCCGATGCTTTGTTGTTTCCATATGAAATAAATGGTACCTAATGCTTCACAAAGACAATAACAGTAACTCTATGGCCAGCATCTTGCCTATGGCACCTAACCGCCATGCACAAGCATATGATAGCTAGCTGCAGAGTAACAGAGGTGCTCCTGTGTAGCTTGCCACAGATACCTACTCAGAAGTTGTCTCCTGTATGTAGACAAGGTGCAGTAAACTGGCAACTCCCGAGTTATAGGATGGTTGTCTAGAGAAAAAAAAACAAAAACAAAAACAAAAAAACCCAAACAAAAACAGACAAACAAACAAAAAACCAAAAAACCCCCACAAACAAACAAACAAAATCCCCCAAAACCGAACCCAAGTATTAATTCTAAAAAGAAAACCAAGCAAGTCTCCTGTTGGGCTTTTTTGGGTAGATGACTTGAGAGAAGCAGATGTATATCAAATCTCTGCTTGACTGAAGGTACATAGGAAGTTAGCAGTCCCTGCTGGTGCATTTAGACCTTTGACAAGACAACCCTGAATCGTGATCTTTCTTTATAAAATCCATCGAGCTATTGGGAACATCTGCAAAGTTGCAACATGAAGGGAGCTGCAGGGGACTGCTATGCAATTAAATGTTGATTTGCATATAGTATTTATTCAAAAGCAACAGGTTTTGAACCAGTTAGAATTATAAAGCATTCACATTATGTTAAATACAGTTTATTTAATTGAGAGCAATCGAAAGATTGCAGAAACATATTTTCCTAGCCGATTTGGCCATATAAATTTGAATGGCCAAAGAGGCAATTTCTTCAGAGCACTTTGAATTCCTTGTATGAAAGCTACTATAAAAGTGCAAAGTATTATCATGCTAATAATGCATTGTAGCGGAATGTCATGATTCTGCATATAAAATCAGAAAACTATAATTTTCCTTGTTTGCATAAACAACTCACTTTACACTTCTAAATAATGGATGGAAATCCAGAGAGGATTAAAATAAATGAAAGAACAGATCACTTTCAAAGGCTAAAGCTTTACAGCTCGTGGAGTTATAAAAGAATGAACTAACCACACTTCTTAAACTTTATTTCAGAAAAATCTTAGCATGTATTCACTTTGAAAAGAAATTTTACCCTAATCTATATTTATACTTGCAAACATGGTGCCAGCTACCACAAAGCAGTCAGTTCTGATAATCCCTTTGTAAAGTTGTCCAAAATATCCTTGTGTTACATTTGATGAAAACCTGAAGTTGTAAAAGGGTTCCCAGAAGTTTCAGAGACAGCTAAGGTGATGATTTGGTATTTGTTGAATTTTGTGTAGTAATTGTAAGACCAGTGTTATGTTCTTGGGCTTGGGAGACCTTGGGTATGTTCCTTTCTTTTAATTTGCCTGCTTGATCTGCACTTACATGTGCCTCAGTTTCTTCTCTGTGACATGAAAATAATGATACAGACTTCCAAAAAGAAGCTTTCTATCTTTAACTCTCTTTGTAAATATTTTTTGCAGCTATTCTATCAGGTGAGGTTTGCCATAAAATGTAAAATTTGGTAGAAATAAATTAACACCACTAGAATTTATTTGGGATAAAAGTATTTCTCAGTGTCTGTGTGAGAGCTACCCTGTCTCATAAATATGTATTTGTAATTGAGGCATTCTTTTTATCATCTATTTATTTTTAATCCTCTCCACATCCATAACATAAGTGGTTCACATAAGTGTGACTTCTTGTGTTGCTCAAAACAAATAAACTTTATCTCATATTATTTAGTAGTATTTTGATCACTGAAAATGTTAGTACATATTGTGAAAGAGTAGTTTCAAAACAATACACAGCATGTTTTTTGGAAAATGGATGTGATACAGTCTTTTTACTTATAATACTTCATAGGGTTCAAGAGAAAAAGCTCTTTTTTGGGGGAGAAAATACTAGTTTCACTAGTTTCATTTTATTTTCATGCTTTTTCTGTTATTAGATTGTATTTCTTTCTTGGAGGAAAATATACTTTTATTCAGAAGATAAGTGAAGAAATAATTTTCATCATATTATTTCTTCCTGTGCTGTAACTACCTGAACAAATCATGTCCAGAGTCTGTGTTTTCTTCAGAAAGATAACTGGCTTTAACTTGGAGGTATGTTAAAATACGGTTACTCCTTAGAAATAATTCTCATCAATTCCTTTACTGTGTTTTCCATTGATAAATCTAATAGTTCTGTGTTAGCTTTAATCCGCTGAATTTATCAGAGGGATTTGATACAATTGATCTCAAACACTTAATGATAAATCCCCCATATGTGGGGTTTAACAGTGGGTCCTCCAGCAGTTCTCCTTTCCCAGACCATTAATTTCAAGATTTTGGCTTGATAAGTTTAGATTAACAGTGGCATGTAATAGGGAGAGTGTTCAGGACAATCCATGTGTATGATGCTTTAAATCAAATAAGTTTGATACATTTAATATTCAGATTTATCTTTTATGAGGGTATGTTTCTCCCTGGGTTTCCTTTCCAACAACTCTTTCCAGTGGAATATACATAAACTGCTGGTGCAAACCATGGCTAAAAGCCTTAAGTCCTCTTACAGCAATCCCTATATAGCCTTTGCTAAATTTTGCCTCTAGTTTATCTGTGGTGAAGTCCAGATTTCTAATGTTAGTCTTTCTTGGATCAAGGTAGAAGATGGGAAATAGACATACTTGTAATTTTTTCAAGTGAAATGACAGCTTATTAAGGTACTTAGTAGACATTTAGAGTTATGCTGTCATGTGGAAATGAAATTGTTTTCCTTCTCTGTTCTACAAATAATTTAATTGAAACAATAATTTTTATCTTTTTTTTTTTATTTGTCAAAGATCACCACACTTTGACTTTTGGACTATTTGTTCAGTAAATATATTTCTCTATGGCACTGAAAATAAACAGGTGACATTGGATTTTGTTCCTAGGCAGCTCTGAGGTGGAATGAAAGCCTTTCATGTATGAGTGTGTTATAGGTCAATCATGAAAAAATTCCAGTAGCTTAAATCCAAAAGACATTTTTAGCGAGTCATCTCTAGCAGCAGGGAAGAGCTTAGCAATCATAAATGAAGTGTCAGCCACTTCTTTCTCCAACAGTCGGCAACATGGAGGAGCACCCGGGACATGAGGCATCAGGAGTGGCTTTGAAAGAGGCAGCAGCCTGACTGTGCGGGGAGCACCTCTTCTGGCTGTTTGTGGAGGGAAAGGAATCTGCAGGCTTATCAAAAGACGGGGATCATTCGTGCCCTCCAAATCATGCTATACAAATTGAACATGCCTATTTGCTCAGTTGGATATTGCAAATGCCACTGCTATAAATGTATATGGGCTGGTTTGTACAGAAGAATCTTCTCATTTAGAAGGAATGTGCCTTGAGCCCCACAGCCTGACTCCCTGCACTGGCTCCAGGCACATGCAGATGCTTCTGCAAGCTTTTACGAGCTCCTGCAAGGCAGAGAAGCAGGTAAAACCCAAAGATGGTGCTGGCTGTACTCACAGTCCTTGTGTGTGCTGAGGAAGCAGTGAATTAGAGAGAACTGATGAGCACACAGGTGGGAAAATTGTTTTTGATTTCCCAGGCTGACTCAACAAGTGTGATGTGATCTGCCTCAGGTTTGGTGTTCAACCTAGGTGTTTGGGAAAACAGCAGAGCAACTTTCTGTCCTCCTGTCCATTTGGTTAGTTAGTGCTGACAGCCTCAGCTGGCGCTGGGGACTGTGAGAAAGCCCATGAATACACACAAGAGGCAAGATCCTGGGGTTCTTTTCCTAGGATGCCTAAAATGGGTACCTTGATAATTCATTCAAACCCTGAGACCACTTGCTAGTGGCAAGGACTAAGGGAAAAAAATTGAAAACAGGTAAGGACCTGCTGAGACAGAAAGAGACCTACCGAGTCACTGTTTTTTAAACTTGCTGTCTCACAAAACAGGGAGCTGAATGAAAGTATTGGTCGCTAGTTCAATAATTTGATGTTCTGATAAACTGTGACTGAGCTTTATGTGCCCTCTTACCCTGTGAAGCCCTTTGTGAGTTTGTAGGTTTATATATTGTGTGATAATGATGCTGAAGCAAGAGGGTAACTTCAGTTAGCCCATTTCTTCCTGAAGTGTGGGGTGAGTACACAAACCACTGCTACTTCATTACTGAGTGGGGGCAGTAATGAAGTACTGGGCTTTACAGTGGGAGTAAAATTTGTATAGTGCTTTGAAGGTGTCTTCTATACATGCCTAAGATATACAGGTTTCTAATGTGCTGTTACCCATGGTTCTGAAAAGTCTTTCCAAACTTTGCAGGTTTACTGTGCAAAGTCTCTTTTGATGGAGAATCCCGGTGGTTAGACTGCAGGTCTTGAATCCATCGCACAAGCAGTGTACAAGTAGCCCTGGAGGCTTCTCTTTGCTATCAGGCACGGGACTGCTGCTGTTGTTGCACACGGTCTTTGGTCCTTTGCAGTGCACTGTGCTAGTTGGATTATATCTCATCCAGTACTTCTCCTGATCAGGAATTCTTCAGCTGCAGATAGACTTTCACCTTTGTCCTATGAACTAAAACCAAACAACTACCGGATCAATGACTGATAATGACATAAAAAGTATATTCTGTTAAGTTGTTTGGGTTACCAGCCATGGAAATGTTAGCACACTGCACTCTCATTACCATACACAACAGAATTAAATGTAGATTTCCAAGGAGGGGTAAGCAGAAGTTTGTGCACAAATCCCCAAGAACAATTCTGTGGGATTTGTGCAGCCCTCTGAAACTGTCCCCCTTAGTGTATGTGAGAGCATTAACTCTTTGTGGATGAATGTGTTATTGACTCTGAGTAAACAGCTCTTTTTAAAGACTCTACAAAGTGTTATTGGCCAATAATACACAGTAAATAGACAAAGAATTACACTGTGACAGTTAGAACAAAAGAGAGAAAGAGAGGGGTACAGATAATGAATCATTAATGATCAGGAGTTGTGTGCTGCTTTTTAAGAGTTGCCTGAGGGAGGTAAGTGGGAGGGCTAAAACTCTTCCATGTGTTATGGACATCAGGCTGGCTCTGGGGAATACTAAAAGATGGTTTCTTTTTCATCTAAATGTGGCTCCGTCCTGATATTGCCATACCCAGATTGGTCTGTCCAAAGTCTCTAACCATAGTTTTATGCTATGAGCTTATTTGAAATGCAAGACCAGTAACAGAGATCTGAGGAAAATAAAGGGTCTCAGAAATAATATATTCTCCTTTCATGATGTTTTCTTCATATTTTTGGCTAACTGCAACCTACCAGAATGTGTTTAGCCTACAAGTAGTACTGGGCTTGACTTGCTTAGATTGGGAGGAAGACTGTCTTCACATTGTCCTACTGTCTGCTCATCATGTAAAAGAGAGCTCCACTTAGCTGCATTTAAGAGAGAAGAGGAGGGAATATTCTTCATCTTTTAAATGACATAAAAAGTTAGAAGCTAATTAACTCTTACGCAACATATTAGAAATTTCTTGCTTTGCCTTAACAGAAAATCCCAGACATTTAAAGGCAGTTGAAACTTTCTTAAATGAAAAGATTAGCTCAAAAGCCTGATTTCTGTAGGGAAAAAAAAAAAAAAAAAAAGATTGTTCAGCTAACTGGCTACCCATTTACGACTATGAAAGTGACTATAACTGAGCCATGCATAAGGAAGAGAGACTCTGAAATTACTGTATTCATACATCGTGGAGATTAATCTAATAATCACAGAAACTAGTGTACCTACTCTTAGTTTTGCTTTGGCTGTATGGATGTGAGCTTTTTGTATCGCTAAGCAGAGCCTATAGGAAAAGATGTACTCTGACAATTACTGTGCTGGGAGCAGTGGTTTCCTGCTGTTTTTAAAGGTTCAACGTCAAAAGGAACTTGACCCCCTCAAACATAACCAGAAGTGGCGTAGAGAAATAGCCTCCACTGAGACAAACATACGGCACTGGCAGGATGGCAACACATGGTACGGTAGAGACAGATAATCGTACTTGCTTTCTGGATTATCTGTAAACTAAATTATAGATACCCTGTACTGCATGGTCAGTGATTCACTGGCTGAATATATAGAATAATCCAAGTCTAATCTGCAGCATTTTTATAAGAGTTTTTTAAAACTTTCTAAAAATGAAGGAGGAAATAAGGGGAAAAGTGGGATCCTCAGTCTTCATATGTGTTTGAGTATACACAGCTAGATAGACGCATGTATATACAGAGATATAAATAAAAGATCAAATGGTCTTATTTGTGAACCAATGCTGGTCTCTCATCTTTAACCTATAATTGCTCTTGAGCTGTAGTTCCTAGTAGTGGCTTCAACAAAACCCTGTGTAACTCTCAACAGGTCCCATAGATAGATTTAATTATTTACAATTTCACTCTGTGCATAGCTTTAAAATTTTAAATCTAGCCAGTTTGAGTAGTGTGCATTAAAGGAGGAGTATGTGCCATCATTTTAATGGCACAAATACACTGCTTTGCTTGTCTAGGAATTCAGATGTATAAGGGATGTTTTTGAGACTCTCCTCAAAATTTATTCATTTATTTTTTTCTTTTAAGCTGAGAAAAAGGTGAAGGATAAGAGTAAGAAAGTGAATGTGTGAGTTTGAAAGCTAGCAGATGCACAATCTGAAATGGAGTCACTGTCAGCCATGTCTGATAACCAGCAATGTTTACTGTTATGAAAGGGGCGCATGGGACTTACTAATGGTTCTTGAGCCTGGTGGGAAGAGCTGCTGTGGAAGAACCATGTACAGGCTGGAAAATGAAGAGAAAATTATTAATTGGTCAAGTGAGAAGGCTTCCTCCAGCATTGCAAATGCAATCCCTTTGTGCTCCATCCCTTCACCCCTTCCCATCTGCCTTTGAGCGCTTCCGAATTAACTTTGCAACTCTTAACTTCTGATAAAACTGAGAAAATAGATGGCACAAGGCACTGCAGGTGACCTCTTCTGAGCAGCTGGGGAGGGGGCATTTTTCCTGGCAGGCTTTCAGGTTCGGCGCCGCGGTGTGCCGCTTCCCCTCCCTGTCCTGAAAGGGAAACGTCCTTGGCCTTTTGGGTTGCCGCCTCTCCTCCCAAGCGCCAGCCCCGGGCTGCGGTGTCAGCAGCGTGATATGGAGGAGCAGCAGGGAGAGCAAAGGACAAGTGACATCTCTGACTCGCCGGCTGCCCCCGCGCTGCTGTGCTGAGTCCAGGGCTTTTCCTGGCTTGGCGCTTCTTTGCTGGCCAGGCTACTGCCCTGCGCCGCTCCAGCGAGGCCTCTGCAATGCGCCGCGGCCTGAGGCTGTTAAGTTGTCTTGTTGGTTAATTAAGGCTGGCTGCCTAGGAAGGCCCATCTGTTCCCAGGTAAATTGTGTTGCTATTTTTTCCCTTTGGCAGGCGTACAAAAAGCTCCCATCAGTTCTTCCAAAGGATGGACGGGTAGTCTCATGTGCCAGAGTTTGCATTCCTTCTCTGCTTTCCTGGAGGCACAACAGCCAACATGCGGTCACACTGAGACTGCCATGTGTTGGTATAAAAGACAGGGTAACACCCCCCCCTATGGCTGCATGCTGAATGGTTGCAAAACATCCGCTTCTCTCACTCTGCTTCTGGCAGCTACTGTGTCCTTTGGTTTCTCTGATGTCTCCTCTGGCTGCAGTTATATGGGTACCTCCTTATTATAACCCTGGTCTCTAATCTGCTATAGGTCTCATTTAGTGCTCCAGAGAGGGACACAGGAATGGAAATGTTCGCCTGGTGTGCAAGTGTGATAGTGAGCTCAGCAATTCACACATATTCATACACGAGTCATAGCTGCCACAAGAACTACTTGCAGCATCTTCCCTGTCATGTCAAGAACTGCTCTTTCCTCCATTTCAGAGACAGGGAACTGAGGCACTATAAGGGAAGATTAGCAACTCACCACAAACCTGTAGTGTGTGATCCCAGTCTTCCCAAAGCCTAGAAAATGTCTGGGTTCCCCACCACCTTTGCTGTTGCCCTGCTTACATGACGGGGACATTGGAGGAGATCATAACCATCACAGACAACTGAGCACTTGTCAGCTGCACTTTGAGAGCCTTGGCAAGGCCACAGGGTGTCCACATTTCCCCTCTAAACCCCTTTCTCCCCTCCCAGCTGTGGCAGCTGTTAGCAGCACTTACCAGTGAAGAGAGACTTTATGGAGGAACAGCTTGGGGACTCAGCAATACTAAATAATTACTTCAATACAACAAGTCCTTATTTAAAACTTGACTTTATGATATGTACCCAGATACTTGGGCTTTTTCCAGCAGTAGTTAAACCAAAATAATGAGGAGCTAAGAAGAGCGATCTAAGTTATACAGAAACTGGGTAGGAGTGTGGAAATTGATTGCTCTTCTCTCCTCCAGTGCAAGGTGGGACTGCTGGGACGATCACAACATGATTACCCTGTGTGAAGGGAACACAGCCACCCCAGGAGACGCGGAGGTAAAATAAAAGAAGTTTTAACATTTTAAAAGCAGTGAGCTTTATTTCATCCCCAGTTTGACAGTCTTGCCTGGGACTTGTCAACCTACTGCTGGCAACACAGCTCCTGGTAAGAATGCTTAAGAGTATGCTAGAATGGGAGAGAGTTTAGTTGTTTTTCAGTTTTTAAAAATTGATTTTAATTCTGAATAAAAGGTAGGGTAATATGTGAGGGAATTACTGCTGGTCCCCAGATTGAGCTGGAGATGAGAAGTTCCCCACGGAAACCAAGCACATCAAAGGAACACATTTGGAAGATATTTGCGAACACTCCTAAATAGGCAGTGCTGTAAACAAAGGAAAATGCAACAAAAATATTGTATGGAAGCAAAAATATATAGCACTGCACTTAGACAGCTAACAGAAGGAAAATGTCTCAGTTCTAAAATTTTAAGTATCATTGAGAAGGGACTAGACCTGTGTGGGTAATGCTTCCCAAAATTTCTGTGAGTGTGCTCTGAACAGGGCAGGTCTTGTTGCACCTGCATTTAGAAACATCAGCTCCAGTTAAGTGTCAGAAAAACTCTGTTTCTGGGCAGAGCTCTTCCCACAAAGCAAGCACAAAGCTGCATTTCCTCAGCTGTGGCGAGCAGAGCATGTCTGGTGAAACAAGCTCCAGCTAGCCTGGGGTTACGCAGGTCTTGAGGCTTCTGACTTCCCTTGGCTGGGCTTCCTGTGACATCAGATATGTTGGGTTTTGAAGCATCTCTTATAAACCATTTGTTTCTACAAAACATCCAGCAGCTTTCTGGAAGGCCTGTAGATGCACAGCAACCACTTGGGGTTTTACTTGTGTGTATCCTCTGCTTGCTGTTCGGAGGGGAGGCCATCGCTTTGACCGGTCTTGCGCAGTGTGGTGCTGGTCTGTGCCTGTGCCTGGAGATGCTGCTTAGGTCCTGATTGAAGCTCTGAGATGGGGAGCCCCTTAGGCGTGGGATAGATCTGCCCAGAGCAGGCTCATTGCTGCAGTGGGAGAGTGCAGGAATTGGAGCATGGAGGATACTGCCCTGGCCCCAGGGTTGTCCTTGCCTTGGAGGGGTGTGAGCAGTCACCAGCCCCATCTGTCAGGACAGCCATGACACCACTGCTTTGAGCTTGCCCTTACTGGTGCTGTTACAGCCTCTCTGTCCTCCCACCTGCCTCAGGAGTGGGTGGGGAAGAATCTGATTCTGTCTTCCCCAAAATACCCCTTTGCATCCACCTACACTACAAGCTGCTCTTGAAGGAGAAGGTAAGAACTGGCTCCTTGTGTCCCCAGACAGCTGGATCCTTCCATTTTATCTGTGAAAATAATAGTAATAATAATCCCGCTATGAGAGATCTGAGCTGGCACATTTTATGTTGAAGAGAGGACCAGCTAACAATTTGCACACCAAGGATGAGGAAGGTCATTGGGCTGGCCTGCGGTAACTTGATAAGCCACCAGAAAAAGGCTGCAACTCACCAGGTGCCATATTTCCTATAGAAAGATGCAGGTATTGCTTCTCCCGGGCAGTGTGGTTCTGGTTGATGATGTCATAACACAGTTCATAGAAGTAACATAAGGTAGAGAGTTTATGCTACTGGGGAAAGACAAGACCTACTGAGAAGAACAGATCAACATGTTAACAAAGTTGCATAATACAAAACTGCATAAACCTCAAGTCCTGATATACTGTTCTCCTGAGGTGCTGGGCTGCAGAGATTCTCACTGCAGGTTCAGTGGTATCAGCTTTGTGGTTTTGCTGTGTGACCGACTTGGTGGTTTACGCTTGCAAAGGGCAGTTTAACTTGTGTGTTGCTGAGGCAGTCCAGGTCATAGCTGGAAGTGTCAGGTACTCTTTATAAAATGTGGTTTGCTTTTGAGAGCTACATCCACAGTCTCAGCATCCCCTCCTTTCTCCTGCAGAGCCAGTTGCAAGCTTAGGTTTTGCAATTTCCTAGTCCTTTCTCTGTCATGAAAGATAAAATGCTTTAATTGAAACATCTTCCATCTGATACACAGCATATCAAGGAGTAATGAGCAAAACAGGTATTAAACTGAGACAGGGGTTTAATAAAGGAAAACATTACTAGTCTAGTTAGGAAAAGATTTGCTCAAAGCTGGAATGATTGGTTTTTATTTTTTTTTTTTTGACGAAAAGAGACTCTGGGGGAGCACAGCTTCAGGGCTGATGTAGCTGACTATTTTCTGCGACTGGTTTCCTTCTTTCTGTGAATAGATTGGAAATAAAAGTCAACAGTTCTGCTGGAGGTGTTCAGATCACACCGGCAACAATCAGCACATGTTTTGAATGAATAAAATAAGGACATTCTTGCCAAGTAGTTTCACAAATGCTCAAATATAGTCAAACAAAGACTTAATCTGGGCTCAAAGACACGTATCTCAGCAGATGTGTGTAAACTAAATCAAATCCCCTGGGAACAGTACTTAGGAGTTATTCTTAGGCATTGGAAGGACAAGGATGGTCCATCTGTGAATTTATTACAGGAGATGAGAAGCATCATATGAAAGTCATTGCTGGACTGGAGGACAGCATGGTTGATTTTTCAGGAAGTTTAGAGGTCATTCCTAAAATCTCTGTTTAATTAAAATAGAATAACCCAGAATCAGAATAGACTATAACATGTGAAGACTCTCATTTAGCAAGGTGTGGCCAGTTAGTAGGAAGACAGGTAATTTTGCTACTGGATTCAGTGGGGCCAGGATTTTGCAGAGTGATTTGAGTGATACAGAAGTTCTTACTGTCTCTTTTGACATTTCTCCACTTGTCAGAATAAATTTTGAACTGGCAGGAGCATAAATGTTTTAGGAATTTATTATTTAAAATAGTATGCAAGTATTCTGGTGCAAAGATACCAGTTCTGTAGCAGCTTATTACAGTTACACACCATTAAGGAAGCCAAACTGAAACAGTGATTTCTTAAAAAGCATAATACAGCCCTTCAGCTTAAACCTCTAGAAGAACATATCTCCACATGGTTTTAGCTCCTCTCTCCCCACAGCTGAGCTTACTGAAATAGATGGGCTCTGCTGCATGCAGAATTCCAAGCTGTAGGACTGATCTGGTGAGAAGCAGATACTGAAGCTGAGAGGCCCTTATACTGTCCTGGTAGCTTCAATGTAAATGATGGAGTGGACTGCAGCTGGGTCAGCATGGCATGGGTGAAACACACTATCCTTTAAAGAGGAATGCCCCAGTCCACGAAAGGTTTTACAGACCAAATTCAACACTTTAATCTTAATCTGGGTGGTCAGCCGCTGGCAGGTGCAAATCTGAAGCCATTGGAACTACTCCTGTGGAAATTTATCTTGTCCTGCAAACAATCCTTCCCTTCAGCCTGCAAACAAACAACCTTCGTTTTTTAAAAAAATCTCTGCAATAGTATCTTGTGGATAGTGTGGAAGTTTGTTTCTTGAAAAGAGAGATTAAAAGATGTTGGATTTCAGTCTTGCTATGGGAAACTGCAGCTTCGAACAGGTTTTTGTGTTAGCCCGTTGCAACAATTCTTGTGCTCTATAATGGCCTGAGCACTGAATGGTGCAGACCTCTCAGATTTTATGGGTGATTTTTTTCTTTTTCCATTCAAGATGTCAGATATGGAAACACAATAAGAAAATACTTGGAACAGCAGGTTATAGCAGTTAAAAACCCTCTTAGGCCTGAAGCTTTTTTAGAAACATCTGAAAAGGAATATTTTGAAATAGTGCTTCCTACTGTATCTACAAGCCATGGGTACCTGGGAGAATGAAGGAACTATGAAATGGTTTGCCTATGTCAGAGGAGATCTACACAGCATGTAAATGTGAGCCATAACATACTTTTAATCTGATTACAAAGAGAAGATTAAAATGGTTTCCTTGCTATAATGCTAGTGTTGCCTTTGGATGCTAAATCCTAAGAGTCCAGGTAAAGATTTGGTCAAAGAAATGAAAACAGAAGATCTATCCCAAACAAACCAGGCAGACAACTATCGCCACCCACAGATAGTGGCAACTGAATTACAGTTTGCGAATTGGAAGAGGTCAGCAAGGCTGGAGTGAAACTCAGAGTGTGAACGGTTTGAATAAAAAATGTCTGAGAGGGAGCAATAGGAGGTCAGAAGGCATTTGGTTTGTGAAAGTCAGACCCACAGGAAGCTTTGCATGTTGCAAAACCATGTTGCAAACAGCTGCATGAACTCTGGCAAGGTAATCCCAACTGCCTGCATGGGGCGGGAAGCACCAGCCCAGCACACAATGTGAGCAACAGCCCCGAAAGTGCAGGTGGATTTTCCGCTGGAAGCGTGAATGACATGACTACTGAGGGTGAAGGAGCCGCCGGCCTGAGAGCAAACAGGGTCGTGACTCCTGTAAAGTCAGGCTTTGGTGCTCAGGCGCTCATTAGCACAACTGAGTGAAGTTTGGCTTGTGCTGGTGAGCTCATCCTCACAAAGGTGCATAAACTGACTGTGAACAGCGGTGACACCATGCAGCCCTTAGCAGCGCTCACTCTGAACAGAAGATCCCTTCCCTGGTCAGGTGGAAAAGAAGTACTAAAAGCAATTTACATATTAATAGTTAGCTGTCACCTGCAAATTACTGGGACAATTTTCTAGAGACCCACTGATCTGTGTATTTGCTTCTAGGAAATGTCTTCAGGGGCTATTTCAAATTATTTAATTTCCATCCTCAAAATATATACTGGGTAGTTTCGTGTTTCTTCACTGCTAAAGAGCAGTGATTTCCAGAAATTCAAACTTCTGCATGCACTCCTTCAGCCTGACACTTCTTTGCTATATGTGGAATATGAATCTGTAAGAAAGCAGTTGTGGATGTTAAAAACAGAAATGTGGTGAGAGGGAAGCTGGCTCTGCCAGTGTGCTGTGTTTAAGATCTGATCCTCGGAAGTGTTCAATATTTTCCACTCCTGCTGCACTTGCATCTGTAGGAATGTGAAGCTCCACCTCGATCTGTGCTGGTTTCTGTGCTACAGCTACCATTTCTGTCCTTGCTGAGATTTTAGGCTATGAATATTTTTATTTTCCCCAACAAAACATTTGAGTGGACAGAACTGCTTTCCCCACTCTTTCTCTTCACTGGAGTTTAAGGTTAGGTGGAGGAAAGGTTGAAGGTGACCTTCCATGTTTGAAATCAGTGCTGAATTTAATTGCCAAAGTTCAGCCTTCCCTCACCATCTGGAAGCTGTACCATCACTGCAAAACATGGATTTGTGTCAGGAAAATACTAGCACCCTTTACTGTAATGTCTGACTTCTTCCAAGGCGTACCGCTGCTTAGTTTTTGTGCAACAATTATAAGTGGATGACTTCAAGAGTTTGTAAATATTTTTAAAGTTTTAAATATTTTAAAATATTCATAGCCATATTCTTGAGGGAATAACGCTACCTTACACCACTTGAGTATTTACCCTCGAGGAGACTTCTGAATGACACTTTGTAGTAATCATGCAAAGAACACAATCAAAACTTTCAACTGTGTTTGGTTATGGAACCACAGAATCATTAAGGTTGGAAAAGACCCTTAAGATCATAGAGTCCAACCATAAACCTATCACTGCCAAGGCCACCACTAAACCATATGCCTTGGAACAAAGCCTAGATACTTTTTAGTCTCAGGTGTTTGTTAATGGTGAAGGTGAAGCAAGGTCTTCAATTAATCTGTTAATATATCTAGCTTGCTTTCTTTATCACAAGGTTTCTCTACAATTCTCTGTTTTCATGAGCACAACTGATAACTGTGGGTACCTGCCATTCTCACCAAAGTGTCTCACCAAATAGGCTAGAGGCCAGTCTGAGTAGAGGGCGGGCAGTCTGGCCACCTAAAGACTTTGGCGCCAGTTGCTCCCATAGGCTCCAAAACTTACAGTCTTAGATGGCGAGGGTGCTGCCTAACTTTGGAGCTGCCTAAATGTCTGCTTAGAAGTGTGCCTAGCACTGCTCTGATCCAGATGGTGCTGTCCTCAAATCTCTGTGCCTGATCATCTGACAGGTTGAGCTGAAACTCATGAATCTGTCATCCACTACCAGACTTGCTTCCTACCCGTGGTTCACCTGGCTTCCTCAGAGCATAGCCACTATTTTCCTTGCAAATGCTGTTTTTCTAGTAGCCAGCAATTTGTTTTATCTTCCACTTGTGTCCGAAGGACTTTGAAGATGAGTCTTCCACCACTGTGATGAATGCCTTCAGGACTATACTGTCAGGGACTATATCCCAAATCTGGGGCTTGACATGTGAAAGGAAAAGTAGGCATTAATATGTTTTCTTAAAGAGAAGGCTGGCAGTGGTTTAAATGTGTATTCTGGTAGAAAAAATTCTGAATCTCTTTCATGCTGTGACAAGTGCTTGATGCATGAACATCATGAATATGGCCCTTTCAAAAATACAAGAATCCAGTAACCTGGGGTCCCGGGTGAATAGCATCTACAACACCTTCTAAAAGATGAGACCTAGGCATTCTGGGGAAGACAATAAATAATGCAAACTATTTAAAGATTAAGTAGAGAAGGGAGAGTTATCCTAGTTCCTCCTGTCCCAAATGCTGTACCTGCACCGAGAAAACAACCTTCCCTCACCCTGCCAAGGCGTGTGTGTGTATGTGGCACAGCGCAGGCCGTCATCTGCCATGCTGAGGGCAGAGAAGACTCTGCAGGACGTAGCAGTGCCCAGTGGTTTGAGCTTGCGCTTGGCAGCTAGAAAAGGAGTGTCCCCATCCCTTTCCCTTGCAAAGGGAATTGTCTCAGGGTGTCCTGCATCAGGAGGGAGTGTTCTGGGTACAGGGCCATCACTGCTGACCTTGGCTTCACCTGTGGATGGGCTGTAATTCAGGCAGCTCTAATTCTGGGAGGTGGAGTTGTCCTCCCTCCAGACTGACAGTGGGTACCTCTCAACATGAGAGAGGCAGGGCTAATGTCCCAGGTCTTCCCTTAGGTTGTCCTACTCGCTGACTTTAGAGCTGTGAACAGCATTTCTAGTAACAACTCTTCGCATAACATGCTTAAAACTGTTGGGGTGCTTTACTGCTGTTTGCATTCTTACCGACAACCCATTTAATTGCAGCCTCAGTGTAGGAGTAGTAGTATTTACTTTAAATGTCTGTTAGACTGGTGAATTACCAAGGATCGAGCCTCTTTTCCTTTATACACTTTGCCTAGCTATGGAGAATAGGAATTTAGTTCAGCATCCCTTAATCATTCTTAGTCTGCTGTCCTCAATAAACTGGCAGGAGAAAGAAGCAAAAAATTAGCAGCATACTTGATTCTGCCTGCTGTCGACTCTAATTCTTGAGCATCAGAATAATTTTTAAACTGAGAAATGGTAGGATAAGCTAAGACTGTGGGAGTAGTTACTTTATATTGAAAGAAGTATTTTTATTTTGAAAAAGTCTTTTCTTTCTGTCAAAGAAAGAATCTCCAAATTGTCCATGGTATTTTACTCAGTGAGATAATTGTGACCAGGACAGAAGTTTTGCTGTCATGCATAAAGGAAGACTTGAAGGAAGCTCTGCTATGTTTCGTGCTTCCATTTAGGTAAAAGCAGTAATCAAGACTAATTAAACTTTTCTCAAAGGCAGAGGCTCAGGAGTCAGCAATGTCTGCAGCCAAGCTGCAGGGACTGAGTCCCATGCAGCACAGCCCTGTGTTTCTCACAGGAGGGCTGTACCGGGTGCGCATCGGCTGATGCTCTTGACCAAGCCCCGGAACACTCAAAGCCGGGTGGTGCCGGGACCTCCCTCCCGGGAGGCTCGTCCTGTGCCTTTAGGTCTAGCACTCTCTTATTACAGTGCCAATTTTATTACTTCTTTGAAACTCTCATTGTTGAAGACTAAATTATTTTCTGTTGAAGGGATTCCTGCCTGTGGTCCCAGGGCCATCTTGAAGGGATGAACGGGAAGTGATATGTCACAGCAGCAATCAGTGGTGGGGCTGATGAAGTGCAGTCGCTTTGTTTTCTCGGTAGATGGAAAGATACCTGGGCCTGATCCTGCAAACTCTTCTTTTGATTCGGAAACTGCAGGATCGGGCCCTTTCCCTTCCTCTCTGAAGAGGTGGGGAGGGGGAGTTTACCATGCTTGTGATAAAGACTTACTGCCCTGCTGTACTGGGGATTTCTGTGTCATCTTGTGCATAGACCTGCTATATGGCAAGCTGGCCTGAAGAAAGTGGTGTTAGCTATAGCTACTTGTAGGCTGCTCAGAGTGCCATCTGATTTGATTAAGACCACGCTGCTGCAGAGCAGCGCAGGTGATTTATTTTTTAATAAAAAGTGGTTTTGAGGTGGTCATCTTCAGCGGCTCTCCCAGAGCCTGGCTCCTTTCCCCCGTGCCTCGCCGGCACCTTCCCGTTGCCGCAGCTCGCGGAGCCGGCAGACCTTTTCCCGGCCTTCCCGACGCGCTGGGCGTCCTGCCGCGCCGCCACCGGCTCACGTCGACATCTGAAGCCCCCGCGCCGGAGCACGGGGCTGCGGCCGGCTGCAGCCCGGCCAGAAGGCTGCGAGGGGCCGAGCGTAAACAGAGGCAGCTGGTCACACAGCATGGTGTGGCGGGCCCACGAAACGTGGCAGATGCAGCTTCAGCTGTTATTGGGTACAGAGCATCAGCCTCCAAGCCTGGGTCACATGAAGGACCCGCTTTCACTGTGACAGTACGGTGTCAAACTGCCATTCTTCTTCTGAAGTCTGCCACATCTCCGGAACGGCAAAGCCCCAGCCTCCGGTTCACAGGCCAGGGGACAAAAAGATCACATATATCAAGGATTATGCATTTACACTAAGGTCTGCAGTTATGGGAGAGTTCTGCTTTTGGAGTTTAAGACTTCACTCAAAGCTCTTTTAAAAAAAAAAAAAAAAAAAAAAAGATAATTCCTCTACAAAGTTAGTGCATGTGAAGCGTGGCTTGCTATTGCTTATATGAGCTCTGTGCTATAGCTGAAAAGAAACCAGAGTGAACTAATATTCTCTACATCTAGCACTCTCTTAGTGCACCAGTTTATTTTTAAAAATTATATTCTGTAAGGTGATCAAAATATTTTAGAGAGCTGTTAGCGTTCTGGAAAAGCTGCCAGTATTTCAGGCAGCAGAGTGATGCTAATAATTAGTGGCACCCCACTCAGTTCTGCGCTCCTGTTACAGAGATGCTTCAGGGTGTTAAATTCTTTTCTCACGTTGCTGTTGCCTGCAGAAGTTAAAATGAGCTAAAACTCTTTGTGGCTATCAATGTAACATGGCAAAATTCAAGCTTATTATGACATAATAGTTATTATTTTGTGCCATGCAGGATATGTAGATTATCCATAAAGATTTTTTAGCTGCTTATTAGTGTACCTAAGCACGGCACTGAAGACAGTTAAACAATTTGTAAAACTCTTGGAATTATAAAAACAATTTTTAACTTCACCACTTTAAAACTTTCTCCTGTAGAAGTTAATCAAGAGACTTAAAAACATCCCAGTAGAGTCTTCTTTCACACTGCGTTTGCACCAGAGGATAGTATACAGTGGGTACACTCTTCAGGCAAAAAACGATACATCCATTCCTATAATTAAAAAAAAATGTAAAATGTTTCTAAAAATAAAATATCTTTCTTTTCCTTTGTCAGGATAATCTTTAACTGAGTAAACAAAACCATAAAGGAAAATAAAGAGAAATCCTAGGCAGGGCATCAAGAAAAAGCATTGTGATGGGACAGCTTTAGGTCTGCAACTTAAAAGGCAATTTCTTTAGATCTTTTGCATTCAGGGGTCTGCAGTTCTATTTACCAAGGGATCAGTGGCGGGCATTTGTGAATCGGTATGAATTGAAGCCTGCAGCAGCATTGCTTCATTGCTGGTATGGGTGTCTATAGAAACAGATGTAAAAAGAAAAAGGGAAAAAAGGCTAATATAGTATGTTGTTCAAAGACTATCCAGTAAGAGATGTTCTCGATCAGCCCTGACCTTTTCTGAAAACCTGGGCTCACATGAGCCAGGGAAAGCTCGCACTGTGACTGTACAACTGGGGTCTGACACAGGGATTGCTTCTTAATCCTGGATGCACAAAATGAAGCAGTGAAATTGCTTCTATTTTGATGCCTAAATGATAGCTGTCTGATTTTTCAAGGTGCAGGGGGGGACTTATGTAGCACTCCATTTCCCTTTAGTACATCTGGAAATCAGGCTAGTGTTTGATCACCAGCACAGTTCATTCTTACTTAACTACTGTGCTTTAAGCTGCCACATCACCTGGATTTACGGTTTAAGAGCATCTCTGTCCTCTGCAGATCACATCCTTGACTGTTATTCTTTTCCTCCCTGATCATCATCTAAGAAATGTGGGGGTTTTTTTAGTAAAATGAGCCAGCAGAATTGATTTCTGAAGTTTGTTTGCATTTATACAGTGCAAAAGATGAGAAGTAAAACTCGTGAGAGAGCCCAAGCACCATTTCTAAAATCAATTGCAATTTTGCTTTGCCATACTTCCACCCTGAGCTGGTTGCATAGACTGCCTGATGCGGTCTTTGAAGAAGATTTGTCCTGTCTTAAGGCAGGGGCTGGAGATGCGTGGGATGATTCATGCTCCGGTGGTGCCCAGTTCTTCCCCTGGCTGTGGAAGACAACTGCCGTCAGCGTGGATGTTGAACCTTCAAGAGGCTCAGGATGACCTCATCTCTAGGATTGCCAGCCCCCCTAAGCATCAGTGCCTCACAATAGGTTTTTTTGCCCTGAATCTTTTGCTGAATTTTGCATACAGGGGTCTGCCTGGCTTGCAACATCCTGGGTGGGTTTTATTAGAGGGTTTAATTTAGGTTGGAAGAGTTTCAGGAGGTCTCTGGTCCAACCCCTGCCCTAAGTAGGGCCAGCTCTGGGATCTGGCATCTCAGGACTTTGCTCAGGTAGGTCCTGAAAACTGAGGATGGACCCTGCACAACCTTACCAGTCAGTGGCTTAACCCAGCAAAAGATGGCCAAGGGCAGGAGGGAAGGAGTTGGAGGAGGGGGGGGGTTGGAGTGCCCTGAAGTCTGCAAGCAGCACCTGGAAGCCGTCTGCAGCAAGGAGCAGCAGCTTGGGAAAAAGAGTCTAGGGGAGAAAGTAATATTAGTGCAGGGTGTGCTGCCATGGGAAGGTTATTCCTCAGAGAGCAATTGTCTCACCGTTGCTTTAATGTCTGTTTTGTGGGAGAATTCCCTTGTTTTCCAAGCTGCAGGGTCTCCATGGAGAGTCCTGGACCAGGATGCAGGGAAAAGCCTGAGCCCAGGCACAGGGGGCTGCTGGTGGAAAGAAATTGATCCCGATGGGTAGAGGGGACACTGTGGGATCATTATGAGGTGGTCCCAGTTTTAGTGCATTCAGTATGGATCTCAAAGCCTGACACTGTGCTGCAACCGAGTATCAGATGGCAAAGTTTATCAACACCTAAATCCAGTTTTCACATCCTCAGAATACACTCCCTTGCATTTACAGATGCGGCTCAGAAATAGACTGAGTTTTACAATACCTGTGTATTCTTTAAAAAAATAAATCTCAGAACACATTCACAGTGTATATGGAAATATGTTACCAAGCGGCACAGGAAAACTCTTTTACAACTAACGATACTATTGTGCTGTGCACAGAAAAACTAATGAATTTTGTTCTGTTTTTCTCTTTGACACTATTTACTACTGCGATTTAACTGCTTTTTAAAGACTGTTGTAATTTACTATCTGCTCTTTTGAGACCACCATTCCTCAAGACAGGGAACTGTTGTGCAATGTGTGGACAGCCTGCATACTTAAGAGGTCTGCAGAAACCAGGAACTTCCCACTTACACTGCCGGATCCTCCAAGATTAAAGACTGCATCCGTTTTGTATTTGCTCAGAAAAAAACACCCAGCAGTACCAGTTTATGCATAAACGCTGGAGATGTCAAAAACATAGTAGGTCAATTTGTCTGCTCCCTCTCACAGCCTCGTCCCTCCGGAATACCTTTTTCTTCGTGCTTTGTCCTGTCTAGTCCTAGCAAGTGATGGGGCTTCTGCTGTGGGATTTACGCTGTAGATTAATGAGCTGCAAAACTTCACATATGTTTAAATCATTGTACTTGCTCCCCCCCCCCCCGCCCCGTTTATATCTCCGTTGTCAATAAGGCGGTGGAGAGGCTAACGCCAATCCATTTATCAAGTCACCTTACCAGCGAGATGCGGCTCGACTTGGCATCTGACATGATAATAAACATCAAAGCTTCAGCACCTGATGTTAGCACAAGGTGCCTTTCCTCTCGAAACATCTGGTCCCCTGATAAATGGTTACGCTCGCCGCGCCGCCGCTCCCCGGATCGCGGGAGAGCCCTGCCCGGTGCGTGCTGCTACGGGTCTGTTCTCAAGTTGTTGCGGCGCGCCGGCCGTATGATGACAATTAGAAGCAGTTAGTGCGCAGATGAGGCTCGCGAGTGGCAGGTGGCGAGAATGGGGCTCAATTAACTAACATGCACAAAATCCTTTGCTAATGAGGCTGGGCCACCCCAGATGAGCAGGAAAGCATGTGTCGCTGACAGCAACAGAGGATTTGAAACTGAGAGGGAGAGAAGCTGGTCAACAGGTATCACCGGCGAGCGAATAAGCCTTTCCAGCCTGATGCCGTCAGATTAAGTCAGGGGTTTAAGTCTGCACACTGAAAGTCAGTGAAGGAGATAGCTGTTTGCTGGAGAGCTGGGAGGAATTTATTTTCCCATCTCTAAATTGGCTGCCGCCTTTTCTCTCCGTGTCCTCCCTATTAACCTGCTCTTTTGTGAGAGCTGCGGCAATGATTACAATACAATGTAAACATAAATATCATCCACCTGTATGGCCAAAATACTGATATGACAGGCAATGGAGGTCAAAAAATAATTAGTTTGTTTGGCTTTCAAATTAGATCATTTTAAAACAACGTAAAAACTGCGTTTGGGATGTGTTACTTAAGCCCCTGGCTGTTTTACAAGGTGCATTCTATCATTTTTTTTGTCTTTCTTTGTTAAGCAGCAGTTTGCAGTTAGAGAAGAGAGTCATAGATAACCCCATAAAGAGTTTTTAGTTTTAGCAGACCATAAGTCAGCATTTTTCTTTGGGCTAAAATTTACTCTGGAAGCTGTCACTGTGACCATGATACCACTTCTACTCCAAGTTTCCAAATGCTGCCTCCTTTATCCCTGTTCATTTTAAAATGGTTTGCGAAGGGATCTGTAGCTGTGAATATTTTTGTGTGTGCTGTGTACAGTATCTAAAATTCTGCAATACATAACTTTCTGCTAAATTTTTGTTTTCCTCAGAAATGTTTTTAAAGTAGAGGGTATTTTTTGTAGTTTGAGTGCCATGGGCAGCGTATAGTGACTTGTTTTCAAAATGTATCTGTAATGTGAATGAACTTGGGAACACACAGACATTTCAGATTCAGTGAGAGGGACTGATCAGAAATCCCAAGAAAATGCAGTATTTGGTACCCAGAAGCGAAGAGGCAAAGCCCGGATGAAGCACAGTCCAGACTGTGAACACTCCTGGAGTCCTTGACAGCATTTCAGTATATCAGGGGTTTTATCTGTTTCTCTAACTGTATGTTTTCAAATGACACGATTGGTGAGGCTTGAAGAAAGGAGCACTCTCTTTATACTGTTTCACCGAAGCAAGTTAAAAGGGAAAAATACTTCCCTATTCTTGAAGTTGTAACAAAATTTTACACATTTCATGTACTTCTGAAAAAAATGTCGCAGTTTCCTCAGAAGGTCTGGCATGATTTCTACTACATTTTACATTGCACACTGGTACAATTTGTACCAGTTTTACTTGTGTATGTTCTGCCTTGATTGCAAGGCATCCCTTGCATCAGACAAGAAATACCCCATAGGTTTCTATATTGTTCAGGCCTGGCAGAAAGTTGTGATTATTATAGTTCCATTGGAAATATCAGCTTTGTAAGTGTCTACAAGTTGCTCTGAAGAAAATTTTCCATGCTTTGTTTCTGACTTTCATCTCCCCAGCCTCCACGTGGATACTTCACACTGTTGAGCTATTAAGAGCTGAAGAGCTTCTTCAAACAGTCTCCTGACAAGTGGCACGTGGGTTTTTTTACTGGGAGATAACGGTTAAAGCTTGTATGTCCCTGGGTCAATGGCTGTTACTCTTTATATGGCCTGCCATTAAATTATCTTGTGTGGCAAGCTGACTCAGTATAAAACCAAATATTTCCTCATGACTTTAAGGGATTCTGCACTCTGGAGTATTTTTGGCTCAAAAGCCCTTAAGCACTTCAGTTCGTATGAGGGTTTCATAGGGATGTTAACCTTAGTGTCCTGGGTAGGCTTTAAATTAGGTAACTAGCTTACCTTTGTAAATGGAAGTAGGGGAGCAGACTGATCAGACCTATTTTTTTTTGTTCCTGCCCCGAAGTCGTGTTTGCTGTTTCTGTGGGTTTCAGAGCAGCTGCTCTGTGGGAACCATTCCTGCACAGGGTGGCACAGGCAGTAGGGTCATTTGTAAATATGTGCCCACTTAAAACAAAATGCTGGACACTTGAGGACCCCACGAGCATTAAATAATGTATGAATATGCAGATCTTTTGTAAATTAAAACTTACTATGAGGAAACGAGAGAGAAATACTTTAAAGACTTTCTACATTCTGTGGACAAAAGAAGGTGATGTACTAATTTTTCCAACCCACCTGTAGGACCTGTTGCAAAAAGATCATCAGAGACTTTGTGTTTTTTTTTTCTGGAAAAATAAATTATATAGTATGGTTTCAAAATAAAAACCCTGGTTCGAGACTCCCTAGGTTTTAGATAATCCCAGTATAAGGTAATGTCTTTGGCTCTAACTTTAGGAGAAAATGATACTCCTTGATCAACATGTCCTATCCCACCTTTCACCCAAGACCAAAAAGTATTTTGATTCAATGTAAAATTAAAATAATGAAGTAACTGTGGGAAAATACTGGAGGATAGACACTGCTGATTGCTGCTTTTGAGAAGTAGAGGGAAAGACTCTGAAAGGGAAGACTCCCCCATGGAAACTTCATCACATGTGGCAGCTACCTACTGTGTAGGGCCCTGCATAACAAGGACAGTGATGGAGAGCTTTTGTCTGGCTTCAGACAAAGCTTGCTCAGCTGGCAGAAAAGGGGTATTTCGTACAGACAGCCACCAGGGCAAGGGAAAGACATCGGAGGGGAAAAAAGACTAAAAAAAATAAATCAGAAATAACAGGTTCCAGAATGAGCAGGACGAGCAGGTGTCAAGCAAGGAGACAAAAGGGAAAAAACCCTCACAGACACCATGTGAGTAGCGGTGCAGGACTGTTGCAGGAGCATGGGGCCGTCGACTTGGTGCTGGAGGTGGCTGGTGGCTGCTCTGCTGAAGGCTGCCTAGAAGAAAAGCTTGCTGCACAGAGGAGGGCTAGGGGCATGCAGTCCCAAATAACTCAGCTCCCCTCCTCAGGGAAAAAAGGCTGGAGGGAGATGACCCACTAAATGACATCCTTTGCCAGGCACAAATAATTGATGCAGGAAGAAATAATATCGTACGCCAGTACTGTAAAAGAGCCTTCTCAAAGCAAGTGGGTAATAGAGAGCTAATAACTGCAATATATCGCAATATAACACACAGTACCATATACTGAAGTGTCTGTATGTGTTCTTAATCTCATCCCAAACAGCTCAGAGTTTGCAAATCACCCCCGTAAGGTTTTAGCCACACACCTTCAATTTGCACTATCAGACTGCTGTCTGCATCCCGCAGATCGCGTTGCAATTCCCAGACCTTTGATATCCTACAGTACAACCCACTGAGATAAAACAAGAATAGTCGGAAGTCATAGCCCTGCCTCTGTTGGATAAGATCTGTTCCCATTTTGACATCCTAAGCTTGAACTATGGAACCTTTTCTGGAGGTCAGCATCTTCTTTACAACACAGATTCAATGTCCTTAGTGGGTGGCATATGTGCAGTGGGCCATGAGAAATGTTCATAGTGTTGAGATTAAAATAACCTCCCAGGCTAGAAGAAATATAACTCTAATTTATAACCTAACCGTGGAGATTATTAATGCATTTCCCTCTCCACACACATAGATTTTACTTCCATTCTTCCTCCAACACTGTTAGATAGACTTTTAAACAGAACACGTTCACACACAATTTAAAGAAAAAAGTGGGGGTTTGGTTAAAATCACTTTTTGGAGCAAAACTTAGACAGTTCTTTTTACTGTAGAGCTGTTAGCACCTGGGTGGGTTACAGCATGTTTTAGGAAAGGAGAGGGAAGTGAAGGGGGGAAGTGTGTACCACCAGTATGATGCGCTAAAAAGCCAGTGGCAGAAATTAGTGTTAAAATCTCCTAATGGATAATTATCCAATAGATTATAAGGATGATAATCTTGTAGATACTAAAGACTACTGCTATGATTTAAGAAGCAGGTGTTCATTGTGCACAAGTAATTACAGATCTCTTGGCTGCGGTGGAGCTGTGCTGATTTACACCATGTCTGAGCAAGAAGTCAGAAAGATTGAAAGTTATTTGGCAGAAAGAGAAAACCAGTGAATGGGAGGGGGCATGTATTACAGTGAAGAATTTGAATAAACAGCTGTGTGCAATGGCAGTATGAAACAAACTCGGTAGAGGGGAATCCAGAAGCTCTTATGGGAGATTGCATCCAAGAGGAAGGCAATTCTGAGAGCACAATGTTATTTTTTTCCTTGTGAGAACTCACATGCAAGGTTTCCATTTTGAAGTATAACCTTGTTAAATACCTTCTGGATGATGCACTGGGAACTCAGGCTTTCCATTCTCAGTGCCACCCCCCCCCCATATACGCAGTGGTCACTGACCTTCCTCATGGAAAAGCTTACCTTCTGTAAAAGATAAAAAGATGTACACAACTACTGATTGAAACAGTTAAAGACGAGGATTTGACCATCTCTTCCCCCTTGCTTCCTTTACTTGAATTGAGTTGAATACCGCCTTGTGAAAACTCTGATGGTAAAGCCTTCGTTCTTAGAGACCTTGATTGTAGGTGAGTGGGAAAAGAGAGCTACATGAGTGAAGCTTACACATAGCACACTCTGGAAGAAGAAAAAAAAAAAAAAAAAAAAAAAGAAAAAGTAAAAACTAAGGTTGCTGCTGTGCAATGAAAAATCAATTCATGGAAAGTTTAGGCTCAACTGCACTTCTTGCCTGCGAGTGAGCTGTCAAATTATCTGGGTAGGAAGCTGCAACGAGGTATTGTCCTTAATTGCACTGATAATGCTCCGTTTTGACAGCTGCAATACCTGGTTCAACATGGCTGCTAACAAAAAGTCAACCATTAAGTATGTTTTCTTGAACAGTGACTGATAAGTTGTTATCTTTCAGCATCTCCAGCTAATTAGGCATCACGAGTCAAAGTTAATTTGGTGGAAAACATTTCTTGACTTAATGACATTTATGGGCAATTAGGCATGTTGCAGAAAGGAATACACATTTACATTTCAGCTTATTTCCAGTGCTTAACAAGAACCCACCTCTTTCTCCACTGGAGATTTCTCATTCTCTGAGGAATACCTTCGATGCAGACACCACAGGTCCTTTTGTTTTTCTGAAAACCAGCAATTGCTTGCGTGAAACAAGCTACCACACAGTAATGAGGCACACACAGAGATAAAATTAGGAGCAATAAAAGAATTTGCACTGTTCAGGCTCCTGCGTTGTCAAGGTGAGAATTGTGCTTAACTCCACAGTAGTAGTATATCGACTGTTTCTGAGAAATGTTTGTAGTCTTAAAGCCTTTACGTGAAGTTTCGCAGAGAATTTGGAAAAGCAACACATGAACTTTTAACCTGTCCCATGCTTATCAAAGAAGAAGACAATGTAATTTTTTTCTTTCTAGTGGCTGTGGGCTGAGGAAACCGTGGAGGAAAATGAGTCTTACATTTTTTCTACTGGAGCAAGAAGCATCTCTAGAGCAAGCTGGAGGGTCACCAAAAAAATGGTTTGGCGAAACTGTTTGATGAAGTCAGTGTGGGCAGATGTAGGTGAAAGCAGAGTCTTCTATGTACTCCTGGAAATTTCAGACAAATAACACCTGCAGGGAACAAACCATGGTTTTCTGGGGTCTCACACATCAGGATTAGGTTTGCGCCCAGTTTTGCTGGGCCCAGACATTTGCTCTAAAACCGCATTGTTTTTAGAGTGCACATTGACCAGACAAGAACAATTGTGGTACATGGCATCGACAGCCAAAGGGTGCAATTGTCTAACCAGTGTTACTAGGTCGAAAATGAATTTATTTTAAACTAGATACCTGCAATGGCAAGAAAATGTCATACCAGGTTTTTATCTCTGTTTGTTTAGATAGAATGCATCTTTCTTCATATATATATATTTCCACATGGGTCAGCATATACCAAGTCTATGCTGGCACTTAAGAAACGTGCACTGATGTTAATCGATGACCTTCAGTAAGCGAAGCGAGGTCGTGTCTGATTCAGGGGCTGTATGGGTGCATGGTCCTGGCAGGCGAGGCGCAGCTCCCACGCTGGCACCGGGAGGGGGCGGTGGGGGGGGTGGGGGGGTAGGGGGGAGGGCAAGGGGGGAGTATTTGGCTCTGGAAGCACATCATAGCAGAGGGGGGCATCTGCGCGCTCCGCCGCCTTGCTCTATTTGCTCAGCTTGCTCTGCAATTCAGTGTATGTAAATAAGCAGCCTGGCATTTGCCACACACGAAAGCCCCGCACTGCACGCGGCCGGGCTCCGTTACCGGGAGCTCAGTGTTAAACCCGCGGCCGCCGCCCCCGCCGCGGCCCCGCCGGGGCGCGGAGTGGTTTCTCCGGACGGTGAAGTCCCGCGCGCCCGGTCCCGCCTGCGGCGGCGCGGGACGCCCGGCAGGCGGCGCTGCGGGGCGGGGCCGCTCCCTCCCGCCCCCCCCCCCCCCCTCATCTCTCTATCGGGGGGGTGGGGGGGGGTGTCGGTGTTTAATTGCAACGAGGGGCTTCTCCCTGCACACGGTGGTGGAGAGCGCACACACACACACACACACACACACAGCCCCCCCCCAGTGACTGCCTGGCTCCCCCAGCCGATCCAGAGCCCCGCCGTGAGCTCGCGGGGCTGCCGAACCCGTCCGGGGGGGCACCCGGGGAGGGGGCTGTAGGAGCCGGGGCTGTTCCTCAGGGGACGTGGCTGCTTGTGGTGCCGACACCAGCTTCCGTGGCCACGGCAAAAAAGCTCGAGTGGGTTTTCGCCCAGTTGCTCGGTTCGCTGTTGGGTCATGGCATAAGATACTATTGCACCATGTAGGGATTTTCATGAATGCCGTGAAACCTCTCCTCCCACTTACTCCTTTGTGCGCTTCCCAATCACAGAAGCACCGGGGTGTCGGTCTGGATAACAGAGGGCTTCCCAAAATGTTGCTCGAAGCTGCAGAGTGCTGCGTTTCTGCCAACACACCACAGACTCTCCTTTTTCCACCTCTTTTTCAGCATTTACTTTTCAGCTGTTGCCTGCACTCCCGCAGCACGTTCCACACTCTGCGGGCGTTGCCCGGGAAGTACAAGTGGGGCACCAACTCGGGGTGCTGGGAAGCAGCCCCCCCACAAAGGGAGGCTTTCATTAAACAAAATGGGACTGGACTGCGCCCTCCGACAGCTGCATACGGCCCAGCCAGCCTTTCCTGGGCTGTTGCTCCTACACATCTCAGAGGCCTGTTTGATGCCAGCATCACTGAGAGAGAGAAGCCATAGGGAGAAAAAGGTTTTGTGTGTCCTCTTTTGTACCCCAAGGAATTACTCTATTGGGACTCAAAGAGAATAAACACAACACTTTATAACCTGGGAACAAAACACAGAACTCATTGCTTCACGCTATCTTTTTTTATATGCTGTTCAGGAGGGAAGAGGGGATAAAGCCCTTTCCCACCAGGGACATTTTAACACATCGCAGCACAAGTAAGAAAAAACAGTTATGCAGGCAAAGCATAACCAGTATTGGGTAAAGCATCCAGTAATGGATGGATGTGCACAAACAGGCATCAAATTTTGTCTTCCTGCATGGTCCTGGGTGAGACATTGAATCCTGCAATCCTCCTACCTCTGTTTTCCATCAGTCAGTGTAAGCATAAATTCTGTTGGGTTTGGAGAGTGCCCACAAACTTCTGTGATGGGGTTTGGATAACTCTGTAGGTATATTACTTACTTGTGGGCTTCATGTGATTTTTGGCTGCACACAGAGGCCAAGGGGGATAGTCTTGTTTTCCAAACCTGGGTAGCTGATAAAGGACCCACATGCCAGGCATGAGATCTGCATCTTCAGCTTTATGTCAGGAGGGCAAAGAAGGCATTGCAGGAAAGCTCCAGCCGCTGTGGCAGCTAATGCTGGAAAAGCAAACTGGACAAAGGGAAGGTAGGATTTCTTCCCTGGGTAGTTCTGATTTGTCACTGGCAGTGAAAAAGTTAAAACTCATAGGGTTATTCATGAATTCCGCTTTTTAAAAACATGTCCCATTAAAATGCAGATTTAGTCTTCCATTTGCAAAGAACATAGTTATTTCAAATTCTGTATGGGAATCCTTTTTGTATTTGTATCTTTTGGGTAGAAAGTCCAGCTGCCTCTTGTGAGATTGCACATATCTCTTCAGATGTCAACAAATCATTGAAAAGTGTCAGAAAGGGGGAAATGAAAGATAATTATTCAAACCATGGAGAGCTACTTTGAAAGTGAATAGAATCTGTCAGATAGTCTTTTGAGAACAGCAGTTGGCTGCTTGTATTGGATATATTAAATGGACATATCTAGAGGCAAGTAATGCTGTTTTAGATTCGGATCTGTTTAAGTTGGAGGATTTTTCTGGTGGAGGTAGCTGAAATCACCAGAAATTATTGAAGGGAAATTAGTTGGGAAGGTGTTATAAAGAGTTACGGTGACATATTAAAAGAAATAGAAAGCTATGTAAATAACATGCATGCTCTTTCAGCTAAGGAAACAGAAGCTTTATGTATTTGTCTATTATATTTTGAAACTGTAGTGGGATTAGGCACAAGGAGGATTTGACTAAAATTGAAATAAATGGGTTGGTGGCAGTGTAAAGGGGCATATTCCTGAAAGAAATATACCACAAAGAGCTTGGAGAAATCACCATTATATCTGACTAACACAATATTATTGAGAATTTGCTTAGACCAACTCCATGCAACTCCATGCTTTTATGAGCAGCCTGACGATGCTGGCCCCTGATGCTGCAAAACTTGCCCCTGTCAGTAACTTTCTGGATGGCCATTGGGATCTCCCACATTCAAAGTCTGCAAGCAGACCAGAAATTTATCTCCTTTTTTCCCCTGAAAAAAGTTGAATAGATGATATTTCATAAATAACAGAGTACTTGGCAAAAGGCTTTCTGAAACTGCTGTAAGTGCTGCTGTAAAAACTGCTGTAAAAAAAACCCTACTGTATCTCACAGGAAAGGTGTCAATGTTTTTAGTATAATGCTCCAGTAGTGGCGAGTGTTCGACAGCCATTCTGGACTATCGGCGAGTGTGGCGGTGCGGAACGATGAATGAGAAGCTGCCTGCGTGAGTTCTGTGATTTAACCACATTGATCCACGTTGGCACAGTGGAACTGCTGTAGGTAAAGAAGACTTGGACCAAATAAAAGGTGCAGGAAGAGGCACCCTGGAGAGGAAGACAGGCTGTGAAGCAGGAGTGTCTGCCCCAGACTGGGGATGGCCGGTGCTCCTGTGTGGATTCTTCCCACTCCAGTAATTCTTCTTTCTCTTGTATGGCACAGAAATGTTTTACCCATGTCCTGCAACCCCAGAGGGACTGCCAGTTCTGGCCCGTCATA
This sequence comes from Tyto alba, assembly GCF_018691265.1. Lineage (NCBI taxonomy): Eukaryota > Metazoa > Chordata > Aves > Strigiformes > Tytonidae > Tyto > Tyto alba. Next base: position 29,992,220 of record NW_024881276.1, read on the forward strand.
ACAGCATCACTTATTTATACTCTCTAGGATGAGATGGGTGCTCCCTGTCTCAGCCTCCTTTTCTACCTTCTTACAGCCATCTAGCTTCCAGATTTTGCCTCTTAATAACCTGATTACAAAATCAGTAAAGCTGGAAGCCCATCCCATGTGCATGTGCTTTATCATAAGTACAATGGCTCCTGTTGTCAACCAGATATTTTAAAATCCCTCCTGTCACAATCCATCCCATCAGGTCAGGTCATGGTGCCTAACAGATATGAACCAGGACATGATTGTGTCAAGACCGAGAATGTTCCAGACTGCCTAATGGAAAATCTAATTGAAGTTTTCGAAGTAGCAGTGTTTTTTTCAAGCTTTGACCATAAGTCACAAAACTAGATCTCAATAAGAAACCTCCTTTAGACTTTTTTAATTCAACTGAGTTTACTAAATTGTCCAGCAAGAGCAAATTGAAAGCCTATGCCTACATTCAATGTAATCTAATCGTGACCAGCATATCGCCTCCAAAAAAGCACAGATGAAAGGACATTTTTGCAATACCTGGGTCATTTACAGATGTCCCCAAGCAAAAAGCTGAGGTCCAGATCTCAGCTCCTCCAAAACCCAGGAAAGACCAATGATGGGGACGGGGCTGATGCCACTGCAGATGCTAAGGCTAGCCCTTGGAGAACCTGAAAACTCTCTTATCTCTTGAGTGCAAGCAGATTGATAATTTTGGTTCAAGTTCTTCTCCTTTAATACTTCACTTTTTCTGAATTTAGCTTCCAAGTTTCAATACACACCACCCTGTGCGCATATACCTAGTGTGGGGTTTGCAATAGGAATTTGCTGGCTGAGTTACAGTCACCCTCTTTCAATGCTGTGATGTTGTTATTTTTAGCAAAGGAACCTTACAAATGAGCAGAAATAGACTCTGATGTCCTTACTGTTATCCTTGGTTTCACCTTCCCCTTACCTGCGGGAAACATGGGAGACTAGGGGGTCAAACTGTCCAATTCCTTACCCTGCAGGGAAAAACCCAACAGTTTATGTACAAGGGAGCAGAAATGTTCAAGTAGTGACCCACAAAGTACCTACAGCATGCAGTATTTCTCTATTTCCTGAATTTTCTCTATAGATTTAGTCTTCTGGGACCCTGTTAAAGAACCTTTACATTAGCCCCTGCCCACTCCAGGCTGTGCAGGTTGCTGCACGGCCAGCTCCAGCCCCTTGCCATTGGAGAGAGAATTGCCTACACAAAAAGAAGTAACTTAGGTATGGTTTTGCTTAAATTTCTGCTGTGCTGACAAGAAGCACTTTCCCAATGTTGTAGGCAACAACAGCAACATCTCAAAATACACTTTTAAAGGAAGGAGACAAGTTAGACGTGACCTAACTAGGTTTTCTAGTGGATGAATCCCCATCCCTACCCTCTGTGGGCTGGATGCCTGGAGCCATGCTGTGGCTCCTCCACCCTCCCCTTTGGTTCCTTCTCAGAGGGGCACAGGGAGCAGTGACACCCGTGGAGACCACTGGGCATCTTCACAAGGGACTTGTCTCCCCCAGATTCCTCCCACCTTCCAGGGGTACCTTCCTGAGGGCCTGCGGCGGGTTGGGGCACCCAACCCTTACACACCTGAAGCCAGGTGTGATGAATCCCTCTGCTTTTGTTCATAACACTGAATGGCCGGAGTCTCAATTTGGGAGAGAGGTAGCTTCATCCCAATGGCTCATTATTTTACAAGGAAGGCGAATTTTACCCTTCCCCTTTCTCTGCTTTATTTGTTTGTATGCAGACAGCATGCTAATATCTGGCTAAATCAGCCCACAGTGCACATCTTTCCCTGCCCTGAGTGGCAGAGCTGCTGCCCACTTTGCCCCCTTTCTGTGGTTAGAAGCTCGTGGCAGTGAGGACTTTATTTTCTTTCTTTTTCTAGTCCACTATCTAAAAACATAGTTGAACTTCATTGCAAAGTCATGGCCTTTTTTCCATTTCAGTTATCTCACTGTTACTCTACCAAGGTAATGGGAGTTACTGCAGATTTAGGCTGACATACAGGGGAGGAGAAGCAGGGCTCCTATCAATCCAGTGTTACAAAGGGATTGAAATGAGAGAGAGAGAGAAAGTGAGAAAGGGAAGAGCTGAAATGAAAGAAGTTTGAAAGAAACAAAAAAATTGTTGTCTTTGGGGACCTATGTATTTTCTCCAGGGAGTTTTCTACTAGATAATCTTTGAGATGGTGGAACGAGGTATTTAAATCGCTGTTTCAATACAGGAAAAGGAAGAAGAAAGTAAAGAGCCAGCAAAAGGAAAAGGTGCCTTTTTTTTCTGGCAAATAAATCTACCTCTTACTTAAAAAAAAAAAAAAAAAAAAGAACTTGCTGTATCCTTGTATCCTACTGATAATTATTCCTTCAGCAAATGGTCTTTTAAATTCAAATGTATTTTTCTGCTAAGAAACCAACACTTGGCCTTGAATAATGCTCTTCTTTCAACCTGACAATACTGGGGTTTTGTGCATGCATATAGATATATATATAAAATGGGTGTGTTTGGGGTGTATTCGAATGTTTGCTTTTTAGTGGGAACTGTGTCCTTGCCTGGGTAGGTCAACGAACCCAACACCAGGAAAGCATGAATGAGAGCTCCCTGCTGGTCCCAGATCAGTGCCACTGGCACTGTGCCCCAGGACCAAAGCTTCTGCAGTATTTTTCAGAGTACTTTTACGGGCTTCAAGGAAGCTTGCAGGATTTTTAATGCCAGGTGTTGTGTGGCTAAGAGGCCTGGGTCTGGAAACCTACGTGGGTAACAGAAGTGCCATGCCAAAAATGCGGCACCGTTTAATGATCTGTGTTGGAGAAGTTTAATCCTTTGGGTGCGAGGTTTATAATTCCACAGCGGATTAAGAGCCTTTGCCATTGAAAACTCTATGTTGGTGACTGATTTTTTTATCTAACCTGGATTTGGGCCTGCAAACTGTATTTTCATATGAAAAGATAGAGTTCGGGTATTCAGGTGTTCAAGCTAAGCATGCTAATACAAAGACACTTTATGCCTGAGAGGGGGAAAAAAAAAAAAAAAAAAAAAAAAAAGGGTGGGTAAAAAGAATTTCTGCTAAATTGAAAAGAGAGTTTTAAATCAGTCCCGAATTCAGTTCTAAAGAGCCAAGATAAAACTGGGCAAGATAGTCTGCTTCTGATTTTATTTTCAGTTCACTATTATTACAATTCTGATGCTATGAATTACAGCTCTGATGCTATGAATTAGCTACAAACAAAAGCCTGCTTGACCTGTGCGAGGAGAGTGTGCTTTTGCAGAGAGGTGCTATCAGAGTTAAGAAGAAAGAGCCTTTTGGTGCCTAGCAGAAATCTTGCTTTCCTTTCTAGAAATCCCAAATTTATCAGTTATTACAGCAAAGCAATTCCCCGGCGAAGGTCCCCTCTCGGTTTCTATCCTTCCTGACCACCTTTTGCTTTTAATGCCTGTAAACCCATGGGTCTGATCCCGCCCCGGTGCCGGCAGTGCCCCAGCCAGAGGAACGGCAGCCAGCGCTTGTGTAAGGCCGAAGGGACGTGCATGCCTGCTAGCACGCACTGCTGCAACGATACCCTTTCGGCTGCCTGCCTGTCAGAGCGCCTTCCAGCCAAGCTGACATTCAGCTTAATAAAACGGGCGTTCGGCTTGCGTTAATCATTCGGGTTACTGCGAAGCATTCCCACAAAGTCTGTAAATATCCACACATCGGTGGCATTGTCCCCGTAAAAGGATTAGCCTCTTTAATTAGATCTATCATCCCCTTTTATGAGCGTTTCTCTAAGAGATACAGTGGTAGGAACGCTGTACCGGCGAAGATAAATTGCCTCCTTTGAGAGAGCGACGTTTCTGCCATTGAGATGGGCCCTTTGCCGGGGTCCTTGTTTTGCCCCATGAAGCCACCATTCAGGTACGGCAGGGCTGAGAGCGCCTTGTTCAAGCTCAGAAACTATTTGTGAGGCCGTGGCAGACTTGGACTTTCCAACTGGCACCGAGGAGAAAGAGACGCTTGTTTCCCCGCTATCGGAGGGGAAAGAAAAAATAGAAGGGGGCCAGTGCAGGTGGTGCTCCATCAGTAAAACGCTGTTGGAAGAAAAGCTTGCAGGTGCTGGCTCTGAAAATGGACGGGTGCTTCCTGGGCCCGGGGCGAGCTGAAGAGGACTGCCAAGGCCAGACAGAACTGCTCTGTTGCCTTAAGAGTGCATAAAAAAAGATGTTTCAATGCTGTCGTCGGATCTGGGTGGTTTGCCACGGAGGACAAAAAGTCTCCTGTAAAATTGGATTTAAATAGTCCTATCTCACTTGTGCTCTGGGTGACCAGATTCAATTGTGCCGGTGTCCCCTCTGCAGTATGATATCATAGCTTCAGAGGAAGGCTTTATTTAGAGGTCACATTAGTTTGTCCTGTGGATGTAATCATTTTTTGTGTCACGGACAATGTTTTACTGTGAAGATATGGGCCAGATGGCTCAGCCACTTGCAGTCCGGAGTTAAACAGGCTCTTTATTGTGGGTGAATAAACAGAACCTATTGTCCCCTGCTCGTGAAACTCTAGTGTCCACCGCCGGGTAAAGATGAAGTATGAAATTTTCACGGCTGAGGGAAGAATATGTAAAACAACAAGTAAAAGGGGTGTGGGCTTCCAAAACATATCCTCATTGTCCCTTCTGTTTTTTTTCTCCCAGTAAATATCCATGAGGTATTTCCATGCCTTGCCATTGTTTGATGTTGCTAAGCACTGGGGTCTCCCTTGTCTTCTTCCCCCAGCCCGGCGAGCATCTTCCACCACAACTGCCCCCACGACGGGGCTGTGGGGGTCAGGAGCATCACCCCAGTATTTCCCACTCATAGCCCCCTGTACGGGTGTGGTGTCTGGGCAGGTAGATCATTTCCAAGTCCATCTGTGGTTATTTATTTTTTTATATCCCCGAAAGCTCCCCCTTGGCTGTGACTCTTCTGTGAGCTGGTAGCACACAGAGCGCTGGCCAGCAAGCAAGTAGAGAAAAAGATATTTTCCTCCAGACCAAAGAGGTCAGATTCATTATTTCTCCCGCTCTCTTTCCCCCCAGGCCTGGCGTAGTGTTTCAGAGAGTTTTTTTCCTAAAGAAAATGTACGTTTTCTCTTTAAACTCACCCCATCCATAGTTTCCTATATGGCAATGTCAGAAGTATTTCTTTCCTCTCTCTAATTGCAACCAAAGCCAACCTTGACTGGCAAGGAGAAAGTCCCTGACAGGTTTGGGTTCAGTCCAGACCTTCTCAGAGAGTCTGTCAGCCAACTGTTTGACAGTATGCAAATGTATGCAAATGGGGGGACACTGGCCGAACACCTGCAGAAAGTGTCCATCCCCACTCCCGCTATGCTCTACCTCCTCTGCACGTGGGGCTTTGAAATGCTGCTTCATCTCCCTCTGTCAGTTTATTATGCGTTCGTCAGCAGAACATGGGGCTGGTGAAAACCACTGTCTTTGTCCTGCCGGGCGGCAGAGCCCCATGTGGAAGGGCCAGTGCCAGGAATGGTGCGATGGCTTCCATCCAGCCCTTGTGAATCCTCCTTTCTGTCTTTTAGGACCTTCCCTTCAGCATCCCAACCCTTTTGGGGTTGCCCATGTCAAGGAAGGCCTTCTGTTTTCCTGGGAGTAAAGACATCATGTCGGTGGAGTCTCAGCCAAACAAAAAAGCTCTTTCTCACCGGCAGCTGGAGTGCGGGGCTGTGAGGGGATGTGCATGAGTTGCATGAAAACCTGTGGCCGACTGACCAGTGAGGGAGGGAGGGCTGGGGGAAGGAGGGAAGGAAGGAAGGAGGGAAGGAAGGAGGGAAGGAAGGAAGGAAGGAAGGAAGGAAGGAAGGAAGGAAGGAAGGAAGGAAGGAAGGAAGGAAGGAAGGAAGGAAGGAAGGAAGGAAGGAAGGAAGGAAGGAAGGAAGGAAGGAAGGAAGGAAGGAAGGAAGGAAGGAAGGAAGGAAGGAAGGAAGGAAGGAAGGAAGGAAGGAAGGAAGGAAGGAAGGAAGGAAGGAAGGAAGGAAGGAAGGAAGGGAGGAAGGGAGGAAGGGAGGAAGGGAGGAAGGGAGGAAGGGAGGAAGGGAGGAAGGGAGGAAGGGAGGAAGGGAGGAAGGGAGGAAGGGAGGAAGGGAGGAAGGGAGGAAGGGAGGAAGGGAGGAAGGGAGGAAGGGAGGAAGGGAGGAAGGGAGGAAGGGAGGAAGGGAGGAAGGGAGGAAGGGAGGAAGGGAGGAAGGGAGGAAGGGAGGAAGGGAGGAAGGAAGGGAGGAAGGGCATCTTAGATAAAGCAAACTTGCCATCTGTGTACCGACTGCCAAAGAGAAATGCCAGCTGCTGTGGCCATTGGGAGTGGCTGTGGATCTCCTGTGTACCCCCATGGAGCAGCCTCTGGAGAGCCAGAGGGTCTGGTGGGGTCTGTCAGGGGGTCTCCATGTGTGTGGGGTTCACTAGGTGTTTTTCTCCCCTAAGCCTATGCAGTGGGAAGGAGAGGGAGGGAGGCATTTTGGAATGCTCTTTAAATAGAGAAGGGCTGCAAATTCTGGAAAGTATGGGACCTTCAGCCCAAATCCAGACCCTGGATGGGATAATTGCTAGGTTTTGAGAACACCCAGGTTGGATCAAAGACGTATATCCCACACCAACTTCTAGGCAAAGGAGCGTGTGAGTCCTTCCAAATCCCATGTAGCAGCTTCAGTTTTAGAAAGCTAAACATCTGATCTAGTGATGACTGGGTGATGGGTCTGAGTACCACATGGAGACCTGGCCCTCCAGCTCCCCGAATACTCACTGCTGAGCCTGGACCTCAATCCAAAACAGGTCTGACTGCTGTTGGGGCAGCAGGTGCCTTGCTCTGATCCACAGTCTGATTTTAAAATCGCTAGCCTGATGCCAATGCCAGGCTTCCCATGTGTATCCGACTCTTATCATATGCAATTGCATGTCTATAAAGTCATAACCCATGGGTGCTGACCACGTGGCAGGCTGTGGCTAAGCAAGATGTTGTGTGCCATAAACCTAGCTTTACACTACAGTGATGGCTAAATCAGGGCTCCCGAGGCTGCCTGGAGAGAGCTGCACCTTGGTGGTGGTAAGATCTGCGCCTTGCTCAGTCACTTGCATTAGGAGAAACCAGGTCTTGCAGGACTGGAAACCCATGTGGTAAAATGTCAGTAAATATTGCAGAACATGAGGCAGCATACAGACACTGCAGATGGGTGTAATGTCCTTCTTTGAGAGTCAAAGGCCTGCCTTTGGACTGCCAAAATATGAGAAACACTCAGGCTTGGGATACCAGTGGTCTTGGAAATGCAGGCAGGCTTCTGCTGAAAGCCAGGTGGACTTAAAGCGGTTGGTAATTGTTCCTAGGGTTTTTTCTTTGGCTGGGGATGAATAAGAAACAGGCTGTTGTGCAGGGACGGGGATGGACAGTTAAGTAGGGTGCTTACCAGAGCTCCCCTGGCACCAGCTTTATCATCTGCCCCTCTGGAATAGGACACTCAGAGGGACCTGCTCTAATTCTCACTGCACTGTATGGAAATCAGTTCATGCTTTCTCTGGAGAGAGAGAAAATAAATGCTCCTACTTTCTGGCTTTTATTTTTTTTTTTCTTACACTTTGGAGCCCAAGGTAGCTGCATTTAGCAGCTTTAGTGTCCTTTCATTGCTGCTGCTTGCAGGGTTGTGGTAACTCAGGCAGCAGTAACTTTGAAAAAATGACCCGTCTACACCCAAACAATAACAGAATCCCCCTTTTTATGTTGGCAACGCCCACCGCTTTCTCTTCGCTTCAAGACTCCCCACGTAGACGCAACTGTTTGACCAGCCTTCTTCTGAACAACTTAATTAAGCAAAAGAAAAAGTGTCAGTTTCTGCCAACCTCACAAAAACAGAGCTGTGGGGGTAAAAAAGGGACGCGGCATCAGCCCGCATTCCTCAACGGGCTAACGAAGGGAGACCCTTGCTTTGCAGCGCTGCCAGGCGTAGCCAGGGTTATCGCGACACGCTGCTTCACCCGCCGCCCCGGCAGCGATGGGAGCTGGGGTGCCCCACGTCCAGTGGCCGCCGAGGTGCCCTGGGAAGCACTGGGCACTTGGCCTGGTCGGAGGCACACGTGTGTGCCCCTTCCCATCAGAGTCAGCCCAGGGGATCAAGCAGTTTTCTAAACTGCATGAAAAGGGGAGCCCCTTTTTTCCTCTTGGGGCTGGGTGTGGGCTTAGCAGACCAAACCGCTTGTGCTCCCGTCACAGACAGAGGGTAGCTCTGGCGATTTCCAAATTTCCCTGCACCTGCACTGAGAGCCTGGCAGGTGCATGTTGCACACATGGATCTGCGGCTATTGCAAAACCTCTCTTCCCCAAGCAAAAATGCTGGAAGAAGATAGCGCTTATTTCTTTTCCTTCAGAGACCAGATCTGCTCTGTGAGCTCTTCTTAGGGTGGCGAGGCTGCTCCTTCCCCAGCCAGCTGCTCTCTGTCCGAGGAAAGGGATGAGGCTCTTACCATGAGTGCTTCAAGGGCCTGTGCTTTCATTGCTTTTTTCCAAGGGAAAAAAGTTGCTCTTAAGTGAGGAGGGAACGATGGAGCAGAACTGTCTCCTTGAGTTATGTTCTCCCCTTCTGTCTTTATCTCCATTAAAAGAGCATAAATTCATTTTAGGCTACAGTTCTGCAAAGGTCAGGGGCTGCTCTGACTTTGCACAGTGTGCCTACCGCCTCTGAAATCAATGGGCTGGCTGTTCACCCCACACAAGCAGAGCGCGCATGTGGGTCTTTGAAGGACCATGGCTTTATCTGGAGGAGAGTTAGGCTTGGGTTGTTTCTTTTCAGATAAACACCACGTTTTGCTTGCGCCTTGCCCTATTCTCTCCCACCCCAGCCACCTCTTTTCTTTAGTTGTAGCCGGCAGGCAGGAGTCTGAGTACTTCTGAGCAGCCTTCTAGTCCTCAAACCAGTGATAATTTTTTAAATAATAAAAATTAACAAAGCAAAACAGGTCTCCAAGCCCTTAAATGCTTTGCTGTATTTTCTTGGGCTTTTCCAGCCCTGATATACCCTCTCATTTAAAAATGAAGTCAGCCAGCCATCAGAAGTTACATTCCCAAAGCAGTGCAATCTCTTGTAATGAACCTGTGGTTTATCCCCTTTTGAATTCTGAGATTGGAACAAATACGGCAAATGCTGGGGCATGCTTTGCAGGGTGGGACTGCAAATGTGAGGGCAAAGCCCCGCTCCAGATGCGAGCCAGCACCAGCGCAAACCTCAGATGCCGTCCTCAGCTGCAGCATCTTGAGATCTCCACAACTCCCTCACGCTGGCAGGTATACACACGCACACAAACACATACACATATAAATACACCCACAAACACACACACGGATTATCTGATGGCATTGGAACTGCAGTGCTTGGGATGCAGTGGCAGGCAGTGGCAGCCTGCAACCCCTGGCAAGCAAAGCTGACTTTGGGGTGCAATCACACCTTAGTTTTACTTGATTACGCAGCTACGAGGCGCAGAGGGAATTTTTACAGTGTTAGCTGGTGCAGACAAGGCCACTGTCCTGTGGAAAGCAGCGGAGTCTGCCAGTGCAAGTTTTGCCAGCTTTTCACGGCGTTACAAGCTTAAAGCAAAGGGGCATTTGCTCACCAGCATGCCGGAGTTGCCTGTGAAATGACAACTGCTCCAATATTAAAGGGTAAAGAAGTGAGAAACCTTTTTTTGCAGCCTCCGACTGTTTCATTCTCTCGACACAACGGTACAGGAGCGGCGGCCTTTATTGTGATTAATATCTGGGAAGCTTCTTAACAAGGCTTAGCTTGATAGGTGGCTCTTGTTGGAGGAAATTTATGGCCTGGTACTTCCTCAGTGAGACTTCCCACGTTGAATTGTTGAACATTACTGACCCTGATGTCCAACACGAGGGGGTGGGGATTTACACAGATGTCTGGTAACTGTGGAAGGTGCAAAAATCCAGAAGAACAACCTGCATTACATCCATTGGAAGCGGCTGGTTAACAGAGGTCAGGGGGAGGCCCGAGCCAGTGTGTGAGCCTCAGTGTTTTGGTGCAGTTTGTTTTTTGATTAGTGCAGTTCATGACCGGGCCATCCCACCTGAATAACAATCAGTGTGATTCACAGCGGGCCAGGAGAGGGCAGGGACGCCCGCCGCGCCGCCCATATGGAGCCCAGCCCTGGGAAGTGCAGAACCTTCCCAAACCCAGATGGTTCGGCTTGACGGCTTTGGCAAGGCACCAGCAATAACCTATGACGATATGAAATCATCAAGATCTTGACCCCCCCTGCCTCCCTTTTCCCCTGCTTACTCCCTCCACCCCCCCCCGTCTCCCTCCAACTGTATGTACAGAAACAAAGCCATATGGGAAAGGGAGCTGCGGATTAATGAACATGAATGAAATGGAGATTGGCTGCCACTTAACGATGCAGTCACTAAAAACTAGTGTCTGTGTGAGCTTTCCTTTTTTATTTTTTTTTGTGGTTTTTTTTTTTTTGTTTGTTTTTATCTGACACTATTTTTGCCTTCATAAAGAAAAAGGCGAGCAGATGGGAGGGTAAGGCTGGGCCGCTGGTGGCAGGAGGTTGTGAGCATCAGTCCTCCCGCACAGGCGGAGGTAAAGCGTTCGGGAGCGGCACAGGGAGCAGGTGCCTGAACCCTCACTGCTGCCATTTCCACTGCTTGCAGGGAAAAATCTCCACTGGCAATGACTAGTTCCCGTTAATGTGGACAGGCTGGATTTCTCAGGGTGAATGAGATAATTGCAATAAGCAGCAGCTGGAAGAGCCCGAGCAACACCTTAGAAATAAGTAAAATTAAGTTCTGGATGCTGGTTGTCACTGAGCATCTTGCTGGTTTTGAGGAGGGCATGGGTGGGATGCACCTGGGAGGTGCTGGGTGCTCAGGGTGGGAAGGGTGGGTGCTGTGCTGGGTCGGCGAAGGTTTATGACTGCCTCCCCAGCAGCCTGTGGACAGGATTTGGTTTGCTGCCAGCAGCCAGGAGACCCCGTGGTGGGGGGACAGAGGGGAGCCTTCTGACCAGCTGGTTTCAGAAAGACACGTAGGCCTCAGAGCAGGAGGCCTGGGGTTTAATAAACCAAGTGGCTCCAGGAAAGGGGGTAAGTTTTATCTCAAAGGGTGCTTGTTCGAGAGAGCACATGAAATGGGAGGAGAGGAAGCAGGGCTGAGGAGCCATCAGCTTGAAGACTCTGCCTCCTTCATTCACCCACCCCCTCCCAAAGGGCAAAGCTTTCTTTCCCCCAGCTTCCTCGTTGCTCTGTGCTTGAAAATTGAGGCTCCAGATATTAGCAATAAAGCTGAGACCTGAACATAGCCTGTGTTGACTATTACTGTCCTTCAGGGCAAAGTTTAACACATAAATAGGAGTTGGTGTATTATTATTTTTAAAGTAATTCCTCCCCTCAAAACAATCGAATTCATAATCCCAAGTTTCCAAACATACAAGATGAGAGATGCTCGGCCAAAGAACTAGAAGAAATCATTTACACAAATAGCTTGTACAGTGTCCTTTGAACATTGCGCTCTAAATCTTTTTAGTCTCATGAGTATTCATAGTGTTTTTCAAATAATTTGAAAGTGATTTCTTAATGAAGGCTAGAATATCCCTTTTAAACTTCTAAGTGCTGTTGTTTTTCTTTGATCACCTCTATACATTCTATATTCCAGTGCCCTTCTCTCTGCTGCATATTCATGTCCTCAGGATAATTTAAAGACATACTTGCATGTTTGACAGTGATAAATAAAACTCATCCATCATATAGCAGAACCTCTGGGGAAAATTAAATATCCCCAGTTTCAGTGCCGTTACTGTCTGCATGATTATGAACCTGATCCAAAGCTCGCTGAACTGGTGGCAATATTTAATGAGCCAGCAGAATATTTATACTTGGTTAAAAAGAAATAAAACCCATGCAACTTATTTTTGGCAGTTACAGACAGTGAGACTGTGCAAAACCTTACTGCTGACTGTCCCTCTTGCTAACCAAACATGATCATTTCTTTTGGGTGCAACCTCGATGCATCTACAGAAGAGGATGGACGGAGGATCAGGTCTGTGCTCTGGCTCAGCACACTGCCCACCTTATTACTGTGAAAAGTGTGAATGTTATTCACCTTCAGGATATAAACATCACATTTTTGCCTGCCTTTTCAGCAGTGTGAAGCCATTACAGCAGCTCACTCCACCTTGTGAATCTGTGGCTGGAAGTGTCCTTTGAATGTTGTGGCATCTGCCTCTAGGGGACCTGAGTGCTCATCCCAGAGATGCTGCTGCTCCTCAAAAGTGTAAATATCAGACTATTTACCACCTGCCCTTCATGTCCCAGAAGCAATGCTGGTACCTGTCCTCACATGAGCCCTCTGATGTGGCAAAATGACATTAGATCTGTGTTACAGAGAGAAGCAAAGGAGAAGGAAACCTACACCAGGCTCAAATGCTCATGTCAGGTTAGCTGGGATGGGGACATGAGGTCACCCCAGCTTCAGTTCTCCCTCACAGGCTAGTCCATCTGAATTTGGGGTGGGAGAGAGGGATTGTAGGAGGGATTCCTGTGCCAGCCTTGGCACAGGCCAGCTGTGTGGTGGAGCACTGAGCCCTGCCTCGCTGCTCAGCCTGAAACCCAGCGGGTTCTTTGTGGTCAGGGTTTATTTGGGGAGTAGGGAGGCACCAGTTTGGGATGAGGAAGTTTTTATGGGCCTGTTTTCCCAGCCACCAAAACTACCCCAGCAACCAAGCGCACCAGCAGCAGAAGGCCTCGAAATCATCAGTGACTCGATGGCAGGATGCTGGGATGCTTTTTTCACAGATGCTGCCCATCCTCATACCCCAGCCTAGATGGACCAAAGAAAAAAGCTTCCTGAAGCAGGAGCGAAGCAATGCCATGAGCTGGTATGTGGGGGAAACATGGGGCAGGATTTATATTCACCACCTTCAGGGCTCCTGTGTCCCCTCAACCATCCTATGGCAGGTGTAGGGAAGCGTGAGTGCCTCTGCGCCTCTCCTAAGTGCAAAAAAAGAGACAGGACAGCCAGTTTGGACAAGGCTGTCCAAATTTTTGGGTGGTTAAAAGCAGGTGTGAAGACGACCCAACCTTCATGCTCATCTGGGGGAAGGAGACCTCATGGCTGCCCAGCAAAGCCCCAAGGCAGCAGTGAAGGGCTGGAGGACCGGAGGTAGGACGTAGGGGAGGGCACAGCACAGCTGCGTTTAGCCACGCACTGCCAAGCCACCAGCCAGAGGGCAGGTAGCGAGCGGCACAATCACGTAAATCATGGCCGATGCTCCTAGGAAATTTACAGCTGACCAGTGAAAAATGAAACAGCCTGACCTTTTGCTTCAGGCTACAATGGCTGTGCTGCTGCTGGCCCCGCTCCCCTCCAGACCGCTGGAGAGCCAGTTCCTATAGTTGTGACATTCCCCCTGCAGTTGCCTGAGAAACGTGCTGAAGCCCCTGGCCGACACCTCCCGCTCTCAGCATCCCCCCCTCTGGCACTCGAGATGCTTTATGTGCCGATCCCAGTGTCCGAAGGCGCAGGCGGAGGTTAAGACCTTGTCCCGTATTCTGTCCCTACTTAGCAGGATCCCTCTTCAATGCTCTCACTCAGAGCAGGAGATGATCATGTTTAGTGACCTGTCACACTAGTACTTCAGGCTTTTGTTCTGGGAAATTGGCCTTCCTCTTTTCGATGTGAGAGGATTTGGGCTGTGTCATTAGAGCCATCAGCCTGTCAAGGTTAAGGGAGCAAGGAGAGAAAGCTGTTTCTCCATGAGCAGCGGCGGCTCTGAAATGTCTCACCTCCTTTGAAGCAGAGGTTCCCATCCTGGCGGCATTGAAGCATCCCTGGGATGGGAGGCAGAGGGGTCCGCTGCTCACGCTGGGTGGTGGGCGCCTGAGCAGAAAATGAGCTGCTCCCTAATCTTCACGGGCGTATTGCAAATCTCCACCTTGAGAGCCTTGGCATCTCAGTGTCCGAAAAAGAAAAGGAAAAAAAAAAAAAAAAATTCATCTGCCATCCAGAGCTGTAGACTCTGTTCCTCCCTGACTTAGATGTTCCCTTGGCAAATTTTACCTGGGAAGCTGATGGGAAGAGGACCAGGGATTTTAGGTCTCCCCTCCTAGAGAGCTTGCTTTAAAGGCTCCGGCATCTTTCCTCCTATTCCTAGAAGGGATTATGAAAACATACCCTGTAAAAACCTACTGAGTGAGCTGTGGTGTCTTGAGGAACCTGGCAGTAAGGTTAGCCCCAGCCATCCTGTGTCAGGGAGGGTGCTGTACCTCCCTCGCTAAACCTAATGCCTGGAGAGGGGCCAGGCAGTGTGGGTGGGGTGTCTCCTCTGCCTGCTCAGCGTGGAAGATGGGCAGCTGCCCTCTGTGTGGCTTTGTCCTCTCCTGCCACGGCCTGGACCTCCTTGACATGACCATCTCCTTGGGGCTAGAGCCGAGGTGAGTTGTACTCAGTGGGGTGGTAAAGAGGTGAGGGAAGTGGTTGTGTCTCTGCTGTCCACTTCCTAGGAGCAGTGTGCTTTCCTTAATGCCATTGTGCCGGCAGTGCACCACTGTCCACAGATGGCTGGGAAAAAAATGTGTGTTTCTGAAATACCCTGTCCCTCCTGGACCGTTTTGTCCCCTTTTCTTTTACATCTAGTCTTTGGAGTGTCAGACTGTGAAGGTTTTTGCCAACTGTGTTGCCAGCTCCGGCTCAGCAGCACCCCTGGACTTTATCTGGGGCTTCTGTGGGTAGAAGCACTGAGGAGCAAGGATCTGGGTGGCCTGAGCCCAGGGATGTGGCCAAGGATGCAGAGCAGGACCTGGGCAGGGTCCCCAAGGGGACAGAAGTACATGGGGCTTTGGAGGACAAGGCTCCAGAGGAGCCACCCCGGAGCAGGCTGATCATGGCCATGGATATTGGGTGCTTGGCCACCAATGTCACTGATATTTCTGTGTACTGATGGAAGAGATTTTCTCCATTACTTTCTCAATTCACATCCCCAGGGAAGGGAGCCGGTGGGCCTGGGTAGCAAGTGAGCACAGCATGGTGGTCTCTCTTAGCATTTTTGGGATGGAGCTAGACTCTGGGCTCTGTGCTGTGAGAATGGCCTTGGATGCCTTGTGCTGAGAGAACAACCTGCCTGAGGACATCTTTGAAGTTTCAAAGTGTCTTCCTGAAGATTCATCCCATGTGAGGTTGGTTGGAGCCTGCATGAGTGCTTCTGCCAAGCTGCTGCTTCTCTCCTTGTGAGCTGCATTGGGTCAGCGTGGAGCACTGATGTTTTAGATTTGAGAGTTATTTCATTGATCTCAATTTCGTTGAGCATAACTCAAATGGCTCCTAATCCTTTTTCTCCAATTTCTTTCTACTGAGAGTGCTGTTGGTGCTCTATGACAACACCATCCAACTCCAAAGAGCTGTTTCTATTCCAGTCACTCACTCCCACGTTCAATACCTGTTTGAACCACATGCCATGTAATGTTGTTACAACACTGCTGCTCTGCCAGCCAGTCGCAGGGCAGTTTTCTATGCATAGGAAGGCTTATACCCACGTTTCAGGTTCAGACCAAAGGCTGAGCATGCTTTCCACATAGCGACTGAAATAAGCTGGAATGGGAATTTGTAGTACTTTGGCTCCACTGCAGTAACCCTCCGTGATAAATTTACACAACTTACTTTTCAGCAGAAGAGTGGACTTGCATCCAGGCTGACGATGCCTGACGTGCACCAGGAGTGAATACCAGGGAAAGCAAGCCTTGCAAAACTGTCAAAAACGAGTGAGGTTTCAACATGGAGAGTCTCATCCAAGCCTTGAGGGTTGCATGTGCTCTCTCTTGATCTCCAGCCCAGACGAATTGAGACTGACCCTGGGCAGGCAGGGCTGATACCCTGGGGACACTGGGCCCAACAAGGCTTGCTGCTCCCAGCCGTCTCCATGGTCCAGGTGCCTGCAGGTGGCTTTGGGTGGTGAGCCAGGTCCAGCAAAAGCTTTGTAACTCAACGAGCAAAGCAGGTTGAGCGCTGGCACCGTTGGGCCCCACCATGCAGCTTTCAGTGGTCCGTTTCTGGCTGGAGAAGGAAGGCTGGGGCTGGGGAGCAGTGGCTCCACACGTCCTCGTTGGTACCTCTGCCGATGGCTTTGTAAAAGAAGCCGGACGTGCCCAGACATCATGGCCCTGGCACGGGAGCCCGAGGAGGAGGGGAGAAGCGAAGCACAGGCAACGTTGGGTGTCACGCTCGGACCTGCAGCGTGCGACACCGCCCTGGGCTGGCGAAAACGGGTAGGTCGGGACAGCAGCTTTTTGTTGCGATCTGATTACAGCCTTTCTGTTCTTGCTGACCCTTTGCTGTGGGGTTGTTGTGTTTTGGGTTTTTTTTTGGTTTATTTTGTTGTTTTTTGTGGATTTTTTTTTTTTACTTGAAAGAATTAAAAAGTACAGCTTCCATGAATAAATATAACTCTTAGCTCCATCTTATTAACTAAAAGCAATTTAGGGCTAAATACAGTGAATGTTAACAAAAAGCCAAGAATAGAAAATTGTTTAAGTGGCCAAAGAAACTTTCTCCCATTGTGATGCAAGCCAAGCTATGCCAGCTATATGTAAATGTATGCAGTAGGCTCTGTGCATGTGTCCACTTTGAAGTTGCCATCTGAATTTAATTCTGCCTTTGTGATTAAATCAGGCCATTACGTTTAATCTCACTTAATAGTAAGAAACGCTCTTTGTTGTTTTCTATAGGCAACATATTCTGCCCCTAACATATACAGCTTGGCATTCACACTTTACTATTAATCCCCGATGGCTGATAATTGCTTCATCTCCAAGTTCTCTGTCCAATTCACAAGGGAACTGATTGCAACTATTCTTCCCCTATACATTAATGCACTGTTTTGGTCTTACTTCTTTGGCTCAGTGAACCCTATCAAGCTGTCCACATTTTCTGGGCATGTGGGCGTATTGTAAGTTGTTAAATTAAATTCTGTGCTGACCCCCTAAACACCAGAATCTATTAGTGCTGCAAGTTAGCTGATTGACAAGTGGGGCTTCTTTTCCACTCAAAAACCTGACATAAAAAAAATCCCAGGCTAAATAAGGCTGAATATTTTGTTTCAAGTGAAAGTCTGAGGTCTTCTGCCTGCTGTCTTTCTACTTACAATTTCATTACTGCAGCAGGATCAATTGTATTATTACCATGGTATTGTTTCATTGATCTTACATATGTCAGTCAGGAAATTTCTTTGGAAAAAAGACCAAGTATCTGAAAGATGGCTTTAGTTTTCTTGAATCTGGAAGTCCATGTAAAATTTCTTTCCAAGTATTTTCAATTGAGAGAGCTGTTTTTTTGGGGGGGGTTCTCTTTTCTTTCCTTTTTTCTTTTTTTTTTTTTTTTTTTTTTTCCCAGAAGGTGGCCCTAATTCATAATTACTGCATTATGCCCAAGGAGCCTCAGACCATCATTATTTTGCCAGAAATGTAAATAAACACCTTGGTGCAGATTCCTGCAGGGACATCAGTTGAAAGAGACGTGCAAACTCCCTAGGAACAAATACCAGCAGTTTGGGTTTCTTTTCCTTTTCTAAAAGCCTGCATTTAAACAGATCCCTAGGCTTTTCCATCACAGAAGAAATAGACTGATGTAGTGAAAACCACATATACACAGGGTCTTCCTTACTTCTGCTGCTACCTGTGTTATAATACCTTCTGTAGCTGCAACTACATGTTATTAGATGAGTGACCGTCACAATATTTCAAAGTGCTGCAGTGGTGCATATGGCGTTTCTTCACTCTGATTAGTTTTCATTCCATTGACTGTATTAAAATAGTTCTTAAGTTGTCATATAAAGTTTCTGAAGTACTGACTTGAGCCGTGCAGGCAGTGAGAAAATCTGAAATTTAATAGCAATGACTTTTTTTTTAAAAAAATCTCACCAGTATGGGAAGGCTAAAGTCCATCACACATCACAGCAAAAGTTAACTGCTAACCAACACGGGTTTAGTCTTGGTAGCAGCTGCAAACATCAGTGTGCTATCAGCATTTTTTCCATACCAAACCCAAAGCTAAATCCAAAACACAGGACTCATCTAGTCCCTGAAAAGGAATATTAACTCTACTTCAGCCCAAACCAAGACAACATGGCTGCAGATTGTAATTTGTAGTCACAGAATCATAAAAAATTGAGTTGGGAAGGGACCTCAGGAGGTCTGTTGTGGTGGGACCTCAGGAGGTCTGTGGACTGACCTCTTGCTCGAAGTAGAGCTAACTTAGAAATTATATCAGGGCGCTCAGGGTTTTGCTGATTTTGGTCCACTGCCTCTTGTCCTTTTGCTGCATGACCCTGAGATGAGTCCAGCTCTGTCTTTTCTGTAGCCTTCAGGTAAACAGCAGGAGGCTGCTGTTAGTCTCTCCTCAGGCTTTCCTTCACCAGGCTAAAAAAATCCTGTTCCCTGTCCCATAAGGATTAATTTTCTCTCTGGCCATATAAAAGCATCCGCAAGCACTTAATGTGGATTTGTCCATCACAACAAAGTTGAGCATCAACCATATTCATGTGGCACACAGCCCTGCTTCTTCTACACCACACATGGTCACCTTGCCACAGTTGAGATCCTCAAACCTCAGTGAGCTCCTTCATGGATGAAGGGAAAATGCTATCACTGAATGTCAGCATAGTGAAGGTTGTAGTGATGGGTAGACAAAACCAAACAGGAAATTTTGCTGCTCCAGTGAAATTTCCCTGTGGGCATTCACAGCTCCCCTGTGGAGTTGGGGAGCTTCCCTGGTTTCTCCACACGTACCTTTCCTAACCTATATGCAAGGCAGGCTTTTTACGATGTGCGAGCTACAAGATGTTTTCCTGACCTGGCAGATGCCAGATCCAGCCTTCAGCACTCAGGGCTGGTCCACAAGAGTGTGTGACCGGGAAGCCACCAGCTGATGGTGGCTGATACCAAAAGCTGCAGCACATCTGGAAATCCATCCAACCTGCCCTCTGCGCTCTGAACTGGCTTCTCTGATTCTACTATGCTGAGCACAAGGTCTTGCCCAATATTTTCACAATGGCTCAAACTCAGGATGTCAGAAAGATTGTTTTCTGCTTCAGCACAAAGTCTGCAAGTGACGGCCCCTCTTGTCATGAGTTAGGGACGATTCCTCTATGCAGGTACATTTTCTGTATAGGCAGCAGAGATGTCTCATAGTCCGGGCTGAAACTGCGCAATCAGTTCTCTGCTCTGCTTAGGTTTGCCTCAGACCTTCTCTTTCTCTGTGGCAAGTGAAGGCTTTTATGTTTGCCTTCACCAGGACCAGCACAAAGGAAGAGGTATGCGCAGGAGATATTCTACCAGAAGGTCCTGTGGAGTTTTCTGCAGAAATTGACCCAAGGAGATGACCTAGGGCAATACTGTGGAATTTACTGTAAAACCACTGAAAGAAAAGAGGAGGATATTCCTATCATATTAATGTTTGAGTCACTTGAAAAACACCACTCTGAGCCCCAGAAATACAGAAGTCAGAGGCTTTTGCACAAATCCATCAGGCTTTGAGCATTATCTAAGGTTAAAAATCTCACATTAATTTGTGATCTCTCTGTAATCAGTCTCTAATGGAAGTCCTGTAAAAAAATCCCAATAAATGCTAGCATTAAAAAAATCATGTAGCTCAATATAAATGTTTTGTAATCTCCTGCCATAAATTTAAAAATCTTGAGAAGTAGAAGATAATCTGAGCCTCATCTTTTCATTTCTTTCCTTTTTTACTCTTTACTTATAGGCCTTCAGTTCAGAATCAAATGCTTTATTTGCTTCACATATATTTTTCCTCCCATTTTGTTGTTTGCTCAGGGTGGCTACAGTGAGACTGGTCTCAATTGATCAGAGCGAAATCATTGTGATTTATTAGCCACTTCTAGAAAGGACAAAGCCAGTGTGACCCAGAGGCCCATAAATTTTTGTCTACATCAAGCAAGAACAGAAGAGGGTCTTTTTTTTTTAAATGTAGATGCAGCTCCAAAAGTTGTGGCTTGTATCTCTGCAGTCGTCTCCCAGAATCTTCTATGATTCCTGCAGTTTAGAGCCAGCCACATACTGTATTTCCATAAACAGAAACACGCATATGCTCTGGAGTTGAATGATTTATTCAGAGTGAACCTTCCCAGTGATTTTCAATAGTCTCCCTCAAATCAACATCTCTAAAACATTGCACAGATGCTTTTTATTTTTATCCTGTTTGAGCCACCTCTTTTGCGAGTAGTTATGTGACTCCTGCGAGGCATTTTAATTAATTAATTTACATTGTTACATTGCCTCACACTGGCTTCGACAAAAAGTCACTTTATTTACTTTATAAAATGTCTGTGTCCTGCTGCACACTGTAATCTTGCCATAGGCAAGGAAATGGCTACGCGGGAGCTGAAGACTCTGCTCTTAAAGTGGGAAAATGACTCTGTGAGAGCAAAGGATTTTGTCCTGGTGGTTTCCAAGGGCCACTCTAAAGAAGACTGGTAGGAAATTAGATTAATGCTCTAATTAAAAGAACAGGAAAGAAACCTGCTAGTTTTGTCTAAGAAGTCATTTGTGTTGCAATGAAGCCTTTAGAACTCCCACAGCCCCCAAATGTTGAATGCTGTTTAATATATCAGTAATGTATTATTAAGTTATCCATCCATCCAGGTAAAAACACAAATTTATTGGCATTTTCTGTGAACTGTGCCACAGTGTTGGATTTATTTACATTACTTTGGATCAGACAGACCGTCAGAGCTAGCTTGGGGAAGACTGGTTTAAGCTTCTAGTTGTTTTTTCATTTTCCATTAGAAACGACTCAGGTTAATTGTCGACACGAAGAAGTGTGGATGCTGGTGATTTGGGGGACACCTACAGAAGATCATGTTTGTTTTGAAAACAACCATAAAAAGTTGCTCTATGTGCTTTTAGTTTTGACCAAACTAAGAGCCCTTACAATGAGGTGTGCACCCAGCAGCAAAATTGGTAGCAATAGATTCCCAAATAAATTTTAAAATTATCATATTTATCCCCCCTGTGTTTAAAGAGTAACTTAGGTTTTGAACTTCTCCCAGACTGCTCAGCAGTTGCTTTGGATTTCTTCTTAGCATGAAGCAGGTATCTGATGGCAATCCCTGGCCCAAGCCATTTCAGATGTCTCTTTTAAGTGCTTCTTCCTACCCACTGCCTCTTTTGTAGGACTACAGAAACAAAAAATGATACCAACTTTAAAACGACTTTGAAATCGCTGCATACAAAGTATGCAACAATTTCATCTTGCTGCTATTAATAAACATTTACAACGCTTGCATAATAAAAGGTGTTCTTAATTCCCCTGCAAAAGCAGGGAAGGGGGAAGTGTGACAAGCTGTGCCTGTTGATGCAGAGACGGCTGCGAGATGGCCTGAGCAGGAGCATGGCGGCAAGAAAGAGGCTTCTAGCAAGTTGGGCTTTGAAGAGCTGCCTTTCATTGTACGTTCAACTGCTGCGTTCCTAGAGCCTTCTGCTCCTCTTGCAGCAAAAGCCTCCCGGTCAGCTCCAAAACCTTCTTATTCCTGGAAGCACGGTAACGCACGCACGACCCCGAAAGCACACAGAGCCTTCTGAGCGCTCGGCGACGTCCTTTCCATATCGATGGTGTGGGCAAGCACGCCTGGGCAAGGGGGGGATGCTTGGCAAAGCCTTGCCCTGAGGTTGTGAGAGCTGCCCAACCCGCATCTCAAATCCTGCTCCCACCCAAGCTGTGCAGTGACCACCTGGGCAAGCCTTGAGCCTTCATCTGGTGTCAAAGCGACAAAGTCACCTCTTCTTTTTCAGAAACGCCGGCAGCGGCGGCAATGCACCGGTTTATTTGGTCTCCAAGTGGTTCTTGCAGGATGTGCCCTTCCTCTCCAGGACTCTGCTCCCGTTTTTATTTAGCATTGTGGGCCAAGCACAAAAAGTGATTCTGGGATGCCTGCAAGCTGGCAAAAATAAGGCACTGCACCTGTAGCAGTTACAGATTATCAATATTTAGTTTATTTTAATTAATAATCATTAATAATGAATATTTAGCTTCGTTTATAATAATTAAATATTACTGCCGAGCCGACCAAAGAAGGATGGGATATATGGATAACGGCGGGGGGGGGGGGTGGGGTGTCTTTCTGCTCTGACCATATGATTCCCGTTGCAGGGCTCGCCCAGGCGCAGCAGGGTTACAACCCCTCGGCGGAAGGCGAGGCACGCACGGAGCCCCAGGGAAGCCGCCCGTGCCCAGCGGCGCCCCGAAAGCCGCTTATTCCCGGTATTCCCGGCAGCCCGGCCTCGGTGCGCTCGCCGCGCCGGGGCGGCGGCGCCGCTGGCCCTTTAAACCCGGCGCGCCCGCGGGGCGCCGGCGCTGGCCAATGGGAGGGCGGGCGAGTCGGGGAGCGGGCGTCCCATTGGCTGCGGTGTGGAAGGGGCGGAACTTCCCTTCGCCCCGCCCCCCTCCCCCGCCCCCTCGTCAGGCCCGGGGGACGCGTGGGGACAGGCCGGAGGCCACGGGTGCTCTCAGTCCCCGCGTGGGACGGGGCCCCGGGCAGGTTACTGGCAAGGTTTTTAGGTTTTTCAGCGAGAAGCGCACCCGGGCGGGTGTTGAAGGACTGTTCTGTTCCCTTCTGTCCAACGGTCTAAGCAAAGGGGAGATCTCTTCGTGCCCAGCAGCGACTTGGGGTCGTGACATACCAAATCCTCCCGAGAAGCCAATGTGTTGCTTGGCGGGGCTGAGAAAAGAGCAGCTAGTGCATCCTGAAAAACATGTGGGTGAGAGTCTCTCAGGGGCACCCTTCAGCACCCCTTCCCTGCTTCCAAAAATCCCTCGTGCTCTGACCAAAAATAGTTGGACACTTCTCCCGCAGAAGCACTTTCATTTTGCCCAGTGTTGTTGCTGTACTGCTGGTTGGAGTGGAAAGACCCACGAACAGAAACTGGGCAGAGGGAGAGCGCGCCTCACGCTCCGGGGAATTGTGCTTCCAGTGTTCAGACTTTGTTTTGAAACCTGTAACATACTCCACCTGCTCCTGAGGATCCTCACCAGATGTTTAGTGCAGAGGAGAAAACTCATAACCATCCTGCAGGAGGTAGAAAACACGAGGACAATCTCTCCAAGTAGGTGCTGGGACTGAAGTTTCCAAGGATGCTTTTTTTCTGAACAAACTGGCCATTGCGTGGGCAAATGTCAATGTCCCTTGGACAGGAGAAGAAGAACGCATTGGGGTGGGCGAGGACCTTGGAGGGAACCAGCTCCTCCCTTGGGGAGTCCCTGGCCAGAGGAAGAAGTAGCAGGACCCGTGGTGAAATGGGATCCTTTTCCTCCTTGTGCCAAGTGAAGCCAGAGAGGGGGTGAGCACTAAGCTTACAGGGCCTTCCTCATCCTCTTTTCCTGTTTCTATGTTTCACACCCTGTTCACAACCACTTCTCTGGCGGCAGCACCCTGAGGGTGCCGGGCTGGGAGTGGGGTCTCCTGCTGTGGGAGAGGAACTCTGGGCATGCACACACAATTTTGCCTTCTCCTTCTCCAAGGGAATTACAGGAGTATGTATACTCCCTGATGTAATGCACTGGGCTCAAAGCTGAAAAATTACTGCTTAGACTTCTGTTCCATTGCAAGGTTTTGTGTTTTGGGGTGGTTTTTTGTTTTGTTTTGTTTTGTTATTTTGTTTTGTTTCTCCTAGGAGGGTATATTTCATCCCTGGAAAAAAGTGCATTAAAATCCAACAGGTTTGAGTTATTGTTGCAAGAGTTCAATCCTGGTCGCTACCATCCCTCCCCCTTCTTTGCATTTCCCAGATCCCCAAGAGGAAAAGAAAGAATGAATGAATGAAAGAAAAACCTTCGAAAAGAAAGCAGGGGTCTCCTCTCAGACTCTCACGCTTGCAGGCTAGCTCCTGGCACGCTTATAGGCATGGCACACAGCCTCTTCTGTCGGCACAGACTTGGCAAACCTGGGCCAGGGCTGGCCTTACTCATTGTGTTCAAGTCACCTTCTTGATTACAGCAAAAAAAGGCGTTTGTGGTGGGTGACCGAATTGGCCACCCTACTAGACAGAAGGCAGAAGGAGAAAAAATAGGAAAGAAACAGGCAAATTAGTGTTGCGGGGAGAGGGGAGAACGACACCCAGGGGAGGAAGCGATACCGGCTGCCTCCTATTTACAAGTCAGCTCTTGCCTGGCATTTTCTGGATGCTCATAAAGCTGTGATACAGCCTGGCTGCCCTGCTCCCTCCCTGGTGGGTCCTGCCACCCGGGAGACTGGCTGAGGGGTCCCACTGCCTTGGAGGAGCTGCCCCGGGCATACAGGGCCACTGAAGTGGCTCTGGGTCTCCTCTTGCCACGCCGGGACCACTGCAGGGGCTGTGGCACCCCCCACCCCCCCTGCCCCCCCATGGGTATTGAACACACGCTCTAAATGCAATACATAACTTCAGGCCTTTCTTTTACACCGCATTGGAGAAGAGATGGGAATTCAGCACATCGCCAGGACAGATGTCTACCTGAGCTAACACACCCTCTGGGCTTGGTAAAGAGTGTGTGGTAGCTGCAGCAAAGTCTTGATTTTTCTGTTGCTTTCATACTAATAATCCATTTTCAAAATGCAGGCAGGCGAGCAGAGTAACTGTGTAAAGGCTGAATTGAAAGTAATTTCTAATTCAAACACAGTTATTATTTCTGTTAAAATGCGACCGCTCAAAAGCAGACTCAAATTTCCACTGCAGATAATTCTGTTCAGGGGATATCTATGTTTTGCTGCAGACATCAGTAGCTTCTTGGGATGTTTTAGTCAAAAGTACACAATAAAAATAGAAGAACAAATATATCACCTTATAACAGTTGACTATACACTGTTAGCACAGAACACCTTAATGCAAAATGTATAGTTACCCACAGTTTTAAATAACTGAAAATAAATGAGAAAAAAAAAAAGTTAAAAGGTTTTTTTTTCCTTTGTCAAACAGCTTGAAATAAGCAATCAAATGCTCACTGTAATGACATTACATGACAGTAGATGTGTGCAAAATAATATCTAGTCTTTCACAGCATAAAGTCATGCCAGTGAGCTGTGAAATCACACACACCAGTGTATAAAAACCATTTCAAAGCCTTGGCTCTCCTCACGAGAGCAAGAAATATTCTTGGAGGCTTTCTGGAGTCAGCAGCCGAAGCCAAACACTATAGAGGGCTTACACCGATACAATCCAAAAGGACAATTTGCTTGGAAGCCTGTGGCTAATTTCGAACACAATGCCCGATGTCATGGTCAGTTGTGCTGTAGAAAGTTGGCAGCTTGGCTCAGCCTCTCCCTCGGCCCGAAAAGATGCGAGCGTTTCTGGCCGAAGCCGTGCCGCTTATTGGATGTCCCAGACGGCTTCAAACGAGCCCTTTCATAGCGACACACGGCCAAGTGTGGGCAAAGAAACGAAGGGAGAAACAAAGGTGGCTCTGAAGTCATTTCCCCGCGCTGAAGCCAGCCATCCGGTTTCGCTCCTTCCCCATTGAGGGGGCAGAAAGCGGCAGGAAGAGCGGGGCTGAAAGGGAACAAACCGGCCGAATGGGCTGGCGGGGAGGCAGCCAGGGCCGGGGCCGCGCCGGGCGAAACTCCCATTCTCCCTGCCCAGAAAGGGATGAATGATTAATTATAGGCATCCAAAAGGTAATAGATGTGGCGGGCTGGTGTCCTGCAGCCAAGTTCCTAGAGCACCTGCGAAAACAGGAGGCGCCGGGAGACAAAGCCGCTCTCCCCCTTTATGGAGAGCACAGAGGGGTACTGTTCCCCCCTTCACCTGGTCTGCTTTCTGCTGGCACAACCTCCTTGCAGTGCGGGCGATTTCCATGTCTGCTTGCTGTGTGTAGCAAGCAACCCCCCCCCACAGCCCTCCCATACACAGAGAAAGGAAACGGGGGAATCCCAGATGCCAAAAGGGAATGGTGTGGGTCTGGGATCCGTTCCTGAGACCAGAGGGATGCAAATCTAAGGTGTCGATTCTTCATCTTTGCGTAGCCTGAGGGCCGGTGCGAAAGGCCACTGCACGCACAGGTACTAGGGACAGGATTTTCAGAGTAACCTGAAGAGAGTTAGACATTCAGATCCCACTGCAAATAACTGACAACTGGCTGTTTGGATCCCTTGGGAGCCTTTGAAAATCCCAGTCTGCCCTATAGATTCAGCAAAGCACAGAAGAACCTGCTAAACTGAAACAAAAGTAGCATGTGGTAAGGACTAAATGCCTGGCTACTCCTAAATTAGGATAAAAGCATCTTCTTCATTTGTCTGTTTGGTTTTGGCAGCAAGCTAGTAAGGTTGAAAAATATGATTTAACCACCCTCTGGTTCTGTGAGACGATGCTGTGATTCCTTTCTCTGCAACCCATCTTCCCACTGCTGCTCCAGCTCCCAGCCCCACTCCCCGCTCCCACCCTCTGCCTGGGACAGAGCTGCACCTTTTTCTTGTCTCAACAAGGTTTGGTTTTGCTTAAACTTAGAAGGATCCATGAGCTGGACCTTCAGTACCAGTGAGCACAAAGACTGACCACCACCACCCCAGCTTCAGCCTGGTGTGGTCGTGCTGGGATTCCTGTTACTTCAGGCAAAACAATCTTTTCAATGGTAGGTCCTGACCGTGTTTTTTCTTTCAGGATTCACAAAAGGGAACATGTGCCAGAAGGGGGATGCTTGAACAGGGGACTTTGGGCCCAAATCTGCAGTGCTGCACAGGTATTGCTTCACCAGGGGTCAGAGTGGCTTAGGTGACCACAGTGGAGGGCAAGATAAGCATGTGGAACCTAAAGGCTTGTCTGCAACAGGAGGTCGGTGCGGTGGAAGGAATTCACGTGGCAGGCTGGTATGCGATAACTATGGTGCTGCACATTGTGACTGATTTTGTGTGAGCTTTCTGGTAGAGACAGTGCCTGCAAGTCAGCATAATCAAGAACCTTAGGTCCTCTTTGCTGAATAGAATTAGCTAAGTTGCTTAGGTTTTGCAATCAGAATGGAATGATGCCCAGATTCCCCTATACATCTGTCCCATATGTGGTCATTTGGTGATGGGGGGAAGTGAAGCCCCTTTGAGAATCCCACTGGAGCAATAATGTGGAGAAGTAAGGCAGGGACCACAGCCTGTGCCTCAGAAAAGAGTCAATAAAATTATTCCTGTGCCTGTTTGGTGAGCAAGATTTGGTGGGACAGGAGAAATAAGCACACCAAATAGAGGGAATGACCAGCCTCATGTTGCTGCAAATGACACGGTAGTAGTCTCCTTTTTATAATTTCCCTCCTTCTCTTTCTGTTAGCCAACCTGTTAATGCTCGCAGAGATGCAGTGTCCTCACAGCGAGGCCAGGGTACGTTTGGATACAAGAGATGCTGGTGTGATGGACAAGTTGCTTGTCTGTCCTGGCCTGGACAAACCTGCCTTCACTAAACACATACTGACAGAAGAGCCTTCAAAGAAAGCCAGCGAAGGCATCAGTACAACCAGCATGCCTGACTTATTTCTTTGCAAGTAAAGCTATGCAAAACAGATCTCACTCACGAATATCTTCAAATAATCATCTCAAAAAATTAGATGGAAACTACTCTGAATTTTGAAAATCATTTTGTACCTCGGGTGGGGTGTATAGTGAGTGCGTATAGGTGCGGGGAGAGGCGGCACACTCACCCCCAGACTGGCACAGGCCGTGCGGTGGCATCAGCGGGAGAAGCAGCACCCGCTCCGGGCTCTCCCCACGGAGAGCCACGCGTGTGTGCCGACGGCATCGCAGGACGGCGCCGGGGCTGAGCCGCGACAGATGTTGTATGCTAATGTTGAGGCGAGAGTCGCCCGGGGCAGACACGGCGGCTGGAGAGGCTCCTCGGTGTCACGGTGTGAAAGAGCCGCCACCGCCCTCGCGTGCGGGAGCGTCAGCGCGGCCGCGGCCTTCTCCTCGGCCGCCGGTGGGTCCCCTCTCGCAGGAAGCGCGCAGGAGCTTGTCGCGGCGAGCGGGGTGCTCTCGCAGCTCGCTTTTTCCAGATGGTTGACATGCATGGCGAACAATAGCCGGGACAGCATGGCAGGGCGCACTGCCGAAACCTCCCCCTGCATACAGAGCAGTGCGGGGCCCGTAATTAGCGGCCCTGCTCATGTCAGCCTGAGACCGTTCCCATAAAGATGAATTCCCTCCCTGTTGCTCTGGGGGGGATGTTCAGCCAAGGGCGGGCCGGACAGTCCCGGGACGGGGGGCGGTGGGGATTAGCTCGCAGTCTGGCCCGCCTTGCCCGAGCCTTTGTGAGGATAAACAGAACAGTTTTGTTTCCTTAAAGAGCAAACCTGGAAGAAGCATGTTTTGGTCTCTCCATAGAGGTGTCTGGAGTATTAGGCATTCTGGATGCGCGTGTGTGTGCATGTGAGCAGGGAACAAAAAATACAAATGAAAAGCCTCTAACTTTTCCTCCACTGCCTTTACACACTGACACAAGGCACCCAACAGCAGCTATTTATTTGCGCTGTTTCTAATCTAGTCTTTTCAGCTACTCTTAATTTAAAAGTACTAAAATTGCATTAAAATTATCAGCATCAAAACCTTCGCTTGGCTCCTTGCGTGCTCAGCTTCCCAGAGCTACCTGATCTACAGTGTCTTCTTCACCTCATGTGGCCCATGACTGTGCTCAGAGAGCAGAGGCAGGCGAGGAGAATAAGGGCTAATTTTCACCAATAACCTTGAAGCTGGGATGTTGGCTAGACCCTGCCTTTGCCATGGCCTTGAGCAGCACCCTGGCTTTGAGGGCACTGCTGAAAATTCGTGCTAGAGGAAGATAAGGAAAGCTTTTGGCTGGACTGAGGACACAAGGGAATTCCTCACCCCTGTCCTTCTTGCTGCGCCACTGACCAGAGGCAAAAGGGGGGGTCACTAGAAGTGAAGTCCCGGTGACAAAACCCACCCATCCTCCAGGCTCCGGAGCAATGATCGTCCCAGTGCAGAAGTGTCCATGGTTTCTGTGAAATATGCACCCACACCCAGGGCCCTACGGAGCTCCTCTAGACTTTGAGGTTGTTGCACCCCCAGCTTTGGAAAGATGATGTGTGTGTGTATAGATCTATGCTTTACAAAAGGCATTCAAAGTGCTGTACCTTTTCTCCTCTTTAAAATAGTACAGAAGTATTATTTTAATAATAAAACTAGAAGTCCTGCCACAGACTCTGTTGAACAATATCCACCTTGGAAAACATTTGTCAAATGTGATATTTCCAGGACAGCCACTGCTAGCAGAGTTTTCTCCCTCTTTCATTGCCCAGCATTGCTGGGACGACGAAAATGCAAGCTGCTGCCAGCCGCCAGGCTGGAAACTCTCCCTTAGCTGGGCCACGGCAGCTCTCGCATGGCCTGGCTGTGACCATGGGGTGGGCAGAGATGCCCAGCTGCCGTGGGGGACCCACCCTCTCCGTGGGAGCGAAGGGCAGCCAGACGCTGGGCTAATAGTGTGCACTGCAACAGCACTGAGAAATTGCTGAGAAAAATGCACACCTTGGGTTTGTTTCTACCTGCTCTAAGCCTCTGTATCTGGACTATGAGTGTCTGTTGCAGGTGAGCAGGTCATTAATTCCCGCCAGTTACCCCTCACAATTTCCCCAGCTGGGCATCTGTGCTCCGTTACCTGGTGTGATGGGGGGGGGGGGGGGGGAGGCTGATATCCCTCCCCACCCACCTCCCACTTGGCAAGGTCTTGTTCTGGTCTGATGTGAAGGCCTGGTTGGAAAGGCTTGGCATGATCTGCTTTCAAATGAGGCACCCAACATGCAGTGCCACAGGAATGAAGCTGCTGTAAGGGGAATGTAGGTCTGGATTTTTGCAGGCTCGTAGCCAAATCGGATGTGCCATTTGGGTGTTTTGGTGTGGTTGCGCTGTCTATGTGGACTACACGGTGAAGGCAAAGACTATTTTTCCTGAAGTATTTAACGGTATCTGCAGATATCCAGTTGGTCATATGGTACACGGGGAAATACCATTCTCTCCATGCTCTGTCCTCATACTCTCTCTCTAAACCTCCACTGCCTCCTCCAGTCAGAGATCCTGGACTAACTGATCTGTCTCACTGTCAGACATTCTTGTCTTAGATCCCTTAATTTTGCCAAAATTATGCTTTGGCTTTTCTGATGGGGGAAACCATAGGCAAGAGGCGGGGGCCGAGCACCTGGACCCAGGCATCGCCTGTGGTCCTCAGGCTGGGATTTGGAAACCTGAGCGCATCGCTCTCTCACTGTGGGTTCATGAGCTGAAAGGAGAAGGCAGTGCTGTAGCCACTCTGCAGCTACCACTCGCCCCAGCTTCCACCAGTGGGCTTTTTCTTTTTAATTTTGGGTCACCTTCAACCAGCCTCACCCCCCGTTATAAAGTCAGTGTCGTCGGAGCTGGGAGGGAGAAAGCAAGCGAAAACGGCGCCTGAGAAACCCCGATTCACGTCTGCAAAGCGATTGTGCTGCTCTTGGCAGTTGCAGGTGACAACCCTAAGGAGTGCCCAGGAGCAGATGAGAAGTTTATGGGCTGTTAATAAACTGTAACCAATCGGTGAATGCTGGCGGGTTGTGTTCAAGCTGTTTGGGGCCACAGGTCCTTGGGAGAGCTTGCACTTGCTCTGCCTTTATTTCAACGTAGCAGAAACATGAAAGCATGTGGCAGGCTCTTGATGTTTGTTACACTGAATAGACATATGTCCCTCACACTAGCATGTAGAATATCTAATTAAGTTACACAATGATAGCTTATACCCAGGGGCAGTCGCAAACAAGACGCTGTCACACTCTTAAGAACACAAACAAAATGAAAATTGCCTCTTTATACATTATAATGAATATGTTTTCAATACATTAAAAGTTCATTTACTAACAGAGTCTGTGAGACTGGGTGGATTTCTGCTAATATTTTTTTTTTTTCAGAAGGATATGTTTGTATGGTTAGGATTAAGGACAGGTTTGTTAATGAAGCTACTGAGCATTTTCTCCCAATAGACCTGAAAGAAGAAATGAAATCTTAATCGCATGTTTATTGTGTATTCTCAAGCAAATCCCACTCTTCAGAGCCCCACCTCAGGAGGGGCTTCTCCCTTCTGCAGGACACGTGTGCTGTGGATTTGTGTCTCCCTTACTCACACCTCCCCTCTTCTTCACTAGTTTTTTACGTTTTTGCAGGCAAGAGGCAGTCAACCTGAAGCTGGATGGCTTCGGGGGTTATCTCCCGCTTCTGAGTCTGGGATGCCAGATGCCAAGGTCTGTATGACAGGATGGTGCTCGAGTAGCACCCAGGGGTAAGTCCTGGTCTGGGTTCAGTTTTTCCTGTGAGCATCTCAGATGGTTGATGCTTCCTTCCTCCCCACCCCATCGCTACAAAACACTTCAAGCAGTGTAAAAGCTGCCTGGGGCACTGCAGCCAGTTCCTCTTCCCACCAAAGAGCTCCATTCCCATTAAGGTGTTTTGGCACTTTTTCTACATGGGAATAATTAAACTGTGCAACACTTGCGTGGGCAAAGCCTGTTGGTGGGGAGCGCTGTGCAATTTGGGGTGATTCCCACAGACCTCCCCTAGGCCTTGGTTAGGTGGCACTAAGCCATCCCCGGCATGCTAGTGACATGACAGCCATGCTTGGGGAAAGCCCATCGCTTCCATCTCTACTTCCAGCATAACTGAGAGCAAGAAAAAAAAAAAAAAAAAAAAAAGAGCAAGAAAAAAAAAAAAAGTCTGTCCCTGGGATGCTTCTTCCCTTCTTTAACCCAGCTCTGGTTAAGCCCCCCCTGAAAAAGATGAGCAAGCCAGGGAGTTGCTGCTGCCGGGCTGTGGTGCCGAGCTGTGGGCTGGAGCTGCCCAGTGTATGGTCCCCAGGTCACACTGGGCTGTCCCTCCAGTGCACAGACCATCTTAATGCAGAGCACATTGCCTTGTAGCATACACAGGATATTTTATAGAGGACTGGTGATTCCCTGAGCCATCTTCAGGCATTTAAACAGGGACTAGCTTTCAGGGGATGCTAGCTTAAGGCTCACACAAGTTCAGCCTCAGGTGGCTTGAACTGGCCATCCTGGAAATCAAGGAGCAGGCAGGGATGGTCCCCGGGGGGCAAATCCCTTCCCACAAGACCTCTGAGCCGTGCCTGGCAGAGACACAGCCCCCATGGAAAAACCAGCCCCAAAAAAGTATTCCAGTGAGCACAGGGGAAGGGGCTGCAGTTACGCAGCCTCCCCTCTGACTTCTCATATCTCAAGAGCTCTTCAATTTCTTCTTTTCTCCCTGCAGCTCATTTCCCCCTCTGTTCCCACCTCCCCCTTTTTTTTTGCCCACCGTGGCTGGTGTTCTGACTAGGAAAAAGATTTTGCCCATCCCTTGTGGGACACTACCCCCGGGCAAGGCTCCCTCACCCCACTCTTTGTGTGGCATTTGTTCTGGGTGCACCCCACCACTCGCAGCACCACAGAGAGCTGGGAGCTCGCCCACTTTCCACTGTCACTGACAAGCTGGGGCTGGTGAGGAAAAATACTGGCTTCCACCTGGCTCTTGGGATTGCTGGGGTTTCCTGGGTTTAGGATGAGGAATGGGTTTGGGATGGGGAACAGGTTCCTGCAGTCCCTCTACACTCGGCTCCCTGCGTTACCCATCACGAAGGAAATCTTTCTGTGTCACTTGAGAGCAGCTTTAAAGAGTTTAATTATTTCTGCTGGGAGAAAGAAACAGAGGGTGTGGAAAGAGAAACTTGGTGGGCTAGACAGCATGGCCCCAAATGATGGCTGGGCACTGGAGGGGGTGGCTGAATTTGCACCTGGGTGGGTTATCCCTCCTGTACAGCAGGCTGGTGGTTTTTGCTGCCTCAGCTCTGCTCTTAGGAAAGAGTCTGTAGCCTTCCTATCCCTATGGTACATACGTATCCAACTCCTTTCCCTTTGGCATAGCAAGGCAAACACTGCTTGACTCCCTCAGGAGGAACAAAACAAGCTCCCCCCCAAAAAAAACCCACCTCTTCTAATTTCCTATTCAAAAGGATTTTTCTTATAAAAGTGACTAGAACTGTGACTGCTTTTGTAAAAAAAAAAAAAAAAAAAAACAAAAAACAAACCCAAACAAAACAAACAAAAAACAAAAAACAAACCAAAAACAAAGAAACAAACAAAACATACACACAAAAAAACCCCAAACAAACAACAAACCAACCAAAAAAACCCCAAAGCAATAAACTGAAAAAACCCCAACACACACTAAAAGGAACTGTGTGTTTTTTTCTTTTTTTAAGCAGACAAAGACATGTATAAATGCGTGTCTTATACATATATGTATATGTCTTTCTGAAAATAGCATTTAACAAATGCCTTCTGCATCTGCAGAATCCTCCAACAATCCTGACACTGTGATCAATCTGTAGGCTGGTGATGTTTGCTGACAGTGATTGATTGATTTTTCCTGCTAATAGGATCAACATTGGGAATATATTAAACTAAAAGGCACACTTCTGACTCGCAGGAAACACCCCGTGTATTGGGCCTGATCCAATTGTATTGGTTTTGGCAGCGGGATGCAATGATTGATGACAGGCAGGGAGTGGAGGGCTGCTTGGAAGAACGGTCTGATTCCCTCAGTGCTCTCTCCATGTGCATGACACTGGTTTCCTGCTGGGACAGGGACAGGCATAAGAAGGGACAATGGAGCAGGGTGGCCCATCCAGATAACCTCTTCTAATGCATATGGTGAGATCTGACCTGCCAGTTCAAGAAGAGGAGGCAAAAAGCTGATGGGAAATTAATTCTCAGGAGTTTGTCAAGACATCTCCAACAAGTGAAGATAAATGGCAGAACAAAACTTCTAAAGCTAATCCCAAGAATGGGGATGAATGAAAAAGTGAAACACTCTTTTGCATTTACATCCATCTTTTAGGGTAAAAGCCTTGGGGTAAGCACCACGCTTTTGGAGGATCTCGACCCTGGGCTGTTTGTAACTCCTGAGAGGTTTGAGCACCCCCGGGGCTATTCAGGCGATGAGTGTGTGTGTGTGTGGTGGGCAGGCTGCTTATTCACCTCTTGCTTTCTCGATCTCAAGCGGATGGACTGGGAACCTGCTGAAAACTTCTGAGACCAGCCATGTTGCTGCTGAAAGCAACGTGAAACCTCTCTTGCCTTCAGAAGCACCATCCAAGGAGTGAGGGTGGTGAGATGGGAGCGTGTCTGAACTTTCAAAGGCTGAACCAGCGAGTACTTCATGCCCTTTTGCAGAGGCAGAGCTGGTACAGTCTCACGTCCCCATTGCTATCGTTACTATTGCTGTCTCCCCTTAACAATTTTTAGTAGAAATATTTAAATATTACTAAATGCCTGTAGTAGAAAGTTCAGTTTCTCCGATCCTGTGATCGATCCCCAGAGGGTTGACAGACTACAACGTGCCCAACACTTATTTTAACCTGCACCCACCTGGGCTGGAAGCTTGGAAAGGGCCAGCTGTCATGGCTGGAGGCAGGCTTTTGGGGAACCTCCCTTCCCATCTCAATCCCTACATGGGCAAGCAGGTTTTCAGAAGCAGAGGGCTGTTATGCTTGCTGAGCATTTGCAGAGATGCTGGTAACTCTTCTGAAAAATTGGGCCCTCAGCTGTGCGTTCAGAAACGCCTGAGCATTCCGAAATAATCTGGGTCACGAGCCTGGAGGTCCCCATCCCACACAGAGATGGAAACACCATGCCAACACAGGGAAATCGGAGCTGCGTGGCAAGCACTGTCTTGCAACACCAAGTGAAAACTGCCAGCATGGTGGCATCATCACAGGTTGTTCGGCTCCTGTCACACTGGTGTCCTGTGGGCCATCCTCCTCTGGGGGATGGCTCAGACAGTTTGCATGCTGTCAGGGTATGTGGGACATCAGTCTTTCACCTATGGAAGTGTAAAATCAAGCCCTGTTTTCCAACAAGTGAAACAGCATCCGAGGGCTGCGCCACAGCCTCAGGTCTTGTCCCTGGAACAGGGAACCCAGTTACCATGTGTCATGTCCAGCACCCTGCCTCTGGCACGGGGACATTACAGGGATGTCCAGGAAGAGTCTGGCCCCAGAATGTAAGTATGATGAGGCTTTCAAAGGGAAAAAAATAGGACTTTTTCTGTCTCCAGTTTATATATACAACTAAATGCATGTAACCTGTGCTTACATACCTCACCCTACCAGTGGTCCCTGCTCAGAGCAGACCTTAGTTTGTATTACTGAGGAGAGGTTTGTAGATAAATAAAATATGTGTTTTTCCATGAAAGACTGATATTTGGAATGCTGTGGAAGGGGATTTGGATACTCACTCCAAACATTCATTCAGACGAAAAGGAAGGGAGCCTGCAGCCCCATGCAGGGCACTCTGACAGATCCCATCCCACAGGACTAAATCGGCACCAAGAGGAGCCAGTGCCCTGGTACCTCCCTGGGGAAGAGGCACATGTGTCACGCAGGAGCTGTGGGCCTGGAGGGAGCAGCATGCCTCGGCCAGGGTTTTGCAGCAGATTTTGGGCTACTTGGCTTAAAACTTGCCAGGCAAAGACCGAAGGAATCCTCTGTTGAAATAAGACAAGGACATCGAGGGGCAGTCAATGTGGAGGAGCTGCCCGGGGGCCCTGACATGGCCAACTTTTCCTTTCTCCTGAAGCACCCAGGTTTCTGCCTAAAATGTGCTGCTGACCTCTGGCTGCCCCTCTCTGAGCTTTCTGTGTGATAGCCTGGGAGGGTCGGTGAGGAGGGGAATGGGGGAAAAGGAAGAGAGAAAGGGCGAGTAGGGAAGGAGGGGAAGAGAAGGGGAAGGTGGGGAAGAGGTTGGGGAAGGGGAAAGGGAAGGGGTGAAGGTGAGAGTGGGGCCATCCGAGGGAGACGTCTGGGCTGGGTTCTGCGTGGGCGGGGGCTCCCTCCTTCTGTCGGGACAAGTCGCGGTGGACCCGAGACACGGAAAACAAGGTTAAGTTCAGAGAAACAGGGATCAGTGGGGTGGGGAGCTGACAATTAGAGTGGCCACTCCAGCTCAGAGAGGGGCTGTGGGCTACCTGAGGGACAAATGCGGATCTCCTGGCCCGGCTGGAGGTGCAAGTGACCCCCGGCAGCCCCGCCGGTGTACGCTGAGCATATGGGCTCCCCCCCCGCCCCCCCAAAACCGTAACCCTATCCGGCCGGAGCCGCGGCTTCATCTGGGGGCGATGCAATCAGGGAAGCCCTGCGGAGCACTCGCTCGGGCAGGGGAAGCATATGGGGAACAAGGCGGGGGAGGGCGGCTAATTTCATTTGCAGGTAGTCCGGGAGGAGGGGGGCCAGGGAGGCACAGCCGGCGGCCCGGCCCGGCCGAGGGGCTGCCACCAGCCCCGGGGCTGCTTCCACCACCGAGGGGGACTGGCAGCAGGGAGTCCCGAGGGGGGGGGGGTTACCAACGCGGGGCCCGGTGGGGCCGAAATGCCCCCTCAGAAAAGCCGGCTCCCTGCGATCCGCCCTCCTCCTCGGAGCGGTGCTGCCCGTCGGGGCTCCCCGAGGCCACCTGTTAGCGGCGGGGAAAGGCCCTCGGGGTGCGAGAGCTCGGCGGGGGGGGGGGGGGGGAGGGGGGAAGAGGTGGGGGAGGGTGGGGTAGAGAGGCACACGAGCAGGATTTACCAGCTTCTGGCCACTGCCGACTTTTACATCTGTCAGGGTGCTAATTATTGCCTTTAATAGAGACAAAGAACAGCTCCTAATGATGCTCCCTCTAATTCTCACCTGCTCCTGCCCTTCTTCCGCAGCAGCACTCCCTCGCCGGAGCCCTGCTAATTGGGAAAGCTGCTCTGCTTATTGCAGCCTCCCTACAGATGGGGGGGGGGGGGGGGGGGGGGGGGGGGGGCAGGGGGGTGCCGGGCACCGGTAGAGGGGCTTCATGAGCAAAATTGGTGGCGGGGGGGCTATCTCCTAAGAGAAGCTGGCCTGGCGAGAGCCGCGGGGCTCAGCACCCCCGGGCCCGGCGGAGGAGCAGATTTTGCCTCCGGGCTCCGGGGGTGGGGAGGGGGGGGGGGCAGGAACGGGGACTGGGGTGGTCTCTGCCTCTGCCCCGGCCCGGGCCGGCCTTTGGGTTGCGGCCGAGCCTGGCAGAAGAGCCGCCGTCGGGGGGACCGTCCCAAGCCGCTGGCAGACACCTGGCTGTCAGCCCCTTATTTTGCACGACTTTCTCCCCCGCCGGACAAGGCAGAAGCAGAGGGTCTCGTACCTCAAGGATCGCCTTCAAAGCCGCGGACTGGCACGGAGGGAGCACCCTAAGGCGGCCTTAAAGCGAGGGGTCAGCTCTGCTGCTGGAGAAGGCACTTTGGGGGCAACCGGCGGGGTGCTCGGCGTTGGTCACCGGGGCTCCGTCCCCCCCGGCCTTAAAAGGGTTTTGTTTGCCAAGAACTGGGGGTGCTGGGAAGGGGAGCTTCTCTCCAAGGGCCAGGGAAGGTTGAGCTGGGTGTCTCTGGACAAGGCGGGGGGTGCTATTTCTCACCATCACCGGGGGGGTGCTGGGGTAGGGGGTACACCTTTCCGAGTCCCATTTCTCTTCCCTGAAAGAGTTGGCATGGGGTGAGCCGCATGGGAAGGAGTAAACCCAACAGGGCAGGAGCCCGGGGGGGGCTGTTGGGCCGGGACAGGCTCACACCCCGCGGGGACCTCAGCCCGGCCCGGCCGCCTGGGAACCGCTTCGCTTTACACTGAAAAAAAATGTAAAAAAAAAATTTGAAAATCCCTCGGGTCTGGACTCGCTCTCATGACCCCGCGGGTGTCTGTGCTCCCAAAATTCCTCCATGGCCTGTTACTATATATAAATATATACCTGCTATTTTGTATTTACACTAGCTAGTTGTTTTAAACAGCCGTCTAGCCATTTATCGCTCTAGGGAGCGGGATGTGTAAGGATGTGCTTGGGCAAGGACGCGGGTTTTGCGGTCTCCCTGCCCGCCCGGAGCGTGGGGCGGGCGCGGCCCCCCCGGGCGGGCGGCGGCGGGACCGTGGGAACTGCGCCCGGGGAGCCCCACTACCCCTCCCGGCGCCCCCCCGGGGGGGCAGCCGCCGCCGGGGGCTGCCGACTTCCTTCTCCTCACAAAGCGGGATTCGCTTGGGTCGTTCCCCTTCTCCTTACGGGAAAAGGAGAAGCCACGGGCTGATCCACGCCCGCACCCTGCGTGAGAGAAGACAGCCTCTTCCTTGGGGTCTGCTAGAGAGTGAAATATTTCCTGGCCAAATACCCGAGTACAGAACTGCTAAAATACGCAAGGGCGAGAGATACTAGCAACTTCAGGGGGAAAAAAACAAACAAACAAACAAACAAAAAAAAACGGCTGTCCCCACATAATTTTACTTTCCGTGGATTTTCGTTAGGCTGGCTTTTGGCTGACGGTCAAGTGCGCAGAAGCGACTACAGTGAGCAAACATCCCACCGCCAAGTTTAATGTTTTCTTTCCACGAATTAATATTTAGCTCTTGCCGAGCGCTGGATTCGGTAGACAAAAATTTTCACATCACGGACCCAGTAACAGTCGCTTCTTTCCTTGCAGCCCTTATTCTGCGAGAAACAAACGAGAGAAAAACGCAGCCGAAACGATTTCTATTAGCTGGAGAAGCAAACTAACAAAAAACTTGGGGAAAAGGCAAGGATGAGCCTAAAATGTTCCCATCCCTTGTCGGCTGTCCCAACACCGGCCCGCACCGGCGCTGCCACCGGCACCTGCCTTCGCCTCGGAACAGCAAGGAAGAGGAAAAAGCCGTTTATTTAAAATGCTATTTATTTATTTATTTATTTATTTAAAATCTCAACAATGGTTCACTTTTTTTTAACTTTTTTTTTTTTTTGCAACCAAACAAGTAATAAATATTATTTAGCAACTTTTTTCTTTTTTCTTTTTTTTTTTTTTTTTTTTTTTTTTTACAAAAATAAACAGATGATAAAATCTCTGCAAGGGGCAGCGATAAGAAAAGTTGTTATTTCAGAAACAAGCCCAAGTTCTCAGTATTGCAACACGGACAGTGTGAAAGTTCCTACACAGAAAGAGCATTAAAGGGTTCAAACTTTGTTAAAGGTGTCAGGAACGACCGAAAAAAAAAAAATGTTATACACTTAAAAAAAAACCAAAACAAACAAACAAACAAAAAAAACAAACAAACAAAAAACCCAAACAACTAAAACCCAACAAACCCCAAGAACCCAAATCAACGAAATCAAGGCAAACCGACCCCTTATTCACTCATGAGGCTTACACAGTACAAGTGCACGGACGGAAAGCTCAGGCAGAGCGGACTTGCATCGTTATCGTTGAACGGTATATTTACAAATCCCGAACCAGAAAGAAAAATGCCAAAAAATACGGCGGGCGGGGGAAGGGGGAATAAACCGACTTTCCCGGCTACACTTCCACCCGGAGCCCCGCTGCTCCCCGCCGGTGCCGGCAGTGCCCGGAGCGGCGGCCGGACGATCCGGGGATGGGCTTTGCGGGGCGGGCTGTGACCCAGAAACGGCTCCCAAAGGCTCTACGGGTAGAAATGACACCGGGAGAGAACGGGGCGGGGGGGGGGGGGGGGGGGGGGGAAGAGGAACAAACAAACAAACAAATAAACGAGCAAACGAGCAAAAACCCCTCTGCAGTTTTGGTTCCTCCATTCGCGACGAGCCTAGGACTATTTTCCCCTCCTAGCGAAGTTACCGACAACAACGTAAAATTAAAGATAAAGAAGATGCGCGGGCGTTTACTTGTGTCGGGGCGGTTTCCCCCTCCGTTTGGGGAGCGGGGCAGACCCCGGGCCGGGCTCCATCCCCTCCCGCCGCCCCTCCGACGGCCCCGGGAGCGGAGCGGGGTGTGTGTGTGTGTGTGTGTGTGAGGGGGGGGGGCCGGGGAATGGACCCGCTGCCGCCGGGGGGGGGGGGGGCGCATCTGTAGGTCCTGGAGGTGGCGGGGCGGCCTCGCCGAGGGGCTCATTTGGTGTCGGTGGCTAATCTGGGGAGGCTGGCGGTGCCCATGCCGGAGACGTGGTGGTGCGGCGGGGCCGACACCTGGCACATGCTGCAGGGGCAGGGCATCCCCCCCCAGTGCTGGAAGCCGCTGCCCAGCGGGGCGGCGGCGGCGGCGGCGGCGGCGGCGGCGGCCGAGGGCGATTTGAGGAGCCCGTGGGGGGGCCGGATGGAGCTGACGGCCGAGAGGCCGGAGCCGGGCAGGGAGGCGCTGGAGACGGCGGCGGGGGGCAGGATGGGGTGGTGGACGGGGTGCGAGGCGGGGTGGCCCGGGTGGCCGGGCAGCGGGGCGGAGTGGGCGCCCATGCCGCCGGGGCAGGCGGCGGGGTGGAAGCCGGCGTGGTGGCCGCCGTAGATCTCGCTGACCAGGCGCTTCATCTCCTCCAGGGAGTTGGTGAGCATGAGGATGTAGTTGCGCGCCAGGAGGAGCGTGGCGATCTTGGAGAGCTTGCG
Organism: Tyto alba; assembly: GCF_018691265.1. NCBI lineage: Eukaryota > Metazoa > Chordata > Aves > Strigiformes > Tytonidae > Tyto > Tyto alba. Next base: position 30,032,676 of record NW_024881276.1, read on the forward strand.
CACCGACGGGCCGTGGGCGTAGGGCATCACCTCCCGCAGCCCGTCCATGGCGATGTTCAGGTCGTGCATCCGCTTGCGCTCCCGGCTGTTGATCTTCAGCCGCAGCTGCTGCAGCTCCGGCTCCGTCATCTGCTTCTTGTCCTTCTTGGAGGAGGAGGAGGACGAGGAGGAGGAGGACGACGACGAGGACTTGAAGCCCAGCTTGTCCACCACCACCACCCCCGCAGCGCTCATGGCGCTGCGCAGCTCGGCGCTCAGCTCCGGCGGGGAGTCGCTCTGCGTGGAGCTGGACACGGTGCCGCCCGTGAAGCCCCCGCCGCTGCCTTTATTCCTGGCCGTGAGGAAGAGGTCATCGGGCTCCGGGGAGGACGGGCGGCTGGAGACCAGGCTGGCGTCCGAGTCCATGGCCCGGCGGGCGGGACTGCGACGCGCACCGGGCTGCCTGCGGGGAGGGGAGAGAGCCCGCAGGCGGCCCCGAGTCAGCGCCCGCGGAAACTTGGCGGGGCCGCCGCCAGCCCGCCACGTCGGCGACCCGGCTCCGCCGCCGCTCCGCCGGGCCGCGGAGCCGGGGAGCGACGCCCCCGGAGGGGCAGGCCGCGCTGCCCGCCCTCCCCTCGCCGCCACCCGCGGGGTGCCCTCGGGGGGGCGCCTCCCGTCCCGTCCAGTCCCGTCCCGTCCCGTCCCTCCCTCCGCGCCTCTCCGCCGGGCCGGGGGGCTCGGGGGGGGGGGGGGGGGTGGGGAGGCGCCGGGCCGCGCCGGGGTGCGCGGGCGCGGGGGGCACTTACCGTGCGCGGGGCGGCCGTGGGGAGCGGCGCGCCGTGACGGGCGAGCACGGCAGCAGCGCGCACCTTGCGGCGGCGGCAGCGGCGGCTTTATAGCCGCGCCGGGGAGGAACGATGTCACCGGGCGGGAGGGGGGCTGCGCCAATCGGCGGCGGCGGGGGGGGGGGAGCGGCAGGGGGGGGGGGGGGGGGGCTGATGTCACCGGGGCCGGTCCGGCTAGATGGGGCGGGCGGATTGGGGGGGGGGGGGGGTGTTGACGGCCTGCCGCGGCGAGGGGAGCCCGGCGGGGGGGCGCGGTGGGGGGGGAGGGACTTTTGTCAAATCCATAATAAAATGCAACAATGACAGCGCCGGGAACAGCTGTTGGGGGGGCGGGACAGGGACGGGACCAAACAGCCCCTGGCCCCGTCGCCGCAACGCCCTCGGGGGGGGGCCGTGCTGCCCGGCGCCCCCCGGCACGTCGGTGTTTCCCCGTGCCCCGGCCCGGGCCGCCCCGCCGGGGAGCGCTCAGCACCGGCCCCGCCACTCGCACCGGGCGGCCGGCGGGCGCCCCCTCCCCGGCCGGGAGTTATCTCTCCCTCCTCCCGCCCGCCCGCCCCCCCCCCCCCCCCCCCCCCCCCCCCGTCGTTAAATGCTGCACAGGGAGGAGGAAGGGGGACAAAAACAAAAACAGTGATTTCGGCCACTCCATTCCCTATGAAGGGATTTCCCGGCGGAGGGCTCCGGGAAGCACCGGGCTCCAACGGGAACTCCCGGCTCCGGCCCCGCAGCAACCGGGAGAAGAAGCCGGAGCGGCCACCAGCACCGACCCCCAAACAACCCTCCAGCAAGACCGGAGTAGAAGAGGGGAGAGAAAGAAAGAAAAGAAAGAAAGAAAAAAAGGACATTAACCAAAAAATTACCTTCGACAATACCTCCCGCGCTCCGCCCGACTCCTGGCGAGCCCCCTCGACCCGGCAGCTCCGTGCAACAGGGTCGGGGCTTCCTCCCACCGGGGTAAATCCCCCCGTCGTCGTCGTGTCGTCGTCCCCGTCCCCACCCCGCCCCGGGCCCCTTTGCCTTTGTTGTATTATTTTTACACCCGTGTGTTTCCCAGCTGGCCCGGCAAGCCTCAACCATCCGTTAAATATGTATTTAAAACGTTAAGAAGTGAAGCGTGGAAATGTGTTTCCCAACGGTTGCGGGGATGATCCGTAACAGGTCAATTAGGAAAATCTGTCCCAGCGACAGCCGGGCCCGCCGCCCGGCGTGTGTCCCGCTGCCTCCCGGGCGGCCCCCGGCCTGCCCACCCGGGACGTGCCCCAGACCCCCCCCCCCCCCGGCCCTCGGTTCCCGCACCTGCTTGCGGGACTGCGGAGCCCGGTCGCGGGGATGCCGGAGGGGGGACACCTTCCCCTTCGCCCCCTCCCCGCCCCGGAGATGGAGGGGGTAAGGCGGGGGGGAGCTGGGGCTGAGCCCTGGAGGTGAGCAGCGGGACGGGGAGGGACACACACACACACACACACACACACACACACACACACGTCTGTGCAAACTTTGCATTTATTTCATGGTCGGGAAGCGGTGAGGCGGCAGCGGGAAGCCTGCCTCTGCCTTTTGACTGATGGCTCTATACGGCGCATTGTTGGAGCAGCATAAAACAGGGCAACAACGAGCACAACTAATTAAGTCCCGGCGCCTTTCCCCGGGCCGCCGAGGCGTCCCCGGGAGCGAACGGGCCGCGGTCGGGCCAGGCGGGGCGGGGGGCGGCCGCCCCCGGGGCCGCGGTGCTGGGGCCAAAACGAGGAAAACGCCGGCATCGCTCGCTTCGCTTCCGCCTCCCAGGGCTCGGTAATTTTCCTTCCTAAAAGGCTGCGACCTTTCCTTCTTAAAAGGTCGGACCCGCCGCCCCTCCGCACCCCAAACGGATGGCGGGGGTGGGGGGGGTGTGTCCCGTCCCCCCCGTCGGGCTGGAGGCACCCGCCGCCGAGCCGCGGCTCAGCCCCGGGGACGGGGTTTCACAGGCCGCTTCGTCAGCCCGGAGACGGGCCGGGCCCCCCAAAGCCCCTGCGGCCGTGCCGGCCCCGCCGCCCGCTCCGCAGCCCTGGGGGGCGCCCGCTGGGCCGGGCGGGGCGGGCGGGAGCCCCCGAGGCTCCGGGAGCCTGGGCGGAGGCCGGGCGGGTGGCGGCCGGGGGCTGGAGCCGAGGTGGGGGGTTACCTGCCGGCGGGGATGGCGGGGGGGGCGGGAGGGAAGCGAAGAGCCGCCGGCCTCTGCCCCGGGGGAGCGGGGCCGGGCAGCGGGCGGAGGCGCGGCGGGGGCTGCCGGGGCTCCGGGGCCGAGCTGTGCCCCGGGGAGGCAGTTCCTGCAGCACCCGGGGGGGCCCGGGGAGGGAGAAGTGGCCAGCGGAGTCCTCCCTTTTTTTGCTTTTTCTTGTTTTCTTTTTCCATCTTTTCCTTTTCCTCCTCCTCTTCCTTTCCCTTTTTTCCCTTTCATTTTCCTTTCCCTTTTCCTTTTCTTTTCCCCTTTCCTTTTCCTTTCCCTTTTCCTTTTCTTTTCCCCTTTCCTTTTCCTTTCCCTTTTCCTTTTCTTTTCCCCTTTCCCTTTCCTTTTCCCTTTTCCTTTCCCTTTCCCTTTTCCTTTCCCTTTCCCGTTTGCTTTCCCTGTTCTCCTTTCCCTTTCCATTTCCCTTTTCCTTTTTTTTTTTTTTATTTTTCTTTTTTTTTTTTAATTATTATTATTTTTTGTTTTGTTTTCGTTTTCCTCTCTTCTGCTTTTTTCCTTTTTCCATTTTTCTTCTCCCCTCCTCCCCTCTCCCCCCTTTTCCTCTTCCTTTTTTTCCGTTGCTTTTTTTTCCATCCCCTATTCAGAGAGGAAAACCCACATCACCACCAAGGAGAACCCGGGGTCTAGGTCTCTAACGAGGCGAGCATTGTCTTGTATGATCACCGTCCGTCTGGCCGGACGTGAATTCTGTCCCGCCTGCAGCCCGCGGAGCTCCTTGCGCAGGGGGGCGCGGAGTTAGCGCGGGGCCGGGCCGGGGGGCGGTGCTTCTCTGCCGTCCTCGTCGGAAGAAGGCGGCGGGGCAAGGCGGAAAGGGGGGTGATCTCTGCCGTGAGATGTTAAATTAAATGCCACACGGCCCCCTCCTCGAGTCGATAAGGCTCGGTATTGCGAGCTGCGTCTCGTCCACACATCCCGGGAAGGCGGCCCGGGAGGGATCCCGGAGGAGCCTCAACTTGCTTTTGACACTAAAACGTGGAGCAGAGCCTATTTTCTTACCTATGAATGTGTGTTGTTTTTTTATTTTTTTTTAAAATCACAACTGTAGGCAACTAAGGCATGAATGAAGGCAATCAGGGAACATGATGAAGTGATATCTTAATAAAAACCAGACTGTTGCTTTTATGTTGAAAATAACTCGGAATGTCAATTAGGTTATTGTTTGGGATTGTTATTGCCTGTATTCCCTCAAGGCCTATGTCCCAGGATCCTTTCCTCATGGATACTACACAGCCACACCGAAACTGCCCCTGCCCGGCTGGAAGGTATCTGAGTCATCCGAAGGACGAAGAGCCCGTGTGTGACCGCAGCTCCTTGAGGATTGGCAGCTGAAAACGTTTTTAGTGATGCTTCAGAAACTGTAAGGCCTGATTCCCAGTGCTGTCTGCCTCCCATCTGTTAGCAGGGCTGTGGGCTCGAAATCAGGCTTTGCAGATCCGGAACCTTTTAAACTTTTCTGTTGGGAGTGCGGTCTTCAGGGAGTCTGCTGGGGTCACAGTTCCAACCCACCCCAAACACTGCAGGACCACAGACCTCAGCACCTGACACTGAGGACATGAGGATGTGGGGGGTCCCTGCAAGCTCTCTCCCCACTGTTTAAAGGTGTGGGGGGGGAGTCTCAGGGCAGGGAATAGCTTCCTGAAGGTTCAGGTTTGGATGCAAATGTATTTTTTGCTGTTGTTCTGGACTTAAAAGTGAAGTCCAGCCTGTGGATTTTGATGCTGTTACACCTGCCCAACTAAAACATTTGACACCTGTGATGTCCGAGAAAGGGACTGAAGTTTATTGAGTGGGGCAGTTGCTTTTATTCTGTGGAGGCTCTTCTTTTTTCCAGTGCTAGATTTGTTTTTGTTAACACTTGTTCGATTGAAATGTTGGAGACACATGCTCTTTGCCAAAAACTCAGCATGTCTTCCCATTCAATCAGAGACTGGAAAAGCTTCTAATCTTCACAGGAGTCACACAGAGGGAAGTCTCAGAAATACCAGAGCTGATGTTTGTGATATTTGCAGGATTAAAAATATGCAGGAAATAGGCCATCTCCTATTCCCATCCCGCAGAAAAAAAACCCTCTTTATTTATAAAATTTTGTCACTTATGAGCCTGCTGTCATCTAAAGCAAAATAATTAAATTGCTATCTAAAACACAGGCTAGATTCTGTGACTTACATCTTTCAGGCTCAGTTGTCCCTCTTCTCAGGCATGGCCATTTACTCAAACACAAGTCTCACACCCATGAGGTTAATGGAGACCAACTTTCTCTGACCTTAAGACGTTATCAAAACCACTTTATCCAGACTCCATTTAACTCTTCAGTGCAGGTGTAAGATGTACAAGCTCTCTGACCATCACTTGTATTTAATGCAAGATGCTGTATTTTTTACAAGATACAGTATGATTTAATTTAATACATTGTTGGAGGAAAAACTTTAAGGATACAACAGATAACCCCATACCACCATTTGATTGCCTTAGCAGACAGTAATTCCTAGAGTTTATAAAACAGTCTTTCATTTTAACAGTTGCTATGTGCTACCAGCTATTTCATTTTTCATTGACAATGCCATCTCCTAGGGTCAAATGAAGAGAGAGAGGTTGAAACACCAAGAAAGAGCAGTTCTGGCTGCCCCACTGGCACCTCCTGTCCCGGGCATCCTGGGCAGGCATCTGCAGACTGCCACGTCGTGAAGCGTTCTAGCTCTTCTCAGGATCTTGTCAGGATGAGGAAGGAGCCTCAAGCTGAGGCTTCTTTTTCAGTGCTCAGTAGAGAAATAACAGTGCTGCACCTTTCCTGTGTGGCTGGAGAAGCATTTCTAGTCTGCAGAGGAGTGGGACCTCTGCAGAAATGTCACCTCACTAAGTAGAGGACCACTGTGCATTATGCCTTTCCTTGGACCCATGGATGGGAGGTGAAAACCTGCCAGCCTCAGTTGTTATTTAGTCCAGGTACTGTTCTGCTACAGAGGAGACACAATGCTAGTGAAAAAATGACATGTTTAACTTTCCCCGGGTTTGATGCTGTCTCTCATGCAAATCCTCCCAAAATGAGCTGTCGTAGAGGGGCAGGAGCTTTGGGAACATCCAAGAGAAACAAATCAATGCAACTGCTAAGATTGGATTTGAGGCAGACAGAGGCAAGGAAATGGATCTGGAGAGGGAATTACAGATCTATGCTGTGATTTGCCCAGCCACACACAGTTTTCTGTCTCATAGGAGACAGAACTGGGCACCTCCTTGAACTGGGGGTTTTGCTCTGTACTGGACAAGCTGGGCACCGATGGGATTAGAAAATCACCCACGTGTTCAATCCAGTGAGCTGATCCGAATTGCCTTCATCCACTGGTCCCAGCTGCAGGGCCTGAGGGTGGGAAAGAAATGTGTGTTATATCGATGGAGGGGCAAAGAAAGCCCCGGCACAGCTGGATGTATCTCCTGTGCAAGAAACGGAGTGTCCTCATCAGGGCTGAATTTAGTCTCAAAAATAATATTTTACTCTATTTTTTTTTTTTTCCAGGAAATTCTCATATAATACAGCATGGACTTTTAGTTCTCATTTTGAGTTTCCTGGACAGCATTTTCTTTTCTTTTTTTTTTTTTTTTTTTTTTTTCCCCACATTTTGCCATTTGTCTATATGTGGCACTCTTATACTACCCTTCATCTCTTTTCCACTTTCCATGTATTTATTTTGACTGAAAACTACTTAGAAATGAGAGAATGCTGGCGGAGTTTCAGTGTTGAGCAGAACATGAAAATGTGGATATGCTTTACTTCCCATGTGAACACTCACTGGAAACAAATTTTTCCTCACATTATCCCTTTGTCCTGTCCCCACCCCATGCTCAGAAGAAAAATGCTTTAAAAATCCTGATGTTAGTAGGCTATTATACCTGTCTGACTGAGCCCCAAGGATTTTGTTGCAGTATACTCTCATGGAAATGATCTCCCATCCAAAGGTGTCAGTGCCCTTCAGAATGGGTTTCATATGGTGGCAACAACAGTTGGGCTCGTGCCAAACGGCTTGCTGATGGTGGGCATTTCACTGCCAGTCTTACAGGAGGCCCTTGACCCTTTGGATGGAGAAGTTCTAAGCCGATCTGTTCTTTAATGTAAAAAAAAAAAAAAAAAAAAAAAAAAAGATTTAAAAAAGCTGGGTAGCAAAAGTCTATACTAGAAATTTGGTGAGATTTCTCCTCAATTTGTTGAGAATTTTGGGGGGCTGTCGCCTTCCCATATCATACTGGGACTTGCATTAATGGAGTAACAGCTGAACCAAGCGTTTGGAATGAACATATCAAAGCCCTAAGTCTGTACGACACCATCTCTTGTCGCCCATGATGTCAAAGGTTGCGGCAAACATCTCCCTCGCTTTCTGGGTGGCATTGTTCAGGAGAGTGGCCCCAGCAGATGGCCCAAAACCCGCACCTCGGCCAAGCAAAGAGGGACCACATGTGACGAACCATAGATGTCTCATTAGCAAACAGGGGGGAAAAAAGCAAGGATGAGAAAAAAAGATAAAAAGAATACACAAAGACATTTACATATTTACATTGTTTCTCCCTCATTTCCAATTCTCCTTTAGCTGAAGTGTCAGTGGGCTTGCTTTTCTCCTTCTGTTTGTATGTTTACTTGTGCTAAATAGATTATGATAATCAGGCACATAAATGCATGCAACTGTTATTATGGCATTTTAATCACAGAGTTTTTCACTGGAAGCCTTCATTAGAATTCTCATAATCTCACTTGTTAGTGTAACAAACAGTAATAAATGCCAAGGAACTGGGATTAAGTCAGAGACATTCAGACATTAAAGGAGGAATATGGAAATGTTGTGAAATCTCCGCATTATTTATTGAAATGTCACATAAACAGTTCAGGACTTTAAATATCTTACTCATTAGAAGGAGAGGGTGTGTGGCCACCTGAAGATAGCAATTATATTTTTTTAGGGAGTGCTGGAACCATATGTCTCTCATTGACTCTTCCCAACTTTTCTGGGCTACCCAGGCACTTTCTAGCTATATGTTCATATTTATAAGCTCCATCCCTGAGATGTTTAGCTGGGAGGGAGGGTTGCTCCTGGCTGGCCAGCCATGCCTTGGGAAGGTGACGTGCTGGCTTTTATGTGGCTCTTCTGTATCTTTGCAGAGTGATGCTCTCCATACCCACCCATGACGGGGGTCCCGGCTCCACCCGCTGACTGTGGAGCTGAAGGTCTCCTGACACCGCCTGAGGAGCCCTTCTGCCACCTCCTGCCAACCATCTAGTGGCAAAAGGAGGGAAGCCTGCAGCAATGTGTTGGGGTAGCCCAGGAGTTTACCCCACCGCTGTTCCCACGGGCTTGCTTTGGGGGATGCAATGGGGGGAACAAGATGTCGAGTTGCCACTGATTTTTCAGATTGTAAAAAATGCAGCGCATCCCTTGAAGTCCCGGGGAAGTGTGCGCTACCCAGGCTGGGCGTGGGGCTGCATTGAGGGGCGATGTTTGCCTCCCCTCCCTTCCCTGAGGGGCGATGCTTGCCTCCCCTCCGTGCATTAACCCGCTGCGGCGGGGAAGGGATGCTGCTGATAGCAAAAGAAACATAAAATAGCTGCTCTTTTCATGCAACTCCGCCAACACATTTTACACCGTGCAAGCGAGGCCTCCTCTCACTTATGATTATGCATCCGTGCTCCCCCCACTCCCCGTGAGAAGGGGTGCAGAGGTGGGCTGTGGGGCCTGGCCCCTGCCACTGCCAGTGACTGTGTAAAACACTTGAGCACCAGAGGTATTCACAGTGGTTTGGGGTTTTCTCCCCCCTTTTTTTCCTTTTGTATTTTTCCCTTTTAAGAACAAGAAGGAAAACTGAATGCGAAAGACAACCACGCTCATATCGGGTTTCCGCCCTTTGGCTTATGGTGGGGCATCCCTCGTGGCTGCCTAGGATGCAGCCTTCCAGGTGTGGGAGAGATGCTGAAGCAGATGAACAGTGTTGAGTTTTGCATGTACCGTTTTTCCACATTCAACCAGGCAGTCAGTAGTAGTAAGTTTTGCAGGAAGAGACAAAATCTTGCCATTGCAAAACTCTTGTTGACCCTGAAGGAGTGAGAACCTCCAGGGAGATTAATCTGGAAATTAAGTTTGATTCCCCTTTCTAGAAAAAAGACCCATTTTACAGGAGGCACTATATACGTGTTTTTTCAAATAAAATTCTGGATCAGCACTGTCTGCAAGCATGGTCTGTCATTCATCTGCCTGAGAATGATAAAGTCTGTATAATACCAGGCAAGAAAGAAAAAGAAGGCATTACTGAAATTTAACTGCTATGCAAATGCTGTATCACCCAGGATTTTTAATACTGACTCAAATGCAAAAGACAGATGAGGGTTATCTAAAAGTACAAGTTTTGATGCTTTGAATCTGAAGTTTCTGTGGTCTATCCCTCCTTCCCCTCCAAAATACAAACCATCCGGAAGGGATTTATGTTCACAGGAGCTGGTGCGCCAGCGAGACCACTTCATTCCAAACTCCCCCCTTGAAACTGGGAGGAAATATTTTTACAGACTTGTGCGTGACAGCATTTTACAAGCCTTGGTGGCCCTCTCACCCTGTGTTATGCTTGAAGAGACCCTCTCCACTTAGGAGATCAGCCCTCCCTTTTTGATGCATGCCACACTGTGCAAACGTGGGTGTTTCTGAGCTACAGTCACCCCCCCTTTCCCATTTGAATTGCTTAAAAGGTCCTCCGTAGACAGTCCCTCCCCAAGCTGTTGAGCTATAGAAAGATGTTCTTCAGTTGGCAAGGGGTTTATGTATTTGTTGAGAGAAAAAGAAAAAAAAAAAAAAAAAAAAAAGAGGAGAGATTCCTTGCTTTCGGTAACACGCTGGCAGGAGTTTTGATCTTTTGTATAACATGCTGAATTTATTACCTCGGGTTCTTCGCACTGTTTCTCCCTGCGCCGGGTCGGGTGGGGAGCTGTGCTTGCCTGGCCGGAGCGGCGGCCCTCACCCACTCCCGCGTGCGCCTGGGCTCACTTTACCGAGGCGCAGCGATTTAAAGCACATGTTCCTTTGGAACCGCTTGAAGAAAATTTTCACAAGTGAAAATATAAATGCCTTAAATAACATCGCTTCTTTTAACAGTTCCACATGAAGTCTCCCCCTGTCAATCCACCGACAAATGCGAGTGAGGTCCTGGCGTGCTTTGCCTGAGCCATACGTCCCTTGAAGCCGCCTTGGAGGGTAAGGCTCTCGGAGGAGCTGGAAGGGGTTTGTTGCCAAAACCCCGGAGCAGATGCGGCTCTGCCGTTCACAGCCGCCTCTCGGGTTAGCTGCCGGGCGCCCGGCATGGAGGTGCAAGGGGGGGCCAGGGCAGGGAAACCAGGAGGGCTCAAGAAGGAGCCTGACTTACAGGCAACAGGGAGGGAAAAGTTGGGAGGGAAAAACTTGAGAAGGACTGGGAGCACGTCGTGAGAGAGGGCAAGGTGTGTTTCCAGGGATGGGGATTGGAGGGAAGGAGTGAAGTGATGCAGTGTTAGGAGTGAGCATTGCAGGGGACAAGGATGAGGTGCGAGGGTGTTGGTGAGAAAGAAGGGGCAAGGCAGGAGAAAAACTGTTGAGGATAGCTTGGGGGTTTTTTGGAAAACTCGAAGCGAGGAGAAAAATTGTTGTCTAAAAAGGGAGAAAGTTCACAATGACCCTACCAGCTGTTCTCCAGGCTTTAGAAAGGTCCCTGTATTCAGGGCATGGGTTGCATGGATTTAAACCTCACTTAGCTATTTAAAATAAAACCAAAAATTTATCTGAAGAAAGATGTCCATGTATTTTGACTGGACATGTGTTGACCTGTACCAATAGATTTGCATCCAGAAAAATCCCATTTTATCAAAAAATTAAAAGTATGGGAATGTAATTTTGAGGTCTACCAGCAAGGACACAGTTTATGCTGGTTACCCCTACGGCCCTTCCTCCCCTCACTTTCAACCCTCTTTCCTCCCATCATAACTCTGAAGAAATGCAACCACTGTCTAGTGTTGTCCCAGTCATAGGACACGTCCTGATGAAGGGACCTGTGCCCTTGATGAAGTTAAATGTCCCTGAGGGAGCAGACAGCTCCCTATGGCCATACTCTTCTTTCATAGCCTCTTGGCAAATAGGCGGCAGGACGGAGCGACGCACTTCTACATCATCTCTGTGTCCCTTATGGCACCAGAAAAAGGGCTGAGGACCTCAAGGGTGACCTGTAGGGCCACAGGGAGCTCTGCCCCGGCACCTGCCCTGCTTTGCCCATCCTTTACTGGATACACATGGATGATTTCACCCATTTGCCATTCGATGCCTGGCCTGTGCAACCCACTCAATGCTACCAGGTTGAGGTCAGACACCTCTCGTGTGCGTTGCATACATTTCCCTCTTGCTTTATTGTGGGCATTTGTGCCAGCTAAAGTATGTCAATGTTTGTATCTGCCTGTGGAAATACTCCTCTTTGGCTGCAAATCTCTTGCAGCTTGTCTGCCTGGGCTACTAGCAGGGGAGCAAGGCTGGCCGGCTAGCACGACTGCAGGCACGCGTAGTCATGAGGTGCTGAGTAAGAGCTGTATTTTTGCTGGAGTGAAAGGCAAGGATTTCTGTGGCGTGACAGCCTCTGCAGTCCCGGGTCTGACTTGACTGTTTTACTTGCTGGAGCGCTCTTCGCTTTCTCTGGCCAGGAGGCCTCTTTCTTTCTGCTTCTCTGTCTCTGCTCTTGGTTTTCTTGGGCTTCCTGGGTGGTGGTGGAGTTGTGATGTCTTGAATACCAATAGTGAAGCTGAACATATGTGAACCTTTCCTAATCCTGCTAATCTTCCTTCAAAAACCTTTCTGAAAGTGTAGGCAACATCCAGATTTAAAAAAAAAAAAAAAAAAAAAAAAAAGGGAAAAAAAAAGCTACCGAGCATTTTAATGACAAATAATCTTTGTAAAGGGGGAGGGGGTTTTTGCCTCAGCTGGAGATGGAGCTTATGAACTACAGCAGGTAGAAATAACTGCTGTATTACCTCATGTAATCTCTGCTATTCAGGGTCAGATTAGGCTTGAATGCGAGACGAAATAGACTTCTCTTTTAAACTGGGGACTTTGTCCCCACAACGGCTATTAGGCGGTAATTAGTTGTGACACAGAATTACCAGCTGCACAATGGCAACCAGAGCCTTGCAAGTCCTTTTGAAACGGCTTGGAGGAGCTGAATAGATGCTACTTTCAATTTTTAAATTCCACTCAGAGGTAGGAATTACTGCCTTCCTGTCCGCGCACCGCTTCTCTCCTGGCTAACGTGGCATGTCCATCAGACGGGGAGCCAGCACCAGTCAAAATTTGGATGTTCCCAGTCAGCCGTCCCACCAGCTGCTGGCAGCTTTTGGCAGGAGGGATGAGATAACAACTTCTTCTTTGATCTCATTAGCTGCGATATTGTTGCGATGACTCGGGACTCGTGTCGACACGCTGGATGCTTTGAGACTTCCTAGAGCTTTGAAGGGGAAAATGAGACCTAATGAAATCAGTCAATGTAGAGGTAGGACAGGGCTGGGGTTGCCCATGGGCTAGGGACCTGGGTGACTGAAAAGCTGTCTCTGCATGCCACCAGGCATGCCGCCCAGGGGCTGTGCTTCCCAGTGTCCCTACGTGCCGCTGGCAGCCTCTGCCTTGCGCTGACGCGGGAGCAGCCTCTGAGGTCTTCGAAGCGAAGATCTGAACCGGGCCGCCGTAACATAGATTGTAGCCAGATGTGAACCCGAAACTTTTAGGAACTGGAAAATGAATATCGAGAGCTAAATCTCCATGCTGCTGCCAGTGTGGGGATGAAGGATCATGCTCCGAGTCTTCAATCTAATCAGCAGCACCGGCAGCCCTGGTACATTGCGCCTTCCCTGAGGCAGTTCTTTGCAAACTGTTTGTTCAGCAATAACATGACAAATGGTTTTATTCCCAGTTCCAGCTAGTACTGTAAGGCATCACGGAGGCTGAATCATAAGGCAAAAGGAAATATCTTTCTAACCTGGCCAGTCCTGGCAAGCTTGCTGTGCTCTGCTGCTGGCAGCCCCAAGGAGAGGAGAAGCCCACCTCTGGGGCTCGGGGTGCCCTGGGCTGGCTCCAGCACAGTCCCTGCACTGGTGGGAGACAGGATGCTCAAGCTGGCAGCTGCCAGCAGAAGCCTGAACATCCCATCGTGGCTGCTGGGCAGGACAACAGCTTCCTCGGGGTCCTGGGAGGGGGTGGTCCCCATGCATCCCCTGAGGCAGTCCTCAGTGCTCATCACTGGCTTTGTACTTACAGGCTTCTTATTTCAGAAGTCAGTTTATTTAATTTCCCGTGCCCTCCCCTGACGCTTTACGGAGGCATTGGCTTTGCCACTGGCTGCCGCGGTGGGGGACATGAGGCCATCCCACCCCCCGGCGGACGGTGCCTCTGCTCACCCCCGCCAGGGGAGCCGGTGGGAAGCAGGACTGGTGCAAGCAACATTGCAGAGGGGCTGTGCTCAGGAGGCATCAGCTAACAAGAACGTGAGGTTGACTGAGAGCTCAGCAGTATCACAGCCACGTCTGTGTCAGTCCCCGGGTTGACCAGGGGAGTAGCTTCTGAGGCTGGTTACTGTAGTCTATCTGTACTTCTAAAAGTAAAAATACTGTAGTAGGGACTATCTGTTACATCTTTCATAGATGGGCAATGTGAATATGGGCACTTTTGTGTTAACATCAAAGTCCTGTATATGACTTCCCAAAAGAAAAAATGTAACACCCACACAGCCTACAAATGTCCAGGGATTGCCAAACCATGGGCTTTGCTTTCAAAAAGAAGAAAATACTTTCCTTTCATATATAATACTGGTCCATCTTCCCTGCCCCATGCATAATACTCATGATTAAAGTGCGAACACAGCATCTTCCCAGCACGTAAGGAAGGAATTCACCTGCAGACCTGTTAGCACGCACCCTGTGATATCTTTTAAAGGACCCTCAGAGCATGTTGCAACAAGGAGACAAATTGTACCAGGCAGTTAAATTAGAATCAAAAGACCAGGTCTTATTACATTTCCCCATGCTGAAAAGTACCTTGCTTCTGAAGTAGTCCTGTTGATTTCAAAGCTGAATGAATTCTCTGGAAAGCGAGAGTAACAAAAGTGGCAATATGCTCCAGTACTTAGGACTGTATTTTGTTATTTTTTCCACAGTGAATGAAAATCGGGACCTTTGATGTAAGTGCATAATAATGTAAGATTTTTTTTCCTTAGGTATCATTTTCACAAAATATATCTAAATTTTAGTGTTAAATAAGAGAAAAGCTTTTAATGTTTCTAGAAAGAAAGAAAGAAAGAAAGAAAGAAAGAAAGAAAGAAAGAAAGAAAGAAAGAAAGAAAGAAAGAAAGAAAGAAAGAAAGAAAGAAAGAAAGAAAGAAAGAAAGAAAGAAAGAAAGAAAGAAAGAAAGAAAGAAAGAAAGAAAGAAAGAAAGAAAGAAAGAAAGAAAGAAAGAAAGAAAGAAAGAAAGAAAGAAAGAAAGAAAGAAAGAAAGAAAGAAAGAAAGAAAGAAAGAAAGAAAGAAAGAAAGAAAGAAAGAAGAAGAAAGAAAGAAAGAAAGAAAGAAAGAAAGAAAGAAAGAAAGAAAGAAAGAAAGAAAGAAAGAAAGAAAGAAAGAAAGAAAGAAAGAAAGAAAGAAAGAAAGAAAGAAAGAAAGAAAGAAAGAAAGAAAGAAAGAAAGAAAGAAAGAAAGAAAGAAAGAAAGAAAGAAAGAAAGAAAGAAAGAAAGAAAGGAAAGAAAGAAAGAAAGGAAAGAAAGGAAAGAAAGAAAGGAAGAAAACGTGTTAAAAAGTTGAGGCTTAAAGTCCATGTTCCCCTTTCTAGCGATTGGAAACCAACCTGCTCCTGCTGACCTTAGCAGGCATTTGCCATCAGCATCTGTGAGAGGGATCGGGCCCCCTTCTCCTTTGCTGACAAACTGTTCTCTTCCCATTTAAGCATATATCCAAACTGACGGCCAAATTAGCGGCAAGGTCCCCGGTTCTTGGTGCTGGCCACGATGCGGGCGCCTGGAGGGGCAGATCCCTGACCTCTGGGCAACCTCTCGCCTTGACTTCCCACATTAATCTCGAAACCTCTTGACTTCCCAAAGTCAGCTCCTGTATCTGTGCCACAGCATTAGCATCTGCTGTGACTTGCGTTTGCTCCTGCATGCTGCCAACTTGCTTCGGTTTTGAGATTGAGGTAGTTTATTTGTTGACTGTGCTGTTTCTTATTGTTTGGGAAACACCGTGTTACCTCTCAAATAACTGCAGGTTAAGCGCTGCGTAGCCTTCCTCATGCTTTAAACCAAGGTGCAGGGTGTTGATTGAGGTCTCTAAGCTCTTGTTAGCCATGTAGGGCTAAAAACACCACGGGGATGACTGGGACACTATTATTTACATCTTCTTAAATGCACTGCAGGTGAGGGGCTGGGTGGACCTTGCTCGGTCCCAGATGGTCTGTGTGGGGCAGACGACGCTACACTCCCTTCCTAGGCAGGGCCACACCAGGGAGCGGAGGTTAAGTGTCTTACCTGTCCCAGTGGGTGCTTGGATCCAAATCTCTTGACCCAAAGCTCCCGCCCTGCCAGGGATGCTCATATCGCTTCCCAGCCCCTCACCTCGGTGACTATGCGCTGTCTTAGCCTCTATCAACAGGTACTAAATATGTCAAGGACTGAAGCAAGAATTCAGGGATCTACCCTCAAAGGTTTTGTTGATTTATCTTCACTATAAATCTATTTCTTTTGAGTGATCTGAAATTGATTTCAGGCTCATTCCTTCATTCCCCCATTTGGTTGTAATTTGGTATGTCAAGGAAATTGTGTTGAAAGAAGAAGATGAGCCGATATGAAAAGGGATTATCTGTCCCATATGGGCAGAAGATGCTGGTGTGGGGGAGAAGGGAAAGGAAAATGTTTGTGTCTACATGTTTGCACATGTGCAGTTTTGGGCAGGAGTGGGCTTCTAAGAGGAAAGGAAATATCAAAAAAAATCCTTAGCTCAACAGAACCATCCCATGACAAGTTGGTAGCTTTGTTAAGGCCATCCCATGGGTAGGGAAGGATCTGCAGGCAAGCATCCTCACATGGAAAGTTTAAGTATCCGGTGTGCACTATTTTAATGTAAAGTAAGGACTTTTTCTTTTGAGGAAACATGCACAACTGAAAGGATAAAACAGATTCTTTCTGCAGATCTGTCAGAAAATTATGAAGTATGAATCAGGAAAAGACTTTCTCACTTTTCAGTGTTTTTCATCTGGGTTCACTCTGAATGAGAAAACTTCTGAAGTTTGGGGCTCACTTTTGATGTCATCTTTGGCAGCTACAAATTGCTCAGGTAAAAAAAGTGATGGAGACTTTAGCATGCATCAGATCCCATGTGGATTTTCTACATACTTTTTTTTGAGAAGGGGCCGCTTTTCCATGTGAATTTAGCATTTCTAGGATCCCCCCTGCCTCCTGCAGCACTCAGGTAGTCTCCTCACATCATCACCTTGCTTCTGCAGCTTCTGGGGCTGGGCGAGGAGGTGCCTGTCACCTTGGCTTGACATGTCCCTCACCAAGAAGCATTTTTTGGAACTCCTGTGTTTAACTGATGCTCTTTTCCCCAAACCTCAGGCTCTCCCCTGAGCTGAATGTCCCAGCAGTTGCTCTTGGCTTCCTGCTGCCAGCCTGTCCAAAGCCACCATACATTTGGATATCCCCACATGTGCCCTCTATTTCTGTCTGGAAATTTTACCCCGGTGGATTTGAGCCTCGGACTTGCTCTATGTTGAGCAGCCAGGGTTGGTCACGCCAGGAGGCCTGACTGTAGCATCTTGCACCTCGACGGGGTGAATGCTCAGCTAGAAGCTCTTGAGAGGGTATCTCCTCACCAGTTTTCATCCCCACCTTGAAAGCCTGCCTAGCTGTCTCCTAGCTCCCACTCCAGCAGCTCTTGACTCAGGGGAGGAGGAGGGGATGTGCAGCCTTGCCTAGCCTGTGACATATTGACCACTGGAAATCAGTCTTATATATCCATATGCTTCTTCCCCTTCCCTTCCTCACTGTCATTCTTCTAGTGTGCTGCCAGGCTCTGTTTCCTTGTCTAATGTCCCTCCCAACTTTTCCCAAGTTGGGATTCAGGATGCTCTTGCATAGGCAGGAGTCTCCCCATCCAGAGGGTCTGAGGAAAGAGCACAGTATGGCCAAAAGCACCTTGCTAAAGAGCATTCCAATGACTAATAAGAGGTAGGTGTCTGTCACAGATGGCTTCTGCTCACAGGAGTGGCACAGTTAGGTCAGAAGCACCAAGAGCCCCTCCACAGAGGATGTTCTGGGCAGATCATTCAGAGCAAAATGGGTAATATAAGCACAGAGCACCTTCTCATCTGGTCATTAAAGGCGCCTGAGAGACAGCAAGTGTCCCTCTTGTACTGATGTTTGTCCCTGGAAGGTGCATCAGAGGGACCATTCTGCTCCATAGCTTCTTTCCAGTAGTGGTGATTTGAGGCTGCAGCACTAGGTGCCTACTAAAACATGTGCATTTATTGCAAGAAGTTTGACCAAAAAAAAAGAAAATTTAAGAAAGTAATAATATTTGCTTACAGCAGCTTGCTTGAGTAGCAAATCTGCAGGTGTCAAGTGGAGCTCACCTCATTGTTCCCATGCTCAGCAGCTCCAGGTCCTGCCCCCGTGGGGCAACTCACTGCCTTCACACTGGCGATGCCCACATTGGTATGGCACGTGCAAGTCAGAGGCTTGTGTGCAGCTGTGATCCAAGGGCTTTAACACCCCCCATGCCCTCGTCTCATCTCCTGCAGGCAGTGTCTCAGAGCTGAGCCCTATCACCCTCTCTTGGGGTTGAGGACCTTGCTCTGCTCTCTGCTCGTACGCCCTTTGGTTTGGCCTCCAGCTGGGTGGTGTTTGGTGCCAGATGTTGCTCAGGGGGGAGATGTGACAAGGTACAAATAGGGCTGAAGGCTTCCCCCTGTCTGGGCGAAGCCATTTGCCCTGTCCCCAGGGATGACGCGCGGTTTAGCTGCACGCCGCTAGACGGGGGGGACCGTGGCAGCCTGGCCATGGGCACGTCTCTGCCTCTGCAGGCTGCAATGACGGCATGCACTTCTGCCAGGCAGCGGGAATAAAGGAGGAGAGAAAGACTTGCAGTCTGTGTTTACTGCTAGGCAGATGAGATCCAAAGCTGATAGTGTTATCTTTTTGGACATCACATTATAGGTACTGTGTTTCCAGGCTGTGAGCGGTTCCCTAAACAAACATATTTGATGGACATACACAGTCTCGTAGCTGAAATCGCTCAGGCCCATCTGTTAAGATGGCATAGTGCCCACTCCCAAGTTGCTGAGATGTTGGCCATAGGGCATAAATACCAAGTAACCATGGGTTTTACAAGAGCAGGCAGTGTAATCATTTAAACACTCTCCATCTCTCAGGACTCTGCGTCTCCAGCCAACGCTGCCACAGCCTTGCCATCTTCTTCTTTGGGCTTTTCCCTGAAGGCCACCAATTTAAGATACTGGCCCCAAGGCTGCTCTCCAGATGCAGGCAAGGAAAACTGGACTTTCACCCACCATTGTGCTGTGGAGGAATAGGGAGGGTACTTTCCCTGAGAAAACCTCCCATGGGTTTTGTGTATGTTGTTCATGCTGATCCAGGAGCTAGGAGGAAACTTTATTTCTATAAACAGAAGACCTTACGGAGCTTTCTGAGTAACAGTATGGCTGATTAGCAAGGGAGTTTGTAATATCTACAGGTAGTGGGCAAAGGCAAAATGAGGTTGGACACACATGCAGGCCTATAGTCAGTGTGTTACATGTCCTCCTTTGAATCAGCAAAGATACTTGTCAGTTGCCAGCAGAAGATGCTATTCTGTGATCTAAAATAACCTCTTCAATATTTCAAGTGAAGCACCAAAAAACAGTTTAAATTTTTAAGCTTTACACAAATATCACTGATGCGAGATTTCTTCCTTGGCATGTCTGTGTGTATTAAATACTCCATACTCCCTGTAAAATTGCACCAATGAACCAGAGCATGACAGAAATGAGAATGCCATCAGGAAGCACGTGAATGCAATTAAACCATTTAGGTGTGAAGAATGTAAGCTGATTTACCCCAGCTAGGGACCTGACCTGCTAACTGGGGCCGTACTCACTCGTCCTGAGCAAACTGAGTTTTCCTGTGCTCAGCTTTGCAGAGCTCTCCCCATTCTGGTCGATCATTGCTCACCTCCCCTCCTCGCTGCCTCATGCAGCTTATATTTGAGATGAAACAAAAGGCATGGGTTACACTTTCATGGGTTTTATAGTGCCCAACTCAAGTTAAATGTGATGGGGTTTATATGAATGATAGCGAAAAATAAAGCAATCAGCTGCTGGGATGGGGACACCCCTGTTTTGCCTTTGTATTTAATACTGCATGTGTATTTGTCAAGAGGGCTTTGCACCAAAGATGCTCAACTTTAAATCTAGATAATGATATGCCCCTGCAGAGAGATTTTGGTTTTGTTTTGTTTAGTTTTGTTTTGTTTTGTCCTTGGGGAAGAGTGAAAGTCAGTGGCCTGGCTATGTCTTCTCTGGAGATGCTAAACTTCTTACTGAGCTTTTTACTAGTCCCTGCATCGCAAAACATGGAATTTTTGAAAAAAGTCACTTCTAGCAGCTCTTAGTATTTAATACATGATGACATTGCCTTTTTGCTGTTGTCAGCAGCCTGTGTTAATGCATCTGTTTGGACTGTCACACCATATTGCCAGTGCACGAAACATAAAACTAGTACAGCTTTTTTAAGGAAACAGTATTTTTTTTTTTGCAAGTAATAATAGGGTTGGGTAAGAAAGCGATCAAGCTGCATTAGTTTGGGGGCAAAATTCTCCTGCTGCAAGCCTGAATGTGCCTTTCCCAACGCGTGACCCAACAGGAGTAGAGAATTCTAATTTATTGGAGGGGTGCTCTTTCAGTTTGTGTTTTATTGGTAATTTACAATGCCGAATGCCCTCATATTCACCTTTCCCTCTTCTCAAGTAGGTGAACACAATGCAATTGTCTTGGTTGCAGAAAAAGGGATGCTTTCTCTGAGCATGCCCCATTAATTGGGAACCGGCAGACAACTGACAGGAGTGTGGTGGGTGTGATTATCAGTGCCGGATGAGAGCCATTAACAAAATGGAGAGTGTCATCTTCAGAGCACAAATATTTTCCCTTGCCATAATACCCTCTCAAGGGGACCTGAAGTGGACCCGCATTGTCCCGCGTGCTCCCAAACCTACCACCAATCATTTTTTTTTGCGACTGCCGGGTTTTCAGCGCCTGCAAGGGAGCGAGCGCAGGGCAGCCCAAGAGGTGCTGGCACTTAGGGGTTATTGTACTTTCTCCCCTCGGACAAAGCGTCCCCTGGCCCTTCTCCACCGGACTCGGGAGCCGTGTCAATAACCAAAAACCGGAGGAATAATATCCTGGGCTTTGCCCCGGCATCTTCCAGAAGATCCCAGGATCGGAAAGATTTTTCTTAGACGAACTGGTTTGAGTTTAATTCCTTCCCTGCCCGCTCTCCCCTTTTTTTTGTTCCCCTCCTGGTGGAACAGAGGATGGGTTTGTCGCCCTGAATCAGGAGGATTGTTTCACATCATCGGGCCATTCATCCTCTCCCCTCCCCTGTTGTAAAACACCAGCGCCGGCCCAGGGAACAGTGGGAGCATTGTGTGTCGGCACGATACCACCCAGATTTTACCTCGGCCCTCTCCGATCCCGGGTTTTGTTCCCCCTCAAAAGAAAGCATTTGCTCGGGGGAGGGGAGGGGGTGTTCCTATTGCTTCCACTAACACAGAGGTTAAAGGAAAGATTGATGGGAGAAAGTTCACCTAGAAAACCAGGATAAATTTCTGGCTGGCCAAGGCCAGTTGTTTCATTGTCCGGGGGCCATGTTTTTTGTTAATTATCTCTCACTCTCGCCTTTTATCGAGGAAACTGGCAGCAAAGCGCGGAGAAAGGAACAGGATATAGAGGTCAGCGGGTCCTGCTTGGCCACCTAGGTATTCCATTTTAAATGCGGAGGGCAAGCGAGGCGCGGGGTGAGCTTTTCGGGTGGGGGGAAATGGGGACCATCAAAATAATAACTGGGGGTAGCCCCAGTATTCACATCCAAAACTCTCACTCCTGTCCCCACGCTAAAAAAAAAGGAAGGAGAAAAAAAAAAAGAAAAAAAGGGGGAAAAAAAGAAAAAAAAAAAACAAGAAAAAGAAACACTGGAAAGGGACTTTTTCTTTCTTTCTTTCTTCTTAAAGGGAGGAAAGTTGCTTCAAACAAGACCATGTTGTCAAGGAAATAAACCTTAGCGAGGGTAGGCATTAAACACACAGCTGCTGGACTTGGCCGGCCCTTAGACACTGGTGGTAATGACAATGATTCTTGGTGGCAGCAAACCAGATCTAAACATAAATAGGACTGCATGAAAGGAGAGGAAATGGAACAAAACAGTTCCTCGGGTACCACTGGCAGAGGAATAACATCAATTTCGACTAAAAAGCGAAAGAATTCTCCTGTTTCCACACATTAGTAAAGGCATGCAAATTCATAACTCACCAACAATGTACCTTTGAAATGCAGCTGCACCCCACAAACAGGGCCTTTCTCCCTGCAGAGAAGCAGCCCTGTTTTAAGCAGAAAGAAAACAACTATTGAAAAAGCCACAAGGGTCCCTAACAGTGGGGAGGGGTGTTGGAGAGAGGTGGAGGAAATGTGTTGGGTTTGGCAGATGCGGGAGATCAATGTTTTCCATATAATGAAGCCTTCATATCTGGTCGTTCCCGAAAGAAACACCATTTCCCGGGATCCGCCAGCAGGTTGGCCTCAGGCAGCTGTTGGCAATGCCAGGCGTGGAGGAGACATTTCCATGGCCCCGGGGGCTGCGGCCAGCAGAGTCGGAGAGACAGATGCAGCTCCTGGTGCGGGCAGCAGAAAGCCTACAGCGTCCCCGTCTGCTCTCCGGTCCTCCACGGGAGGGCTGCTCCTCTCACCAACATTTTGGTGGGGTTGGCAGCCCTGTGCTGCCCTGGGTGACTGGTCCCGGGCAGTCGTCCTTCCCATCCGCCGCTGCCGGAGACGTCGCAGGGAGCATACCAGCCCCCATGCTCGCTCCCTCCGGCCACCCGCCGCGGCTCTCCAATCTGGCACGTGGCCACCCATTGCTGGGTGGACCAACATTACCTGCAATTTCTTATAGAAGCGCACGTAAATAAACTGCACTGCACCCAAAATATATGCTTAATATGAAATGAGTAAAAATTGAGCCTGACTTACTAGGCTTTTTGTTCTATCCCTTCAATTCTTTATTCTAGAGGTAGTGGGACTCCTTGCAGAGGTGTCGACCAACTTCTCAAAGAGCAGCACTGACCACTTGCTATGTAGGCACCTCCAAAACAGCTGCCGAAGATTGCTGGGACCAGCCAGAGTGTGCTCAGCCCCCCCCACTCCCGTTAACGCAAAGCCCTTGCTGGAGTGCAGGAGTGTTTGAGCACCCATGGAAGCCTTTCTGGGGCTGCCTGATTGGCATGTGGGGATGGCTCCTTCTCTTGCTTTGTTTCACAGGTGTGGGAGATCATTCCCACTAATGAAATTTCATGCTGGCTGCACCAGCTCAGTGAACGTATAGAGGATGTCAGAGTTTTTACACCTACCGCACGGATTACAGACTCTTTGAAAAGACATACATGTCTTGAGCTGATTTTGTGGGGACTCTGCCTTGGAGAGGTCTCAGGATTTGGCTCATTCTCCATAAGTCAGATTTTATTTTTGTGGCTGCCTCACGCACTGTGGAAACACATCACCAGAAATACTCACTACTGGATTTATCTTCTTCATTTGATAGAAATCATTTGGAAAGAGGACAAGGCAAAGCCACTGTTTTGAAACAGTGTGGCATTTATAGCTGGCAGACAATACCATAATTATTGGTCAATGATAAAAATAAATGGTTGTCTGTTGGTGAGTCACTGCTTTTAAGCCCCTAAACTGATTGAGAACTCTTGCCTTGTCTTACTGTCCACCGTGGTGACAGTTGAGTCGCCGGCTGGGCCCAAAAGCCCTGGCAACATCTGACAACTCTTCATTAATTGGCAGTTTTGCTGCCCTTGCACGAGTTGCCTGTGTGGTAAGGAGCAACTGTGGGAGCATTGTCCGGGGCTGGCAGCGCAGATGGGCAGATGCAAGTCAATCTGTGCATGTGGACACAGGGGACTTCTGCAGGGCTGGACGTGGCCATGGGGACCAGCAAAGATGTGTCCCACCTCAACACTTCTGGAGATGACTGGACCTGGCACTGGTGAACATCCTGGACTCAGAGGAAGGATGGCCTTCGACTCCAGCCTGGTCACAGAAAAATCCTGGGAACCACTCTTGAAGACCTTTGAGGAATGCAATGTCTGGCTGGCCCATGTGTGTCTCACTGTAATGATCCAAAAACCTCTCCTTAAGTGTCTGAGCAGGAAGCCAAAGTGCATGGCCCCACACAAAGCCAAAGGGAAGGAGTCTCATGGTGCGGCTGTGGGGACTGGAGACCACCCTCCTGGTGCCGTGTGCCCCTGCTCACATACCCAGGCTGTGTGACGGGGCTGGGAGCAGGATGCAGACCCCACACCGGTACTGTTGTGTCTACCCCAGCACTGATGTCCCCATGGCCTTTACTTCTGACCGACCTTAATGACTGGCGAGAAAGGGCAGGGCAGAGCTGCTCCCCGGGGATCTGTGTGAAAAAAGCAAACAGCCTGGTTCTGGCCACGTCTGGCTGGCCAAGGAGCTGCCTTTCTCCCTGTTAGATGTCTCCAGGCATGAGGATTGTCGTGTGCCCCACCGGAGGTGGGAAAGCAAGTCCCGTCAAGCTGCAGGGGGTACAATCTGGGACAGCTTGACATTTGTGTAAGACAGGGTCAGGACATTGTGTCATCCTGGTGCGCCGTGTGCTGCTCAGCTTCCCTGCCAAACGCCGGATGCAAATGAGACAGCAATGGCGGGCCCTCGGGAGAGCCCACCTGGCTCGGCGTCTGCGCTCTCCGGAGGGAGCCGGAGCTGCAGCGGCAGGGGGAGAGCCCCCGCTCTTCCACCAGAGGCGTAGGACTCGGCTCCCCAAGGCGGGGACCGAGGTGATGTCTGGGAGAAGATATGAGACCTGTCACGTTGTGATAGCTTCCTCTCCGTGACGAGCCAGGAGAGCTCAGTCTTCTCATGCGTCTCCTCCCAGGGTGCGAGGGTACACGCCGGGAGGGGGCAGGCAGAGTCGCCTCCCGACCAAGCTGTGTCAGCAGCCACCTACCACGGGGATGTGATGGAGATCTCCCCAGCTGGCTGGTTTGCATAGTGTTGGGCTAGTTGTGAGCAGGAATGGCTTTACGACGCTGCCTTAGACATGTGAGTTTTTCGTTCCCCTAATTCAGCTCTTAAAGACCTCTCACCACAAAACAGCAGGCAATTCCTGCTTTAAGCTGGCATCACCTCCTGACAGGTGCCTTCTTGCAGGTTTGGCTTCATTCACCCTCTTTAAGAACTGAATGCATGTCTGCCCATATCTTCCAGACATAACATTTGAGGGTTTTTTGCTCTCTTTTGCGCACAAATTCCCTCTGCTTTGTTGCAGGCTGTTCATAACTTTTTCACTATTTGTAATGGCACCTTGATGTGCTGGGTGGTTTCCATGCAGAGAAGAAGCCTTTCTGGAGTCCCAGAAGATCTCCACACTGAAGCACTGTACCAGAGCTATGCAAGACTGATTCATGATTAAGTCTAGTAATGGAGTGAAATTCAGGGAAAATATCAGGTGTCTGGAAAGACCACTGCTTTTATCTTGCTGAACTTTCTTAGTGCTACCCTTCCTCAGTAGCTGTCCTCACTGACATAATCTGTGCAACCAGCTTCTAAAAATGCTTCTAACTACACCCTATCTCCTCCTCCTTTCTGAAGTAATTTATAGTGTTTTCTCCCCCCATATGGTTTGCCTGTTTTATCTTTCAAATGATGCTTTCCATAGGATGAAGATAAGATACAGGATATCTCCCTCTCCTCTAATTTCCTTTCTTAACAGTATGCAAAAAGGAAAGGCATTTTTATGGACATGTGATGATGTGGCATGCTGAGCTGCCCTGCCTCTCCACCAACATCTCTGTTGGTCACTGAGGAGAGGCACAACCTATCCACTCTCTCACCAGATCCTCCAGCTTCCCCTTCTTCCACAAGAATTGTCAAAGCCTGTCCTTTTACATGCTGCTCGCTTATTGTCCCAGGTGCCCAAGGCCCCGGTCCTGTATGTGGCAGCAGATGCCCACACTCCCCCTCTACTCCATGGCTCAGCTGCAAGTGGGGTGCTTTGCTGCAAAGACTCTTTCTTTGGGGTGGTCACACACAGGCTTGGTCCTTAATGCCAAAATCAGCACAGGCTGACGGGATTGCTGGAGTTGCAGCTATTTAACTCGGCAGCAGGTGTAGTAAAATAGCTGTGAGGAGTTTCACACTCCTGCTCAGCTAACGGGTATCCCTCGGGATTATATCGATATTGCACATAGCTGGGCCCTCCCTGCATGCTCTGCTTCTTTCAGTGCGCGGAAACAATCTCTTCTGCACAGAGGGAGAACATTTGACCAAGCATTCACTTTGCATTTCTCTTTGTCAAGTCCATATATTTCTTTATTCCTGTTTCTTAAGAGACATTTGAATTCTTTTCCTTTGGAAAGAAAACCGATTTGTCAAAAGGAAGAATCTGTAAGCTCAGAAACAAGCAGACAAAAATCCTCTTGTAGTGTCATTGGATTTTTTCTGTATTATATCTTTTTTTTTGCATTATCTCTTGAATAATCTTTAGTCTCTTTCTGGAAGACACCCCCTAGTAACTCAAATGCTGTCTGCACAAGTAAGCACTCTTTCCCAATCCCAGTAACTGCTGGTTTCACATAATACATCCATCATTTCGATTTCCAGTTGTGCAAGCCAATGGGCCTGCATGCAGGACTCACAGGAAGGGAGAATGTGCCTGTGTCTTTGCAAGTCTGAGGCTTAAATTTCATAAGGCAGAAAGTTTTTTTTCCTTCCTTCCTTCCTTCCTTCCTTCCTTCCTTCCTTCCTTCCTTCCTTCCTTCCTTCCTTCCTTCCTTCCTTCCTTCCTTCCTTCCTTCCTTCCTTCCTTCCTTCCTTCCTTCCTTCCTTCCTTCCTTCCTTCCTTCCTTCCTTCCTTCCTTCCTTCCTTCCTTCCTTCCTTCCTTCCTTCCTTCCTTCCTTCCTTCCTTCCTTCCTTCCTTCCTTCCTTCCTTCCTTCCTTCCTTCCTTCCTTCCTTCCTTCCTTCCTTCCTTCCTTCCTTCCTTCCTTCCTTCCTTCCTTCCTTCCTTCCTTCCTTCCTTCCTTCCTTCCTTCCTTCCTTCCTTCCTTCCTTCCTTCCTTCCTTCCTTCCTTCCTTCCTTCCTTCCTTCCTTCCTTCCTTCCTTCCTTCCTTCCTTCCTTCCTTCCTTCCTTCCTTCCTTCCTTCCTTCCTTCCTTCCTTCCTCCCTCCCTCCCTCCCTCCCTCCCTCCCTCCCTCCCTCCCTCCCTCCCTCCCTCCCTCCCTCCCTCCCTCCCTCCCTCCCTTCCTTCCTTCCTTCCTTCCTTCCTTCCTTCCTTCCTTCCTTCCTTCCTTCCTTCCTTCCTTCCTTCCTTCCTTCCTTCCTTCCTTCCTTCCTTCCTTCCTTCCTTCCTTCCTTCCTTCCTTCCTTCCTTCCTTCCTTCCTTCCTTCCTTCCTTCCTTCCTTCCTTCCTTCCTTCCTTCCTTCCTTCCTTCCTTCCTTCCTTCCTTCCTTCCTTCCTTCCTTCCTTCCTTCCTTCCTTCCTTCCTTCCTTCCTTCCTTCCTTCCTTCCTTCCTTCCTTCCTTCCTTCCTTCCTTCCTTCCTTCCTTCCTTCCTTCCTTCCTTCCTTCCTTCCTTCCTTCCTTCCTTCCTTCCTTCCTTCCTTCCTTCCTTCCTTCCTTCCTTCCTTCCTTCCTTCCTTCCTTCCTTCCTTCCTTCCTTCCTTCCTTCCTTCCTTCCTTCCTTCCTTCCTTCCTTCCTTCCTTCCTTCCTTCCTTCCTTCCTTCCTTCCTTCCTTCCTTCCTTCCTTCCTTCCTTCCTTCCTTCCTTCCTTCCTTCCTTCCTTCCTTCCTTCCTTCCTTCCTTCCTTCCTTCCTTCCTTCCTTCCTTCCTTCCTTCCTTCCTTCCTTCCTTCCTTCCTTCCTTCCTTCCTTCCTTCCTTCCTTCCTTCCTTCCTTCCTTCCTTCCTTCCTTCCTTCCTTCCTTCCTTCCTTCCTTCCTTCCTTCCTTCCTTCCTTCCTTCCTTCCTTCCTTCCTTCCTTCCTTCCTTCCTTCCTTCCTTCCTTCCTTCCTTCCTTCCTTCCTTCCTTCCTTCCTTCCTTCCTTCCTTCCTTCCTTCCTTCCTTCCTTCCTTCCTTCCTTCCTTCCTTCCTTCCTTCCTTCCTTCCTTCCTTCTTCCATGTTTTTATCACTTTATTATGCATCTTTTAAACTAGAGAGAGATCTGAGTGGCGGCTAGCACAACCCGATTATAATCTTGAACACTTGTTTTAAACTGAGGAAGTGCTGTGCAAATACTTCACCAGAATTTCCATTCTTCCTCTAAATGGTCCTCTGTGGATGAGATTCAGCATATTTGCCTAGGTACTTAAATTAGTTTAATATAGCTCTGAGACTTGAGAAGGAAGTTTGCAGCTGCACTAGCTTCTACGTCTTTAGTACACTCAAAAAGCCCCGCAGCAGATAGCATTTATCTGGGGTTAAACCATGGCTTTTGTGCGCAAAAAGTACAGCAGTGAATAAAAATGACTAAGTGCAGCTGTAAATCTCTAACCAAATTATTCGGAGAGAGTGAACAAATCTACACCCCATCATAAAAAGGAAAATCATCTTCCTTTAAGAATAGGGAGATACTGAGAAGTCTTAAAGTATATTAGAACAGCTTAGAGCTCTCAATGTGGGGGAGAAACCTTGTATATTATCCACAGTGCTAAGGAGATTATCAATGGATTTCACTCCCCAATCCTTTTTACAACACCCATCTCATTAGAATAAGTAATAAAGATGACATCACAGAAAGGTCTAATTGATCAAAAAGAGCTCGCTTAAACTGTGTCCAGATTCACTTCTGCATTCAGTACCATTTGTTTTTCCCCAGAAATTCAACTTTGGCTTTGATTGAACAGTTGAAAAGTTTTAGTATCAAATCAAACTAACGTTCTTATTATGCAAAGCTTTCCCTAGCATTCTGCTTTGGTAAATGACCTCTATTAGCATGAAGATTGACTGGGGATTACCAGAAGGTTTCCCAAAATAATCATCAGAAAATGTCTTTATAAGGGCTACTTTCCCCCTCTGCATGCATGGTCTGACACCATGCTGGCCACCAGCCCCTCTCTCCTTCTGCTTCTTCGAGATGCTCAAGAGAGCCACCCAGCTATGTAACAGGCCCGATTTGCTGTTCCCAGATGGTCTAAATGCTGTTTTTTGCTCCAGCTACACTTTGAATAGTCAGTGTGATTCCCAGTGGAAACAATGGGTGAAATGGGTTTATGCAAGTCAGTCGGAATTTTACCACAGATGCCCGTGCAGCCAGGAGTGTGCGCTCTACCTTGCTTGGAGACCGTATAAAAAAACTGTGGTAGAGTACACACATACAATAAATAGATGGTATTTTATGTACACGTGTATTTAATTCTCTATTTCTCTTTTAATCATTCCCTCTTAAATAAAGAAAAGAAAAATTTTGCTAATACCCTGCTTTTACTCCATTGTCCTACCTGAGTAACTTCAGGCCATGAACATCTCTACCGGGTGTACCCAGGACTTCCCATAGCCCTGCACACATGACTCCGTAGGGTGGTTGCAGAAAACAGAGGGAGTGGAAGCGCACAGACATGGTCTTGGCGATTAGAAGGAAGAATATAACTGATAATTAATGCCACTGGAATAATAGCCAGCTGTGTTTAACGATGCAGAAAGTATTAAACATTGGGCCAGGGGAAAAATTTGACCTGCTGTTTTAGGTCAAACAGCACAGCCTAAAACCTGTATGTTACAAGCTGAAGGTTGACCTGGCACCACAGCGCATTGTGTGCTGCTGTTTCTGCTCCATCATGGGGGTGGTTTTCCAAAACTGGTCCCAAGTGCTTAAAACTGCTGCTTTCCCTGTGCCAGCAGCACATAGATCCCCTTTGTCCCTGGCTGATGCCATTGGCTCTGTGGCTGGCCAGGGGTGTCTGGGAGGATGAAATCTTGGTCACCCTCTCAGGGAGTCAGCGATGCTGGCAGCAGAGGGGCCAGCGATCCTCTTTGGAGAAACGTCATGGCCGGTCCCTGATCTGAGGAATAACACTGGCTCCCATCTCTTCCTCAGTCTCTGCCCTGTGGTAATACACATCTCCGATGCTGTGTGTTGCAGGATGAGTATTAAAATATCTTGCAAGCCAAGGTGTGAAGTTTCTTTTTTGTTTTGCTTTTCACCCATTTCCTTCCTTGGAGGAGTTGGCATGAGCACAGCTCACACTGTTCTGGCAGCAGTGCCCATGCTCCCGGGTCAGGAGCAGGAAGAAATAAACAGGACTGATTTTGATCTTGCCAGTCCCAAAGGTGATGAGAGGCGGCGAAGACAGGTCATGTCCTGCAGTTCTGAGAGCCAGGAGAGCTTCGCTCAGTTGAATCAAGCTCAGTGGCTTTACCTGAGATGAAGAATAAAGCAGGATGCTGATGGCAGGATTGCAAGTCTTTCTCTACCCAACCTGGAAAAACGAGCTGGTGCAATTTGTGCTCTCACCAGCTGAACTCTCCGAGCCCAGACTCACAACCTACAAGCCTGCAGACAGCAAGTCCCAAATACCGGGGCATCTAAATGCCACAGGGGACTTTTATGTAAACTTTGGTGGTGGTGGTGTTAATTATGCTTTCACCAGCACTCAAATTATTTTATTGTTTAAAGTTTTCACATACACAGGAAGGCACTACAAGGTTACACTCACATGTTGCAATTAGCTAAAGGACAAACAAACGAATGAACTACATAGGGGAAACATAGCAAACCTGTGGGGTTTTATGCCCAGAAATCTTAGCACTGGACCTCTGCTGACATAATGAAATCCCTGCGGGTAGACTGTAAAATTGGATGTAATTGGTGGTACATTGTACTACAGAGTGACAGAATAAACAAACAAATCTTGCTGACATTTTGTCTGTTCCTAAAATACGGGTAGTGCCAAATCCTGTCACAGGACAAACAAGCAAAACTATTGCATCTCTTCATTCTCATTTTGAAAAGTCATGTCCAGTCTCTGTGTCTGTCTTTAGAGAACAGCTCCTGAACTACTTGTGTTTCCAGCTCAGAAGAAGAGGAGATGCAGGAGGTCGCTTTGGCTTTCAACTTCATCTCTCCACTTCCCATTTTATAAACAACAGGACTCTAGGTGAGGGATGAGCACCAAACTCAAAGCCGGTTCAGCAGCCAGCGCCTTCTGGCACAGCCAGGCAGGCGGCCCTGGGGCTTGGACCCCACAGCAGGGTAACGCGAGCGAGTGAGAGCTTGCACACTAAAGGTTTCCACATCAGATGTCCTCGTAAATAATTAATGTGCCAGAAAAACACTCCCTGTGCAAAAATTCTGTTTTGGGGATTTTGTCCCTGAACTTTGATTATGTAATGATATATTGTATAATAGAGTTATTTATATAATAATCTTTATAATTATTATTATATCCTATAAGAATTCTACGTCATTTTTCTCCTTAGAGTTTTTTTAAATATGATTGTTTCTCCCTCTTTGGGCATTTAAGTCTCCTGGGACGTTGGTCTGTTCCTTGTTTTTAATCTTGATACTGATTTCAGGTCAGTTTTCACAGTGAGCATTGAGTGAGCCCCGTTTGTTTTACAGTATGTCAGTAAAACAATCTGCAATTGCATGAACCCAAAATCTCTGCAGCAGGAGCATTTCTGTTTGAAAGAAGGAACGTGCGGATACCGAGCTACTCAGGGGGTTTCAAAGACAAATGAAGTTGCCCACTTTCACAGATCGCTGTTTTTAGCCTGTGTAAATTGTAATACCACCTCTAGCACCATAGTAACTAAGCACTTTCGAGTACAGCTTTCAGGGACATGGGAAACATCTGTTACGTGCAGGCCATTCACTTCTCCTCCTCCAAGGAGGAGAGCCCTGCCAGAGAGGTGGTGGTTGCAGTTTCGTCGCCCTGGTCGTCATGTGTTGATTGAATGATTTACTTTTTGATTTTTTAAAAATTATTTTTATTTTATTTTATCCTGTGTCTGTGTTAGACAGGGTGAGGGCAGCCGCATGTGAGGGCAGGAGACATGGAGTGAGTCGCATCATTTGCCTGCAGGAGGGGCTGCCCGACACCCCCACCCTCCCAAACCTAACTGAGCGCCTGAGCCACTGAGCCCTCAGAAATGGGGCCAGACCCTTGACCCCAACTTGCTGTTTTATATAAAGCTGGAGTAAACAGCAAGAAACTGTTTTACTGTGGGCCCACTAGCCTGCAGCGGATGGCTGAAAATCTCCCCAGCTGGGATGCCAGGTTTTAGCAGAAGGGGGAAAAAATGGAAAGCAATTCTCTTCGAGGAGCACAGGCAAAAATGGTGCTGTGGCATCAGGGCACAAGGATGCTGGGACGGGTGGAAAGGCAAATTAAAGCCTCTCTTTCTTTCTTTGTGGGAGCAGGAGCCGGCGTCCTGGAGGATGGAGTCATTCCTCTTGGATGAGCCCAGTGCGGGTTCGCTCGCTCACTGGGAGGGTTGGTACACGCAGAACCCCTTTTGAAAACCTGCCCCTATAAACATTTGCAAATGGCTTTTGAGAGCTCCCGGGATGAAAGGGGCTCATACAACCACATCCTGTCATTACTTTCTACTATTAGCTGACATTCACTGGATGGCGAATACCCAGTTCATTTAATGTGAAACAAAAGGCCAGTGCTTGCTGATAATGAATCATTAGGTACTGTAGCTATATGTGCATTAACAGGATTATTTCCAGGAACTCTGCCACTCTAAGATAAAAGTCTGTGATATTTTAAAAACTAAGGTTAGTTTCTTTAATACGCCACCTTTACCCCGCGTTTGCCATCGCTATCAGCCAAACATGGCAATGCAATCTGTTCGTTCCATTTCGTTAATAGGCCATCACGCCATCCTAGAGATGGTAGTTTGTAATGTAAAGAGGCTGTATTGTTTGCTTAACAGTCAAGTGACAAATTATTTAATTAGCACATATGCCATTTGTCTCCACAGCTGTGTTCATCATTCTAATTGCAAAGCAGTCTTAATTTATTGCAGCTATATTGCTCCCTAATACTAACACGGTAATTATATGCTTCCATTAGCCCACTACATCCTATGTAAAAAAAAAAAAAAAAAAAAGAAAAAAAAAAGAAAAAAAAGATTCATTCCTCCACACAATGTATCTCTCTACTAGCAAAAGGTATGCCATCACTTGCCTAGGAAGGGAATGCTTAGGCAGTTATTAGAAAAATGACAGTTTCCGCAGGTGTCTTTTTTCCTAGCCACCTTCTTTAAACTTTTTA